>NC_092716.1:250912797-253778464 GCF_047496885.1 Scyliorhinus torazame
AGCGGGAGAACAAATACGCGATCTGCCGATTATTCACACTGGCACACAGGTTTCCAGCGACGAGGGGTGCAGTCACTGGGAAATCTGGCGCAGTTGGTAAATGCCGCTGGAGGGCCGCCACTGCCGCCAAAAAACACGCGATGGCTTGGACGGTAAATTCCGCCCATAATCTCCCAAATAGAGACTTCCGCCCACCTCTCAGAATCCTTCCCCCAACAATGTTTTCTGCGCATAAAAACTCAACAGAAATAAAAGTGCAAAATTAGCATATGTTGCACAGCTTTAATATAAAAACAGAAAATGCTGGACAATCTCAGCAGGTCTGAGAGTAACTGTGGAGAGAGAACGGAGCTAATGTTTCAGTCTGGATTACTCTTTGCCAGACATTGCTGAGATGGTCCAGCATTTTCTGTTTTTTGTTTCAGATTCCAGCATCCACAGAAATTTGCTTTTATCACAGTGTTAATACATTTTGATTATGATCCATCAAGTCTGAGTTATTCACACGGTGTAGTTGATATTGTTGCCTGTTCTGAAATGCTGTCCCTGTTGTGGTTCACAAGAGGTGCTTGTGCTTTCGTAACGGTGAAGATGCATGTGGGAAAAAGCAAAAAAAAAATGAACATGTACCTTCTCTTATTATAAAACCGAACATGTCGACCAATTAAATTATTGGTCGGAATCTTCCCCCAAAATGGCAGTGTCAGGTTCAGTCAGAACCACCGACGTGTTTCTCCCCAGAGAAACAGGCAGGTTTTAAATGGGAGCTTCCAATGTTTCGCCATTCTTTTGAGGGGGGGGGGATGTTTTTTGCGCTGACATTGTGAGGGGCGGGGCCTAAACACGCTTTCAAGTTTGGCTTCACACGGATGAAGTTAAAAGATCCTTCTTGCTCCCCCCCCCCCCCCCCCCCCCCCCCCACCCTGCCGGCAAAGGTCGTTGGCATCAACCCTCTTCCCCCCACCCCCCACAAGGATGATTGGCACCGAGGCACTCACAATGGGTCTCCCTCTACGGCCTGTCCCTTTCAGGCCCCACCCCTCAGCAGTGCCAACCTGGCACTAGCAGGGTGCCAGGGGCCAGTGCCAGGGCACTGCTCTGCCATGTGCCCGGCCACGCAGGGGCTATAATGGCTTCCGAGCCCCCCTGGCGGGGCCCAGTTATGCATTTGAGGAAGCTTTCAAGCAAGCCAAAAAGCTCTGTCATGATGGGGAGTGAAAGAAAAACGGCTGGAAAAAGACTTAAGCCAGGCCCCAGGTGTGCATTCAAGGAAACTTTCCAGAATTAATGGTGTGAAATTCAATGTAAACAAACCATCTCTCAAGGTCCAATGAAGCAGGCAGCAGCTGGCTAAACTGCAGAGGCTCATAAAAGTCAATGGGGTGTGAAATGCAACAAAACTAGCAAGTACAAAGGGGCCCCCCCTCCCCCCGCAGGGCTAAAGAGCTGGCTTTTAAAGCAGATCAAGGCAGGCCAGCAGCACGGTTCAATTCCCGTACCAGCCTCCCCGAACAGCACCGGAATGTGGCGACTAGGGGCTTTTCACAGTAACTTCATTTGAAGCCTACTTGTGACAATAAGTGATTTTCATTTCATTAAAAGCAGGCATACTGCAACAGTGAAACCACAGAGCTCATTGAACATTCAAGGGGAATGAAATGCTGCTCCAAGGGATAGGCTGCAGAATGGCTCTGTCCAGTGAGAGGAGTTCAGGGCAGGCAATCTGCAGCTGGGCTTTGCCCTGTTAAACACGAAAGAAAGGAGACATCAAGGCTTCAAAGATCCAGAGCGGCCCCCATCCTGGGGAGAAACCTCCGACCTGGTGCCTTCCAGCCCAACCCAAACCTTCCAACGCCCAGCTCCCTAAAGGACACCCTATCGCATCTAGCCAGCGGCTGCTGTGCCCTTGTGTTCCTGGAGGTAGGTGGAGAGAGGGACTCGCCCCCTTCCTCCCTCTCGGTATCCATTGCACCTGGTCCATACTTGTAAGGACCAGTAGCAACTGGGGCCCGGCTGACATCCCGCTGCTGGATGGGATGATTCTGTGAGGCCAGAACATCTGACTTCGATCTTGTTAATGAGATTAAAACTGGTTCAGTTTCTCAGTCTTTCTGGGCGAGATCTGGTTCACTGCCGCGAGAAGGGCCCGGGAAGATCATAAACTGCTTTGCGGCCTGCGCGAATCACATGTTTGGCCTTGTGCTGAATTTTCCTGACATGCCGTGATTTACACCTGGCGCAATGCGGCTCGAACTGCGCCCCCATTATTTTCAAAGCACTTCAGTAATTAATTTCCCTATTTCATTTAAAAATACTTCCCAGTGGGAATACCGCCTGAATTCATGCTGAATCACATGCCTAAATTGGTTTGTTTTGTACTGCAGAGAGTTGAATTCTCCCCCCCCCCCCTCCCCATGTAGGAACTGGAAATGTTGCTTTTCACCCGAAGCACCTGTTACAGCTTCACCCCTCTCTCGGAACCATTCCAAATCACTCAAGCCCTGTTTCTGCTGTAGAAAAGGTTTCAGCTCGTACACACCATGGGCGGTAATCACACTGATCCAGTGAGAATTTACACCTTCAGCATGAATCACTTGCAGCAGCGCTGCCGGGATTTAAGTAGGAGTTCCAGAAGGGGCCTGCGAGGGATGGTTATGGTCTGCATTGAGTTGGTGTTTGCCAGAAAATGCGGGTTTATAGATTGACCCCAAAACGTTGATTGTCTGCGTCAAGATCAGGAGGCTGACACGGACGCTTCTCATTCTCAGTCCAGTTTTCTGCAGCCGGAGAATGGTTTAGTTGTGGCCACTTGAGAATGGAAAGCGGTCGCAAAGACTTGGGCAGCACGGTAGCATAGGAGGGCAGCACGGTAGCATAGTGGTTAGCACAATCGCTTCACAGCTCCAGGGTCCCAGGTTCGATTCCCAGCTTGGGTCACTGTCTCTGCGGAGTCGGCACGTTCTCCCCGTGTGTGCGTGGGTTTCCTCCGGGTGCTGCGGTTTCCTCCCACAGTCCAAAGATGTGCAAGTTAGGTGGATTGGCCATGCTAAATTGCCCTTAGTGTTGGGTGGGGGGGCTACTGGGTTATGGGGATAAGGTGGAGGTGGAGGCTTGGATAGGGTGCTCTTTCCAAGGGCCTGTGCAGACTCGATAAGCCGAATGGCCTCCTTCTGCACTGTAAATTCCATGAATTCTATGAGTACTTACACTGTGGAATAATCAGAACTGCATCTTGTTCATTCATGCACAACAGTTGATGGCTTATATGTGGCTATGTAAAGTGCAGTAAATAGCTTTCCAAATTGTTAACATTTGCCAACGACCTTAAAATGTTTACTCATTTACATTAAACTTCCTGATTCAATTTGTTGCGAAATCAAGCCATATTAAAATGATTTCATCCAAGAATTCAATGGTGAATATTTCTATAACACATGATCAATTAAAATTATTTTAGCATTGCGAAAGGCAAGTATGTGGTGCGTTGATTTAGAACATTAGTCTCTCTGGGTTCAAATTCAATGCAGAGTAATGAGATTTTTAAACCTGCACTTTTGGTTCCAAGAATCCTGAATGAAGGGAATTTGGCAAACTGAATCGCGATTGTGTGGGCGTACAGCTGAAGTTATCAGTAGCTTGACACAAAGATGAAAGCCACAACTGGTCAAGCCCTCTGCAAGAATAAATGGTGAGAGGAAATGAAGATGCAAGGCGTGTGGGACACGGGGGTGACACTCTTGTGTGATATGCATTCTTTCAGATTTGTCATAACCCTCTTTCTTAATTGTAGTCACTCAAGTAGTTTTACTTCTCCTTGCATGACTGAAGCGCAAAACAAAGTCATGTATTTTCTCTGTTCTAACAATTTCAAAAAATAGCAAAGATTGATTTTTAACCTGTTGACAGTCAAATGCACGGAAATAGCTTTGCTCAATTTGAATCATGATGCAGTTGCATACGGCCACCAAGAGTGCTGGTTTGATTCTCTTTTTAATAAAATTGCTTAACTGCATAACTAAAAATGTAACATAAAGGGTGCTGCCTGTAATTAAAAAATCCCCCAGAAACATCAATTAGCACTAATTCACATGCTCATTTGTACTTAAATTACTTTGATGTGAAGTGGTTGTTTATTATTTTTTTGTGGGCTGAAGTTATTTTGCATGTAACAAGGTCTCATAAAATAAGATTAGCGGTGAGGTAATGCATATGACAGTGATGTTAGCTGAGAATGCAATGGAGCACAGATTTAGAATCCTGGTACCATGGCAGGCCCTCCTGAGAGCTGTCAAATCAGAACATTTAGACTGATTTTAGTCAGGATCCATGTGCTTGCAAAGGAAATGGGGCCTTTCTTTAATGGCTTTCTTTAGTGGGCTAGACAGCTGGTTTGTAATGCAGAACAAGGCCAGCAGTGCGGGTTCAATTCCCGGACCAGCTTACCCGAACAGGCGCCGGAATGTGGCGACGAGGGGCTATTCATAGTAACTTCATACTTGTGACAATAAAAGATTATTATTATTAATGGTGAGGCCATTTTCCAGAGGAATGAATTGGGCCTCTTTAAACTGTTTAAAATACAATACTGATTAGCCCTCTCCACACTGAGGAGGCATCATCCTCCAAATGTACTTTCCCAACTTGCCTCTGCAACCCTGGGTTGTTCCTGAGCTGTGGGCCAATTTCTAATAGGGCCTGCAACCACTCGAAGAAAACGATCTTATCCTGTTGTTTCCAAATCCGTCTCGGACCTCCCTGCATCTGTAATCTCGCCCAGCCCCAAAGCGCTCCGAGATATCAACACTCCTCTAATTTTGGCCTCTTGAGCATCCCGAATTTTCACTGCTGGCCCGTGCTGCGCCTGGAGGGGTCAAGGCCTTAAGTTCTGGAATTCCCTCACTAAACCGCTCTGCCTCACTACCTTGTTTGTCTCCTTTAAAGGCATTCCTCAGAACACACCGCTTTGACCAAACGTTTGGTCATCTGTGCTAACATTTCCTTATGTGCTTTGTTATATATGGCCCCTGGAATACACTTTGGGACATTTTAGGTGCTATATAAATACAACTTGCTGTTGTAGATCAACACAATGCGATGTCTTAAGAGAGGATTATGTACCCTATGATCTGTATATGTGTTGGGGAAAAAAATAATCTCTTCACGGTAATTTAGATTAATTCGGAAGAGGTATAAAAGATGTTTCTGTTGAACAAAGCATTTTTTTCCCCGTCTGCTTTAAACATCAATGAAAAAATATAAAACACCATTATTATTTTTAGGGAGACAACCCTAAAATAGCTTTCTAACTCCAGACGTGGTGCAAATTAAGTTTAAAACTATTGCCACAAATCAAATGTATTGCAATGTTGAGAGACTTGGAAATAATCCCCTGATAACACGCTTCACAAAACTGTCAGACATCGTTAATGCTTTTCGTCAAAACGTAATGAAAGAGGCAATTCCCATATGTTTAATTTCGAATGGTAACACTTCCTAATTTACACACACTATTAATATCCATAATTCCCTTCTTAGTTATAAAAACATTGCCTAAAATTCATCAGGCTGAAAAATATACACGGATATATATATCCGCGTATGTGACAGATTTTTGACATGAGACATTAATTATATGGCGCTAGCTCATTCAATGTTTCCGTTAAACTAGGGGATACCTTATTGCACATTTGGGAATTATCCATGACTTTGAGCCAGAATCTCTGGACTAGATTGCTGTCAAATGCCTTTCTGGGATAGCAACATGCATCACTTCCGGAGAACTGTCAGGTGATCCAGTCTCAGTTTTAACTCAGTCTGGAGCAGGACACAACACACACAGCCCTGCAGCTCTCGATGTCCTTAAACTTTCTGTCCAAGTATATATGTTGATACGTGTCCAGAATTAATACGATGTGGAAAAGCTGGCGTTGGACTGGGGTGGGCACAGTAAGAAGTCTTACAACACCAGGCTAAAGTCCAACAGGTTTATATGGAATCACTAGCTTTCGGAGCGCAGCTCCTTCATCAGAATTAATACATGAAGGCACAACATGTTCACACAATCCCTTGTGCGCAATTGAGGCCTTTATATCATTATGACACACACAATCTTGACATGTGAAGGAAGATGCATTCATAATGCAGCCAAACAGGTTAAGCGTTCATTTGCAAATACTTCCAGTACATGTTAATGCATGTGGTGAGAGCAGGAGAGATTCCTGGTCAGCTATGTAATGGAGAGAATGTTAGTGCCTCTATACCATCACTGTCCATAGCTCCAGGCTACAACATGCAGGTCAAGGTGCGTGTTACTGCTGTGATTCAGACTCTCTCAGTTAACCATGACATAACAAAACCACCACTTTTTAGAACACATCAAATTCTCAAAACAACATGGATAAAGCTACTGGAACTTAACTTGTAGCTGAAACAAAGACGGCATAATGTCAGCATCTTTGACTAATATTTCCAACGTTTGACCCACAGTTCTTCAAAGGGTCTTGGTAAGAAACACCTCCAGTAATGTTTGAACATTTCATTTCATTTCATTTCATTTTCATTTCAATTTCACATGGCACTGCATGGATTGGTACTGAGATGCGGCTAAATCAGCATTTATTGTCCATCCATAAATGCCCTTGACAATGCGTTAATGAGCTGCCTGCTTAAATTGCTGCGATCCATGCATCATCGGAACAGCCAATGATGCTGTTATGATGTGGAGATGCCGGCGTTGGACTGAGGTGAGTACAGTAAGAAGTCTTGCAACACCAGGTTAAAGTCCAACAAGTTTATTTGTTATGGGGATGTGGGCCTCACTGTCTGGACCAGCATTTATTGCCCATCCCGAATTACCCTTGAACTGAAAGGTTTGCTCGGCCATTTCAGAGGTCAGTTAAGAATCAACCACATTGCTGTGGATCTAGAGTCACATGCAGCCCGGACCAGGCAAGGTGGTAGATTTCTCCCCTAAAGGACGTTAGAGAATCAGAGGGGTTCTTACGACAATAGTTTGACGATCATCATTCGACTTTTAGCCCCGTTTTTAAAAAAAATTCAAATTTCACTATCTGCGCTGCTGGGGTTTGAACTCAGGTCCCCAAAGCATTGCGCTGGATTCAAGCCCAGTGACAACACCACTATGCCAGCATCTCCCAAGTATCCTGTACAAAGTGATGGTCAGACCAAATTCTAAAGTGCATATATGCCCGCCCATGCAAATATCGCACATAGTCATGTCAAATCCTCTGGTTTGTTTTGTATGTGAAGATAATCTTCATTCAGCACACAAAGAAATAGCGGTTATGCATCTCTTTTTTTCTAGTATTCTTTATTTGATTAAGGTCCAGTAATTAAAATGTACAAATCCCCTCAAATAAATGGTGAAGTGAGGACACCTATTAGATGGAGGATCATTGATATATAATAATCTTTATTGTCACAAGTTGGCTTACATTAACACTGTAATGAAATTACTGTGAAAAGCCCCTAGTCATCACATTCCACCGCCTGTTCGGGTGCACTGAGGGAGAATTCAGAATGTCCAAATTACCTAACAGCACTTTCAAGTCTTTCGGGACTTGTGGGAAGAAACCGGAGCACCCGGAGGAAACCCACACAGACACGGGGAGAACAGACAGTGACCCAAGCCGGGAATCGAACCTGGGACCCAAGTGCTGTGAAGCAACAGTGCTACCCACTGTGCTACCCACTGTGCTACCATGCCGCCCAAATGTTTAACTCTTTATGGAACATACAGTGCAGTTGGAGACCATTCGGCCCGTCGAGTCTGCACCGATCCATTTAAGCCCTCACTTCCACCCTATCCCCGTAACCCAATAACCCCTCCTAACCTTTTTGGTGACTCAGGGCAATTTATCATGGCCAATCCACCTAACCTGCACGTCTTTGGACTGTGGGAGGAAACCGGAGCACCCGGAAGAAACCCACGCAGACACAGGGAGTACGTGCAGACTCCACACAGACAGTGACCCAGCGGGGAATGGAACCTGGGACCCTGGCGCTGTGAAGCCACAGTGCTATCCACTTGTGCTGCCTCCACAAAGTAGTGAAAAAGTATGAACATTTTATCGGCTCTTGCTGCCCATGTGGGGTTTTGAATTCAGTCGGGTTTAATAAATATGCAAAAGTATAGCAGAGCATTTGAATTAAAAAGTGGGCAGCAGTGTGCTCTGTGTGAGATTTAGCATCGTCCAAGTTAAACAGTTTGTTGTACTGGCCCCGCTCATAATGACCATCAACCAGATCAATATCCAACTTGATTCCTCAAGGTCTTTAAAGAACCTGCAGATCCCTAGGGACGTGATAAGTGGTGCAGAAGCCTGGGGAAGCAAATTAAAAGATTATGAAAGTAAATGGGAGGTATGGTCGCCCCTACACCAGGAGCGGTAATGAACGACAGGAAGACTAAAAAAAAAGATTGTATGTCCTTATGATTTAGGGAAATAGCAGAGAAATGCTATTTCAAAACTATTACAGCATTTTCATCATTGCAGATAAATTACGCTGTCGGGGAAGATCGTCAGTGGCAGACAAAATTATTGGTCAGAATCCAAGGGGGGTAAAAACCCGGAAGGACTGTTGCAATCAACATGCAACATTGTTAATCATGAAACACCCCTTTGCCACAGTACCACATCTTCTGAATATCCTGTTTTTATAAAAAGGGGGGTCATATTGACTTGACGATGCACTGGGAGCGTATAAGTCACGTAAAATGCAGGAAACCTGGAAGTCAGTGTACTAAATCGGCCAGTGTCTTTTTAAACCAGCCACTGCATTTGTAACTCGCCCAATTAGGTTGAACATGCATGATGATCACCCCCATGAGTTCTTTTCAACCCCAGGATGGTGCAAAGATGTGTTATGGTCTCAGGTGGGAATGGTATCATTTAAGAAGGCATTTGAACACCCAGCTATTAACTTTAAACCACCATTTACTTTTCACTTCAACTAAAAATCCATTTTTCCCCGTTAGTTTTGTGGGTGGCTACTTAATTCTCCTGGAAGCAAACCAAGGTATGTCACAGCTCCCATGAATTCACTTCGATTTTCCTAAATTCCAGTACCATCTTCTGAAGTGAGGGGTTTCCTGGGTTTCTCCCTTTTACATCCAGCTGGGCGAACCCTTCAGTCCTACTTCAAAGCCTCATGCGTTTGGATTCCCCCAGCCTGAACATAGGCCTCACTTGTACCACTTGCTCCGTGACTCCAAATCAGAAACATCTCCGGTTCCTGAGGGCTTCTCCGCTCCCTGTTGCGTTTGCTGGCAGATTCCCTCTCTGTCTGTTTCAAGCTGCTCCCGGCACAGACTGCCCCCCAGACTGCCGAATATAGCAGAAATGCATCATATCTTGCACTCCATCTCCATGGCAACATGTCACATAGTAAATAGCAGCAGGAGGAGGCCATTCAGCCCTTCGAATCTCTCTGCTATTCATTATGATCAAGGTTGAGCCTCAAACTCAGTAATCAGTTCCCGCGTTCGCCCGAAAATCCTTTGATCCCTTTAGCCCCAAGAACAATCTGCCCAACTCCTACTTTAAAACATTCAATGTTTTGGCCTCAACTGCTTTCTGTGGCAGAGAATTCCACAGGCTCATTCTTTCTGGGTGAAGAATGTTTCAGATCCGTACCTCACTTCAGTGATGCCTCCTTGGACATCATGCCAGAGGTTACAGGGGTCTGCAAAGATATGCTGTCCCCGACCAATAGGAGGCAGTAGCATGAAGGTTTGGGGATTGCAAAGGGCATGAACAGAAATATGGTGCCTCACTCAGTTTGGAGAATGGTTTGGCTTAATCCATTTATTTGTCTTTATTATTTCAAGGGATGTGAGCGTCGCGAGCAAGTGCCAGCATTTATTGCCCATCCCTGATTGCCGTTGAACTGAGTGGCTTGCTGGACCTTTTCACAGCTAGGCGTCGATCACGTTGCTGTGGATCTGGAGTAACGGCGGCCATAATGGCTGAGGGACTTGAGGCTGTTTTCGTTAGAGAGAAGAAGGTTAAGAGATGACTTAATAGAGGCATACAAGATGATCAGAGGATTAGATAGGGTGGACAGTGAGAGCCTTTTTCCTCAGATGGTGATGTCTAGCACGAGGGGACATAGCTTTAAATTGAGGGAAGATAGATATAAGACAGATGTCAGAGGTAGGTTCTTTACTCGGAGAGTAGTAAGGGCGTGGAATGCCCTGCCTGCAACAGTAGTGGACTCGCCAACATTAAGGGCATTCAAATGGTCATTGGATAGACATATGGACGATAAGGGAATAGTGTAGATGGGCTTTAGAGTGGTTTCACAGGTCGGCGCAACATCGAGGGCCGAAGGGCCTGTACGCTGTAATGTTCTATTTTCTTCCCTGAAAAATCGTGATGTAGTGGCATTGTCACTGGAGTAGTAATCCAGTGGGAGCCGGTTTAGCGCGCTTGGCTAGACAGCTGGTTTGTGATGCAGAGCGAGGCCAGCACCTCAGGTTCAATTCCCATACCGGCTGAGGTTATTCAGGAATGCCCCGCCTTCTGAACCTTGCCCCTTGCCTGAGGTGGGGCGATTCTCAGGTTAAATCACCACCAGTCAGCTCTCCCCCCTCAAAGGGGAAAGCAGCCTATGGTCACCTGGGACTACGCTGACTTTACCTTTACCTAGTAATCCAGTGACCCAGGTTAATGCTCTGGGGACCCGGGTTCGAATCCCGACTTAATATTACTCTTACTGAGTTATTAACGTTTTGAAATTAATAAGCCCGTCTGTCCCAGGGATGGAGCTTATCCGCAGCCTAACGCGTTGAAGTTAAATGTGTAAGTCAGGGGTTCCGGCCATCTTCTCAATGTGCTGTCCTGTGACTAAACCCACCCTCCCCTACAAGTAAAAACTCCCCCAAACATTCAAAAATACATTGTTACCTACAATGTGGGTTCTCACAGCGTAATCACCATCAGTCCTGTGGCAAACAAATCTCGTTGTACCAGCTGGGTTTACTTGATCTCACTTGGCTTTCAATTGCCAGATCACCCCCCAAATAACTGAGGTTAGCATCAAGTTTAAATTGAACCGGAGACAGCCAACAGCATGGTCAATTAATTTCAGACTAACAATTAGCCACTCGTAATTATATCACTGCAGCCGAAATCATAGAATAAAAGTTTTTTTTTGTTTTCTTCTCAATTTTTAGAGTACCCAATCATTTTTTCCAATTAAGGGGCAATTTAGTGTAGCCAATCCACCTAGCCTGCACATCTTTGTGTTGTGGGGGCGAATCCCACGCAAACACGGGGAGAATGTGCAAACTCCACACGGACAGTGACCCAGAGCCGGGATTGAATCTGGGGCCTCGGCGCCGTGAGGCAGCAGTGCTAACCCACTGCACCACCGTGCTGCCCCATAGAATAAAAGCTGAGCATGAAAAATAAAACATAGGTAAACCACTGGATAGGATGGCATCCCAAACTATCACAAACCACAAAAGTTGCAGTTTGGGGCGATGCAAATTTTTTTTCCAGTTGCAAGTTTAAAATGCATTTCATGTTAATTTACAGTCCCACCAGCTGTGTCTAAGAAATTACAAATCTCAACAAGAAAATATAGGGCATGCTTTCTGCGAATTAGATCTGGCAGCCAACCTTGTGAAGTGAAGGGTGCTGTAATGATAACACAGCAGTGATGTAAAACATAAGAAGGCGTAATAGAGTACAACAGTTCAGTTTAATGGGAAATCATAGTTACAGTTCATCTGCATCCGACTGAAACGGTCAGGATTTCTCAAGCTGTGTGTCGTGTGTATAAAAAGCAAATAGTTGAAACCAGGAAGGTTCAATCCTAGGTCTTGCACCGGATTAATTGATCTTGGTTCAGGTGCTGCTTTCCTTTGAGCCCCATGGCTGAAGGGGAAAACCAGGCGGAGCAAACTCTGCCGTGGCCTCGATTGGAAGTGCACTCGCCACAACACAAGGATGTGATTTTGTAGAACTCTTACAGTGCAGAAGGAGGCCAATCGGCCCATCGAGTTTGCTCTGAAAGAGCACCCTAATATAGGCCCACTCAGCTGCCCTATCCCTGTAATGCCACCTAACCTTTGAACAGTAAGGGGCAATTTAATACAGCCAATCCACCTAATCTGTACAAAGAACAAAGAAAAGTACAGCACAGGAATAGTCCCTTCCGCCCTCCAAGCCTGCGCCGACCATGCTGCCCATCTAAACTAAAATCTTCTACACTTCCTGGGTCCATATCCCTCTATTCCCATCCTATTCATGTATTTGTCAAGATGCCCCTTAAACATCACTATCGTCCCTGCTTCCACCACCTCCTCCGGTAGCGGGTTCCAGGCACCCACTATCCTCTGTGTAAAAAACTTGCCTCGTACATCTCCTCTAAACCTTGCCCCTCGCACCTTAAACCTATGCCCCCTAGTAATTGACCCCTCTACCCTGGGAAAAAGTCTCTGACTATCCACTCTGTCTATGCCCCTCATAATTTTGTAGACCTCTATCAGGTCGCCCTCAACCTCGTTCGTTCCAAACTAAGTTTACTCAACCTCTCTTTGGACTGTGGGAGGAAATCGAAGCACTCGGAGGAAACCCACGCAGACACGGGGAGAACGTGCAAACTCCGCACCAGACAGGCCGGAATCGAATCCAGGTCCCTGGCGCTGTGATGTAGCAGTGCTAACCTCTGTGCCATCGTGCCCCTGCCATGATTAAGTTGTGGTGCAACTGATGGTTTAACACCCTACGCCAGGCCTCACCAGAGCAAGATGAGAGGCTGGTTGTTGTCTGCCATCTGTGCAAACATTGTGCTGACAGTTGCTGTTGTGGCAAGGGAAGAGGTTTAAAAAAAGGCGAGGAGGTAAATCTAAAAAGAAAGTTAGCATAACCTATGTTTATTAAGATGTGAATTAAACCCTATAAAACAATGCACCAACACAAAATAACACCGTCTGTTGTGCATTTTAAATGCATGAAATAAAAGAATGACTCTGTGACCCGATTAATGCGATATATTTGCTGCCACACATTTTGCTAAAGAATCAGCCAAAATCAGAGCGCAGCTTCAAAGTATAATCACAGAAAATAGGGTAAGGTTCATGGGCACGAGCATTTCTGATTAATTTAAGTCCTGTGGTCGGATGCCTGAGAGTGTAGTGTGAAGCAGCTGAGGAGGGAAAGTCTGCGGGTCCACCCGGAGGGAATGGGACTATCTGAGCCACTCTTTTCGAGAGGTGGGCACAGGCACACCAGGTCAGGTGGCCTCGTTCTGTGCCAGGTGACATCCCCCATGAGTTCCACAGATTCCCCTCCAGCCACAAGTGCACTTTATCACTGCTGACTGGTAGAGATGAGGCAGAAGGCGTTAATTAAAATGAAGGGAGAGAGCATCAAAGCAGGTAACACTTGACTGTGTGATCGAGGTCAGCAGGGAAAATGTCACAGTAGCAAAAATATAATGCAAACCCATATGATAGCAGAGTGCTTCTGGCGACTTCAGCCTTAAATCGCACATATGTCAGGCTGCCAATGCTGAAATTAAACTACTCTAGTAGCCACAAGAGAGTGATTAACCACTCATTGCTGACAGCACCATGAATGTGGTCTGCTGGGATCGGCGATAGAGGAGTAGCTGCAAATGTTTAGTCTTGTACTTTTCTCTTGTCTCTCTAATGTTCCACCTATTGCAAGAGTGTGCGCGATATGCTCTTGGTGAACAGACAGCCTCTGTACGTTAAGCAGTCATTCTAATCCAGTCATCAGGAAGCTTTTAAAAAAAATATTTCTGACACTGCAATTTGGCAATACTCCCTAGTTGCCCCACAACCCACCTGATCGTTCCCTCAGTCCTGGCTACCGGCCTAGATTTCGCAGCCCCCCTACTTAAAACTTTAATCTGACACACATGAGGCTTTAGCACGGGAAACGGAAAAGAACTGCGAAGCAATAACCTTCTCCTCCACACCGTAGAAGGTCCATGTAAGTGAGGGTGTTCAGCACTGCAATCTGCATGTTCTCTCCTGGTGCGATGCTGGTACCCTGCCTGACTGCTGCACAGATAACAGCCTGAGATTTAACACTGATTCAAAGTATTACTGACCCTTTTGTTGCTTGAAGGATTGAATGGACCTCGAGTGATGCACCATCCTCCTCTCATTCGATGCTCGCACAAATCCCACAGCACTATTGCACTGAGCTCCTCGTCTTTCACCGGGGGACTTTGTATAGCCCGCTGCTCTCTCTCACACACACACACGCGAGCTTCTGAAGCACTGCGCAACTCGACACCTGCTTTATGGAGCACTTTGCTCAAAGACCTACTCTGCGCTGTTACCATAGTGACAGAATGGGGAGGTCCAGCAACACACTCCCCTTCCCGAAAACTCTTAGAACATCCTGGGTATCATCATCATCATGCAAATTTAAGTCATCCATATCCTGTGAGAGCTAGCTGTGCATCAGTGCTTGCTCAGACAATGTTATACACTGATAAAGAGGAGGGATGTGTGCTGCAGCCGGCCACACTACTGTGACTTATCAAACTGCCCCTTCGGCACTCATTCTTAGCTTAAAGAAAGATTATAAAGTACCTAGCAAGGCCAAAAAATGCTATTGGTGTTCCCAAATATAACTGACAACACTAACACGTGGACTAGTCCTCGTGTATTCTTATCATTTGACAGCCCGGTAGCATTGTGGATAGCACAATTGATTCACAGCTCCAGGGTACCAGGTTCGAATCCGGCTTGGGTCACTGTCACTGTCTGTGTCGGAGTCTGCACATCCTCCCCGTGTGTGCGTGGGTTTCCTCCGGGTGCTCCGGTTTCCTCCCACAGCCCAAAGATGTGCAGGTTAGGTGGATTGGCCATGCTAAATTGCCCTTAGTGTTGGGTGGGGTTACTGAGTTATGGGGATAGGGTGGAGGTGTTGACCTTGGGTAGTGTGCTCTTTCCAAGAGCCGGTGCAGACTCGATGGGCCGAATGGCCTCCTTCTGCACTGTAAATTCTATGATTGACGAATGGATGTCAGTCGCAAGTGGCTCACTGCACTAAATCAGTAGATTGCAGTTTTAAATACCACTCGCCAGGAATGAGCCTTAATCTCGGCTCACACTCCACTCCAACGCTTGAGGCAGAACTGCACTGTCGGGGGTCCTGTCTGTCCCCGCGGGTGGGTGGAAGAGATTCCATGGGTCCATTTCGAAGAGTATCAGAGGAGTTGCTGCCAGTGTTCTGCCTACCGTTCATCCCGTGATTAAATCACAAAAGTTATTACAAGTTTGCCAAAGGGTCATCTGGACTCGAAACGTTGGCTCTTTTCTCTCCCTGCAGATGCTGCCAGACCTGCTGAGATTTTCCAGCATTTTCTCTTTTGGTTTCAGATTCCAGCATCCACAATAAGTTATCATCTCGCTTTTTGAGGGAACCTGCAGGGTGCAAATTGTCTGCTTGTGATCCTGACTGTATCTCAGGGACTGTGCTTCAGAAATGTTTGACTGGCTGCAAAGCGCTCACTAAGTCCAAAACAGCACACCCCTCAACATTTCAGAAACATTTAACTTCTTAGTAAAAGTTTACAAAGCATATATTTCCCACCAGGTTTCTTTTCAAACTGCTCTTCCTCTTGCCCCAGTCAATACAAGCGCGCAGCTTTATTCAGCTTTCGATGTCGAGGGATCCCGGTTCAATTCTGGCCTCAGGTGACTGTGTGGCGTTTGCCCTTTCTCCCTGTGTCTGCGTGGGTTTATCATAGAATTTACAGTGCAGAAGGAGGCCATTCGGCCCATCGAGTCTCCTCCGGCTCTTGGAAAGAGCACCCTACCCAACTGCACACCTCCACCCTATCCCCATAACCCAGTAACCCCACCCAACACTAAGGGCAATTTTGGACACGAAGGGCAATTTAGCATGGCCAATCCACCTAACCTGCACACCTTTGGACTGTGGGAGGAAACCGGAGCAGCCGGAGGAAACTCACGCACACACGGGGAGAACGTGCAGACTCCGTACAGGCAGTGACCCAAGCAGGAATCAAACGTGGGACCCTGGAGCTGTGAAGCAACTGTGCTAACCACCATGCTGCCTCCGGGTTCAAAGGTGAGGTGGGATTATAGGGATCAGGTCGGGACGTGAGCCTAGGTAGGGTATTCTTACCAATGGTGGGTGCAGACTCGATGGGCTGAATGACCTCCTTCAGCACTGTAAAGATTCTAATAATAATAGCTTATTGTCACAAGTAGGCTTCAATGAAGTTACTGTGAAAAGCCCCTAGTCGCCACATTCCGGCGCCTGTTCGGGGAGGCCGGTACGGGAATTGAACCTGCGCTGCTGGCATTGTTCTGCATTGCAAGCCAGCTGTTTAGCCCACTGTGCTAAACCAGCCCCTGGCGACTCTAACCATTGTGCCACCATGCCGCCTTCATCACACAGACTGCAGGAGTGCAAATGCCACGTTCTCTTTTTTAAAAATATGTGTATTAGAACATTTCATTATAATCAATACAACCAGAACAAAAGAATGTAAAAAAAAATCACAACATATAACAGTAAAAAAACCCACACAAACACATAATTAACTTGAATACTAAAACTAACCCAAACCCCCTAACGACTGACGGTGACTAACTCTTTAAAAAAGTGAACAAATGACACTCATCCTAACTAGAACCTCCCCACTGACCCCCATGATGGTGAATTTGACTTTCTCCAATTAAGTCACCCAACTGCACCACATTCTCACGGGTAATTATGGATGAGTAACTAATGCTGGCCTTGCCTATGATGCCCGTATCCTATGACTGAGTAACAAAAACAGGAAACAACAGACCCAGATTATTGTACCTGTATTGGAACGGCAGTTGTAGGTCCTGAACACAGATACAGGTCTCTGGAGGTAAATGTAATATTTCTTGGTGCACTTCATCATTCTGGAGTGAGCAGTCGAAGTTTGGGCGATTGATGTTGACCGCAGTGATTGCTTTGCCCTGACCTTTTTGTGTCAGTTTAGACTTCCTGCGCAATTACATGAGCGTGGGCCAGGACTTTCAATGGGTCCTCAGGCTACAACAGCAGCGGATGTCCTACACTCACCACTGTTGTTATCAGAAGACCAGGCCCAATGGTAATGTTTAAATTACTCCCACTGTAAACCAGAATATCTGAGACTCAGGATGGACACTGAAACCAACTTCATGAAAAACAATGGGCAATTTGATTGGTTGTGTTTGTTTGCTGATTGTGGTAAACCACCGTTGCACCTATATTAGGTGATGTATGGTAGGACCTGTACTACAGGTACGACGGTAGTCCCTGCCTGCTGGCTCCACCCAGTAGGCGGAGTATGAATATGTGTGTCCTCCGTGCAGCAGCCATTTCACCAGCTGGTTTGAGTGAATATTTAATGTTTGTGAATAGGGTACCAATCAAGTCAACCACTTTTGTCCTGGATGGTGTTGAGCCACTTGACTGTTGTTGGAGCTGGATTCATCCAGGCAAGTGCGAGTATTCCATCACACTCCTGACACGTGCCTTGTAGATGGGGGTTGGTTTAGTTTAGTTGGCTGGGCAGCTGGTTCGTGATGCAGAGCAAGGCCAATGCGTGGGTTCAATCCCCATACCAGCCTGTACCTGGAAAGTAAATACAGGAAACTGCAGTATACCACAGACGATTGAATTTTGGGCAATTTTCTGGTTCGGGATTTTCTCCTCTTGCATTTTCTCGCTGCCTCTGACGTGTGCTTGCTTTCAAAGGAGGCTGCAATGTTACGATCTCAGCTGATGTTATAACTGCATGGGAAGATTCCAGAATGGAACCTTGGCCCAAAATAACTTTTACTTTTCTTCCCAAAATGTGGAGGAACAGAGTCGCAGGACTACTAATTAGTTTTAAAAACAAGAATTTTTTTTTTAAATTAAACTCGAAAATATTGGATTATGATGCAATCCTCCTTTACTCCCCCTTAGCTTAACAAGTACACACAGATTTTAAAATGAACACAGATTACAAAGTACATGTCAAGCTATGACGGTCTCATTAACACACAAAGTCCCTTTGATGTTGATTAATCTGGAACGATTGTCCAATTAAGGCCAGGACCAGAAGTGAACCCAATGAATTTTGAATCGTGTTAAGGGATCATTAAGAGTGTTCGGAGGAGGTTTACCAGGATGTTGCCTGGTCTGGAGCATGTTAGCTATGTGGAGAGGCTGAATAGACTTGGACAGTTTTTATTAGAATGACGGAGGTTGAGGGGTGACCTGATAGAGATCTACAAAAATATGAGGGCATGGTTACAGTGGATGGGCAGGCACTCTTTCCCAGGGTGAAGGGGTCAGTCACCAGGGGGCATAGGTTTAAGGTCCAAAGTTTAGAGGAGATGTGCGAGGCAGGTTTTTTACACAGAGGATGGTGAATGCCTGGAACGTGCTGCCAGGGGAGGTTGTGGAAGCAGATACATTAATGGCGTTCAAAAGGCATCGTGGCAAATAAATGGATAGGATGGGTATAGAGGGATACGGCACAAGGAAGTGCTAAGGGTTTTGGCCAAGGGTGGTATCATGACCGGTACAGGTTTGAAGAGCCAAAGGGCCTGTTTCTGTGCTGTATTGTCCTTTGTTCTAAGTTCTATTTACATCAGTTGAGCGGCAGAAAGGCCTTTATTTAATATCTCATCTGAAAGGTGGCAACTGTGACAATCCAGTGTAGCACTGCAACGTCAGCATAGGTTACCTCCCATTGTCTGCAAAGGGGCTTGACCTCACAACCTTCAAACCGAGGCGACAAGCATCCATCACTTTGCTGAAAGGAAAATACTTTGCCCTTTAAAGTGCATGAACAAGAAAGGATTCGAAAGATATGGAGCATAAAGGGCTTGTTGAAGCAAATGGCTTGTTTCTGTAATATAGATTCTATGTAATTTTTGGCCAAGTTGAATTAAGAGGTCAGCTTGTCCTAGAAGATTTAATGGCCATCAACTGATCTGCTCCAGTGGCCAATCACTTTGTCCCTTTTATTCACCCACCCATATATTCCTTTATAGCATTTCCTGCCGAGATGTTTTGGAGTTGGTGCCACTTTTGCTGACTGCTTTGGCTTGGTGCTTGGCAAATTGATTTTCCTATTTTACACAATGGGTACCAAATTCTGCAGCAGTTTAATATTGGAAAATCTACTCAGAGTCTTCGTTGCTGGAGGATTTTGTTACCTAAGCATTGTTGCTGAAGAATTAGAATAGAATTACGACAGTGCTGAAGGAGTTCATTCAGCCCATCGAGTCTGCACCGACCCTCTGAAAGAGCACCCTACCCAGGCACAATTCCCCACCCTATCCCCATAATCCCACCTAACCTACACATCCTTGGACACTAAGGGGCAATTTAGCGTGGCCAATCCACCTAACCTCCACATCTTTGGGAGGAAACCGGAGCACCCGGAGGAAACCCACGTAGACATGGGGAGAAAGTGCAAACTCCACACAGACAGTCGCCCAAGGCCAGAATTGAACCCGGGCCCCTGGTGGCTGCAGTGCTAACCACTGTGCCACATTTAATTAAACTTGCAAATGCATTGTCAGTTTAGTTTGCAGTCACATAAAATTCCAATAATAGAGGTGCTGCCAAAGAATTATGAAATGAATAGGCACATTATTTTGAGGGTTCCTGCCTACCTTCAAACACAGAAACAAAACAGCGTCTGAATATTGGGTATGAGCGAGTCATGTTCAGAAGACTATTCTATGTTGATGCTTCAATACCTTGTCGACAGCTCATTGCCTGGGACATAGTAGGTAATGAGGTTGATACATGTGCCTCGTCGCATTCTAAAGGATCAGATAGATTCTGTTCACAATGACAAGGGCCTCAATGGGTTTGTTTGTAACTCAAAAAAGTTTTCATCTTTATAATGAATAATATTTCATGTCTAGTTTATTCCCAACAAAGGTTACAAATGTTCATATTTTTAAAAAGAAATATAGCTCTGTTTTGGGGCAGACAAAGCACTTACCCCGACCTTCTTGTCATGTCACATTCAATAATAAGTCTTTTGGAGGGAATAAACTTTGTCAACAAACTCAAAAACAAAGACTTGCATTTATATAGCACTTTTGATGACCCCAGGAAAACCCAGATTACTGTACAGACGATGAAGTACTTCTGAAGTGCAGTCACTGCTATGATGGAGGGAAAACAGTGGCCTACTTGTGCACAGCAAGCTCTCACAAAGAGCAATGTGCCCACGGCCAGATAATCTATTTTTTGTGATATTGATTGAGGAATAAATATTCTCCAGGACACAGGGGATAACTAAGTTACTCCTTCATGGAGAGCCGGTGCCCTTTTGGAACAACTGGAAGAGACGGTCACATGGGTGAGACATTCTAACAAGCAATAAAAACAACACATTCGGATCCCGATGGTGTAATGTGCAAATTAGAATTGTCCGTGACGGGGGTGTTGTGACTTTTGAAGATATTCACAGTGAATAAATATGTACAGTGTCATTGTGCTAAAATGTGGGCCATTTTACAATTTATAATCGTTAGACTATTTTATATTTGATCTTTTTATCTCCTCATTTAGGGGTGCATTTGTTTTGATCCCAATGAGAAAATTGCTGCGATGATGCATGTGGGATGAAACAGATGTCAACACAGTCTTGTGCCGGGCCTGCAGATTTAGTGGTTCACTGGATTACAGTAATGGGTAGCGGTATTAATTCATTCGTGTTTGGCTGCCACTGTGTACAAGGAAAAGCTTCCAATGCACTGGGCATTCTTTGTCTGTCAAATGAAAGGGACAATAATTTAAAAACAGGACAAACTAGATTGGTAATGGAGAAGCTTTTATTTTTCTCTTTGGCATCTCCAGTAGATAGAGCAGTCACTTGAATGTTGCAAGTTCTCCTCTGGTTCCAGCTCCTCTCTCTTGCACGACTGTCACAGAAATCCTACATGATTTATGAATGCTAAATTAGCCAGCATTCCCTGTTACGTCGCCGTTCCTTTGTCAGTGTACGACTGCCCATTCCTTGGAAGGTTTTACGTCACGAGGTGAAGGAATTCTGGAAATTAGTTTATGGCAACTAAACTACTGTGCTAATTATAAGCAGTTACTCACTAATAATAATGCAACTAATTAATGTGCCAAAGGTTGTCACGATTTACAATAGGTATTGGGGACAATTTTGAACCTGCTTTCGTCGCCAGTAAATTGATTGGTTGATTGATATTTATTGTCACATGTACCGAAGTACAGTGAAAAGAATTTTTCTGCGGCCAAGGAAACGTACACAGTACACAGTACAGACATAGTAGACAAAAGAATAATCAACAGAGTACTTTGACAAATGGTACATCAACAAATAGTGATTGGTTGATGATTGGTGATTGGTTACAGTGTGGAACAAGGGCCAAACAAGAGCAGCATAAGGCGTTGTGAATAGTGTTCTTACAGGGAACAGATCAGTCCGAGGGACAATAGTTGTGGGGAAGAAGCTGCTCTTTTGTCTGGATGTGCGGGTCTTCAGACATCTGCATCTTCTGCCTGATGGAAGGGTCTGGAAGAGGGCAATGCCTGGGTGGGAGGGGTCTCTGACAATGCTGTCTGCCTTCCTGAGGTAGCGGGAGGTGTATACAGAATCAATGTGGGGGTGGCAAGCTTGTGTGATGCGTTGGGCTGAGTTCACCACAGTCTGCAGTTTCTCGCGATCTTGGGCCGAGCAGTTGCCATACCAGGCAGTGATGCAGCCGGATAGGATGCTCTCTATGGCACATAACGATGTGGACCCAAAATCTTGCAAGAGTCGGGAAACGAGATTCTCGACAGAGAGACCCTTTTCTTGATTTCCCACATCCCGTGCCTATTATGTCATGAAGTTCCCACGCAGAAAGGGCGGGAATCTCATTTCAAACAATTTAAATGCATTTGAAAGTAATTGTAGGGTTTCCCCACAATATGCTCCCCCCTCACTGAATATTCATCCCACGCCGATGAATATAATAGGTTTACGAGAAATTGAAACGATTGAGGGAAACCCTCTGGGGTTACCCAAAAGGTAGATATAGCCCTTGGGAGAGGGAGACATGAGCTCGCTGTGACCTGGCACTGCCCGGAGCTTCAAGCAGACCAACCTCAAGAATATACTGCGAAAATTCCACCAACACATCTCCTGTCCCACCAGGGGCGATAACACTCTCGACCACTGCTACTCAACCATCAAGAGCTCCTACCGATCCATCCCCCGACTGCACTTCGGAAAATCGGACCAAAAGACGGTGCTCCTTATCCTGGAGTACAAGCAGAAACTCAAATGGGAAAATCCGGTTAAGTAGGTCATGCAGTGCTGGTCCGAGGCAACAGAAGAGTTCCTACGTGACTGCTTGGAGTCAGTGAACTGGTCCATATTCAAGAACCCAGCGACCAATTGAAACGAGTGTACCACCACCATCATAGACCATCAGCAAGTGTGTAAAAGACTGCGTGCCAAAGGAGGTAGTACGTACGTTCCCCAGCCAGAAACCATGGCTTAATCGGGAGATTCACTCCCTATTAAAGCCAGGTCTAAGGCGTTCAGGACAGGCGACCGATACAAGAAATCCAGGTACAACCTCCGTAAAGTCATCAGGGTGCTAAGAGACAATACCAGGCTAATTCTAGAGTCACACACTAACATCACAGACTCTCATCGGTTGTGGCAAGGCTTTAATAACATAACGGGCTAGAAAGCAAAGCCGAGTAGAATCGGCGCAGGCAGCGCACCCCACCCCAATGAACTCAATGCATTCAATGCTCGGTTCAAGCAGGAAACCATCAAATTGTTGTCAACTGCCCCAGCAGCCTCGGACACACCCATACCCACCGTCACAGCTTCCGAAGTCAGATTGGCCTTCCTGACTGTGAACCCTCGGAAAGCAACAAGTCCTGACGGGGTCCCTGGCCATGCACTCAGATCCTGGCAGATGTGTTCGGGGACATCTTCAACATCTCCCTATTCCCTTCTGAGGTTTCCACCTGCTTCAAGAAAACCACCATCATACCGGTGCCAAAGAAGAACCAGGCAACGTGCCTCAACAAGTGCCATCCAGTGGCCTTTACATTGATCATTGTGAATTGCTTCAAAAGGTTGGTCGTGAGACACATCAACTCCTTACTCCTAGAATGGTTAGATCCACTGCAATTTGCATGCCGCCACAACGCCATCTCCCGGGCCCTACACTCATCTCGACAACAAGCACTCCTATGTCAGACTCCTATTCGTTGGCTGCAGCTCCACCTTCAACACCATAATCCCAGCCAAGCTCATATCAAAGCTCCAAAACTAGGACTTGGCTCCTCACTCTGCAACTGGATCCTCGATTTTCTGACCAACAGACCACAATCAGTAAGAATGAACAACAACACCTCCTCCACAATAGTCTTCAACACCGGCGCCCTGCAAGGCTGAGTACTTAGCCCCCTGTACTAAGGGAGCTACTCCTTGTACACACACAACTGCGTGGCAAAACTTGGTTCCAACTCCATCTACAAGTTTGCTGACGATACGACCATTGTGGGCTGGATCTTGAATAACGACGAGTCAGAATACAGGAGGGAGATAGAGAACCTAGTGGAGTGGGAAAACGACCACAATCTCTTCCACAATGTCAGCAAAACTGAAGAGCTGATTATCGACTTCAGCAAGAAAACTATCGTACAAACACCTGGCTGCATCAAAGATGCAGAGGTGGAGATGGTTGACAGCTTCAAATTCCTAGGTGTGCACATCACCAACAATCTGTCCTGGTCCACCCACATCGATGCTACGAACAAGAAAGCACAACAGCGCCTATACTTCCTCAGGAAACTAAGGAAATTTGGCATGTCCACATTGATTCTTACCAATTTTTACAGATGCACCATTGTAAGCATCCTATCTGGCTGCATCACAGCCTGGTATGGCAACTGCTCGGCCCAAGACTGTAAGAAACTACAGAGTCGTGAACACAGCCCAGTCCATCACGCAAACTCGCCTCCCATCCATTGACTCTGTCTACACCTCCCGCTGCCTTGGAAAAGCAGGCAGCATAATCAAAGACCTCTCCTACCTGGGGTATTCACTCTTCTAACTTCTTCCATCGAGCAGAAGATACAAATGTCTCAGAACACGCACTAAGATTACCAGACTCTTGAATGGCCCTCTTATGGACTGATCTGATCTCTTCATACATCTTCTCTACTGAGTAGTACTGCACTCCTGTATGCTTCACCCGGTGCCCGTGTCTATGTATTTACATTGTGTATTTATGTGTGCCTTATGTTTTTTTCATATATGGAGCGATCTCTCTGGACTGTACGCAGAACAATACTTTTCACTGTACCTCGGCATACTAAAACAAATCCAAAATCCAATCCCTTGCCCCCTGCATTGCTCTGGCTGTGCCAACCTGACACAACAACCTGGCACTCCCCTGGGGAACTCCATTGGAGGGGTTCCCCTCATGTGTGGTGGGTGGATGGTCCAATGCTTGTGTGTGTGTGTGGGGGGGGGGGTGGCATGCCCTGAAGCTTGTAGGGGAGTGAAGGGAGTGCCCATGCCCCAATGCTTATGGGGTGGACCCGATGCATGGAGGGGAGAGAGGGGGGGGGGGGGGGGGGGGGCGAGGCACCCCTCTGCTTGTGCGGGGGAGGGCCCCCCGCATCCGTCGACGTTGTTGGGGAGTTTAGTTTTATCGCCCTATGAAGATGGAGAGTTGCACTTCAGTTCTCCCGCCTCAGCCCGCACCCTGGGCACTGAGGCAAAGATTCCGCCCATTGTGTGTGACATTCTTCAACCTCATATGGTCGCCTTTGCAATTAAAAATTGCACTAAGTGTTTGTGGTATCGCCAGTGGACTAGAGTGCATTGCAGCCAAATTGTGCCTTGACCAAAGGAGTGTCACTGACTGTCCAGATGACAACAGGGATCTTCCCAACATTGGGACCAAATTGGAAATAACATTCTGAGGGACTTCAATGCAAAATATCTTGGATAGAGGTGGACATTCGATTGCTGCTGCCGAGCAAGGGTATAACTATCAGGTCTAGATTGCAGCATCCCAAAGCGCCTGGAAACATCGCAGCAATTTTTTGAAAATATGTTTGCCGCACATTAACACACAAGCTGTAGCCCACAAGTGCTGACATAGTCTCTCACAGGATGAGGGCGTCAAAGTCTTCATTCCACTGCCTGGTAAACTCACAGCTCCTCAGTGCTTGGAATCTGACTTCAGAAGGAACAAGTGAGAATGGGTTTGGAAAAGGAGGTTTGCAGTGAATTTGAGAACAATTGAGAACTGAAAACATAGATGTTATTTTGTGGGACGTGGGCAGGTGGCTAGACCAGCATTCATTGCCCATCCTTTAATGCCCTTGGGAAAATGGTGCTGAGCTGCCTTCTTGAACCGCTGCATTCCTTGTTGTGTAGGTACACCCACATTGCTGTTAGAAAGGGAATTCTATGAATGGGGATAGTGAAGCGACGGCGATATAATTCCATGGCAGGCTTGGGGGGAAACTTGCAGAAGGTGGGGGTTTCTATCCATCGATTGCTGTTGCCTTTCTAACTATAATGTGGAGATGCCGGCGTTGGACTGGGGTGAGCACAGTAAGAAGTCTTACAACACCAGGTTAAAGTCCAACAGGTTTGTTTTGATATCACTAGCTTTTGGAGCGCTGCTCCTTCCTCAGGTGAATCACCTCACCTTCCTCACTTGAGGAAGGAGCAGCGCTCCGAAAGCAAGTGGTATCGAAACAAACCTGTTGGAGTTTAACCTGGTGTTGTAAGACTTCTTACTGTGGCCTTTCTAACTGGCAGAGGTCACGGGTTTCGAAGATCCTGTCACAGAAATCTGGCTGAGTTGCTTGCAGGATGTCTTGTGGATGGTACACGCTGCTGTCATTGTGTGTCGGTAGTTGAGGGAGCGAATGCTTAAGATGATGAATGGGGTGCCAATCAAGGGAGGGGGTGGGGCAGCTTTCTCCTGGATGGTATTGAACTTACTGAGTGTTGTTGGAGCTGCACTCATCCATGCAAGTGGAGAGGAGTCCATCACGCTCCTGACTTACACAGAAACATACACAGAAAAGAGAAGCAGGAGGAAGTCATTCAGCCTTTCGAGTCTGTCCGCCATTCCTCATCATCATGGCTGATCATCAAGTTCAATACCCTGATCCAGCCTTCTCCCCCCCCCACCCCCCCCATATCCATTGATCTCTTTACCGCCAAGAGCTAGATCTAACTCCTTGAAATTACACAACGTTTTGACCTCAACTACTGTAATGATCCCGCCGAAAAAGGAGGTCGGCAGAAAGCGGGTAATTCTAGGCCAGTAAGCTTAACTTCGGTTGTAGGGAAAATGCTGGAATCTATCATTAAGGGGGAAATAGCGGGGCACCTGGAGGGAAATTGTCCCATTGGGCAGACGCAGCATGGGTTCACAAAGGGTAGGTCGTGTCTGACTAATTTGGTAGAATTTTTTGAGGCTGTTACCAGTGCAGTAGATAACGGGGAGCCAATGGATGTGGTATATCTGGATTTCCAGAAAGCTTTTGACAAGGTGCCACACAAAAGGTTGCTGCATAAACTAAAGATGCATGGCATTGAGGGTAAACTGGTAGCATGGGTAGAGGATTGGTTAACTAACAGAAAGCAGAGAGTGGGGATAAATGGGTGTTTCTCTGGTTGGCAACCTGTAACTGGTGGGGTCCCTCAAGGATCAGTGTTGGGCCCGCAGTTGTTCACAATTTACATAGACGATTTGGAGTTGGGGACCAAGTGCAATGTGTCCAAGTTTGCAGACGACACTAAGATGAGTGGTAAAGCAAAAAGTGCAGAGGATACCGGAAGTCTGCAGAAGGATTTGGATAGGTTAGGTGAATGGGCTAGGGTCTGGCAGAAGGAATTCAATGTTGCCAAGTGCGAGGCTATCATTTTGGGAGGAATAACAGCAGAATGGATCATTATTTAAACAGTAAGATGCTAAAACATGCTGCTGTGCAGAGGGACCTGGGTGTGCTGGTGCACGAGTCGCAAAAAGTTGGTGTGCAGGTGCAACAGGTGATTAAGAAGGCCAATCGAGTTTTGTCTTTCATTGCTAGAGGGATGGAGTTCAAGACTAGTGAGGTTATGCTGCAATTGTATAGGGTGTTGGTGAGGCCGCATCTGGAGTATTGTGTTCAGTTTTGGTCTCCTTACCTGAGAAAGGACATATTGGCACTGGAGGGAGTGCAGAGGAGATTCACTAGGTTGATCCCAGAGTTGAGGGGATTAGATTATGACGAGAGGTTGAGTAGACTGGGACTGTACTCATTGGAGTTTAGAAGGATGCGGGGGGATCTTATTGAAACATATAAAATTATGAAGGGAATAGATAGGATAGATGCCGGCAGGTTGTTTCCACTGGTCGGGGAGAGCAGAACTAGGGGGCATAGCCTCAAAATAAGGGGAGGTAGATTTAGGACGGAGTGTAGGAGGAACGTCTTCACCCAAAGGGTTGTGAATCTCTGGAATTCCTTGCCCAGTGAAGCAGTTGAGGCTCCTTCTTTAAACGTTTTTCAGAAAAAGATAGATGCCTTTCTAAAGAATAAAGGGATTCGGGGATATGGTGTACGGGCCAGAGAGTGGAGCTGAGTCCACAAAGATCAGCCATGATCTCATTAAATGGCGGAGCAGGCTCGAGGGGCCAGATGGCCTACTCCTGTTCCTAATTCTTATGTTCTTATGAAACCCTTTGTCTGTTCTGTGTTTATTTTTCAATCACTGTCCTGCAACTTTGCATGTTTTGCGTAAATTGCAGATTTTGGTTTTGAACTGAACCCCCCCCCCCCGCCCGCCATCCCCATTGCAAGCTGCTCTGTAGACTGATACGGCAGATCCCCTCTGATTTCGGTCTGCTCTGTGGCATAGCCGAGATGGCATGTTGATGGACTTGGCAAGCAGCCAATCAGCTTGTTTGGAATCTGGGCCTTGGACCGATTCTGCTTTGAGATTGGTGGAGCTATTCAGAAACTTCTGGAACAGGAGAAGAAAGCCCCATTTTGTCAGTTCTGCGAAAGATTCAGACAGGAGGCATTTTGAAGGCACTCTCTCTCAGCTTTCTCTCTCTGCCAGGCGATTTAAGAGGCCTGCAGCCAGACCTGTAGAAGGGAACTGCTGGTTTGAAAGGCTGCGAAAGGGTTCTCCCACTAGGTCTGTCACAGTTTATTCCTCTGTCTGAATTTCTGGTATATCTGGATTTCAAGAAAGCCTTTGACAAGGTGCCACACAAAAGGTTGCTGCATAAGATAAAGATGCATGGCATTAAGGGTAAAGTAGGAGCATGGATAGAGGATTGGTTAATTAATAGAAAGCAAAGAGTGGGGATTAATGGGTGTTTCTCTGGTTGGCAATCAGTAGCTAGTGGTGTCCCTCAGGGATCAGTGTTGGGCCCACAAGTGTTCACAATTTACATCGATGATTTGGAGTTGGGGACCAAGTGCAATGTGTCCAAGTTTGCAGACGACACTAAGATGAGTGGTAAAGCAAAAAGTGCCGAGGATACTGGAAGTCTGCAGAGGGATTTGGATAGGTTAAGTGAATGGGCTAGGGTCTGGCAGATGGAATACAATGTTGACAAATGTGAGGTTATCCATTTTGATAGGAATAACAGCAAAAGGGATTATTATTTAAATGATAAAATATTAAAACATGCTGCTGTGCAGAGAGACCTGGGTGTGCTAGTACATGAGTTGCAACATGTTGGTTTACAGGTGCAGAGGTGATTAAGAAGGCAAATGGAATTTTGTCCTTCATTGCTAGAGGGATGGAGTTTAAGACTAGGCAGGTTATGCTGCAATTGTATAAGGTGTTAGTGAGGCCACACTTGGAGTATTGTGTTCAGTTTTGGTTTCCTTACTTGAGAAAGGACGTACTGGCACTGGAAGGTGTGCAGAGGAGATTCACTAGGTTAATCCCAGAGTTGAAGGGGTTGGATTACGAGGAGAGGTTGAGTAGACTGGGACTGTACTCGTTGGAATTTAGAAGGATGAGGGGGGATCTTAGAGAAACATATAAAATTATGAAGGGAATAGATAGGATAGATGCGGGCAGGTTGTTTCCACTGGCGGGTGAAAGCAGAACTGGGGGCATAGCCTCAAAATAAGGGGAAGTAGATTTAGGACTGAGTTCAGGAGGAACTTCTTCACCCAAAGGGTTGTGAATCTATGGAATTCCTTGCCCAGTGGAGCAGTAGAGGCTCCTTCATTAAATGCTTTTAAGATAAAGAGAGATAGTTTTTTGAAGAATAAAGGGATTAAGGGTTATGGTGTTCGGGCCGGAAAGTGGAGCTGTGTCCACAAAAGATCAGCCATGATCTCATTGAATGGGGGAGCAGGCTCGAGGGGCCAGATGGCCTACTCCTGCTCCTAGTTCTTAAGTTCTTATGCTCTTATGAATGGCTTGGAAAAGCCCAGTCTGAGAACTCTCTTCAAGATACAGACAGAATCTCTGCACAGAGATCAGACAGACAGCAGCATGGGTGTAAAATCTGCCGTTAACTCTTGAGTCCATCTGGTGGTCACATGATAGAATTGCACAGATCTGAATCTCGTTTGTAAAGGACATTCCCCAGAAGAAGACCGAGGGCTGGATCCTCCCAAAATGGGACTATGTCCTCACGCCAGCGTAAAAACGGTGGGCTTTTACTCCAGAAACTCCGATAAACAAGTTGAGCTAATTCAATGCCCGGCAGGGGGCTAGCAGGGACCTGGAGTAAATCCCGCAGCTTTAGCTGCGGATACGGGCTCCCAGCCTTCCGGTTTGGAGTCCGCGCATGCGCACGGCGGTGGCTTCCAGTGGCCGCGCCGAGCTCCACGGCAGACTCAGACCGCCGTGCCAGACAAAAAATGAGACCCCCCAGATCGACTGCACGCCCGAGCATCAACCAGCGCGGATATAACACCCTGGCCACCGATCCCCCCGCTCCCGACCAGGGCGGCCGCCGTCTGATCCCGACCGGCAATAGGTGGTTAGTTCCTCATCGTCGGGAACGCGGCTGGTCAGGAGCGGAGGTTTTCTGGGCGGACCTCTGGCAATGGGCCCCCCAGCCGCGCGGAGTACTCCGCGGACACGCTGATATCCGAGACCCAGAGAATCGCCGGACCGGAGGCGGGCTCGATTACAAGGAACTCAACCTGAGCAGCGAAGATCCTCAAATCTCTCATACAATTTTAATCACTGTTATTTTTAGTCCTTTCACTTCCCTCTACCATATGTTTGTCTTGTGTGTGTCTGGGTGGAGGGTGGGACGAGGCTTTGGGAATAGGTAGACCAGTAGGCGATTGTTCCATTGTTTTCATTATCTGTTCATCATTTACTCTTGTTATAAATAAGCAAATTATTAATGTTTTACCTCAAAATTTGGTGTTTAAAACTCATTGGAGCAGTCAAAAATTAAAGATCTCAGGAAAATACACAAATTATTGGTTAATCACTTATGTTGGGGCTCTGGGGTCTGTGGGGCTGGAATTGCCCACATACTTGCCCAGGGTGTCGTAACACTATTTTCTGTGACAGTGAATTCCACAGACTCACCACTCTCTGGGTGAAGAAATGTTTCCCCACCTCAGTCCTAAAAGGGTTACCCCTTATCCTCAAACTATGACCCTTAGTTCTGGACTCCTCCAACATCGGGGACATTGTTTTTGAATCCACCCTGTCTAATCCTGCTAGAAATTTAGAAGTTTCTATGAGAACACTTCTCACTCTTCTAAATGCCAATGGATGTAATCCTAACCGACTGAGTCTCTCCTGTGGCACAGTGGCAGAGTGGTTAGCACTGCTATCTCACAGCACCAGGGACCAGGCTTCGATTGCAACCTCAGATGACTGTGAGTGTGGAGTTTGCACATTCTCTCCGTGTCTGCATGGGTTTTCTCCGGGTACTCCTGTTTCCTCCCACTGTCTAAAGATGTGCAGGTTAGGTGGATTGGCCATTGGCTTAGGGGCTGGTTTAGTACACTGGGCTAAATCGCTGGCTTTTAAAGCAGACCAAGGCAGGCCAGCAGCATGGTTCGATTCCCGTACCAGCCTTCCCGAACAGGCGCCGGAATGTGGCGACTAGGGGCTTCTCACAGTAACTTCATTGAAGCCTACTCGTGACAATAAGTGGTTTTCTTTTCATTTCATTTCATTTCATTGTAAATTGCTCCTTAGTGACCAAAGGTTAGTTGGGGTTATGGGGATAGGACGGGTGATTGGGCCAAGGTAGGATGCTCTTTCAGAGGGATGGTGCAGACTCAATGGGCTGAATATGATTCTCATATGATTGTCCCTCCATTCCAGCAATCAGCTTGGTAATCCTTCGCTGCGCTCCCTCTATAGCAAAAACATCCTTCCTCAGATAAGGACACCAACTGCCCACAATACTCCAGGTGTGACCTCACCAATGCCCTACACAATTGCAGTAAAAAATCTCTATTCCTGCACTCAAATCCTCTCGCTGTGAAGGCCAACCTACCATTTGCCCTCTTTACTGCCTGCTGTACCTGCACGCTTACTTTCAGCGACTGATGCACGAGGACACCAAGGTCTCGCTGAGTATCCACTTCTCTCAATTTACACCCATTCAAATAATAATCCGCCTTCGTATTTTTGCTACCACAGCGAATAACCTCACATTTCTCCACATTATACTGCATCTGCCATGCATATACCCATTCACTCAGCCTGTCCAAATCTCGCTGAAATATCTCTGCATCCTCCTCACAGCTCACCCTCCCACCCAGCTTTGTACCATCTGCAAATGTGGGAGGTAATACATTTAGTTTCCTTGTTCAAATCATTAATGTATGAAGTGAACAGTTGGAATCCGAGCACAGATCCCTGCGGTACCCCACTAGTCACTGCCTGCCAATTGGAAAAAGACCCAATTATTCCAACTTTTTGCTTCCTGTCTGCTAACCAGCTTTTTATCCATCTCAAGTCACTACCCACAATCCCATGCGCTTTAACTTGACATAATAATCTGCTATGTGAGACTTTGTCGAAAGCCTTCTAAAAGTGTAAAACCACATCCACCGGTTCTCTCTGGTCAACTCTACCAGTTACATCTCCAAAGATTTCTAGCAGATTTGTCAAGCATGATGTCCCTTTTGTAAATCCCTGCTGACTTTGTCTGATTATACCATTGCTTTCCAAATGCTGTGCTATGAAAAACCTTGATAATGTACTCTAGTAACTTCCCTATTACCGTCGTTAGGCTTACTGGTCTGTAGTTCCCTGTTTTCTCTCTACCTCCTTTTTTGAATAGCAGGGTTATATTAGCTACCCCCAATCTGTAGGAACCATTCCAGACTCCAAAAGGTTTTGGAAAATGTCCATTATGTATCTACTATTTCTAGGGCCACTTCCTTAAGTTGACCATAGAATTTACAGTGCAGAAAGAGGCCATTCAGCCCATCAAGTCAGCACCGGCCATTGGAAACAGCACCCTACCGAAGCCCATACCGCTACCCTATCACCTCACCTCCACCTATCCCCGTAACCCCACCGAACCGTTTTTTTTGGATATTAAGGGCAATTTAGCATGGCCAATCCACCTAACCTGCACATCTTTGGACTGTGGGAGGAAACCGGAGCACCCGGAGGAAACCCACGCAGACACTGGGAGAACGTGCAGACTCTGCACAGACAGTGACCCAAGCCGGGAACCAAACCTGGGACCCTGGAGCTGTGAAGCAACTGTGTCTGTGAAGCTACCGTGCTGCCCACATCCAAGCACTCTGGGATGAACATTCTCAGGCCCTGGAGATTTATCTGCTTCAATCCCATTAATTTCTCCAAAACATTTCTCGACTAATATTAATTTCCCTCAGCTCCTCACTAAAATTTGTGTTACTCAGAACTTCTGCTACATTAGTCGTATCTTCCTTTGCCAGAAGGCAGAAGCAAAGTTAGAGTTCAGTTCCTCAGCTATTTCTTTATTCCGTGTTATGAATTACGCTGTTTCTGACTGTAAGGGACCTACATTCGATTTTCTCAATCTTTTTCTCTTTACATGCCGACAGAAATTTTACAGTCAGTTTTTATGTTCCCCGCTAGTTTACTTTCAAGTTGTATTTTTCCCTTTTTAATCAATCCCTTGGTCTGCCTTTGCTGAGTTTTAAACTGTTCCCAATGCTCAACTATATTTATTTTTCTTGCTAATCTGTTCACAGTAAAGCTACTGTGAGCACCTAGACTACTCAGGCAAAGCTACAAAAAAATAGCAGCGCTACCTTTAAGCTGCGCCTCAATGAAAATCAGTAGCCAACTTCACCTGAGGCACTCGGCATGCCCGGAGAGAGTGCCGCAGTGTGTAAGAAACAAATTGAATCGTACATGACAAGGGAACTGAAGGCTACAAATTGAATGTGTTTAAGTTGCCCCTTGCGCTTCCCCAATTCCAATTGCTTCATCCATGGCTGTTGCGCTGTCAGCTGCTTATGCTCTCACCTCTGGAATCCCATCCCTAAACCTCTCTGCATCTCTCACAAGCGTAAAACCTTCCTGTCTGACCAAGGATTTGGTCATCTATCCAATATCTCCTTTTGTGGCTTGGTGGCAACATTTGTTTCATAAGGAGCAGCATGGGTTCACAGCGCCAGGGTCCCAGGTTCGATTCCCCGCTGGGTCACTGTCTGTGTGGAGTCTGCACGTTCTCCTCGTGTGTGGGTGGGTTTCCTCCGGGTGCTCCGGTTTCCTCCCACAGTCCAAAGATGGCCAGATTAGGTGGATTGGCCTCAGTGTCCAAAAAGGTTAGGAGGGGTTATTGGGTTACGGGGATAGGGTGGAAGTGAGGACTTAAGTGGTTCGGTGCAGACTCAATGGGCCGAATGGCCTCCTTCTGCACTGTATGTTCTAAATAATAATGCTCTTGTGCAGCACCTGGAGAAGTTTTCCTGTGTTAAAGGTGCTGCATACATGTTGTACTTTATATTAAGCTGGAAGGAAAAATATGGGATGGACTTGGGCCACCTAAATTTGCATTGGATGAAGGCACCAGATGTTACACAGGGTGCATGGGGGGTAAATAAGATTAATTGCCATCTTTTAAATAAGGAGCAGTTGAGTACTTTACTAGAACAGAAGTGGGAACTAAAGGATGGTGTCGAGCTAAGTTGTATTGTTGTTATTTACACTAGTCCGGACCTTGCGAGTCGCGTCAATCATCACTCGAACTTTCCCCTGGCTCAACGCTGCTCCACATTTCTAGCTGCGTCTCCCAAGCTTCCTTTTCCCGGAAATGCAGAGCGCAGCAACCCTCCGAGAACTTTACTGGATCACAGTAGAGTTGGGAAGACAGCATATGCCTCCTTTTGCCCAGCTGTCATAGAATACATTTAAAAGTCCTACGTGGGAGGTGAGTACTTACTTTAAAAAGCCTTGCCTTTACAGGAGCAGCCCGTTGGATTTCGGCGGCAGCGGTGCGCAGGGGCCCTCTGGGAGGTGAGTAGTGAATTCAAAAACTCTTACCTTTACAGGAGCAGCCCTTTGGATTTTGGCGGCAGCGGTGCGCAGGGGCCTTCTGGGAGGTGAGTATTTACTTTAAAAAGCCTTACCTGGTCCCGTGTCTGTTCTTCTTTTCTGTTTTATTTGTTTTTATATAAGGCGGGAACCGGAAGTTCGACCCGCGGACCTCTGGGAAGTCCCCCCCCCCACCAATAAATTCTGGTGGAGAGGAAACCCGAGGCACTACACGTGTAGTGTCTCCCAACCGCCCTCCTCCTCTAACCTAATAATAAGACCCATTGGTGTGAGGTAAGTGCCATATTATATTATTATATTATTAGCATTGTGCAGGTCAAGGTTCGGAGGTGGAGGAGCAGTCTCTGTCAGCGAGAGAACCTGAGAACATCTAAGACACTCAGAAGGTAAGAAGGTAAGTAAGTGATTTTTACTTATTTTTACTTTTATACCTTTTTTCAAATTGTGTGTGTCGGGGGGAAACTGAAGTGACATCACAGAAAAGCTGTGGCTAGTATTTGGTAACTAATTAAACATAATAACTTAATTATAATTTAGAGGGATATCTAAGCCAGAGATCGGAGAGTATTATAGTTAGCTATCGCATTTCTATTAGAAATCTAGTGCTAGGGAACAGATAGTTGACAGTAACTTTGACATTTAAAAAAAAATATTTTTAAAAAAAAAGACAAATTTTAATTTTAATTTTAATTAATTGACGCAATGTCAGTTAGAGGGGTGCTGTGCTCTGACTGTGAGATGTGGCAGGTCCGGGAGGCTTCCAGCGTCCCGGATGGCTTCATCTGCAGAAAGTGCACCCAACTTGAGCTCCTCACAGACCGCATGGTTCGGTTGGAGCAGCAATTGGATGCACTTAGGAGCATGCAGGTGGCGGAAAGCGTCATAGATCGCAGTTATGTAAATGTGGTCACACCCAAGGTGCAGGCAGAGAAATGGGTGACCACCAGAAAGGGCAGGCAGTCAGTGCAGGAATCCCCTGTGGTTGTCCCCCTCTCGAACAGATATACCCCTTTGGATACTGTCGGGGGGGGATAGCCTATCAGGGGAAAACAGCAGCAGCCAGAGCAGTGGCACCACAGCTGGCTCTGATGTTCAGAAGGGAGGGTCAAAGCGCAGAAGAGTAATAGTAATAGGGGACTCTATAGTCAGGGGCACAGATAGGCGCTTCTGTGGACGTGAAAGAGACTCCAGGATGGTATGTTGCCTCCCTGGTGCCAGGGTCCAGGATGTCTCCGAACGGGTAGAGGGAATCCTGAAGGGGGAGGGCAAACAGGCAGAGGTCGTTGTACATATTGGTACTAACGGCATAGGCAGGACGGGGCATGAGGTCCTGCAGCAGGAGTTCAGGGAGCTAGGCAGAAAGTTAAAAGACAGGACCTCGAGGGTTGTAATCTCGGGATTACTCCCTGTGCCATGTGCCAGTGAGGCTAGAAATAGGAAGATAGAGCAGATAAACACGTGGCTAAACAGCTGGTGTAGGAGGGAGGGTTTCCATTATCTGGACCACTGGGAGCTTTTCCGGGGCAGGTGTGACCTGTATAAGAAGGACGGGTTGCATCTAAACCGGAGAGGCATAAATATCCTGGCCGCGAGGTTTGCTAGTGTCACATGGGAGGGTTTAAACTAGTATGGCAGGGGGGTGGGCACGGGAGCAATAGGTCAGAAGGTGAGAGCATTGAGGGAGAACTAGGGAATAGGGACAGTGTGGCTCTGAGGCAGAGCAGACGGGGAGAAGTTGCTGAACACAGCGGGTCTGGTGGCCTAAAGTGCATATGTTTTAATGCAAGGAGCATTACGGGTAAGGCAGATGAACTTAGAGCTTGGATTAGTACTTGGAACTATGATGTTGTTGCCATTACAGAGACCTGGTTGAGGGAAGGGCAGGATTGGCAGCTAAACGTTCCAGGATTTAGATGTTTCAGGCGGAATAGAGGGGGATGTAAAAGGGGAGGTGGAGTTGCGCTACTTGTTCGGGAGAATATCACAGCTGTACTGCGAGAGGACACCTCAGAGGGCAGTGAGGCTATATGGGTAGAGATAAGGAATAAGAAGGGTGCAGTCACAATGTTGGGGGTATACTACAGGCCTCCCAACAGCCAGCGGGAGATAGAGGAGCAGATAGGTAGACAGATTTTGGAAAAGAGTAAAAACAACAGGGTTGTGGTGATGGGAGACTTCAACTTCCCCAATATTGACTGGGACTCACTTAGTGCCAGGGGCTTAGACGGGGCGGAGTTTGTAAGGAGCATCCAGGAGGGCTTCTTAAAACAATATGTAGACAGTCCAACTAGGGAAGGGGCGGTACTGGACCTGGTATTGGGGAATGAGCCCGGCCAGCTGGTAGATGTTTCAGTAGGGAAGCATTTCGGTAACAGTGACCACAATTCAGTACGTTTTAAAGTACTGGTGGACAAGGATAAGAGTGGTCCGAGGATGAATGTGCTAAATTGGGGGAAGGCTAATTATAACAACATTAGGCGGGAACTGAAGAACATAGATTGGGGGCGGATGTTTGAGGGCAAATCAACATCTGACATGTGGGAGGCTTTCAAATGGCAGTTGAAAGGAATACAGGACCGGCATGTTCCTGTGAGGAAGAAAGATAAATACAGCAATTTTCGGGAACCTTGGATGACGAGTGATATTGTAGGCCTCGTCAAAAAGAAAAAGGAGGCATTTGTCAGGGCTAAAAGGCTGGGAACAGACGAAGCCTGCGTGGAATATAAGGAAAGTAGGAAGGAACTTAAGCAAGGAGTCAGGAGGGCTAGAAGGGGTCACGAAAAGTCATTGGCAAATAGGGTTAAGGAAAATCCCAAGGCTTTTTACACGTACATAAAAAGCAAGAGGGTAGCCAGGGAAAGGGTTGGCCCACTGAAGGATAGGCAAGGGAATCTATGTGTGGAGCCAGAGGAAATGGGCGAGGTACTAAATGAATACTTTGCATCAGTATTCACCAAAGAGAAGGAATTGGTAGATGTTGAGTCTGGAGAAGGGTGTGTAGATAGCCTGGGTCACATTGAGATCCAAAAAGAAGAGGTGTTGGGTGTCTTAAAAAATATTAAGGTAGATAAGTCCCCAGGGCCTGATGGGATCTACCCCAGAATACTGAAGGAGGCTGGAGAGGAAATTGCTGAGGCCTTGACAGAAATCTTTGGATCCTCGCTGTCTTCAGGGGATGTCCCAGAGGACTGGAGAATAGCCAATGTTGTTCCTCTGTTTAAGAAGGGTAGCAAGGATAATCCCGGGAACTACAGGCCGGTGAGCCTTACTTCAGTGGTAGGGAAATTACTGGAGAGAATTCTTCGAGACAGGATCTACTCCCATTTGGAAGCAAATGGACCTATTAGTGAGAGGCAGCACGGTTTTGTGAAGGGGAGGTCGTGTCTCACTAACTTGATAGAGTTTTTCGAGGAGGTCACTAAGATGATTGATGCAGGTAGGGCAGTAGATGTTGTCTATATGGACTTCAGTAAGGCCTTTGACAAGGTCCCTCATGGTAGACTAGTACAAAAGGTGAAGTCACACGGGATCAGGGGTGAGCTGGCAAGGTGGATACAGAACTGGCTAGGCCATTGAAGGCAGAGAGTAGCAATGGAGGGATGCTTTTCTAATTGGAGGGCTGTGACCAGTGGTGTTCCACAGGGATCAGTGCTGGGACCTTTGCTCTTTGTAGTATATATAAATGATTTGGAGGAAAATGTAACTGGTCTGATTAGTAAGTTTGCAGACGACACAAAGGTTGGTGGAATTGCGGATAGCGATGAGGATACAGCAGGATTTAGATTGTCTGGAGACTTGGGCGGAGAGATGGCAGATGGAGTTTAATCCGGACAAATGTGAGGTAATGCATTTTGGAAGGTCTAATGCAGCTAGGGAATATACAGTGAATGGTAGAACCCTCAAGAGTATTGAAAGTCAAAGAGATCTAGGAGTACAGGTCCACAGGTCATTGAAAGGGGCAACACAGGTGGAGAAGGTAGTCAAGAAGGCATACGGCATGCTTGCCTTCATTGGCCGGGGCATTGAGTATAAGAATTGGCAAGTCATGTTGCAGCTGTATAGAACCTTAGTTAGGCCACACTTGGAGTGTAGTGTTCAATTCTGGTCGCCACGCTACCAGAAGGATGTGGAGGCTTAAGAGAGGGTGCAGAAGAGATTTACCAGAATGTTGCCTAGTATGGAGGGCATTAGCTATGAGGAGCGATTGAATAAACTCAGTTTGTTCTCACTGGAACGAAGGAGGTTGAGAGGAGACCTGATAGAGGTATACAAAATTATGAGGGGCATAGACAGAGTGGATAGTCAGAGGCTTTTCCCCAGGGTAGAGGGGTCAATTACTAGGGGGCATAGGTTTAAGGTGAGGGGGGAAGGTTTAGAGTAGATGTACGAGGCAAGTTTTTTACGCAGAGGGTAGTGGGTGCCTGGAACTCGCTACCGGAGGAGGTAGTGGAAGCAGGGACGATAGGGACATTTAAGGGGCATCTTGACAAATATATGAATAGGATGGGAATAGAAGGATACGGACCCAGGAAGTGTAGAAGATTGTAGTTTAGTCGGGCAGCATGGTCGGCACGGGCTTGGAGGGCCGAAGGGCCTGTTCCTGTGCTGTACATTTCTTTGTTCTTTGTGAATGTTACTGAATAAGTGGATGGGTGTTGGTGAATGGGTAAATGGTGAGTGGATGATTGAGTGAATGGGTGGAGTGATAGGGTGGGTGGGATTGTTTTAGATTCATTCATGGGATGTGAGTGTTGCTGGCTAGGACAGTATTTATTGCCCAACCTCAACTGCCCTTGAGAAGTTGGTGGTAAGCTGCCTTCTTGAACCGCTGCAATCCATGTGGTGTAGGCCCACCCACAGTGCTGTTAGCGAGGGAGTTCCAGTAATTGGGGTAAGGGACAAGAGTAGACAAGGTGGCAAGTGTGCGATGTGGCAGGTGGGCGGTGTGGCAGGTGAGTGAGGTTCGAGATAGGCGAGGTGGTAGATGGGTAGGCTGACAGGTACGTAAGGTGGTAGGTGTGTCGGTAGATTGGCATGTGGGTGAGATGATAGATAGGTGGGTAGGGTGGCTGGTGGGTAAGGTGGAAGATGGGTTGGGTTGCAGATGAGTGACGTGCTAGATAGGGGAGGTGCTAGGTAGCGAGGTGGTAGATACGTGGGCAGGATGATGGGTGGAGGTGGGTTGGGGATAGTGGAGTCTGTTCAGAAGGAGTAAGGGGTATTCAGATCCAGTGTAGAGTGAAATTGGATAGCATTAATCAAAGCCAGAGTGGTTTCTGGAATAGTTTTGTCCACCTAAAGGGGTCAGTAAAGAAATTTTCAGATTTTTTTCTCTCCCTATTTGGCCTGGAGTTTACCTGTTTTTGCACCTGGTCAGAAAGATGACACGACTTTCGAATGGGAAGGAGAATGTGCTCACATGATGCACAAAGCATTTTGGTTATCTGGGTCAGGCTGAATGCAGCAGTGTGTCTTTACCTGCCCATCGATGTTAGTGTGTTCAGCTTGATTTTCGTCAGAGGGTTGTCTTGATAATTTGGGGTGGGGGTAATCGGGAGGATAGAAGGGGGAGCTGGGGTTGTCAGTGTGAGTGATTGGAGTCAGTTTTATAGTTACCCAGGCATTATGCTGGTTTTAATCTGTCTAGCATTTCCTGGGTAACTATCCAAGTAAATCCCATGGAACTGTCTTCTTGATACAGTCAGTGACATTCGCAGAGGGTCCCAAGGCAGGGGAATTGCCCATCCAAAGTGTCATGATATCCACATCAGCATATCATGGTGCAATCACACACACTGATGGACAGGCAGTTGGACCAACCAGTACACACACAACATCGCAGCCAATCACCAGTGAGAGCACACGCAGTATAAAACAGGGAATACCACAGTTCCCGCTCATTCTACCAGGAGATAGCTCAGAGCACAGAGCTCACAGTGTGCCACTCAGACATAGACCATGTGCTGAGTGCCTCACTAAGATAGTGATAGGGCTGGGTCCACAGGTTAGCTAGTGAAGCACGTACCCAAGCCAGTAGTTAGTTGTTCCCGTTGATTAGACAATAAAACAGAGTTGTACCATCTACAGCCGTGTTGGATCATTTGTGCACCAGAGCACCCAACACGACACAAAGTGCTTCCCGGACACCTCGCATGGAGGTGAATGCCTCCGCGCGTCCACAAGGTCCTGATACTCATCCACACTCATACGTCCAGTCTCTGGCAACCCAGAAACCTGAAGACCTGGGCTAATATACCAACATGGATGCTATGCTGCTCTACAATCATAAGGCTCCTGAAGAAAATAAGGGAGGAATTTCCATTTATTGATAGCATTAATCAAAGCCAGAGTGGTTTCTGGAATAGTTTTCCCACCTAAAGGGGTCAGTAAAGAAATTTTCAGATTTTTTTTTCTCCCTATTTGGCCTGGATTTTAATCTGTTTTTGCCCCCGGTCAGAAAGAATGGGAAGGAGAATGTGCTCACATGATGCACAAGGCATTTCTGTTGTATGGATCAGGCTGAATGCAGCAGTGTGTCTTTACCTGCCCATCAATGTTGTATGATCATAGATTCCAATAGAATCCCTGCCGTGCAGAAGGAGGCCATTCGGCCCATCATGGCTGCATCAACCCTCTGGAAGAGCAAGTCACCTCAGCCCACTCCTCTCTGTCCTATCCCAATAACCCCTTAACCTCACCTGAACACCTCCAGGCACCAAGGAGTAATTTAGCATGGCCAAGCCACCTAATCTGCACAACACAGGGGCTGGTTTAGCACACTGGGCTAAATCGCTGGCTTTTAAAGCAGACCAAGGCAGGCCAGCAGTACGGTTCAATTCCCGTACCAGCCTCCCCGAACAGGCGCCGGAATGTGGCGACGAGGGGGCTTTTCACAGTAACTTCATTTGAAGCCTACTTGTGACAATAAGCGATTGTCTCTCTCATTCCCATTCTCTCACCTTTGGACTGTGAGAGGAAACCGGAGCCCCCGGAGGAAACCCACGCACACACGGGGGGCGAAAGTGCAAACTCCACCTCAGACGGTGACCCAAGGTTGGAATTGAACCCGGGTCCCTGGCGGCATGAGGCAGCAGTGCTAACCACTGTGCCACCCACAAACTGCGGCAACTGTGACACAAAACCTTCAGCAATTGTTGAATAAGAGGCAGCTGGGAACGAGATGAAGTCAGATGTAATTTCTATTTCTTGACAAAAAAAGGGGCAGCAGAAGTGACCCAGGAAATGACAGATCAGTGAGTATTACATGTATAGTGAATAAAGCAGAGAAAACTGTTTTTGAAGGCAAGATCGTGGAGCAAACTCAATAGAAATCCAGCTTTAAAGGATATGAGTTCACGAAGGTTAATATTGTCAAGCAAACATTGATTCCTTTGTGGTACACAGAAGGCTGTCAAAGTGCTTTGATTTCAGTGGGGCATTTGGTGCAGTTCCTCTGAAAAGGCTGGTACTGAAAAAGCGGAAATGTGTGGAAATATTTCATAATGGATACATGATTGAACAATGAATAGAACCCAGATGGTAGGGGTTCCAGCATTGTCTTCAGTCGGGGAAAACATTACCAGGGAAGCTCCCACTGGGATGTTTTGGGATGCCCTTTTGTTTAATATCCTCAAAACATCCAGCGAAGGAGTATTACAATATTCAGCAAGGGCACTGAAGACTTGTGCTCCAGAACGTGTCACGCCCCCCTAGCCGAGCTGTTGGTGAGCCTTACGTCAGTGGTAGGGAAAGTATTGGAAAAGTTTTGTGAAGGGCAGGTCGTGCCTCACTAATTTGATCGCGTTTTTCGAGGAAGTGACAAAGATGATAGATGAGGGAAAGGCAGTAGATGTTGTATACATGGACTTCAGTAAAGCCTTTGACAAGGTGCCTCATGGCAGACTGGTACAAAAGCTGGAGTCACATGGGATCAGAAGAGAGCTGGCAAGTTAGATGCAGAACTCACTTGGGCACAGAAGACAGGGGGTAGCAGTAGAAGGGTGCTTTTCTGACAGGAAGGCTCTGACTAGCGGCGTTCCACAGGAATCAGTACAGGGGCATTGTTGTTCGTGGTGTATATAAATGGTTTGGAAGGAAACGTAGCTGGTCTGATTAGTAAGTTCGCAGACGGCACAAAAATTGATGGAGTTGCGGATAATGAAGAGGATTGTCAGAGGATACAGCAGGATATAAACTGGTTGGAGTCTTGGGCGGAGAAATGGCAGATGGAGTTTAATCCAGACAAGTGTGAGGTAATGCACTTTGGAAGGTCCAATGCATGTAGGAATTACACAATAACTGGTAGAACTCTTGTGAGTACTGACCAGCAGAGAGATCTGGGCATGCATGTCCACCGATCACTGAAAGTGGCAACGCATGTGGATCAGGTGGTCAAGAAGGCATATGGCATGCTGACCTTCATCGGTCGGGGCATTGAATATAAAAATTGGCAAGTCATGTTGCAGCTGTACAGGACCTTAGTTAGGCCTCATTTGGAATATTGTTACAATTCTGATCAGAATTGTAGATGCTTTGGAGGGGGCACAGAAGCGGTTTACTGAGATGTTGCCTGGTATGGAGGGCATTAGCTATGAGGAGAGGTTAGATAAACTCGGTCTGTTCTCACTGGAATGACAGAGGTTGAGAGGTGACCTGATAGAGATCTACAAGATTATGAGTGGCATGGACAGAGTGGATAGTCAGATATTCTTTCCTAGGGTAAGAGAGTCAAGTACTAGGGGACATAGGTTCAAAGTGCGTGGGGAAAAGTTTAGAACAGATGTGTGAGGCACGTTTTTTACACAGAGAATGGTAAATATATGGAATGCGCTGCCTGGGGAGGTGGTGGGAGCAGTTACGATAGCGGCATTTAAGGGACATCTAGACAAATATATGAATAGGGTGGGAATGGAAGGATACGGACTCCGTAAGTGCAGACGGTTTTAGGTTAGGCAGGTACCATGGTCGGCGCAGGCTTGGAGGGCCGAAGGACCTGTTCCTGTGTTGTACTGTTCTTTGTTCTTACCTGGTCTGGCCTAACATGTGACTCCAGACCCACAGCAATGTGGGTGACTCTTAACTTCGCTCAAAAGGAAATTAGGGATGGGCGATGAATGTTGGCACTGTCGGTGAAGCCCACAACCCTTGAAAGAATAAACTGAAGAAAGCTCTGAATGTCGAGCGATTGAGACAGAAAGACAGCGCGAATCAATGTGTGAATTGAGGTAAGGCGTAGGAAGGAGGGCCTCTGAATTTTGCGGCACTGGGACCAGTTCTGGTCTGAAGGCACCTATTCTAATAGAGGAGGCACGAGGACTAGGACCAGCATCCTTGTGAGGAGGTTCACTGGCTGTAGCGCACAAAGACTCCGTGAGACGAATAGAGTGAAGTCGATGAGGCTTTATTAAGCGTGTCTGTTCCCCCGCAGCTCGATAGTAAACTGGCCTGCGGGGGAAGACTCCGGCTTCTTATACTCCGCCTTCAGGGCGGAGCTAGAGGTCAACGGCCAACCAGGACCCGGGATCTGTCAGCCAATGACATTAGGGCTTCCAGTCCCACATGACCCCCAATACATACTACCACATTCACCCCTTGTCAAAAATGAACCCAGCGGGGTGATGCTTCGTATGGTGGTAAGGGTTTACAGGGCTGGTCCTGGGAGGAAAAAAAAACATTCACAAGGCAATACAGTATTGTACAATTTTGTCCTGTTGCAACTATTTACAGAGGGTATGGGAAGAAAAGCAAAATGTTCTTGTGAAAGTCCATATTTAGTTTTAGATCGTCGCCACGAGTCGGTCGGGTGGTCTGGTCGTCCGTGTCGATCGCCTCGGCCCCGGTGGTGGTGGTGCTTGTACCGTTGTCGTCGCCTCCAGGAGCCTTACGGTTTCAGCTTGGGCTTTATTCTTGGTCGGTGCTGAGGGGAGGGGAACCAATCCTCCTGGGAAGGGGGCGGTCGCAGGGTGCGGCGGTGGCAGGAAGGGGGGGGGGGGTTGGGTTGATGGTGTCGGGGGGGTGTGCGTGTTGCCGGCGGGCACCAGATCCCGCAGGGAGACCGTGTCCTGTCGGCCGTCGGGGTACTCCATGTAGGCGTACTGGGGGTTCGCGTGGAGGAGGTGAACCCTTTCGACCAACGGGTCCGCCTTATGTGCCCACACATGCTTTCGGAGCAGGATGGGTCCTGGGGCCGCCAGCCAGGTCGACAGCGACGTTCCAGAGGAGCACCTCCTAGGGAAAACAAGGAGACGCTCATGAGGCGTTTGATTAGTGCTCGTACATAATAACGACCGGATGGAGTGGAGAGCGTCCGGGAGGACCTCCTGCCACCGTGAAACTGGGAGGTCCCTGGACCGTAGGGCCAGTAGGACGGCCTTCCAGACCGTGCCGTTCTCCCTCTCTACTTGCCCGTTCCCCCGGGGGTTGTAGCTTGTCGTCCTGCTTGAGGCTATGCCCTTGCTGAGCAGGAACTGGCGCAGCTCGTCACTCATGAAAGAGGACCCCCTGTCGCTGTGGACGTAAGCGGGGTAACCGAACAGTGTGAAGATGCTGTTCAGGGCTTTAATGACTGTGGCCGCGGTCATGTCAGAACAGGGAATGGCAAAAGGGAAGCGGGAGTATTCGTCCACCACATTAAGGAAATACGCGTTGCGGTCGGTGGAGGGGAGGGGCCCTTTGAAATCGAGACTGAGGCGTTCAAAGGGGCGGGAAGCCTTAATCAGGTGCGCTCCATCTGGCCTGAAAAAATGCGGCTTGCATTCCGCGCAGATGTGGCAGTCCCTTGTGACTGTACGGACCTCCTCTAAAGAGTATGGGAGATTGCGGGACTTGATGAAGTGGTAAACCGAGTGACCCCGGGTGGCAGAGGTCCTCGTGGAGGGTTTGGAGGCGGTTAATTTGTGCGTTGGCACATGTGCCGCGGGATAGGGCATCGGACGGCTCGTTCAGCTTTCCGGGACGATACAAAATCTCATAGTTGAAGGTGGAGAGCTCGATCCTCCACCGCAAGATCTTGTCGTTTTTGATTTTGCCCCACTGTGCATTATCGAACATGAAGGCTACCGACCGTTGGTCCGTGAGGAGAGTGAATCTCCTGCCGGCCAGGTAATGCCTCCAATGTCGCACAGCTTCCACTATGGCTTGGGCTTCCTTTTCTACTGAAGAGTGGCGGATTTCTGAGGCGTGGAGGGTCCGGGAGAAAAAGGCCACGGGTCTGCCCGCTTGGTTAAGGGTGGCCGCTAGAGCTACGTCGGAGGCGTCGCTCTCGACCTGGAAGGGGAGGGACTCGTCGATGGCGCGCATCGTGGCCTTTGCGATATCCCCTTTGATGCGGCTGAAGGCCTGGCAAGCCTCTGTCGACAGAGGGAAGGTCGTGGTCTGTATTAGGGGGCGGGCCTTGTCTGCATACTGGGGGTCCCACTGGGCGTAGTATGAAAAGAACTCCAAGCAGCGTTTCAGGGCTTTTGGGCAGTGCGGGAGGGGAAATTCCATGAGTGAGCGCATACGTTCGGGGTCGGGGCCTTTTATCCTATTGCGCACTACGTAGCCCAGAATGGCTAGCCGATCGGTGCTAAAAACGCACTTGTCCTCGTTGTACGTGAGGTTCAAGGCTTTGGCGGTCTGGAGGAATTTTTGGAGGTTGGCGTCGTGGTCCTGCTGATCGTGGCCGCAGATGGTTACATTGTCGAGATACGGGAACGTGGCCCGCAACCCATGTTGATCAACCATTCGGTCCATCTCCCGTTGGAAGACCGAGACCCCGTTTGTGACGCCAAAAGGGACCCGTAGTGAATGGTATAATCGCCCGTCTGCCTCGAAGGCTGTGTACTTGCGGTCACTTGGGCGGATGGGGAGCTGATGGTAGGCGGACTTGAGGTCCACGGTGGAGAAGACTTTATATTGGGCAATCCGGTTGACCATGTCGGATATGCGGGGGAGAGGGTACGCGTCTAGTTGTGTGTACCTGTTGATGGTCTGGCTATAGTCAATGACCATCCTTTGTTTCTCCCCTGTCTTCACTACTACCACCTGCGCTCTCCAGGGACTATTGCTGGCCTGGATTATGCCCTCCTTTAGTAGCCGCTGGACTTCGGACTTGGCGCTGTACCGTCTGCTCCTAGTGGCGACGGGTTTGCAATCCGGGGTGAGGTTCGCAAACAAGGACGGGGGTTGCACATTGAGGGTTGCAAGGCCGCAGATAGTGAGTGGGGGTATGGGGCCGCCGAATTTGAACGTAAGGCTCTGTAGATTGCATTGGAAATCTAATCCCAGCAAGGTGGGGCACAGAGTTGGGGAAGGACGTTTAGTTTGTAATTTTTGAACTCCCTCCCCTGCACCGTTAGGGTAACTATGCAGAATCCCTGGATCTGTACGGAGTAGGATCCTGCAGCTAGGGAAATCTTTTGTGCGCTGGGATAGGTGGTCAAGGAACAGCGTCTTACCGTGTCGGGGTGTATAAAGCTCTCCGTGCTCCCGGAGTCGACTAGGCATGGCGTCTCGTGGCCGTTTATTAGCACCGTTGTCGTCGTCGTCTGGAGTGTCCGGGGCCGAGCTTGATCGAGCGTAATTGAAGCGAGCCGTGGTTGTAGTAGTGGAGTGGGGTCCGTTGTTGCCGTCCAAGATGGCGTCGGGGATGGACAAAATGGCCGCCCCCATACATCGCATGTGGCTGGGGGTCACAAGATGGCGGCGGGGGTGGACAAAATGGCCACCCCCACGCGTCGTACAGGTCTGGGGCGGTCCAAGATGGCGGTGCCCCTCCTCCCCTCGTGGTGGCCGGGACCCAAAATGACGGCGTCTGCGGGTCGCACATGGTGTGCTGGGGGGGCTGGGGAGCGCTAGGACCGCGAGCGCTAGGACCGCGAGCGCTAGGACCGCGCGGAGCTCCCTCACCGGGGACAGTGGTGGTCGGGGCCCAAGTAGGTGGCGCCGGCGGGTCAGGCGTGGGGCACGGGGTGGGGGTTAGGGTGGCGTTAGGGACGCGCAAAACTCCCTCCTCTCCGTGGAGAGTGTTGGCTGGGACCCAAAGCGGTAGCGCCGGCGGCGGGTCATACATGGGCTGCGGGGTGGAGGGTTGGGGAGCGTAAGCGGCGTGCAGAGCTCCCGGTTCTCCCGGGACCGCGGTGGTTGGGACCCAGAGCGGCTGCGCCTGCGGGTCGTACATGGCGTGCTGGGGGGGTTGGGGTGCGTAAACTGCTTGCAGGGCTCCCTGTGCTCCCGGGACATAATGGCCTTTTTCCCGCAGCTTTTGCAGATAGCTGCGCGGGCCGGGCAGCGCTGTCGGGGGTGTTTCGCCTGGCCGCAGAAATAACAGCGGGCGCCCCCGGTGCGACTCGGCGTTTGGACCGCGCAAGCCTGTGGGGTGTCCGGGGGGGGTAGGGGGTTTGCCGCGACGGGTACGTACGGGGCCCAATGGGTTGCCGCGCGGTCGGGGCCGTAGGCGCGGGTATTACGCGCGGCCACGTCTAGGGAGGCTGCTAGGGCCCGTGCCTCTGAGAGTCCTAGCAACTCTTTTTCTAGAAGTCTTTGGCGGATTTGGGAGTATTGCATACCTGCCACAAAAGCATCGCGCATTAACATGTCCGTGTGTTCGTTTGCGTTCACCGACGGGCAGCTGCAGGCTCGTCCCAAAATCAGCAGCGCGGCGTAGAATTCGTCCATCGATTCTCCGGGAGCTTGCCGTCTCGTCACGAGCTGGTAGCGAGCGTAGATTTGGTTAACTGGGCGGACATAGAGACTTTTCAGTGCTGCGAACGCCGTCTGGAAATCCTCCGAGTCTTCGATGAGGGAGAAAATCTCCGTGCTCACCCTCGAGTGCAGGACCTGCAGTTTTTGGTCTTCTGAGACCCGGCCGGTGGTCGTTCTGAGGTAGGCCTCGAAGCAAGTCTGCCAGTGCTTGAAGGCTGCTGCCGCGTTCACTGCGTGGGGGCTGATCCTCAGGCATTCCGGAATGATCCTGAGCTCCATAGTCCTTTTTAGGCACGCTTAATAAATTGTAGCACACAAAGACTCCGTGAGACGAATAGAGTGAAGTCGATGAGGCTTTATTAAGCGTGTCTGTTCCCCCGCAGCTCGATAGTAAACTGGCCTGCGGGGGAAGACTCCGGCTTCTTATACTCCGCCTTCAGGGCGGAGCTAAAGGTCAACGGCCAACCAGGACCCGGGATCTGTCAGCCAATGACATTAGGGCTTCCAGTCCCACATGACCCCCAATACATACTACCACACTGGCATGGTTGGCGAGGCATTAAACTACATTGATAAGTGTTTGGGCAGCAGCATATGGAAGTAGAAAAGAGGAACAAAGTACACAAAGCAGTGAATGGGTTTCATATTACTACACAGAGAGACAGCACCATATTAGATGGGAGCCGACTAAGAAGGGCAATGATGAATACAAAGACAGATTTAGGATATATGTCCCTAAATGCATAAGCTCTGGTGAATAAAATTGACTGAGAGCCCAGAGTATTAAATCATGGGCAGCACGGTAGCACAAGTGGCTAGCACTGTGGCTTCACAGCGCCAGGGTCGATTCCCCGCTGGGTCACTGTCTGTGCGGAGTCTGCACGTTCTCCCCGTGTGTGCGTGGGTTTCCTCCGGGTGCTCCGGTTTCCTCCCACAGTCCAAAGACGTGCAGATTAGGTGGATTGGCCATCCTAAATTGCCCTTAGTGACCAAAATGGTTAGGAGGGGTTATTGGGTTGTGGGGATAGGGTGGAAGTGAGGGCTTAAGTGGGTCGGTGCAGACTCAATGGGCCGAATGGCCTTTTTCTGCACTGTATGTTCCACGTTCTATCTGTGCCCCAGAGAAAATATTGTCTGATTGATAGCTCAGGCTCTCTGACCTCTGCTGTCAATGTCACAATGCTTGCTTACACATTGTTAAGCGGTTTCAAAGGTTTGTGTTTTTGTTGTTGATACATTGTAGGGTTTAGATGATTGACATTTTTAAGTTTGCAGTGAAATTATTTGTATCAACATAGGTGAAAGTTATGAACTAATTACTTATTTCAAAGATTTATTTACACAATCTATTATGTACTATAGGGTTCATTGGCTCTAGACAGTGTATAGAGCATCAATGGGCATGGAAATGTCATAGCTTGGCATGGGGTGCATGAGGAGTGCCTTAGGGAGTGAGTGAAAGGGCAGGGGTAAGCATAGGGGCATGAGGGGCCATACAGGGTGAGTGAAAGGGCAGGGCTGGGCACAGTGGGCATGTGGCGCCACCGGGAGTAGGTGGAAGAGCAGAGCTTAACATAGGGGGCATATGCGGCAATGAGGGGGTGGATGGGATTGGATGAGGGGCATGGGGATAGTTTGAAGTGTGAGAGGTATGAGGGCCTTTGTGCTTTTATTTTAACTGAGACAAAATCCCACAGCTTCAAGGTGGGTCTTTTAAACAGCCCCCCTCAGCAGCTGGCAGCCCCTGTGATTGCCTCTGAAGATCTTCCCGGATCAGCTGGCTTGACATCCACCCTCACCCGTGCCCGGCAATGAATATTCGCTCTTTGCGGACACTTTCTCCCCAAGGTTGATGGGCCGAGCTGGGAATATTTCCAATTCTCGTTACCCAGCTCAAGCATGGCAATCCAGTTCAATGACACAGTTCAAAGAGTGTGTGCAGACTGAATGACCTAGGAATGTGCGTGCCTTGACCTCGTGACACCTTCAAAGAGAGTAGTTAGCAAAGCTAACTTACGACCTTAGACTTTATAAATAGTGCCATTGAGTACAAACGTCTGAAAAATCATGCTGAATCTTCATAAAGCCCTGTTTCAGCACCAACTAGAATATTACATCCAATTCTGGATAGCACACTTTAATTCATTCATGGGGGCATCGCTGGTTGGGCAGCATTTATTGCACATGAACTGAGTGGCTGAGTGACTTGCGACTGCACGGGAACATTCCTGCCTGGCAATTGTCGCGCGATGTCCGTTCATCCGTTGTGGCAGCATCTGCATGGTCTCGCCAACGTAACAGCCTCCCCAAACAGGCGCCGGAATGTGGCGACTAGGGGCTTTTCACAGTAACTTCATTTGAAGCCGACTTGTGACAATAAGCGATTTTCATTTTCATGTACCACGCTTCGGGACATCCTTTCCTGCAGCGTATGAGGTAGACGATTGCCAGGCAGGAATGTTCCCTTCCAGTCGGGGAACACTTCAGCAGACAAGGGCATTCAGCCTCTGATCTTCGGGTAAGCGTTCTCCAAGACGGCCTTCAGGACAACGCAGAATCACCGAGCAGAAACTTATAGCCAAGCTCCGCACACATGAGTACGGCCTCAACCGGGACCTTGGATTTATGTCGCATTACATTCACCGCCCCCACCATCTGGCCTGGGCTTGCGAAATCCTACCAACTGTCCTGGCTTAGAACATAGAACATAGAACATTACAGCGCAGTACAGGCCCTTCGGCACTCGATGTTGCGCCGACCTGTGAAACCACTCTAAAGCCCATCTGCACTATTCCCTTATCATCCATATGTCTATCCAATGACCATTTGAATGCCCTTAGTGTTGGCGAGTCCACTACTGTTGCAGGCAGGGAATTCCACGCCCTTACTACTCTCTGAGTAAAGAACCTACCTCTGACATCTGTCCTATATCTATCTCCCCTCAATTTAAAGCTTTGTCCCCTCGTGCTAGACATCACCATCCGAGGAAAAAGGCTCTCATTGTCCACCCTATCCAATCCTCTGATCACCTTGAGACAATTCACACCTCTTTAACCTGCTCCATTTGGACCTGTAATTACTTAATTACCTGCAAAGGCTCGCATTCAAAGTATCGCCTTGCATCTTTGACTTTGTCTATATATATGTTTCTGGAATGTATCTCTTCATTCACCTGAGGAAGGAGCAGTGCTCCGAAAGCTAGTGATTCGAAACAAACCTGTTGGACTTTAACCTGGTGTTGGAAGACAGAAGTAATGAAGTTTTCCTACAATTCTATGGAGCATTGGTCAGACTGAACCTGGATTATTGTGTGCAGTTTTGATCTCCTCATCTCAGGAAAGATAAACTTGCCACAGAGGGAGTGCAATGAATGTTTGTTAAGTTAATTCCTGGGATGGAAGGGTTCTCCAATGAAAAATGATCACATAGACTGTCTTTATTCTCTGGAGTTCAGAAGAATGCAAGATGATCTCATTCAAATAAACAAAACTCTCACAGCACTCAACAGGGTAGTTGCAGAAATGACACTTCCCTTGGCTGGAGTCGAGGGCCAGGGAACAGTCCCCAACTAAGGGCTGGGCCATTTAGGACTGAGATGAGGAGGAATTTCTTCACTCAGAGGGTGGTGAATCTTCGGAATTCTCCACCCCAGAGGAGCTGTGGAAGCTCGATCATTGAGTATTTTAGGTGGCATGGTAGCACAGTGGTTAGCACTGTTGCATCACAGCGCCAGGAAGCCAGGTTTGATTCTCGGCTGGATCACTGTCTGTGCGGAGTCTGCACATTCTCCCCGTGTCTGCGTGCATTTCCTCCGGGCGTTCCGGTTTCCTCCCACAAGTCCCGAAAGACGTGCTTGTTAGGTGAATTGGACATTCTGAATTCTCCCTCTGTGTACCCGAACAGGCGCCGGAATGTGGCGACGAGGGGATTTTCACAGTAACTTCATTGCAGTATTAATGTAACCCTACTTGTGACACTAATAAAGGTTATGATTTTTATTATTCAATATGTAGATTTCGACAAATTCAAAACATCACGGGATACGAGGATAAGAGAGGAAAATGATGTTTAAGTAGAAGATCAGCCATATTCCATTGAAGGGCAGAGTGTGTACGAAGGGAGAAATGGCCTACTCCTGCTCCTAGTTCTCAGGTTCTCATATTCTTATAATTTAGGTGAAGGGACTAAATGTAAATTTGCTGATGCAACAAATTAAGGTGTGAAAGTAAATTGTGAAGAGGACAAACCGTCTGCAAAGAGATAAAGATAAGGTTATGAGTGAGCAATAAAATTGGCAGATGGAGTGTACCAGCATGCCCCGTCAGCCAGTCAAATTCAAGAGCCCTGACTGGGAAATGCACAGTTGAAATCAGGAAGCAGAAATCACGAGCATTTATGTTAATGGAAAATTGGACACAGAGGATAAACTGAGTGGGGAAAAGAAAAATGGGATTAAAAGAGACTGGAAGAAAAAGGTGTAAAATATTTTTATTAGAAGCGCCACAGATAATTGAAACCTGGAGCTATTAAACTTCATGTGTGTAAAACTACGTTGTCGATGCCAGTGAGGCTGGTTGGGAGTAATTAAAAGTTGCCTGCCTGTGTCGCAAAGCTTGCAGAGGAGGAGGGGAAATGAGCAGCAACTTCCTGATATCTGCATTTCAATGTTTATTTCCAGATATTAACTCATTCTCACCATCAATATTATGTCAATAGCCATGCCAATGGGCTGGTTTAGCACAGGGCTAAATCGCTGGCTTTGAAAGCAGACCAAGGCAGGCCAGCAGCATAGTTCAATTCCCACACCAGCCTCCCCGAACAGGCGCCAGAATGTGGCGACTAGGGGCTTTTCACAGTAACTTCATTTGAAGCCTATTTGTGACAATAAGCAATTTTCATTTCATTCATTTTCATTTCAATGGCTTTGAAAACCAGATACAAGGATGTTGTTGGTTTCCTTTCTGTCGTGAATTCAAATTGTATAGAAATGTTGAAGAGAATTAACTTTCTTTATTCAATTCTTTACTCATTGTCACGCACTGAAAATGAAACTTGACTCAATCAGCATGATCCATGTACTCCGAACAATTCCACAAATTGATTTACATTATTTGGAAATATGATACATGTGGTCCTGTTATGCCAGTAAATGAATCAGACATGGCCATTTAAAAACAATTCCTGTTTAACTCTGATTAATCTCGCTTCCCTGTAAATCATTTCATGCCCAAATTATAAAATATAACTTAACTGCTTCAGTTTTTGCCACTGCTCTGATTTGAGTTTTTCATACATTTACAACTTATTTTTAATATTTCTGGCTGAGAGTCTGAGGCATACAAATATCTATGTTTAATATATGTAATATATATCTATAAAACATACTTAATGTGTGCACAATGGTGTGCAGTCTGAAGAGTACAATTGGATAGAGTTAGGGATTTCAACTCTGAATGAATCTATTCCTGGTACGTTGTTCTGACATTCACTCGATGAGACCATAAGACATGGGAGCAGAATTAGGCCACTCGACCCATCGAGTCTGCTCCGCCATTCAATCATACAAAGAACAAAGAAATGTACAGCACAGGAACAGGCCCTTCGGCCCTCCAAACCCGTGCCGACCATGCTGCCCGACGAAACTACAATCTTCTACACTTCCTGGGTCCGTATCCCTCTATTCCCATCCTATTCATGTATTTGTCAAGATGCCCCTTAAATGTCACTATCGTCCCTGCTTCCACCACCTCCTCCGGCAGCGAGTTCCAGGCACCCACTACCCTCTGCGTAAAAAACTTGCCTCGTACATCTACTCTAAACCTTGCCCCTCTCACCTTAAACCTATGCCCCCTAGTAATTGACCCCTCTACCCTGGGGAAAAGCCTCTGACTATCCACTCTGTCTATGCCCCTCATAATTTTGTAGACCTCTAACAGGTCTCCCCTCAACCTCCTTCGTTCCAGTGAGAACAAACCGAGTTTATTCAACCGCTCCTCATAGCTAATGCCCTCCATACCAGGCAACATTCTGGTAAATCTCTTCTGCACCCTCTCTAAAGCCTCTACATCCTTCTGGTAGTGTGGCGACCAGAATTGAACACCATACTCCAAGTGTGGCCTAACTAAGGTTCTATACAGCTGCAACATGACTTGCCAATTCTTATACTCAATGCCCCGGCCAATGAAGGCAAGCATGCCGTATGCCTTCTTGACTACCTTCTCCACCTGTGTTGCCCCTTTCAATGACCTGTGGACCTGTACTCCTAGATCTCTTTGACTTTCAATACTCTTGAGGGTTCTACCATTCACTGTATATTCCCTAGCTGCATTAGACCTTCCAAAATGCATCACCTCACATTTTTCCGGATTAAACTCCATCTGCCATCTCTCCGCCCAAGTCTCCAATTAATCTAAATCCTGCTGTATCCTCTGACAGTCCTCATCGCTATCCGCAATTCCACCAACCTTTGTGTCGTCTGCAAACTTACTAATCAGACCAGTTACATTTTGCTCCAAATCATTTATATATACTACAAAGAGCAAAGGTCCCAACACTGATCCCTGTGGAACACCATTGGTCACAGCCCTCCAATTAGAAAAGCATCCTTCCATTGCTACTCTCTGCCTTCTATGACCTAGCCAGTTCTGTATCCACCTTGCCAGCTCACCCCTGATCCCGTGTGACTTCACCTTTTGTACTAGTCTACCATGAGGGACCTTGTCAAAGGCCTTATTGAAGTCCATATAGACAACATCCACTGCCCTACCTGCATCAATCATCTTAGTGACCTCCTCGGAAAATTCTATCAAGTTAGTGAGACACGACCTCCCCTTCACAAAACCATGCTGCCTCTCACTAATACGTCCATTTGCTTCCAAATGGGAGTAGACCTTGTCTCGAAGAATTCTCTCCAGTAATTCCCCTACCACTGAAGTAAGGCTCACCGGCCTGTAGTTCCCTGGATTATCCTTGCCACCCTTCTTAAACAGAGGAACAACATTGGCTATTCTCCAGTCCTCCGGGACATCCCCTGAAGACAGTGAGGATCCAAAGATTTCTGTCAAGGCCTCAGCAATTTCCTCTCCAGCCTCCTTCAGTATTCTGGGGTAGATCCCATCAGGCCCTGGGGACTTATCTACCTTAATATTTTTTAAGACACCCAACACCTCGTCTTTTTGGATCTCAATGTGACCCAGGCCACCCTTCTCCAGACTCAACATCTACCAATTTCTTCTCTTTGGTGAATACTGATGCAAAGTATTAATTTAGTACCTCGCCCATTTCCTCTGGCTCCACACATAGATTTCCTTGCCTATCCTTCAGTGGGCCAACCCTTTCCCTGGCTACCCTCTTGCTTTTTATGTACGTGTAAAAAGCCTTGGGATTTTCCTTAACCCTATTTGCCAATGACTTTTCGTGACCCCTTCTAGCCCTCCTGACTCCTTGCTTAAGTTCCTTCCTACTTTCCTTATATTCCACGCAGGCTTCGTCTGTTCCCAGCCTTTTAGCCCTGACAAATGCCTCCTTTTTCTTTTTGGCGAGGCCTACAATATCTCTCGTTATCCAAGGTTCCCGAATTGCCGTATTTATCCTTCTTCCTCACAGGAACATGCCGGTCCTGAATTCCTTTCAACTGACACTTGAAAGCCTCCTACATGTCAGATGTTGATTTGCCCTCAATCATCCGCCCCCAATCTATGTTCTTCAGTTCCCACCTAATGTTGTTATAATTAGCCTTCCCCCAATTTAGCACATTCATCCTAGGACCACTCTTATCCTTGTCCACCAGTACTTTAAAACGTACTGAATTGTGGTCACTGTTACCGAAATGCTCCCCTACTGAAACATCTACCACCTGGCCGGGCTCATTCCCCAATACCAGGTCCAGTATCATGGCTGATATTTTTCTCATCCCCATTCTCCTGACTTCTCCCCATAACCCCTGATCCCCTTATTAATCAAGAACCTATTTATCTCTGCTTTGAAGACGCTCAGTGATTTGGCCTCCACAGCCTTCTGCGGCAAACAGTTCCACAGGTTCACCACCCTTTGGCTGAAGAAATTCCTCCTCATCTCTGTTTTAAAGAATCATCACTTTAGTCTGAGATTGTGTCCTCTGAGTCTCATTTTTCCTACTAGTGGAAACATCCTCTCCATGTCCACTCTATCAAAGGCCTCGCAAATGTTATTGAATTTATTTAATGGCTTTCTATCTGTGCTTTGCAGTCACGCCAATGACGACCATTGAAGGCTATCAATTAAAATAACAATTGATCTGAGTGTGATAGTGTTTAACTGAAGCTCAAGGATGTCAAATGCATATTCTGTTTTATTGGTAATATGAGAATCTAATATGTGCTACACAAATTCATCTTTGGATCTGAAGCTTTTGCCTCCTTATCACTTGTCTCCTCCAAGTTCAGTTTTGTCCTGGAAGACTTGTGGCTGCCGTCGGAGATTACGTCATATCTGGTGGCTGGGGCTATTGGTTGAGAACAACTGCGGAAAGCCTTCAGGCACCAGGAGTAACAGTGCTCCGTTTTCAATGGCCTAGTCCTATTCCCCCTGCTATTAGGCCCCATCTGACTCTCTTCAGTTTGAAAGGGGCTCTGATGTTAGGTTCGCTGCCAGTATTTGGGGCAGAAATCTAAATGAGCACCCTTGGGATGGATGAACAGGAGCCTTATAGAGGAAGGATGGGATTAGGGAGCCCGTCTGAACTGAGGTTACACATTTCTATCTCCTATATCTGCCTGAGTCATGACGAAATCAATACAGACCCTGTGATTAATGCAAACAGGGAAAAAGACCTTGCTCTACCCAATCTGTGAAAGTCATGGCAAGAGGATTTACTGACTCCCGAGGGAATGAGCCTTGGAAATGAAACTTTTCTAGGTGTTAAGGAAAGCAACTTCAAGGCCCAGCATCAACATTTTCACGTTCCAGTGGCTGGCTGATTGAATCAAACAGCATGTCCCTTTGGTGGTCAGTAACAGGCAGAGTACAGACCATACTGACCCAGCCCACACTGCCGTCACTCAGCACAAAACATGTTGTTTAGATGTGACTCTGAGATCGTTGTATTTCTATGATTGCTTAATACTAACTTAGCGGGCAGCACGGTGGTGCAGTGGATTAGCACTGCGGCCTCACGGCGCCGAGGTCCCAGGTTCGATCCCGGCCCCGGGTCACTGTCCGTGTGGAGTTTGCACATTCTCCCCGTGGCTGCGTGGGTTTCACCCCCACAACCCAAAGATGTGCAGGGTAGGTGGATTGGCCACGCTAAATTGCCCCTTAATTGGAAAAAATGAATTGGGTACACTAAATTTATTTTAAAAATACTAACTTAGCAATCTCACACAGGACTGATAAACTAAACGTAGGCTCAGTTGATTTGAAGATGGGGTACAGGATTGCTCAGCAGACAGATTCGCTATAAAGCTTCAACAGCTATTGTTAACAGGAAAATAAAGATGCAACTCGTCAAACCGCATGCTGTTAACTGAACTGAAAGCTTCTCTGAACAATGTTTGCTGGTCACTTGGTTTACATCCTGGCTGCTTACTCAGTAGCATATTCTCTCTTTAAGTGATATCACGTGATGAAAACCCTGAGTGCACTAATAGCTACACTAACAACAAATCTAAGGTAATCAGTCAAGATCATGGGCGAGATTCTCCGACCCCCCGCCGGGTCGGAGAATCGCCGTGGGCTGGCGTGAATCCCGCCCCCGCCGGTTGCCGAAGTCTCCGGCACCGGAGGTTCGGCGGGGGCGGGAATCGCGCCGCACCGGTTGGCGGGCCCCCCCGTGCGATTCTCTGGCCCGAATGGGCCGAAGTCCCGCCGCTAAAATGCCTGTCCCGCCGGCGTAGATTAAACCACCTACGTTACCGGCGGGACAAGGCGGCGCGGGCGGGCTCCGGGGTCCTGGGGGGGGGGGGGCGCGGGGCGATCTGGCCACGGGGGGTGCCTGGCCCGCGATCGGGGCCCACCGATCCGCGGGCGGGCCTGTGCCGTGGGGGCACTCTTTCCCTTCCGCCTCCGCCACGGTCTCCACCATGGCAGAGGCAGAAGAGACTCCCTCCACTGCGCATGCGCGGGAATGCCGTCAGCGGCCGCTAACGCTCCCGCGCATGCGCCGCCCGGAGCTGTCATTTCCGCGCCAGCTGGCGGGGCACCAAAGGCCTTTTCCGCCAGCTGGAGGGGCGGAAATCCGTCCGGCGCCGACCTAGCCCCTTAAAGTTGGGGCTCGGCCCCCAAAGATGCGGAGCATTCCGCACCTTTGGGGCGGTGCGATGCCTGACTGATTTGCGCCGCTTTGGGCGCCAGTCGGCGGACATTTCACCGTTTCCGGAGAATTTCGCCCCATAATGCGTTTCAGTTATGCGAGCTAGAAGTGGCGTACATTCATACCCAAGGACCTGTTCTGTAAGAACAGAAGAATGAGAGAAAAAGGAACAGGAGAAGGCCACCCAGCCCTTAAAGGCTGCCCCACGATGGGAGCGTAACACCATTTTCCTGCACTACCCCCATATCCCTTGATGTTTTCAACATTTTCAACATGTAGCAACCTATCAATCTCAGTCTTGTACATATTCAATGACTGAGACTCTACAGCCCTCTGGGGCAGAGACTTTGAAAGATTCACCACAATTGAAGTGAATAGATTCCTCCTCATCTCAAATGACCTGTCCCTTATTCTGAGACTGTGTCCCTTGGATCCAGACACCCCCAACGAGGGAAAATATTCGTCCTGTATCTACCCGATTGAGGCCTGTAAGAATTTTGTACGTTTGAATGAGACCATCTCTCAATGTTCTAACCCCCAGAGAATAAAGGCCGAGTCTATTTGATCTTTCCTCGTAGGAAAATCCCTCCATCCCATTAATTAGTGAACTATCATTGGACTCCCTCCATGGCAAGTATGCATTTCCTTAGGTAAGGAGACCAAAACTGCACAAAATACTTCAGGTGAGATCTTCCCAAGGCTCTATGTAATTGCAGTCAGACATTACTCTTACACTCAAATCCTCTTGCAATAAAGCAAATATACAATTTAGCCGCCTTAATTGCTTGCTGTACCTGCATACTAGCTTTCAGTGAGTTGCGGACAAGGACGCACACCCAAGTCCCTTCTTCCGCAAGTAAAAGGAATATATTCAAGCCTTGTATCTTTTTGAATTATCTGGAGTGTGGGGAACTGGTAATTCTCTGTTTATTTTTCCACGGAAACACCTTGTCCAATCAAAATTGACTTGCCAACCATTTTCTCTTTTCCCCTAGATCATTTGAAATTTGGCATTCTTGTGTTTATCCTGACAAATGGAAAGCAACAAGCTTCGGCAACTTGTCCCTCTTTCCAGCAAAATTCATATTTCTCACTGGTTCAAACACTTCATCCTGTTCACAGATGGGTTGCCAAACCCATTTTCTACAATTGTGCAAAGGGTAAAATGACCCCAAATAGGTAATAATGTCAGTGGGATCAAATTCTACTTTGATCCTATCTCCAGTTGCATCCAACAGGACTAACAGTTGGAATGAGAAGCAGAAAGCTAAGGTTTTTTCCCCCCAGCCCAAGGACACAGGTCAAATGTATCACATTCGCCCTCATTCCACACACACGGCGGAATGTTGTGGAAGTGACGTGGCCTCAGCTGCCAGTTAGAGAGTTCACAGAGGAGAGTCAGGGGGGGGGGGGGGGGGTGAGGGTTGACAGCAAGGGCAGAGTGATGGCCCTCATTCACGCCACACAAGCGCCAGGCAATCACTATCTCCTACAAGAGAATATCTAACCACCGCCCTTTGACATTCAATGGCATCATCATCGCTGAATCCACCACAATCAACATCCTGGGGGTTACCATTGATCAGAAACCGAACTGGACTAGCTATATTAACATAAGAACATAAGAACTAGGAACAGGAGTAGGCCATCTGGCCCCTCGAGCCTGCTCCGCCATTTAATGAGATCATGGCTGAACTTTGTGGACTCAGCTCCACTCTCCACAAAGGTTCGGCACAACATCGTGGGCCGAAGGGCCTGTTCTGTGCTGTATTTTCTATGTTCTATGTTCTATGTTCTCCGGCCCATACACCATATCCCCGAATCCTTTTATTCTTTAGAAAGGCATCTATCTTTTTCTTAAAAACATTTAATGAAGGAGCCTCAACTGCTTCACTGGGCAAGGAATTCCAGAGATTCACAACCCTTTGGGTGAAGAAGTTCCTCCTAAACTCGGTCCTAAATCTACTTCCCCTTATTTTGAGGCTATGCCCCCTAGTTCTGCTTTCCCCGACCAGTGGAAACAACCTGCCCGCATCTATCCTATCTATTCCCTTCATAATTTTATATGTTTCAATAAGATCCCCCCGCATCCTTCTCAACTCCAATGAGTACAGTCCCAGTCTACTCAACCTCTCGTCATAATCTAATCCCCTCAACTCTGGGATCAACCTAGTGAATCTCCTCTGCACTCCCTCCAATGCCAATATGTCCTTTCTCAGGTAAGGAGACCAAAACTGAACACAATACTCCAGATGTGGCCTCACCAACACCTTATACAATTGCAGCATAACCTCCCTAGTCTTGAACTCCATCCCTCTAGCAATGAAAGAGAAAACTCGATTAGCCGTCTTAATCACCTGTTGCACCTGCACACCAATTTTTTGCGACTCGTGCACCAGCACACCCAGGTCCCTCTGCACAGCAGCATGTTTTAACATCTTACCATTTAAATAATAATCCATTCTGCTGTTATTCCTCCCAAAATGGATAGCCTCACACTTGGCAACATTGAATTCCATATTAACACTTTGGCTCCCAGGGCAGGCCAAAGGCTAGGAACCCTTCTAAGGGTAATGCATCTCCTGACCCCCCAAAGCTGTCCCCATCTACAAGGCACAAGTCAGGAGTATAATGGAATACTCTCCACTTGCCTGGATGAGTGCAGCTCCAACAACACTCAAGAAGCTCGACACCATCCAGGACAAAGCAGCCCGCTTGATTGCTGCTCCTTCCACAAACATTCAATCTCTCCACCAGTGACGAACAATGGCAGCCGTGTCCACCATCCAACGATGCCCTGCAGGAACTCACCAAGGTTCCTTGGACAACACCTTCCAAACCCACGACCCCTGCCATCTAGAAGGACAAGAACAGCAGGTACCTGGGAATCCCACCACCTGGAAGTTCCCCTCCAAGTCACTCACCACCCCGACTTGGAAATATATCATCGTTCCTTCACTGTGACTGGGGCAACATTCTGGAACTCCCTCCCTAACAGCACAGTGGGTGTTCCTACACCTCAAGGACTGCAGTAGTTCAAGAAGGCAACTCACCACCACCTTCTGAAGGGCAACTGGGGATGGGCAATAAATGCCGGCCTGACCAGTGACGCCCACATCCCGTAAATTAATAAAAGAAAAGTGTGCATCCTCTTGCATGTGCCGGGTCCCTCGATCAGGCATGGTGCGTCTGTGAACGAGAGATCCGTTCTGGGAGCCCATAAGCAACCCTGTAGGTATTTGCTTGCCGTGTTCCCTGTATGACCAACTCTTCCACTTCCTTGCCACTCCCACCCATCCTCTTTTCCTGGTGCTGGGTTGATACTTAATGTAGGCGGTGCTGTGTGAAGGTGTTTACTGGACACTGATTGGGTGACTGGCAGTTCTATAGTCCCAGCAACCAAGTCTTTGGTAAAATACTGGCACATGAAAATCGGGAGAAATCCTCTGCAAAGGCTGGGATTCTTAAAGCTACATTATTGTTTTATGGATACAGTAGACCATAAGATGTAGGAACAGAAGCAGGCCATTCTGCCCATCGAGTCTGCTCTGCCATTCAATGAGATCATGTCTGATATGATCTGATAATCCTCAAATCCACTTTCCCGCCTTATCCCCATAATCCTTGACTCCCACACTAATTAAAAATCTGTCTATCTCAGCCTTGAACATACTCAATGACCCAGCCTCTACAGCTCTCTGCGGTAAGGAATTCCACAGATTCACTCCCCTCTGAGCGAGGAAATTCCTCCTCATCTCTGTCTGAAATGGGCGACCCCTTTCTCTGCGATTATGCCCTCTGGTACCAGACTCTCCCACAAAAGGAGACATCCCAACAGTATCTACCTCGTCAAGCCCCCTGAGAATCCTATATGTCTCAATAAGGTCACCTCTCATTCTTCTAAACTCCAATGAGCACAGTCCCAACCTTCTCAACCTCTCCTCATTAGAAGATTCATCCTTCCTTGAATCAAGCGAGTGAACCTTCTCTGGACCGCCTCCAATGGCAAGATGTATTTCCTTAGATAGGGAATAAAAACTGTTCACAGTAGTCCAGGTGTGGTCTAACTAGTGCCTGTATCGTTTTAACAGGACTTCCTTATTTTTATACTCTATTCCTAATCAAAAGGGAGGTAGAGAGAAAGCAGGGAACTACAGACCAGTGAGCCGAACTCGGTAGAAGGGAAGCTGCTAGAGTCCATTATCAAGGATTTCATAGCACAGCATTTGGAAAGCAGTGGTGTAATCAGACAAAGTCAGCATGGATTTATGAAAGGGAAATCCTGCTGGACAAATCTACAAGAATTCGTCGAAGATGTAACTAGTAGGGTTGATCAGGGAGACCCGGTGGATGTGGGGGGGGATTCTCCAAAATGGAGACTAAGTGTTCGCGCCATCGTGAATGCCATCACGTTTCACGACGGCGCGAAACGGGCACGGGGACGACCGATTCTGTCCCCCGCAGGGGGCCAGCACGGCGCTGGAGCGGTTCACGCCGCTCCAGCCTCCCTTCCCGGCGCCAAATGGGCGCCGTGCCAACCCACGCAGGTGCGGGGGACATCTCTAACGCTCGGGCCCTGACGCAACATGGCGCGGGGGTACTGGGGCCGGAAGCGGAAGTAAGTAGGCCGGGGGGGAGGGGGGGGGGGGGGGGAGAGGCCGGCCCGCCGATCGGTGAGCCCCGATCGCGGACCGGCCCCATCGGAGGTCATCCCCGGTCAAGGAGCGCTTTTCTCTACCCCACAGGCTGCCCCCGACCCTTTGCGCAGAGTTCCCGAACGGCAGCGGCCAGGGGTGATCGGCGCCGGCGGGACTCTGCCGTTTCCACGTGGCTGTGCGGCTCATCCGGGCTGGAGAATCGGCGGCCCGGCCAGGTGCAGCGGCCCGCGACCGGCGCAAATGTTGCCGATTCTCGCACCTCGGAGGATCGGGTGCCGGCGTCGGGGCGGCGTGGCGCGGTTGCGGCGATTTTCCAGACCGGGGCAGGGCTCGGAGAATCGCACCCGTGGTTTATTTAGACTTTCAGAAGGCTTTCGACAGGGTCTCGCCCTTGGGTAATGCATTTGAGGTCATTCGCACTCGCTGCCTGATATTCCCCCTCCACCTCTTGGCCAAAATCTTAAATCCATCTCCCTTGTAGTCATTGTATCATCAGCCAATGAGAACATATTTTCCCTAGTCGACCTTACTCTAACCTGTGATTATCTTGTACAGCTCGATTAAATCTCCCCTCAAACTCCTTTTCTCTAAGGAGAACAAACCCAGTTCCTCCAACTTAACCTGGTGGTTAAAATTTCCTCATCCCTGGATCCATTTTGGGAAATCTCCTCTGCATCCTCACAAGGGCCCTCGCACCCTCACAAGGGCCCTCGCACCCTCGCAAGGGGCCTCGCAACCTTGCAAGGGCCCTCACATCTTCGCAAGTGCCCTTGCACCCTCGCAGGGGGCCTTGCACCCTCGCAAGGGCCCCCGCACCCTCGCAAGGGGCCTCGCACCCTCGCAAGGTCCCTCACATCCTCGCAAGGGCCCTCGCATCCTCGCAAAGGCCCTCGCACGGGCCCTCACATCCTCCCTAAAGTGTGGTGACCAGAACGGGACACAACAGTCTAGTTGTGCCTTAGAGCTTTACACAGGTTCAGCACAACTTCCCTACTATTGTACTCAATGTCTCTATTTCTGTCCATATGTTTTACCGATCACTCTCTCACTACGTCCAGCCACCTTCGAAGATCCATGCGCTTCCAGTTCCCTCTGTCCATGCACAGTCTTTAGAACTACACTATTGGCCCCGATCATCTGGTCTCCAAATGGCCATAGCCTGGAGGTATTCTGGAAGTGCAATGGAGGACTCTTGGACGTTTCAACGCACGAACGCCGGGGGAATTGCCTGGGAGGTTTCAACTTCCAATGGGCAATTCACCCAGCATTTGGAACTCTCCAAAAAAATCTCCAAGTCTGTGAGATCGAGTCAGAGATTTAAGAAGGTTCCAAAACCCTCATCTGGATGGTTACCCAGGAAATGTTATACAGAACAAAATGAGATCTAACTCATGGGTTGCAATACAACTGATCTCCTCAACTCCCCTGACACTCTTACTCCTCAATGTTCAGACCCTCCAAATCCTGTGATCCTCCAATTCCCCCTAACCCTCCAATCTTCCTGATTCTCTGACTCCCCCAATCTTCTGGCTCCTCCCTAACCACTGACACCCTCTGACCCTCCAGCACTCTGACTCCCCTCTAAACCTCCAGCACACACCACTTGTCCAACCCCCCCAAACCTCTGATGCCTCCACAGCCCTCTGATGCCACCCCAACCCTCCAACTCACCACCAATCGCCAGCTTAGTGCCCCCCCGCCAAATCTCAAACCTCCGACTCCCCCTCGAACCTCCGACTCCTCGCCTGCCGACCACACCTGACCCAACCTCACTACCCTACCTATCCTGCTACCCTACCCAACTCGCACTGCGCCCACCTTGCCACCTACCACCTGCCACTCTACCCACTTACCTCACTCTCATTCATTCACTAACACAGTGGAAAGCTATGTAAATGTCCCAAAGCTAATCACTGTGTTAGCGAATGAAGACTTACTGAAAAAAATGGTTTAGTTTGGTTAGCTGCACAGCTGGTTCGTGACGCAGAGTGAAGCCAACAGCGTGGGTACAGTTCCCATACAGCTGAGGTTATTCATGGAGGCCCTGCCTTCTCAACCTTGCCCCTCGCCTGAGGTGTGGTGACCCTCAGGTAAAATCACCACCATTCAGCTCTCCCCCTCAAAGGGGAAAGCAGCCCATGGTCATCTGGGACGATGGCGATTTTACTGAAATACAGCATTAGTGTTGTAAGAAGGGAGTGTGGCTTGGTTTCCCCCCAGCGATCCTGGTCTGCTCCTCATTTCTGAAGGGGGCAGGTTCAGAGATCCAGACAAGAAATGCTGAGCCCCGATGCTGCGAAAGAAGATTCACTCCATCAAGCCTCTATTGCATCTCCTTATCCCCTGTGACATAGCGTATCACTTCACACCTCTCTGTGGTGAACAGTCTCTAGCAGTCTCTTGTCTTCCCATTCTGCGAACCTATCTATCATCGATGCAGATCAGACTTTAACTTGTGCGGGGAATTAAAATGTCACACTCCTGCTTCTATGCTACAATCATTAAATTCCAAGTAACCTTGTAGTGAAAAAGATATTTTTGTTTAAATTGATGTCACGTTGCTCAGCTAAAGCCTCTGGCTCTGTCACTTTCTGAGCAGACGCTTTCTGCTTTAAATTGAGATAACCCGGTGAATTAGAACCAACATCGATTTTAAGATGACAGTCAGATTGAAGCACAAATCTCAGGGGCAGATGAATGAAATGAAAATGAATGAGAATCGCTTATTGTCACATGTAGGCTTCAAATGAAGTTACTGTGAAAAGCCCCTAGTCGCCACGATGATGGTCAAGAAATAAGTGCAGTCAGAAATTATTACGCACGCCGTGAAATTTATTCCACGGTCCATGTTGAGAAACAATAGGTTGGATTCTCCGATTTTGAGGCTGTGGCCGGAGAATGTGTCTGGTTTTACAATGAAAAAGTCTGAGCCGCCCCCGCACCGATGCTCCGTCCGGTGAGGGGCTCGCAGCTGCGTTACGTAAAGCCCGGCTTTACCTGCAGATACAGCTGGAGAATTGCTGGGTCCGTGGCCGTGCGTGCGCACGGTGATGACCCGCGGCAGACGCCCCGTACAACATGGCACCAGCCGCACGTGCACCGGGCCTGCCAGATAGTGTCCCCAGTAACCCATCTTCCCACCACTGGACCACCCAACACCAGTCTTCCCAGCCCCCACCGAAGCCCCCCATCATCATCACCCCCCCCCAACAACCCAACTGTGGCGGCACTGGACATAGTCCGCAGCCACCACTTGAGGCTCCCCGAAAATTGAGAGGACAGGCGTCCGACGCCGTCGGGAAGTCGGCCCATCGGGGGGTGAGCATCGGGAGAGGACCTCAGGTGACGCCCTGAGGCCCTCCCAAAGGCAGTGATTACGCTGTTTTTGAGGAGGCGGAGCATCTGAAAAACGGCCCCATCCCCGATTTCGGAGTAAATACGGATTCTCCAGCCAATCGCCGAACGCGATTTTGTTGTCGGCAATCGGAGAATCCCGCCCATTGACAGTTAGTTTCACATTTTCATTTGCTGTAAAGGTTTTGCTTTATCGGTACATTATGAACAACGTCATTCGGACCAGCTGTCAACAGCAACTTACATTTATATCACATCACTGAATGTGGCACAAATGTCCCAAGGCACTCGGGTGGAGCATTATCCAAAAAGAGAATTGACAACGCGGACTTGGAAAAATGCTTCTTTAGGTACTAATAGAAACTTTGCATGAATCACCATGCCTTAAATAATTCAGTGTATAATAGATGTAAACTTGCTGACTGCAAAAGTTCCACATTTTTAGAACTTCTGTGCAGTTGTTTATTCCTTGACAAGCAAGCTGAAGTTCCATCCTGCCCTCTTGTGGTCTAGATGCAAACGACATGTCAAACCATGAGACCATCACTCAACGTGTATGATAATATTAGTAAGAAGTCTTCCAACACCAGGTTAAAGTCCAACAGGTTTGTTTCGAATCACTAGCTTTCGGAGCGCAGCTGCGTGCTAAAGCTAGTGATTCGAAACAAACCTGTTGGACTTTAACCTGGTGTTGGAAGACTTCTTACTGTGCCCACCCCAGTCCAACACCGACATCTCTACATTGTGGATATTATTAGTGATTAAACCGTTAGCAGGGCTAATTAAAAATAGCTCACTGGTGAAAATATTTCCCTGAACAAATCACAAGTAAGTGTGGGTTGCCAAATCCCACAATGTGGCTCGTGATTCTGAACAATTTTGAAGGCATGATTCATTTTTATGGGCAGCACGGTAGCACAGTGGTTAGCACAATTGCTTCACAGCTCCAGGGTCACAGGTTCGATTCCCGGCTTGGGTCACTGTCTGTGCGGAGTCTGCACATCCTCCCCATGTGTGCGTGGGTTTCCTCCAGGTGCTCCGGTTTCCTCCCACAGTCCAAAGATGTGCAGGTTAGGTGGATTGGCCATGCAAAATTGCCCTTAGTATCCAAAATTGCCCTTAGTGTTGGGTGGGGTTACTGGGTTATGGGGATAGGGTGGCGGTGTTGACCTTGGGTAGGGTGCTCTTGCCAAGAGCTGGTGCAGACTCAATGGGCCGAATGGCCTCCTTCCGCACTGTAAATTCTATGATAATTTTTCATTTCTATACCTCAGCTACCGCGCAGCTCATCACTAACTCTCCGGATTGCTTCAATGTGAGGGGTGTAAATCTTTTCGGATTATTTTAGATCGGTTCCTTTTGCATGGAACTGCCGCTGTTAATCGGAGGATGCACTGATTTTAAAAAATAGTTACTCAAAACAATCGGATTTAATGAGCATGGGGGAAGGTTTTTTAGGAGGTTTACACCTTGCAAAAACTTTCGAAAGTACGTTGGTTTAAAGCCAAATGTGTTTGAAACAGACTCTTATCTTCTTTCTATGCATTTGGACCGAATATTCAATTGCTGAGCAGAGATGAAATGAAATGAAATAAAATGAAAATGAAAATCGCTTATTGTCACAAGTAGGCTTCAAATGAAGTTACTGTGAAAAGCCCCTAGTCGCCAAATTCCGGCGCCTGTTCCGGGAGGCTGGTACGGGAATTGAACCGTGCTGCTGGCCTGCCTTGGTCTGCTTTAAAAGCCAGCGATTTAGCCCAGTGTGCTAAACCATCCCCATGTAAAAAAATGAAGTTACTGTGAAAAGCCATTAGTTACCACATTCCGGCGCCTGTTCGGGGAGGCTGGTACGGGAATTGAACCGTGCTGCTGGCCTGCCTTGGTCTGCTTTAAAAGCCAGCAATTTAGCCCAGTGTGCTAAACCAGGCCCATGTAAAAAAATGAAGTTACTGTGAAAAGCCCCTAGTCGCCACATTCCGGTGCCTGTTCGGGGAGGCTGGTACGGGATGATGTGTCAGTGATGGGGGACAGTGAACTAAATTCTTGATGACGTAGGATTATTATGATAGAAAGTTTTCACAATTGGTTACCAATAACTGCCATCTCTCACATACTGCTTTCAATCACTTCATACTGATTCAGTGTTTCAAATTAAGACCAGGTGGGCAGCACGGTGGCTGGCACTGTGGCTTCACAGCGCCAGGGTCCCAGCTTCGATTCCCCGCTGGGTCACTGTCTGTGTGGAGTCTGCACGTTCGCCCCGTGTCTGCGTGGGTTTCCTCCTGGTGCTCCGGTTTCCTCCCACAGTCCAAAAGACATGCAGGTTAGGTGGATTGGCCGTGCTAAATTGCCCTTAGTGTCCAAAAGGCTAGGAAGGTTACGGGGATAGGGTGGAAGTTAGGGCTAAAGTGGGTCGGTGCAGACTCGCTGGGCCGAATGGCCTCCTTCTGCACTGTATGTTCTATGTTCGAGTAGAATTCCGACTGGTAAACTTCATGCACAGCTTGGGCTATATTTCAATATGCGGCTATTTAGTGCAGATGGACTAATAGGTTGTTAGCACAAATAACGAATAAATAATAAGCACAAACTATAGATATGATAGCATTCTAATGCATACAAATCGTTCCTTCAATAATTTTCTTTTTCTTTTGGAAATTTATCTCCCAATTCTCTCTCTCCACCCCCCCCCCCCCCCCCCCCCCCGCCCTCCCACCTGCAGCCTGCCTGGATTTCCTCCTCATGCCCCTTACATGGTGACAGGCCTGCCCGCTGCGCGGTTAATCCTTTGGCAGTGGGATAAGACACTAAAGTGGTCATTAACTGGGCATCAACCACGTGTTAGGATATTGGGCTGGACCCCAACATTTGTTAGGATATAGGACACGATACTTCGCACCTGGATTGGTGACTCGGATTAACATGTACTTTATGCGCTAAAATAAACGTTACTTTAAACACAGAATCAACCACACCAACATCAAAGATTTACAATTGTCAGTCAAACAGCTCCCAAAGAGAAAGGAAAAACCCAAACCCACTAACCTCACCTGCCACCAACTCCCACCAAGCAACCCAATACAGTTCAAATGCCACTCACAAACAGAGCTAACAGACAGATTACTTGCTTAGTTTTGGAGAGACTTTTGGAGAGAGAGGCCCTTTCAGGAGCAGAACCAGTACATTTCTGCTCAGCCTCACAGCACTTGGCAAAACGGCTGTCCAACTTAAAATCCCTCGGTCTTGTCAGCCTCAAATTCTATGGAAAACTACAAAACTACAGACAGATCTGTATTCCACTAAATTCCATGACCTGCTTCACTAGGACTAATCACCCCCACCGCCCCGCCCCCACAAATGATCCTCTCTCCAGGGAATCTCCAGCAATCATAACAACGGTCCATTAGCCCTTTATATGTAAACAATTAAATGGGTGGATAAAAGCAAATTAATGCAGATGCTGGGTTCTGAAACAAAAACAGAAAATACTGGACAATCTCAGCAGGTCTGACAGCATCTGTGGAGAGAGAAGGGAGCTAACGTTTTGAGTCTGGAAGACTCTTTGTCAAAGCTGGAGAGGACTGGAAATAGGATCAGATTTATACTGTTGTGGGGGGATGGGGAGGGGGGAGCAGTGGGGCTGGATAGGGGGCCAGCAAATGTTGGAGATTGACAGAAAGACAAAGAGAGTGCAAATGGAGGTGATTAAGGCTAAGAAGGGTGCTGATAGTGGCACATAATGAGATTATAATGTGTTACTGGCAGTGCAAAGATAAGCAGTGTGTCAAAGGGCAATCAGGAACAGGGAACAGATGGTCCAAGTGGGGTGGGGGGACGACGACAATAGTGAGGAAAAAACAGATCAATGGATTGTAGCATTGTGGATAGCACAATTGCTTCACAGCTCCAGGGTCCCAGGTTCGATTCCGGCTTGGGTCACTGTCTGTGCAGAGTCTGCACGTTCTCCCCGTGTGTGCGTGGGTTTCCTCCGGGTGATCCGGTTTCCTCCCACAGTCCAAAGATGTGCAGGTTAGGTGGATTGGCCATGATAAATTGCCCTTAGTGTCCAAAATTGCCCTTGGTGTTGGGTGGGGTTACTGGGATAGGGTGCAGGTGTTGACCTTGGGTAGGGTGCTCTTTCCAAGAGCCGGTGCAGACTCTGCCGAATGGCCTCCTTCTGCACTGTAGATTCTATGATGAAAATAAATTGAGAGAAATAACAATGGGGTGAAGGTGGAGTAGAGAGTTCACAGTCTGAAGTTGTCGAACTCAATGTTAAGTCCGGAAGGTTGTAACGTGCCTAATCGGAAGAAGAGGTGCTGCTCCTCCAGTAGCTCTGGGCTTCACTGGAACATTGCAGCAGGCCCAGGACGGACATGTGGACGTGAGAGCAGGACCATGAGTTGAAATGGCAGCGACAGGAAGGTCTGGGTCCTGCTTGCGGAAGGAACGGAGGTGTTCTGCAAAACGGTCACCCAGTCTGCGTATGGTATCCCCAATATAGAGTAGACCACACTGGGAGCAGCAAACACAATAGACCAGATTGAAGCAGGGACACGTAAAGCGCTGCCTCACTTGAAAAGAGTGTTTCGGCCCTTGGATGGTGAGCAGGGAGGAGATAAAGGGTCAGGTGTTACGCCTTTTGCAATTGGAGTGGAAGGTGCCATAGGAAGAGGGTGAGGTGTGGGGGTGATGGAGGAGTGGACCAGGGTATCCAGGATGGCGTGGTCCCTGCAGTATGCTGACAGGGGAGTGAGGGGAAGATGTGTTTGGTGGTGGAAATAAGCTGGAGGTGACGGAACTGGCAGAGTATAATTATTTGAATGCGGTGGCTGGTGGGGAGAAAATGAGGACAAGGGGGACTCGATCCTGGTTTTGGCGGGGGGGGAGGAGAGGGGGTGAGGGCAGAGGTGCAGGAGATGGGTCAGGCAGCGTTGCGAGTCATGTCGATCACAGTGGGTGGGAAACCACGATTAAGGAAGAATGAAGACATGTCAGCAGCACCGTTTTGTCAGGCGAAGGAACTAGGAGAATGGGATAGAGTCCTCACAGGATGTGGGGTGTGAAGAGCTTTAATTGACGTAGCTGTGGGAGTTGCTGGGTTTGTAATCTCTATTGAGATCAGACTATCTACTGGATAGTCTATCTCAGAAATTGAAATTGAGAAGTCAGGGAAGGGTAATGCCGCAGATCGAGCAAGTGAAGGTGATAGAGGAGTGGAATTAGAAACAAAATTGATGAATCTTTCTCGGTCGAGAATGGAACATGAAGTGGCACCGAAACAATCATCGAGAGTAAATGGTTAGAATCAATTACGATCACACCTTTTGTGGCTTCTTAATTGCAGCTTTAGCAGACAGATAGTCTGGATACTTTAACCTAGGTTCTTTAATAATATTACTGCAACAAATATATACCTTAACCCAGGCTTTCAAAAACCTTACTGCAACAGATATAAAATACAATAGATATACACCAATGTCTTACATTCATCCTAGCTCTACCCTTAAAAAACAAACCAGCAATATGAAAAGTTGGCTTCATTTTCAGCTTTAAACATTACTCATTATTAAACACTCTATGATACATGTCTCGTCATATTTATGCATAAATGTAAGCATCAAAATCGTCCATTTCAGTCTTTATTTCCCTACTTTTAATGGTCTATTCTTCTTACAACTCAAAGTCATGATACAGCATCGCCATTCACGTTTTTCTTTCTTGCTACATGTTGTTAAATCACCCTGAGCAGGTGCATGGTCAGTTCTGGTCACGGTTCCCCCAGAGTCACAATTAGCGAATTAACCAACAATTCTTACAAAAATTTCCAAAATCTTTAGCCCGTGGGCCCAGTAATTACAGTCACCAAGTTTGTGAGTTGAAACACAATTACTGTTCATTTCTAACAAAGGTGAAATATGCAGTCAATGCAACTGAATAACAACAAGCTGACCTTCCACATCCTTTATCCATACACACAAGACAGACAAACACAGAGGGGGGGAAAGGATAAAAATAATAAGAATGAAGGTCAAAAGGTAAACATCTTTGCCTCCAATGGTGGTTCTGTAGCAGACTTTCCTCGCAGTACACTGATTGATCAAAGCCTCCGGTTTGCAGCTAGTGATGGCCTTTCTGGCAGCGTCCTTCATTCAGTACGGTACTTACTGCAGCAGCAGGCCTTCTGGAGTTCTTGTCAAGCTCAGCCTTCAACTCAAAGGTTCACATCCAGGTCTATTTCCTTCTTGAGACACTTTGGGCTGGATCCTCCGATTCTGGGGCTATGTCCCCAAGCCGGTGTGGGGACGGTGGCATTTTATGTCAGAAGAAATGGCGTAAAACGGCCACGATCCTCCGTTTTGCTTGGGGCTAGCATGCCGGCAGCGTAGAGCACCCGGCTCTGGCTGCCGATACAGCCCATAGAATTACCAGGTCCGTGGCCACGCATGCGCACGGAGGCCGCTCACAGACACGGCCCGCAAAATAGTGCCCCCCTTTGGCCATGCCCGCAGCCCCTGATAAAGTCCCCCCCTGCACACGGATCAGCCCTCCAAGACTGTCCTGACTCTCCGAGTACACCGCTTTGGTGGGCGGAGCATCGCGAAAGCAGCGCCGCCACCGATTTCGGGGCGAACTGTGATTCTCCGGCCGATCGCCAAACGCAATTCTGGCGTCGGCGACAGGAGAATCCAGCCCCTTGTCTCACATCAAACCCTGATTCCAGGGTTGTGGTTTGACTTCAAGCCTTTGCAGTTCCAAGAGAATGGCACCCAGACTTACTGATGAGAGAGAGAGAGTCAGTCCTCAAAGCGGCCTTACGAAGAGTGTTCAGCTGGATTTTTTGGGAGCGAATTAGTTGGAATCCTCCACCCAGACTGCAGAATGAAAGATGAAACCAAAATCAAACTTCGTAGCTCTGAGAACATTTCTGTTGGATTAGATCTAATCACCACCTGTTACCAGGCAGAACACCACCTTTTGGGCCCATTCATTGACCATCAGGTACATCAATGGATCTAAGTCATTACTGATGTCAGTCTAAAACAGCACAGCCTTCTGGAATCTGCTTGTTTGAATTAAAGAACGCTTAGCCTTAAAGTCATAGGTGCATTGAACATCCACGGACCAAAAATGTAACAGCAAAAATAAATGAATGTTGAAATAAGCGAATAAACAGCAACAAACAGGAAGGACCCTTACAATGTACAATTTTCAAGTTAAATAGCTGTAGTAATAAACTCCATCTAAACAGTATTGGATTTTGATCTTCATCTTATGGTCTGTGTAAACAATTGTCTCTGGTGAATTTTTAGCAATTTAAATGTCAAAATGCTAATACCAAACTTAATGTCTCCTTCTCGATGGTCGAATACTTCTTTTGATGAGTATTCAGTTTTTGGGAAGAACAGGCCTTTCTATACCTTTGCTTCTTGGAACAGTACAGCACCAAGGCCCACATCACTCGCATCAATGGCCAGCTTAAATTGCTTGCCATAATTTAGTGTCTCCAAAACCGGTGCAGTGGTTAATGCAGTTTCCAGACTGTCGAATGCCTCCTGACATTCTGACGTCCATTGAAATTTCCTGCGCTTTTTCAGAAGTCAGTGGAGAAAAATGGACTGTTAAAATCTGGGACACATTTTGTGTGGAAACCACTCATTCCCAGAACTTCTCTCCTGGTTGATGGAATTGGGAACTCCCCAACAGCGTTCATTCTCACATTCTGTGGAACCATCTGACCATGTCCAACTGTAAGGTCGAAGAATGTGACTTGTACTTTCGCAAACTCACTTTTAGTCAAGTGCTTTAACCTGCACAGATCCATGGAGTAACCAATTGTCCCTACCCAATAGGGTCTGTGCAGGTTACAACATCAAGTTTACCATCAGGCTAGCCTCCTGTAGTCGATCAAACAATTCCTTTAAATGTTCCAAATGCTCCTTTTACATCATACAAACTGTTCACAATTGCTTGAACTATCGATTCCCAGAGTCCCCTGACCTGGCATCGAACTTTTGATTTACCTCTGAAATCTGCTTTCCCACTTTAACTCTGGTTACTGTGGCTGTCTCTTTCACTCACAACACTTTGTCTGCTTTTCCCTTGAACAACACCTCTGTTCTCTTACCTTCAGCCCTCTTAAGACATTCTTTCTGACCTAATTCCCTGGTTATCTGGACTGTATCTGGTTCGTTGGGAAGTCTGTCTCGTTTGCAGCTCCCTTGTTCTGTCCAACTTATCTTTTCCCGGCAGAGCTGAGAAATGGTCACTCCTCGGGTGTCCTATCTTCAACTGTAACAAATTCAGCTAAAACAAAATTCAAAAAGTCTTTCTACCTTAAAAGGGCCCAGTTGCTAAGTGACATGCTTCTGCAAGCACATTTGCTTTTCACGCCCGAAACGCTTTCTGAGCACAATAGAAGCACAGTTTTTATTGAGCAAACCCCCACACATAAAAATATTTAGTCTACAATGAATCTAACTTTGGTTATTTCCCTTCCTTGTCCAAAAACATTGAATTAAACCCACTTAAAGTGAAAACTTACTTCTAATATTTACCAATACGGATATAAATCCCATAAAACTATCTTTGCTTTCCTAACACAGTCAAACGGTGCAGTCACTCACCCATAGGATACCATATGATGGTGGCAGCCATCTCAGTGTGCCAATGCCATTGCGAAGGCCCTGCCATACTGGGTGGCCATATTTCAAATTGCTACATTATGGAAGCCCTTATGTTAGTCAACCATGCATGTTGGGTATGCATTGCAGCCGACCCGAGTGTCCTGATCAGGTAGGATAAGCGTAATAACTAATGAACAGGATTACTTGATTTATTTAACTTGTCGTCGGGTCACCAATCTCCTTTGAGATTGCTTCCTAAACCCCTAAATCGTATAGATGCTGGAGAACTGATTCTAACTATACCAGGCGCTGCCACACACATCGGATTGCTACTGTCTCGGGAAAGTGCCTCAGAATGCCAAACAGCCCAAGCCTCCTTGAACCTGTCCTGCCGAGCATGTGCCTCCCCTTTGCCGGCCACCCCAATCCACACCTTTACTTTGCCAGCGTCCGGGGTTACTTTATTTTGCCTGTAACTCATTTCGCCTCTGACAGCCAGAGAGGAACCACCCAAACGTTCAGCTTATTCCCAATCCACTACCTCCCAACAGGAAGCCTGTGTCAGGGCAGGAGCTTGTTAGGCATATTGAATTAGGCGGCGTCCACAGCGATCAAAAAAAAAGCCTGACCTGATGTAGATCATTTTGTGAGGGTTTTAGCAGAAGTGTTGCTGAACGTGAAAAATCTACTTTTACTAGTTTGAACTGCCACCACGGAGATCAGGGTAGTAATAGAGAGGAGAAAAAACTGCAGTTCAGAATTTGATCTTTACACTATCAGCACCGACAAAAAATTGCAGCCTATTATCCAGCCCAAAGACTATTTCTAAGCTGAAATGCTTGTACTTAACACAAAATATTTGACCATTTTGTGACCCATTGAGCCATTGACAATGATCCTGATTCAGTTGTAAATATAAAATATTGAGCGGAACTTACAACGGCAGGGATAATCAATACAGGCGATAATGTACCAATCGCTCATTGTACACTCAACCCAACTGGTAAAAAGGAAAATCAGGGGGCAGCACGGTGGCGAAGTTGTTAGCACTGCTGCTTCCTGATGCCAAGGTTCGATCCCGGCCCTGTCCGTGTGGAGTTTGCACATTCTCCCCGTGTTTGCGTTGGTTTCGCCACCACAATCCAAAGATGTGCAGAGTGTGTGGATTGAACAAAGAACAAAGAAAAGTACAGCACAGAAACAGGCCCTTCGGCCCTCCAAGCCCGTGCCGACCATGCTGCCCTTCTAAACTAAAATCTTCTACACTTCCTGGGTCCGTATCCCTCTATTCCCATCCTATTCATGTATTTGTCAAGATGCCCCTTAAATGCCACTATCGTCCCTGCTTCCACCACCTCCTCCGGTAGCGAGTTCCAGGCACCCACTACCCTCTGTGTAAAAAACTTGCCTCGTACATCTCCTCTAAACCTTGCCCCTCGCACCTTAAACCTATGTCCCCTAGTAATTGACCCCTCTACCCTGGGAAAATGCCTCTGACTATCCACTCTGTCTATGCCCCTCCTAATTTTGTAGACCTCTATCAGGCCGCCCCTCAACCTCTGTCGTTCCAGTGAGAACAAACCGAGGTTATTCAACCTCTCCTCATAGCTAATGCCCTCCATACCAGGCAACATTCTGGTAAATCTCTTCTGCACCCTCTCTAAAGCCTCCACATCCTTCTGGTAGTGTGGCGACCAGAATTGAACACTATACTCCAAGTGTGGCCTAACTAAGGTTCTATACAGCTGCAACATGACTTGCCAATTCTTATACTCAATGCCCCGGCCAATGAAGGCAAGCATGCCGTATACCTTCTTGACTACCTTCTCCACTTGGATTGGCCACGCTAAATTGCCCTTTAATTGGAAAAAATGAATTGGGTACTCTAAATTTATTTTAAAAAAGACAATAAAAGGAAATTTAGACAGGGGAAATAATTAATGTCTGATCAGATGGCGCCTGTTTTACATTGTGACCCTAAGTTAAAATTCCCATGGTTGACTTTCAACATGTGAACAAAAGGAAAAGGATCCAGAGGTCCATCAAGCCTGCTCCACCATTTAATCATATCGCGCTCGATTTTCCTGCTCCATCCCCATATCTCCCAATTCCCTTCGTGTCCAAAAATCTATCAACCCCTGCCTCGAATCGACTCAATGACTGAACATACACAACCCTCTGGGGTGGAGAATTCCAAAGATTTGTGGCCTCGGAGTGAAGAAATTCCTTCTCATCTCAATGCTAAACGGCCAAACACCTATCCTGATATTATGATGCTCAGGTCCAGGTCCCCAGCCAGGCGAAGCAGCCTGTCAGCATCCAGCCTGATAAGCCTTCGATTAACTTTACGCGGTTCAATGCGATCTCTTCATTTCCTTCTAGACATGGTCCTATTCTAATTAATCTGTCCACATAGGAATTGTCTTTCATCCCAGGAATTTATCTAGCAAACCTCTGTTGCACCCCCCTCAAAGGCAATTATATCCTACCTTGGAAAGTTGTTATAACCCGCACGAGACCTCCGAGGTTGGAGCAATCAGTCTTCCCATGAGTCTCGCCGAGTTCGTGCTCTTCTGCAAAGGGGGCGGGGAGCCCGAGGACATTTGTGATGGAGATCTGTGTAAAGTCGGCCAGATATGGAACCAACAGACCAGACCCGGCTGGGATCTGATGTATAATGGAAATGTAATTGCTTCGCGATAAACCAAGTTTTATTTTGACCATCTCGGTTCGGACTCCATAAGACCTTAAGACATAGGAGCAGAATTAGGCCACTTGGCCCATCGAGTCTGCTCCACCATTCAATCATGGCTGATATTTTTCTCATCCCCACTCTCCTGCCTTCTCCCCATAACCCCTGATCCCCTTGTTGATAGTTTGTGGCCTACTAAAAAAGGGGACCAGGACTCTACACAGTAATCCAGGCGTGGTTCCACCAAAACCCAACTGCAGCAAGAGTTCTTCATTCTTACACCTCAAACCCTTGCAATGAAAATCAACGTGCCATTTTCCTTCCTACTTGCATGTTAGCTTTCTGTGATTCATGTACAAGGAGACCCATGTTCTTCTGAAACCCAACAATTTGCCTGTTACCCATTAAAAAGAATATATGCTTTTCCATTCCCCCTGTTAGAATTATTGATCTGATTTCTCCACATTATACTCCATCTGCCCCCATTCTGTCCACTCACTTATCAGGTCTGTATCCCTTTGCAGACTCATTGCGCCTCTCTCGTGACTGCTTCCATGCCTAGCTTCATGTGGTCAGCATAGCTGGATAGGTTACGCTTGATCCCTTCACCTAAGTCATTGATAATAGCTTGCAAATAGTCGAGATCCAAGGACTGATTCGTGCGGCATTCCACTAGTTACACCTAGCAACCTTGAAAGTGTCCCATTTATTCCTGGAATTTTGGAAACGACCGCTTATTTTAGGAAATTAAAAAATTTCAGAAGGCCAGAAACCAACGCATCCCTTGTCCCGCCCTTTTTTAAATCCTCAGACATCAGGGGCTGGATTCTCCGGCCCCGCTGCGCCACATATCTGCTTCACCCGCCGGCGGGATGCTCCGTTATGCCGGCCGGTCAGTGGGGTTTCCCATTGCGGGGCAGCCCCACGCCGTCGGGAAACCCCCGGGCTGCCGGCAAAACGGAGCATCCCGCCGGCGGAGAATCAGCTCTGGGGCACTTGTCCCTTTTTCATGTCATTAACTTCTGCAGTACTTTTTCTTTACTGGTCTAAATTACTTTAAGTTCCTCTCTCTCCGGTATACCCTCCATATTCCTTTATTTTGGAATGTTTCGTATGCTGAAAACAGAGGTAAAATAATTATTCCGCGTGCCTGTCATTTCCTTATTCCTATAATTTAACCTGTCTCAGCCTTTCAGGAACCCATGTTTATTTTCACAACTCACTTCCTAGTTGCATACTTGTAGAAAGCCTTACACGCTGATTGGTATGACCTGCCTACTCTGGTACTTTTGGACAATCTCGGCCCTCATCAATACGGCATCCAGCACAACTCACAGGGTAAGCATGCGCGCATATGCCACGTTTGCTACTTTGCACCGCTGTGCATACATAGTATGCAAAACAAAGGGTAGTTCAGTTCCAAATTTTGGGTCAAAAATGCTTACCATCTCTTTCTTTTCCTTATTTGTCAATATAAATTCTCCCATCTCTGCCTCGAAAGGAGCCACGTTTGCTTCTACTAACCACTTTTTTAAGGGCTTTTAAAAACTTTTACAATAGATGCCTTGCTCCTTTACTCATTTTCTATCTTCTCACTTTCAATCACCTTCTTCGTCATTCGCTGTTGCTCACCACTTTCGAGCAATATATTGCAAGCCTCTTTTTTAAATTTAATATTATCTTTAACTTCTCTAGTTAAGCTTGGTCACACCTGCTTTCCAGTGGAGATTTTATTTCTCAGGCGAATACATGTTTGTTGTGAAAATTTGAACGATTTATTAAAATATTTTCTTCAACTTATTTATAATCATATCTTTTGATCTAATTTCCCAGTTTGCCCCTTTGTTGAAATTTAAGTCTCTAGTTTTGGGCTTAATCATAAGATTCTCCCATATTATGGTCACTCTTTCCTAGAGAACCCTTTACTATGAATTATTAATTTACCTTGTTTCCTTAGACGATACTAGATCTAAAATAGCCTTCACCCCAGTTGGCTCCATTTTGAACTTAACCATCCTGTTTATTTGCTTTCTTTTCTTTTGGCGGATATAAAACTACAAAAATAATATCTGGATTCATGAGCCTATCATGTAGCGTAACGTACAAGCGTATATGTAAAGCTGATCATATTTACGCACTAACTATGCAGTCAGTGGCTTTTGGTACTAAATTGTTCCTCAGCTCTACTCCCCCTCTCCTGCCAATGAACTGCGGCCTGTTCAGAGCCCCATTTTCAGCTGGTAGTTGAAACAGTGAAATTCCTGTTGTAGTCATTTCCCATAAGTAGCTGCCGATCAATCAACTTGGCCAGCAGTTCTCCGGCCCCTCCACGAACATTTACAGATGCACCACAGGAAGCATCCTATCTGGTTGAATCACAGCCTGGTATGGCAACTGCTCGGTCCAAGACCGTAAGAAACTACAGAGAGTCGTGAACACAGTCCAGTCCATTACGTGAATCCGCTTCCTGTCGATGTATTTACATTGTGTATTTATGTATGCCCTATGTTTTATTCATGTATCGAATGATCTGCCTGAACTGTATGCAGAACAATGCTTTTCACTGTACCTCGGTACACGTGACAATAAACACATCCAAATCCAATGTCTGGAAGAGGCACAGCGCGAAGCTTCCTGATCCCTGGCAACCAGAGAAAAAGCTAAGTGTCATGCGTCTGGGTGGGAGGGCAGGAAATTCCTGAGGGGATCAGGAGGGGTGGCGGTGGGGAGGGGCGATTGAGATCTCAGGGGATAGGTCGTGGGTAAGTAAGTGGGAGACCTGGGGTCACCAAGGTGAGAGTGCCCAATCACCCCCCACCATCACTTCCTGCTCAAGATCTAACTCTTAATTTCTGAGCTTCCCCGCTAGATCTCAGCCACCCACCAGCTTACAAATTGAGGTTGGGCAGGAAGTAGCCCTTAAGTGGTCATTAAGTGACCTTAAATGGGTGGAACGATGGCACAGTGGTTAGAACTGGTGCCTCACAGCGCCAAAGACCCGGGTTCAATTCCAGCCATGGGTGACTGTCTGTGTGGAGTTTGTATGTTCTTCCCATGACAGGGTGGGTTTCCTCCCACAGTCCAAAAACGTGCAGGTTCGTTGGATTTCCTTCAGATTAGATTACGCTTTGTACCAATCGTGAATTTGAGAAGTTTAAATGGACAAATAAGTGCCAAAGTAGTTTTGGAGAATAAAATATTGAATCATAGAATCATAGAATCCCTACGGTGTAGAAGGAGGGCATTCAGCCCACCGGGTCCACACCAACCCTCTGAAAGAGCACCCTACCCAGGCCCACTCCACCACCTGATCCACGTAACCCAACCTGACCTACACATTACTGGAAACTAAAGGGCAATTTAGCAACCACTTAAGCTGCACATCTTTGGACTGTGGGAAGAAACCGGAGGACACGGAAGACACCCACGCAGATATGGAGAAAAAGTGAAAAGTGAAGAAGAGATATCCTGTTGCAGATTCATTTATGATAAAAGTGATGAAGCCTATATTGCTCACATGCTCCCAGTGTTTCTGAGTTTGCAGATGTTCACAAATTCTTCACTATGACAACCGACCTTCAGGTTTGGATCCATTACAGTATTCATTAAGATGAGATTTAAACATGAGTCCTATGGCCAGTGGTCAGAACGTATTTTGATGAAAGAGTTGTTACACTATTTCCATGCCCAATGACACACTATAGACCGTAAAGAACCAATGAACTTTATAGTGATAGGAGGATGTGTTAAAAAAAAATGCTTTAAAAAAGTAATTCAATCATAACTCTCTGCTACGTTTCGAAAGTAATTTCACGAGAATGTAATAAAATTATCAATCATCCAAATCCTTTAAAACCACAAACCCCTGAAACCACTTAACTTTGTGTAACTAATCATTGTGAAATTAACCACAGATCAGAAAGCCTGAGCTTTCAACAAGAGTAATAGCTATTTGGTTCATTATGTGTAGTTGGCTAAGAGCCCAGTCAATCATGCGACTCAATCTTATTCTGGACACAAGGTTATTCTTCCTCAGAATCAGAGAGCTTCCAGGTGGCCTAAACAGAAATGAAAGAAAGACAAAAAAACACTGACAAGTGGACGAATTCCATTTTTACCCACCTCACAAGAAATGATCAAGAGTGGAGAAACCCAGACACCACCAATCTAGCCTGACTAATCAGGTTTAACATCAAGAAATGGAAGAAAAGAATGAAGCCAGTCCACCAGTCCAACCTCCAAGCCAGAAATAAGAAGCAGCAACATCAGAGCTTACTACTCTCTTGACAGAATGAATAACACGTTCTACAAGGGCCTCCAGATCGTCTGAACCCGCTAACTTTAAGGACATGCAGATGGGAGATGGCGCAATGAGAATTTTGTGAAGTTAATAACATAAGAGCAAAAATGGTAGAAGAGCATGAATAGCACCAAGGTTAATGTACAAGACCCGTAACAATAATATTTGAAAGTAAAATAAAATAACTCGATATCTATGGGATAAAAACTTGGGGCGGTATAGTAGTAGGGCCTAGTACATAAAGAGTTAATCACAGAATCCCTACGTTGCAGAAGGGGGCCACTCTGCCCATTGTGTCTGCACCAACCCTCTGAGAGAGCACCCTGCCATGCCCACGCCCCCACCCTATCCCCATAACCTAGTAACCCCACCTAACCTTTTGCCCTTAGGGTCAAGTTAGCGTGGCCAATCCTGCCATTCTTTGGGCTGCGGGAGGAAACAAGAGCGCCCGGAGGAAACCCACGCAGACACGTGGAGAAAGTGCAAACTCCACACAGTCACTCAAGGACCCTGGCGCTGTGAAGCAACCGTGCTAACCACTGTGCCAACATGCTGTAATCTGGGATTGAGTATAGCACTGCTCGCATAGTGAAGGAACACGACCGCGAGCTAGAGATGGGTAAAGACCCAGACTGGAGTCAGTTCTATACCTGTACCCGCTACTGTAAATATGTACATAATGATGAACTGTTAATAAAGACTCGCTGTTAACATACTCTAGACTACGAGGTCTACTTGATGGTGTCTGAAGTAGGATTCTTCACTAACCATCCAAACAACTGAGCTACTTGAACTCTCAGCTTTACAACCTGCCCTTGGAAGTGATTCTGAAAGCAAGTACTTTCCTTATTCATCAATGTAAACATCCAGAATCTCTTGAGAAATTAATTTGCTCTTCCACTTTCACATTATGCACATCTATACTCTGCCATCTCACATTGTCTTCCTGAACTTGCTGTGCATTTCTAATGATGGGTATTAGTGCAATTAAATGCACAATCATAACACATTTCTTCACTTGCATTGTTACCTGAATAAAGAAACACTGAACATTCAAACTGTTGCCTGTAATCGCTTCCCAAACAAGACACATATGAGCAAAACTCACCAGAGAATTACATTTCTTGGCCCACGCTTCAGCACATTTACTGCCAAATGAGTCATTTTGAAAAAGTGAGTTGTAAAATTATTCTATTCAGATTCAAACACTGGAAAAGTACAGTGGGAGGCCCATTATTCCCCTTTCATCTTAATTTGATAATCATCATAAAAGACCTCTTTAATGTATCTTCCGCCCTCTCAGTTTGTACCTGAAGCATAACCACCTACTGAAAACAACACTTAAATCTGCTATCAGTAAGGCTTGGAGGGGGTGGCATGTCTATGGCCATTGTCCTTCCAGATGGTAGAGGTTGCAGGTTTGGAAGATGCTGTCGACGGAGAAGCGCTGATTTGCCTCATATGCAACGTATGGTATATGGTACACATTGTTGTCATTGTGCACCAGTAGGTTCAGGGAGTAGATGCTTAAGGTGTTGGATGGGGTGCCAATCAAGTGAGCTGTTTAGTCCCGGATGGTGTCAACCTGTTATTGCTGGAGTTGCAGAGAAGGAGAGTGCGATGTAGGTTCGGCAAATGTTTTATTGCAGTCATGTGGGGGATTTGAGCCTTGAAGGCTTCCACATTGTTTTGTTATGTGCTCGGAGTCTCGATGGGGGTTTTAGGAGGTTGCTTATTCTCGAGTTTGCAGTTTCTCAAAATCACTACTCTTTATTTACAGCAAGTATTTGCACATTTGCGCTTCTACTCGAGGTTGGAGCTTCCACATCTCCCTTACTTCTCAGTCAAGCGATCTGGCATCATTATTACATCAGCATCCTGCACACTTCTGATGTTCACCCGCTATTCTGCGCTCATATAAAATCCTTGCTAGTGTATGTTTTGCGAAAGTATTGATCGATCGATGTTCTATCCTTCCTTTCTCTCCCAATGTTTCCGCCCTTCCGCAAAAAGTGTTCTGCAGCAGGCCCTTTAAACTCAGCCAAGCTGCCTGATTTGCGGCCTCCAGGTTGGTGAGCTGCTTACTGTCGAGTGAATTTCACCCAAGGTTTTATAATGAAAAGCCTGAATCAAAATCGACTGCTCTGAGCATGACCTGCCCGATTTATACTCCAAATGAAAATTGCTCCCAAGTTTTCCACAAGACAATTCCGAGTCAAATGCGCAACTTAAATGAAAATACCTACAAGGCAAGCTGTAACTATGATTGCTTTGCCAGAACCGGAGCGTTGGTAGCCTGAATTGTATATTCACATGTAGCTCCCCCCCCCTCCCCCCCCCACCACCACCACAATTTATAGCTTTTTAGTTGCGGGGAGTGTGAAATTGAAAGAAAGGGATTTCCTTTGGGTTCCTTCCTGCTCCGACCACACAGCGATTTCAGCTTTCCAACCCAGACTCAGCTTTGAGGCTGGCATGAGGGATCTTGTGGGATCAGAATCCCCACCCAACTGAACGTTTATTAAATACAAAACCTCTAAAGCTTCATTGGCACAAACATAGAAACGTGGCCAAACCTCAACGGTACTGTGAGGGGCCAACCTTCAAAACATGTTAACATTGACACCAAGACGACACTCGACGTTACCTTCTCAAAGGCGATGCAGTGACCAACAGACAATCAACAGAGGAATTAGGAGCAGAAGTAGGCAATTCAGTCCCTTGAACCTGCTCCACCATTCAATCAGATCATGGCTGATCTCTTCCTGGTCTCAAAGCCACCTCCCTACCTGTACCCCAGATCCCTTTAACCCATTTTTAAAAATCAGAAATATATCTATCTCACTCTTGAAACCATTTATTGATTCTCACGACACCGCACTATGGGACCGCGAGTTCCACAAATTCACCACCCTCTACGAGAAGTAGTGTCTCCTCAACTCAGTTTCAAATCTAAATTTTCCGAGTAATTCGATGAAAGAACTGGGGCTGGAATTCTCCGGCTGTCCGCTGGTGGCAGGGATCTCTGCTCCCGCAGAGGAACCACATCCCATCGGTTTCCTGGCGGCGTGGAGTGGCTTCAGTGGGAAATCCCATTGACAGTGGCGGGACCGGAGATTCCCTCGCTTTCCGCCGCCAGGAAACACGTGGCTGCGAGGCCGGAGAATCCAGCCCTGGGAGATCATCAGAGCTCACAGCCCCAGCCGACAGCCATTTTGCAATCAAACATCAAAGAGAAATGAACTTTATCACAAACATATCAACTTGGGGGTCAGGATTACTCCACCTGAATGGGGTCCATTGTTTCAGTCATGGTAACAGCATCATGATGAATGGGTTTGTCTGGACCAAAGCAGGAACCAGACTCAAAGAGACTAAAAGGTGCTAAGCACTGACCATCCAAGCAGGAAGTCTCCCGGAATATTTTTTGATACTTTTGAGAACGTTTTGTAACAAAAGGCCAAGACAGTGGAATCTGGCACTGCAGTTAACAAGGAGAGTTAGGCATGGCCACACTGATTGACTACCTAGAGCTCACACAGGGAACAACCAACCATATGGGGAGTTGTAAGTATCATAGAATCACAGAATCTCTATAGTGCAGAAGGAGGCCATTCAACCCATCGAATCTGCACCGACGCTCCAAGGCCCACTCCCCCGCCCGATCTCCACAACCCCACACAAACTTTGGACCCTTAGGGGCAATTTAGCATGGCCAACCCACCTAACCTACACATCTTTGGACTACGGGAGGGAACCGGAGCACCCGGAGGAGACCCACGCAGACACGGGGAGAATGTGCAAACTCCACACAGTCACCTGAGGCTGGAATTGAAGACGGGTCCCTGGCGCTGTGAGAGTCAAATACTGTGCCAACGTGTGACATTGGGGCGGAGGTTTAAAGATAGTTTAAAGGTGGGCAGCACGGCGGCGCAGTGGGTTAGCTCTGCTGCCTCCCGGCGCCGATGTCCCAGGTTCGATCCCGGCTCTGGGTCACTGTCCGTGTGGAGTTTGCACATTCTCCCTGTGTTTGCGTGAGTTTCGCCCCCACAACCCAAAGATGTGCAGGCTAGGTGTATTGGCCACGCTAAATTGCCCCTTAATTGGACAAAAATGAATTGGGTACTCTAAATTTATTTTTTAAAATTTAAAATTAAAAAAAGATTGTTGAAAGGTAGCACCTAAATCCTGAGGGGGTTTGAGTTGAGGCTCAGACAGAAATATAGGGGTTTGCTTGTGGTTTATCGTGGAGGATTTTTATTAATACGTCATTGTTTTGAGTGTTATGCATCATCTTTACACGAGTTTAACACTGTTGTGTTTGGCATTTATTCTGTTAATAACAACATTTGTGCTTGAACCTAAAACCTGGTGCCTGTGTAAATCTGTTCTTTATAAAGTCCTAAAGTCAAGAACTAACAGTAAGGGTAAATGGGAGCACGCACCTTTTACAACCTTGCGTGGGGGAAATCTGAAGATCAACGGATTAGACCTCGAGCAGGAGAGGGGGCACCTTAATCACCACCCCCCCCCATCTCCCTTGAGTCCTGTGACCTCTGAACTGCACTCCCCCCACCGTCCTGGCCTCTCCCTCCACCCCCCACCCCCCCCCCCCCCCCCCCGCCACCCCCAAGTGCAAGATCACGATAATCCCCCTTCTCGGCCCTCCCAAGCCTTCCCTACCCTCCCACCCAGGGACCCCTTGAATTTATCTTGGCCTCTGGTGGCTGGACTTTGTCTCAAGCACCTTCCTGAAATTCTTCTTCATTGCACGGCAACTCTTGTTGCTGCAATGGCTGGCGAGATGCCGGCTAACCTGATTGGACAGCAGCTCTCTAAGGCGAGACTTCCTTCCGAGTGAGGGACAGAAGCTCGCCTGCAGCCAATTTACACTCATTCAAGACGTGAGAACCCACCGTCAGAAAGATCCAGGCCATGAGATCGGGGCTATTTGTGCAATGTGAATCAAATGCTGGAGCTCTGGAGCCAAAACATGACTGGGCCAACCATGTGCTTAGGGTATCAACATCCCGACTGCCAAAGCAAATCTTCTTCATTCAGCTCAAGGAAGGCTTCCGAAGAAGAGGAGGACAAAGGAAACTCTTCAAAGACATCCTTAAGGCTTATCTCAAGAAATGCAACAGTGACGTCCATGCCTGGGAGACCCTGGCTCAGAAGTAGCCGACTTGGAAGAACGTCCTGAGTGAGACGACACAATTCTTCTCGGACAACCGATGGCAAGAGGAAGTCCAGAACAGGAGCCCGAGAAAGGAATACCAGTGATCTAGAGTCTAAGGATCGATCCCATCTCCCAGAAACATTGTGCGGCCAAACATGCGGCACTAGGATTGGGCTCATTACTTGTTAGCGAGTGATCACCAAAGAAGACTAAGACGTAGACCAGGGCAGTACATCAGTCCAGATTTAGGGCACATTTATACCAAAGCATTTTATATTGTAAATGCAAGTCTAGATACATAAATCATGTCACACAGTCAATTGTTCTTCTAATGCACTTTATGCTCTAAGCTATTGGATTTTGAATAAATGCTTTAATGTGTAAAGTTCAGCAAATTTTAAAGACCGGAGCTACAACATCCATTACAGGCAAGTCGATCACTTCAGCAAAGACACGGATCACATTACACGGTCAATGATAACCTTTGTCATGAATTGTGCACTCCAAATTATTAATGGACTGGAACCAAAACATTGCTTTAATGCAACGTTCAGCCAATTTAAGGGTTGATGGCACAGAATCTTTTTTTAATCATAGAATTTACAGTGCAGAAGGAGGCCATTCGGCCCATCGAGTCTGCACCGGCTCTCTGAAAGAGCATCCTACCCAACCGCACACCTCCACCTTATCCCCGTAACCCAGTAACCCCACCCAACACTAAGGGCAATTTTGGACACTAAGGGCAATTTAGCATGGCCAACCCACCTAACCTGCACATCTTTGGACTGTGGGAGGAAACCGGAGCACCCGGAGGAAACCCACACACACACGGGGAGGATGTGCAGACTCCGCACAGACAGTGACCCAGCGGGGAATCGAACCTGGGACCCTGGAGCTGTGAAGCAATTGTGCTAACCACCATGCTACCGTGCTGCCCACGTTTCACTGCTCAGCTGTCACTAACTAATGTTTTACTTGACCACAAATGGTGTTTGAAAATGTTGAGAATACATCAGAATTTGATGTTGTGGTTATTTATTGGGCAGGAACTGCTCAAATGATCCCTCAGTTTATGAAACAATTTCATTTTCTTGACTGAAGTCACAGACCACATGGAAATTCTAAAAAAAATTTTTGTACGTCTACATCATCAAACTTCATGAAGTAAATGATGGGGGAATATAGAGCTGCAATTGGGCATCCACTACTGACTCGGAGGAGGTCCAACAAGGCCAGAAATGTGCATCGATAACAAAAGATTCGGAAAGACATGGGCCCGAGTTTTCCAGACCTCAGTGGTGGGTGGTAGTCACTCTGGAAGTCAGTAGCTCGCCAATCCCACCTCCGCCTATGAAACATGGCCTCCTTCTGCACTGTCGGGATTCTATGATTCTATGATAATAAGCAAAAGGGACTTAAGGGTCGGCCAGTGAGCAACCAGCCAACAGCTTCTGAGAATGGTGGGCTCCATGCCCAATAAGGCAATGAAGGCAGCATGTACAGAGGTAGCAGGCCTTGACCTGAAAAGAGGTCACAATAACGCAAACTAGAACAGGTACTAATGTCCAAAGTTTATCTACTTACAGGGGATCAAGTGTTTATGGGGAGAAGGCAGGAGATTGGGGATGAGAAACATATCAGCCATGATTGAATGACGGTGCAGACTCGATGGGCTGAATGGTCTAATTCTGCTCCTGTGTCTTATGGTTTTACAGAGAACAAGTACAAGACAGCGATGTATTTTTATTAAGCAAGGACCTGGGGCGCGATTCTCCGACCCTCCACCGGGTTGGAGAATCGGTGGGGGCTGGCGTGAATCCCGCCCCCGCCGTGTCCCGAATTCTCCGCCACAAGAGATTCGGCGGAGGCGGGAATCGCACCGCGCCGGTCGGCGGGCCCACCCTCGTTGATTCTCCGGCCCGCGATGGGCCGATGTCCCGCCGCTGTCAACCCTCGCCCGCCGGCGTGGATTAAGCCTCCTTTTGAACGGCGGGACTAGGCGGCGCGGGCAGGCTCCGGGGTCCTGGGCGGGGCGCGGGGCAATCTGGCCCGGGGGATGCCCCCAGGGTGGCCTGGCCCGCGATTGGGGCCCACCGATCCACGGGCAGGCCTCTGCCGTGGGGACACTCTTTTTCTTCCGCCTTCACCATGGTCTTCATTATGGCGGAGGCGGAAGAGACCCCCTCCCCTGCGCATGGGCGGGGATGCCGTGAGCGGCCGCTGATGCTCCCGCGCATGCGTCGCCCGGCGATGACCTTTCGGCGCCGGTTGGCGTGGCGCCAAAGGCCTTTCCCGCCAGCCGGCGGAGCGGAAACCACACCGGCGCGGGCCTAGCCCCTCAAGGTGAGGGCTTGGCCCCTAAAGGTGCGGAGAATTCGCATGGAGTGGTTCCCGCCACTCCATCCTGCCGGAACCCCCCGCCCCGCCGGGTAGGGGAGAATCCCGCCCCAGTTCCTTATAGAATCTCAGAATCACTACGGTGCATAAGGAGGCCATTTGGCCCATCGAGTCTTCCCCGACGCTCTGAAAAAGAACCCTATCTCGGCCAACCCCTCGCAACTCCACCTGACTGTTCGACACTAAGGGGCAATTTAGCATGGCCAATCCTCCTGACCTGCCCATCTTTGTTCTGTGGGAGGAAACCAGAGCGCCCGGAGGAAACCCATGCAGAGACAGGGAGAACATTCAAACTCCACACAGGCCGGAATTGAACCCGGGTCCCTGGCGCTGTGAGGCAGCAGGGCTAACCACTGTGCCACCCTGCCACCCATAATTCAATTTTGCGCTCCTTTAACTTTTGAGGAGGAAGGTGGCCTAAGTCACTCCCAGCAATAAATCAGTTGCTGCTTTCAGGAGCTGACGAACAGGGGAGAAATATTAAAATTGTAACAATTACTTTTCACTATTTGAAGCAATTAACTCCTAATTTAGAGACTTTTATAATTCCTATTCTCACACCATTGTTTGGCCAAAAATGGATTGACAGAATTCTGTTCTGGGTCAAATATCCCTTATCAGTAAATCCCAAAACCAAATACATTCAAAAAATGCACTTTTTTTGAACCTCATTGATCTTTAGCACAGGATGTCTGTGGCCCGAGCTGACACGACCCGACATGAACCTCACCAACTGCACCCGACCTTTCGCACATGAAGCCTTGTTGTTTCCCCGAACTATTTACCTTGCGAAGCCTTTCCCATAAACAGGATCTCAGATGGCGCCATGGGTGGGAACTTATTTCAAGTACCCCATAGCTATTATTCAGTGACACATCTTACATTCCAAGCCATTCGATTGACTGTAGTTAGGCTTCGGCCACACTAATGTGAACAAGGCCTCGGCCTCCATGCTTCGAAAACCAAAATAACCTGAAATACGAAACACAATCGACCCCGGAGTTTTGGATAAAGGATACTCGGCCTATAATAAGCTTTTGTGACAAGTTTCCGAGAGGAGTACCTGGCGAATTTCCCTCTTGTTTTCCTCCCAAACCCTTTAAAAAAGAAAAGACTGTCCTCTCTTCAATGCCTTGTTGTGGTGGTGCGGCTGAGATTGTGAATTTATTACTTTGGAATCAGAGCCACAGTAACTGTATGGTAATTATAGTCACAGACTGTTGTACCACTGCACAGCAAGGCGTGCTCAGTCTACCATCATTTTTCTCCATCAGAATGTTTTGTAATGACTCACAAGAATGTTTTGTTGCTTTCCCTCACAATAACAGCTCCGAGCGCCTCAAAATCTGAATTTGCAAATTCCATTGTCACTTGTAGCTTTCCTTTATGTCGCCACAGCTACTCTTTCTGCTGATAAATCTCACTCACATAAAACACAGTGAAAGATATCAGGGCTGAATAATACAGCTGGGAGCTGGTGTGACGGCAGCCAGAGACCCTCGACTGCAGCGCTTCCCACCACTTCCAGCATGGTCCACTCGAAGAGGGTTGGCATGTGGGCACACTGACTGTGTGCAGATCATCATGTCAAACAGCCTTGAAGGATGTTTGATGACGGGCTTGCTTTTGGAGCTAAGGGGGCTATGCTTGCAGTCCATTTGGGTCTACAACGCAACAGCGAGATTAAGCTGAGGCTGCAGAGAGTGGAAGCTATGCACAGAGGGAAGCGGATCAGGATCAGAAAGGTTCTCCGCCGAAGATCATTCCCACCAAGCGTCATCAGGCAGCTCTTTGCTTCACCCAGCAGCAATGCTCGAGGCACACAGGGTTCGTCGTGAAGACGGTAACAGAACTGCGCCACCTCCTCCAATGGTATATGCAGCCTCACATGAGGGTGCTTCCGGTAGCCATCGAGGTCACCATCGCTCTGAACTTCTCTGCAAATGGATCCTCCAAGATGGAAGCAGGCAGCCAAGCCAATGTTGTCCTGTTTGTCATTCATTACTGCATCCGAGAGGCCCTATACACGGAGAGAGCAGATTTCACCATCTTCTCTCGAAGCTGAGAGATGAGCAGGCATGTGGCTTTGCCAGGATAGCAGGGGTTTCCAATCGCAAGGGAGCCATTGACTGCCAGGAGGCTGAGGAGGGACCAGGGAGGAAGCAACTGGGACCCCTTTGCTCGGGATGGTCCATCAGTGAGAATCATTCTACTTCCCTTAGAACATCACCCCTTCACCACCATTACTCCATAATCTTCCACCTTTGTAGCCATCAGCACCATCCTGTCAAAGCATCAGGGCCAAGGTTCCCCAACAAAGTACAACAACAAAAAAAAAACTTTCCGTAACAACTTTCCCCTACATCACATCCAATGTGACATCTAAAAATGAACTTGTCTCACCCTTAATGCTATCCTAACCTGTGCTACCGCAATGTCAGCAGCACAGCTGGTGGAGGGCTGCTGACTTTCAGTCGGGGGAGACTGCAGGTGGCCTTGCAGAATTCCCACGAGGGTCTCTGGGCCTTGAGGGCCTGGCTTTGGACAGCTGCACCTCACTAGCGGCAACAAGAATCCAGGCTATTTGCTTGAGAGGTGACAGCGAGGGCACTGGCAGGGTGTCAGAGGCGGGCACATGAATGTTGTTATTCTGAGTGAGGCACTCCAGCAACACGGTTCCTCAGCAATGCGAGCAATCTGTGGGAGGATGCCGATTTCTGCGAGGGACACCGCTTTGAGGACCTGCCGGTTCCCGTTAAGCACTGGGATCGGCCACCATTGTGGCAGCAATCTTAGCTTCCAGTGGAACATTTCAACATTGGGTGGTTTCCATACGAGCTGCAATGGAAAATAAGGTCTTGGCCACCGGCAGGTTCTGTCATGGAGTTGGTCGAATCCGTCACGTCAGAAAATATAGGCTCCAAGTGCTGCACCATGCTTTGTGCCAGTCTGCTCCATGCACAGCGAAAGTGGCACAGACTGTTGGCAGACAGATCAGTGTGCATGCTCATCACTATTCACCTAGGCGCCCCATTGAAGGCCTCATCCGAAACCACATGGCACAGCCTACCTGTGACCATGTCCTCTGGGGAGCTGGCACATTGACCATCTTATCGCCCTGGCTTGGTCGTGGCCTTCTTGTGTTTGGTGACTCACCATGCGCAGATTTGGACTCTAAGGTTGGCACAGTGCCACTCTCGGAATTGGTGTCTGCGACCGTCAGATCAGATGAGCTGCTACTTCATTGACGGGGGTGTGGGGTTGGGGAGGGGAGGGGCTCAGTGCAGCTCTGGAGCTCCTTCCTCATGAGACTGCAGTGGCTGGCCAGGCGATAACTCTTGAGTTTCTGTCAGTGCAATATCAGAAGGAAAGAGTTGGGGTGCAGGGCATCACGGGGGAGCGGATTGGGGTGGAAAGTCGGAGGTCCACGTTCACAAGGTCTGCAGCCTGACTTAATGTCAGAAAGCAGGATGCGGGTGAGCTGGGGATTCGAGAAAGGCGACCAACCAAGAACTAACGACCGCCCGGAAGGTTCTTGTGGTGCCGACAGCAACAGCCTCTGTCACAGCCGGCCCCATGATGCTGGGCACAGTCTCTTCCGACGGATGAAGTGACCCAGGCTGCCTGCACCCCGCCTGGTTCTGCTCTTCCCCCTGCTGTTATGGGCCAGTTTGCCCTGCAAGAGAGTGGGGAGACTGTAATGTGGTGCGTTTACCCTGCTGAACAGCTGGAGGTGAGTACAGGTATTGGTGGCACCATTAAAAAGGGAAATGTGAGCTGGATGCCAAGCCCAAATTTTTATTTAGATTTTCAGCATCTGCGGTATTTTGCTTTGATGGGTGGCATGGTGACACAGCGGTTAGCACTGCTGTCTCACAGTGTCAAGGACCCGGTGTAATACCCTCCACAGGACCCATCTAGCTGGAGATGATTGATCCCCGTGCTCATTGGAACGGTGTCTGTGGGCGGGGTACCCCACCCAGCATTAATACAAAAGCTTGGCCACTGTAGAACCGATTAGAAAAGAGCGAGGACACTGTGAGGTGCAGACGGGCCTGGTGTAGATGACGTTGTTGCGGAATAAATGTCTCTTGTTAAACCCGTCGGAGTCCCCTCGCTTTATTAAACCCGGGTTCAATTCCAGCCTTGGGTGACGGGCTGGGTGGAGTCTGCACTTTTCCCCCCCCTGTCTTTGTGGGTTTCCTCTGGGTGCTTCGGTTCCCTCCCACAGGTTACTGTCATGATATTCAAGAGAACATCACAGCACATAAACACATATAGAATGATAGACAGAGCAACGGACCAATTAGCACACATAACACGACAGCCAATCACAGACAAGAGCATACACAGTACAGAACAAGAAACACAACACTTCCTGGGCAGTCCATTAGGAGACGGTACAGGGCAAGGACCTCAAAGCCAGATACTCACACAGTCACAACGTGCTGAGTACCAAGTTTGTTGTATAAATAGTTTAACAGAATAAAACTGCGTTGTACCAATCGCAACCGTGTTGGTTCGTCTGTATATCAGAGCACCCAACACTTCATGGTACCAGAAGTGAATCGAAACCTACCCACAAATCTGCCATCCTGTGCCATGGATACCGTCAACACACCACAGCCGTTGCAAGTCACTGGGAACCTGGGCATCAATTGGACGCTCTCCAAGCAGCGCTTCAAGCTCTTTATGGAAGCCAACGAAAAACAGGGCGCCTCGGACAAAAGGAAGATTGCCATCCTCCTCACCACCGCAGGTCAGCACGTCATCCATGTACACAACTCCCTGGTGTTCGCGGAAGGCGAGGACAAATCTAAGTATGACACGCTCCTCCTCAAGCTCGACCAACACTTCAAAGTTGAAGTCAACGAGAGCTTTGGGAGCAGCGCCTGCAAGGTAAGGATGAGCTCTTTCAATCCTTCCTGATGCATCTCCGCATACTCGCGCAGTCCTGCGGTTACGACACCAGCTCAGGGTCCATGATCCGGGACCAAATCGTTTTTGGGGTTGCCTCCGGCAGCCTACGCCAGCAGCTTCTAAAAATAAAAGGCCTGACCTTAGCATCTGCAGTTGAAGCCTGTGTCCTGCATGAGAATGCGACCAGCCGCTATGCCCAATTTCAGTAGACCGAATCGGCGCGGAGGGGGTCCTACGTGACCGGATCGGAGAGCCAGGCGACCCACGAGGCCGAACGGGTCCAGGCGATCGAGTTTCTCCCGGCCCGCGGCCCGGACGAGGGCAGCCGTTTTGCGCGCTTTTCGAGGCCTCTCGCACTTGTGCGCGCCAAAACCTACGGCAACACGGAGGGACGTGATGCGCAGGCGCGCTCGACGCAAGACCAAACTGCACATGCGCAGTGGCGTAACGAACGCCATGACATCACGATGTGCAGCAACTGTGGAGCTGCACATTTGAAAGGGCAATGTCCCGCAAAAACCCGACAATGCCTACGCTGTGGCAAGGTGGGCCACTACGCTGCCTACTGTCGAGCGGCTCAACCTGTTGATCTCCCGCATCGCCGACAACCTCGCAAGAACGTGCGGACCATTCAGCCTCCACATTACGACATCCAAACCGATGACACAGATGACCAAGATGCCTTCCGGGATGCGGTCATTGATGGGAACCGGGTCAACACAATCAATCCGGGCGATGAATGGTGTGCCAACCTGACGGTCAACCGATCGCCGATCACTTTCCGCCTGGACACTGGCGCCTCCGCCAACCTCATAGCATGGTCAGCCTTCTACGCCATGAAGGTCAGACCACCAATCCGGCCGTCCCGGTGCAGAATGTTCGACTACAACGGGAACGTTATCCCGGCTATGGGATCCTGCCAGCTCCAGGTGACACACAACACACACACGGCCACACTCTCGTTCGAGATAGTCGGCTCATCAAAGGACTCCCTGCTGGGCGCACAGGCATGCAAGGCTCTCCACCTCGTGCAACGAGTCCACTCTCTCTCTCCAGACGGCGCATCTGACTTCCCGGATGCAGAGTTTAACGCACAGCTCCAATCGCTCCTCGCCCACAACCAGGAGGCATTCGAGGGCATGGGATCACTGCCATACACCTACCGAATTCGCCTCAAACGGGACGCCATCCCGGTCATTCACGCACCTCGCAGGGTTCCTGCGCCACTTAAACACCGCCTCAAGCAGCAGCTGCAGGATCTCCAGGACCAAGGGGTCGTATCCAGGGTCACGGAGCCCACGCCATGGGTCAGCTCCATGGTGTGTGTCAAGAGGCCCTCCGGTGAGCTCCGTTTCTGTATTGACCCCAAAGACCTCAATAATAATATCATGAGGGAACATTATCCCATACCCAAACGGGAGGAGATCACCAGTGAAATGGCCTAGGTGAAAATATTTACGAAACTGGATGCTTCTAAGGGGTTTTGGCAGATCCAACTCGATCCCTCCAGCCGAAAGCTATGTACCTTCAACACCCCTTTCGGCAGGTTATGCTACAACCGGATGCCATTTGGCATCATCTCGGCATCCGAGGTCTTTCATAGGATCATGGAGCAGATGATGGAAGGCATCGAAGGGGTGCGCGTATATGTGGACGACGTCATCATCTGGTCCACCACACCGCAGGAGCACATATATCGTCTCCAACGCGTTTTTGCCCGCATACGGGAAAACGGCCTGCGCCTCAACCGAGCCAAGTGCTCCTTTGGCCAGACCGAGTTGAAGTTCCTGGGGGACCATATTTCCCAGTCAGGGGTCCGTCCGGATGCAGACAAGGTGAGCGCCATCATAGCCATGCCACAGCCGGCAGACAAGAAAGCAGTGCCACGCTTCCTTGGCATGGTCAACTTCCTGGGGAAGTTCATTCCCAATCTTGCCTCCCACGCGACGGCTCTGCGCCACCTCGTCAAAAAGTCCACAGAGTTCCAGTGGCAACACACACACCAGCTGGAATGGGAGGAGCTCAAACGCAAACTCACCACTGCACCGGTACTGGCGTTTTTTGACACGTCTCGTGCCACCAAAATCTCAACTGATGCCAGCCAATCCGGCATTGGAGCAGTGCTCCTGCAGAGGGATGACACGGCATCATGGGCCCCAGTGGCCTATGCATCGCGGGCCATGACCCGCACAGAGCAGCGCTACTCGCAGATCGAAAAGGAGTGCCTGGGCTTGCTAACCGGTTTAGACAAGTTCCATGATTATGTATATGGTCTTCCCCGGTTCACTTTTGAAACTGACCACCGCCCTCTGGTCAGCATAATAAATAAGGACCTGAACTAGATGACCCCTCGCCTCCAGCGCATCCTACTTAAACTCAGGAGGTACGACTTCCAACTGGTCTACACTCCATCGTGGCGGATGCCCTATCCAGAGCAGTGAGCACGCCGCCAGATGCGGAGGGGTTCGTATGTCAGGTCGAGGCGCAGGTGGCTTTCACATCGGCAAACCTGCCGGCTAACGACTCCAGTCTGGCCCGTATTCGCCGAGAGACTGCGGCCGAACCCCTTCTACAGCGTGTGATGCGCCACATTACGGGAGGGTGGCTCAAAGGGCAGTGCCCGCAGTTCTACAATGTCCGAGACGACTTGGCCGTCATTGATGGGATCCTTCTGAAGCTGGACCGGATTGTGATTCCGCACAGCATGCGCAAGCTGGTTCTCGACCAACTACACGAAGGCAACTTGGGGGTCGAGCAAGCTGGTTCTCGACCAACTACACGAAGGCAACTTGGGGGTCGAGAAGTTTTCCTGACCAACTGCTCCTATTTCGTTCTTCCTCATAGAAAGATGGGCTGGAATTTTCCAGACCCGCTGATGTTAATGGAGATTTCAATGGCTGGCCGGCCTCACTACGGTGTGGCGCGGGGGGATGTGGAAAAACCTGACCATGGCCTCTTTCCTTCTGTCAACGTACTGGACTTAGACCTCCAGTAACACGTCTGAGAATGTGGGCAAGGCATGGACTAATCGCAAATCGTGAGGCCCAAGCCTGAAAATGGAGGTTATCCCATTTTTAGTCCAAGACATTAGGATGAATACAGTCAGCTCTGTCAATAGTCCTAAACGACAGTAGGTTTCATCGTTTTCCAAAAGGCTTTCCCCATGATACATTTGCTCAGCTATTCCACAGAAGTCGTTTGATTTCCATGTTTTCTGTATTAATAATTGCTGACTCAGGTCGGACAATTAAACCACTGTAAGTAGGAATTAGTTGGATTAGACTTTATTTATTGTCACGTATACTGAGGCACAGTGAAGGGTATTGTTCTGCGTACAGTTCAGACAGATCGTTCCATACATGAAAAAACATCGGACACACATAAATACACAATGCAAATACATAGACACAGGCATCGGGTGAAGCATACGGAATGTAGTGCTACTCAGTAGAGAAGATGCAGAGATCAGTTCAGTCCATAAGAGGGTTGTTCAAGAATCTGGTAACAGCGGGGAAGAAGCTGTTTTTGAATCTGTTAGTGCATGTTCTCAGACTTTTGCATCTCCTGTCCGATGGAAGAGGTTGGAAGAGAGAGTAACCCAAATGAGAGGGGGTCTATGATTATGCTGCCCAGTTTCCCAAGGCAGCGGGAGGTGTAGACAGAGTCAATGGATGGGAGGCGGGTTTGCGTGATGGACTGGGCTGTGTTAACTTATAATGGATAAATAAAAGTTGCTTAATAAATAACTAGCAAGTTCCGAAAATATACTTTGGCTCAGTTATCATCTGGAGAGAGAAAACACAAAGTTAACATTTTGGGTGTATACTCTTTTGCCTTTTTAGCTTTCAGTTTGATGAAGGATATTTTCCTAAAACTAAACATGTCCTTTCCTTCTTACAGCAGGTGATTTACCATCTGTAAGCTCTTTTTTTATTTATTTTTTTATTTTAATTTTAAACTCTTTGGAGCACGATCCACATTCCGAGATTGAGGCCAGGCTGGATAATGTAAACGGTATTGATTTGTGAAAGGCTTTCCCCAGTGGCACAGGGAAAATGGAGATCACCCTTCTTGTTTCAGTTCAGGAAATGTAAAAATAGAGGCCATGGCCTATAATCTACTTGAAAACAGATTGTCTTGCATTTTAGTTTAACACTCCTGGAATCACTACAACTTCTGCAACAGTGAAGCCTTCAAATCACTCCCTCCACTGGATGTGGTACATGGTAATAAAGCTTTCCTCTTCCTATCCAGCGCAATGATCTTGTTCAATGACAAACATTTCCACACAAGAGGGCAGACTTCTCATTGTGGAAACGTTTTTAGCTCTTTCTTAAACAGTGCAAACGGGCAATCATTTCAAAGCCCTAACTTCCTCTGGCTGTAATGAACATTAAGTAACATTTTGACAAAGATGTTAGAATTAATTAATTTTCCTTCAATGTCATCTGATCCATGTTGTGGTCACAGGTATATTCACCTCACAACAACATCAATACAAAGTCATCAAAAGCTTTTGCAGGTTACACTGACATGCGTCTAATTACAACAGGATTGCTCACAGAGTCACTCATCAGCTTATACACCTTCATCATGGCACAGCGCCAGGAACCCGAGTTCGATTCCGGCCATGGGTGACTGTGTGGAGTTTGCACCTTCTCCCCGTGTCAGCGCAGGTTTCCTCCGGGTGTTCTGGTTTCCTCACACAGTCCAAAGATGTACGGCGTAGGTGGATTGACCATGATAAATTGCCCCTTAGTGTCCAGGGATGCACAGGTTAGGTTACGGGGATGGGGCAGGGTGGACGGGGAGTGCACCTGGATAGGGTGCTCTTTCAGAGATTTGGTGCAGACTTGATGGGCTGAATGGCCTCCTTCTTCCCTGTAGGCGTTCTATGATGATTCTATACACCCTCATCAATATGTTGGCATGTCTCATGAGCATCGAAGAAAGGATGGGTAAATTCTTTCTACCTTAAAGTTCTTATTTAGATCCTTAAAATAACAGATCAGAATTTAACTTAATACCTTTTAGTCTGTGGTACTATCTGTTATTTCTTACTGCTTCATTTTTTCGGAGATCGAATTGATGTATCCAAACTTTACAAACTATGCGTTTTGTTTTAAAGATTACATTTGACAGGGCTGACTGTTTGATATAGTAGGCAGCGAGGATTTTTACATCTGTTTTTGCAAGAATTATTATTCTGTATAGGTTTGTGGGGCAAAGTTTAGAGGAGATGTGCGAAGCGGGTTTTTTACACAGAGGGTGGTGACTGCCTAGATCGCGTGGCCAGGGGAGGTTGTGGAAGCAGATACATTAACAGCGTTCAAAAGGCATCTCGACAAATACATGGATAGGACGGGTATAGAGGGATACGGCACTAGGAAGTGCTGAGGGTTTTGGCCAAGGGTGATATCATGACCGGTACAGGCTTGGAGAACCGAAGGGTCTTTTCCTGTGCTGCATTGTTCTTTGTTCTTTGTATAGTCACAGATTTTAAAAAATCTTTATACTGCAAGTCGCCACAAATAATTGTGCCAAATTATGACAAGCTCTATTATTAGATGCCTCCTAGAACAAGCTGAACAGTTAACAAAAAAGCTTAAATTAAAGTTAAACCATAGGTTAAACTATTTTACTTGATTAGCTCTTTGCCTTCAGATGAGATCTGGCAGGGGATTGATTACTGTGAAGTGGCTATTGAAGAGAAAATCAGAGTGCGAAGAAAACATTTCCACTGTATTGGGATTTTGATTTTAACAATAGTGTCTGAAACAGGAATGCTGCACAATAGGAAACAAATGGGAAGTGGTTCAAGAAGATTTCTTTATTTGGAGTGGAATTATTTTTGGAAAGTACTCTTGGAGACAATTAAGAGACAATTCTACCATTCTACTCTGTCGTTGCCGCATTATTTCCAAAAGAGCCACATTGGGTTCACAAGACACATCTCTATGGAGATGAAGCTTAACGCTGTCTTGTAAATTAAAGTTGATAAAGGCTATTTTCTGATGATGTGTGGATAGGAGTTGATTGTTGAGGAAACAACGCTATTAATCGAAGATCAAAAATAAGCGAATCAAAACGCAATTGTTGCGAATGCATCCTTTCAGTGGCGCCTGTAAGTGTCATAGATGCAAAAATGACACCAACACAGCTTATTTAGAAAAATGCAGATGACCCACCAGGTGAGAAATGCAACAAAAATCTTGAGATAATGGACAAAGCCTGGCAGCTCAATTATATCTTTCTTCTGTCTCAGCCACGGCTCAGTTGGTAGCTCACTCGCCTCTGGATTACAACGTTCCAGGTTGTGTAGAGAATCCTTCAGCAAGGACATTTTTAACTTAAAGGGAGCTGGGCTGCTTGAAAACAAATTGGGCAGTCATCAGGAAATTGCCAAGTTTCGTATCCCAGGAACTAACGTAACTTTGAGCTTGAAAAATGAACAAACAGGGAGTTGAAATGAAATTATCCAACCAGAAATGCAGACACAACAAAGTGACTTCATGAAGCTGTTCACCAAGAGGTCTTCCAGATCACACAGTGCTATGCAGTGACCAAGCTGCATATAGCACTTAAAAGCCAGTGGCTGTGTTTCCTATACATGGTACCAGGCACATCTTGTGGTGCAATGGGTAACTCCCCTACCTCTGGACGTGAAGCTCAAGGTTCAAGCCCAATGCCAGGACTTGTTTGTCATGAAAGGAGCATTCAACATGATTCAGCGGGTTGATAATCAACTCGGGAATCCTTCCACCTCTCCTCCCCCCCCCCCCCCCCCGCAGCGCCCCTCCATTATTCCTCAAAGGGTAGAAAAAAGCGTAGGTGTGAAGATATACTTTTAAAAAAGTTAATTCCAAAACGGATTCAGATTGTGGAACTCATTCACCAATCTGATGATGATGTTAACCCAAAATATTCCAAATTGCAAAATTTTCTTTGCGAATGGACTGTTCACCAACCCAAGTTGTGGAATCGATCCAAGATTTCATGTGCTACAATCCAAAAAGGGGAGGGGAGGGTTGTAGTGTCAATAATTGTCACGAGTGATTTTTTTTTTGCTGTAAGAAGCATGTGTTTAGGGTGTCACTTGCAAGGATGGGATTGACCATTGACACAGGTGGGAACATATTTTTTTGAGTGACCACTTATTGAAACCTACAGGGTACTGAGAGGCCTGGATAGAGTGGACATGGAGAGGATGTTTCCACTAGTAGGAAAATCTAGAATCAGAGGACACCATCTCAGACTGAAGAGAGGATCCTTTAAAACAGAGATGAGGAGGAATTTCTTCAGCCAGAGGGTGGTGAAACTGTGGAACGCTTTGCCGCAGAAGGCTGTGGAGGCCAAATCACTGAGTGTCTTTAAGACAGAGAGAGATAGGTTCTTGATTAATAAGGGGATCAGGGGTTATGGGGAGAAGGCAGGAGAATGGGGGATGAGAAAAATATCAGCCATGATTGAATGGCGGAGCAGACTCAATGGGCCGAGTGGCCTAATTCTGCTTCTATCACATGCGAGCCCCAAATTGGGCTCTGCACTGGGCTGATCACGAGTCACCCGTCTGGCACAATCTGGATCTCGCCCTTGCCAGGTGAGTTCCAGATATTAATATTTAAATGAGCCTGACAGCTCATTTGAATACCCGGACGGCGGATTCACCCGGTGCCTGGGACTCAACGCCAGGTCTGCGAGAACTCGCCAGGGTTCCGTTTAGTACGGTCTACACAAACGTGGACAACTGTACGGGCACCTGGGGAATGTCCCATAACGTTGGAGATACCCAGGTGGTCGGGGACAGGGCAGGGTGGGACCCTGGCAACCCCCCTGGCACTTGGTCACCTTAGCATTGTCAACCCAGCACCCTGGCAGTGCCACCCTGGCACTTTTGGTGTGTCCAGGTGGCACTCCTAGAGTGCCATGGCATTGCCAACGTACCAGGTTTGCAGTGCCTGGGTGCTCGGGTGCCAGGTGTGCAGGGGTCAGGCCTCGAGAGAGTATGAGGTGGGGGAGGGGGGGACGGTTCCCTGGGGCCTCCCCATGGTTGTGAGGTGATGGGGGAGTTTAAAAGCGTGGGACGGGCCTGGAAGGGGAGGGGCAAGATCAGGGCAGCCTTTCAAAATGGCGATTCGCCCCGAGGCCAAAGAAAGTGGCAAAGTGTGGTTGGATGTTCATCAGCAGCTCTTTAACTTGAGTCCACTGAATCGCTCCCGGACGTTTTTTCTTCCAAAAAGAAAATCATTGTTGGATGAGGGATTGAGAAATGGTCAAGATGGTGGATGGAAGATAAAATCCTTCGAAATAATTTTGATATGTTTCAGTGAAATCATGTTCTCAAGACTCAGGATATTGAATATTAAGATCTTACTGCTCGTGCCAAAACAATCATATTGTCAATCACGTGACAGGGAGGGAACACCTCAGTGAAATTCACATTTGGGAGAGGCAGTGGGGTAATAATCCAGAATCATTTGAATCAATAAAATCAGAATTTGAATTCAATAAAAAAAAATCTGGAACTAAAAGTCTAACGATGACAGTGAAACTATTGTCGTAAAAACTATCTGGCACACTAACGTCATTTAGGGAAGGAAGTTTACCCTCCTTACCAGGTCTGGTGTGACTCCAGATTGACAATGGTTGACCCTTAACTGCCCTCTGAAATGAACGAGCAGGACACTCAGTCCAAGGGCAATTCGGGATGGGCAATAGATGCTGTTCCAGCCACATCCCATAAATGAATAGGAAAAATAAACATTGAATGACAAGAAATTGAATACACTGGATTTGACAGCACAGCTGCAATCCGCTTTATGCAATATTTAGATTACTGGAATAAGATTCTAAAATGTACATTTTCACTTGAAGCTGACCATAAATTGTAAACTGCAAAAAATGGAATTCAATTACTGTGATATACTCCACCACTTTTGTTTAGTATTCTGTCATGTATTTCCCATTGTCAAAGCATTACTTCTGAAGCGTTTCTATTGAAAGCCACCATAGTGTAGATATTTTACTCAAACTTGATCTTTATTCGTAGATCATTGGATGATGGCATGATTATCATTTTCAGTTACGGAGACAGATGATCAGCATATTTAGTCTTCGACTGTGACAATAAAAGTACAATCATTAAAGTATTAATGAGACGTACATGACGTGTGTGGATGAAATAAACATGAGGCTATCATCACGCACTAGTCTTAAAGAGTAAATCAGACAGCTAATTCCAGAGTCCATAAATGAACAATTAAATGAAAAAGTCAGAAAGTTGCTGTCGAACTTGACCTGCCCAGTTACAGAACCCATAACCTCTGCAACAGAAGAACAAGGGCAACGAACGCACAGGGGGCACTATCACAAGTTCCTCTCCAGGCCATCAAACCATTCTGACTTGGAACTATCACTGTTCTGTCACTGTCGCTGGGTCAATATTCTGGAGCTCCCTTCCAACAGCACTGTGGGTGTACCTAGCAACACATGGACTGCCGCAGAGGGTGCCTCACTACCACCACCTTAACAAAGGCAATTAGGGATGGGCAATAAAGGCCCATATCCAACAAACAAATAAAAAACATTGTCGTATAAAAGTCCACAGTACATCAGTAAGTAAGTGTAGATGTAATGGATTGCTAGCATTAATCATTCAAAATCAGAGCTGTTAATGTTTTTCCACTGGTTCACCAAACTAATCACTGTAAGGTTACTCACAATTAATAGTTACTTATCTTCACAAGTATATTCATGTAGGTCAATAAAAATATTTCTGGAACTTGAAGAATTGAATAATGAAGGTGTCTAAATCCCTTATACATAGAGTATAATATTCACTTATTGTAATAAACTTACTTGAAACAGACATCGGCCGGTATTGTCTGTCCATTCACGCTGGCAGGATTCTCTGGTCCCTCTGACAGCGTACCCCCTCCCGCAGGTTTCCCAGCGGCGTGGGGTGGCTTCAATGGAAATTCCCATTGACAGCGGCGGGAGCAGATAATCCCACTACCATCGAGAAACACACAGCTGGGAATGTGGAGGTTCCCACCCTTAATGTTTGTTAACACCACACATTGGCTAATTTACTAATGATGTTGATGAGGGACCAAACTATACTATTATTAAATTTCGCAGACATAGGCAATCAATCGACAATGAAAAAGAGATAAGTAGGTTATAAACTTATTTAAGTAAGTTCAGTTAATGGCCTCATAATTGCTTGCTGTGATACAGCGAGCCAAAGTGTTCCATATGAACATACGAAGGAAAGAGCAGGAATAGGCCATTCAGCCCCTTGATCCTGATCCTCCATTTAATAAGTTCAAGGCTGATCTTATAGTAACCTCAATTCTGCATTCCGCCTGCCCCGGAAAACCTATTAACCCCTTGTTCGCCAAGAATCTATCCACTCTCTGCCTTAATAATATTCAAACACTCTGCTTCCACCACCTTTTCAGTGAGAGACTTCCAGGGACTCATAACCCTCCAAACATGAACATGTGTCTGGAAACACGGGACAATCTGGTCCCGTAACAGAGCAGAATCCTTTACGAATACAACTGGGGCTGGATTCTCCGCATCCCGGCGGCAAAATCGCGTTCGGCGACGGGGCGGAGAATCCAGTTTCACGTATGAAATCAGGACCGGCGCTGGTTCCGCGATTCTCCGCCCCCCCGAAAGGCAGCGTACTGCCCGCTGAGTATCCACCACCTGAGGCCATTGCATGAGGCCCGTCCCGCTATTCTACGCCCCCGACCGGCTGAATCTCAGTTTGCGCCCGCCACAGTGGGGGCGGGCCGATTGGAGGGCAGGGGGGGCCTCATTCTGGACTGGGCTTTTATTGTGCGGACGGCCCGGGTCGGGCGCGCGGCCGACCGGGGGCACTATTTCCATGGTCCAGGTCCGCGGGGCTGAGTCTGCTGGAGGCCGGCGGCGTGCAAATGCGCGGCCTCTGACTCGGAAGTGCGGGGGGGGCCGTGTCGGCAGCTGGAGCTCCGAGCTCCACAACAGCTGTCTGCTAGACCTCTGCAGGGCTGTGAATCTGTGGCCTTTTGACACCAGTTTTTCTGCCGTAAAAGGCCACAGATTTCACGACGGCGTGGGGACATAGTCCCTGAAACGGAGAATCCAGCCCCTGGATCGGGTTTTGGTCTTTGCACTGAGAATGTGTGTTTGGTTTTGGTTCCTCCATCTGATGGATATTGAGGATTTTGATGTGTACCACAATGGGGGGCCAATATCTAATCTCAAATTTCTGAGCTACAAGGGTCAGCTTAGAGAATTAACCTTGAATTATTTCAGAGAATTACAGTGCCGGAATGTGCGCGACTAAGATTTTTTAAATGGTGAAACAGAAGTAACAAAAGGAGTTGGACAACATTTTTGAAATGGATTAATATTAATTTCTTATTGTCACAAGTAGGCTTCAATGAAGTTACTGTGAAAAGCCCCTAGTCGCCACATTCCGGCGCCTGCTCGGGGAGGCTGGTACGGGAATTGAACCCGCGCTGCTGGCCTTGTTCTGCATTACAAGCCAGCTGTTTAGCTCACTGTGCTAATACAGCAGGGGCTTGTCGACAAAACACTTTGGGAAAGAGTGAGCACAGATGCCAGAAGATATTCCATTTCTCAGAGGTTTACCATCTTCTCGAGCAAGTTACCAGGGAATGAGGAAAATGGAGGGATTGCAACGTTTTTCTCCAGTTTGTTATCTCATCGGTTCAGGAGGGCTGGTGTGCATAATGCAGCACAGGCGATTAACCCTGGCGAAAGCATCCAGGCGGCTAACAAAAATTAATTCCAATTGGTATCTCCAATCATTTCAATCGAAACAAATTTCAGAAGTTTGCTTTCTGAAATGATTAAACCTGTTGCCCCAAACAAAGCAAAAGCAGATTCTTGGGTCAGCTCCGCTAAAACTTCAAATGTGGTTTTCCCCTACCTGTATCCTGATCCTCGGTTTTGGGAGTTTTTAGATTGCTTGATATGGATGGAGTCCAGGTTGTGGAGTACGAAATCGCAGAAGGATGGAGCGAAGGCACGTCACTAAACTCTGTTCGTTCTGGCCACGATACTGATGACTCACCTTTCGGATTCACATCCGTACCTGGAAGCTCCTGACCCAGCACCTTGAGTCCTTGCGAAGGAGAGGCAAAACAAAAGAGCAACTTGTAATCTTTCCTGAAAGGTCCCAATCTTAATTTAAAATGTCCGTATCTCTTTCCGGACTTAAGATGCAGCGAATAGCACATGACCAGCATTATCGAATGTAGCGGATGGACACCAAATGAAGTCTTACAACACCAGGTTAAAGTCCAACAGGTTTATTTGGAATCACTAGCTTTCGGAGCGTAGCTCCTTCATCAGGATAGGGGCAGTTGACGTACCAGAAGTGTAAAGTGCCTCAAAATGTACCCCTCGAATGTAGCACGTTGGGACGCTGCAAATTAAGTGTGCACTAAGATGCAAAATGTTATGTTCAGTACAGGTGCTGTAGGGAGGGCCCTATGTAAAACCTCACACTCACCCACCCACATGAGCCCCTTGCTTTTAGGAAATGAGAATAGGAACACTATCAGACTCTGGCTGAGGTCGGAACCTATCAAAGAGATTTACTGCAGTAAATGGACAGCTACATAATGGCGGAGCCAGACAATAGATTTTTAAGAGAAGTGAAGAAAGGATTCACATTTGTATCGATGCAGAGTTTGGAATGGTAGACAATAGCAGATAGCGGGAACTGCCATCCATATTCTGCTAAGCCCAAACATGAAAAAAAATATTTTTAACCTCCCGTTTAGTGTCCTCCATGATTCCCCTTGTGACAACTCCAGCCAAGGCCAGGTTGACACAAAACTCGGGATCATCCCTTGACTACGATGAAGTCGCAGCCTTGGCATTCCAGCCCGGGACTATTGGGAACATCGGTCCGGGACTGGGTTACACATTTTTTTAAAGTCCCACAGGTGAGTCCCCATTGGACGAGCCTCCGCCCCCTCAATATGGGAACTCGTACTCCACGAACCCCATGGGGAGATCAATCGACGATCCCCACATGGTCTTCATGGCCATCGCAAGACTCGAGTTTATGGACTGATCTTGATAAAACCTCTCAGTTTTAGCCGTCAAAACCCCTTCAAAACTTTTATTATGATCCCATACCAGACCCGAACTGTCGCTACGACACGGGACAGAAACCCCAATATTTTATTTTAATCTTGTAAGACGGTGAGGAAAGAATAACTTGCTCCAGGAGTGATTTCACACAAAATCATGATATGGTGTATTAAACCAAATTTTATTAAAAAGACAGTATTAAAATATCTTTAACACACAACAAAATAGCTTGCAATCACCCCTTAACTAATGCTAACCAATACACACGAGGAGGTGTGATGTAGTGGCATTGTCACTGGACTAGTCAACCAGAGGCCCATTGTAATGCTCTGGGAATGCAGGTTCAAATCCCGCCACTGCAGATGGTGAAATTTGAATTCAATAAAAACCTCAATTAAAAGTCACAGTTTATAACTGTACAGAGTTGTAAACAACAATGAAACAAAACACCCAGAGGCCTCGTTCATGTTTCTGTCCCGTGTCGTAGCCACAGTTCGGGTCTGGTATGGGATCATAATAAAAGTTTTAAAGGGGTTTTGTTCATCATGGCTGTGGACTTCAACAAGGCCAACCTCAAGAGTGTACTGCTAAAAGTTCACCAGCACATCTCCTGCCCCACCAAGGGCGACAACACTCTTGACCACTGAAACTCAAAAATCAAGGGCGCCTACCGTTCCATCCCCCAAACTTTTACGATGCCTTAATTGCATCTCTGGCTCCCAAAAAGCCTAGCTGTCTTTCAAACCAGGATTTTTAAAAACACTACAGCAGCAGTCATGCACACACTAACCCAGGCTTGTAACCCTTACTGCACCAAATACATATCATACACAATGGGTTGGATTCTCCGATCCCTGACGCCAAGATCGCATTCGGCGACAGGGTGGAAAATCCCCGATGACGCCAAAATCAAGGACAGTGCCGTTTTTGCGAAGCTCTTCCCCCTGAAAAGCTGCGTGTTCTAGGATGCTCCGTCCCCAACCGGCTGAGTTGCCGACTGTGTGGGACTCTCATGGTCTCATCCGTCGTGAACTCAGCTTGCCGGCTGTGAACTCAGCGGGGGACTATTTTTGCGGTCCGGGTTTGCGGGCTGCTTCAGCCATGACGCACGGCATGGCCGCTGGAGGCCGCCGCCTTGCGCATGCCCGGCCACGGACCCGGCAATGCTCTGGGCCATATCGGCAGCTAGAGCTGGGAGCTGGCTGCTAGCCTCCCTCCCCACCCCCAGAGCAGGGAATCAATTGTCGTTTTGCACCAGTTTTCCTGGCGTAAAACACCACCGTTTTCCGCCGGCGTGGGGACTTAGTCTTCAAAACGGAGAATCCAGCCCAATATATCTGAAATTCCGACATTCATCACATTTCTTTGAAACATTTTGGAGTTATCAAGTCTTGGATTAGTTTAGGGAGATGGTGGTGTAGTAGTGACATCACTAGACTTGTAATCTAGAGGCCCAGGCTAATGCACTGAAGAACAAGTTCAAATTCCACCATGGAGCTGGTGGAATCAACACTCAATTAATAAAATTAATAAAAAGCTCATCTTAGTAAAAATGACCATGAACCTATCGCCCATTATCCTAAAAACCCATCTGGCTCACTAACATCCTTCAAGGAAATGAATCTGCCATTCTGACCCGGTCTGGCTTACGTATGACTCCAGGCCCAGGGAAATGTGGTTCACTCGCGACTTCCCTCTGAAATGAACCGGCAAAACACTTAGTTCAAGGGCAGTTAGGGATGGGCAACAAGAGATGTCAAAAGACTGAGGAAGGATACATTTATAAAAATATGTAAATATTGTTTCACTAGAACTGGATAGATGAGCGTGGAAATTACATTTCTAGTTCTGGACCCCGTGATCGATTAGGTTTTCTCCGACTGCTCCAGTTTGCTCCCACAGCCCAAAGATGTTCAGGTTAGGTGGGTTGGCCATGCTAAATATTTGTGCCCAAATCAAAAACGGGCAGCATGGTAGCACAGAGGTTAGCATTGTCACTTCACACGCCAGGGACCAGAGTTCAAATCCCGGCTTGGGTCACTGTCTGTGCGGAGTCTGCACATTCTCCCCGTGTCTGCGTGGGCTTCCTCCAGGTGTTCTGGTTTCCTCCCACAAGTCCCGAAAGATGTGCTGTTAGGTGATTGGACATTCTGAATTCTCCCTCAGTGTACCCGAACAGGTGCCATAGTGTGGCGACTAGGGGATTTTCTACAGTAACTTCATTGCAGTGTTAATGTAAGCCTACTTGTGACACTAATAAAGATTATTATTAAAAAGTTTGGTGGGGTTATGGGGTTACGGAGATAGGATGGAGGAGTGGGCCTGGGTGTGGTGCTCTTTCGTAGAGCCGGTGCAGGCTCGATGGATGAATACCTTGTCATACCTAATTGAGCACAAATTAATCGATATTACATGCTTTCCATGATTTAACTTATCTTATGAAGACATCAATACCATGGCATTTCTTACTGCTTGTTGGAAGTTAAAATGAAATAATAGGCTGTGTCTGAAAGCAAGCTTCAAGATCTACGCGTACCATTGGATTCAGTAATAATTTTCTAAACGCATTCTGATATATGCCCTGTGTGTCTAAAATCAACAAGTCAAATAGGATGACAGAAGTTTAATTCTCAATGCATTAAAATGGACATTAACTGAACAAAATGGATTTTTTTTCCTGATTTTCTTCATCCAGCGCACAAGGACATAATTAAAGAACAGTTCAAGCTGACAACATAAATTACTTCCTGACATGGAGTGTCAGTTGCTATGTGGGCAAAGATGACATTGTACACCAGTGATTAGCACCATCATTCTTTTTCATCAATCTGATTGGAGATTATTCAAAACAGATTTCTTCTGTCAGATGAGCAAGCTCAGCTAAGAAACTGTGCAGTTGAAGGTGAAAAATACAGCTTGGTGCCATAATAAAAGATACAAACATATAGGAGTAGAAGTCGGCCATTCTGCCCCTTCCGCCATTCAATTAGATCATGGCTGACCTGCTAATGTTTCAAATTCTACATTACTGCCTAGGCCTGATAACCTTTGGTTCTTTTGTTTACTTATCTACACCTGCCTCAAAAGCATTCAATGACAACCCCAATCCCCCCCCTCCCCCCCCCACCTTCTGACGCAACGGGTTCCAAACTCATGCAGTGGAACACCGAGATCCTTCTGCACCTCAGAATTCTGCAGTTGTTTTCCACTTAAGTGACACTTTGCTTCTTTATTCTTCCTGCCACAGTGAACAACTTCACATTTTCCCGCATTGCACTCCATCTGCCAGGTGTTTGCCCACTCACTCAATCCATTTATATCCGTCTGCAAACTCCTTATGTACTCCTCACAACATACTTTCCTACCTATCTTTGTGCATCAGCAAATTTGCCTACTGTGCTTTCACTCCACTCATCTACGATATTGACATTAACTGTAAAATGTTGAGCTCCCGGAACAGCCCCCTGCCAAACTCTACTCGTCACCTTCTGCCAATAAGAAAAAGACCCATTTATGCATACTCTCTGTTTTCTGGCAGTCAGCCAATCTTCCATCCTTGCTGATACCTTAACTCTGAGACCATGAGATTTTATTTTCTGCAATGAACTTTGATGAGGCGACTTATGCCTTCTGTAAACCAAATGCAGCACATCTACAGGTTTCCGTTTACCAACAGCACAGGTAACTCCGTCAAAAAACTCCGGAGACCTTGGGTGAGTGCTATTCAGCACTGATCCCCACAAATTGGGACCAGACAAAACGGCATCCATGGGGGTCTCCCTGGGGATGGGAGTCACCCAGCTGCATGCCCTGGCACTGCTGGTGACACCTGGGCATCTTGGCAGTGCCAGGCTGGTATTGTTTGCAGGTGTGCGATCGGGCCGGGGTGCCCTGCGTGGGTGCTGGGGTCCTGGGCCCTCCCACAGTACATTTGGGCTGGGGGAGGGGTCGTTTCAGTGGCCTTGGTGAAACAAAATTAGTGGCACGGTGGCACAGTGGTTAGCACTGCTGCCTCACAGCGCCAGGGACCCAGGTTCAATTCTGACCTTGGGTGACTGACTGTGTGGAATTTGCACTCTCTCCCCGTGTCTGCGTGCGCTTCCTCCGGGCGCTCCGGTTTCCTCCCACAGTCCAAAGATGTGCAGGTTAGGTAGATTGGCCATGCTAAATTGCCCCTTAAGTGTCCAAAGGTTTGGTGGGGATACAGGACTAGAGTGGGGATTACGTCCTAGGTTCCTATAGGAAGTGGCAGCAGAGTCAGTGGATGCATTGGTTATAATATTACAAAATTCCCAGGATGGGGGAAAGGTTCCAGTGGATTGGAAAAATGCTAATGTATCGCCCTTATTCAAAAAGGGAGCGGGCAAACGTGGGAAACTATAGACCAGCTAGTCTAACATCGGCCGTTGGAGTTTTGGCGGGCTTAAAAATAGACAAATCCCCAGGCCTGGATGACTTGCATCCCAGGCTGCTGTGGGAGGTGAAGCAGGAAATTGTAGGGGCTCTGACGCAAGGTTTTAATTCCTCTCTGGCCACAGGGTAAGTGCCAGAGGCCTGGAGAACAGCTAATGTTGTTCCACTTTTCAAGAAGGGTGGTAGAGATGAACCAGGGAATTACAGAGCGGCGAGTCTCACGTCAGTGGTAGGGAAACTATCGGAAAATTCTGAAAGAGAGAATTAATTTCCATTTGGAAAGACATGGGTTGATTAGGGATAGTCAGCATGGATTTGTCAGAGGGAGGTCATATCTAATTAATGTGATGGAATGTTTTGTTAAAGTGACTGAGTGTGTGAATGAAGGACGTGCAGTTGATGTTGTTTATATGGATTTTAGCAAAGTCTTGGACAAGGTCCCACCTGGGAGACTGATTGAGAAGGTTGATGCACCTGGAATTCGAGGATGCTTGTCAAGGTGGATCCGAAACTGGCTCAGTGATAGGACACAGAGGGTGGTGGTAGAAGTGGATCCGAAACTGGCTCAGTGATAGGACACAGAGGGTGGTGGTAGAAGTGGATTCGAAACTGGCTCAGTGATAGGACACAGAGGGTGGTGGTAGAAGCTGTTTGAGTAACAGGAGGCCGATGTCCAGTGGTAAATCACAGGGATCAGGGATGGGTTCCTTATTGTTTGTTATATGTATAAATAATATAGATGAGAATGTGGGGGAATAATAAGTAAATTTGCAGATGACACTAACATTGGTAGGGTGGTTAACAGTGAAGAAGAGGGTCATAGATTACCGGAAGATACAGATGGGTTGGTCAGATGGGAAGAGCAGTAACAGATGGTATTTAACACTGATATGTGCAAGATGATGCACTTTGGAAGAAGAAACAGGACAAGGGAGTATGTAATGAATGGCACGACACTCGGGAGCTCAGATGGATCTGGAGTATTTGTTCTGAGAACCCTGAAGGTGGCAGAGCAGGGGAATAGGATAGTATGTAATGAATGGCACGACACTCGGGAGCTCAGATGGATCTGGAGTATTTGTTCTGAGATCCCTGAAGGTGGCAGAGCAGGGGAATAGGATAGTCAAACGGGCATATGGATACTTGCCTTTGTCAGTTGTGGCATAGAATATAAGAGCACGGGGATTCATGTTGGAACTGGAGAAATGTGTGCAGTACTGATCACCTCATTATAGGAAGGAGGTCTGAGATTACAGGCACTGGAGGGGGTACAGAGGAGATTGACCAGGATGTTGCCTGGGATGGAACATCTGAGCTACAAGGAGAGACTGGGTAGGCTTGGGTTGTTTTCTTTAGAGGAGAGAAGGCTGAGGGCGGATATGATTGAAGTGTATCAGATTATGAGGGGTTTCGACAGTGCAAATAGGAAGCAGCTGTTCCCCTTGGTTGAGAGGTCAGTCACAAGGGGGCATCATTTTAGGGTGAGGAGCCGGAGATTCTATGTTCTATGTTCTATTGATAGACATATGGACGATAAGGGAATAGTGTAGATGGGCTTTAGAGTGGTTTCACAGGTCGGCGCAACATCGAGGGCTGAAGGGCCTTTACTGCGCTGTAATGTTCTATGTTCTATTCTAAGGGAATTTGGGAAAATAAATTCACTCAGAGGGTGGTGAGAATCTGGAATGCACTGCCTGGGAAGGTAGTGGAGGCTGGAATCCTCACACTGGAATGCACTGCCTGGGAAGGTAGTGGAGGCTGGAAACCTCACAACCTTTAAAAAGCACTTGGATGAGTACTTGAAGCACCATCACATTCAAGGATACGGGACAAGTGCTGGTAAATGGGATTAGAGCGAGATTAGGGGTAGTTATTGCCGGTTCAGACTCAATGGGCTGAAGGGCCTTTTCTGTGCTGTACGACTCTACGACTCTAAGTCCAATGTAACTTGCTCTCTGGTTGGTTCCAGAACATGCTGCTTGGAAGAAACTGTTGTGAAAGCATTCTATGAACTCCATATCCAGGCTACTGCTGTCAATCTGATTACTCCAGTGTATATGGAAATTAAAATCACTCATGATTAATTAACCAGCATGTTTTTAGTATTAACCCGAGTGGATCTCCTAGGGTTTGGCTGGTGGTTGGTCTGAAATCAGGGCCAGCATTTCCCTTCCTGTAAAAACCATAAAATGTAGGAGCAGGATTAGGCCATTCGGCCCATCGAGTCTGCTCCACTATTCGATCATGGCTGATCTGTTTCTCATCTCCATTCTGCATTCTCCTGCCTTCTCCCCGTAACTCCTGATCCCCTCATTAATCAAGAACCTATCTATCTCTGTCTTAAAGACACTCAGTGATTTGGCCACCGGAGCCTCCTGCGGTAAAGAGTTCCACAGATTAACAAGGCAAAGGCAAGGACATCTGCCTTCAGCCCCAAATGGAGCACTGGGGGGAGATACCCCGAAAATGGCCACCAGCGGACATTGCTCCAAATCGACATTGAGTGTCTCTGACATGATGTTGAAAAAAGAGACGCAGAAACTCACGATCTTGGGACAAGAGCAGAACATACGAGTGTTACTAGCCGACCCCCGAGTACAACGCCCACCCCAGCGAAGAATCCGCTCATGCTCGCCCTGGTCAGATGAGCCCTGTGCACCACCTTGTATTGGATCAGACGAAGCCAAGCACATGTGGACGTGGAGTTGACCCTGTGAAGGGCCTCGCTCCAAACCTCTTCATCCAGAATAGGACCCAACTCGCTCTCCCATTTCACCTTTACCTCTTCAACGGAGCTGACTCCGCTGATGGGATCTGTCCGTTCATATATTCACAAATATTTCCCCCACCAGGCCCAGCCAAAGATAAGATCCTGAACAACAGGGAGGAGAGTGGTGCCAAGGGGAAAGAGGGAAAAGCCTTGTGTGAAAAATTGCGAATCTGAACAGACTGGAACCAGGAGTGGAAATTTCTCCGACAGCTCCTTAAAACTGGAAAACCTTCCCTCCACGAAAAGGTCCCCAAACCTCTCCAACCATTCCCCCTCATAAAGAACATACAGTGCAGAAGGAGGCCATTCGGCCCATCGAGTCTGCACCGACCCACTTAAGCCCTCACTTCCACCCTATTCTCGTAGCCCAATAACCCCTCCTAACCTTTTTGGACACTGAGGGCAATTTAGCACGGCCAATCCACCTAACCTGCACGTCTTTGGACTGTGGGAGGAAATCGGAGCACCCGGAGGAAACCCACGAGAGACACGGGGAGAACGTGCAGACTCCGCACAGACGGTGACCCAGCAGGGAATCGAACCTGGGACCTTGGCGCTATGAAGCCACAGTGCTATCCACTTGTGCTATCGTGCTGCCCAAAACTAAATGTCGAGTCTAAACCCGCTGGCATAAAAAGTTGATTATCCCAGAAAGGGGCCAACATAGACATGGAACTAAGCTTAAAATGCTGTCTGAACTGAAAGAGCACCCTAACGTGGCCCATGCCCCCACCCTATCCCAGTAACCTCCTAACCCCACTGAGGCACGATCAATTGAATAAAAACTAGAGTTGGATTCAACTGAGGCTTTATTGCTCTAAGGTGTGTGGCCTCCCACAGCAGCTGGCGAAATGGCTGCTGGCTGGAGGACACGCATATTTATACTCCACCTCCTGGGCGGAGCCAGCGGGCAGGGACCACCGGCGAACCTGTAGTACAGGTCCTACCTTACATCACATAATATAGGTGCAACAGTGGTTTACTACACCCATCTAACCTTTTGGACACTGAGGAGAAATTTAACATGGCCAATCTACCTAACCTGCACATATTCATGACAATGGATTCTCTTTCTGCTCCCTCACTATTACTTCCAGTTTCTCCCAAGGGTCTATTTTCTGCCCTTTCCTTTTCCGCATAGCCATACTTCCTCTCGGTGGATATCATCCAGAAACACAGCATTAGTTTACACTTGAACACTGTGCTGGCGACACCGGGCTCTACCTCAGCACCACCTCTCTGAACCCCTGCACTGTTGCTAAATTATCAGACTGATGATCCAATGTCCAGTATTGGAAATTATTAACGACCATAACAAAATGACAATAAACATGCAATACTTCTGTAAGTAGTTTAGATGTCGTGCTCTCTTCCAAGAATAACATTTTTAATTTCCCGCCTCAGTCAAAAAGCTGTATTTTTGTTCTATCATTCATTGAATTCCTACAGTGCAGAGGTCTGCACCGACCCTCTGGAAGAGCACTCTACCTAGGCCCATGTCCCTGCTCCATCCCCGTAACCCCGCGCATTGACCCTGGCCAATCCACCTAACCTGCACATCTTTGGATGCGCTTAAGGGCAATTTAGCAAGGCCAATCCACCTTTGTACTGTGCAGGAAACCAGAGCACCCAGGGTAAACCCACGCAGACATGGGGAGCATGTGTAAACGCAACACAGATGGCCACCAAGTTTCCTAAACAGAAACATAGCATAAATGTCTTTGTGACCTTCCTTATATTGCAAAAACATAATTAATTAGCTGGGGTTGCCTGCTATTCGCACAAAGAAGCTAAAATAACAAAAACATTCCCACAGTAAACATTTGTAATTTACATCCCTACCGATGCAGCGACACTTGGATCAAGTAGACTAAAGCTTTTTGTTTCTGAATATCAATGCCAGAACTTTGTATCAGCTCCAACTAAAATCAGTCGTAAGAATATCCCAAACTAGTGGCCAGATCATTTCCTGGTCTGAGACTTCATTATCGATCACTATAATGATCTGTGGATAGACATGTAACTAAAGGGTTAATCAAAACACCCAGCTGTGGAATAGCCACTAGAGGGCGTTACACAACCACTATAAAAGCACAGCTCACACAAGCCCGAGCTCTCACTCACCCAGCAGAGACTGGAGGAACAGGAGTGTAGCATAGATCTCAATCAGGCCACCACATGTGGCTTAGATAAAGTTTGTACAGCTAGTCAAGTTCACTGTGTTACTAGGGTTAGATCAGCAGAGTGTCAAACTCAACTAATAGCTTTGTTGTTGCTAAATAAATACTTTCAACTTACTTCGAGGACTGGAGTATCTTTCAACATTGTCTACGGTTAGTAGCGATTTATGTTACTCAAATAGCATAACATAATAATCACCACATCAAATCTGGAAGAAAACTAAAACTTCACCTCTCCCAAAAACATAAGACTAAACAAAGGCACTGAGGAGCGAGATAAGCACCACAGAGGAAAATTAAATCAACCACTCGTCACAGAAAACTGTATCAACCCTTATAAGTTCATACAGGTCCAATCTCTTTCAGGATTTCGTTTTGCAATTCACCATTCTTGGCACGGATTCTTTCTGACTGAACATCATCTTACATCAAGAGCAGAGCACACAATCAACCGGCATAAAAATGTCGGCAAGAAGAAGAAAACAAAATCTCCAAATAAATTAAATTGGACATGTTATGTACCGCAATGAGGGAGTGAATTCAAGGTCGCAGTCTATTCTTGAGGGCCAGATGATGGTTAGAAGCTCTCTATTTTACCGGTTAGTTAGGACTTGTGAACGTTTCAAAGAATATGCTTATAATCCTTCTCATGTGTCAATTATTCTGTAAATAATCCTTTTTTGGATGGACGGATGGATTTGTTTTTGGAAGTAATTACTGGACAACCAGTTCATTTTGTCAGGAATGTGGTTTTGCTTAAAGATCCACTGCATATCAAGCTTATTATCAGAACGAGCTAGAAATAAGCCCAGGCGAGAAGGATACAGGCCGTCCTTTTTTGACAGCTGTTAAAGGTCTCAAGTGGGAAAAGGTTTGGGCAGTCATACTTGAGTTCTGGAATGAAATGCCGCCACAGTTGAGGAAATATGATTGACCTTCCAAGCAATGGGAGACATTAGCAGACTGACACTCCACAGTTCACAAACAATTGCCTGTAAACACAGCAAATATCTTGATAATTTTGCAGATTAAACTTGAATAAGCATCTCTAACGTGCACAATTGAATTGGTCTGATCAGGTTTGTTTTATTTTCTGCATTAGCCAGTGTTGCCACCAGTTGAAAAAAGGTACGGTGGTCTTCCTAAAAGGGGCACCACTAACATGCTGCAATTTTGCGAAATGTTACAAACCATTGCGAAATGGTTTCTGTGGGGATGGTTTCCAAGGGAACGGTGCAGACGCTGTGGGCCGAATGGCCTCCTTCTGCACTCTAGGGATTCTATGGATCCATGGAACCTTTTCTAAACCTTTTATGTCAATGACCAGCAGGTGTTATTATCAATTAAATAGTTAAAGGTGCTCCCGTTGTAAAACGGGCAGCTGAAATTCTGCAAAATTTCAATGAATGGACAGCTTTGTCTAAGGCCGTGAAAAACTCTCCCAATGTCGTCATTGGGCAACTGACCCTTTGTTCTATGGTAACAGCTTTCTGCAATCTCCAACAGCCTGGGATTGTGGTGCTGCTCAAATTGAATGTTCAACAGTTGCATGTACTTTGTCTTTGCTGGCGTGAGCAAATTCTCGTGTCTCTCATACAGCTCTGGGCTTTGCTTCCATCATTCCATTGGGCGGAACTTCCACATTTATTGACCAGGAGTCAATTCAGGTGGGAAAACACATAATCAAACAAAATCAAGGAGGCAGGACCCATGATGTCACACTGATGCCCCGCCCACGTGTCAGAAGGATAATAATAAAAGAAAACACTCCCCCGCACCACAGAACCACCCTGCCCCAACCAACCAATGGAATCGCCACTCCCACAGACTCGGAACGCCACGCACCTCCCCTCGGCAGTGCTGCCGTGGCACTGGTCCCTGGCTGCGCCGAGGCAATGTACCAGGGTACTGCCCCGACATGGCCCTCTCCCCCGTCCCCCCCGAGAGTATGGAATTACCTGTGCACCCCCGGCAGGTTCTGTTCGCCACTTGCCCAATTTAAAAAATCTGTTAGAACCTTGCAGATGTGACATCACGCCGCCGTGATTTCCCTAATGGGTGGATGCTAGAGCGGGGAGGCCCGCTATTTGTATTACAATGGATTCAAATGAGGCTCCTGCCATTGTATGGCCGGAAACCCATTGTGTCGCTGCGAAGGGGTGGGGACAATCAAGCAGGTAAATCCCGCCAGAGAGGCATTTTGGGATGCCCTCTCGATTCTCTGCCCCCTCCGGCATTCCCGCATGCCGGAAACCGGGGCAGAAAATCCCCCCCCCCCCCACACCTCCCAATTTTCACAGTAACTTCATTGCAGTGTTAATAATAATAATAATAATCTTTATTGTCACAAGTAGGCTTACATTAACACCGCAATGAAGTTACTGTGAAAAACCCCTAGTCGCCTCCGGCACCTGTTCGGGTACACAGAGGGAGAATTCAGAATGTCCAATTCACCTAACAAGCATGTCTTTCGGGACTTGTGGGAGGAAAACCGGAGCACCCGGAGGAAACCCATACAGACACGGGGAGAACGTGCAGATTCCGCACAGACAGTGACCCAAGCCGGGAATCGAACCTGGGACCCAAACAACAGTGCTAACCACTGTGCTACCGTGCCGCCCATGTAAGCCTACTTGTGACAATAATAAAGATTATTATTATTTTCAGGTCACTACTATTTTCCTGACCAAGAAATTGCAGTTTGGCTGGGTTGAAAAGTCTCACAAACTGCAAACCTGCAATCAGAAACGCGAAATACTTCACCCCGGAACAGCAAATGCCAAAAAGCACAGAGTGATGGACAAACATGAAATTGCACTTGCCAGGTCAATTTAAAGCCCCCCCATCGAGACAAACATCGATCTAATCTGGTTTTCAAATTGAGATGATAAATAGATGTTAATGGGCTCGATTTAATGCAGCCCATCGTGTCGGGAAACATGGCGGCCGAGCCCACTGAATTGCTTCAGCCTCCCCAGCTGCAGCAAAACCTCGCCCCCCTCCCTCTCCCCCCCGACCCCCTCCCTCTCCCCGCTGATTAAGTTGGACGGTGGAAGGGGCTGATTTAGGATTCCCAGCAGCGACCTCCGGGATGTCAAGTAAGCTGATTGGTGAACCAACTGACATCCATTGTTCCTCAGCCCGCTGCAATTTTGTGGTGGCTTAGGGATGAAATAGAAGCCACACACTTTCTCACGCTGTTGGAAATCCACCAAATGAACCCTATTAGGTTTGCTAACAGCTTCCTAGGGCTGGGGGGGGGGGGTGCCAGGGGGAGGGGAGTGCACTCACAAAGCCACCTCCTTGCCCGGGCCGCCAACCCCCCACTCTCCAGCGACTACTCTCACTGACCTTTGATCTGGAATCCCGCGATGTTCCTGTTTTTTTTCTGGGTGCCTTGCCACCAGCAGGCACCGCTCCCACTGACGCTGGTGGGAAGTGGTGTTGCTATCTTTACCTGCTCTAAATATGGCAGTCGATAAGGTTGCCCTTCTTTTATATGGATATGAATATGATATGCTCTCAGAGTCGCCAGGTATCAAATGATACCGCCACAAGGTTCAACCGGGTATCGATCAAAGAGCCAAACAACCAGTTAGTTAGTTCAAGATCAATGGTACTTTATTTACACACAAGATTAACTTACACATGCAAGATAAACACTAAACTAGACCTAACAACTATGACAACCTGTACTTAACTTCAGGCACCCGGCTTAGGTCAGAGGAACAGAGGCCTTTGTTCGAATCTGGATCGGCTGGATCTGGAGAAGTAACTGTGGTTCAGATAGGATCATCTGTCTGGTCGCGAGCATTGAACTTGAATTTGCTTCTGGCGGTGCTGCAGTTGGAGATGCACGTTGCCGGAGCGCCAGGTCCAAAAGAAGTCGAACACATGGCAGTGTCTCTCTTCATCCTTGGAGAGTTTTACGCTCTTTTGGGCAGTCCTTAGGTTTGGACCCAATTAATTGGGCGGTTCTCGATCGCTGCTTTCGATCTGAGCCAATAAAGGGGTGGGTGCCCTGATGCCAGGGGGTGTCCTAAGCGGTCATTGACCTTGGTGTTTATGTTTATGCTTCCTGAGTAAAGGGAGTGGCGCTGAAATATCTGGGCTTGTATCGGTTACCTGAGTATCAATCCTTTGTATTACGGAGATGGGCCATTAAATGCTAATTGGTTGAGGGTTTCGATACTGTCTGGATTCTCTGCCCACAAATATACATTCAGGCTCTGAGCCTGCCTGAATCTTACATTGTCCATATTTCCCGTTAGGCTTTGCGAACGTCCATGTTTCTTGTAGTAAGTTTGCCATCCCAGATGGCTACAGTGGAACTGTTGCTCTGATTGGCTGGCGGGCAGGGGTTCCACCCATCAGGGACTTTAATCACAAGGAAGGCTGAATGGGTGACAATTTAAGGACACTTGATTCCCTTGAGCCTTCCTCCAAGGAACTCACCAGGTTTCCCTGTTTAATGAGTTAAAAAATAAGTTCACATCAATCTCAAAATGTGACAATTGATAAATTAACCACAGTTTCAATTTGACCAGGGATCGGTAAATGTCATCACTGATTTAGAATCATTATATCAACACTCTCTGATGCCATCCAAAGAAGTGAGGTGAGCACAACACAAGGCAGAAATAGACCCTACAAGATTCACCATGCGCAAAGCAACGTTTTGCATTAAAAGAAGTCCTGTTAATTAATAAAATGTTATTTTGCTGTATCAGATTTCCACTTGCGAAATGGGAAATCATAGCATAATCAAAGCAAAATTTCTGTTTGATGTCTGAAATAAATCCACAGTCATTAGTTTCCATGTTCATTCATGCATTCCAATTAGTTTGTTCCTATTTCTGAAGACACTGACTCCCTTGATGGGGTTTTATGGATTGTGGGTACGGCGAACAAAATCGTGTTGATGCATCAGGATGTTCACCAGCCAGCTGGGGAACAAGCAAGAGACCTGTGCTACCCCTTTTCGGGTAGGCCCCCATACTACAAGCCAATCAGGCAGTGGTGAAACCACCTTCTCCTGAAATTAAGACCCCAAAGGATGAGAGGGGCGCAAGGGGTTGGGGGGAGAGAGTCGTGAAGGCTCACCTGCCCAGAGCTGCTGGTCAATCAAAGGCCGGCAGCTCTCGTACCCAGCGGCACCACAGGGAGTTGATGGGTGCTGCAGGAAAAATGGCTACTCGAGTCCCAGGACGGGAGAGAAACCCAGGCCGCAGGCAAGTATAATGTGAGGGCCAGGGGAAGGGGTTTGCATCACGAGGGTCGTGGTGGGAAGGATGTAGCAGGGTCGGAATGACGGGAGGGGATTGCCTCTCGGTGGGTCTTCCTGATATTGAGTCCCTCGGTCTGGTCCTGAGTGCCTTTGATGAAGGGTCCTCCCTCACTGCCCTACCCGGAGTGACAAGCTGGCCACAGGATTTTAGCTGCCATGCATGTTGGCAACATGTCCACTTGCAACTGAATTAATACCATGGGATGAGAAGGAAGGTCGATCATGGGGCTTCCTACCCAGAATTTACTTCTGGTGGAGGGAAGAAGGCTGTGAAGTTCTGGCACCCATTATCCAAACTAATTACCTGTCTTCCCCCGCCCCCCCCCCCCCCCCCCCCAACCTCACCGCCCCTCCAAGCTCACTACCAGCGAGAGCACCAGAATCTTCTAACTGTTACTTTGCTAGTTTTCACGTCAACAGTTTATTTGAAGAGAAGGTCAGAGATGTAAGTAGGCAGTGTATCTGCTGGCCAGGATCGCACATCTGAATCTGCTGGAGTGAGCTGTTCAGAAGAGTCTACGTCAGGACAGAGCAGTGCGAGTGTTAGCTCTGGACAGAGCTATGGAGCCTCTGCTAAGCAGCCGAGAAAAAAGAAACCTAACTTGAGAACAAAGCGGTATAAAGATCATTTCTTGAGGTATGGTTTTGCCAATTGTGCCGATGCAAATAAGAACGCAAAGTGTGTGTTATATGCAAGTGAAAGTAAAGTTGCCGTAGTCCCAGACGACCATGGGCTGCTTTCCCCATTGAGGGGGAGAGCTGACTGGTGGTGATTTAACCTGAGGGTCACCACACCTCAGGCGAGGGGCAAGGTTGAAAGGGTGGGGCCTTAATGAATAACCTCAGCCGGTACAAGAATTGAACCCTCGCCGCTGGCCTCGCTCTGCATCACCAACCAGCTGACCAGCCCACTGAGCTAAACCGGCCTCCAGAGGCAAGGAAGTACCGGCAATTCAGATTTTGAAAGAGAAGAAGTGGGTGAAAAATTCCTTTTGAGGCTGAGACCCCAGATTCAGTTATCAACTTACAGCTGAATCCAAATTAAAACCACTAAGCAGCTGCACCTGACATGTGATAACATGTTAAAAACATGCCAAAAGTCCATGAAGCTGTCAGCCTTCTGGAGCAGTATCTCCCAGGAGAATCCAGTGCTGAGTAAAACACGCATTTTGTTACTATCACCCTCCATGACGACCGACATGTGTGAGGTTGGAATTTCCGTTTTCATAAATACGAAGATGGCACAAACGAACTGGCTGAATGGCACCTAAAATGCACGTAGCCCTCATCTCCTTTGAACATAATTGAAGTTAAAGGTACGCAAATATGGCATGTGACGTGAAGGTCGGCCAGTGTGGATCAGAATGATTTTTAAAAAATAAATTTAGAGTACCCAATTCTATTTTTCCCAATTAAGGGGCAATTTAGCATAGCCAATCCACCTACCCTACACATCTTTTTGGGTTGTGGGGGCGAGATCCACGCAGATACGGGGAGAATGTGCAAACTCCACACGGACAGTTTCCCAGCGTTGGGATCGAACCCAGGTACTCAGCGCTGTGAGGCAGCAGTGCTAACCACTGCACCCCCGTGCTGCCCGAGGGTCAGGACGGTTGACTGGCATGGGTCCTGAAGGTCGGCTGATGGGCAAAAGTGGGCCCCGGGGAAAAAAAGTTTGAAAAAGGCCGCTCTAGGCCATCAATGAGCTGCTGTTGATCTTCAGTCTTGAGATGCTCAGGACTTGGGAATCTTCTTCTCTTGAGGGTGGCACTTTGGCTGAATGTTCAGCCACATTTTGGAAATGACGAGTCTGTTTTCAGTCCAGCGGTCAGCGCCACCCATGGTCTCACTCACACCCCGGGCTGGATTCTCCGTCGGCGGGATGCTCCGTTTTGCCGGCAGCTCGGGGGTTTCCCGACGGCGTGGGACTGCCCCACAATCGGAAACCCCATTGACCGGCCGGAGTAAAGAAAAATCCCGCCGGCGGGGTGAAACTGAAATGTGGTGCGGCGGGGGGTGGGGGGGGGGGGGGGGGAATTCAACTGTCTGTCATTCCTCCTGACAATGATGTAGTCAAGATGGAAGGGGAGCCACGGTTCGGAGTGCGACGAAAATAAACAAGGTATTCAAGGCCTTTTATGAAGAGCTGTACAGATCCCAGCCCCCAGCGGGGGAAGAGGGGATGAGACGATTCCTAGACCAGCTGAGATTCCCGAGGGTGGAGGAGCAAGAGGTGGCTGGTTTGGGGGCACCAATTGGGTTGGAGACTCTGAGCAAGGGTTTGGGGAGCATGCAGGCGGGGAAGGCCCCGGGACCGGACGGATTCCCGGTGGAATTCTACAGGAAGTACGCAGACCTGTTGGCCCCGCTACTGGGGAGGACCTTTAATGAGGCAAGAGAGGAGGGGACCCTGCCCCCGACAATGTCGGAAGCGACAATTTCTTTGATCCTAAAGCGCGACAAGGACCCACTGCAATGTGGATCGTACAGGCCGATCTCGCTCCTCAATGTGGATGCAAAGTTGCTGGCAAAAGTGCTGGCCACGAGGATCGAGGACTGTGTCCCGGGGGTAATCCACGAGGACCAGACGGGATTTGTAAAGGGCAGGCAACTAAACACCAATGTGCGGCGGCTCTTAAACATGATAATGATGCCATCGGAGGAGGGAGTGGCGGAGATAGTGGCAGCTATGAACGCGGAGAAGGCCTTTGACCGAGTAGAGTGGGAGTACCTCTGGGAGGTGCTGCGTAGGTTTGGGTTCAGGGTAGGGTTTATCAATTGGGTTAAGCTCCTTTACAGAGCCCCGATGGCGAGTGTAGTGACGAACCGGCGGAGGTCGGAGTACTTTCGAGTGTACCGAGGGACGAGGCAGGGGTGCCCCCTGTCCCCCCTGTTGTTCGCGTTGGCGATCTAACCATTGGCCATGTCATTGAGGGAGTCTAATAAATGGAGTGGGGTGGTCCGAGGGGGAGAAGAGCATCGGGTGTCGCTATATGCGGATAACCTGTTGCTGTACGTGGCGGATCCAATGGAGGGGATGGTGGAGGTCATGCAGACTCTAAGGGAGTTTGGGGAGTTTTCAGGCTATAAGCTCAATGTAGGGAAGAGTGAGCTCTTTGTATTACAGGCGGGGGACCAAGAAAGAGGGATAGGGGACCTACCGCTGAGGAGGGCGGAGGGGAGCTTTCGGTATCTGGGGATCCAGATAGCCAGAAGTTGGGGGAATCTACATAAACTGAATCTGACGAGGTTGGTGGAGCAAATGGAGGAGGATTTCAAAAGATGGGACATGTTACCGCTCTCGCTGGCGGGCAGAGTGCAGTCGGTCAAAATGGTGGTCCTTCCAAGGTTTCTGTTTGTGTTTCAGTGCCTTCCCATCGTGATCACTAAGGCCTTTTTTAAGAGAGTAGGCAGGAGTATTATGGGGTTTGTGTGGGCGAATAAGACCCCGAGAGTAAGGAGAGGGTTCCTGGAACGCAGTAGGGACCGAGGAGGGTTGGCGCTGCCAAACCTGGGGAGCTACCACTGGGCAGCAAATGTGGCGATGATCCGCAAGTGGGTTATGGAGGGAGAGCGGGCGGCATGGAAGAGGATGGAGATGGCTTCCTGTAAAGGAACGTGCCTGGGTGCGTTGGTGACGGCACCGCTGCTGCTCTCGCCGACAAAGTATATCACGAGCCCGGTGGTGGCGGCAACGCTAAGGATCTGGGGCCAGTGGAGACGGCACCGGGGTGCAATGGGAGCATCGGTGTGGTCCCCGATCAGGGGTAACCATCGGTTTGTCCCGGGGAAGATGTACGGGGGGTTCCAGAGCTGGCATCAGGCGGGGATTGGAAGAATGGGGGACCTGTTCATCGACGGGACGTTTGTGAGCCTAGGGGCACTGGAGCAGAAGTTCGAGTTACCCCCGGGAAATGCCTTTAGATATATGCAGGTGAGGGCTTTTGTGAGGCGACAGGTGAGGGAATTCCCGTTACTCCCGGCACAAGAAGTTCAAGATAGGGTGATCTCGGGTGTATGGGTCGGGGAGGGCAAGGTGTCGGAAATACACCAGGAGTTGAAAGAAGAGGGGGAAGCGCTGGTAGAAGAGTTGAAGGGTAAATGGGAGGAGGAGCTGGGGGAGGAGATCGAGGAAGGTCTGTGGGCTGATGCCCTAGGTAGGGTTAATTCCTCCTCCTCGTGTGCCAGGCTCAGCCTGATACAATTTAAGGTGGTCCACAGAGTGCACTTGACGGGGGCGAGGTTGAGTAGGCTCTTTGGGGTAGAGGACAGATGTGGAAGGTGCTCAGGGAGCCCGGCGAACCATGCCCATATGTTTTGGTCATGCCCGGCACTGGAGGGGTTCTGGAGAGGAGTGGCGGGAGCAATATCTCAGGTGGTGAAAGTCCGGGTCAAGCCAAGCTGGGGGCTAGCAATATTTGGAGTAGTGGACAAACCGGGAGTGCAGGGGGCGAAAGAGGCCGGTCTTCTGGCCTTTGCGTCCCTAGTAGCCCGGTGAAGGATCTTGCTAATGTGGAAGGAGGCAAAGCCCCCCAGCCTGGAGGCCTGGATAAATGATATGGCCGGGTTCATAAAGTTGGAGAGGATAAAGTTTGCCTTGAGAGGGTCTGTGCAGGGGTTCTACAGGCGGTGGCAACCGTTCCTAGACTATCTCACGGAGCGTTAGAGGAAGGTCGGTCAGCAGCAGCAGCAACCTTGGGGGAGGGGGGGGGTGGAGGGGTTGTCCGGGGAGATGGGGTGGGGGGAAGGGGGGACTGCCTGGGAGGGTGGATGAGCAAGAGATAACGTGAAGGGTTGGGGAAACTGGCACGTACGGGTGAGGGCCAGTGGACAAAGCTGTGAAAATATATCATTTTGCCATGTATATATCTTGCTCTGCGCGATTTCTCGGGTTTTTTTTTGTTACGAGGGGGGGTTATTGTTTGTAAGGGAGAAAAATTGTGTTGAGGAACTTTAATAAATATATTTTTTTAAAACAATGATGTAGTCAATGAAAAATGAAAATCGCTTATTGTCACAAGTAGGTTTCAAATGAAGTTACTGTGAAAAGCCCCTAGTCGCCACATTCCGGCATCTGTTCAGGGAGGCTGTTACGGGAATCGAACCGTGCTGCTGGCCTGCCTTGGTCTGCTTTCAAAGCCAGCGATTTAGCCTTGTGCTAAACAGCCCTTGAGATGCCTATGCCCAGAGTGAGGTCGCTTCCTGGATGTCTTATTTTGGTTTGGGAGCCGGAAAACTGTGTTGGTGAGAAGCTCGTGCTCAATGCAGAATTGTGTTAGCAGGAGACCATTGCTGTTGCCTTTCCCAGCTCCTATTTGCCGATAGCACCTACCTATGTTTGGTGTTCAGTGCCAACTATGGCCTTAAATTCACCAAGTATGATCAGCTTGTCTGACTTTGATGTCACTATAGTCAGGAGGTGGAGATTTCTTGGAATTTCTCCTCGATGACTTCAGGATTGGTCATTGTGGGGCGCATCCGCTGATGACGGACGCTTGCTTCCTGCTGACTAGTGGATCTTGAGTGACATCAGCCAGTCATTTAGACCCTTTGGGAGGCTGCTCAGCTTGTTCACCAGCTCAGTTTTGACCGCAATGACCACACCAGCCTCGTGCTGGTCCACTTTGGCTCGACCATTGCAGATGAAAGTGTATCCTGCCCCTGTCTTTAAAAAAAATCTTTATTGTCACAAGTAGGCTTACATTAACACTGTAATGAAGTTACTGTGAGAATGACTCGTGGGAGGAAACCGGAGCACCTGGAGGAACCCCACGAAGACACGGGGGAACATGCAGACTCCGCACAGACAGTGACCCAAGCCGGGAATTGAATTTGGGACCCTGGAGCTGTGAAGCAACAGTGCTACCCACTCTGCTACCATGCCGCCCGCCTCTGAAAGGTGGTTTCCTTCCTCTGCAAGATGCATTTCGCAATGCCAACCTTGTATCGGGCTCTCTGCCATCGCAGTATACTCCCTGTATGGAGTGTGCAATGATGCGTCAGTTTTCATCACTGAAGGCACCTCTATGGGCAAAGTTTCACAGCCCCTCCCACCTAGCGGGATGTCACGGTGCTGCACAGTGATTGGAGAATTAGGTGGTTTGTCGCTTCCGCTGGGGGAGGGAGAGGTAAGGCCGTTAAATCCGGGCCTTGTTCCTCGTTATACGGGATAGGTGACTTCACAATGACTTCAACAAAACTATTGCGAAAATAGTCTCAACTGAGACAAAGACATTTAAAACCACTTCTGCAGCTGGATGCAATCCTACTTGACCCACGATGCTAATGGAAATGGAGGAGCCTCCGCTCAACCCTTGGGAACTTGCCAAACCTCAGTTAGAGCTAGTGAATGACTGCGTTCAGACATTTTAAAACTGAATCAGCTTGGGCCAGTTCCCATGGATTGGAAGGAGTCTCGTCGGGTCCCATTATTTAAGGGGAGGATGAATTCGGACCCTGGGAAACTGTTGGGAAGTATTATCGTCAATGCGATTTGTCATCTCTTGAAATGTTCAGATGCAGAAACAAGGTCCTGACTCACTCGCTCCAATGAGTTCATTTAGCTGGGACCCGTGGAATGACTGATGGTCCTCCTGCTGATCTTATCTATCTTGATTTCCAGGGCATTTCAGAACGGATCACATAGAAGACCAGGTCTGATCGGTGAAGCGCGATTATTCAACAGAAGACGGCTGATTTAGATCATAGATCATAGAATTTACAGTGCAGAAGGAGGCCATTCGGCCCATCGAGTCTGCACCGGATCTTTGGAAAGAGCACCCTACCCAAGCCCACACCTCCACCCTATCCCAGTAACCCCACCCGGCACTAAGGGCAATTTTGGACACTAAGGGGCATTTTATCACGGCCAATTCACCTAACCTGCACATCTTTGGACTGTGGGAGGAAACCGGAGCACCCGGAGGAAACCCACGCACACACGGGGAGAACGTGCAGATTCCGCACAGACAGTGGCCCCAGCCGGGAATCGAACCTGGGACCCTGGAGCTGTGAAGCAATTGTGCTAACTACTGTGCTACCGTGCTACCCAATTAGCTGGAGTCATTGGAACTGTAGGCACTGAGATCAGAGTTATAATTGCTTGCTTTGGACCAGAATTCTCACACTAACATTCATTCCACCTCTCACGTAACTGAGACACGTGAATCGTTGCACAATGCTACACATGAATAACATAATCCCAAAACAAGTGAACTTGTAGGGAGTGATTTATTCCAAGGCACTCTCCAAAATTCCAAGATGGCGCCGGAGCGAGGCGACTTCTTGCAAGCTGTGCCCAGTATACCCTCTAATTCTATCTTTTACTCTCGTTCTATGTTTCTCAAACTTCATTCTGACTCTTTTAAACTCTCTAACATTGTTCTAATTCAATTACTTACAGATTTAGCGATCTTTAGGACCCGGGAGACACCTGAAACTGACAACTTGAAATCGACCCGGATCAGCCGACCACGTGGGAGCAGCTGCCGGAGCTGCAGTCCCAGGCCTGGGGATTCCCCTGCAGTGGCTGCCGGACCTGCAGGCCCCGGCCTGGGGATTCCCCTACTGTGGCTGCCAGAGACCAGGAAAACGCCCGCAAAGCCAGGGCCTTCACTCTGTAGGCTCCCAGAGACCTGGAAAACACCGCAGAAGCCGGGACCTCCACTCTGCTGTTCTCCAACGACCAGACCAGCATCGCGGCAGCTGGGGCCCTCTCCCCCTCTCTCTCCCCCCCCCAGCTCCCAACCCCACTGACCCTGAGAGCTGTGACCCCCTACAGACCCCAAGCTCTCCCTCCAGGGAGCTGTTTAGCACAGGGCTAAATCACTGGCTTTGAAAGCAGACCAAGGCAGGCCAGCAGCACGGTTCAATTCCCGTAACAGCCTCCCCGAACAGGCGCCGGAATGTGGCGACTAGGGGCTTTTCACAGTAACTTCATTGAAGCCTACTTGTGACAATACGCGATTTTCATTTCATTTCATTTTAATTTCAGTCCCCCCCTCTACAGTCGCCCCACACTCCAGAAAATCAACTCCCACAGCCTAACTATCACTAATACTGCTCTTTTAAATTTACTTGCAGGTCTAGAGATCCCCTGTCCTCTGAAGGAAGACCGCGATCTGGAAGGGACCCTGCGGACCCCAACCCACGTACCCGGCCATCGCCTCATCCGCAACCGTGACCCCAGCGACGTCATCCACTTATCGGCCTTCACCCCATCCACGCCGGAGTGTGGTCTGGACATCCAGCGACCTGTGAAGACAATCCACAGCCCGACAACCACCCGGAACGGTCAACCGTGCAGACCCACCTACCGACGCAGGAACCGCAAGCAAGGCAACAAATCCGCCATCCACACACTGACCAGAGTGAATAACCTCATTGGACACAACTATACCCTTAACACCGCATACTCTCACCGTCTCCCAGGCTCGAAAAGAAGCCGTCACTCCAGGAAGCATGGAAAACGTGCAGGTCTGCAGGTGAGAGTGAATCAACGCGGCCCCAAAGACCCTCTGCCTAGCTTACTCCCAGCTAATGTCCAATCTCTAGAAAACAAACTGGACGAACTTAAAGCCAGACTCACTTTTCAAAGAGAACTGAGAGACTGCTGTGTGCTCTGTTTCACGGAGACATGGCTCACTCCTGCTTCACCGGACTGTGCCCTACAACTAGAGGGCTTCTCAATCCACCGAATGGATCATACGGCGGCCTCAGGTAAGGCAAGGGGCGGTGGGGTCTGCCTCCTAATCAACAGCTCCTGGTGCTGAGATGTAGCAACACTGGCGAGTTTCTGCTCCCCGGACCTAGAATACCTGACGCTAAAATGCCGCCCCTACTACCTTCCGCGGGAGGTCAGCTCCTTTATCCTGACAGCAGTTTACATCCCACCCCATACGGATGTGAAAATCGCGCTGGACGAAATATTCACCACCACAAATAGCCTTGAAACGAAACATCCCGAGGCCTTGTTCATTGTAGCTGGGACTTCAATCAGGCCAAGCTCAAGAGCGTACTACCAAGTTACCACCAACACGTCACCTGTTCCACCAGAGGCCCAAACATCCTGGGCCACTGCTACACAAATATCAAACATGCCTACCGCTCTATCACCCGCCCACACTTTGGCAAATCTGACCACAAGGCTGTGCTCCTGCTCCTGGCTTATGAGCAAAAACTGAAGCGGGAGAATCCGTGAAAGAAAGTCGTGCAATGTTGGTCTGAGGAATCGGATGATCTCCTACGGGACTGCTTAGAGTCAGTGGACTGGTCAGTATTTAAAAACCCTGCGACCAGCCTGAATGAGTTACGCCACTACAGTAACTGACTTCATTAGTAAGTGTGTAGAAGACTGTGTGCCAAAGAAGCAAATCCGCGTGTTTCCCAACCGGAAACCCTGGATGAACAGGGATATCCACTGCTTGCTGAAGTCTCGGTCTGAGGCGTTCAAGTCAGGCGACCCTGACCTCCACAAGAAAGCCAGATATGATCTAAGGAGATCCATCAAAGATGCCAAAAGACAGTACCGGACCAAGCTCGATTCCCAGGCTAGCCACATGGACCTCCGCCGACTATGGCAAGGTCTGCAAGACATAACGGGCTACAAGATGAAGGCATGTAAAATCGTCGGCTCCAACGCACCCCTCCCTGATGAGCTCAACCCATTCTATGCCCGCTTTGAGCAAGAGGTCAGCGAGAGCGAGCTCTCCACCCCAGAAGCCACGGATGCACTTGTATCTGAGATCACCATTGCAGACGTCAGAGCAGCAGCCTTCTCGAAGGTCAACCCATGGAAAGCCACTGGCCCGGATGGGATACCCGGACGGGCACTCAGGTCTTGCGTGGATCAGCTATGTATTCGCAGACATCTTCAACCTCTCTTTACAACAATTTCAGGTCCCGATCTGCTTCAAGAAGACGACCATCATCCCTGTACCAAAAAAAGGCAAGCAGCGTGCCTTAATGACTATCGTCCAGTGGCTCTGACATCCATCATCATGAAGTGCTTCAAAAGGTTAGTCATGGGCACAAATCAACTCCAGCCTCCTAGATTGCTTTGATCCACTACAGTTCACCTACCGCTGCAACAGGTCCACAGCAGACATCATCTCCATGGCCCTGCACTCTACCCTGGACCACCTAGATAACAAAGACACCTATGTCAAACTCCTATTTATCGACTGCAGCTCAGCCTTCAACACCACCATTCCTACGAAACTCATCTCCAAACTCCATGGCCTTGGCCTCGGCTCCTCCCTCTGCGACTGGATCCTAAACTTTCTAACCTACAGGCCACAATCAGTAAAGATAGGCAACAACACCTCTTCCACAATCATCCTCAACACCGGTGCCCCACAAGGCTGTGTCCTCAGCCCCTACTATACTCTTTGTACACCTATGACTGTGTGGCCAGATTCCCCTCAAACTTGATTTTCAGATTTGCTGATGACACCACCATAGTGGGTCGGATTTCAAACAATGACGAGTCAGAGTACAGGAATGAGATCGAGAATCTGGTGAACTGGTGCGCTGACAGTAATCTCTCCCTCAATGTCAACAAAACGAAGGAGATTATCATCGACTTCAGGAAGCGTAGTGGAAAACATGCCCTTGTCTACATCAATGGGAACAAAGTAGAAAGGATCGAGAGCTTCAAGTTTTTAGGTGTCCAGATCACCAACAGCCTGTCCTGGTCCCCCCATGCCGACACGAGAGATAAGAAAGCCCACCAACGACTCGACTTTCTCAGAAGACTAAGGAAATTTGGCATGTCAGCTACGACACTCACCAACTTCTACAGATGCACCATAGAAAGCATTCTTTCTGGTTGTAGCACAGATTGGTATGGATCCTGCTCTACCCAACACCGCAGGAAATTACAAAAGGTCGTGAATGTAGCCCAGTCCATCACGCAAACCTCCCATCCATCGACTCGGTCTACAATTCCCGCTGCCTCGGAAAGGCAGCCAGCATAATTAAGGACCCCACGCACGCCGGACATACTCTCTTCCACCTTCTTCCGTCAGGAAAAAGATACCAAAGTTTGAGGTCACGTACCAACCAACTCAAGAACAGCTTCCTCCCTACTGCCATCAGACGTTTGAATGGACCTACCTCGTATTAAGTTGATTTTGCACCTTGCTATAACTGTAACATTATAGTCTGCAGTCTCTCCTTCCTTCCCTATGTACTGTATCCATTGTTTGTACAGCATGCAAGAAACAATACTTTTCACTGTATACCAATACATATAATTTACAGTGCAGAAGGAGGCCATTCGGCTCTTGGAAAGAGGTCAAGGTCAACACCGCCACCCTATCCCCATAACCCAGTAACCCCACCCGACACTAAGGACAATTTTGGACACTAAGGGCAATTTATCATGGCCAACCCACCTAACCTGCACATCTTTGGACTGTGGGAGGAAACCGGAGCACCCGGAGGAAACCCACGCACACACGGGGAGAACGTGCAGACTCTGCACAGACAGTGACCCAAGCCGGGAATCGAACCTGGGACTCTGGAGCTGTGAAGCAATTGTGCTATCCACTATGCTACCGTGCTGCCCATGCAAAATACATGTGGCAATAATAAATCAAATCAAATCAAATCAAGAAGTGGTACATACGAGTCGGGAATTCAGTGGTGAAGAAGGAACAACAGATCATCTGGAGAGAAGCCAGACAAATTAAACAACCTTATTGAGGGTAAAATCCAGATTCAAATGGACCGTGCACGCAGAGAAACTAGGCAGGAGATTGCAGGGGTACATTTCGAGGATGGGGATTCTAATAGAAAAAGCCAGCCTGGACTTGCAGAGGCAAGGCAGGATTTAACCAACTTGACTGAATTCTTTTTAACAATCTAACAGAAAGATTAGGCAAGGGCAGTTTGACGACTGTGTGGTGCACATGTGTTGTACCTTCATGAGGTGACACAGAAGACACTCTTGACAGATGTCAGGAAGAATGGAGTCACGGCCAAATGCATAATAGATTAACCAATGGCTACCAAAACAGAAAGCATAGAGTTGGAGTTAAAGAAATGTCCTCAAATTGGCGTAAAGTGGTACCCTTCCAGGGATCATCGATTATCATAGAATTTACAGAGCAGAAGGAGGCCATTCAGCCCATCGAGTCTGCACCGGCTCTTTGAAAGAGCACCCTACCCAAGGTCAACACCGCCACCCTATCCCCATAACCCAGTAACCCCACCCAACACTAAGGGCAATTTTGGACACTAAGGGTAATTTATCATGGCCAATCCACCTAACCCGCACATCTTTGGACTGTGGGAGGAAACCGGAGCACCCGGAGGAAACCCACGCAGACACGGGGAGAACGTGCAGACTCCGCACAGACAGTGACCCAAGCCAGAATCGAACCTGGGACCCTGGAGCTGTGAAGCAATTGTGCTATCCACAAGGCTACCGTGCTGCCCTCTGTATACCCTCTGATGTTCATTACAGGTGAGGTTTCTGACTGTTGATGCCATCTGTATATTCTGGTCCTGCTGACGGCAACCGCCCCCCCCCCCCCCCCCCCCCCCCCACCTCACTTGCCATTTCCCAGTGGGAAATCGCATTGACAGCGGTGGGACCAGAACATCCCGCCACCGGACAACGGTGGGTCGTCTTCCGCCGGCAAGAAACACATGGCGCGGGGGGGGGGGGGGGCGAGAAAGTTTTGCCCAATATCTTCTGCTCCCCAGCTAAACAAGTTGACAGCCTGGGTGGACACACCACCCAGCAGGAGGACTCCTGGGGATGGTCCCCAGCAATCAGAAGGGGTTAACAGTTAGAGCTGGGGGGTGAGGGGAGAGGTCATGATGTGGAGGAGAGGAGAGGGGTTACGATGTGAAGAGGGGCCATGTTGTGGAACTGCTGCTCAGAACTGAACACAATGCTTCAGCATAGCCCGCAACCTTTGGAACGATTAACCGTGACACCCTTGTGCTTCTTTATTGCATTCATTGCTTCCTGTTTGCGACCCATGCATATCTCATACATTGTCTCACCAGTTTGTTAGCTTAAAATATATTGGCCTGGAATTTCATTGAATCATAACATAGTTCGAGGACATTCTGTCCATCATCGCCATGCCAGCTGCACCTCAATCAGTCCCACCCAAGCATCCTTTGCCAGGAACCCGTGCAATTTTAGAAAAAATCTTCAGGTGTTTATCCATCCCAGTTTGAAAGCCTCAATTGAATCCGCCTTCAATCCCCTCAGGCGGTGCATTCCAGATCTTAACCACACGCTACGTGAAAAAGTTGAAAAAATTTTTTTTTTTTTTTTTTAAGAGTAGCCAATTCTTTTTTTCCAACTTAAGGAGCAATTTAGCGTGTCCAATCCACCTACCCTGCACATTTCTTTGGCTTGTGGGGGTGAGACCCACGCAGACATGGGGAAAATGTGCAAACTCCACACGGACAGTGACCCGGGGCCGGGATCGAACCCGGGTCCTCAGCGCCGTGAGGCAGCAGTGCTAACCACTGCGCCACCGTGCCGCCCCTGCGGCTTATCCTCATGAACAATTTCTTCTCCTGCCAGCCACCTGAAGTTGGTGTCCTCTGCTTCTCGGTCCTTCTGGAAACAAGGACCGTTTCTCCCTATCTACTCTGTCCAGATCCCTGGTGATTCTGAACGCCTCGATCAAATCTACAGCCTCTTCAGTCCATCCATGGAAATGAACTTCCTCGTCCCTCAAGTCACCGGAAATCAGCTACTTGGGAGCGAAAGAATTCCCAGTGAAAATTAAATCCAGTGCAAGGAGAGTTTCCATCATCCTTTGCTCGAGGCCAGCCCTGCTCACAGAACTGGCCCTACCTCCAGATTGAATCAAATACCAGGTCCGCTCATTCTCCCTGCCGGTGAGCCTTGGCTGAGGTTAACCTTTTTGTTTGGGCACAAGGGCACTAAGTTGTTTTAAAAGCTTTCAACTGCATATTTAGTAAGAAACTGCACCAATGATCCGGTATAGTTTCTTCAAAGCAATTTGCATATATTTAAAATCAGGTTACTCAAGAGGGAGATGAGACACTTAAATTAACAATGCATTTTTTTGGTGCTCAATCCAGTTTCAGCTGCTTTAATCAAACGGCACTAGATTACCACTCTGAAATATATTGAGGAATTCTCTTTCAGAAATAAAAATGTCAGGGAGCCTATCTGATGGTGACAGTTCCTGGAGCCTCACAAATCACCTCAATGTACAATTCAACACCTGTGACTGGTGTTGCCAATCCTCCAGGAATTGAAGATCAATCTCCAGGACTCCGCTGTGGGCAATCCCGGAGGAAAATCATCGGGACATGAAAAGAATCTTGTTTTCTTTTGTGATTTGCTTCAAACATTTCCCCTGGCCAGATATAAAAAGGTTGAAAATGGAAGAAAAAAAGGGTCGCCCTGTTGGGTCATGAACCTTTTTACGATTCGGCTGCCGTAGGAAGGCAGCGCGTCACAAGCATGGATGTGTTGGCCAACGTAAGGCTGGAGCGTGGGGATAAGTCATCTGGTGAAACCTCCAAGAGCACATTTAATCACAGTTTCGTAGCATCCCTACAGTGCAGAAGGAGGCCATTTGGCCCATCGGGTCTGCACCTGCCCTTGGAAAGATCACCGTACTTAAGCCAAAATCTCCACAACCCAGTAACCCTACCTAACCTTTTGGACACTAAGGGCAATTTAGCATGGCCAATCCACCTAACCCTCACATCTTTGGACTGTGGGAGGAAACCGGAGCACCCGGAGGAAACCCACGCAGACACAGGGTGAACGTACAGTTTCCACACAGACAGTGACTCAAGCCAGTAATCGCACCTGGGACCCTGGCGTTGTGACGCAACAGTGCTAACCACTGCGCCACCCTGCATCGGAGCACCCGGAGGAAACCCATGCAGACATGTGGAGAAGTTGCAAACTCCACACAGGCAGTGACCCGAAGCTGGAATTGAACCCGGTTCCCTGATGCTGTGAGACTAACCACTAAGCCACTGTGCCACCCTTGTGCCACAGTTGGCAATGCTATCAGGGCAGGGGGTCTCCCACCTGCCCACTGGAATTGCTCAGGAAAATTGGAAATGGGGCACCGCCATGGAGTTGAGTTAAAGAGCTGGAGCAAAGCCCACTTCAATGACACACAGGTTCCCTGCCGTGAGATCTGTTGTATTAAAGATTCCACCACATGTATTCCATTTTTTCCTGTGTGTATCTTAACTTTCCCACAGCATTTCGACGCCACTCCCCTCTGTGATTAATTCTGAGTCAGACAGTAATTACAGGAACAAGTTTCACATTTCTTGTCTTTACTCGCAATTCACCACATTGCTTCTTGGATCCTCTAACCTTTGTCACTGGGACTTTTAGGCAGTTTTTTGTTTAGAATTTAGTTTAATTCGATTAATGGGAATGGACCCAAACGTTCCAGATTCCACTTATGCCGGAATCAAACCAAAAAACAAAATGCTCCAGGCACTAATGAATCCAGTCCTAAATTGGAAGTTCTCATCGGGGGCGGGGTGGTTGTCACACCCGTAGAATTTTATCAACTTTATCCAGTTCCATTTTGCTGTTCGTTTTTGAATCTGCAACAACTATTCTACCTGGCAGTGAACTCCAAATGCTAACATCTGTTGCATAAAAATCTTTTTTCCTCACGTTACCCTTGGTTCTTTTGCAATTCACCTTAAAAATGGGTGGCAAGGTGCCGCAGTGGGTAGCACTGCTCCCTCACAGCGCCACAGTCCCGGGTTTGATTCCAGCCTTGGGCGACTGTCTGTGTGGAGTTTGCACGTTCTCCCCGTGTCTTTTTTCCGGGTGCTCCAGTGTCCTCCCACAGTCCAAAGATGTGCAGGTTAGGCAGATTGGCCATGCTAAATTGCCCCTTGGTGTCCAGGGGTGTACAGGTTCGGTTATGGGGTTACGGGGATAGGGCGGGGTGCGGGCGGGGGAGTGGACCTGGGTAGAGTGCTCTTTCGGAGTGTCGGTGTCGGCGCAATGGGCCAAATCGCCTCCTTCTGCACTGTAGCGAATCAATGATGCTCTCTGGTTCTCAAGCAATTAAAGCAGCAGTTCATAAACGCCTCTGTCACATTTCCAATAACCTTCTCTTTGGTAAGGAAAGCCTCACCAGCTTCTCCATGTAACTACAATCCCTCACATCTGGCACCCACTCCAGCAAATGTTTTCTTCTGCCTTCTCCAAAGCCTCCAGGCTGGGTTTTTCCATCCGGAGGCAGACACCGTGATCCCTCCACAGGGTGGCCTGTGGATCTGTGGATGCTCACACACCCAGGTAGGCAGGGAGAGCCTCTATGCCGGTCAGGCACGCTGACCCACCCCCAGCCTGTCACCAAGTGCCCACCTTCAGACACCTAAAATGACCGCTGGCGCATAACCCTAGGGACCGAACGGAAAATTCCAGTTGGCCTCCTTTAATTGCCCTCAGTTACATGTTGGGACAGGTTAATTGCCGTGGGATGGAGTCGGAGAGCTGGCGTGCCGTCCGATGGGGATACTTTTTGATTGCTCCTGGTTCCAATGATGTTCATTACAGGTGAGGTTTCTGACTGTTGTAATAGTAATGTATGTACAAGGGAATGATGTGACTTCTGTTGTTATGGAGCAATGACATTGCAGTGGGTTACCATCACAAGTAGACACGACCACATTCCTGAACAGATGTGCGCATCAACATAGGTCTGGAGAACAATGTTCTCTTCAAAGCGCGTGGGCGAGGTCCTCTGGCATGTTTCCCGGGGGCAGGTGGCCCGCCGTTGGCCAGCAGCAGGGTCTTCTGGCCCCGCCACTGTCAATGGGATGTCCCATTAAATCCACCCCACGCAGCTGGGAAACCCACCGCGAGGGTGCGCCGTCGGGCAGGACGGAAATATCCCGCCGGCAAGAACAGCCGGTATATCTTGCCCACTGAGTTGTAAATTAAATAGTCATTTGTTTAGTGTGGAGGTCGCCCATGCTGCCCACAACAGCCTTTCCAACCTACGTGCACCAGTTTCCTGCGGTCTGGGGTATCGGTAAGCTGCTAGCAATGCCCATGGGCTCTGCAGCGAACATTTATTTTCAGTCCTAAAATGTATCAACTTGCAATTATGTAGCAACTTGAAAATAGTAAAACTTTCCGAGAAATTTCACAAAGACATTATGAAATAAAATTTGACGGAGGCCATAGTGAAATGTGCTTGGTCGAAAATCTCAATGGAAGGACCATATTAATGGAGGCAAGAGAGAGAGAGATAGGTGGAGATAATTAGCAAGAAAACCCTTGGGATGTTGATGACTGAATGCACTGCCAACATGTGGAGTGATAAAAATCAGGAACACAGAAAAGGCCAAGATTGGAGGCAAAAGCTATCGCCAGGGTATCTTTTTCTTGTTTCTTTATTGTGGAATGTTTGGAGTGATTGCACCGTGTCCCAACACCTCTCATACTGAAGCAGTCTGTTTCCATATACAGCAAGAACTGGACAACATTTAGGCTTGGGCTGATAAATGGCAACTTACATTCATGCCATACTAGTGCTGGCAATGGTCATCTCCAACAAGAGAAGATGTAGCCATGACCTCTTGTTGTTCAATGGCAGTATCATTGCTGAATTAACACCTTGAAGATGGGCGACATCATTGACCAGAAACTGAACTGGACCAGCCATGTAAATATTGCAGCTGCAAGAGCAGGTATGGGGCGAGGAATCCTGTGGTGGGTAACTCGCCTCCTGACTTCCCAAAGCCTGTCCACCATCTACAAGACACAAGCCTGGAGTGTGATGGAAGACTCCTCACTTCCCCAGGTGGAGCGCCAACAACATTCAAGAATCACAGCAGCATCCAGGGCAAAGCAGTCCACATGATTGGCATCTCATCCACCACCATATCGATTCACTCCCTCCACCATCAACGCACAGTGGCAGCCGTGTACTATACATAAGTTGTGCTGCAGCAATTCATCAAGCCTCATTCAAAAGCTCTTTACAAACCCACAAGCTCTCCAACCTAGAAGGACAAGGATAACAGATGCATGAGAACACTGCTGTAATGGTGTTGGTTACAGAATGTATCTGTTCACAAAAGTGTTGCAGTCTTCTGTATGTTAACAGCAAGTCTTTATTTACTAATTTGCAACTATAAACCTATACAGAAATGGACATATAACTTTAAGTCGAGCAGAAGAAATGAGGAACTCAAAAGTTGCAAAATAGCACACAGTGCTATTCAGATCTTGAATAGAAGAACTCAGCCTTTCTGGCAACTGAGGGATCTGAGGTATACCATGCGATCGGTTTGCTGGTGGCCAACGATCGTATTCTGCCCGGTGACAGACAGTGATTGGGTTCAGCCAAATGTTGCGACTCTGGGTCAAGTGAGGCTAGAATTGACCATGCACTAGCCCAGGGTGTCACAACACTCTATATGTGTGGGACCCCCATACAGGACACCAATTTCTCCTCCAAGCCACACATCATCCTGCATTGGAACTATGAACTATATCACTGTTGCTTCATCGCCGCTCGATCGCGATCAAAAAACTGGAACTCACTTGCTGACAACACTGTGGGTGTACCTACACCAAATTAACTGCCGAGCCTCAAGAAGATGGTTTACCACCACCTTCTCAAGGACAATTAGCAATGGGAAAACAACTGCTGCCTAGCCAGCGATGATCTAATCCCATGAAATAATAGAAAATAATTCCAAGATGCTTCAACTCTCTTAGAGAACAATGATAGGTAACTATAACTGAGAAATTACAAAATCCCATAGCCGTACACAGTTTCCTTCTCACGCCAGCTGGTAGGCATCTTGAAGCCATTTCCTCTCCCAGAGGCATTGTTCAGTAGTCCAAAAGCAACAGATTAGGACAAAAGCAGTGAATTGGAACTCATGTCAGCATCAATTTTGCATAATTAAGTATCTGCCTGTAAAAGTACCGCGCCCATGACGCTGCAGAAATTACATTGATGCCTGTCACTGACGGAGTTATGTCAGGTTTAGTTCTGCACACACACACATTGGGCCTACGGTTCCCTTGCAACCTTGCGAATTGGCTGCGCAACTATCTGATACTCATTTTTTAAATAGTGGAGAACTCACCAGGCACCACCACTAGCAATACAAAGTATTACATGAGGTACAAATGACAAATGAGGTAGCATAACACACTGGACACATGCTACCACTAACACCCCACAGGGTGATAGAAATGACTGTACCTTTTTCCTTTGTCGGCACTTGGCATTTTTACTGTGAGGGAAAAATGCGTCTGTCGCCAAACACAAGCCAAACAAATATATGCAGTGAGCAGCACAAATTGCGGTCAAGTACAGTACAACGACTGATGCTCAGCAATGGCAAGTCACAGACCTTCAGCAATTTTGAGCTGTTCCTTCTCAATGGATTACATTTGAGGTGGGTTGGGGTAGGTGTACAATGATAGTTGCATTACTGGCCTAGTAATCCAAATGCTCAGCCTAGTGATCTGGTTGACTCTTAGCTGTCCAGTGATACAGCCCAGCAAACTGTAGCCATCTGGAATGGCCACTTACAAAGGATCCCGGGAAACATGGCCACCTGCAAAGGACCATGGGAAATATGGTCAACCCAGGACTCAGACGCTCAGAGCTTATGTATATTGGCAACTCAGATAACTAGACGCTATCGAGACCCCCAGCTACTTTGCATTCTAATGGCCCATTTCCCCAGAGCAAAAGACCTGTACTCAGGTAACAGATACAGAAACAGACTCATCGGTGCCACTCCATTTGCTCAGGGAGCCCAAAAAAGCCAAGGTGTGACCGCTCAGGGCACGCCCCGCCATCAAGGCACCCGCCCCTTTATTGGCCAAAATCGAAGGTCGTAATCGGAGCCTGCCGAATTATTGGGTCCAAAGCTAAGGACCACCCAAAAGAGTGCGAAACCCCATAATGATAAAGAGAGACACTGCCATGTGTTCGGTCTCTCTTGGCCCCGGCGCTCGGTCTCTCGTGGCCCCGACCTACGCCTAAAACCAAGTGCAGCATCACGACCAGAAGACCAGTTCAAGACCAACGATCGCTACCAGATGGATGAGCCCAGCAGAAACAAAGTCACTTCTCCAGACCCAGCCACGCAAGATCTGAACAAAGGCCTTGTTCCTCTGCATAAAGCTGGGTGCCTGACGTTAAGTACAGGTTGTTGTCATGTTAGGTGTAATTTAGCTTGTAGTGTTTTATGTTGCATGTCGAAGGAATTCTTGTGTGTAAATAAACTATCTTTGAACTTGAACTAACTAACTGGTTGTTTGGTCTTTGATCGATATCCGGTAAAACCTTGTGGTGGTATCATTTGATACCTGGCGACTCTGAAAAGCAATATCATCATTAATAACTGTCATATCAGTATCCAGTTAAAAAGAGCAGCATTATTGGCGACATCTGACGGGACTCGACCTAGAAGTGATTTTGTCACTCCGAGAGAACCCACAAAACTTTGCATTAGAAACCCAATTGAGAAAAGTGAAAGAAACCACAAGTGTAAGGCCCGTATCGATCTCCAAGATTCGGAAGTGTGTATTAACTTGCATGCGTACTAACAGGGATATAAGGTAAACTCGTTAGATTTTGTTGCGTAAAACTATCGGGAGTATTGTGAATCGGAAAATAGCCTAGGCCATACCCGCTGTTCGAATCGCCGCCTTATTCCCCCCTGTTCCAAATTAACGTGAGGAAAAGAGATAATAAAGCAACGGCAGCAAAGGCAATGGAACGCCAAATGAACCCGCAGGAACCCGAGGTCGCAGCGACCAGTAGAGCAGAGCAGTGCCCCATATGGGAAGAGGAATTGAGAAAGTATTTGAAGGGGAAAGGATGGCCCCTTTGGTCCGAGTTTTGTTCAAATGAAGAGTCAGATCCAGGAAGCATAGGACAAACCTGGTGGGACAACCTAACCGAGGTACATAAAAAGAATGCAGTGAAAGTTCGTAAGCCGATGGCAATCGTGTCCTGTTTGGCACAATTGCGAGGCACAGAGGAGGTCGTGAGGACACTCCGCAGACAGCTAGTTGAGAAAGAGGAGAAGAATGAGGGAAACTTTAGGGAATGTGAGAAAATTAATGAGCGACTCCGGGAACAGTTGGCAGCTAAAGATAAAGAGATGGCTGATGTCAAACGGGCACACAAATCTTGTTTAGTTCACCTTAGCAGCTTTCAGACCCAGTACGATAAAGCCGACCAAGATACACAGCGCGCAATTTTGGTTCGAGAAGAGACGGAACAGCAGGTAGAACAGCTAAAGAGGGCAGCACGGTGGCGCAGTGGGTTAGCCCTGCTGCCTCACAGCGCCGAGGTCCCAGGTTCGATCCCGGCTCTGGGTCACTGTCCGTGTGGAGTTTACACATTCTCCCCGTGTTTGCGTGAGTTTCACCCCCACAACCCAAAGATGTGCAGGGTAGGTGGATTGGCCTCGCTAAATTGACCCTTAATTGGAAAAAATGAATTGGGTACTCTAAATTTATTTTTTAAAAAGAACAGCTAAAGAAACAATGCGCAGATTTGAAGGCAGCTTTACGAGCACTCCACAACGGAACAAAGACAGAGTACAGTAGATCACGCTAAATGTAGGCAACAAATAGCAAAGTTACAGTCACTGCTTTCAGTGCAAAACGGCTTCAGAGATACCTTTGGACCGAATTTAGATCAGGAGAATGGCCCCAGTTGGCAAGAACTAAATGAAACCGCCCATAGATACGTGGAGGATACAGAAAATCAGAATAGAGCCCCCCAGGCCCTGAAAAGGAAAGCACCCGCACCACCGACTGCACAGGTAGCACACCCCCCCATGAATCCAGTCACCACACAGCGCACGTCACAGGATCGCGAGGAGCCCAATTTAGTTTACACCACCTCACTAACCATCACCCAATTGAGAGATGCCTGCGCCAAAATTGAACCATTTGAACCCACAGCAGACTCGCATAATTTCTTTGAGAGAGTACGACAGCAAACAGTTATGTACGGTCTGGATGAACCGGAGGAAGTTAAGCTTTTAGTCATGAGCCTTGACCCGTTTGTTAGCTCAGCTTTGCCAGAACCCCAGAATGTGAGAGGAGGAAGCCTCCAGGAGATGAAGGCAACTATTTTAGACGCAATTGGATACAACAGAGGAGATCCCATAGAAGGTTTGAACTGATGTAGACAAAAGAAGAGAGAGCATCCGACTGTATACGCAGGTCGCCTTTGGATCCATTTTAAAGCGGTATTTGGGGAATTGAACCACACACATTAAGATAACGACAACACAACTAAATGGGCTCGTACTTTAGACTCCCGCGCCACAGAAGCAGGTCAAAAGGCTTATGCAAATTATGACCCCGCAGACGCCACACATAATGAAGTTTGGGTTTTAAAGCAACCCTCCAGAGCTTGGGAACAATCCCTACAAAGGAAGGTAGATCAGGAGAAGGCAGAAGCAAATATGAATTCAGTCAGGACTACTCAGGACCTTGCATGGGTAAATGAGGGCAGAAATGAAGGTCAGCACCCCAGAGCACAGGCACCATGAGGTTGCTATAATTGTGGACAAAAGGGACATTACGCCCGCAAACGCAACGCCCCCCCGAACCAGCAATGGAACCAGCAATCGAACGCCCCACCTAGGAACAATGTTAGGCCCATACATAGCATTAGCGCCCAATCAGATAATGCAGTGATTAATAGCACAGATTGGCGGTGTTCGTTCTCCCCAACTTGGGTCTGCGACACACTCTGGGACAAATCAGGCAGACCAGTAGTCACACGCACAGTCCGGGGACACCCAGTAGAGTTCCTTTGGGACACAGGAAGGTCCCACACCACTTTAAACTCCTCCACAATGTTTCAGCGCGACAAATGGCCCACCACAGACACCATCACTCTTAGAGGATTTACAGGACATGTACAGCAGGGATACATTACGGCCTCCGTAGATATTCAAATCGGCAACGTGAACACCAAGCACCCCTTTGTTTTAGTGGACTTGCCCCAAACAGCAGAGCACATTTTAGGAATCGACTTCATGAGTTCACACAATCTTTCCTTTGACCCCGTGAATAAGTGTGCATGAAAAATGGCCAGAACAGCAAGAGCCCCCGCCACACTCACAGTAGGAGACTACGAACATAGAATCTGCTCAGTAGGCAACTATTGGTTTGATCCGCAAGCCATTTGTACAGATAAGATAATTAGAGAGGTCCTAAGAAAACATGAAGCATCCTTCACTCAGCAGAAGCACGATTGTGGAAAAATTCCGGGAACAGTCACAATTACAGGTTCCGATCCCAAGCCCCAGAAGCAGTACGGTTTCCCACAGCAAGCCGAGGGTGTGATTGCAAAAGTTATCAATAGCTTACTCGATCAAGGAGTAATTCGGCCCGTAGCCTCAACAAACAATGCCCCAATTTGGCCCGTAAAGAAACCCAACAGTTCAGGGAGATTGACCATTGACTACCGAGAGCTCAATAAGGTCACCCCATTAGCAGCCCCCACCGTTACCATGAGTCCCAAAACCATGCTGAAGCAGGGTGTACATGCTAAGTACTTTACTGTGCTGGACATTAGCAATGGCTTTTGGTCCATTCACTTAGATAAGGCCTGTCAATACAAGTTTGCATTCGCACTTCAAGGACAGCAGTATACGTGGACATGCCTCACACAAGGTTTCCACAACTCCCCCTCCATCTTTCACCGACAATTGGCCAATGGACTTTCAAAATTTTCCCGATCCGAATACCTTATGTGGACGGCTTACTCCTACAGACGGACACAAAGGAAGAGCATGTCAAGCTTCTTTCCGAATTGCTAGATCTCTTACAATCAATTGGGTGCAAAGTCAACCCGAAAAAGCCCAGATCCTGAAAGAAAAGTTCCTTTACTTAGGTACCATTATCGCATACGGGAAAAGAGAGATCGAACAGAAACGGATTGAATCAATAGTTAAATTGCCCCTGCCCCACAATGTCACTGCACTCCGATCATTCTTAGGATTAGTTGGGTATTGTGTGAACCATATAGATGGTTTTGCCACAAAACAGCCCCACTTTCAGAACTCCTCAAAAAGAACGCCCCATGGGAATGGCTTCCTCAGCACACGGACACCATCGATTAATTAAAACACGCCCTTGGCACAGCCCCCGCTTTGCAGGTACCAGACCCACACTCTCCCTACACCATAGAAGTAGCGACCACTGACCGAACCCCATCGGCCGTACTACTACAGGAAAGACATGACCGCTTAGGACCCGTAGTCTATGCCTCACGAGTTTTGGATCCCGTGGAGCAAGGATTTTCAGCCTGTGAATGGCACTTGCTCGCAGTCTTTTGGGCAGTTCAATACTTTGCATATATTACAGGCCTCAAACCCGTAACGATTTTAACCGAGCACACCCCAAAGCAGCTATTGTTAGATGGTAGGTTAAAGGATGGTTCAATCAGCCAGATCAGAGCAGCTCGCTGGACACTCTTATTACAAGGAAGGGACATCACAGTTAAACAGACCAAGACCCTCACATTTTTAGCGGACAACCTGCAGAATGAAGGAACCCCACATGAGTGCCTGATCATTGCAGCCAAACACCACACAGGACCCTTTATTCCGAAATCACTACCCACACGAGCAGGCATCAGAACACAGAATCCCCCGACCACGGATAACTCTTAAAAAATTTATGCAGATGGTTCCTCCACCATTGACAATGGAAAAGGAATAACAGGATACGGTATTTACGTGGAAGATGCGCAGGGACGCGCATTAGAGGAAATATCTTTAAAATTGCCAGGCCACTTAGGATCACAAGCAGCCGAATTAGCAGCAATAGCATATGTAGTGCAGCACCCAGATTCTTTCCCGACCCCCACAGATATATATTCGGACAGTTTATATGTCTGCAATAGTTTGACAGAATTCGTGCCCCTGTGGGAATCTAGAGGATTCATATCCGCTGATGGTAAACCCCTGCCCTCAGCCCCATTATTGAAGCATATTCTTGAGATAGCAAAAGACCGCACATATGGCATAATCAAAGTCAGAAGCCATCATCGTTCCTCCCCACCCGGTAACGTAAAGGCAGACGCCTTAGCCAAGTCAGGATCACGACACAATCACTTTTGGCAACCCCCCAAGAGTGAACCAATACACGCATTCCAGGTTTCACAGACCAATATCGAAGATTTAGCCCAGGTCCAAAAGGCAGGCGACACTCTTAAGCAAGTTTTAGACGGAAACTAGCCAGTCCCCTGCGACAAATTCAAGGACTCACTGACTGTACAGGACAATATAATTTTCAAGAATGGAATTTATGTAGTCCCCACCCAGGACAGAAACCAGATAATTTGCCAGTTTCATTACGGACACGGACATCAGGGGATAGAAACCACCATTGCTCATTTCTGACCTTTGTGCCGGTGGCCCGATTTAAAAGCAGACGTCACGCATTATGTTGAGAATTGTTTAATCTGCACACAGAATAATACTGAAAGGTACTCCAGGAAAGGACAATTAAGACACACCCGACCTGTTAATGGTCCATGGACGAATTTACAGCTCGATGACATTGGTCCCCTCCTCTCCTGCAGAAATGGTTTTAAATATGTGTTGGTAGTAATCGACACCTTCACAAAATGGGTGGAAGAAGGACAAACACGGCTAAGGCTACAGCCGAGATCTTAACACAGCAGATATTTACACACTGGGGACTCCCCCACAGCATTGAATCAGACCAAGGTTCCCATTTCACCAGCAGCGTAATGCAGAAAGTCTTAACGATTTTTGGAACAAAACAGAAATTCCACATTGCTTATCACCCCCAATCCAGAGATATTGTGGAACGTATGAATCGGACCCTGAAAGCTACTATTAGGAAAATGGTGCAACAGCATAACACCACATGGGACACAGTTCTTGCATTCGCCCTTATGTTTATTAGGAACACAGTATCAAGTTCCACAGGATTAACCCCCCACACCCTCACGACCGGACGACCCATGAAAGGAACTGAGTATGTATTAGGACTTGATTTGGCCAGCCCCACAGTCACCGCCCTCACCCACGAAAAAGCTGTCCAACAACTCACGGAAAATATTAAAGCAGCCCAGCTCGCTGCAGCTGCCCGACTAGGCGCTAGGAAAAATCAGAGTAAGGCCTGCTTTGATAAAACAGTCCACCCAGTAGAGTATACAGTCAGTCAGCAAGTGATGGTTTCCCTGTATAATCCCAGTTTGTTCCTCACCCCGAAATTTGCAGGACCCTACTCCATTTCGGATAAAGTGAGCCCCTCTGTGGACAAAATAACGTACCCCAATGGAAAAACAGGTTGGTTCCAAATCAACCAGCTCAAAGTTTATGGAACCCAATGTAGCCACTCCCACCATGTCTCCCTAGCAATGGCAGACGATTCTGCCCCGCCCATCGACAACTTAGATCAGAAACCCCCCCAGCCAGGACAGCACGCCCACAGACCCGACCTTGTCTCCGCCCACAGATACGCCTTTCCACCTTGAGCTTGATTCGGACGACAGTACAGCCCCTGGAACCATGACCAGAACATGTTTTGCCCCCTGTACCCACTTTCACTGCCACAGCCAGAGCCATTGCCACCACCCAACAACGGAAATTTGGCATTTGCAGCTACCGCCCCTCATGACAAATGAACCCCCCAATGGCACCACGACAACTCTTGTTGATTAGTAAGGAATGACGATTCGGATCCCACGATGGCCCACGTGGCCACGGCACAGAAACGACAGACACGGGTTTGGCAACCGGGAGATGGTGTTGACTCAGAGTCTGACTCCCGTTACGGTAACCCTTTCGCGATGCTTTTTGATACGGAACCCTGAGGAGTCCAGATGATGAGAAAAATAAACTGCATGTGAATTACGGTGTCCTATTTCCTGAGGGAACCTGCCCGCTTTCTTTCTTTCTTTCTTTCTTATTGCTACATGGTTTTGAATTAATGTCGGCTCGACACAAAATTTCTTGATACAGTTTATTCGTCCGATCTCACATGGTTTTAATTAATGTCGGCCAGTTACAAAATTTCATGATACAGTCATGGTTACTCTTCTGAGGCCATTTACTGCCCAATGACCGTTAAAGGAACAAATTGTTGGATCCCACATGTTACAAATTCGGTCACCCAGGTAGAGAGTAACGGCACTAATCCCCGCCCTGCCTGAAGACCCCCAGTGCATCCGGTCAGCCAAGCTCGGGGAGTGGGGCAACGGCACTGATCACCGCCCTGCCCGGGGAATCCCACCCATTCTTGCCCTGCCGCGGCCCACAAGCACCTCATGCTTCGATCACTTCAAGTAATCTGGAATGGTTCTTTACACTCCTTACTGTCCTTGGCGGGTCTTTGTTTCTCCTTATCTGCTCTTTTGTGTGATTTAAAGAATGCCTTTTGCCACAGCCTGAACACTCAACTCTTTACTTTCTGCGACTCTTTGGTCACTACCCCAACTGCTATTTATATGTTTGACACACTTGGTTGTTACATATTTGCTGCTATACGTGAACTACCTCTGGACCCTGGACGGAGAAATTGTCCGCCCACTCACTGCATCGACCACAAGCTGCGGGATTCCTTGCACTGAAACAGAATTTTTTTTTCAGATGTCTTGTCTCTAAAATGGTTATTTCACAAAGAAAATGATGGAGCCACACGTGGTGATGATTCAAATGGGTAATTGAAGTTGAAGAGAGATAGACACACAAAACAAGATGTTAACCAACGATAATATGCTTGCACCCTCAGGAATATACTAAGAACGAAAAACAAAAAGACACGATGAAGACAGAACTGATGACCTCCATCGTGATCATCGCTGGACTCCTACAACTGCGCGCGTTGACAGCCTTTGTACCCAACACCACACCGGCCCCGGACGTGACCATACAATATGAGACCCCTAGCCACACCTCACATGAAAATAAACACTGAAACCCCCACATGGTGCGAGAACATTGTAAAATGGTATTCCCTTTCCGATACAGTAGAAGCCCTTTTGGTAATAGCAATACTCTGCAGTGTCGTTCAGACACTTAGACTCCGCAAATGGTGAAGGAGAGCCTCCCGCTCCCCGGTATACACACTCCGAGCCCCTTTCCTTGCAATCCAACAAACCCCACAAACCTTTTAAACCATTTTCACTGACAAAATAAAAAGATTGTACTTCTTCTATGACTGGAATAGATTCAGTAGAGATGTGATGCTGCTGTTTATTTCTTCAACATTATTGTACTGTACATAAGTTCCTTTTTGCTATTTGCCAGCAGCATGAGAGTAGCTGAGGTAATGATAGTCAGAGGTTCCCTTGTGTAAATAAGTTAAGTGTGTAATGGTTAAATGTTTTATAGTGGCCCCTTAGAGTTTATGAATTTATGATGTGTTGATAAAATTAGGTGAATGCTCCAAAAACATAGGACAGAGTAGAGTAGAACCTGTCCTTGACCAAGGGTAACCGGCACACCAAGGACGGATGAGGATCAACAGTGTGATGCACCACGCTTCCCGTTCAGGATCAGAAGGACGGGATGTAGCCATCTGGGATGGCCACTTACAAAGGATTCCAGGAAATATGGCCACACTGCAAAGGAGCATGGGAAATATGGTCAACCCAGGACTCAGACGCTCAGAGCTTATGAATATTGGCAACTCAGATAACTAGACGCCATTGAAACCCCCAGCTACTTTGCATTCTAATGGCCCATTTCCCCAGGTCAAAAGACCCGTACTCAGGTAACAGATACAGAAACAGACTCATCGGTGCCACTCCCTTCGTTCAGGGAGCCCAAAAAAGCCACGGTCAATGACCGCTCAGGACACGCCCCGCCATCAAGGCACCTGCCCCTTTATTGGCCAAAATCGAAGGTCGTAATCGAAGCCTGCCGAATTATTGGGTCTAAAGCTAAGGACCACCCAAAAGAGTGCGAAACCCCATAATAATAAAGAGAGACACTGCCATGTTTTCGGTCTCTCTTGGCCCTGGCACTCGCTCTCTCTTGGCCCCGATCTACGCCTAAAACCAAGTGTAGCATCACGACCAGAAGACAAGTTCAAGACCAACGATCGCTACCAGACGGATGAGCCCAGCAGAAATGAAGTCACTTCTCCAGACCCAGCCACGCAAGATCCGGACAAAGGCCTTGTTCCTCTGCATAAAGCCGGGTACCTGAAGTTAAGTACAGGTTGTTGTGGTGTTAGGTGTAAATTGGCTTGTAGTGTTTTATGTTGTATGTCGAAGTAATTTTTGTGTGTAAGTATATTATCACTTAACTTGAACTAAGTAACTAGTTGTTTGGTCTTTGATCGATATCCGGTAAAACCTTGTGGTGATATCATTTGATACCTGGCAAAGCAATATCATCATTAATAACTGTCATATTAGTATCCAGTTAAAAAGAGCAACAAAACTACTCAGTTGTACAGAGATGAAAATGAAATGAAATGAAAATGGCTTATTGTCACAAGTAGGCTTCAAATGAAGTTACTGTGAAAAACCCCTAGTCGCCACATTCCGGCGCATGTTCGGGGAGGCTGGTACGGGAATTGAACCGTGCTGCTGGCCTGCCTTGGTGTGCTTTAAAAGCCAGCGATTTAGCCCAGTGTGCTAAACCAGCCCCTAAGCCTTAATTGCCCACAAAGTACCCTCTAATTCTTTACTTAATGTGTGCAGGCCATTCAGTTAAACGTGTGGCTTCTGTAAATATTTTTGCTTGGCCATGCAGTTTTGGGGAAACATTGCTTATCCGTGCATGAAGAAATAAAATATGTTGTCACTGTTGCTGTTCTGCAGGAAAATGTTGTGGTTGTAATGAAATATCACGGCCGGGATTCTCCGAGCCCCCGCACCGCAATCGCGCCCGGCACGAGGGAGGAGACTGGGGCGTCAGATCAACGATGCCTTTGCGTGATTTTCTGGCTCCGGTCAGGGGCCATTGAAAGAGGCCCCGCAGCGATTCTCCGCGGTCGACCGTCCAAGTTCCTGCCGGCGTGGTACTCGTATGGTTCCACCCGGCGGGAGCTCGGCGTCGTGGCTGCGGTGGACGTCCTGGTGGGGGGGGCGGGAGATCAGTCTCTGAAGGGGGTCTCCATGACGGCTAGGCCCGCGATTGGGGGCCACTGATTGGCGTTCGCGCGTGATCTGGTGGGGCCCTACCTTCTTCCGCGCCGGCACGCATATGCAAACCCACGGCCGGAAGTGCAGGGCCTCGTATCGGCAACAGGAGCTGTGCAGCGCACACCGGGGCCCTGCAAGTCCCCTTTAAGCGGGGAATCACCCCGGATATTTTTGAAAAAATAGTCCCATTATTGGAGAATCCCAGCCCACATTCTCCCAATGTCACTGTGGTCTGCTGTGTGTGAGGCTTGTGCATGTGTGTGTGTGGGGGGGAGGGGGGGGGGAACGGGGAGGGTTGTGTGATACACATAATTAAATTAAATACAGTTCTACTGCAGGGTTAAAAACATCAAAAGGGGTTGGGTGTGAAAGCAAGCAAGTGGAGGTGGAAGTTAAAGTGTAGGTGAGCAAAGCTAGGATGGGACACCAATAAGCACTATGAATAGAAATTTGCATTAGGAGATAAGGGAATGAACTGGTGTTTAGCTACTGTATTTCAAAAAAAAAAAAAAAAATTATGACTCACAAAGATCATTAATGAGTAAGCAAAATGTCAATTTATTTTAACCAAACGTAGTAACCATAAAACAACAGTGGTGGCTCGGTGGCTAGCACTGCTGCCTCACAGCTGCAGGGACCCGGGTTTAATTCCAATCTCGGGTTGCAGCCTGTGCCAAGTCTGCACGTTCTCCCCGTGTCTGCGTGTGTTTCCTCCGGGTGCTCCGTTTTCCTCCCACAGTCCAAAGATGTGCTAGTTAGCTGGATTGGCCATTCTAAATTGTCCCTTAGTGTCCAAAAGATTAGGTGGGGTTATGCGTTAACGGGCTTGGGGCGGGGGAATCGGCCTGGGTGGGGCGTTCTTTCAGAGGGTCGGTGTAGGCTAGATGGGCCAAATGGCTTCCTTCTGCACTGGATGGATTCTATGATCTATGAATGATTTTTACATTCAGGGAAGGAGGTTTCCAAAAAAAATTAAGAATAATAGATTTAAGTATTAAAGAGAAAAAATGTATTTGAAGAGAGTTTGGAAGCTGTACGGAGTGGCCATAATACCATGAAGAATGTGTTATGTTTCGAGAAGTCACAGAGGCAGGTTGAGTCCTAGAAACCCTCACAGAGAAAGGTGTTTTATCTGCAAGGTCTTGATACAAGTCTTGGATTTCCATTATCAAATGAGAGAGAGGGAAGCCCTTTAGCTACTTCCTCTATCGCAGCATTGGCTGTCTTACTGGGATTTTTATAGATTAAAAATCAATGCTGCTGCCTGAGAAGGGGTGTTTAGCTCTGAATTTAACTAAGAAGAAATGTTTTGGGAAACGTTTGGAAGGCTACTTTTAATTGTGTAAATGTAATCTTGTGTGTTTGCATTTTCTTTCGTTTTTGTTCATCAATATTTTAATTCAATATTTAAACTCTGCAGAAGATGCTTTGCAATTCTTGTTCCTGACTTCAAAGCATATACTTCCTCAGAACAAAATGCAAATTGTTGTGATAACTTGTCCAACTTTGCCTTTGGGCTTTGGGCAGCTCAGCAATCACTACTTATGATATCGTAACCTGGTCAATTTCTGCATGGCATAGCCTCAATATAGCTGATCATCTGCTCCTGATGATGCTGTTTGAGGGAAGAGTGTTCATCGGTATAATGGTACAAACCTCTGCTCTTCCATAGATACTGTCGCGGAATTATTTATAACCAAAGGAAGGAGCAGAAACGGCTTGGTTTACTGTAGCATCCCCCCCAAAAATAGCATTTCCATCAATCTTTCAATGCTGCACATAAGTGTCCAGTTAGATTATTTGCTCCCATCCATCGTGAGACTTGACTCAGGCGTTAAAGTGCTACGAGTGAGTCAAGCTGACACTTAAAAAGTAGAATTTCAGTTCTAATTGTGCAGATAAATGTCAGTCCTGTGTGGACCAGCATGTCTAATCAGTCATTTGATCAACTGAACTGAGATTTTGCAAGGATTTTCCACCCTTGAGCCTTTAATTTTCAGAGACAAGCCACGGTAGATTAATTGACATTCCTTTTTTTAAAATACATTTAGAGTACCCAATTCATTTTTTCCAATTAAGGGGCAATTTAGCGTGGCCAATCCACCTACCCTGCACATCTTCGGGTTATGGGGGCGAAACCCACGCAAACACGGGGAGAATGTGCAAACTCCACACAGACAGTGACCCAGAGCCGGGATCGAACCTGGAACCTCGGCGCCGTGAGGCAGCAGTGCTAACCACTGTGCCGCTGTTCTGTCCTTTAATTGGCATTTCAACAACGGCTGAACTGAATGAAGGCTGGCGAGCGGATGGAGGCAACAGGGAAAAGGCGATAAGAACATGTGTCAGTATAGAATCATAGAATTTACAGTGTAGAAGGAGGCCGTTCGGCTCAATGAGTCTGCACCGGTCCTTGGAAAGAGCACCCTGGTCAAGCCCACGCTTCCTCCCTATCCTCGTAACACAGTAACCCGACTTAAACCTTTTTGGGCACTAAGGGCAATTTATCACGGCTAATCCACCTAACCGGCACATCTTTGGACTGTGGGAGGAAACCGGAGCACCCGGAGGAAACCCACGCAGAAACGGGAAGAACGTGCAGACACCGCACAGACAGTGACCCAAGCTTCGGACCCTGGAGCTGTGAAGCAACTGTGCCAACCACTGTGCTACCGTGCTGCCCCTAGGCTAAAGAGAATCTGACATGAAACCTCATGCACTTAAGCTGTTTGGACATACTGCCTCGATGCAAGTCCAACTTCATACAAAGAAAAACAACAACGGATTCAACAATTTCCAAATCAATAAGCCTCAGGCAAGTGAAAATCCTCAGATGCTGGAGCAGTCCACGTCCGTAAGCAGCAGGCCAATGGAGGCAGGGGCTTTGGAAACATCCAGGCCCAGATATTTGCTCCTGGGTCGGGTGCGCTGAGCCTAAAGAACCTAACCTTTAAAAATGGCCACCCACTGGTCAGATTTTTATTTTTGGGGAGAGGGAGGTGGGGGGAAGATGGGAGTGAGGCTGGATTGGAAGTCAGGTCTGCCACCCCCAGAACAAGTGAGGAGGCTGCCGCATGATTGCATTGGATTGGATTTATTTATTGTCACGTGTACCGAGGTACAGTGAAAAGTATTTTTTTGTGAGCATCACAACAGATCATTTAGTACATGATAAGAAAAGAAAATACATAATAGGGCAATACAAGGTCCACAATGTAAATACATAGACTCCGGCATCGGGTGAAGCATACAGGGGTGTAGTATTAATCAGGTTAGTCCATAAGAGGCTTGTTTAGGAGTCTGGTACCAGCGGGGAAGAAGCTGTTTTTGAATCTGTTCGTGCGTGTTCTCAGACTTTTGTATCTCCTGCGCAATGGAAGAAGTCAGAAGAGTGAGTAAGCCGGGTGGGAGGGATCTTTGATTATACTGCCCGCTTTCCCCAGGCAGCGGGAGGTGTAGATGGAGTCAATGGATGGGAGGCAGGTTCGTGTGATGGACTGGGCGGTGTTCACGACTCTCTGAAGTTTCTTGCGGCCTTGGGCCGAGCAGTTGCCATACCAGGCTGTGATGCAGCCCGATAGGATGCCTTGTATGGTGCCTCTGTAAAAGTTGGTAAGAGTCAGTGTGGACATGAGGACTTGGGCCGGGGTGAAAGCCTGCCTCTTTGTTCCGCCACTGTATTATTTAAAATAAAAGCAAAAACTACTCTCCAGCCATCACCTTTCACCACATTCCCCATCACTCACCCATAAAAACACCCATCGATGTCAATCTATGCTGACCCACGCTTCTCTACCCACCTGATCAGTAATCCATTGCCGTTTGTGGGATCCTTGCGCACAATTTTGCTGCCATGTTGCCACGGCGACTACATCTGAGAAGCACCGACTTGGATTTTAAATGCTTTGGACCATTGTGAAATGCTCAAATGTAAGTTTCCCTTCTTTTTCCCATTTGCCTGCCAGCCAGCTATCGGATACCAAGTTGGTTTTCCTATGGTTGCACATTGTCCTTGTTTTTCTTGCCCGTGTCTTCCAAGGCTTTTCCCAAAGACTCAAAGAATTGTTACCCTTGATTGCTGCCACTTACTTAAGTAACTGCATCTCCCTAAAGTTTTACCTGCGGCACCTGGTCACTCCACTGAACCACTTCCATGCTCAAGGCCAAATTTGCACATTGAGATGTGGTTAATTATGTTAATGACCAGCATGTGCAATTAGCGTAATGTTCTGCCAAGCTTGAGCTCCTTTCTAACTATTCCAGACCGAACTTTAACAGAGCTGGAGAAAAAAATAATCTTACGTGGCAGTATTATTCTGCGATACAGCAGAATCTTCAATCAATTTACTTCAAGCTTTTGAATCTCATTATCATAATTTAATTGTGTGAATATTCATTATGATGAATGGTTGTGAGTGAGCAATTGCACTACACAGCTTTGATAATGTTCCCAATTCAGCGCTGTAACGCTCTGGTGATTTACGACATGATCTAAACTGAGGAATTAAATTGCAGTTTCATCACCCTCTTGAAACCAATAATTTAATATTGTGTGAACCTGTTCCAAGAACAATAGAAATTACTCGAGATAGTCTTGTTGACTTTCAGTAGTTCGTCGAGGTGTCAGGAGTCTCCTTAAATCAAACAAAATCCCAAGCTACGTGACAGATACTGCACCAGGGCAGGTACAGACAATCAGCATATGGTTGTGACTTGGTTATTTGTGCTGTTAACCTGTTATTTTCACTGTCTTTTCTCCAGTTTATGTCCTGGGCCACCATCTGCTGCAATATTTATTCTACTGCTTTCTGCAAAAGACTTGTGACATACCTTGTGCGCTAAACTCTCTTCACTGTCAGGTATTGATTGAGCTCTGGGAAAAATTACAATACCGCACTACGATACCAGTGCCCGGCAGAGGAGGGGGTGGCAGGGCCCATTGAGTTAACGGAGGCACGTGCCACGTCATGCCAGAGTTGGCACCACGTGGGCTGGAAGGTCACCCATGGCCAGTGGCCCTGAAGGTAACAGCTACACTCAACATTTATGCTAGTGGCTCATTTGTTAAATAATGGGTTAAGAGACATTGCAACTAGTTGTCGCATTTATGTTAAGTATCCATTAATTGACACTGATATGTAAAGGGGCTTCAGGTGGCCTCTGTCAGGTGATGTATTGTGAGAGTTTTGTGCAAAGGCTGTTGGAAGGAAATAAATGCGTTTGTGAAAAAGGAACAGAACTTTAGACTCTTCATATCACAGCAACTAAAACGTCTAAACTCATTTCATGACTGCATGAGGGACATGTGCATCATATGTACAGCGTGGTAGCACAATGGCTATCACAGTTGCTTCACAGCTCCAGCATCCCAGGTTCGATTCCCAGCTTGGGTCAGTGTCCGTACGGAGTCTGCATATTCTCCCCATGTCTGCGTGAGTTTCCTCCGGGTGCTCCGATTTCCTCCCACAACCCAAAATGTGCAGGTTAGGTGGATTGGCCATGATATATTGCCCTTAGTGTCCAAAAAGATTAGCTGGGGTTACTGGATTCGGGGGATAGGGTGGAGGCATGGACGTAAGTAGGGTGCTCTTTCCAAGAGCCGGTGCAGACTCGATGGGTCGAATGGCCTCCTTCTGCACTGTAAATTCTATGAATCTATGATTCATGTCCCAGTCCGCCGCACGTAAGTGCTTAAGGGAGGTGGTGACTGATGTGGGGAGGCGGTGGTTGTTGTAACCTGCCTGCTTACCATTGGCTGGGGACTAATGACAATCCCACAATCTTGTGGGAGTATGAGCTTCCCCAATGAAGGGGGCGGAGAAATCATTAGCAGACTCCCTGTATAAATAAAGCTGGCCAGTTTGGAACCAGCAGGAAGGAGTAGGCAGCAAGCGAGGTTGCTGCTGTTGTGTATACATATGTTATTGTAAATAAATGTTATTTCTTTGTATCCTTGAAACTCGTGCTGGATTCTTCGTGGCCCTCACAAAACTGGCGACGAGGGTTAAAGTGAATAGCTGTCTACACTGCTGAAGCCACCTCCCTGGATTTTTGTTGGATACAGGTTGGAAGTTGTTTTCTATTACACCATGCCTCTGTACTGACGTTTGGATGTTTTTGATGCTGCGCTGGAAAGCTGGAACCAGTACACACAACGGATGCGTTACTATTTCCGGGCAAACAATATCACCAAAAATGAGCCCCAGGTGGTCATATTGCTCACCGCCTGCGGGCCGCATACGTTTGGGGTGATTAGGAGCCTTACGTACCCAGCTGCGCCGGACACCAAAACATTTGATGAACTTGTGAATTTAGTGGGGCAGCATTTTAACCCAACCCCGTCCACGATAGTCCAACGTTACTGGTTTAATACCGCTGAGAGGACCCCAGGAGAATCCCTTGCCGACTTTCTATCCAGGCTACGCAGGATTGCGGAGTACTGTGACTATGGTGAGACCTTGTCAGAAATGTTACGCAACCGTTTGGTTTGCGGTATTAACAATGCGGCCACCCAGAGAAAGTTGTTAGCTCAGCCAACAATGAGTTTTTAACAGGCCATTCAAATAGTATTGTCCCGAGAGAGTGCAGAATGAGGAGTGCAGGCGATACAGGGAATGGAAGTGCTTGCCTTGGGGCGCAACCTCTTCCGTCCAAAAATGTCCCCCCGCACTCCTGCGGTACCTTGGGCGAGGCGACGTCCGAATCGACGCCAGTGGCCATCAGACATTCCTTCCCGAAGGGCGCCTTCTCCAGAACCAATGGATGAGGAGCCATGTCCGTGACAGACTTGTAGGCACCGACCCCGTCGCGGACGCCGGTCCTGGGGGCGGCCGTCATTCCGACCAAAACTGGGACCAGCCCAGGGGCCGTACCTTCCATGTGGATGAACCTGCGGCGACTACTCCTGAGGATGTGGAGACGGAGGACAACTGCTTTGTTGCTCGCTGCATACGAGTATTCTCTGGAGCCCAAACCAGGAACGCAGATAGCGAATGCCGACGCACTGAGCCGATTGCCTTTATCGACCGGCCCCATGTCGACCCCCACGACCGGTGAGGTGGTTGTAACCCTAAATTTTATGGACACCTTGACTGTCACGGCATTACAGGTCCGTGAGTGGACCCAGACGGAGCCAGTCCTGTCAAAGGTTCGACACATAGTCCTGTATGGTGGGCAGCATAGACAGCTCCCAGGCGAGTTGTGGGCATTTTCCTCCAAGCTGTCAGAATTCAGCGTGGAAGGCGGCATCCTCTTGTGGGGGACGCGTGTGATTGTCCCGGAAAAAGGACAGGAGCTGATACTAAGAGACTTGCACAATGGGCATCCAGGTGTGACCAAAATGAAAATGTTGACCCGGAGTTATGCTTGGTGGCCAGGCCTCGACGCCGACATTGAGAAGGTGGCCCAAAACTACTCCATTTGTCAGGAGCATCAGAAGCTTCTGCCGGCCGTGCCCCTACATCACTGGGATGGCCAGGGCGGCCTTGGGCACGCTTGCATGCGGATTTCGCCGGCCCTTTTCAAGGATCCATGTTCCTTTTATTAATCAACGCCCAGTCAAAATGACTAGAGGTGCATAAGACATTAGGCACAACGTCCTGCGCAACAATTGAAAAGATGCGTTTGTCTTTTAGTACGCATGGCCTCCCCGAGGTGCTGGTCACGGATAACGGCATTCCATTCACCAGTGAGGAGTTTGCGAGGTTCATGAAGGTGAACGGCATACGCCATATCCATACTGCCCCTTACCACCCGTCTTCAAATGTGTTGGCGGAGCGCGCAGTGCAGACATTCAAACGAGGGCTAAAGAAGCAGTCTTCCGGGTCAATGGACACGAGACTGGCTCGCTTTTTGTTTTCGTATAGGACCATCCTCCATGCGGTGACTGGGGTAGCTCCCGCAGAACTCCTAATGGGCCGGAGACTTCGCACCTGCCTTAGTATGGTTTTCCCGGACATTGCCGCAAAAGTACGCCGCACACATGAACGGCAGGGACAGGGTTTTTCTCGGCATCGGCCGATTCGGCAGTTTGCGCCCGGTGACCCAGTGTTCGTTCGGAATTTTGCTGGTGGTGCCCAGTGGGTCCCTGGCATAATCTTTCGCCACACGGGCCCTATATCTTACCAGGTGCAAGCCCAGGACAGCCGCATTCTCGGACGCACTCAAATCCTGGCCGTCTTTGGCAGAGACTGGTGGCTGGAGGGGTGAAACCTCGGGGACAAAGGGTACTCACTCAGGAGGTGGCTGGCGATGCCAGTGCGGAAGACCACAAACACTACTGAGACCCGTTACAACGAGGCTCATGCAGAACATGTGCGATGGTCTCACAGGTGATGGGACTGCTGAAGAAGAGTTTGTGGGACCCGGCAGGTCAGGGGGCAGCCCTCCAGTGAAGACTCCAGAGGGTGTCACATATCATCGTGGAGAGCTGCGCATGCCATAACCTGGCTCTACAATGGGGCGAGGAGCTGGATGAGGAGGAGATATACGAGCGCCACACCTCCTCAGATGAGGAGGAAGTTGAGGAGGGCGGTGAGGGGCAACATCCGGGAGAGGTTGGAAGAAGGACCTCGGCCAATAGCTTGAGCTGAATGGGGCCTCAGGGATCGGGAAGTCCTGATAGAAATATAGAAACATAGAAGGTAGAAGCAGGAAGCAGCCATACAGCTCCTAGAGACTGCTCTTCCATTCGTTATGATCATGGCTGATCATCAAGTTCAATTCCCTGATCCTGCCTTCCCCCCATATCCCTTGATCCTTTTAGCCCCAAGTGCTGTATCTAGGTCCTTCTTGAAATTACACAGCGTTTTGGCCTCAACTACTTTCTGTGGTAGTGAATTCCACAGATTCACCACTCTCTGGGTGAAGAAATTTCTCCTCACCTCAGTCTTAAAAGGTTTACCCCTTCTCCTCAAACTATGACCCCTAGTTCTGGACTCCCCCACCATCGGGAACATTCTTTCTGAATCTGTTTAATCCTGTTAGAATTTTATCAGTTTCTTTGAGATCCCCTCTCAGTCATCTGAATGCCAATGAATATAATCCTAATCAATTTAGTCTCTCCTCATTTGACAGTCCCGCCATCCCAAGAATCCACCTGGTAAACCTTCGCTGCACTCCCTCCGTAGCAAAACCATCCTTCCCCAGATAAGGACACCAAAACTGCTCACAATACTCCAGGTGTGGCTTCACCAATGCCCTATGCAATTGCAGTAAAACATCTCTATTCCTATAGTCAAATCCTCTCGCGATGAAGGACATACCGTTTGCCTTCTTTAATGCCTCCTGTACCTGCGCTCTTACTTTCAGCGATGGCAGTACGAAGTCTTACAACACCAGGTTAAAGTCCAACTGGTTTGTTTCGATGTCACTAGCTTTCGGAGCGCTGCTCCTTCCTCAGGTGAAGAAGCAGCGCTCCGAAGCTAGTGACATCGAAACAAACCTGTTAGACTTTAACCTGGTGTTGTAAGACTTCGTACTGTGCTCACCCCAGTCCAACGCCGGCATCTCCACATCATTTCAGCGACTGATGCACGAGGACACCAAGGTCCCACTGAGTATCCACCTCTCTCAATTTACACCCATTCAAATAATAATCTGCCTTACTACTTTTGCGACTGAAGCGAATAACCTTCACCACCCTGACTTGGAAATATATCACTGCTCCTTCACGGTTGTCGGGGCAATATCCTGGATCTCTCTCCTTAACAGCACAGTGGGTGTACCTACACCTCAAGGACTGCATTAGTTCAAGAAGGCAACTCACCACCACCTTCTGAAGGGCAACTAGGGATGGGCAATAAATGCTGGCCTGACCAATGACGTCCACATCCCTTTTAAAAATGTATCCACATTATACGGCACCTGCCATGCCTGTGCCCACTCACTCACTCTGTCCAAATCCCGCTGAAGCATCTCTCCATCCTCCTCATGATGCACCCTCCCACCCAACTTTGTGTTCTCTGCAAATTTGGAGCTATTACATTTAGTTCCCTCATCTAAATCATGCATATATATTTTGAATAGCTGGTGTCCTGGCACTGATCTCTGTGGCACACCACTAGTCCCTGCCTGCCATCTGGTAAAAGACCTGTTTCATCCGACACTTTATTTCCTGTCAGACAACCAGTTTTCTATCCATCTCAATACACTATCCCCAATCCCATGCACTTTAATTTTCCGTGCAAATTTCTTATGTGGACCTTCTGAATGTCCAAATAAACCACATCCACTGGCCCCTCCTCATCAATTCTACCAGTTACATTCTCGCAGAATTCCAAGAGATTTGTCAGGAATGATTTCTCTTTCATAAATCCATGCTGACTCTGTCCAATCCTGCCACTGTTTTCCAAGTGCCCAGCTGTTAAAACGTTCATAATAGGCTCCAGCACTTCTCCGCTACTGACGTCAGGCTTACTGGTCCAGAATTCCCTGTTATCTCTCCACCTCCCCTTTCTAAATACTCCAGCTACATTAGCTACCCTCCAATCTGTAGAAACTGTTTCAGATTCTGTTGAAAAGGAACATGGGAATTAGGAGCAGAAGTCGGCAATTCAGCCCCTGGAGCCTGCTCCACCATACAATCCGATCACGGCTGCTCCCTTCCTGGGGAGACACTTAAAAGCTGAGCCCACCAGGTTGCTGAGATCAAGTGATGCCAGGTGATGCGAGCGAGTCAGAGGCAGGCCACCACAACCGCGGTGTGAAACACATGATAATTCTTTTGCCAACGTGGCTGAAGATTCGCCGATTCTTCTCGCCGTCGACACCGACCAGATTATCTCCGGGCTTCTCGCTGAAATGGACCTGACAAAATGTACAATTGTGTTCGAATGGGTTCACAGGAGGTTCACTCGACTCAGTCCCAGAAGGAGCGGCTTCCCTTATGAAGGAATGTTGGACAAGTTGGGCCTGTACCCATTGGAGTTTAGAAAAATGAGATGCGATCTTATTGAAACAAAAAGGAACCTGAGGAGACTTGATAGGGTGGTCACCGGGATGACGTCTCTACTTCGAGAGAGCGTGACAAAACCAGGGGACTCAGTTTCAGGATAAGGGATTTACTTTTCAGAATGGAGATGGGGAGAATCTTTTTCTCTCTGGCGCTCGTTAGTCTCTTCCTCAGAGAGCAGCAGAGGCTGGGCCATTGATGGACTCAGGAGTCGAGAGTTACAGGGAGCAGACGGCAAATTGGACTTGAAACCAGATCAGCCTTGATCTTGTTGAACCAGGGTGCTCGCTTAAAAGGCTGAATGGCCCACCCCTGCTCCTCAGCCCTATGTCGCAACATCTTCCCAGTTCTGGTGAAAGATCATTGGCCTGAAATATTAACTCTACACCGATGCTGACTGACCTGCCGAGTATCTCCAGCATTTTCAGCCTGTATTTCAAAGTTTGAGTTTCGACAGAGTTTTTACTATAGTTTTATACTTTCGTCGGAATTCTCCGGCCGTTGGAATTCTCTTTTTCCGCTGGCATAGCACTAGGACCGGATCCACCAAGAAACTAATGAAGCATAAGCTTCAGGGGCCCTAATCCCGGAGGGGCCCCAGAAGCGACTTTAGTCCACATTGCATAAAAATTTTGGGTCTACTGCATGAGAAGGTTTTTAAAAAAAATAATAATATTAATAATATAGTGTAATTCAATACAAAATAATAGTTAAAATAAAAATTAAAAGGTTATTAGAGTATCATGTAGGCTAGCGGTAAAACCAGATGATGTGTATACCGAATCAAGCAGGGTTTACAAGGAGCAAAACAGAAGTTTCTCAAACAAATATTTTGAAAAAAGATTGAAAAATGGCCAGACTGTGATGAGATCCTGGTTAGTTTACTCAACGAGCAAAGGCTGTATTTACTGTTTTGTTTGCAAACTCTTTTCTAAATGCCAAACATCACTTACAACAGGTGGGTTTTCTGACTGGATGAATGTACTCAGAACTCTGGAGAATCATGAAGACAGCGTGGAACATAAGAGGGCGATGTTGTGTTGGATAACAAGAAAGTCAAATAAAAATACTGTGGATCAGCAACTTGAAGAACAGATGAGAAAAACCATACAGTATTATTTTGAAGTACTGAAAAGAGTTGTAGCTGTAATAAAGTTTTTAAGTGAAAGAGGTTTGGCATTTAGAGGTCATGAGGAGAAGCGGGGCTCACCAAATAATGGAAACTTCATGGGGGCCATTGAACTTATTGCAGAGTTCTACCCATTTTTACATGAACATCTCGAGAAATGTAAAAATGAAAAAGTAAATGCTACTTACCTATCCAAACCCGTGTATGAAGAATTGATAGAAATCATGGGAAAACATGTGCAAGATGAAATTGTGAATCAAATCAACAACCTAGACACCAAATACTACTCTATTATTGTTGACTCTACGCCTGACCTGACACATGTTGACCAGCTGGTAATTGTGGTTCGATACTGCTATAATGGAAAACCCTGTGAGAGATTTTTAACATTTTTACCGATAGAAAACCATTTATCCATGACCTTGTTCAACAAAATACAACAAGTCCTGGGTGAACATCAGCTTTCACTTGAAAATATCCGTGGTCAGTCCTACGATAATGCATCTAACATGAAGGGCTCGGAGAAAGGGCTGCAAGCACTCTTTAAAACATTAACAGGTATGCAGACTATGTACCATGTGCAGCCCATTCACTTAACCTTGTTGGAGAAACGGCAGTGTCTACTGTACCTGAAGTTGTTGACTATTTTGGCATTTTGCAGGAGCTGTATGTTTTCTTTTCTGGACCTCCATGAAGATGGGGGATTTTAAACACACAGGGCAACCTACATTTTTCTCTAAAGAGCTTAAGTGTAACTAGATGGTCTGCACACCATGAAGCAGTCCGGGCAATTAAAAATGGATATATAGGTATTTTACAAACTCTCAAGCATATTTTTGAAGACTCAGAAGAGAAGCCTGAATGTAAACAAGATGCAAAGAATTTATACCACAAGTTGGTAAAGCTGGAATATGCCATTTTAACAGTCATTTGGGAAGAAGTGCTGGAGCGCTTCAAGAAAACAAGTAAGAAACTCCAAACCCCTGGTTTTGATGTATTGAAGGTTATCTTCTGCTATCATCTTTACTTTCGTTTGTTAAAGAACTCAGAGAAAATTCAGCCGATTAGATTGCACACTATGAATCAGAAGCAAAAGGTTTGTGTGATGATATCACCTCAAGTTATTCTGATGCTTCCAAACGCATTGTTCCAAGGAAATTTTTAGATGGAATGAGTGGTATTGCTTCTTTGAGAGGAGCTGACAAATTTAGGATAGAAGTTCTATATCAACTCTATGACTGCTTGATAATCCAGTTACGTGAGGATTGACCCATATGAGCAGATTGCGAAAAGGTTCAAGTTCCTCTCAGAATTGGTGAACAATTCTGAAACTGATGAGGACAGTATTAAACTTATAATATCGTATTACAAAGATGATATTGACCACAAATTAGTAAACGAGTGTTATCAGTTCAAACAATATTTGCACCTTAGGAAATCCCAGAACACAGAAGAAAACACGCCATCTAAAATGCAATGCGCAGAAGTTCTTCAGCTTATTTGTGAGCAACACCGAATTGAAGTGTTCCCCAATATTACTACTGCGCTTAAGCTGTACTTGACAATGCCTATCACGAGCTGTGAAGCAGAAAGGAATTTTCAAAGCTATCCTTTATAAAGAACAAATTTCGGTCTACCGTGACTGAAGAGCGCTTAAATTCTTTCTGCATATTGTCTCTAGAAAATGACATTGCAAGGAAACTGTCATATGACAAAACTGTACGTGAAGATGTTGCTAGAAAAAACAGAAAAAAGAGTATTTTGTAAAATGTGCTTCATGTAGTATGTATTCTCATCGGTGTCTAAAATAAAAGATTATATTGACTGTGGTCTTTTCTATGTTTTATTTCATCATTCTATTATGCATCATGCATGTATATAACATTTCCCTATTTTTCATCCCCCCATAACTCGAAAACTATAAGGCATAGGAAATTTTTATTCACACCAGTGACTTTGACATGTGAGATAATCCAGTACAGCAATTTTAATCAAAATCTGAGATGTGGTGGTTACAATTAAAAAACATTTGTGGTGATCTGTCGTGGAACGACCCCATTGAAGAAGATAACAGTGGTTACCCAGACCTCGTCGCGAAGGGGCCCCCATAACAGTTCAAGCTTCAGGGCCCCAAAAGTGTAGGTCCGCCACTGCATAGCACCCCCGCCCACGGGTTTCCCAGAGGCATGCGGGGGCTTCAATGGGAAATCATATTGACAAGTGGCAGAAAGAGAGAATCACAGCGTCAGCGAACAGCGCGCAGCCGAGAAACAATGGGGAACGGAGAATCCTGCCCTTGTTTATCTGTTGCAACCTAAAATCTTGGAGACAACATTGCGACGACAATGAAAGACACCGATGATTGTTTCAGTTTATCCTTCCTGACAAACAAAGCACGATTGCTGTGTAAAGTAGCACTAATGCATTACTTGTGACCAACAGCGAAATTATTCTCTGAAATGGCAGACATAAAGGAAGTGGTTCTCAATTAAGGTACTCGGAATGCTGTGAGTAACTGAGGAAACATTTTCCACAGCATGGATCTTAAAAATGCTATAATCAATGCAGCAGCTGAAATCTCCAGAGATCAGTTTCAGAAATGATCCTATCTGATATTGCCAATCTGCCCTGAGGTATCAGAGGGCGGGATTCTCCGACCCAATTGCCGGGGGGCGGCGTGAATCCCGCCCGCCGCTCCGATGCCGGCTGCCGAATTCTCCGGCGCCGGTTTTCGGGCAGGGATCATGCCGCGCTGGTCGGGGGCCATTGGCAGCGCCCCCCCCCCCCACCCCGACTGGCAATTTTTCAGGCCCCGATCGATCGGCCGCCCGTTTTCAGCCAGTCCCACTGGCTAGAAATGTACATGGTCCATCACGGCGGGACCTGGCTTGTAGGCCGGCTAGGTGAGTCCTCGGGGGGGGGGTGCGGGGGGATCCGGCACCGGGGGAGGGGGGGTGCACAGTGGCCTGGCCTGCGATCGGGGCCCACCGGTCAGTGGGCGGGCTGGAGACTGATTGCTTCAGTACAAGGAACAAAGATCAAAGAACAATACAGTACAGGAACATGCCCTTCAGCCCTCCAAGCCTCTACTGGTCATGATACCACCTTTGGCTAAAACCATCAGCACTTCCTTGTGCCGTATCCCTCTATACCCATCCTATCCATGTATTTGTCGAGATTCCTTTTGAACGCCGTTAATGTATCTGCTTCCACAACCTCCCCTGGCAACACATTCCAGGCACTCACCACCCTCTGTGTAAAACATCTACCTCGCACATCTCCTCTAAACTTTGCCCCACGGACATTAAACCTATACCCCATGGTGACTGACACCTCCACCCTGGGAAAGAGTGCCTGCCCATCCACTCTATCCATGCCCCTCATAATCTTGTACACCTCTATTGGAGAAATTGTCAATATACTGGGCACTGCGAACACCAGTGCACGTCTTCTGACATTAACATGGAGGGAAGGCCACTGATAAAGCAGCTGAAGATGGTTAAACATGGAATCCTACGCTGAGGAACACGTGTGGCAACATCTTGAGCTCCAACAAACACAACTACCTCCCTTTGTTCGAGATATGACTCTGGGCAATGGTGGCTTTCCTCTATGATTCCAAATGTCTTCAATTTTGCCAGGGCTCCTTGATGCTACACTCAAATGTTGGCCAGATGTCAAGGGGGGGGGGGGGGGGGGGGGGGGGCAAGGTTGCCTTGCCTCTGAAATTCAGATCTTCTGTCCATGAGATCTGGAGCCAAGTCGCCCTGGCAGAACCAAACTGAGCCTCGGTGAATAGGTTATTGTTGTGTAAGGAAAGTCACCACCCTTTGAGGGGGGAGAGCTGACTGGTGGTGGTTTAACCTGAGGATCACCGCACCTCAGGTGGGGGGCAAGGTTGTGAAAGCGGGGTCTTCATGAATAACCTCAGCCGGTACGGGGATTGAATCTGCGCTGCTGGCTTCGCTCAACATCAAGAAACTAGCTGTCCAGCCAACTGAGCTAAACCGGATGTGTCAGAGCCAATTGACAGCATTATCAATGACAAAGAACAAAGAACAAAGAAATGTACAGCACAGGAACAGGCCCTTCGGCCCTCCAAGCCCGTGCCGACCATACTGCCCGACTAAACTACAATCTTCTACACTTCCTGGGTCCGTATCCTTCTATTCCCATCCTATTCATGTATTTGTCAAGATGCCCCTTAAATGTCCCTATCATCCCTGCTTCCACTACCTCCTCCGGTAGTGAGTTCCAGGCACCCACTACCCTCTGCGTAAAAAACTTGCCTCGCACATCTACTCTAAACCTTGCCCCTCTCACCTTAAACCTTTGCCCCCTAGTAACTGACCACTCTACCCTGGGGAAAAGCCTCTGACTATCCACTCTGTCTATGCCCCTCATAATTTTGTATACCTCTATCAGGTCGCCCCTCAACCTCCTTCGTTCCAGTGAGAACAAACCGAGTTTATTCAATCGCTCCTCATAGCTTATGCCCTCCATACCAGGCAACATTCTGGTAAATCTCTTCTGCACCCTCTCTAAAGCCTCCACATCCTTCTGGTAGTGTGGCGACCAGAATTGAACACTATACTCCAAGTGTGGCCTAACTAAGGTTCTATACAGCTGCAACATGACTTGCCAATTCTTATACTCAATGCCCCGGCCAATGAAGGCAAGCATGCCGTATGCCTTCTTGACTACCTTCTCCACCTGTGTTGCCCCTTTCAATGACCTGTGGACCTGTACTGCTAGATCTCTTTGACTTTCAATACTCTTGAGGGTTCTACCATTCACTGTATATTCCCTACCTGCATTAGCCCTTCCAAAATGCATTACCTCACATTTGTCCGGATTAAACTCCATCTGCCATCTCTCCGCCCAAGTCTCCAGACAATCTAAATCCTGCTGTATCCTCAGACAGTCCTCATCGCTATCCGCAATTCCACCAACCTTTGTGTCGTCTGCAAACTTACTAATCAGACCAGTTACATTTTCCTCCAAATCATTTATATATACTACAAAGAGCAAAGGTCCCAGCACTGATCCCTGTGGAACACCACTGGTCACAGCCCTCCAATTAGAAAAGCATCCCTCCATTGCTACCCTCTGCCTTCTATGGCCTAGCCAGTTCTGTATCCACCTTGCCAGTTCACCCCTGATCCCGTGTGACTTCACCTTTTGTACTAGTCTACCATGAGGGACCTTGTCAAAGGCCTTACTGAAGTCCATATAGACAACATCTACTGCCCTACCTGCATCAATCATCAACCTCCTCGAAAAACTCTGTGACACCTTCCATCGCTTTACTGATGATTGAGAATAGACTTATGTGATGTCAATTGGCTGGGTTGGATTTGTCCTGCCGGTTGTCGACAGGACGCAGCTGGTAGTTTTTCATGTCATCAGGTAGATATGAGTCTTTAGTTGGACTGGAATAGTTTGACCAGAAGTCCAGCTTGTTCTGAGGCAAAACTGCAGACTTCAATACAACAGTGGGATGTTGTCAAGGTTCATAGCCTTTGCAGTTTACCTTCAGCATTCAGTTTCATTAAAAAGACAAGGAAGTGCTGGCTGACGTTTGGCCAACTTCCTCCGAATTTTTTTCTCGGGGAATAACTATGGAGAAATCCACAGCTGATATCATTCTGCTCCAACATCAGGAGGTCAATGCAGCTAAAAAGGTTTCAGTTTCACCCATTCATTTCTGTAAACCATGAATTAAGACTATTTCATTTTAATATTCAACATTTTACAAACCATAACATACTTTTCAGGAGGCAGGATCCACGGGCCATGTTGGATTGGATTTGTTTATTGTCACGTGTACCGAGGTACAGTGAAAAGTATTTTTCTGCGAGCAGCTCAACAGATCATTAAGTACATGGGAAGAAAAGGGAATAAAAGAAAATGCATAATAGGGCAACACAAGGTACACAATGTAACTACGTAAGCACTGGCATCGGATGAAGCATACAGGGTGCAGTGTGAATGAGGTCAGTCCATAAGAGGGTCATTTAGGAGTCTGGTAACAGCGGGGAAGAAGCTGTTTTTGAGTATGTTCATGCGTGTTCTCAGACTTCTGTATCTGCTGCCTGATGGAAGAAGTTGGAAGAGTGAGTGAGCCGGGTGGGAGGGATCTTTGATTATACTGCCCGCTTTCCCCAGGCAGCGGGAGGTGTAAATGGAGTCAATGGATGGGAGGCAGGTTCGCATGATGGACTGGGCGGTGTTCACAACTCTGAAGTTTCTTGCGGTCCTGGGCTGAGCAGTTGCCATACCAGGCTGTGATGCAGCCAGATAGGATGCTTTCTATGGTGCATCTGTAAAAGTTGGTCAGGGTTAATGTGGACATGCTGAATTTCCTCAGTTTCCTAAGGAAGTATAGGCGCTGTTGTGCTTTCTTGGTGGTAGCGCCGACGTGGGTGGACCAGGACAGATCTTTGGAGATGTGCAGCCCTAGGAATTTGAAACTGCTAACCATCTCCACCACGGCCCTGTTGATGCTGACAGTAATGTACAGTACTTTGCTTCCTGAAGTCAATGACCAGCTCTTTAGTTTTGCTGGCATTGAGGGAGAGATTGTTGTCGCTACACCACTCCACTAGGTTCTCTATCTCCCTCCTGTATTCTGACTCGCGTTATTCGAGATCTGGCCCACTATGGTCGTATCTTCAGCAAACCTGTAGATGGAGTTGGAACCAAATTTTGCGACGCAGTCGTGTGTGTACAGAGAGTATAGTAGGGGGCTAAGTACACAGCCTTGCTGATCAGCTTGTGACCAATCGTACATGAACCCCGACCAACGGGGACTTTACACTGCTGCTGGGAGAAGGACCCAGGCAGTGTGAACCAGAGGGCAGAAGTGTTAAAACTTGTTGTATGATGTTCTGTGCCTGTTACTTAACAGCCTTTGTCTTTCAACAGTAAAAACGTTTGTTTACTACTGGAAGCCTCCAGCATATGTCTCGAGCCACCCCATTGGCAACGAGGAAAATGTTTTTGATCATCGCCGACAGTCACCATGAATTGAGGGGGGAAGGAAGGTGCGGTTGAGAAAGTAGAGAAGCTCCAACAAGAGTTGGAATTATTTAAGCGATGAGTGGAAATGCCTATCATTGGGAAACTAAACCAATTTGACCAAGGGATTGAGGCTTGGAGTCAGTACATTGAACGGTTCTGTTTCATTTTACCGTGAACGAGATCACAGGTGCGGACAAGCAGAAGGTGACACTTCTGACCGCTCACGGGCCCCCAAAATTTCATTTAATTAGAAACCTCAGCCGGGATTCTCCTGCAATTGGCGGGACGGCCCGACGCCAGTGCCAAGAGCGGCGCAAACTACTCTGGCGTCGGGCCGCCCGGAAGTTGTGGTATCCTCCGCACTTCCGGGGGCTAGGCCGGCGCCAGCGGGTTTGGCACCGCACCAACCGGCGTCGAAGGGCCGACGCGGGTTAGCGCATGTGCAGGGGGGTTCTTCTCTGCGCCGGCCATGGCGGAGTCTTACAGAGGCCGGCGCGGAGGGAAAGAGTGCCCCCACGGCACAGGCCCGCCCGCTGATTGGTGGGCCCTAATCACGGGCCAGGCCACAGTGGGGGCCTGATCTCCCCACACACACCCCCCCTCCGAGAACTCCGCTAGCTGCCCTCCAAGCCAGGTCCAGCCGGGATGGACCATGTCCATTTCACGCCAGCGAGACTGGCCCATCGGGGCCCGGGGAATTGCCGGGGGGGGGGGGCCGCTGCCAACAGCCCCCGACTGGAGGCGATGTGATCCCTGCCCCCGCCCGAAAACCGGCGGGGAGTTGGAGAATCCCGCCCCCCATGTCCTTGGAGGTATCCAACTTTAAGAACTTTGACCAGATAGCGAAATTGGCCAAAGAACACTTCCATCCAAGACCCTCGATTATCTCCAACGTTATAAGTTTAACGCTGCAATGATGGAGCATGAAGAGTCTGTCTCAGCCATCATAGCCAGGCTTCACCAGCTTACTGAGCAATGGGAGATCAGGACCATGCTTAGTGACATGTTGCACGATCGGCTGGTTTGTGGGATCCATAACTTTAGTATCCGGAAGGGGCTTCTAGCGGGGACCAGAAATACGTTGGAAAAAGTAATCATGATAGCTCCCATGACAGAGTGCGCATAAATAGGTGCCACTGAGCTTTAAAGCGTGGCTGAAGGGGAGATTAACCAGGGGCAGCATGACCACGAGGTCTGCGGCAGGATCAGCAGGCACAGTGCAGAACAGACACGGTTCTCAGAACAGGACTGGAACCCAAGGAGCGGGAAGGAGTTGGGCGTTAACTGAATCGGGGGTGGGCTGTTATCATTGCGGTAGTGTCATCCTCAGGAAACCTGCCGTATTCGGGAGTTCATGTGCTTCCGATGCAATCAAAGGGGGCACATTCAACAAACAGCAGCAGCAGGAACAGTGCCACTGAAAATAGTGGACAAGATCTCTGAAGAGGAGCATGCAATGCATCGGTTAAATCCAGTCCAAGTGAATAAGACGGTTCCGATTGAAAATGTCTTATTGTACTGACCTGTGATGTAGCCCCTTATGGTATAGGGTCAGCTTTATCCCATAGGATAGGGATAAATGATAAGATAGGATAGATGCGGGCAGGTTGTTTCCACTGGCGGGTGAAAGCAGAACTAGGGGGCATAGCCTCAAAAAAAGGGGAAGTAGATTCAGGACTGAGCGTAGGAGGAACTTCTTCACCCAAAGGGTTGTGAATCTATGGAATTCCTTGCCCAGTGAAGCAGTAGAGGCTCCTTCATTAAATGTTTTTAAGATAAAGATAGATAGTTTTTTGAAGAATAAAGGAATAACGGGTTATGGTGTTCGGGCGGGAAAGTGGAGCTGAGTCCACAAAAGATCAGCCATGATCTCACTGAATGGCGGAGCAGGCTCGAGGGGCCAGATGGCCCACTCCTGCTCCTAGTTCTTATGTTCTTATAACATTGGAAATGGTTCTGAACACCTTTGCCTCAAGAACCCTTTCTGAAGCAGAAAAAAACAATGCCCAGATTGAGATGGGGGCTTAGCAGTTACATTCAGTGCGACAAAGATCCACCAGTGTGTATATGGTTGACGGTTCGGCACAGTGACGGACCACAAACAATTGCTGGGCCTTTTAAGGGAAGATAAACCCATACCACCCATCGCCTCATCGAGAGCGCATCGTTGTGCCTTGTTGATGGTGGCCGACAACTGCTTTCAGCACTGCCCTGGGATGCAAATTGCTAATACAGATGTAGTAAGTCACCTGCCTCCACCCAAGAGCATTCTACCACCACCTGTACCCCTGGAGATGATTCTAGCTTCAAACCTCCTACACATTGCCCGTGTCCGCGGGGCACATCCGCAGCTGGATACAAAGAGACGCAATTATTTCAAAGGTTAAACAAATGATAGTGTGGCTGGCATTACGAGAAGTCTGAACTGCCGAGACCCTGCTTCACCCGTCAGGATGAGTTGACATGTGAAGACGGCGTAATTCTGTGGAGATCACAGGTGGTCATCTGTCTCAGGCCACGGGGCCCCTCCTTCAAGAGCGACATGTGTTCACCCAGGACAGACAAACATGGAGATGTTGGCACGCAGTTATGTCTAGTGGCCAGGAATAGCCAAAGGCATTGAGGAATTAGTACGGCAGTGCTACCCTTGCCAAATGCAGCAGTCTTTGCCACCTTCCATCACCCTTCACCCCTAGGAATGACCAGGTCGTCCATGGACCCGAGTCCACTTTGATTATGCTGGTCAGTTTATGGGCAAGATGTTTTTGGTGCTGGTGGATGCCCACTCTAAGTGGCTTTCAGTTCAAGAGATGGGGATCACGACTGTCAATGGGAATTCCCATTGAAGCCACCTCACGATGCCGGGAAACCCACGAGTGGGTTTGCGCTGCCAACGGGACCAGAGAATCACATTGGCAGTGAACGGCCAGAGAATTCCCGCTGAAGGCCGTGTTGAGGACCAATGAGGGACAGAGGTAAAATAAATATTTTCGAGAACAAACTGGAGACAGAGCCCAAAGCAAAACATATCAAGGAAATGTTTCTGAGTAATGGAATTTATAACTAAAGTGAATAGCCGGCATTATGTTCTGTGTTGTGGCCATAGCACAGACGCACACAGAACATCTAATTCTTTGACTAGTAAGATTAACACGTGGAAAGATAACTCACGATCTATAATCCAACGGTAACTAATAAAAACATTTAGTGACTTCACCTGGAGCTACTTCCAATGTGACTATGCTCTCGCACGACTCACTAACAACTGCCGAATTTCTCAAGTCACACGATTGATCTATATCGCCACCTGCTGGTCGGAGGTCGTACCGATACTTATATACATTGATAGATAACTATATACATTGATGTGCACATGCATATCACCACAACCGGTAACCTTTATGTCGTTAAATAATTAAAGGGTGTGGTATAGGATTCATTGCTTTTGAAACTGAAACGCCTCACCATTTACCCAAAGCTTTGGAGTAGACGTGTTTGAAATGACTGTCTGAAGCTTGTCCCATATCTTGGTGTGACCACAAGGCATGCCAGGTCAGAAGATCCCAAATTTCATCCTCAGTCTGCATTAAGGGGCTGGTTTAGCACACTGGGCTAAATCGCTGGCTTTTAAAGCAGACCAAGGCAGGCCAGCAGCACGGTTCAATTCCCGTACCAGCCTCACCAAACAGGCGCCGGAATGTGGCGACAAGGGGCTTTTCACAGTAACGTCATTGAAGCCTACTCGTGACAATAAGCCATTTTCATTTCAAGTGGTTTCTGCTCCCCGGTCGCCATCCAACATCTCGAATGGGAAAAAGTACGCCCATGGATATGAGCACTTTGTGTGAACAAGGCATGACTTGGTTATGAGACCCTCTGTGGGGAACAACTTCATGACAGTCACTGTCTTGAAGACCCACTTGGCCAAGGTACTGGAGAGCAGTCATTCGCACGGCAGAAGCAGAAAGGGAGAAAATTAGAGGAACAGAATAGACCGTGAAGAAAATTCGATGTCACCGATAAATTCATTGGGAGAAAAGATGGGTGAAAAATGGCAAACGATGGATGTGATTCTGTGGATTAACATAAGCGCAAAGTACTAAAGATGAAAAGCAAATATAAGTACAAAGTACTAAAGATGATAAGTAATGACACAGATATCAATGTAAACATTACATTGCCGTTAAACACAAGTGACAAGTAGTCCCATGTCAAAAGCATTGTGGTAACATTTTGATCCATTTTCCTTGACTACATACAACAGTCGGACATTTCCTTTGCATCACGTTCGCAAGTTGCAGCCATTTTGAACGTTGTGCTTTTTAAATAATAAATGTGCTGTTGCTGATGAACTAAAACCACTTCATGAATAACCACACTCATCAAAAATAGATTTAGTTAAGCTCCTGCTCATTTATTTTACAGAATCAACTGCCAGACGGTATATGCATGAGGGAATACAATGGAAAATCGCGAAACACTCATGTGTTTCAACTAATGTGGAGGGTTATCAGGTCACTCCCATTCTGTCACTTGTCAATTATGTCACTCGTCATCTATTTTAGTCAATATTATTTGTGCATTTTTTCCACTTCTCTGACACAGATATGACAGGAAAATCCATCTCCTTCCATTTTGTAAGATTCTGTGTTCAGGGGGTTTTCTATAGACATACATTTATTCAATATATAGACACATGGAACATACAGTGCAGAAGGAGGCCATTGGGCCCATCGAGTCTGCACCGACCTACTTAAGCCCTCACTTCCACCTTGTCCCCATAACCCAATAACCCCTCCTAATTTTATTTTGGTCACGAAGGGCAATTTATCACGGCCAATCCACCTAACCTGATCGTCTTTGGGCATGTAGTGTAGATTATAGAATAAATAGTCAAAACAAATGGCACAATTGACTAGAAACGTATTCAGATGGAAAAGAAGAGTAAAACGGGGAAATACAAATCCTGTTCCGAATGTGGTGTAAATTATATAAATTGTGAGGCATTTCAGTTTCAAAAGCAATGAATCCCATACCACACCTTTTAATTATTTAGCTACATAATGGCTACTGGTTATTCATTTTAGCTATAAGCTCCATTAGATAGAACGTTTCCTTGATATTGTATGTTTTGGATTTTGTCTCCAGTTTTAGAAAATAATTATTTAAATTCTGTCCATCTTTAGTCCTCAATACAGTTTTAAATCTCTTGCCTTGGAAATGACACTTTCCCTTTGAATCTTGCCTTTACGGGGAGCTTCAGATCTGAGCTTTCTTTGTCAGATACAAATTTCTTCTGTTCCTTCTTCGGAATAGGAAAAAAACATTTCAGACCAGTATTCGTAATTCCCTGTTTTTACAGTTGTGATGACTGGAAGACTTTAAGAATATTGGGTTCAGGTTGCAGGGTGGCACAGTGGTTAGCATTGCTGCCTGACGCCAAGGACCCAGGTTCGATCCCGGCCCCGATTTACTGTCTGTGTGGAGTTTGCACATTCTCCCCTTGTCTGCGTGCCACCCCCACAACCCAAAGATGTGCAGGGTAGGTGGATTGGCCATGCTGAATTGTCCCTTAATTGGAAATCAAAATAGAGTACTCTAAATTTATCAAGAAAATATGGGGTTGTATGTATTAGGCAATTTAAGGGTTAAATACCTGGGCTTCGAGTGGGTTTGACTGCAGTTGCCATGTTTTTTAAAATTATTTCTGTTTTGCAGGGCCTGGGTGCTTTTAGCAACCAGAAGGTGAAATTGGCAAAGGAATGTGTTTATCAGTCTGGGCTAATGGCTATGTTTTGACTGGGAAAGATCCCGCGGAGTTGCTGTGCTTTGCAGCCTACAGAGATAATGGGCTGGATTCGCCATAAGCGTGACCCTCCACTTCAACAGTCCATGCCCACGGATTTCCCAACAGCCACAATGGGAAACCCCATTGGCTGACTGCTGGGACGGAGGATCCCACTGCCGGTGGGGGCGCGCCGCACCAGAAAACGGGTCTGGTAGGACAGAGAATCCCACCCAATTTGTTTTCCAGCTTGGGGAGATGAGGCAATTGATGGGCGGAGCTAATGAATGTAGAGAGACATATTTGAGGAGCTTTAGAGAGGCAGTTTTTGGAGAAAGCTGTGGAGAGAAATAGGTTTTGTTCAGAAATCTTTGGAGCGAGGAGTTGAATTCTGATCTGCCTGACGCTGAGTCCACAATTCTCCAACAGGAAGATAGATTGAGAGATGTATGTTTCATTTCTTGCTGTTCAATGGGAAATTGGGTAGTAGTGCTTCAGGGGGTAATAGTAAGCTGTTCTTTTTGGGTGTGAAGTTAAAAATGTTAACATTGTATTCATAATAAAGTTTTGTTTTAAAAATAGCAAATCCCGATTTCTTCGTGCAATCACTCCTGGAGCGAATCATTCTTTCCGCACAGACTTACAAATAAACTAAATTATTGGGGTTTCGGTCCAGTGCCCTAGCCATTGTTGGGATCTGGCCTGGGATAACAGGTATTCCATTTGAAGGTATACAAGACCAGTTTGGGCCAGTATTCGTATTCCCATCTTGACTGTTTTTATTCCCCTTCTGGACATGCTTCGATTAGATTTTGGTATTTCTATTGACTATTTATTCTATAATATACTCTATTTATATATTGAATAAATATATCTTCATATGAAGGTCCCCTGAACATCGAATCTTACAGTATGGAAAGGGGTTGACCCAGCATTATCTGCATCAGCTCTTTCAAAGAACTACCAGTTCGTTACACTCCCCACTTCTTTTTACATTACTATGCAATTTTCTCTCCTTTAAGCATTTGTCCTATTCCTTTCTGAAGATTACTACTCATTCTGCATCCAGAGCCCGTTCAGGGAGCGCATTCTTCGATCTAAGTGATCTACCAACTCTAACGGAGATTTGAGCGATTGAGTGTACATATGATCAGTCAAGAAGTTTATGTTTTGATATTCGGAATTAGGTTGGAAGTACAAAACAATTACAGAACGTGAGCGTCTATCTGGCGATATTATTTGGTAATCCTCAAATTGTTGCTCCTTTCAAGTTGTACGGTAAAAAGGTCTCTCAATCTGTTTATTGATCCATGCCAGCTGCTGTTATCCATTAAAAAAACAAATTCTGAGGAACCGCTTATTTCAACATTTGCTCCTGACGCACTAACAGCGTGTGACAGGACTGAAGTTCGGTCTTTCAGGAACCGTAAGCACTACCAAAGTAACAGTCATCCAGTTATTAACTTTTCTGTCGCAACAAGCCGGAGCAACATGGGGCTAAATGATCAGAACCTTCCTACGCAGCAAGCTGTTAAAGGTTATTCTGTAAATATTCACCACTGTAGACAGCTGTTGTTCCAACTCAAATATATTTTTAGGCCCGCTAATGAAGCAAAGGGCACAGGGGCGACAATTCCCGGCCCTTTCTGCCTATGGAATCTGTGTGTTGTTTGTGTTGCTAATTCTAGGATGGTAGGCGTAGTGTTCACAAAGACCACAAATAGTTTTTAAATTGAACAAAGCTACAGATTTATTTACACTACTTTAATTGGATTATTATTTTCATGATAAAATATTAAAACATGCTGCTGTGCAGAGGGACCTGGGTGTCCTAGTGCATGAGTCGCAAAAAATTGGTTTGCAGGTGCAACAGGTGATTAAGAAGGCGAATGGAGTTTTGTCCTTCATTGCTCGAGGGATAGGGTTTAAGATTAGGGAGGTTATGCTGCAACTGTATCAGGTGTTAGTGAGGCCACACCTGGAGTATTGTGTTCAGTTTTGGTCTCCTTACCTGAGAAAGGACGTACTGGCGCTGGAGGGTCTGCAGAGGAATTCACGAGGTTAATACCAGAATTGATTGGCTTGGATTACGAGGAGAGGTTGAGTAGACTGGGACTATACTTGTTGGAAGTTAGAAGGATGCGGGGGGATCTTATAGAAACATATAAAATTATGAAGGGAATAGATAGGATAGATGCGGGCAGGTTTTTTCCACTGGTGGGTGAAAGCAGAACTAGGGGGCATAGCCTCAAAATAAGGGGAAGTAGATTTAGGACTGAGTTTAGGAGGAACTTCTTCACCCAAAGGATTGTGAATATATGGAATTCCCTGCCCAGTGAAGCAGTTGAGGCTCCTTTATTAAATGTATTCAAGATAAAGATAGATAGGTTTTTGAAGAATAAAGGAATAAAGGGTTATGGTGTTCTGGCGGGAAAGTGGAGCTGAGTCCACAAAAGATTAGCCATAATCTCATTGAATGACGGAGCAAGCTCGAAGGGCCAGATGGCCTACTCTTGCTCCTAGTTCTTGTGTTCTTATGACACTTACTCCTACATAATACACAGTTGATAATAAACATACCATCTACACTCTTCTACTACTAATCTCGACACTATTACATTAACTATGACCTGCTCTCACTCACACTAACTTTCCTACAGTCTGTCTTCTAGCTTTCTCCTCAACCTCTCCCCCACAAGGCTTTGCACGATGCCTTATATAGTTCTACATCTAGCTCCTTCTCGTGGTTGATTTGGACATAACATTAATCCTTCCAGTTCTGCACATTTATGGTAATGCCATGGGATCTTCAACCTCTGTTGAAGGTAACCCTGCAGCAGCACCACCAATGAGTAACACAAGATGGCCACAGGCTTCGGTGGGACTGGAAGATCCCACCAGCGGCCAATGGCGAACTGCCTCCGTCGCGGAGGTGGGGAAATCCCAGCCATTGAGCCCATGGTATGTCAAGCGAATGAGACATCAAGTGAAGCCAAAAATGGAGCTCATTAGTGAGCTGATGTAATGGTCTTTTAGTTGAGTTGGAAAAGTGAGACCATTTTAAGGAAGTTAGATACCGCCATGTGCAGGTTATAAGTATGTAAAACCTAACTTTTGAAAATAAATTTAGAGTACCCAATTCATTTTTTTTTCCAATTGAGGGACAATTTTAGCGTGACCACCCTGTGCACCTACCCTGCACATCTTTTGGGCTGTGGGGGCGAAACCCACGCAGACACGGGGAGAATGTGCAAACTCCACACGGACCCAGAGCTGGGATCGAACCTGGGACTTTGGCGCCGTGAGGCAGAAGGGCTAACCCACTGCGCCACCGTGCTGCCTTGTAAAACCCAACTTTAATAAACTGCAAATGTTTGCCTCCTGCATCTCAGACTCGTCTCTCTCTTGCCTTATGCCTTTGGTTGCAGTCTTACAAAAAATATGTTTCTAACGTTTGATCTCAGGACCAAGCATTTTCAAAATAAAACCAAGCACATTAAGAAAACAAAGTCCACATTCAGCCATCGCTAAGTGAATGGTATACTTTTATAAAATAAATTTAGAGTACCCAATTAAGGGGCAATTTAGCGTGGCCAATCCACCTACCCTGCACATCTTTGGGTTGTGGGGGCAAAACCCATGCAGACACGGAGAGAATGTGCAAACTCCACATAGACAGTGACCCAGAGGCCGGGATTGAACCCGAGTCCTCAGCGCCGCAGTCCCAGTGCTAAGCACTACGCCACCATGCTGCCCAAGTTAATGGTGTACTCGATAAATAAATTGTTTCACCTCAGCGTTAAGTCGATCGGGAAACCAGCTGGAGGCCAGCGTGAAACTTTTTTGCAGCCCGCTAATGGGATGGAGATAAACGCCCGACCGGAATTTTGTATGCAATGCCATCAGGAAAACACGCTGATCCAAAACGTCTGCAACAACGTGGTGTGCAGATGTCAGGGCTCACCTGAATAATGCCTGGGCCAGAGTTCAAAATGGAGGCCGCCGGCAACCCTTGATCCTGGAGTGGGTAGGGGGGGGGGGCGGGGGGCGTATACCGGTGGATCTTACAGACCCAGTGCCATCAAGGAGGTCGATCTTCCACCCTCAAAGTGTTCCCGGAGATCCATCTTCATTTTCAGGAGGTCCATCTTCTTTCTTCGATGGTGGGTCGGTGATGTTGGGTATCACCACCTGCCTCTCGTGCCCACATGTCCATCCTCGGCCAACACAAACTGGAGGAGCAACACCTCGGGAGCAATTTAACCGGCAAAAGGAAAATTCATGCCGGTTTTGGCTGGGTTTGGTAGGGTTTTTCCCCGACGGCTGCAGCACCAAGGAACACCCCGCTATTCAACGGCATTTTGTCTTTTTATTGGCCTCGGGGAGTTTCGCTCCGTCGAGGCTGCACTTGGGAGTCATTTCCTGCTGGTCTCCCTCCAACACCCCCCACCCTGCCTGCCCGACTTTCAATCGCTCACAGTTTCAAAATAATTTTTCCTGCTAGTTTTATGCTGAGTTCATTCGCTTCTGTGCAATTGTAATTCTTGTGAATTTATTCAAGTACCAGTTTCAGAATGGATGACAAAGTGTGGTAGGTAGCAGAATGCCTTGTGCCTATCAGGAGTGCTTGGTGTGCAGCCTGCACGATCTATAACCTGAAATACTGCGGCAGAAGGATAATTAATTTTATGGTACGATCTTCACATTCAGGACACGCACAAAAGGATAAGTCTCAGATCATTGGACTGGTTCGGAAAACTGACTTTTTATGTGAAAACTAAGGTTGAGAGATTTGAGGGAAGGACACCGAGCTGTAACAGTGAACGTTAAAAGAAATCAAATGTATACTGCCATTTTATAATGCCAGCAAAGGAAGTGTTTTTAAAAAAATTTAGAGTACCCAATTATTATTTTTTTCCAATTAAGCGTGGCCAATCCACCTAACCTGCACCTCTTTGGGTTGTGGGGGCTAAACCCACGCAGACACGGGGAGAATGTGCAAACTCCAGACGGACAGTGACCCAGGGTCGGGATTTGAACCCAGCTTTTCAGCGCCGCAGTCCCAGTGCTATCCACTGCACCACCGTGCTGCCCTAGCAAAGGGAATGTTAATGAACTTTCATGCGCTTTCTTCTCTGTAGATATTAAAATCTTCCACCAGTGAAATGCCACATGACTTCCGGAGTCAACGCAGTTCCACGGTGTCAGAAATGCCAGCTTGTGCCAAAGGGCCAGAACTTCAGCCTTTACACATCCGCATCAGAAACGGATTTACCAGAAAATTCATAATTAGAGGTTATTATGCATCAAAACCCGAATGGCTCCATTCGCAGATTTATCATTTGACAATTTCATCATTTCTCCCACGTGCCTAGTTTAGAAGCAAGCCTGAACAAATTATCGTGATTCATTTTCACTTATTCTGAACGCCTGCCGACATAATCTATTTCCAACGTCCAAGTATTAGAATTAACTGGATTATGCCCCTATATACAGAGAATTCTGCACCTTTATTTTCATCTAGCTTTTCAAGCAAATAACGTAGGCCACTCATTGTGTTGTTTGCACGCTATTTGGTGATTAACCAAATTATGGGCTGCATATTACTGGGGAGGTGGGAGGGGCGGGTGTGGGCAGATGGTTCGTACCCCCTCCACCCCTCCCCCGAAAAAAAATCGACGGAAAGACCACCCATTCCGTGCAAGCCCACACCCACAGCATAACGCTCTGCGGCTGGGCTACATAGCCCGCCAGTGGGAACTCACTGGGAGGAAAGTCCCACCCTGGGGAGCCAATTGGGGTGGTCAGCAGCTCCACCAGTCCTGGCAGCACCAAGCATTCCCTAGTGGATGCTTCTGGGACTGCAACTGGTCCCAGAATGAAGGTCCAATCGATCCTGGAATAAGGTAAGTCCAGAGTATTTTTGATGGAGGGTCTGATTTGTTATGTTCTAGGTGCAATATAAGCGGCTTCCTTGTGGTGCACTTGACAAAGGAAGATTCAGACATGGAGATATCTTCAACACGTTCATTAAACTATTTACACTTCTTTTACTCGGGTTCGATACTACTGCTATTCCTACTATAGCTACCCAGACTGATGAACCAGTTGCTGCAATCCACGTGGTGGGTGTAATATTGAATCAACCCTGTGTCTCTACTCACCGACTGTCTCCACTGGAAAGAGGCAGATCATGTGTGTGGTGTCCTTTATATATGGGTTGGTGTAATGCCCTCCTGTGGTTGTGTCACCTCTGTGTGTATCGTGAATGTCCATTGGTCGTGTCCTATCTAACTGATCAATTGGTTGAGTGTGTGTGTGATGTCTCTTGTGCTCCCTCTAGTGTCTAGCTAGCCTATATGCATTTACATTGATGCACATCACCACATCCCCCCTTTTTTATATGTTACATATTTTCTGTACATTTTGAGAAAATTGAACTAAGAACGGTAGATAAGGTAAAGTATATACAAGTCATGGGAACAGTGATTAAATAATAAGTCCAAATCATTCGTGTGAGTCCAAAAACCATCAATCATCATGGTCAAATGTCTCTCTTGGTTATGAACGCCATCAACGTCCCTGTGCCACAGGAACCAAGAAGTGGTCAAATCACTTCGCTGTCTGATTTGGAGTCCCTTTCTTTTTCGATGTTTGTGATGGTGCTGTTGGATGGCATCTTGTCGCTGAAAGGTGTTGTCTTTGAAGAGGTACTATCATCAGTATCATTCGAGGTCATGGATGTGCCATATGTTGAAGTTGGATAAGACTGTACATACTGGTTCTGGCCACGTGCTGTGCTGGAAGGGCGATCCTGCTGAGAACCATTGAAGCTTGTCGAATTGGAAACAGAATTGCTGCTCGCATAAATACCTGGTGATGGTGTGAAACTAGAACCTTGCATCTGATAGGAATATGCCGTCTGGTCAGGCTGGGGTGCAGCAAATCCTGGGCTGTAACTAAGGCATCCAGACTGTAGTACAGATTGCGCTTGCAGTAGTCCTCCTTCGGTCTTGATTCCATTAGTGGGCAATCTGTAGTGCTGGCCTGTTTGAGAATGTGCTGCATAGACTGCTGGTTGCTGCATGCCTGAATACTGGGTTTGTCCAGCATGGGCTGTCATTGGCTGCACTGCTGGTGTGGAAAAAATGTGTGGATATAGCTGTGGTGAATATTGGTGTATTCCTCTTGGACTGTAGCCACTGCTTTATTATTCCTGACCCAGTGTAATTGTGAAGTGATCCATCTTCTGTCATTGTGGCATCTGCTGTCACCCTGAGCGTGCCATCACTGAGGTTGCGGCACTCCCTGTCTGGAGTAAAGTCCGGCCTACGTGAATCAGAGTCGGCGTTTGGTTGCTTCCCATCTGGAATCTGGTCTGTTTTAACTGAGTCAGTGTTGGTTTGCTGATGCTCCCCGTCCGGAGTCTTAGCAGGTTCACTGGCGTCAGCTGAGATTTCTTGAAGCTGCACGTCTGGAGTCGGAACATACAGGAATGCATTGACTTGTGGAGAGGTTCGAGCGAATGAGGGTGGAAGTATCGTGGTGTCACCGGAGTCACCAGTGGTCTCACAGTGATCGTCAAGTGCCTCTGTACACACTAGCTGAGGTCTGTCACTTTGCACATCTTGCATGGGAAGTGGGATGCTGTCGTCACTCGTCTCACATACCGTGCGTAGAGCCTCAGTAGTTGGTCAGAGGAGGTTGCTAGACCCTCATGGTCTTGTTCCTGCATGGACTGCGCATCCGAGTCTTGCGTTGCTTCTATTGTGGAGGCTGTCCACGAGCTCGCTGCGGAGGCTTGTGACACTGGAGTCACGTCTTGTGTGTGTAAGGACTGCGCTCTGGAGTCTTGCGTTTCTGCAATTGTGGAGTCTGTCCACGAGCTCGCTGTGGAGGCTTGTGACACTGGAGTCACTTCTTGTTTGTGCAAGGTGTGGAGTCTTGCGTGTCTTCGTTCTTAGAGTCGGGAACCCTGAGCGGTGTGTGGACCACGCTCTGTGTGGCAGCAGGCCGCTCTCTGTGGGCTTGTACCGCTCTCTGTCTCTTGGTTTCAGGCTGCAGCATCATCCTGCACTCATGAGTCGGGATGTTAGATCTGCTGTGCTGAAGATTCTCAAATCCGAAGAATTTGTCGTCGGGGTCGTCAATGTGCAACACATCTAGTTGCGGTTTGGATTTGGTACTGGGGTAGCCTCCCAAAGTGAAAGGTTTGTCTGAGTCATTGTCTTCCAAGACCACATCATCACGTTTTGTGTCGGAACTGGCATTGGGCTCGCGTGATCCAGAGAAAATGTAAAGGTCGGTTTTGAAGTATTCAAGTTCAGAATCATCGGTTTGGGCATAGGTAACTGCTTGTTGCAGGGTTCTTCGGAGGTTAATTTAATTTCCTGGTTCAATTTGAGGCATTGTGCTGTCATTCCAGGTGAAAGAAGGTTGTTTTACGGCTTTAAAAGATTTTTTCTTTGATTTGGGATGTTTCCCCTTTAAATGGGCGTGGTCTGGGATCTTTGACGTCATGACGCATGTGACATCATATGTAGGAAGCGTTTGCACATGCGCAAATTGCTGTTCCTGCACCGATGGCCGTTTTCGTGATTGCGCATGCGCGGCGTCTCGCAACTGCGCAAGTGCAGTCCCTTTAGAAAGATGGCCGCCAATCAAAATTGTTCTCTGCTCCGGGATCTCGGCCTTGTGGTGAGTTCTGGCGCTTCTCTTCCTTTTCTTGCTGGTTGGAGTGTGTTTTCCTCACAGTATTTGCCGAATTTGTCCAGGACTGCCTGGAAGTCGCTCCTGTTTAGCCCTTAGGAGAACTTGAATTTTTAAAAGATTTCTTCTGCTCTGGCACCGGCGATGGTGAGCAGAAGCTCTGTCTTTTCAGCATCGGCCACGTCTTCTAGTTCGGCTGCTACCAGGAAGATTTCAAACATTTGCCGGAATACCCGCCAGTTTTCGCGGAGATCGCCGTGGCACTGGAGCTGCTGCGGAACCCGGATCTCGAACATCTTGCCTGGGTATCGTTGCTGGTTGTCACTGTACACTGAGGTATGGCAATATCGATTGAAACAGTTCAGTCCTGGTATCATGATGTGTTATGTTGTCGGTGTAACATAAGCGGCTTCCTTGTGGTGCACTTGACAAAGGAAGGTTCGGACGTGGAGATAACTTCAACACGTTTATTAAACCATTTACACTTCTATTACTCGGGTTCGACACTACTGCTAATCCTACTATAGCTACCCAGACTAACTAACCAGTTGCTGCAATCCACGTGGTGGGTGTAATATTGAATCAACCCTGTGTCTCTACTCACTGACTGTCTCCACTGGAAAGAGCAGATCATGTGTCTGGTGTCCTTTATGTATGGGTTGATGTAATGCCCTCCTGGGGTTGTGTCACCTCTGTGTGTATCGTGAATGTCCATTGGTTGTGTCCTATCTAACTGATCTATTGGTTGAGTGTGTGTGTGTGATGTCTCTTGTGCTCCCTCTAGTGTCTAGCTAGCCTACATGCATTTCCATTTATGCACATCACCACAGGGTCCACCCACTTAGGGAGAGGGATTGTGGCGAGTGCATTTTGGTGAGAAGGTGAGTAGGACAAAAGGGGCAGGGTGACCACAATGGGCAAAGGGCACAAAGGGACTTGGGAGTCAATGTTCATAATTCTCTTCAGATTCACGTGCAGGTTCAGTCAGCAGTTAAGAAGGCAAATGCAATGTTAGCATCCATGTCAAGAGGGCTAGAATAGAAGAGCAGGGATTTACTTCTGAGGCTGTATGAGGTTCTGGTCAGACCCCATTTGGAGTATTGTGAGCCGTTTTGGGCCCCGTATCTAAGGAAGGATGTGTTGGAACGGAGGAGGTTCACAAGAATGATCCCTGGAATGAGGAGCTTGTTGTATGAGGAACAGTTGAGGACTCTGGGTTTGTACTCGTTGGAGTTTAGAAGGATGAGAGGGGATCTTATTAAAACTTACAGGATACTGCGAGGCCTGGACAGAGTGGATGTGGAGAGGATGTTTCCACTTGTAGGAAAAACTAGAACCAGAGGACACCATCTCAGACTAAAGGGACGATCCTTTAAAACAGAGATGAGGAGGAATTTCTTCAGCCAGAGGATGGTGAATCTGTGGAACTCTTTGCAGCAGAAGGCTGTGGAGACCAAATCACTGAGTGTCTTCAAGAAAAGCTTTTGACAAAGAATCATCAGACTCGAAACGTTAGCTCCTTTCTCTCCCAACAGATGCTGCTAGACCTGTTGAGATTTTCCAGCATTTTCCCTTTCTGTCGGTCTGCGGCCCGCCCACCTACAGTGTTGTGGTAAAATCCAGCCCGATATGTTTTGATGGGTAACTCAATGACATTACCAACGCGCAGTTTACATTATCACATAACCCGTGATGCATGAATAAACTCAGCAAGAAATGTAGTCAACTATAATTACCAGTTGTTAACTTAGAGCCGTGACATATAATAAGGGTTTGCCTTTAGAAAAATGAATTCCAACCGTGTCATTTCTGAAACAATCAGTCAGGTTTGTTGTTAACTCAAAGGCCCTAACCCTAACCCTAACCCTAATTCCCTCCAACTCATTCCTGTCAAAGAATAATAGGGGTAGTACAAGATCCATGTTACCATGACACTGTACTTCCTCCCATCAGGGGCTCATGTAGTGCTCAGCTGATAATGTGGATGTACATCCATCGAAACCAATGTCAAAACCAAAACCAAGTAAAATTAACATTTAAGGTTCTGATTTCCGGTTGCGGCTATGCCTAGGTATGTCGCATGTTCGGCAGCTCCCGCCGGGAACGGACTTTTGGGCATTTTGAGTAGGGCGCTAATCCCGAAAGTGGAGGGAACGGAATATTCGGCCATAGCCATCTCGGACCACGCCCCGCATTGGGTGGAGCTGGAGTTGAGGGAGGAGAGGGACCAGCGCCCGCTGTGGCGCCTGGATGTGGGACTGTTGGCGGATGAGGGGGTGTGTGGGCAGGTGCGGGGGTGTATTGAAAGATATTTGGAGGCCAACGACAATGGGGAGGTGCAGGTGGGGGTAGTCTGGGAGGCGTTGAAGGTGGTGGTCAGGGGAGAGCTAATCTCCATTAGGGCCCACAGGGAGAAGAGAGAGGGGAGGGAGAGGGAGAGGTTGGTGGGGGAGATTTTAAGGGTGGACAGGAGGTATGCAAGAGGCCCCCAAGGAGGGGTACTTAGGGAGCGACGGAACCTCCAGACGGAATTCGACCTGTTGACCACAGGGAAAGCAGAGGCACAGTGGAGGAAAGCGCAGGGGGCGACGTATGAGTATGGGGAGAAGGCGAGTCAGATGCTGGCACATCAGTTTCGTGAGAGGGAGGCACCGAGGGAGATTGGTGGAGTTGAGGATAGAGGAGGGAATACGGTGCGGACTGCGGTGAGAATAAACAAGGTATTTAGGGACTAGACAGTTCTGAGCCCCCAGCGGGGGAGGAGGGGATGCGACGATTCCTAGATCAGCTGAGGTTCCCGAGGGTGGAGGAGGAGGAGGTGGCTGGTTTGGGGGTGCCGATTGGACTAGAGGAGCTGGTTAAAGGATTGGGGAGCATGCAGGCGGGGAAGGCCCCGGGGCCGGATGGGTTCCCGGTTGAATTCTACAGGAAATACATGGACCTGCTGGGCCCGTTGCTAGTGAGGACTTTTAATAAGGCGAGGGAGGGGGGGACCTTGCCCCCGACAATGTCCAGGGCGCTGATTTCTTTGATCTTGAAGCGGGACAAGGATCCATTGCAATGTGGGTCGTATAGACCGATCTCGCTCCTCAATGTTGACGCTAAGTTGCTAGCGAAGGTGCTGGCTACGAGAATTGAGGACTGTGTCCCGGGGGTGATTCATGAGGGCCAGACGGGATTTGTGAAGCGTAGGCAGCTAAACACAAATGTGCGGAGGCTCCTCAATGTGATTATGATGCCCTCGGTGGAGGGGGAAGCGGAGGTAGTGGCAGCTATGGACGCGGAGACGGCCTTTGACCGGGTGGAGTGGGAGTATCTTTGGGGAGTGTTGCGGAGGTTTGGGTTCGGGGAGGGGTTCATCAGTTGGGTCAGGCTGCTATATAGAGCCCCTGTGGTGAGTGTGGCTACGAACCGACGGAGGTCGGAGTACTTTCGGCTGTACCGGGGGATGATGCAGGGGTGCCCCTTATCCCCCTTGTTGTTTGCACTGGCAATTGAGCCGTTGGCCATGGCACTGAGGGAGTCCAGGAAATGGAGGGGACTAGTCCGGTGGGGAAAGGAACACCGGGTGTCGTTGTATGCCGATGACCTGTTGTTGTATGTGGCGGATCCAGTGGAGGGGATGGCGGAGGTCATGCGGATCCTTAGGGAGTTTGGGGACTTTTCGGGGTATAAACTCAACGTAGGGAAGAATGAGCTCCTTGTGGTGCATTCAGGAGACCAGGGAAGGGGGATAGGCGAGCTACCGCTGATGACGGCGGAAAGGAGCTTTCGGTACCAAGGGATCCAAGTAGCTCGGAGTTGGGGGGCCCTGCACAAGCTCAATTTGACGCGGTTGGTGGAGCAGATGGAGGAGGATTTTAAAAGATGGGATATGCTGCCACTCTCACTAGCGGGTAGGGTGCAGTTGGTCAAAATGACGGTCCTCCCAAGGTTTCTCTTTGTGTTCCAGTGCCTTCCTATTATGATCCCCAAGGACTTTTTCAAACGGGTAAGCAGGAGCATCATGGGATTTGTATGGGCGAATAAGACCCAGAGGGTGAAGAGAGTGTTTCTGGAGCGTAGCAGGGACAGGGGGGGGCTGGCGCTGCCAAATTTGTGTGGCTATTATTGGGCAGCCAATGTGGTGATGATCCGTAAGTGGGTAATGGAGGGAGAGGGGGTGGCGTGGAAGAGGCTAGAGATGGCGTCCTGTGTGGGCACGAGCCTGAGGGCGCTGGTGACGGCATCGCTGCCGCTCTCGCGACAAGGTGCACCACGAGTCCGGTGGTGGCGGCGACGCTGAAGATCTGGGGGCAGTGGAGGCGACACAGGGGCGAGGTGGGAGCCTCGGTTTGGTCCCCGATTCGGGAGAATCATCGGTTCATCCCGGGAAGGATGGATGGGGGCTTTCGGAACTGGCACAGGCAGGGATTAGAAGAATGGGGGACCTGTTCATCAATGGGACATTTGCGAGCCTAGGGGCGCTGGAGGAGAAGTTTGGGCTACCCCCGGGAAACGCCTTCAGGTACATGCAGGTGAGGGCGTTTGTGAGGTGGCAGGTGAGGGAATTCCCGTTGCTCCCGGCACAGGGGATTCAGGACAGGGTGATTTTGGGTGTATGGGTTGGAGAAGGCAAGGTTTCAGAGATTTATCAGGAGCTGCAGGAAGAGGAGGAGGCCTCGGTGGAGGAGTTAGAGGGTAAGTGGGAGGAGGAGTTTGGGGAGGAGATAGATGAGGATCCGTGGGCTGATGCCTTGAGTAGGGTTAATTCTTTCTCCTCTTGCGCCAGGCTCAGCCTAATACAGTTCAAAGTTACTCACAGAGCGCATATGGCAGGGGCGAGGTTGAGTAGGTTCTTTGGGGTGGAGGACAGATGTGGGAGGTGCTCGGGGAGCCCGGCAAATCACGTCCATATGTTCTGGTCGTGCCTGGCGCTGGAAGTGTTTTGGAGGGGTTTTGCGAGGACTATGTCCAAGGTGTTGAACGCCCGGGTCAAGCCAAACTGGGGATTGGCATTATTTGCGAACCGGGAGTGCAGGAGGTGAAAGAGGCCGGTATTCTGGCCTTTGCGTCCCTGGTAGCCCGGCGGAGGATTTTGCTTCTATGGAAAGATGCGAAGCCCCCTAGTGTGGAAGCCTGGATCAATGACATGGCAGGGTTCATCAAGCTGGAGAGGATAAAGTTTGCCTTGCGAGGGTCTGTGCAAGGGTTCCTCAGGCGGTGGCAACCGTTCCTAGACTATCTCGTGGAGGTCAGCAGCAGCAGCAGCCCGGGGGTGGGGGTGGGGGGGTTCTTTTGGGGTGGCGTTTGGGTGAAGGTGGGGGGGGGGGGTTCCCTATTTGTGTTTTTAAATTTTATATGGGGGGTTATTGTATATGGGGGAAATCCAATGTATAATTTCTGATTGTTGTGTTCTTGTTTCTTTCTTTTTGTTGGGGGGGGGGGTTTGTTGAAAATTTGTTGAAAATTTTGAATAAATATTTATATTTTTTAAACATTTAATGTTCCATATTGAATATTTCTGTTTATTTTCTGCAGATAAATGCTGAAACATGCCTGTTGGTTTCGAGTCATGTAGAATTATAGAATCGCCACAGCGCGGAAGGAGGCTATTCGGCCCATTGAGTTTGCACATACTAGCAATTGTAATCAGCTATGTCCCATGGCCTGCACCATCATATAACCTGACAACTGCCTCCATGTGCCGGTCAGGGAAAAGAAGAGCGCTTAAAAATATACACTGGGCTGGATTCTTCGGTCGCCGACGTCAAAATCACGTTTGGCGAGCGGCCAGAGAATCCAGGTTTCTGCCCCCTCCAAAGCGGCGTACTTGGAGAGTACACCACGCCACGTGTCGACGGCCTCAGGACATTGCCTGAGGCCCACCCCCTGATGCTCCACCCCCGACCGACCGAGTTCCCGACGACGTGGGTTTCTCATGGTCTCACCCGCCAGGAACTCGGCGTGGCGGCTGCGGATTCAGTAGAGCGTCGCCACAGTCGGGGGGGGGGGAAGCCATTCCGCGGGCAGAGGGGGACGTTATTCGGGGTTGGGGGCACAGTTGGGGGTGGTCCGGGGCACACGAGCCGGCCGAAGGAGGGGACTATTTTGCGGGCCGCGTCCGCAAGTGGCCGCCGCCCTGCAGCACGGTGCGGCCACTGCAGGCCGCCGCCGTGCCCATGCGCGGACATGGAGCCGCCAATTCTCCGGGGCGTATCGGCAGCTAGAGCTCTACGCTACCGTCCTGCTAGTCCCAGTGAAACAGGGAATCGGTGGCCTTTTTGTGCCAGTTTCTCTGGTGCTAAATGCCACCATTCCCACGCCGGAGTGGGGACCGAGCCCCAGAATCAGAGAACCCAGCCCATGTACAACAAACACGTTGGGAGAAGTTAAAACACTATAAGCCAAGACCACTTCATAGAATACATAGAATCAAAGAATACCTACAGTACAGAAGGGAGCCCCACTCGGCCCATCGAGACAGCACCGAACGAGCACCCTACCCAAGGTCCACGTCCCCCGCCCCATCCCCACAACCCCACCATTGGACACAAAGGGGTAATTTAGCATGGCCAATCCAACGAACGTTTGGGAGAAAACCGGAACACCCGAAGGAAACCCACGCAGACACGGGGAGAACGTGCAAACTCCACACAGGCAGCCAGGAAAGGTCATAATCGAACCCGGGTCCCGGGCACTGTGAGGCAGCAGTGCTAACCACTGTGCCACCATGCCGCCACTTAATACCGAATACTGGCGCCGGATCGTATTATTCTTCGGAACTCTCTTCCTCAAAAAGCGGTGGAAGCAGAGTCTTTAAATATTTTTAAGGAGGGGGTAGATAAAAACTTGATAAGCAAGTGAATGAAAGATTAGCCGTCAGTGGGAGGTTACAATCGGCTCAGCCATGATCTTATTGAATAGCAGCGCAGGTTTGAGAGACCATTTGTACGTATGTTCATATCAACTATTCTCTGACCAAACTATCGATTACACATTTTCTATGCATATGGCTCTGATTAGTCGGGTGTTATTTGTAAATCCAAGGCAACAATCACATTTTCCAGATCTAATTTTCACATTCACAACACAATCACAAACCAGGTAATATTGGGAAAAGTAATGAATAAGGAAGTGTCCAGTTGAGTTTTTCCTCCGACATTAAATAGGACAATTCAGCAAGAAAAACAAATCACCATTAACTCTTGCCATTTTACCCGCTGACAGTGAAGTCTAATTTGCTGATAAATATGATTGCTATAACCTTCCCAAATATCCTTGAGAAGCATTTGTTTAAAATTCATTTGACACTTTGGAATATTTACATGAGTAATCACGCACTTCAGAGTGATATCAATTTTGTTTTGCATCCAATCTAATTCTGCCTTACCATCTATTTTAATAATATTTACCTAGTTTGGCGATAGCTTTATTTAAGACTGGCAGATCGGAGGGGAAAATAAGAACAAACCTGCAGGGAATATCAGTTGATGTTAGCAATTTAAAATTCCTCAAGTTATCGGGAAGAACGTGTCACGTCCTAATGAGGAAGTTCTGCAATGTGTTTTGATTGAAGCTGATCATATCAATCAGAGTACATTTTCTTCAACACTTTCTGGCAGGATTGGGATGTGATTCCAATGGAATGAAATTCAGGCCGTTCTATAAATGGGCAGCACAGTGGTTAGCACTGTGGCTTCTCAGCACCAGGGTCCCAGGTTCGATTCCCCAGCTTGGGTCACTGCCTGTGCGGAGTCTGCACGTTCTCCCCGTGTCTGCGTGGGTTTCCTCCGGGTGCTCCGGTTTCCTCCCACAAATCCCGAAAGACGCGCTGTGAGGTGATTTGGACATTCTGAATTCTCCCCTTGTACCCTAACAGGTGCCAGAATGTGGCGACTAGGGGCTTTTCACAGTAACTTCATTGCAATCAGGCAACATGTAACAATAAAGGCTATTATGTTATTATTATCAAATGTTCTCCAGATAATTGCTCATAGGGATGAAGATTAAAATCCACTCCAGCCTCATTAACACTTCCATGCATATCTTCAAAAGATACCAATGAATTGCTTTAATTAAATACAATTGTCTATTATGATTTTGAAATTTTGAAGCGCATTTCATCAAAGCCTACAGGACGTCAACAATGTGTCATAAATAAAACTAACAACGTTTACATAAAATAATCTCCGGCCAAAAGTGTTGCAAAATTCTGGTTCACTATTTATCTATTTTAGTATATCGCTTTTAGTTTTACGAATTTAAGTGTATAATAAATGAAAAATCTGGGTCATGAAACTGACAATCACCGATGTAAATATAATTTAGCGCAGCACGGTGGCATAGTGGTTAGCACTGCTGTCTATGGCACTGAGGACCTGGGTTTGATCCCGGCCCCGGGTCACTGTCCATGTGGAGTTTGCACATCCCCCCGTGTCTGCGTTGTTCTCACCCCCACAACCCAAAGCTGTGCAGTGTAGGTGGATTGGCCACGCTAAATTGCCCCTCAATCGGAAAAAATAATTGGTTACTCTAAATTTATTTTTAAAAAGTAAATGCGATTTTAAAAAGCATAGATTTATTGCACTTAGACGATAACCTGTGTATATCTTAATAAAAGATAAAATTTAAGAAAAACCTTAATCAATAGACGACTCATTTCTGGACCTCTTGGTAGAGTCAGCAAGTCTATTGTTATCTCCATAAAGGATACTAAAAGCAAGCAATTCTGGGAAGACGATCATAAAGCTCCCATTAGATACAGATATGTGGGTTGCAAAATAAATGAACAAAGAACAAAGAAAATTCCAGCACAGGAACAGGCCCTTCGGCCCTCTAGGGCTGCGCCGGCCCTGCTGCCTGACTCAATTAAAACCTCCTATTCTTCCGAGGACCATATCTCTCTATTCCCATCCTATTCATGTATTTGTAAAGACATCCCTTAAAAGTTACTATCGTAAAGTCCTTCCCAAGATCTCACCCCATGTCTTTGGCACTGCAGGACCACCATTGGACGAGGCTGGGCCATCAGGGGTGACAGCCCCGGGGAAGACCCCAACATCTCACCAATACTTTCACCTGCAACATCCATCATCACATTGACCGTTACCTTGGTTGGTAATGTCGGTGATCCAGCTCCTGCCACGCCCTCTATTTTTTTTGTTAAAAAAATTATTTTACGGGATGTGCGCGTTGCTGGTTAGTCCAGCATTTATTGCCCATCCCTAGTTGCCCTTCAGAAGGTGGTGGTGAGTTGCCTTCTTGAACCGCTGCAGTCCCTGAGATGTAGGTACACCCACTGTGTTGTTCGGGAGGGAGTTCCAGGATGTTGCCTCAGAGACAGTGAAGGCAGGCCGATATATTTCCAAGTCAGGGTGGTGAGTGACTCGGAGGGGAACCTCCAGGTGGTGGGATTCCCAGGTATCTGCTGCTCTTGTGCTTCTAGATGGTAGTGGTCGTGGGTTTGGAAGGTGTTGTCCAAGGAACCTTGGTGAGTTCCTGCAGGGCATTGTGTAGATGGTACACACGGCTGCCACTGTTCATCGGCGGTGGAGGGTTTGAATGTTCGTGGAAGGGGGAGTAATCAAGCGGGGCTGCTTTGTCCTGAGTTGTGGTTAAAGGTACAACAATACATTTGCATTTCTGTTTGAACCATCCCAAGGCATGCAACATTGCCAAAGAAATAAGAGATTTTGGCTGGAGCCTTGGCGAGAAAGTTATTTTATTTATCTGTGTCTGTTTGCCCGCAGAAGCAAGCAGTTTGGTTTAGGAACAGACATAAAGTTGCAGATTTGGTCCTGTGGGCTGTAACTCACTTGGCCCCACTTTCCACCCCACCAGTTTTCACATTCAAAGGATCACCCTCCGCCATTTCCAGCAACTCCAGCATAATGCCACCATGAAACACATCTTCCCTGTGACCACCCCCCGCCAGCATTCCACAGGGACCACTTCCTCCGTGACACCCTGGTCCACTCTTCCATCACCCCCAACACCTCATTCCCTTCCCACAACACCTTCCCATGCAATTGCAGAGGGTGCAATACCTCCCTTTACCACACCTCACCACAATTCAACGCCCCAAACACTCCTTTCAGGATGAAGCAACATTTCACTTGCACCTCCTTCAATTTGATTGATTATATTCGCTGCTCCCAGGGCGGTCTCCTCTACATTGGGGCGACTAGGGCAGCATGGTAACATAGTGGTCAGCACAGTTGCTTCACAGCTCCAGTATCCCAGGTTCGATTCCCAGCTTGGGTCACTGTCATTGTGGAGTCTGCACGTTCTCCCCGTGTGTGCGTGGGTTTCCTCCGGGTGCTCCGGTTTCCTCCCATAATCCAAAGATGTGCAAGTTAGGTGGCTTGGCCATTCTAAATTACCCTTAGGCAAAAAGTTTAGGTGGGGTTACAGGGATAAAGGGGGATAGGGTGGAGGCATGGGGCTTAAGTAATGTGCTCTTTTCAAGAGCCGTTGCAGACTCGATGGGCTGAATGGTCTCCTTCTGCATTGTAAATTCTATGGTAAATGCAGACTGGGTGACTGCTTTGCGGAACGCCATTGCTCTGTCCACAAGTATGACTCTAATCATCCTGTCGCTTACCATTTCAACTCAGCACCTTGCTCTCATGCCCACATGTCTGTCCTTGGTCTGCTATAATGCTCCTGTGAAGCTCACCACCAAATTAAAGGAGCAGCATCTCATCTTCCAATTAGACGTGTTACAGCCCTCAGGGCGCAACACTGAGATCAACAATGCAACCTTTCTCCTTCACCTTGAGCCTCCTTTTAATATCAAAACTCTCTTGGCTCCCACCCATCACAGACCTTCTACTCTATTTCACCTGCTCCACCCCCTCTTTCACAGCATATAATACATCGCATTTCTCCCACTCTTTAGCTCTGAAGAAGAGCCACGTGGACTCTATTTCTCCCTCCACAGATACCGCCAGACCTGCTGAGTTTTTCCAGCATTTTCTCTTTTTATCATCCGCTCTGTTGCCGACCCTGCGCGACAGGAATAGAGATGGAAAATCCCGGCCATTGTCCAGACATTTGAACAAATGAGGTGAATCAACATTTGGGGCGAACTTCTCCCCAAACGGCGCGATGTCCGCCGACTGGCGCCCAAAACGGCGCCAATCAGACGGGCATCGCACCGCCCCAAAGGTGCGGAATGCTCCGCATCTTTGGGGGCTGAGCCCCAACATTGAGGGGCTAGGCCGACGCCGGAGGGATTTCCGCCCCACCAGCTGGCGGAAACGGCCTTTGTTGCCCCGCCAGCTGGCGCGGAAATTACCTTTCGGGGCGGCGCATGCGCGGGAGCGTTAGGGGCCGCTGACAGTTTCCCGCGCATGCGCAGTGGAGAGAGTCTCTTCCGCCTCCGCCGTGGTGGAGACCGTGGTGAAGGCGGAAGGGAAAGAGTGCCCCCACGGCACAGGCCCGCCCGCGGTTCGGTGGGCCCCGATCACGGGCCAGGCCACCGTGGGGGCACCCCCCGGGGTCAGATCGCCCCGCGCCCCCCCCCAGGACCCCGGAGCCCGCCCACGCCGCCTTGTCCCGCCGGTAAATAGGTACTTTAATTTACGCCGGCGGGACAGGCAATTTATCGGCGGGACTTCGGCCCATCCGGGCCGGAGAATCGAGCGGGGAGGCCCGCCAACCGGCGCGGCGCGGTTCCCGCCCCCGCCGAATCTCCGGTGCCGGAGACTTCGGCAACCGGCGGGGGCGGGATTCTCGGCAGCCCCCGGCGATTCTCCGACCCGGCGGGGGGGTCGGAGAATGACGCCCTTGATGTTGATCAGACAGCTGTTTGCTGGTACCGCCTTTTAAAATTACAGGGAGATGTTTAACGGTTCCATGTAAGTTGAGCAAGTTGACAACCCTGCCAATCCCATCTTTAATTGTTGCCCACACTTCAATTCCCTTGAAATTAGTGCCTTGCTTTTCAGAGAGTGATAAGAGTCAACCACATTGTAGTGGAAAAGTATTCAGAATACAGGAGGGAGATAGAGAACCTAGTGGAGTGGTGTAGCGACAACAATCTCTCCCTCAATGCCAGCAAAACTAAAGAGCTGGTCATTGACTTCAGGAAGCAAAGTACTGTACACACCCCTGTCAGCATCAACGGGGCCGAGGTGGAGATGGTTAGCAGTTTCAAATTCCTAGGGGTGCACATCTCCAAAAATCTGCCCTGGTCCACCCACGTCAACGCTACCACCAAGAAAGCACAACAGCCCTATACTTCCTCAGGAAACTAAGGAAATTCAGCATGTCCACATTAACCTTTGCCAACTTTTACAGATGCACCATAGAAAGCATCCTATCGGGCTGCATCACAGCCTGGTATGGCAACTGCTCGGCCCAGGACCGCAAAACACTTCAGAGAGTCGTGAACACCGCCCAGTCCATCACACGAACCTGCCTCCCATCCATTGACTCCACCTACACCTCCCGCTGCCTGGGGAAAGCGGGCAGCATAATCAAAGACCCCTCCCACCCGGCTTACTCACTCTTCCAACTTCTTCCATCGGGCAGGAGATACAGAAGTCTGAGAACACGCACGAACAGACTCAAAAACAGCTTCTTCCCCACTGTCACCAGACTCCTAAATGACCCTCTTATGGACTGATTTCATGAACACTACACCCTGTATGCTTCATCCGATGCCAGTGCTTTTGTAGTTACATTGTATATCTTGTGTTGCCCTTTTATATATTTTCTTTTATTCCCTTTTCTTTTCATGCACTTAATGATCTGTTGAGCTGCTCACAGAAAAATACTTTTCACTGTACCTCGGTACACGTGACAATAAACAAATCCAATCCAATCCAATCCAATCCACACATAGACCCGACCAGGTAAGGATGGCAGAATTCCTTCCATAACGGACATTAATGGACCAGATGGGCTTTTAAAATAATCAATTATCAATACTTACCCAATCATTTAAAAAAAAAAAAATCTGCAGTACCCAATTCATTTTTTCCAATTAAGGGGCAATTTAGCGTGTTCAATCCACCGACCCTGCACATCTTTGGGTTGTGGTGGCGAAACCCACGCAAACACGGGGAGGATGTGCAAACTCCACACGGACAGGGCCGGGATCGAACCTGGGACCTCGGCGCCGTGAGGCCGCAGGGCTAACCCACTGCGCCACCGTGCTGCCCTTAATTCTTACCCAATCATAACTTATCCCTCAGATTCATCCGAGCAAACAAAGATGGAAAGGAGGATGATGTGAAGGTCGACGAGCAGGAATTTCCATTTTGCCAACTATGATGATGATGAAGCCGAGAAAGACAATAATCGGGAGCTGCAGTGTTCTGGGCAAAACACCACAGATTAATCTCTGGAGCAATAACCTGACTCTGTTCCTCTGCCTTCAATGTCAGCCCCTTCGCTACTTGTTTCGATACTTTGACTCACAATGCTTAAATCTTTTATGCAGAGGGAATTAGATAGCACAAATGATGGTCTGGATGATACACAGGGTACAGTACAGCTGAAACAGGGGAAAAAAATGGAGGAGTGGAGATCAGAAAGAGAGAGAGAGGGAGACAGATCAATGATACGCTACAGCCCCAGAGTAAGCAGAGTAGTCTGTCCATGTCATCGGAGTCTCAGAACCCAGAACTCACTGGTACTTGCTTGAAAAAGAGGAACGCCATGGGGGCATTTTCTGGCCATTCCCGCCAGTGGGGTCTTCCAGACCTGCCGACAATGAACATGTGCCGCAGGTTTCCCGACGGCATGGAGCGGAAACAAATCCCATCGACAGTGGCGGGGCCAGAGGATCCCAATGCCGGCCAACAACGGGCCACCTCCTGCCACCGAGAACCCCCCCCTCCCATAACTCTATATGTTGTACATTGATCATTCTCTGGATGTTGGGATTCTCTGCTCCCACTGGCAGCGCAACTCCACCTGTGGGTATCCCCGCGGCGTGGGGGCTTCAATGGGAAATCCAATTGACAAGCGGCAGGAAGAGAGAATCTCGCCGCCAGTGAATGGCGCACCGTCGAGAAACACATGGCTGGGGGACCGGAGAATCCCGCCCCATGTGGGCACAATATTCTCAGGCATACGAAGCTCAGCTCCAAAACCTCAAACAGTGTAGGCAAGTTAAAGAATACATCAATCAAAGGGATGACAGCCAAACGATTTGGACATTTGTTATTTTCTTTTCAAATCAAACTTCTGCGAGGAAACGTGACAATCATAAGGATGAACTAAGGCCAAGGGAAGGCCGCAAGATGTACATAACATACATCCAGACTGTGAGCGAAAACTTGGTCCAAGTTTCCTAACAGGATCGTTTTCACCGATAAATCCAATAATTAAGTTACATCAAGACTATCGTTCACCACCTGGTGTATCCAAATTGTGTATGCAATGTGATAGGGCACAAATAGGTTGCTGCACTCTCAGGGTCATGCAGTTCAACGTTTGACTGTCCAGACTTGGGGTTCCAAGTTTGTTCAATGGAAAACTCTTTGCATGTTTGACAGTATGCTAAACCAACCTGCCGAAGGTTTCTGATTAGTGGCCCATCTAATATTCAGTTACCTTCCTGCCTAATTGTTCACTTCTAGATTTCTTACAATTTGTTCAGTCACATGTTAGGCAATCAGTATTATTCAGCAAATAACTATTCATTGAGATGCAATGGAGCACACGATTTGGGTTTTACGCGCAACAATCAATTTGCGACAGATTCAGGATCAGAAAATGAGTTATCCTGATTTGGGGGACCAGGGATTGATGATTCATAATGAGCCCATGGCATTCAGATTGAGATGGGCTATATACAAAGTTTTTTCACCCATCTTGCATGCCTCCAGTGCTACTTGCTGCAGAGTTCAGTGAGAGACAAACAGCAGGAGGGTCCTGCAGCATTGTTAGCTGAGCACAGGGTTTCAGAAGCTGGCTCTTAAAGGCAGGCTGTCCTATAAAGGACTGATGCAACATAAATTCTTTTTTTTTTAAACGGAACACTGGAGGGACCCACATTGATCGCTATGGCATTGCACTGGACAGATTGAGGGTAGAGAAGGGTAAAATGAGGTACACCATGGTTCCACGGTGGATTGGGAATGGAGTGGGAGTAGGTGGGCAAGAAGGTTAGACCCCTGTGTCTGGGCCTGAGGGACTGACCACAGTTCCACAAAAAGTTTAATGACATCACAGGAACAGTCATATTTCATCTCCTACTCACTGCTCCACCTCTCGTCCTGCTCACTGTGTCACACCTCTATCACTCACCCAGCAACACTCTCTGGCATTCAAGGCTCGCGCCTACTATCCAGCTACTCCACATCGCCCTCACAAAACCTGCCAAACCAGCCAGCTTCGCACTCGCCTCCCACTGCCTTCAGATATGCCTCCAGCCATTCAGTTACCTGCTGCCACCTCAGTGCGGACCGGCCACCTACACCACTACATTCTTTGCGAAGATGCGGCAACTCTGGCAAATCCAAGAACGCACTCAAACATCAACACATTCCAGGATAGTTTGAGACATCGTTCAATAGAAAAGTTCCAATAAAGTAAGGTTGGCAGGGCGGCACGGTGGCACAGTGCTGCCTTCGGCGCCAAGGGCCCGGGTTCGATCCCGGCCCCGGGTCACTGTTCATGTAGAGTTTGCACATTCTCCCCGTGTCTGCATGGGACTCACCCCCATAACCCAAAGATGTGCAGGGTAGGTGGATTGGCCATGCTCAATTGCCCCTTAATTGGAAAAAAATGAATTGGATGCTCTAAATTTATATTTTTTAAAAATAAAGTAAGATAGGTGCAATCAGCGTGCCTGCCCTTTAAATAACACACCATCAGGGCCCACCTTGCCGCTTCACATGTCGATTTTATAAGTAAACGACACAAACACTGTCTGGCACATTCATTGCCGAAACTAGGGATCCTGGCATTATTTGGCCAGTTCACATCAGCCAGTTGGGCTGTGTCAAGTCAGAATAGTGTCCCCTCACCATTTGTTGACGAATGTAGGGGATATTCCCGCCTGCACTCACATCCTCAGCGGAAACCACATTGCCGCACAGGATGTGGCTGTTCCCTGTGCATCCTGCCCCCGGGATATGGAGGTAGGTATCCACAGGGCTGCTAGGAGTAGCTGTACTCAACTGAGTTGCTCATCCAAATATACACCTTAAATTCAATTATATAAACTGATGAAGTTGAGGCAAATTTTAGACGTAACACAGAGAAAGTGGGATTTTTGGTAGAGCGAATGGTTCCCTGCATCAAATGTTTATAATCGTGTATTATGTGGTAGATGGGATACTAGACGGAACCCTGCTACTTTGTCCAAACAAAGCAAATTTCTTTCGTTACCACTTTATTCTTAACATTTATAATCAATTAGCTTTCACAACTTGAACTTAAAAACCTATTCTTAGTACATGCAAACGAGGGGCCAATCGAAATGAAATGAAAATCGCTTATTGTCACAAGCAGGCTTCAAATGAAGTTACTGTGAAAAGCCCCTAGTCGCCACATTCCGGCGCCTGTTCGGGGAGGCCGGTACGGGAATTGAACCGTGCTGCTGGCCTGCCTTGGTCTGCTTTACAAGCCAGCTATTTAGCCCACTCTGCAAACCAGCCCCTACATAATAATAATTGTCACAAGTAGGCTTCAATGAAGTTATTGTGAAAAGCCCTCAGTCACCATATTCCGTCACCTGTTCAGGGAGGCCGGTACGGGAATTGAACCCGCGCTGCTGGCCTTGGTCTGCTTTACAAGCTAGCTATTTAGCCCACTCTGCTGAACCAGCCGCTGCTGACTTACACTGTTTATATCATTCCGTTAGTTCACCAAAAGACAGCTGACAGTCAAATAGTAAACAAGGGAAAGCCCATTACTTTCTGACCATCCCTTGTCACATTATTAGATGATTGGTGATTGGGAGTTCAATAACTGAATCGATTATGTTTCTGTCGGATCGGTCGAGTTTATTTGATCAAGCTGTTCACCCAGTCGTATCGACGGAAGTCAAATGAAAATTCCACAGATAATTCAAGTCAAACATTCTGATTTACAAATTATTTTTGCTGCTAGGAAGCTCATTGTTGTACGAATAAAGAAGGGATTTATTTACATCAAAAATCCATAACGGTTTAAATGTTGACTTGATAAGTTAACAAAGGAGATTTTGAACGAAGGTGGGAGAGACTCTCGGATAATCTTTACAACTTATTTAAATCACCAGTTTAAATTATGATCCAAAGAATAAGAATGATTAAGATGTCCAAAGATGAGCAGATGAGGTGGATTGGTCGTGCTAAATTGCCCCTTAGTGTCTGAAGATGTGTAGGTTAGGTGGGGTTATGGGGATAGGGCGGGGGAGTTGGCCTAGGTGCGGTGCTCTTTTGGAGGATCGTTGCAGACTCGATGGGCCGAATGGCCTCCTTCTGCACTGAAGGGATTCTATGGTTCTATGAATTAAATGGCATTTAAACCATTTATTTGAGCAAATGTCAACAGCATTGTCAGGTTCAGAGTACGAAGCATCTTCGAATTTGCAACTATTTAAGACAAGAAATTAACTGTATAATTACCTCATCAATTATCCACATATTTCCGTACAAGGTAGCTGTAAACGGGTCTCAGCTCCAAGCTGGGTGGAATGAGCATTCAGGAGGAGGATATTTGTTTGTTTTAATTAGAAATCATACACCCTGTTCTGATGAAAACTTCCTCCTGGGGGGGGTTAAACAAACTTGTTTTTCACCCCTCACGGTGACACTGCCAGTACTGCAGAGCAGCTGGCTTCTGACTGGCTGGCAGGCCTATGAGGTGGGAATTCCTCCTGCAGAGGGTGGAGTTCTCGCCTCAGGGCAACGAGAGGCCTACCCGTCGGGGAATGGGAGTTGGGCGAGCCGGCCAACTTGACACTTGTGCTGGGGCGCAGGAAGCCAGCTCTGAGCGTCAAATCCACCCCACAAAAAAAATATAGGCTCTGACCATGATTGCATTGCTTTCGCTGGGGGCTCGCTGGGTCCAAATTGGCCGCCTCACTTCTTATGTTACAAAGGCGACTGCACTGCAAAAGTATTTCATTGTCTGTAAATTGCCCCTCAGGGCTTGAAAGGTGCATTCTTCTATTCAAACCTCCACTCAGTATGAACCAGGCACAAGATTAATTTATAAGCAGACTCAATCAGATATGCAGCTTGCCACGACAGGGGTAACAAATATCTTCTTTCAGTACATTTCTACATTTAAATAGCTCAGCCGAAGAGCTATGCCATTCAGCAACAGTTGGCTAATCAGATGCATGGCATTTCTAGAACATAAGACAGCTTCGATTGCATTCATCTTGCTATTCATGCATTTTACAACAATGCTCTCCCTTCCATTAACAAAAAGGATGACTGCTTTCTTAAACATACAGAGGATACATAACCAGAGGCACCCAGAAAAACATGCAAATCTTGTTCTTTGTGCAGTGTTCGCAATGCAGATATGATCATCTATTCAAGAAGGAAAACTGATTGAAAGGTAGACCTTTTTAAAAATGGACTACCTGCTCAAAGTTAATTGCTGCCATTCTTGTGCTACCCTTGCATTGCTCAGGAAAAGGTCTATAAAACAGGCAGGTAATAAATTCTGTACACTAGGGGGCATAGCCTCAAAATAAGGGGAAGTAGATTTAGGACTGAGTTTAGGAGGAACTTCTTCACCCAAAGGGTTGTGAATCTATGGAATTCCTTGCCCAGTGAAGCAGTAGAGGCTCCTTCATTAAATGTTTTTAAGATAAAGATAGATAGTTTTTTGAAGAATAAAGGGATTAAGGGTTATGGTGTTCGGGCCAGAAAGTGGAGCTGAGTCCACAAAAGATCAGCCATGATCTCATTGAATGGTGGAGCAGGCTCGAGGGGCCAGATGGCCTACTCCTGCTCCTAGTTCTTATGTTCTTATTATAATTCCCTCGGTTGTGAAGACAGAAGCAAAGTACAAACTTAGTTCCTCAGCCATTTCTTTGTTCCCCATTATGAATTCCCCTGTTTCTGGCTGTAAGGGGCCATACATTCATTTTTGTCAATCTTTTTCTCTTCACATGCCGATAGAAACATTTACATTGAGTTTTTATGTTCCCTGCTAGCTTACTTTCATGTTGTATTTTCACCTTCTTAATCAGTCCCTTGGTCTGCCTTTTAAACTGTTCCCAATCCTCAGGTCGATTGCTTTTTCTTGCTAATTTTTATGCCTCTTCTTTGCACCTAATACTATCTATAATTTCCCCTCAAAGCCATGGTTTGGCCACAGTTTCCTTTCTACTCTTGCACCAAATAGGAATAAAACTAATTTTGGAGTTCACCAATTTGCTCCTTGAATGCCTGCCATTGCCTGTCCACTGTCCTTTATTTCAGTATTGTTTCCCAGGCCATCAAAGCCAGCTCATTCCTCATACCATCATAGTTACCATTATTGAGGTTCAGGACCTGGGGCGAAATTCTCCGGTATCGGCGCGATGTCCGCCGACCGGCGCCCTAAACGGCGCAAATCAGTCGGGCATCGCGCCGCCCCAAAGGTGCGGAATGCTCCGCATCTTTGGGGGCCGAGCCCCAACTTTAAGGGGCTAGGCCCGCGCCGGACGAATTTCCACCCCGCCAGCTGGCAGAAAAGGCCTTTGGTGCCCCGCCAGCTGGCGCGGAAATGACATTTCCGGGCGGCGCATGCGCGGGAGCATTAGCGGCCGCTCACGGCATCCCCGCGCATGCGCTGTGGAGGGAGTCTCTTCCGCCTCCGCCATGGTGGAGACCTTGGCGAAGGCTGAAGGAAAAGAGTGCCCCCACGGCACAGGCCCGCCCGCGGATCGGTGGGCCCCGATCGAGGGCCAGGTCACCGTGGGGCACCCCCCAGGGCCAAATCACCCCGCGCCCCCCCCAGGACCCTGGAGCCCGCCTGCGCCGCCTTGTCCCGCCGGTAAGATAGGTGGTTTAATCTACGCCGGCGGGACAGGCATTCTAGCAGTGGGACTTCGGATCGCGGGGGGGGGGCCGCCAAATGGCGCGGCGCGATTCCCGCCCCCGCCGAATATCCGTTGCCGGAGAATTCGGCAACCGGCGGGGGCGGGATTCACGCCAGCCCCCGGCGATTCTCCGACCCGGCGGCAGTTCGGTGAATCTCATCCCTGGTCTCTGAATCAACTACCTCACTATCCACCTTGACAAAGAATTCTATCATATTATGGTAATTGATCCCCAAGGATGCTCTCAAAACTAGAATGCCAACTCATCCTTTCTCATTGCACAACAACCAGTCCAAGATGGTCTCTTCCCTTGTTGGTTCCTCAACGTAACCACCCTGTCTATACTCCAGAAATTCCTCCTCCATTGTATATGCAGATTAAAGTCACATGTAATCATAGATTCCCGTAACAGGCTCCCCGAACAGGCTTGTGGCGACTAGGGGCTTTTCACAGTAACTTCATTGAAGCCTACTTGTGACAATAAGCGATTTTCATAGATGAAATGAAATGAAATGAAAATCGCTTATTGTCACAAGTAGACTTCAATGAAGTTACTGTGAAATGAAGATGTTCCTTTAACACATGCATTTCCTGTCTAATGCTATTCCCAACATTACCACTGCTGTTTGGTGGTTTGTATACCAACCCTACAAATATTTTTTGTCCCTTGGTTTATCTGAACTTGATCCGTACAGATTCCACATCGTCTGTACTAATATCTTACCTCAATATTGTATCAATATCTTCTTTAATCAACAATGCAACTCCGCCAGCTTTTCCTTTCTGTCCGTCCTTCATAAAAACTGAATAGCCCTCAATGTTTCATTTCCATCCTTGGTCACGTTGGAGCCATGTCTCTGTAATCCCAATTGTATCACACCCCTTTACATCTATCTGCGCAACTAACTCATCCATTTTATTTTGAATGTTCCGAGCATTCAGATGCAAAACCTTAAGGCTTTAAGTCCTTTTAACGTTCCTTGTCTGATCCCTACAATATTTTACTGTGTTCTTATCTGATTCAGGCAATTGATTTCTCTGCCTATCACTTTTCTGATTCTCCTTGGTGTCTTTTTCTCTTGTTCTTGATTCCCCTTGCTCTGAATCCTTACATAGGTTCCCATCCCCCTGGCATAGTAGTTTAAACCCTCCCCGACCATTCTAGCAAGAACCACCCCCCCCCCCCCTCCCCCCACCCCCCCATGGACATCAGTCCCAGTCCTGCCCAGGTGTAAACCATCCAGTTTGTACAGATCCCATCTCCCCCAGAACCAGTCCCAACACCCCAGGAATCTGAAACCTTCCCCGTCACACCATCCTTTGAGCCACGTACTCATCCTCTATATCCGGCTGTTTCTACTCTGACTGGCACATGCACTGGTAATCCTGAGAGATCTCCCTTTGCATCCTACTTTTCAACTTGCTTCCTAGCTCTCTATATTCTGCTTTTCGGACCTCATCCGGCTACAAAGAGTCATCAGGATTGTGGACAATAAATGTCTTCAAGGGAAAGGCTGACCGTGATGAATCAGCAGGATGGAAAGCAACATATGTCCCTGATAATAAACTTGTCCTGATCAATCAAATGGACAGGAAGAAGGAAGGAGGGACTAAGGTAATCAAGGACAACAGGCCCAAAGGCCAGGCATCCTGCAATAAACTCATTTGAACACATACCCCTGTGTGTCATGCTCCAGAGAAGAAATATGACCCCTGAGTTAGTCATGATTCTTTGAACATTCCTGATCAGAAAAGACACTGATTGGTTAATGCTGCCCTGTGTGCACGTGACTAGAAGCAAGAGATCTGTGCCAGTGAGATCTGTATAAGAAGGAGAGTCAGAGAGATTTAATCAGCGTAATTCGAGGAACAACATCGCCGAAGGAAGAAACCTCAAACTCTCAGCTTGACAAAGTCTGACCCCTCTCTACGCCCGGCCATTGCGAGAGGATAGTGCGGCCCTCACAGGCCCATTGGATAAACATTAACAATTAAAATCTATGCTTGTAAACTTATAGTTTTAGACATAGAGGGGAATGAAAACATTTCCGCCTGTGATACAGAGTAGGAGAATTAGTGTTGAAGCAGTCGCAAGTATTTAAGTTTTAAAAAAAACATTTTTCATAATAAAGATGTGATTTGATTTAAAGATAAAGTTGTTGTGTCTATTGATTGACTGGGGCAAGAGTCCAGGACAACAACATGCAGATTGGTCACTGAAGGAGATGTAGATCATTACAACCTGCCTTTATTCAAAGTTGATGGAGAACATGTTTAAGAGGCTGTGCTTCTCCCTATCTATCCATTATGGCCCTCTGTTCTTATGTCCATTTTATCTTCATATTGCTGCTGATCAGAACCCATGAGCACGATGCTGACATTAAAGTTGCAATCCAGCATTAAGGTAGTGCATCCATTGATAAATGAAGGAGAAACTAACATTCTTTCTCATAACGGCCAATCCAAAAAAGTTTGCTGAATCACATTGCATACCTTTGAATTCTGGAAGTGAATAATTTTAGATCAAAAAACAGCTGATCACTGAAAATAGTAATTGAGTTGGATTACCTCCTTGGTAATGCTATCTTGATTTACATCCATTAATAATGCACTCCCTGTTCCCACCAAATCCAGCTCCTAAATTACTATGGCCTTTTATTGCTCGAGTAGGATGTTCAATCACTTTCACATTAGATTCAGAGCCCATCCACCTCCTCCATGCTGAATTATGTCGGATTAAATTTGTTCCTCTAATGTCCAGCTTCTGGAATGCAGTGCAAGTAATAAATGTCCTGTCCAAAAGATGATGGTGAACAGCAGTTTTAAATTGGGCCTCCCATTCAAAAGCCATGCTAGTGAAAGAGTTAACTGAAGGGTCCAGGGGAATCTCAAGTGCAATGACTGACAGTCAGTCGTACTTGTAAAGTTTCCGGGTTGTGTCGGAATGATGAGAAAGGGATACGACAGAAGTGGTTTACGATAAGATCTTCAGCAGCTCTTACACACCATGGGTGAGATTCTCCGACCTGCCGCCGGGTTGGGAAATCGCCGGGGGGCGGCGTGAACCCCGCCCCTGCCAGCCGCCGTATTCTCCGGCACCGAAAAGTCGGCAGGGGCGGGAATCGCGCCGCACCGGTCGGAGGGCCCCCCGGCGATTCTCCAGCCCACGATGGGCCAAAGTCCCGCTGCTGTCATGCCAATCCCGCCAGCGTGAATCAAACCACCTACCTGACCGGCGGGACTGGCGGCGCGGACGGGCTCCGGGGTCCGGGGGGGGGGGCGCGCCGTGCGATCTGGCCCCCGGAGAGTGCCCCCACGGTGGCCTGGCCCGCGATCAGGGCCCACCGATCCGCGGGCGGGCCTGTGCCGTGGGGGCACTCTTTTCCTTCCGCCTCAGCCATAGCCTCCGCGATGGCCGATGCAGAAGTGACACTCCCCGGCGCATGCGCGGGGATGACGTCAGCATCCGCTGACGTTCCCGCTCATGCGCGGACTTCCGCCGGCCGGCGCAGTCCCTTCGGCCCCAGCTGGCGTGGCGCCACAGGCCTTTGCAGCGGCCGGGGGCGCGCCAACCACTCTGGCGCGGGCCTAGCCCCTCAAGGTGAGTGCTTGGCCCCTAAAGGTGCAGAGAAATCCGCACATTTGGACGCCGACGCCGGAGTGGTTCCCGCCACTCCATTCCGCCGGGTAGGGGAGAAACCCAGCCCATGACTGTAGCCACACTACAGAGAATTTGCGTGCTCCAGTAAATAAAATTATACGCATTCCAGAAACGCACATACCCTCCTATCGACGTGAAATAAAAAGTTGAGAAGGCGACCAAGTAAATAACAGTAACATGAGTGACGTGCAAACCCTAAATGTGCATCAATTTCAGTAAATATGTACTTCTGTACATTTCATCTCGAAATAGGAGCTGATCTGAATCGCTGAACACGGTGCTGTCACCAAACCTGTAACCAGCATTAAGGTGGTGGATGCATTTATGAATGAGGCAGAAAAACTAACAGTCTTGTTCGTAACAACCAGCCCAAAAAAAGATGGCTGAAGCACACTTTAAATTTAAAGTTCTTGCAATGGGTTTAAATCCACCAACAGGTGGAAACTGGTTACTCCGAGTGTCAAGAGGGAAATCTGCTCAGGCAGGAATTTGATGGAACCTTCCAAAACTTTGGATGGGGGAATAATGGGCGGGATTCTCCCGTACCCGGCGAGGCAGGGAGTCCAGGCGGGAAATTCCCACGCATGCGCGGGAGGGTTCGTCTCCACATTGGCCATCGCGGAGGACCACAGCGGCCGATCTGGAGGAATAGAGTGCCCCCCGTGGCACAGGCGGATCGGTGGGCCCCGACCGAGGGCCAGGCCACCGTGGGGGCACCTCCCGGGGCCAGATCCCCCCGCGACCCCCCAGGAACCCCGGAGCCCGCCCGCACCGCCAGGTCCCGCTGGTAAGGGACCGACTCTAATGACAGAGCCTAAACTCACTGGCCACATTCAGGAACTTGCAGCAAAACAAGAGAAGACGGGCGACAGGAATTACTTAAACATAAGAGATTCAGCTCAGTTGAGAAAGGCGAGAATAAAACATTTGCTACATAAACTAAGCTCAGCCCCGATGTGGCCTCTGATGGTTTAACACTGCTGTTTTAATGAGGGTATCTGCTACCTGCAACTATTGGTGGTGATTACAGAGATGTGTCTACTTCACACTTGAGCTGTAAATATATTCCAGCCCTGTTTATAATTACATTTACTGCTAGTATTATCAGAAACATTATATACACTTAAAGGACAGGATGTTTCCTATCATTTATATTCAAGTTAGACCAAGCACAGTGAATAAAAAGGTACAGTTTATTCAAGCGGTTTCTACCCAATTGATTTATGACTAAACCGTGAATTGAAATTGTTTGAAATTTGCTTATTTTACATAAAATGTTGTTTTTGGCAATTTTAATGTGCCCACCCCCCAACTCTCCAAAAATAAAATGTTATAAACCTGCCATAAGTGAGCTTTAATATAAATTTTGAATACCCAATTCATTTTTTCCAATTAAGGTGCAATTTAGCGTGGCCAATCCACCTAGCTTGCACATCTTTGGGTTGTGGGGCGAAACCCACGCAAACACGGGGAGAATGTGCAAACTCTACACGGACAGTGACCCAGGGCCGGGATCGAACCTGGGACCTCGGCGCCGTGAGGCAGCAGCGCTAACCACTGCGTCACCGAGCAGCACATGAGTGAGCTTTTAATGAGTGCTTCTATGAAACAGTTTATGGTGGCTTGAGGGGTTAATATGGAGGCTTCTTATATAAACAAACAAGGGTTTAATGATGACAAGAACAGGTAAACTATACACAGGTGCAGAGTCACTAAATAGGTCTTCACTCTCTGGCGCCTGGGTCCACTCCGCCTGGGACCCAGCTCCCGCGCTTTTTCCTCATTAGTCGGGGTTTGCGAGCTGGTCACATAGACCACGAAGGCTCACTCCTTCAAGCGGCCGAGCTACCCATGTCTCTCCGTCCTTAAGTCCCTCAATAACATATTTACAACATGGGTTATTTACAGTCGCTATGTTGAAGAAAAAGGTTTAAAAACACCAGGGGCGAGAGTCCATAACAGTCCTTCAAAGAGTCAATCTCTGATTGGGCTTTCGGGATCTCACAGACCGACTCAGTTCCCCAACCTGCTCCTCCACCTCTGAGGCAGCATCGTTGTCATGTGTGGACGGTAGTCTCTGGGATTTGATGATTGCTTCAGCGGTGCTCTCCTCTCCAACTCCCTCCTGGGTCATTGGCGGGCCTCGACAGAACTCCCCGGTTTCCTGCATTCCGTCTCCAACGCAGGAGCACTGGTGCTGGCTCCAACTGTTCCGAAACTGGGGACATGGTCCCTCGGCTCCGTACATGGTCAACGTGCCTCTGCGCTGTCCGACCTTTCAAACCCACCAGATATGAGACTGCACCTCGACACAATTCTGCCAGGTGGCCAAAGTGGGGCCTGTGGCAAAGTTTCTCACAAAGACCAGGCCGCCCCCTTGAAAGGACCCATTTCCCTTGTGCGAAGTGTGCTGCTTCCACTCGAAGGCCCGCTCTGCCTCCACCCTCCCCGCCATATTTGGGAAAACTAAATCCAATCGGGACCAGAGGCGATGAGCCATGAGTATTTCTTCGCCATGCCTCCCATGGTGACATGGGAAATAGTGGTATATGAGAGAAGAAAGTTGGCTAATTGAAGGAGTTGTGGTCTGTTGGATTGTTTCCTCATTGCGGTTTGGAATATCAAACTGCCCTCTCTCCTACCCCATTCGAGGTTGTGTGATAGAGGGGGGCAGTTCCAATATGGCGGATGCCATTTGTCTTGAAAAGTGTCGAACCTCCTTCCCGCTGAACGCAGTATCATTATTGGACACATAGGAAGATGAGTAGGCCATTCAGCCCCTCAGCTCCGTCCCGCCATTTCATGCGATCTTGGCTGATTTGTGGCCTAACTCCGTATACCCGCCTTAGGCCCATATCCCTTAATATTTTTGCCCATCAAAACTCTGTCTCAGATTTAAAATTGACAACTGTTCCAGCTTCAGCTGCTGTTTGTGGGAGAGCATTCCAAACCTCTCCCACCCTCTGAGTGAGCGATTACTTTGGGACGCCATGGGTGGCGAAGACCACCGCAGGGTCTCTATTGTGTCTGCCAAGGTTGTCCCCATCTCCTGAACATCCAACCATTTGGGATGGGTGTCAAGCAGGAACAGGAGGATTCTGCCCAGGAAAGAGCCTGCCAAGACCACACATCAGAGAATCACAGAAAAGTCACAGCACAGGAGGAGGCCATTCGACCCATCCTGTCCATGCCAGCCCGAGGACATCCAAGTGCCCTTTCTAATCCCGCCTTCCTGCACCCGGCCCATAGCCCTGGAGCTTAGAGCACTTAAGGTGCAGATCCAGGAACTTTTTAAAAGAGTTTAGGGTCTCTGCCTCCACCACCAACTCGGGCAGCGAATTCCAGACTCCCACTGTCCTCTGTGTAAAAAAGTTCTTCCTCATGTCCCCTCCACACCTTCTGCCACTTATCTTGAATTTATGTCCCCTAGTTCTACAATTCTCCACCAAGGGAAACAAGCTTATCCTGTCCACTCTATCTCTTCCCCTCATAATTTTGTACATCTCAATTCAGTCACCCCTCAGCCTTCTTTGTTCAAGGGAAAATAACCCCAACCTATCCAATCTCTCCTCATATCTACATTTTTCTAACCCCGGCAACATTTTTGTAAACCTCCTCTGTATTCTCCCCAGAGCAATAACATCCTTTCTATAATGTGGTGACCAGGACTGCATACAATACTCCAGGTTGTGGCCTCACCAGTGTTTTGGACAATTCCAACATTGGGAGCTGCCAAGATTCCCCAAGCAGACCTTACCACTGTCGTAGGCCCTGACAGGTAAGTTGACCTGCATCAGACTAATAGCGCCTAGACTATTTAAATGGCTCAGAAGAGGATCTGAGGGAGTTTCAAGGGCTGGACATGGACAGAGCATTTTGGATATGCGGTTTGTGCTTCATATCCGAGCAGAGGCAATCTAGAAATAGGCCGGGCTTGCCCTCATTTGCATATGGGTAGGGTTTGTGGTCACAACCATCAGTGTGCTGATCCAGCTCCTTTGGGAATGTCTATTTCCCTTTTCTTTAAAAGAAAATGCTGCCTGGCACATTCTCCATCGGTTCATCCTCAGCTCGTGGTTTTGCTGTGTAATAGCCAACTTCTCTGTCTCCTGCTGTGCAGTGTGCTGAGGAGGGTCAGGCACCTTTGAATTCTCAGCAGAGAGAGGGAGAGAGAGTGAAGGAGGAGTACTGACCCTCTGAAAGAACACCCGACAGAACTGAAGGGGAGGGCTCTGCGAAAGAGCAATAAATAAATTGGATGGATAATTCAGAGAGTCAGCACAGGGCAGGATGGCTCCGATATCCTCTTTTTGTGCTGCATTGTTGTCCGATTCTATGTGAACGAGCTTTGCATTGATTTAATTCAGAGGTTTTGCAATGCTCACAGACCGTCCTGTCAATCCCCTGTCTTGCATTGGTCTGCATCATGGCCCTGGTTCTCTCCCGGTACAGACCTGCCCTGCGGCACTGTAAGAACAGGGCATGAAAGAGAATCCCAACGTCTGCGAAGTCTGCAAAGCTCCAGCCACATTCTTATCAGTCGGCTGAAAAGCTGCCAGAAGGCTCTCGTGCCAATTTTGTTCAGCTGCCCTGCCACTGCAGATCACTGACGGGCATAGTAAATGTGAAGCGGGTGGAAGGCCAAGAAAGTCTTCACCTGCCTCAGCAGAATATTCGACCTGTTCTACTAAAAGATGCAGACGCAATATGTACCGAGGGAAGCCCCAGGAATCTTAGAGCAAAGCAGTACAGTGCACCGCTTCCAAAGAAGTGACGAGGATGCACGCCCCTCTGTTTTCTTCACCAAAACAAGGCAGTCCTTATTCATTTGCTTCATAGGGACCCCTTCACGGGTGTTGTGTCAGTGATCCCGATAGCCACATTCAGGTTCCTGCATTCCACTATGGGACACATAGCGCCATTGCCTTGCAATGACAGGTCTCAGGAAACGGACAGAATTTGTGCAAAATCTTCATGATTGCGTGCAATGGAAGCCTTCTGGTATTCCCAGAAATGGGAAGGACAGCAGCGCGAACGTTCACTGAGCAGAGGCGGGCAGGAAATTAGTGGTCACTTTGTGCCTCGCCAGCATTTATCAAAGTTGCGACCGGGCGGCGGAACTCCAGCTCTGACCTTAGGAGGCAGGGAGGAATGTGAGAAGCATGAGGAAACGGACATGTGGAAGATGGGCAGAAGAGCAGAGGTTGACAGAAGAGTGACTGTGGAGGGGAGCGCGGTGGCTTCATGTGAGGAGACAACTGAGCGATGGACTGAGAGTACAAAAATAGATCTTAAATAAATAATTGTGACCAAGAACGTCAAAGTTACATTGTAATAAGTTTCAAAATGTTTTAGGGCAGCACGGTAGCATAGTGGTTAGCGCAATTGCTTCACAGGTCCAGGGTCCCAGGTTCGATTCCCCACTGGGTCACTGTCTGTGCGGACGGTCTGCACGTTCTCCCCGTGTGCATGTGGGTTTCCTCCGGGTGCTCCGGTTTCCTCCCACAGTCCAAAGATGTGCAGGTTAGGTGGATTGGCCATGATAAAATTGCCCTTCGTGTCCAACATTGCCGTCCAGGCGGAGCTTTACACAGGCCGGCGCGGAGGAAAAGTGTGCCCCACGGCACACGCCCGCCCACAGATCGGTGGGCCCCGATCGCGGGCTAAGCTGCCGTGCCTCTCCCCCCCCCGGGGCCGGATTCCCCCCACGTCCCCCCGAGGACCCCGCTAGATGGCCGACAAGCCAGGTCCGGCCGGGATGGACCATGTCCAAACCACGCTGGTGGGACTGGCCAGGAACGGGCGGCTGCTCAGCCCATTGGGGCCCAGAGAATTGCCGGGGGGGGCACTGCCAATGGTCCCCGACTGGCGCGCCGCGATCCCCGCGCCCACCCGAAAACCGGCGCCAGAGAATTCGGCAGCCGGCAGGGGGGCCGGAGAATCCCGCCTCTGATCTCTACACCTGCAGCTTGCAGGCCAACTATAAGTCAGGGGACTTAATGACGATTGTATAATGTTTGATTGAGTGTTGTGTCTTGTATATCTTGAAAATGTCTTGAATGAAACATTTTTCAAAAAAACTCAAGGGGCTGATCCATCCTGTCAAGGTAGATAATAATTGACAGCAGTTTAAGATACGCTCCCTTAAAGGTGCATGTCATCATGTCACAACTTATGTCATTAACTAGACCAACATTTTATTGTCCATTCCAAATTAACTTGGACAAGGTGATGGTGAGCTGCCTTCTTGAACTGCTGCAGTCCATGTGGCACAGGTAATCAACAGCGCTATTAGGGAGGGTATTCCAGGATTTTGACCCAGAGCCAGGGAAGGAACCGCGATATATTTCCAAGTCAGAATGGTGTGCGGCTTGGAAAGAAACGTACAGCTGGTGGTCTTTCCATGCATCTGCTGTGCTTGTCCTTGGCGGTGGTAGACATCCTGGGGGAGATTCTCCACTCCCGCGCCGGTTGGGAGAATCGCCTGGGCCGCCAAAATTTCCCGGGCCGCCGGTCCGACCCCTCCCGCGATTCTCCCAAGCAGCGGGAACGGCCCCGTCGAGTTCCGAGGGCCGCAGGCCGGAGAATCGCCGGAGACACCAAAATGGCGATTCTCCGCCACCCCCGCTATTTTCAGGCCCGGATAGGCCGAGCGACAAGGCCAAAACGGCGGGTTACCCCTGGTGCCGTCCACACCTGGTCGCTGCCATCGGGAACAGCACGGGACTGCTGGGGGGGCGGCCTGTGGGGGGGAGGGGGGGGATCCTGCACTGGGGGGTACCTCAAGTGTGGCATGGCCCGCGATCAGTGCCCACCGATCGTCAGGCCGTCCTCTCTGAAGGAGGACCTCCTTCCTTCCGCGGCCCCGCAAGACCCGTCCGCCATCTTCTTGCGGGGCGGACTCAGAGAGGATGGCAACCACACATGCGCGGGTGACGCCAGTTATGCGGCGCCGGCCGCGTCATCTATGCGGCGCCGCCTTTACGCGGCGACAAGGCCTGGCGCATGTAGATGACGCGGCCCGATCCTAGCCCATTGGCGGGGCCTGAATCGGTCGGGATCGGGGCCGTTTCGCGCCGTTGTGAACCTCGACGCCGTTCACGACGGCGTGGGCACTTCGGTACGGGAGTGGAGAATACCGCCCCATGGGTTTGGAAGGTACAGTTGTAGGAGTCTTAATGAATTACTGCAGTGCAGCTCATAGGCAGTACACATGGCTACCAATGTGCATCAGTGGTGGAGGAAGTGAATATTTAAAGTGTTGGATGGGGTGTCAATTACATGGGCTGCTTTGCCCTGGATTGTTTCAAGCTTTTGAGTGTTGGCGGAACTGCACTCATCCAGGAAAAAGGAGAGTAATCCATCACACTTTTGTCTCGACCCTTGTAGACAGACAGGCTGTGGGACATCAGGAGGTGAGTTACTTGCCTCAGAATACCCAGAATCTGATTTGCTCTTGTTTTCATAGTATTCATAAGGCTGTTCTAGTTTAGTTTCTGCTCAATGTTAACGACTCGCAAGAGTGGGATTTTCAGAAAGGGGAAGCCATTGAATGTCAAGGGGAGATTGTAAATTTCTCTCTTGATGGAGATGATCATTGTTTGGCACTTGTGTGACGTGAATGTTATTTGTCACTTACGAACCCAAGCATGAATGTTATCCGGGTCTTTCTGACTCTGGGAATGGACTGCTTCAGTGTGTGGGGAGTCACAAATGGTCCTGAACATTATGCAATCATCAGCAAACAACCCCACTTCCGGCCTCATGATGTTGATAGGACGTGGGTACCCTAGGCACCCTGAGGAACTCCTGGAGCGCTGTTCTGGGGCTACAATGATTGACCCACAACTATTTTTGTTTGTGCAAAGTATACCTCCAACTAATGGAGAATATTTGTTCCAGGGAGAGAGGGGTTGGATAGCAGCATGTCCACTGGCCCGAGAAACAGATCTTGGTGTCTATGGGGGCAGGTGAATGCTCAGTTGGGTTGGTTAGAAAGCCTGCCTTGGTTCTCTTGAACGTAGTCACAGCTGTTTTGGAAGCTGTTAGGCCCTCTAGCCCTCACACCCTTTCACCCCTTCAACCCCTCCACCCACCGCCATGCCCTTCATATTACCCATGCCACCTGATACCCCCATGTCTCCTCCACACATTCATCCAGTATCCCATAGAATTTACAGTGCCGAAGGAGGCCATTTGGCCCATCGAGTCTGCACCGGCCCTTGGAAAGAGCACTCCACCCTGGCCCATGCCCCCACCCCTTCCCCGTAACCCAGTAATCACACCCAACCTTTTTGGACTCTAAGAGCAATTTATTATGGCCAATCCACCTAACCTGCACATCTTTGGACTGTGGGAGGAAAGCGGAGCACCCGCAGGAAACCCAGGCACACACAGGGAGAATGTGCAGACACCGCACAGACAGTGACCCAAGCCGGGAACTGAACCTGGGACCCTGGCGCTGTGAAGCAGCTAAACTATGCTAACCACTGTGCTACCGTGCTGGCAGGACTAGGCATCAGGATCCAAGTGGAGATGAAAGAAAAACATACTTTTAACAATCCAATGGCGCTCCAACTCATACATATTTGACACTGAAAAAACATACATTTGTGAAACACATTCGAAGATTTTAAATCCTCTGGTATTCAATCTGCTATAAAAAATCAAGCTTCTAATCCACAGCCCCCCCTCCCCCCGAACACTGTGGTATCTATTGCGGTGGTGGAAGGGGGGTTGACCTGCCATTGATTGGCACAGGATCCTCCGATTCCATCACAGTTAACAGGGTTTTTAACTGTTCACACCATCTGTGACTGGGGAACCCATGGTTGGAGACCGTCGTCAGCGGGGCCAGAAGACCCCGCCAGTCGAAATAGCCGAAAAATCTAATCCCCACATCAAAGATCACTAATCCTTTGATAGCCTCTTTAAAATGTCAATGTAAATGTGAAGCTTCCCCCACCCCTTACCCTCACCCCCAGATAAATGCTTTTGTAGATTTTGAAAGATTCATAATGACCTCAGCTATAATAGCAGTCCTTGGGAATTGGAAACAAAGAGCTCTGTTGAAACTGTGGGGACAGATGATAATGTGTTATTCCAACCTACACCAGATCATTTGTCAATCAAAGTAGACATTTCTTTTGTTATTTTAACTGACAGCTTCAGCCCGTTTGTTTTTTCATATTGAAAGAGCTTGGATAAGGGTCGGTTCTCTCCAAAAGCAAACATGGGGACAAGTCAGAGCGAGGGAAGACAGCAGAAAATGCTTTCAGAAAATGCCTTGTTGTGTGATTCACACATTTTGCTATCTGACATTGTGCCACTATTAACACTGTCTTTAGTCTTTACCATAATTAACACTCCCGTTGTCTTGTGTCCATGGCATCTTTATCAAATCTGGCCCGAACTCCCACCTATCTCAGACCTTCTATTTTGCTTCATCTACTCCATCCCTTTTCTTCAACTGCATCAAGTCCATCACATTGCTACCTCCCTTCACCTCTGAAGAACCATAAAATCCACATAGAATCCACAGTGCAGAAGCAGACCACCCAGCCAACCGAGTCCGCACCGGCACCTGGTAAGACTACCCCACTCAATCCCGCCATGATAAATTGCCCATAGTGACCAAAAAAAGGTTCGATGGGGATATTGGGTAACGGGGACAGGGTGGAAGTGAGGGCTTAAGTGGGTCGGTGCAGACTCGACGGGCCGAATGGCCTCCTTCTGCACTGTATGTTCTAAACCCACACCTCCACCCCATCACCGCAACCCGGCAACCCAACTCTTTCCGATTGGATTGGATTTATTTATTGTCACTTGTACTGAGGTGCAGTGAAAAGTATTTTCTGCGAGCAGCTCAAACAGATCATTCAGTACAGGGAAAGAAAATAAAATAAAAAGAAAATACATAATAGGGCTACACAAGGTGCACAACGTACACAGTGTTTTGGACACTAAGGGAAATTTAGTATGGCCAATCCACCTAACCTGCACATCTTTGGACTGAGGGAGGAAACCGGAGCACCCGGAGGAAACCCACGCAGACACGGGGAGAACGTGCAGACTCCGCACAGACAGTGACCCAAGGCTGGAATCGAACCTGCGACCCTGGAGCTGTGAAGTAACTGTGCTAACCGCTGTGCTACCGTGTCGCCCCGACTGTGTTGCCGCGCATCGAAACGTGAACTCTGTTTCTCTCCACACAGATGCTGCCAGAGCTGCTGGGTTTTTCCAGCATTTTCTGTTTTTATATTGGAAACACACACCCGGGTTCGATCCCGGCTCTGGGTCACGTCCGCATGATTTTTAAAAAATGATCTAAGACCATGGGCGAAATTCTCCCCAAACGGCGTGATGTCCGCCGACTGGCGCCCAAAACGGCGCCAATCAGACGGGCATCGCGCCGCCCCAAAGGTGCGGAATGCTCCGCATCTTTGGGGGCCGAGCCCCAACATTGAGGGGCTAGGACGACGCCGGAGGGATTTCCGCCCCGCCAGCTGGCGGAAATGGCGTTTGTTGCCCCGCCAGCTGGCGCGGAAATGACATGTCGGGGCGGCGCATGCGCGGGAGCGTCAGCGGCCGCTGACAGTTTCCCGCGCATGCGCAGTGGGGAGAGTCTCTTCCGCCTCCGCCATGGTGGAGACCGTGGCGGAGGAGGAAGGGAAAGAGTGCCCCCACGGCACAGGCCCGCCCGCGGATCGGTGGGCCCCGATTGCGGGCCAGGCCACCGTGGGGGCACCCTCCCGGGGTCAGATCGCACCGCGCCCCCCCAGGACCCCGGAGCCCGCCCACGCCGCCTTGTCCCGCCGGTAAACAGGTACTCTAATTTACGCCGGCAGGACAGGCAATTTATTGGCGGGACTTGGGCCCCACCGGGCCGGAGAATCGAGCGGGGGGGCCCGCCAACCGGCGCGGCCCGATTCCCGCCCCCGCCCAATCTCCGGTACCGGAGACTTCGGCAACCAGCGGGGGCGGGATTCACGCCAGCCCCCGGCGATTCTCCGACCCCCAATGACGCCCCATGGAAGGAAAAGAATATGTGGCGGAATTCTCCGTCAGCGGGATCCTCCGGTCCGCCGGCAGCGCACCGGTGCCCGCAGGTTTCCCGACAGCGTGGGAACGGCCCTCAATGGGGAACCCCATCGGCAAGCTGCAGGAATGGAGAATCCCGCTGCTGGCGGGAGCGCGCCTCACCGGTAAACACGGTTGCCGTACTGGAGAGTCCCGCCCACGCAGTGCGTACGCCAGCTATCCTAATCGTAAAGATCCCTTGCTGGAGCACAAATTTAGAATAGTTACCCTTTTATCTCGGCCTAGTTTCCAGTGGGCATCATTCCGTGGCACAAATTACCTTTTTAATTCAACATAATTTCAGAACATTCCTTCAAACCGGATGCTGCCATACCTTGTAAGACACGGAGAACAGAGGGCAGCTTGGTGGCGCAGTGGTAGCACTGCAGCCTCACGGCACCGAGGTCCCAGGTTCGATCCCGGCTCTGGGTCACTGTCCGTGTGGAGTTTGCACATTCTCCCCTTGTTTGCGTGAGTTTCGCCCCCACAACCCAAAGATGTGCAGGGTCGGTGGATTGAACACGCTAAATTGCCCCTCACTTGGAAAAAAAGGAATTGGGTATTCTAAATTTATTTTTTAAAAAGACACGGAGAATAGGTGAGGGTTGATGACTGGGATGGGGTTGATTGCTATGATTGGATATTTGGATGCATTCTTGATGTTTCTTTTGTACTGCATTAGCTGTTCTCCTACCTCCCCCCCCCCCCCCCCCCCCCACCAACAAAGTGGCAACAATTGGTTGGCCAACACATCCATCCATTCCTGTGGAACCTTACCAACTCGGAAAATGCCAACTTGGAAGCAGCAGGAAATTTATTTTGCCGTCTTTATAGCACGTCTCCTTGGTTTCTCACAGTATTTCAGGATGTTGAGCATTTAATTCCTGGAGACTCCACAGAGGAATGCCAACTCTAATAAAACAAGAGTATCTTTCTGAGGCAAATTATTCCTATTGGTATATATATTATTTTACATTTGAGCCTTTCAAATTGAAACAGATGATAATAGCGAGCATTGGTTAAATCATTTTGCTGGAACTATAGTCCTAAGACTGGGACTAATGCTTTACACCAGTGGGGTAAATCACCAGAATTATCCAAAAGTCTTATGGAATTGTACATCAGTGTCAGTGATAATAAAGATAACATAAGTCACCACTGATTTTTTTTTCTGTTCGCTCTCCTCTTTAGACATGTTTATAGCCCTGTTCTCAACACAGCCATAAGTCTAAACAACATTTCTTTTGTCCCCAAGAGTTGGGGCGAAGCTGGATTTCCAAGGGTTATAATTCACTTCTTACATCCTGAAATTTACCAGGCAAGCAGAGTATTAGTCCTCGCTGCAAAGTGCATCAAATGGTTAGGTATTCGATCGATTCAGTTGCTCAAGAGAAAATCTATCTCAGTGCAAGAGTAATTTCCCCCTGCAGCAAGTCTAAACCACATTTGGTCAATGTCTCATGTACCATGTCCAATGTCAAAGTGTTCCTTTTAGGGGCGGCACGTGGCACAGTGGTTAGCATTACTGCCTATGGCACTGAGGACCCGGGTTCAAATCCCGACCCTAGGTCACTGTCTGTGTGCAGTTTGCACATTCACCCCGTGTCTGCGCGGGTTTCACCCCCACAACCCAAAGATGTGCAGGGTAGGTGGCTTGGCCACACTAAATTGCTCCTTAATTGGAAAATAAATAATTGGGTACTCTAAATTTAAAACAAAACAAAAAATGTTCCTTTTATAACACTGCCCCCTCATCGCAATGCAATTTTAAAAAATCAAATTGTGGATTGAAATGCACGAAAGCTGTTGGCAATGAGGAGCAGTGCGTGGGGGTGGTGGGGTGCGGCAGGGGGAGGTGGGATACCCTAAACCACAAAAAACTGAGCGGGAGGTGTTGAAGAATGGTTTTACAACTGGTACACCACCACCAATAATATTAGGGTATTCGGGACTGTAAGGGTTGATGTCGGACTGGGGAAACAGAACCTCCTAAATTATGACGTACAGACACATGGGAGTAGTAGATTGTAATGGTAAGTCTCGTAGGTGTCAATCCGAAGATAGCATCTCATCAGGACTCTGTCCAGTGTGTATGCATATAGTTAATAATAATCTTTATTGTCACAAGTAGGCTTACATTAACACTGCAATGAAGTTACTGTGAAAAGCCCCTAGTCGCCACATTCCAGCGCCTGTTCGGGTACACTGAGGGAGAATTCAGAATTTCCAAATGACCTAACAGCATGTCTTTCGGGACTTGTGGGAGGAAACCGGAGCACCCGGAGGAAACCCCCGCAGACACGGGGAGAACTCTGCACCGACAGTGACCCAAGCCGGGAATCGAACCTGGCACCCTGGAGCTGTGAAGCAGCAGTGCTACCCACTGTGCTATCGCAGTTACATGTTATTAATAAGGAGTTATTGCTCAACAATGATCCTTGGGAGAAATTAAGGACCCCAGATTCATATTTTGGAATGCTAGCATACCCGTAAATGATCATCTTATAAATTTCAAGTTAGACACAGGAGTCAATATGATGGCGCTGTGGGATCAGGGACTATCACTTAAAGACCTCTGGCTACGGGCGACAGACACACCAATGTATGGTCCTGGAGAAATCCAACTGCTGTTCATCGGCACGATTCACGAGGCACTCTGGTCTGGCAACAAGTGAATAAGCAAAATTCTGTACGTTATTCTCTCTCGAGCATAATGGGTTGCTCTTAATCGCCTCAAAATGCGGGAAATGTCAAAACAATCACTGTAGTCAATGGCACTAAATTGGCGACACCAAAGAGGTCCATCAGTGCTGATCCTCTCCACTGGGATTCCAGTTCAGAATTGTCCTCACTCTTTGCAGAGGCCGTTATCTCAGTTCCTCTGCTGACGGCAGAAAAAACTCTTCTTCGCTCAGACCGGCCAGACCTCCAGGGCACGGCATTAGAAGCCAAACAGCAGGCTGAGCTCAAGGATGGCGACAATGAAAATATAATGGAATGTAAACCTTCAACTTCCATCAAAAACATGGCCGACCTGACCAAAAAAGAGAACCCGCGTCCATTCTGTGGAAAGAGCGAACATTCCCTGCGGAAAGAGCGGGATAAGCCCTTGGTATCTGACTAAGGAAGGCAGATTGCCGACAAACATTAAGGAGCACAAGGCGCAAACCTGATGTTGACGCCCAGATAATTGAAAGACCAGGTACAACGACGTCAACTCCAGACCAACCAAGTCAGTCCAAGGTAGACCACCATGCCTCCAAACCTGAAAACGACGGGATCAGGAAGAGTTGTAAAGCATCCAGACTGTCTGAATCTGTAAAGTCAGAGCTTATGGGGAGAAAGGGTAGCACGTAAATATTATTGTAAATACATTTGGGTAAAGACGGGGGAGCAGTGAAATATTAGAGTGTTTGAGACTGGGGAAACAGTACAATCCACATGATCGTATCGCACAGTCACATGGGAACATGGGTGAGCCGGTAGAGGTTGGCCGAGCCGGGACTGTACAGTATATAAATGTGTATAGTTATGTGTTTTTCATAAAGTTATTGTCCAACTGTACAAGCCTTTAAACCTCGTAATGAGACAACATACAACCTTACAACACCGCCCATAACCACCCAACCCCACACATGATTTTTCTATCCACTGACATCAATGGGGAGTAACACTCTTGCGGACCATGAATCCAGCTTTGCCAAACTATCCAGATTCTTACTGGCTGTGTTGGATTAAAATTGCTCCCCAAATCACAACCAAATCTAATATACACCAATGATTTGCTTTTGGAACTCAACTGCACAAATTTACAGGCAGTATCAAAAGCGAAGTGTTTGTGTGTGTTGTGACCAAATGTGAAGCATTGCACATCGGGATGTGAAGTAAGCACAGGGATGAAGCTGTGAGAATCTAGGAATATTAGCGGACTCGATGCTCAAGCAATGCAGGGCAGTACACTACAAGCTCTATAATAGAGTGAAATACAGAGCCCAAACAGTGGAAGACATTGTAAGAAGTTGAGATCAAAGTGTACAGTGCCATAGGTTGATTAGATAGTGAGTGCCGTCCAGAGGGACATCCCAGAGGGAGTAGTCCTTAGAATTTCGGCGGGAGCGGAGTGCAGGGGCCTGTCGGGAGGCGAGTATTTGCTTTAAAAACACTTACCTTGCAGGAGCAGTCCTTAGAATTTCGGCGGGAGCGGAGTGCAGGAGCCTGTCGGGAGGTGAGTATTTGATTTAAAAACACTTACCTTGCAGGAGCAGTCCTTAGAATTTCGGCGGGAGCGGAGTGCAGGGGCCTGTCGGGAGGTGAGTATTTGATTTAAAAACACTTACCTGGTCCCGTTCTGTTCTTCTTTTCTGTTTTATTTATTTATTTATTTTTTATATAAGGCGGGAACCGGAAGTTCGACCCGGAACCGGAAGTTCGACCCGCGGACTTCTGGGAAGGTTCCCCCCCCCGAACCAATAGATTCTGGTGGAGAGGAAACCCGAGACACTACACGTGTAGTGTCTCCCAGCCGCCCTCTTCCTCTAACCTAATAATAAGACCCATTGGTGTGAGGTAAGTGCCATATTATATTATTTTTTTTTTAAAAATTATTTATTAACCAGATTTTGGTTGGAAGTTAGAGGGATGGCAGGGAAGGGAGTGCAATGTTCCTCCTGCAGGATGTTTGAGGTGAGGGATGCCGTTAGTGCCCCTGCTGATTTTACCTGCAGGAAGTGCAGCCATCTCCAGCTCCTCCAAGACCGAGTTAGGGAACTGGAGCTGGAGTTGGATGAACTTCGGATCATTCGGGAGGCAGAGGGGGTCATAGATAGCAGCTTCAGGGAATTAGTTACACCAAAGATTGGAGATAGATGGGTAACTGTAAGAGGGACTGGGAAGAAGTAGTCAGTGCAGGGACCCCCTGCGGTCGTTCCCCTGAGTAACAAGTATACCGCTTTGGATACTTGTGGGGGGGAACGACTTACCAGGGGTAAGCAATGGGGTACGGGCCTCTGGCACGGAGTCTGTCCCTGTTGCTCAGAAGGGAAGGGGGGAGAGGAGCAGAGCATTAGTAATTGGGGACTCGATAGTCAGGGGCACAGATAGGAGATTTTGTGGGAGCGAGAGAGACTCACGTTTGGTATGCTGCCTCCCAGGTGCAAGGGTACGTGATGTCTCGGATCGTGTTTTCCGGGTCCTTAAGGGGGAGGGGGAGCAGCCCCAAGTCGTGGTCCACATTGGCACTAACGACATAGGTAGGAAAGGGGACAAGGATGTCAGGCAGGCTTTCAGGGAGCTAGGATGGAAGCTCAGAACGAGAACAAACAGAGTTGTTATCTCTGGGTTGTTGCCCGTGCCACGTGATAATGAGATGAGGAATAGGGAGAGAGAGCAATTAAACACGTGGCTACAGGGATGGTGCAGGCGGGAGGGATTCAGATTTCTGGATAACTGGGGCTCTTTCTGGGGAAGGTGGGACCTCTACAGACAGGATGGTCTACATCTGAACCTGAGGGGCACAAATATCCTGGGGGGGAGATTTGTTAGTGCTCTTTGGGGGGGGTTTAAACTAATACAGCAGGGGCATGGGAACCTGGATTGTAGTTTTAGGGTACGGGAGATTGAGAGTATAGAGGTCAGGAGCACAGATTTGACTTCACAGAGGGGGCCAGTGTTCAGGTAGGTGGTTTGAAGTGTGTCTACTTCAATACCAGGAGTATACGAAATAAGGTAGGGGAACTGGCAGCATGGGTTGGTACCTGGGACTTCGATGTTGTGGCCATTTCGGAGACATGGATAGAGCAGGGACAGGAATGGTTGTTGCAGGTTCCGGGGTTTAGGTGTTTTAGTAAGCTCAGAGAAGGAGGCAAAAGAGGGGGAGGTGTGGCGCTGCTAGTCAAGAACAGTATTACGGTGGCGGAGAGGATGCTAGATGGGGACTCTTCTTCCGAGGTAGTATGGGCTGAGGTTAGAAACAGGAAAGGAGAGGTCACCCTGTTGGGAGTTTTCTATAGGCCTCCAAATAGTTCTAGGGATGTAGAGGAAAGGATGGCGAAGATGATTCTGGATAAGAGCGAAAGTAACAGAGTAGTTATTATGGGGGACTTTAACTTTCCAAATGTTGACTGGAAAAGATATAGTTTGAGTACATTAGATGGGTCGTTTTTTGTACAATGTGTGCAGGAGGGTTTCCTGACACAATATGTTGACAGGCCAACAAGAGGCGAGGCCACATTGGATTTGGTTTTGGGTAATGAACCAGGCCAGGTGTTAGATTTGGAGGTAGGTGAGTACTTTGGGGACAGTGACCACAATTCGGTGACGTTTACGTTAGTGATGGAAAGGGATAAGTATACCCCGCAGGGCAAGAGTTATAGCTGGGGGAAGGGCAATTATGATGCCATTAGACATGACTTGGGAGGGGTAGGTTGGAGAAGTAGGCTGCAAGTGTTGGGCGCACTGGATATGTGGAGCTTGTTCAAGGAACAGCTACTGCGTATTCTTGATAAGTACATACCGGTCGGGCAAGGAGGAAGGCGTCGAGCGAGGGAGAGTAGGGCCAGTCAAGGACAGGGATGGGAAGTTGTGTGTGGAGTCTAAAGAGATAGGCGAGATACTAAATGAATATTTTTCGTCAGTATTCACTCAGGAAAAAGAGAATGTTGTGGAGGAGACCCAGGCTATTAGAATAGATGGCATTGAGGTACGTAGGGAAGAGGTGTTGGCAATTCTGGACAGGCTGAAAATAGATAAGTCCCCGGGGCCTGATGGGATTTATCCTAGGATTCTCTGGGAAGCCAGGGAAGAGATTGCTGAGCCTTTGGCTTTGATTTTTATGTCATCATTGGCTACAGGAATAGTGCCAGAGGACTGGAGGATAGCAAATGTGGTTCCTTTGTTCAAGAAGGGGAGGCGAGACAACCCCGGCAACTATAGACCGGTGAGCCTCACATCTGTTGTGGGTAAAGTCTTGGAGGGGATTATAAGAGACAAGATTTATAATCATCTAGATAGGAATAATATGATTAGGGATAGTCAGCATGGCTTTGTGAAGGGTAGGTCATGCCTCACAAACCTTATCGAGTTCTTTGAGAAGGTGACTGAACAGGTAGACGAGGGTAGAGCAGTTGATGTGGTGTATATGGATTTCAGTAAAGCGTTTGATAAGGTTCCCCACGGTAGGCTATTGCAGAAAATACGGAGGCTGGGGATTGAGGGTGATTTAGAGATGTGGATCAGAAATTGGCTAGCTGAAAGAAGACAGAGGGTGGTGGTTGATGGGAAATGTTCAGAATGGAGTTCAGTTACAAGTGGCGTACCACAAGGATCTGGGGCGAAATTCTCCCCAAACGGCGCGATGTCCGCCGACTGGCGCCCAAAACGGCGCCAATCAGACGGGCATTGCGCCGCCCCAAAGGTGCGGAATGCTCCGCATCTTTGGGGGCCGAGCCCCAACATTGAGGGGCTAGGCCGACGCCGGAGGGATTTCCGCCCCGCCAGCTGGCGGAAACGGCCTTTGTTGCCCCGCCAGCTGGCGCGGAAATGACATTTCGGGGCGGCGCATGCGCGGGAGCGTCAGCGGCCGCTGACAGTTTCCCGCGCATGCGCAGTGGAGGGAGTCTCTTCCGCCTCCGCCATGGTGGAGACCGTGGCGGAGGCGGAAGGGAAAGAGTGCCCCCACGGCACAGGCCTGCCCGCGGATCGGTGGGCCCCGATCGCGGGCCAGGCCACCGTGGGGGCACCCCCCAGGGCCAGATCGCCCCGCGCCCCTCCCAGGACCCCGGAGCCCGCCCATGCCGCCTTGTCCCACCGTTCAAAAGGTGGTTTAATCCACGCCGGCGGGACAGGCAATTTATCGGCGGGACTTCGGCCCATCTGGGCCGGAGAATCCAGCGGGGGGGCCCGCCACCCGGCGCGGCCCGATTCCCGCCCCCGCCGAATATCCGGTACCGGAGACTTCAGCAACCAGCGGGGGCGGGATTCACGGCAGCCCCGCCGATTCTCCAACCCGGCGGGGGGTCGGAGAATGACGCCCCTGTTCTGGGGCCGTTGCTGTTTGTCATTTTTATAAATGACCTAGTGGAGGGCGCAGAAGGGTGGGTGAGTAAATTTGCAGACGACACTAAAGTCGGTGGTGTTGTCGACAGTGCGGAAGGATGTTGCAGGTTACAGAGGGACATAGATAAGCTGCAGAGCTGGGCTGAGAGGTGGCAAATGGAGTTTAATGTAGAGAAGTGTGAGGTGATTCACTTTGGAAGGAATAACAGGAATGCGGAATATTTGGCTAATGGTAAAATTCTTAGAAGTGTGGATGAGCAGAGGGATCTCGGTGTCCATGTACATAGATCCCTGAAAGTTGCCACCCAGGTTGATAGGGTTGTGAAGAAGGCCTATGGAGTGTTGGCCTTTATTGGTAGAGGGATTGAGTTCCGGAGTCATGAGGTCATGTTGCAGCTGTACAAAACTCTGGTACGGCCGCATTTGGAGTATTGCGTACAGTTCTGGTCACCTCATTATAGGAAGGACGTGGAAGCTTTGGAACGGGTGCAGAGGAGATTTACCAGGATGTTGCCTGGTATGGAGGGAAAATCTTATGAGGAAAGGCTGATGGACTTGAGGTTGTTTTCGTTAGAGAGAAGAAGGTTAAGAGGAGACTTAATAGAGGCATACAAAATGATCAGGGGGTTAGATAGGGTGGACAGTGAGAGCAACGCAGAATCGCCGAGCAGAAACTTATAGCCAAGTTCCGCACACATGAGTGCGGCCTCGACCGGGACCTTGGATTCATGTCGCATTACATTCATCCCCCACCATCTGGCCTGCAAAATCCTACCAACTGTCCTGGCTTGACACAATTCACACCTCTTTAACCTGGGGTCCATCTCTGGACCTGTAAAGATTTAATCACCTGCTAATTCTCGCATTCTAAGCATTGTCTGGCATCTTTGAATTTGTCTATATATATGTTTCTGGAACATACCTCTTCATTCACCTGAGGAAGGAGCAGTGCTCCAAAAGCTAGTGTTTGAAACAAACCTGTTGGACTTTAACCTGGTGTTGTTAGACTTCTTACTGTTTATCAGTCATGGCAAAGATTACAAAAGCTGGATTCCAAAAGTCGTGTTGGAGTTATATAGAACATTGGTGAGGCCACGGCTGGAGTACTGTGTGCAGTTCTGGTCACCACATTATAGGAAGGATATGATTGCACTGGAGGGGGTGCAGTAAAGATTCACCAGGATGTTGCCTGGGATGGAACATTTTAGTTAGAAGAGAGGTTGGATAGGCTTGGGTTGTTTTCGCTGGAGCAGAGAAGACAGAGGGACGACCTGATCGAGGTGTACAAGATTATTGAGGGGCATGGATAGGGTGGATAGGGAACAACTATTCCCCTTAGTTGAAGGGTCAGTTATGAGGGGGACAGAAGTTCAAGGTGAGGGGCAGGAGGTTCAGTGGGGATTTGAGGAAAAGCTTTTTTACCCAGAGGGTGGTGACGGTCTGGAATGCGCTGCCTGAGAGGGTGGTAGAGGTGGGTGGCCTCACATCCATTAAAAAGTATTTGACACATCTTAACATTTGAGGCTCTGGTCCAAATGCTGGCAAATGGGTTTGGGATTGGCAGATCAGGAGCCTTTCATGCGGCGGTGCAAACTCGATGGGCCGAAGGGCCTTTTCTGCACTGTATTTTTCTGTGATTCTGTGACACAGAAGAAGGCCATTCAGCCCATCGAGTCCAGCTCTCTGCAGAGCAAATCCAGTCAGCCCCGTTCCCCCACTCTGTCCATGCAGTCCCGGAAATTAACATCCCTCAAGTGTCGATCCAATTTCCTTTTGGAATCCCTGCTTCCACCTTCAGCGGCTGGAAATTCCAGATCAATATCGCTTCCTGCGTAATAAAGTTCTTCCTCGCATCCCCCCGACATCTCTTATCTAATATTTAAAATCTGTTTCCTCCAGTACTTGCAATGTGCCATTAGTTAATGGAAAGAGCTATTCTTTGTCCACATTCCATAAACCTGTCATAATCGTGAGCACCTCTCTATCAAATCAGTTAGCTGCAGGTACAACAAGCAGTTAGGAAGACAAATGGTATGTTGGCCTTCACTGCAAGAGGATTTGAGTACAGGAGCACTGATGTCTTACTGCAGTTTTATCGGATCTTGGTGAGCCCACATCTGGAGTATTGTGCAGCAGTTTTGGTCTCCGTATCTAAGAAACAGGTCTACCTGCCATAGAGGGAGTGCTGCAAAGGTTCACCAGATTGATTCTTGGGATGGCAGCATTGTCGTATGAGGAGAGATTGCGTCAACAAAGCCTGGGCGCGATTCTCCCAGCCCTGTGCCGGGCCGGAGAATCGGCGCAACCATGCCTCGCCCCACCGACGCTGGCGCGTTTGGCGCGGCGCCGGTCACGGGCCGCCGATTCTCCGGCCCGTATGGGCCGAGCGGCAGTGCGAAAACAGCAGAGTCGCCCCCCCCCGCCGCCGCCGTTCACCCCTGGTCGCTGCCGACGGGAACTCTGCGCGAAGGGTCGGGGGGGGGGCGGCCTGTGGGGAGGGGAAAAGTGCTCCTTCACCGGGGGGGATCTCCGATGAGATCTGGCCCGCGATCGGGGCTCACCGATCGGCGGGCCGGCCTCTTCCCCCCCCCCCCCCCCCGGGCCTACTTTGTTCCGCTTCAGGCCCCAGAACCCCCGCGCCATGTTGCGTCGGGGCCGGAGCGTTCCGTGAGTCTACCGCGCATGCGTCGGTTGGCGCTTCGGCACTGCGCATGCGCGGGTTGGTGCCGCCCCCAGTCTGCGCCAGGATGTAAGGCTGGAGCGGTTCCATATCGCTACTGCCCACGCCCATTTTGCGCCATCGTGAAACGCGACGACGTTCACGACGGTGCGGACACTTAGTCCCGCGATCGGTGAATCGCGCCCCCTCTATTCACTGGCACTTAGATCTAATTGAAATGTATAAATTCTGAGAGGGCTGGACATCTGGATGCAGGGATGATGCTTCCTCTGCTGGAGGGTCTACAATAAGGGGGCACAGTCTCAGGACACAGGGTCGGGCATTTAGGACTGGGATGAGGAGAAATCTGTTCATTCAGAGGCGGGGGGGGGGGGGGGGGGGGGCTGGGGGGCGGTAAGCCTGTGGAATTCTCTACCACAGAAGGCTGGGGAGGCCAAATTATGGAATATATTTAAGAAGGAAATAGGTTTGTGAACTCTGAGGCCAGAGTTGTCCATTTCAGAGACTAAGTGCTGACGCCGGAACTGAATCGGGAGAACTCTACGGCCCCGAAAGTGGCACGGTCTCGGAGCGATTCAGGTCATCCTAATGGGCTGCACAGGCGCCACATGGAGCGAGTGCAATTCCAATGCGGTTCGCCAGGATCAGGATTGGCACTGGAGAACCTGACAAGCAGGAGCTGCATATAGGCACTCCACTCCCCACTCCCCCTCATCACAGCCAAGAAGATAGCACTAGTTGTGCTGGAGCACGCCCATTCCGTTGATGGGTTGACTAGGGTGGCCTGAGGAGGCACCCATACGATCTATGGTGCTAAGTTCACAATGGGCAATCAATAGCGTGCCCAACCGTATGACTCCTTTGCAGGCTGCGGCAATGGTGATCCATGCCCGTCCATCCAGACTCCACGGCCCACTGCCTGGCTGCCCACCCGCTACCCACCTCTGGCACTGGCAGAAGCCCCCTGGCCAGCGGCAAAATTGCCCGAACATTATAGCGATGTACATTTCCTACGCCCTCGCTCCCCTTCAGCAGCCAGGGCGCCTGTTTCTCGATTTAAATACCACAAGTGAGCCTCGCCATCAGTAATCCCTCCTGGTGAAGGCAGAGCATCGCAGGGGCGCGGAAATTGCTGAGTCGGGCCCGTTAATGATATGCCAACGCCGTTTACTGCACGATTTGCATGCCCACGCGCAGCATGGAATGCATTCACGCCACCATCAACGGGCTGGAGCATGACATTCCGTCGGGTGCCTCGCGTCGGCCTTGATTTTCACCTGATCTGCGATTCTGTGCCCAATCGTGCTTCCCAATTGCCGGGATGGAGAATCCCCGCCCTGAAGGTCTCAAGGGCTATGTGGAGAGCACTGGAGTGTAGCATGGAGGTAGAGGATTAGCCAAGATCATGTTAAATTGCAGAGGGATGAATGGCCTTCTCCTCCTGCTATTTTCTATGTTTCTACGTTAAATCACTCCTTGATCTACTTCATTCGAATTGACTGAAGCTTTCAAGGTACTAAGGAGAAAAGCTGGCACAGACTGGGAAGTCCGGGACTAAGAGACAGCCCATCAACTCGAGCCAAAACTTCCAGGAGTGAAATTAAGGAACTTACCTTCACATTCAGGGTGTAGAAGTTTGGAACTCTCTTCCACAAACAATCAACGCCAGATAATTGTTCACTTTTACCAACCAAAGTTATCACGGGATATGATGAAAAGATGGGTATATGGGGTTTGATTGCAGAACAACAAGGGTCCTATTCAATGGACCTCTCTATGTAAGGAGCCTAACACTTGTTCTGTTGCAGCCATTGGGGACGTTTCCAAAATGGTTCGACCCCATTATTAGCTTTCAGGCGTTCTTTCGGCACAGGGGGTTGAGCACGGAAATTCATCCTCACTATGACAATTTTACATGCATAGAAGGGACATAATGAGGGGCATTTTCTCGCACCATGATTCTGAAATCAGAATGGGCGAAGCAGTACACAGACACAAGAGGCAAGACACTAGAATTAGTGGCAGCAATGGGCCATTCTGCTCCTCAAGCCTATTTTGTCATTTGATAATGTCATGGCTGATCTGATTGTGGCCTCAACTTCATTTTGCAGTCTGGGCACCCCCCCCCCCCCCCCAACTTTCGATTCCCTTGCTGGCCAAAAATGTACCTAACTCAGCCTATTCGGTGACCCAGCCTCCACTGCTCTGGTGAAGAGACTTCCACAGGCGAACGACCCTCTGGCAGAAAAAAATGCCTCCTCACGTCTCTTAAATGGGAGGCCCCTAATCGTTGAACTGTGTCCCCCGGTTTTAGACTCCCCACAGAGGTAAACATCCTCTCAGAATCCACCCTGTCAAGACCCCTCAGGATCTTGTCTGTTTCAATAAGGCAAGATGATAGCACGCCAGCTGAGCGTCCTTTATCCCAATTGCAGGTATCATAATAGCTAGTTTATCACTGCCATACACTTTGTTTACTGCCACACAATATTTTCTTTGAAGTATATCTTTTGATATTAGCCTTCAGCTTAATTTATTCATGATTTCCTCCTTCTAGCACTGATAATTCACTTAATTTGTTCTGCACTAAATGTATATAAAAAGTACAGTATTTGCACCAAGTTATTCTGACAGGATTGTGAAGTATATCCTCGCCGTGGTGCTGCACATTAAAGGCTCTGACAACTAATATGGTCTTTATCAGGAACTGCTGTGTTTAAAAGTTCAAAAGTCTGGATTTATACCTTCCACATTTTTGTCCATTTTCTGTTGTTCCATTGCTGTCAAATGAACTGCGCCACTACGCTTCTGAGTTACGACATAATAAATCAAGTCGACAGTTGTGACTTTGAAAGCCAAATGATACTGGTGGATGATCAGAGGAAACAATAACACAGCAGCTAGGACATGCAGTGAATAGGGCGTCATTTCAGCTGAAGTTTCAAACGCTAAGCTTTGGTGAACTTTTTGTCATTGTAACCACCGCAATCAGGAATGTCGGTTTGCACTGTACTGTATCAAAACGCTGAGACATTTATCACTCCCCAATTTCATTTTCCGTGCATCTGGGTATGACCATTTGACATTCCACCAACAATAGATGACGAAATGACAGGAAGAGATGCATTCACGGAGAAGCAGCCGATGCTTCAGGACATGGTGGGCAGCACGGTAGCACGGTGGTTAGCACAGTTGCTTCACAGCTCCAGGGTCCCAGGTTCGATTCCCGGCTTGGGTCACTGTCTGTGGAGAGCCAGCACGTTCTCCCCATGTCTGCGTGGGTTTCCTCCGGGTGCTCCGGTTTCCTCCCACAGTCCAAAGATGTGCGGGTTAGGTGGATTGGCCATGCTAAATTGCCCTTGGTGTCCACAAAATGGGTGTTACTGGGTTAAGGGGATAGGGTAGATTTGTGGGCTTCTGTAGGGTGCTCTTTGTGAGGGCCGGTGCAGACATGTTGGGCCGAATGGCCTCCTTCTCCACTGTAAATTCGACGATTCCAAGGTTCTATGATTATACTCTGATCAACACCTCCAGCTAATCAACAACTGGGGAAAGGAGAAATGAGAGATCGGCCAAGAGAATGTGAGAGGATAAAAGAGCACAGGGAAGAACAGGGTGAAAAGAATCTTCGTTAAAAGAGCAGACGATAAAACATATAACAGGTTAAGAACATTTTAAAAGTCTCAAAGGGAGATTAACCAACCTTACTTAATTATTTACAGAAGCAACAGTGGATGGGGCCATCTTGAAGTCTTTGATAAGATGGCACATTAAAGAGCTCAGGGAGTGTGGAGTAATGGAATGAATTGAAAGATGTCTACAAAACGGAAACATATATATGTACAAACAACAGTTTGTGAGGTTTTAGTATATTTTTTGCTTAGCGTTTTGTATAGATACCATACTAAATAAACATGGAAACTAATTGGTCAAGCATTTTTCAATTTTCTTATCAAAGCACTCAATGGGACACAGAGGGTATGTTTCTCTGACAGCCGCAGAGTGGCCAATCTTCACCACACCTTGCAACCTCTGCCAAGTGGCATGTGCCACTTCTTCATATTTGTTGGAGACACTTTCCGATCATCCGTGTTCCAGAAGGTCTGCACCAGATATCCCTGCCGCTAACAAAGCGGCACTTATGCACAAATATCATCCCCATGGACTTGGCTTTCATGAACATCTGATGCAGCATGTTAATTAGTGTGTCATTTGTGCTTTATGGGTCTTTAACAATTTTGCGACATCTGGTTTTCATGTAATCAAGTCCGATGCCACGTGTATTGCAACGGTTCAAGAGGGCGGCAGCTCACCACCACCTTCTCAAGGGCAATTAGGGATGCTCGAACAAATGCTGGCCTAGCCAGCGACATTCACATACCGTAAAAAAAGAATTAAAAAAAAATAACCCATGCAACGGACTGTGAGCTACAGAGACATCAGCACGTGTCATTTCCATCACACACTTCCTCTTTTTGACCTTGTAAATACATACTATTGTCTCATTCTGTGCCAATTTTTGATTCACAATCTGGCATGAACTAATCAGCTTCTGTTTTCATCATCATGGCATAATTCAGGACTCCAGAAGGCCAATTCATTTCATAATGAATCTAGTGCTAATATTCATCTTTACATAATTAACTTCAGATTTGAGTAGAACCATTCAATCTCCGTTTATAAACTATATTAATTCCACAGAAAATGTGTACAAGGTGGTAAGCTTTACGAGTTATGCATGTCCGTTGCACAATTATATGTTTCATTTCAAGTTTTTAATTTTAACTCCACCTCTTTGGTGGAAATCTAGCCATGGAGAGGGAGGAACGGGTGACTTGCCCATCCCTTTTCCTGCCACAAGTTTAAATTGCATATGACAAGGTCACCAGCCTGAAGCTGGAACGTTCTCTTTACGTGAGCAAATCAGGCACAATTTGTGATTTCAGCCTGAAGTCTGAGCAGGGAGTGGTGAGGTAGCGGCGGTTTCCATACCTGGTCAAACCTGCCAGGAACCAGGGCCAGAAACGGTCCATGAAATAAGGGAAGTTATCGATTTATTAATTGCGGACCAGGAGACGCAGGTTTCCTACTCCAGGGCTCGATATGAAATCTATAACATGATGTCTGCTGCCCACATGCAGAGCCCCTAACAAGCTCACTTCCCCATCTTTCCTCAAAAGCACTTTGGGATCACCTCCCCCCCCCCCCCCCCCCCACCACCACCACCAAGGAATCCCATTACTTTAGCACTGGGTCCATCTCTCTGGCTGCCTCCAACTGGCACAAATGTATTGACTGAACAGCTGTTTCAGTTGAACCTTCCCATTGCTTTACCTGGGTGATCACGTCAATCTCTTTGCCGTACGCCCACCCAGTGCCCAGTTGCCCAATATGATCAGTCTTTTTCCCCAACATGAAAGAACTTTTGTTTAGATATGGAATCTTCTGAGGAATTTGCGATTCACAATGTCACAAGATATCCCCATTAATTGCATCACATTTACAACAGGCCAAATTTTTGATAAAGAAAACAAAGAGCTCAGACTGTTTCCACAAGATGAATCCTGCTCTGTTTAGGCTCTGCGACACATCAAAGGTGTTACCGACCCATAACTCTGTCGCAAATGCTACACCTAGAACGTTTTTTGGACAAGTTACAAAGCTTTCTCTCATAATCCAAATTGTTAGTATGCAGGGGTTTCTGGTATGCATGGCTCAAATAATGACATCAATTCTACTTCCATTAAAATGTCTAAAAACTGTTTTATGTTCAGCACGGATTGCAGACTATCTCAGTTGCACAATGGCCACTGGCATATTGTTCCAGTTTTGGAGCAAAGGTACAATTCACACACAAGCGATAAGAGTTGCCTTTCCAAGGCTACTGGTAGGTTGAGGCCCCACTTGCCGAGATCTCAGGCCACTAATCACTAATTCAAAAGGCCTGGTGAAGTGTGCCGGATCTGCAGTGCTTTTGAGGGAGTGGGCTGGTTCGGGGCTGTGGCTATGGGCAACACTAAGTCACGTTATGGAATTTAGTTATAAAGTTTAATTGGTCCCGCACTACATTTTGGATGTTTCTCCCTCAGTTGTACGACTGCAGAATATGGGCTGCTGTTAAATAGGAGGGTATCCCAAAACCCAGAAAGGTAACTTGGAACACTGGTCCTTAATGGTGTATATTTTCAATTTGACATACGGTTAGAAAATACATGCAAACCAGTGAAGATAGACTAGTAGTTGTGTGATAAATTAATAAAGAATATTTATTAACTTGAAAGAAAAACACACAAGGGCTATAAGGCTCTACAACAGTCCACTTAACTATGCTGATCATTATACACACACAGTGTTACATGAAGTTACCCCTTTGTTCCCAACTACCTATGTTTCCGGAACTCCTGAGATGCCCGTTGTTCCCAGCCAACATCCAATATTATATAACTCTATGAGCCAAATCCAGAAGATAATTACCACGCACGGGTTATTTGTCCACGTTTGGGAAAACTGCCAGTTTCAGCGAAGACATAATCTTCTCGGTTGGAGTTTTGGATTTTAACTGTCTGCCCTTTTAGCAATATCTTGTTTTCAGGGGAGATTATTTCCGACAGCTTGGCATGGCTATGATGATGTCCCTTTCTCCAGTTATTGTGCCATGGATATGTCATTTTTTCCCTTTGATGTTACCCACCCTCTGAACCCAGCTTTTAACATAGAAGTGCTAATTCCCTTACAGCTCCACTTTGAAGTTACACGCCCCATTGTTTTTCATAGTCACAGAGGTAAACACTTGCTCTTTTCACTGGTATGCTAATTCGCATATCTAACCACCCCTTCAGGCAATTTCAATTGGAATGTTAACCACCTTTCACTTAATTTCCACAAAGCTTGTGTGAATTCACATCGCTTTAAAAGCCCCAAATTTAATGTAACGTTTCACAAATCCTTTCTATAGAAAAATGGCGGAAAATTCCTTCGGTGTAAGAACAGGCGTGAGGCATCCCATAATCAGGCAGACATCAGCCCGCAAGTTATTATTTTATGTTTGTCCTTGGTAGGTTTACCTTTAATGATATTATGCATCTGCTCCATTAGGGAGACAGTCAACTTCTACTGCATCTGCTACTGAAACCCCCCCATTCATGCCATTGTCACCTTGAGACTCGACTATTCTATTCCCGTGCCAGCCTCCCCGAACAGGCGCCGGAATGTGGCGACTAGGGGCTTTTCACAGTAACTTCATTTGAAGCCTACTTGTGACAATAAGCGATTTTCATTTCCTTTCATTTCATTTCCGTAAACTCGTCATCCAAAACTCTAATATAAAGCAAGATGGGGATGCTAGAAATATGAAATAAGGTTAAAAAAAAGTTGTTAAAAACTCAGCAGACTTGTCAGCATATGTGGAGAAAAAACAGAGTTAACATGTCAGGTCAATGACCCTTATTTCAATCTGATGCCCTTGTCCTAACGAGCCATCAACTCTGTGCTCAGCCACCTGCATTGGCCCCTGGTTCAGCATTACCTCAAATTTAACATTTCCATCCTTATTCTCAAGTCCCTACAATGCCTGCCCATTCATGCTCCCCACTCTCTGATGTGTTAGGCAGGTCGGTTCGGTGTGGACTGCACTTGATGCAGCGATGCGAGAAACAGACCTCTAACACTGTAGAAGATCCAACACGGTTTTATTGAACGATAGAACTAACATACATATTTAACTGTGGGTCGACACTATACTGAACTGACTGGACACCTTGTACTGGCCTGACCAGACTTACTAGCTACCGCATGGTGTTGGCACTTGCTAGCTCGTGGACTCTGACTGTCTCAGTGGCTGGGTCCCGAGAGAGCGGGAAACCTAGTGCCCTCTGGCTTTATAGTGGTGATGTCCTGTCTGGTGATTGGCTGTACTGTGCTGTGTGCTTACTGGTTATCCTGTGTGTCAATCACTGCCTGTCTGCACTTCATTATATACATGCGTGGATATTATGACACTCTCTATCCTCGTCTCTCTCTCTGTAACCTCCTCCAGCCCTATAATGCCCCAAGATCTCTGCATTCCTCCAACTGCACATCTGCGATTTATGTCGCTCCACCATTTTCCTTAAAACTTTCCTCTTCGCGCCATTAGCGAAACCAAGCTTTTGATTATCTGTCTTAACATCACCTTACCTCGGTGTCTAGCTCTGATTGATAACCCAATTGTGAAGTACCTTTGGATATTTTGCTATACTAGAGGCACTATATAAATGCAAGTGCTGCCATTAAAGATAGTTAATGCCAAAGTGTCACATATCTTCATATCATGATGTGAAGAAAAAATGTTTTATTCAGCATTACCCCAAGGCTACATAAAGAACTGGAATCAAAAATCCATACCACATCATTTTTGAAGGAAGGATGCTGTGATTTTGTTTTTAGGTAAACGTTTCTATATTTTAACAGCATTTATTTTGGCAGCGATTCTTCAAAACAAATCAAAACAATGCACACATAAATCTCCACACATTTATTTCAGGTTGTGTATGTTCCCTCAGGATAGGAAACACTCTTAAATCAATACCACCTCTCACAAGCCTCAGCCAACCACAAAATAATTTTGTTTGCATTTTGTTCTGGAAGAATCCTCATGAACCTAGTTGCGAACTCTGTTTGGCTCCTCTTGGTCAATATGTTTTTATTTTAAGGTGACATTTTCCCTAATCCAGTCCATATGCACTCAAAGCGCTGAGGATGCCTCATCGGAAGAGCTTCGGCAAAAGATATAATTGCACGATCGTCAGTGAGTCTCGGTTAACGGGTTTTGATTCAGTCAAACATTATTTGTGACATTGGTTTGAAGCGAGACAGTGAGTTTTTCCTCTTCTAAGTAGTCGACAATCAGACAGAAGTCCCAGCATCACGGCACTGTTGTACTGGTTTGATGCAGTAACGGTATAATTGTTGCAATCTGGACAGGATATTCATGTCTTGCGCACGCATATCTCTGCAATCTCTCCAGATACAGATCAGGTTAATGCTGGATGAGGCTTGATTTGGTTTGAGCCGTATCCTGCTTTATTCTGTAGTAAAGACAACATGTATGTTGCAACAGGCTTGGTCAGAAATATATGTCACTTTTAAAAGGGAGAGATCTTGCGACGCAGTCATTAAGGTCACTCACTACCTCTAAGTTAGAAACTCTGAGGTGAGTCCCACCCCAGACTTGATGGCCGAGGAAGGTGCATTCTTAGGAAAACAAAGGAGTTTTCAGGGATTTATATTTGTATTGGTAAACATTAGAGATAAGGGGCTGGATTCTCTGCCCCTCAATGCCAAAATCGCGTTCGGCGACGGAGCGGAGAATTTGTTTTCACGGCAATATCGGGAGCGGTGCCGTTTTTGGTATTCTCCGCCCCCTAAAATGCGGCGTACTCTAGGAGTAAGCCACGCCAAGTATCCACGGCCTCAGGCCATTGCCTGAGGCCAGCCCCGCGATGCTCCGTCCCCGACCGACCGAGTTCCCGACAGCATGGGTTACGTGTGCTCACACTGTCCAGGAACCTCGCGTGGCGGCTGCGGATTCAGACCGGCGCCGCCACAGTCAGGGGAGGGCCGATCCGTGGGCAGGGTGGGGGGGGGGGGGGCGCGCGAGCTGCCGAAGGGGGGCACTATTTTTGCAGTCTAGGTCCATGGGCTAAGTCCACCATGGGGCACGGCGTGGCCACTGCAGGTTGCTACCGTGCGCATGCGCGACCACGGAACTGGAAATGCTCAGGGCCATATCGGCAGCCAGAGCTGTGAGCGCTACGCTGCCTCACTGCTAGCCCCCAGCAAAATGGGGAATCGGTGGCCGTTTTGCGCCAGATTTCCTGGCGTAAAAGACCACCATTTTCACACCGGCGGAGAATCCAAAACGGAGAATCCAGCCCAAGGTATCGTTTTCGGTCAATTTAATTTAATGTTTCTGTGCCTGGAAGGGACTGATAGTTAGATTCATGTTGGACAAAGGCATGTATGGCGGTTGGTTAAGTTCCAACTGTGATAGAGGGAGCTACGCCTGAAGAGTAAATATGGTTGCGTGGCAACTAGAGGCCTTTGTAAGGGGAAACAAAATTTTCGTTTTTTTCTTTAGTTTAACTGGAAGTCAGGGCAGTTAGTGCAGATAGACCATTGGAGAGAGAACATCTCCCACAGCTCTTCCAACAGCAGTTGGAGACAGGGAAAGAGTGAGAAGGCACCTGTCATAGCTCTGCTCGAAGCAGTAAAGTGCAAGAAAGGAAGCTCCAGAGGAATTAAAGGATGGTTGGTTCTCGAAACCAAAAATTGAACAGGATAATATTCATGGGCAGCACAGACGCAGCTGAGAAAGAATCGGCAGGTGAGAAGCTAAGTTTCTAAAGGTTTCTAAAGTAATCCTAAAATGTTCTAAAGTAATCCTAAGGTTTGGAATGTCTTACGACAGTCTGAAAAACTAATTTTAAAGCAATTGGGAAGATAATATTGGCTGGATATCAGAGTTTGTGGCGACAAAAGAATTCAAAATCAGTAGGTGCAACATCCAGGAGTCGACTCGCTGGCAGAAGAGGAGCAGAAACTCGATTCAAAAGAGTCCTTGAAAAACATGACGTGGCGTCCGAGTGTTATTGCAAGAGAAGATCTGAAAACGTGTTTGAGCGAGTGGACCTTGGAAACTCTCATGTTAAAATCATCTGGGGCATTCATACAAACATAGAAGATAGGAGCAGGTGGAAGCCATTCGGCCCTTCAAGCCTCTCCGTCATTCATCACGATCACGATTCATCGTCCGCTCATTAGCCTAATCCTGCCTTCTCCCCATAACGCTTGATCTCATTCGCCCCAAGTGCCATATCTAGCTGCCTCTTGAATATATTCAATGTCTTAGCCTCAACTACTTCCTGTGGTAATGAATTCCACAGGCTCACCACTCTTTGGGTGAAGAAATGTCTCCTCATCTCTGTCTTAAATGGTCTACCCCGAATCCTCAGACTGTGACCCCTGGTTCTGGACACGCCCACCATTGGGAACATCCTCCCTACTAGTCCCAATAGAATTTTAGAAGTCTCTATGAGATTCCACCCTCATTCGGCTGAACTCCAGCGAATACAATCCTAACCTAGTCAATCTCTCCTCATACGTCAGTCCCGCCATCCCCGGAATCAGCCTGGTAAACCTTTTCTGCAGACCCTCGAGACCAAGAACATCCTTCCTCAGAAAAGGAGACCAAAACTGCACACAATATTCCAGGTGTGGCCTCACCAAGGCCCTGTATAATTGCAACAACACATCCCTGCTCCTGTACTCGAAACCTCTTGCAATGAAAGCCAAAAAAACCATTTGCCTTCTTTACCGTCTGCTGCACCTGCATGCTTACCTTCAGCAATTGGTGCACAAGGACACCCAGGTCCCACGGCACACTCTCCTCTCCCAATTTGCAGCAATTCAGATAGTAATCTGCTTTCTTGTTTTTGCTTCCAAAGTGAATCTCACATTTATCCAGATTATACTGCATTATACTGTATATGCCATTGATTTGCCCACTCACCCAACCTGTGCATATTATGCTGAAGGATCTCTGCATCCTCATCACAATTTACCCTCCCACCCAACTTGGAATCATCTGCAAACTTTGAGATGTTACATTTTGAACCCTCATCCAAATCATTAATATATATTGTGAATAGCAGGGGTCCCAGCACCAATCCCTGTGGCACCCCACTAGTCACTGCCTGCCAATTTGAAAAGGACCCGTTAGTTCCCACTCTTTGTTTCATTTCTGTCACCCAGTTTTCTATCCATCTCAATACACGTCCCCCAATCCCATGCGCTTTAATCTTGCCCGATAATCTCTTCTGAGGGACTTTGTTAAACACTGTTTTTTGTGAAATTTTGGAGTACCCAATTCATTTTTTCCAATTAAGGGGCAATTTAGCATGGCCAATCCACCTACCCTGCACATCTTTGGGTTGTGGGGGTGAAACCCATGCAAACACGGGGAGAATGTGCAAACTCCACACGGACAGTGACCCAGGGCCGGGGTCGAACCTGGGACCTCAGCGCCGTGAGGCAGCAATGCTAACCACTGCGCCACTGTGCTGCCGTTAAACACTTTCTGATAATCCAAATATACCACATCGACTGGCTCCCCCTTGTCAATTCTACGAGTTACATTTTCAAAGAATTCCAATAGATTTGCCAACCATAATTTCCACTTAATAAATCCATGCCAACTCTGTCTGATCTTGCCACTGTTTTCTAAATGCTCTGCTATAAAGTCCTTGATAATGGATTCGTGAATTTCCCCACCACCGACATTAGGCTTACTGGTCTATAATTCCCCGTTGTCTCTCCACCTCCCTTTTTGAATATTGGAGCGACATTAGCTACCCTACAATCTGCAGGGACTGCTCCAGAGTCTATAGAATCCTGGAAGATGACTACCAATGCATCCATTATTTCTAGAGCCACTTCCTTAAGTACTCCGGGATGTAGATTATCAGGTCTTGGGGATTTGTCAGCCTTCAGTCCCATCAATTTCCCAGCACCATTTCTCTACTAATATTGATCTCCCTCAATTCTTCCCTCTCACTAAATCTTTCATTCTCCAACATTTCTGCTAAACGATTTGTGTCCTCTTGTGAAGACAGAATACAAAAGAATGTATTCAGTTTCTCAGCCATTTCTTTGTCCCCTATTATACATTCCCCCTTTCTGTCGTTGGGGACCTACATTTGTCTTCACCAATCTTTTTCTCTTCACGTACCTACAGAAACCCTTAGTGTAAACTTATTTCGTACTGTATTTTCCCCTTCTTAATCAATTACTCGGTCTTTTTTTGTGGAATTCTAAAATGCATCCAATCCTCAGACCTATTATTTTTCTTGGTCAATCTGTTTGCCTCTTCCTTGGATCGGATACTATCTCCAATTGTCTTTGTAAGCCATGGGTTGGCCCTCTTACCCATTTTGCTTATGTGCCAGACAGGAACAAACAGTTGTTGCAGTTCCTCCATGCACTTCTTGATGGTTTGCCATTGCCTATTCACTGTCATCCCTCCAAGTAACTCTCCCCATCCCCCCGGCCGGAGCCTAGGTTGGTGACGACCCAAGTTCTGGCAAGATGATATGGTGGAATTAATTATGTCTCATGCTTCGATGATTGGAATGCTTGAGAGATCCTTCGGAGTGCTCTTTGATCCTGATCCTTGACTTTTGGTTTCTTCACGTGCCAGTGACGAGGTCTTTATCCTGAGGACTGCCCTGCATCTGAGTTGTTATCCTGGACTTGGCTCACTATTGATCATGTTGCTCTCTGCTTGATGTTGTCAATTTTTTCCATTTTAAAGGGATGCGTATAAGGTGGGTGGGATGGCCTGTATCTTTGTGGGGGCCAGTTTAGCTCAGTGGGCTGGACAGCTGGGTCGTGAGGATGAAGCAGGGACGATAGTGACGTTTAAGGGCATCTTGACAAATACATGATTGGTAAGCTTGCAGACGACACAAATGTTGGTGGAATTGCGGATAGCGATGAGGGCTGTCCGAGGATGCAGCAGGATTTAGATCGTTTGGAAACTTGGGTGGCGAGATGACAGATGGAGTTTAATCCGGACAAATGTGAGGTAATGCATTTTGGCAGGTCGAATACAGGTGGGGAATATACAGTGAATGGTAGAACCCTCAAGAGTATTGACAGTCAGAGAGATCTTGGTGTACAGGTCCACAGGTCTCTGAAAGGGGCAACACAGGTGGAGAAGACAGTCAAGAAGGCATACAGCATGCGTGCCTTCATTGGCCGGGGAATTGAGTATAAAAATTGGCAAGTCATGTTGCAGCTGTACCTTAGTTAGGCCACACTTGGAGTATAGTGTTCAATTCTGGTCGCCACACTACCAGAAGGATGTGGAGGCTTCAGAGAGGGTGCAGAAGAGATTTACCAGGATGTTGCCTGGTATGGAGGGCATTAGCTATGAGAAGCGGTTGAATAAACTTGGTTTGTTCTCACTGGAACGACGGAGGTTGAGCGGCGACCTAATAGTGGTCTACAAAATTATGAGGGGCATGGACAGAGTGGATAGTCAGAGGCTTTTTCCCAGGGTAGAGGGGTCAATTACTAGGGGGCATAGGTTTAAGGTGCGAGGGGCAAGGTTTAGAGGAGATGTACGAGGCAAGTTTTTTTACACAGAGGGTAGTGGGTACCTGGAACTCGCTGCTGGAGGAGGTGGTGGAAGCAGGGACAATTGTGACGTTTGAGGGGCATCTTGACATATATATGAATAGGATGGGAATAGAGGGATACGGACCCAGGAAGTGCAGAAGATATAAGTTTAGACGGGCAGCATGGTCGGCACAGGCTTGGAGGGTTGAAGGGCCTGTTCCTGTGCTGTACCTTTCTTTGTTCTTTGTTGTAATAGTGGGCATCAGGTGGATGGAACTTGCCTGCTTTGTGTGGAGAATGACACAAGGCTCAATTTCAATCCCCGGGCGGGATTCTCCCCTACCCAGCGGGGCGGGGGGTCCCGGCGGGATGGAGTGGCATGAACCACTCCGGTGTCGGCCTGCCCCAAAGCTGCTGATTTCTCTGCACCTTTAGGGGCCAAGCCCTCACCTTGAGGGGCTAGCCCTGCGCCGGAGTAGTTGGCGCGCCGCCGGCCGGCGGGAAAGGCCTTTGGCGCCACACCAGTCGAGGCCGAAAGGACTTCACCGGTCGGCGGAAGTCCGCGCATGCGCAGAAGCATCAGCGGCTGCTGACGTCATCCCCGTGCAGGCGCAGGCGGGGGTGTCTCTGACGCATTGGCCATCGCGGAGGCTGTGGCCGGGGTGGAAGGAAAAGAGTGCCCCCACGGCACAGGTCCGCCCGTGCCACCCCCCCAGAACCCCGGAGCCCGCCCGCGCTGCGAGTCCCGCCGATAAGGTAGGTGGTTTGATTCACGTCGGCGGGACTGACATGACAGCAGTGGGTCTTCGGCCCATCGTGGGCCAGAGAATCGCCGGGGGGGGGGTCCCGCCGACCGGCGCGGCGCGACTCCCGCCCCCGCCGAATTTTCAGTGCTGGAAAATACGGCGGCCGGCGGGGCGGGATTCACGGCACCCCCCCGGCGATTCTCCGACCCGGCGGGGGTCGGCGAATCCCGCCCTCCATCATTTTAGGCAACTGTCTGGTAAATCAAAAATATTGTCAACACTGTCAGCATTCTTATCACCCGCAAGGAATTGCACTCTTTCTTTGTCCCAGGTCATGTGTCTGGGAGGCGGTGGTATTGTGGTATTGTGACTGATTTAGTAATCCAGAGACCAACAGCAATCCTCTGGGGACCTGGGTTCGAATCTCACCATGGCTGTGGGTGAAGTTGAATTTAAAAAATCGAATGATGACCTTGAAGCCATTGTCGATTGTCGCAAAAGCCCATCTGGTTCATTAATGTCCTATAGGGAAGGAAATCAGCCTACATGTGACTTCAGACCCACAGCAATGTGGCTGACTCTTAATTGCCCCTCTGAAGTGGCCTAGCAAGCCACTCAGTGTAAGGGTAATTAGCGATGGCCAATAAATGTTGGACCTGCCAGCGACGCCCACATACCGGGAATGAACTTTTTAACACACAAATCTTGGCACGCTCACAGATACCAGCCATTTTTGAGGGAGGCCACGACTGGATGGAGGGCTCTTCAGGACAAAGTGTATCCACACAGGAGGTGGCTGGTGATGCGAGTGTGGAGGCCCCAAACACCAGTGAGACTCAGCACACTGAGACTCATACATCTCCACCTGCGCTGGCTGATCAGGAGATCGGCCTGCTCAAGGTGATGTTCCGATGCTCGGACCACTTGGGGGGGGAAACCGTCCAGTTCAGGCTCCAGAGGACGTCCCACATCATATTGGCCTGCTGCGCTCTGCATAACCTGGCAACGGGGAGGGCAGATGGATGAGCAGGACAAGGAGGAGCAAGACATCTACTTGGATGAGGAGGAGGTCAGAGGGCGGCGAGGGGCAACCTGTGGAGGGAGCACAGGAAATACCTTGGGCGATGGACAGGGTCTGCATGGGGTGCAGAGCCTCATTGTCGCTTGTTTTAGGGACTATGGGGCTTGGGTGGCAAGACCTCTACCCCCATGGGGTCTGACATCTTTTCACCTGTGTCCTGCCAGAGGGCAGTCATCAGGATGGTCGCGCCATTCATGGGCAGGGCGTGAAACCAATATTGCCTGAGCAGCAGGAGAATGATGCTGAATTGCAATGAGGACAGAGCGATTTTCCTCTTATCCTCTGTGAATGTCTGATTGAGAAGAGCACGACCTGCCCCTGAACGGGGCGGGCTAGAGACTGAATGATACATCTCAGCTGCTATTGCCTCCTCTGAGGTCAGAGGTCCCAGTGTGTACCTTGACCTATTGACGAGCTAGACAGGCTCTCGCAAGCTTTCAGCCAATCACATCACAATTGCTCAAGATTGTTTGCAGGTGTGCGGGGCCTGAGCGATGCTCTGGGAGGTGGAGTCTGGGGAGGGGCGGGGGTGGCGCTCCTTCCCTGGGTGGGGGGCTGTGGGCTGCTTGGGGGTTTGTGACAGGATCAGCTCCTCTATGGGACAGGGTTAGTGCGGTATTACTGCTTCATCAATGTGGGAGGTGGGTGAATTCTCTCAGTGCAGAGGGAGGAAGCACTCTCCTGATACATCGAGGTGTACGCCCATGGTCCACAGCTGAGAATGGGCAGCCTGTTGACTTCAACATCCTGTTGTAAAAGATGACTTTGGCAGGCATCACCTAGGAACCAGGTCCACTTCCTTCCAGGTGCATGGGGGCCCTGGACTCCTCCATGGCATAGGGGAGCAGCTGGAGTGAGCTCCAGTAGCCCCACCATTCTCTGGCGCTGACACTCGTGGATTCCCACTCGTGCCTGCACCGTGCAATTGCAGCCCTGCACCATGGAGCTCATACCCTCAGCCATGGAGGTCATGAGCTGAACCATCACCCGCCATGGGGCGCACGCCCCGCGGCAAGGTCTCCACTGCGGACGCCACCCTCGCAGTGTTGGCCTTGTTGTGTCGGAGTGATGGCACCATCTCCTCGGATGGAAGGTGGTGGAACTCTTCCGGTCAGTCTTGCAGTGTGAGGTGGCCCTTCCTGATACAACACTGTCTTTGCAGCTCCCGCGACTGTACCCAGGGGCACATCATGGTGCGACTCCTCTTCAATGTTCACCTCCGAGATGTCTGCCTCGGAGTGCTCAGGTGTGTGCTGTCCAGGGGTCACGACAATGGTCTGGGCTGGTCTGCTGATTGACCAGCGATAGAAGGGAGATGTCAGGACAGGGAAACACCAATAGGAGAAAGGTCACTCACGTCAGGCTTGAGCCATTGCTGGATATGTTTAGGGTTCCCACTTGTGTCGTTTGCCCCCACCTTGAACTCCGCACAGATGTGGTCCTGCTCCTCGCTGGTAAGCTCAAGGGCTCATTTCTCAAAGGGGCTCAGGTCTTGAGCTCCAGCATCACTCCAGCTGGCTGTGCTCTCCATGACACTGCTTCCTCTTCGAGAGGCAAGCTTGCTGAGCTCGACAATACCTCTGCATCGTGTCGAACCAGGGGCGTCATTCTCCGCCGGCGGGAGTCTCCGTTTTGCCGGCACCAGGGGGTTTCCCGACGGCGTGGGGCTGCCCCACAATGGGAAACCCCATTGACCGGCCGGTGTTACGGAGACTCCCGCCGGCCGGTCGACGCAGAAATGTGGCGGGGCGGGTAGGAGAATTTCGCCCCAGGTGCGTCTTTAAAAATGTATTCGTTCATGGGATGTGGGTGTTGCTGTATAGGCCAGAATTTATTGCCCATTTTTAATTGCCCTGGAGAAGGGAATGGCAAGCCATATTCTTGATCCCCTGCAGGCCCTGAGGTGTAGGTACACCCACAGTGCTGTTAGGGAGGGTACTCCAGGATTTTGACCCAACAACAGTGAAGGAACGGCGATATATTTCCAAATCAGGATGGTGAGTGACTTGTGAGGGAACTTGCAGGTTGTGGGGTTCCCCGGTATCTGCTGCCCTTGACCTTCTGGGTCGTAGAAGCACTGTCTGCTGGAGGAAGCTTGGTGAGTTACTACAGTGCATCTTGTAGATAATACATCCAGCTGCCACTATGTATTAGTGGTGGAGGGAATGAATGTTTAAGGTGAAGGATGGGTGCCAATCAAGCCAGATGCTTTATTCTGGATGGTGTTGAGCTTCTTAGAACATGGAACATACAGTGCAGAAGGAGGCCATTTGGCCCATCAAGTCTGCACCGCCCCACTTAAGCCCTCACCTCCACCCTATCCCCGTAACCCAATAACACCTCCTGACCTTTCTTGGTCACTAAGGGCAATTTATCATGGCCAATCCACCTAACCTGCACGTCTTTGGATGGTGGGAGGAAACCGGAGCACCCGGAGGAAACCCTCGCAGACACGGGGAGAGCGTGCAGACTCCGCACAGACAGTGACCCAGCAGGGAATCGAACCTGGGACCCTGGCGCTGTGAAGCCACAGTGCTAATCACTTGTGCTACTGTGCTGCCCACGACTATTGTTGGAGCTGCACTCATCCAAGCAAGTTGAGAATATTCCATTACACTCCTCACTTGTGCCTTGTAGATGGTGGGCAGGCTCTCGGGAGTCAGGAGGCGAGTTACTCACTGCAGGATTCCCAAACTCCGACCTGCTCTTGCAGCCACAGTATTTATATGGCTGGTCCAGTTCAGTTTCTGGTCGATGGTAAACACGCACCCCCCCCCCCCCGCCCCCCGCCACACGGTGTCGACGGTGGGGTTTGCACAGCCTTTTGCTTTCCGTCAGCCTCTTAAAACCTGTCCGTCTGAAGTGTCAGTTTTCAGTTGAACCTGTCCCTACTTAGGCCCAAAAATATCCTACCCCAGCAGGCTGCAAAGTTCGAACTGTGACTGCTGACCCAGTTTCAAAGGGAGAACAAATTGTGGCATCTTGATAATCTCAGGACATCACTTTGCAGCCATATTTTCAAGTGTAGCACCTGTAGCAAATATAACACCACGTTACACACAGTAAAGACTCACAAACAGAAATATGACAATGATCGGATAATCTATTTTGCTGATGTTGATCGAAGGGTTAATATTAGCCGGGACACTGGGGAGAATTCCCCTGCCCTTTATCTCAAAATTACTTCTCGGGGGTCTTAACTGGTTTGATTCAGCAAAGCCCTCGTCTTTCATTCATTACTTTTCAAAAATTGGAGAACATCATGCACTACCTAATCTTCTGCTCTTTGGAAAAGAGTTGACTGCAGTATCAGGTCACTTCAGCCAATATAACCGACAGCATCAATATATTAACTGCACTGTTACTTTCAGATCAAGACAAAGCAATGGCAGTCTTGCATCTACTTACATGCAGATGTGCAACTTGAAGCCTGTTGTCTTTGTCCAGCAAGGCCAATGGTGTGAGATGACCATGAACAGGTCACCACACGTGCAAAACCCAGGTTAAGATAGGCCATCTTTCAAAATAACTTTAACGTTGGAGGGATCCCACACCCGCAAAACTTTCCTAAAATTGCAACTTAACTGTTCGCTGACTGAAGCTCTGAACATACGAGCACAGAGATCTGGGCCGGGATTCTCCAACCCCCCGCCGGATCGGAGAATCCGTGGGGGCAGGTACGAATCCCGTCCGGCCGCCCCGACACCGGCTGCCGTATTCTCCGGGATTCCTGCCACGCTGGCCGGGGGCCGTTGACAGCGGCCCCCCGGCGATTCTCCGGGCCCTGATGGGCATCACTCAACTCACGCACCGGCGGGACCTGGCAGGCGAGTATGCGGGGGCGGTCCTCGGGGAGGCGCGGGGGGTTCCAACCCCGGGGGGGGGGGGCCCACGGTGGCCTGGCCCGCGGTCGGGGCCCACCGATCTGCGGGCGGGCTTGTTCCGTAACGGGAATTTTCTTCCGCGCCAGGCCCCTGTAGGGCTCCGCCATTTTACCCGGGGGCCAGCGCAGGGAAGAGAACCCCCGCGCATGCGCAAAAATACATCGGCCGGACTGCACATGCGCGGAATCACGCCAGCCGTTCCACGCATGCGCGAACTTGCGCCGGCCCTTTGGCACTGGCTGGAGCGGCGCCAACCCCTCCGCAGAGAATTCCGCATTTTCAGGGGCTGTTGACGCCGGAGTGGTTGACGCCGGTATATCCAGAAAGGAGAATCCCGCCCGTGAGTTTGATTATCACCAATAAAGTACGAGGCACAGAAGGCAACACAAATACTAAATGTCAGCTGGCTGTACATCATACGGTTTCAACATGCATCTGAGATCAGCTAACTCTGCCCATTAGCAGCAATTTAGGACACGTCAAACTATATCCTTTCAGGATTCCGTTTCGCAAAGGGTAGGGGTACAGTATTTAAATTCACAAACTTGGTACAATGAATGCATGAGGTTCCCACTCCAGCACTACTAGTGGGTGGGTGTCCCTCCAATCTCTGATACAATCATGTACAAAGATTAAGGCCCTCATATCATTTATTCGTAGGGAGTGAAGTTCAGCAAAATGTATTTGTCCGGCTATTACACAAAGCATTTTACTGATATTTCTCTCGGTTACTAAGCTCAGTCAAAAACATGCAACAACAGTTGTGCTGTCTGCTCGACTGGCGTTTTATCTATGAGCCTAAGCATTCACTCCCTCCACCACTGGTGTACTATGGGCAGCAATGTGCGCTATCTCCAGGATGCTCTGCAGCAACTCAAGGCTTCTTTTTGATCATCACAAAGTCGCAAATCCAATACCAAGAAGAACAAGGGCAACTAATATACAGGAACATCATATTGCATGTCTTCAATGGGATTCACTACTATGTGTAAAGAATTCCAGGCAGGATACTCCGGTCCCTCAGTCTCATGTTACTCGATGGCGCACCGTTCGCTGGCGGTGGGATTCTCCCTTCCCGGCGCTTGTCAATGGGATTTCCCATTGAAGCCACCCCTAGCCGCCGGGAAACACGTGGGCGGGGATGCGCTACCAGTGGGAAAAAACTATCCCGCCGCTGGAGAATTCCACCCAGAATGTTTTTGCAGGAAAAGGGAATTGGTGACTTTTATTTTGAGCTGCCAAGAAAAATATAATAATTATAACAATAATCTTTATTGTCACAAGTAGGCTCACATTCACACTGCAATGAAGTTACTGTGAAAAGCCCCGAGCCGCCACATTCCGGCGCCTGTTCGGGTACACTGAGGGAGAATTCAGAATGTCCAATTCACCTAACAGCACGTCTTTCGGGACTTGTGGGAGGAAACCGGAGCACCTGGAGGAAACCCACGCAGACACGGGGAGAACGTGCAGACCCCGCACAGACAGTGGCCCAAGCCGGGAATCGAACCTGGCGCTGTGAATAAGCAGTGCTAACCACTGTGCTACCGTGCCGCCCACATCTATTTTTGGTTTGACTTAATCTTTCAAGTGAGCATTTACAGATCCTTTTCAGCATGGGCAATGCTGATTTACCCTCCAGAAATAGATCGAATAATTCTTTCTTTGGATTCAGGGAAAGATCTGCATGTACTTCACTGGTGCACAGGGTGGGTGAAACACAGCTCTCAAGAATTTTGACCTAATATTGCACTTGTGTCTTCTAGGTTTATTTATGCACACGGTTTAATTCCACACCCTCAGGATGACCTGTCTCATGCTTTAACCATATATCTTCAGAGATTTTGAGAAAGCAAGTGTACTCCTCCTGTCTTCCCGTTATCTCTTGCTGCAAAGCAATGGGGCAGTCAACTATTTTATAACACAGATTTTAAATATTGTTTTGAAAATATCAGCACAAATTGTATGCTGTTATCAAGCACATGGGAACCTTGGACTTAAACACTGTTTAATAATAGTGGAGTTTTCCTTGAACTTTGCAAGACTTTGGAGAACAAAAGAACAATTCAGAATTTTTTTATAGTGTTCAAATATATCTAGTTATAAAATATATCTCATTTTCCGACATGCATTTCCAAAAGTTAGAACTGGGTGGCAAGGCCATCATATTATATTTGTTTTCAACTTGACTGGGGTCTCTACATTGAAAGGGTCACGTTATCTAAAGCCCAGAAAAATGAGGTGAGGTGAAATACTTTAACACAGAGAGAATTATTGGAGCATGCCAAGGATTATTCAAGGCCAAAAGCATTGCATGATTTTTTTTGGGACGGAGAACAGATAAACATTTGAAATGGGGAAGGATAATGTGAGTCCAGAGTCTTACAGACCTGGAAGAATGATTGTCTCCCTGTGCGCCGCAGGTTCCAAGTTAGTAAATCAGCCCCACACAAAATCATTCAGGAACGCAAGATAATGGAAAGAAAAGAAATGAAAAAGGAAAGAATCAAGTGAAAAAATGAAGTGTAAGTGAGACATGCAAGGAAAAGGACTAAATGAAGAAACCGAAGAACAAACGTGTCTACAAGTTGTGCAGGTTAGGTGGATTGGCCATGCTAAATTGCCCCTAGTGCCCAAAAATTGTTAAGTGAGGGTGACTGGATTACAGGGATAGGGTAGAAACGTGGGCTTCAGGGGTGCTCTTTGTAAAGGCCAGTGCAGACTCGATGGGCCGAATGGCCTCCTTCTGCACAGTAAATTCTATGATTCTATATCCAGTAGCTTTCATCACCTCAGAACTTCCCAAAACAATAATAATTTTGGTATTTTCACAAGTAGGCTTACGTTAACACTGCAATGAAGTTTGGGTGCACTGAGGGAGAATTCAGAATGTCCAATTCACCTAACAAGCACGTCTTTCGGGACTTGTGGGAGGAAACCGGAGCACCCGGAGGAAACCTATGCAGACACGGGGAGAACATGCAGACTTTGTACAGACAGTGACCTAAGCCGGGAATACACCTTGCACTCCAGCCTGAGGAATACCTGCTCCCCTTGGCTACTGTATATACTCCCATACCAGTCAAGCTTCGAGGACTACATTATTGGTCAGAAAGCAGGAAGTCGACGTTTACCCAAGTAATATTTATGAGGGGTTGAAATCCACCCTCTTCCCATCATCTCGCTAATGCAGAATTGCCAAGTTGATGTCTATTCTTGCCAACACCTCCCCCAAAAGTAGCGCAAAAGGAGGCGAAAGCATCGAGACGGACATTAATCTCTGTACACTAAATTCATCATATCTATCACACTCACCCATAGCCATATAGAAAACATTGATACAACTTCACTCAATTTTGTCACAGCACAGAAATGAATACAACAGCAGAGCATATACTAAATGCTGATTCAAATCCACAAACATCACCTCCCTCCTCATCTTTAGAAACCAGATACATTCATTAGAACCCAATAGCTTTTCTGCCAAGTAGAATTCAATGCTCCCTCCAACATTGCTGTGAGCAGATTTGGTATCTCAGAACTAAGTTAGTTTGTTGAGTTGCCACGGTTTCCACATCAAAGGCAGTGCCGAAGTTTCGCCACATGGAAAAATGTGGATGAAACTGCAATCCAACACCTAATTGTTAATAATTTCTATCTTTCTATGGAAGCAAGTGAATGAAGATTTAAGCTCTTCATATAGACATGATGTTAATCCACAGGTACGTGTAAACTGCAGCCAGCAAGCCAGGTTCCTGCCCAGCAGAAGTATTCATACTGTATTGGCTCCAACTAGGTTGAAATTGGTCAAATCTGAGATATCTGAATGAGCAGAACTGTCAATCCAAGATGTAAATATTGAAGACAGTGGCTGCGGCGAGGGAACAATCCCTGCTCTCAAACACTTAAAGTTGAAATTAGGTTTATGCCTATTTGTCTGTCCGGCCTGTACTGAACCTAAACTCTGAGGTGACATGCTGACTTAAAGGCAAGGGTTTCTCGAGGAAATAAAAGAGCACTGTTAATAGAACACTGGGAAACCATTCACAGGGGACGCTTGGGAAATCTCCCAAATTCCTATTTAGTTAGTCCACCCCTACGGTGAGTACAGAGCAAAGTTTCACTTCATCTGCAGCTTTCCGCCGCAAGTTTAACATTGATGCAAAGGGAAAAAATGCTTCATGCCAATAGTAACCCTGCAATGGGCATGTGTACCCTGGGAGTGGGCATTAGTTTCTGACAACAGATATCCTCTTCAGCTCCTTCCGAATTGGAGGTACTTGAATTGTCTCACTTTTGATTTAAATTGTCAGGCAGCAAAATCAATTATTATGATTAGTACAGGACTTGAGTATTGCTGAAAGAAGAGAAATGTTTGTCAAAACTTTTCATCTTGCACTCATTTGGACAATTCACAAACATACACAAAAAATTTATATCTTTTTCTGCAATATTGTGGCTGGATTAATATACAATCTAATTTAAAGATAAATCAACTTTTCAGGACAAATTTATAATAATACACATTCTGAAACAAAATCACTGGGAGCAGTGATTGTTGCTGTCGGTTTCAGAGTTGGAATCCCATAGAATACCTACTGTGCAGGAGGCTATTTGGCTCATCGGGTCGGCAGCGACCTTCCAAAAGAGCACCCCACTTAGGCCCAATTGCCTGCCCTATTCCCGTAACCCCAGTTAACCTGCACAGCTTTGGACACTAAGGGGCAATTTATCACGGCCAATCCACCTAAACTGCACATCTTTGGACTGTGGGAGGAAACCAGAGCACCCGGAGGAAACCCACGCAGACACGGGAAGAAAGTACAAACTCCACACAGACACCCAGGAGCCCTGGTCCCTGGCGCTATGAGGCAGCAGTGCGAACCACTGTGCCAGGGTGATACTCATAATGATGGCAGTCACTGATAGTTTTACCATCATTATCACTGCAAAATCCACACCATGGTATTTTCGTTACAGGCCAGGTCCACCCACCTCAGTTATACAGTTGTCAGGCTGCCTGATTGCTCCTTATCTGCTGGCTCCTCCACCTCTTGGTTTCCATTGAGTGAATCAATAATATCACATATTTCCATGTTGATTTTTATCCAGGTTTACATCGTCCTTTTTTTGAGGAATTTGTGCCATAGCCACTTGCAAATTCCAAGCTCGGCGATGGTGTTGTGTATATTCTCTTGAAAATACAATTTTTTAAATTGCTTCATGGGATATGGGCATTGCTGGCTCGGCCAGCATTTGTAGCCCATCTGTAATTGCGCTTGAGAAGGTGCAGGTCAGCTGCTTCCTTGAAACGCTCCAGTCCCTGTGGGGGAGGTACACCCAAGGTGCTGTTAGGGAGGGAGAGCGAGGATCTGGACCCAGCGAGGGGCAATTTATCACGGCCAATCCACCTAACCTGCACATCTTTGGACTGTGGGAGGAAACCGGAGCACCCGGAGGAAACCCACGCAGTCACGGGGGAAAGTGCAAACTCCACACACTCACCCGAGGCTGGAATTGAACCCGGGACCCTGGAGCTGTGAAGCAGCAGTGCTAGCCACTATGCCACCCTGCCGCCCTAGAGGTCATGGATTTGGAAGGTGCTATCTAAGGAGCCGTGGTGAGTTGCTAAAATGCATCTTGTGGAGGGTACACACTGCTGCCACTGGGCATTAGTGCTTTGATACAACTGAGTGACTTGCTAGGCCTTTTAAGAGTCAACCACATGGGTGTGGGTCTGGAGTCACATGTAGGCCAGCCTTTTACAACAATCGTTTTTTTTTACAACAAATGGTTTCAGGCTAATCATTGGACTTTTAATTCCATATTTTAAGTGATTTCAAATTCCACCATCTTCCTTGGTTGGATTCGAACCTGTGTCTTTAGAACATTTATCCTGGGTACCTGTTACTGTATCAGTATCATGTTACTAGTCCAGAGACATTACCGCTATGCCAACTCCTCCCCTTGCGAAGGTGGTGGTGAGCTGCCTTCTTGAACCATGCTGGCCACGTGGTGTAGGTACACCCACAGTGCTGCTGGGGAGGGAGCTCCAGGTTTTAAACCCAGCCACTGTAAAGCAGTGACGATATATTTTGATGTCAGGATGGTGTGTGATTAGGGAGGGGCCCTTTTGTGCTGAATGCTTCCGCCAATACCAGGTGCTCGACCCGGTTTCATTCATATTGGAAACTTTGTGGCAATTTTATATGGGTGGTTTGCTAGGCCATTTCAGAGGGCAGTCACATCTCTGCAGGGCAGCACGGTGGCGCAGTGGGTTAGCCCTGTTGCCTCACGGCGCCGAGGTCCCAGGTTCAATCCCGGCTCTGGGTCACTGTCCGTGTGGAGTTTGCACATTCTTCCCGTGTTTGCGTGGGTTTCGCCCCCACAACCCAAACATGTGCAGGGTAGGTGGATTGGCCACGCTAAATTGCCCCTTAATTGGAAAAAATGAATTGGGCACTCTAAATTTAAAACAAAAACATCTCCACAGGTCTGAAGTCAGATGTCGGCCAGACTGGGTTGAGGACAGATTTCCTTCCCCGGAGAACGTAAGTGAACCATCTATAGCAGGCATTGTCAAACTCAGGGGCGCGACCTGCGGGTGGGTCGTGGGCGGGTGTCGGGAGGGTCGCGGAGCCGTCCGTCGTGGCATCCCAATCACGCAAATCTGCGCGCAACGGCCGCAGCAGCTGTCTGTTAATAACGCCGGCTACGAGCGGCCTTCAAAATGGCCGCAAACATGTAAAAAAAATGCGGCCGCATGGCGCATGCGTGCCAGATCATCGGCGCGTATACGCAAAACTATGCGCATGTGCGCCAATGATGGGGCGCGCATGTGCAGTGTGGTCGCTTTTTTTTTAAACGGTCGCAGCTTTTTGTTTTACAAGTTCGGGGGGGTTTTATTCATTTATTTTATTCATTTTATTTTTATTTTTTTTACAAGTTCGGGGGGGGTTGTATTTGATAAATGTTTTCAGGGAAAAAATGCAGAACTTTGGACAGATGGAGACTCCATATTTTCCGACACCGGAAGGCTTCACCTTTATCCAATAGGTTCCATTGGAGGAGCGTGCACGAGGGCCAAAGGGACCCAAAACCATTTCCTCCATTTTTGTCAGCAGCAAACAAGGTAAGAGAAAATGGTGGGTCGCGCAGATCGGCCGGCGTGGGTCCCGAAGGTTGGCCGGTTAGTAAAAATGGGTCCCCGGGAAAAAAGTTTAAGTACGCTGATATATAGGGTAGTCACGGGGATCACCAATACTGATCGCAACTTTTACAAAAAAACATTTCAGATGTATTCAATTCAATGGATCCCAGATTGGAACCCATACCTCAAGATTATTCATTCTGGGCTGTGGACTGCAATAAAACCTTTCTGCTACTCTGCCCATGATGCAAAGATCAGGACCAAGTGGATATCGTTTACAGAAGAACGAGGAAGCATTGTTTTGTATAGCTCCAGTAATCCACCCCACTTCAGCAGTGTGTACAATCCAAGTAAACTCCAAGCAATGCTTTCCATTGATAAACTAAGATTCTGCATTAGTTTTGGTGACAGTGTTGTAGAGTAGGAAATCTTACAACACCAGGTTAAAGTCCAACAGGTGTGTTTCAAATCACTAGCTTTCGGAGCACTGCTCCTTCCTCAGGTGAATGAAGAGGTAGGTTCCAGAAACATATAGAAAAGACAACATCAAAGATGCAAGACAATGCTTTGAATGCGAGTCTTTGCAGTGTTGTCGAACATGTGAACAAATAGGCTGTTAGTGGGATGTTTTACCGCAGGGTGTTTTGGAGTAACTTCCATGCAGTAGAGGCAGAGAGACAGCAGCGTTTCACTCCCTGCTCCGGGTTGAATGAGTTAAAGTCACTCTGATCAGCAGGCAGCAGATTAAAGAGGCTCAGCCCCACACAAACTCGGCTTTCCCCCGTCAAACTCCCACAACAAACAGCGTGAGCCCAAATTCTCACTCACTCACCTGCTGGGACCGACAGCGATGGGGAGTGAGGCTGAAATTCAGTGTGGAAGGTGGGGTTGGAGACCCCACTGCTGGCTGATCCGAGGTCCGGCTTGGAGCTGGACCTATAATCCATCTTCTTGTTGCCCTGCAGCTCGCTGAGTTCAACGTCCATAATCTCAGGAGGTAGGCAGGGAGGGAGGGGGAAGAGGTGAAACTCGCGGGGTGAAACAGACATGGAGGAGTTTCACCCCCTCCCCCCCCCCCCCCGGCCACACCCACACGCAGCCCGCAGCCCACCCACACCAGTTCCTCCTGTGTGCACAAGGCAGCTGGAGGGGGAGAAAGTTAGCCAGCTGCAGAGGAGTGGGACAGGGAAACAGCGGTCACCTCCTCCAGCCTCCTCATTCCGTCCACCCCCAGGGTGTGGCCACCCCAGCACGGTGGAAAACAAAAGAGCAACTTGTCCATCAGTCCTGGAAGAGGCGCTTGAACCTCACACCCATCCTGGGAGGTGGGGGGGAGGCTGGAGCCCCCCCCCCCACTCTCTGAGACCCCCACCCAGTGGGGGACAGGACAGCACCCCGCCCCGCCCCCCCCCCCCCGGAGATCTCTGCTGGGCCAAGAGGCGCCAGGACAAGTCCTTGCACCAACTCATGTGCAGGCTGGCTTCAGCCCCCAGGCACGGCTGTTTGAGTTTAACTCCTGCAAGCTCTTAGCAACTGCAGCCTAATGGAAGCTGCGACCGAACCCACACTCAAACACCAGCGATCGATGGGAGCCGAGTTTAATCCGTGCCAAATGTAACAGTCTCCACTGACTTGCAACATTTGCATTGAAACATCATTAAAGGAGTGTGTGTGTGTGAGTGGCTCTCGTCATTGTTCCCATTGCAGAGTGGCAGGGATTTAAAAGCACAGTGCTCTTTGCAAAAACTGCCGGCATCAATCCCCCAGCTCTGCATTCAGTGTCTCTCTGGCTGCACGGAGTTATCCAGCAGACTGCTGGCCGCCAGCTGGACTTTGCCGGTCTCCAGGATGCCTTGAGTCAGGACTGGGGAGTTTGGTAGTCACCACTGTTGTATTGTATGTACCGCATACAAGGAGTATTACGTTATGGCCCCTGTACTCGACGTACGGTGGTAGATCCCTGCCTGCTGGCTCCGCCCAGTAGGCGGAGTATAAATGTGTGGGCTCTCCGAGCTGCAGCCATTTCAGCAGCAGCTGCGAGAGGCTCCACATCTATGCTTAATAAAGCCTCGATTACACTCCACTCTTGTCTCGTCGTAATTGATAGTACATCAGGGAGCTTCTCAGAATCCAAAGCCCAGCTTTAATATTTGCAAAGGGACAGTTGGGGATGGCAGGGTGGCGCAGCGGTTAGCACCGCTGCCTCACAGCGATAGGAACCCGGGTTCGATTCCGGCCTCAGGTGACTGTCTGTGCGGAGTCTGCACGTGATCCCTGTGTCTGCATGGGTTTCCTCCGGGTGCTCCGGTTTCTTCCCACAGTCCAGCGATGTAGGGCGGGATTCTCCAAGCCCGCGCCGGGTTGCAGAATCACTGATGGCGTGGGAAATACCCGCCACGCCACTCCGACGCCGGGCCGCCGATTCTCCTGCGCGGCCGCCGTGGTGCCAGTCAGGGGCGGCTGAAATAGGCCCCCGCAGCGATTCTCCGTGGGCGACGGGCTGAACTCCCGGTGAGTCCCGCCAGCGTGGTTCTAACCTGGTACCACCCGGGAGCTCGGACCCGCGGCCGCTGTGGACGTTCTGGTGCGGGGGGACTGGGGGATCTGACTCCGGTTGGGGGGGGGGGAGGGTGCCAGGCCCGCGATCGGGGGCTTCCGATCGGCAGGCGGCCGCGATCTGGAAGGAGCCTACCTCCTTCCGTGTGGCCCGCTGTAATGTCCCCAACATGTTGCTCCGCGCCGGCATGGGTCCTCGCATGCGCGTGGTTGACGTGTCCGCGCCGGTCGTGTAGGGCCGCCTTTCGGCGCTGGAGCAGCGCGCAGCTCTCCGGCGCCGTGCTAGTCCCTTGAACAGCGGTGAATTGCTGGACCAGGAGGTCCATTGATGCTGGCATACACCACTCCGGTGTTTACGCCGGCATCAACACTTGGCCAGGATTTCGGAGAATCCCGTCCGTGAAGTAAGTAAGGTCGCCCTAGTCCCAGATGACCATAGGCTGCTTTTCCCATTGAGGGGGGAGAGCAGACTGGTGGTGATTTAACCTGAGGATCACCACACCTCAGGCGAGGGGTAAGGTTGAGAAGGCGGGGCCTTCATGAATAACCTCAGCTGGTACAAGAATTGAGCCCTCGCTTCTGGCCTCGCTCCGCATCACCAACCAGCTGTCCAGCCAACTGAGATAAACCGGCCCCTAAAGATGTGCAGGGTGACATGATAGCACAGTGGTCAATAATAATAATATAATAATTAGCACTGTAGCCGGTGTCTCAGGTTCGATTCCTGGCTTCGGTCACTGTGCAGAGTCTGCACGTTCTCCCTGTGTCTGTGTGGGTTTCCTCCGGGTGCTCCGGTTTCCTCCCACAAGTCCCGAATGAGGTGCTTGTTAGGTGAATTGGACATTCTGAATTCTCCCTCAGTGTACCTAAACAGGCGCGGGAATGTGGCGACTCGGGGCTTTTCACAGTAACTTCATTGCAGTGTTAATGTAAGCCTACTTGTGACAATAATTAAGATTATTATTATTAGGTGGCTTGGCCATACTAAATTGCCCTCAGTATCCGAAGATGTGCGGGTTAGATGGGGTTACGGCGGATAGGGGAGGGGGTAGGATGTTCTTTCCTGAGGGTCAGTGCAGACTTGATGGGCTGAATGGCCTCCTTCTCTGAAGGGATTAAATGGATTCGTTGGAATTCCCACAAAAGAAAGAAGCACAAGTTTCTGGATGGTTGCCGAACTTTTCCAAAGTTATTTACACATTAATTGCAGTTGCACACTTACCAACATGATTGTTCACTCAAGGTCATTTCCTGTTGCTTGCCTTATCCATTTCAGTTAATGTTTCATCTGTGCCGAACTGAAGGGATTTCGGTCTTGCTTGAAGAGAAAGTGTGTGGCATAATTGGCCGACGCGGAATCACGAACAAACAAGAATTAGGAGCATGAGTGGGCCATTCTGCCCCACGAGCCTGCGACACCATTCCATACGATGATGGCTGATCGACTTGAGGCCTCAGCACCATTCTCATGTCTGCGCCCCCACCCACCCATAACCCCTCACTCGATCAAAAAGCTACCTGACTCTGCCTTGATTGTTTTTCAAAGACCCAGCCGTCACTGCTCTCCCGGAGAGAGAATTCCACTGACAAACCACCCTATGAGAGAAAGAAATTCTCCAAATCTCTGACCTAAGTGGGAGGCCCCTTATTTTAAACTGCACCCCCTAGCGAGAGGATTCGTGTACACAAGCAGGGGTGTCTTGCTGCAATTATACAGGGCTTGGTGAGGCCACACCTGGAATTTTGCACACAGTTTTGGTCTCCTTACCTGAGGAAGGATGTTCTTGCTACAGAGGGAGCGCAGACTGATTCATAGAATCATAGAATCCCTGCAGTGCAGAAAGAGGCCTTTTGGCCCATTGAGTCTGTACTGACCCTTCGAACGAACACCCTACTTAGGTCCACTCTCCCCCCTATCTCCATAACCCTATAACCTGACCGGCGCATCCATGGACACTAAGGGGCAATTGATCATGGCCAATCGTCCTAACACACACATCTTTGGACCGCGGGAGGAAACCGGAGGACCCAGAGGAAACACGCCCAGACACGGGCAGAACGTGCAAACACCACACTGATAGTGAGCCAAGGCCGGAATTGAATCTGGGTCTCTAGTGCTGTGAGGCAGCAGTGCTAACCATGCTGGGATGACGAGGTTGACGTATGAGGAGAGATTGAGTCAGTTAGGATTATATTCGCTGGAATTTAGAAGAATGAGGGGAGATCTCATAGAATCCTACAAAATTCTAACAGTAGACAGGGTAGATGCAGCAAAGATGGTGGGGGAGCCCAGAACCTGGGGTCACAGTCTGAGTATACGGGATAAACCATTTGAAATGAAATGCAAATCGCTTATTGTCACAAGCAGGCTTCAAATGAAGCTACTGTGAAAAGCCCCTAGTTGCCACATTCCGGCGACTGTTCGGGGAGGCTGGTACGGGAATTGAACCGCGCTGCTGGCCTGCCTTGGTCTGCTTTCAAAGCCAGCTATTATCCCTATGAGCTCAGTTACTGGACTGAAGAGGGGTCCAGCGATGATACCTCTTAAAACTGAATAGCTAGGATGCTTTTGTAAGGGCCCCGAAGAATCCAGCACGAGTTTTAAGGATACAAAATAATAACGTTTATTTACTATAACAATATATACATAACAGTAGCAGTAACTTCCCTTGCTACCTTCTCCTTCCTCCTGGTTCCTGGACTGGCCAGCTTATTTATAGTAGGAGTTTCTCCGCCCCCCTCATTGGGGAAGTTCATACTCCCCTAGGATTGTGGAATAGTCATTAGTCCCCAGCCAATCGTCAGTAGGCAGGTTATAACAGATGCCACTAGAGTAGTTTTACATAAGTTATTTATTAAGGATTGAGATGAATTATAGGAAGTGTACTGAGTAATTATCGTCTGCTTTAAAAGCCAGCGATTTAGCCCAGTGTGCTAAACCAGCCCCTGACTGAGGATTTAGGACTGAGTTAAGGAGAAATGTCTTCACCTAGAGAGTGGTGAGCCTCTGGAATTCTCCACCGCAGAAAGGATTTGAGTCCAAAATATTGTATATTTTCAAGAAGGAGTTAGATACAGCACTTGGGGCAAAAAGGATCAAAGGATATGGGTGGAATAAAGGAATAGGTTACTGAGTTGGATGATGAACCATGATCAGAATGAATGGTGGAGCAGGCTTGAAGGGCAGAATGGAGTCCTCCTACTCCTATTTTCTATGTTTCTTTGAGAAAGGAAAACAAATAGTAAAGGAAGAGATGGAACAGTTGGGAATGGTCAGGAAATTGCACCTCAGATCAGAAGGGAAGTTGCTCAAAACAGAAGTGACATTCGGAGGCCTAAGTGTTTCAATTGTAACAAGGTGTAACGTACACAGGCAGATGTTCAAAACTAAATGGGAGACCAGTTGCAGTAGTAGGAAAGGGAGCATAAAAATAAATGGCCGCTAACAGTCGAGCCGTGGTACAAGTGAAACTTACTCCCTGACAATAAATGAGGAAGGGGATAGGTTTCAAGATAGCTCAGAGAATTATTTGAGTACTGGTGAAGGAAGTCAGGCTATTGGATGTTCGGGATGTTTTGTTTCAAATGGAGAAATGTTCGCTCACTCGTGTAATAAATTAAGTAAACAACTTAATCATTTGTGAGATGGAGGCACATATTATTTGTTGGTGTTTGGTGAAGGCAGAGTTCTGAGATGAGACCCCTTAAAACCGGATAGCTAGGATAACATTAGAATAGTTTGACATAAGTTAGTTTATTGAGGATTGAGACTAATGTAAAAAGTATACCCAGTAATCATCATTAACCATTAAACATGTATTCTTAGAACACAGAAGTAACAAGCATTTTCGCTCTTGCTAATAGTAGTGGCCGCAATGCATGACGAGATTTAAGCTAACTTGACCATATTCCTAAGACAGACAGGATCTGACAGAAATAATGTGGTCAGCAATAACATAGCCAGCTCCATAAGCAGTTCTTATCAGTAGCTCCAACATCCTGTGCTCAGACAGGCCGTGGTACAAAGAGGAACCAGCTTCAACATCCTGTGCCCAGACAAACAGGATACAGGCAAGAACCGACTAGGATAAGGGAAAAGGGAGTAGGGGAGAACAAGAGAAAGCGGATACAAGAGTCAATGAAAACAACAGATGGGCAGGGATCAGGATGGGGCTAAATCATGAGCTGATCACGCAGTCACCGTGCTGCCTAAAGTAAAATCCATTGGTCAAGGTAAAGTCGACAGCTACAAGGATTGGACCGAGTCCAACTGGGGAGGTCTACTGATTTTTGGAAATTTTACAACTGTTGGACCTAAAACAATGTAAAGCAGAGTGGTTTGGGCGTTTATCCAAATCACTCTCCCTTGTAGGTTGACCAAGCTTGGAAAATAAAGCCGTCTTAACCAGACTTGATGTCTCCGCGGGTCTTTGCGTTTCGCTGAGCCGTAACTAAGAGGGAGGATCCCCATGTGAAAGCCAACTCAATACTGAGTCCCTGGAAACGCTCCTACATTTGGTATCCCAGAAAGTATCATGAAGGAAAAAGTACTGATGTGGGATATTGATGGAAGGGATGAACCTGTTTCTTTGTGTAAAGTTAATCGAAGAAATAACTTTGCAAATGGAATTGCTATGGTGGGAATAATTCTTAAATTACCTACTGGAGAGATAAATTTCATTCTGGGTAATGATTTGGTTTTCGGAGACAGTAATATGATCACAACTGGATTGCAACAGGCAGTTGATCATGTTGATCTGAAGAAATGTTTGAAAACTACTGTGGAAAAAAATGAGTCACTTTGAAAGAGAGAAAATAAAAGCAGGAATTGACCATTCGGCCTTTCGAGTCCACTGTGCCATTTATTATGATCATGGCTGATCATCAAGTTCAATGCCCTGATCCCATCTTCCCCCATATTCCTTAATCCATTTAGCCCAAGAGCTATATCTAATTCATTCTTGACATTACACAGCGTTTTGGTCTCAATACTTTCTGTGGTAGCGAATTCCACAGATGCACCACTCTCTGGGTGAAGAAATTTCTCCTCATCACAGTCCTAAAAGATTTAGCCCTGATATTCAAACTATGACCCCTGGTTCTTGCAGAGAACAAGCAATTGAAGGAAAACCTGGTAAATATAGAAAATTAACTTTCACGTATGAAAGAGGAGATTGCAAATGAAAAAAGAGGAGCAACAAGAAAGATTGAGGATCATTCATGGGAAGCGGAACACTTGACCAAGGACCTCAACTATCTAAAGGGTATGCTTAAAAAAAACAAAATTAGCAAAGGTTGAGCTTCCGTTACAATGTGTTGAACCTGAAGCATCGGAAGTATTTCTGAAGTATCGTGGAAGATGTCTTGAACAAGAAAAGGAATTGCTGGCAAATCAGAATAATTGGTTGAATGCAGAATTAAAAAGCAAAATGAATGAACTGTTAGAACTTCATCGTGAAAAGAACAAAGAGATTCTTGAACGTGAAAACAAACTGGAGAAAATGAAGAAGTTGGATGGTGTGGAGTCACAATTCGAAAGTTATCCCATCAGTAAAAATTAATTGCTGAACAGTGGTCCAGTTGATTAGGGAACTGATTCAAGTAATATTATTGACGGCTCAGAGTTAGTAATGGACAAGAAGAGGACAACTAGTTTTGCAGGATGATCTGCAAAAGGGAAATTTATGAATTGTCAACAAGGAGAACTGAGGGCTGCACGGTTAGCACTGCAGCCTCACGGTGCCGAGGTCCCATGTTCGATCCCGGCTCTGGGTCACTGTCCGTGTGGAGTTTGCACATTCTCCCCATGTTTGCATGGGTTTTGTCCCCACAACCCAATGGATTAGGGCAGCACGGTAGCATTGTGGATAACACAATTGTTTCACAGCTCCAGGGTCCCAAGTTTGATTCCCGGCTTGGGTCACTGTCTGTGCGGAGTCTGCACATTCGCCCCGTGTGTGCGTGGGTTTCCTCCAGCTGCTCCGGTTTCCTCCCACAGTCCAAAGATGTGTGGGTTAGGTGGATTGGCCATGATAAATTGCCCTTGAGTGTCCAAAATTGCCCTTAGTGTTGGGTGGGGTTAATGGGTTATGGGGATAGGGTGGAGGTGTGGACCTTGGGTAGGGTGCTCTTTCCAAGAGCCGGTGCAGACTCAATGGGCCGAATGGCCTCCTTCAGCACTGTAAATTCTATGTAATCTATGTAATGTGCAGGGTAGGTGGATTGGCCCTTTATTGGAAAAATGAATTGGGTACTCTAAATTTATTAATTAAAAAAAAATACAAGAACTGAAATTGCAAAGTGATATTTCTGAGTCAATGACCAGAATTATTTTAAAATGCTGGTTAGTGATACTACACAAGATGTAGCAGTTGGAATAAAGGTAAGTGAATGGTTTGCAAAAGACCATTCGAACAGGGTTGAGAACGGGACTGAGATAGTTCATAACTTGTGCAAAAACGTTGCAGGATTAGAACGAACTGTGAAAATTCAGAGGGGGTAAGTGATCGAGATGGCTCAAACAGATCTGAAAAGAATACGTCTGAAATGGAACTGGGCGAAAGAACAAGATCACAAAAAATTCAAAGAACAAACAGCAAGCATACAAAACCATTTTGAGTGAATATAAGAAGCATCTTAAAACATCCTTGAAACAGCCAAAAGATAGTTCGACAAGAGAGGGAAAAGATGTGAATGCAGACAAATGACATTTTGACTGTGTTCAATCGACAAAAAGAACAATTGCGCTGTAGACTTAAATGTAACATTCTTTTCTGAGTTAACATTTGGAAAGCAGAAAAATAAAGAAACACAGGACCTGGGTTATGATAATGCTACGCCGTACAGATTCTGGATTGCTGTTAAATCTATTGGGACAGATTCTCCGGCTCCCCTGCTGTATTTCGTGGCAGCGTGCTGTTCGCAGAGGGTGGGATTCCACCTTCCCGCCGCTTGAAAATGGGATTTACCATGGAAACCTACTGCCGGGAAACCCGCAGGCAGGGGTGATCTGCTGGCAGGAAAACTGAATCACAATGGTTGGAGAATTCCAGCCATTTCCTTTTTCTTGGTTAAGTCATTGTAATTGTACAATATGACATGTGCATTTGTGAATGTTTATGAGTATGGTGTTAAGTTTGTGTGAAGTGGATGCAACACCAGTATTAATAAATCATTATGGTTATGAAGATTTCTTTCTTTCAAAGGGGGGTGTATCAGGAAACAAAGGTAGGATTAAATGAACTTTATTTGTATTGTTAGAAATAACATATAGATTTGAGTAGGATTAATTTAGGGTTTTGTGTATGAAAAGAATACAACCCTAGTTAAATCCATATTAAACAAAGGTTTTTGCATGTCTGGGGGTGTTTGATTTCAGTTCAAACTGTGTTTCTATTGTGCTGAGAGTTCACGATGCAAAAATGTAAACGCAAGCCTGGAGAAAGAGTGTGATGTTGCAAAGAAACCAGGGGCCACTTTGGGAGAAAATATCTTTTGAGTTTAGTTTTAACTGGAAGCCACAGCAGAAGATGCTTCATAGTTAGAGAAGGAACATCTCTCACAGCTTTGCGAGAAGAAAAGCCATACAATTAATAAGGGGCAAGGAATCAAGTGCCAGCAAGTCTAGTCAAACTTTTCATGTTTAATAAATGTTTTTTGTTGTTGTCAAAATCTAATTGGTATTTTTTTGTCTGTTCATCCACATTTTCAAAAAGGCAAAAAAGTTACGGTCTTTTGAGCCAACGTTCCATTCTGGGATCTTCCCGTCCAGTTACAACATCAACTGGGGTAGTAACAAAAGTTGCTACAAGAGTAGGTCAACGGCTTAGAATTCTGAGGAGTGTAATTCACCTCCTGGCTTCCCAAACTTGTCCACAATCTACAAGGCACAAGTCAGGAGTGTGATGGATTTCGCTGGATGAGTATAGCTCCAATAAAAGAAGAACCTTCACACCATTCAGTACAATGCATTCCATTTGATTGGCAGTCACCCACCACCTTGAATATTAATTCCCTCCACCACTGACGTGCAGTGGCATCATTGTGTACCATCTACACAACCCACTGCAGCAACTCACCATAGCTTTTCAAGCAGCACCTTCCAAACCTACTAACTCTACCATGAAGAAGTTTTACAACACCAGGTTAAAGTCCAACAGGTTTGTTTCGATGTCACTAGCTTTCGGAGCGCTGCTCCTTCCTCAGGTGAATGAAGAGGTCTGTTCCAGAAACACATATACAGACAGATTCAAAGATGCCAGACAATGCTTGGAATGCGAGCATTAGCAGGTGATTAAATCTTTACAGATCCAGAGATGGGTAACCCCAGGTTAAAGAGGTGTGAATTGTGTCAAGCCAGGACAGTTGGTAGGATTTTGCAGGCCAGATGGTGGGGGATGAATGTAATGCGGCATGAATCCAAGGTCCCGGTTGAGGCCGCACTCATGTGTGCGGAACTGTAAAGATTTAATCACCTGCTAATGCTCGCATTCCAAGCATTGTCTGGCATCTTTGAATCTGTCTATATATATGTTTCTGGAACATACCTCTTCATTCACCTGAGGAAGGAGCAGCGCTCCGAAAGCTAGTGACATCGAAACAAACCTGTTGGACTTTAACCTGGTGTTGTAAAACTTCTTACTGTGCTCACCCCAGTCCAACGCCGGCATCTCCACATCATGTCTACCATGAAGGGCAGCAGATGCATATAAACACCGCCACCTGCAGGTTCCCCTCCATGTCATTCACCATCATGTTCCTTCAATGCTACTGGGTGAAAATCCTGGAACTCTCTCCCTGCAGCACTGTGGGGGTACCGACACCACATGGACTGCAGTGGTTCAAGAAGGCACCTCACCACCACCTTCTCAAGGGCCATTAGAGATGAGCAATAATACTGGCCTGGCCAGCGACATTCAAATCTAAATATTGAATGTAAAAAAACCTCGCCGATCAGCCTGTGCTTGTTGACTTACACAGGCTCCTCGTTCTCTGGCACCATGATTTTAAATGTTATATTCCTGTCTCTCTGTGATTTCGCCCCTCCGTAACTCTGTAATCACCTCCAACTAATATCCTTTAGGGGAGGTAATCTGCCATTCTTACCTGAATTACTGGATCCACGTCATTCCATTCCCACAGCAACCTGGATGACTCTTCACTGCTCGCTGAAATGTCCTAGCAAGCCAATTAGTTCAAGAGCAGTTAGAGTTGGCCAACAAATGTTGGCCTTGGCAGCGACACTCGCAAGAAAGCTCTAAGAAATATGTATTTTTCAATTTCTGTCTCCTTGTACATTTCTGACTTCCTGTGCCCCAAGATTGGCAGCTGTGTCTTTAGCTTTCTAGGCCTTAAGAGATAGAATTTCCTCCTTATAATTCTCCACATAAGCACACATCCCTCTTAAGACATTCTTTAAGATCTGTGACATTATCATAAATGTAAGAACTGCAAGGGTGAATGAAATGTCTAAATCAACCACTAGGGGGAGCCAGAGGTACAACTATATAAGGCATTGATGCTGAGTCTTGTGGGTGAGAGGTTGAGGAGAAAGCTAGAGTACCGACTGAAGGAAAGATAGTGTGAGTGAGAGCTGATCATAGTTAATGTAATAGTGTAGAGATTAGTAGTAGAGTGTAGATTATATGTTAATTATCAACTGTGTATTATATAGGAATACATGTCGAATCCAACTAAGCAGCGTTAATAAATTTATAGCTTTGTTCAATTTCAAAGTTATTTGTGGTCTTTGTAAACACTATGCCAACCATCCTGCATTTAGCATCACAAAGAACACTGGAAGATCTACTCCTTTGACCAAGTTTTGTTCAAACTTGTCATTGTCTCAGTGATAATTATTGTGTCGATTTCCCTACAAAGTGCCTTGTATTGTTTTGCTATGTTTGAGGCACAATATAAATCTAACCTGTTTAGAATGCATGAGGATTGAACTTGTTCATATATTGGCCATTATATTTGGAGGTCTGGCCTATTTTAAATAAATAGATTAATGCCTCTGTATGGCTGTTAAAATGATGAATAGAGGAAGATCCTTGGATTAAATGCTTATCAGATAATATCATCAACTGTGCTTCTTGTATTCAAATTCTGAAGGAAACAAAAAGCCCGTTTGATCTTGATTGCTTCCACGACAACTGATATTTGACAGCAGTTCTTAAAAGTATCCCAAGGTGCTTCACAGAAGCATCATCAATCAAAAATGGATGCCAAGAGAAATAGGAGTGCAGTGACCAAATGTTTGGCCCACTGTATGAGTTTTAAGAGAAGTGGGGAAGTGGGGGAGGCAAATGCAAGGGTACGGTGCCAAGGTGATTAAAACACAGCACTCAAAAAGGATGAAGGAAAGGGGATGCACGAGTGCAGGGTCGGAGGAATGGAGACTGAAATGTGTGCGACTTAACCGAAATGAATTAACAGAAATGAAATGGGTGTGATTTAGGAGCTGGTTTAGCACACTGGGTTAATAGCTGGCTTTGAAGGCAGGCCAGCAGCATGGTTCAATTCCCGTACCAGCCTCCCTGAACAGGCACCGGAATGTGACGACTAGGGGCTTTTCACAGTAACTTCATTTGAAGCCTACTCGTGACAGTAAGCGATTTTCATTTAATTTCATTTTTCATTAACAGATGTCGAGCGCATTTAGCCGTGTGTTTCCCAGCACTTACAAACCCACCAATGTGACCCTCGGACACCCCAACACAGCTAGAAGGGCAGGGCACCCCTGGGCCCGATCCCCAGTGCAAGCAAAATGCCACTCAGACGCAGTGCCCCTGCCAGCATGACAGTGTCACCTGGGCACCCTGGCACTGCCAGGTGCCCAGGTGGCATCAATGGTGCCTGGATACCGTCCTGCCCAGTGCTCAGCCATCCAGGGGCCCCAGGAGACCCCTAAAGCACTGGTATGCCTGGTCCCCATTTGTGGAGACTTGTACCAATTGGCACTCGCTCAGGGTCTCCAAGACTTGGGGGTTAGATCCTGCGCCATGGGTAACTCTGGCGCGTGCATATCAAAGCGCTGTTTACTGCAGATTAGCCAGATCTGGATCCCGCCCATTGTGGGCAGGATTCAGATCGCAACATCTCGTGAGGTCCTGCTAGGTCACGTGAGGTCTCGCAAAATTTACCGGCCGCGTCGCGTCCCGGTTCGGACGCAGCCGTCAGATTTCACCTAATGTGAGTGAAATGTTAGGCTGAAGGCCTTTACAGGAGGAGCAAGGCCTTGAAGGAGCGTGGTGAATGAGAGAGTGCTTTGGAATAGTCAAATATAGAGGTGCCAAAGGCATCGATGATCATTCAAATTAAAACATGCTGACACTGAGTTCACACAATGACTGATTGTCTCCGTTATTCCACCTCAAAGCTGAATTACTGGATCCTCTCAATCTAAATAATGAGCCTCCTCACTTAAGGAAAGATCGCTTTGGAGGGAGTGCAACAAACATTCACTCGACCGATTCTTGGAACGAGGGAATTGTCTCGCAAGGAGAGATTGGGGAGACTGGGACTATATTCCCTGGGGATTAGAAGAACAAGAGGTCATCTAATTGAAGGGCTGGATCTTGCAGGTGCTGGTAGAACGTTTCTCCTGACAGGAAAACTAGGCAATGCAATAAGGGAATGACCATTGAACTTTGAGGTGAGGAGACATTTCTTCACACAAAGGGTTGTGGATCTTTCGAGTTCGCTGTCCCAGAGAACTGTTGATACTCGGTTGTGAACATACTCAAGGCAGAAATTGATGGATCTTTGGGTACGAAATAGATGAAGGAATTATGAGGATTGTGCAAGAAGATGGAACTGAAGTGGAAGCTCAGCCATAATCACACTGAATGATGGAACAGTCTCGAAGGGCTGAATGGCCGACCCCTGCTCTTATTTCATAAATTTCATAAAATAGACCCATTGATAATTTCTATTACATACATTTGGCAAGGAAAGAATGTCCAATTTATAATCTTAACGTTATTAAGTGTTCCACATTATTAACTTTTTGCAGATTCTTAGAAATATGATCCATAGATGGTGCACTCTGCTTTACTCAATCAATGCGTAATTGATATATAATTTGCTGCGACCGAGCGCAAGATCCCAGGAAACGTTGTCCACAGCTGGTCAACGCTGCGGTTGCCAAGAAATAATTTCACAAATAAATCTGGCTTTCTGTCACTCTTTATAATACCGTTTACATTAGGTTCTGCTACAGACATTTGTAACCGTTGGTTTTAGAGGCCATCACGGAAATGATTTGAACATGCAGTTTGAAAGAAATTAAGTATCCATTATCTCCGGCCACTTTTTCTAAATTCAAAGGAATATTGTGACAAGTGCACAATTGTCATCACTGATGATGAACAAGTTACCATTAAAAAAAAACTGCATAATACGGCAGCAGAATAGGGCTAAAGAAAATGCCTGCTTTAGATTTTCACTGACCACCATCATGTCAGTTCAAACAAAACTCGATACTGATCAGCTGGCATTTGGAAAGAGCAGAGACACATCAATACTTTGACTGCAAACCTTAAGAATTGAAAATGGAACAAAAAAATGCCAGCATTTTGGTCACTTTGGGGATGGGTTTGCGAGGTGTCCTGGTGACCATAGGGGAGAAGCAGAAAGAGATATTTCGAGCCCAGAGAATGGAGCGAATGAGCTGAAAGCTGTTTTGTTGAAAACTTGATTTTCAATCTCCCTGTGAGCCCGTCAGTCTACCCACTGTCAGCACTGATGCTCTTGCTCCGTATCCATAATAATAATAATAATCTTTATTAGTGTCACAAGTAGGCGTACATTAACATTTCAATGAGGTTACTGTGAAAATCCCCTAGTCGCCACATTCTGGCGCCTGTTCGGGTACACTAAGGGAGAATTCAGAATGTCCAATTCACCTAACAAGCCCGGTCTTTCGGGACTTGTGGGAGGAAACCGGAGCACCCGGAGGAAACCCACGCAGACACGGGGAGAATGTGCAGACTCCGCACAGACAGTGACCCAAGCCGGGAATCGAACCTGGGACCCTGGCGCTGTGAAGCAACAGTGCTAACCACTGTGCTACCGTGCCGCCCTGCATGAACATCTTTCCCCTGCTCAGCATGCCTCTTGAATTGGGCCGTTCATGTCCCCATAGCAACCAAGTCACCCAGGCTTGTTGACGGGCAGAATTCAGAGTAGGTCACCCGACCCCCATCATTCTTCCACTTGAAATTAATGAGATGGTCATCTAAAAACATCGCCATCGAACAAAATTCGTATTTTGGATTTGTAATATCAGGGAGAAGCATTGGCAGAAAACCTGACAGGCATTCCCATGGTACCAGGGCTGATTCTGTGTAGTTGGAGGTCGCCGCAAAATGCACCCCATTGCAAAGTAGCTTCAGTTCAGCGGCTGAGGTCTAACTCTTACCATCAGACGCCCAGTGAGCAGCCCAATGAGCCTTTTATATGGAAGCTGTAGTAACTGAGAAATAATAATAAAAATAATCTTTATTGTCACAATTAGGCTTACATTTACACTGCAATCTGAAACGAAAACTGAAAATGTCGGATAAACTCAACACGTCTGGCAGCATCGATGGGGGGAAACAGTGTTAACGTTTCGGGTCTAAATGGTCCATCTATAGTTCTGCAGGAGGATCAATTAGATCCAAATGTTTCTGTTTCTCTCTCCACAGATGCTGTTGGGTTTATCCTACATTTTCTATTTTTAATGCAGATAATGCACATTGTGCAGGTTGAGGTCATAACAATGGTAGGCCAACTCTTTAAGTTACCAACCACATTATTCCATTCACGCCCATGGTTCAATCCAGAAGTGGGCAACATATGCAGCATGCAATGCTCCCAGAAACCTCGGCCCCCCTTACAAACCACACCCTTCGCCATCGGGAATACAAAGGCTTTCAAAGTGGTGGGGCAGCTGATGATTAATCTTCTCTGTAGTGCACATGCCATTGTGACCTGTATTGCTCACACTTAGGTGTCCGTGTGACACTGGCATGCAGATGACTGCCTTGCGCCCAGCACTCATGCATGTGCTGCATCTGATGAACTCCATTTGGTCATTGGGTCACCCTTGAAGTCAAGTCTGGATGGATAATGAAGACGTGTTGTAGGTAATTTGGAAATTCTGAATTCTCCCTCAGTATACCGGAACAGGCGCTGCACTGTGGCAACTAAAAGCTTTTCACAGTACCTCATTGCAGTGTTAATGTAAGCCTACTTGTGACAATAAAGATTATTATTTTTTATTATTACAATGAACCATGGAAGTAGCATCTCAGCTCTTGACCATTTGTTTAATAACACCTTTCGTGAAAGAGCGGTGAAGGAAGAATGCTTCCACTGCTTCAAAAAGATGGTCTCGTTCTTGATCCTGACGATGTCCATCACATGCCACAAGATCCTGTAGACCATCACATGCCACGAGTGCACGGTCAATTCCAGACCCACAGACCCCGGAGTCCCAACGTAAGTGAATTGATCAATAATTTATGTATTTTCCCGAGATCTCTGAACCTTGACTGGTCCAGTGAGTTACAGGCACCAAATTTGTAAGTAAAGCATTAAAAAACTGTTTATTCATAACAACAAAAAATATAAACATATAATGGTAAGAATTGAACAATCGTCTGCTAATTTGACTAGTCCCCATCGCACCTTCCAGCCAGACACCAGACACACACAAGACAGACATATGGTGGAGGCAGGGAAAGGATGGAAAACAACAGGGATTAAAAGGGTGAGATAGTTCTTTACTGCTGAGCCAGCAGTCTTTGGAGCCAGCAATCGTCTAATGATTGTCTTTGACTAGAACCTGCAGGACGTAGAGTTCTCTCTGGCAAGTCACTTTCACTTTTAAAAATCGGGGTTCTCACGTTGAGAATTCCCCCCCCTGAGGTCAGCTCAGCCCTGACAGACCTCCACCAGATTGACTCCCAGTCTCACTGGGACAATCTTGGAATTCTCTACCTGAGAATTTAAATGAAGATTTTCCCTCCGCTCCACATATTGACAGCTGTTTTTGCAGATCGAGATTACTTCCAATGGAACTTCAACAGGTTAAACTGACTGCAAAGGCGAAGGTCTGTTTCGGCTCCCTTGCCTTTCAATCAGGGATTTAAACCTTCACAAACCTGATTGGGAGTGAGTGTTTAAACCAGCTCCTGGCTGTTCTTGATGTCTGACCAGAACTGAAAGACAGAAAATGGAGCTTGCCTGGGTTCTCTAAATTCTTCCAGCAAATTCTCTGACAAGTTTGACCAGTCCCAATCAGGAACAGAAGCCCCAGAATTTCAGGGGCACTGATTGGCTGCTTGCCAAGTCCATCAAAATGACATCATGGGCTATGCCACAGAGCATCAAGGGTAGGCCTGGGCCTGTACATTAGACCAGGGGTGTTTTCAGTTGAACAAATTCTGCAGTTTAAAACAAAATCAGCAAGGTTGCAGGATAGGAGTTAAAGAAGAGAAATATGAAACGAACAAGGATTTTTTGTAAGTTCCTTACGGAAGACTCGAGACATCTAAGAATCTGTATACATGTAGTCAAAAATGCTTTATTGTGAAATAAGAGCAGCATATTTCACTGCGCTTTATTGTGGTTAGCACTGCTGCCTCACAGTGCCATGGACCCGTGTTCAATTCCGGCCTTTAGGTGACTGTCTGTGTGGAGTTTGTACGTTCTCGCTGTGTCTGTGAGTGTTTCCTCCGGGTGCTCCGGTTTCCTCCCATAGCCCAAAGATGTGCAGGTTAGGTGGATTGGCCGTGCTAAGTTTCCAGTTAGTGCCCAAAGGGTTGAGGTTACAAGGAGAGGGCGGGGGGTGGGCCTAAGGAGGCTGCTCATTCGGAGGATCGGTGCACACACGATGGGACAAATGGCCTCCTTCTGCACTGTTGATAAAAGTGTAACTATGGTGAACCCACTCGCTATTGAGGCTGTGACCAGCTGATCTCATGCTCTCTCCTACAAAGTGCCCCACGTGTTGTCTCAGAGGGGGTGGAGGCAGGCTGCTCACTTCATTTGGCAGAGAGGAGCGTGGTGGCCAGCCTCATCATGCAGGAACCCATTGGCATCTGACTTAAGACAGCAGCCTGTGCATATTTGCATGAGCAGTAGTGCCCACCGGCACACGTGGCAGAAGACAAGGGCTCTGGATGCTTTCTACCTTCGCCCTCCTTAGTGACCGCCACAGTCCTGGCTTGGTTTTCAGGAGGGGTTGATGGTGGTTGTCTTGAAGCAGGTCTGAATCACGTAACGGGGTAGGAAGACATTGAAGATGTCCGCGAACACACCCGCCAGTTGGTCTGCGCAGGCTCTGAGTGCACGACTAGGGACTCCGTCAGGACCCGTTGTTTTACGAGGGTTCACTTTCAGGAAGGCCAATCTGACTTCGGAAGCTGTGACAGTAGGTATGGGTGTGTCCGAGGCTGCTGGGGCAGTTGACAACGGTTTGATCGTTTCCTGCTCGAAACAAACATAGAATGCATTGAGTTCATCGGGGAGGGGTGCTCTGTTGCCGGAGATTCTACTCAGCTTTGCGTTGTAGCCCATTATGCTGTTCAAGCCTTGCCACAAACGACGAGAGTCCCTGTTGTTAGTCTGTGACTGTAGCTTAGTCTGATAATGTCTCATGGCATCCCTGCTGGCTTTGCGGAGGTCGTACCTGGATATATTGTATAGGTTAGGGTCACCTGTTTTGAATGCCTCAGATCTGGACTTCAGTAGGGAGTGAATCTCCCGATTAAACCATGGTTTCCGGTTGTGGAACGTACGTACTTACCTTCTTTGGCACGCAATCTTGTGCACACTTGCTGATGAAGTCTGTGATGGTGGTGGCATACTGGTTCAGGTTGGCCGCTGAGTTCTTGAATATGGACCAGTCCGCTGCCTCCAAGCAGTCACGTAGGAGCGCTTCTGTTGCCTCGGACCAGCACTGCACGATCTGAATCGGATTCTCTTGCTTAAGTTTCTGCTTTATGTTGAGAGAAGGAGCACCGTCTTATTTTCCAAAGTGCGGTTGGTGGTGGATCGGTAATCGCCCTTGATGTTTGTGTAGCAGTGGTCGAAGATGTTGCCACCTCTGGTGGGTTAGGAGATGTGTTGGTGGAATTTTGGCAGTACACTCTTGAGGTTGGCCTGGTTGAAGTCCCCGGCCACATGAACAAGGCCTCCGGGTGTTCTGTTTCATTGTTATTTTTAGCGGTGTACGATTCATCAAGTGCCTTCTTCACTTCTGCCTGGGGTGGGATGTAGACCGCAGTTATATGGCTGAAGTGAACTCACGTGGAAGGTAGTAAGGGTGGCATTTCACGGTCAGGTATTCCAGGTCCAGGGAGCAGTAGGTCACCAAGGACATCCAAGCACCAGGAGGAGTTGATGAGGAGGCAACCCCCTCCATCATTTGCTTTGCCCGATGATGCTGTGCGGTCCATCCAGTGAAATGAGAAGCTGTCAGGGTGTATGGCACAGTCTGGTGAGGCAGGAATGAGCCATGTCTCTGTGAAACAGAACACACAGCAGTCTCGTACTTCCCTCTTAATTGATTGATTTATTGTCACATGCAAAACAGTGAAAAGTATTTTTCTGCGGCCAAGGGGACGTACACAGTACGTGCATAGGAGACAAAAAGAATAATCCACAGAGAATATTGACAAATGGTACATCGACAATCAGTGATTGGTAACTGTGTGGAACAAGGGGCCAAACAAAGCAAATACATGAGCAAGAGCAGCATAGGGCGTCGTGAATAGTGTTCTTCCAGGGAACAGATCAGTCCGAGGGGGAGTCGCTGAGGAGTCTTGTAGCTGTGGGGAAAGAAGCTGTTCCTATGTCTGGATGTGCGAGTCTTCAGACTTCTGTGACCCTCTGCTTGATGGAAGGGTCTTGAAGAAGGCAATGCCTGGGTGGGAGGGGTCTCTGATAATGCTGTTTGCCTTAGATTATCATAGAATTTACAGTGCTGAAGAAGGCCATTCGGCCCATCGAGTCTGCACCGGCTCTTGGAAAGAGCACCCTACCCAAGGTCAACACTTCCACCCTATCCCCTTAAACCATTAACCCCACCCAACACTAAGGGCAATTTTGGACACTAAGGGCAATTTATCATGGTCAATCCACCTAACCTGCACATCTTTGGACTGTGGGAGGAAACCGGAGCACCCGGAGGAAACCCACGCACACACGGGGAGGATGTGCAGACTCCGCACAGACAGTGACCCAACCCGGAATCGAACCTGGGACCCTGGAGCTGTGAAGCAATTGTGCTATCCACAATGCTACCGTGCTGCCCTTCCTGAGGTAGCGGGAGGTGTATACAGAATCAATGGGAGGGTGGCAAGCTTGTGTGATGCGTTGGGCTGAGTTCACCACACTCTGTAGTTACTTGCGATCTTGGACCGAGCAGTTGCCATATCAAGCTGTGATGCAGCCGGATAGGATACTATCTATGGCACATCTGTAGAAGTTTGTGAGAGTTGATGAAGACATGCTGAATTTCTTTAGCATCCGCAGGAAGTAGAGACGTTGTTGGGCTTTCTTGTCTGTTGCATCAACGTGAGTGGACCTGGACAGACTGTTGGTGATGGTGACCCCCAGGAACCTAAAGCTATCGACCATCTCCACTTCGGAGCCATTGGTGCAGACGGGAGTGTGTGTCGTGCTGCGCTTCCTGAAGTCGATGATCAGTTCCTTGACCTTGCCAACATTTAGAGAGAGATTGTTCTCGGTACAACATGCAACCAAGTGATTTATCTCCCTTCTGTAGTCTGATTCGTCGTTGTTTGAGAGACGGCCCACCACAGTCGCATCATCCGCAAACTTATAGATTGAGTTGGAGTTAAATCTTGCCACACAGTAATGTGTGTACAGGGAGTACAGTAGAGAACTGAGCACACATCCTTGCGGGGCCCCGGTGTTGAGGACTATTTTGGAGGAGGTGTTGTTGCCTACCCTGACAAATTGCGGCCTGTTGGTGAGGAAGTCGAGGATCCAGCTACACAGGGAGGGGTCAAGTTCAAGATTGCAGAGTTTGGTTATTAGTCTTGTCGGGATAATGGTGTTGAAGGCGAAGCTGTAGTCTATGAACAGCAGTTTTACATCGGTGTAATTATTGTTGAGGTATTCGAGCGTTGATTGTAGAGCCAGGGTGATAGCATCTGCTGTGGCTCGGTTGCGGTGATAGGCAAACTGCAATGGATCGAGACCGTCTGGGAGGCTGGCAGTGATCCGTCTCATGACGAACCGCTTAACGCATTTCATGATAACAGACGTCAGGACCACCAGTTGGTAGTCGCTGAGGCAGGCGATCTTGTTCTTCTTTGGTACTGGGATTATGGTTGTGGTGAATGTATTCACCACAATGCATGACACTGTAACCATTGTATCCACCTAATGTAACCTTTGACCTGGAAGTGGTGATACGAGCTGCTTCCAGCTACTGTACTGTAACCCTGTGATGCACAATCAATACTCTTGAGACAAAGAGGAGTCATATCTAATCGGCTTTAATCAGCTGGAACTGTACCCAGCAGCGATGATACAGAAAGTGAAGGCTGCTGGGATGGCATCGGTTCTTATACCCCGCCTCTCAGGGCGGGGCTATGTACATTAGCCAATGGTAGACCCCTAGGTCTAGCCAATGGTCATTCACGTCTTAGGTACTGCAATACCTGGTATTACCACAGTCACCCCCTGTGAAAAAAGAACCCAGCGGGGTGATGGCCAGCTATTACTGTCACCTTTTGCATGGTATGGAGGTACTGTGAAGTCGAGGGTAACGGAAGAAGAGTCTATGGCGCAGCAATCAGACGATCGGGTGGCCTGGTCGTCCTTCTGGAGCGTCTGAGTTTCGGCGACGATCCTGGTGGAGGCCCCGGCGGTTGTGGCTCCGGGAACGTGGTGTCTTCCTCCCAGGCAGCTTCGTCACCCCTAGGCGGCGCTGTTGGGGTGAAAAGTCGGTGCCTGTTCGGCGCTGGGTAGGGGCTCCGGCGGCAGTACTGACCATCCGGTCAGGTGCTGCGGGGGGGGGCGGGGGGGGGGGGGGGGGGGGGGGGATGGTGCGGGTGCGCGTGGGGCTGCGGCGGGCGCCAGGTCCCAAAGGGAGACCATGTCTTGGCAGCCGACGGGGAATGCTATGTAGGCGTACTGGGGGTTGGCATGCAGCAGGTGGACCCTCTCGACCAACAGGTCCGACTTGTGCGCCCGCAAGTGTTTCCACAGCAGGACGGGTCCGGGTGTCGCTAGCCAGGTGGGGAGCGAGGTCCCGGAGGAGGACATCCTGGGGAAAACAAGGAGACGTTCGTGAGGTGTCTGGTTTGTGGTAGTGTATAGCAGGACCAAATGGAGTGAAGGGCCACTGGGAGGACTTCTTGCCAGCGGGAGACTGGGAGATTCCTAGACCGTAGGGCCAGCAGGACGGTCTTCCAAACCGTTCCGTTCTCCCTCTCTACCTGCCCGTTTCTCCGGGGGTTGTAACTGGTCATTCTGCTCAAGGCGATGCCTTTGTTGAGCAGGAACTGACGCAGTTCGGCGCTCATAAAGGAGGACCCCCTGTCACTGTGGTTGTATGCGGGGAAACCGAACAGTGTAAAAATACTTTGGAGGGCCTTGATGACGGTGGCTGTGGTCATGTCGGGGCAGGGGATGGCGAAAGGGAACCGGGAGTACTCGTCAATCACGTTCAGGAAGCACGTGTTGCGGTCGGTGGAGGGGAGGGGGGCCTTTGAAGTCCATGCTGAGGCGTTCAAAGGGACGGGAAGCCTTTATCAGGTGCCCCCTCTCTGGTCGGTAGAAGTGCGGTTTGCACTCCACGCAGATTTAGCAGTCCCTGGTGACTGTCCTGACCTCCTCGATGGAGTAGGGCAGGTGTCGGGTCTTAACGAAATGGAAGAACCGAGTGACCCCTGGGTGGCAGAGGTCTTCGTGGAGGGCTCGGAGGCGGTCCACTTGTGCTGTGGCACAAGTGCCGCGGGACAGGGCATCAGGAGGCTCGTTCAACTTCCCGGGACGGTACAAGATCTCGTAATTGTAGGTGGAGAGTTCGATCCTCCACCGCAAGATCTTGTCGTTTTTTTATCTTGCCCCGCTGCGCATTATCGAACATGAAGGCCACTGACCGTTGGTCCGTGAGGAGAGTGAATCTCCTGCCGGCCAGGTAATGCCTCCAGTGTCGCACAGCCTCTATTATGGCCTGGGCCTCCTTTTCGACTGAGGAGTGGCGAATTTCGGAAGCATGGAGAGTGCGGGAGAAGAAAGCCAGGGGCCTGCCCGCTTGGTTGAGGGTGGCCGCCAGAGCTACGTCGGACGCATTGCTCTCGACCTGGAAGGGGAGGGACTCGTTGGTGGCACGCATCGTGGTTTTTGCCATGTCCGCTTTGATGCAGCAGAAGGCCTGGCGGGCCTCCGTAGAACAGGGGGAAGGTTGTGGACTGGATCAGAGGTCGAGCCTTGTCGGCGTAATTGTGCATAATAGCTTAAAAACCCGAGGCAGCGCTTTAGGGCCTTGGGGCAGTGAGGGAGGGGGAACTCCATGAGGGGGCGCATGCGTTCAGGGTCGGGGCCTATGACTCCATTTCGCACTACGTAGCCGAGGATGGCTAGACGGTCGGTGCTAAACATGCATTTCTCCTTATTGTAGGTCAGATTAAGGAGGAGCGCGGTCTGGAGAAATTTTCGGAGGTTGGTGTCGTGGTCCTGCTGGTCGTGGCCGGAGATGGTGACGTTATCAAGATACAGGAAAGTTGCGCGTAAGCCGTACCGGTCAACCATTCGGTCCATCTCACGCTGGAAGACCGAGACCCCGTTCGTGGCACCGAAGGGAACCCTTAAAAAGTGATAGAGCCGCCCATCTGCTTCGAAGGCAGTGTACTGGCGGTCACTATTACGCAGGAGTAGCTGGTGGTAGGCGGACTTGAGATCTACCGTGGAGAAGACCTTGTATTGCGCGATCCTGTTCACCAGGTCGGCTATACGGGGGAGAGGGTACGCATCCAGCTGCGTCAACCGGTTGATGGTCTGGCTGTAGTCGATGACCATTCTATGTTTTTCCGGTCTTTACCACCACTACTTGAGCCCTCCAGGGGCTGTTGCTCGTTTCGATGACCCCTTCTTTCAGCAGTCGTTGGACCTCGGACCTGATGAAGGTCCGGTCCTGGGCACTGTACCGTCTGCTCCTGGTGACGACGGGTTTGCAATCCGGGGTGAGGTTCGCAAACAGGGAAGGCGGATGGACCTTAAGGGTCGCGAGGCCGCAGACAGTAAGGGGGGGTATAGGGCCTCCAAATTTAAAAATCAGGCTTTGTAAGTGGCACTGGAAATCCAGCCCAAGGAGGGTGGCTGCACAGAGGTGCAGCAGCACGTACAGGCGGAAATTGCGGAATTCCCTGCCTTGGGCAGTGAGGTTTGCGAGGCAGAACCCCTTTATCTGCACTGCGTGTCACCCGGAGGCCAGGGAGATCCTTTGTTTGACGGGATAGGTGACAAGAGAACAGCGCCTTACCGTGTCGGGGTGGACAAAGCTTTCCGTGCACCCGGAGTCGATCAGGCACGACATCACATGGCCGTTGATGGCGACCATTGTGGTGGCCTTCGCTAGCGTCCGGGGCCGACTCTGATCCAGGGTAACAGAGGCCAGCTGCAGCAAGGGGGAGTTGTGGTCGGGCAGCGCGTAGTCAGCCGTGCTGGGGGCTTGAGGCCCCATCCAAGATGGCGCCGGCCATGGGTCGCACATGGAGACTGGGGGCAGGGATTCCGAAGATGGCGGCGGCGAGCGACAAAATGGCGGCGCCCACCCCTCCAGCGTGGTTGCCGGGGGGCAAAATGGCCGCGGCCGCGGGTCGCACCCTGCCTGGAGAGAAAAAGGCGGCGGTGGGCGTTGGACGGACGGGACCTGCAAGAAAGACTGTTGGTAGTCGTTGGAGACCACGGCCACGGCGCGGGCCAGGCAGACCGCGGCATAGTGGCCTTTCTTGCCGCACACTTTGCAGGTGACGGTGCAGGCCGGGCAGCGCGCGCGCGGATGATTCGCCTGGCTGCAGAAGAAGCAGCGTTGGCCGGCGGCGGTAGCGGGCCGTCTTGCCGCGCAGGCCTGCGGGGTTAGCGGGTAAGTCTGGGAGGCTGCCACGGCGGGGTGCCACGCAGCCCAGGGGGGCACCGTGCGAGCGGGGGCATAAGCAAGTGCGTTCTTGTACGCAACGTCCATGGACCCTGCCAGGGCCCGTGCCTCAGTAAGGCCAAGTGTATCCATTGCAAGGAGCCTTCGGCGGATGTCGGGGGAAGCCACACCTGCCACGAAAGCGTCCCAAATTAAAAGTTCCGTGTGCTCGATCCCCATCACTGCTGGGCAGCCGCAGTTTTGGCCCAGCACTATCAGCACCCGGTAGAAGTCTTCCAGTGTCTCATCTGGGCTCTGCCGTCTCGTTGCCAGCAGGTGACGGACGTAGACCTGGTTCAGTGGACGGATGTAATGTCCTTCTAGCAGCTCCATAGCTGCAGCATAATTCGCCGCCCCTTCGATCAGGGGGTAGATCGCCGGGCTGACCCGCGAGCGTAGGAGGTGTATCTTCTACCTTTCCGTGGGGGTGTCGGCAGCCGTATCGAGGTAGCTCCGAAAGCATGCCAGCCAATGCTTAAAAATAGCAGCGGAGTTGTCTGCGTGGGGGCTGAGCTGAAGGCACGCCGGCTTGATGCAGAGATCCATCTTTCAAAAGTACTAGCTGATTAAATTGATGCACAATCAATACTCTTGAGACAAATAGGAGTCATATCTAATCGGCTTTAATCAGCTCGAACTGTACCCAGCAGCGATGATACAGAAAGTGAAGGCTGCTGGGACGGCATCGGTTCTTATACCCCGCCTCTCAGGGCGGGGCTATGTACATTAGCCAATGGTAGACCCCTAGGTCTAGCCAATGGTCATTCACCTCTCAGGCACTGCAATACCTGGTATTACCACAACCTGGGGGTGGTACTTAGCTGCACAACCGACTCTGGCTCGGCAAGTTCACGACTAATAAAGCCTTATGTTGACTCGCCCTCGGCCTCTTGGTGAATTGAAGGTATATCAATGGTGGTCTTCTTGAAGTGGTCTTCTGAGAGGTATGTCTAGCGTTAAGATCAAACAGTTTTCGATTGCTTGGACGCTTGCCAGGAGTACACTGGGGAGAGGAGACTTGAACCCTCATTGTTTCAATCTCACCTGCAGACCCCCACGTTTCTCTCGCTTCGTCGGTCAGCGGCTTCTTCTGGATGGTCCCAGGATCCGATGGGAGAAGTCTGGCCTTGTGGAAGCTGTGTGGTTGAGTCTGACAGGGTCCCGGGCACTGGGCACTGTTTACGGTTTTGAGGTCGTCGGGAGGACATTTTGCGGTCCATTTGGGCCCAGTGTTCCACAAGGACTGATCTACCTTTTGGCCCTTTCGGGTCTTGGTGTGGAGTCTCTGCAGTTTTGGGGGTCTTTAATCTGGGTTTGGGTTGCAGGCAGAGGTTTCCTGGGTCAGGTTGGGCCGAGTCCCGTGTTCGGTTGCAGCTTTGGTGGTCTGTTCAGGTGCTTCTGGAATCGGGCCTTGGTCCTCCACATGGATTCTCCTCCTTTCCTCCATCTGCTGGTAAGTTGGGGCTCCGGACAGGTCTCTCCGGGTCGGGCCGGGCCGGGTTTGGGGTCCGGGTTGGGCGTTCCGTGAGCTGGAACGGGCGCTCCGGGGGCCGGGGTCACCACCCCAGGCCGGGTCGGGCACTCCGAGGGCTGGGACAGGGTCTTACGCGAGGTCAGGGTCAGCCATCCGATCGGGCCTCATCTGCTTCCGGGTCACGGTCGGGTTGCTGGAGGAGTCTGACCGGGTGGGGTCATGAGGGCCAGCTCATGGACGTCGGGGGATCCTGAGACCTGCAAGGGAACATAAAAAAGAAAGATTAGAGATAGTGTTAGTGTTAGAATTACATTTTAAAAAGTTAGTACGGTTATAAGAGATGTGGGAATAGGATCTGTGGGAGAGAGCTGGCAGGGAGTCGCCATGCTCCGGTGCCATCTTGGATAATCTGGGCATAGGATGAACAATGTACGGCCCCCAATCAAGTTCGAAACCTTGGAATCAGCAGTAGTAAAATTGAAACAACCAATCAGGCAAGATTTCAAATCTGCCTACTTGAGTCAGCTACCTAATCATGGATATCATTGGAGAATCTTACATTTGCAAGTTGCTTAAGCTGTGTGACCTCCTTATGCAGCTTCTTCCAGATCTCCCGGGGCTTTTATCTAGCATTTGTTCCATCCACTAGCTCCTGCTCGACAGGCCGCACTGCTCTGCAATATCAAACAGAACAACACATATCAGGAATAAGCACCTACACTGTGCCAGCTGTAAAACAGCAGATGCACCTCTTCATCACTTGCTCATAACTCGGTTTTCTGCATCCACATTCATTTTGCCTTTCCTTGCATGGCACATATCAAGAGCTTAGCATTTCGTTCCATTTCGCTCTCTGCTGCCCCCTCTGTTGGGGAGGTGTAGATAACGTTGTTCCAAAATGGCCACCTGCAGTTGAGCATGTGTCAGTGCGATACGTAATGGGTGTGATCTAACGGCCGTGTCTTGTGGACGCGGATCCGTGCCGGCCAGTTAGATCGCGGGAGAGGCCGTAGTCAGGATCTGCTCCGGGTACCAATCGGTTTCCAATATAACCGGCCTGTTCCCATTGGTGGGTTCTGGATCGTGCCCAGATGTGGAGGTGCCAATTAACACCAATTGAGGCCAATCTCCATATCGTTAATTGGACCCCCTATCTAACAGCTTCCTGTGGTCTGACTGGCTCTCCAGCGAGCGGTCACACGGGCGCCTTTTAGCACACCTATTTCAATAGCAGAATATCGCGCAACGGCTGCTGAGGGGATCGGAGGAGGTGGGTAGCCATCTTTGAAATTGGACATGCAGTCATGGGGCACTGGAGCTGCTGCCCCAATGCTCACATGGAGTGGGGGGGGGGGGGGGGGAGAGCCCTGAGGGGTGATGTGCCCGGTCAAGGGGATGGGTGCCATCGGTGGGGGGGTCGCCCCTGGTCTGGGGCAAGGAGCTCAATGCCTGTGAGTCTGACAGGCCACCCTCCCCCCCCCCGGATTGTGTATACCCATAACAGGGGCAACTTCAGAAGCTGTTCGTCCATCCTACCGAACACCCTCAGGACAGAGTCCAGTCTGTGGTAATATGGTGATGGTCAGTTTAACTCCCTCTGGCAGTGGTGGCCTCTGTCTGCACAGCTGGAGGCTATTGCTAACAGGGAATTGGCATTTTTAATTATATGAGCTCTTCCCAGGAGCAGGCTATATTAGCTGCTTGCTCCTGCTGGCGGCTGCAGATGCCTGGAGGCTGCTGTTGCTGTTTCCTTCCTTTTCTGTAGCCAAAAAGAAGGACAATTGTTTGCAAGAGACCTGGGTCCTGGAACACCGGGCTCAGGGGGACGTATGGGTCGAGAACGCAATCAGGCTTAAATCAAGAAGACGCTGCGGGACCTGGTGTGCCACATTGATCCAAATGGGCCATCTGGTGACGCTGTTGAAGAAATGCTTTGCAGATTGCTGATGCATTTGCTGCTGGTGCGGTAACTGGCACATCACCGCAGGTTAAACCCGCTGGAAGTCAAGAATGTTCAAATGCACCTTGAGCAACAGCGGAATATGTGGATGCCAGGATATGGTTCCGGTGAGATTGGGCCGTGTGGGAGGGGCCGGCACAGCTGCGGCTCCTGGATGGAGAATGGCACTGATACATGGAGCAAGTCACACTTGATGGACAGATCATTTCTACGACAAAGGTCTGGACATGATAACACATTCTCAGGCTTATTCTCCGTTTCTGTTGAGGAACCTGTGAGGGGTGAGGCTGTGTGTTTGTTTTATGTTTGTGAAAAATAGCTGATATAGTTTTGTATTGGCACCAGAATGGAACGGTGACATTTCCTTGTTGTTTGGTGGTTAGTGTGATATGTGCAATGTTACGTGGTTGATTTTGAAATTTTTGTTACAGTTTAAAAAAAATTCATTTACAGGATGGGGGTGTCGCTGGGTAGGCCAGCATTTATTGCCAATCCTCGTTTGCCCTTCAGAAGGTGGTGCCTTCTTGAACCGATGCAATCCTTAAGGTGTAGGTACACCAACTGTGCTGTTAGGGAAGGACTGCCAGGATTTTCCCCAGCGACAGTGAAGGAACAGCGATATATTTCCATGTCAGGTTTAGTGAGTGACTTGGAGGGGAACCTCCAGGTGGTGGGGTTCCCAGGTATCTGCTGCTCTTGTCCTTCTAGATAGTAGTGGTTGTGGGTTTGGAAGATGCTGCCTAAGGAACTTGGCGAGTTACTGCAGTGCATCTTGTAGATGGTGCACACGGCTGCCAATGTTCATCAGTGGTGGAGGGTTTGAATGTTTGTGGAATTGGAGCAGTAAAGCGGGCTGCATTGTCCTGGATGGTGTCGAGCTTCTTGAGTGTTGTTGGAGCTGCACTCATCCAGGCAAGTGGAGAGTATTCCATTACACTCCTGACTTGTGCTTTGTAGATAATGGACAGGCATTGGGGTATCAGGGAATGAGTTACTCGCCGTAAGATTCCTAGTCTTTGACCTGCCCTGGTAGCCACGTATTAATATGGCTAGTCCAGTTCAGATTCTGATCAATGGTAACCCCCAGGATGTTGATTGTGCGGGATTCAGCGATGGTATTGCCATTGAATGTCAAGGGACGATCCTCTATTGTAAGAGATGGTCATTGCCTGGCACTTGTGTGGCATACATGTAACTTGCCACTTGTCAGCCCAAGCCTGGATCATGCCCAGGTCTTGCTGCATTTGGACGTGGACTGCTTCATTATCTGAGGAGTTGCGAATGGTGCTGAACATTGTACAGTCATCAGCGAACATCCCTACTTCTGACCTTATGATGGAAGGGAGGTCATTGATGAAGCAGCTGAAGATGGTTGGACCTAGGACACTACCCCGAGGAACTCCTACAGTGATGTCCTGAAGCTGAGATGATTGACCTACAACCACCACAGCCATTTTCCTTTGTGCCAGCTATGACTCTGTAGAGAGTTTTCCCCCTGATTCCCATTGACTCCATACACCTTGATGTCGTACTTGGTTAAATGCTGCCTTGATGTCAAGGGCAGTCACTCTCACCTTACCTTTGGAATTCAGCTCTTTTGTCCATACTTGAACTGTTGACCATTTAACAAACAAAATGTTCTCAAGTGAATTCCCATGGGTAGACGCGCCATGTCACAGGTGAGTGTTACTGCCTGGCATCCCAATCAGACAGTGAGGCCTGGACACACTGCCTGAACACTGGAGGCATTAACACCGCAGATGCAGCAGCCAACAATCAAACAACTCAGGGCTGGGCCTCAGCACTAATATCCCCATGACCAGAGGATGAGTGTGTGGATCTAGGGTGGAGGGTGGGGTACCTGAGCCCGGTCCAAGTTATGTTCCTGGCAAGGGTCTCGCCCCTGGGGTCTGGGGTCTGGTGCCCAGGGCCCTCGGTTGTGGCTGGGGGTGCGTGTGCAAAGCGGGGCTCGTTTGATGGCAACCTGAGAGAAGGCGGGGGACATAAGGGTGGGTGATGCTTGGGGGACTCTAGGGTCCCGGGGTGGAAGCCATAACTGATTGTTAGTCTCTTACTCCTTCCAATTCTTTACAGATGTCACATTATGGATGATATTGTGGACCTTGAAGAAGCTGCCCTCACGGTGGGGGTGGCAGTCAAGATGGCCAGACGCTGGAGAAGGCAGTGGCAGCAAAGTCGACAGAGGCTCAAGGCGACAGCCTGTGTGCAGAGGCCCGTCCCACACCCTGTGGACCCGGCCGCCCATCAGGCCGGGGAGGGATCCAGAGGGGGAGTCCTGCATGGCCCAAGATGTACAGGTATCACTGGTCATTCGAGGAGATGTCGGACAGCATGAGGCTCCACCTCAACAAGGGGGTCTGCGCGACACCTGTGCCTTGTCCTTGCGGACTTGGCACCCCATGGAGGAGGAGGATACCCGCTCCTGGTGGTCGCGAAGGTCACCGCAGCCCTCAACATCTACGCCTCAGCCTCAATCCAGGGCTTGAGGGGGACTGAGTGACATTTCCCAACATACAGCGCAAAAGTATTGTGAAGTCACGGGTGCCCTGTTTTCCCGAGCAGCTGACCCAAGTCCAACAATATGCCCGGGCAGCAGGATTCTCCACCATTGCCAGTATGCTCCAGGTCCAGTGGATAGAGGTTAGCGGTGGCATAGTGGTATTGTCACTGGACTAGTAATCCAGAGACCCAGGATAATGATCTGGGGACCCAGGTTCGATTCCCACCACAGTAGGTGATGGAATGTAAACGCAATAAAATATCTAGAATTAAAAAGTCCAATGATGACCATGACACCATTGTCGATTGTCGGAAAAATCCATTTGCTTCACTAATGTCCTTCAGGGAAGGAAATCTATCATCCTTACCTGGTCTGGCCTACATGTGACTCCAGACCCACAGCAATGTGGTTGATTCTTACCTGCCCCCATGAAGGTAATTAGGGACGGGCAATAAATGCTGGTACAGACTGCGATACCCATGTACCATGAACAAATTAAGAAAATAGATGTCCTGCATGTCACCTTGTGCGCACCGCACCGGGAGTGCCCTTCATCAACAGGAAGGCATTCCACTCCCTGTATGTTCAACTTGTGTGCGACCACCAACCCCAGATCATGCATGTGTGTGCACGCTTTCCAGGGAGTGTGCGCGCCAACTACTTCCTGGGGCAGTCGGAGAACACTCCAGGATGACGGGTTGGCTCTTGAGGTCCTGGCTATTGACACCCTATTGAAGGTCGGAGACCGATGCGGAACCCCGATATAACGAGGCTCATTTTGCTGTCATTAAGCGGTGCGTCGGAATGCTTAAAATGCATTTATGATGCTTCGACCTGCGGTAGACCCTCCGGAGGGTCACCCGCTTTGTGCGGGGCTGCTGGGCCCTTCACATCCTGGCACAGCAGTGGAGCAATGTGCTGGAGGTGGAGGAGGAGGGATGTACAGCCTCATCTAAGGAGGAATGTGAGGAGGTGCTGGACCAGGAGGGGCTGGTGGATGAGCCTGGGGAGGTCCCGCAGGAGCAGCTGGAGGATGGAGGCAGACGACGGTGTGGCGAGGGTTCGGCATGCCCAGAGAACCAGGGAGGCCCTCATTCTCTCCCGCTTGTCATAGGACAGGGCTTTGTCCGTTACATCATGCCCTCTTCCCTTCCCCCCCACAATCATTGCCCCATCCGCCCACCCATTACCCCCTCCCAGGGTCTGTGAAACATCACTCCAGGGTGATGGGCCTGCGTCGACACTTTCAGTGGATCATTATGCAAGGCAGGAGGGTGAAGATAACCTGCTGTGAGGAAAGCTCTGGTGCTCCTCAATATATACCATCCCCCCCTTCAACGTCCGCCCATCTCCCCCGCCCACCCTCTGCCAGCCCAGACCATGAGACAGGGGATTGGGCCTAGGGTAGGGTGCTCTTTCAGAAGGTCGCTGCAGACTCGATGGGCCAAATGGCCTCCTTCTGCACTGTAGTATTTCTAGGAGACTAGATGACCAAGGCGACACCCTAACAAGTGAGATTAATGGGGCAGTAGACATTCTTGGTGTTGTAATCCTACTGATGACTGACACTTATTGCGAGAGATACCGATGTGATTTATCCCAGTTGAAAATTCTAATGTTCTGAGAGGGATATGTCATTGAAGCCTGCAGCAGGTTCCCAGTTTTCTTGGGAACAATGAAAGAGTCATGTAGACATGTGGGGCAGATTAATCCTCATGTATAAACTGCAATAAATACTGATCAGTATTGCTAGGAGAGTTAGCGAAGTGTTATATCTTTTATTATTTTAATTTCCACAGAGAATAATACAAGTTAGAAGTCGTATAATAAAAGGGGATTCTATATTGATTTTCAACAGCTGTTTAACGTGTGCTTTATAGACACATGATTCATAGTACGTAGCTCAAGTCTGATAGAGTGTTTATCCTTCCAGTGCTTAAACCAGGGGAGTACAAGAGAGCTTAAATTCCAGAAAGCCAATTCCAGCTCCATCCCCAGTCAACAATACACTATAAAACCCTATAAAGCCACACTGTATTACATATGGAATGGTGGTTCACTTACAGAACTGTGTTCAGCACAAAAGAAATATATGCTGTAGCTCGTAAATCATAATGCGTTACCCATCTGCATAAGGCCAATGCCAAGCATGTGCAGATCGAGCTCGCTACAGAATTGAAATCAGTTGATTTGGTAAGGGCTATAAGTATTAAAGTACATTAAAGTGGAAAGTAATTGCCGTGTGGGCAGCATGGTAGCACAGTGGTTAGCACTGTTGCTTCACAGCTCCAGGGCCCCGGTTTCGATTCCCGCTTGGGTCAGTGTCTGTGTGGAGTCTGCACGTTCTCCCCGTGTCCGCGTGGGTTTCCTCCGGGTTCTCCGGTTTCCTCCCACAAGTCCTGAAAGACGTGCTTGTTAGGTGAATTGGACAATCTGAATTCTCCCTCGGTGTACCCGAACAGGCGCCGGAGTGTGGCGACGAGGGGTTTTTCACAGTAATTTCATTGCAGTGTTAATGTCAGCCTACTTGTAACAATACCGATTATTAGTATTAACTGTATATAACAATACCAATGTATATAGCTGATGAACAATGCACGCTGACAGTTATGACCTCCTGCCAGTAGGTGGAACCAAACACATATGGAGCCACATATATACATCGGGGGACGGATGAGACGCAGGCAGTCGGTAGCAGGACGGACAACAAGACAGTCGCATCTCACCTGAGCTCTACAGTACCTTAGATAAAATTATCTGTACATAAGTTTGCTGGTTACCTCCCAATGTGTTAAGGATAAATACTTGTTGCAACCATACACTCATGTTCTATGCGCGTCTTCATGATCAGGGGAGCCATAGAACACAACAGCATGCCTCTGAGTTGGAGGTACACAGCGTCACAATGCTTAGCTGCATCATTTTTGTTGAGGACAAGCTAGTCCTTTTCCATGTGTCTTTTTAGGTGTTTTATCTTGACGGAAGAAAAGTGTGGTTAAAGCTTTCAACAGTGGAGAACTGCAGTATTTAGCCTTTTAATAATTTATTCAAATGACTGTCCTTAAAACAGGCTGAAATAAGCGCTTTATGATTTGGATAGTAGTTTGCATTGCCAAACCGCATATTTTCTTAATGAGTATGAGAATGGATGACCTATCTCAACCATCCAGGATAGCTTCTGAATAATTCAGAATGAAATACTGTGGACAATGTAAATGCTCAAAATATTATTATGTATTTTTATTAATCCTTTTTTATTGCAAATTGACTTTCGACACTGTTTTGAATGTAAACTTCACATATCTCCAAAATAATATGTATTAATATCATTTATAATATTGATGGATCCGTCATTCTCCCTTATGCCATGTATTACTGCAGGTTTAGGTTTGACCAAAATAATTGCAGATATACAAGCAAGCATTTTCCAACACTCCGATAAAAATCGAATAGCAATTCAATTTAAGCAATTCAGATTTGATAATTTCCCTATGTCAGCAACACAGGTTGTACATAAATAATTCATTGTACACCGGTCCAACTTGCATTATGCCACAATTCATGGTCTTATGGAGGTGTGTTGATGTCACATATTAAATTTTAATTTCATCTGCTGGATTCACATGTGGAACTTGTTTACAACAGGCTGTTTCAACTGTTAAAACAAAGACACTGATTTAAGATAGCTGCCACCGGTCACCTGACATTTGGGACTGCAAGCTGGCCAAGCTTCTAAAAGTGGATTACCATGAACATGCCAGATGTAGCACTAGCCCTTGTCAGGGCTTACCCCCAAAGGACAACTAGACATGAAAGATAAAATATATATATACTCATCAGCTGGACTATCTTATAAAGTCATTGTTTTACGTGTTGATAAAAATTAGAAAATTGCTCAGCTAACAAATGGTTCAGCCAGTCAGCAGATGTCTTGCAGCAGTTTCAAGCTAACAACAGCCTTGGGGACAGTGAGTCTGGTTCAGATAACTCCAAAGACAGAAAAATATTTGGGAGTTGGAATCTCCCATAACGGTGCTAATGGCCACAGCAGTAGCAATTCTGATACAATGGTCTCAACAAGGGAGAGCCTGTTTGCCGACTCGAGACCAGTGTCTCCGAAAACAAAAGGAATTCTGACTCTCATGAACCCTCACGGTGCCAGTCATCCGTGTCAAACATGGAGGGGGGTGAGGCACATGACCTCCCCCAAGCTCCCGTTACTGCCTGACCTCTCGACGTGAACAGAACTGCAGGTAACAGCCTGTGCTGTCTACCATCAATCCCGGTGGCAGCAGAATGAAGTTGGACCCACATCAAACTCTGCAAACTGCTGGACCCTTGGAACCTGTGCCTCCCAACTGGCCCGTCCTATGTGCCTTCGCCGGTTGTGCAAGCCTTGTTCTGGGAAAGGTTGAGCATTCTACAATCAGCCAGCCTCGCCTCGGAAGAAACATTCCAGTTGTCTGTTGATTCTGGACTCTGGGCACATGTGAAACCAACACTTGTATTTTTATTGTGGTCGTTCCCTGAATCCTCTTCCTTTATCCTTAAATCTTAAATCTCCTCGCCCCCTCCCCCCCCCCCCCATTTATTATGTGAATGTAAAAAAGGGTGGACATTTCAAACCCCCTCTCGCGTGTGTGTGTGTGTATATAACGAAACCAACCCCTTTATTTTTCATCTTACCTCGAGTTGTGGAATACAGAACGATATCGATGAGCTGGTTCGATGGACAGAAGAGTGGCAAATGGGATTTAACCACAAAAAGTGTAAGGTTATGCATTTTGGAACGATTAACAAGGCAAAGGAATATACGATGAATGGTCGGACCCTAGAAAGTACAGAGAACCAAAGGGACCTTGGTGCGCAGGTTCACAAATCTCTGAAGACAGCAGGACAGGTAGATGTGGTGGTTAAGAAGGCCGATGGGATTCTTGCCTTTATTGACTGAAGCATTGCATCGAAGGCTATGCTGGAGCTGTATAAAATGTTGGTGAAGCACCAGCTGGAGTATTGTGTGCAGTTCTGATCACCACGCTATAGAAAGGAAGTGATTGCACTGCAGAGGGGATTCACCAGGTTGTTGCCTGGGCTGGAGCGTTTCAGCTAACAAGAGAGACTGGATAGGCTGGCATTCTCCCTTGAGCAGAGAAGGCTGAGTGGAGACCTGATTGAGAGGTATAAAATTATGAGGGACATAGATAGGGCGGTCAATGAGGTACTTTTCCCCTTAGTGGAGGGGGTCAATAACCAGGAGGCATAAATTTAAGGCAATAGGCAGGCAGTTTAGAGGAGATGTGAGGAAAAATCTTTCCACGTAGAGGGCGGTGGGAATCTGGAACTCGCTGCCTGAAAGGGGGGTAGAGGCGGGAACCTTCACAACTTCTAAGAAGTAATTAGATGAGCCTTTGAAATGCCAGCATACAAGGCGACGAACGAAACGCTGGAAAATGGGATTAGGATACTTAGGTGCTTGATGGTTGTGTGGCTGGGACATCTTTCCGTGCTGTAAAACACTTCGGCTCTGTGTTTCATATTGAGCAGAATGGAGATACTCCTGAGCATACGCTGCTGTCACCACTTCTAGGGATGACACACACCACTTCACCATGAGAACATCGAAGGCAGATCTGAAACTTGTTTGAGCAAATAAAGTTACTGGTGAACAGGAGTGAGAGGTCATAAAAATAGCTACGAATAAAATGTGAGATAGACTGCAAGCAGCAGGCTAGCCGAGTGAAACGATGGTGAGTTGCGTCGAGGGAAAGTAAGAAGGGAGTTCGGCTGTCAGATTTGCAGCTGTGAGCAAGTCCAAAATCGGGGCACGGCGGGGTTGGGGGTGGGGGGGGAGGGGGGGCGGTTCTTCCTGATGGCAAAACAGAACAAGCAGAGAACATTCTGGAAGGAGGGAAAGCAGTCAATATCAGAATAGATTGGAATTTAAGGAGTTGCTGCAAAGTTGATTGAAATCCCACACTTGTAATCTCTGGGATACCCTCAGTGATACTCTGACTCTGTTAGTCCGAAACAAATATTAGATATGAACCACATTTCTGGAGCGATGATGAGAAAATGAGAATCTCAGATTCATAAGAAACTGAGTCACTATCGGGACGGACTCTTAAGACAGACCTAACCCAGATTGCAACTATTGCCCTTAAGACGGTCAATAGGACAACGCAGGAGGAGTTAAAGTACTAAGGGTGGGCAGAGGTGAGAAAGAAACAGCCTAAACAAAAAGAAATGAAGGGCAGAATAATCAAGTCGGCAAAGAATAGACTTAAGCGATTAAACAATGTATATTCGAATGCCAGGAGTATTCACAGCTAGGTTAGTGAACTTGAGGTTGTGTGGCAATTGGAAGCAGTGATGCAAGAAAGAGCAGAGAAGTTTGATTGTTCGTACTGAAGATGAGAATATGTAGGTGCTGATGAAAAACAGGCAAGGAAGGAAATGCTTGCATGGCAAAGACACGTGGAAGGCAATGGAAGTTGGATCAATCGTATATGAAAACCTTTCCATTGAGATAATCTGTCCACAAGCGTAGAACATGAAGGGAAGAACAATGATTCTTTGAATCAGGAATTTTTTAAAAATTCGATCATGGGATGCGGGCGTCGCGTCGCTGGCTGGGACTGCGTTTATTGCCCATCCCTAAGGGCATTTAAGAATCAACAACATTGTTGTCGATCTGGAATTACCTGTAGGCCAGACCAGTTAAGGATGGCAGATTTCCTTCCCTTAAGGACATTAGCGAACCAGGTGTTTTTTTCTGACAATCGACAATGCTTTCAGAGTCACCTCTTAGACTTTTATTATAGGCCATATGCGGGATTCGAACACGGGGCCCCAGACTGTGGGTCTCTGGATTACTAGTCCACCAATAATGCCGCTACACCACTGACTCACCTATGTATTTGCAAACAAATATGATTTTCATGGGCATCTTTGAAACCTTACATACACTGGGAATTTCTAGGTGGTCCACCTAGGAGCGGTCTCAAGGCCTGTGTATTGAGTCAGCTTCCACGTGCGCTTTTCCCCTGTGGCTCAACTCAGTACAAAGAGCAGCAGACACATCAACAACCTGAATAAACGGTTTTATTTCCCCAAGCTTGCATTTGTGTACACAAGAGATCTGGGGCGGGATTCTCCATAAGCGGCGTGATGTCCGCCGACCGGCGCCAAAAACGGCGCGAATCAGTCCGGCATCGCGCCGCCCCAAAGGTGCGGAATTCTATGCATCATGAGGGGCCGAGCCCTCACCTTGAGGGGCTAGGCCCGCGCCGGACTGATCTCCGCCCCGCCAGCTGGCGCGGAAATGACTTTGCCGTGCGGCGCATGCGCGGGAGCGTCAGCGGCCACTCACGGCATCCACGCGCATACGCAGTGGAGGGGGTCTCTTCCGCCATAGTGGAGACCATGGCGAAGGCGGAAGGAAAAGAGTGCCCCCATGGCACAGGCCCGCCCGCGGATCGGTGGGCCCTGATCGCGGGCCAGGCCACCGTGGGGGCACCCCCTGGGGCCAGATCGCCGCGCTCCCCCCCAGGTCCCTGGAGCCCGCCTGCGCTGCCTTGTCCTGCCGTTTGAAAGGTGGTTCAATCCACGCCGGCTGGCGTGGGTTGACAGCGGCGGGACTTCAGCCCATCGCGGACCGGAGAATCGCCGGGGGATTTCCGCCGACCGGCACGGCGCGATTCCTGCCCCTGCCGAATCTCCGGTGGCGGAGAATTCGGGACACAGCGGGGGCGGGATTCACGCCGGCCCCCGGCGATTCTCCGACCCGGTGGGGGCTCGGAGAATCGCGCCCATCATAACTGCCAAGATCTTTCTGCTGAACAATGATTAAAAACATAGTGCTTATACAATTTTCAAAAATCAATAGCCCATCCCAGTTGGACACGATCCAATCCCTGAAGCTGGCATGTTTAAACTTATCCAATAGAATTGCGAGCAACACTTAAACTTCACCCAATTGAATTGCGAGCAGCCCTCATTGAGCTTCATCCTGTCAGCTGTGTTTACAATCTCAGCATCCTGTGCACTCATTGTTTGTGAGAAACAAGACAGCAGAACTGGCATCCTCTTTACTCCATGGATTGTTTCAGAGGGACAGGATATCAGAAGTGACGTCCTTTTACTTCCAGAGAATATCAGGGCCAATTGATAACAACTTGTGTTTACTAGTAATTTGCTGATCACATATCTTGGGTGTCTCAAAAACATGGTCCTAAATCCCATTTGATTACTTATTACTGCTATGTCCTAAACATACATGTTTAATGGTTAATAATAATTACTCAGTACACTTCCTATAATTCATCTCAATCCTTAATAAATAACTTATGTAAAACTACTCTAGTGGCATCCCAGCTATTCAGTTTTGAGAGGTATCATCGCTGGACCCCTTTTCAGTCCAGTAACTGAGCTCATAGGATAATAGCTGGCTTTTAAAGCAGACCAAGGCAGGCCAGCAGCACAGTTCAATTCCCGTACCAGCCTCCCCGAACAGGCACCGGAATGTGGCAACTCGGGGCTTTTCAGAGTAACTTCATTTGAATCCTACTTGTGACAATCGGTGATTTTCATTGTTGCAATCCCAGCTGATGTGAATGCTGGACAAGTCAGACCCCAGAGTCAAACTTGGCTTCATAAATCCTAACTTGTTATTTGGAAGGCGTGGAGGCTTATGACTGAACAGATTCACAAGAATCTGTTGATGAATTTTTGACATAAAGAATAATATATTTATGAACAAAAAAAATGTAACGATATTACATCAGACAAGCAAGATTGACAAGATTGTAATACAGACACAAGGATTCCTTTTCTCAGCAATACCTTTACACACCCATGAACCAGTGAAGGGTTACCTCTAAATTGACACAAAGGCTTCTTGCTTAGAACTGGAAATAATGCAAATGCTGTTCCAGTACAACACTGGCATCTACCCGGCATTGTGGAAAATTGCCCAGGTGTGTCCTGTACACAAGAAACAGGGCAAATCCAACCCAGCCAATTACCTCCCTATCAGTCGACTCTCCATCATCAGCAATGTGATGGAAGGAGTCATCAACAGTGATATCAAGCGGCACTTACTCAGCAATAATCTACTCATGGATGCGCAGTTTGGGTTCCGCCAGGGCCACTCAGCTACTGACCTCATTACAGCCTTGGTTCAAACAAGCACAAAAGAGCTGAATGCCAGAACATTCAAAAGGTGAGAGTGACCGCCTTTGACATCAAGGCAACATTTGACCGAGTGTGGCATCAAGGAGCCCGAGCTAACCTGGAGTCAATGAGAATCTGGCGGAAAACTCTCCGCTGGTTGGACTCATACCTGGCACAAAGAAAGATGGTTGAGGTGGTTGGAGGTCAATCATCTCAACTGCAGGACATCACTGCAGGAGTTCCTCAGGGTAGTGTCCGAGGCCCAACCATCTTCAGCTGCTTCACTAATGACCTGCCTTCCATCATTAGGTCAGAAATGGGGATGTTTGCGGATGACTGCACAATGTTTAGCACCATTCGTGACTCCTCAGACAATGAAGTAGTCCATTTGCAAATGCAGCAAGAACTGCACAATATCCAAGCTTGGGCTGACAAATGGCAAGTTACATTCATGCCACACAAGTTCCAGGTAATGACCATCTCCCAGAAGAGAGGTTCTAACCACTGCCCCCCTGACATTCAATGGCATTACCATCACTAAACCCCCCACATCAACCTACTAGGGGCTGGTTTAGCACAGTGGACTAAATAGCTGACTTGCAATGCGGAACAATGCCAGCAGCACGGGTTCAATTCCAGTACTGGCCTCCCCGAACAGGTGCCGGAATGTGGTGACTAGGGGCTTTTCACAGTAACTTCATCGATGCCTCCTTGTGACAATAAGCAATTATTATTATTATTATTATAATCAACATCCTAGAGATTACTATTGATCAGAAACTGAACTGGACTAGCCATATTAATATTATAGCTACCAGGGCAGATCAAAGGCTGGAATCCTACAGCGAGTAAATCACCTCCTGGCCCCCCTAAAGTCTGCCACCATCTACAAGGCACAAGTCAGGAGTGTAATGGAATACTCTCCACTTGCCTGGATGAGTGCAGCTCCAACAACACTCAAGAGGCTCGACACCATCCACCATCAAGCCCCGCTTGATTGCTGCTCCTTCCACAAACATTCAAACCCTCCATCACTGACAAACAGTGGCAGCAGGGCTACCATCCACACGATGCACTGGAGGAACTCACCAAGGTGCCTCACCAAAGCACCTTCAAATCCACAACCACTACCATCTAGGAGGACAAGAGCAGCTGATACCTGGGAACCCCACCACCTGGATGTCCCCCTCCAAGTCACTCACCACCCTGACTTGGAAAGATATTGTTGTTCCTTCACTGCCGCTGGGGCAACATCCTGGAACTCCCTTCCGAACAGTGGGTGTACTTACACCTTAAATATTGCAGAGGTCCTAGAAGGCAACTCACCACCACCTTCTGACGGGCAACTGGGGATGGGCAATAAATGCTGGCCCAACCAGTGACGCCAACATCCCGTAAAATGAATTTTTAAAAAAGCCCGCATCGGGGGCTCGCACCCCCATCCACCACAAGTATCAGATCGGGGGCTCTCCCCACTGACACCCATCAACATCGGGGGCGCTTATCCCCACCCAAAGACAAGCATCAGCATTGGGGCTCCTTCCCCCAACAAACATAACTCAAACCCTCCCCCAATGTGGCTCCCCAGAGGGTTCACCCCAGCAGAGGATGGTTTTGCCATCTGTGTCAGGGGTAGTGCCGGAGGGATGTGCCTGGGCACTGCCCATGCATGTGCCTCTTCACCGGGGGCTATATTTACCATTGCGTCCGTGGGTGGGATTCCCTCAATTCCTGTGTTTCCAAACCTGTTGTAAACCTTGTCAATGTGGTGTCACTTTGCTGAAGTTTGGATATGCACCGAGGAGGGGGCCATGTGGCGGAGTGGTGGGGGGAGGTGCTCGGTAATGAGATTAAAATGTACACAAATTTATTAAAACGAGGTTCTCGCCCTTTGTGAACCTTGTTATGTCACCGGTGAGGCGCATGGAAAATCAGGAAAGAGATCTCGCTGGCGACAATCTCATTTCCCAATTCCGGTGAGATCTTGCGCTGTGTTGCATTCTCGCTGATGGCGGTCGGGGACGCAAAATCTGTTTCAGGAGCAACATTGCAAAACTGACCATGTTCCTGAGTCCAATTCAGCACACTATTTAGTTAACTGCTGTCCCACTTGCCTTGTCATCTTTCTTCTCAGAGAGCTGGGATGGCCAGTCTTCCTTCTCTGACACACACTGACTGAACTGTCTCCCAGCTCCTAGACTCATAAACAGTGCATTATGTATAAATGCATATCAACAGATCCAAAAGACTGACCTTTCAGCCTCTGGCCCATCCAGAGTTCTCAGTACCAAGGCTCATAGGTCAAAGCCGGCCCCGGGTCCGTGTTTGCACATTCTCCCCGTGTCTGCATGGGTCTCACCCCCACTACCCAAAAAAATGTGCAGGGTGGGTGGATTGGCCATGCTAAATTGCCCTGTAATTAAAAAACGTATACCTTGCTCATCACCGCATATGTATGCTTTTGATCCAATTCCTCCAGGAAAGGATGAAAGGTTACTTTGAATTGGAAGCAAGTTGGAGGGAAAGACCCAGAATGGCTTGACCTGCCCCAGGACACGGCAGTACCATAAATTGATACTCAGTTTACAACTCTAATAGGGACCAATATCAAGGCAATGAGGAAAGAACATCATGAACAGAAATTGATGTCTCAGTAGCATTCAATAAAACCCATTAGGGACACAGATACATTTAATGACATACTTCTGAGCATGCAGGCTAAGCCTCAAAATTCCTCCCATAAATCTTTCTTTCTCTTCCTCTCTCTTCTTTTAAGTTGTTCCTGCACCAAGCAATTACTTACTCGTTCTTTAACTGAATGCCAATTTTTAACTGATTGTACACCTGTGAAGCATTTTTACTGATTTAAAGATGCTATAAAAAGGGCAATATAAAATTAACTTATGACAACTATAAATTAAAGAAACATGACACTCCATGCATTGATAAGACAATATGAGAAATAAGTAAAGATAAACAAGCTCTCAAAGTTGGAAGGATGAACACTAAAAAGGGCACAAAGAAATCAGTCAGAAAGATTTGGGCATCATTGGCGGCAATTGGCACCCTGCCTGTGTTGGAGGTGGGGCTGAAGGGGGTGGCGAGGGGATATCGAACAGTCACCAGGGGTGGGGCCAATAGTTTCCATTAGTGGAAGAGAGTGGGGCATCCCTGTTCCTCCTGAGTGAATTACAAACAGTCACCTATTTGTTGAAGCTCTGCAGGAGACCTTCTGCTTTGAAAGCATGTCGATTTGAGCTGCATTCAAGGGAAATATATCTGACAAAGGGGAAATCAAACAGACGTTGCGACCCTGGTTTGCATTTGCAAAAGCGCGACAGCTTTTCTCAAGTGTGAACCCTGGAAGCCTCTCTTGATGCCCATACCTATATAGTGAGAGGCGTATTTCCAGTGCAGAATGTGTGCATCTGCCAGATCGGCCATGTTGGACACTTTGTCTGAATAGATTAAATTCTGTTTTAATTGCACAATGTTTTCAGATTTAACTTGTGCTTTGGAGTTTGAACCCTGAAGCTCTGAACTGTAGCGTGTGAAGTGCGACAGGAATTAAGTGAGAAAGTTACAGAATGTGTGCTGCGTGTGGAGGGCATTTCCATTGTTGTAGATCATTCACCGGGGTGAATTAAATTTTGTGGTTATAAAGAGCACCTTGCCTGAATTAATCAATGCACCTTGGGAAATAAAGAGTTTATTGATATTGTTTAATCGTGCTTGCAGAAAGCAAATTTCCACGGCAAGATTTAGTGTTGCTGAAAAAAAGAGACGTCAAAACTTTTTGTCTTGCACTCATCAGGTCACATCACAAGAAAACCAATCTAAGGGGAAGCAACAATTTACACTGTCAGTCACCATAAATTGGTGCATTCTCCATGACAACCCCTCTACCAATCTGATTCCACTTGCCAACCAATCAGCACTCTCTTCTCCAGTGTTGGACATCTTAAAATGCATTAAGGTAGGCAAGTCCCCTGGGCCGGATGGGATATATCCCAGATTCCTGTGGGAGGCAAAAAAGGAAATAGCTGGGGCCTTAACAGATATCTTTGCATCATCTTTGACCACAGGCGGGGCTCCAGGCTGACTGGAGAATAGCCAATGTTGTCCCTTTGTTTAAGAAGGGAAACAGGGTTAATCCAGGTAATTATCGGCCGGTGAGCCTGACATCAGTGGTGAGAAGCTGTTGGAAAATCCTGAGGGACAGGATTTATTCACATTTGCAAGCGAATGGACTTGTTAGTGACAGGCAACATGGTTTTGCGCAGGAAAGGTCATGTCTTACCAACTTGATAGAGTTTTTTGAGGAGGTGACAAAGTTAATTGATGAGGGAAAGGCTGTGGATGTCGTCTACATAGACTTTAGTAAGGTGTTTCACAAGGTACCTCATGGCAGACTGGTACAAAAGATAAAGTTGCATGGGATACAGGATGTACTAGTTAGATGGATAAAGATCTGGGCCGGGATTCTCCCCTACCCGGCGGGGCGGGGGGTCCCGGTGGGATGGAGTGGCATGAACCACTCCGGCGTCGGGCCGCCCCAAAGGTGTGGATTTCTCTGCACCTTTAGGGGCCAAGCACTCACCGTGAGGGGCTAGGCCCGCGCCGGAGTGGTTTCCGCTCCACTGGCTGGCATGGAAGGCCTTTGGCGCCACATCAGCCGGGCCAAAAAGACTTCGCCGGGCGGCGAATGTCCGCGCATGCGTGGGAGCGACAACAGCCGCTGACGTCATCCCCGCGCATCCGCCGGGGGGTGTCTCTTAAGCGTCAGCCATCGCGGAGGATATGGCCAAGGAGGAGGGAAAAGAGTGCCCCCACGGCACAAACCCATGGGGGCACCCCCCCGGGGCCAGATCGCCCCGCGCCCCCCCCAGGACCCCGGAGCCCGCCCGCGCCGCTTAGTCCCGCCGGTAAGAGAGGTGGTTTGATTCTCGCCGGTAGGACAGGCATGACAGCAGCGGGACTTCGGCCCATCGCGGGCCGGAGAATCGCCGGGGGGGGGGGTGGGTGCCGCCGACCGGCGCAATTCCCGGCCCCGCCGAGTATCCGGTGCCGGAGAATTCGGCAACTGGCGGGGGCGGGATTCACGCCAGCTCCCGCCGATTCTCCGACCCGGCGGGGGGTCGGAGAATCCTGCCCCTGGTTTGGCAACAGGAGACAGAGAGTAACAGTGGAAGAGAGTTTTTCAGAATGGAGATCTGTAACTAATGGTGTTCCACAGGGATCAGTGCTGGGACCACTGTTGTTTGTAATATTTCCAAATGATCTGCAAGAAAATGTAGATAGTCTGATTAGCAAGTTTGCGGATGACACTAAGAAAGGTGGAGTTATAGTTAGTGAAGGGGACTGTCAGAGAATATAGCAGAATATAGATAAATTGGAGAGTTGCACAGAGAAATGGCAGATGGAGGTCAATCTGCAGAAATACGAGGCGATGCATTTTGGAAGATGAAATTCAGGTGTAAATTATAAAGTAAATGGCAGAACCCTTAGGAGCATTGACGTACAGAGGATTCAGAGCGTTCAGGTCCATAGTTCCATGAAAGTGGTAATGCAGGTGGATAAGGTGGTCAAGAAGACATATGGCATGCTAACCTTCATCGGCCGGGGCATTAAGTACAAGAGTTGGCAGGTCATGTTAGTTATATAAAACATTAGTTAGGTCACATTTGGAATATTGCATGCAATTCTAGGCACCACACGACCAGAAGGGCATGGATGCTTTGGAGAGAGTGCAAAGAAGGTTTCCCAGGATGTTGCCTGATCTAGAGGGTGTTAGCTATGAAGAGAGGTTGAATAAAAGAGGGGCAACACGGTAGCATTGTGGATAGCACAATTTCTTCACAGCTCCAGGGTCCCATGTTCGATTCCAGCTTGGGTCACTGTCTGTTCGCACTGTACTGACCATGTGTGGTGTTGTAGTCTGTATTCTTAGTGTTCCATTCTTGATATTATGTTTGAATGATTTTAAATTGCTCTTATTAATGTATAAATACAGCCATGGTTCATAAAGCAGTAACTAATTGATCATCGAAGTTGCATGAAAATACTTCAAATTGACAAGTGCAGAGAATTCTAGTATGCGAGAGCTTTTGAAGTTGTGCAGTACAAATTGTACTGGACCTTTTCAATAACAGTTATGAAGTACAGATTATTCAATCAAAAAGTCAGAATATTCAGCACTTTGATGTTATTCTTAGCATTGGAACAGGGATACTTTGCAATAAATCACCGACAAAACATAAGTTCAAACAATGTTTGCCTTAGCTGGCGGGAATGCTTCACGACATGCGCAAAGTAAGACTCGGGCTGTCTGCTACAACTTAGCCACTTGCCTGTTGAGTTCAATGTTGAGCTGATTGAGTCCATCTGCACCCAGCTCTACGCAAAAACTCACAAAGATGAGGCAAAATTGGGCCTTGCCAGTGTAACATGAAGCTGGGAAATTGATAACATTAATATATGATAGGCGGACTGCCAGTATTGTTGTTGATAACTGGACTAATAGCAAGGGGAATACCGAATGGCCCCGATGTAATTTAAAGGCAGTCTTTAGTAGGTGTCTCTCTAGTAGGTGAGATGTTCTTTGACTACTAGATATTTTTGATTTCTATACAGACTTGGAAAACTGTCAGAAATTCAGTGCAACTGTTTTTTTCAATAAATTTAGAGTACCCAATTCATTTTTTTCCAATTAAGGGGCAATTTAGCGTGGCCAATCCACCTACCCTTCACACCTTTGGGTTGTGGGGGCAAAACCCATGCAGACACGGGGAGAATGTGCAAACTCCACACGGACAGTGACCCAGAGCCGGGATCGAACCTGGGACCACGGCGCCGTGAGGCCGCAGTGCTAACCATTGCACCACCGTGCTGTCCAATTCAGTGCTACTGTGACCTCAATGACCACATGGATTGGATTGGATTTGTTTATTGTCACGTGTTCCGAGGTGCGGTGAAAAGTATTTTTCTGCGAGCAGCTCAACAGATTATTAAATACATGGGAAGAAAAGGGAATAAAAGAAAATACATAATAGGGCAACACAACATATACAATGTAACTACATAAGTACCGGCATCGGATGAAGCATACAGGGCGTAGTGTTAATGAGGTCAGTCCATAAGAGGGTCATTTAGGAGTCTGGTGACAGTGGGGAAGAAGCTGTTTTTGAGTCTGTTCGTGCGTGTTCTCACACTTCTGTATCTCCTGCCCGATGGAAGAAGTTGGAAGAGTGAGTAAGCCGGCTGGGAGGGGTCTTTGATTATGCTGCCCGCTTTCCCCAGGCAGCGGGAGGTGTAGGTGGAGTCAATGGATGGGAGGCAGGTTCGTGTGATGGACTAGGCGGTGTTCACGACTCTCTGAAGTTTCTTGCGGTCCTGGGCCGAGCAGTTGCCATACCAGTCTGTGATGCAGCCCGATAGGATGCTTTCTATGGTGCATCTGTAAAAGTTGGCAAAGGTTAATGTGGACATGCTGAATTTCCTTAGTTTCCTGAGGAAGTATAGGCGCTGTTGTGCTTTCTTGGTGGTAGCGTCGACGTGGGTGGAGCGCATGAAGGGAACTGGAATTCTGAAGGCATCAGAGTTGAAAGATCTGGGGCGAAATTCTCCCCCAACGGCGGGATGCCCGCCGACTGGCGCCAAAGCTGGCGCAAATCAGACGGGCATCGCGCCGGCAAAAAGGTGCGGAAGTCTCCGCATCTTTGGCGGCCTAGCCCCAACATTGAGGGGCTAGGCCGACGCCGGAGGGATTTCCGCCCCGCCAGCTGGCGGAAATGGCGTTTGTTGCCCCGCCAGCTGGCGCGGAAATGCGGCGCATGCGCGGGAGCGTCAGCGGCCGCTGTCAGTTTCCCCGCGCATGCGCGCGAGCGTCAGCGGCCGCCGAAAGTTTCCCGCGCATGCGCAGTGGGGAGAGTCTCTTCCGCCTCCGCCATGGTGGAGGCCGTAGCGGAGGCGGAAGGGAAAGAGTGCCCCCACGGCACAGGCCCGCCCGCGGATCGGTGGGCCCCGATCGCGGGCCAGGCCACTGTGGGGGCACCCCCCGGGGTCAGATCGCCCCGCGCCCCCCCCCAGGACCCCGGAGCCCGCCCACGCTGCCTGGTCCCGCCGGTAAATACCAGGTTTGATTTACGTCGGCGGGACAGGCAGTTTCTGGGCGGGACTTCGGCCCATCCGGGCCGGAGAATCCAGCGGGGGGTCCCGCCAACCGGCGCGGCTGGATTCCCGCCCCCGCCCAATCTCCGGGAGCGGAGACTTCGGCGGGGGCGGGGGCGGGATTCACGGCGGCCAACGGCCATTCTCCGACCCGGCGGGGGGTCGGAGAATGACGCCCACGTTCACTGTTTATTTTCCTATAATTCTGCTCCTGACTCACAACTAATGTGATTTCACAGGACAAGAATATGAAGCTCAGAATTTGAAGTTGAATAGCCAGTTAGATATAAACATGAATTAATAAAAGATTGAAAAGCGTTATTTCATTCTGAAGCATGCATTACAACGTTAACCGGATACAATTCGGCCAAGGTACAAATAAAAAGCTTGTTATCTGTGTAATCCATCACTGTGGAGTGGTTGCGGCTTGCACATATCCAATAAGTATATAGAAAATGAAAATATGTCCAAACTGACTGTGCAATGCAAAGTAACTGATGGACTCAAGGAGCAAATTTAAATGGACAAATTCAAAGGGTTTGTCCTCTAGAATAGCACTGCCTTACAGAGGCCAGAAGCTTCTGTTCTGGTGCTTACATTTGGTGGTGGATGGGGAGGTGGGAGTGATTCCCACTGTGGGGCAGGACAGCAGACTACCCGCGATTTTGTGCTGTACGGCTCATTAAAACATCCATCCACGAGGAGCCCGCCGATTCCCGCGGCAGCGAGACGCCGTCACACAATTGCTGGACCTATGGTACAGCCGGGAAGCTTGCACCACCCCTTCCATCTTTGCCCAGCCACTCCTCCGCCCTCCCCCACTAACTCTTCCTTCCTTGGTCTTCCGCGAGGCAACTTACACTGCCACCACCCTGTCCCAAGCATTGTCTGGCAATTACAGACACTCCCCAAAAGGGACAATGCAGCGGCAACCCACCGTTAATCATGTATGATGTCTAACTCGCCAGGTGCATGTTGGCTTCCAGTTACCGTTGAGTAAAGATTCAAGAATCCTGCTCCTTTTTACAAACACCTTTATTCCCCTTGAACGCAGCTCTGTACAAAACTCAATCACCATATCACATGCCCACAAAGACCACCTGCAGCCTCTTTACATATCAGTGTCAATTATTGGATACTTAACATCCATGAGACATCTAATTGGAATGACACCTAACCCATTCCTTAACAGTGCGCACCATCTATGTGCGGTCGCAAAAATGAACGGTCCGAATTTCTCATTGGCGGGGAACTTATTTTGGAGGGGCTTTTAATTCCTGGCCTTTTAATGACCATACATGAGTTGCTAATGCACACAAAAGGGTTTACCAGAAATGTTCATTGGGAAAGTTAACCTGCCTTTAATTCACCTTTAAAGTCCCAAATACGTAATTGTAAAAGCTCATCCCTCCGAAGGGAAACTGATTTTCGCTCTCAGGCCAAGGTGAACTCCACCACCCACCGAGCTTCCCATATTGCTGGCAGGATCGGAAGAATCTGCCTAGACTCATAGAATCATAGAATCACTACAGTGCAGAAGGAGGCCATTCAGCCCATTGAGTCTGCACCGGCCCTCTGAAAGAGCACCCTACCTAGGCCCACTCCCCCACCCTATCTCCGTAACGTAATCTGTATATTCATAGAGTCAGAAAGGCTTACAGCATGTAAAAAGACCCTTCAGCCCAACTTTTCCATGCCGCCCTGGACAATAAGGGGCAATTTAGCATGGCCAATCCACCTAACATATTTGGACTGCAGGAGGAAACCGCAGCACCCGGGGGAAACCCATGCAAACACGGGGAGAACGTGCAAACTCCACACAGACAGTCATCCAAGGGTGGAATTGATTCCAGATCCCTGGTGCTGTGAGGCAGCAGTGCTAACCACTGTGCCACCATGGCACCCCGACTCGGTTCTATTTATTTGGCAGAGGAAATATTATGATCAAAAAGATGATTTGCCCAGGGGTTTTTGAGTTTTTCAGGGGGTTTTTCAACAGAGGTTTTAGCCTTTTGCGTTTGATGTTTGGTGAAATTCAACCTTTGTTCTTTGTTCTTCGTCTGGATGAGGCTTTTGTGGCAAAACCTGACAAAGTGATGGCTGCAACCAGTAAACTGAGCCCCAAACCTGTGGGTGCCTAACTCATTTTGGGTGGTGGCGAAAGATGGTGAAGGAGGTACACCATCGACAATCTTCATTCAGGGGGCCCCTTAGAAAAGCTGTGGACTTTGCTGCTTGCAGAATTTACCGAGTGTGGGACACATTGACGTGACCTTCAAGAACGTCACTGCATGTATTAAACTCCTTAAGGGGATGAGGGGAAAGGAAACTTGGCAACATTGAGAATCCTCGCGATGGAGCAGTTGGTTACACTGCCATCGCATTGTGACCATGCAGTGTTGCAATCTGATGTCCCTGTCATGGATGTGCTTACCCTCCTCACCAGGTATGCTGATGTGGTTAGGACCAGCACAGATGTCAAAGGCCTATTTGTGATTTGGACCAACAAACTCGAGTTCAAGGTGACTTTGAAGGTTGAGGGCAAGGGAACAATCCTCCACCCTCCCTCCAGGCAGAAGCTGCGGCTATCTCACCTGTGCAGGGCAGCCAGACTTTGCGCTGAGGGATAATAAGGCCACGGTGTGGCTAACTCCAACGCCAACAACTTTGAGAACTGCAAGCAGGAAGGACTGCAATCAGGCCAAGTGCTGCGGCCTGTGTGGCGAGGCAGACCATTTCTATAAGATCTGCCCCAAAACACTGCCTCAACTACGCACAAGCAGCAAGAAACAAAGACAGATGCACAGATGGAGCATGGCTACCGCGAAATCAACCTTAAACCCTCCTCCAAGCACTCCAGAGAAAAAAAAGAGGACAAAGAAGGACACAGGGTGGGAGAAGAAAGGGGAAACATGTGCGGCAGCAAGCTGCCAAATAACATAATCTGCTGAGCCTCCTCCCCGTCAGTAGACTGACTCAACGGAGGAGGAGCGAGCAGAGGGACAACCGGGTGAGTGGCAACTAGTGAAGAAGATCAAGAAGAGAAAGGGGGCAGCACGGTGGCGTAGTGATTAGCACTGCTGCCTCACGGCGCCGAGGTCCCAGGTTCGATCCCGGTCCTGGGTCACTGTCCGTGTGGAGTTTGCACATTCTCCCCGTGTCTGCGTGGGTTTCACCCACACAATCCAAAGATGTGCAGGTTAGGTGGATTGGCCACGCTAAATTGCCCCTTAATTGGAAAAAATTAATTGGGTACTCTAAATTTATTTTAAAAAAGAAGAGAAAGGGGACAAGGCAGGACCAAGCCGCTTGGCAAAGCAATGGCAAGTGGCAATTCGCATCTGACATGGACAAGAGGAGTTTTACAGATGAGGAGGAACAATGACAACAACACTAGGCAACACCATCTCCTCCACGATCATCCTCAACACCGGTGCCCCACAAGGCTGTGTCCTCAGCCCCCTACTATACTCCTTATACACCTATGACTGTGTGGCCAAATTCCCCTCCAACTTGATTTTCAAATTTGCTGATGATACCACCGTAGTGGGTCGGATTTCAAACAATGACGAGTCAGAGTACAGGAATGTGATCGAGAATCTGGTGAACTGGTGCGACGACAATAATCTCTCCCTCAATGTCCACAAAATGAAGGAGATTGTCATCGACTTCAGGAAGTGTAGTGGAGAACATGCCCCTGTCTACATCAATGGGAACGAAGTAGAAAGGGTCGAGAGCTTCACGTTTTTAGGTGTACAGATCACCAACAGCCTGTCCTGGTCCCCCCATGCCGACACGGTAGTTAGGAAAGCCCACCAACGACTCTACTTTCTCAGAAGACTAAGGAAATTTGGCATGTCAGCTGCAACACTCACCAACTTGTACAGATGCTCCATAGAAAGCATTCTTTCTGGTTGTATGGTTCCTGCTCTGCCCAAGAACGCAGGAAACTACAAAAGATTGTGAATGTAGCCCAGTCCATCACGCAAACCAGCCTCCAATGCATTGACTCTGTCTATAATTCCCGCTGCCTCGGTGAGGCAACCAGCATAATTAAGGACCCCGGACATACTCTCTTCCACCTCCTTCCGTCAGGAAAAAGATACAAAAGTTTGAGGTCACGTACCAACCGACTCAAGAACAGCTTCATCCCTCCTGCCATCAGACTTTTGAATGGACCTACCTCGTATTAAGTTGATCTTTTCTCTACACCCTAGCTATGACTGTAACATTACATTCTGTAGTTTCTCTTTCCTTTCTTATGTGTGGTATGCATTGTTTGTACAGCATGCAAGAAGCAACACTTTTCACTGTGTACTAATACACGTGACAATAATAAATCAAATCAAATCAAATCAAAAACACCTGCCTGAGAAGCGGCAAAACGTGAAGGAGCTGGAGAAAAAACTGGAGCTCTGAATTACTGGGAACAGTGAAGGGACCAGAGCACCCCACCTCTGGGAAACCGGGAGCGGCACCATCTTCGAGGAGCAATGGAGTGGAAAGACCACTCCAATGGAGGACAGCCCAAACCTCCCTCCCTGTCTGACCCCCATCCTCCCCACCCCAAATGTCACCAGAGCAGAACAACACTAAAGGGGGCAGGCCAGAGGCCAGAATGGTTTTCTCAGCCCAATAACAGTCAGACTGTTTGCGAACACTCTGGCTACGCATGAGCAATTATGGTGACAATCAACTTCTTTCGCTTGGCAAAGTATCGTTATTGCATAGCTACGGGAACCTACAGCAACACAGCAACTGCAGGTGCGTGGATGGCAAAGGTGACCGTCTGATTTACACAGTTAGCAATGCTTGGGAGCGGATGTCTTTTCTGTTATTCCTACGGCAACGTCCAGGCCATTCAGTTTGACTGAAGACAGAAAGTGTCATATTCATGCTAAAGAGCTTGCTAATGTCAGTTGATAAACCTTTTTCTTTACCAGCAGTTTCAGCATTCCCTTAAAAACACACCATATGAGGTAAAACCTGTCCAAGTGATTTGCGACTGTGGATGAAATAAAAACACTGCATGCTGCTTTTGACTGATGGAATTGCTGTTTGTGTTCTTGAGGTCTGAGGCTGAATGGTTTATGCAATGTGAAAGATTAATGTAGTTCAACATTTCTCCATTCCATCAGGTTACAATAAATTTGATGGACTGCTTCAATTTACTATGCAATGAGAGATACTTTCAAAATATCTGTTTGTTCCTCGGGCAAGGCATGAGCTCTTATCTCTTGGTTCGTACATTATCATAATAAAGAATTGCAAAGGTGAATTGTTCAGCAGCTTCGCAATTGTATTTGAACAAAGATTAATGCAATCGATAACAGTTGTGGGACAGAAACGACTGTTGCTCCAACCTTGTGCTACAACATTGAATGGCCAATCTTGGCCTGGGAGATTGGGTTTGGAGCTTGGTGGGTCCCTGTATGAATTCCATCGTGAATGCAAAGGTTTTTATTCGTTGTTAGGATGCAGGCATCGCAGGGTAGGCCAGGGCTTATTGCCCATCGCCCTGGGGAAGGTGGTGTTGAGCCGCCTTCTTGAAGTGCCGCAGTCTACGTGGTGTAGGTGCACCCACTTGTGCTGGTAAGAAGGGAGTTTCAGGATTTTGACCCAGCGACAGTGAAGGAACGGTGATATACTTCCAAGCTTGGGTAGTGGTGGTGCTCCCATGTATCTGCTGCCTTTGTACTTCTCGATGGTAGAGGTTGTGGGCTTTGAAGTTGCTGTCTAAGGAGCCTTGGTGAGTTCCTGTAGTGCATCTTGTAGATCAGTGTTTTTCAAACTTTTTTTCCCGCGACCCATATTTACCAACTGGCCATCCTTCGGACCTACGCCGCCTGACCTTTGCTACCCCATGCCAGCCGACGTTCGTGACCTGCCATTTTCACTTACCTTTAATGTGACAAGTGAGCCTGCTCAGTTCTCACTACCTCACTTTGTCATTCAATGTTACATTTCTGAGAATGACTTCAGCTGATGATTTAAGATCCCATTGCATCCGTTGAAAAAAAATAAAGAGGCTTTTCCTCGAACTCGCCACATTTAGTCTTCAAATGTCTTCGAAGTTTTGAGAGAAGTACTTCCATTTGCCAGTGCTTCCCTGCATATATCACACATGAACTTTGAATCCTGATTTGCAATGGCTCAATTAATAAGCCAAAGCCCCCAGCAATCATCTTCAAGCTGCTTTGTTCCTGTTTCCAGCTTCTTCTCCATGGGTTGTTCACCAGAGGTCATGGAGTTCACACCAGCTGGCAGCTACAAAATGGAGGAATCTCTCTCGCACCTGAAAGGTTTACCCCTTATCCTCAAACTATGATGCCTAGTTCTGGACTTCCCCACCATCAGGAACATGCTTTCTGAATCTACCCTGTCTAATCCTGTTAGAATTTCATAAATGTGTATGCAATCCCTTGCACTCTTCTGAATTCCAATCAATATAGTCCTAACCGACTTAATCTCTCCTCATTTGTCAGTCCCGTCATCCCAGGAATCAGCCTGGTAAACCTTCACTGCATTTTCTCCATAGCAAGAACATGAAGTCAGTTAAGGACCCAAAAACTGCACACAATACTCCAGGTGTGGCCTCATCAATGCCCATACAGTTGTAATAAAACATCCATATTCCGATACTCAAATCCTCTCGCTATGAAGGCCAACATACCATTTGCCTTCTTTACTGCCTGCTGTACCTGCACGCTTACTTTCAGCGACTGATGCACGAGGACACTAAATTCTCGCAGAGTATCCACCTCTCTTAAATTACATGCATTCAAATAATAATCTGCTTTCCTATTTTTGCTACTGAAGTGGGTGATACTCATGTTTATCAACATTATACTGCATCTGCCATGCCTATACCCACTCACTCAGCATGTACAAATCACGCTGAAACATCTCTGCATCCTCCTCATAGCTCATCCTCCGTAATGTGAATAGATGGGGTACTAGTACAGATCCCTGTGGTACCCCACTAGTCACTGCCTGCCACTCAGATAAAGACCCATTTATTCCAACTTTCTGCTTCCTGTTTGAATGCTTGCATTCAAAGCATTGTCTTGCATCTTTGACTTTGTCTATATGTGTGTTTGTGGAACATATCTCTTCATTCACCTGAGGAAGGAGCAGTGCTCCGAAAGCTAGTGATTTGAAACAAACCTGTTGGACTTTAACCTGGTGTTGTAAGACATCCTACTCTTCTTTGAATCTAATACTATCTCCCCGTGTCTGCGTAGGTCTCCCCCCCCTCCCCCCCATAACCCAAAGATGTGCAGGGTAGGTGGATTGGCCACGCTAAATTACCCCTTAATTGGAAAAAGAAAAGGATTTAAAAAAAAAAAATCCTTACTGAAGTCCATGTAGACTACATCAACTGCACTGCCCTCATCTACACACCTAGTCACCCCCTTGAAAAATTCAATCAAGTTTGTTAGACATGATCTCCCCTTGACAAAACCATGCCCGCTAAACTGCTGACACCTCCTCCCTCTCAGTGCTACTGTGTTCAATTATATCACAGTCCCCCTCTCTTCTTTCTGTACCTAAATCGTCCTTTTCCATAGTGAACATTGATGCGAAACATTCACTTAATACTTCACCTACGTCTTTTGGCAGCACACACCGGCTGCCACTTTGGCCCCTAAAAGGCCCTACTCTTACTGTTTTCTTTGAATAGACATTGTAAATTCTTCCAATTTTAAATGTTATCACTGGTGCCATGTGCTTTTGTGTGCAGTAGCTTTCCCTCCTTGCTTTGACAATGTAAACAAATCATGATCAGATGAGACAGATTTCAACCTGAGACCTGGCTTGTTCAGTATTAACATCATCTGCAGTCACAACAATATCCAAGTCAGGGTGGCGTGATTTGGAATTGAGGACACTCCTGCAATGCTGTTGCTCTGATCCTCTCACCAATGTAAAGGAGAGCGAGAGATGTTGTGAAGTGACCCTGACAAGTTGCAATATTGGATCCTGTAGATCAGGCATACTGCATCCACAATGGTGGAAGGGATGAATGGTTTGTGACAGGGGTTCCGGATCACTAGCGCTTCCTGCTCCTGCATGGTGCTGAGCACTGCTGTGGTTATATATGCGGTTATAGTCAGCAATGAACATTTCCGTCACACTTGACTCGAATCTTGTAAATGGCGAGAGAATTTTCAGGAGATCCGTGATAACGTTCGAAATCCTTTAAGAATAAACCAGGACCAGCTTCACAGCGAATCGTGAGAAGCTGGTGCCCACTGAAGTCTGTATTTAAGAATTAGGTTTTTCCCCAGTAGGGGGTCGCTTCTGGATAGGGAAAGGATCCTGAAGGGAGGAGTACAACCTGGAATATTTGTACTGACCGAGAGCAGAACAATAAAATGGTTGTGAATCACAGGATGTGTCCTGCTGCCTGATTTGGTGAATGATAATCGACCTGTTAAACAGTCCAGAATTGAATCACCCATCAGAGAGTTCTACCCTGAACCAGTCCACCTGGTCCAGTTCAGATTCTGCTCAAGATCGTGATGATGGGACGCTCAATGATGGTGCTGCCATTACAGGTTGAGGCATCTTTTGTGATATGAGATTGGTGATGACTTGACAATTAGACGACATGAATGCTTTACTCCCAATTGTGAGCCCAAAACTAGATGCAATCTTACATGAGTTGCTTAACTATCATGGAAATTGTGAAAGTGATTGACTCCAGTGGAAACAATGGATACTCATAATCCTGATTTTTGATACTGGGAGTCCATTAAAGAAGGAACTGGGCTTGATTAGACAGAGGAGGATATTTCCTGAGGAGTTCCTATTGTCATGTAAATATCCCTTCAAGAAAGGTTTTTGTCTTATCACATGGCTTCAGTGATGTCATTGTGTGGATGGAGCTGGGCTGTGTGAGGTTTTTGGTTACGCTTTCTTTTTGAGTTTGGCTGCTGTGGACTCAGACAGAGAACAGAAGTGCTTTGGCCTGTCTCTCTCTATTTTCATTTTAAATATCTGTTCCAGTAAAAGAAAAACATCGATTATAGCTACCTGCTGTTTTGGTAACTTAAAAGATATAATTTGCTTTCGGGAAGGGTTTAAACCTGCTGGTGAGACGGGGTCAGAATCTCAGGGAAAGCCAGTATTATTCAAGTGAGAATGCAGAGTGCTGGGCCACACCCTTGAAAAGAGGTTTTTGGTTTATGGGATTTTGTGTTTGAATTGGAACAGTTAAGGGGAATTCATTAAGGGTTATACATAGATTACTGTAGTTGTGGAGTATCTTTATGATTGTAGTTGATAAAAATTCTTGCCGTGTGTTTGTATAAATGTTAACTAAGTTCTTAGAATAGAGCTTGTTTGATTAAAGTGTCTGTGAAGACTGTTGAATCACACACAAGTAATCAAGTGAAGGCTCCTGTGTTCATCCTAGCCAAATTCAACATAAAGTTATAGGTCAGGTGAACTCCATAATACATTTTGGAGTGTTTAAACCCTGGCCCATAACACCATCTTGAGCTCCAATTTGTAGAGATATTGAGCACAAAAGCAGGAAAGTGATGCTGAATCTTTATAAAATTCTGAGTAGGTCCCATCTAAGAGTATTTCATCTAGTTCTGGTTGCCACACCTTGGAAAGAATGGGGGGGGGGCATGAGAGGGTGCAGAGGAGTTTAACCAGAATGGTTCCAGGAATGAGAGATTTTCATGACAAGGCTAGATTGGGCAACAAGAGCGTGAGGAGGATTTATTTTATGCAGCGAGTGGTGTTGACCTGGAAGTCGCTGCCCACGAGGGTGATGGGTGTGGAGACACTCATTGATGTCAAACGGAAATTGGATGAGCATTTGAAGGAAATAAGCTTGCAGCACAACAGGGACTGAGCAAGGGAAGTGGGACTGACTGGACACGACAGTGGTAATCTAGGGCTCTGCTGATTGGCCTCAGAGAAATAGAAACAAAATTCTTTGTGTCAGACACATCTTCAGAAATTGCCCGATTTTCTGTTTGACTCTCATTGGCTACAATCGTTAAGAGCATTTGGTGCCATGTTCAGTTGAAGGTTCTCTGGTTATTAAGGGCATCTACACTCACAACCCCTCTCACACCTAGCTCTGTGACTATGTCTGGATGAAAGCTTTGATTGGATCAGGAGCTGAGGAGTTCTGATAGCATCTAAATGAATCATGGAGTTGCAAGTTGATGGTGGGTAGATGTTGTTTGACAAAATGATTGTTGACTCCTTCCATTAAGTTACTGATGATTGGGAGGATGATGGGGCGTTAATGGTCCTGGTTAGTTTTATCTCGTTTTACTTGGATAGGCGATACCTTGAACCATTACAATCAGTGCACTAAGGTGACGGAAGGGGAATTCAAGGATATGAACCCAAAGACAATGGAAGGAAAGTGACATATATCCCAGTCAGGAAGATGCAAAACCTACAACTTGGGGGGTATTAGAAGCACGAGTCTTCCTATATGACATTGCTTGTTTAACTTGTTGGTGGTTGAGATCACAAATAAATCCCCCATTGGAGGAACATTGGTGCATTTTAGATTAGACCATAAGACCATAAGACATAGGAGCGGAAGTAAGGCCATTCGGCCCATCGAGTCCACTCCGCCATTCAATCATGGCTGATTTCAACTCCATTTACCCGCTCTCTCTCCATAGCCCTTAATTCCTCGCGAAATCAAGAATTTATCAACTTCTGTCTTAAAGACACTCAACATCCCGGCCTCCACCGCCCTCTGTGGCAATGAATTCCACAGACCCACCACTCTCTGGCTGAAGAAATTTCTCCTCATCTCTGTTCTAAAGTGACTCCCTTTTATTCTAAGGCTGTGCCCCCGGGTCCTAGTCTCCCCTGCTAATGGAAACAACTTCCCTACATCCACCCTATCTAAGCCATTCATTATCTTGTAAGTTTCGATTAGATCTCCCCTCAACCTCCTAAACTCCAATGAATATAATCCCAGGATCCTCAGACGTTCATCGTATGTTAGGCCTACCATTCCTGGGATCATCCGTGTGAATCTCCGCTGGACCCGCTCCAGTGCCAGTACGTCCTTCCTGAGGTGTGGGGCCCAAAATTGCTCACAGTATTCTAAATGGGGCCTAACTAATGCTTTATAAAGCTTCAGAAGTACATCCCTGCTTTTATATTCCAAGCCTCTTGAGATGAATGACAACATTGCATTTGCTTTCTTAATTACGGGCTCAACCTGCAAGTTTACCTTTAAAGAATCCTGGACTAGGACTCCCAAGTCCCTTTGCACTTCAGCATTATGAATTTTGTCACCGTTTAGAAAATAGTCCACACCTCTATTCTTTTTTCCAAAGTGCAAGACCTCGCACTTGCCCACGTTGAATTTCATCAGCCATTTCTTGGACCACTCTCCTAAACTGTCTAAATCTTTCTGCAGCCTCCCCACCTCCTCCATACTACCTGCCCCTCCACCTATCTTTGTATCATCGGCAAACTTAGCCAGAATGCCCCCAGTCCCGTCATCTAGATCGTTAATATATAAAGAGAACAGCTGTGGCCCCAACACTGAACCCTGCGGGACACCACTCGTCACCGGTTGCCATTCCGAAAAAGAACCTTTTATCCCAACTCTCTGCCTTCTGCCTGACAGCCAATCGTCAATCCATGTTAGTACCTTGCCTCGAATACCATGGGCCCTTATTTTACTCAGCAGTCTCCCGTGAGGCACCTTATCAAAGGCCTTTTGGAAGTCAAGATAGATAACATCCATTGGCTCTCCTTGGTCTAACCTATTTGTTATCTCTTCAAAGAACTCTAACAGGTTTGTCAGGCACGACCTCCCCTTACTAAATCCATGCTGACTTGCCCTAATCTGACCCTGCACTTCCAAGAATTTAGAAATCTCATCCTTAACAATGGATTCTAGAATCTTGCCAACAACCGAGGTTAGGCTAATTGGCCTATAATTTTCCATCTTTTTCCTTGTTCCCTTCTTGAACAGGGGGGTTACAACAGCGATTTTCCAATTCTCTGGGACTTTCCCGGACTCCAGTGACTTTTGAAAGATCATAACTAACGCCTCCACTATTTCTTCAGCTATCTCCTTTAGAACTCTAGGATGTAGTCCATCTGGGCCCGGAGATTTATCAATTTTCAGACCTCTTAGTTTCTCTAGCACTTTCTCCTTTGTGATGGCTACCATATTCAACTCTGCCCCCTGACTCTCCGGAATTGGTGGGATATTACTCATGTCTTTTACTGTGAAGACTGACGCAAAGTACTTATTTAGTTCCTCAGCTATTTCCTTGTCTCCCATTACAAAATTACCAGCATCATTTTGGAGCGACCCAATGTCAACTTTTGCCTCCCGTTTGTTTTTAATGTATTTAAAGAAACTTTTACTATCATTCCTAATGTTATTGGCTAGCCTACCTTCATATTTGATCCTCTCTTTCCTTATTTCTCTCTTTGTTATCCTCTGTTTGTTTTTGTAGCCTTCCCAATCTTCTGACTTCCCACTACTCTTTGCCACATTATAGGCTTTCTCTTTTGCTTTGATGCATTCCCTAACTTCCTTTGTCAGCCATGGCTGCCTAATCCCCCCTCTGATAACCTTTCTTTTCTTTGGGATGAACCTCTGCACTGTGTCCTCAATTACTCCCAGAAACTCCTGCCATTGCTGTTCTACTGTCTTTCCCATTAGGCTCTGCTCCCAGTCGATTTTCGTCAGTTCCTCCCTCATGCCCCTGTAGTTACCTTTATTTAACTGGAACACCTTTACATCTGATTCTACCTTCTTTCTTTCAAATTGGAGATTGAATTCTACCATATTATGATCACTGCCTCCTAAGTGCTCCCTTACTTTAAGATCTTTAATCAAGTCTGGCTCATTACAAAACACTAAGTCCAGAATGGCCTGTTCCCTCGTGGGCTCCATCACAAGCTGTTCCAAAAAGCCCTCCTGTAAACATTCAATGAATTCCCTTTCCTTGGGTCCACTGGCAGCATTATTTACCCAGTCCACCTGCATATTGAAGTCCCCCATGATCAATGTGACCTTGCCTTTCTGACATGCACTTTCTATTTCGTGGTGCATTTTGTGCCCCCGGTCCTGACCACTGTTAGGAGGCCTGTACATAACTCCCATTATGGTTTTTTTGCCTTTGTGGTTCCTCAACTCTACCCACACAGACTCCACATCATCTGACCCTATGTCATTTAGTGCTATTGATTTAATTTCATTCCTAATTAACAAGGCAACCCTGCCCCCTCTGCCCACCTCCCTGTCTTTTCGATAGGTTGTGAATCCCTGGATGTTTAAATGCCAGTCCTGAACCCCCTGCAACCATGTCTCTGTGATGCCTACCACATCATACCTGCCAGTCACAATCTGGGCCACAAGCTCATCTACCTTGTTCCGTACACTGCGCGCATTTAAATATAGCACCTTTAATTCTCTATTGACCGTCCCTTTTTGTTTTCTGAGTGTGGTGGACCTTGGTTTACTGAGCCTTTCCATTGGCATAGATTGGCAGTAAATGAGTGAGGAGGGAAGGAAAATTAGGATAAAGATGGTACTAACCTTAAAAACATAATCAAAGCTCTGTGGCATGCAAGCTCTATTTACAATCATGCATTCAAAATACTTCATAGTGTCACAATGGCTGATTTCTGCGTGTTCAAAAACATTTATTACATTTTCTTCTACGCATATTGTGGTTTGTATATGATTAATTCCTCTTCCAGAGCATTTTGAATTCCATCCTATTGAGACCCAGGAAGCTGAACGATAAGGTGAACATCAATTTATTTACGGTCATAGAAAGTCTGCCAATGGCAGCGGGTACAGTCCTGTTGGGACAACCACCATGCCATCCCCCGGAGTAAGCTCAAATCATGCAGGAGAGTCACTTTAATACAATTAATGAGCCTCAAACAATAAGTTGGAGCACATTGTTGCATTGCCCAATTACACATATACTGGGCGGGATTCTCTGATCGTGTTGACGCTGTCGTAAATGCCGTCGCGTTTTACGACGGCGTCAACAGGCCCCCAGGAGCAGCGATCCTGCACCCTACAGGGGGCCAGCACGGCACTGGAGCAACTCACGCAGCTCCAGCTGCTGATACCGGCATCAAACAGGCGGCGCGTGTTGCGCATGAACGCTGCGGACGGCATGAATTCGCGCATGCGCGCTGCGGCCGGCGCGAACTTGCACATGCGCGCTGTGGCCGGCGCGAACCTGCACATGCGCGCTAGCTTCCTTCTCCGTGCCGGCCCTGACGCAACATGGCGGAGAGCTACTGGGGCTGTCGTGGAGTAAAAGAGGCCCCCACCAGGAGAAGCCGTTCCGGGCCCGGTCGTGGGCCATTCCACGGTGGAGGCTCCCCCCGGGGACAGATCACCCCTCGCGTGAATCGTACCCGGCCCGGCGATTCTCCGACCCGGCCCCAGGGTCAGAGAATCCCGCCCACTGTATCTGCACCCATATATTGTAACTCCTGTCAATAGCACAGTGGTTAGCACTGTTGCTTCACCGCACCAGGGACTCGGCTTTGATTCCCGGCTTGGGTCACTGCCTGTGCAGAGTCTACATGTTCTCCCCGTGTCTGTGTGGGTTTCCTCCTGGTGCTCCAGTTTCCTCCCACAGGTCCCGAATGACGTGCCTCTTAGGTGAATTGGACACTCTGAATTCTCCCTCAGTGCGCCCAAACAGGTGCCAGAGTGTGGTGACTAAGGGGTTTTCACAGTAACTTCACTGCAGTGATAATGTGAGCCTATTTGTGACATTAATAAAGATTATTATTATGTACTGGAACTGGAAGTCAGTGCTGCTGATGTCATCACTGTGCACCTGGAGATGGCAGTCTGTGTCAACTCCACCAAAGGTCCATGTGTGATGTCATTGACATCATTGACGAGCACCCGTTGAACGCTCGCCACCTGCTGGCTGCCCCACTTGCCACTTTGCTTGATGCCCCATTCCATCCTTTGGCCTCTTCGTTCGCCATCCCACTTGCTGCACGATAAGACATCAAGGACGCAGGGCTCTGAGTGAGCGTGAGACAGTGAGGGGCCGGGACCAGGGTGGCTCGTGAGACAAGCGGGCGGTGAGCAAATTGCAATTGTGATCCCAGGATTTTTAACTGGAGTTTCGCGCATCAATATTCTGTCCAGGCTGCAGTCAAAGGTGAAAAGAATACTACATATTAATTATATCGTTACATATTAATGATGACGCACTTGTTTAAATAACTTTACATTGGTCAATATTACGGATGGTAACAGAGGCACGCCGATTCCATGTCCAGTTAATGAGCTGCCTGCAGTGACTGTAAATGCAGCAATACATTTAACGTCAAATTTATTGGGCTGGATTCTCCATCCCGCCGTGACAGATTTCTGTTTCACCCCGCCGGCGGGATGCTCCATTTCACCAGCTGGTCAATGGGGTTTCCCACTGTGGTGCAGCCCCACGCCGTCAGGAAACCCCCGGGCTGTCAGCAAAACGGAGCATCCCGACGGCAGACAATTGTATTTAAAATTGGCCTGAGAGGAAGTTTCATTGCCTTCTCCTAGTGACTTACTCTCTTAATTTCCTTCACCCACAGTGACAATTTTACAACACTCTCGCTGTTGTAAATAAGGACAGCATTGCCGCACTTCATTACGAGTTTGCACAATGATACCCTGCAACCAACAACTAGTGCTGCTTTAATCCTTCACAGAATGAGGCTGCATTCAAAATTTACAGCTTCACCAAAAGCTGATCTCTGTGGAAAAATGGAAGGGAAAACCTACCGGAGTCTTTTATTCAGACTGCTGTCAACAAGTGTTTCAGCAAGTTATGATTTTCACAGTCGCTGTCATGAAGTGCCAGAACTCCTGAATGTCTGCACATGCATAACTTTTCAGACTGACCATAAATCTGCCTCTAAGATCGATGGGTAAGAGGTGTATTACTACCAAGTAAACAACAATCAATCATTGGGGAGAAAAATGATATTAAATCCTCAGGACTAATAACGTGGGACCTGATAACAACTCAAGTTCATTGCAGGTCTGTGGCAAGGATGAAAATGGATTCCATTGATTCAATGCTGCACTGAGAAAGATTCATTTTATTAGTTGCTCAAGTTGGGATTGTCGGTTGTCCAACTTAAGCTTTCAGGCTCGACGTTAAACTTATCATAGGAGCAGATGGAATGCCAGATATAATGAAAGAGGCCAAATATTTTATTAACACGAGCATGTGGCCTAATCGGCTCTATGAGCATTATTCTGCAATGTTCAACATGTTACTTTTGAAGCGATATTTCCCATCCGTGTGAGTTCGCACATTCTACCTCTGTCTGCTTGGGTCTCTCCCCCCACACAACCCAAAGAGGCAACTTATCAAGATGGCCGAGTGGTCTCAGGCGCCAGATGCAAGGTGTGTGTTTCCTTGCCTCGTTTAAGCCTGCTGATTTTCTGGGCGGCATGGTAGCAAAATGGTTAGCATTGTTGTTTCACAGCTCCAGGGTCCCAGGTTCGATTCCCCGCTGGGTCACTGTCTGTGTGGAGTCTGCACGTTCTCCCCGTGTCTGCGTGGGTTTCCTCCGGGCGCTCCAGTTTCTACCCACCAGTCCTGAAAGACGTGCTGTTAGGTAATTTGGACATTCTGAATTCTCCCTCAGTGTTCCCGAACAGATTCCGGAATGTGGCGACTCGGGGCTTTTCACAGTAACTTCATTGCAGTGTTAATGTAAGCCTACTTGTGGCAATAAAGATTATTATCCTGTGCAGGGTAGGTGGATTGGCCATGCTAAATTGCCCCTTGATTGGAGTTTTAAAAAAAAAGAAATGAGCCGCTATTTCAGAGTTTTAAGAGTTAGAAATGGGAAGGAAAATTGGACAAAGTGTATGAAGGACGGCTAATCCATTATCGATGTTTTATCTCCTGTTGAAGTTGAATTTTATCTCCACCTTGTTTAAGTCAAAGGTATGGGAGTCATAGCGCATTCATTATTTTGTACCATTGTACAAAGCCAAGTTGTATTTGTAAGAACGTTCAAAATAGGAGCAGGAGTAGGCCATTCGGCCCTTTCAATTATATGATCTTAGCCCATCATGTCTGCACCGGCCCTTGGAAAGAGCACCCCACTTAAGCCCACACCTCCACCCTATCCCCACAAACCAGTAATCCCACCTAACCGTTTTGGACACGAAAGGCAATTTAGCACGGCCAATCCACCTAACCTGCACGTCTTTGGACTGTGAGAGGAAACCGGAGCACCCGGAGGAAACCCACGCAGACACGGGGAGAACGTGCAGACTCCGCACAGACAGTGACCCAAGCTGGGAATTAAACCTGGGACCCTGGAGCTGTGAAGCAACTGTTCTAACCATTGTGCTACCGTCCTGCCTGCTCCACAATTCCATAGGATCAGAGCTGATCTGACTTAACCCCGCTTTCATGCCTGCCATCTATAACCCTTGACCCACTTGTCAATCATAATTCTGTCTAACCCAGCCTAGTATGGATTTAATGACCCTACGGCCACTGCTCACTGGGGAAAATAATTCCAAACATAATGGGCAGGATTCTCCACGGCCGTCGCCAGAATCGGGAAACGCGATTTGGTGGAGAGTCGCACGTGAGGCCAAATACGTGGCTGGCGTCGGGCGCCCGACAGAATGCCATGCTCCGGTGCCTCGATAGCGGCGTCAATGCATTCTACTCCGCACGTACAGTGACCGCCAATGGCATATCATTAGCAGGCCTGACCCAGTGTCCTCCGGGGTTTCCGCGATGCTCCGCCTCTACCGGCAGGAATTACCGACAGCGGGTTTCTCTTGTGGTTTTAGAAATTGGGAAACAGGCACCGTGGCTGCTGAGGGAGAGGGAGGGGGTACGAAAAGTGTCCAACATTGCTTCAGTGTGCCGGCAGTCGTGCCGCTGGCTGGGGGAGGGGGGCTTCTGCCAGGGCCGGGGCGAGTAGCGGGGCGCAGCTAGGAGATGAGCCATGGGGTGGGTTGGAAGGGCATGGAACACCATCACCGCAGCCTGCATGGCAGCCAAGCACCAGGGCATGGCACTGTCAGCCCGCTGTGTAGTTAGTGCCACGGGTCATATAGATGCCCCCCAGGCCACTCCCCCTTGGTACCCTCTGGCCCCCAGCCGACCCACCAACCAGTGCCATCTTGTTGGCAGGGATGGGTGTGTGTGGGGAGTGGAGTGCCAATATGCAACTGCAGCTTGTCAGCCTCTCAAGTGCCAATCCCAACCCCAGTGAATCGGACACCGTTTTTCATTGGAATCGCTCGTGTTCCACGTGGTGCCAGTGCCAGCCCATTACGTTTGATGATTTGTTCCGGGAGCAGCATCAATTTTGCTGCCGTAGAAGTCCACCTATTTAAACCCTGGCATCAACAGTTAGTTTCTGAAACGGAGAATCCCGCCCAATGATCTCCTGGGAGAAGGAATTCCTCCTCAACTCTGTCTTAAAACTAACTGTGTGTCAGCATCTACTCTGTCAGGCCCCCTTAGAATATTGCATGTGTCATGTGAGAGTACCTTTAAGAAATGGGTGTTTATAAATGGGTGTGTATATAAATATCTGTAGTGAGAGTACCTTTAAGAAATGGGTGTTTATTACTGCAGTGATGTCAGAGAGTGGGTGGAGCTGGGCTGTCTGTCAGCTTTTTACTTTTGTTTTAGGCTGTTTGCTGCAGGGTGTGCTTTAGTTTCGTTTTCAAGAGCTGATGCCAGACCAAGCAGGTGTACTGCTGTTCTCTCTGCCTTCAAAAGACTATCTCTTGATCATTTGGTGAATTCAGAATTATAAATGTTCTCAGTAGTGAAGTTCTGTTTTGAAGGTTTTTTAAGTCTTATGGATGTTAAAAGGACAGCCTAATCATTACTTAGTGTTGTATTCTTTGGGGGTTGTATTTGAATTGATGGTCGCTAAGATGTTCACTGTATGTTTTAAAAAGGTTAACTTGAGTTCATAGAATAAACATTGTTTTGCTTTTAAAAAATACTTTTCCATTTCTGCTGTACCACACCTCTAGAGTGGGCCGTGTGCTCCCCATACCACAATCTATTAAAAGTTGTGGGTCAGGTGAGCTCCATGATACACTTTGGGGTTCTCTAAACCCTGGCCCATAACAACATGTATCGATTAGATCAACTCTCATTCTTCTAAATTCAATGAGTGTAGACTCAACCTTTCCTCTTTTCACAAAGTCCTCATCCCAGGAATAAGTCCAGCTCACCTTCTCTGAACAGAATGCATTGAAATAATTCAATCAAACTGATGATTGGGTGCATGTATTTTTAAAATCCTTACATGGGGTGTGGCTGGTCAAGTATTTATTGCCCATTCTTAATTGCCTCAGCCCTTGGAGTGAGTGGCTTATTAGACCGTTTAAGAGTCAACCACAATGCTGTGGGTCTGGAGTTACATGTAAACCAGACCAGAAAAGGACAACAGAGTTCCTTCCCTGAAAGGGCATCAGTGAACCAGATGGAATTTTACGACAATCAATAATGGTCATCATTAGAATTCCGTGGCGGGATTCTCCGCAAACGGCGCAATATCCGCTACCCGGCGCCAAAAACGGCGCGGATCAGTCCGGCGTCGGGCCGCCCCTAAAGGTGCGGAGTTCCCCGCACCATTCGGGGCCAAGCCCTCACCTTGAGGGGCTAGGCCCGCGCTGGAGCGGTTTCCGCTTCGCAGGCTGGCGGGAAAGGCCTTTGGCGCCACGCCAGCCGGCGCTGAAAGGACTTCGCCGTGAGCGACGCATGCGCGGGATCGTCAGCGGCCGCTCACGGCATCCCCGCGCATGCGCAGGGGAGGGGGTCTCTTCCTCCTCCGCCATAGTGAAGACCATGGCGAAGGCGGAAGAAAAAGAGTGCCCCCACCGCACAGGCCCGCCCGCGGATCGGTGGGTCCCGATCTCAGGCCAGGCCACTGTGAGGGCACCCCCCGGGGCCAGATCGCCCCGCGACCCCCCCAGGGCCCCGGAGCCTGCCCACGCCGCTTTGTCCCGCCGTTCAAAAGGAGGTCTAATCCACGCCGGCTGGCGAGGGTTGACAGCGGCGGGACTTCGGCCCATCGCAAGCCGGACAATCACCGGGGGTGGGCCCGCCGACCGGCGCGATTCCCGCCAACTGGCGCGGCACGATTCCCGCCCCCGCCGAATCTCTGGTGGCGGAGAATTCGGGACACGGCGGGTGCGGGATTCACGCCAGCCGCCGGCGATTCTCCGACCCGGTGGGGGGTCGGAGAATCGCGCCCCTGATTCCAGACATTTTATTGAATTCATATTTCACCATCTGCCTTGGGTGGGATTTGGGCCCAGGTCCCCTGGGTCTCTGGGTTACGAGTCCAAGGACATTACCAAACGTGTACTGTATTCAAAAATGAGTGCGCGGCCTAGACAAAGAGGTCATATCTTTCCAATCTGTTTTGTGTGTTTAGATAGTGGATAGTACAGGCAGTTTGATGGGCAGACCACCTGTGTGAGTTGTTAGCACGAGTGCATCTGAGAGAACACCTCATGCAAAACTGTAAACTTGCAACATTAAACAGAAAAGGGAAAAGGCAAAGGGGGTAAGCTGACATGGATTTGTCCGAAACTAATGCAGGGGGAGGGGCAAGCCAAGTAGATGAAAGGAAACATTTGTCACTCCAGTACAAATCATTGTGGTCATTTGAAATTTGGCGTTCTTACGTTTGTCCTGAAGAGTGCAAGACAAAAAACTTCAGCAGGATGTCTCTTTTCAGCAATATTCAAGTTAAGAGATTGGGTCCAAGAATGAGAAAATGATTCAGATGTTGAAATACGATCTGCTTGAGGTAAGAGACCAAGAAGAGAGTGAAGGGTTGTTAGTTGATAAGTTGTGGCGGTAAAGGATGCAGTGTTCATGAGCGACGATGCAAGCAGTTAAAATGTAGGCCATGTAGCTAAGGGTGTCACTTACAATTCTGAGGAGCAGTACACAAGGTGCACAGCAACAAGGAAGATACCTCACAGGCCACTCGCAAGTTGTCCTGTTTTAAGATAACACTCCTGTGCGGCTTCACTAAAAACATTGAGGTAGCGCACGTTGAAATGAAAAGACCATGCTGAACAAAAACAAGTTGGAGGAACACTGCTGAGAAGGTAATGTTGACGTTTTATCTAGCCATGGTGAGACTGCCTCTGCAGTCAATGTTCAGCTTTAGTTTCTTTAGAGGAAAGAATTATTGGAAGGAGTCCAAAGAAAGGCTGATTCATTAACTTACTGGACTGAGTTATGAAGAAACATTGTCTCCCCTGGGACTTTATTCCTTGAAAAAGTGGACATTGAGACAGAACTTGATCGAGATTAATGATCAGAAAATCCCGGGCGACATCAGATTTGATATGAGCTCCCAGCTAAATACATAACATTATCCCCTGTATTTGAGCCCAGAGAATTCTGAAGACTAAATACATTTTTTGTGCTGCAATTCGGTATATCTTAATTAAATTGAAGCCCTGTCATTATGTATTTTCCTAGCCTTTAAACATAAAGCAGCGATTCATCTTTCCGAGACTATATGACCTATTTTTAATCTCCCATTAGCGATTGTACAGGAAATGTGACACACTGGTGTCTCTCAGTCAGCCTTCATTCCTGGGGTTGATGATGCTTAGAGGCACCAGACATCTTGTGTACTCCCCCCGATGTGACATTATGAAATTCCAGTTCAGTGAAGTTATAAGTGGATAAGTGCCATCTAAGCATTACAGTCCCCATTCATGCTATCAGTGGAGAACAGACCCCACGTCGCACGGGGGGGGGGGATTCCATTCCAGTAACGGTTCCCAGGGTGTTCCCATGCAGCAGTGTTGAAAAGGGAGGAGGAAGGAGAGACCGCGAGTCAACTTACGTCAACTTCCTCTCCTATATTTAATGTCAAGATGTGGAGATGCTGCCGTTGGACTGGGGTGGGCACAGTAAGAAGTCTGACAACACCAGGTTATAGTCCAACAGGTTTGTTTCGAACGGACATTGCGCGACAATCGCCAGGCAGGAATGTTCCCTTCCAACCAGGGACCACTTCAGCAGTCAAGGGCATTCAGCCTCTGATTTTCGGGTAAGCGTTCTCCAAGGCGGCCTTCAGGACACGGCAACGCAGAATCGTCGAGCAGAAACTTATAGCCAAGTTCCGCACACATGAGTACGGCCTCAACCGGGACATTGGATTCATGTCGCATTTCATTCACCCCCCCCCCCCCACCATCTGGTCTGGGCTTGCAAAATCCTACCAACTGTCCTGGCTTGCGACAATTCACACCTCTTTAACCTGTGATTATCCCTCTCTCCAGTCGCACCGTCTGGACTTGTAAAGACTTAATTACCTGCAAAGACTCGCATTCAAAGTATCATCTTGCATCATTGACTTTGTCTATATATGTGTTTCTGGAACCCATCTCTTCATTCATCTGAGGAAGGAGCTGCGCTCTGAAAGCTAGTGATTCAAATTAAACCTGTTGGACTTTAACCTGGTATTGTAAGACTTCTTACTATATTTAATGCATCAGATAATTCAGTTGGATGCAAATTGCTCCTTTTGCATTGTACCTGAATAACGGCCGTGGGAAATCCATACACGTGCTAATGAATTGGGAAGAAACCGAGTGGCTCACAGACATACTTCTGGAAGCTTCCTCAGTTGTGAGGCATTTTAGCATGCTCGTAGCTGTCACCTACAGGAATAAGGAGAAGGCACTTCGGCACCAATTGGTGGCATGACAGGAAGTTGGTGCAATTATCAAAATTGGAATTCCCATTGATGCGCCACCTGGAGTTGTCCCAAGACACCATTTACGAGGAATTGCTATTGGAAATATCTATGCGGCCTGGTTTCGGCAGAATGCACGTTCTACAGAAGAGTCTGAATGATATAGAAGGACTGAGGCAGCAGTCCGCAGAAGGAAAAGGAAGACTTTTATTTATATTGTGCTTTACTTAGCCACCAGACTGCCGTTGAAGTGCTTCTGCTGGGTCGTCACTGTTGCAGGAAATGCATCCATCAAAATTCAGATCGTCAGATCGGGGTTAAGCGATTTCAAAAAGCTGATGGGATACTAGGATATGAAGCTAACTTGGAACGTAAGTCAGCGGAAGGTACACGAGGGCTTTATAATAGACTTCTCAGTCTAAAAATAAAATGCTGTGTTCCGTTTTAGTCCCCGTGCCACACAATAGACTAAATGCATTAGAAAGGTTACTCGGAGCCAAATCAAAAATCAAAGTTTTTAAATGGGGTATTCACTGAAGATAGATTAGCGAACCTTAAGCTGTACAGTTTAATTAACTCGATTCTAAACCTTTTAACCTTGTTTTCAAATCAATATGTCTCCTCCTATTCCTACCTCTAACCTTTAGCAGTACTACAGTCCTATCAGGGACAGAAATGATGGGCCCTGGTGATTTTCTCTTGTTTCCTGGCCCCTTATTGCCTTCCATTTAATTCTCAACAGCTTCCACAAGTGCCTTCCTGATGCACACAGTACTCCAGTTGTGACCTAACCAGCATTTTATACAGCTCCATCATAACTTCTCTGCTCTTATACTCGATGCCTCAGCTAATAAAGCCAAGTATCCATATGCCTCCTTAATCACCTTATCCACCGGTCCTGCTGCCTTCAGGAATCTATGGACGTGCGAAGCTGGTACAGTGTCTGAGGGGCTGCGAGATAGGCCAACTCACCTCAAACTCACGAGTGAAGGGCGCTTTGCTCCTAAGCGGTTGGGAATCACATTGGACTGATGAGGCCTGGTCTTTTCATACCATGTGGCAGTGTGAAAGCTGCCTTGGTAATTAATATTGATTATATTCTAATGAACTCACATTCTCGACATAGCACGACAGGAAAAGAGAGCTGTCGCTGTGGGTGTGAGCGGACGGTTGCAACCTGTTTTTACGTGGGAATGACTTTTACGTTCGCGCGATATTTTTCCCTCACGCCGCCGACAGGTGTGGAAAATCCCAGCCGGAGAAACCAGGGAAGGCCCAGGCTATCTCGAATATTTAACATTTTGAGGGTATTCTTGTGAACCAGGAAGGGCAAGAGTGCTTTTCCAGACCCCATAAACAAACCTCACAGCTCTCCCCACCCCCCCCCCCCCACTCCCCCACCGCCCTGACCCCCTCCCCACACCCCCACCCACCGACCCTGATGGAATCTGGAAGCCCCGCCTGACATCACTTACCTTACTGCCATGGTTTTGTTCCTGCCCTCCAGCTTCGATTACAGATTCATTCCGACGGCTACCCTGGTAGACTATGCTGAGGAGCTGCAATAGTTTGAGCTGAAACCAACGTGGGCTGTTCTCACTCTTTTCAACGCCCCATCCCTCCCCCCTCCACTCATATCATCAGGTCCGGGGGTTAGACTTACTAACCTTTCACTTTGACACTACAACACAGCAGGTGGTCTGACCTGGAGCTGGAAGATGGCGGTGTACAGGCACTGGAGCAACTCTTGGGTAGATTCCCCCCAATTAAGGGCAGCGAATACCAAACTCCCACCACCCTCTGGGTAAACATGGGCTGGATTCTCTGCCCCGCCACATTTCTGCCCCGGCCCGCCGGCGGGATTCTCCGTTACGCCAGCCGGTCAATGGGGTTTCCCGTTGCGGGGCAGCCCCACGCCGTCGGGAAACACCCCGGGGCGCCGGCAAAACAGACAATCCCGCCGGCGGAGAATCCTGCCCTATGTTTTTCCTCACATCCCCTCTAAACTCCCTTTCCCCTTACCTCAAATCTATGCCCCCTGGACATTGACCCTTTCACCAAGGGGAAAATCTTGTCCCTGTCCACTCTATCTATGCCCCTCATAATTGTGTATATCTCAGCCATATCCCCGTCAGTCTCTCCTGCTCCAAGGAAAACAATCCAAATCTATCCAATCTCTCTTCATAACTAAAACTCTCCAGGGCAACATCCTAGTAAATCTCCCCTGCACTGTTTCCATTACTATCACACCCCTCCTTATTCATATGTATGATGCAGGTAGGGTAACTCTGATACCTTTATTGTGGTACAGCTTGAAAGCGAAATCGGAGAAAAGAATTAAAACCATTGAGAGGGAAACGTGGAACATACTTCAGGAAATTCTTCTTTAAATTAATGTTTAAATTGATGTTTGAAATAGCTGTCAGAGGCTAAGAGAAATGGAGGTGCTTAAAATACAATTAATTGAGTTAATATTAAAAAAAGCTAGGTTTTGCCAAGGTGGCTGATCTTTTAAACACAGTTACATGGCATGAGGCAAGATGTCCCATCACATTTCCACCTGTTCCTGGGTTGATTAGCAGTGAAAGATTGATTGGACGGATAATCCATTCACTCCCTGATGATTGATGCCACTTTCCAGGAATTCTCCAATCTGCAGTGAAGTGTGCGCAGGAGTATTCGAACTGCACCGTGCTGACGGAGCGATATGAGAAATGGCATTTTCCACTGTGATCGTCATAGCAACAATAACGAGAAACACCCAGCATGTTATTGGTGACCGCGTGGTGAGGCAGCTAGGAGACTGTGAAATTGAACAACCACCGACTCCACGCGAAACGTCCCCCCCACCCCCCCCCCCCCCACCACCACCACCACCACCCAAACTCCGTCCCACCCACACGCTCCCCAATGATAGATCGGAGGGACATTGCATCTAACACTCCCCACATTTTAAGGTATCTTCAAACCCTGCCACGGTGGCACAGTGGTTAGCACAGCTGCCTCACAGCACCAGGGACCTGGGTTCGATTCCGACCTCGGGTGACTGGGTGGAGGTTGCACGTTCTCCCCGTGACTCTGTGGGTTTCCTCCGGGTGCTCTGGTTTCCTCCCACAGTCTAAAGTGGATTGGCCATGCTAAATTGCCTCTTATTGCCCAAAGATTAGGTGGGGCTATGGGGAGAGGGCTGGCGAGTGGGTGTTCTTTCAGAGGTTCGGTGCAGACTTGGTGGGCCGAATGGCTTCCTTCTGCACTGTAGAGAGTCTGTAATTCTTTCCCACTCTCCTGGACATAGCCGGCCCCACTCTACAACTGACACCTGCAAAAGCACCTTCGGGCTGATTGTGGTAACGATTAATTCGGAGAAGCTTCAAAACGTTATTGTTTTTTTCAAACTCAAGTTACTGCCGTTGAAAATCATTTATACCTGGCTGAAGGCAGATGTTGTTCAAGTTATAATCAGATTTCACTCACACCGATTGGATCGATAGCCAACAGGGCCTCGCATTCAAATAAAAGTGAAACAAGAATTTCAAATGGGAGTGCAGCAAACTAACGGGTGATGCTGTTGGGGGTTTAATGTAATCAGACTCGGACAAACATGGTGGGCAGAATTTCATACTCACCCACGTAGCGGTTACAAAGCAGGTGGGGTCATCCTGTGGGTTCCATCACCAGCACGCTCCAGCCTGTCTCGTCACAATGTTAGAAGCAGGGAAGTGTGTGTCAGGTGTCCCGTCTGAACATGGGCCATTTGAGACCCTTAACTGGCCAATTAAGGGCCTGTTCTTGCCTCGTACACATTTTGTCCTCGCGGAAAGCCTGACAGCTACCATTACTTGGGCTGCTGGCAGATAAGGCAGCGGTGATGGTGGGGTTACTTCCTTTAAGGGCCCCATCTGTGCAGCAGGGGCCTTTCTACATGGCCTCCTCCCCACTGGGTTCCCCCTCTGCCCCTGGCCTGTTCATCATGGAATCTCACCACGACTGTCCTCAACCCCCCCCCCCCCCCCCCCCCCCCATTACAAGCACCCTCCTAATTCCCCATCCGGCACTGGCTAAGATTTCCGATTGGAGCTCGATGCAGTCCCAGCAGTGGCCACTGCCCCCGGTGGGGTTACGGGGACCAGAGATGCCAGCTATCAGATTCGAGCCATCTGATTGGTCGGAAGCTCTTGGAGGTGGGACTGCCTCCCCAGATGGAGACATAAGCCTTGGCCTGAGCTGATTGATGTTAAATTGCTGCAACAGCCAGGGGGGAAGGATTGCCCCATGATTTATATCGGGGTCAGTTGGAAGGGAGGTGGTGTGGTAGGGTGCAGCGACCTGTGGGGACCCTGGCACAATGTAAAATACTGTATGATAAATTGAGTTTCATCATTGTCTGGTAGTATGGCAGCAACATTAAAGAAGTTCTTTGCCTGAAACCTCTTTTTTATATGAATGATATGAATTCAATCTAGTGCCAAATATGCTGATTGCCAAGTTCTGTTTTAAATCATTTGCCAACAATCTGCCTGGCGCTGCGTTGCATACAGACTAACATGACACAGAATGAGTTACAGAGGAATGAACAGAATTTCAAAACGCTTTTCAATAAACCTTTACTACATCATCATTTTCAGCAGATCTGACCCAATACTAAATAAGTCATTATCCCAAGTTTAGTTTAAATTATCCAAAATGTCATTTGCTTGGATATGCCTTTACATCCTGAAATAGCTTCAATGATATGCATATTATTTAACAATAGACTAAATATTGTGTTCCAAAATGTGCAGCTCTATGCTCATAGTAAAGTCACCATAGCCCCAGGTGACCATAGGCTTCTTTCCCCTTTGAGGGGGGGCGAGCCAACTGGTGGTGATTTAACCTGAGGATCACCCACACCTCAGCAGAGGTTGGGAAGGCGGGGCCTTCATGAATAACCTCAGCCGGTACGGGGAATTGAACCTGAGGTGCTGGCCTCGCTCCGCATCACAAACCAGCTGTTCAACCAACTGAGCTAAACCGGCTAATTGCGCGATCCAATTAAATGCCAAGATTGCCGACAAAATAAAAGCGGTTGCATTTCAAAAGTAACTCACTGTCTGCAGAGCATTTCGAGATGTGCTGAGGATGTGAATGTCGCTAGATAAATGTAAGTTTTTTTCTGCTTCCTCACTCTTGATTCTTAAATATAATCATGTGAATGATATGGCAACCATTTGTTTTCATAAAAAATATCCACGTATCGTAGGGTTTTGCTGCATGCTATCTAAGGGAAAATCCCATTGATTTATCGACATTGCGAAGCATGCTGTTTGCAGCCTGGAAATCATGATGCCTCATGTTCCGGTTACTGAGCTGTTTACATGAATATTAACTTTTGGAAATGCTTGGGGAGGCACGGTAGCACAGTGGTTAGCATTGTTGCTTCACACAGTGCCAGGGTCCCAGGTTTGAATCCCCGATTGGGTCGCTGTCTGTGCGGAGTCTGTACCTTCTCCCCTTGTCTCCGTCGGTTTCCTCCGGCTGCTCCGGTTTCCTCCCACAAGTCCTGAAAGACGCGCTTGTTAGGTGAATTGGACATTCTGAATTCTCCCTCAGTGGCCACGAACAGGTGCCGGAATGTGGCGACGAGGGGCTTTTCACAGTAACTTCATTGCAGTGTTAATGTAAGCCTACTTGTGACAATAATAAAGATTATTATTATAATATAGTGTCTGAGAACCTACTGGTTCAAAATTGGTGCTCCAGCAACTTTACTCCATTTGGCTTCCCTACTTGTCCCCGATTTTGGATAGTTTTACACTGAAACATCGCAAAGAGCAAATTTCCCCGATTACTTGTGCCACCATCCAGAGACATTTGCTCAAAAAGCTATTTGTCATTCATTTGAAACCTCACCCCACTCAAAGAAACAGATGGTCCAGATCTCCTCGAGGTACTTGAATAGAAAAGGTATTGATTTACACTTGATGATTGAGGCACAATGTGGCCCTTAAGTGAAATGAAATGAAAAGAAAGGAAAATGAAAATCACTTATTGTCGCAACTAGGCTTCAAATGAAGTTACTGTGAAAAGCCCCCAGTCGCCACATTCCGGCGCCTGTTCGGGGAGGCTGTAACGGGAATCGAACCGTGCTGCTGGCCTGCCTTGGTCTGCTTTCAAAGCCAGCGATTTAGCCCTGTGCTAAACCTGCCCCATGTCACCTGGATAGTGGGATAAAAGAGTTACGGAGATTGATTGCAACTTTCCATATACTGGCAAAGAAACACCTTCCTGAGTCCTACACCATAGTTAACTAAAGTGTTGTCAGTGCAGGTGATGATGTTCAAACTCCACCCCACCCCCACCATGCATTCTAAAGGACTAAGTAGCTCTTCCGATGGGCACACCCCTGTTCTTCCTGGTATTGCAAGAGACGGAGAAGAGGCACCTTGCAATATACTTCCATTGTTGGCACTGCATTTGTTTAATGGCTGTCCTTATATCCGATTCGATGCAGAAGGCAATGGGAATTTCAGCATAAGTAAGATCCAAGACATTTTGGTCCAATATCAGTTTTCTTTTTCTGCTTTTTGGATATCTGATGCTGCAATCTCACTCATTAAATTTAAATTGGAAATATTGAAATTTTAAACAAAGAAATTACTACTTGAATTTCGATTCCAAGAGCTCACTTGTTTTTTTTCTTGAAAAACAAACTGATTTTCAAGGTGTCAACAAGCCTGCTGTAAGTTTGTACCGTTCTAAAACTATGAAAAACCCTTGAAAGATAATAGAATTTTCAATGAGGTTCTTTAAGATTATTTAAACTGGCCCAATCACTCGAATCTTCCATTTGTAGATTTTCTTTTAAAGCTCCAATCATACATTGTTTAAACATGTCAACTATGGACAAGTGGCGTTGGTCAATTTAGTCGAAATAAGCAGTCAGAGCTCAAAAGTGATAGGTGGCTCGTGGAAGATGGAGGAGATTTAGGTTTATTGTACGTATGGCTACATGGTTAGGGGCTGGTTTAGCACATTGGGCTAAATCACTGGCTTTTAAAGCAGACCAAGGCAGGCCAGCAGCACGGTTCGATTCCCGTACCAGCCTCCCCGAACAGGCGCCGGAATGTGGCGACTCGGGGCTTTTCACAGTAACTTAATTTGAAGCCTACTTGTGACAATAAGCGATTTTCATTTTGTATGTCCAAAATGCTGTGATCTAATAAGCCACGCTTCGCGAGAGTCTCTGTGCACAAGTGCACATGATGGGCGAGATTCTCCGAACCCTCGCCGGGTCGGAGAATCGCCGGGGGCTGGCGTGAATCCCGCCCCCGCTGGTTGCCGAAGTCTCCGGCACCGGATATTCGGCGGGGGCGGGAATCGCGCCGCGCGGTTGGCGGGCCCCCCCGCTCGATTCTCCGGCCCAGATGGGCCGAAGTCCCGCCGCTAAAATGCCTGTCCTGCCGGCGTAAATTAAATCACCTACCTTACCGGCGGATAAGGCGGCGCGGACGGGCTCCGGGGTCCTGAGGGGGGGGGGGGGTGGCGCGGGGCGATCTGGCCCCGGGGGGTGCCCCCACGGCGGCCTGGCCCGCGATCGGGGCCCACCGATCCGCGGGCGGGCCTGTGCCGTGGGGGCACTCTTTCCCATCCGCCTCCGCCACGGTCTCCACCATGGCGGAGGCGGAAGAGACTCCCTCCACTGCGCATGTGTGGGAATGCCGTCAGCCGCCGCTGACGTTCCCGTGCATGCGCCGCCCGGAGATGTCATTTCCGCGCCAGCTGGCAGGGCACCAAAGGCCTTTTCCGCCAGCTGGCGGGGCGGAAATTCGTCCGCCGCCGACCCAGCCCCTCAAGGTTGGGGCTCGGCCCACTCGGCGCATTCCGCACCTTTGGGGCGGCGCAATGCCCGTCTGATTTGCGCCGTTTTGGGCACCAGTCGGCGGACATCGCGCCGTTTCCGGAGAATTTCGCCCGATATTCCAGCCAGCTGTTTCCAAGGCGCATCAATTATTGTTAGGTGGTTTGAAATTCAAACCTTTGTGTTTAAAGAAGGAGCGTATGGTGAGAGTTTTGGCTTTTCTCACGTCTGGTTGTTAATGGTGACTTTTATGTTCCCTCATTTGCTAATGAGTTTGGCAGGAGATTTAGGCACAAATTTGACATCAATAAAATAGGCAGACAAAAGTCTAATATATTTGAAAATCCTGTTATGACCCTGCGAAATTTACGCTCCTGCGCCTTTATTGCCAGGGTGTCATGATTCAAAGCCTGTTCCTGCAAACCGTGGAGATTTACACAGTAACATTAAACAGGGCAAGAAAAATGAACTTCTTGATGCCATCATGTTTACCAGTGGAAATCCCGTGGAACAGATGGGGGACTAAAAGTCGGTAAGATCTCAATCTTGGCAAGGTTTGTCTGCAGCAGGTTGGCATGTTTGTTGCATGTCTGTGTATGTTTGACAGTCTCTTTACGTATCGAATTCACCTCAGAACAATGCAGAGATGGTACAAGTTCCAAGTCAACAACAGGTTTATTTACAGTGCTTTAAAATATCTCAGCAATCACAGGAATTCCTCTCAGGATTCTCAGGTTTTTCTCTGAAAGCTTCTGTTCACTTCATCCCTCAAAGGCCCATTCCAGCCTAAGTAATCAAGCACAGCGAACATAGATCGGTAAACAGACTAACATACTCAGACATAGATCAATTAAACCATTGAACATGGTAATGCCCATTTTTGGAAAGTTTCAGTGTTGATTGCATATCGCCACATTGCCTGGAGGTTCACAATGAAATAAACCTTTTGGAGAAATTCTATGCCACAAATGGATTGGGAAAGGTCACTTCATTAGTTAAGGAGGGATGGATATAAGGACACCATATAGCTATTGATCCATCAGTTTACATATCAGAATCCAGTGCCTTTCCTACAACTGGCATCACAAACAGTGAGGGAGCACTGGGACAAGTGCAAGCTGAGAAAAGATTTTTGAAGGGGGGACATGTCTGTTAAACAAGATGACATTTTTGAGGAGCTCACTGGAATGGTGGGAAGGAGGGTCTTCTGAATACTGTAGATATAGACATCTAGAAAGTGCTCAATAAGGTTCTGTGCTTTCCTACATGACAATAGTGACTACACTTAAAAAAAACAACTGGCTGTAGTCCGCTTTGAGATGCCCAGTGATCGTAGAATGCCAGACAAATGCAATTCCTTCTTTATTCATTATTAGCAAAAACAAAAGCACATGGAATCATGGGCAATTTTATGATGTGGGCTGACAATTAATTGGTTGATGTATAAACAGAGCAACATTGGAAATAGAAGCAAGGGTCAGCCACACTGCCACCAAACAAGGCAGATAAATGAAGTTGAGGTACAGATTGCGATGTTCTCTGTTTTCTTGGTATGGATGGCTTTGATGTGTAGCGTTCAACAAAGAACATCAAACTATGTTCATTAACAAAGCTAATTTATTAACACTACTTAAACTAGATTCAAACGTTTTCCTGAGTACAAAGTTGCTAAATAAACCATGCGAGAGCTCTGTCTACAGAACTCTCAGGCACACAACGACTCTCTCTCACGCCTAAACACCTTCTCCCAGAATCAAGGGTGTCACGTGATCTACGTGACTGCTCTTGATCACCATCTGGTGGTGATGTATTTACAGAAAATTGTTCACCCTTCATCTCCCATACAACATCCATCTTGTTACACTGATGTGTCCTATCTAACTGAATGTCGGAACAGGTATGAGGAGCTGAATAGGCTGCACTGGTCCCGATATTCCTCTGTACAGAGTTTGCTCTGAACTAACATCTAGTTAGGCTCAAACGTGCACTTTGTATCACTAAAAAGTATAAGTTTTAAAATTTTGGTTGATATTTCATTCTGTCTTATTTTTGCAAAGGTTTGCATGAAATGAAATGTAATAATCCCACTGTATTAGCTCTAGAATTATCTTCGTACAATGCCATTTATTTCAATTAGTGAAATGTTTAATGGAGCATATGCAAACAGTTCCAGAGGCAGTATTTCAAGATTTGTTCTGGCAAGAAAGAACATAGAGTGCAGAAGGAAGCCATTCAGCCCATTAAGTCTGCACCGGCCCACTTAAGCCCTCCGTTCTACCCTATCCCCATAACCCAATAACCCCTCCAGACACTAAGGGCAATTTAGCATGGCCAATCCACTTAACCTGCACGTCTTTGGACTGTGGGAGGAAACTGGAGCACCCGGAGGAAACCCACACAGAGAACGTGCAGATTCCACACAGACAGTGACCCAGCAGGGAATCAAACCTGGGACCCTGGCACTGTGAAACCACAGTGCTATCCACTTGTGCTACCATGCTGCCCAAGAGTTGAACCATCCAACTGGTCATTGAGACAAAGAATGTGCTACGAGAGTTCAGCGGCTCTTGTGATTTGGAGAAATGAGATTTACTTTTGTGAAGAACCCCACTGATATTAAATGTGAGCCTCTCCCAAAACCCAGGGGGGTAACATGGAACATGGGTTCTTAATGGTGTATATTTTCAATTTGGTATAATGTGAGAAAAGATATGCAAACCAGTGAGAAACAGTTCAGTCTTGTGCTGATCAATCAATAAAGAATATTTATGAACTTAAAAAAAACACATAAGTAGATGATAATGCACTGCAACAGTACACTTAACTGCAATGACTTCACATGAAGTTAACCCTTGTTCCCAGCTACCTATGTTTCCTGAACTCTGATAAATTCCCTTTTTCCCCAAACAACATCCAATATTGTAAAACTCCATGAGCTAAATCCGCCATATAGTTACCACCCACAGGTTATTTTCCAAGTTTGCGAAGACCATCTTCAATTCAACATAATCATAGATTATCATAGAATTTACAGTGCAGAAGGAGGCCATTCGGCCCATCGAGTCTGCACCAGCTCTTGGAAAGAGCACCCTACCCAAGGTCAACACCTCCACCCTATCCCCACAACCCAGCAACCCCACCCAACACTAAGGGCAATTTTGGACACTAAGGGCAATTTATCACGGCCAACCCACCTAACCTGCACATCTTTGGACTGTGGGAGGAAACCGGAGCACCTGGAGGAAACCCACGCACGCACAGGGAGGACGTGCAGACTCCACACAGACAGTGACCCAAGCCGGAATCGAATCTGGGACCCTGGAGCTGTGAAGCAATTGTGCTATCCACAATGCTACCGTGCTGCCCCAAATGGTTCCTCTTTGTGAGAATTTCTGTTGAAACGGCAGATTTTAGCTACAATTTGTTTTGTGGAAAGCCTGTCTCTAACACCTATTTCTACCCACCATTGTTTTCCCCTCGTCACTCAGGTAAATACTAGGGGCAGCACGGTAGCCTTGTGGATAGCACAATTGCTTCACAGCTCCAGGGTCCCAGGTTCGATTCCGGCTTGGGTCACTGTCTGTGCGGAGTCTGCACATCCTCCCCGTGTGTGCGTGGGTTTCCTCCGGGTGCTCCGGTTTCCTCCCACAGTCCAAAGATGTGCAGGTTAGGTGGATTCGCCATAATAAATTGCCCTTAGTGTCCAAAATTGCCCTTAGTGTTGGGTGGGGTTACTGGGTTATGGGGATAGGGTGGCGGTGTTGACCTTGGGTAGGGTGGTCTTTCCAAGAGCCGGTGCAGACTCGATGGGCCGAATGGCCTCCTTCTGCACTGTAAATTCTATGATCTATGATCTAGTTTTCCTACTGCTATGCTGATTCACATATCAAAAACACCCCTTCAGGCAGCTGCACTCCTATCGGTCCCCCTTTCATTCAGTTTCTTTACTTTATTTTATGCCAATTTAATTTTTAATCTTGAATTTACTCAATATTTGAATCTTTCTTTTATTCCATCATCTTCACACCTTCCCTCTTTTAAAAAAAATGAAACATCATAATTTGAAAGTCGATTTCATTTCTCAACCATTTCTGTCAGTTCTACATTATCTAACATTGCGCAGATTTAAAAGCATGCATTAATATAAAATATACCCCAATGTATTTACATAAAAGGTCCCCCAATAGCCTTTTGCACTTGTGACAGTGCATCAACAATGATGTTCCCTCTCCCAGTCATATGAATGATTTTCAAATTCAACAGTTGCAGTAACAGGCTCTTTCTAAATGGCCTGGTCTTTGAAAACCTCTTCAGAAATTTGGGGTGATTTTAATCTGTACATATGCTTTTTTTTGCTGCTGAATTACAGGCGACATAAATCTCAAAATGTTGTAATGCCAGTCCCAAAACTTAAAGTTTCTTTTTCAATGGTAGAATGCTTCCGTTAATGAGGATTTAATCGACTTGAGAAATACCCCATGGGCTTCTCGATTCCAAGTTCATCTTCCTGCAACAACACAACCCCCAAATTAATGTCACGAGCACCCACAGCCATTTTAAACTGTTTGTCATCATTTGGTGCAGCGAACACTGATGCTGTTGTCAACACAGGTTTTAAATGTTGGAATGCAATTTGGCAGTCCCCTGTCGAGTTAAACTTCTTCTTCTTCTTCAATAGTCTTCCATTAGTGGCCCCATCTTACTGCTAATGTCCGGCACAAGCTTACCCTACAATCCATTCATTCCCAAAAATCTTTTCTTGTTGTAGGTTCTGTAAAATCCAAAATGGTCTGCATTTTTGCATCTCATGGAACCATCTGACCATGTCCCTCGGTATGTCCTAAATATGAAAATTCAGCTTTGGCAAATTCGCCTTTGGCCAAATTCATGACTAGATTAGCTTCCTTTAAGTGTTCAAATGGTTCCTTCAGATTTTGCTGATGTTCTTCCCAACATCAACTGAACACCACTGAATCATCAATGTCTACCTCACAATGGCTCGATCCCTGGATAACTTCATTCGTTAGTCTCTGAAATATTGCAGATGTGTTCTGCATTCCGAGCGCATATCTTTGAATTAATAAAGTCCATTTGGTGTTACAATTGCTGATATCTCCTTTGTCCTCTCAAACAAAGGTACCTGTCAATATACCTTTAACCTGGCTGTTTCTCTAATTAATATTGACTGTCCAACTCTTTCAATGCAATCATCAAACCGTAGTATATGAAACATAGAAACACTCATAGAAAACAGAAACAGAAGGAAGCCAGTCGGCCCCTCGAGCCTGCTCCCCATCCATTATGATCTGAAATTTTTACATTCATGGCAGGTGATGCGGTCATCTTTGACCCCACCAGTTCCGCTCTGTTCCCAGTGGTTATGGGTGACTTTGTCCGGGCCGAGAGAGGGCAGAATAACAGTGATTGTGCAGCACTGTGTTGTAGTGATGTGCTACAGCTGAATTGCAGAGGTATGTGGCAGCAGCAGGAACTCGGTGTGACACTGGCATCATGCCATGTGTGAGAGGGTGAGGGATCTGGATGCCAGGCTTGAGTTGTCCATTTGTGCAACCCCTAAGGCGGTTAGTGTCACTTCAGGCTGCCATCCTTCTACTGAATACAATTCCCCTTCAAGAGGAGCGGGCTGCCTTTAAGAGGAGAAGGTTGGCCGCTCCGTGTGCTGCATGTCAATGTTGCTCGGCCTCCTGCTGAATGTTCAGGCAGCCAGCAGCACTCAGGCCGACACCAAGATCCTGTAAACAAGGGGCAGTACCAGGTTTTCATGCTGCCTAACCTCATGACGACGAGGGTTACCAGGCCATGAATTTTGACTCCCCCCCCCCCCCCCCCCCACCCCGTCCGCCCGTCCGCCCCCACACCTAAAACAATGGCACTGACCAATTTATAGCCCAATACGTTGAATGCCCTCCCTCTGGGTTGTTCAACCCAATAGTTAATTGCAGCAAACAATAAAGAAATCTGTTGATTAACAAAAAATTAATGTGTGCATATTTCTAAACCTCATCTATTTAAACACGTAGATTAGCAGACTAAGTTGAAGTACCAATTATGTCCTAATTGCCTGAAAATGTTTGCCCGAGTGTCTTCATGTTTTATAAGTGGGAGAAGTACGGTCGTTATTTGCATATGCTCAAGAGTTGTTCAAGTTTGTTTTTGCATTCAAATTTTATATGCTGTTTTATTCCTGAGCCTTTGTCAGCTTACCGTCTTCCCACACTGCTCTGTATGTGTGGAGTGCTTTGCTGTGAGCTTTATTGGTACTTGTTACAATGCAAATTTATACTTTATACCTGAAGAATGACTTGCATTTATATGGCACCTTTTAAAATGTCCCAAGGTGCCGCTCAGCAGCATTATGAGACACAATTTGACACCAAGTCACAGAGGGCAGGATGAGGGCAGGTGTCCAAAGGTTTGGCGAAAGAAATGGTTCTCAGTGGCTTCTTAAAGGAGGAGCTACCATAACAAAACAGATGTTCGATGAACTGAAACTTATGCACGTCATGAGGAGAGTAGATCTATTACAAATTACGTTTGTTGTTTTTGCAAATATATACAGGCAAACAATAAATCAACGCATAAAAAAAGGTATGTCATATTTATCAACACTGCAAAGTACTTTCTGAAATCAAGCAGACGATTCTTTTCCAGAGTCCTTGAGGTTGGAACTTGGTTTAATGTAACATGGGCACTTTCGTTCTATGTCCGACCAATTGGACAGCACCTACAATCTTTGGACAAGAGGCTGCACAGCGATCTTTTTTCCTTTTAAAATTGAAGTGAGTACAGACTTTCTTTCATTGTGCCTTATTAAAAGTGTGGTTTTCAGTTTACCGTGTGTACCATGTACAAAATGCGCCGCGGTAACGTGCCAAGGTTACTTTGGCCGATCTCCAAAACTTACAATCATCACCATCTTCGATGACAGGACATCAGGTGGTGTCGGGGCGATGTCACTGGATTATTAATCTGGGGACATGGGTTCAAATCCCACCACGGCAACTGGTGAAATTTTCATTCAGCTAATAAATCTGGCGAGCGTCCTTAAAATGGTGACCATTAAACTATTACTGATTGTTGTAAAAACTCATCTGGGTCACTAATGTCCTGTAAAAGAAGGAAGTCTGCCATCCTGATTTTGGCCTGGTTTACATGTGACTTCAGGCCCATGTGGTCAACTCTGAACTGCCCTCTGAAATGTCCTGTTGAAGGGAAATTTGGGAGGGGTAACAAATGTTGGTTTTGGCAGTGACCCACATGAAAGACTGAAGAAAGGAAGTTAATTTCCCATTCATAAACTACCCTGACTCAGATATCATGGATCATGGAATTTACAGTGCAGAAGGAGGCCATTCGGCCCATCGGGTCTGCACCGGCTCTTGGAAAGAGCACCCTACCCAAGGTCAACACCTCCACCCTATCCCCATAACCCAGTAACCCCACCCAACACTAAGGGCAATTTTGGACACTGAGGGCAATTTTATCATGGCCAATCCACCTAACCTGCACATCTTTGGACTGTGGGAGGAAACCGGAGCACCCGGAGGAAACCCACGCACACACGGGGAGGATGTGCAGACTCCGCACAGACAGTGACCCAAGGCAGTATCAAACCTGGGACCCTGGAGCTGTGAAGCAATTGTGCTATCCACAATGCTACCGTGCTGCCCTATAGATGGCCATTCCTTCCTTGTCACTGGGTCAAAATCTCAAAACTCTCAAGCTAATAGTATAATGGAATCAGCTGCACCACACAAGCTGGTTAAAATAACAGCACATGTCCATCTTGTCACGGAAACTAGGGATGGCAATACTTGCTGTTTTTTCCAATGGCACCTCCGTCCATAGAATCCTTCAGAGCAGAAGGAGGCTCTTCTGCCCATCGAATCTGCACCAATCCTTTGAACGAACACCCTCCCCCACCCTATCCCCATAACCCCCTTCTAACCTGCACATCTTTGGGCACGGAGAGACAAATATTTTAGCATGGCCAATCTACCTAACCCGCACCTGCACATCTTTGGACTGTGGTAGGAAACCGGAGCACCTGGAGGAAACCCACCCAGATACGAGGGTAGAAAGTGCCAACTCCACACAGACAGTCACCCAAGGCTGAAATTGAACCCGGGTCCCTGGTGCTGTGAGGCAGCAGTGCTAACTGCTGTCCTGAACAACATAACTCTTAAAAAAAAAAACCCACATGATTAATGATACGGAATTTAAACAAATCACGAAGGGACGCTTTCATTTTTTTTTTCAAATGTCAAATTGAACAGATGGAATGTTTATTTTTTGCTCATCGTAGCTGTCATCTATTGTCATGTTGTCAGATCACAGTGTAATGCAATTGGAAACATGTCAACCTTACACACAGCCTGACCTCACGTCTGCATTGTTTTGATGCTAACGCACATTCGATAGAGTATGACCTAGATTGCATTTAATACAACTTAACGTCTAGATTACACTTTAATGAAGAGATCGTACTTCAGTATGTGATATAAAGTATTGAAATTGTTTCAGATGGCCCAAAATGAGTTTTACTGCAAAAATATTAAGTTAAATTTTATTTCCCTCATTTGAATTATTATTGGTAACCATTTTATGCTCGAAGTTTCTACTACTGACAGTTAGTTACAGCCCATTGATTTAATGAGAAATATATTGCAGGTTTTTAATCATCCACAAGATGGCACTTATCCCTAGTCCAGAACACAGACCACAATTAAATCCTCTTTCCTTCAGAATTCATTTTGGATGAGTAAAATGCTTTGGAGTGCACAATTCCAATTATTTTCATTCAAAATGGTTTGTCTTGTCAGCCACTGTATTATCTACACTGCAGAATTGAAATTAATTCCAGGAGGTGAAGAAATTAAAGTATGAATGTATTGGTAAATGCAATTCTTCACTCCCAACAGAGAAACACATTTGACAGATGCGCAGCATCAGAAAATCAAAGTGACAGTGTTTTAGGCCGATAGTTTCCCGTTCCCTTTCTCGACACTTCGACACTGGATAAGCAGGCACTTCACAACACACTCATCTAAACAAAAATAAAAATCAAGGCCATTGCCTGAGGCCCGCCCCCCGATGCTCCGGCCCCGGCTGGCCGAGTTCCCGACGGCGTGGGTCGCGTGTAGTTTCACCTGTCGGGAACTCAGCGTGGCGGCTGCGGACTCAGTACAGCGCCGCCACAGTCGAATGAGGGCCGATCCGCGGGTAGGGGGGGGACATTATTCGGGGCTGGAGGCACTGCGATGGGGAGGTCTGGAACGGGCGAGGCGGCCAAGGGGGGAACTATTTCGTGAGCCGGGTCCACAAGCGGCATTCGCCATGAAGCACGGCGCGGCCGCTACAGGCCGCCGCCGCGCGCGTGTGTGGCCCTGGACCCGGCAATTCTCTGGGCCGTATCGGCAGCGAGAGCCGGATGCTCTACGCTGCCTCCCTGCTAGCCCCCAGCAAATCGTGGAACCGGTGGCCCTTTAGCTCCAGCCTTCCTGGTTAGGGAGAATAAGGTGGGCGCTGGGACCAGTGAGGGCAATGAGGCACCTGGTAACGCTGCTAGCTGCTCATCCGTCCATCGTGAACGTGGAGGCTCAAAGCAACCTCATGTCCGCGGATGAGTTGTAGCCGATTTCTGGGGCCTCCACTCAGGGAGATCTTGATGATGCAGCTCCTCTGCGAATGACATCATGCCCAGTGACAAGTTTTTCCACCTCTGTCCAGTCCTCTTTCATCACACGAGATGTCCTCCCCTTGCGTGGGTTTCCTCTCACAAGTCCCTTGTTAGGTAAATTGGACATTCTGAATTCTCCCTCAGTGTAAGCGAATTGGTACCGGAGTGTGGCGACCAGGGGCTTTTCACAGTAAATTCATTGCAGTGTTAATATAAGCCTACTTCATAGAATTTACAGTGCAGAAGGAGGCCATTCGGCCCATCGAGTCTGCACCGGCTCTTGGAAAGAGCACCCTACCCAAGGTCCACACCTCCACCCTATCGCCATAACCCAGTAACCCCACCCAACACTAAGGGCAATTTTGGACATTAAGGGCAATTTATCATGGCCAATCCACCTAACCCGCACATCTTTGGACTGTGGGAGGAAACCGGAGCACCCGGAGGAAGCCCACGCGCACACGGGGAGGATGTGCAGACTCCGCACAGGACACTTGTGACACTAATAAAGATTATTGTTATTATTATGACATTCTGAAGACAGTAACGGCAATATAACTTAAGTGATGTGTCAAGAAATTTAATTTTCATTGCATCTTCCTGATGCTTTTGAGCACAGACTTCTAGTCTTCAGGGGCTCCATTTAAACGGCCCGCCATTGCCCTCACTGGTCCCAGTGCCCACCTTATTCTCCCTAACCAAACAGCACCACCCCCCCTCGCCACCCCCCCCCCCAACCCCCCACACCTCACCGGCAGACCTGAGGCTGTCTCAGCGTGGGTCCCTGGCTGGCCGGCAGTCAATTGCCCAGCATGTGAAATTGATGTTGGCAGCCAATTGTTTGCAGGAAGGGATTTATCATGGCCAGTCCACCTAACCTGCACATCTTTGGACTGTGGGAGGAAACCGGAGCACCCGGAGGAAACCCACGCACACACGGGGAGTGATGCACGATCAATTACGCTGAAGACGAAGTGATTTCATAACTGAAGGCTTTAATCGACTAGAACTTGTTCCCCAGCAGCTTCGGTACAGAAAGTGAAGGCTGCTGGGACGGCACCGGTTCTTATACTCCGCCTGTCAGGGCGGAGCTACGTATCAACAGCCAATGGTAAACTCCTAGGTTTAACCAATGGTCATCAGCCTCTTAGGTACCGCAATACCTGATAATACCACATTCACCCCCTGTTAAAAAAGAGTCCGGCGGGGGTGGTGGCCAGTGGTAACAGTCGCCTTTAACATGGTATGACCAGTTGTGGAGGTACCGTGATACCTCCTTACAGGGCTGTCGAGAATATTGACAAAGTGTTCGTTCACGGTTAAAGTCACAGTGAAGCAATCAGTCGATCGGGTGGCCTTCGTCCTTCTGGATCGTCTGGGCTTCGGTGGTGATTCTGGTGGGGGTCCAGGTGGTTGCGACTCCGGGAGCGTGGTTTCGGCCTCCCTGGCAGCTTCGTCACCCCTAGGCGGCACTGTTGGGGCAAACGGTTGACACGGGGGGGCGCCTGTAGGGGGCGTCGGTGGGTGGGATGGCCTAGGCAGGAGCGGCGGGAGTACTGATCCTCCAGTGAGGTGCTGGGGAGGGGGGGGGGAATGGGGGTGGGGGTAATGGTTCGGGTGCGCGTTGGGTTCCGGCGAGCGCCAGGTCCTGTAGGGAGACCATATCTTGCCGGCCGTGAGGGAACGCCACGTAGGCGTACTGGGGGTTAGCGTGCAGCAGGTGGACCCTCCTCGACCAACGGGTCCGACTTGTGCGCCCGCACGTGCTTCCGAAGCAGGATGGGTCCGGGTGTCGCTAGCCAGGTTGGGAGCGAGGTCCCGGAGGAGGACTTCCTGGGGAGCGCTGGCAGGTCGGGGCCTGAAGGGGGAGTTGCGCGGCGGTCCGGAGTCTCTGGAGACTGCGGCCACGGCGCGGGCCTGGCAGACCCCCACAGAGTGGCCCTTCTTGCCGCACCCTTTGCAGGTGGCAGTGCGGGCCGGGCAGCGCGGGCGGGGATGATTCGCCTGCCCACAGAAGAAACAGCGGGGCCACGGCGGCGTTAGCGGGCCGTCTCGCCGCGCAGGCCTGCGGGGTCAGGGGCAAGGTCTGTGGGGCTGCCGCTGCGGGGTGCCACGCAGCCCAGAGGGCCGCCGCGCGGTCAGGCGCATAGGACTGCGCGTTTTGGGAGGCTACGTCCATGGACCCTGCCAGGGCCCGTGCCTCTCTAAGTCCCAGGGTGTCCTTTTCTAGGAGTCTTTGGTGGATCACTGAGGAGCTCATACCTGCTACGAAGGCATCCCTGATTAAAAGTTCCATGTGCTCGCTCCTCGAAACTTGCGGGCAGTCACTGTTTTGGCCCAGCACCAGTAGGGCCTGGTAAAAATCTTCCAACGATTCCCCGGGGCTTTGCCGTCTAGTTGCAAGCAGGTGACGTGCGTAGACCTGATTTACAGGGCGGATATAATGTCCTTTTAACAGTTTGATCGTGGCATCATAGTCCTCCGCCTCCTCGATAAGGGAGTAGATCCCAGGGCTGACCCTTGAGCGCAGGAGATGCATTTTTTGTCCTTCTGAGGGGGTGCCTCCGGCCGTTTCGAGGTAGCCTTTAAAGCATGCCAGCCAGTGTTTAAATGTTGCAGCCGAGTTCTCTGCGTGGGGGCTGAGTTGTAGGCACTCCGGTTTTATTCGGAGATCCATCCTTCCACCTTATGTCTAGTCGATTAAATTGATGCGCGTGCTATTACACTCAAAACGAAGTGATTTCATAACTGAAGGCTTTAATTGACTAGAACTTGTTCCCCAGCAGCTTCGGTACAGAAAGTGAAGGCTGCTGGGACAGCACCGGTTCTTATACTCCGCCTGTCAGGGCGGAGCTACGTATCAACAGCCAATGGTAAACTGCTAGGTTTAACCAATGGTCATCAGCCTCTTAGGTACCGCAATACCTGATAATACCACAGGGAGAACGTGGAAACTCCACAGTCACCCGAGGCTGGAATTGAACCCGGGTCCCTGGAGCTTTGAGGCTACAGTGCTAACCACTGTGCTACCCTTAATTATGTATTTATTTATGTATTTATATATATAGTCCACTTCACTTTCTGGTCAATGGTAACCCAGCATGTTAATAGTGGGGGATTCAGCAACGATAGTGCATTTGAGTTTCAAGTGGAGATGGTTAGATTTAAGATAGAGATGGTCATTGCCTGGCATTTCTGTGACGTGAATGTTACTGCTTACTTATTAGCCCAATCTTGAATAATTTCCAGGTCTTGCTGCGTGCAGGGCTAAGGCTTTTTCAATACCTGACGGGTTGCAAATGGTCCTGAACACTGTGAAATCATCTGCGAACATCCCCATTTCTGATCTTACGATAAAGCAGCTGAAGGTGGTTGGGCCTAGGACACTACCCTGATGAATTCCCGCAGCAACATCTGGAACTGAGATGGTTCACCTCCGGTGACCACAACCATCTTCCTTTCCATTAAGTTTGACACCAACCAGTGGAGAGTTGCCTGCCTGATTTCCAGTGACTCCAGTTTTGTAGGGCTCCTTGAAGCCATGCTCAAATGGGGCCTTGATCCAATGGGTTGGCACTCTCACCTCATCTCTTGAGTCAGCTCTTTTGTCCATGTTTGGGCTGATGTTGTAATGAGGTCAAGAGCTGAATGACCCTGGCGGGACCCAAACAAAGCATCGGTGAAAATGCTATTGCTGAGTAAATGCTGCTTGATAGCATTGCCGATGACCCAACTTCCATCCCTCCGTTAGTTATTGAGGGGATGGTAATTGACCAATTGGATTTGTCCTGTATTTTGTGGACAGGACCTCCCTGGCGACTTGGAATATTGTTGGGTAGATGCCAATGTTGCAGCTGTACTGGAGCAGCTTGGTCGGGGCGTGGGTGGTTCAGGAGCGACTTCAGTGTTTCTGTCAAAATGTTGCCAGGGTCCATAGACTTGGCAGTATCCAGTGCCTTCAACCGTTTCTTGATATTATGTGGATGAATCGAATTGACTGAAGACTGGCGTCTGTGATGCTGGGGACCTCCGGAGGAGGCTAAAATGGAATATCCACTTGGCATGTCTGGCTGAAGATATTTGGAATTGTTGATGCCTTGTCTTTTGTGCTGATGTGGAACTGGTTCTGCATTTAAGTGTCAACGCTTTGCTAATGCTTTTTTCCCATTGTGATAGCACGGCAGAGAAGTATCTGAACCATTCAATAATTTGAACGTCTAATAGATCAATGCGTTTTACAGAGAATCTTCAATTCAATCTGTAATCGTGATCCTTAGGGAACAATATCATCCTCCACAGTCAGCTGCTTTCCCGCTGCTGTGAAGGGAAAATGCAGGATAATCAGGACGCAAATCACAGACAGATTAAGCTGAAGAATTCCTGTGAGCAGCCTCTGGCCCCTCTCCACGAGCTGCCATTGGGGCTTCTCATCCCTGAGGGGTGAGTGGACAAGAGGTTGGCGGAAGGCCAAGAAAGTCCCGGCCTGAGACACTCCAGCCACAGATCCCAGTAGGCTGGTTCACATTGATTACGCAGCAATTCACCAAGCGCTGCACTCCTCCAGAAGAAACAATAATTGAGTTGTTCCCTCTGTCAGAAAGCTGTAGGCGCAGCTCATAAAAGATCTTGATCTGACTCAAACTCAATGCAGAAATGAATCTTGCCATCAGAGTATCTTTTGGCAACTTAGATACTCGCTGCCAGTGAAATCTCCTCCAATGTTTCCATTTCCAGATCATTGCAATCCTCCTTCTTGCAGGAGTTCTCCCAACTTCCTGCGAATCATTCTGCATATATCCTGTCAGTGACAACATATTGCACCAACAAACCAGACATTTTTTCTGTTGTTCAAATCAATCTTGGCTCCCCCAAGTGCCAACCCACATCCCCTTTCAATCTTAGTACCTGATTTCTGCTACAGCAGTTGATTTGCAGGAGGATGCTGGGAGAATTGAGTTGGTGTTTCCTTGGCCGGAATTCTCCATCCGTTGCGATTCTCTGTTCCCACTGCCAGCGCATCCCCGCCCGTGGCTTTCTTGTCGGCCTGAGGTGGCGTCAATGGGAATTCCCATTGGCAAGCGGCAGAAGTAGTGAACCCCATTGCCAGAAAAACACTGGGCTGGGAGACTGGAGAATTTGGCCCTTGTCGTTTGTTCTAGGCCATTTGCTCTTGGAGCAGGGGCCATGAAGACATTCTCTGTGCTATCTTATGAAACACTATTCAATACGTATTTGGAAAATAGGAGAAGTAGGCCATTCGGCCCCTTGAGCTATTCGGTAATGGATGTTCCTCTATGTCAATGCCACCCTTCCGCTCTCTCGCCATTCCCCTTGACGCCTTTAGGATGGAAATTTCCGGCCATTCACACTGGCAGGATATTCTGGCCCCGCCTGTGGCGCACCCCCTGCCACGGGTTTCCTGCTGGTGAGGGATGCATTCAACAGGCATTCAACAGGAAACCTCGTTGACAAGGATGGGAGCAGAAGATCTCACCGCCGGCCAATTGGGGGCCGCAAAACACGTGAGGGTTGTGTGGGAAATCCCACCCAGCACGATGTCTGGAAATCAATCTATTTTCTTCTCCGGTATATTCAGTGACCACCTTCCTTCCACAGCCTTCTGTGGTAGAGAATGCACATGTTCACCACACTCTGAGTGAAGAACCTTCTCCACACCTCAGCTCTAAATGGCCTCCCCCACACCCTGAGACCATGACAACTTTTTCTCGGCCCATTGAGCATTCCTCAATGGTTTGAGATGGTATTCGTTGCCTGAAGGCCACCTGATTCCAAGGGCAAGGATTCTGTCCCTCGGGGCTTCCTTCCGCCATAAAGCTGGAATGACGATTGCAGGCAGCAAAACCCCAACTACATTGTGAGCTGTGTGCCAGGAGAGCTGGTCTGAAACATTGCATGGAGCTACAAATTGTTACAGATTCAAATGGCCGTCTTGGACAGCCCACACCCCCTTCAGGCTGGTGCGCATTGTCTTATCTGCCAGTGCAGACTCGATGGGCTGAATGGCCTCCTTCTGCACTGTGATCTATGATCTATGTCCCCGCAAATAGAAGCAATCCAAAGAGGGCACAATTAGTACCCACCATGAGTGTCCAGTAAGATGCACTGCAGAAAATAGTTACTAGTAGTATAATACTGGCAGATTTAGGAACAGTTATGGTGGCAGTTATAGTAATCAACAATATCTTGCGATGTTTTACTCCAAAGAATGTTTTTAAAATGCGTTATGCAAATAAATAATTAATCTTTTATTGTCACAAGTAGGCTTACATTAGCACTGCAACGGAGTTACTGTGAAAAGCCCCTCGTTGCCACATTCCGGCGCCAGTTCGGGTACACAGAGGGAGAATTCAGAATTCTCAGCTTGTGCGGGAATTCAACGCGCGCTGATGGCCTTGTGCTGCATCACAAACCAGCTGTCTAGCCCACTGAGCTAAACCATCTACAATGTGTGGTTGACATGGAGACCCAGACCGTATCATTTAAGCTTTTTCATTGTTGTTCCCATGTGAAAAGAACCAGAATTACAATTTATTTTGTTCCATTCCAAAGCACTGCTTCCATTCCGTCTGCGTTGGAATAATTTGCTTCGAATTTCCATGGGGGTCTTACTGCCGTCTCCCACTGTACCTGTGGTGGAATCCCTTGAGAAGTGAAGTGTTTAAACTTTCTTCCACCATGCTTCTGCTGAAGTTATGGCAGGCGATCAGAATGTCCTGGTGTAAACTCTATCCCATGACCTTTAGTGCAACACATCACGGCATGTCCAGGGAGAACAATAAAACTTTTATGTTTCTCAGACATTCACTGGAAATAATAACTTTCAGCCTCTGTGACTGACAGTCACATAAAATTCGGACAGACTATTTGTCTCGGGCTGCAAATTATGAAGATGTTAACAGGACGTAGGATAATAAAGTGAGGCAGATAAATCACCGCAGTTTATTTAACTTGCAAACTCACACAATAAAATATCCGGAGACCTCAATAATTCTCGTAAGCTGGAACAAATGCCTGATAGAAAATGCCAACCCATGAAGCCAGACAGTCGGGGCCTGGATTTTAAACCTTGATGAGGTTAGGTGGGCGTTAGATAGAGCACCAAGCGTCGATTACCCAGCTTTATCCTGCCTTCGAGCCATTTAACCGCAGGTGAGATGGGGCACAGCAAGGCTACCCACTGAAAGGAGGCTGACTGGGAGTTGCAGTTGGTCCTTCAGTTCCTGCAGGCGGGAGATGGCCAGTCTCACTGCCCGGAGGCAGATTCCCAGCCACAGAAGGAGTAGTGGCTTGGCTGCAGGAGCCCCTTTCGATTTAAATTAGAAAAATGTTAAGAGGGTGGGAACTTTCATTTTGAAAGTTGCTCCCCGTCTCTTACCTTTCATCGTACCTGTTGCCAGCTTTCAAATTGGAAGGCCACTGATTGGCCCTGCGGCTTCCAGAGCCCAGGCCCACCGACGAGCTGGGACTCTGGCAATTAATTGGCCATTCTGGGGAACATCAGAATGAGAGACTGTTTCTCTCACAATACAATAATCTTTTCTTAATGTCACAAGTAGGCTTACATTAACACTGCAATGAAGTTACTGTGAAAATCCCCGAGTCGTCACACTCCGGCGCCTATTCGGGTACACAGAGGGAGAATTCAGAATGTCCAATTCACCTAACAAGCACGTCTTTCGGGATGAAACCGGAGCACCCGGAGGAAACCACGCAGACAGGGGGAGAACGTGCAGACTCCATACAGACAGTGAACCAAGCCGGGAATCGAACCTGGGACCCTGGCGCTGTGAAGCAACAGCGCTAACCACTGTGCTACCGTGCTGCCCCATTACTTCTGACCCTATTACATGCTCATCATGACGTTCAGACGCCTGTGGTGTTGGGCGTTCTGACACACAGATGAGCCAACACAGTTGTATATGGTACAACGCTATTTTATTTAAACCTTCTATGTACAGTTTTGTCTTGATACTCTGCACGTGGGGATTCCCTGTTTGTGATGTTAAAACAGGTCGTGTCCGTGTCCTTGTCCCCAGACCTACTGTCCACCAGGTGTTGTGTTCGTGCTTTTATATGGTTCCTGTCTTTGTGTGTGATTGGTTGTGGTGTTGTGTGTTCTGATTTGTCTGTTGGTGTGTCCATCATGATGTGTGTGTTTGACTATCATGACAACGCCCACAGAGAAACTCCTGCTCTTTGTGTTTGCATGCTCCCTGGATTCTGGACTGCCTGGCAAAGCACATATTCACCACAGTATTAGGTACAAGGCCCCTATCATGCCTGTGGACCTGAATTGTAACAATGGAAAATCAAGATGGCTACTGACACAATCAAATACAATGGTCGATGATCAATAATGTTCCAGGCACATTGGCCAGATAAAGGAGCTAAATTTTCCCTTCAAACATTGCTCAATTTCAAATGGTTAACAAATGGTACAAAGCCCGCTTGTAAGGTCAAGCGCCAATCGTACTCAATTCTCTGGTATAAGTCAACTTGCACAAATATTCACAGTCCCAGCTGCAGGATGAGGTAGGTTTGGAGTTGGCAGATGGAAAGAAAAATTATATCTAATTCATATGTAAGGGGGTGTGAATATTTAAAGGGCAAGTCAAAACAGGAGGTTGAAAATTCTGAAACTCTTAGCGAAATTTTCAAAGACATCTCAATCCTTTGGTGCCTTTGGTGAAGAATGAAAGAGCCGAGATGCGAGAGCTAGAACAATGAAACACAAGATACAGACGGGGCATGTTGGAGTCGCCGAACACCACGATAGCCCAGTTTTCCAGTGTGCTACAACGGAATGGTTGTAAGGGTAGTGATCACTATTTCACTGATCATTAGGAATGATAATGCAGATTGGTACACTGATAGAGAGAGGTTTCAGGCCCTGGTGATGTTAATGCAATTGGCCACCGCAGCTCTTTGGAGATGGTCACTGTTGAAAATGGCACGGGATTGAATTTACCTGTCTTTAACTCAAACCCCAAGAGTACACGCCCCTGTGTCATTGGGAGGTATACCAGGGATTACCAAAGAAAACTAGTAGCTTCCGAGGTAATTCCATTCGAATTCCCTTCTCGCACCTAGTGATGCACTAAGGCAGACCTTTGTCTGTTTGCACAGCTGGCAATTCCCAGAATGGTCACTAGTCTGTCACCAGGGTCTTTATAGCTTGAGGGCCGTCAATCGGCACCCAGCCTGGCTGCCCACCAGCCTCTCCCACTCTTACCCCAGCCATTGGCCTGTTTGGAAGGACTTGCAGACTGATGTACTCAATCTGTTTGACCTTTCTGGCCATCAAATCCCGGGGTGGGACTTGAACCCGCAACGCCTGGCTCAGAGGCAGGGACGCTACCCATTGCGCCACAAGGCCGCCTTCCTTGGGAATTAGGAAATGGCGAACAATCAGACAATCTATTACAATCTCAAACACTGACCTTCACACCTACAGAACCATACAGGTGATCACAGCCAGCCCAGTGAAAAAGAAAATAGTTCCGCCTCTAACATACCCAGGTAACATATCCAGGGTTATTAAATGCAGGTGCCAGGGACTACTCAGTATAGAAGAAAAGCTCAGGTGCCATTGAACCCACTTGGCATGTGTCCTCCCAAACCTAGTTTTCTAATCTAAATCAAGCTGTGTTACGGCAACACTGAAAACATTAATATCCTTGCAAAAATCATGATAATTAGTTTACAAATGCTTCAACCTCACTTATCCCTCGCAAGGATTTAACAGGGTGAACCTGGTCATCGCTGCTCCTTATTTATTTCATTCTGACATAACCAGAATATAATGGCAGTGCAGTAACAGGATCCTCTGAGCTGAAGGGTGAAAATGGGGTCCTTGATGATTCTCCGAATGGATCGGAGGAATGCTCAGAAAATGCAAGAGAAACCGGGGTAGCATTTTTGAAGTCCCAGAAATGGCTTCAGCGAAATTTCCTTTGGAAACTATTTCCTGTTCGTGCCTTAAAATTCACCCCGGTAAAGTGAATTAATTAGGCCTCTGTAATGCGTAACGTGACTTATAACCATTCCCCCAGTCTCCAAAGATCTCAAATCTTCCCCATTCTTCACTGGGACGCAACATTGCAGATGTCTGAACTGTAATCTTCTGAAGTTCTCTCATTTCAGTAATCATCCTTTAAGATTGGAAAATTGTGTACGTCACTCTGCTTTTCAAGAAAGATGAGAGAGAGAAACTTGAGAATTATCGACCAGTTAGCTGAACATGTTGTCTGGGAGTTGCTGGTGTCGAAAATTAAGGATAGGGTGATTGATCACAGCCATAGCCGATTAATAAATGGGTCATGCCTGGTGAACCTGATTGAATTTACTTGAAGAGATTACTAAAGAAGTGAACAGGGGAATGTCTCTGGATGTTATTTACATGGGCTACTAGGAGGCATTTGATAAAGTACCTCATAAGAGAGTATGAGTAAAGCCGTTGAATTGAAGGAAAATTATTGATCGAGTCAGGAAATTATCTAAGTGGAAGAGACAGAGTGGGGATAATGGGAAAAAACTCTCATTGACAGAATATGACCTGTGAGGTCCTGCAATAATCTGTATTGAAGCCTCAACAATATACTATATTTATCGATTACTTGAATGATGGAAGAGAAAGACACAAATCCAAATTTGATTGAATGTTTCGAGGTAGGGGGACTGTGATATAATTGAACAGATTAGCATTAAGAGGAGGAGGTGTTAGTGATTTTAGCGGGTTTAAAATGGATAAATTCCCAGGCCCGCAGCTGAGGTGCCAGAGGACTGGAGGGCGGCTAATTTGGTGCCATTATTCAAGAAGGGAAAAATCAGGTGATTACAGGCCAGTGAGTCTAACATGAGTGATAGGAAAATTATTGGAAAAACCTCTGAGGGAAATCATTAATCTCCACTTGGAGAGGCAAGGATTAATCAAGGATTGTCAGCATGGCTTTGTCACAGGAAGATCATGTCTAACAAATTTGATTGAGTTTTTCGAGGCGTTGACTAGGTGTGTAGATGAAAGTAGTGCAGCTGATGTAGTCTACATGGACTTCAGTAAAGCTTTTGACAAGGTCTCGCATAGGAGATTGGCCAAGCAGGTAAGCGCCCATGGGAACCATGGTAATTTGGCAAATTGGTTCTATAATTGGCTTAGTGGCAGGCAGCAGAGGGTGATGATCGAAGGTTGTTTTTTGTGACTGGTAACCTATGTCCAGTGGTGTTCCCGGCGATCGTTGGGTCCCCGGCTGTTTGGAGTGTACATTAATGATCTCGACAGGAATGTGGGTGGTATGATCAGTAAGCTCGCAGGTGACCCTAAACAACTGATGGGGAGGTAATTGGTGAGGAGGAAAGCCTTAGATACAGGATGATATAGACGGCTGGTCAGATGGGCATAACAGTGGAAAATGAAATTTGTGAGGTGAAGAATTTTAGGAGGACTAATAAAGAATATACTTTAATAAAGACAAAAAGGAGTCAGACTAGTAAAATTAAAAATACATTTATTTCTAACACACGCTATGTACATGGGGCCCAATCAAACTTTACTGATCCTCTCTCTCTGTCAGTCAGTTCCTGTCTGGCCGACCTTATATGCAACATGGTTAGCGGGGGAGCTCATACTCCTTGAGCCACACGGGGAAAACAATCAAGCCAGCCCTGTGTCTCCCGTGCAGGTTATTACATATACAATGAACGGTAGGATGTTAGGAAGTACAGAGGACCAGAGGAACCTTTGGGAACATGTTCATAGGCCTCTCAAGGCAGCAGGACAGGTAGATAATGTTGTTAAGAAGGCCTACAGAATGCTGCCCTTTATTAGCTGAGGCATAGAATATAAGAGCAGGGAGGTTATGATGGAGCTGTATAAAATGCTCATTAGGTCTCAGCTAGCATACTGTGTGCAGTTCTGGTCACCGTACTATCAGAAGGAAGTGATTGCAGTGGAGAGAGTGCAGAAGAGACTCACCAGGCTGCTGCCTGGCTGGAGTGTTTCAGCTGTGAAGAGAGGTTGGTTAGGCTGGGGTTGTTCCTCTTAGAACAGAGAAGGGGCAAACTGATTGAGGTGTACACAATTATGAGGGACACAGATTGGGCGGATAGGAACAAACTTTTCCCTTTATTAGAGGGGTCAGTAACCAGGCAGAATGTATTTAAGGTAAGGGCTAGGAGGTTCAGAGGAGTTTTGAAGAACAGCTTTTATACTCAGAGGGTGGAGGGAATCTGGAGCTCACTGCCTTGAAAGGGTAGTAGAGGCGGGAACCCTCACAACGTTTAAGAAGCATTTAGATGCGCACTTAGAAAGGTTATAGCATTCAGGGCTCCAGACCAAGTGCTGGAAAATGGAATTAGAATGGACAGGCGCTTGATGGCCGGCATAGCTTTGGCCCGCTGCCTTACATAGATGTAAAACTATGCATCCATGACGATGACTGAATTGTAAGTCGTGTAAATGGAAGCATAAAATGACAAAGATTCATAGATCAAGTGAATGGGCAAAACTGTGGGAAATGGATTTCAAATATGAGGAGAATTATTTTGGACCTCAATAGGATAATCAGAGTACTTTCTAAATGATTCAAAGCTAAAAACAGTAAAGGTCCAAAAAGACCTGGGGATGCATTAAAATCATTTTAAGATGATTAAATGTCATGAACATGAAAATAATCAAAAAGGTTAAATGGGCTGTTGGCCTTTATATATCTTGAAATCCAGAATACAAGGGGGTAGACGTCATGCTTCAGCTGTACAAAGCCCTGGTTAGACCATACCTGGAGCACTGCGTGAAGTTCTGGACGCCACACCTCAGGAATGATACACGGGCCTTGAAGGGCAGTGAGTGTGGTGATATGCATCATTGTAAATACACAAGGGGTTAATGTAATACACTACAACTAAGTAAACACTAGAGGGAGCACCGGAGATGTCATGACATGCAGACATACAGCTAATGAACACTTAGAATAGGACACAACCAATGAGCAGTCAAGACACCCAGAGGTGACACTACCACAAGGGGGCAGTCCATATATAAGGACAGGGCACACATGCTCTGCCTCTTTCCACAGGCGACACTGAGAGAGAAGGACAGGGGTTGTTTTCCTAGAATTTAGAAGGTTAATGGATCATGCGATCTAATATTTTAAGACATTAAGGGGAACAGATAGGGGAGATTGAGTTAAATTATTTCCACTGGGTGGGGAGTCTGGACCAGGGCTCATGGTCGAAAGTTAAAGTCAGACCTGACAGGAGTGAAATTAGGAGATATCTTTTCATGATAAACACGGTAAAAGTTCGGAACTCTCTTCCACAAATGGCAATCATTGCTCAAATGTTGAGTTTAAATCAGAGATAGATGGATTTTTTGCCATTCAATGGATTTAAGGATATGGGGCAAAGGTTGGTATGTGGAGTTGGGCCACGATTGCGTGGGCTGGTCGAACAGGCAGAGGGGCTAACTGACCTTCTCCAGCTCTGACGAAAACATCCATAATTTTCCTCTCATAAATACAGGACTTTTAACATCTTGCGATTTATCAACTTGTGTCCTGCAATGGCTTTGCATTTTAATAGAAGTACAGTGGGGGTTGAAACCGAGTGAATTGGAATTTGAAAATTGCTCCGGATATTTTCTCTACCATCATGACATGTAGGATGCAATTTGCATAGCTCTGCTATTTTCACATCCATTACCATATTTCTGTGTGCCAGTATTGTTACAACACCCTGGGCTAGTGCGTGGCCAATTCCAACCACACTCATCCCGGAGTCACAACACAATTGAATTAACCAATAATTCTTACAAAAATTCCCAAAGCCTTTGGCTGCCCATTAATGGCAATCGCCAGGGTTGTCAGTTTAAACACAATCACTGTTTCTTTTACCAAGAACTGTCATGAAATATGCAGTAAATCCAATTGGATAACAACAAGCTAATACCGACTACCCACCTCAACCTCCCCACCCTCTACCCACACACAGGACGGAAAAACACTGGTCGAATGGAGTGGTGAAAAATAATGAGGATGAAAGTCAAAAGTTAAGAGTCTTTGCTTCCGATCGTGTTTCTTTTAGCGCACTTTCTTCACAGTGAGCTTGCTGATTAAAGTCTCTGGTCTTCTCTGTAGAGTCATTGATTTATTCAGTGTCCCCGCAGGTTAGAGAAAGCAGTACGCACAATGCAGCAGGCTTTCTGGGGGGACACCTTGGGCGGGATTCTCCAACCGCCGCCAGGTTGGAGAATCGCTGGGGGGCGGCGTGAACCCCGTCCCCGCCGGCTCCGAATTCTCCAGCTCCGGGGATTTGGCAGTGGTGGGAATCGCGGCGTGCCGGCCAGCAGCCGCTGGCAACGCCCCCCCCCCACCCACCGCGGCGATTCTCTGCCCCACGATGGGTCGAGTGGCTGCCCGTTTTCGACCGGTCCTGCCGGCATAAATTAGAGTAGGTACTTACTGGCAGGACCTGGCTGCGCGGGCAGCCTCTGGGGTCCTCGAGGGGGCGCGGGGGGATCTGGCCCCGGGAGGTGCCCCCACGGTGGCCTGGCCCGCGATCGGAGCCCACCGATCCGAGGGTGGGCCTGTGCCGTGGGGGCGCTCTATTCTTCCGCGTCGGCCGCTGTGGTCCTCCGCCATGGACGATGCGGAGATGAATCCCCCCTGCGCATGTGCTGGGATGACGCCAGCATACACTGGCGCGCCCGTGCATGCGCCAACTTGCGGCAGCCAGCGGAGGCTCTTCGGCGCTGGTTGGCATGGTGCCAAGCCCCTTCCCCGGCGGCCGGAGCAGCGCAAACCACCCCAGTGCTGGCCTAGCCCCTGAAGGTGTGGAGGATTCCGCACCTTTGGGGCGGCCTGACACCGGGGTGGTTCACGCCACTCCTTCCCGCCGGAGCTGCCCGCCCCGCCGATTCCCGCAGAATCCTGCCCCTTACATCTCATCAAACTGGGTCTCCATTCGAGGTTCGCATTCAGGCCTCTGTCTTTCATGGGAGACAGTTGATCAATTCTGGACTCTGCCTGTACATAGATTCATCCAGGCTCCGTGCCAGTTCAGAAACACAGCCTTTCTGGATAAAAACGGAGCGGGGAGGATAGCAGATCCTTTCCTGGGGCTGCTGAGTTCAAAACTGAAGACAAACCTATTCCCGGGAGCTCTGAAAAACGTGCCTTGGGATCAGATCCAATCAGCACCTGTTACCGAGCAGAGCACAGCCTTTTGGGCCAAGTCATTGGCCACAAACCAAATCAATCAAATCGAGTCCAAGCCAATCTCTGTCATTGGTGCCAGATATCCACAGCTCCAGCTTAAACCAGAACAGAGTAGCACAGTGATCTCCTGTTGCTGAAATGATCTGCTTGAATTAAAGGCAGAGGCCACTTGCCTCAAAGACACATGTCCATTAATCATCCATGAATCAAAATTGTAACGGCAAAAATAAAAGAAAGAGGAAATAAAGTAATACACAGGGAACAAACAGCAAGGGCCCCGACAGTAGGAATCTTGCATTTTATACAAATGTGCTATGTTCCTTGCACTTAGATACTACTGAACAGTGAGATTGGGCCTGGAATTCACATTTAAGTGTTATAATCTTTTGTTTTTGTTTTTGAGATAATATTAGACATTTGGCGAATATACTCAGCTGGTCGACTCCTTTGCTGCCAATGGAAGGTTCTTCATCAATATCAAAAATATGACATTCCATTATAGGATTGCAGAGAACAAACAGTACATCACCCCCTGTAACAAACCCTTGTTTGACATTCAAGTAATACTCCATTAGGTTGTGCACTCCAGAATTGCAGTAAGATTTGGGTGATTTATATTCAGTGGCTGGGTCTACCGTTTCACACTCACTTGTTCACAACAGTTCCAGTAAGTGGTCAGTCCTGCAATCTATAAGTTGGGCTCGATTGCTTGGCTGGTGAGTGCAGAGACATGTGAACAGAGAGATCACATTTACCCCAAATGCAAACACCAGCCTCCTGAATCCCTGCTGCTTACCATTCACTGAGGTGTTGCGGCGAGCAATCCTGCAGTTCCCCCAGTCACCCCTGCTCCACACTTCAAAATTATGGCCAAAATGCAATCTTCTCAAGTCCCGCCTCCATTACTTCGGGTTGCCGAAATATTCAACTCTGGCCTGAGTATTCAGGGGCTAAAAACTATTCAATGGCTCATTAACAAATATGTATAAAATCGGAAACAAAGCTTTGACGTTCATGTTCATGATTACATGTTCAGGGAAGAATATCATTGCAAAAACCATTGAAGTGAAACAAAATAAAGGGGTTCAAACGTCTTGGGGTTAGCCTCCTAGTGCGATTGTTGGGACGCACCAGTCAGTGATTCTGCTTCTGACTCGCCCAGCCTATGGTGGAAGTCACTGTATCGGCTGCCAGAGCAACTACAAGCTATGTGGCACACAAGTGCCAGTATTAGCAGGCAGGACGATGACTACATGTGAGAAGTTTTACACACAAGAGAAGGGTCAAATCCATTAGACTGGTAAGCCAATTTTTTCATTTGTACGGCGGGGAAGGTAATCATGTTGGTTCACAATCCATTCAGCGGTTCAGCTGACACACTGTGAATTGTTGCGATACCGTCAGGAATGGACCTCACAGGCAGGGGTGTAGTATGTGGGCGATGATCCGGCTTGATTTGCCACAGTCACAATTTGACTGTTCTTCAAGTTCCACTCACGGAGCCAGTGGCCCACGCTCTAGCGGCTGAGGGTTGTCCAGATTTTCTGTGGGAGATTGAAACTGGGGCTTCACCGCTCGAGTCGAGGTTGGGGGTGGTGGTGTTTACAGTCCACCAGGCGGTGTGCCATCAGGAGGTGGGGGCAGTGGTCAGTTTGTAGGTTACAGAGTCTGTTGCAATAAAGGCTATGAGGTTTCAGATGAGTGTGTGTTCTTTCTTTGACGGCCTGTGTCAGCAGCAGTGCGCTGTTAGCTGTCAGCCAGTGGTGTTCTTGCAAACTTCAGAAGGTGCAATATGTGCTCGCACAGGAAGCCATTCAACCTGTGTTGGTCTCAGTGTCCGAGAGAAATAACTCTCATAGCTTCCAGAGGTGGATATCTACCATTGTGTGGTGACTCCTGAGCCAAGGTGAGCAGCCGCACTCTGCAGTTGACTAAGACCAGGAAGAGGGAAGCAGTGCATTGAGTGCTGGCTCTGATGCCCATGCACCCACCAGTTCTCATTCGAGATTCAATCTTTAGTTCCGGTGGTCTGAAGATGTTGCCGATTGGTCAATATACGGTCAAGGTTGAATCCAAGGTGTTTTAATGTTGGGTCATGGGTGAGTGGTTAGCTACAGAACTGGACATGAAATCCTTCCCTGACGTTAACGTCTGAATTCAGAAGTGAAATGGGTCGGTATGACCCACATTCTACTGGGTCCTTGTCCCCCTTTAGGAGCAAAGAAATTGAGGCTTGTGTGACTGTCAGGGGTCGTTACTGCCTGGACAGCGAGTCATTAAACATGTCTATTAATAACGGTATGAGCTGCTCCGAGAACCTTTTATAAAACTCGGTTGGGAAGCCACCGGGACTAGGGGCTTTGCTTTATTACAGCTGCCCAATGCCCTTCAATATTTCTCCCCAGCCTAAGGGGGAATCCAATTTATAGAACATAGAACATAGAACAATACAGCGCAGTACAGGCCCTTCGGCCCACGATGTTGCACCGAAACAAAAGCCATCTAACCTACACTATGCCATTATCATCCATATGTTTATCCAATAAACTTTTAAATGCCCTCAATGTTGGCGAGTTCACTACTGTAGCAGGTAGGGCATTCCACGGCCTCACTACTCTTTGCGTAAAGAACCTACCTCTGACCTCTGTCCTATATCTATTCCCCCTCAGTTTAAAGTTATGTCCCCTCGTGCCAGCCATATCTATCCGCGGGAGAAGGCTCTCACTGTCCACCCTATCCAACCCCCTGATCATTTTGTATGCCTCTATTAAGTCTCCTCTTAACCTTCTTCTCTCCAACGAAAACAACCTCAAGTCCGTCAGCCTTTCCTCATAAGATTTTCCCTCCATACCAGGCAACATCCTGGTAAATCTCCTCTGCACCCGCTCCAAAGCCTCCACGTCCTTCCTATAATGCGGTGACCAGAACTGTACGCAATACTCAAAATGCGGCCGGACCAGAGTTCTGTACAGCTGCAACATGACCTCCCGACTCCGGAACTCAATCCCTCGACCAATAAAGGCCAACACTCCATAGGCCTTCTTCACAACCCTATCAACCTGGGTGGCAACTTTCAGGGATCTATGTACATGGACACCTAGATCCCTCTGCTCAGCCACACTTTCAAGAACTTTTCCATTAGCCAAATATTCCGCATTCCTGTTATTCCTTCCAAAGTGAATCACCTCACACTTCTCTACATTAAACTCCATTTGCCACCTCTCAGCCCAGCTCTGCAGCTTACCTATATCCCTCTGTAACCTGCTACATCCTTCCACACTATCGACAACACCACCGACTTTAGTATCGTCTGCAAATTTACTCACCCACCCTTCTGCGCCTTCCTCTAGGTCATTGATAAAAATGACAAACAGCAACGGCCCCAGAACAGATCCTTGTGGTACTCCACTTGTGACTGTACTCCATTCTGAACATTTCCCATCAACCACCACCCTCTGTCTTCTTTCAGCTAGCCAATTTCTGATCCACATCTCTAAATCACCCTCAATCCCCAGCCTCCGTATTTTTTGCAATAGCCTACCGTGGGGAACCTTATCAAACGCTTTGCTGAAATCCATATACACCACATCAACTGCTCTACCCTCGTCTACCTGTTCAGTCACCTTCTCAAAGAACTCAATAAGGTTTGTGAGGCATGACCTACCCTTCACAAAGCCATGCTGACTATCCCTGATCATATTATTCCTATCTAGATGATTATAAATCTTGTCCCTTATAATCCCCTCCAAGACTTTACCCACTACAGACGTGAGGCTCACCGGTCTATAGTTGCCGGGGTTGTCTCTGCTCCCCTTTTTGAACAAAGGGACCACATTTGCTGTCCTCCAGTCCTCTGGCACTATTCCTGTAGCCAATGATGACATAAAAATCAAAGCCAAAGGTCCAGCAATCTCTTCCCTGGCCTCCCATAGAATCCTAGGATAAATCCCATCAGGTCCCGGGGACTTATCTATTTTCAGCCTGTCCAGAATTGCCAACACCTCTTCCCTACGTACCTCAATGCCATCTATTCTATTAGCCTGGGGCTCAGCATTCTCCTCCACAACATTATCTTTTTCCTGAGTGAATACTGACGAAAAATATTCATTTAGTATCTCGCCTATCTCTTCAGACTCCACACACAATTTCCCATCCCTGTCCTTGACTGGTCCTACTCTTTCCCTAGTCATTCGCTTATTCCTGACATACCTATAGAAAGCTTTTGGGTTTTCCTTGATCCTTCCTGCCAAATACTTCTCATGTCCCCTCCTTGCTCGTCTTAGCTCTCTCTTTAGATCCTTCCTCGCTACCTTGTAACTATCCATCGCCCCAACCGAAACGTCACACTTCATCTTTACATAGGCCTTCTTCTTCCTCTTAACAAGAGATTCCACTTCCCTGGTAAACCACGGTTCCCTCGCCCGACACCTTCCTCCCTGTCTGACCGGTACATACTTATCAAGAACACGCAGTAGCTGATCCTTGAACAAGCCCCACTTATCCAGTGTGCCCAACACTTGCAGCCTACTTCTCCACCTTATCCCCCCCAAGTCACGTCTAATGGCATCATAATTGCCCTTCCCCCAGCTATAACTCTTGCCCTGCGGTGTATACTTATCCCTTTCCATCATTAACGTAAACGTCACCGAATTGTGGTCACTGTCCCCAAAGTGCTCTCCTACCTCCAAATCCAACACCTGGCCTGGTTCATTACCCAAAACCAAATCCAACGTGGCCTCGCCTCTTGTTGGCCTGTCAACATATTGTTTCAGGAAACCCTCCTGCACACACTGTACAAAAAACGACCCATCTATTGTACTCGAACTATACATTTTCCAGTCAATATTTGGAAAGTTAAAGTCTCCCATAATAACGACCCTGTTACTTTCGCTCATATCCAGAATCATCTTCGCCATCCTTTCCTCTACATCCCTAGAACTATTAGGAGGCCTATAAAAAACTCCCAACAGGGTGACCTCTCCTTTCCTGTTTCTAACTTCAGCCCATACTACCTCGGAAGAAGAGTCCCCATCTAGCATCCTCTCCGCCACCGTAATACTGCTCTTGACTAGCAGCGCCACACCTCCCCCTCTTTTGCCTCCTTCTCTGAGCTTACTAAAACACCTAAACCCCGGAACCTGCAACATCCATTCCTGTCCCTGCTCTATCCATGTCTCCGAAATGGCCACAACATCGAAGTCCCAGGTACCAACCCACGCTGCCAGTTCCCCTACCTTGTTTCGTATACTCCTGGCATTGAAGTAGACACACTTCAAACCACCTACCTGAACGCTGGCCCCCTCCTGCGACGTCAAATCTGTGCTCCTGACCTCTATACTCTCATTCTCCCTTACCCTAAAACTACAATCCAGGTTCCCATGCCCCTGCTGCATTAGTTTAAACCCCCCCAAAGAGCACTAACAAATCTCCCCCCCAGGATATTTGTGCCCCTCAGGTTCAGATGTAGACCATCCTGTCTGTAGAGGTCCCACCTTCCCCAGAAAGAGCCCCAGTTATCCAAAAATCTGAAACCCTCCCGCCTGCACCATCCCTGTAGCCACGTGTTTAAATGCTCTCTCTCCCTATTCCTCATCTCACTATCACGTGGCACGGGCAACAACCCAGAGATAACAACTCTGTTTGTTCTAGTTCTGAGCTTCCATCCTAGCTCCCTGAAAGCCTGCCTGACATCCTTGTCCCCTTTCCTACCTATGTCGTTGGTGCCAATGTGGACCACGACTTGGGGCTGCTCCCCCTCCCCCCTAAGGACCCGGAAAACACGATCCGAGACATCACGTACCCTTGCACCTGGGAGGCAACATACCAAACGTGAGTCTCTCACGCTCCCACAAAATCTCCTATCTGTGCCCCTGACTATAGAGTCCCCAATTACTAATGCTCTGCTCCTCTCCCCCCTTCCCTTCTGAGCAACAGGGACAGACTCCGTGCCAGAGGCCCGTACCCCATGGCTTACCCCTGGTAAGTCGTCCCCCCCACAAGTATCCAAAGCGGTATACTTGTTTCTCAGGGGAACGACCGCAGGGGATCCCTGCACTGACTGTTTTTTCCCAGTCCCTCTTACAGTTACCCACCTATCTCCAATCTTTGGTGTAACTAATTCCCTGAAGCTGCTATCTATGACCCCTTCTGCCTCCCGAATGATCCGAAGTTCTTCCAACTCCAGCTCCAGTTCCCTAACTCGGTCTTGGATGAGCTGGAGATGGCAGCACTTCCTGCAGGTAAAATCAGCAGGGACACTAACTGCATCCCTCACCTCAAACATCCTGCAGGAGGAACATTGCACTCCCTTCCCTGCCATTCCTCTAACTTTCTACCAAGATCTGGCTAACAACTAAATTAAATTTTTGTAAAAAATAATAATAATATAATAAAAATATGGTACTTACCTCAGACCAATGGGTTTTATTATTAGGTTAGAGGAGGAGGGCGGGTGGGAGACACTACACGTGTAGTGTCTCGGGTTTCCTCTCCACCAGAATTTATTGGTGAGGGTCTTCCCAGACGTCCGCGGGTCGACTTCCTGATCCCGCCTAAAAAACTAATTTAAAAAAAAAGAAAAATTCTCAGCTCCTGCTGAAACTGACTCACCACTCACCAGCTGTTCTCCCGCCGAAATCGACTGGCCTGCCCCTGCAAAGAGAAGTGCTTTTAAAGGTTGACTTACCTCCCAGCAACCTCCTTCCGCAATGCTCCCGCTGAAACTGACTAACCAGCTGCTCTCACGCCGCCGAAATCGACTGGCCTGCCCCTGCAAAGAGAAGTGCTTTTAAAGGTTGACTTACCTCCCAGCAACCTCCTTCCGCAATGCTGTCTCCTCCCTTCCTTGATGGTTGGGATATGTAGATCATCTAAAAAACTCATCATACCTGATGTGTTTGGAGCAGGCTCTAACTCATACAATTCACAGTAATATGGGCTGAAAGCCACATTAACCTGGAGCGGAGCAGAAACCAGATTACCCTCCTTCTGGAGGAATTGCGGATAGCGATGAGGACTGTCAGAGGATACAGCAGGATTTAGATTGTTTGGAGACTTGGGCGGAGAGATGGCAGATGGAGTTTAATCCGGACAAATGTGAGGTCATGCATTTTGGAAGGTCTAATGCAGGTAGGGAATATACAGTGAATGGTAGAACCCTCACGAGTATTGAAAGTCAAAGTGATCTAGGAATACAGGTCCACAGGTCATTGAAAGGGGCAACACAGGTGGAGAAGGTAGTCAAGAAGGCATATGGCATGCTTGCCTTCATTGGCCGGGGCATTGAGTATAAGAATTGGCAAGTCATGTTGCAGCTGTATAGAACCTTAGTTAGGCCACACTTGGAGTATAGTGTTCAATTCTGGTCGCCACACTACCAGAAGGATGTGGAGGCTTTAGAGAGGGTGCAGAAGAGATTTACCAGAATGTTGCCTGGTATGGAGGGCATTAGCTATGATGAGCGGTTGAATAAACTCGGTTTGTTCTCACTGGAACGAAGGAGGTTGAGGGGAGACCTGATAGAGGTCTACAAAATTATGAGGGGCATAGACAGAGTGGATAGTCAGAGGCTTTTCCCCAGGGTAGAGGGGTCAATTACTCGGGGGCATAGGTTTAAGGTGAGAGGGGCAAGGTTTAGAGTAGATGTACGAGGCAAGTTTTTTACGCAGAGGGTAGTGGGTGCCAGGAACTCGCTACCGGAGGAGGTGGTGGAAGCAGGGACGATAGTGACATTTAAGGGGCATCTTGACAAATACATGAATAGGATGGGAATAGAGGGATACGGACCCAGGAAGTGTAGAAGATTGTAGTTTCGTCGGGCAGCATGGTCGGCACAGGCTTGGAGGGCCGAAGGGCCTGTTCCTGTGCTGTACATTTCTTTGTTCTTTGTTCTTTGTTCTTCCGAATTACAGGGATCTGTTGAGAGGTGATTTGCCACTTGAGCTGATGCGCCTGGACATCTCCCCATGTTCGTAGAAGGTGCCCCTGGGATGCCATATATGACGCACAGCCTTACCGATAGATATCAGTTCAAATTGGAGCTGTAATTGTTTCCTGTGTGCCAGTAGCTCCGCCGTTGGGGCAAGTGATTATTGACGGAGTCCACCAGCCTCTGTTGCTCCAATCTATCCATTTTCATGGTGTGAGCGTGATCGAAAATAATTTTCCCCCCTTATGACGGCCTTTAGGCCCTCCCAGAGCGTTGAAGGAGAGACTGACACCGACTTGCTGAGCTTGATAAAGTCGGCTATGGCAGCAAACGCTCACAAAATTTGTCCTCGGACATCAATGTGGTGCCTCGTCTCCAAGGTGGGTGTTGGAAAGGGCCAAAATCAAAGCATAAATCAACAAAATGAGGGGCTTGGTCGGAGATGATAATGTTTGGTTGCCACCATTGTAGGGAGATGGGCCTTATCGACAATAAAAAAAATCAATTTGGCAATAAGCACGGTGGATCTACGCACCAAACCAAAATTCTGTCAGTGCCTTGGCCATCCGGGGGGGTTCAGAGATTTTGGTACGGAACAATCCAATTTAGGGCGCTAGACACAGTTCAGGTCGCCTCCCAGAATCATCCGGCGTGAATCCAGGTCAGGGAGGGAGTTCACAAGTGAGTTTATAAAACTTGGGTCATCCCAGTTGGGGGCACAATTGTTTACTCGGAATATCTGGAGTGTTGACCAATGAACCCCAGACAATACTATAACGACCATTAGGGTCAACTGTAACCCGAGAGGAGGAAGATTGTATTATTTTATGAATGAGAGTTGCCGAGCCTCTGACACTCCTGTTAAAACTGGAGGGAAAGGCCTGTCCCACCCAGTTTTTACGAAGCCTTGTCTGTTCCTTGACACACAGATGGATTTCCTGTAAAAACACATCAGAGTTTAGATCCTGAAAATGGGCAGAAATCTGAGCCCATTTCACTGGGCCATTTAGATCCCGAACATTCCAGGTTACAAAGTGAAGTGGAGGTCCCACATTCCCCCCTAATCCGGATCTGATAATAACCAATAACACGATTCAAAGAAAATGACTTGGTACAAGAACATTCTAAATTCAAAAAATATGCTTGGCAGGAATTTTTTAACCTACCAGCCAATCTCCTGTTGAATGATCATTCTCGACAGTTTAGAGAACACAGTCACTATCCTACCTCCATCTGATGCTTTCACACTGCTGATTCTCTCTGTCTCTCCATTCTGCGTCTATCTCACTTTTTGTTCTCTGCTTCTTCTCTCTCTTTAGTCACTCACTCAACGCTAACTCTGCTCCCCTTAAGGAAGATGTCAAGAGGCCTGAATACCCATCATCTACCCCAGTCCTCTCCCAACACCCTACCTAACCTCCTTCCTCAGATGCTATCAAAATGTAACTTGTCATTAAAGTTTAAATTAGAATGGGGGAAGAAGCTGCTTCTACGACTTTTTCTATATTTGTGTTAAGCCTCACAAGTGTTAACAATTACAATTATCAGATACATCAGGGGCGAGATTCTCCGACCCCCCCCCGCCGGGTCGGAGAATCGCCGGGTGCTGGCTGAATCCCGCCCCCGCCGGTTGCGGAATTCTCCGGCACCGGATATTCGGCGGGGGCGGGAATCGCACCGCGCCGGTTGGCGGGTCCCCCCCGTGATTGTCCCACAGCTAAAATGCCTGTCCCGCCGGTGTAGATTAAACCACATACCTTACCGGCGGGACAAGGCGGCACGGGCTGGCTCCGGGGTCCTGGGGGCGATCTGGCCCCGGGGGGTGGCCCATGCTGGCCTGGCCCGCGATTGGGGCCCACCGACCTGCGGGCGGGCATGTGCCGTGGGGACACTCTTTTCCTTCCGCCTTCGCCACGGTCTCCACCATGGCGGAGGCGGAAGAGACTCCCTCCACAGCGCATGCGCGGGGATGCCGTGAGCGGCCGCTAACGCTCCTGCGCATGCACCGCCCGGAGATGTCATTTCCGCGCCAGCTGGCGGGGCACCAAAGGCCTTTCCCGCCAGCTGGCGGGGCAGAAATTCGTCCGGCGCGGGCCTAGCCCCTTAAGGTTGGGGCTCGGCCCCCAAAGATGCGGAGCATTCCGCACCTTTGGGGCGGCGCGATGCCCGACTGTTTTGGGCGCCAGTCGGCGGACATCGCGCCGATACCGGAGAATTTCGCCCCTGATTAGCAAGGGGAGATGGTAGTGTAGTGGTAATGTCATTGCACATCTCGAGGCCCAGGTTAATGCCCTGGGGTTGTTGGTTCAGTGGTGTTGTGTTCTCTGATATAACCGTTGTAATGATTTACACAGAACATCGAGTTGTTTAACTGAAAAGATGATTTATTAACAAACACATGGAAAGATAATTGACAGACTATGATACAGACAATGGCTACTAAATTAAGTCAGTGAATTCTCCTGGAGCTCCTCTAAGTGCGACTGACCTCTCGTATGTCTTACTACCAACTGGCGGGTATCTCAAGTCATGTGATAGATGTTTGACACCACCAGCTGGTTGGAGGTTGCATTGCTAACTATATGCAGAACTGTGCACAGGAACAACACCAGGGGCGGGATTCTCCGACCCCCCCGCCGCTCCGACGCCGGCTGCCGTATTCTCTGGCGCCGGTTTTCAGGCGGGGGCGGGATCATGCCACGTCGGTCGGGGGCCGTTGGCAGCAGCCCCCCCCGGCAATTCTCTGGGCCCCGATGGGCCGAGCGGCCGTCGGTTTCTGGCAAGCCCTGTCGGCGTGGATTGGACTTGGTCCCACACGGCGGGACCTGGCAGGTAAGTCGGCTGGTGTGGTCCTCGGGGAGGGCGCGGGGGGATCCGACCCCGGGGGGTGGGGCCCCACGGTAGCCTGGCCCGCGATCGGGGCCCACCAATCTGCAGGCAGGCCTGTGAAGTTGGGGCACTTCTTCCTTCCGCGCCGGCCCCTGTAGGACTCCGCCGTGGCCATCGCGCCGATTCGGGACAATCCTGCCTCACAAATGGCAGCTGGGAGAATTCAACTTAAAGCAATTACATTATTTACATTGGATTGGATTGGATTGGATTTGTTTATTGTCACGTGTACCGAGGAACAGTGAAAAGTATTTTTCTGCGAGCAGCTCAACAAATCATTAAGTACATGGGAAGAAAAGGGAATAAAAGAAAATACATAATAGGGCAACACAACATATACAATGTAACTACATAAGCACTGGCATCAGATGAAGCACACAGGGTGTAGTGTTAATGAGGTCAGTCCATAAGAGGGTCGTTTAGGAGTCTGGTAACAGTGGGGAAGAAGCTGTTTTTGAGTCTGTTCGTGCGTGTTCTCAGACTTCTGTATCTCCTGCCCGATGGAAGAAGTTGGAAGAGTGAGTAAGCCGGGTGGGAGGGATCTTTGATTATGCTGCCCGCTTTCCCCAGGCAGCGGGAGGTAAAAAGCTGGAATTGGAACCTGGGCCGGGATTCTCCCCGTACCGGCGCCAAAGAGTGGCGTGAACCACTCCCGGCGGGGGGGAGGGGGGGGGGAACAGAATCCCGCCCCTGGTCCCAGTAATGGTGATCTTGATGTTGTCATAACCCGCCTGGTTCGCGAATGTCCTTTGGGGAAGGAAATCCGCTGTCCGAACCTGGCCTGGCCGATGTGGTGACTCCAGACAGACAGCCATGTGGTTGATTCTTTACTGCTCTCAGAAATGGCACAGCAAGCCACTCAGTTCAAGGGCGATTAGGATGGGTAACAAATACCGGCCTTGCCAGCAACGCCCAAGTGCCATGAAAGAATAAATAAAAACAAAATGACTTTTCCTAACCATCAGATGAAGCTAATTAATGGGTTCAAAATGTAATTCCTGAGTTTTATTTTAAATTCAAGAAATATTAAAAGAAGAAGAACACTTCTGAAGGAGTAAAACAAAAGCTACAACATGGGAGCAATTGGAAGATTTGATTTTGTCTCTCTTGAAGGCACAAGCACGCAATCTCTCTCTCACACTCTGTTTTGGATTATACATTTTACCTCAGTAAAGATTTTTTATTTTTCTCATGTTTCTTATTTTTCAAACATAATTGAAGATATTCTACTGAGCAGAACCTGCTTGGGGGTGGGGGGGGGGGGGGAATGAAAATTAAATTCAGCTGTCTGAATGGTACCAATACATCTTAGGAAATGAGGTACATCGCACATGCTCAGACTGCATAATTAGAATGCAGCTCAGGGAGTCACAGCTCCGAGCAGACATATCTCCCTGACGCTCTTTGAGTTAAGAGGATGCTTTCACGTAAAATCTTCAATGACGAGATTAAAAAGAGACAAAAAAAAATTGGATTGGATCATTATAATCATGGTGTCGTGAAGTATGTATTTTTTTTTCACTTTACACCCTTATTTTTAATATTGGTAATATCAGTTACTGAGAGATAAAAACGATCCCCGAAGAAAATGCACTGAGGGTGATTTATGAAACCCAGTGTAAGATTGCGTGATCTCTGCAGAATGTGCTTCACCTATATACACGACCGAGTGTCAATGTATCACACAGCATGATGCCTTTTAACATTCAGGGTAACTATCACAGTGCCTCCTACAGGAGTAAGAGATATTAATCATGGGTTCACAATGAAATGTCTTCTCCATGTACAGAATGTAATACGTTACAAATCGATACCACAAAACCTGCTTTGACCGAGAAGCAAAAGCCCATTGTTTCTTTAATGTTGTCACTTTCGACAAGCTGACCAAAGACAGAGGGGCCCTATGTTATTTGACTGCAATCCTGACTATGCTGAAAACAAAGGGCAGCCATGAGGCAAACGGAAATAGACAAATCTTTGTCCAAGGCTTGTTTGGCTCACTTTTTAAGTGGGCCGAGGAGTAGGCAGTCAGCAGCCCGGCCTGACAGAGGTGAGAAGATTATTTAAATATTTATTTACGGGCAGCACGGTGGCGCAGTGGGTTAGCCCTGCTGCCTCACGGCGCTGAGGTCCCAGGTTCGATCCCGGCTCTGGGTCACTGTCCGTGTGGAGTTTGCACATTCTCCCCGTGTTTGCGTGGGTTTTGCCCCCACAACCCAAAGATGTGCAGGCTAGGTGGATTGGCCACGCTAAATTGGAAAAAAATGAATTGGGTACACTAAATTTATGTTAAAAATAAATATTTATTTATCTGGCACCCTGCCCCCTATTGTAGGTGCCTGACCCCATTTTTTACTAATGGATGGACAAGTTCTATATGTACCTCACCCATTGGTTCATGACATGGAGGAGCCCAATCAGTCGTCCTTAAAGGCACAGTTAAGACAACTCCAAAATCATGCCACTGCGGCCTCATTTGGGGGGCTCCTCATGGGATTGCTGCTGCGTTGGAATACAACAAATCAAATTGAATGGCAAAACAGCATCGAGGGACTGAATGGCTTCCTCCTGTTCCTATGTTCTTGAAAGACAGACTGAAGGTCATTCTCCAGCGGGTTCAAGTTGCAAGACGAGATTCTAATATAGGGCCAGGATTTTACGTTACTTGGGTGAGTGCATATGTGCCCGATCCGGAAGTGCATACAATTGGGCAAGATGACAGCGAGCGCATGTCTTGACATCACCGCGGCCTCACACGATATTTTAGGCGGTGGGAGAGGCTATCTGTCAGAAACGCGCTTGCCCACAAGCAAGAAACCAATTTAAATTGATTAAACAGCAAATGACTGGGATGTTACGTTGCCCGTCTGACTGAACAATGTGTAGATTGGCCAAACGGCCTCTCTATTTAAGCTGCAACCTCGATCTAGTGCGGGATGGAGGTCGGGGCTCAAATAGAGCTATCAAATGTGTCCGGGGACTGAGGCCAGTGTATGGTTGTGCCGACTAGAAACAGGTGGCATTGTTGTCCCAGTGATATTTATTTTTTACTGGTCAGCTGCTTCCTCAGACCGTTCGGTAATGGCAGCTGCCGGAGGGAGCCCAGTGAAACTGAGTTCGCACAGTCCCTTTTCATGCCGATTGCCCTCTTCCACTGTCCCCAAAAGTGTTCAGCCTTTTAATAATAATAATAATGTTTGTTGTCACTGGTAGACTTACATTAACATTGCAATGAAGTTACTGTGAAAAGCCCCTAGTCGCCACACTCCGGCGCCTGTTCGGGTACACAGAGGGAGAATTCAGAATGTCCAATTCACCGAACAAACACGTCTTTCGGGACTTGTGGGAGGAAACCGGAGCGCCCGGAGGAAACCCACGCAGACACAGGGAGAACGTGCAGATGCGCACAGACAGTGAGTCAAGCCGGGAATCGAACCTGGGCCGCTGGCGCTGTGAAGCAACAGTGCTACCCACTGTGCTACCGTGCTGCCCACTTTACAGATTGAGTTTCATGCTGGATGGACGGGAAGATGGTGCCATGGTCGTTTTGTCGCTCGACTAGTTAAACCAGAGACCCAGAGCAATACTCAAGGGTTAAAATCCCGCCATGGTGAAATTTGAATGCGAATATCTGGAATTAAAAGTCTGGTGATGACCATGAAACCATTGTCGATTGTTGTTAAAACCCTTTTTTTTCTGTTAGGAAAATAAAGGTCGTTTGAAAGAATTTATATTTGTATTAGTAAACATTACAAATATTGTATAGTTTTAAGTGGGTTTAATTTAGTGTTTCTATGCCAGGAAGGGTAAAACCTATAGTTAGATTCAGCTAGACAAAGGTATTTGTCTGTGTGGGGGTTGGTTTCAATTCCAACTGTGATACTATTGTGTTTAGAGAGGGCTACAGCATGAAGAGTAAATAAACCAGAAGAGGTTCTTAGCAACTGGGGCCTTGTAAGGTAGAGAAGCTTTTAAGTTTTAGTTCAGTTAATTTGATTACAGTTCGAGACAGGTAGTGAGAGAGAAGGCAGCTCTCATAGCTCTGTTAGAAGCAATTGGTTTTAGAAGGTTAAAGTGGGAACATTTTTCTCAGCCTTGCTGGAAGTAAAGCCATAGTATAGGGTTATAGTTAAGAAAACCGATGCCGGAAATTTAAAGTTCAGCTATTTAAGCAAATTAGAGAAATGAAGGGAAGTTTCTACGATGTCTAGATTTAACAGAACAGAGGAAACTGAGCATCAAAAAAATTACTGTACAATAAAGTCACAGAGAGTTGAAAAGGCATTGGATTGTGAGAAGCCAGGAAGATATCTGCCGCAGTACTAAGGTTTGTGAGAAATTATTACAGTTCGGGAGGCATTATTTGAAATAATTGTGGTAATCGGTGACTGGATCTCAGAGTTTGTGCAAAGGTCTAAGAGACCTGAAGGGAGAGGTGTAACAGTTGAAAGTGAAACCTAATGGAAGCATTATTTAAAAGAAGAGTTCAAAGTGTGACTTTTGAAAGTGGAATTTGAAATCACTGGTGTGGAACCCGGAGTTCAGTGAGACAGGGTGGCTCAGGGTATAAGAATCATTTGGGGGAATTTTAAGGAGAAATCTATCAACATTCACTTGGGTTCAGAGAGGAGTGTGTCTTACCACAGTCATCTTGTGTGCTTAAAAGGGACTTTGTGTGTTAATGAGACAATTCTGGTTTAAGATTGTACTCCAAATTAACCTTAAAAAGTTCACTAATGTCCTTTTGGGAAGGAAATCTGGCATCCTTGCCTGGTCTGACTCCAGATCCCCAGCATTGTGGTTGATTCTTCACAATTATGGATGGGCAATTGTTGCTGGCCCATCCAGCATTGCCCATGTCCCATGAACGAAGAAAAAAAATGTAGTATCGCGTTAACAATGCATCTCGGGCAGGAGCAGGTTTCACGTCCATCCCTGCCCACGCTGATTTTGGGCATGCCGCGAATGTAAAATTCACGCCTAGAAGTTCATGGTAATGATGATTGATGATATTTTGGCAATTGCGGTGCAAGAACCCTTCCATTGCAAAGTGTCATAACTTGCAGATGTTTTTAAGTTGATGTTCTTCCATAAATGCATAGATTTGCCATCGCGCGTGGGAGTTTTCCATGTGAATTTTACATGATTCCGTTTCCAAATGAACAATTGCCATTGTACAATTATTTAAATTACAGATGTCACTAATAGAATTGGGTTTATTCCTAGCCTTACTTGTCACTACTTGTTGTGCTGTAACATGGAGCGCTAACCACCATCTGTAGTGAATATATTTGGTTGCTTATCATAACAAACAATGTGCCACATGGCCAGTTTTGATTATATTTTCTTGTTCTTTTTTAATGTAGATGAATAGATCCCCTTCTGATGAAGCATGTGTCTGACAAGTTTTACGTGACAGTAATTCACTGAGCTACAAGTGCATTGAGTACCGCAAAGATGCCGGTGCAATCATTCTCACTTTAAATAATATAATGTATAAGAAAGCTATGATTACCACGTTATTAAGTGTCCCCAAGTTGAAGTATTTGGAATGTGATTGTGAAGATGATGGAAGAAATGTGTTCATTATTTTGCTCTATTTATTATTAGTTCACAGGATGTTGGCATCAGTAACTAGGCCAGAATCTGTTGCCCATTCTTGAATGACCTTGAGCATTCAGTGGTGGCAAGCCATCATTTTGCACTGCTGCAGTCTATCTCACGCAAATATATCTCCAGCGCTGTTAAGGACGTTCAACAGTTTTGATGCATTGTCACTGAAGGAACAGTGATACAGGATGGGATTCTCCGACCATGTTCGCCCGGTGACCGGAGAATCCCGTCCGAGGTCAATGGGTTTTTCCATTCCACGCGGCTTGCCCGTGGCTTTCTTACAGCAGGTGGAGCGGCAGAATCGTGCCCATAGTGCCAAGTCAGGATGGTGTGTGGCTCAGAGGGGAACCTACAAGTGGTGGTCTTCCTATCCATCTTCTGTCTTTGTACTTCTCGGGGGCTAGAGGCCGGAGGTTTGAAAGGTACGCTTGAAGGGTCATTGGTGAGCTGTTGCAGTACATCCTGCATATTGTCCACCCTGTTTCCACAGTGCGGATGTGGAGGAAATTAATGTTAAAGGTGATGAATTACGTGTTGATCAAATGGATTGCTCTATCCTGCTTCTTCTGTGTTGTTGAAGATGGATTTATCCAGGCAAGTGGGAAGTATTCCTTCACACTCCTGATATGTAGATTCTGGACAGGCTTTGAACAGCCAAGAGTCACCCACCTCAGGATGCCCAGTGCATAGAATAGCATCATAAACTATCATAAATCCCTCCAGTGTAGAAGAGGGAGGTAATTCGGCCCATCGAGTCTGCACCAACCCTGCGAAACAGCACCTAACCAAGGCCCACTACCCCACGCTATCCCTGTAACCCCACCTAAAATTTAGACACTAAGGGGCAATTTAGCATGGCCAATCCACCTTACCTGCACATCTTTGGACTGTGGGAGGAAACCGGAGCACCCGGAGGAAACCCATGCAGACACGGGGAGAACATGCAAACTCCTCACAGACCGTCGCCCAAGTTAGGAATCAAATCCGGGTCCAAGGAGCTGTGAGGCAGCAGCGCTAAGAACTGTGCTACCATGCCGACCTGGCCAGCTTGCAGCACCAGTGTTTACATAGTTGGTGCAGTTTCTGGCCAATAGTATTCTCAGGATGCTGATGGTTAAATTCTCTATTGCTGGAGATAGTCATTGCTTGGCATTTGGTGAAAATTTGTGTCCCTTCTCAACCCAAAGTAAATGCTGCCCAGGTCTTGCTGCGTATGGATATGGATTGCTTCAGTATCTGAGGAGTGGTGGGTGGCGCAGTTATCAGTGACCATCCAAACCTCTGACCGTATGATGGAGGGTAGTTCATTGATGAAGCAGCTGAGGTGCCAAGGACACTACCCTGAGGAACTCCTGTGGCAATGTCCTGTGACAATCATTGATAATTTACAGCTGAATGTGTACATTCAAAATACAATGAAAAATTCAGCAACATTTTCAACAATATTCAAGTTCTGTATGACTAAGTGATTGTTTGTAAACTTTCTTTCCATTATAAATTGAGAGTGATGATCCCACAAGTTGTGCTGCCATTCACAACCCTGCTGATAATGAAACACCCCAGGCCAACTTGATAATATGGGAACATTGGAACAGGAGTAGGCCATTTGGACCTTTGAACCTTTCCCCAACATTAATAATCTTTATTACATAGAACGTACAGTGCAGAAGGAGGCCATTTGGCCCATCGTGTCTGCACTGACCCACATTAAGCCCTCTCTTCCACCCTATCCCCGTAACCCAATAACCCCTCCTAACCTTTTTGGACAGTACGGGCAATTTAGCACGGCCAATCCACCTAACCTGCACGTCTTTGGACTGTGGGAGGAAACCGGAGCACCCGGAGGAAACCCACGCAGACACGGGGAGAACGTGCAGACTCCGCACAGACAGTGGCCCAGCGGGGAATCGAACCTGGGACCCTGGCGCTGTGAAGCCACAGTGCTATCCACTTGTGCTACCGTGCTGCCCTCAATTATTGTCACAAGTAGGCTTACATTAACACTGCAATGAAGTTACTGTGAAAAGCCCCGAGTCGCCACATTCCGGCGCCTGTTTGTCTACACGGAGGGAGAATTCAGAATGTCCAAATTACCTAACAGCATGTCTTTCGGGACTTGTGGGGGGAAACCAGGGCACACGGAAGAAACCCGCGCAGACACGGGGAGAACGTGCAGACTCCGCACAGGCAGTGACACAAGCCGGGAATCGAACCTGGGACCCAAGGCGCTGAGACGCAACAGTGCTAACCACTGTGTTACCATGTCGGCCATTTAACTAGATTATGGCTGATCTTCTACCACAACACTATTCCCGCACTATTTCCGTATCCCTTGATGTCGTTGGTATCTCGAAATCTATTGACCATTGCTTTGAATACCTTCGATGACTGAGCCTCCACTGTCCTCTGGGGTAGACAATTTCCAAGATTCATCACCCATTAATTGAAGAAAATCCTCATCATTTTGGTCCTATATAGCCAACCCCTCATTCTCAGATTGTGTCCCCTCGTTGTAGACTCCCCCACCTATTCAGGGGACACATCCTTCCTGCATCAATTTAGTCGAGCAATGGACTGGCAACGGGATAACTGCACGGACCCTATCTATGGTCCTCATAATTATGTCCACCTCAGCGAGATTCCCCCCTCAGCCTTCTCTGCTCTAAGGAGAACAACCCCAGCCTAACCAGCCTCTCTTCATAGCTGAAATGCTCCAGCCCAGGCAACATCCTGGTGAAACTCCTTTGTACCGGGCAGCACGGTAGCACAAGTGGATAACACTGTGGCTTCCAGCGCCAGGGTCCCAGGTTCGATTTCCCCACTGGGTCACTGTCTGTGCACAGTCTGCATGTTCTCCCCATGTCTGCATGGGTTTCCTCCGGGTGCTCCGGTTTCCGCCCACTGTCCAAAGACGTGCAGGTTAGGTGGATTGGCCATGATAAATTGCCCTCAGTGACCAAAAAGGTTAGGAGGGGTTATTGAGTTACGGGGATAGGGTGGAAGTGAGGGCTTAAGTGGGCCAATGCAGACTCGATGGGCCGAATGGCCTCCTTCTGCACTGTATGTTCTATGTATCCTTCCTAGTGCAATTACATCCTTCCAATAATGTGATGACCAGAACTGCACACAGGACTCCAGTCTCTGATGAGTGTTTTATACAGCTTCATGCTAACCTCCCTGCACTTATATTCTGTGCCTCAGCTAAAAAAGGCAAGTATCCCATATTCCTTCTTTACCACCTTATCTACATGTCCTGCTGCCTTCAGGAATCTATGGACATGCACCCCAAGTTCCACTCTGGACTCCCCCTGTACTTCCTATCATTCATTGTATATTCGCTTGCCTTGTTCGTCCTTCCAAAATGCTTCACCTCACATTTCTCAGGGCTAAATTCCATTTGCCACTGTTTTGCCTATCCGACCAGCCCATCTATACTCCCCCGCTATTTAACCTCAATTTCTATGTCATCTGCGAACTTACTGATTATACCACCCACATTCCATCGAGATCATTAATGTACACGACAACACCAAGGGACCGAGTGCCGAACCCTGTGGTACACCACTGGGCATAGGCTTCTCTTCACAAAAACAAACTTCGACCATCACCCTTTGCCTCCTGGCACTCAGCCAATTTTGGATCAAATTTGCCAAATTACCCTGGATTCCATGGACTCTTACCTGCTTGGCCAGTCTCCCATGCGGGACCTTGTCAAAAGCCTTACTGAAGTCCATGTAGACTACATTAACTGCACTACCCTCATCTACACACCGAGTCACCTCCTTGAAAAATTCAATAACATTTGTTAGACATGATCTTCCTGTGACAAAGCCATGCTAACAATCCTTGATTAATCCTTGCCTCTCCAAGTAGAGATTAATCCTGTCCCTCAGAATTGTTTCCAATAATTTCCCGACCACTGATGTTACATTCCCTGGCCTGTAATGACCTGGGTTATCCCTATTTCTCTTCTTGAATAATGGTACCACATTAGCTGTGCCCCAGTTCTCTGGCATCTCTCTTGCAGCCAGAAAGGATTTGAAAATTAGTTTGAGGGCCCCTGTAATCACCTCCCTTGCCTCAGACAGCAGCCTAATATATATCTCATTTTGGAGTTTATCCACTTTTAAGCCCCCTGGAACACTAACACCTCCTGCTTCTCAGAGATAACCTGTTCAGTTATATCACCGTCCCCCTCTCTGCTTCCTATACCTACATTACCCTTCTCCACAGTGAACCTAGTGCAAAATACTCATTTAATACCTCACCAATGTCTTCCGGCTCACACACAGATTGCCACTTTGATCCTTAATGGTCCCTCCTCTTTCCCTGGTTACCCTCTTGCCCTTAATATACTTACGAACACCTTGGGAATTTCGATTATTTTGCCCGCCGGGGTTTCTTTACATCCCTCAAAATTTGTTCCAATAATTTCCCTACCACTCATGTAAGACTCTCGAGCCTGTAATTACTTGGTTCTTCCCTAAGAAGGACAAAGAACAAAGAATTTCCCTTCTTGAATAATGGTACCACATTAGCTGTCCTCCAGCCCCCTGTCACCTCGCCTGTGGCCAAAGTGCAAACTCCACACAGACAATCACCCGAGGTTGGAATTCAACCCGGGTTCCTGGCGCTCTGAGGCAGCAGTGCTAACCGCTGTGCCGCCCTGGTCCCAATGTGAACCACGACATCTGACTGTTCACCCTCCCCCTTCAGAATGCCCTGCAGCTCAGTGACACCAGTGGTTAGCACTGCTGCCTCCGCTGCCTCACAGCGCCCGGGACCCGGGTTCAATTCCAGCCTCGGGTGGTTGTCTGTGTGGAGTTTGAACTTTCTCCCCGTCTCTGCGTGGGTTTCCTCCGGGTGCTCCGGTTTCCTCCCACAGTCCAAGGATGTACAGGTTAGATGGATTGGCCATGTTAAAATTGCCCCTTAGTGTCTAAGGTTACGGGATAGAGCGGGGGAGTGGGCCTAAGTAGGGCGCTCACTCAGAGGGTCAGTGCAGACTCAATGGACTGAATGGCCTCTTCCTGCACTGCAGAAATTCCCTTCTACGAACCGTCACTCTCACTGTTTTCCAACACAGAGAATCAATTCTTGAGTCAGATGCACTCTGGGGCTCTCCTGACCACCTTCCTTCAGTCACACTTTAAGTTAAAAGATGCTTACGTTAAATTTATCCCAAGAAGAAGAATTATTGCATTTTTTAAAAAAAAATCCTCGAACTTTTACTTCTTGTCGCTTTAAATTTGAGAAAAACAACTTACCCACTCCTTACCTATCAGCTCTCTCCCGTGTAGCCTCTCCTCCAACTCTAGGTGTTACTGACTGTTCCAGTGCTCTCTTTTTGCATTCTCCTGTAGGTGCTGCCCATTGCTACGCCTCTCTCTCTGGGATGGGAACCAAGTGCCACTCCTGCCAGAGGAAATTTACATCCCTCGGCACAGAGGAGAGGGAATTTTATCCCACTTTCTCCTAATGTTTGAATGGACTGAGCCATTCTCAACATCACAGTCAGAGCCCACTCTTCATCAGCAAAGTCAGGCATGAACTATTGGGCCATTCAAGGGCTTTGGCGAAGGCTGACAGTGGATCAATGTTAGACCTCAAAACACCAATAAAATGAAGAGCTTCCTTTGGAAACAATGAGCCAAATAAATAAATCTGTTGAAACAACCTCTTGCATCTCTGAAGGCCATTTACTCAATTTAAATAAGTCCAAGGACAATCTTCTTATTAATTTAAGTTCTCCTCAGCACAGTAGGTACTAACTAGGGGATTGTTTTCCAAAAGTATAAATGGCTTTATTCAGCTGTAATCTCTACATTGCCAGGGTAAAATCCCATCCCAAGGTCTTTAAATACATTTATTGAAAATTTGAACGAACGGTTCCCTGCTGAGAATGTCTAATTCTGGTTCAATAATAGCATAAATTCTGATTTAGTGCAGTTAATATTCTGTTCCATTAGGACAGTGAATGGTTCACTGAGGCCTAATTACACTGAAATAGGAAAATAATTGTAACAAATGGATCATTATCAGGATTTAATGAGCCAGTATTTCTCGCCTTATATCAAGCAACACTGGCAATTCCAAATCTAAATCTAAAAGTTGCTGCAGAAAGAAACACTGGGTGGGATTCTCCGTCCCGCCAGCCAGCCAACGGGATTTCCCATTGTGGGCAGCCCCACGCCGTCAGGAAATCCCCGGGGGTGGGTGCATTGCCAGCGCAGCGGAGAAGAGGAAATTTGGCGCAGAACTTAAACAGAAAATTTAGAGTACCCAATTCATTTTTTCCAATTAAGGGGCAATTTAGCGTGGCCAATCCACCTACCCTGCACATCTTTTGGGCTGCGGGAGTGAAACCCACGCAGACACGGGGAGAATGTGCAAACTCCACACGGACAGTGACCCAGAGCCGGGATCGAACCTGGGACCTCGGCGCCATGAGGCAGCAGTGCTAAACACTCCGCCACCGTGCTACCCGTGCAGAACTTAATCCTATTGGACTAAGTGAGACTTACGTTGGATTTCGCAATGAACTCCCAAAATGGGAAGCACTTCCTACTCATGTAATGCCCTTGATTTTAAACATGGGCATCATTTTACATAAGCTTGCAGACATTGACTGGGTTGCTTTGGTGGGAATGAAGGTAGTTGCAAACGTGCTCATTGCTAACACTTGAAAGTGATCAGCACTCAAGTGCTGATCAGATGCAATGCTTATGGAGCAGTATATACCAACATGTGAACATACAAATTAGGAGTGGGGGAGGCCACTCAGCCCACTGAGCCTATCCCTGATTCAGTAATAATAATTATCAAGGCTTCACCAACATTTACTGAAAATTGGAAAGAAAGGTGCCCGGCTGAGAATTTCTAATTCTGGAAAAATATCCAATACAGTCTCCCAGTGTGTTTCAGAAATCCTCTGCATAACTTCAGCAACAATGACTATGAAATGATAAGTATCCTTTTAAGTAGCACTTGAAGTTGACATTGACACTCTGATTATTCCAAGACAGCTGGTCGCTGTTAGGAGAGAACATTAGTTGAAACGCCAGCCACCAAAATGATGTCAGCCCCATTAAAGGTTTATCACTCAAAATGCCTGCTCGCAATCAGCTGTTTAACTAGCCTCTGGGCTGCTGTTTCGAGCAATGGCTTCAATTTCTTTACCAGTTATTATCCTGCAGAACTGCCAAAGGACAGTTCAAACACCGACTTTTCAATTTATGATGCTCTCGAGTCCTTTTCTAGTCCATTGCCATGGTTGTAGTTGCGTCCGATCAAGCACTGAAGTTCCACAGGATTTAGATCAAACTAAATATCAGGACTTTTGGTCAGGCGCATGATGGAATACTCTCCACTTGCCTGGATGAGTGCAGCTCCAACAACACTCAAGAAGCTTGGCACCATCCAGGACAAAGCAGCCCGCTTGATTTGGCACCTCTTCCACTACCTTAAACATTCACTCTCTCCCTCCATCACTGACACACAGTGACCGCCGTCTGTACCGTCTACAAGATGCACAGTAGCATCTCACCAAGGCTCCTTTGATGACACATTCCAAACATGCGACATCTACAACTTAGAAGGACAAGGGCAGCAGGAACATGGGGCACCACCACCTGCCACACACCATCTTGACTTAGAACTTTATCGCTGTCAAAGTCACAGAATCAAGCAGTGCAGAAGAGGCTCTTCGGTCGATCGAGTCTGCACCAACATGTGGAAAACACCTGACCTACCAATTAATCCTTTGCACTTGGCGCAAAGCCTGGAAAGTTATGGCGTACTGGGTAGCAAATCCAGGTACTTTTTAGAATTCTGGAGCTCTCTTCCCAAAGCACTTTGGATGCAGTTGTTTGAGAAGGGCACCTTCTTAAGGGCAATTAGAGATGGGCATTAAATGCTGGCCTAACCAGCGACGCCCAAATTCCAGGAATGATTAAAAAAATACAAACACAGAATTTGTCCATCGCCGTATAAAATCCCCCCTTGCCTAAGATTCTGATACAATTTCCTACGCAAGTCATAAAGGGAGAGGAAGAAGGAGTAAAATCTGTAGGCATTTCTAACCTTAACCATCTGTATGGGCAATATTAGTGATTCATTTTCAGACTTAGAGCCATAGAAAAGTTACAGGACAGAAGGGGGCCATTCGGCCCATCTTGTCCATGCCAGCCCGAGGACACCCTGGTGCCCTTTCTAATCCCACCTTCCGGCACCCGCTTCATAGCCCGGTAGCTTAGAGAACTTAAGGTGCAGATCCGGGGACCTATTAAAATAATTTAGGATCTCTGCCTCCACCACCAACCCGGGCAGCGAATTCCAGACTCCCACTACCCTCTGCGTAAAAAGTTCTTCCTCATGTCCCCTCTACACCTTCTGCCACTTATCTTGAATCTATGTCCCCTGGTTCTAGAATTCTCTTCCAAGGGAAACAATGTTATCCTATTCACGCTACCTTGTCCCCGCATAATTTTGTACACCTCAATCAAGTCACCCCTCAGCCTTCTTTGCTCCAAGGAAAATAACCCCAACTTATCCAATCTCTCCTCGTCGCCACACTTTTCTAGCCCTGGCAACATTCTTGCAAACCTCCTCTGCACTCTCTCCAGAGCAATTGCGTCCTCCCTATAATGTGGTCACCAGTACTGCACACAATACTCCTGTTGTGGTCTCACCAATGTTTTATACAATTCCAACATTAGATCCTTACTTTTATATTCAATACCCCTGCCAATGAAGGAGAGCATTCCATATGCTTTCTTTACAAACTTGTCTACTTGAACTGCTGCCCTTAGGGATCTGTGTACTTGTACGCCGTGATCTCTCACTTCATCTACCCCTGTTAGTATATTCCCATTTAGTGTGTACTTCCTATGTCCTTTTGACCTCCCTAAATGCATGACATTTCTCTGTGTTAAAATCCACCTGCCACTTTATTACCCACTCCACCAACATAGCTATATGATTTTGAAGATGATAGCTAACCTCTACACTATCAACTATTCGGCCAATCTTTGTGTCTTCTGCAAATTTCCCAATTGTGCCCCCCACTTTCACGTCCAAATCGTTAACATATAACGCAAACAGTAAGGGCCCCAACTCTGAGCTCTGTGGGACACCACTTGACTCAACTTTCCATTTGAAGGGGCATCCATCGACCATAATCCTTTGTTTCCTGTTACAAAGCCAACTTTTTATCCAGTGTGCCAATGTATCCCTGTATCCCATTGGTACTTTTTTTTTTTCTTTTTTAAATTTAGAGTACCCAATTCATTTTTTCCAATTAAGGGGCAATTTAGCGTGGCCAATCCACCTAACCTGCACACCTTTTGGGTTGTGGGGGCGAAACCCACGCAAACATGGTGAGAATGTGCAAACTCCACGCGGAGAGTGACCCAGAGCCAGGATCGAACCTGGGACCTCGGCGCCATGAGGCAGCAGGGCTAACCCACTGCGCCACCGTGCTGCCCCCATTGGTACTTTTTTGACCAATCTGCTATGTACGACCTTGCCAAATGCCTTGCTAAAATCCATGCACACAAAATCCACTGCACTACCTTCATCAATCCTTATTGTCACTTCCTCAAAGAATTTGACAAAATTTGTGAGATAAGACCTTCCTTTAACAAATACATACTGCCTATTCCTGACTAATCCGTGCCTTTCCATGTGACAGTTAATCTTATCGATCAGGATTGATTCTACTAATTTGCCCACCACCGACATAAGACTAACTGGCCTATAATTGTTTAACATTTCCTTCAATCCATTTTTTAAAAATTGAACCATTTCTCTAGTCCTCCAGTACTTCCCCTTATCTAGTTGAGGATTGGAAAATCATCCTCAGAGCATCTGCTATCTCCTCCCTGACCTCCTTCAGTGTCCTTGGGAGGGGGAGGGGGGGGAGCGCATGGGTGGGGAGTGAGTTGGGGTGGAAGCTGACGGTGCCAGGTCCCTGAGTGAGACAGTATCTTGGCAGCCATCGGGGAACTCCACGTAGGCATATTGAGGGTTGGCGTGGAGCAGGTGAACCCTGTCCACCAAGCGGTCCATCTTGTGGAGTCAGACGTGCCTATGGAGAAGGAACGGTCCTGGAGCGACACCCCAGATGTGGACTTCCTGGGGAAGGTAAAAACACGTTCATGGGGTGTGTTATTAGTGGCGGTGTACAATAGTGACTGGATGGAGTGTAGAGCGTCAGGGAGGACCTCCTGCCAGCGAGAGGCTGGGAGGTTCCTGGACAGTAGGGCCAGCTGGACGGCCCTCCAAACCGTCCCATTCTCCCGATCTACTTGCCCATTTCCCTGGGGGTTGTAGCTGGTCGTCCTGTTGGAGGCTATACCCCTGCTGAGCAGGAACTGACGCAGCTCATCGCTCATGAATGAGGATCCCCTGTCACTGTAGATGTAGGTGGGGAAACCGAACAGAGCGAAGATGGTGTTGAAGGCCTTGATAACGGTGGCAGATGTCATATCGGGACATGGGATGGCGAAGGGGAATCTGGAGTGCTCATCGACCACACTGAGAATGTACGTGTTACGGTCGGTGGAGGGGAGGGGCCATTTGAAATCCACGCTGAGGCGTTCAAAGGGTCCTTCCTTCCTCGACGGAGTAGGACAGATTGCGAGTTTTGACCAGATGGTACAATCGAATGACCCCCGGGTGACAAAGACTGTCGTGTAGGGCCTGGAGTTGGTCCACTTGTGCGCTGGCACATGTACCTCGGGAGAGGGCGTCTGGGGGCTTGTCGAGTTTACCGGGGCGATACAAAATCTCGTAATTATAGGTGGAGAGCTCGATTCTCTACCTACATTTTTGTTCTTCCACTGCGAGCATCCCGGCCTTGGCGATATCTGCTCTGATGCGGGCGAAAGCGTGTTGGGCCTCGGCCGTGAGAGGGAATTGGGTGGACTGAATGAGTGGGCGGGCCTTGTCCGCATAGTTTGGGACCCACTGGGCGTAGTAGGAAAAGAGCCCCAGGCAGCGTTTGAGGGCCTTGGGGCAGTGGAGGAGGGGGAGCTCCATGAGGGGGCACATGCGGTCGGGGTCGGGCTCGAGAAGTCCGTTTTGGACTACATAGCCGAGAATGGCTAAACTGGTCGTGCTGAACACACACTTCTCTTTGTTATAGGTCAGGTTGAGAAGAGTGGCAGTGCGGAGGAATTTATCGAGGTTGGCATCGTGGTCCTGCTGGTCATGGCCGCAGATGGTGACATTATCTAAGTACGGAAAGGTGGCCCGCAAACCGTACTGGTCGACCATTCGGTCCATTTCCCTTTGGTAGACCGAGACACTGTTTGTGATGCCGAAAGGGACCCTAAGGAAGTGATAAAGGCGATCGTCCGCCTCGAAGGCAGTGTATGGCCAGTCCGACTTCCGGATGGGGAGCTGGTGGTAGGCGGATTTCAGGTCAATTGTTGAGAAGACCCGGTACTGTGCAATCTGATTGACCATATCAGATATGAGTGGGAGGGGGTACACGTCGAGCTGCATGTACCGATTGATGGTCTGGCTGTAATCCACGACCATCCTGTGTTTCTCCCCAGTTTTAACCACTACCACTTGGGCTCTCCAGGGGCTGTTGCTGGCCTCGATAATACCCTCCTTAAGCAGCCGCTGGACTTCGGACCTGATGAAGATCTTGTCCTGGGCGCTGTACCGTCTGCTCCTGGTGGCAACAGGCTTATAATCCGCAGTTAGATTGGCAAAAAGGGAAGGGGGATCGACTTTGAGGGTCGCTAGGCCGCAAACGGTAAGGGGGGTTAGGGGCCCGCCGAATTTGAGGGTGAGGCTCTGGAGATTGCACAGGCCCAACAGGAGTGCAGCGCAGAGATTAGGAAGGACAGAGAGGTGGAAGTTACTAAATTCTACGCCCTGGACAGTGAGGGTGACTGTACAGAAGCCTCGGATCGGGACGGAGTGGGATCCGGAGGCTAGGGAGATCCTTTGATTGGCAGGATGGACCGCGAGGGAGCAGCGCCTTACCGTATCTGGGTGTACGAAGCTTTCGGTGCTCCCGGAGTCCAGCAGGCACGAGGTCGCGTGGCCGTTGATTTTCACCGTCGCCGACGCGGTGGCCAGGTTGTGCGGGCGAGATTTGTCCAGCGTCATCGAAGCGAGCTGCGGGTAGTCGTCGGATGCTTCGGATGGTGAGCGGGTGCGGTTCTGATCTCGGGATGTCTGAAGACCCTGTGGGGAACAATATGGCGGCGTCCATGATGCGCACCATGTGGGGTCGGGACAAGATGGCAGCGCCCATGAGGCGCACGTGGCCGAAGGGGGACAAGATGGTGGCACCCATTGGCCGCACATGGCCCCGGGAGGAGAAGATGGCGGCTCCCATTGTGCATTTGGCGTGGGGGAGGGGGCGATAGCGGGCGCAATCGCAGCGACTGCGCGGGCCTGGCACATCGCCACGAAGTGGCCCTTCTTACTCCAGGATTTACTAACGGCAGTGCGGGCCGGGCAGTGTTGGCGGGTGAGTTTCTGCTGACCGCAGAAATAGCAGCGGGGACCCCAGGGGTGTGCGGATCAGCGTGCGGCGCAGGCGTATTGGGAAAGCAGGGCCCCAGCTGAGGAGGTCGTCGGCGGAGTCCAGGAGGGGTAGGAAGGGGTAGAAGGGTGGGCAGCGCGGCGGGAGGGATAGGACTGTACATTACGGGATGCGGCCGTCATGGAGAGCGCCAAGGTTTTCGTCTGCGCTAATTCGAGCGCAGCTCCTTCCAGTAATCGTTCTCGGATGCGGTCCGACGCAATCCCTGTCACACAAGCATCGCGCATGAGGAGGTTGGTTAGCATGTTCAGCGGCCGTAACAGCCTGACAGTCACAGTCCCGGACGAGTGGAATTAGGGCGCGCCAGATGTCTTTGATGGACTCACCAGTAGTTGCGAGCGGGTGGCGAGTACATGCCTGGCGAAGAGCGTGTTCGCCTTCTGAGACAAGTGTTCTTTAAGGAGTGCCATTGCTTTCACGTAATACGAGGCGTCTTGGATCAACGGGAACATGCTGGAGCTCAGTCTGGAGTACAGGACGCTTATCTTCTGAGCCTCCGTTGGCGCGGGGTCTGCAACATTGATGTAGGCCTCAAAACAGGCTAGCCAGTGAGTAAAGTATTTTCTGGCATTGGGCGAGTACGGATCCAGCTGCAGGCGATCTGGTTTGATTCTGATATTCATTCTGTGGAAAAATCTGACTGCAATAAATTGATGCACAATCAATTGCACAAAGATGCAGATTGGGTACAACTGTAGCTTTATTGCAGTCAGATGAGTGGCCTCTTGCTGCAGCTGGTGAAATGGCAGGGCACTGGAGGTCATGCATATTTATACAGATCTTCGTGGGCGGAGCCAGCTGGCAGGTGCTACCGGCAAACCTGTAGTGCAGGTCCTACCTTACATCTCCTATTACAGTGGTTCACCACAGTGCTATTGTTTTATCTGCTGAGGAATACATGAGGAGGTTGGCAGGGGAGATGTTGAAACATCATTTAAGCCTTCGTTTGTTTTGCGTTTTAAGTGGACTTAACAATTGTGGAGAGGGAAAGGAATGTATGAGATGAAAGATAATGTAAGCAGCCAAGCTTCTTTGAGACAGCATCGGTCATCTTTCAGTCATGACAGGATTAAAAAAATTGTTGCAGTAATTGTATTTGTGTTAGGGGAGACATAGCATAATGGTAATAGGGAGGCAGAGTAGCACAGTGGTTAGCACTGTTAGTTCATAGCGCCAGGGACCCGGGTTTGATTCCCGGCTTGGGTCATTGTCTGTGCGGAGTCTGCATGTTCTCCCCATGACTGCGTGAATTTCCTCCGGGCGCTCCGGTTTCCTCCCACAAGTCCCAGACATTCTGTTAGGTGAATTGGACATTCTGAATTCTCCCTCAGTTTACTGAACAGGTGCCGGAGTGGGACGACCAGGGGATTTTCACAGTGACTTCATTGCAATGTTAATGTAAGCCTACTTACTTGTGACACTAATAAAGATTATTATTATTACAGAACATAAGAACAAGAACATAGAACATACAGTACAGAAGGAGGCCATTCGGCCCATCGAGTCTGCACCGGCCCACTTAAGCCCTCACTTCCACCCTATCCCCGCAACCCAATAACCCCTCGTAACCTTTTTGGGCACTAAGGGCAATTTAGCATGGCCAATCCAACTAACCTCCACGTCTTTGGACTGTGGGAGGAAACCGGAGCACCCGGAGGAAACCCACGCAGGCACGGGGAGAACGTGCCGACTCCGCACAGGCAGTGACCCAGCAGGGAATCGAACCTGGGACCCTGGCGCTGTGAAGCCACAATGCTATCCACTTGTGCTACCGTGCTGCCCTAGGACGTATGTCACTGGACTAATAATCCAGAAACCCAGGCTAATTTCCGGGATCAGATCCCACCACGGCAGCTGGTGTAATTTAAATTCAATTAATAAAAATCTGGATTTGAAAGCAGGTCTCAGCAATGGCGATCATGAAACGATCTTCGACTGTCGTTAAAAAACCCACCTGGGTTCACCAACATCTCACCCAGCCTGGCCTACGTGCGACCCTCGAACTCCAGCAATGTGGTCAGCTCTGATCTCGGCTCATTGGGCAATTAGGATGGGGCAGCAAATGCTGGCCTTTCCAGCGGTGCCCCGCTATCCATGAAAAATGTTTTAAAAATTGAATCGCCTTAAAGCTTCAGCAAGTAAGAACATTAGCTTTCGCTCGCGCATTTTGACATGGGACAAGAAATCAATGTGAGCGCTAGAAATATTACTGCTCGGGGAAATAAACTATGGGATGCATTCATCAATTTTTGGCTGTTGGTGAGAAGTCATTTGATAAACGAGATTATCATGCAAATGGGATCTCAAAGCTTGACTGGGGCCTGCGTGGCATTTCAGCAAGAATTAGTTGGAGGAAAGGAAGTTGGGAAAACTCCAGAATAAAATGATTTAAAAACAATTTTAAAAATCTATATTAGAGACACCAGGAACACTCAGTTTCTTTATACAATTTCCAAGTAGCCAACAATTGATAATTGCAGCAATGCCCTCAAAACACAGCGGATGTAGCCATGATGCATCAGACTTGGCTGGACCACATCAAGCTCACCTGAACTTCATTCTCATCAGAAAAGGACACCCATTTTTCTGGGATCATTTTAAAGGGGAAAGAGAAACCTCAATTATTTTCTTCACTATCCTCAAGTGTCTCCTTAAATCCCTGCACACTGTCTTCTCCAGCCTCAGTTCTAACAAGCATGAGAGGACCATGAACTTCACTGGCACGAAGGTAGTGCCAATCTATTCGGCCATTCCAGTTCCTCCTTCGATTCCTCTTGCTCAGCAAGTCACCCTCTCCATTCCACCTTCCTGTTCTAGATCTGAGCCCCATATATCTTCCTTCAATTTTGTATTCTCTCAAGCTCACCCCAAACTCATTTCCCCAAGAGAGCCCTCTCCGACTTCCTGAACCTGAAGCTTAAACTAGATTGGTGATGCCGGCCGTGAAACTGCCACTGTCGTAAAATCTCGCCTGGTTCACAAAGCAAAAGTTAGAAATGGCATTGGTCGCATAACTCCGCTCTGAAATGGCCTATCCAACCATTCAGTGGCGTTCAAGAAGGTGGCTCTCCATCATCTTCACAATTGGTGATGGGCAATAAATGCTGGCATTGCCAGTGCTACCCACATTCGGTGAAACTTAATCCAATTCATGATGTGGAGATGCCGGCGTTGAACTGGGGTGGGCACAGTAAGAAGTCTTACAACACCAGGTTAATGTCCAACAGGTTTATTTGGAATCACTAGCTTTCAGAGCGCTGCTCCTTCCTCATTTACCTGAGGAAGGAACTGCGCTCCGAGAGCCAGGAATTCGAAACATACCTGCTGGACTTTAGCCTGGTGTTGTAAGACTTCTTACTAAATCCAAATCAACTGCTGACTCTCATCTTGACAGCTCTGTGGCATTATAAATCGGTCCCTTAAATCCTGTCCATGTCTATTTTTTTGCAGGTTCACCATCTGATGAGGCATGGCCATCCAGAGTCGCACTTTCCCCCGTCAACCAAGAGACGGCCTCGGAGGAGAGCTTCGAGGATAACACTAGCGATGTGTCACACCTATCACCCACACATTCCACCAAGGCAGAGACACACACCTCACTGGGCGATAGGCTTTGGGGTCACTCTCTGGTGAGCACCACACATCTGCTGATGCACAGCAGGTGGAGACAGGGAACGCCAAGGGAGACAGCAGTCGGTGGTGTGCTGGGTTCCAGGACACAGCCAGGTCCTAGCCTGATGCGAAACCTATGGCCAAGGTTCGCCTTGAGCTGATGCAGATGACAGGACACAACCCTGAGATTCAGGAGGGCATGTGTGCAACATTCCAGTGACGGCAAGGCCGACTGGAGGAGTCTCAAAGCCTCCAGGTGCAGGCGATGGTACGGCAATGCATGGCACTGAGGCCAACAATGCTAGGGTGATGGAGTCCGCAGTAAAAAACCTGGAGACCGAGGTCCGCGCCTTGAACTGTCGTGCTCAAAGCATGGGTCAATCTGTGAGGACCATGACTGAGAACCTCGACATCATGTCCCAGTCGATAAGGGATGCAGCCCAGATGCAGATGGGCATTGCTGAGGCAGTCAGAGCGTGGCCTAATCGCTGAGGAGCATCGCTGAGGGTGGCAACAGCATGGTGCAGACAATGGAGAACCTCTATCACTGCCAGAACCAGATGATTCAAAGGCTTCTGGAGTTCACTCCAACTGCCCTCCATCCCACGGAGTCTCCCACAGTCCTAAGGGCACCTTCAGGAAGGAGAAGTGCTGGAGACCAACCCGGACCCTGTCACCAAGGAGACTATGGCGGTCTCCAGTTCTTCTCCATCACCCTCTCCTGACACCAGTGCACCTCAACGGCAGCGGGCAGAACAGGATGCCACAGCAACGCCAGTGACCCTGCTTAGTTTTGGCCAAGGCCTTATGGCTCCTGGCCCTCCAGAGGACATCTGACACAGGGTACGACATGCAGCAGCTGCCTCCACCTCAGATGTGCATCTAAGAGACACACCTAGACGTTGCACTAGACCTCAGAAGATTAAGAGGAGTGAGGAGCACTAGTGGGCACTGGTGAGGTCACTATCTATAGCTAGAGGAATTGAAAATCTGTTTAGCTCAGTTGGCTGGACAGCTGGTTTGTGATGCAGAGCAAGGCCAGCAACACAGGTTCAATTCCTGTACCGGCTGATGTTATTCATGAATAACATTCTCGATGTGATCTGGTACGAATTAAGTAATGGCGTGATGGGAAAACTGGTCAATGGGAAGGCTGGTCAAAAGGTTTTTGACAATACCAGTTAGACTGAAACTACGCATTCCAGCTCCCCAGGCCCAGGTAAAGAATGCTGCCCTAACCATTTTCAGACTAGTATGGCAACATGGTCCAACTCTGCATAACTTGAAGTCTGAAAAGATCAGCGAAGGTCGAGCCATTCCAAAACACCGGACCTCGGCAACTCCTGATAAAACTAACTCGTCATAACCCAAGGCCGTAGGAATTTAAAACAAGGTAAGTTCAGGAAAAAACAAGTCTACTCCAACCTTTCAATGTTCCCTCCGAGGACTAAATAATGGTATGAATGATATGACCAAACATGGTCTGGTCTATGCTTCCATTTGTATTACCGATCAAACTCCTGATTGTACTGTTGTCACATAATCTTGATAATGACAATGTATAAATATTGAGCGAATTCTCTGCGAAAGCGCGGAACTTGTGAAAGACTCAGCAGTTTTGTTGACTGCTCTCTGACTTCAAGTTTCAGCCATTACTGCATGCAGTTGTTTTCGAAAATAAAGCTTGTTATTCTGTCTTAACGAGTGTGTTGTATCTTTCTACTACAGAAGCGGGAAAATATTGACTTTGACAATATTGACTTCCCTTATGCTCACCTGGGATTATGGCAACTTTACTTTATGTACTTACATTGAAATGTTCACCATTAAAACATGTTACACTTGATACATGTGAAACCTTTGTCAAGGGAAACACCCCACCCCACCATCTTCCACCATCACCACTCTCCCCCCACCCTCCACTCCCCCCGCCCCCCCCCCCCGCGCCCCCGGGCACAGTGATCCAAGATCAAACACCCCTGAGGCAGACCCCGTTCAGAGGATGGGTGTGGGCGCGTTGTCAGCAGAAAGACAGGAGTCAGGTTTTATCAGATCCTGAGGAGCACCAGAGCTTTCCTCACTGTTCTCCTTTATATAGTGATCCCCTTACAAGCTCGTAGACTTGCAGTGATGTTACACAGGCCCTTGGAGGGTGGTCGGGGAGGGGGGGGGGGGGCGGTGTGATGGGGGGGTGGGTTGTTGGGGGGGTGGTGGGAATGGGGGGAATGGTGGGGGGAAATGGGGTAGTGGTGTTGAGTTAATGGACACAACCTTCTCCCAGGAGAATCTGGAGATGACGAGGGCCTCCCTGGGCCTCCTCACTTGTCGGGCCCTCGCTGAAGCCTGTCCTCCATCCTCCGACTCTTCCTCAGCCCCGTCATCCAGCCCCTTCTGGTCCACTTGCTCCTGAGGTGGTCCTTGAAGGTCCTGGGGTTCTCTAAGTGTCCAAGGGTGTAGCCGTCATGCACGATGCCAGGGCACGCAAGCACATGATTCTGAGGCGGTGGTCACACACAATCTGAGCATTCAGGGAATGGAACCCCTTCCTGTTAATATAGGGTACTCCCTCTTACCCCGGTGCTCGCAGAGCGATATGTGTGCTATTGCTAACCCCTTGGGCCTGGCACTGCAGCAAATGCTAAAGCCAGATCCACGCTGTGCGCATCGCTGAATCATGCCCACCATCTGCGATCAGCAGGAAGTCTATTTTCTATTAAATATGCTTTATCATCTGAAGAATCATTTCAAACAGGTGAGTTGTTCATTCATTTTTAAGTAAGGGCTCAGGCCTAATTTTTCACAACATACAGGGCCTTTGAATAGTTAAGGAGTTAAACCTTACTGAGACTGATTCAGTGAGCATCAAGGTATTTATACTTCATTAGAGAATTTTCAGAAGTAGTGATGCCAAACTGGCTATAAGTTGTTTTATACAAACCAGCAGGGAGGCTATTAACGTCCAGTATCACCTCCTCCAGTAAGTGAGCTATGACATCTTCAATCTCCCTTCTCTCCCACTCTGCAAAACTCTTCTTCTCTGAGGCTCCAGCAGGTCATATTTTGAGAATAAATCATTGATTTGTTTCAAAAGCTGCATTCTGATTATAGAAGATTGCATTTCAGTTTTGAACTTTATTTGAAGACTGACTGTGCGGAAAATCTCCACTCATAACTCTCTCCATCTTACTCCAGGAGTAGCATTGTCACCTTGGAGTCAGAAGCCATGGGTTCCGGGCCCTCATCCTATACCTCAGCATACAATCTAGACCAAAACTTCAGTGCACTCCTGAGCGAATACCACGTTATCAGGTAGGCCACTACCAGATATTCAGATGAAGGCCTGGATTTTCATCACTGCGGTAGATTGTGGGAGTTGGGAAAATTCCTAGTTCGGCCTTGGGAGAGAGTGCCCTCCTTTCACTGCTGGGGGAGGGCGGGTGGGGGTTGAGGGGAGAGGTGGTGGTTGTCAGGTGCAGTCTAGAGTTGTGCCAGCCGACACAGGAAAGATTGGAGGCAGCGACAGGAGGTGGAGATAGGCTGTCTAAAAAGCCCATCCCGGTACTATGGGATTTGTCCCAGTTAAAATAAAAATATATTCGCCCTCCAGGCCTCAGCTCTCAATCCCTCTCAGCCTGCACATACTCCCCGTGCCCCATCCATGCCGCTTCAGTCCCTCCCTCCTCCCCATTCCTGTGGCTCCTCATGCCTCCATTTCCAGCTATGGGATTTCCATGCATTCACCCACTATACATTATAAAAGCAAAGGAACCCTATAGAGATAGCGGGATGTGTGAAAAGAGATTTATCAGAAAAAGCCATTCATTGATAATTTTACACTTTCTTCAAACACTTCTTTATCACAGGCCAATAACAGTGTCAATCCAGACCCTTTAAACTACCAAGAGCAGGCACATACAATCTCTGAATCTCTGTAAATAAACATTGTAAAATTGGCACCAGAGATTAGAGAGCCAGAGCTGTCGATCAAGCAACGATTTATCTGGGGCTCAGGTGTTTTCGTACTCTAAAGGATGTCTGGGCTCTCAGCCAAGAATTCATAATGAGGCTTGGCTAAGGGTCCAGAAATCCATTGCAGTTCAAAAACACTTGAGCCCTAGAAAAATGCTTAATTGACAGCCCTGGACTCTATTCTCTGTTGTCCGTTTTATAATGTATATTTGTGCAATATGAAGAGCGCTTGCAGTTTCTGCTACTGAAACTTTAATGGATCTGGATAATTGACGCCTTTATTGTCCTGTAATGAAAAATATTGCTTTTTATAAAATGGAAAATTATCAATGAAGGACTGCTTTTTTAAAAGTCTATTTTTTCACACAACCCTGCTTTTATACAGTGTATGGTCATGGAAGTTTCATAGTTTGACATGGGGGCATGAAGACTTTTTTTGCAGCGCTTTATCTTGGCATCAGGGGAAGTAAGGGCCATTGGAGGTGGGTTGAAACCTTTACCTTGGCTTGGGGGGGGGAATGAGAGTCAATAGGTATTGTCGGGGGCCTTACCTTGGAATGGGGGGGCATGAAGGGTAATAGGGGTTCGAGAGGGTACAGACCTTGGCATAAGGGGCGCCTTTTGAACTTATCTTTTAAAAGGTCCTCTTGTGTAAAAGAAGGGCTATGAACTCAAACCCTTCAAAAAGCTGGCCCAACTCCATGACAAGTGCAGATAACTTGGATGTGCCAATCCCCGCAATGGAGCCGGCCAGGTCGGGAGTGCAGAGTGTAGACTTTTGACCTGAACTAACCTGCACTGTTTAAAGATACACCGGAAAATCAGATTCGGAATGGGTCGGGAAATCTGGGAATCGAGACCCGCCTATCATTTTAAAGGGCTCCAAACCGAAGTGTTAAATTTATCATCTTGGATAAAGGTCCCACAGCACTATCTGAAGAAGAGTAAAGGAGTTTGACCCTTGCATCATGACCAATATTTATCTCTCCAACCGACACCACCAAAAATAAGTTTCAGTGGAATTCCTTTAGACTTGTTTTTGGTCCTGAAATGCGTGCCATGTGTAGTGATCTGTATATCTGTGCATATACACAAGGGGCTAATGTAAATGCAATACATCTAGGCAATCACTAGAGGGAGCACGAGAGATGTATAAATACAGACAGACAGGAAGTTAGAGACTCTTCACAGGAACGGCAGCTGGTGAGCACGACACAGACAGGCAGCTCAGATTTAACATAGAACAAGCGCTGGAGAGAGAACAAACTCATACAAATAAAGCATCTACTTCAACTGTAAGACTACGAGCTTTATTCAGACACAAGGAATAACACATGGTACCAGGTGACTTCAGAACGCTGACTATAAGATTACACAAGATGCAGACAAAGACAGCTCGAAATGACAAGAAAACTCGTACCGGACATTCGATGTGGGAGACTTCGCTGATTCAATGAAACTCGTTGGAACTCCACCGCAGCTGAAAACAACTGGTAATTTAAGTCACAGATGGAAACGTTTTAAACAAATGTTTGAAATATATATCATAGCTAATGATTTGAGACCAGCCTCAGAAGAAATGAAAATAGCACTGCTCCTAGCACGACATGAAGCTAGGGAAATCTATAACGGCTTTAAATACTTGAAAGGTGAAGCCACCAAATTAATAGTAATACACTAAAAATTTGAAGATCTCTGTAACACCAGTAACAATGCTGCCTTAAGCCATTCAATGCTTGGAGACCAAATTGCACAGGGAATGAGTGACGTGAAACTCAATCAATCATTACCAGAACAGGAAGGTTTAACGCTGGAAATCGCGATTGAAAAGTGCAGATCGAAAGAAAAAAGTAACATTAACTTTTTACCAAGAAAAAATGCCGAAATCTACATTACAATTGCGTCTCAGCACATTTTAAAGTCCCCGACGAACAAAAGACGCAAATCTGGGTCTGCGCATGCGCAGGATACCACAGCCGCACACGCGCAGTCGAAAGCAGCCGTTTTTGATTCAGATCGTTCTGCGCATGCGCAATTGGAAAAAGATGTTTTGGCCGCAGATCGTACTGCGCATGCACAGTCAGAAGAATGCGCAGTTGAACAAAGAGAGCGCACAGTTCGAAGAGGGATCTGCGCATGAACAAGCTGCACATACGCAGTTTACGAAAAAGCGCATAGTAAAGGGAAATCGATTTGCGCATGCGCAATCGATTCCCATGAGCGTCATGCCATCAGCAGATGCAGACCACGCCCACTTAAAGGGGAAATACCCGAAAATCACAAACGAAACTCTTGAAGGCACAAAATCAACAAATTCAACCTCAAAGGCATAACATTGCCTAAACCTCTACCAGCAGTTGAAAATAACATTCACAGCACCCTGGACCAAGCAGTTTGCACCACCCAAAGTGAAGAGCACAATGACAAATCCAAAACCAAAGAAGATGATTTGTTCATTGAACCTGAAGAGAACAATAACAAATCCGAAACAAAAAAAGATGAATTGTTTATCGAAAAATACTACTCAGACATGGCTTAGTTATTCGGATATGCTAATCATAGCATCAGCAACACGGTTGCAAAACTCAACACGACTCTACTCATGGAAGATGAATCCAATACCATGATGCAAAGGCAGATCGTCGATCCATTGGATGACAGCAACCTGTCAAATACCCAAGAAGAACGCGACGTCACACAGAGAGTACTGACCGACTCCATTGAGAGACCACAGACCGACTCCACAGAGAGAACACTGCACGCCTCCACACAGAGAGTGATGAAAGACTCCACAGAGAGCTCGTTCACAGACTCCAAAATGGAAGCAATTAAAGACTCCATAGCGAACGCCGTGCATGAACAAGACCATGAAGGTCTACCCACCGTATCTGAGCAACCAGATGCAGACTATGAGAGTCGACCAAGCTCACGTGAACAACAAAAAGACTATGAAAGTCTACCCAGCACACATAATCAACAAGAAGACGATGTAAGTCGACCCACTGTATGTGAAAACAGTGACAATGTGATCACAATCGACATACAGGATGTGCAGGATCACAGCGAGACTGACAGATCTCGGCTCGTCTGTACAGCAGCAGTCAACAATCAGAGTAGAGCTACTCATGAGTCCAGTGAGACCACGTCAATTGAAACCTCATCTACTCTAGACTACCCACAAGAAAAGGAATTCTTGAAGATTTTGACTCCAGACGAGGAGCACCATGAAATCAAAGATGATTCAAGTGAACCAGAAATGACTCCAGAAGAGGAGCACCAAGGAAGCAGAGAAGAGGAATCAGATCCACCACAAATGACTGATGTCACCAAGATCAATGTAACATCAGGTCATTCTCACAATCCTAAAGAAGAAACATTCAATGAAGCATCAGATACCACAAAGGACACTGACACCAATAAATTTGAGAATGACTCAAATTATCCACACGGAACAGTCATTCTGCGCAACAAGAACCACAATAACAACAAGAAGCACAACAGAAACAAGAACAACAACAGCAACAACAAAAACAACAAGCACAACAAGAACAACAACAAGATGCATAACAAAGACAACAACAGCAACAACAAACACGACAAGAACAACAACGAAAACAATAAAGACAGAAACAACAACAATTAAACAATGACCTGTACAACATGGTACAACTCTGCACATGAAGGACAATGCAACAGTACACTCCAAAATAATGACAAGAGTACAAACATACCATGGCATGATAACGAATCTCACAAATTCACATTTGCTCCGGAACAAACAAGCACACCAGCTTTCAAGGCAGATGACACACTAAATCGATACCACAAGCACAGAAAAGAGTCCACATCAATCAACATCAGTGGTTCGACCATTCGAACACCTCGTGGTGACTTTTTGGTTACTTAAAAACAAGAACACTGACGACATTCACAAAGAAATTACAATATCAACATCACCAGATGAACAACAGAAGAAAACTCAACCGCATAAATTCTTAAAGTTTGGGCTCATAAATTTTTAAAATTAAGATTGGACTCATAAATATTAATTGGCTTTGTATAATAACCAATATCATCACCACTTGTACAGACATACATATCAAAATTAATCTAACTGTTTTGTACAATTTTATTTAACACTGTGCAGAAAATATGTAAAAGAAAAAAGGGGGGTTGTAGTGAACTGCATATCTGTGTATATACACAAGGGATCAATGTAAATGCAATACAACTAAGCAATCACTAGAGGGAGCACGAGAGATGTATAAATACAGACAGACAGGAAGTCAGAGACTCTTCACAGGAACGGCAGCTGGTGAGCAGGACACAGACAGGCAGCTCAGATGTAACATAGTATAAGCGCTGGAGAGAGAACAAACTCATACAAATAAAGCATCGACTTCAACTGTAAGGCTACAAGCTTTATTCAGACACAAGGAATAACACGCCATCCACTGAGCACAAAAATGAATCAGAAAGCTTCCGGCCGGTCCAGCATTGTATGAAGGTCTCATTATTTCTATTTGGGAATGGTGTCAGCATCTGTTGTGCCTCAAGAGGGAGCTGGTCTATTTTAAAAAGATGTAAGTCGGCCAACATTTGATAATTATTCTGTCTGCTGAAAGTCACATGATCAGAACAAATAATAAACACTATCATCGGTTTCAAAGTATATATTATTGTCATGGGCCAGGATTTAGAAACTTCAAAGTGTATTATGAACTATAACCTTTATGTTGAATTTGGCTAGGATGAGCACAAAAGCCTTTACTACGGGTGTGATTCATCAGACTTCCTCGGCGCTTCAATCAAAACAAGAATGTAGTTAACATATGTATATAAACACAGCAATAATTTTTTATCAATTACAAACATAAAGACAACACAACAGCTACAGTAATCTATGTATAGAGCACTTAATGAATTCCCCCTTAGCTGTTCCAATTCAATAACAAAATCCAATAAACCAAAACCCCTTTCAAGGGTTTGGCCCAGCATACTGTATTCTCACTTGACTGGGACTGGTCCTTTCCCTGAGGTTCTGATCCAGTTTCAACCAGTAGTTTCAAATGCCTCCTGGAAAACAATTCTATCTTTAAAATTACCAAGGCAGTTTGCCACACCCAAAGGTCCTTTCACTGGAACAGCTTTTAAAATGAAAACAGACAAAAACAGGGAAAACCTTCTGCAGTCCAAAGCAGCAAAGCGAAAACTGAAACCAAAAGAAAAAAACCCTCCTCGGGCAGCACGGTGGCGCAGTGGTTAGTGCTGTGGCCTCACGGCGCCGAGGTCCCAGGTTCGATCCCGGCTCTGTGTGGAGTTTGCACATTCTCTCCGTGTCTGCGTGGGTTTCGCCCCCAAAAAACAATGATGCGCAGGGTAGGTGGATTGGCCACGCTAAATTGCCCCTTAATTGGAAAAAATGAATTGGGTACTCTAAATTTATTTTTTAAAAACCCTCTCACGGGACAGCCACAGCCAGACTCCAACCACAAATGACACCAAGTCACATGGTAAGAGATCAAACCTTTCTCAAAGGGACACTTACATGACATTATATGTAAGTGTCTGATATATATATATGAAATGGTAAATAAAATTAGGAACGTTGTGAAATATTTGCATGATGTTGTACAAACGTACCATTGGTAGGGCCTACTTTCCTGATTCCATTCTGCCTTGGATCTGAACACACTCAGTGGGCACTGCACCTATCCAGGGTGGGCTGTGTTTGCCAGGCCATGGCTAGTTTGCGTTCCCAGTAAAAGCCCTTTCCCTGGCAGAGTGTTGTGTTGGAAACCCGAAAGAAAAATGGAATGCTACTCGGATCTGATAGGCCGGCAGCTGCCACCTTGGCCTCCGGGTGCCTGTGAGATAACAACAGTGACAGCAGCTTGCATTCATATAGCGCCTTTCAACATTGTCGTGGAACAGCCCAAGCGACTGAGCAGGAGCATTATCAGAAAAATCCAAATCGACGCAGGGCCCCACAAGGACAGTCTTTCCAAGCAAGCATTACTTCCAGCTCAATTCATGTTGCATTATTTAAAATTTGGGTGGACTGTCTGATTTTTTCAGGTCGGGGCAGTCTCTTGCTCCAATCAACTTAAAAATGGTAGATTGGCATGGTGCCTGCATTATGTGGCGAACAGGATGATTTAAGTTGTCAGGTAATGTTGCAGAAAATTCATTGCCACTGGAGTCCCGATTAACAAATAAATACAGTTTAATTTGAAAGGTTGAGGTGGAAGGTTGTGCAATTGTGCTCTATCCCTTGATACATTTTATTTTGGCAAGACAATGGGCAGGATTCTCCAAGTTGGAGAATCAGCGGGGGGTGGGGGGAGCTCCACGGCGCTCCAACGCCAATCGCACCAGTGTGGTCGCCGTGGCGCCGGTCGGGTACCGTCAAAAACGGCCCCCGCAAAGATTTACCACGCTCGTCGGGCCGAGTGCCCACCGAGTTCCGCCGAGACCTGCCGGCGTCGTTCGCGCGTGGTCGTACCCGGCGGGACCTCGGTGTTCTGGCTGCGGAGGCTGTTCTGGTGGGGGAGGCAGGGGGAGCTGACTCCGGGGAGGGGCGCCTCTATGATGGCCAGGCCCGTGATCGGGGGCAACCGATCGGCGGGTGCGGTCATTCCGGCAGGTGGGCCTATGGTCCTCCGCGCCGGGCATCTGTTGGGCTCCGCCATGTTCCACGGGGACCGGCGCAGAGACGGCCGTGGCGCGCAGGAGCGGACCCACGGCGGCAGTGTAGGGCCGGCTTTCGGCGCCGAAGCAGCGCACAGCACTCCAGCGCCATGCTAGCCCCTGAGGAAGGGGAGTATGACTGGGCCTGGAGGTCCGTTGACGCCGGCGTCGCTCCCGTCGGTTTTGACACCGCCATCAACACAAATCCCGGCCCATATGTTTAATCAACTCAAGCTTTCCATTTTGCTATTTTACAAACACCATTTTAATTTTAAATAAGCTTACTTGGTGTCAGGTGTATTTCTCAAATCTGACATTTGTATATTTTACATTGTACAAGTGGCTTTTTTTCCTCTGTCGGTTTTAATACGCACTTTACTATAATTTTTAATGAGTGTGGTGAGACTTGCACAACATGAGCTAGGCAGGAGAAAAGGCAGAACAGTTTCCACCTTCGCTGTCTCGGAATGTCGGAAAGACCAAGGAACTGATCATTGACTTCAGGAAGAGTAGCACGACGCACACACCCGTCTGCATCAATGGTTCCGAAGTGGAGATGGTCGATAGCTTTAAGTTCCTGGGGGTCACCATCACCAACAGTCTGTCCAGGTCCACTCACGTTGATGCAATGCCTGGGTGGAAAGCCCAACAACGTCTCTACTTCCTGCGGATGCTAAAGAAATTTGGCATGTCTGCATCGACTCTCACAAACTTCTACAGATGTGCGATAGAGAGCACCCTATCTGGCTGCATCACAGCCTGGTATGGCAACTGCTAGGTCCAAGATCGCAAGAAGCTGCAGAGTGTGGTGAACTCAGCCCAACGCATCACACAAGCTTGCCACCCTCATATTGATTCTGTATACACCTCCCTCTGCCTCAGGAAGGCAGACAGCATTATCAGAGACCCCCTCCCACCCAGGCATTGCCTTCTTCCAGATGCTTCCATCAGGCAGAAGGTACAGAAGTCTGAAGACCCGCACATCCAGACATAGGAACAGCTTCTTCCCCACAGCTACAAGACTCCTCAACGACTCCCCCTCGGACTGATCTGTTCCCTGTAAGAACACTATTCACGACGCCCTATGCTGCTCTTGCTCATGTATTTGCTTTATTTGGTCCCTTGTTCCGCACTATAACCAATCACTGTTTGTTGATGTACCATTTGTCAATGTTCTCTGTTGATTATTCTCTTTGTCCACTATGTACGTACTGTGTACATTCCCTCGGCCACAGAAGAATACTTTTCACTGTACTTCGGTACATGTGACAATAAATCAAATCAAATCAATTCAAATCCTTGGCATCCCTTGGCAGGAGGAGGTCATTAACTCAGAGGTCCTGGAGCATGCTAGTCCCATCAGCGTACTCTCATTGCCAAAGTAACAATGCCTGCTCTGGCTCGGCCACGCCTAGCAGATGGATGGCAGGCATATACCCAAAGACCTTCTGTACGGAAGGCCACTGGGTCACACTTGCCTGAGCATTCCAAAGTTCACAACATGGGCACCTGAAAGTGAGAAATGAAGATGTCAGACACTGACACTGACAATTGGGGAGAGTTACTGGTGGTCGTGATCTCTGGAGGCTGACTGGAAAGGCAACGGAAGGGATGAACAGAAATAAGAATCCCAGCCAGATGTGTAGATGCAAGTATACAGGGCCTTGGTGAGGCCACACCTGGAATACAGTGTGCAGTTTTGGTCTCCTTTTCTGAGGAAGGATGTTCTTGTATCATAGAACATAGAACATAGAAAATACAGCACAGAACAGGCCCTTCGGCCCACAATGTTGTGCCGAACCTTTGTCCTAGATTAATCATAGATTATCATTGAATTTACAGTGCAGAACGAGGCCATTCGGCCCCCTGAGTCCGCACCGGCTCTTGGAAAGAGCACCCTACCCAAACTCAACACCTCCCCCCAACACCAAGGGCAATTTGGACATTAAGGGCAATTTATCATTGGCCAATTCACCTAACCCGCACATCTTTGGACTGTGGGAGGAAACCGGAGCACCCGGAGGAAACTCACGCAGACACGGGGAGGACGTGCAGACTCCGCACAGACAGTGACCCAAGCCGGAATCGAACCTGGGACCCTGGAGCTGTGAAGCAATTGCGCTATCCACAATGCTACCGTGCTGCCCTTAAGAACAAATAAATCTACACTATATCATTTTACCGTACTCCATGTACCTATCCAATAGCTGCTTGAATAGTATCCTTGAGGGAGTGCAGCGAAGGTTTAACAGACTGATTCCAGGGATGGTGGGACTGTCATATGAGGAGAGATTGATTAGGTTAGGATTGTTCTCGCTGGAGTTTAGAAGAATGAGGGGGGATCTCACAGAGACTTATAAAATTCTAACTGGACTGGACAGGGTAGATGCAGGGAAGACGTTCCCAATGGTGGGTGGGTCCAGAACCAGGGGTCACAGCCTGAGGATCCATTTCGGACAGAGATGAGGAGATATTTCTTTACCTAAAGCGTGGTGAGCCTCAGGAATTCATTACCACAGGAAGTAGTTGATGCTAAAACATTGAATATATTCAAGAGGCGGCTGGATATAGCACTTGGGGAGAATGGGATCAAAGGCTATGGGGAGAAAGCAGGATTAGGCTATTGAGTTGGATGATCAGCCATGATCGTGATAAATGGCAGAGCAGGCTCGAAGTACCAGAAGGCCTCTTCTCTGTATCTATGTATATATATTACTCCATTTCAGCCCACTGACTTCCTCGGCAGCAAAAGCAGCAGGGAATACCACACTTTTCAAACTGGAGGCCTGTGACCAGCGGTGTGCCTCAGGGATCTGTGTATAAAATGATTTGGATGAGAATGTAGGAGGCACGGTTAGTAAGTTTGCAGATGATACCAAGATTGGTGGCACAGTGGATAGTGAAGAAATTTATATAAGATTGCAACAGGATCTTTATCAATTGGGCCAGTGGACCGATGGATGGCAGATGGAGTTTAATTTAGATAAATGTGAGGTGATGCATTTTGGTCGATCAGATCAGGGCAGGACCTACTCAGTTAATGGTAGGGAGTTGGGGAAAGTTACAGAACAAAGAGATCCAAGGGTACAGGTTCATAGCTCCTTGAAGGTGGAGTCGCAGGTGGGCAGGGTGGTGATTCAGCATTCTAGGTTTTATTGGTCAGAATATTGAATACAGGAGTTGGGACGTCTTGTTGAAGTTGTACAAGATATTGGTAAGACCACACATGGAACACTGTGTTCAGTTCTGGTCACCCTATTATAGGAAGGATATTGTTAAACTAGAAAGAGTGCAGAAGAGATTTACGAGGATGCTACCAGGACTTGATCGTCTGAGTTATAAGGAGAGGTGGTAGGCTGGGACTTTTTTTTCCCTGGAGCGTAGGAGGCTTAGGGATGAACTTTATAGAGGTCTACAAAATAATGAGGAGCATAGATAAGGTAGATAGTCGACATCTTTTCTCAAAGGTAGAGGAGTCTATAACGAGAGGGCATAGGTTTAAAGTGAGAGGGGGGAGATACAAAAGAGACCAGAGGTGGAATTTCTTCACACAGAGGGTGGTGAGCATCTGTAATGGGCTGCCAGAGGCAGTGGTAGATGTGGGTATGATTTTTTCTTTTAAAAAGCAGTTAGACAGTTACATGGGCAGGGTGGGTATAGAGGGATATGGGCCAAATCTGGGCAAGTGGGACGAGCTTAGTGATAGAAACTGGACAGCATGGACAAGCTGGGCCAAAGGGCTGTAAACATCTTGTTTTTTAAACTTAGAGTACCCAATTCATTTTTTCCAATTAAGTGGCAATTTAGCGTGTTCAATCCACCTACCTTGCACATCTTTGGGTTGTGGGGGCGAAACCCATGCAAACACGGGGAGAATGTGCAAACTCCACACGGACTGTGACCCAGAGCCAGGATCGAACCTGGGACCTCGGCGCCGTGAGACTGCAGTGCTAACCACTGTGCCACCGTGCTGCCCCTCTGTAAACATCTTTGACTCTATCAGAGTGACAATAAGATGTAGGCGCAGGAGTAGGCCATGGCCCATCAAGTCTGCTCCACCATTCAATGAGATCATGACCGATCTGATATGATAATCCTCAGATCTACTTTATTGCCTTATCCCCATAACCCTTGATTCCCTTACTGATAAAAATAAGAGCGAGGCCCCTTAACCACACCAGGCATTGCTTAACAAAGAGTTAACCATCATGACACAACCCATGGCCTGCGGAGGTGGAAGGCTGCCACATCTATGAGCACTTTGGCATGTAACACCTATGCTTAGATCCTACTTCATATCAATATGTACATAATTTAGCAACTGCAAGGTGATGTCCCACAGTCTGCAGACTGCCTGGGTTTCAACATGCAAAATGGAGGGAGTAACTCCTTTGTTATCCATTAGGTGGCGTCGTCCTCTGTTTTAACATTCCTGCTTCACAACAAATAACCAAACAAAGAAATGAAAATTGCTTTCCTGTTAATTTGGCAAAGCACATTCGGTTTCTCAAAAATAAACTATCGTTGCACATTTGCTAAACATTTGGGAACACTAGCTTTCCTGATTTCCATCCAATTAATAGAAATACCAGGAACCCTAATCCAAACATGCCCAGGAACAGTTTTGTTGAAAATAAATTCTTGATGAGCGAAGGTATGGCTATGGCAAAACTATTTCAGCCACATGGACCGATGTACTAATAGTTTTGTTAGAAAATCCCTTGCACTATAAAGATTAGTGTAAATTACATGTTTACTGAATAAACATATATTATCATTCTGTGGCGAGAATTGACCTTCTGAGTCCCCAACATCTTTCCACCATCTACAAGGCACAAGTCAGGAGTGTGATGAAACACTCCACTTCCCTGGATGAGTGTCGTTCCAACAAAAGGCAAGAAGCCCGACAGCATCTAGGACAAAGCTTGTTGTACACCCCATCCACTACCTTAAATATCCACCCCCTCCATCACCAGTGCTCAGTGGCTGCAGAGTGTACCATCTACAAGATGCACTGCAGCAACTCACTAAGGTGTCTTTAATGCCACCTTCCAAAGCCCAAAATCTCCATCGCATGGAAGGGCTGGGACAGCAGGCACACCACCATCTGCAAGTTTCCCTCCAGGTCACACCCCATCTGTCATGACCCGCACGGGACTTACGAAGTGGCAATGGTTGGACTCCGCATGAGTCTCTCTGAATATGAGCTCTCCCACTAAAGGGGGTGGGGAACCCAAAACTATGCACAGCTAAACATCTGTAGAAAGTCGGCCAGTTTGGGTACCGGCAGGAAGGAGAGACCCGGCTGAGATCTTTTGTGCCTGTACATAATAGTTAATATCATATAATTTTATTTATGTCTTCAACTCGCTGTGGACTCCTTTTGTGGTCTACTAACCATCCTGACTTACAACCATGTCACCATTGGAAAAAGTTCAGCTGTACTCAAAGAACTTTTCAGGTAAGGACAGCCTATTGCTCCAAGCACCTATTCCAAAATAACAATGGTGGATTTCAATGTTGTCTGCATTGTGTGGGGAACTAGAAGATTTAAGTTCTTATTATACATGCTGTAATATCATAGTACAAAGAGTCACTGGGTTGAAATCCTGTGGATCTTTCCCTAACAGCACTGTGGATGTACCTACACCACATGGATTTCAGCAGTTCAAGAAAGGACTCACCGGCACCTACTCAAGGGCAATAAGGAATGGGCAATGAATGTTGACCTGGCCAGTGATCCCCACAACCCGTGGATGAATAAAAGGAAAATCAATGGGAAGCTCTGTTACCTTCCCGTTCACCAAAGTTCAGAATTCCACGTCCCGACGATTTTGACATATCAAAATGACAACAGAAATTACACTGAGCCAGATATTAGATGCAGCCATTTCGCAGTGGAACATTGAATCTCATTCTGCTGGAGGATATTCAAATCTATTCAAAGTGTGTGTAACAGACTGTGGTGAACCACTGTAATAGGAGATGTAAGGTAGGACCTGCACTACAGGTTCGCCAGTAGCTCCTGCCGGCTTGCTCCTCCCACGGCGAACTGTATAAATATGCATGACCTCCAGTGCCCTGCCATTTCGCCAGCTGCAGCAGGAGGCCACGCATCTGACTGTAATAAAGCCACTGTTGTACCCAACTTTAGTCTTTGTGCAATTAATCGTGCATCACAAACGTGGATTACAATCATGGACATTTAACAGGTGGGCTGGGTGAAATATTTTACAAATTCAGTTGTGGTTGGTACAGTCACAGTGATTAAAGTCAAATGGGTTGGATAGTTCCAAAATGAATAAACCACAAACAGCAGTTAAACCTCATGCCAAAGTGAAAACACATCCTTTGCTTTTGCATTGTAACTAAGTCAAACTGCTATCTCCTGCAGTGCCCTTGCATCGCCTGGAGCGTTGGGCTTGGAAACCTGCACCAGGAGAGACATCTGCATAAGGCCCAATGTTGCCCTCCTTCACTTCTGGTGGCAAGTCATCTTCTGGGTGAATACTCGGTCCATGTTCAACGCAAAAGTTGTACCCTGAACAACACACTACAAGGGTCAAGAGTTTCCTCTTCACTGTTAAGGCAGTTAGAGTTCATCTTCAGGTCTTTGTTTTACATTTTACAAAGGTATCTCATCGCTTCCTTGCTGAAGTGCAGCCTCCTGGCAGACATGTCCTCTGACATCATTTCATATGCTATCCTTTGCCTTTACATTCTAAGTGGTGGGTAATTGATTCACTTCGTCACCTGTCAGACATGTAGCCTGACTCCAGATTTTGGATCTTTACTGGATTCTGCAATACCTATCAGAGAAATAGTTCACTTCAGCTTACAGGAGGCTTCTATACGTTAACTAACCTTTGCTACAGCATTTGAAGTAATCACTGCGGCTTTTAAATATCAACTTTACATCGGGGAACTCTTCGAGGATACCCGATGGTAAGAGGAGGCCAAGAAAAGGAGCCTGAGAAAGGAATATGCATGATGTAGAGCCCAAGGACCGATCCCACCTCCCAGAAACACCTGCCAAGTGTGCGATGGAAGATGCAGCTTCTGATAGGACTCATCAGCCAAGGACCCACAGAACGTATGACCAGTAACACAGAGTTTCTTGGGTGGACAATCACACTCATTAGCAAGTGATCCTCCAAAGATTACATGCAATCCAAAACCACTCTATCCATTATAGTTCCTTTACTGGAATTAACATCCTCATGACAAACCAACATTTAAAAAAATCTTTCTCACTTTACGACTCCAAACTCACTTTATACAGAGACAAATCAGTCCATGTTCAAATGCAGCAAGACCCGGACAATATCCAGGCTTGGGCTGACAAGTGGCAAGTTACATTCGCACCACACAAGTGCCAGGCAATGACCATCTCTAACAAGTGAGGATCTAACCGTCGCCCCTTGACATTCAATGTCATTACCATCGCTGAATCCCCCACAATCAACATCCTGGGGGTTACCATTGACCAGACCGGAACTGGGCAGCATGGTAGCACAGTGGTTAGCACAGTTGCTTCACAGCTCCAGGGTGCCAGGTTCGATTCCCGGCTTGGATCACTGTCTGTGCGGAGTCTGCACCTTCTCCCCGTGCCTGCGTGTGTTTCCTCCGGGTGGGTGCTCCGGCAGACTCGATGGGCTGAATGGCCTCCTTCTGCACTGTAAATTCTTTGATTCTATGATTCTATTATTAATACTGTGGCTACCAGGGCAGGTCAAAGGCTAGGAATCCTATGGTGAGTAATTCACCTCCTGACCCCCCTAAAACCTGTTAACCATCTACAAGGCCCAGGTCAGGAGTGTAATGGTGTGTAACTCTCCACTTGCCTGGCCCACCAACACTGAAGAAGCTGCACACCATCCACGACAAAGCAGCCCGCTTGATTGCTCCCCTTCCACAAACATTCAAGCACTCCAACACCGACGAACAATGGACGAACATTTACAAGATGCACTGCAGTAACTCACCAAGGCTCCTTAGGCAGCACCTTCCAAACCCACGACCGCTACAATCTAGAAAGATAAAAGCAGCAGATACCTGGGAACCCCACCACCTGGAGGTTCCCCTCCAAGTCACTCACCATCCTGATTTGGAAATATATCGCCGTTCCTTCGCTGTCGCTAGGGCAACATCCTGGATCTCCCTCTCTAACAGCGCACTGTGTGTACCTACACCTCATGGACTGCACAGACAGTGACCCAAGCTGGGAATCGCACCGGGGTCCCCTGCACTCTGAAGCAATAGTGCTAACCACTGTGCCACCATTAGCAACTTCCTTTATGCTAGGTATGCCTCCAATTAGTGGAGAGGTTTTCCCTGATTCCCATTGACTCCAGTTTAGCTAGGCCTCCTTGATGTCATACTCAGTCAAATGCTGCTTTGCTGTCAAGGGCAGTAACCCTCACTTCACCTCTGGAGTTCAGCTCTTTTGTCCATGTTTGAGTCAAGGCTGTAATGAGGTCAGGAGCTGACTGACCCTGGCGAAACCCAAACTGAGCATCAGTGAGTAGGTTATTGCTGAATAAGTGCCGCTTGATAGCGCTGTTGATGGCTCCTTCCATCACTTTACTGATGTTGGGGAGTAGACTGATAGGGCGATAATTGGTCAGGTAAGGTTTGTCCTACTTTTTGTGCACAGGATGTACCTGGGCAATTTTCCACATTGCTGGGTAGATGCCTGTGTTGTAGCTGTACTGGAACAGCTTGACTAGGGGTGCGGCAAGTTCTGGAGCACAAGTCTTAAATACTATTGCGGAATATTGTCAGGGCCCACAGCCTTTGCAGTATCCAGTTCCTTCAGCCGTTTCTTGATATCACCTGGAGTGAATCGTATTGGCTGAAGACCTACATCTGTGATGCTGGGGACCTGTGGAGGAGACCGAGATGGATCATCCACTCGGCCCTTTTGGCTGAAGATTGTTGCGATTGGCTCAGCCTTGCCTTTTGCACACATGTGTGGGCTCCTCCATCATTGAGGATGGGGATATTTGTGGAACCTCCTCGCCCAGCGAGTTGTTTAATTGCCCACCACTATTCATGACTGGATGTGGCCGGATGCAGAGCTTAGATCTCATCCATTGGCTGTGGGAACATATAGCTCTGTCTGTTACTTACTGCTGATGCTGTTTAACACACAAGTAGTCCTGTATTGTAGCTTCACCAGGTTGACACCTCATTTTTCGGTATGCCTGGTGTTGCTCCTGGCATGACCTCCTGAACTCTTCATTGAGCCTTGAACCTTGAAGATGGATGCTTGTCTTTCTCCAGTCGAAGTCTGGCAACATGGTAGCACAGTGGTTAGCACAGTTGCTTCGCAACTCCAGGAACCCAGGTTCGATTCCCGGTTTGGGTCACTGTCTGTGCGGAGTCTGCACGTTCTCCCCGTGTCTGCGTGGGTTTCCTCCGGGTGTTCCGGTTTCCTCACAGAGTCCAAAGATGGGCAGGTGAGGCGGATTGGCCGTGTTAAATTGTCCTCGGCGTCCAAAAAGGTTAGGTGGGGTTACTGGGTTACGGGGATAGGGTGGAGGCGTGGGTTTAAGTGGGGTGCTCTTTCCAAGGGCCGATGCTGACTCGATGGGCCGAATGGCCTCCTTCCGCACTGTAAATTCTATGATCTTCATTCATCTTAAAAAACCATTTTGTAAAAATAACCTATCAATAAGCAGAAAGTATGAAAATAAAATACACAAATCAGTCAAGAACACTTGTCTCCTTTACATCACCATTTTACCAATCATAACAAAGAATTAAGGTGTACATGCATACACTTAAGTGAATATGAGCGTTAATAATAAACAATCACACTGGCTGTCATACAAATCCTGAGAAATATCTCCATTGCCTTGTCTCGCTAATTCATGGAAATTAACTCAAACACTATGACTGCCTGCACATTCCTTTAATTTAATTGTTATACCGAATATTATAATTAACTTCTTTTATTCCTGCTTGTGATCAGCCATGGGTGAAAAGGAAGTTGAGAAATAACTTGATGTGGAATTGTGGTCTGACCCTTCAGTGGCCTGAAAATTTTGAAAGGAACCAAATCCTGAAATGGTGGAACCTCAGCCGAGCGTGAAAACAGACAGGCCGCTTAGCAGAATCTCAAAGGCCCGGTTGTAGTTCGAAGTAAGGCAAAAGTAATGGGCGCCGAGACCACTATAGGCGCAATCTACTGGCCGCCATACACCCAAAATGCAGCGCGGTGTGGTGCGGCTGGTAGGTGCCGGGAGAAACTTGTCCGGGATCTATCCGGCTCGCCTCGCCTAGCGAGACCTAACGCCATCTCGCAAGACATTGTGGGTGGGGTCACTTTTTAGCAAATCTGCATATTATAGTGAGACGGCTAGTCTCACTCTGGAAGCACCCGGCTAACCGCACTATGTGACATTGTTCCCATTTGGGTGGACCCCGCCTACGTTTCAGCACAAAAGGAAGCCATTCCGTCCATCGTGTCTGTGCCGAAGGTCCTCTTCTGCACTGTATTATTCTGTGTCTCTGTGAATGAGCAACACACCCGGTGCCATTGTCCCGCTTCCCCACTGTAGACCTGCGCATTCTTTCTTTTCAGAATCTAAATCCCTCTTCAATGCCTCCATTGAATCTGCCTCCATCACGTTCTTAGGCAGCACATTCCCGATCTAAACCACTCGCTGTCTGAACAAATTTCCCCATGGCTGATTTTGCCGATCACGTCAAAACTGTGCCCTCACGTTCTCAATCCTTCCGCCAATGGAAAAAAAAAATCCCCGTCTACTCTATCCATGTCCTTCTTAATTTGTGAGTGCCTCTATCTCGATGTTTTCCTTGAGGCGATGAAACATGGGAAACAGTTGAAGTTAGAGATCCCGAGGCTCTGATCTGATTTGGGAAGTCTCTTGTAAACGGGCTAGTCAAACAAAAGCAAGATAACGATCGAGTTCAATTGATCCCCCAGAGGCTTTACTGTGTAAAGAAACCGTAGGATGAGATTCCCTGCGTACAGAAATTGGAGCGGTATAATGTGTTGCATCGGCTGACATAACCTGGGTCATGAGCAGCGAGTCGCTACGTGGAGATCAAACTTCATTACCCAAGGCGTTGTCGCACGTTGAACTGACTGATCAGATATGAGCACGTGTCAAGCCTCAGAGAAAATAAAAGAAACCACTCACACCCTAACACGGCAAATCATTTCCGAACTTGAGAGTGAGGGGTTGATGTGTTGGGTGTTCTGGATCACAAACAGGTCACCAACACTGGAAGTAGTGCAACTCTATTTTATTATAAGGTTAACTATATTAACATACTTGAACTGTGGGTAAATGCAATACCAGCTTTAACTGTAGACCCTTGCCTCGTCCTAATCAGGTGATGCACTCAGCACATGGTGAATGTCTGTGATGCAGGCTGTGAGCTCTGTGCTCCGAGCTGGCTGCAACTAGAATGAGCGGGAACTCTCCTGTCCCCTGTCTTTATAGTGCGTGTCCTCTCACTGGTGATTGGCTGCGGTGTTGTGTATGCTGATTGGTCCCACTGCATGTCCATCAGTGTGTGTGTGTCTGCATCATGATATACTGGTGTATATTATGACAGGCATTAAAATATTAATCGACTGAACCCTGAATTCCAGCATCATATTTTATTTACTGATCAGAAATGCAATTAGCCTCATCTGTGTCCTCAATGAGCCAAATAAGATAGAGGTTAATATATTAGACAACACTGGCCAGGATCAGAGAATAATAATAACTTATTGTCACAAGTAGGCTTCAATGAAGTTACTGTGAAAAGCCCCTAGTCGCCACATTCTGGCGCCTGTTCGGGGAGGCCGGTACGGGAATTGAACCTGTGCTGCTGGCCTTGTTCTGCATTACAAGCCAGCTGTTTAGTCCACTGTGCTAAACCAGCCCCTGGTATGCTTCATTAACTGCCTCGTCCGTCAGTCATGGTCAGTGCGATTAAGGAATGAGTGTCATCTCAAGGTCCGGCTACAGTTAGAGGTGAAGATTTCTCGACTTCTGACATCAGAAGGAAAGGATCTTTGGGTTTGCTGTGCATTTGAACTAACTTTAGCAGGTATGGCCTGCTGAAAAAGATTTTCAAATTATTTCTTGTGCAACCAAAGGACAGTGTGCAGCAGGGCCTCGGCCAGCAGGTGGCTACGGTGGGGGAGAGCAGCAAGCAAGTGAATGGGCCTCTCAATGCAGAGAGCAGTTTCCTTGGTGGAGTTGGCGGGCAGAGTCCATGAGGAGAGAGTGAGGGTTGCCGAAGGAGCAAGGAGCAGAAGTTCACGACTGGTGAGTTCTAGGATGGAAAGAGCCAAGACCATGAATAGAGACTCTCAAAGCTTCTGACGGTGAACAGAGAACTGGGAAGTACAGGTGGAGTGGGCATTCAGCTACTGGAGGCGTCACTGGACTGCCTGGGGAGCCAGCCCTGTGCCTGAGATTCCCCAAGGAGAGGAATTTCCTTTTTATCTGGGAGACAAGGTAATCTGGGTCACATAGTCACAGGAAATTAGCAATAGGAGTTCCACCAATTGAACTTGGGGTTGGGGACCAAGGGCAATGTGTCCAAGTTTGCAGACGACACTAAGATAAGTGGTAAAGCAAAAAGTGCAGAGGATACTGGAAGTCTGCAGAGGGATTTGGATAGGCTCAGTGAATGGGCTAGGGTCTGGCAGATGGAATACAATGTTGACAAATGTGAGGTTATCCATTTTGGTAGGAATAACAGCAAAAGGGATTATTATTTAAATGACAAAATATTAAAACATGCTGCTGTGCAGAGAGACCTGGGTGTGCTAGTGCATGAGTCGCAAAAAGTTGGTTTTCAGGTGCAACAGGTGATTAAGAAGGCAAATGGAATTTTGTCCTTCATTGCTAGAGGGATGGAGTTTAAGACTAGGGAGGTTCTGCTGCAATTGTATAAGGTGTTAGTGAGGCCACACCTGGAGTATTGTGTTCAGTTTTGGTCTCCTTACTTGAGAAAGGACGTACTGGCACTGGAGGGTGTGCAGAGGAGATTCACTAGGTTAATCCCAGAGCTGAAGGGGTTGGATTACGAGGAGAGGTTGAGTAGACTGGGACTGTACTCGTTGGAATTTAGAAGGATGAGGGGGGATCTTATAGAAACATATAAGATTATGAAGGGAATAGATAGGATAGATGCGGGCAGGTTGTTTCCACTGGCGGGTGAAAGCAGAACTAGGGGGCATAGCCTCAAAATAAGGGGAAGTAGATTTAGGACTGAGTTTAGGAGGAACCTCTTCACCCAAAGGGTTGTGAATCTATGGAATTCCTTGCCCAGTGAAGCAGTAGAGGCTCCTTCATTAAATGTTTTTAAGAGAAAGATAGATAGTTTTTTGAAGAATAAAGGGATTAAGGGTTATGGTGTTCGGGCCGGAAAGTGGAGCTGAGTCCACAAAAGATCAGCCATGATCTCATTGAATGGTGGAGCAGGCTCGAGGGGCCAGATGGCCTACTCCTGCTCCTAGTTCTTATGTTCTTATAACTCTGCTACTGGGCAGTTTACAGATCTGGGGCGTCATTCTCCGACCCCCCGCCGGGTTGGAGAATCGCCGGGGGCTGCCGTGAATCCCGCCCCCGCCGGTTGCCGAAGTCTCCGGCACCGGATATTCGGCGGGGGCAGGAATCGGGCCGCGCCGGTTGGCGGGCCCCCCCGCTGGATTCTCCGGCCCGGATGGCCGAAGTCCCGCCGATAAATTGCCTGTCCCGCCGGCGTGGATTAAACCACCTTTTGAACGGCGGGACAAGGCGGCGTGGGCAGGCTCCGGAGTCCTGGGGGGGGGCGGGGGGAGATCTGACCCCGGGGGGTGCCCTCACAGTGGCCTGGCCCACGATCGGGGCCCACCGATCCACGGGCGGGCCTGTGCCGTGGGGGCACTCTTTCCCTTCCGCCTCCGCCATGGTCTCCACCATGGTGGAGGCAGAAGAGACTCCCTGCACTGCGCATGCGCGGGAAACTGTCAGCGGTCGCTGACGCTCCCGCGCATGCGCCGCCCCGAGATGTCATTTCCGCGCCAGCTGGCGGGGCAACAAAGGCCGTTTCCGCCAGCTGGCGGGCGGAAATTCCTCCGGCGTCGGCCTAGCCCCTCAATGTTGGGGCTCGGCCCCCAAAGGTGTGGAGCATTCCGGACCTTTGGGGCAGCGCGATGCCCGTCTGATTGGTGCTGTTTTGGGCGCCATTTCGGGAGAATTTCGCCCCAGGTGTTAAGCTCTCAATGATCTCCGGTGGATCTGGAGTGTCAGTCATGAATGTCTGTTGTAAATACGATGTTCCCCAAGTTAAGCTTTTCCATTAATGTTATAAATATTTGATTGCTGAGGAATAAAAGAACGCTGTTTTGTAATCTTTGTGCAGTCTGTGTGCTGAACATTAAATAGAATCCCTGCAGTGCAGAAGGAGGCCATTTGGTCCATTGAGTATGCACTGACCCTCCAAAAGAACACGCAACCTCGGTCCACTCCCCCCGCCCACCCCCGCCCTGTCCCCAAGACCCCCACAGCCAAACCTGCGCATGGCTGGACACTAAGGGCGGGACTCTCCAATAATGGGGCTATGCCCCCACGCTGGCGTGAAAACCGGCGCCAGCCAGTCCGGCGTCAACGGCCCCCAAAGGTGAGGAATTCTCCACTTTCTAGGGAGCTAGGTTGATGCCGGAGTGGTTCCCGCAGCTCCAGCCGGCGCCGAAGGGCCGGCGCGGGTTCGCGCATGCGCGGAACGGGCGGCGTATTTCTGCGCATGTGTGGTACGGGCGGCGTATTTCCACGCAGGCGTGGGGGTTCCCTTCTCTGCGCCGGCCCCCGGGCAATGTGGCGGAGCCCTACACGGGCCCGGCACGGAGGAAAGAAGGCCCCCACGGGACCAGCCCACCTGCCGATCAGTGGGCCCCGATCACAGGCCAAGCCACCGTGGGGCCCCCCTTGGGGTTGGATCCCCCCGCCACCCGCCCACCCCCCAGGACAGCCTCCGCACACTTAACTGTCAGGTCCCGCTGTGCATCAGGTGAGTAATTCACACTGGCGGGACTGGGCAAAACTTGTCTGCCACTTGGCCCATCGGGGCCCGGAGAATCGCTGTGGGGGAGACTGCTGTCAACGGCTGCCGACCGGCGTGCCGGGAATCCCACCGGCCCCCGAAAAACGGTGCCGGAGAATAGGGAAGCTGGCAGCGGGGTGGGATTCGCGCCTCCCCCCCTCCTCCCCCGGGGATTCCCCGACCAGGCACAGGGTCGGCGAATCCTGGCCTACGGGTCAATTTAGAACCAAAAGGGAAAATGCTGGAAAATCTCAGCATGTCTGGCAGCATCTGTAGGGAGAGAAAAGTGCTAACGTTTCAAGTCCAGATGACCCTTTGTCAAAGCATTGCGTGAACCATTGTGCCACCCTTGCTGTCAGGCGTGGGATCCCACAGTACAGGCATCGATCGAATCATGGTGGACAAGCTGGAAAGGTGCTTGGCCGAGATGGAGCAGATGGCAGAAGAACTGGAACTGGCTCTGTCAGCGAGAGAGGAGCCTCCGGTGTGCCCTCCCAGCAGAGGGCAGATGGAATGCCCATCATGGGCACTCGACTTGCTAGTGGGTCGGAAGCCGGGTAGACTTGGGGGAACACTGGTGATGTCCAACAACCCAGTGGCCAAGGAAAGGACCGGTGGCCAAGGAGGGCACCTGGGTCATGGTATCCAGGGTCCTCAACGAGAGCAAGCAGGCACCTTTCGTGGCGGCACTACTTGTGAGAATATCCGACAGGAAACAATGGGGAGAGACCCAGATGTTCAAAAAAGATGGCGGCAGATTTTGAAGGCTTGACAAGGGTATCTCGGTACAGCAGTAGCCTGTCACAGCGGCAGCAGAGAGCTTAGGACTACAAGCATATCGAAGGAGAGGATCTGATCTCCAGATCACTGGAGCTGGTGAAGTTGTTTGACCACAACATCCTCCTGGGATTCTCCTTCAAACTCACCAGGGACGCAGAGCTGAAAAATAGTCCAGCTGAAGTGGTGAGGGATGAAGATTCAGATGGAATGGAGCAGACTTCACAGTAGGTTAAGTGGGCAGCACGTAGCACAAGTGGATAGCACTGCGGCTTCACAGCGCCAGTGTCCCAGGTTCGATTTCTCGCTGGGTGACTGTCTGTGCGCAGCCTGCACGTTCTCCCCATATCTGCGTGGGTTTCCTCCGGGTGCTCCGGTTCCCTCCCACAGTCCAAAGATGTGCAGGTTAGGTGGATTGGCCATAATAAATTGCCCTCAATGACCAAAAAAGGTTCGGAGGGGTTATTGGGTTATGGGGATAGGGCGGAAGTGAGGGCTTAAGTGGGTCGGTGCAGACTCGATGGGCCGAATGGCCTCCTTCTGCACTGTATATTCTATGTACCCGACTGTCCTTCATTGACGTGTGTGATTACATCATCAGGGTCACGTGGGAAGATCAGACACCTATTACCAGGGCCGGGATCTTCCAGCCCCGCCCATTGCCGGGATTTTCCGGCATCTTCCAGCCCCGCCCACTGCCGGGATTTTCCGGGATCTTCCATTGCCGGGATTTTCCGGGATCTTCCAGCCCCGCCCACTGCCGGGATTTTCCAGTGCCACAGGAAATCAACGGATATTTGGTCGGCGCCCCAAATTATCCTTACCCGCCCGCGATAGGCCCGGCACAGGTAGGACTGGAAAATCTCAGCCCTGTAGAGAGGCCACCGTGAGCGTGGTGACTATTGGTGTGGATGGGAACGGCCAAAGGTTACTGCACAGCAGGCCCAGGTTTAATCCTTGCTGTCCACTTTCCAAAGCAAACCCCCGGGCTGATTGTGTCCAAGGGATGTTCCCAAGAAGTGCTGGGATTGTAACGGGGGTTGGCCACTCTAAGCAAAGCTGTCCTCAGCAACCTTAGACCCTGCCACCTGCAGGAACGATGAGCTGGCATACCATAACGCCATTCGACCCCCTCATCAGACACGATACAGGCCAGGCAAAGGTAATGGGAATGCTGAGGCTCTCAGCCACAAGACTGACCGTGGAAGGCATCCCACCTTTGCCAATTTGGAAAGGATTGAGAAAGGAACCTATGGCTCAAATAAATAGCCGTATTTACACCCCAATCCCTCACAGAATTGGTGCAGGAAGTTGCCAAGTGGCACCGATTACACTTCTGGAGTAGATCGAAACCAGATCCAGAGGGGTAGAACCATAGAATTCTACGGTGCAGAAGGAGGCCATTCGGCCCATCAAGTCGGCACCTACTGTCTGAAAGTGTACCCCACCTAGGCCCACTCCCCCGCCCTATCCCCATAATCCCACCTAACCTGTACATCTTTGGACACAAAGGGGCAATTTAGCAAGGCCAATCTACCTAACTAACCTGCACATCTTTGGACTGTGGGAGGAAACCGGAGCACCCGGAGGAAACCCACGCAAAATATGGTTTCAACTTTGCCATCCATCTTAAAAGAGTTCCTCAGGCAGCTTCAGTTGGTCGATAGAGACATTGGTACAATTCACCAGTCCTGGAAAGACTGACATCCACAAGCCCGGTGCCATCTGAAGAAGGAGATGTGGAATCTGCTGAGGTGCTGGAAGAGGATCAGGGAGGAGGATGGGGTTTTCTATTGGCTGTTTCATGACAACTGGGGAGAGATGAAGCATCTTGTCCCTTCCAGCGGTCAGAAGCATCAAGCGCTGACAGCAATTCATGAGCAAGCAGGCCACCGAGCAACGGAGAAGATAACTGCGCTAACCCTCTACCACCCAAAGGGAAATTCAACTGTACTCTGCAGGACCAGTTGTGGACATTGCCTCCTGAGAATCAGGGTCAGATAGAAGAGCAGATATGTAGGCAAATCTCAGAGAAGTATGAAAACAATAGGGTAATAATAGTAGGAGGTTTCCACTTCCCTCATATAAATCGGGACAGGCAAAGTGTGAAAGGCTTAGAGGGGGCACCCGGATCAACTTTTTGAGCCAGAATGTTGAAACTCTGACAAGAGGGGGGCCGGTACTTGACCAAATTTTAGGGAATGAAGCTGGGCAGGTAGTAGAAGTTTCAGTGGAGGAGCATTTTGGTGATAGTGACCATAACTCGGTACGATTTAAGGTAGTTATGGTTGAGGAAAAAGTTGGGCCGGAAATAAAGATTCTGAATTGGGGGAAGGTCGATTTTAATAAGATAATGCAGGATCTTTATAGAATTTACAGTGCAGAAGGAGGCCGTTTGGCCCATCGAGTCTGAACCGGCTCTTGGAAAGAGCACCCTACCCAGGTCAACACCTCCACCCTATCCCCATAACCCAGTAACCCCACCCAACACTAAGGGCAATTTTGGACACTAAGGGCAATTTATCATGGCCAATCCACCTAACCTGCACATCTTTGGACTGTGGGAGGAAACCGGAGCACTCGGAGGAAACCCACGCAGACACGGGGAGGATGTGCAGATGCCGCACGGACAGTCACCCAAGCCGGAATCGAACCTGAGACCCTGGAGCTGTGAAGCAATTGTGCTATCCACAATGCTACCGTGCTGCCCCTAAAAAAAAAAGAAAATTGCGTATTGTCACAACTAGGTTTCAATGAAGTTACTGTGAAAAGCCCCTAGTCGCCACATTCCAGCGCCTGTTCAGGGAGGCTGTTACGGGAATTGAACCGTGCTGCTGGCCTGCCTTGATCTGCTTTCAAAGCCAGCGATTTAGCCCTGTGCCAAACATCTGGTCAAAGTGGAATGGGGACAGCGACTTGTAGGGTACTTAAAAAAGAAATTAGGAGAGCAAAGAGGGAGCATGAAAAAACACTGGCGGGCAAAGTAAAGGAAAATCCCAAGGTGTTTTATAAGCATATAAAGGGTGAGAGGATAATCTGGGTCATTACAGGCCAGTGAGTCTAACATCAGTGGTCGGGAAATTATTGGAAACAATTCTGAGGGACAGAATTAATCTCTACTTGGAGAGGCAAGGATTAATCAAGGATTGTCAGCATGGCTTTGTCACAGGAAGATCATGTCGAACAAATTGTATTGAATTTTTTAAAGAGGTGACGAGGTGTGTAGATGAGGGTAGTGCAGTTGATGTGTCTACGTGGACTTCAGTAAGGCTTTTGACAAGGTCCTGCATGGGAGACTGGCCAAGAAGGTAAAATTGGATCCAAAATTGGCTTTGTGCCAGGAAGACATTTGTGATAGACATCCAGTCACAAAAGCAATCTTCAACTGTGACCAGTGATATACCACAGGGATCGGTGCTGGGTGCCTTGCTGTTTGCAACCTAGATTAATGATATAGATGTTAATATGGGAGGTATGATGAGTAAATTTGCAGATGGCACGACGATTGGTGGTGTGATAAATAGCAAGGAGGAAAGCCTCAGATCATAGGGCAATATAGACTGACTGGTCAACTGGGCAGAAGAGTAGCAAATGGAATTTAACCTTGAAAAGTGTGAGGTGAAGCATTTTAAGATGACGAACAAGGCAAGGGAATATACAATGAATGGTCGGACCCTGGAAAGTCCAGTGGATCAGAGGGATCTTGAGGTGCATGTCCAAACATCCCAGAAGGCAACAGGACAGGTAGATGAGGTGGTTAAGGAGGTACGTGGGATACTAGCCTTTATTAGCTGAGGCCCAGATTATAAGAGCAGGGATGTTATAACGAAGCTGTATCAAACGCTTGTTAGGCCACAGCTAGAGTCTGTGCACAGTTCCGATTGCCACATAATAGGATGGATGTGATTGCAGTAGAAAGTGCAGAGGAGATGCACCAGGATTGTGCCTGGGCAGGAGTGCTCCAGCTATCAAGAGAGGTTGGTTAGTCAGGGGTTTTCCTCAGAACAGAGAAATCTGCGGGTGGGGCGGGAGGGGGAACCTGATTGACGTGCACGATTATGAGGGTCAAAGATCGCATAGATGGGAAGAAACCTTTCCCCTTCGTAGAGGGGTCAATAATCAGGGGGCGTAGATTTAAGGTAAGGGGCAGAATATTTTGAGGGGATTTTCGGAAAATGTTTTCGCCTAGAGGGTGGTGGAATCTGGAACTCGCTTCCTGAAAGGGTAGTAGTGGCAGAAATCCTCAAAACATTTCAGAAGCATTTAGAGGAGCATTTGAAATGCCACAAGCGTACATGGCTGTGGATCAAATGCTGAAAAATGGGATGAGAATTGATAGGTGCTTGATGGCCAACACGGCTATGATGGATCGAAGGGTCTCTCGCTGTGCTGTAAAACTCCAAGACTCTAAAATAAAAGTGTCCTCAGTACCTTCCGGAACAGGTGAATGTTTACACTGGCACTGCCACATTCCTCCGTGGCCTACTCTCCACATTGTGTCTTCTTGGGAAGAAACTCAGTCCTTCCTGTGGATCATCTCCTCGGTGTCACCCCGCTATTTGGACAGGGATGGCTAAGTTGTCAAGTGAATAGTGGAGCATCATGCAAGGCTACACCAGGCATTCGCGATGGTGCCCAAGAGGATTGAGAAAGAAGCACTGAGAAGACAAATGTGACACAGTCCCAAAGCTGGCATGGTGGACCTTCCAATCAGCACAAGAGTATTCCTCCAGAACAGGAATATCAAGGATCGCAATGAGATCCAGGATAGGGTCCATAACGCCACAAAGTCATCAAGCAGCATGACACTGGTGTCCACACCAATGCTGTTGAACTGGTAGCTGAAGTGCAGCATTAGCTACAGAGTTCAAAGACGGGAGTTCCTCAAGCCAAAGGCCTTGTTGTTGATGGGGAGGCGAGCCCGCTGAACGGCATCACTGAATCTGAAGTGTCAGCGACAGTTGCTCGAGTGTAGCGGGGTTGCACGGCGATGGGGAGGCCTGGAATTTGGTGTGCCGGGGGTTGCATCTGGCTGTGAGGAGGCTGACTCCAGAGCCGGAAGGAGATTGAAGATCCATCTGGCAGGGAGGCTGTAACTGGAGCAACCCGTGTCCCTCATCATGTGGTCCCTGCAGGCATGACCGATTCTGGCTGACCCCTCACAAAGCCTGAGCTCTGTTGGAAGTATCAGTTCAGAGGAGGGGCTGAGACCGTCGTGTTGAGTAAATGCTGGATACCATCCCAACCCTTCCCATTTTCCCAGATACGTGATAAACAAAGGGAATGCTGCCACCAGTGTGGAATCCAATATGCCGGCTGCCATAATGCAATCAAACCTGCTGATCATGCGAATGCTTGGAAAGCTGACACCATGAGCTATGTGACGTTGCCGGGACTGCAACTCTCATGCAGGAGAGATTACAGTGGGGCCTCTGCCAGTAGGTGTCAATGGTAAGGAGAAGAACCGAATAGGGGATCTGGTCAGCCCCTGTGGACTCCTCCGTGTAGGGAGCGGTCTTGAAGGAGCAGAGGCAGGACTTGTGAGGTGCAGTGTGGTAAAGAGCCAACTCCATGAAAAAGGAAGTTCGAAGAATTGGTGGCGAGCGAGCTGGGAATTAGAAGGGGAGTGGGCATACAGTTACTGGAGTCCGAGTGAGAATCCCTGGGCTGTCACCTCTGAGATGGAGAGGAATCCCCCTTGTACCTGGGGGACAAGCTAGTCGAGTTCACATGGTCTTGGGAAATTAACAATAGGAGCGTCACCAACTGAACTCTGCTACGCGGCTGATTAGAGGTGAGGAGTTAAGATCTCGATGATCTCCTGGTGAATTTGGCGTGCTGGTCGTGAATCTCATGTCACACGTAATTTTGGAAATAACATGGCAGTATATGGGGTTATTAACATAGGATTGGATTGCTCCAAAGATGCGGGTTAGGGAAAAATGCCACGATTTAAAAAGAGGGGAAATTAAAAATCACCTTTCTGTTTTCTAATGGGTAGTGTGGGGAGAAATCAGGCTGTTTTTAATTCAACCCCCTCCAGTCCATAGCATATGTTTCTCCTTCCCTTCATCATATAGGTATACTTTTAGGTATCTTCACCTCTCATGGTGCCCGTAGAAGTAGACATTCCTTTGTACATCACCTCTGGAATCCATCAGCTCATCTCAAAGGATTGAAAGCACAGGAGAAGGGGTTGGTTCGCTTTATAGTCTTGCAGAGAATTTGGGAAATAAGGAGGGAGAATTGTTATAATACTATAATAATAATCTTTATTAGTGTCACAAGTAGGCTTACATTAGCAATGAAGGTACTGTGAAAATCCCCTAGTCGCCACACTCCGGCGCCTGTTCGGGTGCACAGAGGGAGAATTCAGAATGTTCAATTCAACAAACCTGCACATCTTTGGACTGTGGGAGGAAACCGGAGCACCCGGAAGAAACCCGCGCATTCAAGGGGAGAACGTGCAGAGTCCACACAGACAGTGACGCAAGCCGGGAATCGATCCTGGGACCCCTGCATTGTAAAGCAACGGTGCTAACCACGATGTAACTGAAAATAAGGTAACCTGGCCTGGTGTTATAGCAAAATGAAGGTCAGGATTAACAAGTGGCCCTGGTGCTGTCCCTCAGGCAGGGTAAGAATGAGGGCGGTAAGTGTGGTGACTGAATGAGAGAAGCAGTCAACTTGTTACAAGGTTGTTCTATGATTCAATTTTTCAGGCATCCACTCGGAGTAACTTTCATTGAGACCTGGTTATTGCAACGATCAGGAGAGCATCCATAATACAGAAGTCATGGAATCTCCAATGGCCCATGACCACAATGTGATTACATTTAAGATTACCTGCCGTCGGCACTGACAGTTTTCAGGGCAAAAATATATTCTTTAAAAAGACGAATGTCAAAGGAATGAGTGGTGAATTAAATGGGGAGTAACTGGAAAGTATTGCTGAAGTAATCTCTGCGGAGGAAAAATAGAACAACATTTGAGCTGCGATGTTTGAGCGGACAAGATAAATAACCCAGTGAAGTCGTAACATGGGAGCCTTCAGTCCAAACGGCCCGTGTTATAAACAGCCTGTGCTGTTTAGCACAGGGCTAAATCGCTGGCTTTTAAAGTAGACCAAGGCAGGCCAGCAGCACGGTTCAATTCCCGTAACAGCCTCCCCGAACAGGCGCCGGAATGTGGCGACGAGGGGCTTTTCACAGTAACTTCATTTGAAGCCCACTTGTGACAATGAGCGACTTTCATTTTTCATTTCATAAAAATGGGAGGAAATTACAGCAGTCGGATTTAGGAAAAGCAGGATCAACGTCTGCCTTCAGGTCGTGGCTCTGACATGACCACCTTGGCCCTCCCTGCAAATGATGAGCTGCTTCTGCAGCCATAAAGAGTGGCCGCAGCTCTCTGGTACGAAATGAGGCGAGTGAGTTGATTCATTGTGAATCTGCTGTCTGGCATCATTAGACGCATGACTGGGATGATGCCCTCATCTTGAGTTACAGTCCCGTTTCCAGGCCATTGCGCTCGGTGATGCAAATGTAATCTCCACATTTTCTGGATCAATGACTCATCATATTTATTAATATTTGTCACTCTGAATAGTGGCTAATGCCAAATATTCAAAGTTAACATTTATCTGCGATAAGGATACTTTCCATAATAATTTAATGATGGGTTACCTGGGTATCTTCGAACCGCATTTGGATCACATGCTTCGCATTCACCGTGTCGAACGAGGTAAATAATATATTCATTGCAGAAATGGAATATCCTGCTGCAGATTGAAAACTATTTCAATCTTTTCGGAACACCATTATCTTTAACTGTATCGGAAATTGATATTTTTAAGCCTGCAAGCATCCTTTTTTTTTTCTCAGGAAAAATATTTTAAATAATATAATGTGAAACCTTTCAGAATTCATACAATTCGCTAATACATCCATGGCATTTGATTCAAGGATTACATGGTGAAATAAATCTTCCATCTCGATGTAAAATGCCAGGAGTGCAAAATATAGAATTGTGATCAAAGTTGCATTTCTTTTGTGTTTGCAAGTCCACCAAGTTAGCTCAGAATTTTGTAAAGATCGATAACCGCAGGAAACGGATTGAAAGTAACTTGGGAAAAGAGCCAGAGGTGAAATGAGGAACGTTCTTTTAATGGAGTGAGTTGTCATTATCCGGAATGCGCTGACTGAAAAGGTGGCAGGCAGAATCAGCTGTGGATTTCAAAAGTGGACTGGGTGAATTGGAAAGGAATGAAATCGTTTGACGGCAGCTTCCAAGAGACAGCACTGTCATGATGGGCCAAATGGCATCCTTCTGTGCTGTATCATTGATTTATTCTGTGACTGCAATCATTTCAGAGTCTGTCAAACAGCACCGCGGCCTGCTGTTAATTATTCAAAGGTCTTCAGAACTTAGTGTCCACTGATCCTTCAAAAGTTGAGGTGAATTGGGATTTTGAAGCTATCGCACTATTAATTTCCTCCCTTCGTATGTGACAATCCGTACAAACTTTCTCCCCCTTCGCGGCTATCTTTGTACTGAACCGCTGTCATGTGAGAGTACCTTTAAGAAATGGGTGTTTATAAATGGGTGTGTATATAAATATCTGTAGTGAGAGTACCTTCAAGAAATGGTGTTTACTACTGCAGTGATGTCAGAGAGTGGGTGGAGCTGGGCTGTCTGTCAGCTTTTTACTTTTGTTTTAAGCTGTTTGCTGCAGGGTGTGTTTTAGTTTCGTTTTCAGTCTTGGAGCTGAAGCCAGATCAAGCAGGTGTACTGCTGTTCTCTCTGCCATCAAAAGACTATCTTGTGGTCATTTGGTGAATTCAGAATTATAAATGTTCTCAGTAGTGAATGTAAACCTAATGTGCTTCTGGTAAAAGGTGTTTTAAGTCTTATGGATGTTAAAAGGAAAGCTTAAAGGTTCACTTAGTGTTGTATTCTTTGGGGGTTGTATTTGAATTAATGGTTGCTAAGATGTTCACTGTGTGTTTTAAAAAGGTTAACTTGAGTTCATAGAATAAACATTGTTTTGCTTTAAAAATTACTTTTCCATTTCTGCTGTACCACACCTGTAGAGTGGGCCGTGTGCTCCCCATACCACAATCTATTAAAAGTTGTGGTTCAGGTGAACTCCATGATACACTTTGGGGTTCTCTAAACCCTGGCCCATAACAACCGCGCTTAAATAAATGGTCCTCGGCTCATCCAGTGCAGTCAATAATAGGCATTGTTAGCGGGAATGAATCCAGAAGAATCACTCAACACTCGGACCTACTCCAAACATCAAACAGTTCATTACGCTGTGGGGGGAGAGAGGGGGCAGTAAGTCGCTGGATGCATCATGCGCCTCTTCGCTAAAGATGGGAAAGCATCCGTTGCCTTGTACAATTCGAACAGTTACACAGCCCATCCAAACACAACAATTACTGGTTATTGGGCAACATGAGGCTTCGTGGTCAGTTCACAATGGAGAGAGGCCCCTCAAAATATTTCCCAGATCCCCTTATCATTTGTCCTTGTGTCGCCTTGCTACCTCACAAACTGAGACCTTCTTATCTTGCCCTCGTTATACTCCTTAAAAGCAACTCCTCAGAGCTACTGATAAGGAATGCCTTGCAGAATAAGCCATTTCTGTGTGTGTCCATGGGATTCACACACTTGGCCAAGCCGGTTGGCTAAAAACCCCATGATGCCTCACGAACGAATATATTTTATATGTGTGATCAAGATTGTACATTGTTAGCAGTTAATGTCTATCTGGGAAATAATATGTATTCAAATTAATATGCATTCAACACACAAATACATATATTGCAGGTGCCCAAGAGAAAATGCTGGAAAATCTCAGCAGGCAGCTTTGACAAAGGGTCACCTGGACTCAAAATGTTAACTCTTTTCTCTCCCTATAGATGCTGCCAGACCTGTTGAGATTTTCCAGCATTTTCTCTTTGATTTCAGATTCGCACAAGGCTAAATCGCTGGCTTTTAAAGCAGACCAAGGCAGGCCAGCAGCACGGTTCAATTTCCGTACCAGCCTCCCCGAACAGGCGCCGGAATGTGGTGACTAGGGGCTTTACACAGTAACTTCATTTGAAGCCTACTTGTGACAATAAGCGATTTTCATTTAATTTCATTTCAGATTCCAGCATTCGCAGTAATTTGCTTTTATATTGCAGGTGCCTCTGTTCTGGGCCCACGCCAAGACTATTAGGCACTTACCAAACTATTTTGTTGTCAAAATAACAAAAGTTAAAAGTGCTGTAAAATTACATCCTGGGGCGTCATTCTCTGACCCCCCAGCGGGTCGGAGAATGGCCTTTGGCCGCCGTGAATCCCGCCCCCGCCGGTTGCCGAAGTCTCCGGTACCGGAGATTGGGTGGGGGCGGGAATCGGGCTGCGCCGGTTGGCGGGCCCCCCCGCTCAATTCTCCGGCCTGGGTGGGCCGAAGTCCCGCCGAGAAATTGCCTGTCCCGCCGGCGTAAATTAAAGTAGGTATTTACCGGCGGGACAAGGTGGCGGAGGCGGGCTCCGGGGTCCTGGGGGGGGGGGCGCGGGGCGATCTGACCCCGGGAGGTGCCCCCACGGTGGCCTGGCCCGCGATCGGGGCCCACCGATCCGCGGGCAGGCCTGTGCCGTGGGGGCACTCTTTCCCTTCCGCCTCCGCAACGGCCTCCACCATGGCGGAGGCGGAAGAGACTCTCCCCACTGCGCATGCGCGGGAAACTGTCAGCGGCCGCTGACACTCCCGTGCATGCGCCGCCCGGGGATGTCATTTCCGCGCCAGCTGGCGGGGCAACAAACGCCGTTTCCGCCAGCTGGCGGGGCGGAAATCCCTCCGGCGCCGGCCTAGCCCCTCAATGTCGGGGCTCGGCCCCCAAAGATGCGGAGCATTCCGCACCTTTGGGGCGGCGCGATGCCCGTCTGATTGGCACCGTTTTGGGCGCCAGTCGGCGGACATTGCGCCGTTGGAGGAGAATTCCGCCCCTTATGTGGTTATTTACTTATCCCTCTTGGAGGATTCAAAGCGACAAAGTTGTCACAGCAAACAAGTTACTCTTGGTGCTTTTACTAACTCATTATGGTCATCATAAAGCCTGAAATTCCTTAATATTCGTTGAATTCAACAAGTGATTCCTTTTGTATTTACATTATATTGTTCTTGACTGATATTCCATTCTGCTCTTTTTGACATGAAAAATATGTCTGCAGTAACTACTGATACTTCAATAGGCGTATAGATAGGCCAGTTAGTTATTGAGATCAAGAACTTTAGCACTGGCACTGATTTCCACATATTTTTCTTCTGTTTTGTTTTTACTTTTAACCCCTTTGATTCCAATTTACTCCCTGCAAACTAGCTGAATTTCTGATCGCCTGCATGATTTAAATGTTCACATTTATACTTTGCCCATTTTCAACAACCACACTGATGACAACTTGTGGTGGCATCTCTGAACATTCTCCCTCTGTCAGTCCGCTGATGAAACACTTGGAGAACAATTCATTTTATCCTCTAGAAAACTAAGCTGCTGTTAATGAGGCTTAAAGTGTCAAAAGGAGTGTTCCATTGTTCGCTGGGATATAATATCAGCTCACTATCGCCTTTGCTGAATTCTGAACCGCTTCATAGAACATAGAACATAGAACATTGCAGCGCAGTACAGGCCCTTCGGCCCTCGATGTTGCGCCGACCTGTGAAACCACTCTAAAGCCCATCTACACTATTCCCTTATCATCCATATGTCTATCCAATGACCATTTGAATGCCCTTAGTGTTGGCGAGTCCACTACTGTTGCAGGCAGGGCATTCCACGCCCTTACTACTCTCTGAGTAAAGAACCTACCTCTGACATCTGTCCTATATCTAACTCCCCTCAATTTAAAGCTATGTCCCCTCGTGCTAGACATCACCATCCGAGGAAAAAGGCTCTCACTGTCCACCCTATCCAATCCTCTGATCATCTTGTATGCCTCAATTAAGTCGCCTCTTAACCTTCTTCTCTCTAACGAAAACAGCCTCAAGTCACTCAGCCTTTCCTCATAAGATCTTCCCTCCATACAAAGCAACATTCTGGTAAATCTCCTCTGCACCCTTTCCAATGCTTCCACATCCTTCCTATAATGCGGCGACCAGAATTGCACGCAATACTCCAAATGCGGCCGCACCAGAGTTTTGTACAGCTGCAACATGACCTCATGGCTTCAAAACTCAATCCCTCCACCAATAAAAGCTAACACACCATACGCCTTCTTAACAACCCTCTCAACCTGGGTGGCAACTTTCAGGGATCTATGTACATGGACACCGAGATCTCTCTGCTCATCCACACTGCCAAGAATCTTACCATTAGCCCAGTACTCTGTCTTCCTGTTATTCCTTCAAAAATGAATCACCTCACACTTTTCTGCATTAAACTCTATTTGCCACCTCTCAGCCCAGCGCTGCAGCTTATCTATGTCCCTCTGTAACTTGTAACATCCTTCCGCACTGTCCACAACTCCACCGACTTTAGTGTCATCTGAAAATGTACTCATTCATCCTTCTGCACCCTCCTCCAGGTCATTTATAAAAATGACAAACAGCAGTGGCCCCAAAACAGATCCTTGTGGTACACCACTAGTAACTGGACTCCAGTCTGAACATTTCCCCTTTGTCTTCTTCCAGCTAGCCAATTTCTGATCCAAACTTCTAAATCACCCTGAATCCCATGCCTCCGTATTTTCTGCAGTAGCCTACCATGGGGAACCTTATCAAACGCTTTACTGAAATCCATATACACCACATCAACTGCTTTACCCTCATCCACCTGTTTAGTCACCTCCTCTATGAACTCAATAAGGTTTGTGAGGCAGGACCTACCCTTCACAAAACCGTGTTGACTATCTCTAATCAAATTATTCCTTTCCAGATGATTATACATCCTATCTCTTATAAACCTTTCCAATATTTTGCCCACAACAGAAGTAAGGCTCACTGGTCTATAGTTACCGGGGTTGTCTCTACTTCCCTTCTTGAACAAGGGGACAACATTTGCTATCCTCTATTCTTCTGGCACTATTCCTGTAGACAAAGATGACTTAAAGATCAAAGCCAAAGGCTCAGCAATCTCCTCCCTAGCTTCCCAGAGAATCCTAGGATAAATCCCATCCGGCCCAGGGGACTTATCTATTTTCACACTTTCCAGAATTGCTAACACCTCCTCCTTATGAACCTCAAGCCCTTCTAGTCTAGTAGCCCGAATCTCAGTATTCTCCTCGACAACACTATCTTTTTCCTGTGTGAATACTGACGAAAAATATTCATTTAGCACCTCTCCTATCTCCTCGGACTCCACGCACAACTTCCCGCTACTGTCCTTGACTGGCCCTACTCTTACCCTAGTCATTCTTTTATTCCTGACATATCTATAGAAAGCTTTAGGGTTATCCTTGATCCTACCTGCCAAAGACTTCTCATGTCCCCTCCTGGCTCTTCTTAGCTCTCTCTTTAGGTCCTTCTAGCTAACTTGTAACTCTCGAGCGCCCTAACTGAACCTTCATGTCTCATCTTTACATAAGCCTCCTTCTTCCTCTTGACAAGTGTTTCGACTGCCTTAGTAAACCACGGTTCCCTTGCTCGACCACTTCCTCCCTGCCTGACAGGTACATACTTATCAAGGACACGCAGTAGCTGTTCCTTGAACAAGCTCCACATTTCCATTGTGCCCATCCCCTGCAGTTTTCCTCTCCATCCGATGCATCCTAAGTCTTGCCTCATCGCATCATAATTGCCTTTCCCCCAGATATAACTCTTGCCCTGCGGTATATACCTATCCCTTTCTATCACTAAAGTAAACGTAATCGAATTGTGGTTACTATCACCAAAGTGCTGACCTACCTCCAAATCTAACACCTGTCCTGGTTCATTACCCAGTACCAAATCCAAAATGTCCTCGCCTCTCGTTGGCCTATCTACATACTGTGTCAGGAAACCCTCCTGTACACATTAGACAAAAACGGACCCATCTAAAGTACTCGAACTATAGCGTTTCCAGTCAATATTTGGAAAGTTAAAGTCCCCCACAACAACTACCCTGTTACTTTCGCTCCTATCCAGAATCATCTTTGCAATCCTTTCCTCTACATCTCTGGAACTTTTCGGAGGCCTATAGAAAACCCCTAACAGGGTGACCTCTCCTTTCCTGTTTCTAACCTCAGCCCATATTACCTCAGTAGACGAGTCCTCATCAAACGTCCTTTCTGCCACCGTAATACTGTCCTTGACTAACAATGTCACCCCTCCCCCTCTTTTACCACCTTCCCTGAGCTTGCTGAAAGAACTAAACCCCGGCACCTGCAACAACCATTCCTGTCCCTGCTCTATCCATGTCTCCGAAATGGCCACAACATCGAAGTCCCATGTACCAACCCATGCCGCAAGTTCACCCACCTTATTCTGGATGCTCCTGGCATTGAAGAAGACACACTTTAAACCACCTTCCTGCCTGCCGGTACACTCCTGCAACTTTGAAACCTTACTCATGACCTCACTACTCTCAACCTCCTGTATACTGGAGCTACAATTCAGGTTCCCAAGCCCCTCCTGAACTAGTTTAAACACTCTCGAAGAGCATTAGCAAATTTTCCCCCAGGATATTGGTACCCCTCTGGTCCAGGTGTAGACCATCACGTTTGTAGAGGTCCCACCGACCCCAAAATGAGCCCCAATTATCCAGAAATCTGAAACCCTCCCTCCTGCACCATCCCTGTAGCCACGTGTTCAACTCCTCTCTCTCCCTATTCCTCATCTCACTAGCGCGTTGCACGAATAACAACCCAGATATAATAGCTCTGTCCTAGATCTAAGTTTCCACCCTAGCTCCCTGAATTCCTGCCTTACATCCCTATCCCTTTTCCTACCTATGTTGTTGGTACCTATGTGGACCACGACTTGGGGCTGCTCCTCCTCCCCCTTAAGGATCCCGAAAACATGATCCGAGACATCACGGACCCTGGCACCTGGGAGGCAACACACCAACCGCGAGTCTCTCTCGTTCCCACAGAATCTCCTATCTATCCCCCTAACTATGGAGTCTCCAATGACTAATGCTCTGCTCCTCTCCCCCCTGCCCTTCTGAGCAACAGGGATAGACTCTGTGCCAGAGACCTGTACCCCATGGCTTAACCCTGGTAAGTCCCCCCCCTCCCCCAACAGTATCCAAAGCGGTATACGTATTACTAAGGGGAACGACCACAGGGGATCCCTGTACTGACTGCTTCCTCCCAGCCCCTCTCACCGTCACCCACCTATCTTTATTCTTCAGAGTAACTACATCCCTGAAGCTTCTATCTATGACAAGTTCATCCAGCTCCAGCTCCAGTTCCCTAATGCGGTTTCTGAGGAGCTGGAGATGGGTGTACATCCCACAGATGAAATCAGCAGGGACTCTGACGGCGTCCCTCACCTCAAACATTCTGCAGGAGGAATATTGCACTACCTTCCCTGCCATGCCCTCTGGATAAAAAAAGAAAAAGAAAGAAAGAACTTACCTGTTATTCACTCCCCTTCTCAGCAAGCACTCACTCAGCAACCTCTGCGCCCCGCACGATAACACCCGAGGGAAAATAAAAGAAAAACTACTTACCAGTCACCAGCCAATCCCTTACCTGCAGGCTGTGACGTCACGGTTCAACTTCTTTCTACTTCTACCTGCCCTCGAGCCTTCCTCTTGCTCTTTACAGCGGTTGATTTTTTTTGGTTAGAGGAGGGGTAGGGAGGGAAACACTGAAGAAGTGTTTCGGGTTTAAGTGTCACTTGACAACAGCTCCTCCACAAACCACCTTCAAGTTAGAGTGACCGCACCAGACGTATGCAAATTTTCCCCGCAACAGCCAATCAGCAGCTCTGCTCTACTGCCCTCTGCTTCAGGCAATGAACATCAGATGGTGATCCACTGAAAGTAATTTAACAATATCTTCCAGCATTGCATAGGACACAATGTACCCTGCAGTCTTTCCCTGGGTCTGAGAAAGAGGGCCACCTGGTTGACTCAGTCAGAATGCAAATATTCATCCCTTGATATATATGTTGCAGAAATATAGTTGTCATTCTCAAAAGGCTAAAATTCTATAACATGGTGCCAATGAAAGCATTAATCCCCCTTTAATGTATCCAGAAGAGCATGTGGTAAATTTTAAATCTGCATGAAACCCTGAAAACATATTTGGAAAACTCCATGTTATGACATAGCACATAGAAACTGGGAGCAGAAGAGGACAATTCAACCTTCCACCCCTGCTTTGCCATTCAATCAGATCATGGCTGATCTCTTCCTGGTCTCAAGTCCACCTTCTCACCTGTTCCCCATATCCCTTTAACCATTTTTAAAAATCATAAATATATCTATCTCCTTCTTGAAACAATTTAATGACTCCAATGCCACTGAACTATGGGGCAGCGAGTTCCACAAATTCACCACCCTCTGCGAGAAGTAGTTCCTCCTCATCTCAGTTCTACATCTACCACCGCTCAACCTACATCCGGGACCTGTCGTTCTAGACCTATATCCGTGACCTCTCGTTCCAGACAGTGTTAATTCATGCAGTGAATTGCTGAACTTTGCATGGCCATCAGTCCAAGCACAATTTAAGCCAAATACAATCCCACAGGAAGGGAGGGCAAGGAGGAGATCGTGTCAGAGCTTTGACAAAGAATCTTCCAGACTCAAAACGTTAGCTCCCTTCTCTCGCCACAGATGCTGGCAGACGTGCTGCGATTGTCCAGTGTTTTCTGTCTTTGTTTCAGACTCCAGCATCCGCAGTAATTTTATCAAGGGGCGATCTGTTTGGCACCAGTATGCATCTGATCAAATAGTCATACATCAGTATTAATACAATCAGAGGCAATATAACAGGTTTTCTCTCTCGACTGGAGACTGATGGATGGTACAGGGAGACATGAGGAAAATGTTAAATAACTTGGTTAAAATTAAGACTGGAATTAATGAACAGTACCATATATTTAAAATGTTTCCAAATAAGGATTGCACCTTATTTTTAGAGTGCGCATTCTGTAATCTTTATTATTGTCACAAGTAGACTTACATTAACACTGCAATGAAGTTACTGTGAAAATCCCCTAGTCACCAAACTCCGGCACCTGTTCGGGTACGCATGTATTTTCCCTTGGGTTTGCCCAGTGCCCCACAACTGATTGGTACATTATTGTAGGAGGAAAGGGATTGTAACTTTTATATCCACCTTGCACATTTCTACCGTGTATAATTGATCCACGGCTGTGATTGTGAGCAAGAGCTCACACTGTGATAGGGCTAAGGGCAGCTTGTCAGTCTCTCAGAGAGCAAGATATGTGAATGTGCATGTGCAAGGAGGCAGAAGATTGGGATGATAAATTATGGCCTTGCGTACTTGATTGATACTACCCTCTCTAAAGCTGGCAGTTGCAAGCCATTGAAGCTCCTAGCTGGGGGAGAAAATAATCAACTCTATTGTTTTAAATATAAATTAAAGATCCCACTGAGTGAAGCATGCAATATTACTGCTTGGCTGTACCATTATCTCAAAAATATGAGCCTTTTCATATTCTCTGATTCTGTTGTTTCGATAAAGACAAGTGGAAAATGCAATCTTCCATTCCAACAAGGAATCTAATAGTTCCCCTAAAGTACTGTTAGATTTGACATTTAAAGGCAGTTGTATTGGGCGGCATGGTGGCACAGTGGTTAGCACTGTTGTCTCATAGCGCCCAGGGACCCGGGTTCAATTCCGGCCTCGGGTGACTGTCTGTGCGCAGTCTGCACGTTCTCCCCGTGCCTGCGTGGGTTTCCTCTGGGTTCCTCCCACAGTCCAAAGATGTGCAGCTTTGGTGGATTGGCCATGCTAAATTTCCCCTAAGTGTCCATAGGTTAGGCAGAGTTGCGGGATAGGGCGGGGGCGGGGGGGTGCTCTTTCGGAGGGTCAAATGTGTTGAATGGCTTCCTTCTGCACTGTAGGGATTCTATGTAAGAAATCATTCCTAATTGCCTTGAGAAGTTGGTGTTTAGCCAACAGAGTGGCTTCTGAAAACCATTAAGGCTCAACCACATTGATGTGGGTCTGGAGTGACATCCAGGCCCGACTAGATAAAGCTGGCAAATTTTCTTGTCTGAAGGACATTAGTAAACCAGATGGACTTTTTCACCAATCTGGTAGATTCATGGTCACAATTACTGATATTAGCTTTTTTTAAATTTAAAATGTATTTAATTAACTGAATTATAAGTCCCCAGCTGGCGTGATGGGATTGAAACCTATGATTCTAGATCATTGTCCAGGGTTCTCAATTAGTATCCAATAGTGTAACCACTAAGCTACCACATCCAGTATTTACCGGAATTTTACAATCCCTTCTGTATCTTGAACTTCCTTAATTCATATGCCTGGCATTGATGTTACTTATTGGACTAGCTATACTTCTTCAATACACCAAATCTAAACCATAAAATTCTTTGTCTAATGCAAAACTTTTACAATATTCTTAAACTTATCAGAGAATCTCCATTTTTAAGTGTGAGGCCTGAAGAGTTGATCCGTGAATCCCTACAGTGCAGAAGCAGGCCATTCGGCCCATCGAGTCTGCACCGATCCTCTGAAAGTGCACCCAAACCTAGGCCCAATCGCCCACCCTATCCCTGTAACCCCACCGAGGGACAATTTAGCATGTCCAATCCACCTAACCTGCACATCTTTGGACTGTGGGAAGAAACCGGAGCACCCGGAGGAAACCCACGCAGCGACGGGGAGAACACGCAAACTCCACACAGTCACCCAAGGTCAGAATCGAACCCGGGTCCCTAGCGCTGTGAGGCGGCAGTGTTAACCATTGTGCCACCCTGCCACCTGTAACTTTGCAGTGATTAATCATGAATGTAGGAAATCAGGAAAACTAGCATGATCATATGAACATTGATTCATGGAAATAAATATTCATGTTTATCATTTACTTGCCCTTGCTTTTTACTTTACGTGTTAAGTACGTTAGCTTGATATTGAATAATCCAGCCAAAACTAGTGGGTTAAAGTTATGTCCTAGAAATATACTTTTTATGACCTTATTCATTAGCTAATTTACGGCAGCCCGAATTAAAGTATTAATGAGGTTTGTCAGCCTGTATAAATTAGGGCATGTTGACCTCAGGATACGTTTTCTCATTAAACAGTGGATCCAATTGATGCTGCAATTGTCGTCTGGGACAATGATTTTTCTGGTACTTAGCGAGTATTGTCAAAAGTCTGCAAAATCTGACTTCACTGACATTACTGTCAGTTCCATTTACCACCCGTTAGTCAATAAAATGGAAAATTCTCATTACTAAAGCTCTCGTCTTGTTCTTCAGTCAATATCAAAGTTTAAACCAAGTGATTGTTTGCAGAGGTGATAATTCAGAGAACAAATGGTCTATTTGCATATTCTTAATCGAAGAAAACATGGCATCTGATTAAAGTTTTAAAGCTGGTGTCAGTCATCTTTTTTTTTCCTAATTGAATGGCAATTTTGAGTGGTCAATCCACCTACCCGGCACATATTTGGGTTGTGGGGGTGAGACCCATGGCGAGAATGTGCAAACTCCACACGGACAGTGACCCGGGGCCGGAATCGAACTCGGGTCTTCGGCGCCGTGAGGCAGCAGTGCTAACCACTGCGCCACCGTGCAGCCCGTCAATCATCTTTCAGGTGCTAAAACTAAATGAGAAGACATCATTGAATTAGCTGGACCTGATCAGATTAGAGGACTGATTTTATTAACTCTATGTTTGAGCATTTGATTTTCTGAATATGTCTTTTGTTATTGTATGACATTCCCTACATTTGTTTATTTAGAAACTAATAAAGAAAATAGGGCCTTAATATCATAGAATTTACAGTGCGGAAGGAGGCCATTTGGCCCATCGAGTCTGCACCGGCTCTTGGAAAGAGCACCCTGTCCAAGGTCAACACCTCCACCCTATCCCCATAACCCAGTAACCCCACCCAACACTAAGGGCAATTTTGGACACTAAGGGCAATTTATCATGGCCAATCCACCTAACCTGTACATCTTTGGACTGTGGGAGGAAAGCGGAGCACCCGGAGGAAACCCACGCACACACGGGGAGAACATGCAGACTCCGCACAGACAGTGACCCAAGCCGGAATCGAACCTGGGACCCTGGAGCTGTGAAGCAATTGTGCTATCCACAATGCTACCGTGCTGTCCATAAATTAATCCTGTCCTTACTATTCAGGCATTGTTCCCTTTCATTTAAATTGCATTGCAACCATCTTCATTAACAGAAAGCATCCCTTACTGAACTAAAATTTGCATATTTAATTTCTGCCTTATATTCTGCCTAGGGCTGAGAATTAACCCCAGTATGCAGTAACGTGCTTGCTGGAATTTATGTAAGACTCTCACTCTGTCCTCCACTTTCAATTTATCATTTGAAGCTTCCATGTCTCCACAGTTAAAGGCAAAGGGGTGGGATTTGCCAGTACCTTCCCGCCTGAAGGCGACCCCCGTGGCAGGTTCCCCGGCAGCGGAGCGGGCGCGCCATGCAGAACGACATAGACCTCGGTGGGACCGGAGGATTCTGCCGACAGCCCGTGGTGAGCTGCCTCCGGTGCCGGAGAACATGCCCAGGTATGGGCCGAAAAACCCTGCCCGTTTCTCTTCTGGTAGATTTTTTTTTCCAGATCACCTTTGGTAGCACGAAGGAAGCAGCAGCTTTTCGAAACATTGCAGTCTCCCGTGGCGAATACATACTCCAAATGCTGATGGAACTTTTGAATCTGGGCAGGCATGCTTTCAAGATAGGTTAAAATAAGACCTGTAGTGGCATTTTTAAAAAATTTGTTCCTGGTGTCGAATTATTGCCCATCCCTAATTGCCCTCGAGGGGACAGTTAAGAGTCAACCACATTGCAGTGGGTCTGGAGTCACATGTAGGCCAGACCAGGTTAGGACAGCAGATTTCCTTCCCGAAAGGACATTAGTGAACCAGAAGGGTTTTTCTGACAATTGACAATGGTTTCATGGTCATCATTAGACTTTTCATTCCAGATATTTTATTGAGTTTAAATTCCATCACCTGCCGTGGTGGGAATCGAACCCGGGTCCCCAGATCATTATCCTGAGTCTCTGGATTATTAATCTCGCGAAAATACCACTATGCCACCGCCTCCCCATAGAAACAGGACTAGGCCGTTCAGCCCATCGAGCCTGTTCCGTCAATTAGTTCGACCATGGGAGATCAACTACCTCAGTGTCACTTTCCTGCGCCAACTCCATATCCCTTGATGTAAATAGTCTTCAGGAATTCATTTATTTCTGTCTTGAAGATGATTGAGCTCCCACAATCCTCTGAGATAGAGAATTCCAAAGATTCACTACTCTCTGAGCGAAGAAATCACTCTTTCTCTCAGTCGTAAATGGTCCATCCCATATCCTGAGACTACGTACCCCCCCCCCCCCCCCCCCCCTCGGTCTTAGACTCACCAGCCAGGGGAAATATCTACATCCACCCTATCACACGCTGTAAGAATTTGATATGTTTCAATGAGGTCATCTCTTAATCTTCAACATTCTATGGAATACAGACCCAGTCTCCTCTATCTCTCATCATAAAACAATCCTAATATCCAGGGATTAGTCTGGTGAATCTCCGTTGCACTCTGTCTACGGCAAGTATATCCTTCCTTAGATAAAGGGACCAAAACTGTACATGATATTCCAGGGTGAAATCTTACCAAGGCTCTATACAACTGTAGCAAGATATCTCCTGTGCTCAAATCTCCTTCTGATGTATGCCAACATACCATTTGCCTTCCTAATGGCCTGCTGCACCTGCCTGCACATGAACAAGGATACCCTAATCCCTTCTGACATCTGCGCTTCCCAATCTTCCACCATTTAAGAAATATTCTACCTGTCTGTTTTTCTACCAAAGTGGATAACTTCACACTACATTCCTCTGCCGTATTCTAGCCCATTCACTTCGACTGACCATGTCCCCTTGAAGCCTTCTTGTATCATCTTCATAATTTATGTTCCCACATTCTAATTGGTCCCCACATCCAAATCATTGATACAGATTATGATTGGCTGTGGACCTAACACTGATCCTTGCAGTACCTCACTTGTAAAACCCAGCCACCCTGTGAATGATCCATATATTCTTACTCTTTGTTTTCTGTCTGTTAACCAATTTTCAATCCACGCTAGTACACTTGCCGAAACCCATGCGTTCCATTTTTATTTACTGAACTCCTGTGTGAGCCCTTATCAAAATCCTGCTGAAATTCTAAATAAACCACATCCACTGGTTCTCCATTATTAATGCTACCAGTAATATCCTCCAAAAACTCCAACCGGTTTGTACCTGGATGGTAACCTCAACTTCTTGAATAAAACATGCAAAATGAAGGGGGGGGGGTAATCTTGAGCCAAACATTTAGACCTCCATATAAAATGAACTTCCTGCAAAAGAAATTAGGCACACAATGTTTTGCCTGCAGTAAAGTCGACTAATTACATAAATTTAGGATGGCACAGTCTTTCAGCTAATATATAAAGAAAAACACTGTGTTAAACATGTTACAATCTCCGTGGAAACAAATAAAATTTCGAGAGATATTCAACTTTCAAACAGCTGAAAGAATTATACATTAAAATGTCATGCTTTAAAACCTTTACTGTATCAAATGGCTAAAAACACTGGTGACTAAACACTATTTTCTTTTGTAGCTAACTTTATCCTTCAAACTAATGGGAAATAAATTATTCGATGTTACTTATCACATACCAAAATCTCCACAGAATTAAAATGTCAATCACAAACAGTTCCCAGTTCTTCCCAGCTTGTAATGGTTTGCATCCTTTTCACATTCCCGGCTCGCTAATCTGTAATCCAAGAAGTGACTTCCACTGTGAGGTTGACAATACCGGTTTCTTCCTCGAGCTTCGCGTCTCGTTTATGCCCTTCAATATCTGTCTTCAATAAAGCATGAGCTCATCCCAACATTCTGCATGGGGAATGATAGGGTCAGCATTTCCTGTTTAAGGTGCAGGCTGGGCTGATTCTACCACTTGCTCTCTACCTCTCATTTGGCTACACATCACACAAGGCCAAACTGCCACACTGTTGTTTGTCTCATATTCAAGGGTTTATAAGGAAATCTGTAACCAAATCTGAAAATGCCGTTCATTACTCTATTTGCCATGGCAACTGGAACCACGTTAACTTTGTATCTAAGTAAAATTGTTAATTAGTTATCCTGAATCCTAATTTGTTTTCATCTGAGGGTGGCATGATAGCACAGTGGTTAGCATTGTCGCGTCGCAGCTCCAGGGTCCCTGGTTCGATTCCTAGCTTTGGTCACTATCTGCACGTTCTCCCCGTGTGAGCGTGGGTTTCCTCCGGGTGCTCTGGTTTCCTCCCACAGTCCAAAGGTGTGCAGGTTAGGTGGATTGGCCATGCTAAATTGCCCTTAGTGTCCAATAAAAGGTTAGATGGGGTTACTGGGTTACGGGGATAGGGTAGAGGTGTGAGCTTAAGTAGGGTGCTCTTTGCGAGGGCTGATGCAGACTTGCTGTGCTGAATGGTCTCCTTCTGCACTATAAATGCTATGATTCCGTGAAATGGATATTTTACAGTACAACTTTATAACTTAAAATTCATTAGAAATTTCTGAGACTTTGGGAGACTCCAAGTCTCCTTAATGTAGTCTTAAGAACTGATATTATTATTGCCAAGCATAAATAACTTGCACTTCCCTCGCGATAAAAAAAATGTGTTCCTCAGATCTTCAACAATTAATCCACCAGACTTTTAGTCAGGCATACACAAGTAAGGTCATTTGACTCCTTCTACCTACCTTACATTTAAAACTACATTGCCAAAATATTGTAATATTATTAACCAAAACTTGTAATATTAAAAGATAAGAATCTAATAACCCTCACAATTGTAACAAACCTAATTTGCAAAGAATGTTGCTGGTGAATTTAGAACTAGCATTGATCGCTGCACAAGAGGCGGCAACAGCCCTAGCCCAATTGACTCAGCAAAGTCCTCCTTACTAACATCTGGGGGCTTGTACCGAGATTGGGAGAGCTGCCTCAAACAACGGCCTGGCATAGTCATACTAATGGAATCAAACGTTATGGACAATGTAACATTCCACCATCACATTCCCTGAATATGTCCTGTCCCATCGGCAGGACATTTCCAGCAGAGGTTGTGGCACAGTGATTATACAGTCAGGAAAGAGTTGCCCTGGGAGTCCCCAACATTGATCCAGACCCCATGGATTCTCATGTCTCATGTCACCATGTCGAACTTGGACAAGGAAACGTCCTACCGATTATCACATACCGTGACCCGCCATTGCCTCAGCTACTGAATCAGAACTCCTCCATGTTGAACATCTCTTGGAGGAAGCACTGAGAGTGGAAAGGGTGCAGAATATACTCAGGGCAGGGAACTTTAATGTCCATCCAAAGAGTGACCCAGTAGCTCCACTACTGACTGAGCTGGTCGAGTCCTAAAGGACATAGTTTCTAGACTGAGTCTGAGACAGGTTGTGAGGTGACCAACAATCTTTTCATGACAGTATCGGTAGGAGTGACCACCAGACACCCTTTGTGGCGACAGAGGCATAGTTAACTTAACTATGCAGTCTGGATCCCGCCTATTATAGGCGTGATCCAGATCGCGACATCTCGTGAGATCTCGTTAAATCACGCGGGGCATAGTGACCGTCCAGAACCCAGGAAGCGGCCTCTCATGGGATTTATCAGCTGCGTCCCATCCAGATTCTGGTGGGACATGGCTGGTAACTCACACCCTTTATTATTTTAAAGTCTTCCAACATTTTAAGGATTTAGTCATGGGAGCTCTGTTATGCTCCCCCTGCAGAATATGGGAAGCCAGGCACATTTCCAGTGCCTGGGAGAAGCACATGTGCAGGAGATGTGTCTAGCTGCAGCTCCTGGAAGCTCGGGTTTCAGAGCTGGGATGTCGGCTGGGACACTGTGGAGCATCCGCGAGTCTCAGAGCGTTTAGCGAGCAGGTCACACTGCAGCTGAAGGGATTTGAAGAAGGATGGGATTGGTGACCAACAGGAAGGCCAAGAGAAACAGGAGTCCTCTCAGGTCCTGCTCACACATCTCTATTCCATCTTGGAGGGTGATGAGGGTGCTGGTTCTTCCATGGAGTGCAGGCAGAGCCAAGCTTCTGGCACCACAAGCAGTCTGCCTGTACAGGAAGTGAGGAAGAGCAATAGTGAAAGGGATTTAATAGTCACAAGAACACATAGCCTCTACTGTGGCCATCAACGTGACTCCAAGATGGTGTGTTGCGTCTCTGGTGCCAGGGTCTGGGATGTCACTGAACGGCTGCAGGGCATCTTGAAGAGGGAGGATGATAAAGCAGCGTTCATGGCACATGTTGGTACCAAGAACATAGGTAGAAAGAGGGATTAAGTCTTGCAGCAAGAATTCAGGGAGTTAGGAGTAGAATAAAAAGAAGAACCTCTTGGGTTGAACAAAGAACAAAGGGCAAAGTAAATTACAGCACAGGAACAGACTCGTCGGCCCTCCAAGCCTGCACCGACCATGCTGCCCGTCTGAACTAAAGCCCCGACCCTTCCGGGAACCATAATCCTCGTTTCCCATCATATTTATGTATTCGTCAAGACAGCCCCTAAAACTCGCTATGGTATCTGCTTCCACTACCTTCCCCGACATTGAATTCGAGGCTCTCACCACCCTCTGTGTAAAAAACCTGCCTCATACATCTCCTCTAAACCTTGTCCCTCGCACCATAAACGTATCATAGAATCATGGAATCATACAATCACAGAATTTACAGTGCAGAAGGAGGTCATTCGGCCCATCAAGTCTGCACCGGCCTTTGTAAAGACCACCTACTTAAGCCCACACCTCCACCCTGTCCCTGTAACCCAGTGACCCCACCAACCTTTTTGGACACTTAAGGGAAAATTATGCCCCCTTGGCTTTTAACCTGGTGTTTTAAGACACCTTACTATGAAGGATGTGATAACAGGACACTTAGAAAATATCAGTGGAATTAGACAAAATCAACATGGATTTATGAAAGGGAAATCACGTTTGACAAACCTACGGGAGGATTTGTGGATGTAACTAGTAGACTAGATCAGGGTGCACCAGTGGATGTGGTATAATTGGAATCTCAGAAAACCTTTGACAAAGTCCCGCTTAAGAGGTTTCTGGGCAAAATTAAAGCGCATGTGACAGGGATACTATCTTGGCATGAATTCCGAATTAGTTAGCAGACAGGAAACAGAGCAGGAATAAATCGGTATTTTTCAAAGCAGTGACCAGTGGAGTCCGACAAGGATCAGTACTTGGGCCCCAGCCATTCACAATATACATCAATGATTTGGATGAGGAAACCAAAAGTAATAATTCCAAGTTTGCTGACAACACAAAACTTGGCAGGAATGTGAGTGATGAAGAGGATGGTAAGAGGCTTCGAGGTGAGTGATTGGACACATACATGGCAGATTCCGTATAATGTGGATCAATGTGAAGTTATCCATTTTGAATAGAGAAATAGAAAGGCAGAGTATTATTATTGGAAGATTAGGAAACAATGGCATACAAAGGAATTTGGGTATCCTCGACATTGAAAACAGGCGTGCAGGTACTGCAAGAAGTTAGGAAGGTAAATGGTACGCTGACCTTCATTGCAAGACGACTTGAGTGCAGGAGCAAAAATGTCTCACTGAAGTTGTACAGGGCCTTGGTGAGACTACAGCTGGAGTATTGTGTGCAGCTTTGGTCTCCTTATCTAAGAATGGATATGCTTACCATAGAGGGAGTGTAACGGAGATTTTCCAGATTGATTCCTGAAATGGCAGCATTGTTGTATGAGGGGCAATTGGGATGACTGGGCCTGTATTCCGTGGAATTTAGAAGATTGAGTGGGGATCTCATTGAAATGTATACAATTCTGACAGGGCTGGACAGAATGGATACAGGGATGATGTTTCCTCTGGCTGGGGGGGGGGTCTAGAGGAAGGGGTCTCAGCCTCATGGTATGGGGTAAACCATTTAGGACTGAGATGCAGAGAAATTCCTTCACTCAAGAGAGTGATGAACCTGTGGAATTCTCTACCACAGATGGCTGTGGAAGTCAAATCACGGAATATATTAAAGAAGGAACTCTCTGAAGGTCTCACGGTGTATGGGGAAAGCGTTTGAGTATGGTGTTGAGATAGAGGATCGACCATTATCATGTTAAATGGCTGAACAGGCTCAAAGGGCCAAATAGCCTCCTGCTTCTATTTTCTATATTTCTACATGAACACTGTGCAAACGTCAGGAGTATCATGGAATACTCTGCCCTTGCTTGGATGAGTGCAGCTCCAATAACTGTCAAGAAACTTGACACCATCCAAGACATAACAGAGAACTTGATTGGCACCACGTCACCAAATATTCACACCCTCCACCACTGACGCACGGTAGTAGTAGCAGTGTGCATCTTTCACAACGTGCGGAACTCACCGAGGCTCCTTATCCAGTCCCTTCCAAATCCACAAGCACCACCATCTAGAAGGACTAAATAAGCAGACACATGGGAGCACCATCACCTGGAAGTTCCCTCCAAGCTACTCACCATCCTGACTTGAAAATGTATCAGCCGTTCCTCCACTGTCACTGGGTCAAAGCCCTGGAATGCCCTCCCGAACAGCCATGTGAGTGCACCGCCATCACATGGATTGTGGGCGGTTCAAGAAAGCAGCTCACCACCACCTTGTCAAGGGTAATTAGTGATGGACAATGAATTCAGGCTTCACCTGCGACACTCGCGTCCCATGAATGTATCAAAAATTAAACAAAATAATGCTTGAAAATGTAATAATTTGCACCACTCAGCAATCTGGAAGTAAATCTTCCTTAGCGTGCTTATCTACATTCTGAAAAATATTTACTCTGTCTTACTTTTTATTAAGTTATTGAACAGTGCAGCATTGGACCAAAGTATTGAAGCTTATCGTTAAGGTACATTAATTTTACATCACTCCAATCCTTCATGTTGAAAATATGCAGACGTTCCACTTTGCCAAGTTATCCTTCCCTTCATGTAATCTCACTGCTTGCCTTCTTCAGCATTGGTAAAGGTTGCCATGACCAATAAGATGCCCCCTTTTGGGCAATGGTTAGAATGAAAACTTCACACAGTTGGTCACCCGAGGTCGGAATCGAACCCAGGTCCCTGGCGAAGTGAGGCACTCTTCCATCCCGTTAGCTTAATTGCCATGGAATTCCACTGCAACCTTTGAAAATGACCACATTGCTCTCGGCATTCTGGTTGGTGAACACTGTGTGGGGTTGGAGGTCAGAAGGGATAAATAGATTAAACAAATTTACAAAAAATCTGTATTATTCAAAAATGTAAACACCAATATGAGATCATCCAGTGGAAACGTAGCAACATTAGATAATAAATGAACGATAATTGAGTCATTATCATGAAATTAAACAAAGGATCTCCTGTAGATATTTCTATTGCCAGATTAAATGTGGATATCAAAATGAGCCACTTAGCATCCTATGTAAAATACTGCCAGCCCGAACTGAAATGATATTGAAAAATAAACTCGAATACTGTCCTCCAGTGCATAAGTCATCGATTGGTTAAATTTACGATTAATCTGTAGATATCCGGATTAAAATAAAAGCTGAGAATGGACATGATTCTGAAGGCAGTGATAATTTTAGAGTCATAGGGGGCGATTCTCCGATCACGGGACTAAGTGTCCGCGCCGGCGTGAACGGGAGCGTGGACGACTGATTCTGCCCCTCACAGGGGGTCAGCACAGCGCTGGAGCACAGCGCTGGAGCGGTTCACGCCGCTCCAGCCTCCCTTCCCGGCGCCAAATGGGCGCCACGCCAACCCGCGCATGCGTGGGGGACGGCGGCCCCTACGCAACAAAGTAGGCCCGGGGGGGGGGGGAGAGCCCGGCCCGCCGATCGGTGGGCCCCGATGGCGGGCCAGACCCCGTCGGAGGCCCCCCGCCCGGTGAAGGAGCGCTTTTCCCCGCCCCACAGGCTGCCCCCCCGACCCTTCGTGTCGAGTTCCCGCCGGCAGCGACCAGGGGTAAATGGCGGCGGCGGGACTCTGCTTTTTCCGCGGTCGCTCAGCCCATGCGGGCCGGAGAATCGGCGGCCCGGCTGAATCCAGTGGCCCGCAGCCGCAGCGTCAAATGCGCCGGCGCAAATGCTGCCGATTCTCCGCATCTCAGAGAATCACGCGCCGGCATCGTGGCGCGGTTGCGCCGATTCTCCGGCCCGGTGCGGGGCACGGAGAATCGCTCCCATAGAGTTTTAAAGCACGGAAAAAGACCCTTCGGCCATCGTGCCCGCACCAGCCGTCAAGCACTTATCTATTCTAATCCCATTTCCCAGTACTTGATCTGTAGCCTTGTATGCTGTGGCATTTCAAATGCTCATCTAAATATTGTGAGGGTTCCCTCTTCTGCCACCTTTTCAGGCAGCGAGTTCCAGAAACCCACCGCCCTCTGGGTGAAAATGTTTTTCCTCAAATCCCCTCTAAACTTCCTGCCCCTTATCAAAAATCCAAGGTCCCCGGTTATTGACCGCTCCGCTAAGGGGAAACATTCCTTCCTATCCACCTACCTATCCTGCTCATAATTTTATACACCTCAGTCAGGTCCCCCCTCAGCTGTCTCTTTCCCAAGGAAAACAAACCCAGGCTGAGATAGATATATTCTTGATCAGTGAGGGAATCAAGGATTACAGGGAAAGGGCAGGAAAGTGGATGTGAGGAATGTTGGATCAGCCAGGATCCTGTTGAACGGTGGAGCAGACTCGAGGGGTTGAACGGTCTACACCTGTTTCTAATTTTTATGGTCTTATGGTCTCTATTGATAGCTGAAATGCTCCAGCCCAGGCAACATCCTGGTGAATCTCCTCTGCACTCTCTCTCATTCAATCACATCCTTCCGATAGTGTGGCGACCAGAACTGTACGCAATACTCCAGCTGTGGCCTAACCAGCATTTTGTACAGCTCCCCATCATAACCTCCCTGCTCTTACATTCTATGCCGTGGCTAATAAAGGCAGGTCTTCAAGTATTCCATGTGCTTTCTTAACCACTCACCTACCTGTCCTGCTGCCTTCAATAATTTATGGACATGCACACAAAGTCCCTCTGGTCCTCTGTAATTCCTAGCATCATTGTGTATTCCCTTGCCTCATTAGTTCTTTCAAAATGCACCACCTCACACTTTCCAGGATTAAATTCCATTTGCCTCTGTTCTACCCATCTGACCAGCCCGTCAATATCGCCCTGTAATCTAAGGCTTTCCTCCTCACTATTTACCACTCCAACCGACCTTTGTGCCATGTGCAAACCTACTGACTATACCACTATATTGCTGGAAATAATACTTGTCTTTCTTTTCCTAAAATACTTTCTAAGATCTCAATAGTTTGCAGCATCAGCATTGTATGCAGGGGATTTTTAAAGTTGGGATTACAGAGCAACATTCCCATGAAAGCCAACAGTAGAATGAATTGGAGCATGTGCATGTTCAGGTTAATCGACAATTAGCTAACAAAACCCTGGAAAAATAATATAACATGTTTATCGAATGATGTCTGTGAACATACAATTGGTAGGATATCAGAGTTAAAGTTAGTTTTAGTTAAATGCAGATAATTATGTAAAAAAGTGCAAAATATAAAGTAAACCGAAGGCACCTCAAACACCATGCAATTCAACTATCGGTAGGATCAGAGTTTGCCGCTAAAATAACGTTAAATTTAATACAGATAGAGCAGCACGGTGGCACAGTGGGTAGCACTGCTGTCTCACAGCGTCGAGGTCCCAGGTTCGATCCCGGCTCTGGGTTACTGTCCGTGTGGAGTTTGTACATTCTCCCCGTGTTTGTATGGGTTTCGCCCCCACAACCCAAAGATATACAGGCTAGGTGGATTGGCCACGTTAAATTGCCCCTTAATTGGAAGAAATTAATTGGGTACTCCAAATTTATAAAAAATAAAAAAATTAATACACATAGTATTACTAATGTGTAAATTATCCAGCAACTTATAGCAAGGAAAAAGATACCCCACGAATCACCACAAGCTGCAGGGCAATTTGCGCAAATAGCGAGAGAAAAATGGGAGCCCACAGTTAACCTCCCTGTGCATTTCAGAAAGGTGCAAAATTGTGCTTTAACTGTTCATTAAACCTGCCGTGGAAATTGAGGGCAATTAACCTATTAATGACAAAAATGTTGTCCCTACAAGGCCACTCAACTTCTCCAGTCACAAAGGGGACTAATGAAACTGTCTCATCTCATCTGTATTGCAGTAAATTGTTCTTGGAGATTTTAGCAATTCTAATTCTTAAATGTTTTTCTTATTTTTCTCACCTATCCTTTTTTCTCGTTAATTCAATCTTTCATTCTCTCCCTCGATTTTCAATTCTCTCCCTGACTCCAATTCACCGAATTTCCTCACCATCTTTCCTTGGAAACTTTCTCAATCCTTAAATCTCGTTGGAAAAGAAAAGAAAATGTTTGGGCTGGATTTGATGCCACACCCAGCATATTTGATGGCTGTAGTCATGTAAAATCCAGCAGATCGCCTTTCTGTTGCCTACCCAATCTGTCTGAAATTTCACGAGGGTGAGGGATTCTTTGGATGGCCCACCTTCCCTTGGATTTATTGAACACATGGTCATTTCAGGGCCTTATCCTACCACTGCCAGTATTTTACCCATGCCATGAAGGAAGCTCGGCAACTTTAGTTGCACTGGTTTTTGTTGGGTAAGACTAGGGCCTTCTTTGGTTGGGGTTGGGAGGGGTGGGGGGCTCAATCAGTCCTTCAGAAGCACACCACAAAGTCCCTGCTTTGAACCTCACACCTGGCCTCTGGAACCCAGCACCCTCCCCCCCTCCCCCCCATCCCCACACACACACACACACTTTCCCATCCTCAACTCATCCCTCCATCTCCACGTACCCACCTTGCACGGACCCCCAACCCTGAACTTACCTGTCAGGCTCCTTATGATTGGGTATCGCTTGTGGTCGCACAAGTGACCCTCCGATGGCACTGCAGAATTGCCATCCAATTGAATTGGCTGGCAGCTGTCTACAGTGGGACGTTCTCCCCAGTAAGATGCAAAAGTCTCCCCTTAAATTAATTAATGCAATTCCCAATGTTACATGCTGTGGGGCAGCCATCGAGATTGTGGACCCTGGGCGTCTTTAGTCATGGGATGTGGGCACCATGGTGTCCTGTGAAATCCAGCTCCTCATCCCACCAATGTTCAAGATGCCTCATTGCCCTTGCACCCCCAGAAATGTGCAGGGCAAAAGAATTCCAAGTAGACGTGTAAAGAAGAAAAGTCTACCTCATGGGGAATACCATGCGGCATCATATTCCAGAAAATCCAGCACTATTATTTCTAGAGAATTCTTAATTTTTGAATATTTACTGTACCAGAAAATTGGACGTCCCAGTAATCCTCTTCATCATGGGGGACACGTCTTGTGGGAACTGAAGTCTTGTGGGGCTGTTTAGCACAGGGCTAAATTGCTGGCTTTGAAAGCAGATCAAGGCAGGCCAGCAGCACGGTTCAATTCCCGTACCAGCCTCCCCGAACAGGCGCCGGAATGTGGCGACTAGGGACTTTTCACAGTAGCTTCATTTGAAGCCTACTTGTGACAATAAGCCATTTTCATTCACGTGTAACCTTGTGGGATCAATTACAGCACATCACTGACTTTCAACATTGCAACAGTTTATGTGTCTCGATTAAGCAGTGAAAAGTAAGAGCTTACTTGTGAGAAGAACTATTGAGAATCCAGAAAGAGTGAGAAAACCTTTAACTTGCAATGTTGATGATTTAATGCACAAGGGTTTTTAACCTGCTTTATAACCATTCAATTAGTCTGAAAAATTATAGTTCCTTAGCATACAGTTGATCTTATAGGTTGGCAGGATGTACAGTATAGAGCCAGGAATATAATTGGATAACATTTTTTGATACAATCTACATAGAGACTGATAACCTTTTAAAAAATATTAATTTCCCAGCAGCTGACAGAAATAACTGAAGGACAAATTTCATATTTTAAGACTTTTACTGTAATAAACAAACTAAAATCAACAAGATCAAACATTACTTAACAAGCAACTAATACAATGAACTAAAGAAAATTAACTTTCATATTAACTAACTAATGTAATCAAGAATTGTCTTAAAACCTCTTACACTGTACGCCTCACTTCTGCCAGATATGTAGCATGGCAGGAAAAGTTTCAAAGCATCCCCTAGCCCTCCATCAGGCTCAATTCTCCCCACCAAGCAAGAACAAAACTTTCAATGTCTTTCAAAAACCATTCCATTCAATTTGAGTTTTCCTGATCCAATTTTAACCAAGTCCACCTCAGCGACTCCTCGTACTTAAAAAATTTCCAAGACCTCATCTGTTCTGTGCCTTTTCTTTGAAATAGAAAACAAACTATCATCAGCATCCTGCTTGGTTGTTAACAGTCTACCTACTTCACCACATTAGGAGCATCGTTGTTTAGCTACTGGGCAAAAAACAGGTATCCTTTGCCTATTAGACACTGTGTAAAGATATTACTTGGTATTTCAATAGGTTTGTGTAAGATTAAAGCGCATGGGATTCGGGGAAGTGTATTGAGGTGGACAGAAAACTGGTTGGCAGAGCGGAAACAAAGAGTCAGAATTAATGGGTCCTTTTCGAATTGGCAGGCAGTGACTAGTGGGGTGCCACAGGCATCGGTGTTGAGACTCCAACTATTCACAATACATATTAATGATTTGGATGAGAGAACAAAATGTAACATCCCAAAGTTTGCAGATGATACCAAGTTGGGTGGGAGGGTGAACTGTGACAAAGATGCAGAGATCCTACAGCATGATCTTAGGTTGGGCGAGTGGGCAAATCAATGGTAGATGCAGTATAATTTGGATAAATGTGAGGTTATTCACTTTGGAAGCAAAAACAGGAAGGCAGAATATTACCTGAATGGTTGTAAATTGGGAGAGGGGAGTGTGCAGCGGGACCTGGGTGTCCTTGCGCACCAGTCGCTGAAGGTAAGCATGCAGGTGCAGCAGGCGGTAAAGGAGGCTAATGGTATGTTGGCCTTCATTGCGAGAGGTTTCGAGTACAAGAGCAGGATGTGAGCAGGATGTGTTGTTGCAATTATACAGGGCCTTGGTGAGGCCACACCTCGAATATTGTGGGCAGTTTTGGTCTCCTTTCTGAGGAAGGATATTCTTGCTCTCGAGGGAGTGCAGCGAAGGTTTACCAGACTGATTCCAGGGATGGCGAGACTGTCATATGAGGAGGGATTGACTAGGTTGGGATTGTTCTCGCTGGAGTTCAGAAGAATGAGGGGGAATCTCATAGAGACTTCTAAAATTCTAACAGGGCTAGACAGGGTAGATGCACGGAAGATTTTCCCGATGATGGGTGTGTCCAGAACCAGGGGTCACAGTCTGAGGATTCAGGGTAAACATTTCAGACAGAGATGAGGGGGCATTTCTTCACCCAAAAGACGATGATCCTGTGAAATTCATTACTGACGGGTATTTTTAAACATCGGAACTGAAACGTAGGAGAGTGGGGATATTCTGCTTCCGGCGGGGGGGCAGGAATGGCAGAGGGGGAGGAGATTCACTCAGGTGCCCAAAATAGTTTTACATCAGCAGGATTATCCATTGCAGTTTTCCCTGCCTCCGCTAATGACGTAACACAGGCTCACCAAGACATTAAGAAGGATGAAGAGAAAGAGTTATAATTGAGAAGATTCAGCTTTGTCACTACAGCTGAAAAGTGAGTGAGTGAGTGTGAATGAGTGAGTGTGCGAGTGTGAGTGTGTGCGAGAGTGAATGTATGTGCGAGAGCGAGTGAGAGGCAGTGAATTTGTGAGCGAGCGAGTGTCTGAGAGGGAGCGAGTGTGTGAGAGTGAGTGTATCAGAGAGCGTGAGTATGTGTGAGTGAGTGAGAGGCAGTGAGTGAATGTGTGAGAGAGCAAGTGTTTGACAGCGAGTGTCGCAGAGCACATGTATGTACGTGTGAAAGTGTGGGAGTGTGAAAGTGAGTGAGTGGTGTTTGTGTGAGACAAAATGCTGAGACTGGGAGTAAGCTGGGCGCACACATGCACACACACGTGAATGCATACGTGCATGCATGTACACAGCCATGTACACGTGCACGCACAGATACACACACAGTCACACATACATGCACATGCACAGATGAGCACACATACACACACTCACACATACACACGCACAGACATACACATGCAAGCACACACACACGCATGCTGCTGGGTGTGGGATCACATAGACACAAGTCCTCCACCCTTCTCCTCCAGCCTCTCCAAAAACCTATCCATACGCCAGACCAGGGGACGAGCAAACCCCAGACTGAAAGGCAACCAGATACCGGCCCTCACTTTCGAATGAATTCCACCAAGGCCGTCTTGGAGTGTGAGCTTCTTGTGGTGAACACAAGATCAATTTTAGTCAAATCCAACTTTTCACTTGGCTCCAGTCCGCACCCGCTTCTCTGGTGACCAGGACTTGGGGCCTCCTCTGTCACTCTCCAGCTCTGCTTCTTCAGCAAGGAGGCAAGAATGGGTTTGCTGGTTAGCTCTGCTGCTTTTAATGGGCATTTTTATCAATCACTCCTTTTTTAAAAAAAAAATGTTAATTGATTGCTTTGCCACTGGTGACGTTGTTTACGTATTCTTTCTGGTGCAATCTTTCTTTTTGAAATTGATGTTCAATGTTGTCCAAAAGTAGCTGCTGCTGTGTATTTTGCCGAAGGGGGGTGAGAGGCTCACAGCAGTTTGATTGCTTTGTGGAAGACTGGGCAAGAGGGGATATTTTTGCTTCGATAAAAACGGGAAATGTGGGAAATATCGAGAAGATCTGGTGACAGCTGTGCAGAGAGAAACAGGGACGTTGGTGACTCTTTGTTGGAACCAGTGCAGGTGGTGGACCTGAACCATCAACTCTGCTTCTCTCACCACAGATTCTGTCTGGCCTGCTGGCCGTTTCCAGTACTTTCAGTTCAGATTTCAGATTTCCAGCGTCTGCAGTACTTTGCTCTTCTGCTATATGCTCCATTTGTAAGTCCGGTAAGATTCAAAACAAAGAAATAGAGAAAATATTAATCGTCCAGCTTGTGGGTGGCACGGTAGCTCAGTGGTTAGCTGTGAAGTTGCTTCACAGCTCCAGGGTCCCAGGTTCGATTCCCGGCTTGGGTCACTGTCTGTGCGGAGTCTGCACGTTCTCCCCGAGTTTGCGTAGGTTTCCCCCGGGTGCTCCGGTTTCCTCCCACAAGTCCCGAAAGACACGCTTTTTAGGTGAATTGGATATTCTGAATTCTCCCTCTGTGTATCCGAACAGGCGGCGGAATGTGGCTCTAGGGGCTTTTCACAGTAACTTCATTGCAGTGTTAATGTAAGCCTTGTAATGATATGTATATTCACTGGGATGTAAAGAGTTAACAAGTTAATAATAATACTTCTTACCACCAGATGGAACCTCAGAACAGTCATATATATGTGCAGGTTAGGTGGATTGGCCATGCTAAATTGCCCTTAGTGTCCAAAAAGGTGAGGTGGGGTTACTGGGTTACGGGGATAGGTTGGAAGTGTGGGCTTAAGTGGGGTGCTATTTCCAAGCGCCGGTGCAGACTCGCTGGGCCGAATGGCCTCCTTCTGCATTGTGAATTCTATGAAAATAAAATATATCATACAGCACGGTAGCATAGTGGTTAGCACAATTGCTTACCCGCTCCAGGGTCACAGGTTCGATTCCCGGCTTGGGTCACTGTCTGTGCAGAGTCTGCACGTTCTCCGCGTGGGTTTCCTCCGGGTGCTCCGGTTTCTTCCCACAGTCCAAAGATGTGCAGGTTAGGTGGATTGGCCATACTAAATTGCCCTGAGTGTCCAAAATTGCCCTTAGTGTTGGGTGAGGTTACTGGGTTATGGGGATAGGGTGGAGGTGTGGGCTTGAGTAGGGTGCTCTTTCCAAGAGCCGGACAGACTCGATGGGCCGAATGGCCTCCTTCTGCACTGTGAATTCTATGATTCTATGACTTCCGGGATTCTGGGAGTCACAAGTGAGGAGAGGGCTGGATAAGATAGTGAGGCATGAGAGAGAGCAGTTGTGCTTGAGGAAGTCTGCGAGTTAGAGAGAGCATAGTTTAATAGAGAAACCTTCTACTTCAGGAATGTGATTGAATCTTAGTTAGTAGTGTAATAAATTTAGAGTTTTGTTTGTTAACAAAGCTTTGTGGTCTTTATTCAACATCCGAGCCATCCAGGTAAAGCAGAATAGAGAATACAACAAGCCTACCTGTGACAATAAAGATGATCATATAAAATGTAATTTTTCCATTCCAAAAGCCCATGTGTGCACAAAAATAGCACATTAATGTAGGTGATACGGTTGGTGCTAATTTGATGGAAGGTTTTGTCCTTTTTAAACGTTAACATGAAACCAGAAGTAATGTGCCAATGCAACGTGTCACCGGTAGTTCTAGATATTTTCATTCATACACAGGATTGTTGTTTGTGGTGCTTGTGAGGTTCAGGTCTTTTGGATGTGCTGTCCAGATATTGCATAGGGCCAGCTTCAAAGAAGCGGAGCTGGTTGCATAATTTGAATGACCAAGTTGGAAGTAATTGCCTAACAAAGCCATGGTTATAAAGTGTATCAGACTGAAACCTGAGCTTTTACTGGGCTTTTTAAACAGAGGTGTGGAGTTAAGAACAAAGTGCTTTGCTCAATCTATAGGAAGTGGTTTAACCCCACAGTCGCCGTGATTCCTAATTCTGGGCACCTGAAGGATGGGAGGTGGAAGGATGAATGAGGGATGGAATAAGGGGCTCGGAATCAGGAGAAACACCAGGGACGGGTTTCTTTGGAAACTGGCGGGACGAGCAACTGCGGCACGAAGGAGTGGCGTGAACCACTCCGGCGGCGGAATCCTCCGCACCTTCAAGGGCTAGGCCGGCGCCGGAGTGGTTTGCGCTGCGCTGGCCGGCGCGGAAGCGGCTTGGCGCCACGCCAAGCGGCGCCGAAGGGACTCCGCCGGCCGGCGCGTGTTGGCGCATGCGCGGGAGCGCCAGCGTGTGCTGGTGTCATCCCAGCACATGCGCAGGGGGGGGTTCATCTCCGCACCAGCCATGGCGGACTGTTACACCAGCCGGCACGGAGGAATAGAGTGCCCCCACGGCACAGGCCCCTGCGGATCGGTGGGCTCCGATCGTGGGCCAGGCCACCATGGGGGCACCCCCCTGGGAGAGATCTCCCCGCGCCCCCCCAAGGACCCCGGAGGCTGCCCATGGAGCCAGGTCCCGCCGGTAAATGCCTGTTGTAATTTACAGTGGCGGGTCTGGCCGAAAACGGGTGGCCATTCGGCCCATTGCGGGCTGAAGAATCGCCGGGGGGAGGGGTGCTGCTGCCAATGGCCCCTGACCGGCGTGGCGTGATTCCCGCCCCCGCCAAATCCCCGGCCCCGGAGAATTCGGCAGCCGGCGGGGGCGGGATTCACGCTGGCCCCCGGAGATTCTCCGACCCGGCGGGGGGTCGGAGAATCCCGCCCCAGGGCCCTTGCAACTGCTCCCTGACCATGCCTGCATGTTAACGTTCTGCGATTCAGGTCCCTTTGAATAATAAGAATAATCTTAATTATTGTCACAAGTAGGCTTACATTAACACTGCAATGAAGTTACTGTGAAAATCCCCTGGTCGCCACATTCCGGTGCCTGTTCGGGCACAATGAGGGAGAATTCAGAATGTCCAATTCACCTAACAGCGCGTCTTTCAGGACTTGTGAGAGGAAACCGGAGCACCCGGAGGAAACCCACACAGACACGGGAAGGATGTGCAGACTCCGCACTGACAGTGACCCAAGTCAGGAATTGAACCTGGGACCCTGGCGCTGTGAAGCAATAATGCTAACCACTGTGCTACTGTGCTGCTCGATTGTGAGTTTGGAAGGTGTTGTCTGAGGAACATTGGTGAGTTCCTGCAGTGCAGCCCGTGGATGGTACACACGGCTGCCACTGTGTGCCAGTGGTGGAGGGAGTGAATATTTGTGGATGGTGTGCCAGTGAAGTGAGCTGCTTTGTCCTGTATTCTGTTGAGCTTCTTGAGTGTTGTTGGAGCTGCACTCATCCAGGCAAGTGGAGAGTATTCCATCACACTCCTGACTTGTGCCTTTGCAGATGGTGGACACGAAGAAAATAGTGGGCAACAATCTGAATGCCCTGTTATCGCTGTCATTGTGGCCTTGGCAATGTTTCCCTTGGCCTATCACTGGGTGCTCAGTGCTGCCCCCTGGTCAGGCAGTAGGCTCGGCTTAAATGCCAGCCAGTGTCCCATCTCAGAGATTCAATACTTTTTTTCTCTCAAAGTCATAAATTTTGGAACTCTCACCTCCAGACAGAAGTGGAAGCAGGGTCATTGAATATTGTTAAAGCCCAGCAAGATATATTCTGAATTGACAAAAGAATCAAAGGAAAATGGAGATGAGGCCATGAAAAGATCACCCATTACTTTATTGAATGGTAGAGGAGGCTCTCGGGGCCAATTAGCCTCTAGACACCAGTATATCCCAGCCTCTCACCAGCACCACACTTCCCCACGCTTTGTTTCATGTGTCACGTTCTTGTCCACGCACTTTACCAGCCTGAAAATATCCCTCTGAAAATTCTTGGTGTCCCCTTTGCCGGCTAAGTGCAAATTTCTGCCCTGGAGGCCACGAAATTCCATCGGGTTTCGAGTGGTTTCCTGTTGTAGCTAATGGGATCTAAGTGGATATGTCAGGAAAATGGAATAAATAGCTGCAGAAACCAGTTGGATTCACCGATCCCCTGTAGGCTTACAGTGAAATCCTCCACTGCCACTGTCCATACACACCCCCTCCCGACCCTGCCCACCCTCGCGTGGAATTACAAGTCAAATCTGCATTTTTAATTCAGCTGTTAATTTTGTGACTTTGAATCGATTTTTATCAGATGGAAATAAATCCTGAGTCATGGAGGGTTTGAAATTGTTCGCATGCAGCCATGTGGTTTAGCACAGTGGTCTAAACAGCTGGCTTTTAATGCAGAACCAGGCAGCAGCGCGGGTTCAATTCCCGTACCAGCCTCCCTGAACAGGTGCCGGAATGTGGTGACTAGGGGCTTTTCACAGTAACTTCATTGAAGCCTACTTGTGACATAAGCCATTATTATTATTGTGTGTTACAAGTTATTTGTTTTATTATTTCAGTGAGCAATGAAGAAAAAAATATGTTCAAGCGCAAAAGCCAATACGCTTGTAGGTTTGTGAAAAGTTAGAAGTTATTTGTTATTTTTTGTTATTTACAGCACAGAAGGAGCCCATTCAGCCCATCATGTCTGCCCCGGCTCCCGAATGATCAACCTAGCCAGCCCCACTCTCCAGCTCTATCTTCGCAGCCTTCTAAATTCATCACTTTCAAATATATATTCAGTTTTCTTTTGAAACCTCCTGTGGAATCCGCCTCCACCACTCTCCCAGGCAGAGCATTGCAAACCCCAACAACTCTCTGAGTAAAGAGGTTTCTCCTCATCTCACTCCCAGCACTCTTGCTAACCATCTTGACTTACCAACTGGTGGAAACTTTTTTACCCGATCAAAATTGTTCATAATTTTGAACACCTCAATAAGGTCGCCTCTTAATCTTCTCTGCTCCAGGAGAACAGGCTCGATTTCTCCAATCTTTCCTTGTATGTAAAATTCCTCATTCCTGGTATCATTCTGGTAAATCTCCTCTGCACTCTCTCCAGGGCTTCAACATCCTTCCCTAAATAAGGTGCCTGGAACTGAACACAATATTCCAAATGTGGTCTGACCAATGATTTGTAGAGGTTCAGCATCACTGCCTGGCTTTTATACTCTGTGCCTCTATTGATAAACCAAAGGGTCCTTTAAGCCTTCTTAACAACTGTTTTAACTTGCCTGGCTACCTTCAGAGAATTATGCACTTGAACCCCGAGGTCCCTCTCCTCCTGTGCTCCCCTCAAAGTTGTACCATTGAGCCGATATGTTGGGCGTGATTTTGCCACCCTGCTATGCCTGGCACAGATCTCAGTGCGCCGGGAGCATCCGAGGAAAGGCCAAAATTGGGCTTTGTGCCGGGTGCAAAACTGCATGCAAGTCACCCGACCCATGGCTCCGGGCACAATCTGGATTAGGCCTTCACTGGGCATGATCCAGATAATCAAATTTAAATGAGCTGTTTTTAAATATGCGCGGCCTCTGTGAGGCCATATTCTCCAGGTGCTCGGCAGTCACCAGGTGCCGATTAGTACTGGTCTCCAGTCGGCCAGGCGTGATGGCCTCTCCGGGAGTCTTGGAGGCCATTCGAGTCCCCCGGGTGGTCAGTTATAGAACAGGGTAGGACCCTGGCTCTCCCCCGGCACTAGCCACACTGGCAGAGCCAGAGTGCCAGGGGCACCGCCTGGGTGTCAGGATGGCACTGCCAAGTGTCTTGGTCTGAGGAGGGCCTTGTCCACGAATGGAAGAGTGAAGGGGGTTTTTTAATGGTGGGAATGGTGAAGAGAGTGTATGAAGGGGCATCATAAAAGTTGGAAAGGGTGAAGGATGAGTCCTGAAATAAGGATTCAGTGACCCCAAAGTGGTACATGCTCACTTGGTGGGGAGGGAGTAATGCCAATGTCTGCCAGGTGTGGCATTGGCCATGGGTGGGGGGGCCCTAAAGCTCACTTAAAGATCTGGGCGCCCTTTCAAAACAGCTCCCCGATCTCTGAGGAGCCGGTCTTGCTGGCGGAGTTCAGCTCCCACTGCTGGAAAAATTTCTCAGTGTGGGCTAGACCGGGGAAAATCTCGTCAAGGCCCAAAAAAAGGATGTGGGTGAATCCAGGTCTGGATCTCACCCTAAAAGCCGGTGGGAAAACTGCCCCAAAATGGCACTTTGTGGGGTGGAGAATCCAGCCCATTATACATACTCATGATCCACAATCTGCTTTAGATGACACACACGTCACAACCAACGATCCTCAGCCTTCCCCTTCAGATTCATTCTCAGTTATGGTTATGCTCTTCATTTCTGTTACACTCTTCGTAAACTGTGCTAATCCCTTTGGAGAAATGTTTATCTACTTTAGGCAGACTCCCTGATTTGCACCACAAAGTGCGAATACTTGAGTTAACGAGGCCTGAGAATGGAACTGAATCTCCAGCAGTCTGATAATGAAATGTAAATTGTCCTTGGAGTGGAGACTACTATTGCTAGCCCTCAGTATAAACATGAGGTGAAATTCTCCGGAAACGGCGCGATGTCCGCCGACTGGCGCCCAAAACGGCGCAAATCAGTCGGGCATCGCGTCGCCCCAAAGGTGCGGAATGCTCCGCGTCTTGGGGGGCCGAGCCCCAACCTTAAGGGGCCCGCGCTGGACGAATTTCCGCCCCGCCAGTTGCGGAAAAGGCCTTTGGTGCCCCGCCAGCTGGCGCGGAAATGGCATCTCCGGGCGGCGCATGCGCGGGAGCGTCAGCAGCCGCTGACGGCATTCCCGCGCATGTGCAGTGGAGGGAGTCTCTTCCGCCTCCGCCATGGTGGAGACCGTGGCGGAGGCGGATGGGAAAGAGTGCCCCCACGGCACAGGCCCGCCCGCGGATCAGTGGGCCCCGATCGCGGGCTAGGCCATCGTGGGGGCACCCCCCGGGGCCAGATCGCCCCGTGCCCCCCACCCCCCAGGACCCCGCAGCCCGCCCGCGCCGCCTTGTCCCACCGGTAAGAGAGGTGGTTCAATCTACACCGGCGGGACAGGCATTTTAGCGGCGGGACTTCGGCCCATCCGGGCCGGAGAATCGCGGGGGGGGGGGGGGGGGCCTGCCAACCGGCGCGGCGCGATTCCCGCCCCCGCCGAATATCCGGTGGTGGAGAATTCGGCAACCGCCGGGGGCGGGATTCACGCCAGCCCCCGGCGATTCTCCGTCCCGGCGGGGGGGTCGGAGAATCTCGCCCATGTTGTCAGTCTTTCAAATCTAGGTACTAACTGCAGAAATAATCTCTGAAAAAATAGAATCGATGTTAAGGCTTTGCGCAAAATGGTTCCCTTTACCGTTTTTCAGTCTTAATCCATTAGTATTAAACTAACGGTGTATAGTGCATCTATATGCGGCATGGTGGCACAGTTGTTAGCACTGTTGCCTGGGGAGGCACAAGCCACAGTGGTTAGCACTGGGACTGCGGCGCTGAGGACCCGGGTTTGAATCCCAGCCCTGGGTCACTGTCCGTGTGGAGTTTGCAAATTCTCCCCGTGTCTGCATGGGTTTCACCCCCCACAACCCAAAGATGTGAGGTTGGATTGGCCAGGCTAAATTGCTCCTTAATTGGGAAAAAAATAATAATTGGGCACTCTAAATTTGTAAAACAAAAGCACTGCTGCCTCAGAACTCCAGGGACCCGGGTTCGATTCCCGGCTTGGATCACTGTCTGTGCGGAGTCTGCACGTTCTCCCCGTGTCTGCGTGGGTTTCCTCCGGGCGCTCCGGTTTCCTCCCACAAGTCCCGAAAGACGTGCTGTTAGGTGAATTGGACATTCTGAATTCTCCCCCTGTGTACCTGAACAAGTGCCGGAATGAGGTGACTAGGGGATTTTCACAGTAACTTCATTGCAGTGTTAATGTAAGCCTTCTTGTGACAATAATAAAGATATTATTATCTTATTTTCATCTGAAGCTGAAAGCTAACCTTCAACTGCACTTCAGAAACCAGGTGCCACTTGCGGATCAGTGAACAGAGTTATTTATAATGCAGAACTTTACCTAACAGATTGGACAGGATCTCTCAACATGTCCGCTCAAAATAGAGTCAATATTCTATTCTTGGAAACACGTTCCTGACATCAATGAGTGAATTACGATGATTAAGCTGTGAAGTCCTTTTGTTTGCTTATATAAGCAATGCCCAAACCAAACAGAATTGCAATCAAATAGACAATGAGAGCCTAAAGCCTCTGATACATTGCAGTCTGGCTCATGAGAGGCAGAGCAAATTGACACATACTCCCAGGCATGCAATATTGCACTGTGAAGCCAGGTTTTCAGTAAATCAGCTGCACATTATAAAACTAGATGCTTTATTCTGACATTATATCAACTGCTACATCATTTGTTTCTTTGACTATGAACGTATACTTCTCCTTCGCCAACCCCCCCCCCCCCCCCCCTTCACCCCAATCTTTGCTGTATCATTTATGGAATTCAGCCACCTTCTCTCTGCTTTCTGGACTTTTTCCCCCAATTCCTTTAACTCTCTATTTCTCTCTTCAGCTTTAATAATCTCTCCACCTTCAATAACCTTTGAAAAATCCAATTTTCTTTTATGCTGTGCGATCAGGTGCCATCCTATTATCTCTGATGTGGCGATGCCGGCGTTGGACTGGGGTGGGCACAGTAAGAAGTCTTACAACACCAGGTTAAAGTCCAACAGATTTATTGGGAATTACAAGCTTTTGGAGCGCAGCTCCTTTATTAGGTGAGTGAAGAGGGAGGTTACACAAACACAGCTTATATAGACAAAGCCAATGATGCAATACGATACTTTGATTGCGAGTCTTTGCAGATAATTAAGTCTTTACAGGTCCAGACGGTGTGACTGGTTAAAGAGGTGTGAATTGTCTCAAGGCAGGACAGTTGGTAGGATTTTGCAAGCCCAGGCCAGATGGTGGGGGGTGCATATAATGCGACATGAATCGAAGGTCCCGGTTGAGGCCGTACTCATGAGTGCAGAACTTGGCTATCAGTTTCTGCTTGGTGATTTTGCATTGTCGTGCATCCTGAAGGCCGCCTTGGCGAACGCTTACCCGAAGATCAGAGGCTGAATGCCCTTGACTGCTGAAGTGTTCCCCGACTGGAAGGGAACATTCCTGCCTGGTGATTGTCGCGCGATACCCGTTCATCCACTGCCATGTCGTCTGCATGGTCTCGCCAATGTACCACGCCTCGGGACTTCCTTTCCTGCAGCGAATGAGGTGGACAACATAGAACATGCAGTGCATAAGGAGGTCATTTGGCCCATCGAGTCTGCACCGACCCACTTAAGCCCTCACTTCCACCCTATCCCCGTAACCCAATAACCCCTCCTGACCTTTTTGGTCACTAAGGGCAATTTATCATGGTCAATCCACCTAATCTGCAATTCTTTGGACTGTGGGAGGAAACTGGAGCACCCGGAGGAAACCCACGCTGACACGGGGAGAACGTACAGACTCCGCACAGATAGTGACCCAGCAGAGGAATTGAACCTGGGACCCTGGCGCTGTGAAGCCACAGTGCTAACCACTGGTGCTACCATTGGCCAAGTCGCACGAGTATGTACTGCGTTCCTGGCGGCTAGTGTTCTCACGTGTAATAGTGGTCTTGGAATGTCTTGCAGAGGTTGCCATGGCAGGGTTGTTTGGTGTCGTGGTCGCTGTTCTGCTGAAGGCAAGTCCATTAGTCCAACTTGTCACTGCTCTGTATATTTGTCCTGAGCAAATGTCGCACGACAATGACAACATGGGCAGCACGATAGCACAGTGGCTAGCACAATCGCTTCACGGCTCCTGTGTCCCAGGTTCGATTCCCGACTTGGGTCACTGTCTGTGCGGAGTCTGCAAGTTCTCCCCGTGTCAGCGTGGGTTTTCTCCGGGTGCTCCGGTTTCCCCCCACAGTCCAAAGATGTGCAGGTTAGGTGGATTGGCCATGCTAAATTGCCCTTAGCGTCCAAAATTGCCCTTAGTGTTGGGTGGTGTTACTGTGCTATGGGGATAGGGTGGAGGTGTGGGCTTGGGTAGGGTGCTCTTTCCAAGAGCCGGTGCAGACTCAATGGGCCGAATGGCCTGCTTCTCCACTGGAAAATTCTGTGATCATCACGATGTGGCAGCAGCTTCTTTGTTCATCCCGTTTAAAGCTGTTGCCAGCCAGGATGACCATGTGTACACCAGGTGAAAAATGTTTTTTCCCTTTTTCCTGGTCAAGACGTTTGGTAGTCCTATAATGCTGCTGGGGCTGGTTTAGCACACTAGGCTAAATCACTGGCTTTTAAATCAGACCAAGGCAGGCCAGCAGCACAGTTCAATTCCTGTACCAGTCTCCCCGAACAGGCGCCGGAATGTGGCGACTAGGGACTTTTCACAGTAACTTCATTTGAAGCCTACTTGTGACAATGAGCAATTTTCATTTCATTTTCTGGCTGTGGGTGATCCAGGAGTTCTTGGCCAAACAGCAGTAACAATGGAGATCTCTAAAATGTCCTTTGAATCGAACTATCCAGCTTGATTAAATTGATTAAAAGTTCAGAAGTGGTTTGAAGTAGGATTTTGAAAAACTATGACTTGATGTTAGGTTGGTTGCCGAGGAACAGATAGAATCTGGCAGCAGTCCCATTATCATCTACTTAGCACCATTGAAAAGGCTTTAGCAAGTTATGCAAATTATTCAATGTCATCCAACAACAAAAACATGCCTTTTTATAACAGGTAGTAAATCTTCACAGAGGCATTATCAAACCAAACCAGATGCATTCAATTTTGTACGCTGTGGTGCCTTTTGACGCAAAAGTAGTATTGTAAGGATTTGTAATTTCTTTAAAATGTCTCTGGAATCTGTATTTATATTTTCGGAATGTTTGGAAAGAAATTTTCAGAGTTTGTATCAGTAGTAAGGGTTTGGTTGTAATTTAGCCATGATGTGGAGATGCCGGCGTTGGACTGGGGTGAGCACAGTAAGAAGTCTTACAACACCAGGTTAAAGTCCAACAGGTTTGTTTCAAATCACTAGCTTTCGGAGCACTGCTCCTTCCTCAGGTGGAACGTACCTCTTCATTCACCTGAGGAAGGAGCAGTGCTCCGAAAGCTAGTGTTTGAATCAAACCTGTTTGTCTTTAACCTGGTGTTGTAAGACTTCTTACTGTAATTTTGTTAGACAATAAGAAATACTGGTCTGTATCACCTGGTGACCCTTGACCTATGCAGTGCAAACAGGAAGTAACTTAAGACCAAAGGCCATGACACAAAGGAGAGCTGGAAGCAGAATATAATAGTAATAATAATCTTTATTGTCACAAGTAGGCTTACATTAACACTGCAGTGAAGTTACTGTGAAAAGCCCCTCGTCGCCACATTCCGGAGAGAGAATTCGGAAATGTCCAATTCACCTCACAAGCACGTCTTTCGGGACATGTGGGAGGAAACCGGAGGAAAGCCACGCAGACACGGGGAGAACGTGCAGACTCCGGACAGACAGTGACCCAAGCCGGGAAGCGAACCTGGGACCCTGGCGCTGTGAAGCAACAGTGCTAACCACTGTGCTACCGTGCCGCCAGCACACAGATGCAGAAAAAGTGTTGCAACAGGGCAAATTTAATCAATCTCCAGATGTGTTGAGAAGCAAGGTGAGCGCTCTTCAAAAAGGCCAGGGGCGGGATTCTCTGCGAACCGATGGCGCGGGCCACTCCGGCGCCGAGGAGTGGCGTGAACCACTCCGGCGTCGGGCTGCGCTGAAGGTGCGGAATCCTCTGCCCCTTCTAGGGGCTACGCCGGCACCAGAGTGTTTGGCGCCCCTTCAGTGCCACGCCAGCCAGCGCGGAAGGGCTTGGCACCACGCCAACCGGCGCCGAAGGGCCTCCACCAGCCGGCGCGAGTTGGCGCATGCACGGGAGCGCCAGCGTGTGCTGGCGTCATCCCAGCGCATGCTCAGGGGGGTTCTTCTCCGCACCGGCCATGGCAGAGGTTGACAGCGGCGCCCCCACTGCACAGGCCCGCCCGCGGATCGGTGGGCCCCGCTCGTGGGGCAGGCCACCTTGGGGGCATCCCCCAGGGCCAGATCCCCCCGTGCCCCCCCCCACCAAGGACTCTGCAGGCCGCCCATGGAGCCAGGTCTCGCCGGTAAGGACCTGTTGTGATTTACGCCGGCGGGATCCGCCGAAAACGGGCGGCCACTCGACCCATCGCGGGCCGGAGAATCACCGGGCGAGGCCGCTGCCAGCAGACGCCGACCGGCGCGCCACGATTCCTGCCCCCACCAAAACCCTGGCGCCGGAGAAGTCGGCAGCCGGCGGTGGGGGGATTCACGATGCCCCCTGGCGATTCAGCGACCCGGCGGGGGGGGTCGGAGAATCCTGCCCCGGTTTCTGTTTGGCAGAATAAAGAAAAATAGGATTCCAGCAGCCATAGGAGAAGGGATGTCCAAACAAGCTTTAAAAAGACTGAATCATAAAAGCAGTGTCAATATCCCAGGCTTGCAAAGGAGCTTAGAATTTGTATCAAAGGACCAGGTTGTGAACGAGATGTCATTGGTCGGGCAGGTGAAAGGAAATTCTGGAGAGCTGCATGGTCCCCGCGGACTGTTGTGACCCAGGCAAGAGAGGATTCATTGATGTCTCCTTTGTCGATGATAATTGTGCCTGAGGAACTGAGAGGTGAGAGTTGTTGCTAGATAACTGTGTGAATGACTGTGCGAATGAAGAACATCGTATTGTGGAACTGTGGAACTATGTCATGCCATACATACTGAAGGAATGCTTGTGGGTGTGTAAGATGTATCTTTGTTGTATTGGATTGGATTTGTTTATTGTCACGTGTATCGAGGTACAGTGAAAAGTATTTTTCTGCGCGCAGCTCAACAGATCATTAAGTATATGAAGAGAAAATAAAATAAAATACATAACAGGGCAACACAAGGTACACAATGTAACGACATAAACACCGTGTAGCGCACAATGACTTACGCGAGACGAGAAGCGATGAAGTCTATCTAGGCTTTATTAAGCGAGACTTGTCCCCAGCAGCTCAGCAACAGAATGAGGCTGCGGGGAGACGCTCGAGCTCTTATACTCCGCCTTCAGGGCGGAGCCAGAAGTCGGCAGATCCAACCAGGACCCGGGACCTGTCAGCCAATAGCCTCTCGGCTTCACAGGTACCACATTACCCCTAATACATACCACCACACACCTGTATCGGATGAAGCATACAGGGGTATAGTGTTAATCAGGTCAGTCCATAAGAGGGTCATTTAGGAGTCTGGTTACAGCGGGGAAGAAGCTGTTTTTGAGACTGTTCGTGCGTGTTGTCAGACTTCTGTATCTCCTGCCCGATGGAAGAAGTTGGAAGAGTGAGTAAGTCGGGTGGGAGGGATCTTTGATTATACTGCCCGCTTTCCCCAGGCAGCGGGAGATGTAGATGGAGTCAATGGATGGGAGGCAGGTTTGTGTGATGGACTGTGCTGTGTTCACGACGCTCTGAAGTTTATATCATCTGCTGCTTGTCAGTCAGTGAAAGTTTGTGGGATTGAGGCCGAACTGGGTTAAGAGAAGGAAAGCTCAGAGCTGTACCGACCCTGGTTATCAATTCCTCCAGTGCAGCTTGTGGTCAGAGCCTCAGCAATGCCCCTTCCCATGACGGCACCACAGTCTCCGCCATGAGTACTAACACATTTTGTCCTTCTCCAGTTCTTTCCAGCTACGTTCTATTAAGCAACACCTTCTGCGAGGAAAAAGGAAGCGTTTCAGTGAATGGCCTGCAATAGGTCTGGATCATGTGGCCGTCATGGTTGAATATCACAGAATTTACAATGCAGAAGGAGGCCATTCTGCCCATCGAGTCTGCACCGGCCCTTGGAAAGAGCACCCCACTTAAGCCCACGCCTTCACACCATCCCCATAACTCAGTAACTCCACTAACCTTTTGGACATTAAGGGGCAATTTAGCGTGGCCAATCCACCTCGCCTGCACACCATTGGCCCAGCTGACCCGTGTGTGTCAGCCGTGAATAATGGGTGTGACATTTACAGCTGTGTTAGGTTTATGAGCATGTGAATTGAAGAGTTGATTGGAGATTGCTACTAGGTGGATGATGAGTAATGACTTATCAAGCAGTGGAGTTAGTTGTGCAGTTGGTAAGACATTACAGGGGCTGTTTAGCACAGGGCTAAATCACTGGTTTTGAAAGCAGACCAAGGCAGGCTAGCCGCATGGTTCAATTCCTGTAACAGCCTCCCTGAACAGGAGCTGGAATGTGGCGACTAGGGGCTTTTCACAGTAACTTCATTGAAGCCTACTTGTGACGATCAGTGATTTTTATTTCATTTCAAATGCTATTTCTAGATTGAATTCACTCACACCTTGCCAGCTCATGTTAGATCATTGAACCTCTTCCCGCACTGTGTCCATGTTCTGGCAGCTGCACTCCTGGCAATGATTTCCACCACTACTGCTTTCCCTTGCCTCCTGATCACATGTCTGGATGCCACCCCTGTGGGTAGAGGGGAGTTGTGCTTTTGCATTGAGCAAAGACCCATCAAGAACGAGAGGGCACAGATTTAAAAGGGATTTTTAATCACTTTAAATCTCCAATCAACTCTTCAATTCACATGCTCATAAACTTAACACAGCTGTAAATGTCACACCCACGATTCCCGGCTGACACACACGGGTCAGCTGGGCCAATGGTGTGCAGGCTAGGTGTGAGGAAATAAACTGGCTCAGGTCTGGAATGCCGGTGCAGACCACAATGCGGCGAGCGGCAGCCTCCTTCACCGGGACAATTCTGTGATTCTGAGCCCTCTAGTGCGCAGTCAGAAATACTTAGCAACCTTTTTTTCTGCATGTTTAGCCATTCCTTAAAGAACAGATGACATTTTCAAATCACGGCGGGGGGTCGGAGAATCCCGCCCAAGGTCTCTATGCTCTTGTTAAATTTAGACATAATGCTAAGCATTTGTGAAAGGAATGTGCTGTAAATTCAACAATGTCCTCTGATGCACTGGAGGGAGCTCATCACTCTGTTATGTTAGCCCCAGTAGAGACCTAGGGCGACATTCTCCGACCCCCCCGCCGGGTCGGAGAATCGCCGGGGGCTGGCGTGAATCCCGCCCCCGCCGGTTGCTGAAGTCTCCGGCACCGGATATTCGGCGGGGGCGGGAATCGCGCCGCGCCGGTTGGCGGGCCCCCCCGCTCGATTCTCCAGCCCGGATGGGCCAAAGTCCCGCCGCTAAAATGCCTGTCTCGCCGGCGTAAATTAAACCACCTACCGTACCGGCGGGACAAGGCGGCGCGGGCGGGCTCCGGGGTCCTGGGGGGGGGCGCGGGGCGATCTGACCCGGGGGGTGCCCCCACGGTGGCCTGGCCCGCGATCGGGGCCCACCGATCCGCGGGCGGGCCTGTGCCGTGGGGGCACTCTTTCCCTTCCGCCTCCGCCACGGTCTCCACCATGACGGAGGTGGAAGAGACACCCTCCACTGCGCATGCGTGGGAAACTGTCAGCGGCTGCTGACGCTCCCGCGCATGCGCAGCCCGGAGATGTCATTTCCGTGCCAGCTGGCGGGGCAACAAAGGCCGTTTCTGCCAGCTGGCGGGGCGGAAATTCCTCCGGCGTCAGCCTAGCCCCTCAATGTTGGGGCTCAGCCCCCAAAGATGCGGAGCATTCCGCACCTTTGGGGCGGCATGATGCCCGTCTGATTGGCGCCGTTTTGGGTGCCAGTCGGCGGACATCGCGCCGTTTCCGGAGAATTTCGCCCCTGATGAGTCAAAACCAATGCCTCTGTGTCTGAGGATATCCTGTAACGAAGGGAGGAGCTGAGCATTGACGGATTATTTTCTATCACTCAGGACACAAGAAGAGATTTATTCCCTAGACATAAACAAGAACCCCCAAAGGAATAATAAATAGGGGAATGGGAATGGTGCAGTTGTGGAATGAGAAGGTATAATCTGTAGCAAACTCAGTGGCGAGGATTGAATATCCAATATGGGTAGAGGAATTGATGGCCACACTCGCTATAGGTAGATAAGATGTTCAAAGAGGCACATGGGATTCTTGCTTTTATTAACCAAGGCATAAAATATAAGAGCAGGGAGGATATGATGGAGTTGTGTAAAATACTTGTTGGGCCATAGCTGGAATACTGTGTGCAGTTCCAGTCACCACATTATAAGAAAGATGTGTTGCACCAGAATGGGTGCAGAGGAGATCCACCATGATGTTGCCTGGGCTGGAGCCTTTTAGCTTGGAAGAGAGGCTGGTTACGCTGAGTTTGTTTTCCTTAGAGCAGTGAAGGCTGAGGGGGGGGGACCTGATTGAGGTGTACAGAATTATGAGGGACACAGATAGGGTAGATAGGAAGGAATTTTCCCCTTTAGTAGAGAGGTGAATATCCAGGGGGCTTAAATTTAAGGCGAGGTGCAGAAAATTTAGAGGGGATTTGAGGAAAAACCTTTTCCCCCAGAGGCCGGTGAGAATGGTGAACTCAGTATCTGAAATGGTAGTGGAGGCGGGAACCCTCATAACATTTAAGAAGAATTTAGATGAGCACTTGACACTGGTTAGGTGGATTGGCCACGATAAATTGCCCCTAAGTGTCCACAGGTTGGGTGGGGTTATGGGGATAAGGGGGGCGATTGGGCCTAGGTAGGGTGGTCGTTTTAAGGGTCAGTGCAGACTCGATGGGCCAAATGGCCTACTTCCGCACTGTAGGGATTGTATGATTCAAAAAATCTCATTGTGGTGATATGCATCACTGTAGATACACAGGGGGTTAATGTAGATACACTAGAACTAAATAAACACGAGAGGGAGCACCAGAGACATCATGACACACAGACATTTAATCAATAGGTCAGTAAGATAGGACACAACCAATGGGCAGTCAAGACACACCCAGAGGTGACACTACCACAAGGGGGCTACCCATATAAAAGGACACAGCATACATTCTCTTTCTCTTTTCCACAGGCGACACTCAGAGAGACAGGGGCAGATCGGAAGCATCACACCCACCGCATGGCTTAGAGCAGACTGGTTAGTTAGATTGAGTTACTATAGTAAGGTCAGCAGGAGAGTTGAACTCAAGTAGGAGAATTGTTAACTGTTCAATAAATGTGTTAAACCTATCTCCAAGTCTGAACTTTCCTTTGTCAGAGTATACATCAAGGAAGCAGCTTATGCTACATGAAGAAGCAGAACACAACACTCATATCAGTGATAGTGGCCATGACAGCTTGTGTTGTTGAAAACTAATCCGGTTCACTCGTGTCCTTCAGGGAAGGAAGCCTGCCAATCCAGCCTGGCCTACATGTGATCCCAGACCCACAGCACTGGGGTGGATCCTTGACTGCACCTTAAAATGACCGGGCAAGCCATTCAGTTCAAAAGCGATTCGGGATGGATAAGAAATGCTGGCCTTGTCGGCGACAGGCACAGGGGAAAAAGAAAATCAAATCTATCTGTCTCCGAAGCTGGCAAAATGTGTCTGAGATGATTGAAGATTTCCGATCATTCAAAGCAGACAACTCCAAGGAAACAACACATTTGCAAAAGATTTATCGGTTATAACACTTGCTGTTCTTTCTAAATCACACACCACTTTGACCGCTGCACAAATATGCCATAAAATGTTGCAACCATTGAATGAAAATAGCTTAAATGAAACCCTGGGATTTTCACAACACAAAAAAAACTATAGATTTCTTTGTTTAGTCCTTGGGTCATTAAGCTTCTCATTTCATGTTTGTGCAGTTTAATTAGAAATATTTTTTTCAAACTGTAAGGCGTATGGAACGATCGTGTTCTGAGAGATTAATAAATCAGCGAAACAAGCAAGTTATTCATACAGCCTGGGTTAAATTATATATTCAGTTCATCATATGCCCACAGGTCATAATCACATTTTCATTCCCTGAATTTTAACCCCATAAATATAAAGAAAATAAGAGTGACAATTTTAATAGGTACGATATCCAGATGGTGCTTGAAAGATGGGAGCTATGCACAGTAAAAATGCATCAATTGTTTATGTACATTCTGCTGCTGAATCACACTGCCTCTGAGCTCCCTTTCTGATTTTTCTCTCTGCTGCTTCTGACTATGTCTAAATAAATTTGCCCACTTTCCTGGGAGCCCTTTTCCAATTGTCACAGAGATTTCCAGCACAGAAATCGCACAAATTCCTCTTTTGGAGGAAATCGATAAGAACGATTGGGAAACGGCCCAATTAATTGGGGCCAAGTTCAAGACTCGCCCAAAAGCGCGCAAAGCCCCTTTTGGGTATAAGAAGGATCTCCCAAGAGGGAATGGCTCTCTTGTTGCTCCGGCTCTCAACAAGGAGAGACCTGCCCAACAGCAACATCAGAACAAGTAAGTCTAGGGTCAACGCACGCTACCAGACAGACGCTCCTCGCTGTTATTCCAGACCAGTTCGACCCCAGCAGCCTCAGAACCGAACAACGGCCATTGTTCCTCTGACTGAGTGCGCACCCGAAGCTAAGTATAGGCTTTAACGGTAGTGATAGTTTAGTTTGTAGAGTTTTATGCATGAGTATATTTGACTGTGTGTGTAAGTAAATGGGCATTGAGTTTGAACTAATTAACTGGTGTATCGAGTCTTTGATCAGTATTCGGTTTTGAACCTTGTGGCGGTATCGAAAGATACCTGCCGACTCTAGAGCAAAACGCAATTAGAATGAAGGAAGGCGTGCATATTGGCCGCCATCTTCAGAGCCAAATTAAGAGAAACACAATTAGCAGCACCCTGCCGCCCCACCATCACCACACCATCTCCGCCAACATCCCCACATCACTCTGCTCACTCGCCTGGCCTCAGCTCTCTTTCCCACCTTGAGGCACCCACACGCACTTGATAGGGGGCACGGTAGTATAGTGGTTAGCATTGTTGCTTCACAGCGGCAGGGTCCCGGGTTCAATCCCCGGCTTGGGTCACTGCCTATGCGGAGTCTGCACGTTCGCCCTGTGTCTGCGTGAGTTTCCTCCGGGTGCTCCGGTTTCCTCCCACAAAGTCCCGAAACACGTGCTTGTTAGGTGAATTGGACATTCTGAATTCTCCCTCTGTGACCCGAACAGGCGCCGGAGTGTGGCGATGAGGGGATTTTCACAGTAACTTCATCGCAGTGTTTATGTCAGCCTACTTGTGACAATAATAAAGATTGTTATTATCCTGCACTCTGGGATGACTCTGGTGACTGCTTGCAGTCCCAGTTCTGTCCACTGTATCTTCTGGGGCTAAAGACCTGCTGCCCAGTCAGACTAGCAGCTCTCTGAGGCAGGGGGCGAGATTCTCCGACTCCCCGCCGGGTCGGAGAATCGCCGGGGGCTGGTGTGAATCCCGCCCCCGCCGGTTGCCGAAGTCTCCGGCACCTGAGATTCGCCGGTTGGTGGGCCCCCCCGCTCGATTCTCCGGCCCGGATGGGCCAAAGTCCTGCCGCTAAAATGCCTGTCCCGCCGGCGTAAATTAAACCACCTACCGTACCGGCGGGACAAGGCGGCGCGGGCGGGCTCCGGGGTCCTGGTGCCCCCCACGGTGGCCTGGCCCGCGATCGGGGCCCACCGATCCGCAGGCGGGCCTGTGCCGTGGGGGCACTCTTTCCCTTCCGCCTCCGCCACGGTCTCCACCATGGCGGAGGCAGAAGCGACTCCCTCCACTGTGCATGCGTGGGAAGCTGTCAGCGGCCGCTGACGCTCCCGCGCATGCGCCGCCCGGAGATGTCATTTCCACGCCAGCTGGCGGGGCACCAAAGGCCTTTTCCGCCAGCTGGCGGGGCGGAAATTCATCCGCCGCCGACCTAGCCCCTCAAGGTTGGAGCTCGGGCCCCAAAGATGCGGAGCATTCCGCACCTTTGGGGCGGCATGATGCCCGTCTGATTTGCGCCATTTTGGGCGCCAGTCGGCGGACATCACGCCGTCTACGGAGAATTTCGCCCAGGATGTCCCCCAGAGAGAGGGGTGGAAGTCCCGTCTTCAGCCGATTAATGCTCTTTCGATCACTAAATGGTTGCAGGGCAGTCAGTGTTGGCGGTACCACCGACACTTCAGGTGGCAAGCCACAAATCCCCGCAATCTGAAAAATCCTGGCCCTGGAATGGTGTGGGAGCTGCAGGTGGCATAACCACCGCGCTTCACCGCAAACCTCACTTTGTGCATTAATAAAGAATGCTTTATACCCAAGAACTGACTTCTGCCTGGGCCCAGCCAATGACTGAAGAGGCTCTGATAAAGAAGCATTATTACATGATCTGTGATGGGAGAATGGTCATAGAGTCATAAAGCTTTACAGCAAAGAAAGAGGCCATTCGGCCCATCACACCCACGCCTGCCATCAAGCACCTAACTATTCTAATCCCATTTTAGCCTTGTAGGTTCTGGCGTTTCAAGTGCTCATCTAAATATTTCTTAAAAGTTGAGTGTTCCTGCCTCTACACCCTTTCAGGCAGTGAGTTCCAGATTCCTCCCAGCCTTTGGGTGAAAAGGTTTTTCCTCACATCTCCTCTAAATCGCCTTCCCATTACCTTCAATCTATGCCCTTGGTTATTGACCCTCCACTAAGGGGGAAAGTATTTCCCTGTCCACCCTATCTGTGTCCCACATAATTTTGTACACCTCAAGCAGGTCCCCCCTCAGCCTTCTGTGCTCGAGGGAGAAGAACTCCAGACTGTCCAGTCTCACTTGATAACTGAATCAATGCAGCCCAGACAACATCCTGGTGAGTTTCCTCTGCACACTCTCCAGTGCAATCACTTCCTTTCCATAGTGTAGTGACCAGAACTTTACACAGTACTCCAGCCGGCGTCTAACCAGTGCTTTATACAGCTCCAGCATCACCTCCCCACTCTTATATTCAATGGCTCGGTTAATAAGAGCAAGAATCCCATCGGCCTTCTTAACCACCTTATCCACCTGTCCTGCTGACTTCAGAGATCTGTGAAGTTCCTTTGATGGAATTTACAGTGCAGAAGGAGGCCATTCGGCCCATCGAGTCTGCACCGGCTCTTGGAAAGAGCACCCTTCCCAACCACACACCTCCACCCCATCCCCATAACCCAGTAACCCCAAGGGCAATTTTGGACACTAAGGGCAATTTATCATGGCCAACCCACCTAACCTGCACATCTTTGGACTGTGGGAGGAAACCGGAGCACCCGGAGGAAACCCACGCAGACACGGGGAGAACGTGCAGACTCCGCACAGACAGTGACCCAAGCCGGGAATCAAACCTGGGACCCTGGAGCTGTGAAGCAATTGTGCTAACCACTGTGCTACTGTGCTGCCCTCTGTACTTGATCCTCGGTATTTCCTCAGGTCGGGACATTCATTGTATATTCCCTTGCCTTGTTAATCCTTCCAAAATGCATTACCTCACACTTCTCACGGTTAAATTCCATTTGCTACGTTTCTGCCCATCGAACCAGTCCATCTATATCGTCCTGTAATCTAAGACCTTGGGCGCGATTCTCCGACCCCCCACCGGGTCGGAGAATCGCCGGGGGCCGGCGTGAATCCTGCCCCCGTCGTGTCGCGAATTCTCCGCCACCGGAGATTCGGCAGGGGCGGGAATTGCGCCGCGCCGGTCGGCGGGAATCCACCGCCGATTCTCCGGTCCGCGATGGGTCGAAGTCCCGCCGCTGTCAACCCTCGCCAGCCGGCGTGGATTGAACCACCATTGGGACGGCGGGACACGGCGGCACGGGCGGGCTCTGGGGTCCTGGGGGGGGGCGCGGGCGATCTGGCCCCGGGGGGTGCCCCCACGGTGGCCTGGCCCGCGATCGGGGCCCACCGATCCGCAGGCGGGCCTCTACCGTGGGGGTACTCTTTTCCTTCCGCCTTCGCCACGGTCTCCACCGTGGCGGAGGCGGAAGAGACCCCCTCCACTGCGCATGCGCGGGGATGCCGTGAGCGGCCGCTGACGCTCCCATGCATGCACCGCCCGGCAAAGTCAGTTTCATGCCAGCTGGTGGGGCGGAAATCCGTCCGGCGTGGGCCTAGCCCCTCAAGGTGTGGGCTCGGCCGCTCAAGATGCGGAGACTTCCGCACCTTTGGGGCGGCGCGATGCCGGACTGATTCGCGCCGTTTTTGGCGCCGGTCGGCGGAGATCGCACGATATCGGAGAATCCCGCCCCTTGTTCCTCACAATTTACCACACCACTAATTTTTGTGTCATCTGCGAACATTACTTATACCTCCTACGTTTACATCTAAATCATTAATATCGACTGCAAACAGCAAGCGACCCAACACCGACCCCTGTGAAATATCACTGGACACAGGCTTCCAGGCACCAGAACAATCTTCAACTATCATCTTCTGTCTCCGACCACTAAGCCTGTTTTGGATCCAGTTTGCCAAATTGTCCTGGATCCCCTGGGCTCTTACCGTCTTCATTAGCCTCCCATCTGGGACCTCCTCGGGACCCATGTCACTGTGCAGAGTCTGTATGTTCTCCCTGTGTCTGTCTGGGTTTCGTCCCGCAAGTCCCAAAAGACGTGCTGTTAGGTGAATTGGTCATTCTGAATTCTCCCTCAGTGCACCCGAACAGGCGCCGGATTGTGGCGACTAGGGGAATTTCACAGTAACTTCATTGCAGTGTTAATGTAAGCCTACTTGTGACAATAAAGATTATTATTATTATGTCTTCTGGTTCCACACCCAAATTGCCACTTTTGTCCCCAATGGGCCCTACTCTTTCCCTAGCCAACCGCCTGTCCTTAAATACATATAAAACACCTTTGGATTTCCCCCACCAGTGCTTTCTCATGCCCCCTCTTCGCTCTCCTAATTTCTTTATTTGCTAATTTCTTGATGCGAGGCCAGCAAAAAGAATTGTAGTCGCCGAGTCTAGTGGTGAGAAAAGAAGTGAACAGCTTGACATAGGCACAGAGGCTGGCAAGATCTCAGAGGTCATCATCGTCAATCTTTGCGGTGGAGAAGATGCGTGAAGGAAAACTCAGTTTGGGTTCATGGTCAGCTGTATTCTGAGGTCAGGATCTGGTGGACCCTGGGAGAGTGCGTGGCTGGGGCAATTCACGGAGCAAATGGCTGGAGATTTCCCTATTTTAATCCACAGGGAGTTAGGGTTTGTCCAGTGCTGGATGTCAACAAGCACACAGGCATAGAAAGGTTGAAAAGGTTCTGGGTTGTATGCATTACCTGCTGCGTGAAGGCTGACCTGCTGAATCCAAAGTGTCACAAAGGGAAGACGAGAGGGAACAAGGAAATGTCCTTACAGATTACAAAGTGATAGTCAGAAGCTAATATTTCAGTCATTACACCTGTCTTCTTCAGACTTCTATTTCCCAAGCACCTTAACCTGCCCCATCTTTCACGACCCACCCTAGAGAGTGAAATATTCGCCAACTCAAATTAATTGCAATAAGCGGAGCGGAGTAAAGCCAAAATAATAATAATAATAATAATAATCGCTTATTGTCACAAATAGGCTTCAATGGAGTTACTGTGAAAAGCCCCTATGTTGCAATATGTTGCAATAATGAAACACCTTGAACCACATCCACACTTTTGACGAGAAGAATTTGTCATTTCCATTCCATGCTTCTCTGAAAGCTAATCTTTTTTATTCATTCATGGGAGGTGCGTGTCACTGACTAGGTATTAATTGCCCATCCCTAATTGACCTTGACGGGCCAGATAAGAGTCAACACCATGTAGGCCAGCCCAGGTATGGTTGGCAGATTTCCTTCCCTAATGAGACTTTCAACAACAATGGTTTCATGGTCAATGCAGATTTTTATTACATTCCAATTTCACCATCTGCAGTGGCAGGATTTCAACCCAAGTTCCCAGAGCATTCCTTTGGATCTTGGGATTACGAGTCCAAAGACAACACCATTATGCCACTGCATTCCCTGTTGTGAAATGTGAATGAAACTGCCCATTTTAAATTGGAACACTCACCTCAATTTCTTTCCAAAATGAGCAGAAATAGCTCAGGGGTATAAATGATTGCAGTGCTTTTGTTAATGTTCAAATGGCATCTCTTTTGTTCGAAAAAAAAGCCATGCATATTCAGTACCACCAGTGCAAATTAGGCCGTTTAAAGTTTACACTGTACCTTTAGAGATATAAAAGGTGGGATTTTATTTTTGCTACGATGGTAAATTCAGGGGACTATTTCATTTTCATTTCATTTCATTTCATTGAGCTGCAAAACGCTTATTGAACTGCTTGAAGTAGCCAGTGTGCGAAACATATTGGCTGTGATTACCTTTGCTGCAACACCAGGGGGAGCACCCTCTCCACATGCACAGTGGCAGCCTTGGGGCCTGATTTTAGCTACCGAGGTAGATAGCTTAAGTTGGGAAATTTCCTGACCGAGCGGACTTGCCTCCGTGAAAAGATAGCACAAATGGCAAGATTTGTCTCTGGAGGACACGGGTGTCAGATGGGGGTCAGACATAACACCCTGGAAACAGAGCATAGGTGGTCATGGGGTAGGCAATTGACAAGACGAGCTGGTTAGAACGTCTACCTTGGTTTCTGAGACTTTGTCACATTTGCTTAAAAAAATTGTAGGCTCTCACACCCCCTCATCCCACACCCACACTCAAGTAGTTAATTTTTAATAATAACAAACTTATATTCATACCCCTAATTCTTTAATAGCATCTTCAGCTATGAATAAAACTGAACTCAGAACCCCCGACTGAGATAATTGTCACATTTGGAACTCAGCCAAGCATTCATAACAAGTTACCTTTAAGGATATGTCAACAAGGAACTCTATTGAACTTCCTTGAACAGATGCTATATCAGTTGGCCGGTCATTCAACATACCCCAGAAGAGTACTTTTAAAACAATCATTGACAGCGGCCACCAGTTTTTCTTTTACAATTTAGAGTTTAAATTTAAAAAAATATGATTAAACACCTTTTAAAACTACCATAACAATCTGGGGGTTTGTGGTATAATTCGGAGGGCTGTCCCACAGAACAGTCAAGCAACCATCTAACATAGTTATACTCACAGTATCATCCCTCACAATCAATATTCCAGACGCAGTAATATCATCCCGAGCCATGGTTCTGTTTCATTGGCAGGACAGACTAACCAGAGATACCGAAACAGAGCTCTACAGTTGGGAGGCAGTTGTCTAGTCTGGGTTGGTTGGAGGACCTCAATGTCCGTTACCAAGACTGGCTCAGTAGCACCACTACAGCCCAAGTTGGCCGAGTTCTAAAGGACATAGCTGCTAGACTGGGTCTATGGCAGGTGAGAGAACCAACAATAGGGGAAACGTCTACTCGTCCTCACCAATCTACCTGCCGCAGATGCATTTGTCCATGAGGAGTGAGCACTGCATGGACCTTGTGGAGACGTCCCGCCTTCACATTGAGGATACCCTCCGCCCTGCTGTGTTGCACTACCACCATGTTGAAAGGGATAGATTTTTAACAGATCTACCAGCTCAAATCTGGGGATACACGAGGCAGGTGGGCCATCAAGAGCAGCAGACTAGTATTTAATCACAATCTGTATCTCATCACTCGGCATATCTCCTCCTCTACCATTACCTTCAAGCTGGTGGATCAACCCAGCTTCAATGAAGAATGCAGGACGGCATGCCAGGAGCTGCAAAAAGGCATACTTAAAAATGTGATGTTAACCTGGTAAAGCTACAACACAGGACTACTTGCATGCCAACCAACATAAGCAGCAAGCGATAGACAGAGCTGAGCGATTGCAATGAGCCAGATCTAAGCTCTCCAGTCCTGTCACACCCAGTCACGAATGGTGATCGATAGTTAACCAACAGGAGGAAGAGGCTCCACAAATATCCCCATTCTCAAAGATGAAAGAACCCAGAATATTAGTGCAAAAGGTAAGGCTGAATCATTTCACCATCTTCAGACAGAAATGCTGGATGGATGATCCATCTCAGCCTCGTCCTGAGGCCTCCAGCATCACGGATTCCAGTCTTCAGCCAATTCGATTCAGTCCACACGATATCAAGAAATGGCTGAAGGCACTGGACACTGCAAAGGCTATGGGCCCTGACAATATTCCAGCAATAGTACCGAAGCCTTGTGCTCCAGAACAAACCTTGCACCTGGCCAAGCTGTTCCATACAGCTACAACATTGGCACCTCCCCAGTAATGTGGAAAATTGTCCAGGTATGTCCTGTACACAAAAAACAGGACAAATCCAAAATTATAAATTATCACCCTATCAGTCGATTCTTAATCACCAACAAAGTGATGGAAAGTGTCATTGTCAATGCTATAAAGTAGCCCTCACACGTAAATAACTTGTTCACTGACGCTTAGTTTGGACTCCACCACAACAACTCAGCTCCTGACCTCATTACGACCTTAGTCCAGACATAGAGAAAAGAGCTGAATGCCAGAGGTGAGGTGAGAGTTACTGCCCTTGACACCAAGGCAACATTTGACTGAGCATGGCGTTAAGAAGCCTAGGCAAGACTGAAGTCAATGGGAAAATTCTCCACTGGTTTGATTCTTACTGAGCACAAAGGAAGATGCTTGTGGTTGTTGATGGTGAGTCAGCTGAACTCCAGGACATAACTTCAGGAATTCATCAGGATAGTCTTCAGTCTAACCATCTTCAGTTGCCTCAACAAAGACATCCCCTCCATCAGGAAGTGAGGCTGTTTATGGATGATTGCACAATATTCAGTAACATTCGTGACTCCTCATTTAATGAAGTGGTCCATGCCCAAATGAAGCAAAGGTCTTGAGCTGCTAAGTGGCAAGTAGCATTCACACCACACAAGTGCCAGGCAATGACATCTCCAGCAAGGGGGAATCCAACCAACGCACCCTGACATTCAAAGTCCTTATCTTCACTGAATTCCCCACCATCAACATCCTGGGGTTACCATAGACCAGAAACTAAACTGGACCAGCCATACTGTGGTTACAAGAGGCTGGGACATTTGTGTTGAGTAATTCACCTCCTGACTCCCCAAAGCTACCCAGGTCAGAGGCTGGAAGCCGTGCAACAACCACCATCCATATGTCAGTGCAAAGTGACTTCACACAGTACAAATTTGAATAATATGGTGAGAGCCATGTAAGCTGCTTGAAGCATCAGTAAAGTAGAAGTGGCAGAGATGACATAAGCGGTGCCACCTCACAGTGGGCACATCATCTTTGTGTTGTTACGCACCGAGGACGTGGAGGGAGGGCGTGACCATCTACAATATTCCCTGGTCCAGCCCTCTAAATTTCCTCTTAATCTGAACCTAGTCCTCGCGTCAGTTGCTTCTTCTTGTCGGTACTATCAGAAACACGCTGAAAATTATAAATTACAACCTGCCTGAAAAATAACCTTGGTTCCGAGGCAAAACTCTGCGGACGCTGGGGATGTGAAACGGAAACAGAAAGTGTCAGAAACATCCAGCAGGCTAGCAGCGCGCGAGGAGAGAGAAAGTGTAGACGTTTCGAGTCGATTGGACACAGGAGTCATACCAATTCGAAATGTTGTCTTGTTCCTCTCTGTGCATCCCCAGCCTTTTCCGCTATTATTTCGGCAATTTGGTTACTCGGGCAGCTGGAAAGAGATTGGCACAATTTTTCCATTGGACAGATGAGTGGAGCAGCAGTTCATTTATGCACATCTACCTTTGTATCGAATTTAAATTTGTGTTTTTTTTTAATGAAGCATTGCCCAGAGCTCAAGGCCGAAAACACTGCATACTTTACACATTGATGGCAAATAAAAAAAGAAAGTAGAAATAATGAGTTGCGTAACCGCAGGCAATATTTTAGCACCAATCCAAAGTCAATGTGTTGACACTGACAAGACAAGACGGGAAGCTTGTCAAAACTGAACACAGCCAGTGTTTAAAAGCCAGAGAGAATATTAAATGAATCTAAAATGGTCGAAGGTTTTTTTTTCTCTCTCTCGAACCTCGTATTCGGAAGACAAGGTTTAAAACAATTAGAAGTACACATGGCAGGTCCAGGATATGTTAACTTTGGTTTATTCCCCTGTTTCTTTTCATTAACTCGCAAGATTGGCGGGGGGGGGGGGGGGGTGCAGTTCAGAGATTCATTTCAATACTTATCGCTGGGCGAAAAGGGAGCATTAGTGATTCAGCTGTCTGTTGTGCTCCTTTTGAGTTACGTTGAAATGGGCAGCTAATCCACTATCACTTGTTTATCACTTAGTGGTAAATTAACGTTACCCCCCCGCGTCCCCAGTTGCCCTATTGCTAAGCATAGGTTAGATTGACAAACACTATTTGCTTCCTGCAATCGCCTTCGGGAGATGCACAGACTGCATCCTGTGCGACTGTAGGATTGCCAGCACACCGTGCTGATGGCTGCAACTGCTTGCTTGCTGCCTGACACGTCTTAGCCACTTTGATCTAGTGGGCATCAGGTTGATGACAGATATGGTTGACTTTGAGACCTTTCAAGGCCAGAGAATTCATGCACATGGGGTTTTGTGGGGTTTTTATTGCAAAGCAAAACACTCAAAAGCAATTTCGCTTAAGACCGATCGCCTCGCACTGTCACAGTTCCACGTTCATGAATTACTCGTCACAATATCTGTTATGAATTGTAATTCTTTTCCAGGTATTCCACTAAAATGTTGCATTTGATAAAAGGAGCAGGGGTGGGATTCTCCGACCTCCCGACGGGTCGGAGAATCGCCGGGGGCTGGCGTGAATCCCGCCCCCGCCGGTTGCCGAATTCTCCGGCACCGGAGATTCGGCGGGGGGCGGGAATTGCGCTGCGCCGGTTGGCGGACCCCCCCGGTGATTCTCCGGCCCGGATGGGCCGAAGTCCCGCTGCTAGAATGCCTGTCCCGCCGGCGTGGATTAAACCACCTCTCTTACCGGCGGGACAAGGCAGCGTGGGCGGGGTCTGTGGTCCTGGGGGGAAGTGCGGGGCGATCTGGCCCTGGGGGGTGCCCCCACGGTGGCCTGGCCCGCGATGGGGGCCCACCGATCTGCGGGTGGGCCTGTGCCGTGGGGGCACTCTTTTCCTTCCACCTTCGCCACGGTCTCTACCATGGCGGAGGCAGAAGAGACCCCCTCCACTGCGCATGCGCGGGGATGCCGTGAGCGTCCGCTGCTGCACCCGCGCATGCGCCGCCCGGCAATGTCATTTCCGCGCCAACTGGCGGGGCAACAAAGGCCTTTCCCGCCAGCTGGCGGGGCGGAAATCAGTCCGGCACGGGCCTAGCCCCTCAAGGTTAGGGCTTGGCCCCCCAAGATGCAGAGGATTCCGCACCTTTGGGACGGCGCGATGCCGGACTGATTCGCGCCTTTCTGGCGCCGGTTGGCGGACATTGCGCCGATTACTGAGAATTTCGCCCCAGGGGCGAAATTCTCCACCAACGACGCGAAGTCCGCCGACTGCCGCCAAAAACGGCGCCAATCAGACGGGCATCGCGCCGGCCCAAAGGTGCGGAATGCTCCGCATCTTTGGCGGCCTAGCCCCAACATTGAGGGGCTAGGCCGACGCCGGAGGGATTTCTGCCCCGCCAGCTGGCGGAAATGGCGTTTGTTGCCCCCCCAGCTGGCGCGGAAATGCGGCGCATGTGCGGGAGCATCAGCGGGCGCCGACAGTTTCCCGGCGCATGCGCGGGAGCGTCAGCGGCCGCCGACAGTTTCCCGGCGCATGTGCGGGAGCATCAGCGGCCGCCGACAGTTTCCCGCGCATGCGCAGTGGGGAGAGTCTCTTCCTCCTCCGCCATGGTGGAGGCCGTAGCGGAGTCGGAAGGGAAAGAGTGCCCCCACGGCACAGCCCCGCCCGCGGATCGGTGGGCCCCAATTGCGGGCCAGGCCACCATGGGGGCACCCCCCGGGGTCAGATCGCCCCCCCAGGACCCCGGAGCCCGCCCACGCCGCCTGGTCCCGCCGGTAAATACCAGGTTTGATTTACGCCGGCGGGACAGTCAATTTCTGGGTGGGACTTAAGCCCATCCGGGCCGGAGAATTGAGCGGGGGTCCTGCCAACCGGCGCAGCCCGATTCCCGCCCCCGCCCAATCTCCGGTACCGGAGACTTCGGCGGGGGCGGGGGCGGGATTCACGGCGGCCAACGGCCATTCTCCGACCCGGCGGGGGGTCGGAGAATGACGCCCCAGGGGCGTCATTCTCCGCCGGCGGGAGTCTCGGTTTTGCCGGCGCCCGGGGGTTTCCCGACGGCGTGGGGCTGCCCCACAATGTGAAACCCCATTGACCGGCCGGTGTTACGGAGACTCCCGCCGGCCGGTCGGGGCAGAAATGGGGCGGGGCGCGTAGGAGAATTTCGCCCCAGATCTCTCAACTGCTCCATGGTTCGGTTGGCAGCTTGAGTGCAGAATTGGAGAAAGGTTCCGCTGACAATATTTGGGATGGCAGCCTGGCTAGCTCAGTCAGTAGAACATTGGGACTCTTAATCCCAGGGTCGTGGGTTCGAGCCCCATGTTGGGTGCTCATCTTTTTTGGGCGGCACGGTAACACAGTGGTTAACACAGTTGCTTCACAGCTCCAGGGTCCCAGGTTCCATTCCCGGCTTGGGTAACTCTCTGTGCGGAGTCTGCACGTTCTCCCCGTGTCTGCGTGGGTTTCCTCCGGGTGCTCCGGTTTCCACCCACAAAGTACCGAAAGACGTGCTGTTAGGTGAATTGGACATTCTGAATTCTCCCTTTGTGTACCCGAACAGGCGCCGGAATGTGGCGACTCGGGGCTTCTCATAGTAACTTCATTGCAGTGTTAATGTAAACCTACTTGTGACAATAAAGAGTATTATTAGGAGTCTGTAAAGAATTTCCCCAAATTGGCAAAGGACTATTTGATTGGTTTCTGGAAATAAACGTAGCCTCTGGTTCTCCAAGGAGATTCTCCTGCCGCCCTCTTAGAACTTCTGTGAGAATCACTGGGGGGGGGGGGGGGGAGGTTGGAGGTGGGGCGCCAGCATGCTCATAATAATAATAATTTTTGTAGTGCGATTGTAGAGATTTTTTTCTTTAAGAACTGGGAAAATATAGTACACTTTTAAACTAAGAAATCTCTGCTTGTCTTATGGGGCAGTGGCACTTTATCAGAACTGCCTGCCTGCTTTGGCTGTGACCTTTCCAGTGGAATGTACATATATTAGCTTCTCCGTTTCTTTCATTCTTTGCAAATATCCCTGCAGTAGAACGTAGAGGGCAGCAAATTTCCCTGGAGCTTTGTATGTGGAAATCCCAGGAAAATGACATGCTGTTTGCAGCAAAGGGAACGTGCGAGCCTCTGGGGAAATTTACCCTCAACGTGTTTAAGGAAAACCATTTGACGAAACATTAGAGATTTGGGTTTTCTTTCTAAACTTGAATGATAGGTTAGAAATAACTGCCGTTTATATGGAAAGTCATTGGGAGCCCAATTCTATAGCTCTGTACTGCCCCTGCAGACTGGATGCAGGTTGCGATTCCAGTGCCAAAGCAGGTAGACAGACTTGGGGCGTTCCTGGCTTTTGGCTTTAGGTATTATTTAAATCAGCATGGTAAATCAATGGGTGGCACTGTTGGTTCACAGCTCCAGGGTCCCAATTTCGATTCCCAGCTTGGCTCACTGTGGGGCGCCTGCACGTTCTCCCCGTGTCTGCGTGGGTTTCCTCCGGGTGCTCCGGTTTCCTCCCACAAGTCCCGAAAGACGTGCTGTTACATGAATTGGACATTCTGAATTCTCCCTCAGTGTACCCTAACATGTGGCGACTAGGGGCTTTTCACAGTAACTTCATTGCAGTGTTAATGTAAGTCTACTTGTGACACAAAAGATCATTATTATTATAAATCACACCGGAGAACTGAAAATGCCTACTTGGGCAATTTAAAAGACTCATTGAAACACTTCAAAGAATGATTACTGCAGCTGCACGGGAATTGTAGGAATAATAGATATTTCTTGGACGCCTTGAACAAGAGATTTTGCAGAAATTGTATGTTTAAATAATACGCATTGCCTTGTGTGGTAGACTGTATTATATGTATTATGGTACCTGTGTTGGAGGTACTACTGTATTAGAGATACGTGGGTAAATCCCTGTCTGCTGGCTCCGCCCAGTGGACGGTATAAAGAGGTGTTCATCCCTGGCTGCAGCCGTTTTCTGTTACGAGCTGCTGGGGGACACATCTTGTCTAATAAAGCCTTCGATTATTCTCTAATCTCACTTTCGCAGTAATTGATCGTGCATCACCTTGCTCTATTTACCTAATCATAATTAGTAGGGGAGACAGGCTTTGCAAATTTTGCAAAGATGAGAATTTTAGTCGAAGGCACAAAAGGACAAAAATATTTTCCAGATAAAGGATGGATTGGGACAAAAGTTTAATGATTCCTAAGTGAATTTTGTTGCCAATGACTTGTGACCTGATTCTATCCATCAGCAGTCAAACAGGGAACACATGCTTGGATTTGCTACTTTTTACATTCCTTTAGGGTAACCCTGATCATTTGTTAACAGTTAGCATTCATGACAGCTCAGGGAAAAATGTATCAACAAAGAACATGCATCAGAAAGCCATTATTCGCTTATTTTAGTCGTAGAAGTGAAAGCCTTTATGTACAGGAAGAAAAGTTCAACCTTTTATAAAGGGACCTTGTGTTCTGCGATGAATGTATTCGACTGCAGTTCTTTTGAAAACAAACTACACTGTCGACTCTGCCTAGAGAATGCATAACTCTCATTAGTGTGTTGAACAAAACTTTAAAAAAAGGAAGGCAATTAAATATACAAGGCAAAAGCAGCCACGTAAATCTATATGGTGCAAGATGGGGCTGACAGACGCAAGTGCGGCCGATGGGAAGTACAATGTCATTTTCCTGGGATTTCCACAGATAAAACCCCAAGGGAAATTTACTGGCCTCTAGGGGGCGGCAAGGGGGCACAGTGGTTTGCAGTGTTGCTTCAGGGCAGCACGGTAGCGCAAGTGGATAGCACTGTGGCTTCACAGCACCAGGGTACCAGGTTCGATTCCCTGCTGGGTCACAGTCTGTGCGGAGTCTGCACGTTCTCCCCGTGTCTGCGTGGGTTTCCTCCGGGTGCTCCGGTTTCTTCCCACAGTCCAAAGACGTGCAGGTTAAGGTGGATTGGCCATGATAAATTGCCCTCAGTGGCCAAAAAAGGTTGGGAGGGGTTATTGGGTTATGGGGATAGGGTGGAAGTGAGGGCTTAAGGGGGTCAGTGCAGACTCGATGGGCCGAATGGCCTCTTCTGCACTGGATGGGCAGCACGGTAGCACAGTGGTTAGCACAGTTGCTTCACATCTCCAGGGTCTCAGGTTCGATTGCCGGCTTGGGTCACTGTCTGTGCGGAGTCTGCACGTTCTCCCCGTGTGTGCGTGGATTTCCTCCGGGTGCTCCGGTTTCCTCCCACAGTCCAAAGATGTGCAGGTTAGGTGGATTAGCCATGCTAAATTGCCCTTAGTGTCCAAAAAAAGGTTAGGTGGGGTTACTGGATTACAGGGATAGGGTGAAGGCGTAGGCTTAAGTAGGGTGTTCTTTCCAAGAGCCGGTGCAGACTCGATGGGCCGAATGGCCTCCTTCTGCACTGTAAATTCTATGTTATGTTCTATGTTCTATGTTCACAGCTCCAGGGACCCGGGTTCAATTCCGGCCTTGGGTGACTGTGCGGAGTTTGCACTTTCTCCCCGTGTCTGCGTGGGTTTCTTCCGGGTGCTCCAGTTTCCCCCCATAGTCCAAAGATGTGCGGGTTGGGTGCGGTTACGGGGATAGGGTGGAGAAGGGTGCTCTTTCCAAGAGCTGGTGCAGACTCGATGGGCCGAATGGCCTCCTTCTGCACTGTAAATTCTACGATTCTACATTCTATTGCAGAGACATCTGGACTGGAAGTGGTTGGCATTCGAAACTCTGAAGCAACCACCTAAAGTCGCTAAATAAAGCATCAATTGGACCAATGAGGAGGGCTGGCTGGGTTCCGGGCCACAGACTGAGAGTATCCTGCCCAATCAGAGCGGTAGGGCGGGATATCCGATATTGGAGCTTGTAACCCATGACCCAGACCAATGCAGCAATGGACCTCTCTGCATGACGTCCCAGCTTCTCAAATGGTGAATTTAAGTCAGTATACATCTCCTTCTTTCACTGTGCACCTCCGGTGGCCGAAGAATACTAAGCAGCCAAGATTTAACTCTGCCCTCAGACAACCCAGCATTGCAGCCTGCCTGATTACAAAAATGGGAAATGATAGAATTTACACTGCAGAAGGAGGCCATTCAGCCCATCGAGTCTGCACTGGCCCTTGGAAAGAGCATCCTACTTAAGCCCCACGCCTCCACCGTATCCCCCTTTATCCCCGTAACCCAGTAGCCCCACCCAACCCTTTTGGACACTTAGAGCAATTTAGCATGGCCAATCCACCGAACCTGCACATCTTTGGGCTGTGGGAGGAAACCGGAGCACCCGGAGGAAACCCACGCACACACGGGGAGGATGTGCAGACTCCGCACAGACAGTGACCCAGCGGGGAATCGAATCTGGAACCCTGGAGCTGTTAAGCAACCGTGCTTACCACTGTGCTACTGTGCTGCCCAATGTAGCGGGTGTAAATCCTGCTCTGAAAGTGTTTTACTCCACGCTGCACATATTACGGCAGTTCATCGCTCTTACAATGAGCCTATTACTTTCAACCTGCATAGCACAGGTGGGCTACTGATTTCCAGACCCATCTGCTAACTGCACCAGACTGGGGTGGTGGCGCTGGCAAGGTGACTGGGGTGGTGGTGCCGGAAGGTGACTGGGGCGGTGATGCCGGAAGGTGACTGGGGTGATGGTGCCGGAAGGTGACTGGGGCGGTGATGCCGGAAGGTGACTGGGATGGTGGCGCCGGCATGGTGACTGGGGTGGTGGTGCCGGAAGGTGACTGGGGTGGTGAAGCCGGCAAGGTGACTGGGGTGGTGGTGCCGGCAAGGTGACTGGGGCGGTGATGCCGGCAAGGTGACTGGGGATTGTGAAGCCGGCAAGGTGACCGGGGTGGTGGTGCCGGCATGGTGACTGGGGTGGTGATGCCGGCAAGGTGACTGGGGTGGTGGTGCCGTCAAGGTGACTGGGGTGGTGATGCCGACAAGGTGACTGGGGTGATGGTGCCGGCAAGGTGACTGGGGAAGGTGATGCCGGCAAGGTGACTGGGGTGATGGCGCCAGCAAGGTGACTGGGGTGGTGGCGCCAGCAAGGTGACTGGGGTGATGGTGCCGGCAAGGTGACTGGGGATGGTGATGCCGGCAAGGTGACTGGGGTGGTGGTGCCGGATGGTGACTGGGGTGGTGGTGCCGTCAAGGTGACTGGGGATGGTGATGCCGGCAAGGTGACTGGGGATGGTGATGCCGGCAAGGTGACTGGGGTGGTGGTGCCGGAAGGTGACTGGGGTGGTGGTGCCGTCCAGGTGACTGGGGATGGTGATGCCGGCAAGGTGACTGGGGATGGTGATGCCGGCAAGGTGACTGGGGTGGTGGTGCCGGAAGGTGACTGGGGTGGTGGTGCTGTCAAGGTGACTGGGGATGGTGATGCCGGCAAGGTGACTGGGGTGGTGGTGCCGGAAGGTGACTGGGGTGGTGGTGCCGTCAAGGTGACTGGGGATGGTGATGCCGGCAAGGTGACTGGGGATGGTGATGCCGGAAGGTGACTGGGGTGGTGGCGCCGGAAGGTGACTGGGGTGGTGGTGCCGGAAGGTGACCGGGGTGGTTGTGCCGGAAGGTGACTGGGGTGGTGGCGCCGGCAAGATGACTGGGGTGGTGGTGCCGGCAAGGTGACAGGGGTGGTGGTGCCGGCAAGGTGACTGGGGTGATGGTGCCGGACGGTGACTGGGGTGATGGTGCCGGCAAGGTGACTGGGCTGGTGGTGCCGGCAAGGTGACTGGGGTGGTGGTGCCGACAAGGTGACTGGGGTGGTGATGCCGACAAGGTGAGTGGGGCGGTGGTGCCGGCAAGGTGACTGGTCTGGTGGTGCCGGCAAGGTGACTGGGGTGGTGGTGCCGACAAGGTGACTGGGGTGGTGATGCCGACAAGGTGAGTGGGGCGGTGGTGCCGGCAAGGTGACTGGTCTGGTGGTGCCGGCAAGGTGACTGGGGTGGTGGTGCCGACAAGGTGACTGGGGTGGTGGTGCCGTCAAGGTGACTGGGGTGGTGATGCCGACAAGGTGACTGGGGTGGTGATGCCGACAAGGTGACTGGGGTGGTGATGCCGACAAGGTGACTGGGGTGATGGCGCCAGCAAGGTGACTGGGGTGATGGTGCCGGCAAGGTGACTGGGGATGGTGATGCCGGCAAGGTGACTGGGGTGGTGGTGCCGGATGGTGACTGGGGTGGTGGTGCCGTCAAGGTGACTGGGGTGGTGATGCCGACAAGGTGACTGGGGTGGTGATGCCGACAAGGTGACTGGGGTGGTGATGCCGACAAGGTGACTGGGGTGATGGCGCCAGCAAGGTGACTGGGGTGATGGTGCCGGCAAGGTGACTGGGGATGGTGATGCCGGCAAGGTGACTGGGGTGGTGGTGCCGGATGGTGACTGGGGTGGTGGTGCCGTCAAGGTGACTGGGGATGGTGATGCCGGCAAGGTGACTGGGGATGGTGATGCCGGCAAGGTGACTGGGGTGGTGGTGCCGGCATGGTGACTGGGGTGGTGGTGCCGTCAAGGTGACTGGGGTGGTGGTGCCGGAAGGTGACTGGGGTGGTGGTGCCGTCAAGGTGACTGGGGATGGTGATGCCGGCAAGGTGACTGGGGATGGTGATGCCGGCAAGGTGACTGGGGATGGTGATGCCGGAAGGTGACTGGGATGGTGGCGCCGGAAGGTGACTGGGGTGGTGGTGCCGGAAGGTGATCGGGGTGGTGGTGCCGGAAGGTGACTGGGGTGGTGGCGCCGGCAAGATGACTGGGGTGGTGGTGCCGGCAAGGTGACAGGGGTGGTGGTGCCGGCAAGGTGACTGGGGTGATGGTGCCGGCAAGGTGACCGGGGTGGTGGTGCCGTCAAGGTGACTGGGGCGGTGGTGCCGGCAAGGTGACCGGGGTGGTAGTGCCGGAAGGTGACTGGGGTGGTGATGCCGGGAAGTTGATCTGACATCTTCGCGTCCAATAACTCATTGGCATGCGCCAATTTGGCTCCTTCATCTCTCAGGCCGTGCTTTAGGAAATACCTCATCTGCAAAATAGGAGTGAATCAAAACTGCCACGGAAAAGGGAAACGAAAAGCCAGAATCATAGAATCCCTACTGTGCAGAAGGAGGCCATTCAGCCCATCGAGTCTGCAGCGACCCACTGAAAGAGCACCCTATCTAGCCACACAACCCACCCTATCTAACCTTTTTGGACACAAAGGAACAATTTAGCGTAGCCAATCCACCTAACTGGTACATCTTTGGACTGGAATATTGCCGGAAATAATGTGACAAAAAATACAAAGAATCAGGTGAAAGCTAGAAGGTAGAGTCACATATTGCTGAAAAAAGAGTCGCACCTCTTTTGTCAGCACCCTACCCTCATGCAATATAAATTGTGACTCCCTTTGAAATTTGGTATTCTTGTACCTGTCCTCATGAGTGCAAAAGGAAAAATGACTTTGACAGCATGTCTCTTTTTCTTTCAGCAATAAACAAGGGCTGCACTGCCAAGTGATGAAGAGTTAACTGCATTTACATCACGTAGTCCCTTGGATGCAACTCACATCAGCTAAATTGCTAAATTGTCTTGGGAAATGAAGGTCATCAACGGGCTGTCACTTGCTGCCAATTGAAGTATACTGGGACTTGGCTCTAGGGAGTCCACCACGAGTACTGCAAGGTGCATTTTCAATTAAGAAATAAAAAACTTGCTGACAATTTAAGGAGGGAAGTGGTCAGGCAGTGCCGAGAGCGAGCTGCATTATTTTGCTGTTATCATAAAGAGAACTGTTTTGATAGTCGCTTCTAATGCTTGAAGAAAAATACATCTTCCAAAAAGCACTGCGTTCTGGGATGCTCTCCATCTGCTGCTTTGACTGTTTGCAACATTAATGTGGGAGAGAAAAAATGTAAGAATGAAAGATAATGTAGTTCAGCATTTTGGACATTTAAAGTGAATCACGCAGGCAGGCTATAAAATGTAATATCAATAACCTCCTTTAAAAAGCAGACTCCTTTTCCAGCTCTGGCCAATACCTGCAAACAGCGCACGTCAGCATGTTCACTGGGACTTTGTTCCAGGTTTCTGAATAAGAACCTTACCATTATATAATGTGTGAAATTCTTCACAGAAGCGTTGTCAAACATGTTTTGCCATTGACTACGTAGAAACGGGTTAAGACAGACGGCCAAAAACCTGCTCAAAAGATAGCCTTTCAGGAGTGAGCTAAAGAAGGGAAGAGAGTTGGAGACATTGAAGGAATACCAGAGCTTAGGGCTTAGACAGCTGAAGGCATGGCCGCTGTCATAATATACACACAAGTATATGATGGTGCACAGACAAACAGTGAGTGACACAAAGGATGACCAATGAGCATACAGAACACAGCAGCCAATCACCAGACAGGACACGGCCACTATATAACCAGGGGGCACTAGTTTTCCCGCTCTCTTGGGGTCCAGCCTCTGAGACAGTCAGAGCCTGTGAGCAACAACTAGAAAATCCACCATGTGGTAGTAAGATAGTCTGGTCAGGCTAGCCTCAGGTCTCCAGTCAACTCAGCATAGTGTCAACCCACAGAACAAGCATGTTCAGTAGTTATGAGTTCAATAAAATCGAGTTGCATTTCCTCAAGTGTTGGAAGCCTGTCTCTCTCTCTGCTACAGTAAACGCAGTCCTCGCAGACCCAGCTTACCCAACACATCAGCTGCCATTGATAGAGTGATGAGACCTGGGGATGTGCAAGAGGGCCGATCTTAGCCCGAATTCACCGGTTGCTGTGATTCAATTTTCCCGTCAGCAGCGCACCAACGATAGCAGCTTTTCACGGCGGCGTGGGGTGGTTACAACGGGAAATCCCATTGACAAGCGGCGGGAAGTTCGAATCCCGCCACCAGCGAATGGTCCGCGGCCGAGAAACACGTGGACCATTGAATCCCACCCCTTACCTCAGAGCTTTGGGGGGGGTGAAGGAATTACAGAGAAATGAAGGGGTGAAGCCATGAGGGATTTGTAAAAGAGGATTTATATTTTTAATTGGAGATATTGCCAGACCAATGTAGGTCAGAGTTGCTGTCCTCATTCGCTGGGGTACATTCTACGGAAGATTGACATTTCTCCTAACTTCCAGAAATTTTCCATCCAAGTTCCAGCAGCTAAATTCTCGCTTGTTATTTTGGTTTCACTCTGGACACGAGTACCAGACGTCACTGCTTCACATTAACTTCAATGTTTCAAGACTTTTTTATTTTTATTTTGACAATCCCTAATTTTCCTTGAACTGTGTGACTCAGTGGGCCATTTCTGAGGGCACTGAAGGAACAACCACATCGCTGCGGGTCTGGAGTCACATGGAAGACAGACCAGGTCAGAAAGGCGGATTTCCCAATGTCCCTAAATGGTAGTATCATAGAATGCCTACAGTACAGAAGGGGGCCATTCAGCCCATCTAGTCTGCACCGACCCTCTGAAAGAGCATCCAAACCTAGCCCCCCCCCACACCGCCTTAACCCCACACCCCCACCTAAGCTTTGGATACTGAGGGGCAATTTAGTGTGGCCAATCCACCTAACCTGCACATCTTTGGACTGTGGGAGCAAACCAGAAAGTGTGCCACTGGAACATCTGTAGATCGATCGACCCTTTTGTTGGTGTGATGACACATGCTACACAAAGTGTGCACCCCCATTTCTTTTAAGAACTCACAGCTGCTGTCCATCATGAGGAATTTGAGGTGTGCCAAAGCGTGAAGCGAATCACTTGAGCATGGCGGCAGGTGGCTGAGTGGGGCTAATGAGGGACTGCCTGGACATCACGCACTGTTGCGGAGCTTGAAGCATCCCTTTGTGATTACGATGTGCTTTTTATGCAACGTCATTCAACTATACCACATCAGAATTCAACTATACCACATCAGGATTTGAAGCTCCTTTGCGTTTTTGCCATGCTCTTGAGCAATAATCTATTCTGCGTAGGTGTGCAAATTCTGCAATAAAACGCCTCCCTTTTAACCCCGAGAAATGACACCTAAAAGCATTTAAATATTTTAAAACCTTCTGTAAATATTGACCGCAGTGACTGCTCATGTAATTTGTATTCAAGAGACACACATGTTATAATTTGCATCAATTCTTGGCAGTGTGGATGAGCAGAGAGATCTCGGTGTCCATGTACATAGATCCCTGAAAGTTGCCACCCAGGTTGAGAGGGTTGTTAAGAAGGCGTATGGTGTGTTAGCTTTTATTGGTAGAGGGATTGAGTTTCGGAGCCATGAGGTCATGTTGCAGCTGTACAAAACTCTGGTGCGGCCGCATTTGGAGTATTGTGTGCAATTCTGGTCGCCGCGTTATAGGAAGGATGTGGAAGCATTGGAAAGGGTGCAGAGGAGATTTATCAGAATGTTGTCTGGTATGGAGGGAAGATCTTATGAGGAAAGGCTGAGGGACTTGAGGCTGTTTTCGTTAGAGAGAAGAAGGTTAAGAGGTGACTTAATTGAGGCATACAAGATGATCAGAGGATTGGATAGGGTGGACAGTGAGAGCCTTTTTCCTCGGATGGTGATGTCTAGCATGAGAGGACATAGCTTTAAGTTGAGGGGAGATAGATATAGGACAGATGTCAGAGGTAGGTTCTTTACTCAGAGAGTAGTAAGGGCGTGGAATGCCCTGCCTGCAACAGTAGTGGACTCGCCAACACTAAGGGCATTCAAATGGTGACTGGATAGACATATGGATGATAAGGGAATAGTGTAGATGGGCTTTAGAGTGGTTTCGCAGGCCGGCAAAACATTGAGGGCCGAAGGGCCTGTACTGCGCTGTAATGTTCTATGTTCTATGTTCTATCAATAGGAAATAAGCAACAAGGAATGATGTGAAATAAATTGGAGAGAGCGAGATGTACAATCTGTGAGTTGGTACATCCATCCAAAGAATTGATATGTGACTGCTGATTTATTTGAATAGCTGTACAAAGGTAGAAAGCTTGAAGACGATAGCAGCAGCGCTGTGTGTGCTGTGTTTTGCTCATCGGCCAAGGTGAAACTGAGGTTAAATCACATGACACAATTCCCTTCAATTGATGGCATGCTGCTATCCCCTAAAGGCACATTACAACAGAGAACCTCATCCAAAAAAGAAGCAACTATACTTGAATCTTCAAAATCACCCATCCTGCCCAGTGCGCCCACTGGGGGATATCTCTCCAGTTTACTTCCCATCCAACTCACTCCTCCCACTGTGACCTTTGATAGCAGATTAGCTATCCCCAACTATCTCTGCAGCTTCCTCCAGAGTGCTCGTTCACCGGTGAGTAAGGCCCGTGTCCTCCGTAAACATCTTGTAGGTGACTGCATTGATGTGATGACCCGAGTGGGAAACAGACTGAAGAATGCTGTCACCATGCCTCTAAATGATGCCTCATCACCGAACCTTCCTGTCCTCGCCAAAGACCTTGAAAAGGTTGACACCGCTAAAGTCCATGTCCACCTTTGCTGAAATCCGATTTCCACACCTGTTACAGTACTAAAACCATTCTTTTAAAATCATAAATAGACATCTTGGGCTGGATTCTCTGAGCCTCCACGCCAAAATCGCGATCGGCGTGGGGGCGGAGAATTGGTGTTTACGCCGCAACCCGGATCCCGGAGAATCGCTTGGGAGTCTCTCGCGCGCGAACTACGTGGCGTGAGTCGGGGGCCATTGATTTTTTTTTTGAAATATTTTTAATTAAAGTTTTCACAAAATATCAACAACAGTAAAAGGAACCCAATAGAATTAAATACAAAACAAAACAGAACAACCCAGTGCCCCCTCCCCCATATACATAAATAATATATTAACACCCGCCAAAACACATAGCAAACATAACAAATATATACACCCCCTCAGATCCTCCAGTATATACAAACACATTTTTAAAAAATAAATAAATAAATAAAATAGAACCCACCCCCCCCCCCCCCCCCCCACCCCTCCCCCCTGGGTTGCTGCTGCAGCTGACCATTGTCTACCGTTCTGCCAGGAAGTCCAAGAACAGTTGCCACCACCTGAAGAACCCTTGCACCGATCCCCTCAAGGCAAATTTCACCCTCTCCAATTTAATGAACCCTGCCATATTGTTGATCCAGGATTCCACGCTTGGGGGCCTCGCATCCTTCCACTGAAGAAGAATCCTTCGCCGGGCTACCAGGGACGCAAAGGCCAGAATACCGGCCTCTTTCCCTCCTGCACTCCCGGCTCCTCTGCAATCCCAAATATTGCGAGCCCCCAGCCCAGTTTGACCCTGGATCCTACCACCCTCGACACCGCCCTCGCTACGCCCTTCCAAAATTCCTCCAGCACTGGCATGCCCAGAACATATGGGTGTGATTTGCTGGGCTCCCTGAGCACCTAACACACTTGTCCTCACCCCCAAAAAAACGGCTCATCCATGTCCCGTTCATGTGTGCCCTGTGCAGCACCTTAAACTGTATGAGGCTGAGCCTCGCTCACGAAGAGGAAGAGTTCACCCTCCCTAGGGCATCTGCCCACGTCCCATCCCCGATCTTCTCCCCCAACTCCTCCTCCACTTACCTTTCAGCACCTCCACGGAGGCCTCCTCCTCCTCCTGCATCACCTGGTATGTTGCCGAGATCCTCCCCTTTCCAACCCACGCCCCCGAGAGCACCCTATCCTGTACCGTGCGTGGCGGCAGCAATGGGAATTCCACCACTTGCCGCCTGGCAAACGCCCCTACCTGTAGATACCTAAAGGCGTTTCATGGGGGGAGCCTGTACTTCTCCTCCAGCTCACCCAGGCTAGCGAACGTCCCATCCACAAACAGGTCCCCCAACCTTCTTATCCCTGCCCTGTACCACCCCGAAAACCCTCCATCTATTCTCCCTGGGACAAACCGGTGGTTCCCCAGTATCAGGGTCCACACCGATGCCCTGACTTCCCCCCTGTGCCACCTCCATTGCCCCCCAAATTTTGAGGGCAGCCGCCACCACCGGGCTCGTGGCATACCTCATTGGAGGGAGCAGCAGCGGCGCCATTGCCAGCGCCTCCAGACTCGTACCCTCACAAGATGCCGTCTCCAGCCTCTTCCACACCGCACCCTCCTCCTCCATCACCCACTTGCGCACCATCGTCGCATTGGCGGCCCGGTAGTACCCACAGAGGTTGGGCAGCGCCAGCCCCCCCACCCCCACTCCGCTCCAGGAACACCTTCTCACCCTCGGAGTCCCTCGCGCCCACATAAGCCCCGTAATGCTCCTGTTGACCCGCCTAAAGAAGGCCTTCGGGATAATAATGGGGAGGCACTGGAACAGAAACAAAACCTTGGGAGCACCGTCATCTTGACTGACTGCACCCTACCCGCCAGGGACAGCGGCAACGCTTCCCACCTCTTAAACTCCTCCTCCATTTGCTCCACCAGCCTCGTGAAATTAAGTCTATGCAGGGCCCCCCAGCTCCTGGCCACCTGGACCCCCAAATACCTGAAGCTCCTCTCCGCCCTTTTTAGTGGGAGCTCGCCAATCCCCCTCTCCTGGTCCCCTGGATGAACCACAAACAACTCGCTCTTCCCCATGTTGAGCTTGTACCCTGAGAAATCCCCGAACGCCCTGAGGATCCTCATTACCTCCGGCATTCCCCCCACCGGGTCCGCCACATACAGCAGCAGGTCGTCCGCATAGAGCGACACCCTATGCTCCTCCCCACCCCGCACCAACCCACTCCAGTTCCTCGACTCCCTCAGTTCCGTAGCCAGCGGTTCAATCACCAGCGCGAAGAGCAGGGGGGACAAGGGACACCGCTGCCTCAACCCTCGATGTAACCGAAAGTACTCAGACCTCCTCTTGTTCGTGGCCACACTCGCCATCGGGATCTCGTACAACAGCCTAACCCACCTGACGAACCCCTCCCCAAACCCGAACCTCTTCAGCACCTCCCACAAGTACCCCCACTCTACCCTATCAAAGGCCTTCTCAGCGTCCATCGCTGCCACTGTCTCCGCCTCCCCCTCCCTTGCCGGCATCATAATAATGTTCAGGAGCCTCCGCACATTTGCGTTCAACTGCCTCCCCTTCACGAATCCCGTCTGGTCTTTGTGGATGACCTGCGGCACACCATCCTCAATTCTCGTGGCTAAGACCTTCGCCAGCACCTTGGCATCGACATATAACAATGAAATTGGCCTGTAAGACCTACACTGCAGGGGATCCTTGTCCCGCTTCAGGATCAAGGAGATCAGTGCCCGGGACACCGCCGGGGGCAATGCCCCCCCTCCCTTGCCTCATTGAAGGTCTTAACCAGCAACGGCCCAGCAGGTCCACATATTTTTTGTAAAATTCGACCGGGAAATCTTCCGGCCCCGGTGCCTTCCCCGCCTGCATGCTCCCTATCTCTTTGGCCAGCTCCTCCAACCCAATCGGGGCCCTTAATCCCGCCACCAGTACCTCCTCCACCTTCGGGAACCTCAATTGGTCCAGAAAGCGGCCCATCCCTCCCTCCTCCAGTGGGGGCTCGGACCGATACAGTTCCTCATAAAAGACCCCATTGACCCCATTGATGCCAACCCCACTCCCTCCCCCATCCTTAACTCCCCCGATCTCCCTAGCTGCGTCTTGCTTCCGAAGCTGATGCGCCAGCATCCGACTTGCCTTTTCCCCTGGTGGTCAGCAGGTCGACTTCGGCCTGGAGGCTGTGCCTCTCCCTCAACAGTCCCTCCTCTGGCACCTCCGCATACCTCATGTCTACCCTCACCATCTCCCCCACCAGCCTCTCCCTCTCCCTCTGCTCTCTCCTCTCCTTGTGGGCCCTAATGGAGATCAGCTCTCCCCTAACCACCGCCTTCAGTGCCTCCCAGACCATCCCCACTCGGACCTCCCCGTTATCGTTGGCCTCCAGGGATCTCTCTATGCTTCTTCGGACCCGCCCGCTCACCTCCTTGTCTGCCAACAGCCCCACCTCCAAGCACCACAACAGGAGCTGGTCCCTCTCCTCCCCCAGCTCCAGGTCTACCCAATGCGGGGCGTGATCCGAAATGGCTATCGCCGAGTACTCGGTATCCTCTACTCTCGCAATCAGCGCCCTGCTCATAACAAAAATGGCGATCTGGGAATAGGCCTTATGAACGTGCGAGAAGAATGAAAATTCCCTAGCCCCCCCGATTTTTGGCATCCAGCCCCGAATGAAACACCTGGCCTCCCCACCCCTTCCTCAATCTTACCTGGTCTGCCACCTTCAGGTGTGTCTCCTGGAGCACGACAACATCTGCCTTCAGCCCTTCAGGTGTACGAACACCCGGGCCCGCTTAACAGGCCCGTTCAGCCCCCTTAAGTTCCAGGTTATCAGCCGGATCAGGGGCTACCCATCCCCCTCCCCTGCCGACTAGGCATAACCCCTCCTCGGCCAGCCACGCGCCCGCGTCACCCACGGTGGCAGGCCCCCGTCCCAACCCCCTCTACCCGCTCCAGCTCCCCCTTGACCATACTAGCAGCAACCCGGTTCCCCCCACCCCCCCACCTCCACCCCCACCCCCCCACCTCCACCCCCACCCCCCCCACCCCCCCACCCCCCAGCTAGGACCCCTCCTAGCTGCATTGCTCCCCCCATTGCACTCCCGCAAGTCAGCAGACTCCTGCTGACCCCGGCCGTTCCGCATCTCCTTCGACTCCTCCCATTGTGGGACCTCCTCTCCTCCTCCATTACCCACCAGCAGGCTCTTCGCCTCCCCCTTCCATCCCAAGCGCGGGAAAAAACCGCGCTTCCCTGCCCCGGCCCCCCCCCCTCCAGCCTTCAGCACGGGAAAAAGCCCGTGCTTTCCACCTGCCCAGCCCCATCTCCTCTATCGCAGCTCCTTTTACAGGCCCAGTCCCCTCACCCCCGACTCAGGCCTCACCCTCCCCCGCGGGGCCCCATCCCCCCTACCAGTCATCCACCCCCTATTCCGTTTACTAGCCCCCCTCCAAGAGCCCACCCGACAGACCCGACCAGAACAGTGCCCAACCCACCCTAACCACCCACAAAGAACCAAAACTAAACAAGAACATAGAACCCGCCCTCAAAATGAAACACAACAACAACAATCCCAGACCATCCCCATCCCCCATCCCGACCCTCAGTTTGTGTCCAGCTTCTCGGCCTGAACAAAGGTCCACGCCTCCTCCGGGGACTCAAAATAATGGTGCCGGTCCTTGTAGGTGACCCACAATCGCGCCGGCTGCAGCATACCAAACTTCACCCCCTTCCTGTGCAGCACCGCCTTCGCCCGGTTGTACCTGGCCCTCTTCTTCGCCACCTCCACGCTCCAGTCCTGATATACTCGAGCCTCCGCAGTCTCCCACCTGCTGCTCCTCTCTTTCTTGGCCCACCTGAGTACGCACTCCCGATCAGCGAACCGATGAAACCGCAACAGCACCGCCCGCGGCGGCTCGTTAGCCTTGGGCCTCCTCGCCAGCACTCTATGGGCCCCTTCCAGCTCCAAGGGCCCCCGGAAGGACCCGGCTCCCATCAGCGAGTTTAACATGGTGACCACATAGGCCCCCATGTCCGACCCCTCCAGCCCCTCCGGGAGGCCCAGGATCCGCAGATTCTTCTGCCTCAGCCGATTCTCCATCTCCTCGAACCGTTCCTGCCATTTCTTGTGGAGCGCCTCGTGCGCCTCCACCTTTATCGCTAGGCCCAAGATCTCGTCCTCGTTATCTGAGATCTTTTGTCGGACCTTGCGGATCGCCACCCCCTGGGCCGTCTGGGTCTCCAGCAGCTTATCAATAGAAGCCTTCATCGGCTCCAGCAGGTCCGCTTTGAGCTCCCTGAAGCAGCGCTGGATAACCTCCTGCTGCTCCTGCACCCACTGCATGCACGCTGCCTGGTCCCCGCCTGCCGCCATCCTGCACTTCTTCCCTCGCACTTTCTTTGGCTTCACAACCACTTTTTTAGTCGCCACGCTCTGGGCCAAGCCATACACTGTCGGGGGAATGTTGCAGCCTTCTTCCCACACCGGGAAATGTCGAAAAAATGCCGTTGTGGGCCCTGAAAAGAGCCCAAAAGTCTGTTCCAAGCGGGAGCTGCCGAACGTGCAGCTTAGCTATGCATAGCCGCAACCGTAAGTCCTCGGGCGCCATTGATAAAGGCCCCCCGCGATTCTCCGAGAAAAACTGGCCGGGTTCCCGACGGCATGGTTCTAACCACATATTAGCCGTCGGGAACGGCCGGTAGCGGCTGCGGACTCAGTCCGTGGCTGCCCTGGTGGGAGGCGGGGGGATCCTTCACCGGGGAGGGGGGGGGGAGGGGGGCACACGGACGGCCCAGGCAAGCGATCGGGCGGCACTGATCCGCGGGCGGGCGCGATCTCGGGGGGACCCACTTCTTCCATCAGGGTCCGCGGTGCGAGTCCGCCATGTCGCACGGGGTGGCAGCCTGTCGCATGCACGGACTCCCAACCGGAAGTGCAGGACCCCGTATCCGCAGCCAGAGCTGCGAGCAGCACTCCGGGGCCCTGCCAGCCCCCTGCGCAGGCGTGGGGACATAGCCCCATTATTGGAGAATCCAGCTCCTTACATGAAAGTGACAAAGGGAAACTGTTACATCTCATCCTTGTCATCCGTCTACAGTCCTTGACACGGTTAACCACACCATCCTGTGTCTCTCCCCTGTTATCCAGCTGGGTGGGACAGTACTCGAATAGTTCCAACTTATCTATCTAATCGTAACCAACTTCTCTTCTAGCTCCCAAAACGATTACCTTTCTTGTTCCACACTAATGCAAATATTGAAGTCGGAGGAGGTCATTCAGCCCCTCGAACCTGCTCCATCATTCGAGAATATCATGGCTAATTTGATTTTAACCTCAGCACCACACACCCACCTACCCCGGATAACCTTTCAGCCCCCCCCCCCCCCGCTTACCAAGATCTACCCACCAGATCTCCGTGAAGCAGTTCCTTAAGGATCTGGTGCCCAAAGAGCAATAGCCGTAAGGATATCATGATGCTCATTCAACATAATTTAAGCCCTCGACTCTCTTTAGATGGGCAAGATCATGATGGCAGAGATCTTGCCATTGAATAAACATGTGGAGTAAGACATTACAAAGTATTGCACCTTCAACAGCTACCACTGGGTTCAGTATTGAAATCTATATGTTGCTTCATAGTAAGTATACGCTGAGGGCCTTGCCAGCTACTTGACTTTACTGGAAGATTGAGACATACTGTTACCACACAGGCAGAATAAATTTAACCCCATTTGTGGCCTCAAGTCTCCAGTGCAGGCTTGAATTTCTAACCTACTAGCCCGGAGACAAATTTGCTTTTCCTTTCCAAACATTAAACCAACCCTCCTGGTTCCTTTCATCTTCTCAGTGATGTACAGCTCATGGACATAAAAGGCCTTCTGCCAACTTGGCTAAGTGGATGTTATTCATATGTCTCATTCTTTTCAGTGAGCGTGACAGGAAACACAGGGCAGGTGTGTACCATGTGACCCTGTGAGCCTGTTTCCAACCAATAAGATCATGGCTGATCATAGAACATAGAACTGTACAGCACAGTACAGGCCCTTCGGCCCACAATGGTGTGCCGAACTAATTTGAAACTAAGATCAAATCAACCTATTCCCAATCATTCTAGTGCACTCCATATGCCTATCCAATAACCGCTTGAAAGTTCCTAAAGTGTCTGACACCACTAACATAGCTGGGAGTGCCTTCCACGCCCCAACCACTCTCTGAGTAAAGAACCTACGCCTGACATCTCTCCTATATCTTCCACCATGAACCTTATAGTTATGCCCCCTTGTAACAGCTACGTCCACCCGAGGAAAAAGTCGCTGAACGTCCACTCTATCTATCCCTCTCATCATCTTATAAATCTCTATTAAGTCACCTCTCATCCCCCTTGGCTCCAATGAGAAAAGCCCTAGCTCTCTCAACCTTTCCTCAAAAGACCTACCCTCCAATCCAGGCAGCATCCTGATAAATCTCCTTTGCATCCTTTCCAATGCTTCCACATCCTTCCTATAATGAGGTGACTAGAACTGCACACAGTACTCCAAATGTGGTCTAACCAAGGTCTTGTACAGTTGCAGCATAACCTCACGGCTCTTAAACTCAATCCCCCTGTTCATAAACGCTAACACACTATAGGCTTTCTTCATGGCTCTATTCACTTGGGTGGCAACTTTCAGAGATCTGTGGACATGAACTCCGAGATCTCTCTGCTCCTTCACATTCTTCAGAACCCTGCCATTAACCCTGTAATCCGCATTCAAATTTGTCCTACCAAAATTAATCACCTCACACTTATCAGGGTTAAACTCCATCTGCCACTTTTCAGCCCAGCTCTGCATCCTATCAATGTCTCTTTGCAGCCTACAACAGCCCTCCACATTATCCACTACTTCACCAATCTTGGTGTCATCAGCAAATTTACTAACCCAACCTTCAACTCCATCATCCAAGTCATTGATAAAAATCACAAATAGCAGAGGACCCAGCACTGATCCCTGTGGTACACCGCTGGTAACTGGTCTCCAGGGTGAAAATTTATCAGCTATCACCACCCTCTATCTTCTATGTGACAGACAGTTACTGATCCAATCGGCCAAATTTCCCTCTATGCCATGCCTCCTTACTTTCTGCATGAGCCGACCATGGGGCACCTTATCAAACGCCTTACTAAAATCTATGTATACGACATCAACTGCTCTACCTTCATCTATGTACTTAGTTACCTCCTCAAAGAATACAATCAAACTTGTGAGGCAAGACTTACCCCTCACAAATCCGTGCTGACTAGCCTGAATTAAGCTGTGTCTTTACAAATGATCATAAATCCTGTCCCTCAGGACCCTTTCCAATAATTTACCTATGACCGAAGTGAGAATAACCGGCCTATAATTCCCAGGGTTATACCTATTCCCTTTCTTGAACAAGGGGACAACATTCGCCTCTCTCCAGTCTTCTGGCACTATTCCTGTAGACAGTGAGGACATAAAGATCAAAGCCAAAGGCTCTGCAATGTCATCCCTCACCTCCCAAATATTCCTAAGATATATCCCATCAGGCCCAGGGGACTTATCTATCTTCAGGCTTCTCAAATTTCTAACACATCTTCCTTCCGAATATCTACCTCCTCCAGCCTACCAGCCTGTATTGCAATATCCTCCTCAACAACATGGCCTCTCTCCTTTGTGAACACTGAAGAAAAGTATTCATTTAGGGCCTCTCCTATATCTTCAGACTCCATGCACACGTTCCCACTACTGTCCTTGACCGGCCCTAACTTCACCTTGGTCATTCTTTTATTCCTCACATAAGTTTAAAGCCTTGGGGTTTTCCTTGATCCTACCCGCCAAGGACTTCTCATGCCCCCTCCTAGCTCTCCTAAGCCCTTTCTTGAGCTCCTTCCTAGCTATCTTGTATCCCTCAAGTGCCCTAACTGAACCTTATCCTTACATAAACCCCCTTCTTCCTCTCTATAAGACATTCAACCTCTTTAGTAAACCATGGTTCCCTCACTCGACCATTTCCTCCCTGCCTGACAGGGACATACATATCAAGAACACACAGGATTTGCTCCTTGAACAAGCTCCACATCTCAATTGTGCCTATCGCTGACAGTTCCCGTTTCCATCTTATGCGCCCCAATTCTTGCCTAATTACCCTTCCCCTAGTTATAAACCTTGCCCTGCCGTATGGCCCTATCCAGAGATGACAACACAGTCTGTCCTGGCTCCCAGCTTCCACCCCAGCTCCCTGAATTCCTGTTTTACAACCCCGTCCCTTTTCCTACCTATGTCGTTGGTACCGAAGTGTACCACGACTTGTGGCTGCTCCCCCTCCCCCTTAAGGATCCTGAAAACACGATGAGAGACGTCACGGACCTTGGCACCGGGGGGGGGGGGGGGGGGGGGGGGGGGGGGGGGGGGGCAACACACCAACCGTGAGCCTCTATCGTTGCCACAGAACCGTCTATCTATACCTCTAACTATAGAGTCTCCAATAACTAATGCTCTCCTGCTCCCCCCCCACCTTCCCTTCTGAGCAACAGGGACAGACTCAGTGCCAGAGACCTGGTCACCGTGGCTTACCTCTGGTAGGTCTCCCCCCCAACAGTATCCAAAACGGTATACCTGTTATTGAGGGGAACAACCGCAGGGGATCCCTGCACTGACTGCTTCTTCCCCCTCCTTTTAAACGTCACCCAGCTACCTTCATTCTGAGGAGTAACTACATCCCTGTAGCTTCTATCTATAACCGAATCTGCCTCCCGAATGATCCTCAGTTCATCCAGCTCCAGCTCCAGTTCCCTAACACGGTCATTGAGGAGCTGGAGATGGGTGCACTTCCCGCAGGTGAACTCAGACGGTGTCCCTCACCTCGAACATCCTGCAGGAGGAACATTACACTGCCCTCTCTGCCACCCCTTCCATTTATCCACTTGATAATTACAGAGAGAGAAAAAAAAGCTGACCTGATTTTCACACTCCCCGCAGGTTAGAGATCAGGTTCAGTCCACTGCAGCCCGATGCCCTGGGCTCCCTTGTCGACCAAAAATCTGTCTAAACCAGCCTTGGAGAAATTTATTGACCCAGCGTTGATTGCTCTCTTTGGAAGAGAATTCCACTGAGCAACAGCTTCTGAGAGAAAGGATGTCTCCTCCCCTCCATCTTGAAAGGGAGACCTCTTATATTTAATCTGGGTCCCCTAGGTCTAGTCTCCCTAACAAGGGGTAACATTTTCCTGATATCCAGCCTGTCAAATCCATTCAGGATCTTACGTTTTTCAATAAAATCACCTCTCATTCTTCAAAACTCCCATGGGTACAGGCCCCTTTGTCTATTTAACTATTAGGCCTGAGCTTGAGATTCTCGACGTCTTCATTCACAGTTTTGCGGAGGGTGAGCGGGAGAAAAAGGGAACTCTGAATGAATCCGAATTGCAGCATCATTCTAACTGAAGTTATCTAACCCAATCGCGATTGGGAACAGAACCTGGCAGGCTTCTAGTTTTCTGAACCAGCTCGCTGAGCCATTGTGGAGCTTATGCTGAATCGTGTCGAGGTGCAATGATGAGGTATCTGTGGCGCAGACATTTGTCTCCACCGGAACCAGTGATTAGGTATCTCACCGTATTTCAATCTGTTTGAGTAAAGCCACATGGCACTCAAATCGACATGAGGCAGTGAAAAGATTGAAGAGGCCTGTCAAGTTCAATTTTGTGCAAAATAATGTTCCAGTGGAAAAAAAGTACTCATTGTGCCGGAAGGGATAGTATAAAGGAGAACCTTAACTAAGAAATAGGTTTGAATACTACGACAAGTCTACTTTGGACATTGCATATCCATCCGTCAGGCCAGTAAATGCCGTCAACCAAATCACATAACCTCAATGATCTATACTGCTATTATATAGCACAGAAAAAGGCCAGCTGTGCCAGACTTGCTAACAATAAACTTTCAAGCTTTATATCCCGTATTAGCATGTACCCAGTCTCAATAAATGAACCCACAATGTACTTACGCAATCTCTGAGGAGTGATTGGAGCTTTTTATAAAAACAGAATGCTGACAGCCAATTTTACATGACGAAATTGGTGTCTAGCAGTAGCAACACCCTCCTGATGTCTGCTCCCACATATTTCATAAAACGTAATTGGAAAACGGCGTAGGGTTCCATATTTCACTCAAAAACCCATTAGTGCAGGAGGGCATTGCTGGAATGCGCTGAACACTACAAAGCCAAATCCTGTTTACTGCTATAGTTGCTGTTGTTAAGACCGGATTGTTAAATTCTGCAAGAGTGGTTTTGGTATATTGTCACATCGAGCAACATCTCTATATCCTGGATTTGAGTGCCTGGATTCAGTATCACATTTTAAAAAATCATCCAATCATTCTAAAAGCAGTTTCAAATATGTGTTGTTGTAAAACTGTCGGTAGCATGCTGATTTTACCTGCCAGTCATTCACAGTGCACTTAATATTCTGCAGTGCTAAAAGATAGGTCTTGACATTTATCTTCATCTATTTTCTAGAGCCTGGTATTGTGTACAACTTCACTACTATTCTGCACAAACTTTTAAAATCGTTTTAGTTCATTTTCTAGCACCTGGCTAATCCACTTGCTATGTTCTATTGGGTGTACAAAACTGAAGAGTTTCCCTTGAGTGACAATATTACATGCAATTAGCTACGAAACACCTGGCCTTGAAGTTCTACTGTATGAGCTTAATATATAGACGTGGGGCGGGATTCTCCCTTGGCCGATGCCGATTGGGCAGAGGATATGTTCCAACACTAAAACCATGGTGGGTGCAGATTTGATGCCAAATCGCAATTCTCCGTTACCTCGACAGCGGTCCAGAACGTACGTACAGTAAACATCATTTGCATATCATTAGCGATCCATTTGCATATCATTAGCGGGCGCTTCCTGGCATTCCCCAGGGCCTTCGTGATTCTCCTCCTCCGATGGGCGAGTTCCCCATGGCGCGGTTCACTTGTGCTTTTAAAAATTGGGGAATCGGCTTTGTGGCTGATGAGGGAGAGAGAGAAGTTCGGATGTGAAGAGGCTCGACTGTGATTTGCTGGGCTGGTCACTGGCCTGGCTGGCTGGGGTGAGGGGGCCCTGCGCACGCCGGGGGGGTGACAGGAAGAGGCCCAGTGGCCCTGCGTGCCCCTCCCCCCACCCCATGGGACAGGGGCAGTGTCCAATCAAGGACCACCATTACCACGGCCTACAAGGCAGCCATCTTGCAGCGCACCCCACTAACCACCCATTTGACCCCTGGTTTTGCAGAGTGACAGCAGCTGTATGGGTGCCATCACCACCCCCCCCCCACCCCCCCAACCCGGCTGCCACCTGTCGGCGGGGCATCAGGCAGCCGACTCAAGGGCAACGGCCAATGTAGCCATTACGGGGGCGACGGACGGGGGCCATGGAGCAAACCACTAGCAAGGGCAGCGCCAGTCGGTGGTGCCACTGGCAGCAGGGACAGACGCAAGGGCCAGAGCTCCCACAGTGCCGGGCACGAATGGGGCCAGGGGTGCGGGTATGGGGGGGAGACATGTGGGGCAGAGCCTGCAGTGCCAACCGGGGCCATCCTGCAGCCCAGTACCGGGGCCTGGTACGGCATGGGGGTACGCACCATGCTAACATGTCTGTCTTTCACCCCCTGCAGACAATGGATATTGGAATTCAACCAGCAATGGTGGAAATCTTGCTGATCGCTGTAGCCTAGGGGGATTCCCTGCAGCTGTACGAGCTGGAGCTGCTTGAGGAGGAGGAAGCTGCAGCAGCAGAGGGTGCAGCAATGGAGCAGGAGGCAGTCGCTCAGGATGGAGAGCCGGCCACCCAACAGGCCGAGGAGGTGCCAAGGAGGCGCTGTATGTGGCCTTGTGTACAACTGCACCACCTGTCATTCGAGGACCAGCCAGAACCTCCTCGAAGACTTCGGCTGAGCAAGGAGACAGTGCGACATATCTGCCAGATCATGGCACACCTCGCACCACGGGGGAATGGGGGAGGACATCCGTTCCTGGTGGCCGTCAAGGTGACGGTCACCCTGAGCCTCAATGCAACAGGGTCCTTCCAGGCACCAAGTGGGGACCTGTCCAGAATCTCACAAACCTCAGTGCACAGGTGCATCAGTGCCGGCACGGAGGCTCTATATGCTCAGGCAGCACAAAACATCCATTTCAATGTGGATTGAGCCCACCAGGGTGCCCGGGCAGCAGGGTTTGCCACCATCGACCATCAACGGGATGCCCTGGGTCCGGGGGGTGATTGACGGGATGCATGTCGCCCTACGGGCACCTGCAGATGACAGGCCACCTTATACCAACCAAAAGGGCATCGACTCGATGAATGTGCAGCTGTGACCTTCAGCTGCACATCATACACGTCTGCGCCCAATACCCGGGCAGTGTACATGATGTTTCATCCTGGCCCACTCGATGATTCCTGACATGTTTGAGACCCGCTCTGCAATGAGCTCTGGTGCTCTGCATCGTATGATGACGGCTAACTCCTGCTGACCCCTCACGCCCATCTGACAGAGCACCGAGACAGGTTGTAACAGTGATAACAGGTGTTTAATGTGACAATCTATATACAGATTTGTGCCCCAACCCCTATAATTAAACTGTGCCCTGCACCCATGTCAACTTAACTGGTGTGTAACTTTCTGGCCTTACAGGCACTACCGCTATATCTAGGTCGTTCCCCAGACGGTACAGCAGGAGTGGAGGCGGCCTGCTATGACTCCTGCCCTGCGACAAGGGTCCCCATTGGCGGGTGTCTTCTGGGGCGACCGAGTCTGGATGGACCAGGCTGCTCGGGTGTCCCAGGTGGGGGAGGGTGCAGCCCTGTTCTGCCCGCTGCCCACCAGATGCACCAAGGACAGGACATAGAACATAGAACATAGAACATAGAAAATACAGCACAGAACAGGCCCTTCGGCCCACGATGTTGTGCCGAACCTTTGTCCTAGATTAATCATAGATTATCATTGAATTTACAGTGCAGAAGGAGGCCATTCGGCCCCTCGAGTCTGCACCAGCTCTTGGAAAGAGCACCCTACCCAAACTCAACACCTCCACCCAACACCAAGGGCAATTTGGACATTAAGGGCAATTTATCATTGGCCAATTCACCCAACCCGCACATCTTTGGACTGTGGGAGGAAACCGGAGCACCCGGAGGAAACCCACGCAGACACGGGGAGGACGTGCAGATTCCGCACAGACAATGACCCAAGCTGGAATCGAACCTGGGACCATGGATCTGTGAAGCAATTGTGCTATCCACAATGCTACCGTGCTGCCCTTAAGAACAAATAAATCTACACTATATCATTTTACCGTAATCCATGTACCTATCCAACAGCTGCTTGAAGGTCCCTAATGTTTCCGACTCAACTACTTCCACAGGCAGTGCATTCCATGCCCCCACTACTCTCTGGGTAAAGAACCTACCTCTGATATCCCTCCTATATCTTCCACCTTTCACCTTAAATTTATGTCCCCTTGTAATGGTGTGTTCCACCTGGGGAAAAAGTCTCTGACTGTCTACTCTATCTATTCCCCTGATCATCTTATAAACCTCTATCAAGTCGCCCCTCATCCTTCTCCGCTCTAATGAGAAAAGGCCTAGCACCCTCAACCTTTCCTCGTAAGACCTACTCTCCATTCCAGGCAACATCCTGGTAAATCTTCTTTGCACCTTTTCCAGAGCTTCCACATCCTTCCTAAAATGAGGCGACCAGAACTGTACACAGTACTCCAAATGTGGCCTTACCAAGGTTTTGTACAGCTGCATCATTACCTCATGGCTCTTAAATTCAATCCCTCTGTTAATGAACGCGAGCACACCATAGGCCTTCTTCACAGCTCTATCCACTTGAGTGGCAACTTTCAAAGATGTATGAACATAGACCCCAAGGTCTCTCTGCTCCTCCACAATGCCAAGAACTCTACCGTTAACCCTGTATTCCGCATTCATATTTGTCCTTCCAAAATGGACAACCTCACACTTTTCAGGGTTAAACTCCATCTGCCACTTCTCAGCCCAGCTCTGCATCCTATCTATGTCTCTTTGCAGCCGACATCAGCCCTCCTTACTATCCACAACTCCACCAATCTTCGTATCGTCTGCAAATTTACTGACCCACCCTTCAACTCCCTCATCCAAGTCATTAATGAAAATCACAAACAGCAGAGGACCCAGAACTGATCCCTGCGGTACACCACTGGTAACTGGGATCCAGGCTGAATATTTGCCATCCACCACCACTCTCTGACTTCTATCGGTTAGCCAGTTCGTTATCCAACTGGCCAAATTTCCCACTATCCCATGCCTCCTTACTTTGTGCAGAAGCCTACCATGGGGAACTTTATCAAATGCCTTACTAAAATCCATGTACACTACATCCACTGCTTTACCTTCATCCACATGCTTGGTCACCTCCTCAAAGAATTCAAGGAGGGGGAGGGGCGGGGGGGAGTCGGGGGAGGGGGGGGGGGCGGGGAGTCCGAGGTGCTGTGGTGTTCCAGCACCTCCCCTGCGGGAGTCATCGGCAGGGCCCCATCACCTCCTCCTCCCTTGGGGTGCCCGATGGCCCCGGGCTACTCCATGTGACAGGGGTGCAAGCAGAGCTCACCTCTGAGGCTCCCCCGCCACCTGGCGCTGAGTGTCCTGGAGGCCCACTCTGTTCTCAACTAGGGTCCGCACGCTCGCGGTCATGGAGCACAGGGAGTGGACCATCTCCATCAGGGACTGCGGCAAATCACCCATCGAGGACTCCCATTGCAAAGCCGTTTGACTGCATACCACCATGTCACCACTTCTACTGGGTCCGTCTTGATGGTGGAACAGGACATACTGAGTGATGGTAATGAAGCAGTCTGGCTGTAAGGTATGATTCAGTAAGTATGACTATGTCAGGTTCTTGCTTGACTAGGCGTGGGCCAGCTCCCTTATTTCTGTCACAAGCCCCCAAACATTAGTGAATTCGATGCGAATAGAATAATGGGCATAAAATAAGTTTTGCCTTCACTTCAGTGCTATCAGTCTAATTTATTATAATTTTGCTTCACATAGCTTAAAGGTTATTCCACGTAATTCCTCAGGTCATATATCGCAGTGCTTCATTTATTGAAGTCATAAGGCTGTGATGTGACGTTATAGAATCAGTTTGACGTTGATGCAGGAGTTACGAGGAGACTATATGCCACCTGATCACTTAATTGATTGCCTGACCTTCAAATGTAGCAAGACAAGTCTTACCGGAGGAAAGGGCAATTGCTTCAACAAAATGATAGAGAACTTTCCAAATTAAGGGCAACAGAAGAAAATAAGAAATATAGTGGGAATATTGGTTTTCTTACAAACAGGGGATTGAGAATGTGGAATACGAATAGAAGATGCTGCAAATACTCAGCATCTTTACCGCGTCTGTGGAAAGAGAAAGAGTTGACGTTTCAGGTCAATGAACCTTAGTTCCTTACAACCTATCCTTTTGACCAAGTTTTTAACAAGAGACTACAACACTGCCTTATGCGGCTCCATTTTGCCTCATAATGTTTCTCTAAAGCATTGTGGGATATTACTTTAAAGGCACTGTATAAATATGATTTGATGTTATTCCAGTGTCTACGTTACCATGCTCTTGTATTATGTATGCAGAATGGATTAAAACTCTGGGTGGTGGAATAAGAAAGCTTAACAGGTTGTCACCTAATTAGAATGTAAGAAATAGGAGCAGGAATTGGCAAACGGATCTACGAGCTGCCTCCATCGTTCATTAAAATCATGGTCAATCCGACCATCGTCTCAGCAGTTTGATCCTCTTCTCCTAACCCTTGACTCTCCTACAGCTCAAAAATCTAACTATTTCAGCTTTGAAGATACTCAATGGCCCATCCTCCACGGGTGCCTCAGGTAGAGGATTCCAAAAACTCCCCACCGTCTGAGAGAAGAAATTCCTGGTTCACCTCCTTCTTAAATGGACGACCCCTTATCCTGAATCAATGTCCCCGACCCGGTTCTCGACTCCCTATGAGATGAAACATCTTCTCAGCATCTGTCCTGTCAAAACCCATCAGAATCTTAGATGATTCGATAAGATCACCTCTCATTCTTCTAAACCCCGATGAGTATCGACCCAACCTACTCAGCCTTACCTCAGGCAGGATTTTTCATCCTCCCCATGGCGGGATTTGCGGTGGCAGAGACCCACATTGGCCGGCGAAGGGATCTTCAGGTCCCAATGCTGTCATCGGGGTTTCCCGTTGTTTATTTCACCTGCCACTTGGGAACCCATGGCGGGATGGGGGGGGGGGGGGGGGGCGGTATCCCGCCAGTGAGAACAGCTGCAAAATTTTAGCTCTGATTAGACAACCACTTCATGCCAAAAATCAGTCCAGTGAACTTTCTCTCAACCGTTTCTAATGGACGTATATCCCTCCTGAAGAAAGGAGACCAAAACTGCCGGCAGTATGTCAAGTGTGGGCTTACCAATCCTCTGTACGCTGTTGAAGGCCAACGCTCCATTTGCCTTCCTAATTTACTTGCTCTAGCGGCAAGCTAACATTTTTGTTTTTCATCTGCGAGAACACCGAGCTCCCTCTGTACCGTAGAATTCCCTCCCCTCTCTTCACTTAAATAAGATTCTACTTTTCTATTCTTCCTCACAAAGTAATGAAGCTCACATTTTCCCACATTATGCCCCATCTGCAAATTTTATTTCCCACACATTTAACCCATCTATATCGCTTTGCAGAATCTTTGTATCTTCCTCACAACTTTCTTACGTTGCATCATCAAAACGTTTGGTTGCAATACACTCTGTCTCTTCATCCAAACCATTCATGTCAATTGTAAATAGTTGCAGCCCAGCACTGATTCCCACGGCATCCCATCAGTTATATTTCCCAATCTGGAATTGACCCAACTACCTTCATCTGAGCTTCCAGTTAGTTAGTCAATCCTCCATCCACGCCAATGTCCACAATGCAGCACGGTAGCATTGTGGATAGCACAATTGCTACACAGCTCCAGGGTTCCAGGTTCGATTCCGGCTTGGGTCACTGTCTGTGCGGAGTCTGCACATCCTCCCCGTGTGTGTGTGGGTTTCCTCCGGGTGCTCCGGTTTCCTCCCACAATCCAAAGATGTGCAGGTTAGGTGGATTGGCCATGATAAATTGCCCTTAGTGTCCAAAATTGCCCTTAGTGTTGGGTGGGGTTACTGGGTTATGGGGATAGGGTGGAGGTGTTGTCCTTGGGTAGGGTGCTCTTTCCAAGAGCCGGTGCAGACTCGATGGGCTGAATGGCCTCCTTCTGCACCGTAAATTCTATGTTAAATTAGGTCCAAAGCGATGCTTTCTTATCCTGTGTAGTAATCTCTCTGCCGCAGCTTATCAAATGTCTTTTGGATATCCAAATACATCACCTCTACTGGTTCCCCTTTATCTACCCTGCTCATTACATCCTCAAAAACTCCAATAAATTTGAAAAGCACAATATCCCTTTAATAAAGGCTCTGCTTGATTTTATAATGAATTTCTAAATGTGGAGTGGAGCAGGGCAGTTAAAAGAATGGGAGAAAGAGTGGGACTGAGTGGAGCCGGAGCGATCAAAGAGCACGAGTAAGAGTAAGAGTGAAGTCAGGGAGGTTGAGCGCGAGATAGAGCAAGACTGAGAGCAGCAGCAGAAGGATAAAAGAGCAGCAGAAAGAGTGAGACTGAGAGCGGAGCTGAGTCCCTCAGCCACAGCCCCCGTCAGTCCACCCCAAAGGGCCTGTCCCCCCCCCCCCTCCTTCAGGCTGCCCCATTCAGCCTCCACCCCCTGGAATTACCAATGGTGCACTGCCCGCTGGCACCATCGCACTGACAGTGACATCCTCGACTGGTGCACTGGACCCTGAAGGAAGTCAAGAAATGTTTGCCTACTACTCATGCGCCCCTTTGCTGCTGTCAAGCTGCAGAGGAAGGGTCCCCCAAGGCTATGGGGGTTGGGTGAGCCCTGGCTGTGGGTAACGGGTTGACCACAGGACCCTTCCCCCAGAATGGGGGAACCATGTCTGGACGTCCCCTTGCAGTCCTGGGAAACATGAAGATCACTCTTGGCATGATGATCTCAGGCAGCCCTCTGTTCAAATTCATCATCCTTGTCTGACCTGTTTAATGGCCTTCACACTCTGAACTTGTCTGCCTGAGAACTAATGATCAGATCAGACAGTTCCTTGATATACAAGCCAGGAAGACGTTCCTTTTCCTCATATCTGCTCCCTCAGCCCAATGCATTTAAAACTGCTACTTTTTGAAGTATCTGAGACTTCCTAGAAAGCCCACAACATTTGAAATCACTGAGATCCTTTGAAATGCTCAGCGTTCATCCAATTTCACAGTGCAGTACCTTTAACTAGCCTTTGACTGACAGCTTAATGGTTTAAATATAGCTGGAGATTTGTTTATTTATCATTCCCGTGACACTTGAATACATCAGAAGAAAACTCCATTGATCCCAACTGCAAAGTTTATAAACAACTTTGTTCTGATTGTCAGCTTTAAAAAAATGTATTTACGGGATGTGAGTGTCGCTGATTAGGCCAGCATTTATTGCCCATCCCTAATTGCCCTTCAGAAGGCAGTGGTGAGTTGCCTTCTTGAACCGCTGCCACCCTTGAGGTGTAGGTACGCCCACTGTGCTGTTAGGGATAGAGTTCCAGGATTTTGCCTCAGCGACAGTGAAGGAGCGGCAATATATTTCCAAGTCAAGCTGGTGAGTGACTTGAAATGGAAATGAAATGAAAATCGCTTATTGTCACGAGTAGGCTTCAATTAAGTTACTGTGAAAAGCCCCTAGTCGCCACATTCCGGCGCCTGTTCGGGGAGACTGGTACGGGAATTGAACTGTGCTGCTGGCCTGCCTTGGTCTGCTTTAAAAGCCAGCGATTTAGCCCAGTGAGCTAAACCAGCCCCTTGGAGGGGAACCTCCAGCTGGTGGGGTTCCCAGGTATCTGATGATCTTGTCCTTCTAGATGGTAGTGGTCGTGAGTTTGGAAGGTGCTGCCTGAGGAACCTTGGTGAGTTACTGCAGTGCATCTTGTAGATGGTGCACACGGCTGCCACTGTTCGTCGGTGATGGGGGGTTTGAATGTTTGTGGAAGGAGGAGTAATCAAGCCGGCTGCTTTGTCGTGGATGGTGTCGAGCTTCTTGATTGTTGCTGGATCAGGCAAGTGGGGAGTATTCCATTACACTCCTGACTTGTGCCTTGAAGATGGTAGACTGGCTTTGGGGGGGTCAGGAGGTGAGTTACTCGCCGTAGGATTCCTAGTCTTTGACCTTCCCTGGTAGCCACAGTATTAATGTGGCTAGTCCATTTCAGTTTCTGATCAATGGTAACCCCCAGGATGTTGATTGTGGGGGATTCAGCGATGGTAATGCCATTGAATGTCAGAGGGCAGTGGTTAGATCCTCTATTGTAGGAGATGGTCATTGACTGGCACTTGTGTGGTGCGAACTTAACTTGTCACTTGTCAGCCCAAGCCTGGATATTGCCCAGGTCTTGCTGCATTTGGACATGGACTGCTTCATTATCTGAGTAGTGATAAATGGTGCTGAATATTGTGCAGTCATCCGTAAACATCCCCACTTCTGACCTTATGATGAAAGGGAGGTCATTGATGAAGAGCTGAAGATGGTTGGCCCTAGGACACTACCCTGAGGAACTCCTGCAGTGACGTCCTGGAGCTGAGATGATTGACCTCCAACACCACAACCATCATCCTTTGTGCCGGGCATGACTCCAACCACTAATTTTCTTTTGAGATTTTCCTTGTTCACACATTTACAGGAATGTTAGATCGATCAAGGACCAGGTCCTCCCAGGGAACAGCAAGAAGCGTCTTTTCAGAGTTGATTTGTGACAATTTCAAGACTTTGCATCCAGTCACGGGGACGTAGGGGGGTGGAAATTTGGTTAAGTACACTTTTGGGTATGAAGTAAGCAGTGAGCTTGTATGCTGCTTTATGTTATGCTTACGCTTTTCAACAGGGCTTTCAATACACCAAACATTTAGTTTGATGTGCATGTCAGCTCTCTTCTGTAGCCTGATGACTAAAGTTCTCATCTGACTCGTCTTTATCAGAGCTCTAGTGTACAACCTCACCCTCTGGTGAGCTGAGACCTGTGGTATCCTCTCTTCCCTCCTGGCTCCTGATGAGTTGCACTACACGCAAACCCCTCCTCTATCCTAGTCTCTAAAGTACATGCCCTACCTGGCTATGAGCTGCTAGCTGTGAGTGTAAGGTCAAGTGAGTGTTTCAATCCACCATCTCTGTCTTCATCTTATGTCCAGGAATGTCTTGGATATCTGAAATGGAAAAGGGACAAGGGTGGGTTGTGATGTGTGAAGAAAGTAATACATGTCTATTTACACCATCGGCAGCTTGTGAGTGGGAGAAACTGTGGGGTGAGATTGAAGTGGGAAGTGAGAAAGAGGCTTAAAACTTTACCACTTCTCATTGTTGATCCCTTCAGTGCTGTCATTGGCTACACTGGACCCAACGATGTCCCTTCCCATGATGGCCAGCACTGGGTATGACCTCCTGGTCATTTTCTGCCTTTAAAATTATTGCCATTGGAAAGTGCAGACGTGGAGAGAATGTTTCCACTTTTGAGCGCATGCAAGCCTGGGATTTTCCAACCCCGTGAGACGGGACTCGCCACAGGAGATTTGGCGGCCAACCCAAATTCCATTGATGTTCAGCAGGACCTGACAGTCCTGGCAGCGGATGGGGCTGAAATACCTCCCCCAGAAACAAGGGTCACGAATGCAAGTTAGATACTAATACATCCGATGAGAAATCGAGAAGAAACACTGGGCGGGATTCTCCATCCTGCGAGCCGACCAATGGGTTTCCCATTGTGGGCAGCCCCACGCAGTCGGGAAATCCCCGGGCGTGGGTGTGCTGCCGGCGCAACGGAGAATCCCGATATCGGGGAATCCAGCTCAGTATTATCTCGAGAGTGGTTGGATTGTGGAATTGGTCATTGCATGTATGGCGGCGGGTGATTTCAACTGAGTTCATAAGAGATGAATGCAATGAAATGGGGGGAGCCATCTGTGGAACATAAAATGTTCACAAAGACAACTTATCAGCTCCTTCTCGAAGGAAGATAATAATTGGCAATGAATGCTGGCCCAGACAGTGATGCCAGCTTCCAATGAATTGCATATTCGATACAATTCTATCCAAGATTACAGAGCATACATCCATTTTCCGTAGCTAATTATAGCGCAACACTATCAAGCAAATCTATGTATTATGGGTTGTTATAATTCAAACTTCTCCAAAAGTCTTCTCCTTACAGTTCCTAACGACCCAGTCATAGTCACTAGGGACTGAAGGAAGATCTTGTAATCATAGATTATCATAGAATTTACAGTGCAGAAGGAGGCCATTCGGCCCATCGTGTCTGCACCGGCTCTTGGAAAGAGCACCCTACCCAAGGTCAACACCTCCACCCTATCCCCATAACCCAGCAACCCCACCCAACACTAAGGGCAATTTTGGACACTAAGGGCAATTTAGCATGGCTAATCCACCTAACCTTCACATCTTTGGACTGTGGGAGGAAACCGGAGCACCCGGAGGAAACCCACGCACACACAGGGAGGATGTGCAGACTCCGCACAGACAGTGACCCAAGCCGGAATCGAACCTGGGACCCTGGAGCTGTGAAGCAATTGTGCTGTCCACAGTGCTACCGTGCTGCTAATCTGGGATAGTTTGACATAGGTAAACAGCAGACCAATTTATTATATCTAGATTGCGTATAGAATTTCCACCACGTCACTTCAGAAGACGATCACCAATAAGACCAATCCAGTATTCTCCGGGGCCTTGACGATGCTCCGCATCCGATGGGCCCAGGTCCTGACAGCGTGGGTTCACTGGTGCTTTTAACAATCATGAAACCGTTGTCATGGCTGCTGAGGGAGAGAGAGAGGGTATGGAAAGCAACCAGCATCACCATAGTTTTCTGACAGTTGGGCCACTGGCTGTGGTCTTCTGCCAGGACCGGGGAAATAGCGGGGGGCGCCCAGGAGGTGGGCTGTGGAGTCGGGGTGGACGGGCACAGAACACCATTGCCGCAACCGGAAAGGCAGCCATGCAGCTGCGCACGTCGCTGACAGCACACTGTGAAGTTAAGGCCACGGGTCGTATAGGTGTCCCTCCAGGCCACCACCCCCCCTCCAGGTACCCTCTGGCCCCCGCCGATCCATCAGCTGTCTGGCCGCGCACCAGCGTAATCAGTGCCATCTTGTTGGCTGTGATGTGTGTGTGTGGGGAATGTAATGTGTATGTGCGGCTGCAGCTTGTCAGCCTCCCCAGCGTCGATCACAAACCTGCTGAATACTGCATCAGTTTTCACTGGAATCGATTGTGTTCCACGTGGGGCCGGTGCTAGCCCCTCCATAGTTATAATAACGACAATCTTTATTGTAGGCTTACATTAAGACTGCAGTGATGTCACTGTGAAAAGCCCCTAGTCGCCACATTCCGGCACCTGTACGGGTACTCGGAGGGAGAATTCAGAATGTCCAAATTATGTAACAGTACATATTTCGGGACTTGTGGGAGGAAACCGGAGCACCCGGAGGAAACCCACCGAGCAGACTCCACACAGACAGTGACCCAAGTCGGGAATCGAACCTGGGACCCTGGCGCTGTAAAGCAACAGTGCTAACCACTGTATTACCGTTGGTCATGGTTCGGCGCCAGCTTTGCTGTCGGGGAAGGGCCTTCAGGTGACATGCGCCGCGATTACACCATTTCGGAGGGGGCTGAGCGTGCAAAGCCTGCGGAAAACAGGCGTCGCCTCCGATTCCGTCGTAAAAATGGATTCTCTGCCCGATCGCTGATTACGAAATTGGCGCTGGGATTTGGAGAATCTCGCCCTTAGTCTCAGGAACGGAGAACTCGGCCCATTGCGTTCAGTCAGTTGTCATGGGAGTGTCTCTTTAAGAATCGTTTTTGTCTCATCACATGGCTTCAGTGATGTCATCGTGTGGGTGAAGCTGGGATGTGGCTCTGTGGGTTTTACTTTCGTTTTGAGTTTGGACTGGTTTTGAACTGCACAGGGTGGGCGAAGTGTTTCTGCATCTTCATTTTTAAAGCTGTTTTCAGACTGCTTGATAACGTAAAAGAGATAATTGCTTTGTGGAAGGAATTCAAACCTGCTGTTTGGAAAGAGGAACAAGAGTGTCAATAACAAGTCTTATGCCAGTAAGAAGGCCGTGTGCTGGGCCACACTTTTGAAAAGGGGTTTCTGGTTTTACTGAGATTTTGTTGTTGAATTGGAACAGTTAAGGGGGAATTCATGAAGATTACTGTAGCTTTGTGGGGTCTTTATGTTTGTAGTTGATAAAAATTGTTACTGTGTGTGTCTATACAAATGTTAACTAAATTCTTCGAATAAAGCTTGTTTTTTTGATTAAAAGCGCCTAAGAACACCTGAAAGGCAGGCTCTTGTGCTCACAGTAACCAAAATCAATGAACAGTTATAGGTCAGGTGAACTCCATGATATACTTTGGAGTTTTCTAAACCCTGGCCCATAACACAGTAAGATGATGTCATTAATGGGAGGGGCCAAGGGTTGAAGAAGTTAGATGTTGAGGTATCAGTTTAGGTTTTTGATTGGGATGTGAGCAGAAGTCGAGCATCTGTTCTTGATGCAGTTCAGTTAAAGATCTCTCCGCAGACAGAGCAGCAGTTTATTTCCAAACAGTTCAGAGTTTTAAGTTGGGAGCTGGAAGTCAAGCTATGAAGGCAGTTTCTGAAGACTTCAGCTGGAGATCCTGCATTGTTCTGACAGGGGTCAGCTCTCGTTCGTCAAATAAGCCTCAGAAGATCTTGCTTGTTCAAAGTGAAGTTTCAAGACATCTCTATACAGCAAGCACTCTGAGTGTTCACTGTATTTAAAAGTGGATTGAGAGCTGAGATGGTTTTGCTGCTTGAGGAGGAATAATGATAGCAGTTAACAAAGAACTAAGAACAATACAGCACAGAAACAGGCCCTTCAGCCCTCCAAGCCTGTACCGGTCATGATACCAACCTTGGTCAAAACCCTCAGCACTTCCTAGTGCCGTACCCCTCTATACCCATCCTATCCATGTGTTTGTCGAGATGCCTTTTGAACACCGTTAATGTATCTGCTTCCACAACCTCCCCTGGCAACACATTCCAGGCACTCACCACCCTCTGTGTAAAAAACATGCCCACCACATCTCCTCTAAACTTTGCCCCACCAACCTTAAACCTATGCCCCCTAGTGACTGACCCCTCCATCCTGGGAAAGAGCACCTGCCCATCCATGCCCCTCATAATCTTGTAGACTTCTATCAGGTCGCCCGTCAACCTCTGTCGTTCTCATGAAAACAGTTTGGGTCTATTCAGCCTTTCCGCATAGCTAACACCATCCAGACCAGGCAACATCCTGGTAAGCCTCCTCTGCACCTGTCATAATATCCACTCATGTATATAATGAGATGCAGACAGGCAGTGATTGACACACAGGATAACCAATGAACACACACACGACACATAACAACCAATCACCAGACAGGAAACCACCACTCTCAAGCACACGGGGCAGTAAGACTCTCCCTCTGTCTACAGGATACAGCTACTGAGATAGTTAGAGTGCACAAGCCAGTGAGCACTATCACCATGAGGTAGAGAGTTAGTCTGGTCAATCCAGTAGGAGGTTATCAGTTAGATTGATGGAGTGTCAACTCACAGCAGACTATGTACAGCAATCAGGAAGTTCAATAAAACAGTTTTGGACCATCTCCTGTGTCGGAAGCCTGTTTCTAGTTTCACTGTATCCAGTTGCAGTCAACGTTGAACCAACTTACTTAACACATCAGCACCCTCTCCCAAAGGCTCCACATCCTTCTGGTAGTGTGGCGATCAGAATTGTGTGCAATATTCCAAGTGTGGCTTTACCAAAGTTCTATACAACTGTATCATGACTTGCCAGTTTCTATACTCGCTGCCCCGTCAAATGATGGCAAGCATTCCGTCTGCTTTCTTGCCTACCTTGTCCACTTGTGTTGCCACCTTCAAAGATCTGTGGACCTGCACGCCCAGATCTCTCTGACTTTCTATATTCCTAAGAGTTTTGTCATTCAGTGCAGACTCGATGGGCCGAATGGCCTCCTTCTGCACTGTAAATTCTATTCTAAGGGTTAGTGTGTCAATGCATTGATTGGCATTGTTTAAGGGGTAAGTGTAAGCTATTTTTCTTGTGTGAGGTTAAAGATATTTTAATACTGTGTTACTAATGAAGTTTGTTTTAAAATAAATGTTGAGTGAAATCACTCCTGCAGCGAGGTAGCCTTTTCCCACAGAGTTACAAACTTAAAATTAAATATTAGGGTTTCTGTCCAATATCCTAGCCGCTGTTGGGGTCTGGTCCAGAATCATCATAGTTGCTATATAAATGCAATTCATTGATGCTTGAACGGACATGTCATCAACCTCAGAAAAATGTTGAGCATGCAAAAAGCCCTGCATTTTATTATTCATTTTTAAAGCATCTCTCTCAGCGGTTCTGCCATCCTCGCTTGCTATTGCTTTATTTCAGATCCTTGTTAAACATCTCTCAGTTCCCTCAGCCTGATTATTTTATCTCTTGCTCAAATTCACCCATATCCCTTTCTAATTTAACTAAAGGCCACGCGGTAACACGAAAAATGAACTAGTTAGAATCAGCCAATAAAAATGGGCTGTATTGTGAGACAGTTAGAAATAATTTATATTGGTTTTCCCTCTACTGGATTTCTTAGATTAAAAATGAATTCTATTAAGAAAAATTGTGACCTCCTAGTGACTTCTACAAATATTTACTGGAAAAATGGCTCCCATTGTTTTTTTTTCAAATGTGTTTTATTACAAACATGTATCAAAACAGGTTAGAGCGAATAAACGCCCCGGGAAACGTACTTCCCAACAATCAACTGTACAGTCTGTACAGATTTATCCCCATTTACACCCTCCCCCCCCCTCCCCCCGCGACGAACAGTTCCTCGAACATGGTCATAAATATCCCCCAAAATGGCTCCCATTCTTATGATTTTGAGTGAACTGTGAAACAGCACAATTTTGCAAATGTGCTGACGAGCTGGTAAAATGGTCCTTAACAGCCTCCGGGCAGGATTTTGTACCCTTGTCACAGCTGGGGTGGCGCCGGAAAAGACCGCGAGTCCAACAGCGAAATTAGGAATGACGATGGGTCGCGATGGTCGTCCCCCTCCAAATCGGCATCATCAGGACAGCGCCGCACGCAGTGGCGACGCTGTTGGTCCGGCATCAGCTGCCCCACCCGCGATGCTTTGTCTCTGGCCACATGTGGTCCCAGCGGTCGGGAGCCTGACGTGACGGTTATGGGGAGAGAGAAAGAGCATGCAGTCACAGTGTCCAGCGGTGCCATACTCGGTCGTGATCCGTGCCGCTGGCCCGGGGGGGGGGGCTACTGCCGGGGCTGGGGGGGAGTGGTGGACGGTGGCCAGGACGTGGGCATTGACGTCGGGGCGGGCAGGTATGTGGTCCAGCACAGCTGCCGCAATTTCTTCCGGCGCAACCGGTGCATGTGTGGAGGGTGTAGGCATGCGTGCGGCTGTAGCTTGTCAGCCCTGCGCATGTGCAGCACGGACCGCGTGATTCTACAACTGTTTCCGCCCCTTTCCACGGGTGTTTCACGCGCAGCCGGTGCTAGACCCTCCCCATACCGGAATCAGTGTGGGTTTTGCGCCGAACTTCCCGCCGTGAAACACCGCGGATCCTCTGCTGGCGCCAGCCTCAGGAACGGCGAATCCAGCCCCATAACTTCAGTGGGACTGGAAGGTCCAACCAACGGGAAGGGCAGGAATATCTTGGCCTTTGCATGTTGAAATTAGCATCATAGAGTCACAAAATCATACAGCACAGAAAAGGCCCTTGGCCCATCGCTTCTGCGCCGGTCATAAGCAACCATCTAACCATTCTAATCCCATTTTCCAGCACTTGGCCCATAACCCTGTTTGCTCTGGGATCACAGGTGAACATCTAAATACTTCTTAAATATTATGAGGGTTTCTGCCTCCACCCCCCTTTCAGGCAGCGAGTTCCAGACTCCCACCACCCTCTGGGTAAATATATTTTTCCTCACATCCCCTCTAAACCTCCTGCTCCTTACCTTAAATCTATGCCCCCTGGTTATTGAACCTTCCACCAAGGGGAAACGTTTGTTCCTGTCTGCGCTATATGTGCCACACATAATTTTATACATCTCACGTCCCCCCTCAGTCCCCTCTCCTGCAATCTCTCTTCCTAACTAAAACCTAGGCAACAGCTCCCCTGACCCCTTTCCAGTGCTTTCACACCCCTCCTGTAATGTGGATTCCAGAACTCCACACACTACTCTAGCTGTGGCCTAACCAATGTTTTATACAGTTCCAGCATAACTTCCCTGCTCTTGAACTCTATGCCTTGGCTAATAAAGGCAAGTATGCCATATGCCTTCTTAACCACTGTATCCACCTGCTCTGCTACCTTAAGGGATGGGTGTACATGCACACCAAGGTCCCTCTGATCCTCGGTGCTTCCCAGGGTCCTGCCGTTTATCATGTATTCCCTTGCCTTGTTTGTCCTTCCCAAATGCATCACCTCACACTAATACAGATTGAATTCCATTTGCCACTGATCAGCCAATCTGACCAGCCCGTCTATATCCCCCTCTGATCTAAGGCTACCCTCCTCCCTATTTACCACCCACCAAATTTTGTATAATCCGCAAACTTATTGATCAACCCTCCGACATTCATGTCTAAATCAATTTACAAACCACAAACAGCAAGGGCCCCAACATTGATCCCTGCGGGACCCCACTGGACACAGGCTCCTAGTCAGAAAAACACCCCTCGACCATCACCCTCTGCTTCCTGCCACTCAGCCAATTTTGGATCCAATTTTCCAAATTCCCTTGGAGCTCCTGGGCTCTCACCTTGGCTGCCTGCCTCCTTGTGGCTGATGAACTGATTCCAGTCCTGGCATCGTCAAGCACCCCTGTAGTGCGACATGCTCAGGTAGCTAATCCTGCGCACATCCCTGGGATTTATCTCCCACCTCACCTTGTTCCCACCTTGTGCTCAGCAGTTAAATTCTGTCCTTTGGACAACGAATCCCAAATTTCCGCCACCCTCTGGGCAAAAAGTTTTACCGACGAACCCACCGCATTTTTTTCGGTGACGAGGGCCGTCTGCCAACGGTATTTTCTGATCCCGCCGTTGTCAATGAAATTTCCCGTTGACTGCACCTCTCCTTGGTGGGGATGTTTGCGGAAGACTGCACAATGTTCAGCACCATTTGCGGCTCCCCAGATAATGAAGCAGTCCGTGTCCAAATGCTGCAAGACCGGGACAATATCCACACTTGGGCTGACAAGTGGCAAGTTACATTCGCGCCACACAAGTGCCAGGCAATTATCATCTCCTACAAGAGTGGATCGACCCATCGCCCCTTGACATTCATTGGCATCACCATCGCTGACCATCAACATCCATTGATCAAAAACTGAACCGGACTAGCCACATTAATACAGTGGCTACCAGGGCAGGTCAAAGGCTAGGAATCCTATGGTGGGTAACTCATCTCCTGACCCCTTCAAAGCTTGTCCACCATCTAAAAAGCACAAGTCAGGAGTGTAATGGAATACTCTCCACTTGCCTGGATAAGTGCAGCTCCAACAACACTCAAGAAGCTCGACACCATCCAGGACAAAGCAGCCCCGCTTGATTGCTCCTCCTTCCACAAACATTCAAACCCTCCACCACCGACGAACAGTGGCAACCGTATGTACCATCTACAAGATGCACTGCAGAAACTCACCAAGGTTTATGTTATTCTCTAATTCTGAATAACGACTGTAGACTTGCAGTTAACACAAACACTTTATTCAAAGGGTTCGTTCTGCTTCCAGAGCTCAACTAGATGTAAAACAGTCAAGAGGTATCACCAGTGAAACTAAGGTAAACTGCCTATGCTAAGCTATCCCTGTGTGCTGCTGCTCACTAGCTCTGTGCTTCTAAAAGAGGCGGATCCTGCCTTGGGCTCGACCCTTTATACCCGTCTCTGATGTTCCCTCTAGTGATGCTATGGCTGTCAGTGGCTGTCACATCTATGCTGCAGTCCCTGGTGTATGTGCAGATGTATGTACAGATGTACAGATCACTACAAGGTTCGTTCGGCAGCACCTTCCAAACCCACGGCCACTACCATCTAGAAGGACAGGAGCAGCAGATACCTGAGATCCCCACCACCTGGAGGATCCCCTCCAAGTCACTCACCACCCTGACTTGGAAATATATCACCGTTCCTTCACTGTCACTGGGGCAAAATCCTGGATCTGCCTCAGAAATGGCACAGTGGGTGGACCTACACCTCGAGGACGGCAGCGGTTCGAGAAGGCAACTCACCATCACCTTCTGAAGGGCAACTAGGGATGGGCAATAAATGTTGGCCTAACCAGTGATGCCCACATCCCTCAAAATGAATTAAATAAAACTGGAGAGTTACGTGCCCGTTTTCAGTCTGAGCCTGTCACTTTGCCACATTCTGGTAAGATTTCACCCTCTATCCAGGAAAGGCTTATCCCATTCGCAAGGCACAGTAACCAAGGAGCATTGAATTAAAGAAGGAACTCGTGGGCAGCGTGAGGAGATCTTTCACCCAGAGGCTGCTGAGGGTCTGGACCTATGCCTGAAAGATGGAGGCATAAATCCTCACTGTATTTACAAAACACATTTGGATGTGCACTGGGGTGAGATTTGAACTGGGAATCGCTTTTAGACACATTGGGCCGCAGGGTCTTTTTCTCGGGCCTATGGGTCTTTCCACGTTCATTTGAGAGACTTAAGGATATACTCCCTGCTTTGGTAAGGTTAGGGAAATGATAAATATACTCTTGGCTTTTTAAAATTCTAATTCGACCATTTGGAAAAACGGAGAGAAAATTTCTCCTCCAGACTATGCAAAGTTAATAAAAGTTGATTAGGTTGTAAAAGCGACTGGGTCAGCACTGACTGCAGTACATTAATCAGTAGGCTATTAATCAGTAGGCTATGCTCAGTTGGCCTTTTTTTTAATAGACTGTTGTAAATTAAATTTGAGGCTGTTAACTTATTCACTGAAGGATGCCACATTGGCTAGTTAAGATGCTATTTGATTCTGTAACAAGGTACCATGATTAATGCTCCATGGGAAAGAATAATTACCGGGGATTTACAGAAACTGGGTATTTGGTCAATTTACTTCACAATAGCCTCCTCCCACCCGACCTCATTGAACCCCATCAACATGAACTTTCAATAACGTTGGACAGAATTCTCTCTTTCTTTTTGACTCTAGACAGTTCAGGAGGGAACACAGTTGTTTAGCCCATTGGCCGCCCTGCCAGCTTTTCCTGCCATATTTCTTGGTTGGTAATAATTTTTAAAAAACCCTGGAGGTGACGAGCGCCCAGATCCAAAAACACAAAAAATAAAAAATTTTAAAAGGGTGGGATTCTCCGTTCCCGCAGCTGGTCAGTGGGGTTTCCCAATGTGGCTACCCAACGGCGTCGGGAAGCCCATGGGCGTGAGTGCGCTGCCGGCGAAGCAGAGGATCCCGCCGACGGAGAATCCCGCAAAGGATTCCTTCCCGCTCCCAACAGATGTGGGGAAACCCCCCCTCCCCTCTCACCCCCACTACTCTACGGACGCGGAAACACCTCTACACCCCCAGGGAACTCCCTCCATCCTAAAGTTCCCCAACGGAGGCCCCCCCCTCCCCGGCATGACCCTCTCCTCCTGGCGGCTGTACTTACCCGTGCGACCCCGGTGGGTTCTCATCACCAGACCATTTTTTTGTCCAGACATTTTGTAAGCTCCGCCGGGGGGCTTCCTTACGTGGGGAGGGCGATACATCGGGGAAGACTGCTAATGACATTTAAATATATGGTAATGGGGTACCCGACCTTTCATGGTGGGCAGAAAATCACGCCCGTTTCCTTTTTTCATTCTTTCATTGGAAGTGGGCATCATTGGCATGGTCAGCATTTGTTGGCCAACCCTAACCCTTCAATCGATTAGTATGACCGGTCATCGCACCACAGCAGCTCAGGAAACTTCAATCAATAAATAGATATGTAATATGAAGCTAGTGACTATGACAGGGACCATTGACTGTTGCGAAAAGCCATCTGGTTGACTAATGCCCTTGAGGGAAGGAAATCTGCCACCCTTAGCTGGCCTAGTCTGCCTGTAATTCCAGACCCAAAGCAATCAGTCCCAGTTGGTCCGGTAATGGTGATTTGTTGTCAATGCTTGCTTTCAGGTTCAGGTGAGTACAGCTTTAAATTCTGTGTGAGTTTTAAAGGTGGCATCACAGTCATGTGCCTTCCCACATGAGTCACGTTTTAGCGGGTTCCCACGGCAATGGTGCCCCTGAACACTTTGCCTCCAGTTTTGTGCAGTGGTTTACTCAATCAACTATTATAGGCCTTCCCTGCGATATTGAAGGATGCTTGCCGTCTTACAGTCAGTGCCTAGCTTCGGCTAAGGTTTTCAAATTTTACAATTCGTTTTTTTCCCCCTTGCAACTACAAGGAACTGCAAGTTCTTGAGAGACCAACCTGGAAAGAAATTCTCTTCTAGGAATTCAGCTCTGAATCGGCTTCAATCTTCGCCGTCCAAGTTTGTCCAAAGTTTTTTGCAGAAGCTCACCCATGGTCAGTCCAGCCAAATCTTCAAATAATTACCACTTTACCTCGAGTGGAATACACAGGAAAATGACCATCAACTGAGGGATTACCCCGAGCCCAGTCTCCAACAGTTGCTGGCACACTATCTGTAAACATCAAGACTCTGCAAGGTCAAGCTCATGTGCAAAGCTGCAAGACGATGCGGGAGCAAGGAATTAATGACCAGCAACTCACCAGAGCACACCTCAGCGTGGCATGGAGTCACACAGAGGAACGGGGCAGCACGGTAGCACAGTGGGTAGCATTGTTGCTCCACAGCGCCAGGGTCCCGGGTTCGATTCCCGTCTTGGGTCACTGTCTGTGCGGAGCCTGCACGTTCTCCCCGTGTCTGCGCGGGTTTCCTCCGGGTGTTCCGGTTTCCTCCCACAGTCCAAAGACGTGCTGTTCGGTGAATTGGACATTCTGAATTCTCCCTCTGTGTATCCGAACAGGCGCCGGAATGTGGTGACTAGGGGCTTTTCACAGTAACTACATTGCAGTGGTAATGTAAGCCTCCTTGTGACAATAATAAAGATTATTATTATTGTAGTGATAAAAAACTAACTTCAAGGGAACACACTGATGAGGAACATACAAACGACAGGAAGAGACATCTTCATTTACCGTGAAGTTCACAGCAGACCATATGGAAAAAGAAAAAGTGAGCTTGTAGCATAAATGAATGAAGTGAGCACTCTCTCCGGGGAGAACGGGACAAGCTGGTCATCTGCGAGCAGAGCAGATGGGGAGTTGACAAAGTTCAATTCCCGGGAGCAGAAAAAGCCAATCACAAGAAAACAACCAAGGGCCAAAAACATAGGCACCAGCTCAAACTCCAAATCAATAAAGGTTGCCCAAATCAACAAGTGAACAACTCCTCCGAATGTGACCAAAATGGGGACTAGAAGAATTGTCAAGCCTCCAGATCGTCTGAGTTTATAGAAGCAGAGACTTGAGGAGCGAATGAGGAGCAGAACAATTGTAATGGAAACAGGCTGGGTAAAGGTTTGGGAGAGGTGTAAGAGGAGGGTATCTGGCATAGTAAGGGTTAACGTGGAGGTGGGAAACAGGGCCACCTACAATGTGATATAGAGAGAGACTAGACCTGGGTTGAGATAACTTTCTGGAGACTCGATAGGTTCCTGGACTAATGACTTAAAGGGATATGGAGGTGGCACGGGAAAGTGATGTTGAGGAACATGATTAGAAATGATCTGATTGAAAGCAGGGCAGGCTCTAGTGACTGAAAGGCCTACTCCAATTCCTTCGACTAGAGTCAGTTGTGGATTGGACAGAGACCTATGTACAAGGAAGCATGGAGTTAGCTCATAGCATGGGCTCTGTCCTGTTTATATGTATATGATTATGTGTCATCGATAAACACTTTTAAAGTCCAACAAAACAAAAATCGTAACCCCTTTATGAGACCCTCTGAATATACAACAGTTTCTGCTTTGAATACTCGCACAGATCTGTGGGATTAGTTGCCCCTGTAAATGTGAGAGCTGCCCCGTATTGCTCTATATTTGCTTGTACAATCACATAACCTAATAATAATTGCAACCCCCTTGTAATCTGAACCAGATATAGGCTTCTTTTTCATTGCATTCTTCAGTATACCAGTGAACACACAATGATGAATAGATGCATTGATTCCAATGATGTGGCTTGCCTTCACATAATAATTGTAAAATTACACATATGCAGTGCTCCCTGCTCACTCACACACACAGATAAAGGTAAAGTCGCCATAGTCCCAGACGTTCATCAGCTGCGATCCCCTTTGAGGAGGGGAGCTGACTGGTGGTGATTTAACCTAAGGTGAGGGGCAAGGTTGAGAAGGTGTGGCCTTCATGAATAACACATACAGACATCTGTTTGTCTCACTTAACTTAATCACAATAATTTTCCTATTTTCTCAGCCTCCGTAGAATTTCTGTCGCTCCCTCCACCAAAAGCTTCACTGGCTTTTTGCACCCTTTCCTTCCCCAGTCCAGAGGTTATCAGAAGATCAGGTTGATTGACTCTGCCAGCTATTCTTCTCCTCTGAAACCAACATCACACAAAAAGATCAGCATGGAATTACAGGTCATCCCTCTATAAAGCAAATGTTGGGAGCTTCTGTCAATGAAGTAAGTGTCATAATATACACCGGTATATCATGGTGCAGACACACACTGATGGACGCACAGTGGGACCAATCAACACACACAACACCGCAGCCAATCACCAGTTAGAGCACACGCACTATAAAGACAGGGGGCATCAGAGTTCCCGCTCATTCGAGCTGCAGCTAGCTACGAGGACAGAGCTCACAGCCTGCAGCACAGACATTCACCATGTGCTGAGTGCATTGACTGGTTAGGACAAGGCAAAGGTCTTTAGTTAAAGCTAGTATTGTGTTAACCCACAGTCAGAGTATGTTAAACAGTTGATGATTCAATAAAATAGTGTTGCACTATTTCAAGTGTTGGTGACCTGTATGTGTTCCACGGATCCAGGGCACCCAACACAACATGATACCAGGAGTTGAGGGATATCAGCACTTCTTAGACCTAACTGCAACCTGCCTGCTACCTTAGACCTACCTGCTGCATTCTGCCAGCATTCCGTCATCCTGCAACATGGACAACATCTGCCCGCCGCCGCCACTCAACATCGCCGGCAACCTAGGGGCCAACTGGAAGATATTCAAACAGCGCTTCCAGCTATTCCTTGAAGCCACAGACAGGGAGGACACCTCGGATACCAGGAAGATTGCTCTCCTCCTCTCCATGGCCGGAGACCATGCCATTACATTTTCAATTCTCTCACCTTTGCGGATGATGAAGATAAAACAAAGTTCAAGACGGTCCTCCTCAAGTTTGACACTCACTGCAGAGTAGAGGTGAATGAAAGTTTCGAGCGCTACGTGTTCCAACAGCGTTTGCAGGGTAAGGATGAACCTTTCCAATCCTTTCTCACTCACCTCCGCATCCTTGCGCAGTCTTGCAGCTACGGGACCACCTCCGACTCCATGATACGCGACCAGATTGTTTTCGGTGTTCAGTCGGACCCCCTACGACAGCAGCTCCTCAAAGTAAAGCAGCTCACCCTAGCGACCTCCATTGAGACCTGTGTCCTACACGAAAACGCACGAGTCGTTATTCCCACATCCAAGCGGCTGAAACGGTGCGGCAAGGTCCAAGCGATTGAGCAACTCCAGGGCCTCAGCCTGGATGAGGTCGGCCATTTTGCGCGCTTTTCGCGGACTCCCGTGCTTGTGCGCACCAAATCCCCCTTTGGCAGATATTGTTACAATAGGATGCCGTTTCATTCTGCTTCAGAAGTGTTCCATAGGATCATGAAACAAATGATGGAAGGCATTGAAGGTGTTTGCGTCTATGTCGACGACATAATCATTTGGTCCACCACCCCGCAGGAGCATGTCAGTCGCCTCCAGCGCGTATTCAAATTCATACGGGAGCAGGGCCTACGCCTCAACAGGGCCAAATGCTCTTTTGGGCAGAACTCAAGTTCCTCGGGGACCACATCTCCCAGTTGGGTGTACGGCCGGATGCGGACAAGGTGGCTGCTATCACAGCCATGAAAACGCCAGAGGACAAGAAGGCGGTCCTCCGATTTCTGGGCATGGTCAACGTTTTAGGGAAGTTCATCCCTAACCTCTCATACCACGGCTCTCAGGAACCTGGTCAGGAAGACGACAGACTTCCAATGGTTCCCTGCCCACGAGCGCGAATGGAGAGAACTCAAAACCAAACTCACCACCGCCCTGGTCTTAGCTTTCTTTGATCCAGCAAAAGAGACCAAAATTTCGACCAATCCGGCATTGGGGCAGTGCTCCTGCAACGTGATGAGGCCTCATCATGGGCCTCCGTTGCATATGCGTCATGCGCCATGACCCCCATGGAACAGCGCTACGCGCAGATAGAAAAGGAGTGCCTGGGCCTTCTAACCGGTATGGTTAAGTTTCACGATTATGTGTACGGATTTCCTCAATTCACCGCCGAGACCGACCATCGCCCGCTGGTCAATATAATACAGAAAGACTTGAACGACATGACGCCTCGCCTCCAGCGTATTCTTCTCAAGCTCCGGCGATACGACTTCCAGCTGGTATACACCCCCGGCAAAGACCTCATCATTGCTGATGCTCTCTCCAGGGCAGTCAACACTCCATGTGACCCAGCGGGTTTCGTCTGCCAGGTTGACGCCCATGTGGCCTTCGTGGCCTCCAATCTACCTGCCACGGATGAACGCCTCGTCCAGATTCACCGCGAGACGGCGGCTGACCCTTTGCTACAGCGTGTCATGCGCCACCTAACAGACGGGTGGCTCAAGGGCCAATGCCCTCAGTTCTATGCTGCCAGAGATGATCTGGCGGTAATAGACGGGGTTCTTCTGAAACTGGACCGCATTGTCATCCCGCATAGCATGCGCCAGCTCGTCCTGGAACAGCTACACGAGGGCCATCTTCGCGTGGAAAAGTGCCGCCGACGGGCCCGAGAGTCAGTGTACTGACCCGGCATTAATGAAGACATAGCCAACACAGTGCTCAACTGCCCCACTTGTCAGCACTTCCAGCCGGCCCAATCACATGAGACCCTGCAGCCCCATGAGTTGGTCATGTCACCTTGGACCAAGGTGGGCATCGACCTGTTCCATGCGCTGGGTAGAGACTATATCCTGATCGTGGACTACTTTTCAAATTACCCGGAGGTGATACGGTTGAACGATATCACATCTTCTGCAGTCATCCGTGCCTGTAAGGAGAACTTTGCTCGACACGGCATCCCACTCATGGTTATGTCGGACAATGGCCCCTGCTTCGCAAGCGAGGAATGGTCCAACTTTGCCAGGCAGTACAATTTTGCACATGTGACATCCAATCCCCTGTACCCTAATCCAATGGCAAAGCGGAGAAGGGCGTCCACATAGTCAAACGGCTCCTCTGCAAGACTGCCGATGCTGGGTCCGATTTCTACCTTGCCTTGCTGGCCTATCGCTCCGCCCCACTGTCCACTGGCCTGTCGCCAGCCCAGCTGCTCATGGGTCGCACCCTGAGGACGATGGTGCTGTCCATTCATGTCTCAGACCTCGGCCACGTTCCGGTCCTTCGCCGGATGCAGCTGTCTCGTGCACAGCACAAGGCGGCTCATGGTTCCCGTGCAGCTGATCTCCCTGCTCTGGCTCCAGATGACAACATCCGCATCCATCTTCCGGATGGTGGCTGGTCTGCAACTGCTGTGGTTCTTCAGCAGGTGGCCCCCGCTCGTTCCTGGTTCGTCTACTGGATGGCTCCATTCTACGCCGCAATCGACGCGCCCTTCGTCTCGTTCCACGCTCGCTACGTGATCCTCCACTGTCGCCTCGCCCTCCTGCTGACCCTGCCATGGACTATGCAGAGATCCCAGTCACTCTGCATCCTCCTCACTCTGACGCAGTCCAGCCCGCTCCTCAGCCGGCGGCTCCCGACCCACCCTTGAGGGGGTCAACCAGAATTTGTCGCCCGCCTCAGAGACTTAATTTGTGAACTTTGTGGACTTATGGACTTTCTGATTTGTTCTGTTCTTCCGTTTGATCGTTTACATAGTTTGTATATAGTGTTCATCTCGTTATTCTGGTGACACACTGTTTTTCTGCACCAGGCACCTTCCCATGTAAAGAGCTTAGTTCTCATGTACACAGTCCTGTAAATATTTCGCACACACGTAGTCAGGGACATTCACCATACACTATTTATTGCCACGCAGGTACATTTTTTATAAAAGGGAGGATGTCATAATATACACCAGTATATCATGGTGCAGACACACACACTGATGGACACACAGTGGGACCAATCAACACACACAACACCGCAGCCAATCACCAGTTAGAGCACACTCACTATATAGACAGGGGGCATCAGAGTTCCCGCTCATTCGAGTAGCAGCTAGCTAGGAGCACAGAGCTCACAGCTTGCAACACAGACATTCACCATGTGCTGAGTGCATCGACTGGTTAGGACAAGGCAAAGGTCTTTAGTTAAAGCTAATATCGTGTTAACCCACAGTGAGAGTATGTTAAACAGTTAATGACTCAATAAAATAGTGTTGCACTATTTCAAGTGTTGGTGACCTGTATGTGTTCCACGGATCCAGAGCACCCAACACAACAGTAAGGACGCCACTATTATTTCTAGCTATCCTGGTAACAGTATATTTGGTTTGCCTCGATACACACGTGTGACCTCCCCTTTAAATCTGATCAAACCCAATTTATTTTAAAATGCAACACTTTAGATGATTCCCTTTGTTTCCAAATTCGTCCATTGGGAAATTGGTCAAAAACCTTTGAAGCATAATGAAGGCCTTTGGCCCAAGCTAATCTGAAAGATGCCCGTTTATATTTGTCTCATTGTCGTTCATATTCCTGGGCAGAATATTTTTAGAAATATTAGTACGGTCACACAGGAGTCGATTTTGAGTGGTTATTTGAATTTGTCTGAACGCTGCTGCTTCAAAGCTGGCACAGCCGAGAGCAACGCTGAACCTATACTTACTGGATTTGTCAAAAGTGATGACCCTGCAAATTGCTGTCAGCCTATTTGATTTCAGTTAGGGTGGGTATCAAAATTTTATAATGTCATGACAGCTTGGATATATATCATCCTTCCTTCAATATAGATCTGAATCCAGGAACTCCCTGCCCCTCAGCGCTGTCGATGTTACCTACAGCAGATAGACTCAGGATAAAGGCTTGCCATTGTTGTATATTTAATATATCTCCGAGCAATGTTCAGAATTGAACAATTGAACACTGCAACCATCGTTTTCTCAAGGGAAACTAGTGATGTGCAACAAATCCTGGGCTTGCTAGCAATGCTGAGTATTAGCACAAAAATGGATCAATATGAGCCCAAAAGCTTTTATCATTGCCATCAAAACACTAAATTGACTTGTTAAGTAGTGATCATGTTTTGTTTTTAACGTAGTGCTTATTTAGTAAAAGACAGGGGGCGGGATTCTTTGGTCTGTCAGCTGCGTTTTCTGACGCGGTGCGCCCCCACCGACACGGGATTCTCGTTCCCGCAGCCGGCCAATGGATTTTCCGATTTTGGCCACTCCCACGCTGTGGCCCGGGGCCGGTAGGCCTTGATCACAGGCCAGGCCACCGTGGAGCACCCCCCCCCCCCCCCCCCGGGTCAGATCCCCCCGCCCACCCACCAGGACGGCCCCCGCAGACAGAGCTCCGAGGTCCCGCCGGGTGGAACCACACGTTACCCGCGTCGGCGGGGCTCGGCCGAACCCGGCGGGCACTCAGCCTGTCGAGGCCCGGAGAATCACCGGGCGGGGGGGACGGGGGACGCTTTCAACGACCCCCAACCGGTGCGGGGCGCCCGAAAATCGGCAGGGGGAGAATCGGGAGCCGGCGTCGGGGCGGCAGGGCGCGATTCTCGCGTCCCCGGCGCGGGGTCGGAGAATCCAGGCCTCCACAGATGCTGCCAGACTGGCTTAGTATTTTTGGTATTTTCTGTTTTTATTTCATATTTTCCGCATCCGCAGTTTTTACTCTCAATCTCCACACTGCTGGACATTTAGAAAGTGATTATTTGTTGGCTTGCTGGCTGAGACATGTATTTTCAAATGTGTCTGGTTTAAGACTGTTGATAACTCAAGCCATTGAGGTGGCCTTGGCAATCACCCAACAACAATAACAACAATACCTGCATTTCAAAAGTAATTTAACGTGCAAAGAAGCTCTTTAAAGGATTTAAAAAATGCGATAAACCTGCCTATCAATTCAAGTAATTTAACAATTTCTTTTCAAGTTTCAAGACAGTTAAAAGTATGGGTTAGTCCAGGGTCACCAATGAAAACCAACACTTTGGGCTCTGTACGAGTTTCGAAATAATTACTTTACTTTCCATTCCTATATCTACCTCACAGCCTCCACTTCATTAATGGCGGAGTAAGACTGACCTTGCCATTTCAGCTTTAGTCATTTATGAAGGAAAATGTGAATTATCTTTACGGGTGGTCGGTGGCTTGTCAATTCATTTTTTTCCCCATTTTTTATTATTAAACTCAAGACCAAGCAGAAGATGCTTCAGCTCACACTCTGACACTGAAGAGGAAGAAAAAATTGAGTTAACCGTCCCGGATTTGGTAGAAATCCTTTATAAACACAACGTGATTGAGAACTAGAAGAATATTAGTTCCTGTCACAGGGACATGAAAGTCAACGCTTTGGAAGACTGCTGTGCACCCTGCCTCAAACGGTTCGAGATGATGGCTGCCTGTGATTGTGTTAAAGGGATGGCTCACAAAACATCGTGGAGGGCTAACCAAATTATTTTCCTCTTTATTAGATTCTCCTTTGGCAGTTTAGAAATAACGAGGCTGTTTTCTGTCACAATCAGCATAGGCGCAGATTCTGAACACCGTGATGTCGCCGGCAATTGGGTTTGTGCATGTGTGTATCTGTGAATTACATTTGATATCACAGCTGAAAGATTTTGCAGCTGGTAAATAATTTTGTTTCGGGGGGGGGGGGGGGGGGTGAGGGGAATCATGTCACATGTCATCGTAACAAAAGCCAAAGAGATTTGATTTTCTTTGAAGAGAAATTCAGATTCCTCTGAAGGTTGAGTTGGTAAAAACACATGAAGATGCTTTTCCAATATAGGAACTGTGTTGCCACTTTTTAATCTTCCGAGATGGCTGCCTGATAATGAAATGTGGGTGAGTACTGATTACCCAGATTGTGAGATATGTAAAACACAAGACATCGTTCAGCTTCAGTGCTAGCCGAGGTGCCCTGGCCAATCAATGTTTGTGTCTGTTGATCAATGCGATGGCAGGCAGCTTTACTGCAGGCAAGAGGAAAGACTCCCATATGCCAAGCAGGGAGTCTCAATGAGCCAAGAAATGGACATTTAAAAAAAAAAAATCTTTATTAGTGTCACAAGTAGGCTTACATTAACACTGCAATGAAGTTACTTTGAAAAATCACTAATTGCCACACTCCGGCGCCTGTTCGAGTCCACTGAGGGAGAATTCAGAATGTCCAAATTACCTAACAGCACGTCTTTCAAGGCCGGTGGAGGAACTACGATATTTTATAAGCAGCACATAGCCAAGCTGTTTGAATAAATGTGGGATGTGTTGTGTTCCGGGTTCTTGTTTAGCAATGAACCTACAGAACTGCCGGTGACTTAGCCGAAACTAGGATTTAATAATGTACACGTGATGAGGTAACGATCAGATACAGACCATGTTATCATAGAGTTACATCAGACTCTCCTGGAACTACCCTTATGCACGACTGTCCTCATTTACGCCTTACAACCCTCTGTTGGTGGCCGGACTTATATCTGACGCCACCTGCTGGTGGGAGGTCATACTGCTGAGTGCATGAATTATTATCTACAGGCATATAACCACAGGAAGGTTTACCTTAACTTTACATTTTTTTCTCTATGCTTTTAATCACCTCCAGAGGAGCGGCATGTAAGATCAGCTCTATTTTAGGTGGGCGGCGAAACACTTGGGTGATAGCTGATCAGGAAAGCTCTTGGGCGCGATTTTCCAGCCGTGTTGGGCCAGGCACTGATCCAGGTATTCCCGCCGACTAGTGGGAGAGCCCAAAAATGGGAATCGCTCCGGGAGCCGAACCGATCGCGATGCACCCGACCCACAGTGCCCATGTTGCAAATACTTGGGTGGCACGGTAGCGCAGTGGTTAGCACCGTTGCTTCACAGCGCCAGGGTCCCAGGTTCAATTCCCGGCTTGGGTCACTGTCCGTGCGGAGTCTGCACGTCTTCCCCATGTCTGTGTGGGTTTCCTCCGGGTGTTCCGGTTTCCTCCCACAAGTCCCGAAAGACGTGCTGTTAGGTCATTTGGACATTCTGAATTCTCCCCCTGCATACCCGAACAGGCTCCGGAATGTGGTGACTAGGGGCTTTTCACAGTAACTTCATTGCAGTGTTAATATAGATTATTATTATTATTACTTGACTGAGCTTCAAGAATGAATAATAGACTCTGTTCAGCAAGAACCTCCTTACTCAGCTGCAAAATGAAGAGTTTGATTTGTGTAATTGACATCTTTATTACCTCGTAACAGCCTGATCATCTCCATTTGAAGTGGGTTTTAATTGCCTGTGTGTTTATTTAAGCAATGTTATGGCATTGTTATGTGACCTGGAATAAAGGTTTCCTCAGTGGGATTTTATTGCAGCTTTATGAGAAGGTCAGAGGGACAGTATTTTCCAAAAGGAATATTGGATAGCTGTTTTTAACTTCATGAGCATTTCAAAAACTTGTCATTGTGGTTTTGTGGCTCATCGGTTATGTACCCAGTGTGGTAACTGGGCATGGAGGGGCATAAAGATATGTGGAGCATGGAGGGGCATAGGAGACATGAGGGTGAATGGGACATATAGGGGGACATGGAGAGGGAAAGGTGAGGGGGTGTAAGGGGTGAACACTAAAAGGCCTAAACACCATGATTACAACTGGACTGATGACCCAGTAAACAGAGGTAGGCCTGATAACTTGCTGGCCTCGCCATCCACCCACCACATTGCTGCCCCGAGCCTGCCCTTTGAGATGGTGGGCCATTCTCGACCCAATGCCCACCTCCCCAACGCAGAAATAGGGTTGAGAGACTCCTCCAAGATGAAAACAGGAGCTGGGAAAACTCCAGACTCCCAATAACTGTCTTTTGGACAAAAATCTGGACCAACATTTCAGCTCAATGTTGACCCTTCATCCACTTTAATTTGGTTTGAATTGAAACAATGTTGATAGCTGGACTCTGTGTAATGGCCAGGAACATCACCTGAGTTATGTTTAATCATCACCATGGTGAGTCTAAAACTGATACATTCCTCCATAAAATATATTTTCCTCTAAAATCTTTAAAGATTCTAGGTTTAAAGTATATGTAAAAATTAAATTCTAAAGGATACATTTTATGTGTCTGATTCAACCTTAGTGTTTTCAAAGTCTGCATACCATTGGTATCCTGCTGTGTTTTTCTGCTTTGCAATTATTTCACATGTAATTAAAGCTCATTATCAGTTTTAGTCTGAATGCGTTAATTTACAGGATGGTCTCTTCAGCATTTCAAAGCAGACATGTCTGAGTAGCGAGAATCCCAAGTACTTGCAGTGTTCTCTGTTTGTCACAAGGATATGCACTGCAGGATCTCACCAAGGCTCCTTAGATGGCACCTTCTAAACCCACGACCGCTGCCATCTAGAAGGACAAGGGCAGCAGATACATGTGAACACCACCACTTTGAAATTCCCCTCCAAGTCACTCACCGTCCTCACTTGGAAATATACCGCTGTTGCTTCACTGTCGCTGGGTCAAAATCCTGGAACCCCTTCCCTAACAGCACTGTGGGTGTACCTACAGCACATGGATGGCAGCGGTTCAAGAAGGCAGCTTACCGCGACCCGCATGCAGGTACAACGAGCAGCTAGGAAGGCGAACGGTATGTTGGCCTTCACTGCAAGAGGACTTGAGTGCAGGAGCAACGATGCTTTACTGCAACTGCAGAGGGCCACACCTGGAGTACCCTGTGCAGTTTTGTCTCCTTATCTAAGAAATGGTATACTTGCCATGGAAGGAGTTCAGCGAATGTTCACCAGATTGATTGCTGGCATGGCAGGATTGTCGTATGAAGAACCATTTGGTCAACTGAGCCGGTAAATACCGCGATTTAGAAGAATGCGGGGGCATCTAATTGAAACATGCTCTGATAGGACTGGACAGACTGGATGCAGGAATGTCTTTTTCTCCGGTTGCGGCGGTCTGGGGTGCAGGGGGTGCTGAGGGCTGGGAGGGATGTAAAACAAGGGGTCACAGCCTCAGGATATGGGGTAGGCCATTCGGACAGGAATGAGGAGAAGCTTCTTCACTCAGAGGGTGGAATTCTTTCCCACAAACGCTATGGATGCCAAGTTACTGAATATATTTAAGAAGGAAATGGATGGATTTAGTAGTGCGGCATGGTGGCACAGTGCACTGCTACCTCACATCGCCAGGGGACCAGGGTTGATTCTGACCTCAGGTGACTGTCTGTGTGGAGTCTGCACGTTCTCCCCGTGTCTGCGTGGGTTCCTCCGGGTGCTCCGGTTTCATCCCGCTGTCCAAAACTGTGCAGGTTAGGTGGATTGGCCATGCTAAATTGTCCCTTAAGGTGGGGTTGTAGGAATAGGGGTGGGGGTGGGGGGGAATTGGGCCTAGGTAGGGTAGTCTTTCCAAGGGTCGGTGTAGACTCGAAGGGCCGAATGGCCTCCTTCTGGACTGTAGTGATTCTGTGATTCTAGAGGCATCAAAAAGTATGGGGAGAGTGTGGGATGATGTTGTTGAGATAGAGGATCGGCCATGATCATAATGAATGCCAGAGCAGGTTGGAGGGGCTAGATGGGCTCCTCCTGCTTCTATTTTCTACTTTCCTATGTCTATATTTCTCAAGGGCAATAAGGATGGGAAGTAAATCTTGCTTAACCAGTGACACCCGCAATCTTTGAGAGAATTTTTAAAACCATCGTTATGAATATGGCACATTACACCACTCCTGGGTGCCAGTTTAGACTTTTAAAAGACTAGGTCAGCTGTCTTTTTGCTGTGGACACAAGTTCAAAGAGCTGGGGGATAATGGTTCAAACTGTAACAGCATGCATACTAAACTGACTGATGCACGATCAATTACACAAAGACGAGAGTTGGATGCAATCAAGGCTTTATTACACTAAGATGTGTGGCCTCCTACAGCAGCTGATGAAATTGCTGCTGTACGAGGAGCACACATATTTATACTCCGCCTACTGGGCGGAGCCAGCAGGCAGGGAACTACCCCCGTACCTGTAGTACAGGGCCTTACCACAAAGCACCTACTATATACATCAGTGGTGACTACCACACTGATGAATGCTTAAATACACAATGACTGTCTCCAGTTTTCCCTTTCGCACATTGCTTGCCTAAAGGGAGAGTTTTATGTGACCCCAGTCACGAACTACTGGAGCTGAGTCACTCCATCAACGGAAATTTATTCAACCCCTGCCTTTTCCCTGGCAACAGTTTGAGATTAAGTTGATTTCTTTGCAAACTTGGGATCACATCCGCCCTAATATCCATGCCATCACTAAAACACAGGTTTCCATTTGGTACCATCGCTTGCCTTCACATCTGTCGCAGCTCCTCTTTTTTGTTATTTGTTCATGGGATTGCGATTCACTGGGTAGGCCAGGTGCTGACGAGTTGTTTTCTTCAACTGCTGCAGCCCAAGTGTTGTAGGAACAGCCACTGTGCTGTTAGCAAGGCAGTTCACAGGTTTTGACCCAGCAACAGTGAAGCAACAGCGATATATTTCCAAATCAGGACGGTGTGTAACTTGGAAAGGAACTGGCAGGTGGCGCTATTTCCATGTATCTGCAGTCGTTGTGCTTCCAGGTGGTAAAGGTCACTGGTTTGGGAGGTCCTGTGAAGGGCCCACACTGCTGCTACAGTGCATTGGAGGTGGAGGGAGTGAATGTTTGTGGAAGGGGTAGCAATCAAGCGGATGCTTTCTCCAGGATGGCGTCACGTTTCTTTCGTCTTGTTACAGTTGCACTCATGCAGGCAAGGGCAGAGTCTCCCATCACACTCTTGACTTGCACCTTGAAGATGGTGGACAGGTTTTGGGGGATGAGGAGGTGAGTTACTCTCTGCAGGATTCCTAGTCCCTGATCTGCTTTTGTAGCCGCAATATGTATATGGCTAGTTCCGTTCAGTTTCTAGTCATGGTGTGGCGGCACAGCGGTTAGAACTGCTGCCTCACAGTGCCAGGGACTCGGTTTCAATCCCGGCCTTGGGTGACTGTCTGTGTGGAGTTTGCACTTTCTCCCCGTGTCTGCCTGTTCCAATGCATTTGCTGCTCTTGTCCTTCCAGGTGGTAGAGGTCACAGGTTTGAGAGGAGCTGTCGAAGACTTGATATGTTGCTGCATGTATCCTGCGGCGGGCACACACTGTTGCCATTGTGCAGTCCAACGATTTGCAGGTTAGGTGGATCGGCCATGTTAAATTGGCCCTTGGTATCCAAAGGTTAGGTGGGGCTGCGGGAGTGGGCCGAGCTAGGGTTCTCTGTCGGACTCAATGGACCGAATGGCCTCCTTCTGCACTGTAGGGTTCTGTGATTCTATGATTCGGTGTGGATAACGTCACTGAATGCCAAGGGGTGATGGGTCGATTCTCTCTTGTTGGAGTTGGTCATTGCCTGGCACTTGCATGACATGAATAATATTTGCCCAAGACTGAACATTGCGCAGGTCTTGCTGCATATGGACGTCGACAGCTTCAGTATCCGATGAATCACAAATTTCTGCTGCTGGAATCCTCATTGGCACCTTCATTACCTTCAAAGTCGATCATTTCAACTCACTCCTGTCTGCTCCCCCACATCTTACTCTTTGTAAACATCCAAAATTCTGCTGTCTGTGTCTTTAAACGGAGTTGCATTCTCGTTTCCCTCCAGTGTTCACTGACCGACATTGTCTCCTGGTCAAGGAATGTCCTGACTTTAAAATTCTCTTTGTTGTTTTCAAATCCCATCATAGCCTTGTTCCCCCCTCAGCCTTCAGCAATATGCCAGAATATTAGTGCTCCGCTAATTCTGGCCTCCTGTGCATCAGGGTGAACAGGTGTCCTGTATTTTATGGGATTGTCCTGTAATTTAGCGGGCTATCCCATGTCTTTGATTGTTTATCATAGAATTTACAGCGCAGAAGGAGGCCATTCGGCCCATCGAGTCTGCACCGGCTCTTGGAAAGAGCACCCTACCTAAAGTCAACACCTCCACCCTATCTCCATTACCCAGTAACCCCACCCAACACTAAGGGCAATTTTGGACACTAAGGGCAATTTATCATGGCCAGACCACCTAACCTGCACATCTTTGGACTGTGGGAGGAAACCGGAGCACCCGGAGGAAACCTACGCACACACGGGGAGGATGTGCAGACTCCGCACAGACAGTGACCCAAGCCGGAATCGAACCTGGGACCCTGGAGCTGTGAAGCAATTGTGCTATCCACAATGCTACCGTGCTGCCCATTAAGTCTGTATCAGTGACGTTGAAGTTGTGGATGTGCAGTATGTACTTGTGCACATGTGCTGCATTCTCCTTTTCAATGTTGCGCACCATCCAAACAGTTCTGGGGTCCATCCCACCCTCCCGTCTTAGAGATCTGGCAACACTCATTGCCTCCTCCCCCTCTACACCATTGCTCTCACAGATCTCCATTGATGCCAAAGTGTCCCCTACATCTTTCCGTGGTCGCTGGCCACCCTAGTTTCCACTCCCAATTTTAATTGTTCCACCAGAGTGGAACCCATGGACAACCTTCAGTTATCTGTGCTCCACTGACTGGAACCCCTACCCCACACCTCCCCTTCTCTCCACCTTGCTTTTCCCCTTCAAGACGCTCCATTAAACCTACCTCTTGAGCACAATTTGTGGCCAAGTATCTCCTTATGTGAGTTGGAGTCATTCCTTATTTTGTAATGCTCCTGCAAAATATCTTGGAATGTTTAATGACATTAAATGTGCTCTGAAAATATCAGCTGCTGTTGTCAATAAAATATTCTCACCCATCACGTTGTGAAGCAATACTTCGATGGAAGTATTTTGTGCACTGCAGCTTTTGCATGCTTTGTAGATAACTGAGGTGCACAAGGCACTGAAATATAACTTCTCATTTTTTTATTTAAGCCTCAATTAAGGTCAGACTTTTAAATAAAAGGAGCAATGAATAACATTGCAAAACAACTTCTTAAATAATTAATTTAATAGGATAATAAATGCTCATTTACTGAACATGTCTAAACTATGCACTGAAGTACAGAAGAAACAGTTTGTAATTCGACAAATGTATATATTCCAGTTGACTACACACAACTGATGTTGAAATTATAAAATGACAAGTTAATATAAAAGTGAGCTCCATCAGAAGATCTACTAAGTATAAACATAATTGAAACGTGTCTTCTTACAAATTAATTCTGCGGCATTAACTTTTATCTGTGCTATTTATTTCCCACGCATAACAAGAAGTGCAAAATTCAGTTTTGAATACAGAACTGAATGGAAACAAGTGAAACAGTGCGCATCTGTAACAATGCACTTGCCGTGAAACCTTGCCCAGTGTGTCGAATTCTTGTGGTTCTGTTTCAATAAACCATAACAGGTTACTGATCTTTTTGCAGTTTCAGAAGGAAGAGGCCACTGAAATCACAGATATTATGCAAGAGAAGGGTAGTCCTTAGTAAATGACCCTGAGTTCCTGGGGTTGCAGCTCTCAATGATACGCCAGAAAGACCTTGCTGTATGTTTGAAGGGGGTAAACGCGAGTATTGGAATGTTTATCACGAGGTTTCACGTCAATTTTAAATTTTGTCCAGTTGGTCACATCATGCACACTAATAGCAATGAAACATGTAGACACTCTATCACAGAAATTGGTGCAGTGATCGGTGATGTGCCATAGTCTGAAAAGCACTAATAAGCAAGAGAACGAATAAACAATCATGGATGGGAAGGGAAATGCCCTGAGGGATTTATACACACTGATGTTTCTGTTGCATGAATGGCCCACGTTACCGATGCTCCATTCTAATCATGTCCCTGCACCTTCCACAATAACGCCCATTTTCAAACTTACTACTTTAACATGTATCAAATACAAAATGTATGAATGCTGCCGGCAATCCTCTACACTGTTCTTCCTTTGATGAAACATTTTGAAGTAAAATAAAAGACCATTATGCTCCTGTGTGCAGAAATGGAAAAGGTCATTTAAAAAAAAATATAGATTTGTTCACAGTGTGGCACAGGTTCATAGATTGAATCTGGAATCATTTTCCCTGGTGTAACACTGCTGCATGAGAGACATTGCCGAGGAGAGTGGAGGCGCTATTTTGTGTATGGGCATTTTCAGTAATGATGTCCTCCTTCGGTCGGCAAAGAGTTCAACCGCATTGCGAATGTTTGTGCCAGTTAAAAATCTCCAGAAGTGAGTCAACACATGTGACCATGGTGTTGCATTAAATCGCTCTTAAATTCCCTTCTGAAATGGGAAATTTTGTTCGTCTAAATTCAATCTAAATATTACAACTTGTGAGACTTAAGTGAACAATCAAATAAAAGCAAAATACTGCGGATGCTGGAAATCTGAAATTAAAAACGGAAAATGCTGGATAAACTCAGCGGGTCGGGCAGCATCTGCGGAGGGGGAAACAGAGTTAATGTTTCCAGTCTGTGTGACACGTATCCAGAGCTGAAGAGGGGTAACCCTTCTGTTGTCGTCCCCCCTCTTCAGTTATGAGGGAGAGTGATATGGACTCGACACGTTAACTCTGTTAACGTCTCCTCCCCCCCCAACCCCCCACCGCCGAGAAACACATCGCGTGGAGGCTGAGGAATCTCACCCCACATCTTTCTTTCGCCCCCATTTTATGGGCTACATTGCTGCTGGAATTGTCGCCATTTTTTTGTTTTCATTTTCTGAGAATTATAATCTGAAATTTCACAGCGGACAACTGTCATGACAGTCTTTTGTCCACCTCATTATAAACCCCAGTATTAAAATTGATAATACAGGTAAGGCATTCAACACTTCAGAAGTAGATTGGCATCTTGCATGTGACCACGTCTGTTATGTCTTCCAGTTGCGCAGGGAACTCATTTCCCAATCCCATGGTCACACAAACATTGCTGAGTGTTGTGAACAATCCTGACAAGACCACATCCTCCTTGCTGGCAGATAACATTGAACTGGTCCACACCACTGCAAACATAGGCTTCCCCTGGTCAACCCAGGATAGAAGTCCAGAATCAGGGGCGAAATTCTCCGGAAACGGCGCGATGTCCGCCGACTGGCGCCCAAAACGGAGCAAATTAGTCGGGCATCGCGCCGCCCCAAAGGTGCGGAATGCTCCGCATCTTTGGGAGCCGAGCCCTAACCTTGAAGGGCTAGGCCGGCGCCGGACGAATTTCCGCCCCGCCAGCTGGCGGAAAAGGCGTTTGGTGCCCCGCCAGCTGGCGCGGAAATGACATCTCCGGGCGGCGCATGCGCGGGAACGTTAGCGGCCGCTGACGGCATTCCCGCGCATGCGCAGTGGAGGGAGTCTCTTCCGCCTCCGCCATGGTGGAGACCGTTGCGGAGGCGGAAGGGAAAGAGTGCCCTCACGGCACAGGCCCGCCCGCGGATCGGCGGGCCCCGATCGCGGGCCAGGCCACCATGGGGGCACCCCCCGGGGCCAGGTCACCCCACGCACCCCCCCCAGGACCCCGAGCCCGCCCGCGCCGCCTTGTCCCGCCGGTAAGAGAGGTGGTTTAATCTACACCAGCGGGACAGGCATTTTAGCGGCGGGACTTCGGCCCATTCGGGCCGGAGAATCGCACGGGGGGGCCCGCCAACCAGCGCGACGCGATTCCCGCCCCCGCCAAATATCCGGTGCCGGAGACTTCGGCAACCGGCGGGGGCGGGATTCACGCGGGGGGTCGGAGAATCTCGTCCCAGATCCTGGGGTTTCGATAAGCTCTCCTTACTCAATTGCAAGTGCCCCCCCGTCTACGCTAAGTGGTGGCCACAACATCATTCCTGTCCGGTCTTCAGCATTTTTCCCTTTCCCAGCTTCTTTCTCACTTTCCCAACAGAACTGAAAACATTTCCGCAGAGTATTTGGACACAGAATTTATTCCGAACAGACAAACAAATTGGGCTTGAAGACTTTGCAGCGGGCTTGCTTCCAACTCAGGGCCGTCAGAATGGGGATCGTGCAAGAACCGGGTGCCAAAAATCTATTGACTCCCCGCCTCAATGAGCAACACATTGCCTGAAAATCCTCTGGCGCCTCAATCTGTCCCCACTGTGTGCCGCAACATCGGAAAATAAAAACGATGTGGTAACCTTCACGGGCAGCGCAGAGGAAACATTGGCAATCAGGTAAAATGAGGCAATAGCTGAAGGAGCATGAAGTGTAAAGGGAAGGAAAGTAGTGGTGTGGGAGGATGAAACAAAAGACAGGATACGACAGAGATAGATAGGTTCTTGATTAATAAGGGGATCAGGGGTTATGAGGAGAGGCAGGAGAATGGGGATGAGAAAAATATCAGCCATGTTTGAATGGTGGAGCAGACTCGATGGGCCGAGTGGCCTAATTCTGCTCCTATGTCCATGGTCTTACGGTCTAACAGAGGCAGAGGATCGAGAAAACAAACCGATCTTCACTTAGCGTGAGGCAGCAGCACTTGTCCTTAACTTCTTGCCTGGCTTCCATTATTGAACCCATATGTTAGTGTGAGAGGTTTTCTGGTCATCGTTTACTTACCTTTTTTCAAAATCTGTGAGCAATTTCACAGGAGGTCCATTTATGCTCAGATATTTAAATAGTTTTCTTTGTATATATAGCAATAGAATATTCTTTTGAAGATAACAGGTGGGGAAGCTGGAGTTGCTGTATTTATAGCATGACAATGGTGGAAGTGTTTCAGAGAAGAAAAAGACTTGCATTTACCCAGCGCTTGTCTGGATCACAGGACAACCCTTTACAGCCAGTGAAACACTTTTTGAAGTGTATTTGCTGTTGTCATGCTGTAAATGTATCAGCCAGTTTGTACGCAGCCCGCTCCCACAAAGTAGCAATGTGATTATCGGCAGATTGTCTTCATTTGTGTTATTTGTTGAAGAATGAAAATTAGCTCGGACATCAGGGTTGACTCCTGCGCACGTCTTTGGGATAGTGCCTCGGGATCTTAGGTCCACCTGAGAGGGCGGGCGGGGTATGTTTAACGTCTTATCTAAAAGACACCACCTCCAACAGTGCAGCACTTCCTCAGCAGTAAACTGGAGAGTTGGCTTTGATTATTGTTTGCGGTTATGTCCTGGCTTTGAATCCATAATTATTCTGACTCACAAGCAAGAGTGCTGCCAAATGACATTGGAAAAACGCAAGTCATTCAAAGAATCGCGTACACAGAGCAAGTAGCCCTTCTTTTAACCAAAACGGCACACGTGACCATGCCTTTACTCAGTTTTATTTAAAAAAAACTCTGGTTCATTATTGCTTTAAAGACATCTGCTTGGGGAAAACCTCTGTGGCAGCAGAAGCATCTTTTTTTGCAAACTGTTAATTAGAAGGAGGCTATTATTTTTATTCATGGTTTCAATCAGTTCCTTGAATGATCAGAAGCTCTCTTACTAATGACTTAACATTTCATGGTTGAACTTCTGCTCTTAATTTTAAACTTGTCATCAACATGTAGCAATCTTCCTGCTTGTTGATTTCGGTGACTAATCAGCTTTTCACTGTCCCCCATGAATTAGAGATCCCGAAAATTTAGTTCCGAGCGCAGACTAAAGCACCTCATTGTCAAGTGGATGATAATAGTTACGAGTCAGTCTCAGTAAGAAAAATGGTTTATTGCAGCCTTCTTTCACTATTGCCATTAATTCTAATGAAAACCAAGCTCTAATTAGCCTCCTACGCTCCTCCAACCGCCTTAATTTTGTTCTATTTATCTAAAAAGGATTAACTTGCTTGTAGTAAAAACACATCATGCTTCAGCGTAGAATACAACACCTGCAACTGTTTTGAACTAAAATGGCTGAAGTGATTGGCAAAGGGAATCATTTTAAATGCAAAACTGCTCTGCTGTCTTCGGTGCAGCACTTGTGCAGCAGACAACTTTGCATTCTCATGACTAGTAGCCTCTAAATTTCCTCATCTTGTTCTGTTTTTTGTGGTTCGTTCCTCAGTCTTGAAGAACTGTCGGTTTTCATCTGCAAAATAAAGAAAGCGTGGGATTTAAACGTGGCCACCTCGGAACGGGCACCATCCTCAGAAGATTAATCTTGGAACAATTTTTGCTTTGCTTCGCGCGCTGCAATGAAGACAACCTTAACCATGCCAAGATCACAACCACAAAAAACAGCTTGCATTTATCGAGCGCCGGCAAAGTGGTGAAACATCTCAAGCTTCATAAGGGGGGGCATTGTCAGACAGAAATTAACACTGAGCTACATAAGAACAAAGAACAAAGAACAATACAGCACAGGAACAGGCCCTTCAGCCCTCCAAGCTTGTACCTAAACCCTCAGCACTTCCTTGTGCCGTATCCGTCTATACCCATCCTATCCATGTGTTTGTCAAGATGTCTTTTGAACGCCGTTAATGTATCTGCTTCCACAACCTACCCTGGCAACGCGTTCCAGGCACCCTCTGCATCTTGTAGACCTCTATCAGGTCACCCCTCAACCTCCATCGTTGTAATGAAAACAGTCCTCGTCTATTCAGCCTCTCCGCAAAGCTAACACACTCCAGACCAGGCAACATCCTGGTAAACCTCCTCTGCACCCTCTCCAAAGCCTCCACATCCTTCTGGTAGTGTGGCGACCAGAAATGTGTGCAATATTCCAAGTGCGGCCTTACCAAGGTTCTATACAACTGTCGCATGACTTGAAGTTTTTATACTCGATACCCCGTCCAATGAAGGCAAACATTCCGTATGCTTTCTTGACTATCTTGTCCACTTGCATTGCCACTTTCAAAGATCTGTGGACCTGCGCCCAGACCTCTCTGACTTTCTATGTTCCTAAGATTTTTGCCATTTACAATATTTATCCCCTCCATGTTAGACCTACCAAAATGCAATACCTCACATTTGTCCAGATTAAACTCCATTTGCTATTCCTCTGTCCAAGTCTCCAACCTATCTATGTCCTGCTGTACCCTCTGACAATACTCAACACTATCTGCCACTCCACCAACCTCGGTGACATCTGCAAACTTACAAATCAGACCAGCTAAGGAGGCACTCAGACAACTGAATAAAAGCCCGGATAAAGGGGTAAGTTTTAAGGAGCGTCTGAAAGGAGGATGAAAATTGGAGAGGCATTTAGAGAGGTTTGGGTCTATGAGGGCCATAGGAATTGGAAGACATGGCTGCCAATTTTGGAATAATCCAAATTGGCAATGCATCAAGAGGTCAGAATTTCAGGAGCATGGAGAAATCAAAGGCTTGTGGGGCAGGAGCATTTGGCTCTAAATATAGGAATGGGTAACGCCATGAAGGATCTTAAAACAAAGAGCTTTGAAATTGTGGCATTGTGTACCGAGAGCCAATGCGGGTCAGAGAGGAGAGTGGAAGATTACAAAATGCCACGTGAAAAGACTTAAAAATGCAACATTGAACATAGAACATAGAACAATACAGCGCAGTACAGGCCCTTCGGCCCACGATGTTGCACCGAAACAAAAGCCATCTAACCTACACTATGCCATTATCATCCATATGTTTATCCAATAAACTTTTAAATGCCCTCAATGTTGGCGAGTTCACTACTGTAGCAGGTAGGGCATTCCACGGCCTCACTACTCTTTGCGTAAATAACCTACCTCTGACCTCTGTCCTATATCTATTACCCCTCAGTTTAAAGTTATGTCCCCTCGTGCCAGCCATATCCATCCGCGGGAGAAGGCTCTCACTGTCCACCCTATCCAACCCCCTGATCATTTTGTATGCCTCTATTAAGTCTCCTCTTAACCTTCTTCTCTCCAACGAAAACAACCTCAAGTCCATCAGCCTTTCCTCATAAGATTTTCCCTCCATACCAGGCAACATCCTGGTAAATCTCCTCTGCACCCGCTCCAAAGCCTCCACGTCCTTCCTATAATGCGGTGACCAGAACTGTACGCAATACTCCAAATGCGGTCGTACCAGAGTTCTGTACAGCTGCAACATGACCTCCCGACTCCGGAACTCAATCCCTCTACCAATAAAGGCCAACACTCCATAGGCCTTCTTCACAACCCTATCAACCTGGGTGGCAACTTTCAGGGATCTATGTACATGGACACCTAGATCCCTCTGCTCATCCACACTTTCAAGAACTTTACCATTAGCCAAATATTCCGCATTCCTGTTATTCCTTCCAAAGTGAATCACCTCACACTTCTCTACATTAAACTCCATTTGCCACCTCTCAGCCCAGCTCTGCAGCTTATCTATATCCTTCTGTAACCTGCTACATCCTTCCACACTATCGACAACACCACCGACTTTAGTATCGTCTGCAAATTTACTCACCCACCCTTCTGCGCCTTCCTCTAGGTCATTGATAAAAATGACAAACAGCAGCGGCCCCAGAACAGATCCTTGTGGTACTCCACTTGTGACTGTACTCCATTCTGAGCATTTCCCATCAACCACCACCCTCTGTCTTCTTTCAGCTAGCCAATTTCTGATCCACATCTCTAAATCACCCTCAATCCCCACAGTTATCATTTGCACTCTTCAGAGAAGGACAGAGGCTAAAAAAAAAAGGCATGGTTCCATTAATCATTTTCATTCAGCGACTCTCACTGTAAATTCTGCTCATTCAGGTGGAGGGATGAATCTGGAACTGTGGGTAAATAGGCTGCTCTCTCTGAGAATCACTCGAAGATGTTGTTGTGGAAGGTAGCTGGTGCCCGTAGAGCACAGCTCCAGCTTCGATCAACATCTTCAAAGCAGAGAGACAGAGTCGAACATTAAAACAATGCTTAGTTTGAAAACAGTGCCCTCAAGTGAGTCGAAGAACTGAAAGCTGCCTTGGTTTACGTGTCTTGTACATTCTCCAACACAAAAAAAAACCAAAGATCAAAGGGACATGAAAACTATTTTTGAGGGACACTTTTCTGTTGTGGAGAAATAAACGAGATGGAAGAACGGAGAGACATTTATATCAAGGAGAACTCCTACATAGGCCATGCAATGGTAACTGTGGTAACTGTGGTACCCTTTACTCCTCAGGCCGAGCTCAGCTCACTGAGTAGTGTCTGGGCCCTGAGACTGTGCCGAATTTTGCCACCTGTGGCGGCGGGCGGGAGCAGGTCGTGGAAGTGCTGGAATCGTCGACCCCTGCCCCCGCCTTTGAGAGACCCCCAATAATACGGCAATCGGCCAATTAACGACTGCCGTGCGGATTTTCAGCCAACAGGGTCTCAAGGTGCGCTGCTTGCCCAATGGGCCTTGGAGGACAGGATGTCCAGGCACCAAGCTGTGACCCAGAAGGAGGTCACAGCCATTAATTTAAAGGGACCCTGGTGCTGGACTGTATCAGGTGTGCCGGGGAGGAATAATGGTTCTCCTAAAGGAAGAAGATTTGGGTGCTGCTTATAAATATTTGCAAGTGTTCACGCACATGAGTTCTAATTTTTATTTATTTGTGTATGTCTTAACCCTGACGAATGCAGAGAGATATGGAGCATCAGGGTCCCTCCACAGCTGGCTAAGAGAAGGGAGTGAGGGGATCACCAGGGCAGATGGACTAGCGACCCCGAGGTTTGAAAAATCTCTGTCAGGCCTCCTCCAGGCTGCAAGCTGACAGAAAGAGGAGACTTCCAAGTCAGACCAAAGCAGTGGAGGTCTGCAGCCTTTGGGGGTCATTCAGGGAACCTGGACAAAGCTCAGCAAGTGGCCCAACAACCGTGTTAGAATTTGCCAGGGTGAGTGAGTCTCCATTACGGAGGTGTGCACTCACGGAGGGTTCTGGAAGGTTCCATGAGGGTATTGTCTTGTGCACTGACCAAAAGTGCAAGGCGGCATGATGCACTAATGCCACTTTACATAAGCCTGAGGCCTGTAAAGGGGTTATCGGCGGGAGGGGAGTGTGCCGTTGTTAACATCGTAAAAGGTACACTAGTTCTGTGGCATTGCTGATGTTCAGCCTGTGGAGTTCTCAGAGATCAGACATGTGAAGGAACGATTGTGCAGGAAATTCGAAATCAATGCAAGGCCCCACTGTATTAGCAGGAGGCGAGGGCCTATAATACCCCGAAAAGATGAAAGATGGGAGGTGGGTTGCCAAACAATGGTCACCCTGTGGCAATAGAGGAGGAGGTGTTGCAGCTTGCTTCCAACGAGTGGAGCTGGTTGACTGGGGAAGGAATGATAGGAGGAAGCCCCTGGCTGGTGAGATTACAAGGGTATTATGTGGAATTTAGAGAGATAATTGTGAAGAGGGCTGAAGGGAAGATCTCTGGCATGTTATTATCAAAGAGGTATTGGTGGCATCTGATTGAGAACAGCCTCATGCATCGATTGGGATGAGGACTACAAGAAGTTGTGAAATGCCACTAAAGAGTAACATCTCACAATACTGGAAGTGTTGTCAATTTGGGGCTATTTTTCTGAGCACTAGCTTCGGAGGTTGAAGGTGGCCTTAACTTTCCCTATTTTTGCCTCCATCACAGGTACACTATGGAATGCAACACACACAAAGTCCCGAGGGCCTGACGCCAACCTCTGAAGGGGAGATAAAGCCCCCAGAGGATGCAGCATCACACCTTTGCTCAGCGTCAACCCACAGACTGTCCTCGGTGGGGATTCACATCCCGGAACTACGGGAACCCCAAACTGGTGAGGGTACATCACAGAGATACAGGCAGCTGATGGCGACTGGGATGCAGCAGGGGTGCTGGAGGAGAGCCAGAGGGAACCAGAGGAGTCCCAGTTGGATGATGAGCCTCTGGAGCTGACTGTAAGGTGCCAGATGCATGGACATTCAGAGCAAGGTTTGTGTAGATTTCTGCGCATATACCAGAGGGCTCACGCATTCTAGCACAGACTTTGAAGGGGTCCAGCCAGGCCATGGGTTCCACAATCATCCACTCAATGCAACATTCAGCTTCCTCTTTGACAGACTGGCAACTGGCTTGGAGAGCCAAACCCAGCAACTTACAGAAGCAATCGGGAGGATGCATTTTGACCTGCGCCCATCAGCCCTGTGCTGAACAACCCAGAGCCAGGACAATAGGAGGACGAGGCCTGGAGTCACATCCAGCATGCAATGCCCCTCAGGAAAGAAGGGAGGGCTACCTGGCCCTCTGGATCGAGCATGAGCAGCAGCTGACCCGCCACCTGGAGGCACCTTTCAGGGTGTTGCTAGTGAGGATATTCTCTCCTCTGCCCCATGCCATTGGCACAGAGTGCCAGGGCAACAGAAGGGCCTCCTGCCACCATGCAAGACACACCTACCACACCGGGCCATGGCTACAGACAGTTGCCAAAGTCGTGGCAGGCAAGGGGGAATAAGGACCAGGCAGCCTGTCTCCACCACAGCCGCCAGCGAGTGGGGTGCACCATGCCCCAGCACCCAGAAAGGAATGAACCCTTCCCACACTAGTCCCGTTAGCCACATGGATGAGTCTAGGACACTAATGTTCCGTGCGGATAAATGATGTGTTGTTTGAACCTCCTCAAAAAGGGCATTACTTTATTTGCTGTGTGTCTTAATGGATGGAAGGAACCCATGTGTGATTTTATTTGAATATAACATAGTTTGCATATTGGTGATTTTAAGAGATGAGGAATTGGTTTTCTGGTGATGACAGAGGGAAGGAAGGAAATAGTGGATGAGATGTTTCGATGGACTGAGTTACTGGAATCTCAGGACCCATTCAAATGTCTGCTGGCAGCGCCTTGCACATCTGGCTGTGCTAGTTTCCCCTCCAATTTCTCTATCCCCTCATCAGAGGAATGGATGGTCTCCCTTGGTTCTTCCTCCGATAGGAGCACCGGCTTGTGGGCAGCACAGCAACGAACCATCGCATGGAGCTACGTGCTGGAGATACTCTTCAGATCTGTAAATACATCGCAACCTTGTTTTGAGAAAACTAACGGCCTGCTCAATGGTGGCCCCAGTTGTGCCATGACCCCCATTGTATCGGCACTCAGGCTGGCACCTCAAACTGGTGTCAGAAGCCACTTCAATGGGTACCATTTGTCACCCAGCAGCTCCCCTCCCAAAGTATCAGGTCCCTGGCACCTGGGAGTTCCTGAGAATATAGGCTGGTTACTGGGTACTTTGCACAGAACTGCTATTGGCCACAGACTATTCACTGAATGGTGACCCTTGCTATTAATAAAGTCCCCTGACTGGCCTATTGGTGCCTTGATGGTGATATGGGTGCGGTCAATTACATCTTGCACCATTGGCAAACCAGCCAAGGCGGAAAAGTCTCTGGCTCTTCCCGTCTGACTGTTGTGGTAGGTGTTAAAGGCAATAAATAGCCCGGCACACATAAACATGGCATCTGTAAACTCCTTAGTACAGTGGTGTGCTGCAGGCTGGGTTTGGCCAGTCAGGTCTCCACAAGTGATCTGAAATGAGCCTGAGGCAAAAAATGTCAAAGGCACTGGGTGAGATTCTCTGTTCGCGGTATGTTTCTCGGAGATGGGGGTTGGCCCGCAGTTGTCCGGCAGCAGAATGTTCTGGCCCATTGAATCCAACCCATGCCGCCAGGAAACCCGAGGCGTGGGTGCGCCATCGGCAGGACCGGAAGATCCCACTGGCCTGAAGAGCCGGAAGATTTTTCCCACTGTGTTGAATATGGGCATCATGAACGTTACAAATCATAAGGTAGATGTGGCATCGCAAGCAACATTTTAAATCCTCTCCAAAATCTGGCTGGGGGGGAGGGGGCCTCAGAAATCGGGATGTGATTTAAAAATGGCGCCTTGATCTCTCGCGACATTGGGTAGTTCCGGCAAGCGGAGCGCCCTTGGTAGAAAATGGGGCTAGGTGTGGCCTCGGCCGCGCGTTCCCCGTGCAGGTCCCTCGTAACAACGCGAGTCGCGTTGAGTAGCCATGTGTTTCCCGGCACTGCGAGTGTCAGGACACATGTGGCTAAACGTGCTCGCTGGGAGACTTTTGTTCTCTTTTGGGAGGATTGTGCCCATAGAGTCTCAATTTGCACTCCTGGGCAAAAGCAAAATACCACAGAGACTGGAAATTTGAAATAAAACCGGAACCAACACAAAGGCTGACAAAACTCAGCAGGCCAGGCGGCATCTGTGAAGAGAAGAAGAGTTAATCTTTCAGCCGAGTGACATTTCATCAGAATGGCTCAGCCACTAGGTCACACACACAAGTCAAGTCACAGTTGCTCTGGAAGTCTCCTCAGGCACTGTCTCTCTGTCATCTGCAGGTAAGTCATGCTCAACCTGTGTACGTGCTTGGCAGGGTACGGCCTCCGTGTCTGCTGCAACCAGCCCTCGGCATCCTCTTGCTCCTCAACAGGCTGGGATCTTTCATGCCCTTGCTGTGGCTCGTGCCCTTGTTCATCTTCCCTCTCCTACTCTTCTCCTCCTCATGGGAAAATCTCCAACAGGAAGAACTAAACCCACATTGAACAGATTCTCAATGCTGCAGTGGTGGTAACTTACAAAGTCTACAAATTTGCGTAAGGCCTAAGACCCCTGATAAAGTCCAGGGATTTAATGTCCAGTCAATAGTCTATCAGGCACAGGCCCAACTTGGGGAGGCGGTGGCATAGTGGCATTGTCACTGGACTAGTAATCCAGAGACTCAGGATAATGATCTGGGGACCCGGGTTCGATTCCCACCACGGCAGACAATGGAATTTAAACTCAATAAAAATATCTGGACTGAAAAGTCTAATGATGACCATGAAAACATTGTTGTCGTAAAAACCCATCTGTTTCACTAATGTCCTTTCGGGAAGGAAATCTGTCCTTACCTGGTCTGGACTACGTGCGACTTGAGACCCACAACAATGTGGTTGACTCTTCACTGCCCCTCAAGGATAATTAGGGATGGGCAATAAATGCTGGCACAGACTGCGATGCCCAAGTCCCATGAATTGAAAAAACTCCCATCATGATGTCCGCCCGTACAACCAACTATGAAAACAAAACGAGGTTTCCATCTGGCCTGTTTCACATACTGGAATCCTGCAAATGCATTGAGGACGTATTATTGCAGTTGATTCGACCTCAAATGAGCACAAATGGCCATTCATTTCTCCTTTCAAAATGCCGGGCAGGCTCACAAGCCTGCCCACCCACCGTATTACTGCCGGATGGCATGATGGCATCGGGATCACGACCTGACGTCAACGCTATTATGTCAAGGAGGAATGAAAGCAATCCTATTTCCACAAGGTAACATTAAGCCAACGTTGAGTTCTGTTCCACATTGTGTAGTATCTTCACCTAGTGGGACATTAGAAACTTTTTTGAAACAATTTTAATACTGGCAGGTGGTGTTCAAAAATTACATCCAGACTTCAATGAAAATTCTCACCACATCTCTTACACGCTCATATCCTGAAGGTATTGATTCATTACCTGCTGAGTTTTGTCAGCATTTTCGTTCTGCTTTTATTTTAGATTTCCAGTATCCCGCAGTATTTTGCTTTTGCCCAGGTATCAGGGTTGGGGGTCTATTAATAACTTACCTGTTACATATCTGAAGCCAGGTGAGTTTCCTGATAAATTCTGTATCACTTTGCTATTTTAGGACACGGAAAAAGAGGATTTAATGTGTTGCTTGCTCCGTTGCACGCGCACTTTATGATTCAGCCTCAATCATTAGTGTTATTTTGGGGAGGACTGAGCTTATGTTATCGTTCCAAATTGCGACGTTGCCCATGTGCCTCTAGTGATGCAACACTGTTCTCCTAAACAATGGGCGGAGATTTACAGCTCTGTCGCTGAGAGAGCAGGGACGGAAAATGGCAGTCCAGAACTCCATTGACTTCGACGGAACCGGAAGACGCTGCTGGTGGGAGGGGCTGTAAATGGACCTCCAACGTTACTCCTTTCCCTGTGTGCAGCTATCCACAGGGCAGATGAAATCCACAGTGTCGGTTGAATCATCAGAAACTCCAGTACAAATTGCTCTTCGGTCAATTTTAGGATTCTGGTCCCATCGAGGACACGTGAACACTATACTTTGTTTATTATTTGGGTGATAAAAAAAATAAGATTATGCTGCGTGGTAAGGTGACAGTGCTACCAGGACTATGTGTGCGTTTATATAAAAACTTCTGTGGTACAGATATGGAAGCCTATTAGTGTCTAGGAGCCTCTCCTAATCTGAAATTTCAGCTGCTGTTGCTTGACTGTATGTATTCAGGCTACAACTTGTGCATTCAAATTGCATTTCCTGAGCCATGGGACAAGTACGGGAAATAATGAGCGGCCCCCCCCCCACCTCTCTCACAAATGGTGCTACGGGGAGGCAAGGGAAGAGAAAAGAGATGGACTGACTGCACAAGAGCAGATAACAGATGGAGTTTAGCAGCAATTGCCCACAGTCCTACCAAGGGAAATGGGGATAGGCCAGTGGAACTGTCAAGAGAGCAGAGACACCCACTGTTGCTATGGCAATGAGGATATGAAACACAGTAGAACCTGTATATCCAGGCTATTTAATACAATTAGAGAATTTCAAATGTGCAAACAGTTGATAATAGCTGGTGCTATTCAGCACCTTTTAAATAAGGTCTAGTTCTTATGTCTACTCAAGGTTGATTATCCATCACCAGCCCAAGCCTGCGTGAATGTAGATTACAAATATTTCTGAATTTTAATAAGATAGGCAGGCTATCATTCTTAGAAAGCTGTTAATTAGTCGCTTAGTACATGATCATAGACGTGGCACCGACTGCCCCTTTGCGGCAATTATCCCCATGAATATCAAAATATTAAGTGCCTTGAGTGCATTTTTGAGAATTCCTCAAGATCTTTTGATGTCTTTTTGACTGACGCTTCCTATTTAACGTTGGCACAGTTGACTTGAACCAGATCTGGCATGGCTGACTTGTGGAAGAGAATTTTCAGATTTCCCCCCAGGTAGAAATAAGTTGCTTTGTTTGATTGTTTCATGTGATATAGGTGTCCATCGTTGGCCAGGCCAGCATTTAATGGCCGTCATAAAGCTGCCCTTGAGAAGGTTCTGGTGAGCTGTCTTCTTGACTGCTGCAGACCATGAGGTGTCGGGACACCCACAGTGCTGTTAGGGCAGGAGTTCCAGGGTTTTGACCCAGTGACAGTGAAGGAATGGCGATATATTTCCAAGTGAGGATGGTGAGTGACTTGGAGGGGAACTTGCCGGTGGTGGTGTTCCCATGTATCTGCTGCCCTTGCCCTTCTAGATGGTAGCGATTGTGGGTTTGGAAGGTGTTGCCTGAGGAACATTGTTGAGTTCCTGCAGTGCATCCTGTGAATGGTACACATGGCTGCGCCAGTGGTGGAGGGAGTGAATGTTTGTGGATGGGATGCCAGTCAAGTGAGCTGCTTTGTCCTGGATGGTGTCGAGCGTCTTGAGTGTCGTTGGAGCTGCACTCATCCAGGCAAGTGGAGAGTATTCTATTACACTCCTGACTTGTGCCTTGCAGATGGTGGACAGGATTTGGCAACAGAAAGAAAATAGTGGGCAATGATCTGACTGCCCTGTTATTGCTGTCATCGTGGCCTTGGCAATGTTTCCCTTGGCCTATCACTGCCTTAATATACCTTATGTATCTCTGTGTCTAATTTTGCTTTCTAATGGTCCTGTGAAGTACGTGGGGGTGCTTTATTATATTAAAGATGTTGTAATAAATGCCCAGCAACTCCTGACCTGGCACCGGTTGCGCATCCACCAGCGCAGGTGTGAACTCCCTCACTACTGACGTCATATTGTGGTTGCTGTGGTCGCGTTATCGCAAACGTATTTCCTAACGATCGGTTTATTAGCGACAGCCACGTCATGTGATAGCTTTCCTGGACACAGTTCATTTTAATGTAACCCTCGATGACAGCTAGAGTCAGGCAGGGTGCAAAATGACCAAGTCATCCAGCAGTTTCCTGCTGGGTTTGTTGGCGTAAAATTACCGCAGTGTTTAGTATCAAGAGAGCTTTTCTGTACCAGCGCATGGTAGCTGCATATTGTTAACTGAACGCGAGACGATTCTTCCACGTGTAAGCTCATTGTTTCTGGTACCGTCCCTTTGGAGTGTTTCATAGAACATAGAACATACAGTGCAGAAGGAGGCCATTCGGCCCATCGAGTCTGCACCGACCCACTTAAGCCCTCACTTCCACCCTATCCCTGTAACCCAATAACCCCTCCTAACCTTTTTGGACACGAAGGATAATTTAGCCTGGCCAATCCACCTAACCTGCACGTCTTTGGACTGTGGGAGGAAACTGGAGCACCCGGAGGAAACCCACGCAGACACGGGGAGAAAGTGCGGACTCCACACAGTCACCCGAGGCCGGAATTGAACCCGGGACCCTGGAGCTGTGAGGCAGCAGTGCTAAGCACTGTGTCACTACTCGCAACTCGGCCTGTCTTTCAAATCGCAGCATTGCCTGACCCTGCCCGATAACCTAACTGGAACGTCGGAGTATGGTTCTGCTACACAACATTCGTAGGAAAACCGCAGCAATCACCACATCCCAAGTGGGTTAATGTCAGCATCATTGCTCAACTGGACACAAAGCAACAGCTGATCATGGACGACCTTTCAATTGACAGCTACAACTGTCTTAGTTGCTTTGGTTAAGACCTACACTAAAAATGTCAGATGACGGAGCACTGAAATTCTAGTTCAGCACATCCACACGAAGGCAGATCTTGTGTGAGCGGGTATATTTTTCACTCCTTGTGTTATTTACCATCTCTTTGCCGACCCTCAGCAGTGGGTAAGCTACCTTTTTAATGATAGTCTCATTTTTCTAGACATTTGTTCCCTGCATGAGGTGTGACAAATTATACCTGCAGAGATGAACTTGCTTCGGTATTTCTACTTCGGGGGAGGATTATTGTCTTGATTCGTCGAACAATTCTTGCCAGCCTGCAGATATAAATAATGAATAATATGTCCAGCAAAACATTGTACAATCAAAAATGCTGCTTTTTTTTTGTTGCAAACATTCTGCATGGCATGAAATACAACATGAGTCCCTGTGATATGTACATCAGAAGAGAACTGTATCGATCTACATTGTAAAAACATCAGAAATAGGAGCAAGAGTAGGCCACATGGTCCCTTCAGCCTGCTCTGCCATTCAATAAGGTTATGTCTGATCTTCTACCTCAGCTGAACATTGTTAAATTAAAAATTAACCACTTTGCTCTGCTCTTATGCACCAGCTTCTCTTATATTTTGTCGTCAACATTCAATTAATTCAGTTTACATCTTCAGGCCACATTGCTACGGAGACAGGCTTCGCAGGATGGTAGCCTTTTGTGTGAGTATTATGTGTGTTTCCTCCCAGATGCTGGCAGATTTATTTCTGCAGCTGGAACAGCTGGAAAACAAAGAGAGAGAGCGAATTCCAGGATTTTAACTCCGCAATGGTGAAAAAACAGCAATATTTATCCAAGTCAGGATGATGAGGGATTCAGGTGGGAACTTGCAGGTGGTGGGGTTTCCAAACATCTGCGGCCGTTCGGTTTTTATGTGGCAGAGCTTGTGGGTTTGGGAAAGTTCTGCCAAAAATAGGTTCGCTTTGATCCATCCATTCTTGGAGTATTGACTGGAATTGAAACGAGTGTTTAAGTTACAATCGGGTCCATCTCCAACAAACCCAGCCATCAAACTGGAGTTGCGAATTGGTACAACCACATTGGCAAGTTGAAATTCTACCACAAAAACGGCCGGTCAGGATTTTGAATCTAAGCTCGTGTCATTTTGGCTCAGCATTATAGCTGCTGTCGGTTAGCTCAGTTGGCTGGATGGCTGGTTTGTGATGCGGAGTGACGGCAACAATGAGGGTTCAATTCCTGTGTTGGTCGGCGGAGGTTATTCATGAAGGCCCCGCCTTCTCAGCCTTGCCTGGGGCGTGGTGACCCTCAGGTTAAATCATGGTTGGTCAGCTCTCTCTCAAAGGGGCGAGGAGCGTCTGGGACTGAAGCGACATTTACATTTTTACAGAGTGTTGGGATCCTTGAAGGTCAGTTCATGAAACTTCTTTTCGATGAAAAATAAGTTTATTGAAGATAAGGAAGTTCTGATAATTTAGTAAGTTCCAATCTAAAAAGCCCAATTGTAATCTGAAGGTTCGGAGGAAGTCTCTTCTGGTCAGGCTGAATGGCCGACATTGCAACTGTAGCCCAAGGAATTTTCTCCGAACACAGGATTCGACAATCAAATTATTTTCTTATTTTGCCCAAACTGGCGACCTTTGCAAAATGTGGACAATATCACTACATATAGTGACCTGATAAGCTTGTACGCTCTCAAGACTGCTGGTCAGATTTTTGTAGGCGATGGTGACGGGTTGGTAATGTCATTGGACTAGTAATCTAGATACCTAGGTTCTGAGGACACGAGTTCAAATCCCACCACGGCAGCTGGTGGAATTGAAATTCAATTCATAAATCTGGAATTGTCATGCTCGTCTCGGTAATGGGGGAGCATGACAACTATCATCAATTGTTGTGAAAGGCCATCTGGTTCAGTAATGCTCTTTAGGGAAGGACATCTGTTGTGCCACATGTGACTCCAGACCACAGAAATGTGGTTGACTCTTGCTTTCCCTCAGCTCAACAACAATCCAAGCTGGGCACAAGTGCTGATTCTGCCTTGATGTCGACAACCCATGTGAGAACAAGGAGAAGAAAAGCTCCACTCTGCCCACCAAATGAGCATTGGTTAAACTGTGCTCAGACAGTGCTAAATATCGTTCAAGCTGAAGGCAATTGTGCCAGAAGTCAGGAACTTGCTAACATGTCTCTTCGACCTAATTTGTCACCCCTCCTCTCTCTGTTTTGCAGGTTAGCGGAGGCAAAAACCCTGAAGTCATTTAACTAATAGCTGGATTAAGAGATTATTTTCTTGAATTGATGAGTTAAGGTGGCTTTTGTTTTACATGTATCTTATTTTTTAACAAATAAAACTACTGCATCTTGTACATAGATTAGTGACCACTGTGATTAGTAACCAGGTGCATATGATCCTGACAGTGATCCTTGCATGTATATTATATTCAGGGAACCACAATCTGTTTTGAAGGCATTGATGAAGTTTAAGTGGCGGAATCTTTGCCTTTGAGCCAGAGGGTGTTGGATTCTGGCCCTGTGATCGAGCGCATAAACTAAACTGACATTACATCGCGATAGCGAGCAAGTGCTGCAGTGCGGGGGAGGCCGACCTTCAAGCACAACGATAAAGTGCGATCCTGCCCACCTCCTCACGTGGAGATGGAGGTGATACATTTCATGGCACTCTTTGAAGAGCAGCAGTGGAGTTTCCCTGGTGCCTGTGGTACTTCATAACTATCAGCATTACAAGGGTGAATGTAGTACTAAGAATAGCACTAGAGGGAGCTACAGGTACAACTATATGAAGCAGTGATGCTCGACCTTAGGGGAGAGGTGTATGCAGGAGATGGCTAGTGAAGGTCATAAGAGTAGTTAGTGTGAGGTTAGATCATAGTTTCTACCACTAGTGAGATCAGCAGTAGATGAGTGTAGTTAGATGTTATTGATCAATTCCGTATTCTAAAAGGACTACGTTTTATAACCCAGTTTAGTCGTGTAAATAAAATCATAGCTTTGTTTAAATAAAAGCTGTACTGTGATCTTTGTGAACACTACGCCAACCACCCTGAAATAAGCAACACAAAGAACACCACAGATCTCTTGGTCAACCTTTGTCTTCCATTCAACCCCACCAATGCTTGGCCATTTATCTAAAAACCTGCTTTTGGGAACTTGCTGTGCCTAAAATTGGCTGCCGTGTTTTCTGAAGTTGCAAAGTGACTACAATTTACATGTAATCATTAACTGTGAATTGCTTTGAAACTCTCTCATGGTGATAAAACTGCAAGTTTTTAATACTCTGACTTTTTACATCCTCATCATTTCGGAAATCGGACTTAAATTATTTATGACATTTTTCCACTGACTCATTCTAGTTCAGAAGAGAATTAAAAGATCAGTATGATATATAAACACATTGAGTATCTCACTATAAATTGACCTCTATTATTCAGCAAGACACTTTACATTAAAACTAAGATACAGAATATGATAAGCTGATCTTAACCATTAAAGTCGTGTTCAATCAAGCTTCAGGAAATGGGTATCCTTTTAATATTCCCTTCCGAATTGTACTCTTGTCAGAATGTGTTAATTTATTTTAAATTACCACTGGAAACAAAACAGGAAAGATAACAGCATCATTATTGCCTCGTTCAAAGTGTACATATAAAATAGTGATTCTTAGTGGTGTTAATCGTGTTGACAATGCAGACAGACTAAAGTGGTCAGGAAAAGCTGGTCTACACATCATAGAATTTACAGTGCAGAAGGAGGCCATTCGGCCTATCGAGTCTGCACCGGTCCTTGGAAAGAGCACCCTACTTAAGCCCATGCCTCCATCCCATCCCCATAACCCAACCTAACCTTTGTACACTAAGGGGCAATTTAGCATGGCCAATCCACCTAACCTGCACATCTTTGGACTATGGGAGGAAACCGGAGCACCCGGAGGAAACCCACGCAGACACGAGGAGAATGTGCGAACTCCACACAGTCACCCGAGGCTGGACTCGAACCTGGGACCCTGGTACTGTGAGACCGCAGTGCTAACCACTGTGCCACCGTGCTGCCTTGCAGTCAATCAGTAGCAACACATCACAGAAAAGGAATGATTTTAACAACATACTTATCTGAACATAGAGAGGAGGTGCAGGCGTGCTCCTCCAGGCTTCATCAGGATTCTGCACTCCTTGCCAAATGCCCTCCTTCCCAATTCCCACCTCTTCCCAGTCATCCACTGACTTCTCTCTATCTCTCTCTTCCCCACTATCAAATTTGTGGCCCTCCCTCCACCCAAGCACCCTCCTCCCAAGTATACTCTTCCTGATCGCCCTCCCACCTGATCACCCGCCCCCCCAGTCACCTCCCACCTGATCGCCCTCCCTCCTGATTGCCCTCCCACCTGATTCCCCTTCCATCCGATCACCCTCCTTCCTGCTCACCCTCGCTTCCGATCGCCTCCCTCCTGATCGCCCTCCCTCCCAATCGCTCTCCCTCCCTATCGCCCTCCTTTCCGTTCACCCTCATATCTGATCACCCTCCCTCCAGATTGCCCTCCTTCTGATTGCCCACTCTCCCGATCACCCTCCCTTTGGATTGCTCCCCCGATTGCCTGCTCTCCCGATTCCCTCTCTCCCAATCACCCACCGTCCTGATTGTTCTCCTTCCTAATCATACTCCCTGCCAATCGCCCTCCTTCCCTATTTCTCCATCTGTATCACCCTGCCCCAATCACAGCCATCCTGATCACCTCCTTCCTGAATGTCCTCCTCTCAATCTTCTTCTCCGAATCTGATTTCCTCCAAATCATCTTGTGCCGTGATTGCCCACCTCGATCAATCCCTTCCCTTCCTCTATAAGCTCGAACTCGAGGTGACTGCTGGCAATGCAATGGACCAACATTCCAAGCCTCCTAACAGGACAGCTGCCTACGGATGCCTCAGGGGATTCCCCAGTTGCCAGCTTCAATTAAATGAGTTCCTAGCCCCAATATCACACCCACTAGGGCTCCCGAATGGCTCGGCCATTGCAGGCACACATCTGTCGTCCTTGTTGAGGGAGTTTGTCGTAAGTGTTCAGAACTCCTGTGATGGCTGGCTCAATGCAGAAAATTTGTATTTTCCAGCGAGTTTAGCACAAATGTAGAAACGCATTTCAGAATGCACTTTACATTTAATGAATTCTTTTCATTCAAACAGTCTTATTCGAGATCGTAGAATAGATTTTCACATGCCTCCTGCATGCAGCGTGCTCAAAATGTACTGGTGAGTGGAAAAGACTTGGAAAATCTACCGTACTGAGTTGTAATTTTCATTACGTAAGCTTTTGCATAGGAGAGCTTCTAAACATCCCTCCATTAGATTGCTAGGTAATCTTACAACCTATCGTGTGCCTCCTCCTCCTCCACATTAGTCCTCAACACCGGGACCCTGCAAGGATGTGTGCTCAGCCCTCTACTGTACTCCCTCTACACACATGACTGTGTGGCAAGATTTAATTCCAACTCAATCTATAAGTTTGCGGATGATGCGACTGTGGTGGGCCATATCTCAAACAACGATGAATCAGACTACAGGAGGGAGATAAATCACTTGGTTGCATGGTGTACAGAAAATAACCTCTCTCTAAATGTCAGAAAGACCAAGGAACTGATCATCGACTTCAGGAAGTTTAGCACGACACACACTCCCGTCCAATGGCTCCGAAGTGGAGATGGTCGATAGTTTTAAGTTCCTGGGGGTCACCATCACCAACAGTCTGTCCTGGTCCACTCACGTTGATGCAACAGTCAAGAAAGCCCAACAACGTCTCTACTTCCTGCGGAAGCTAAAGAAATTTGCCATGTCTGCATCGACTCTCACAAACTTCTACAGATGTGTGAGAGCATCTTATCCGGCTGCATCACAGCCTGGTATGGCAACTGCTCGGCCCAAGATTGCAAGAGTGGTGAACTCAGCCCAGCGCATCACACAAGCTTGCCACCCTCCCATTGATTCTGTACACCTCCCGCTGCCTCAGGAAGGCAGACAGCATTATCAGAGACCCCTCCCACCCAGGCATTGCCTTCTTCCAGACCCTTCCATCAGGCAGAAGGTCACAGAAGTCTGAAGACTCGCTCATCCAGACATAGGAACAGCTTCTTCCCCACAGCTACAAGACTCCTCAACAACTCCCCCTCGGACTGATCTGTTCCCTGTAAGAACACTATTCACGACGCCCTATGCTGCTCTTGCTCATGTATTTGCTTTGTTTGGCCCCTTGTTCCGCACTGTAACCAATCACTATTTGTCGATGTACCATTTGTCAATGTACTCTGTTGATTATTATTTTGTCTACTATGTACGTACTGTGTACGTTCCCTCGGCCGCAGAAAAATACCTTTTACTGTACTTCAGTACATGTGACAATAAATCAAATCAAATCAAATCAAATGCACGTAGATTCTGTTTCATGATCTAAGAGTTTCATTTCACTGATACCTTGACTTTCTCCAAAATGCAATGCTTTATTTTCCAAATATATATACGGCATTATTCGGAGTTTTGAAGAAAATGGGAATTTCCAAGGTGTGCAGCTTATTTCACTTATTGCCGGCGGGAAACAAGCTACAAATGCAACTCTACAAACCCAAGGAAGAGTTAGCCCTTCCTTGATATGTAGATAGCCCCGGGGTGTATCCTGAAATGATACATCAGCTCCAACTAAAGCAAACAGAAGGCGATAGTTCAATGAGAAGCCAGTGCTTTGGATAAATAACGGATGGCACGGTAGCACAGTGGGTAGCACTGCTGCTTCACAGCGCTAGGGTCTCAGGTTCGATTCACTATGTGTGACTCAAGAATTAAATGTTTGCATTGAGAGCAAAATTGTTTTTTTTTAATTTCATTTACGCATGTGGGCATCGCTGTCTGGGCCAGCATTTATTGCCCATCACTAGTGGTCCTTGAGAAGCTGCCTTCTTGAACCGCTGCAGCCGCTGAGATGTAGGTACACACACAATGCTGTTAGGGAGGGAATTCCTGCATTTTGACCCAGCGACAGTGAAGGCACCATGATGGTGAGTGATTTGGAGAGAAACCTCCAGGCAGTGGGATTCCCATGTGTCTGCTGCTCTCGTCCTTCTAAATAATAGTGGTTGTGGGTTTAAAAGGTGCTGCCTAAGGAGCCTTGATGAGTTTCTGCATCTTGTAGATGGTCCACACAGCTACCACTATTCGTCTCTGGCGGAGGGATTGAATATTTGTCAAAGGGGGAGCAATCAAGCAGGCTGCTTTGTCCTGGAGGGTATCAAGATTCCTAAGTATTGTTAGAATCATAGAATTTACAGTGCAGAAGGAGGCCATTCGGCCCATCGAGTCTGCACCGGCTCTTTGAAAAAGCACCCTACCCAAGCCCACGCCTCCACCTTATCCCCATAACCCCTTTTACCCCACCCAACACTCAGGGCAATTTTAGACACTAAGGGCAATTTATCATGGCCAATCCACCTAACCCGCACATCTTTGGACTGTGGGAGGAAACTGGAGCACCCGGAGGAAACCCAGGCACACACGGGGAGAACGTGCAGACTCCGCACAGACAGTGACCCAAGCCGGGAATCAAACCTGGGACCCTGGAGCTGTGAAGCAATTGTGCTAACCACTATGCTACCGTGCTGCCGAAGTTAGGGGTTCTGTCATCCAGGCAAATGGAGAGTCATAGAGTCATAGATGTTTACAGCATGGAAACAGGCCCTTCGGCTCAGCTTGTCCATGCCGTCCAGTTTCTATCACTAAGCTAGTCCCACTTGCCTGCATTTGGCCCATATCCCCCTATACCCACCCAGCCCGTGTAACTGTCTAACTGCTTTCTAAAGGACAAAATTGTACCCGCCTCTACCACTGCCTCTGGCAGGCCGTTCCAGATGCTCACCACCCTCTGTGTGAAGAAATTTTCCTCTGGTCTCTTTTGTATCTCTCTCCTCTCATCTTAAACCTATGACCTCTAGTTCTAGACTCCTCTACCTTTGGGAAAATATGTTGACTACCTTATCGATGCTCCTCATTATTCTATAGACCGCTATAAGGAAAAAAGTCCCAGCCTATCCAGCCTCTCCTTATAATTCAGACCATCAAGTCCTGGTAGCATCCTCGTAAATTGTTTCTGTGCTCTTTCTAGTTTAACAATATCCTTCCTATAATAGGGTGACCAGAACTGAACACAGTATTTCATGTGTGATCTTATTAATGTCTTGTACAACTTCAACAAGACGTCCCAACTCCTGTATTCAATATTCTGACCAATAAAACCTAGCATGCTGAATGCCTTCTTCACCACCCTGTCCACCAGCGACTCCACCTTCAAGGAGCTATGAATCTGTATTCCTAGATCTGTTTGTTCTGTAACTCTCCCCAACTCCCTACCATTAACTGAGTAGGTCCTGCCCTGATTCGATCTACCAAAATGCATCACCTCACATTTATTCAAATTAAACTCCATCTGCCATTCATCGGCCCACTGGCCCAATTGGTCAAGATCCTGTTGCAATCTTATTTAACCTTCTTCACTATCCACTGTGCCACCAATCTTGGCATCATCTGCAAACTTACTAACCATGCCTCCTACATTCTGATCCAAATCATTAATATATATAACAAGTAACAGTGGACCCAGCACCGATCCCTGAGGCACACTGCTGGTCACAGGCCTCCAGTTTGAAAAACAACCCTCCACAACCACCCTTTGTCTTCGGTCGCCAAGCAAATTTTGTATCCAATTGGCTACCTCACCCTGGATTCCGTGAGATTTAACCTTTTGCAACAACCTACCATGCGGTACCTTGTCAAAGGCCTTGCTAAAGTCCATGTAAACAACGTGACCGCATTGCCCTCATCTACCTTGTTGGTTACCCCTTCAGAAAACTCAATGCGCTTTAATACCTCCAGTACCTCCTTCTCTGTAATATGTACACTCCTCAAGACATCAAGAGTATTCCATCACACTTCTGACTTGTGCCTTGTAGGCGGTGGACAGGTATGGAGGGTCAGGAGGTGAGTTACTCACCGTAGGATTCATAACCTTTGGCCTGTTCTGGTAGCCACAGTATTAATATGGCTAGTCCAGTTCAGTTTCTGATCAATGATAACCTCCAGGATGTTGCTTGTGGGGGATTCAGCGATGGTAATGCCATTGAATGTCAAGGGATGGTGGTTAGATCCTCACTTGTAGCAGATGGTCATTTCCTGGCACATTTGTGATACAAATGTTACTTGCAGCTTGTCGGCCCAAACCTGGATATTGTCCAGGTCTTGCTACATTTGGACATAGACTGTTTCAGTGTCTTGAGGAGTTGTGAATGGAGCTGAACATTGTGCAATCATCAGTGGACATCCCGAATTATGACCTTATGCGGATACAGATTGTAGTCGAATACAATTCTGCTGCTACTGATGGCCCACAGCGCTTCATGGATGCCCAGTCATGAGTTGCTATATCCGTTCAAAGTCAATCCCATTTAGCACGGTGGTACTGCCGCAAAACATGGTGGAGGGTATCCTCGCTATGAAGATGGCACTTCATCTCCACTAGGACTGTGCGGTGGTCACTTCGACCCATACTGTCATGGACAGATGCTTCTGCAGCAGGCAGCTTGGTGGGGATGAGGTCAAGTATGCTTTGCCCTCTTGTTGGTTCCCTCACCACCTGCTGCAGTCCCAGTCTAGCAGCTATGTCCTTTACGACCCGGCCAGCCCGGTCTGTGGGGGTACCACCGAGACACTCTTGGTGATGGACATTGAAGTCCCCCACCCAGAGCATATTCGACGTCCTTGCCCCCTCAGTGCTTCCCCCAAGTGGTGTTCAAGTGGCGGAGTACTGGGGCGGGATTCTCTAATAATGGGACTCTGACCCCACGCCGGCGTGAAATCCGGTGCGGAAAGGCCTGTGCGAGTCCGCGCATACGCAGAACGGCTGGCGTATTTTCATGCATGCGCAGAACGACTGACGTATTTTCGCGCATGCGCAGAACGGCCGGCGTGATTCGCCGCATGCGCAGAACGGCCGGCGTGATTCGCCGCATGCGCAGAACGGCCGGCGTGATTCGCCGCATGCACGGGGGTTCCCTTCTCCGCGCCGCCCCCCGGGCAATATGGCAGAGCCCTACAGGGGCCCGGCGCGGAGTAAAGTAGGCCCCACGAACCAGCCCGCCCGCCGATCGGTAGGCCCCGGTCGCGGGCCAGGCCACCGCGGGGCCCCCCCCCCGGGGTCGGATCCCCCTGCCCCCCCCTCCAGGACGGCCCCCGCACATTCCACGCCGGCGGGATTCGGCCAAACCCGTCGGCCACTCGGCCCATCGGGGCCCGGAGAATCGCCGGGGGACCCGACCGGCGTGGCGGCGTTCCCGCCGGCGCCCGAAAAACGGCGCCGGAGAATGGGGAAGGCGCCGTCGGGGTGGCGGGCCGCGGTTCTCGTGACCCCCCCCTCCCCCCCGCCCGGGGATTCTCCGACCCGGCACTGGGTCGAAGAAACACGGCCCTGATTCATCAGCTGAGGTGGGAGAGTACATAGTAATCAGCAGGAGAGTTTCCTTGCCCATGTTTAACCTGGTGCCATGAGACATCACGGGGTCCAGAATAGATGTCGAAGTCTCCCAGGGCAATGCCCTCCCGACTGTATGCCACTGTGCCACCACTCTGCTGGGTCTGTCCTGCTGGTGAGGCAGACCTGGTGTCTGGGATGCTATCTGAAAGGTTTGATTCTATCAGTATGACTATGTCAGGCAGTTGCTAGACTAGCCTGTGAGGCAGCTCCCCCAACTTTGACAAGATTTTAGGAAGGAGGACTTTGCAGGCAGGGTCTTTGGGGCTGGGTTTGCCGTTGCCGTTTCAGTGAACATACTGAAATTTGTTGCAAGCACCATCAGCTACCTGCTAATCGAAATCTGATGAACGAACAAACAGAAATCAACATTTTCTTCCTTATGATCTGGCTGAATGACTATCTCAGAAGAACATAAGAACATAAGAACTAGGAGCAGGAGTAGACCATCTGGCCCCTCGAGCCTGCTCCACCAGTCAATGAGATCATGGCTGATCTTTTGTGGACTCAGCTCCACTTTCCAGCCCGAACACCATAACCCTCAATCCCTTTATTCTTCAAAAAACTATCTATCTTTATCTTAAAAACATTGAATGAAGGAGCCTCTACTGCTTCACTGGGCAAGGAATTCCATAGATTCACAACCCTTTGGGTGAAGAGGTTCCTCCTAAACTCAGTCCTAAATCTACTTCCCCTTATTTTGAGGCTATGCCCCCTAGTTCTGCTTTCACCCGCCAGTGGAAACAACCTGCCCGCATCTATCCTATCTATTCCCTTCATAATTTTATATGTTTCTATAAGATCCCCCCTCATCCTTCTAAATTCCAACGAATACAGTCCCAGTCTACTCAACCTCTCCTCGTAATCCAACCCCTTCAGCTCTGGGATTAACCTAGTGAATGTCCTCTGCACACCCTCCAGTGCCAGTACGTCCTTTCTCAAGTAAGGAGACCAAAACTGAACACAATACTCCAGGTGTGGCCTCACTAACACCTTATACAATTGAAGCATAACCTCCCTAGTCTTAAACTCCATCCCTCTAGCAATGAAGGACAAAATTCCATTTGCCTTCTTAATCACCTGTTGCACCTGTAAACCAACTTTTTGCGACTCATGCAGTAGCACACCCAGGTCTCTCTGCACAGCAGCATGTTTTAATATTTTATCATTTAAATAATAATCCCTTTTGCTGTTATTCCTACCAAAATGGATAACCTCACATTTGTCAACATTGTATTTCATCTGCCAGACCCTAGCCCATTCACTTAGCCGATCCAAATCCCTCTGCAGACTTCCAGTATCCTCTGCACTTTTTGCTTTACCACTTATCTGAGTGTCGTCTGCAAACTTGGACACATTGGCCTTGGTCCCCAACTCCAAATTATCTATGTAAATTGTGAACAGTTGTGGGCCCAACACTGATCCCCGAGGGACACCACTAGCTACTGATTGCCAACACCCATTAATCTCATGTGATAATTACAAACTTTTAAATGTTGAAAATTGGATAGAAATGTGACTGCCAATGTGAACCTTTTTGGAAAAAAAATCCAATTTGATGTAATGATCCATTTGAAACCGCTTGTAGTTAGTGTGAAGCTTTTGTACTCATATCAGTATTCTCCACACAATCTCCACATGCAGCACAGCCTCTGTCATATTCTAGCACTTAATAAATGCTTGCAGAATGGGATGCAATTATTTCACTATCTCGTACATTTGTAAATACCCTTCTGTGGTTCATTATATAGGCAGCATTTGTTTAACCTCTTTCATAACTTCTGCTTAAAATTAAATATGAAGGGGCTTCAAGAGGGATGGAGCTATTGTGAAATTGCAACTTCGTTGGAGGGGCTCCCTATTAAGATCGGTTGTCTTTTATTTAAGAACAGTTTAATTAAGAGGTGATCTGATCCCATCTGTTACTGGTTCCTGGGCGGCACGGTGGTTGGCGCTGCTGCCTCACAGCGCCAGAGACCCGGGTTCAATTCCGGCCTTGGGTCACTGTCTGTGTGGAGTTTGCACCTTTTCCCCGTGTCTGCGTGGGCTTCCTCCGGGTGCTCCGGTTTCCTCCCACAGTCCAAAGATGTGCAGATTATAATAATAATCATAACTTTTTTGTCACAAGTAGGCTGACATTAACACTATAATGAAGTTACTGTGAAAGCCCTGAGCCGCCACACTCTGGCGCCTGTTTGGGTACACAGGGAGAATTCAGAATGTCCAAATTATCTAACAACACGTCTTTCGTGACTTGTGGGAGGGAACCGGAGCACCCGGAGGAAACCCAACACAGACACGGGGAGAACGTGCAGACTCCGCACAGACAGTGACCCAAGCCAGAATCGAACCTGGGACCCTGGAGCTGTGAAGCAACAGTGGTAATTTGGATTGGCCATGTGGCCATGATAACATGACACCTTAGTGTCCAGTGATGTACAGGTTTGGGAGGGAGGGGTGGGGTTACGGGGATAGGGTGGGGATACGGGGATAGAGTGGGGATTGGGCCCAGGTAGAGTACTCTTTCAGTGGGTCGGTACAGAGTCGATGGGCCAAATAGCCTCCTTCTACACTGTAGGGGTTCAATGATTCTACAGTTTTGTAGTTTGATGTCTTTGGATACAGCACAATAATACAAAATGAACAATGCAGCATGTTTCTGGAAACAGGGAACACTCGCTCACAAAATCGTTTCAATTTCCCACAATTGTGCCTTTTCAGCCACTGTGCCTGTATGGACCCAGCTGCTCAGGTCTTGGTGTTTGTGCTCTGGCCCTGTCTTGCATTGTGTCTATGTATTTACATTGTGGAACTTGTGTTGCCCTATTATGTTTTTTCTTTTTCTTTTTCTTTTCTTTTCATGTACTAAATGATCTGTTTGAGCTGCTCACAGAAAAATACTTTTCACTGTACCTCAGTACGCGTGGCAATAAACAAACAAATACAAATAAAGAGGCCAAATCTGGAACACTACACAGGAAAGAACACTACTAATTATGAGCCATTCAGTGGCCCCTCAGTTGTCTTGTATTAGCACTCCCTTGTTAAATAGCCCCAACCTCTTTGGTAAGCCCCAATTTCGTACTGATTTTGTGTTGCACCCTTTCTCAACTCTCTACGCATGCGCTACCACTTTGTTGCATGGCGCTACCAAGGACAAACGCACCCAAGCACCTTATTTTCCCTTTTTGTATGTGCTATCACGGAGGGACGTGAAAAAGGTGCCTGCAAGGGAGATTTCAGCTGCTGATTATATTGTGTAGGGACAGTTCTATTATGCTAGTTGCTCAGAGGTAAGAAACATGTCTTGGGTTGACATTTACAAATGTAGAGGCAGTGGCCTCGAGATCACACAATCGAAGCTTAACGGACAGCCTGTCATTTTCATAATTGCATGGGTAGCTCTTGAATTCTGTGTCATTTAGTTTTCAGTCTGAATGTCTTCCACTGGTCAGGTCCTATTCCCTCTGACCAATCAGATGCGAATGGTCACAGCTCTCACAAAATGGGAAAAATAATCAGATCTCTTACAAAACTGATGCAGTCCCGAGAACCAAAGTGACGTATTTTACTGCAACTTTTGTACAAAACATTTCTGATTATTCTGTCTCGAGGATACGTTACAACGCAATAAAGACCACTGTTTATTAAACAGGTAAACGATCGGTCACGACTGATGTCAGATTATCTGGTCCAGCAAACCCTCTCTCTGCCGTTAGCCGATTTTTCGTCATTTTCCTTTGACCTTGAAACAGAACCATAAGAGGTCTCAGAGCGCGAGGGAAAGTTTGGTTTTATGCTTGAATTAGGGCATTGTTTTCAAATGTTCACCTGGGGTTATACATTTCTGTGCCCGTTAGACACAGATTTTCCTGGAACTCCCTCCCTAACAGCACTGTGGGTGCACCTACTCCTCAGGGACTGCAGCGGTTCAAGAAGGCAGCTCACCACCACCTTCTCTGGAGCAACCGGAGATGGGTAATAAACACTGGCCCAGCAGCGACATCGATGTCCCGCAAGATGAATTGGAAAAAAAAGTGCAAAATTTGGGAGCTGGTGAGTAAAGAAATGGAAAACCTTGCTGGGTAACAAACCAGAAATCTATGAATTTCAAAAAAGATAGAATCCCTACAGTGCAGAAGGAGGCCATTCGGCCCATCAAGTCTGCACCGACCCTCTGAAAGAGCACCCTGCCTCGGCCCACTCCCCGTAACCCCATAACCCCACCTGAACTGCACATCTTTGGAATCCAGTGTAGCATGGCCAATCCATCTAACCTGCCAATATTTGGTCTGCATGTTTGGTTATAAACGTTACCTTCAAATGTTAAATTAATTTTGTCTGAAGGTTATATGTAGGTCTACAGCTGGCAATCACTAATGTAATTTTATTTCTGCATCACTTTTGATTTTTAGGTGAATCTTCATTGGAACTTACTTTGCAGACATTGATTCATACTGAGATGTGACTGTGATTTGATTATTGATCAACAATGCGATCAGTAGGGCAGCACGGTAGCACAGTGGTTAGCACTGCTGCCTCACGGCGCCGAGGTCCCAGGTTCGATCCCGGCTCTGGGTCACTGTCCGTGTGGAGTTTGCACATTCTCCCAGTGTTTGCGTGGGTTTCACCCCCACAACCCGAAGATGTGCAGGGTAGGTGGATTGGCCACGCTAAATTATCCCTTAATTGGAAAAAATGAATTGGGTATTTTTAAAAACTATGCGATCAGTAATATTATTGTTTTGACTGAACGTTCCTGAATGTGAGGCTGAAAAACAACATTGTTGTGGTGACTTGAAGCAACGCACTGGAAACTTCCAGTAATAACTAAAGGGGGGTTAGAAACAGTCGCCAAAGGTAACTCTGTACAGGCACTGAGCAATGCTGGATAGGCTTGATTCTCCAGCTCTGGAGTTCGCACTGCCTGGTCCCAGGGCCCCCCACTTTCACTCTATTGATTGGGGTTTTCGCGATCCCACATGATTGATCCTGAGCCGGTCACGTGGACAGCAAAGCCCGCCACTTTAAAGGGGCCACGCTATCATGTCCCTCCCCTTAAGTCCCTATTATATCTTACAGAGCAAGTTGTATACAAGTGCTTCAAGGTCAAGAGGCATGAGGGAAAAAAGTGCATCGCACAGTCAGTCAGTCCGGGGACCTTCGAGTCATGTGGACCTCCTCAGGCCCCCCAGCCGGCTCCACTGTCTTCGAGGTGGTCTTCTTGTCTGCAGGAGATGATGGTTGAGGTAACTCCACCTCTCCTGTAGGGCTGCTCGCCTCGCCAGCTCCCACCCGGATTGCTGTCGGGGCTGATGTGTTTGGTGCTCTGGATCCGTGGAACACATACAGGCCACCAACTTAAAATAGTGCAACACTATTTTATTAAGTTAGAAACTGTTGAACATACTTTCACTGTGGGTTAACACGATGTTAGATTAAACTGAAGACCTTTGCCTGTCCGAACCAGTCTATGCACTCAGCACATGGTGAGGACCTGTGCTGTAAGCTGTAAGCTCTGTCCTTGTAGGAGGCTGCATCCCGAATGAGCGGGAAAACTGATGCCACCTGTCTTTATAGTGAGTGTGCTCTAACTGGTGATTGGCTGCAGTGTTGTGTGTGTTGATTGGTCTTTCTGTGTGTCCATCAGTGTGTATCTGCACCATGATATACTGGTGTATATTATGACAGGGGCTGACTTGGAAATTCCCGGCTCCCTCTTCTCTGGAATGGCCTTGCAGTGCCGGCGGCACTAGTTGGACGCATCTGATGTGGAATGGGGATTCCCATCCCCAGCTCCTTGTGTGGTCGACGTACCGCTGCACAGTCCTGCTGTTGACATTTACCACTTACGATACGGGTCCAGATTGGGACATGATCCACCAGCCAACCAGAGTGGGCCCGAGGCTCAATTCCGAACTAGAACCAGGTAACCCACCTGGAAAGACCTGTAACCCTTGTGTGAAGTATGTTCATTTTTCTGGGAGACCTGACCTGCCTCCGCCCTCCTCACCAAATTCGGTAAATATCAAGTCCAAGCGGGTTCTAAGCCACAGCCCATGAATAATCCAGCCGGCGTGACTCCGTGGTAGGGTGGGGGGGGGGGGGTTTAGGTTGCAGGACAATAAGAGGTTGGCCAGCCGATGGCGCAAAGGACGGTCTGATTGCGGGTTAAGTTGGGTCCCAATTGTTCAGACGTCTCGTGGTGCCAATCTGTTTGTATCATCTGTTTCTCCGCAGATAATGCTGGATCTCAACGAGACCAATTTCGCCTGTGTCCAGATGACACCAGCAATATGTCCGAGACGTTCAGTGCTGAGCGGCGCCACCTGCTTTGGCAAGTGGAGTTGTTCAATACTTCTGTGTTAGAGGTTTGGGTGCCAGGCTTGTGTTGGATGGTGCAGATGTAGGTCGCTAGCAGCAAATGCTAATGCTGCACCCTGGCGGAGGCAATTGGGGGTATTGGCTTGTCCTACCTCAAAGGACCCAATAGCAGCTTGTGGTCGGTTATTCTGATGAATCACCATCCATAAACATATTGGTGGAACCTTTTAGCACCGTAGACCACTGCCAGTTCCTCCTTTTTTATTTGAGCGCAATTTCGCTCCGATCCCGAGAACGTCCTTGAGGCAAAGTCAATTGGCCGCTCTGATGCATCGTCCACCTTATTGGATATCATTTCCCTTATCCCGTATGGTGAGGCATCACACGTGAGAATGATTGGCTTCCCCGGGTGGAAATCAACTAAGAGATTCGAAGATCGCAGAGCTTGTTTCACCAAGTGGAAAGCTTCCTCTTGCTGCTCCTTCCATTGCCAACATTGTCATTTCATCAGTAATTAGTGTAGTGGTGCCAACGCCATGACCAGGTTTGGAATGAACTTGCCATAATAGTCCACCATTCCCAGGAAAGATTTCAGCTCGGCTACATTCCTGGGTGCTGGGATCTCTCTTTGAACGTTTCTTCGAGAGATGTAGACCTGTGGCATCGACTTGGAATCCCAAGTACGTGGTGTCTATAGTCTAGAAGGTGCATTTCTCACGTTTAAGGCGGACTCCTGCATCTCTGAACCTCTTTAATGCCTCTTCCAAATTTGACATGTGATCTTCGCATGTGACTCCAGTGGCGAAAACATCGCCTAGGCAGCCCACCACTTTTGGGATACCCTAAAGGAGGTTTTCCAAGGTACAGTGGAAAGTAGCACAGGCCAAAGAAATGAAATGAAAATCGCTTATTGTCACAAGTAGGCTTCAAATGAAGTTACTGTGTAAAGCCCCTAGTCACCACATTCCGGCACCTGTTCGAGAGGCTGGTACGGGAATTGAACCGTGCTGCTGGCCTGCCTTGGTCTGCTTTCAAAGCCAGTGACTTAGCCCTGTGCTAAACAGCCCCTGAGGTAATCTCGTGTACTGGATAGGCCTTTATAGGTATATATCACTGTGAATCTTTTCAACTTGTCTCATTCCCACCGCAGGTACGCCTCGCTGAGGCTCAGCTTGTGGTAAGTGAGACCTCTCCGGAGAGGTCTTCAATTTGGGGGATTGGATACTTATCCACCTGGGAGGCCTGGTTGATTGAGAGTTTAGTTCTCACATATTCTTCTTGATCGGTCTGGCTTCAGCACGGGGACTGTGGGGGCTGCCCACTCGGAAAGTTGCACTGGTTTAATGAGTTCCTCTAATCGCTTTAGCTCAGCTTCGACCGTTTGATGCAGAGCGTAAGGGAGGCTTGGTCTGTGGCCATCTGGCCTTAAAAACGTTGGTGTTGTGGTGGTTCGAGACATACACTTGAGGCTTCCAGTCGCAAACAAAAGGGGGTTATTGATGAAAGACAAAAGCAGATAGATAACAGGCACTGAACAATGTACGTACAGGTCTTTGCTCTTCAACGCCCTGGTCCACATTGCCTCGGGTCCTGCTCCCAGGACCCCGTGCAAACTCATCATTGGCCAGGGTTCGCGCACTCCCATATGATTGGCCTCGAGCCGGTCATGTGGTCAGTGGAGCTCTCCCTCTTAAAGGGACCATGCAACCACAGGTGGATCGACATACATTTTGACCTTCACACCCTTGATCCGACCCCACGCAAGCTCATCACTGTGGAACACGTCCCCGTATCTTCACAGGAAGTGTTGAAAACTGCTGTTTGTGACTTTGAAGATTTCCAGCCAATTTAGTTTGATTCGCTGCAACCAGTCCCTTCACATCAGGCTTGGTCTGTGGCCATCGTAAAACAATCAAAGGCAGCTGGGCTTCTTGTTCTGTGTAAGCTCCCGGCTTACTGGTGGTCCCAAGGGGTTTTAGGGTTTCTCCCGCATGGATTAACAACTTGGCCGTCATGCTGCCCAAATTCAGGATCTGAGCTCCATCACTAATATATTCAAATGTCTGCTCTCACACGTCCGTAACCGATGCCCCCGGTATCGACCTCCATTTTCAGAGTGGATTTGCCAACCACGGAGGAAGGGACATCGGAGTGACTGACGGAGGAGCCCATCCCCGTGTGAGAGACTCGGGGGGGATTTTCCAGTCCCACCTGCTGTGGGAATCACCGGGGCAGGTCGGAAAATTATTTTTAGTTAATTGGAATGTGACTTTAAGCAGAGGACACAAGCTGAAATAGCCTGCTTACCAGCGTGTTCCTAGATTTTGTATTTTGGAGAGGAGAAACAGACTCGTTGGTGACAAGTGAATCTTGGGAATCAGCTTTGGAGGAAGTCAGTTCGATTGGCTGGTGGCAACCTGTGGGTTGGCCAGGGGACAGTGTTCTGCCTGACAACAGTCAGTGATTAGTTCCTGTGTGATGCTTCTGAGAGAGCTGAGCAGAAGTGATTAGACCTTGAAAGGAAAGGAACACTCTCTATCTCGCGTTGCTGAAGTAAAGAACTGCTTTATTGTTCTAAAACCAGTGAGTGCCTGGCACATATTTACTGTATACTTGAAATGAGCTTGAAACTACAGAATAAGCAGATAATCTTTCCAGAGAAAACCATCTCAAAACTGGAAGGAAGCTGTACGGAAACGAAAGCTTGAACTCCAGAAAGACATTGGGCTGGATTCTCCGATTTGCAGACTAAGTGGAGTCGCCGGCCTGGGAACAGTGGCGTGTTACGGCAGAAAAAACGTGCAAAAGTTGCCATGGTCGTCCGTCCGGTGTGCGGGGCGAGCAGCCGCGCAGCGTAAAGCGCCCGGCTTTACCAGCGAATACGGCCGCAGAATTGCCGGACCCATGGCCGGGCCTGCGGCGGCCGCGCCGTGCAACATGCTGCCGGCCGCGCTCATACCCAGCCTGCCAAAACCAGCTCCCTTGTAACCAGCCTCGCCACCCCAGACCACCCCCCGACCAGTGCCCCCAGCCCCCGATGAAGCCCCCCGCCCCCGCTTGCGGAGCGGTTCCCCTCCCCGACTGCGGCGGCGCTGGACTCAGTGCGCAGCCGTCACGCGCGGTTCCCGATAAAGAAATAGCATGAGTGACCCGTGCCGTCGGGAACTCAGCCCATCGGGCGGAGCATCAGGAGAGGGCCTCAGGTCACGTCCTGACACCGTCCATGCGGCGTGCGGTGTACTCCCCGAGTACGCTAGTTTTGAGGGGGCGGGGCGTCGCAAAAGTGCGCAGCCCCCGATTTCGGGGCAAACGGGGATTCTCCGGCCGATCGCCGTACATGATTTCGGCGTCGGCGACCGGAGAATCACTGAGTGACCCTGGCGGAACCCAAACTGAGTGTCAGTGAGCAGATTATTGCTAAGTCAGTGCAGCTGATGCACTGTTGATGATCTCCTCCATCACTTCACTATGGTTGAGAGTAGACTGATACGACGATAATTGGCCAAGCTGGATTTGCCCTGACATACCTGAGCAAATTTCCACATGGCCGAATAGATGCCAGTGTTGTAGTTGTACTGGAACAGCTTGACTAGGAGCATGAGAGGTTCTGGAGCACAAGCCCTCAGTACCATTGACGGAGTATTGTCAGGGTCCAAAGCCTTTGCAATATCCAGTGCCTTCAGCCGTTTCTTGATATCACGTGGAGTGAGTTAAATTCGGGGAAGACTGGTATCTGTGATGCTGAGGGCCTCTGGAGGAAGCTGAGATGGTTTAAAATAAGCCGTAGATGCAAGCCATGGCTATTTCCCCCTCCCAGCAATCCACAGTGAAATTTGGTTAAAACTGGCTGAAGAACAGTGTGTGACAAAAACAAGAGGAAGAACCATGGGTTCTCTCTCTCTCTCCTCTCTCTCACTCACGGTTCTCCCTCTCTCCCTCTCTCTCGCTCAGGACAAGCCAACAAGTGTCTCCAACAGATTATAAAATGAACAGATCCAAAGTTCCAATAGAATCTTCTAACGTAACGGCCGCAACATATCACCATCTATGCCTCACCGACAAGCTATGTGCATAAGCAATTGTGTATGTCAATATGTTAGACCTCCAACCAGCAGGTGGCAGTACAACTACAGCACGTGACACTGCAACCTCGGGCAGTCTGGGTGAGAAGTCGTTGTGGATAGTCGTGTTTTGTATTAGCTCTCGTATTCTAGTTGTTAACAGTTTACAGTCCATTACTGGTATTAGTACTGTTTTCTACCCACGTTATTGTAATTTAATAAATCTTAACGAGTCACGAACATTGCAATGCACTAGAACGCAACACTATGGACTGATTTTTTAATGCTTTTTAATTTTGATTCTTAAATTCTTGACTTCTTCGTGTCTGATCTGTGTATGTCTGTGCGTATGTGTCACGTCTTTATTATTTTCCTCTGGTTTTAATAACCAATAAACTTTTCCTTTGACTCAAGAAAGGCTGGTTAAATTGTCTTTTTATAAAAAAATTAATATATTAGGATTGGTAAAAGCTATCCGTGGGGAAAGAATTTTAAACAGTCTTCATTATGACCAATCAAGGGGGTTGAATGAAAAGAGGGAGGTGTGTGTGCAGGGGGTGGGGGGGGGGGGGGGGGGGATCATTGCTCCTTATCGAGCCATAACTGTGGCAAGAGGGAATTTGACCAATTCTGGGTTATGTTGTGGAGCAGAACAATATTGGGGTCACTGTTTGTGCTTTAGAAAAAATTGTCTTCTTTTCTTCTGAAAAGCGGATCCTCCTTTCAATAAAATTATCTTTCCTTTTTCCTTCTTTCTGATTCCATGATCAATTATTATTGTTGTATCGGGCAGCACGGTAGCACAAGTGGATAGCATTGTGGCTTCACAGTGCCAGGATGCCAGGTTCAATTCCCCGCTGGGTCACTGTCTGTGCGGAGTCGGCACGTTCTCCCCGTGTCTGCGTGGGTTTCCACCGGGTGCTCCAGTTTACTCCCACAGTCCAAAGAAGTGTCGGTTAGGTGGATTGGCCGTGATAAACTGCCTTTAGTGACCAAAGAGGTTAGGAGGGGTTATTGGGATACGGGGATAGGGTGGAAGTGAGGGCTTAAGTGGGTCGGTGCAGACTCGATGGGCCGAATGGCCTCCTTCTGCACTCTATGTTCTATCAGTATTAGGATTATCATTCTATAAAATTGTCATTTTAACAGGTCACCTGGCATTGTCACCCGTTCTTGATATGTCCACATCATAGCTCCGAACCGAAGTGAATCTCTGCAAGGGATTCTCACATCCTCACAAGGTGAAGGTAATTATTCTAATAATAATTACAGATCTTTACTTTGGTCAAATTTGAAAGCTACATTTCTTTTGAGTGCAATCGGGAGTTTGAGTTTGAATGTTATGTAAAGGTCACAGAAAACAGACCTTGGTACAGATTCACGGAAATGCTATACCTGCAACATCCTCTTGCTCCCTGCAGCGCTGATACACGGTTACCTGACACAGATTAATCCCCAGCTCACAGCCCTGCCCGCACAGAACATGCATTTGGATAGGTCACACTACGCTGAGAAGCAAACAAATAAAGTCATATTGCTATTCCGTTACTTTCCTGCTCACTGAATGGTAAAAGAATCAGAATCCATAAAAAGAGTCATCTGTTAAATTACATTGCCAATCTCAATTTGACATTTAATCCCAGTCGTGTTGATCTTACACTGCGAGAGCTGCAATCCATTAAATCTCGATCATTGGTCTTCGCGGCCTCATTAAGGGACACCTCTTTCCTCGGCGAACTGACAATTTCAGTCTGGGGGATATCCAGGAGCTGAAGTGAGATGGTGCGAAGAGAAAAAGAAAATCCAACAATAGTCATATTGTATTTCAGCGACACGAACCTGTCTCAGAATTTGAGGGAAAAGAGTAAATTCGAATGAGCTCTCCAGAGCACATTCTTATTATTCTTAGGCATTAGCACATTTTTTCCGATGTCAACAAATATAACTGGGTGTGTACTGCTAAGATGCCAACAAAAATGAAACAAAAAGGTAACTTTTCAATGTTGATTGATTCTTCTGAAAGTCATGGAGGTGAAACTAGCATTTCCATGTGAGATATGGAGGAAATCTGCAACTAACGCACTGTAAACCATGAAATATTCATTTCAAAATCATGACCTCTGACCTTATATTATTTGGATCATCCATTACCCCAGGGTAAATCATTTTTTAATAAAATGCTGAACAGTGTTTGAAACAGATTCCATATTTAGAGGCTGGGACTAATAATTAATAATAATCTTTATTAGTGTCACAAGTAGGCTGACATTAACACTGCAATAAAGTTACTGTGAAAAGCCCCTTAGTCGCCACATTCCGGCGCCTGTTCGGGCACACAGAGGGAGAATTCAGAATGCCCAATTCACCTAACAAGCACGTCTTTCGGGATTTGTGGGAGGGAACCGGTGCGCCCGGAAGAAACCCACGCAGACACGGGGAGAACGTGCAGACTCCGCACAGACAGTGGCCCAAGCTGGGAATCGAACCTGGGACCCTGTGAAGCAACAGTGATAACCACCGATAGTAAAAATAGCTTTCTTTTTTAAAAAAGTGGCAGTCTTCCTCTTTGCGGCCTTGGGGTAATGTGTCGGGAAACAAAATCAAATATCAAAGGCATAGGATGTATTCCTCCTGTTATAGCCCGGCATTTGAGTTCTACAATGCAAATAAGCCTATCCACCCTCAGACACACTCAGAGACAATATAACCAAAAGCAGGCCATGCTTCGTTCCCAAGTGTTGTCAGGAACACGTTAGCTCATATGCATTCATTGTGTTGGGTTTGCAATATATGATCGTACGGATTTTGATTAAAGGTAGATTAAATTCATTTTGGCTTAATGCATGCTGAAATTATGCACTTGGTTTACATAGTGCCTGCGTGGAATTCAATGTTGAAATTAACATTTATTGCTTTCGGTGACATGGGGTACTGTATCTTTGGGTGAAATTGGTTTTAATTGTTGCCCTTCGCAATGTTTGAGACGCAGTGCTGTGTATCGCTTACCCACTGCTGTCATGCTGATCGAACCTTTTTGTGAGACACCATTGAAAGGGGTCTTGGGGGAGAAATTCATCCACAGACTGCTGTTTTAGTGGTGCTACGCAGAGATGTCAGTTCCAGGGAGAAGACAGTGCTGCGCGCCATTACCTGCACTGCCCATATCAGTTGCAGGCAGCAGCCTACCCCTGGGGCATGGATGGAGCAACAGGAAGAGAATTAATTTTTCCCCACCTTGTTTTACCCACAAATTAACTTTGCCACTGCTCCCAGCATATATATATATCTCGATATATTTCATATATATACAATGACAGAATATCTAACCCAAAGGGAGCCCATTTGGTCCAACAAGTCTGAACAAGCTTGAAGGCTTCTATGTCAGGAGGATTGCATCCTCTGACAAAGAACTGAAAGAAGAAACTAATGAGCTTCTTCTTAACACTAATGAGTTTCCATGGATACGACGGTCGTCCTGAGAAGTAGAGGCAGCAAATGTGATTCCAATGTTGCTAACTCCACACATTGTGTCTCGGAAAGATTTAATCGCGTGAGAGGATGATTCCAGGCCTTAGGGAGGCAAGTCGTGGAGATAGATTCTGACCGCCAGCTTATTTTTGCAGGGGAAAGATGGACAGAGACCAGACTTGATTCAGAATAATGAAGGTGATAAATAAGGCTGAGGTTGGCAGATGTTCTAGTTTGGACATGGAGCACAATATTTGTGGATACAATTACAACAAGCAACAAGCTTTGACTTTGTTCGGAAATAAAACCTGCCCTCTCAGAAAGATAGAATATAAATCATGTAAAAAGCATCAAAAGTTTCGAATTCGGAGTCAGTTCATAGCATGGAACTGCGTGGATTGTTGACAAAGCAGATTGAAAGTGATGCAAATATAATAAAAATCTTTATTATTGTCACAAGTAGGCTTAAATTAACACTGCAATGAAGTTACCGTGAAAATCCCCTCGTCGCCACATTCCGGCACCTGTTCGGGTACACAGAGGGAGAATTCAGAATGTCCAATTCACCTAACAGCACGGGCAGGATTCTTCGACCCCCCACCAGGTCGGAGAATCACCGGAGGGGCGGCATGAATCCCGCCCCGCCGACGCCGGCTGCCGTTCCCCGGCGCCGGCTTTTCAGAGGGGGGGGGGGGAATCACATCGCGCCGGTTGGGGGCCGTTGGCAGTGGGCCCCGGGTGATTCTCCGCCCCGTTATGGGCCGTGCGGCCGGCCGTTTTCGGCTGGCCCCGCTGGCGTAAATCAGACCATGGTCCATACCGGCTGGACTGGCTCTGCGGGCGGCCTGCAGAGTCCTCGGGGGGGGGGGGGCGCGGGGGGATCTGGCCCTGGGGGGTGCCACCACGATGGCCTGGCCCGCAATCGGGCCCCGCCGATCCGCGGGCGGGCCTGTGCCATGGGGGCACTCTTTCCCTCCGCGCCGACGGCTGTTAACCTCTGCCATGGCTGGCGCAGAGAAGAACCCCCTGCGCATGCGCTGGGATGCCGCCAGTACACGTTGGCGCTCCCGCGCATGCGCCAACTCGCGCCGGCCGGCGGAGGCCCTTCGGTGCCAGTTGGCGAAGCACCAACCCCACCGGCGCCGGCCTAGCCCCTGAAGGTGCGGAGGATTCTGCACCTTCCGGGCGGCCCGACGCTGGAGTGGTCCACGCCACACCTCGGTGCCGGGACCGCCTGTCCCTCCGGGTAGGGGAGAATCCCGCCCCACATCTTCCGGGACTTGTGGGAGGAAACTGGAGCAGCCGTAGGAAACCCACGCAAGACACAGGAGAGAATGTGCAGACTCCGCACAGACAGTGACCCAAGCGGGAATCGAACCTGGGAACCTGGCGCTGTGAAGCAACAATGCTAACCACTGTGCTACCTTGGGAGCTGTTTCACATGGGGATCGGGCAGAGGGTGACGAGATCTTTGCTTGGGTGGAGGAACCAGTAATTGATGGTATCATGCATGATTATATAGGGAGGAACTTCAATGAGCCAAAAGGCCTAACTTATCGACTTCCTTCTGTGAAAGCTCCACAAGAAAGCTCACTCGGAGCCCTCTGCTGAGACGTGTTTTGCTTTCAAGAAATCTACAAGTTGTTGAAAAAGTGACATATTGTCAAAGCTCCTTGCCTTGTACTCATCAGGACAATCACAAGAGCAGCAAAGGCAAAGGGAACAATAACTTTTCGCTTTATGAGCACAGAGAATGAGCATTCTCCACTCATACAGAGTATGGGTGGGATTCTCCCAACGGGCGGCTAAGTGCCGTTGCCAGAGTAAAAATGGGAGTGTTTTACTCCGGCGTCGGCACCTGTTCCGGGTCCCCATTCGGCGGCCCACAGGAGGCTAGGACGGCGCTGCTGCCGATCCCGGCCTAAACCGGCGGCGCGGGGTCCACGCATGCGCAGTTGGGCCTGCGTCAACTAGCGCATACACAGTGGCCTTCTTCTCCGCGGCGGCCCTGACGCCAATTGGCGCAGGGCTACAGGAGCCGGCGCGGAGGAAAGGAGGCCGGGGGGCAGAGAGGCCGGCCCGCCGTTTGGTGGGCCCTGGTCTTGGGCCAGGCCACTACGGAGGCCCCCCCCTGGGTCGGCCCCCTCCTCCCTCCCCACAGGCCGCCCCCGGACCCTTCAACGCTGACCCCCACCGACTCAGAGGATGTTAGAACGGCGGCGGCGGGACTCGGCTTTTTGGTGACAAGTCGGCACATACCATGCCGTCGCCGATAATCCGCACTGCGGGGCGGCATGGCACGGTTCGCGCAGCGCCGATTCTCCGACCCAGCGGGGGTTCGGACAATTCTGCCATATGTTTTTGCTTCCTCTGACATTGGTATGTCTTGCGATTCTCCTGGGAGCGCAAGACAAAAAGTTTCAACAAGATGCCTCTTTCTCAGTAATACTCAGCTGTACCACCACATGACTAAACCCATAAATCATGCCTTTTTTTAAAACTTGTTTTTGCTGGTTACCGAGGAGCTTTGCCAACTGTTTGATAGAATGCCACTAAATGCTTGAAGTTCCAATTTCAACTACAGTTTTGGTGACTTTAGGATGATATTTAATCTATAAAATTGATAAATTTTTAGAAAAGAAACCTCCCATGTTCTCCGCTGTGTAAACTTGAGCTCGTCTAAAATTCTGCTGCCCATGTCCCAACTCGCAACAAGTCTCGTTGATCCATTCTCCCCATCCTTGCCATTTTACATTGATTCCTGGCTAAGTGATGCCTTGATATTCAAAATTTTCATCCATGTTTTCAAGTCCCTCCATGGTCTCACCTCTCCCGATCTCTGTTATTTCTTTCAATATATCTGTGCCTGCTAATTGTGCTCAAATGTAATTGAACCACGATTGGTGGCTGTGCCTTCTATGTTTACTTACATGTCTGAAGATCTTCTGACGTCTGTGGGCCGGCCCACATGACCTGACCCGACCCAGCAGGACTCCTCCAATGACCCAACCCTGGCCTCAACCTGGAAGCGGAAGAGGCCCGACCTGGAAGTCTGACCCCGACCTCGCATAGGAATCGATTCGGCTCCCGGAGCGCCCAGCCCAGCCTGCGAAGTGACTCCGGCCCCCGGAGCACCCTGTTGCCTTTTCTGTGGCTCTGCTGTAACTATGGCAGTCAGTGAGGTTGCCCTCCTTTCTTTGGACATCTATATTCTAATGCTCAGAGTCGCCAGATATCAAATGATACCACCACAGATTCAACCGGCTATCGATCATAGAGCCAAACACCAGTTTGTTAGTTCAAGGTCAAGGGTACTTTATTTACACACACAATTGACCATGCAACATAAACACTACTAATTAACCACACCTATCGACTAAGACAACCTGTACTTAACTTCAGGTACCCGGCTTAGGTCAGAGGAACAGTGGCCACTGGATCAATCGAGTCTGTAGAAGTAACTGCTGCTCAGCTGGGCTCATCCGTCTGGTAAGCGGGCGCTGAACTTGGCCTTGCTTCTGGTGGTGCTGCGATTGGAGATGATCGTAGCCGGGGCGCCAGGTTCAAAAGAGGACGGACACATGGTGGACTCTCTTCTTATGCTTGGGGGTTTTCGCGCTCTTTTGGGCGGTCCTTCAGTTTGGACCCCACCAATTGGGTGATACCTGTCACTATGTTCGATTTTGAACCAATAAATGGGCGGGTGCCTGGATGGCTGGGCGTGTCCCAAGCGGTCACTGACCTTGTCGTTTACGCTTCCCTAGTACAGGGAGTGGCGCCAAAATGTCTGGGACTGAACCGGTCGCTCAAGTACCAGTCCTTTGTCTTGGTGGAGATGGGCCATCAAATGGTAATTGGTCGGGGTTTCGATACCGTTAGGATTTCTTCCTCCGCAAATATATATTTTCAGACTGTGAGCCTGCCTGAATCTCGCTTTGTCCATTTTACCCGCTAGGCTTATTGAGCTTCTCTGTTCCTGGTTGTAAGTGGCCATCCCAGATGGCTACAACCTGACCTGGCACCGAACGTTCCACACTTGCAGAACCCCGGGGCCTAACCGGATCGCAAGCATACACCCCCCCAACGATCCCAAAATCGCAACCAGCGCCCGGGACCCTGCCAGACACTTACCTTCCACAAAGTCAGACTTCTCCCATCGGATTCCGGGATCATCCAGAATCAGCTGCCAACCGAGGAAGCGAGGGAAATGCGGTGGTCAGCAGGTGAGATAAAAACAATGCGGTTTCAAAACTCCTCTCCCCGCACACTCCTGGCAAGTGAACGAAAACAAATTGGACGAGCTTAACGCTAGACTCCCCTCCCAGAAGTAAGTAGGAGACTGCTGTGTGCTCTGATTCACAGAGACGTGGCTCACCCCTGCATCACCAGACTGTGCCACACAACCTGAAGGCTTCTCAATACACTGGATGGATTGTCATCGTGCAAAGCAAAGGGTTTGCTTCCTCAGCAACTCCTCCTGACGCTCGGATGTGGCGACCCTGGCGACCTACTGCTCCCTGGACCTGGAATACCTGACTGTGAAGTGCCATCCGTACTACCTATCACAGGAATTCACTTTGGCCACTATCAAAGCGGTCTGCATCCCACCCCAGGCGGAAGTGAAGAAGGCGCTTGATGAATTGTACACTGACATAAATAAGAATGAAACAGAACACCCGGAGGCCTTGTTCATCGTGGCCAGGGACTTCAACAAGGCCAACCTCAAGAGTATACTGCCAAAATTCCATCAACTCATCTGCTGTCCCACCAGAGGCGGCAACATCCTTGACCACTGCTACACAAACGTCAAGGGCGCCTACCGTTCCATCCCCCGCCTACACTTCGGAAAATCGGACCACAAGACAGTGCTCCTTCTTCCAGCTTAAGCGGAAGAATCTAGTTTAGAAGGTTGTGCAATGCTGGCCCGAGGCAACAGAAGAGCTCCTATGTGACTGCTTGGAGTCAGTGGTCTGGTCCATATTCAAGAACTCAGCGACCAACCTAAACGAGTATTCCACCAACGTCACAGACTTCATCAGCTAGTGTGCAGAAGATTGCGTGCCAAAGAAGGTAGTACATGCCTTCCCCAACCGGAAACCATGGTTTAACCAGGAGATTAAATCCCTACAGAAGGCCAGGTCTGAGGCGTTCGAGACAGGTGACCCTGACCTGTGCAAGGAATCTAGGTACAATCTCCGCATAGCCATCAGGGATTCCAAGAGTCAATACCAGACTAAGCTACAGTCACAGACTAACGACACCGACTCTCGTCAGTTGTGGCAAGGCTTTAACAACATAATGGGCTACAAAGCAAAGGGGGTAGAATCTCCGGCAACAGAACACCCCTCCCCGATGAACTCAATGCATTCGATGTTCGTTTCGAGCAGGAAACAATCAAACCGTTGTCAACTGCCCCAGCAGCCTCGGACACACCCATAACTACCTTCACAGCTTCAGAAGTCAAATTGTCCTTCTTGAAAGTGAACCCTCAGAAAGCAGCGGGTCCTGACAGAGTCCCTGGTCATGCACTCAGATCCTGCGCGACCAACTGGTGGGTATGTTTGCGGACATCTTCCACCTCTCCCTACTCTGCTCCAAGGTACAAGAAGACCACCATCATTCCAGTGCCTAGCACATCAACTCCATACTCCAGAATGCCTTGATTCACTGCAATTCGCCGACCGTCACAACCAGTCCACAGCAGAACTGTGCTCATCCCTGGAGCATGTCAAGAACAAGGGGCGTCATTCTCCGACCCCCCGCCGGGTCGGAGAATGGCCGTTGGCCGCCGTGAATCCCGCCCCCGCCGAAGTCTCCGGTACCGGAGATTGGGCGGGGGCGGGAATCGGGCCGCGCCGGTTGGCGGGACCCCCCGCTGGATTCTCCGGCCCGGATGGGCCAAAGTCCCGCCCAGAAATTGCCTGTCCCGCCGACGTAAATCAAACCTGGTATTTACCGGCGGGACCAGGCGGCGTGGGCGGGCTCCGGGGTTCTGGGGGGGGCGCGGGGCGATCTGACCCCGGGGGGTGCCCCCACGGTGGCCTGGCCCGCGATCGGGGCCCACCGATCCGCGGGCGGGCCTGTGCCGTGGGGGCACTCTTTCCCTTCCGCCTCCGCTATGGCCCCCACCATGGCGGAGGCGGAAGAGACTCTCCCCACTGCGCATGCGCGGGAAACTGACAGCGGCCGCTGATGCTCCCGCGCATGCGCCGGGAAACTGACAGCGGCCGCTGACGCTCCCGCGCATGCGCCGCATTTCCGCACCAGCTGGCGGGGCAACAAACGCCATTTCCGCCAGCTGGCGGGGCGGAAATCCCTCCGGCGTCGGCTTAGCCCCTCAATGTTGGGGCTAGGCCGCCAAAGATGCGGAGCATTCCGCACCTTTGGGCCGGCGCGATGCCCGTCTGATTGGTGCCGTCTTTGGCGCCAGTCGGCAGACATCCCGCCGTTGGGGGAGAATTTCGCCCAAGGGCTCCTACGTCAGACTTCTAATCATTGACTACCGCTCCGCCTTCAACACCATAATCCCAGCCAAGCTCAAATCAAAACTCCAAAACCTAGGACTTGGCTCCTCCCTCTGCAACTGGATCCTCAAATTCCTGACCCATAAACCACAATCAGTAAGGTTAAACAATAACATCTCCTCCATGATAATCCTCATTACTGGGGCCCCACAAGGCTGCGTACTTAGACCCCAACTATACGCCCTATACACACACGACTGTGTGGCAAAATTTGGCTCAAACTCCATCTATAAGTTTGCGGATGACACGACCGTAGTGGGTCGGATCTCAAACAATATTGAGTCAGAGTACAGGAGGGAGATAGAGAACCAGGTGGAGTGGTGTAACACCAACAATCTCTCCCTCAATGTCAGCAAAACTAAGTAGATGGTCACTGACGTCAGGAAACAAATATTATACACACCCCTGTCTGCATCAACGGGGCCGAGTTGGAGATTGTTGACAGCTTCAAAATCCTATGTGTGCACATCACCCACCAACAATCTGTCCTAGTCCACCCACGTCAACGCTGCAACTAAGAAAGCACAACAGCGCCTATACATCCTCGGGAATCTAAGGAAATTCGGCATGTCCACATTAACACTTACCAATTTTTACAGATGCATCATAGAAAGCATCCTATCAGGCTGCATCACAGCCTGGTATGGCAACTGCTCGGCCCAAGATCGTATGAAACTGCAGAGAGTCGTGAATACAGCCCAGTCCATCACACAAAACCGCCTCCCATCCATTGACGCTGTCTACACCTCCCGCAGCCTTGGGAAAGGGGGCAGCATAATCAAAGACCCCTCCCACCCGGGCTATTCTCTTTTCCAACCTTTTCCATCGGGCAGGAGATACAAAAGTCTGAGAACACGCACTAACTGATTCAAATCAGCTTCCTCCCCGCTGTTACCAGACTCCTGGTTGACCTTCTTATGGACTGAACTGATCTCTGCACGCATCTTGGCTACTGAGTAGCACCACACTCCGCATGCTTCACTCAACGTCTGTGTATTTACATTGTGTATTTATCGTACGTCATGTATGGAACGGTCTGCTGGACTGTACGCAGAATAATACTTTTCACTGTACCTCGGTACACGTGACAATAAATCCAAATCCAAATCCTAATCCTTCAGTCATCAAAGTCCTTTATGTCTGGAATGCACGCTTTAAACCTGACCTGAGGTGTTGCTTGAAACCTATCTATTTGACTAATCTTTTGATTATCTGTCCTAATATCACTGACTTGACTCTGATTATGCCCCGACAAAATACCTTGGGATGGTTTACTCTGAGAAGGGTGCTGGATAAATGCAAGTTGAAGAAAAAAAAACCCTCAGCTTTAAAATACACCTTATGTAGCCTGTGGAGTTTCTGTTATTTTGCAGTTGACAGTTTGAGAATTTTGTCCAATTGATCATACTGGCTGGAAAATCATGGACTTGCATAAGAAGAAAAAGAAAACAGTTCAAATCTATAATCGTTTGATGATATTTTTAATTCGGACGTATTGTTCCCTGGAGTCTTTGATAGTGAAGGCTTTATATCGAAGAATAATCAAAGGTTTGTAGCCACAGAAATGTTACCAAATTGCTTCTGAGGTAATGAAACAACGGCAAGAGATGTGATTAGCAGGCTCTACTCTGTTAGCTGTCTCATTTTGATTGACTAAATGGCTTGCCAAGATATTATTCAACACCCCATTTACCTTCTGATGATCAACAAGATGATACAGAAGTTTCCAGAGGAATGCGCATGGTACAACGCAATGAGATGGTCTCTTTCCCTCTATCGGCAGGCAGGATGCTGTTGATACAGGTGAGTGGTCACTTTTGTCAGCGCGAGCATCCACCTTTTAGGCCATGGACCTGCTGAATATTGAGCTCAAGCGCACGGCTCATTGAATCTCATTTTAGAATCATAGAATGGTGAAAGCACAGAATGTGACTGTTCGGCACATCGTGTATGCGCTGCTTCCCGACCACCTCAACTAGTCTCACTCCCCTGTCTTTGCCCTGCAGCTCCTCAAATCTTATTCCTTCAGATAACCGTCCGACTCCCTTTTGCAAGTCACGATTGAATCTATCTCGGTCACACTCGCAGGCAGTTCATTCCAGATCCCAACCAGTCGCCTTGCGAAAACCTTTTTTCCTCAAGTTGCCTCCGTCTCTTTTATCGGTCACTTTAAACTGGTGTCCTCTCACCCCAGTTTCACCAATCTATACACGTAACTGCAGTCCCTAATCCATTGGAGCATTCTTGCCAACCTTTTCTTCACTTGTTCTTCCCTTTAAGAAGGAAATAGATACATTCCTAGACTCTCAAGATGTCAAGGGGCATGGGGGGAGTGCTGGAGCATAGTGTTGAGATAAAGGGTTAGTTATGATCATATTAAATGGTGGAGCAGGCTCAGGGGGCCAAATGGCCTACTCTTGGTTCTATTTTTTTATATTTCTAATGCCATCGCTTATTTCCCAAAGTATGGCGGGGTATTAGTTACAGCCTTAAGGACGCTGTGTGCTACAGACTGAAGTACACCAAGTAGGTCTCCTGCTAAGCCCTGGTAAAAAGCTGAGGTATAGAAGTTCAATGTGATAGTTACCCTCACAGCCGCCGGCAAGGCACAGGGGGTTGCTGGATTGTGGCTCCAGTTGCTGCTAGACTATACGACACATTAAAGCCAACACGCGGGAACAGAAACCAATGAAAATCGCTTATTGTCACAAGTAGGCTTCAATGAAGTTACTGTGAAAAGCCCCTAGTCGCCACATTCCGGCGCCTGTTCGGGGAGGCTTTTATGGGAATTGAACCGTGCTGCTGGCCTGCCTTGGTCTGCTTTCAAAGCCAGCGATTTAGCCCTGTGCTAAACAGCCCCTCTTATTGTTGGCCATCATCACAAGAGGATTTAAGGATAAGAGACGTCTTACTGCAATTATAGAGAGCCTTGGTGAGACCGCACCTGGAGTATTGTGCGCAGTATTGGCCTCCTTACCTAAGGTTAGATACACTTTCCACAGAGGGAATGCAACAAAGATTGACCAGTCTATACCCTGGGATGGAAGGCTTGTCCTATGAGGAAAGGTTAAGTGGGCCGGGCTTTATTCTCAGGAGTTTAGGAGAATGAAAGGTAATGGGCGCGATTCTCCGCTCCCGCGACTAAGTGCCCACGCCGTCATGAACGCCGTCGAGTTTCACCACGGCGCGAAACGGCCCCGATCGCGATCGATTCAGGGCCCGAAAATGGGCCAGGAGCGGGGCCGCGAGGAACTCGGGGGGGGGGGGTGTGGCGCGAAAGCAGCGTCGTAAGCGCGCGACGCCGAATGACACGGCGCTGCTCCATAAATGGCGTGATCCGCACACGGAAGGACCCAGGAGGAGGAGAAGGAGGAGAGATGGCTGAGCCCCGACGAGCCGCATCGAGGTGCCAGGACACGGACCTGGACACCCTCGATGAGGTTGAAAACCAAAGGGCTACCCTCTGCCCAAGACGTGGGCATCGCCAGCCGTCCAGCACGGTGAGGCGCGGTTGGGCGTGAGGTTGGCACCGCAGTCAGTGCTGTGGGGCACACCCCCCGGTCCGGGGAGCAGTGTCGGTAGAAGCTGCACGACCTCACTCGGGCTGCCAGGGTAAGTGCCACGAGGGTGCCCCCGGGTCACACCCAACCCCACCCCACCCCCCCGGACACGAGGGGGGGGGGAAGTGGGGTGGGGAAGTGGGTGGGGGGGGGTTCAGGGTGCACAACGTTGTGCTTGACCCACATGAGCACCGGGACCCCCCCTGGAGAGATGCCATGGCGTGGCTCCAACTGTCTCCGCACCCAGCATTAATATAGCCTATATCTGCACGCCCTGATGATACCTGTCTAATTGTGATGCTTTATCCCCCCCCCTCCCCCCACCCCCCAGGACAAGACAGCTCAAAAACCAACGGGAGCCTTTGAGAACCGGGGGGGGGGTTCTCCTGTGCTGCACCCCCTAAATGTTTACGAGCAGAGGGCCCTGGACCTCGCTGGGGGATCCGCCACCCGGGAGGTCGCGACGTGCCAGGTCGGAGGCGCAGACGCAAGTGAGACAAACCTGCATGTCCTCACCGCCCCCCCTCCCCCCCCCCCCCCCAGCCCGGCATCGCCCCCCCTCACACTCTGGCCACTGCACACTCGGTCCCCTCTCCCCTCACACTCTGGCCACTGCACACTCGGTCCCCTCCCCCCTCACACTCTGGCCACTGCACCCTCGGTCCCCTCCCCCCTCACACTCATGCCACTGCACCCTCAATCCCCTCCCCCCTCACACACTGGCCACTGCACCCTCGAGCCCCTCTCCCTCACACTCATGCCACTGCACCCTCGATCCCCTCCCCCTCTCACACACTGCCCCTACCACCACCATACACACGGCCCAGCGTGTCCAACAAACCCCGTATTGTTGTGTTCCCCAGGGCCAGCCGCCGAGCGTCCAGGGTCGTCTCGGCCAAGACACAGCCGACCATCTCCAACCTCAAGCGCACCCAGGGACGCATGCCAGAGGGTGGCAGTTGGTCGGACAGGAGGGCCATCCTCTCAGTATGGGATGCTGGATGGGACGCACATGCGATGGACAGAGAAAATACTGAGGGGCACAGGACGGACAGTGACGATGATGTACAGAGAACGGCCACACAGTCCACGGATTCACCTGGAGGGCAACATGACATGGGCCGCATGTGCCGGGCCATGAGGGGGACCAGGACACACCAGGCTTCCTAACGGACGATGACCTCGAGCTTGCGGCACTGCTGTCTCCCACCCTGTCCACCATCACAAAGACACTCACCTCGGTTGGGCAGATAAGTGATGAGGCTCCCGGGTCACGGTCTGGTGCGCACCCCACAGCCGAGCCGGTTACAGCAGGTGGAGTTTGGAGCAGCCGAGAGGCTGGACGGTCGGAGGGCAGCCCAGGCCCAGCAAACAGCTGCCGTCCAGACGGTTCCCGGGTTCCTGGATGTACTTGACCCACCCGGACAACCGATGCATGTGGACACCGAGGGACTGAATAACGGGATGAGGGCCATCTTCCAGGACCTGCACACGCAGTTGGAGGAGTCCATTCGCGTCCAGGAGCAGGGAGTGGTGTCGGTCATCGCAGCCACCCAAGCCGACACCGCACGGGTGGTGTCCGCGGTGGAGACAATGGGTGAAACGGTTTCGGGCATTGGTCAGGTTCTGCAAGGCACTGGGCTTCACGTGCACGCGTCATCCATGGCCCAGGAGAGGGCTGCCCTCTCACAGGTAGCCATGCGTCAGAGCCAACACGATATTGCCGCCCCTCTGAACTGGGGTCACGCCGTCGGGACTTCGGCCCAACCGGGCCGGGGAATAGCGGGGGTAGCGGAGAATCGCCATTTTGGGTGTCTCGGGCGATTCTCCGGCCTGCACCGCGCAGAACTCGACGGGGCCGATCTCGGCGCTTGGGTGAATCGCGGGAGGGCGTCGGACCGGCGTCGCGGGGAAAAATGGCGCGGCAGGGGATTCTCCCAGCCGGCGCGGCATCGGAGAATCGCGCCCAATCTCATTCAAACAGGGCTCGACGGGGTAGATGGAGGACGGATCCTTCCCCGAGCTGGGGAGTCTATGACCAGGAGACACAGTTTAAAACGAGGGGCAGGTCATTTGGCAATGAGTTGAGGAGGAATTTCCTCACTCAGAGATTAGTGAACCTTTGGAATTCTCTACCCCAAGGGGTTATCGAGGCTCAGTTATTGAGCATGTTCAAGAATTATAGATTTCTAAACATTAAAATTATCAAGAGACACAGAGATAGTACAGGAAAATGGCATTGAAGTAGATCAGCCATGATCTGATTGAATGGTGCAGTGAGTTGAAAGGGCTGAATGACCAATTCCTGCCCCTGTTTCTTAGGTTCTTATGTTCTTAACATCTGTGTGATAGCGTGGCCCCTTTAAGAGGTGATCGTTCACAGGCCACGTGACCCGCCCAGAGCCTATGGGGACGGGAACCTCAGCCTATCGGGTTTCTAGAAGTGGACCTGGTTGTTGGGGTATCGTCAAACTTAGCTTGTGAGTCAAGGGAAGTAGACCTGTGTTGGAGTTCTTCTTAGTTAAATAAATCAGTGTTGTGATTTTGCACTGCCCCATCGCTTTGCATCGCGCTTTAACATTGGTGACGAGAATAAAAGGAAATCATCGAAAATTGGAATGGGGGCAAGTGTCACCTCCCATAATCCTAAACAGGTAAAGGATCGTCAGTAGTCCAATAGAGATATCACCATTCGGAAAAATTGACCCGTTTGATCCAGAGGTTGAAAGTTGGGTCCATAAGTCAAAAGGCTTCAATACTTTTTCATCACATTAGAATATAAACAGAAAATAATATTACTCAGAGTTTGCAGCCTACAAACATACAACCTTATTACCTAAGAGAAATTTGTTTACATATCTGCTCTTGTATCTCTCCCTGACTGTTTGGGGGGGCCTATATAGTACTCCCAACAATACAATTGCCCCCTTTTTGTTTCTATGTTCTACCCATATGGCCTCATTTGAGGAGCCTTTTAAGATATCATCCCTCCTCGCTGCAGTAATTGACTCCTTGATTGATATTGTGACACCACCTTCTCTGTAACCCCCCCATCTATCCTGAAGATTCTATATTCTGGAATATTGATCTGTCAATCCTGCCCTACCCTCAACCCTCTGTGATAGTAATAATATCATGTTCCCATGTGCTAATACACACCCTCAACTGATCTGCCTTACTCGCAAGACTCCTTGCATTAAAATAAATGCCATCCAGTCTTGCCATACTACTCCCTGTGCCTAACATGCACAGGTTTCCAGACTGGCTTGGTTTTTCTTCTCTATTTGGCTCCACATCACCCCTTCTCTGCCTCCTTCTTCTGACTGGTGGTCACCCATTCCCTCTCTGACTGCACTTCCTTCAGCTGTGGGGTGACCATGTCTAAAAACTTGACATCCATGTAACTCTCAGCCTCAAGGATGCCCCTCAGCGCCTCCAACCGACGCTCAAGCTCCGAAAGCAGGAGCTCAAGTTGGTCACACCTGTGGCATTTTCCGCATACATGGTCACCCAGACTTCAAGGAGTGTCTACGAATTCCCACATGCTGCAGGTGGTGCAACATACAGGACTGAGCTCTCCTGCCATAACTTTAGTTAAAAGACGCTTACTTTAAATTTATGCCCAGAGGAAATTTATGTGGAACTTTTACCTTAATGTAGCTTTAAAGTGGAGAAAACAACTTACCCACAACCTACCTGTCAGCTCTTTCCCTTGTACTGGTATCACTTTTCAGTAATTGATGCCAACTCTTCCGGTGCCACTGAGTGATGGGAGCGCTCTGCACCGCCCCCTGTTCCCTGTTCCTGCTGCTGTCACTTAATCTTATCATCCAAGGGTGGGATTCTCCGACCCCCCACCGGGTCGGAGAATCGCCGGGGGGCGGCGTGAAATCCTGCTCCCGCCGGCCGCCGAATTCTCTGGCGCCAGAGAATTGGAATTGTGCGGCGCCGGTCGGTGGCCGCTCGTTCTATGCAGGCCCCGCCGGCGTAAATTGGACTAGGTCCCTTACCGGTGGGACCTGGCGGCACGGGCGGGCTCCGGGGTCCTGGGGGGGGGCACAGGGCGATCTGGCCACGGGGGTTGCCCCCACGGTGGCCTGGCCCACGATCGGGGCCCACCGATCCGCGGGCGGGCCTGTGCCGTGGGGGGCACTCTTTTCCTACGCGCCGGCCGTGTCGGCCTCCGCGATGGCCAGCGCGAAGGTGAACCCCCCCCTGCGCATGCGCGGGGATGACGTCAGCATTCGCTGATGCTCCCGCACATGCGCAGACCCGCGCCGGTCTGCGGAGTCCCTTCGGCCCCGGCTGGTGCGGCGCCAAAGGCCTTCCACGCCGGCCGGCGGGGCGCCAACCACTCCACCGCCGGCCTAGCCCCTGAAGGTGCGGGGGATTCCGCACCTTTGGGGCGGCCCGATGCCGGAGTGGTTCACGCCACTCCGTCCCACCGGGACCCCCTGCCCCTCCGGGTACGGGAGAATCCCACCCTATATTCCTCGGTCATTTATACATATTGATTTTATACATTCCCTCCTTCCTCCTCTTTCCCAAATTCTCACTGTCTCCAAGCTCCCAATCACGCCACTTTGTTCAGATGCCACTCTGTTTCAGAATCACGCTGTTCAGATATCTAAAGCTGGAGTGAAGCCAGGCGTTGAATGGCCCTGGTAGAACTCAAACTGAACATCAGTGAGCAGGTCATTGATAAGCAAGAGCCGCACTGCTGATGACCCCACCACTTTCCTGATGATCGAGAGTAGACTGATGGGATGGTAATTGGCTGGGTTGGATTTATCCTGTTCGTGCGTACAGGATATACCTGGGCAATGTTCCACATTACCGGGTAGATGCTAATGTTGTAACTGTACTGGAACAGCTTGGCTAAGGGTCCGGTAAGTTCTGAAGCACAAGTCTCAGTACTATTCCGGAATACTGTCAGGGCCTTTGCAGCATCCAGTGCCCTCAATCGTTTCTTGATATCACGTGGATTGAACTGAATTGGCTGTGATGTTGGAGACGTCTGGAGGAGGCTGAGTTGCATCATCCACTTGGTACTTCTGGCTGTATCTTTGCACTGATGTGGTGGGCTCCCCCATCATTGAGGATGGGGATATTTGTGGAGCCTCCTTCCCCAGTGAGTTGTTTAATTATCCACCACCATTCATGGCTGGATGTGTCAGGACTGCAGAGCTTAGATCTGATCTGTTGGTTGTGGAATCACTGAGCTCTGTTTATTACTTTCTGCTAATGCTACTTGGACATGCTAGTGCTGTAGCTTCACAAGGTTGACAGGGGAGGGGGGGGGAGAGGGGGGGGGGAGGGGGGGGAGAGGGGGGGGAGGGGGGGAAGAGGGGGGGTCGGGGGGGGAGAGGGGGGGGAGGGGGGGGAGAGGGGGGGAGGGGGGGGAGAGGGGGGGGAGGGGGGGGAGAGGGGGGGGAGAGGGGGGAGGGGGGGGGGGTCAGGATTTAGGATTTCCGTGCCATTTCGGCCACAATGAAGAGATTCTCAGGTTTTGAGCAACACTTCACTTCACAATACAAGTTCTCTCCTTTCCTTTCAAAGGATAATCTGGGGCATAGCATGAGACAGATGTGACAATTTGTAAGCTGCATTTAAGCAGTTCTCCCCAACACGTTGTTCGCTATTTTTGGCTGACAAAATAAAAACCATTCAAGCAAACAGATTGCTGAAATTTGTGGAAGTCTGCTGGAACTGTATGACAGGCCTGCTAAAATACCTCGGAATTGCATTCACTCGAGTGCAATTTCTGCTTGCCTTCTGCGATTTCCCATCAAGACGTTTTCTTAGATGGAAGCACTTTCCCCCCTTGGTGCACTCCTGAAGCAATTCTACCAAATTGGGCCGCAACACATTGCATGTATAGGATCTTTACTGTATTAAAATGTCCCAGGTGCACTACGGGAGTGTTCCCAAACAGAATGTGACACCGGGCCCCAAGAAGAGATATGAGGATAGGTGACAGAAAACTTGGTCAAAGAAGTAGATTTTTAAGCTGTTCCTATGCTGTCGCTGGGTCAAAATCCTGGAACTCCAGCCCGAACTCTGACCTACAGCGGTTCAAGAAGGTGGCTCACCGTCACCTTCTGAAGGACAATTAGGGATGGTCACTAAATGTTGACCTAGCCAGCGACGGCCACATCCTTTGAATGAATTTTTAGAAACATATGGTGAGGTAAAGGGGTGGAGAAGTTTGAGGAGGGAATTCCGAATTCGAGACCCTAAAGTTGAGGCAGCTGAAAGAAAGACCACCGACATGGGACTGATAAAGATAGGAAGTGGCCGAGAAGTCTAAATTGGAGGAAGATTTAATTATGGTGGGTTGATGAGGTGGAGGCGGTTACAGAGATAAGGGGCGGGATTCTCCCCAACCCGGCAGGGTGGGCGGTCCCAGCGCCGAGGATTGGCGTGAACCACTCCGGTGTCGGGCCGCCCGGAAGGTGCGGAAGATTGGGCTAGGTCAGCGCCGGTGGGGTTTGCGCCATGCAAACTGGCGTGGGAGGGGCTTGGCGCCGCGGCAACCAGTGCCAAAGGGCCTCCGCCGGCTGGCACGAGTTGGTGCATGCGCGGGAGTGCTAGCGTGTGCTGGCATCATCCCAGCGCATGCGCAGGGGGGTTTGTCTACGGACCGGCCACAGCGGAGGTCCACAGCAGCCGGTGCGGAGAGAAAGACCCCCACGGCACAGGCCCGCCTGCGGATCGGTGGGCCCCGATCGCCGGCCAGGCCACCGTGGGGGCACCCCCCGGGGCCAGAACCCCCGGGCCCCCCCGAGGACCCTGGAGACCGCCCGCAGAGCCAGGTCCTGCCAGTAAGTACCAGGTCTAATTTACGCCGGCGGGACCAGCCTAAAACGGGTGGCCGGGGGTGCCGCTGCTACGGCCGGCGACCAACGCGGTGCGATTCACGCCCCCGCCAAAACCCCAGCACCGGAGAATTCGGCAGCCGGCGGGGGCGGTATTCACGCCGTCCCCCGCCGTTTGGTCAGATAATCCCGCCCAAGGAGGGGTGAGGCCATGGAGGGATTTGATAATAAAATGGGAATTTTTAAATCGAAATGTTGGTGGACTAGAATCCATAGAATACCTGCAAAAGGAGACCATTCGGCCCATCGAGTCTGCACCGGCCCTCTGAACGAGCACCCCCTCCCCAGGCCCACTCCCCCACCTTATCCTGGTAACACCATAACCCCACCCAAGTTAAATGTCTCTGGACATGAAGGGACAATTTAGCCTGACCAATACACAAACATGGGGAGAACGTGCAAACTCCACACAGACCGCCACCCAAGGCTGGAAATAAACCCGTATCGCTGGCACTGTGAGCCAGCAGTGCTAATCATAGTGCCACCGTGCCATCAGAGAAGGTCATCGAGCATGAGAATGATGGGAGGGGCAAATAGGTTTGGTACAGGTCAGAAATGAGGCAGTGTAGTTATCGATGAGGTCAAAGATGAGCAACCGTCTATGAGAGCAGTCTCATTAACTCTAGAGATGGTGAGGGCAATACAGTAGCGCAGCGGTTAGCATAGCTGCCTCAGGGCGCCGAGGTCCCAGGTTCGATCCCGGCTCTGGGTCACTGTCCATGTGGAGTTTGCACATTCTCCCCGTGTTTGCGTTGCTTTCATCCCACAATCCAAAAGATGTGTAGGTTAGGTAGATTGGCCACGCTAAATTGCCCCATAATTGGAAAAAAAATAATTGGGTACTCTAAATTTATGAAACAGTTGAATGGGGGTTGGGGGGGCGGGGGGGGATGTCCAACAGCGGATAAGTTGAGGCAAGGGCAGATTTGGAAAGAAGCCATCCTGGAGATAGAGAGGACGAGGGGGTCAGAAACTCAGAACAGGGTCATAGGGTTCCGAGGTTTCAGAAAGGCTGCTTCAGGCTGAGATGGTTACCAGGGAGAAGGATGATAACAAAGGGATAGAATTTGAGACAGTGTCTGAAGACAGTGGTTTTGACCTTCGCAATGTTTAGTTGGAGGAAGTTAGGGCTCATCTAGGATTGGATAGTGGCCAAACATTCTGACAACAGAAAAGCAATGGATGTTTCGAGCGAGGTAGTGATCAGGTGCAACTGGTTTTCATCAGCTTACTTGCAGAACTTGGCTTCATGAACAGGATTTTCCCTTTCCAGCAATGAACAGACTCGTAGTGGAAGGCCCAAAGCAAGGGCCACAGGCTCACTATTTTATACTTAAAGGCTTTCCAACAGATGACATTTAGTGAGAAGCTGAAGGAAATTAGTATTAGCAGAGAGATAGTTTCAGGGAAATTAATGGGATTGAAGACATAAAATTTCCAGGGCCTGAAAATCTTCACCCCAGAGTACTTAAGGAAGTGGCCCTAGAAATAGTGGCCATTTTCCAAAATTCTTTGGACTCTGAAAATGAAATGAAAATCGCTTATTGTCACAAGTAGGCTTCAAATGAAGTTACTGAGAAAAGCCCCTAGTCGCCACATTCCGGCGCCTGTTCGGGGAGGCTGTTACGAACCACTCTGGAGTGGTTCCTACAGATTGGAGGATAGCGAATGTAACCCTGCTCTTCAAAAAGGGAGGTAGAGAGAAAACATGGAACTATAGACCAGTGAGCCTAACGTCGATAGTAGAGAAGTTGCTAGAGTCCACTACCAATGTTTTCATAGCACAGTATTTGGAAAGCAGTGGAATAATCAGACAAAGTCAGCATGGATTTCCGAAAGGGAAATCATACTTGACAAACCTACTGGAATTCTTTGAAGATGTAACTAGTAGGGTTGACCAGGGGACCCGGTGGATGTGATTTATTTAGACTTTCAGAAGGCTTTCGACATGGTCTCACATAGCAGATTACTATGTAAAGTTTAAGCGCGTGGGACTGCGGGTAGTGACTTGAGGTGGATAAAAGGTTGGTTAGCAGACAGGAAGCAAAAAGTTGTAATAAATGGGTCTTTTTCCAATTGGCAGGCAGTGACTAGTGGAGTGCCGCAGGGGTTTGTGCAAGGGCCACAACTGATCACGTTATACATTAATGATTTGGACAAGTTAATGATTTGGACGAGGGAACTAAATGCAGCATTTCCAAATTTGCAGATTATACAAAGTTGGGTGGGAGGGTGAGCTGTGAGGAGGATGCAGAGATGCTTCAGTGTGATTTGGACAGGCTGAGTGAGTGGGCACCTGCATGGCAGATGCAGCATAATGTGGATAAATGTGAGGTTATCCACTTTGGTATCAAAAATAGAAAGGTAGGTTATTGTTTGAATGGGTGTAAATTGAGCGAGGTGGATACACTGCGAGACCTTGGGGTCCTCGTGCATCAGTCGCTGAAAGTAAGCGCGCAGGTACAGCAGGCAGTAAAGACGGCAAATGGTATGTTAGCTTCCATAGCGAGAGGATTTGACTATAGGAATAGAGATGTTTTACTGCAATTGTATAGGGCATTGGTGAGGCCACACCTGGAGTATTGTGGGCAGTTTTGGTGTCCTTATCTGAGGAAGGATGTTCTTGCTATGGAGGGAGTGCAGCTAAGGTTTACCAGGCTGATTCCTGGGATGGCGGGACTGTCATATGAGGAGAGACTAAGTCGGTTAGGATAATATTCATTGGAGTTCAGAAGAGTGAGGAGGGATCTCATAGAAACTTATAAAATCCGAACAGGATTAGACCGGGTAGATTCAGAAAGAATGTTCCCAATGATGGGGTGTCCAGAATGAGGGGTCATAGTTTGAGGCTAGGGGGTAAACTTTTTAGGACTGAGGTGAGGAGAATTTTGTTCACCCAGAGAGTGGTGAATCTGTAGAATTCACCACCACAGAAAGTAGATGATTATGCAATTTCAAAAAGGAATTAGATGTAGCTCTTGGGCTAAAGGGATCAAGAGATATAGGGAGAAGGTGGGATCAGGGTATTGAACTTGATGATCAGCCATGATCATAATGAATGGATGAGTAGGCACAAAGGCTGGATGGCCTCTTCCTGCTTCTATTCTCTAAGCATATTTCTAAGTGTTTTTCCCAGGACAAGTTTAAATGTCATAATTGAATGCTGCTTGACAAATTAAATATGTTTTTCATGCAGTGATGAAACAAAGGAAGTATTAAGTAGTTTTGATGGATTTTATTTGTATTGGTAAACATTAGAAATAAGATTTAGTTTAAGTGGGTTTATTTTAATATTTTGTGTAGGGTCTGGTTTAGCACACTGGGCTAAATCGCTGGCTTTTCAAGCAGACCAAGGCAGGCACGGTTCGATTCCTGTACCAGCCTCCCCGAACAGGCACTGGAATGTGGCGACTAGGGGCTTTTCACAGTAACTTCATTTGAAGCCTACCTGTGACAATAAGCGATTTTCATTTTCGTTTCATGAAGGAGGAAGTGTAAAACTTATATTTAGATTCATATTGGACAAAGATGTTTGTATGGCTGGGGTTTGGTTCAGTTCCAACTATGCTTCTATTGTGCTTCGAGAAGGTTGCGGCCTGAAGAGTAAATAGAGACTGGCAGAAGTTGCAATTGTTGCTTAGCAACTGGGGGCCATTTAAGGTAGGAAGGCTTTTTGTTCTTAGTTTAACTGGAAACCAGGACAGTTGAAACTAGGACGGGGGTGTGAAAACTCTCAACTCTGCCAGGGAGAAGCTGGACAGGACAACGAAGCCGCAAAGAGGCAGACTTTCCAAATAGCAGGACAGCACGGTGGCACAATGGTTAGCATTTCTGCCTCACGGCGCTGAGGTCCCAGGTTCAATCCCGGCTCTGGGACACTGTCTGTGTGGAGTTTGCACATTCTACCCGTGTTTGAAAATGAAAATGAAAATCGCTTATTGTCACAAGTAGGCTTCAAATGAAGTTACTGTGAAAAGCCCCTAGTTGCCACATTCTGGCGCCCATTTGGGGAGGCTGGTACGGGAATTGAACCGTGCAGCTGGCCTGCTTTAAAGGCCAGCTCTTTAGCCCTGTGCTAAACCAGCCCATGCGTGGGTTTCGCCCCCACAACCCAAAGATGTGCAGGGTAAGTGGATTGGCCATGATAAATTGCCCTTAGTGTCCAAAATTGCCATTAGTGTTGGGTGGGGTTGCTGGGTTATGGGGTTAGGGTGCGCGGTGTTGACCTTGGGTAGGGTGCTCTTTCCAAGAGCCGGTGCAGACTCGATGGGCCGAATGACCTCCTTCTGCACTGTAAATTCTATGAAATCGTAACTCAAAACCGGAAGTGCTGGGGCCCGTATCCGCAGCTAAAACTGTGTGAACTACTCTGGGTCTGTGCTAGTCCCTGCAGGTCATTGAATCAGCTCATCTTTTCTGCAGGAAACTCCAGAGTAAAACGCTAGCATTTTTATGCCGGCGTGGGGGCATAGTCCTATTTTGGGAGAATTCAGCCCCCAGTGTCCAGTGTTTCCAACTTCCCCTCCTGGATTTATTTTTTTTGACTGTTGTACAAACTGCTTACAATTACTTTAGCTATCGATTCCCAGACGATATGGAAATGACATCAAATTTTTGATTTACCTTGGAAGTCTGCTTTCCCACTTTAAGTCTGGTTGTTGCAACTGCCTCTTTCGCTCACAACACTTTCTCTGTTTTTCGCTTGAACTCTCCTGAACAATACCTTTATCTCTTTTTACTTAACTTCAATCTTAAGGCATTCTTTCTGCCCCCGTTTCCTAGTTATCTGGACTGCATCTAGCTATTTGGGAAGTCTTTTTAAAAATAAATTTGAAGTACCAAATTCATTTTGAAGTACCAAATTCAAACCGGAGCACCCGGAGGAAACCCACGCACACACGGGGAGGATGTGCAGACTCCGCACAGACAGTGACCCAAGCTGGAATCGAACCTGGGACCCTGGAGCTGTGAAGCAATTGTGCTATCCACAAGGAGTACGTGCATGCGCACGGCGGCAGCCTCCAGCGGCCGATCTGAGCGCCATAGCGGATTGGACTGCGGAGGCAGATTGAAAATGTAGAGCCCCCACCCACCCCGATCAGCCGCGCGCCCGAACATCCAACCACGCGGATCTGTCCCCCGGCCGCCTATAAGGCCCCTTCCGGTGTCCGATCCCCTCGTCCCCCACCGGGGCGGCCGCGGACTGAGTCCGCAGCCACCACGCGAGCATCCCGACCGGCAAGAGGTGGTAAGATCCACGCCGTCAGAAACTCGCCCAGTCGGGAGCGGAGGGTCGGTGGGAGGCCTCTGGCAATGGCTCCCCGGCAGCGTGGAGTACTCGGGTCCCGGAGAATCGCCGGTGTCAGGCTACGGAGAATCCAGCTCTGGATTTTTTGTTAAAAGTTTTGTTTAAAAAAGCCATTTGGAAAATCCAAACTGGAATTTGGAATGCAAACCACTGATGAAAAGCAGTGTTGTGAAAGACGATTTTAAAGCATGTTTCCTGGAATTGATGTTTGGAAACTCTCATGTGACCACAATCTAGGGAGATTTTGGGGATAACTCCATCGTCTCGCAATTGGGTTCAGAGCAGAATGTATGTAAGTAACCATTAGACTTACCAATGTATAAATATTCACATGAATTAAAGTACTTTATCCAGTGGATAAAGCACTCTTCTGCATTAAACGGTGTTGAAAATCTGATTTAATCAGCCATCTGCACACTGTGCTGTGATTTATTCATTGGTTTAAAGTCCAGAGATCTACAGAGCCTTTGAAAATAACAGAGAAAGGTAATGATGATAGCAGATCTGTCGGCGAATAGGTAACATTTTATGTATCTGTTAGCATGGATGCCAGAATTCCAGGGTCAGCAGCTTAGTGGAATAGGATTGATACAGAGGTGATGTGGCTTACTGACATGAGAAAAATAGAGAGGACATGAGAAAGACAGGAAATGAGCTAAAGAAATGTTGCAAAACAAAATGAGCTTCATTTCATAAATACGGGTTTCTCAGTAAATTTATGCCCATGGATTCTGCCAGATTTTATGAAGTGTAGTTTAAACATTATGGGAAGACACAACTATAGCTGCCAAATTTTCAATTTCAAATACCTTTGTTAATATTTCTTTCATAACAGGTTCAATTACAAGTTTCAATAATGTTTCACGTTTCCATTAATCCAAAGACTTTTTTAATAAAGCTGTGCTTTTTCAGAAGCTTAATCATTTTTCTATTGCCAGAAGTGTCCTTTTCACTTATACTAATTTCTTGGTGTATTTTCGCAATGAAATGTGACTTTTATCCCAGTTGCAGCTGAGCATTGATTTGAGAGGGGGTTAATAATGGATTTGGAGCTTTGATACGTATCGAGAGGAATGTGAAATAAATGGAGCATAAATATACCCCAAAGATGATATGTGACAGAGAGAATTGAGTTGACCTTAGACTTCTCTTCATTATTGTTTTTGTCTTCTGGTTCATATAGAAAATAATTGCTGCCCAGTACCATAACTAGGGCACAGCTTTGTAAGTCATAGCAGACAAACTAATCCCCTATATGGCATTACCATTCAATCCACTCTCTGCTTTGTTTTCTCATAGTGCATGTGGGATAAGGGCAGGGAGACCAACCATCCTCTAATTTACAGATTGTTCTATAATTAAATTGGGGCTCAGTTGGGTTCAATTCTCGTAGCGGCCGAGTTAATCCATTAAGTTATCCTTCTCAACCTTGACCCTCTCCCCCTCAAAAGGGAAAAGCAGCCTGTGGTCCTCAGCAATGATGGAAACTTTCATATCCTATGTGAGTCCACTGTTCCATGCCCTGGACTGCATGCATCAGGTTTTGCACTTAACCTGTGCACGTGCAATAACCTCTCCCCCCCCCCCCCCCCCCCTATGTCTGCCCTTTTGGAGCTCCTGATGAATACTCCTGTCCCCTCCAGCTACCACACAACTGCCCCCTAATTGACCCCCATGCCAGAGTGCTCCTTATTTTCCTCCGGGGGGGGGGGGGGCAGCACGGTAGCACAGTGGTTAGCACAGTTGCTTCACAGCTCCAGGGTCCCAGGTTTAAATCCCGGTTTGGATCACTGTCTGTGTGGAGTCTGCACCTTCTCCCCGTGTCTGCATGGGTTTCCTCCGTGTGCTCCTGTTCACTCCCACAGTCCAAAGATGCGCAGGTTAGATGGATTGGCCATGGTAAAATTGCCCTTAATGTCCAAAAAGGTGAGGTGGGGTTACTAGTTTACGGGGCTAGGGTGGAGGTGTGGGCTTAAGTGGGGTGCTCTTTCCAAGGGCCGATGCGGACTCAATGGGCTGAATGGCCTCCTTCTGCACTGTAAATTCTATGGGATTTGGTCACCCTGTATAAATGATTGATGCCAACTGTTTAATGTGCTAATGAGACGTAGCATACATCATGACCTTGAACTCTCTTGTCGGCCCCATGGCAAGGAAACCACAATAAGTTGTTTCTTAATAAAGTTAACATTTTCCTACCTCACCCGAACCCTTAAATATTCTGAGTTTGCACAACGAGACCAAGAATATTACATGGTGGCAACGATAGAAAGAACGAGCACAAAAAGGTTTCTGCCATTATCGGAAAGCCTTGAGTAGGTTAGGGGTCTCGATCACGCTGAAGGGTAGCAGAACACATGCCGGAAAGTTACCAGATATAGCACCGCATCAGACTTTGCAGTGTAGCTGGGTAGCGAGCGGATCAGTACACTGTTGTACATGATGAGTGGGTGTGCAGATGATATTCTGGACATGCAAGAAATCGACAAAGGCAAAGATATGTACAATGAAGGAATAATAGGGGCAGCACAATGGCACAGTGGCTAACACAGCTGCCTCACAGCACCAGAGACCCGGATTCAATTCCAGCTTTGGGTCACTGTCTGTGCGGAGTCTGCACCTTCTCCCGTGTCTGCGTGGGTTTCCTCCGGGTGCTCCGGTTTTCTCCCACAGTCCAAAGATGTGCAGGTTAGGTTGATTGGCCGTGATAAAATATCCTTTAGTGTCTAGGGATGTGCAGGTTGGGTTACAGGGATCGGGCAGGGTGGACGAGGGAGTGGACATGGGTAGAACGCCCATTCAAAAGTCAGTGCAGATTCAGTGGGCCAAATGGCCTCCTTTTGCACTTTAGGGATTCTATGATTCTGTGAATATGTCCTTGTCAAACAGGTGAAGTTCAAACAGCATACACAGTAATAAAGGGAAAATACTGATGCATTTATCTTGGAAAATCTCAGCAAGTCCGGCAGCATCTGTAGGGAGAGAAACGAGCTCATGTTTCGAGTCCGATGACTCTTTGTCAAAGTCATCGGCCTCGAAACATGAGCTCTTTTCTCTCCCTACAGATGCTGCCGGACTTGCTGAGATTTTCCAGCGTTTTCTCTTTCGTTTCAGATTCCAGCATCCGCAGTAACTTGCTTTTATCCAGTTATTATTTATTATTATTTGATGCATTTATCTTGTAGAGAACTGTGATTACGGAAGCTCAAAATGTGAATTAATCGGGGGCAGAATTGTCGCTGGATTTTTGTATGAACAAGCACTTTGCAGTTGAGTGATGATTTAACCCTAATGAAGGAAATTCAACTGAGCAGAGAAGCAGAGGTCAGGAAGCAAAATCGATCAGTGGTTCGTGTTGACAGGGAGAAACATATCCCCAAGACAACTGGCTCGATGGAGGATGATAAATGTAAAAGCAGAGGAGTGACTTTAAAAAACACAAGGAAGGCAAGAACGGGCGGGACTGTGGCACAGTGGTCACAAAACACACAATCTGCCAGACCTCTAACCTGGAAGGTCAGTCTGGACCAGAGACCAAGTTCACTGTGGATCAGTGGTTGAACAGGTCCTACCTCATTCAAACCAAAAATGGTACAGGGAGATGGATAAGATGTGTGGTTATTGCCACACGGAAGCAATCATCTATGCAGCTGAAACGGTCATCTACACAATCAATCAGACCAGCTACACTGTGTTCCTTACGAGATCCAGATGGTGACCCTGTGTCACCTACAAATTCTCCTCCTTCTTCCAGCAGGTTTGTTTCAAAACAAACCTGTTGGACTTTAACCTGGTGTTGTAAGACTTCCATACATTGTATATGTTGTGTTTACATTGTATATGTTGTGTTGCCCTATTATGTATTTTCTTTTATTCCCTTTTCTTCTCATGTACTTAATGGGGTGAGCTGGCAAGGTGGATACAGAACTGGCAAGGTCATAGAAGGCAGAGAGTCGCAATGGAAGGATGCTTTTCTAATTGGAGGGCTGTGACCAGTGGTGTTCCACAGGGATCAGTGCTGGGACCTTTGCTGTTTGTAGTATATATAAATGATTTGGAGGAAAATGTAACTGGTCTGATTAGTAAGTTTGCAGACGACACAAAGGGTGGTGGAATTGCGGATAGCGATGAGGACTGTCAGAGGATACAGCAGGATTTAGATTGTTTGGAGACTTGGGCGGAGAGATGGCAGATGGAGTTTAATCCGGACAAATGTGAGGTAATGCATTTTGGAAGGTCTAATGCTGGTAGGGAATATACAGTGAATGGTAGAACCCTCAAGAGTATTGAAAGTCAGAGAGATCTAGGAGTACAGGCAACACAGGTGGAGAAGGTAGTCAAGAAGGCATACGGCATGCTTGCCTTCATTGGCCGGGGCATTGAGTATATGAATTGGCAAGTCGTGTTGCAGCTGTATAGAACCTTAGTTAGGCCACACTTGGAGTATAGTGTTCAATTCTGGTCATCACACTACCAGAAGGATGTGGAGGCTTTAGAGAGGGTGCAGAAGAGATTTACCAGAATGTTGCCTGGTATGGAGGGCATTAGTTATGAGGAGCGGTTGAATAAACTCGGTTTGTTCTCAGTGGAACGAAGGAGGTTGAGGGGCGACCTGATAGAGGTCTACAAAATTATGAGGGGCATAGACAGAGTGGATAGTCAGAGGCTTTTCCCCGGGGTAGAGGGGTCAATTATGAGGGGGCATAGGTTTAAGGTGAGAGGGGCAAGGTTTAGAGTAGATGTACGAGGCAAGTTTTTTACACAGAGGGTAGTGGGTGCCTGGAACCCGCTACCGGAGGAGGTGGTGGAAGCAGGGCCGATAGTGACATTTAAGGGGCATCTTGACAAATACATGAATAGGATGGGAATAGAGGGATACGGACCCAGGAAGTGTAGAAGATTGTAGTTTAGCCGGGCAGCATGGTCCTCGGTACATGTGACAATAAACAAATCCAATCCAATCCAATCCAGAGTCTGAGAGATCACCTGCAGGACTCAAATTCCCAATCTCCTCCAAAGGAGCTGAGGACCCATTTTTGTAGACTAGTTAAGCTGCCACAGTTGTTATCCATAAAAGAATAGAAATGGCAGTCAGAGCCTTGGGGGGTGCGGGGGGTGGGGGGGGGGGGGGGTGCGGAATCAGAGACTGGGAGGATGTGCCGCATACGGGATTCATTCTGACTGTGTGACATGTTCATGGAACACAGCATACCTCATCGCAGGAAGTGATGCAGTGTCACACAACCCTGTCTCTCTTAAAGGCCCCTTGGCAAGGAAACCACAGAAACTTGTTTCTTGACAGAGTCGCATTTCCCTCACCGCCACAGACTCTGTAAATACTTGGGGCATGATTTTATAGTCCCCCCCCCCCGAACCCCCCTGCGGAGCTTTTTACAGTGGTGGAGGCAGCTTTCCATTGGCGGCTGGCAGGATATTCCAGTTTCGCCGGTGTCCACGGTGCTTTGCATGGCTTGGTGGTCCTGCCACCGGGGAACCCGCCGCGTGGGGGGGGGGGGGTGTTCCCTTCGGTGGAACCGGAAGATCCCACCATCGGGAAGAGCCGGGAAAAGCCCAACCCAGGTGTTAGCGAAACGAGAATAAGAGTATTACAGCGCACACTCCTCAGCCAATATGGGTTTGCAGCATCTTAATGTGCCTCTGTAATCAACTATTAGAAAGTGTAGTAAGAAGTCTTGCAACACCAGGTTAAAGTCCAACAGGTTTGTTTCGAAACCTGTTTCGAAACAAACCTGTTGGACTTTAACCCGGTGTTGTAAGACTTCTTACTGTGCTCACCCCAGTCCATCGCCGGCATCTCCACATCGTTAGAAAGTGTGCAAGAACATGGGGATTATTCCCTCGGTTTAGTTTTTTTCCAACTGGAGCCTCTGTGTGATAACATACTGGTCCTCAACAGTTGCCATTTCGGAAATCACAGGCCTTTGCCCGCTATTGTCCACAGTTTATGTTATTATCCATGGGTACAATCTTGACAGGCTACAATCCCCTCAGACGTAGCTTTAAGTAGCATCAGCAACAGTGCGACTCGGAGAGTCACTAGCGCTATTCGTGTCTTCAGAATCTCTTAGAGAGTGGCACTGCTGGGCCTGCAAGAAATCCCCTTCACTTGACATTCGATGAACTTGGGTTAGAGGCTGGATGGTATATTTGAATAGCTGAAAAAATTGTGGACTCCCAATCACTGGTAATGCTGACTGAACTGAAACCGCAGCAATTTACTTTACTCGTGGCTCTTTATGGCTGGTATTGCAGAGGAGTTTCAGCCAATTAAGTATAACTTCTGCATCAACCATGCTGATTCAAAATAATTCTGTGGTGGTGGCCAGCTTCTCGTAGCCTGCGAGCTGGAAAAATAAATTGGATATCGTTCCTATGTCTCCGAAGGAATGAATTTTCCTCAGCCCAGTGAAATTTTGTCGCCCTTCAAAGCTAACAATTCTGTTCATTTGAATTTTTGTTCAGAAGAAGTTTCTAAATGGATTGATTTCAATTGGAAATCTTCATTAGGTCACTGATGTCTGAAAGTATTCAAATGTTAGCTGAAGTGAAACTTTCCCTACAATGCGCATTTGCCCTCATTGGCATTCTGTAAGATCATTTTCCAGACATTACGATGAGCTATTGTCCAATTCAGTGCTTTTGTAGCCTTGAAATTCATTGGCATAAAATGGATGATTAATCATCCAACCAGGTGGGTGATATTCCTACACATTCTGTGCTCTAAGTGCGTTGTCCACTTTATTGACAAAGGCTCTGGACAGGCAGCCAGTGCCAGAAAAGGTGTTATGCCCTTTTCATGTGCACTGTGGTGGCATTGTCACTGGACGTGTAATCTAGAGACTTTGGGGAGCTGGGTTTGAATGCTACCATGCCAGGTGGTGAAATTTGCATCCAGTAAACAAAAGGCTGGAATTAAAGGTCTACTGATAACCATGGCACCTGTGTCGATTTTCATCAAAATGCCCCTTTCGGGAAGGAAGGGCTGTTGTCTGGCCTACATGTGACTCCAGACGCAGAGTTGACTCTTAAATGCCCTCTGAAATGGCCTGGCAAGCCATTCAGTTCAAGGGCAATTAATGATGGGCAGCCAGCAATCCCCATATCCAACATATTTTAAAAAAAATATGTAGCCTAAAATCCGCATGAGAAAATTATTATAATAATCTTTATTAGTGTCACAAGTAGGCTTACATTAACACTGCAATGAAGTTACTGTGAAAATCCCCTCATCGCCACATTCCGGCCCCTGTTCGGGTACACTGAGGGAGAATTCAGAATGTCCAATTCACCTAACAAGCACGTCTTTCGGGACTTGTGGGAGGAAACCGGACCGCCCGGAGGAAACCCACGCTGACACGGGGAGATCGTGCAGACTCCGCACAGACAGTGACCCAGCGGGGAATTGAATCTGGGACCCTGGTGCTGTGAAGCCACAATGCTATCCACTTGTGCTACCATGCCGCACCTGAGGCATCTGCTGGAAATCAGCTAAATGTTCGTGCAAATCTGCAGATTGGATGCCGATGATATCACTGAGGCTCCATTGCTATTTTAATTAGAGGCCTGTGTGGCTTTCCTGCCAGCCCAACCCAATGGAATGCTTGCTTAGGTCAAAAGATTTCCAGAAAGATAATGCTAAAAAACAAAAGAAGATTTATACCCCATTGTCTTTAGGTTGATAATGTGGCCCAGAGCATTGGAATAACTATCTGTGCTGTGCTCATTCCTGGTGATTTCGTCACTCAGTAGCCAATTAAATGATTGGATGTGAAGATTTTCTGAAAACAAATTTGAATTTAGTATTTATGGTTTCTAAGGCCTTCCTGGCGGCACAACGTCTTATGGTCTTATGGGTAATGGGGAGAAGGCAGGAGAATGGAGATGAGAAAATATCAGCCATGATTGAATGGCGGAGCAGACTCGATGGGCCAAGTGGCCTAATTCTGCTCCTATGTCTTATGGTCTTATAGCACGATAGCACCGTGGTTAGCACTGTTGATTCACAGTGCCAGGGTCCCAGATTCGATTCCCGTCCTGGGTCACTGTCTATGCGGAGTCTGCACGTTCTCCCCGTGTCTCCGTGGATTTCCTCCGGGCGCTCCGGTTTCCTCCCAGAAGTCCCAAAAGACCTGGGGCGGGATTATCAGACCCCCCCGCCGGGCCGGAGAATCGCCGGGGGGGCGGCGTGAATCCAGCCCCGGCGCCGGTTTTACGGCGGGGGCAGGAATCGTGCCGGTCGGGGGCCGTTGGCAGCGGGCCCCCCCGGCGATTCTCCGGCCCGCGATGGGCCGAGTGGCCGCCCATTGTCAGCGGGTCCCGCCGGCGTAAAATACACCAGGTCCGTACCGGCGGGACCTGGTCCTGCAGGCGGCCTGCGGAGTCCTCGGGGGGTGGGGGGGGGGGGGTGTGTCGCATAGAGATTTGGCCCCGGGGGGGGGGGGGGGGGCATGGTGGCCTGGCCCGCGATCGGGGCCCACCGATCCGCAGGCGGGCCAGTGCTTTCCCTCAGCGCCGACCGGCGTAACGGTCCACCATGGCCGGCGCAGAAAAGGACCCCCCTGTGCAGACGCGGGGATAACGCCAGCACACACTGGTGCTCCCGTGCATGCGGCAACTCGCTCCGGCTGGCGCGGCGCGAACCCCGCCAGTGCCGACTGGCACGGTGCCAACCCCGCCAGCGCCGGCCTAGCCCCTGAAGGTGCAGAGGATTCCGTACCGTCCGGGCAGCCCAATGCCGGAGTGGTTCATGTCACTCCTCGGCGCCGGTACGGCCTGCCCCGCCGGGTAGGGGAGAATTCTGCCCCTGATTTTTAGGTGAATTGGACATTCTGAATTCTCCCTCAATATACCCGAACAGGCGCCGGAGTGTGGCGACTCGGGGATTTCCCACAGTTACTTCAGTGCAGTGTTAATGTAAGCCTACTTGTGATAATAAATATTATTATCATTCACGTAAGACATTTAAGATCAGGCATCATTCACTGAAATCAGATTTTGTTTTACGCTAGTTAGAAAGCCCAGGAAGCTTCTTGAGCATCGGTAGATGTTTAAGAATATAAAGTTTAAGGGAGCTCAAGTTGTGTTGGACTGAAGTGGAAGTAGATGAGATACAATATCCTCCAAGTGGCAATAGTTAAAATATCGAAGCAGAATAAGATAATGCTGTGTACAAAATAGGCAATTTGGAAATTATAACCTGTAACGTCAACTAAAGTTAGGTAGAGAAAGATAATGACGACTGTGGATAATGACTTATGTTAAACATATCCCAGAGGTAAAACAAGAGCTTCACTAATGAAGACAAAACTGCTTAATGCTGCAGCCGGCTTGCTGCTTAACAAATGCAATTTTATGCTTACATTCCCCCAGGGATAACCTTCAAAAAACTATCAATGTTACGTTGAATATAGACTTTGAACTTAACCTTATAGTCTTAGACATGTAGTCAAATTAATGACTGCTACTTACCTCTGGGACATTTTGAATCCCTGTTGCTACTGGCAAGTAAAGCTAAGTTGTGCTTCACTCAGTATTGTGCCCCAGTTCTGCTGTGGTCAGGCCTGGCTTGTGGTGTTCCTGAAATTCATCTGGTTCTTATCAAGTTAATTCACTCAGGCTGAAGACCGAGGCCTGAATTTTTACAATGTCGGTGAGCCAGTCCGCCAGTCTGAAAATGGCAAAACGGGTCAAAATGGCAAAGTCCTTCTCCGAAACACGGCACCCACCATTTTCACAATGATGAAATGGGGCCAGGTTGGAATCTGCGCATACGGCTTTTGCGGAGGCAGTTGTCCGCATAAAACAGCACCTGCCTCCAGCCATGACCGATTTACGTTCGCCAGGAGTGGGACAGAGAATGTGTGTAGGTTGTCCCTGACAAGAGCAGATCTAAACCTTGTGGGATCTTTTGGAGAGATGGGGTATGCTCTTGGAGAAGAACTTTTGATATGGTCCTGGGACACCTTTAGGGGAGGACAGCTGCCACCTTTGGAAGATGCAAGGTGCCCTTTGGGATTGTTAAAAATGGACATGAATATGTGTAAAAAGTGCATAAATTTGTTGGAACTGTTAAGAGGGCTGTCTAGAGGAACTGTCAAGAAGAGCAGTCAAAGCTGTCTCAAGCATCAAAAATAACTTTTTAAAGCAAAAAAAACACATTTATTCACGTGGTGCAGGCATTTCTGGACAGGCCAGCATTTATTGCCTGTTCCTAATTGATGGTGGCAAGCCGCTGCAGTCCATGTGATGTAGGTCCACCAACAGTGCTGTTAGGAAGGGAGTTGCAGGACTTTGACCCAGCGACAGTGAAGGGATAGTTCCGAGCCAGGGCAGTGTGTTACTTGGAGATGGGACATGTGGGTGATGGTGTTCCCGTGCATCGGTTGCTCCTGTCCTTCTAGGTGGTAGAGCTCGCAGGTTTGGAAGGGACTGTTGAAGGAGCCTTGTACACATTGCTGCCACTGTGCATCATTGGTGAAGGGTGTGAATGTTAAAGGTGATGGATGTGGTGCCAATAAAGAGAGCTGCTTTGTCTGGGGTGGTGTTGAGCTTCCTGAATACTGTTGGAGCTGAACTATTCCAGGCAAGTGTCCACAACAACTGTCAAACTTTCAAACAATGTAAAACTATTGCCCTTTAAACCTTTGAAGAAAACTGTGTGAAGTGTTGAAAAAAAGAAGCATTCTGTAGTATTTTGCTTTCTATTGATATAAACCTGAGGATTATCATTACTAGATTTGTGCTGCATGACTAATTTAACAACATTCCATTATTACAATGGACTGCCTTCCACTTCAGAGATTGATTGACAGCTCCAAGTGCTTAAAGATTCTTTGAAGTGGGGCTATGAATTTCAATGCTTGTTTTTATAAGTTGGTACGTACTTGAACAAAATGTTTGTTCTTTTCGGGATTATGTAGTTGAAATAATGTAAATGTAGTGAATGAGGTTTTATAAAGACGAGTTTTTTTAAGAAGGGAGTCTGTAAAAGACACTTGGAACTTTATTTGATTTCATCTCAGCATCGGTCCTGAAGTCTGCGTATGGTGAATACAGAGTGAGTTGGCATTGTAGATGTCAGGGTAAAGGGTGGTGGGTTGGGATAATGGATTGGCATGTGTTGGTACTAGGTTGGTATGGGGCTATAATGGGCCATGAGGATGGGTCGAGGGGCATAGGTTGGCATGGTGTGTATGAGGTGGCTTGCGTTGGCATGGATGGGGCATGGGGAGTGTCTGAGGGGTAAGGGCACCAAGACAGGCCTGCCGCCCAGTCCACCTCTGGGTCCGGCAGCCTCCACACTCATTCCGGGGACACCTGACCTGCCACGGAATAAAATCCCAACTACCGGAGCATTTTCTCCCAGTTCGGGTTCACAGAGTGGGAAAATGTCCCGACTGGGAGCGAAAATTCAGGCCAGAGTCTTGGTTGAGGAACAAAGAACAAAGAAAAGTACAGCACAGGAACAGGCCCTTTGGCCCTCCAAGCCTGCGCTGACCATGCTGCCCGTCTAAACTAAAATCCTCTACACTTCCGGGGTCCGTATCCTCTATTCCCATTCTCTATTCATGTATTTGTCAATATGCCCCTTAAACATCACTATCGCCCCTGCTTCCACCACCTCCTCCGGCAGCGAGTTACAAGCACCCACTACCTTCTGTCTAAAAGACTTGCCTCATACATCTCCTCTAAACCTTGCCCCTTGCACCTTAAACCTATGCCCCTTAGTAATTGACCCCTCTACCCTGGGAAACGGTCTCTGACTATCCACTCTGTCTATGGCCCTCATAATCTTGTAGACCTCTATCAGGTCGCCCCTCAACCTCCGTCGTTCCAGTGAGAACAAACCGAGTTTATTCAACCTTTCATCATAGCTAATGCCCTCCATACCAGGCAACATCCTGGTAAATGCCTTCTGCACCCTCTCTAAAGCCTCCACATCCTTCTGGTAGTATGGCGACCAGAATTGAACAGTATACTCCAAGTGTGGCCTAACTAAGGTTCTATACAGCTGCAACATGACTTGCCAATTTTTATACTCAATGCCCCGGCCAATGAAGGCATGCATGCCGTATGCCTTCTTGACTACTTCTCCACCTGTGTTGCCCCTTTCAGTGACCTGGGGACCTGTACACCTGGATCCCTCTGACTGTCAATACTCTTGAGGGTTCTACCATTCACTGTATATTCCCTACCTGTATTAGACCTTCCAAGATGCATGACCTCACATTTGTCCGGATTAAACTCCATCTGCCATCTCTCCTCCAAGTCTCCAGACGATCTAAAGGAGTTCTTCAAAATGACTGCTCGAGTGAGCACTGACAGCCTTCCTGTCCATGATGAGCTCCTGCCCATGCTTGGTTCGCAGCCTACTGCATGATGACATTTAAGATGTGATCCTCACCTATGGAACCAGCAGAGAGCCTCTCTCTGTCAATGAAACCTCGGGTCAAACAAAGTTATGGCATCACACCAAATCTCTTCTCCATTTTCCTTGTTGCAATACTGCACCTCACCCCCAACAAATTACTCACAGGCATGGAGATAATCTACAGAACAGAGGAGACTGTTCAACCTATGCCACCTTCAAAACAAAACCAAGGCCATCCCAAACTCAGCCACTGAGCATCAGTATGCTTGTGAGTGCGCACACTCAGAAAGTGAGCTCCAGGCCATTGTCGATCCTTTCCCCGAAGCAGATGAGAAAATGGGCCTTTCGCTCAACACTCAAAAAACTACAGTCCTCCTTCCAAACTGTTCCCGCAGTAAAAAACCTCCCCATTGTTGAATAAGGTCAATGGCGAGATCCTGGAAAGTGTGCACCATTTTCCATATCTTGGGAACCTCATCTCGATGAAGGTGGACATTCATGATGAGATTTATCGTCGTCTCCAATCCGGCAGCTCATGAGTGCCTGGAGAAGGCTCATTTGGGAGAGGCAGCAAAGACAGCAAGAGACTTCTTTGGGAGCATGCAGCGGCAAAGTGCACAAACCCCCAAACACCTCATCAGCCTGACCCTTTAAACACCATCTGCCCCCATGTGGCAGTGTCTGCACATTACACATTGGACTGATCAGCCATCTTGGAACTCATCGAACCAGAGTGGGAGCAAGTCGTCCTTAATCCTGAGAGACTGCCTAAGGGAACAATAAAAAAATCCATGAACTGTGTTCACGATTATGTACCGCTACTCACACGGGGTGCAGGTATAGGGAGAGGAGCTGGTGTTGCTGCTTGGGAGCCCAATCAAAACTGTTGAAATGAACCATGGCAATTAGAGTGCATTATCAAGATTCTACTCTGAACAGAGTTGAAAAAGTAGTCATTGCATCGTAGTTTGCAACCTGACTTAACAGTAACTTTCACACTGCCGGATCTGTTGCGAGATTAATTTTTGAGGTCCATTACTGCACACGTGTAATTCTGAGAAGTGCAAAATTGAGGCTCCTACAATGTTTTGTAATGTGCATCTGATCATCTGTTGAAAACTTGAGTCATTTTGGCCTTATCTCCTGAGGGTGAGAAGGCAGATTGGGCCATCAAAATTGTCAATAGTGCAAGTGACGACTTGATCGGGTCCCAGTCTGTTCACTAAATGTGGATTTTGTTTTTTTGTGATGAGCTGGAGAAGATTGCCTCCTTGCAAGAAACATCAGCCAAGCTGATTGAAGTTCAGGGTGTTTCATGAATCCATCAAACATGGGTTTAACTTCTTACCTCAATACACTCACCTCAATACACAGAGAGCGATTCAAAGATATGGACGTGGATTGCATGAGGAATCTGCTTTTTGTAATGAAAAAACATTGGATGACTGGAGAAAGAGATGAAAATATAGAGGAAAACTTCGCAATGTATAGATTTCAAATGATACGAGGAAATTCAGTACTCGGTACTAACCCATGACGCTATCTCAAGGTATTTTCATTCAATTATTTGCCATATCTCAGCAACATTCTGATTAATATGAAAAAGAGGAAAATTAATGTAAATGGTTTGGAATAATAAGATGCTAGAAAATGATTACACAATTATTGCTTCTGAAAAGAGTGAGCCAGATGAAAGGAAATGGACTTTCACATCAAGTACAATGTGGTTTAACCAGTTATTTCTAGCGAGGTGATAATTTGCAACACAAAAAAATAACAGAATTCAATTGAAATTAACAAGACTGGGTATTTAGGTGGCTAGCACAATCCATGCTGGCATCCTTTGTCGCACCGTCTGGACCTGTAAAGACTTAATTACCTGCAAAGACTTGCATGCAAAGTATCATCTTGCATCATTGGCTTTGTCTATATTTGCTGTGTTTGTGGAACGCAGCTCTTCACTCACCTGATGAAGAAGCTGTGCTCTGAAAGCTAGTGATTCCAAATAAACCTGTTGGACTTTAACCTGGTGTAGTAAGGTTTCTTACTGTGCCCACCCCAGTCCAACGCCGGCATCTCCACATCACAGACAATGTTGTAAGCAATCAGCACACATTTCACTCGCCCTTGCTTTACGTGCAAATTTCTTCAGTCACCAAGATCGGAAATAATATCTTTGCGGATGGAAATCAGCGGAATGTGGCAGCACTCCAAGTGGGCAGCGGTCAACAAAACATCTTGTGGGCCCCACTCCGAACCCAAATTGGCCGCATGTGGATCCAGGGCCCACCACCGTTCTTGGTCATAAGCTCTGGAACAGATCTCTAAACTCTCTGCCTCCCCTCTCTTCCTTTTAAAATGCTCCTTAAAACCTGCCTTTATGATCAACGTCCTGGTCATCTTTCCGAATATCTCTCCATCCGTCATGGTGACAAATTGTGTTCCGTAATGGTTCAATGGGGTACCTTGGAATGTTGTACTGCATTCATGGTGCTGTGGAAATATAAGGTGTTGTTGTTGCTTGTTGTGTTGTTAAAACCTATCTCCGTTACAAACTTGCAGTAATATGGCAGAGCAAGACCTTAAAGAAACAACCACCGGCAAAGAATACAAGTAGTTTCTTTCAGGGGAAAGAGTGAAACATGTCGTTGCCCATCTCAGCTATATGCAGAGACCGTTTGCCCCTTTTTCTTTTCCGAATGTCAAAAAGCAGCTCCACGCACACACTTTGTTCTTCAGAACCCAGTCTGTCAGTTCCCACAAGGCCAGGCAAAAATAATATATGTGCAAATTATCAGTAGTCTATCACACAAGGGATGTAAATCCAACGTAAATTCAAGGCTATTAATTAGTTATTCATGCAATGTATCACCATTTGGCACACCATTGAGAATAATATTTCAGAGAGGGTGCTTTCTAGATGATAAGGCAAAATACTTAAGCAAAGCACGAGTCCTGTTGAAAAGCCACAAATCCCGTGGAGAGCAGCATAGCTGGGGGCATGTGATTTTCTTCTTTCTCTGAACAGATTGCTGGAAGGATAGGATTCAACACTGATCCTCCTTGTTAATGCGCTTCTTATGTCATACTGTGAAACTGCTGGCATAGTCTGCTCACCTTCAATTGACTACCTCCAGGATCCTGTCACAATCCGGAAATTCCTGGGCAAACTGATCCCATTAAAATTGGCTCTTCACAGTGCCTCAACCGTCTGTTCAATATTGCCTACTTCTGGATCAGCTGGACATGGATCGCTATGTCACTCCTGAGTGTACCTGAGCTTAACCCTCGTGACCTCCTCCGACACGCAGATTGATGAAGAAATAAAATAAAAAGACAGAGAAAAAAAACATTTGACCTATTAATGCTCATCTGGGGCGAAATTCTCCTACCCGCCCCGCCACATTTCTGCGCCGACCGGCCGGCGGGAGTCTCCGTAACACCGGCCGGTCAATGGGGTTTCCCATTGTGGGGCAGCCCCACGCCGTCGGGAAACCCCCGGGCGCCGGCAAAACGGAGACTCCCGCCGGTGGAGAATGACGCCCCTGGTTTCTCTGCACAATACGCTGTAGCACTTTTCCTGAGCGCCAGCGTTGCGGAGTCATGGAGAAAGCAACACGCCAAGTCAGAACCAGCTCCGGCAAATTCCGGAAAATCTCCTCCCTGGCGCCGTCATGGAATCAACCGAATGCCGGGAAATCAGGATTACACATGACGCACGTGCAATACATTAACCTCCTCCACACAAAGCCCTTTGCAATATTTAAAAAAATAATAATTTAGAGTACCCAATTCATTTTTTCCAATTAAGGGGCAATTTAGAGTGGCCAATCCACCCACCCTGCACATCTTTGGTTGTGGGGGGCGAAACCCACGCAAACACGGGGAGAATGTGCAAACTCCAAGCCCTTTGCAATATTGACCTGTACGGACATTAAGGGAAAAAGTTGGAAAAGGCCTGGAAAATGGGTTGGGTTGGAGGGGGGGGGCGGGGGGTGGGGGGGGCGATAGGGGGGCCGTGGGAGAAGGAGGACTGTTGTGATGCTCGATTAATCTGTGTCCATTCCTTCCAATGAAAGTAGCATGCAAAGCTTGCACATTGTTGATTTAAAATCTAGTAGCATTTTGCACCCCCCCCGAAATGCACTGTTGGGTGACTGCAAGTTCAGTGGAGTCAAAGTTTGCACAAGGCTAGAACCACTTAAAGCTAGTGCAGCGGTTACCATTTGTGTGCTGTGCTGATCCCCCCCCCCCCCATGTGTGCTGCAAAAAAAGGTTCAAAATGATTCAAAATTCATGTAATTAAGCCAGAGCGAACCTTCGTCTTCAGCCCTGTGGTTGGCATTTTCAAGCCCCGACGAATCCCGGGCCTCCCACCCGGGTGGAAAGAGCCGCACATGCCTGGTTTAGATTGTTCAGATGTTGTTCAGGCCCGTGCTCACGACCATGGGGCTGAAGACAAAGATCCCCATGCGCCTGCACAAATAGCGAATGCTCAGAGAGTGTGCAAGAAAACCCCGGGAGAAGCGAGAGAGGTCAGGGAGAGGGTTAGGAAAAGAAGGAGAGAGGACTGGGAGAGGTTCAAAAACAAAGTTCCCAGTAGGGGAAGAAGGCAGAGAAAATATGGCGAGTGCCCCAGAATGTTTTTATTGTATCGAGGTGAGCCACGGTACATAAAAGGTTGGGAACCACTGAGCTGACGTGTATTACTTAAAGGCAGCTGACATCTTTGAAGGGAAGGTGCAGCTCCAGCTTCAAGAGAAAAGAGACACAACTTGTCAATTCTTTCCTGAAATGTATACCCTCGCAGTTCTGCTATAATCCTCCTCTCAAATAGCTCTTTATTCTTCCTTTAATGCAGTGGCCAGAAGCGGATGCAACATTCCAAGCATGTTCTGAGCAAAGTTTGATGCAGGTTTAGTGTAGCTTTTCTACTTTTCAAACCTCTCCTTCTCAAAATAAACCATAGTACTTGCTTTGCAGGTGTTATACCTCATTCACCTGGGTTGCAAGGTTTAATAATTTGTGTATTTATATTTCTAGTTCCCGTCACTTCTCTACCTCACTTTGATGCTTATCTTCCAAGTAATGTGTGATCTCTATCTTTCTTACCAAATACCTCAATCTTACCTGTGTTGAATTTATGAAATGGCCAATCTTAAGTTCATAAATGTTGCTCTGTAATTTATTGTAATTCTCCGCAGTGTTGACCATCCTCCCCGCCCCCCCCCCCCCCCCCCCCCCCCCCCCCCCCCATTCACCAAATTGCTGCCATCTGGGAATTTAGAAAGTTGAAACCTCAAGACTAAATAATTGGAGCATAGATCTAACCAACTCTGATTTAGCTTCCTGGGTCAGGGGTCATTCCAAATGTCTCATGTGCTCCCACTGGGATTCTAGCAGTTTGCCATCATAAGGGCTGAGAAGAGAAAGGCAAAAGGGACTTCAGGAGAAAAATCGCCCCATACACGTCAGAAAAGCTCCCACAGAGTTGCTGCCAAGATCTTCTCGCCCCGCTGAAGGACTTTTGATTCATTCCTGCGGTTTCTACATGACAATTCTGGCGAGCAATGGGATGTTGGGCAGACGGGAGGGAAAACTATCAAATGACCAGGTCCTTTTCTACTATCCTGCTTCTTCACACATCCTTCTCTTGACCTCCCTGTCTCGAGAGACACTGGGTTCACACCAATGGTCACTGATTAGTTTGACAGCATCTGGCTCTGGCGATCATTGGCAACTTGCTCCCAATGCTTGTGGTCCATATCACAGGACGTGGTTTGCAGACATCTTATAAGCAAAAGGTTCTGCTTCTTGTGTTTGCCAAAGCTGGTTATTGTTGAGTTATAGATGGCGTCTCTAATGTAGGCCCACTTGGTCTTTTTGTCCCCAACAAAGTTATTTTGAAGAGCTTGTTCAGGATAACTGAGAAACTCCTGTAACAGCGGTTGATGAGACATTCTGGTAGTTTAGATGCGAGGGCGACTATTTTGTTCGAAAGATGTACCTTTTTTGGTTGGAGTCTAACTTTGCTGCAAACCAGGGAGTGGTTGGTTTCACAGTCTGTGCTGTGGAAGCTACGTGTGATTAGAACACTGCTTACAAAGGCTCTCCTGGTGATGTTGAGGTCTAGCTGGTGGCACAGGCATGATGTTGGATATCTCCATGAAACCTGGCGACAGGGCTTGGTCTTGCCGAGGCTGCGGTAAACACACAACTCCAGCAGTCTCTGTCCGTTCTCGTTCATTCGCCCAATAGCAATTCGCCCGAGGCAGGAAGGCATTGAGTCACGGTCAGCCCTAACCCTGGCGTTAATGTCCTCCAGCAGGAACAGATAATCGGTGTTAGCAATGCCACAGGTGACGTTGTGGAGTTCCTCAAGGAGCTATGGAACTGGTCTTTGACTTCAGGTGAGGAACAGAGAGTTGGGGCATAGATGCTGAGCAGATGTACTGGTTGAGGGGTGGCAGAGAGTTGGATGGACAGTATGCGTTCTGACCTATTTGTGGATGGCAATCATACTGAGCAAGGAGTTCTTGATGCCAAAGCCCATTCCATGCTGTCCTTGCTCTTTGGGTCTCCATCCTGCCAGTAAAAGTGTACTATTGCTCTCTTAGTGATCCACTTGTGGTGAAGCATGTGTCCTGAAGTATTGCAATGGCACCTTAAGTCTATTCAGCTCCATGTTGAAAATGGCGGTGTACCAAGAGTCATCAATCTGTATGAGGTCTTCTGACAGGCCCTGACACAAGATTCTGACATTCCAACTTGCAAAGCAAAGGGCTGGTACCTCCACGGTTTCAGGTGGACGGTAGCTCTCCGTTGCAGCGCGATGATCTCTCTCATCATCGAAAGTAGCCCGTGGCGCCCGTTCTCTACGCCAATCGAGCTGGGATTATAACCCGTAACTCCTGCCTACCATGTTGTTTCTGTTTGTCCCTATGAGACAAGTCTGGAGTGACCTCTCCATCGAGCATGCCTGAGCGGAGTACATGGGGGTTTGGGGCTGCCAAGCATCAGGGGCGGGATTCTCCGCGAACCGGCGGGGAGGGCCACTCCGGCGCCGAGGAGTGGCGTGAACCACTCCAACGTTGGGCCGCCCCAAAGGTGCGGAATCCTCCGCACCTTCAGGGGCTAGGCCAGCGCTGGAATGTTTGGCGCCGCGCCAACCGGCGCTGAAGGGCCTCCGCCGGCCGGCGCATGTTGTTGCATGCGCGGGAGCACCAGCGTGTGCTCGCGTCATCCCAGCGCATGCGCAGGGGGGTTCTTCTCGCCACCGGCCACGGCGGAGGTTGACAGCGGCCGGTGCAGAGGGAAAGAGTGCCCCCACGGCACAGGCCTGCCCGTGGATCGGTGGGCCCCGATCGCGGGCCAGGCCATCGTGAGGGCACCCTCCGGGGCCAGATATCCCTGCGCACCCCCCCCCCCCCCCGAGGACTCTGCAGGCCGCCCGTGGAGCCAGGTGCCGCCGGTAAGGACCTGTTGTGATTTACGCCGGCGGGACCCGCCGAAAATGGGTGGCCACTCGGCCAATCGAGGGCCGGAGAATCGCCGGGGGGCGGGGGGGGGGGGGGGGGGGGGGGGTGCTGCCAGCAGCCGCCGACCAGTGCGCCGCGATTCCCACTCCCGCCAAATCCCCAGCATTGGAAAATTCGGCAGCCGGCGAGGGTGGGATTCACGCCGCCCCCCCCCCGGCGATCCTCCGACCCGGTGGGGGGTCGGAGAATCCTGCCCAGAATCTCCCCTCTCCGCCTTGCAAGTGGGTGTAGTGATATGCATAACCAATTGTCCATGTAATTTTGTTTGACCTCCGACCAGTAGGTGGCAGGCAAGATATACCATGTGACACCGTAACCGAAGAGGAATCTGCAGGCGAAGTCATTGTGGTTAGTTGTATTTGTGATTGTTCCAGTTTGTTGGAATTAGTTTCCAACCCTAAGTTTGTTATACAATAATGAATTTGACTAGTCTAGAACTAGATGTTCTTTTGTACGCCGACTCAATCATTGTCACAGTACTAGAACATAACAGTGGTATCCGGAGGAGTGCATGACGTTTGGCACCAGTTTGACTGCAGGAGCTGACAGTACATGCCGAAAATAACCAGCTTACAGGGCTCCACTCCGGATATTCTGAGAGGGTTTACTCCTTTCGCCTTAGTCCCTCCCAAGACACCCACAAGGCAATGGGGCTCATATCCCTGAGCAGCGGCGCTGACCTGGTTCCGACGGCCGGTGCCAGCAGCGTCTAAGTCTCACGAAGCCAGGAGCAACACTCCCTGAAGGAGCACCATCTCTTCCACCGAAGAGGATCCAGTGTTCTGTAGGCTTCACAGCCACAGTTTCCCATCATCCTTTATGGTTTTGGCCAGGATAGCAACAAACTCTGGTATATTATCATTTTAACTTTTTCTGAGACTCATTCAAAGTCAAAGGGTATTTTTATTGTGGAATCAGTATTTCAGGTGAGCAAACCTGTTTGCATCTGTCTTTAACAGTCGTTGAAATCAACCAGAAGGTTGTTCCAAATGGATCAATACTCCATCACAAAAGAAATTCGGTAATAACATTCTGTGCCATTTACACCTTGAAAACGTTATTGAAACGTTCCAACCAACACACATTGGGATGGACACAAAATACGCTGCCAATTTGCTGCAGGAACATAACTCAAGAACTCCATATTGCGACACGTATGAAACCCTGGTCCCGATAAAGGTTCTATTTTGTATAGAAATACACGGACTATCTAGCACTGAAACAGTTGATTTAGTCCAACCAGTTCATGTCAGCATTTATGCTCCCCTCGTGCCTCCTCCTGTCCATCCTCACTTAACTCCAACAATTTCCATCTCCCTCATATGCTTGCTTGACTTCCCCGAAATTCGGAGAATACCACAGTGCGGAAGGAGGCCATTTTGCCCATTGAGTCTACGCTGACCCTGTGAAAGAGCACTCTACCGAGGCCCACTCCCCCACCCTATCCCCGTAACCCCGCACATTGATCATGCCCAATCCACCTAACCTGCACAACTTTGAAATGGATAGAAGCTCAATCACTCACTGTTGTTGTGAATTCCAGAGGAGTTCTATGCTGAATTTCTTGGAGACTCCTGTATTGATAACTTGCACTGTTGTTCTTCTCCACAAGTTACCGTATACGCCTGCGTCACTTCCATCAAAACATTTCTCAGTTTTAAACACATCAACTAAGCCACCCGTTCCTCATCCATTCATCCTTTCCTGATAGACCTAACCTCACAGTTTGAGTATCATCCTTGTAAATCTTGATCTGCACCCTCTCCACTGCCTCATTACCCTTTTTATAATATGGCAGCCAAAATTGTAACAATACTGCAAGCGTAGCCTAACCAAGCTTTGCTACAAGATTGGATAAACCCCTCCAGAGAATGAGAGGTGAAACATACGATCCTCAGGGGACTTTACAGGGTGCAAACCTGCAGGATGTTTCCTCTGTGGGGGAGACTAGAAATAGGGGACACAGTTTAAGAATAAGGGGTCTCCCGTTTAATCCATAGAACCACGATAGTGCAGAAAGAGGCAATCAGGCCCATCCAGTCTATACCGACCCTCAGAAAGAGCTCCCAACCTAGGCCCACTCCCCCACCCTAACCCCGTACCCCGTAACCCCACCGAACCTGCACATCTTTGGACACTAATGGGCAATTCAGCATGGCAAATCCACCTAACCTGCACATTTTTGGACCATGGGAGGAAACCGGAGCACCCGGAGGAAACCCATTCAGACACAGGGAGAAAGTGCAAAACTCCAAACAGAGTCACCCAAGGCCGGAATCGAACCTGGAACCCTGGCGCATGAGGAGACTTTATTTCTCTCAGAGGGTCGTTGGTCTGTGAAATTTACTTCCCAAGAATGAAGTTGGTCATTGAAGATATTCAAGGTTGAGTTAGAAATTTTTTTTTTGATAAGCGAGAGTTATGGTGGTGGTGGTGGTGGTGGTGGTGGTGGGGGGGGGGGCGCAGAGATGGAGTTCAGCCCAGATCAGCCATGATCTTGGTGATTGGAAGGGCAGGCTCGAAGGGCCAGATGGCCTACTTTTGCTTCTAGGACCGATGTTTTCTACTTTTCAATACTTTCCTTCTCGATAAAGAGCCCTCATTCCTGCTTTGCTTCTGTTGTGGCATTGCAGAGATACATGACAACTTGTGTATTTTTATGCCCAGGTACATTTCCCCAGTCCTAATCCATTTAGATTCTTATTTTCCCCAAATAACATTTGATCTCCTCATTTTTCTTAAAGAGGTTAAATAATTAAAATTCACCTTTGTTGAAATTCTGATTTTAGGTTGGTTCATTACATAGGGCAGCACGGTAGCATTGTGGATAGCACAATTGCTTCACAGCTCCAGGGTCCCAGGTTCGATTCCCGGCTTGGGTCACTGTCTGTGCGGAGTCTGCACATCCTCCCCGTGTGTGCCTGGGTTTCCTCCGGGTGCTCCGGTTTCCTCCCACAGTCAAAAGATGTGCAGGTTAGGTGGATTGGCCATGATAAATTGCCCTTAGCGTCCAAAATTGCCCTTAGTGTTGGGTGGGGTTACTGGGTTATGGGGAGAGGGTGGAGGTGTTGACCTTGGGTAGGGTGCTCTTTCCAAGAGCCGGTGCAGACTCGATGGGCTGAATGGCCTCCTTCTGCACTGTAAATTCTATGATAAATTATGATAACGAGTTGTTGCGGTTTAAAGTGTAAAGTGACATTTTTGTAAATGGATTTTTGGAAATAATATTTTGAGGTGTCAATTATTAATGTTAAACTAACAGGAAACATAGTGGAATGCAAGTTGAGAAAAAGAAGCATTTTGTCCATCTTCCCGATGGAACACATACAATTTGCATTGAAATTTAATCTATCCAGGTAATAACCACTGATGAAATTTCCAAGAAGATAAAACCCTTCAAAGGTTCTTCAATTTCAGAAGCTAATCAAGGATTCCAGGATACCACTCTAACCTAATCATTTGGATTGTGACAAATATTGGACCTGACAAATAAGAGAAGGAAATATTTCACTGGGGTACTGTAATCTCCTGATATTCTGGTGGTGGAACTCTTCAGAAACAATCGAAATGGCTGAGGAAATTGCAGATGAAAATTTCTGTCATCTGAATAGGAGTGCATTTGCAGGCCCAGCACTTCCGATCGCCGGATGCTCGTACCCCGTCGGTATCCCCAGGTTGTGCTGGGGGACTCCACAGACGTCTCCATGCACTGACTACCCAGGAATTACCTGGGAAGTTCCAACGGGCAATATCCTTGCATCTGGAACCCTCCGAAACTCCACGTTAAAGTCAGAAACTTTGGATCGTTTTGACTCATTTAGCAGAATGGTTATCCAGGAAAAATTAGAAAGATTAAAACCAGTTCTAACTCCTGGTTAACTCCACTATTCCCACCCCCCCAAACCTGATTGCCTTCCCCACCGCACCCCCGATTGCCACCCTGACACTCCCCCCCCCCAACTACTCCACCAACTGTCACCCCAACTACCCCCTTGACCACCCTCACCCACGACTAACCTCCCACCCAGACTCACCCTCTTCCCTCACTTACCTTCCACCAGGCAGAAGATACAGAAGTCTCCTAACCTCCTCAACGACTCCCCCTCGGACTTCTCTGTTCTCTGTAAGAACACTATTCAAGATTCCCTATGCAGCTCTTGCTGATGTATTTGCTTTGTTTGGCCCTTGTTCTGCACTGCAACCAATTACTATTTGCTGATGTACCATTTGTCAACGTACTCTGTCGATTATTCTTTTTGTCTATTATGTACGTAATCTGTACATTCCATTGGCCGCAGAAAATTACTTTTCATTGTACTTCGGTACATGCGACAATAAATCAATCAATCAATCAATCAATCACACTTACCATCCCTCCGAAACGTCTCCAAGTGGCTTTGGGATTTTTGAACCTACCAGGAAATGACAGGGAATGCAGTGAAAAGGGGGCAGGGCTTGGCTTCCCTGACAATTCTGCACTGTGACGAAGGACTCCTAGACCAAGTGCGCTCCACAATCCTGAAGGTCTCAGTCAAGAAACATGCAGCTCCGGTGCAAGGTGCATAAATAGGAGCCGTTGGTAATTGCCACTCCTCAGAAGATTCGGCTCTCTGCGTGCCAATGTACAAAACCTGCACTTTATACCTCAAGCTTAAGGTTAGATGGATCATTTGAGAAAACTGGTGATGGTTGCCCCCACCCTTCTGCAAGTTTCTCCAGGTTCAGGTAAGGATCCCATACTCAGGGTTAGTCGGCCACGGACAATGGCAGCGTATTTCGCCATACTACTCTGACGGGCAACTGAGGAGGGAAGCGCAGAACCCCGAGACACGGAGGAACAAGCAGAGGACCTGGCTTTGGGCAGGTCCCTGCTGCACCTCAATGACATTCTGAGACCAACATCTAGTTCATGTGCTGCACTGGATCATTTTCAGAATATAGTAAAGATATTAAAAACGGGATGGGATTGAACATCCGCAGTTCTGATTATCCACAATCTCAGTGGAGAAAACTGGAAGGAACAGCATTGACAACATTTGGAGTGGGCGGGATATTCCGGTCCCACCGCCGTCAATGAGGTTTTCGGTTGTTCGCACTCTCTGCCGTGGGAGAACCCGTGGCCAGGGGCCGCTATCAGCGGGGTGGGAATAGCCCGCCAATGGGAATGGTCAGAACATCCGACTCACTGTTTCTCCAGAGATCTTCTAACAAAGTTACAGCGGATGATTGGAAGAAACGGCGGAGAAATTCAACAACAGAGTCACAGAATTATTACAAGACAGGAGGAGGCCATTCAGTCCGTCGTGCCTGCGCTATGTCTCCAAATGAGCACATGGCTCAGTGCCATTCCCCTGCCTTTTCCCCAATGGGAACTTGGTTAATTTGGTTGCTTCTGTTCAATTCTACACATTTGCTACTCAGGGAGAGAAGACTCCATTGTTCTGACATCAGGCCTTGCACAGGATATTTCAGGAGTTTCTTGGTTCGTATTAAGCAATTAAATTAAACCATATTTTTGCCATTTGCCTCCCCTCCTCTTGCTCGTCTCCTGTAGATTTTAACTCATTGTTGGACCGTCCACCCGGCCCTTGCCCATGTGACCATTTTTCAAATATAATTAATAAAGCCTCATCGACTTCACTCTATTCGTCTCACCGAGTCTTTGTGCGCTACAACCTGGGAACCCACCACTAACACGTTCCTCTCCAAGTCACTCACCACCCTGATTTGGAAATATATTGTCATTCCTTCATGGTCACTGGGTCAAAATCGGGGTATTTGCCCTTTGACTGCACAGTGGGTGTACCTGCACCTCAGGGACTGCATCTGTTCAAGAAGGCAACTCACCATCACTTTTTGAATGACTACCAGGGATGAGCAATAAATGCTCGCCTAGCCAGCAATGCCCACATCCCATAAATGAATAACAAAATAAGCTAAAATAATACACTTCCAAACTGTGTGTTGTGAATTGGATTTTGAACAATACCTTGGCTGAGTTTCCTCTTCCTGGACCGGGTTCGATTCCAGCCCTGGGTGACTGCCTGTGTCGAGTCTGCACGTTCTCCCCCGTGTCTCTGTGGGTTTCCTCCGGGTGCTCCGGTTTCCTCCCACAGTCCGAAGACGTGCAGGTTAGGTGGGTTGGCCATGCTAAATTGTCCCTTAGTGTCCAAAAGGTTAGGTGGGGTTACGGGTTGCAGGGTTCGGGTGGAGGCCTGATCCTAGGTAGGGTGCTCTTTCAGAGGGTAGGAGAAGACTCAATGGGCCGAATGGCCTCCTTCTGCACTGCAGGGATTCTAAGAAAAAACTAAGTCTAATCATTGTACTCTTGATAGAACCACATCATCTGGAAACAAATAACATGCCGGCATTTCAAACCTGGTGGTTTTTGGTCTATATATCTTGCACAAATACCAAGGCATTGGGAGAGATAACTAACTGCAGGTGAACGTTCTATTTGATTTACGTCTACACTTTTAATCCTTTGAAGCAATTTAAATCAATACCGAATGGCTCGTTTCAACAATCCTTATGCCAATCAAAATATGTTCAATGGTATAAACTTCACATTATAAGTGAGAACATTAACCCCCAGTTTAATCTTCAGTACATAAGTATCTTATTCAGAATATGTGCGTGTGACTTGCAGTTGAAGTCCTCGGGTGTGATTCAATGGTACAAATTCTATGTCCGGTTTTGGGCGACTGAGCCAGGTGTTTCTTTGCGGCTGCAATGCTGAGAATCACCCCGCTATTCAACGGCACGTTGATTTTTAATGGCCTTGGGGAGTTTCTCTCCGCCGAGGCCACATGTAAAGTTATAACAAAGAACAAAGTACAAAGAAAAGTACAACACAGGAACAAACCCTTCGACCCTCCAAGCCTACGCCGACCCTGCTGCCCGTCTAAACTGAAATCTTCTACACTTCCGGGGTCTGTATGAGCTGTGAGAACGATACAGAGATGCTTCAATGTGATTTGGATTATATGAGTGGGAAAATAATTGGAAGATCCAAGGCGCGATTCTCTGAAATGGAGACAGAGTGTCAACGCCGTCGAGGTTCACGACAGCGCGAAACGGCCCCTATCTCGACTGATTCAGGGCCCGAAAATGGGCTAGGAGCGGCGCCACGTCATTTACGTGTGCCAGGCCTTGGCGACGCGTAAAGGCACGCCACATACATGACGCGGCCGGCGCCGCATAACTGGTGTCACCCCGCAAGAAGATGTCCGACGGATCTTGCGGGGCTGCGGAAGAAAGGAGGTCCTCCTCCAGAGAGGCCGGCCCGACGATCGGTGGGCACCGATCGCAGGCCAGACCCCATTTGAGCCCCCCCCCCCCCCCCGGTGCAGGATCCCCCCCGCAGGCCGCCCCCCCCCCCAGCGTTCCCGCGCTGTTCCCGCCGGCAGCGACCAGGTGTGGACACCGCCGGGGGGGAACCTGCTGTTTTGGGCAGGCCGCTCGGCCCATCCGGCACTGAGAATCGCGGGGGTACCGGTGAATCGCCATTTTGGCTGTCTCGGGCGATTCACTGGACCGCGCCGCGCAAAACACGATTGTGCCGATCTGGCCGCTTCCGTGAATCGCGGGAGGGCATCGGACCGACGTCGCGGGAAAATGTGGCGACCCAGGCGATTCTCTGAAACGGCGCGGGAGCGGAGAATCGCACCCACAGTATCTGGTGGATAATTGTGAGATTTGGTAGCAAAAACAGGAAGGCAGATTATTATCTGAATGGCTATAGATTGAGAAAGGGGAATATGTAACGAGACCTGGGAGTTCTTGTACAGTCCCTGAAAGTAAGCATGCAGGTGCAGCAGGCGGTAAAGAAGGCAAATGGTATGTTGGCCTTCAGAGCGAGACGGACGTCAGTTAATGATTGCACAATGTTCAGCACCATTCGCGGCATTCCTCAAACAACCCTAAGAAATTGGTCAAACATAGTTTTCCGTTCACAAAGCCATGTTGACCCTGCCTGATTACATTACAATTTTTGAGGTGCCCCGCTATAACTTCCTTAATTATAGCTTCTTGCATTTTCTGTGTGGCAGATGTCGGGCTAACTGACCTGTAGTTTCCTCCTTATAGAGAGGAATAACATTCACTATTTCCCAACCTGTTTGCATTTTCAAGAAACTCGGGAAGTTTTGGAAATTACAACCAATGCGTCTCCCCTCTCTACAGTCACTTCCTAACCGATCCTGGGATGTAGGTCACGTCGGGCACACTTCCTTTCCCACTAATCAATGCACTGTCTCCGAGGCAAGGATATCTTTCCTGCGGTAAGTAGAGGGGGGGGGGGGGGCAGCACGGTGGCGCAATGGTTATCACTGCAGTTTCACGGCGCTGAGATCTCAGGTTTGATCCCAGCTCTGGGTCACTGTTCATTGTTTGCGTGGGTTTCGCCCCCACAACACAAAGATGTGCAAGGTAGGTGGATTGGATGCGCTAAATTGCCCCTTAATTGGAAAAAATGAATTGGGTGCTCTAAATGTTTTTAAAAAAGGTAAGTAGAGGGGCAGCATGGTAGCACAGTGGTTAGCACTGTTGCTTTGCAGCTTCAGGATCCCACGTTCGATTCCCGGCTTGGGTCAATGTCTGCGCGGAGTCTGCACGTTCTCCCCGTGTCTGCGCGGGTTTCCTCCGGGTGCTCCGGTTTCCTCCCACCAGTCCCGAAAGATGTGCCTGTTAGCTGAATTGGACATTCTGAATTCTCCCTCCGTGTACTCGAACAGGCACCAGAATGTGGCAACTGGGGGATTTTCACAGTAACTTCATTGCTGTGTTAATATAAGCCTACTTGTGACGATAAAGATTATTATTCTTACACAGCAAAACTGTGCATACAGCTGAGAAATGGAGAAGGGGAGGAAAACAAATTCTGGCAGCTGGTCCATAGAAGTGGAACCCACAGAGCACGAGAAATTACACGTTGTGTATAAATTTGTTCCCAGTCAAAAAGATTAGTCACTTTGCTGTGAGGAAAGTTTACTAATGTGCCAGGCCATCTGTTTGCATTCTGGAATTAACTATGCCAAATCTCTGACTAATATGCACCCATCTTGTAATGCTCAGCATTGCGACAGCTCGACTGAATAAAGTTGTCTGTTTATAATTGAAATATTTTAACAGTATGGTCCACAGCTAACTCAGAACCAACCTATTTAAACTCTCAAAAGTAATTGCACTGCGAGGCAGTAGAATTAGTGGCAATCATGTTGGATATTTCTAATTTTGACTGATCCAAATTGGTGCCAAATCAGTCCTTTCCCAGCAGTAAGCAACATTATCCGTTCAGACAAGGGATATGCAGCCTCTGAACGTTACTGAGTTTTATTTAAATTGTCTTCCCCATGGGTGCGTGCCATAAGACCATAAGACATAGGACCAGAATTAGGCCACTCGGCCCATCGAGTCTGCTCCGCCATTCAATCATGGCTGATATTTTTCTCATCCCCATTCTCCTGCCTTCTCCCCATAACCCCTGATCCCCTTATTAATCAAGAACCTATCTATCTCTGTCTTAAAGGCACTCAGTGATTTGGCCTCCACAGCCTTCTGCAGCAAAGAGTTCCACAGATTCACCACCCTCTGGCTGAAGAAATTCCTCCTCATCTCTGTCAACTGCTGAGTTCATCGTGCAACAAACATAGCTCATCACAAACTTTTGCAATGTGGTTAAACGAGCTTTAACAGCGACACATGTTTACCTGCATGGATCCATCTGTTTATTTGACTCTCTCTCTCTCTCTCATTCCCTCTTGTTTGTGAGAAAGAGAGAGAGAGATGGTGCAATGTTAACCTCTCCCACCTTGTGGAACACTATCAGGTTTTGTTACACCCCCCACCTGATTTTGCTCTTCACTAAGGTCAAAGAAGTGGTAGTAAAACCCAGCAATGCTGCCAATCTCAGTGAGTTAGATTATCCACAGAGAGGGGAGTCAAAGCGTCACCAGACAGAATTCTGACACCTGCAGGTTTTGTTCTGAAAGAAATGGGGAGGCTTTCATTGAAGTGGCATCGTACAGATAAATAACACACCTATTACAGAACGCACAGTGATATCCCGTACCAGCCTCCCCGAACAGGCGCCGGAATGTGGCGACTAGGGGCTTTTCACAGTAACTTCATTTGAAGCCGACTTGTGACAATAAGCGATTTTCATTCATTTCATTTCATTTCATTTTCATTTTCATATAGTGCAGACAATAAGAACAAAGCACTGTGAAAATTGGTGCAGATTTTTAATCAGGAAATTGAAAAAAATGCTCCTTTGTTCAAATTGAGGTACAAATGAAACAACAGGCAGTTCAGTGCTCCGTATCAGATTTTTAGTTCTGTTTTTGCCCTCAGTATCGAGATACAAATCCTTTGGTCTTTCAGATGAGGTCTCTAGTGTAATGATGTTTTTCCACTGAATGTTTGGTTCGAGGTTCACATTGGGCAGAATTTTACACCCCCGTTCCGGGGGTAGAGGGGGTGGGGGAGGGGGTGTAAAATGCGGCAAGCCGTTCAAAGGTCCATTGACTTCGGAGGGATTGGAGCACCTCACCGGCGGGGTGGGCCGTAAGCCTCTGTCCATAATCACCATTTCTAATCTGCATCCCGGGTGCACCATTGACCAGAAACTGAACTGGACTAGCCATATAAATACTGTGGCTAAAGGGCGGCAGGGTGGCGCACTGGTTGGCACTGCTGTCTCAAGGCACCAAGGACCCGGGTTCGATCCCTGCCCCGGGTCACTGTCTGTGTGGAGTTTGCACATTCTCCCAGTGTTTGCGTGGGTCTCACCCAAAGATGTGCAGGATAGGTGAATTGACCACGCTAAATTGCCCCTTCATTGGAAAAAGATAATTGGGTACTCTAAATTTATTTTTAAAAATAAAATAAATATATACTGTAGTTACCAGGACAGGGCAAAGTCTAGGAATCCCTCGGCGAGTAACTCACCTCCTGGCTCCCCAAAGCCTGTCCACCGTCTACAAGGCACAAGTCAGGAGTGTATTGGAATACTCTCCACTTGCCTGGATGAGTGCAGCTCCAACAACACTCAGGTGGTTCAACATCATCCAGGACAAAGCAGCCCGCTTGATTGCTCCTCCTTCCACAAACATTCAAACCCTCCACCACCGACGAACAGTGGCAGCCGTGTGTACCATCTACAAGGTTCATAGAATCATAGAATTTACAGTACAGAAGGAAGCCATTCGGCCCATTGAGTCCGCACCAGCGCCCGGAAAGAGCACCCCCCCCCCCAAGCCCACACCCCGTCCCCGCAACCCAGCAATCACATCCAACCCTTTTGGACACTAAGGGCAATTCGGCATGGCCAATCCACCTAACTTGCACATCTTTGGACTGTGGGTGGAAACCGGAGAACCGGAGGAAACTCATGCAGACATGGGGTGAACGTGCAGACTCCACACAGACAGTGATCCAAGCCAGGAATCGAACCTGGGACCTTAAGAGCTGTGAAGCAACAATGCAAGCCACTGTGCTACTGTGCCGCCAATGTTTGCTGCAGTAAATAACCAAAGTTCTTTAGGCAGCACCTTCCAAACCTACTACCATCTCGAAGGATAAGACCTCCAGGCACTTGCGGCACCACCACTGGGAGGTTCCCCTCCATTCCACTCACCATCCTGACTTGGAAATATATCGCCGTTCCTTCACTGTCGCTGGGGCAAAATCCTGGAACTCCCTCCCTAACAGCACTGTGGATATACCTACACCTCAGGGACTGCTGCGGTTCAAGAAGTCAGCTCACCACCAACTTCTGAAAAGCAACGAGGGATGGGAAATAAATGGTGGCCTAACCAGCGACGCCCACAACCCATAAATGAATGAACAATCTTGTGATCCAATTTCCGTAACAAAAAGAAGATCTGACTGAATTCATGGTGGTCAGTAAAGGCAAGCAAAGAGTGTTCAAATACTTTGCAAGGGCACTGGTAAACAACAGCAAAATATAGGGGAATGTTATGCGTAGAATCTGTACAGTATATTCACCCCAACGATTCTGCACCAACCCTCCGAAAGAGCACCCTACCTCTCCCATGATATAGTCCCCGTAACCCCACCTAACCTGCACAGTTTTGGACACTGCGAGGCAATATCGCATGACCAATCCACCTAACCTGCACATCTTTGGACTGTGGGAGCAAACCGGAGCACCCGGAGGAAACCCACGCAGACTCGGGGAGAACGTGCAGACTCCGCACAGACAGTCACCTGAGGCTGGAATCGAACCCGGGTCCCTGGTGCTGTGAGGCAGCAGTGCTAACCACTGTGACACCCGATATAAACCCATCCCCCAGTTAAATCACAAAACATCCTGAACAACATTTAACTGGCATCATATATGCAGCCGACAAACACAATGTAGAACTATAGACTTGTTATGGCACAGGGCAGTCATTTGGTCTGTTGTGTTTTGCCAGCTTTTTGCCAGAGCAATGCACCCAGTGCCTTTTTCCTATGAGACAACTTTAAGAAACTTTCTTGTCTTCATTGTTAAATCCCTTCCTGATCCAATGGTTTATTCATCACTCCTACATGTAATTATTCAGCTGGTGTTTGTTTCACAGTGGCACATAGCATGTTGGCTCAAGATGTAAGACACATCCAGCTCAGATTAACTCTTTCTCCAAGATGTTTTCATTTGGCAATGGTGTGGAGAAAGCTGCACATGAAGCAACCCACCATGACATGTTTCTCCGCAGCCCCGTGCCGGAATTGCGTTTGGCGCGGGGGAGGAGAATCGACGTTCCCGACCGAATCGCGCCCGGCGCTGGCTCCGCCGATTCTCCGGGCCCCGGAGAATCACTCGTCCGTGAATCACACCACGCGGCCGGGGGGCCATTGCCAGAGGCCCTCCCAACGATACTCCGCTCCCAACCGGCCGAGTTCCCGACGGCGTGCTTCTAACTACGTCTGGCCGGTCGGGACTCTCGCGCAGCGGCTACGTACTCAGTCCGCAGCCGCCCTGGTGGGGGGCAGGGTGATCCAGCACCGGGGGAGGTGGGGGGGGGGGGGATTATGGGCGAGCGGGGCAGCAATCGGGCCTGTCCGATGAAGGGGCATGGAGCCGATCAGGGGGACCTTGTTTTTTCGTGATGTCACTGGAGGCCGCCACCATGCGCATGCGCGGACTCGGAACCGGAAGTGCGGGGGCCCGTATCCGCAGCCAAAGCTGCGAGTGAATTGCTCTTTATTTTTTGCAGGAAACTGGGGAGTGGAATGCCAGCGTTTTTATGCCGGCCTGGGGACATAGCCCCATTTTTGGAGAATCCAGCCCGTGGTTAAATTAAATTCAATAATGGTTTGGCACCATAAATATAGCCACAAAACTTACTGCATTGCTGTCAGGGTGGCATGCTAGCACAGTGGGTAACACAATGGTTGCTTCACAGCTCCACGGACCCGGGTTCGATTCCCGGCTTGGGTCACTGTCGGTGCGGAATCTGCACGTTCTCCCCGTGTCTGCGTGGGTTTCCTCCGGGTGCTCCGGTTTCTCCCCACAAGTCCCGAAAGACGTGCCGTTGGGTGAATTGGACATTCTGAATTCTCCCTCAGTGTATTCGAACAGACGCCGGAGTGTGACGACAAGGGGATTGTCACAGTAACTGCATTGCAGTTACGTAAGCCTACTTGTGACAGCAAGAAAGATTACTAAAAAAAAAACTGTCTCATTATTCCTCTTATGGGAAGGAACCTTCATACATACAGGGTAAGTCCAGTTTTGCTACGTGGTGAATTCTTAATGACTTCTTAAGAACCTTCGCAAGCCAGTTAGTTATGACAATCATTACAAAACTTAGTGTACAAAGGAAACCAAATGGAATATCAGCAAAGATCCTGAGATAGTTTAAGGACAAAAGTAAGCCAATATCAGCCCAGTTTAGAGTCCTTCTCACTAATATCTGGAGGCATTGTTATATCTAACATTCCAAACTCCTCCATTGCTGCCAATGGAGAAGTTCTGACCATTAAACGTGGGACATGTTTTACTGCAATGTTGCACGAGGAATCTAGCAAAAGAAACAAAGAACATCAATATTCCCTGAGCACTCCTCCATATCTTTATCATCTGCTCCAGCCCTACAACCGTCCTTGATGTCTGAGCTCCTTGAATTCTGGTATTTAGAACATCCCCAATTTTAACTACCCACCGTCGGCGGCTGCATAGGTTTTACGCTGTAGGATATCCTCTGTCGACCTCTGCACCACATAGGGTCACCATTCCCAGGCCAAGCTTTTGTTCATCTGATCTAATACCTGCCTATGTGACTTTGCATCAGATTTTAATTTATAGTACTCCTATGAAGTGTTGTGGGAGTTGTAGTTGTATCACATAAGAGGGGCTGGTTTAGCACAGTGGGCTAAACAGCTGGCTTGTATTGCAGAATAAGGCCAGCAGCGCAGGTTCAATTCCCGTACCGGCCTCCCCGAACAGGCGCCGGAATGTAGTGATTAGGGCTTTTCACAGTAACTTAATTGATGCCTACTTGTGACAATAAGAGACTATTATTATTACATAATTCCAAGCTACGTTTGATCGGATGCCTCTAATGGGGTGGTTTACTTGGGAGAACATAGACTTTATAATTAATATTATCAATAGCAATTGATTATTCTGGCTGCTTTCTAAAAATGGAAGCTTTTTAATTGAATTATTAATGTTAAATGTTGATCCACTGCAAACTTAGCTTGCCGATCCAATTAAGTATAATGAACTAAAGGAGGCAAAGAAGCCCATCTCCTCTGGTGGGATGAAGTGGTTTCTTCCCTCCGATCAATCATTTCAAAACAACAAAATCTACCAATTGCTCTGGTCACCGTGAGGTCTGGATCACTTACCTTCCTGTTGGCCTGGTGAAATGGAAGTTGGGAGTTGTTTTTAGTTGATAGCATTCCATTCTCCGTGGTTCTGGGAGGGTTGATGCTCAGAAAGGGAGGTTGGTTTTTCAGAACTCCAGATACACAGAGCCTTGCCACCTCCTTCAAAGCCTTCAGCTGGGCCTCCTGAGACAATGACACACTGATTAGATCCCAGCCAACCATTAAATTAAGACCCTTTCCAGCTTCCGCTGTCGATCGAGGGAACGGTTACTGAGCCAACTCTTTAACTATCTGTTGAACGTATTGCTTTTTTCCATGCCCAAAAGCAGCTCCTGTGTACCTGTAATCAAAGCAAAATACTGCAGTTGAAATAAAAACAGAAAATGCTGTAAAAACCCAGCAGCTTGGCCATATGGATTCAAAACGTCTTTCTCCACAGATGCTGCCTGACCTGCTGAGTTTATCCAGCATTTTTACTATTTTTATTCCTGTGTTTCTGTATTAAAATCCCGGCAGAGCAGAAGGAGGCCATTCGGCCCATCGAGTCCGCACCGACCTTCCGAAAGAACACCCTACCTGGGCCTAATCCCCCCGCCCTATCCCCGTAACCCTACCGATACCTTTGGACACCAGGGGGCACATTAGCACGACCAATCCACCTAACCTGCACATCTTTGGAAACCAGAGCACCCAGATGAAACCCACGCAGGCACGGGGAGAGTGTGCAGGCTCCATACAGTCATCTAAAGCCAGAATTGAACCCGGGTCCCTGGCGCTGTGAGGTAGCAGTGCTAACCACTGTGCCACCGTGCCGCACTGTGCCTGAGAGTGTTTAAAGCAGGCTACTGATGATTCAAATAGAGCAAAACAAAAATGATGAGCTCGCAGTGAATGACGTAGCCCAGGAACTCTGAGATTTTGGGACAGCATGTTTCAGGGCTGCAGGAGTGGATGGGAAGGAATCCAGGCCTAAATTGCTTCCTGTGAGCTTTCCGCCTCTTCCCACCTGAATAATGAAATTCCACATGTGGGTTGAGACACTGCCTTCACCCTCAAATATCGAACGCCACTTTTCAAAACGTGTCAGCTGGGATGTAGGGCGTCTCCAAGAATCTTTCCAGTTCCACCTCGAATATGAGTAGGGGTAAGATCTGTGGCAGGAAACAGTGCTCCAAGGGAGCTCAGCAGTGGGTTGGAAAGGTGGTTCTGTCAGACAAGGATGTGGTATACTTTCTGACAGCTGTTGGACTGGGGTAACGGGGAAAAAACACACAAATTACTGTTCAAACCAGCTCAAAAGGATAACTAAACTGTCTGTCTCTTGCCTGATCAAAAATAAGCGGCAGAAACACTTAAATCGAAGTATGACTAAGTTTCAGGTGAACTTAGTGAGGCACGATCAATTGAACAAAGACTAGAGTTGGATACAACTGAGGCTTTATTGCTCTAAAATGTGTGGCCTCCCACAGCAGCTGGCGAAATGGCTGCTGAATGGAGGACACGCATATTTATACTCCGCCTACTGGGTGGAGCCAGCAGACAGGGACTACCGGCGAACCTGTAGTATAGGTCCTACCTTACATCACCTAATACAGGTGCAACAGTGGTTTACCACATTCACCCCCTGTTAAAATTGAGTCCGGCGGGGGTGGTGGAGAACTATATACAGCAATGGATTTATATTTACAGTATTTGAGCAGAACAAAATGTATTTTGCAGTCCGGCGGACCAGTTAGAAGTTTAACCGGTCCGGTGCCTTGATGTTCCGCTGGGAGCGACGTAGTGGTGGCAGCGATGCCGATGCTGGCCCGATGTTCGGTGACTCCGGGAGGGTGCCGAAATCCTCTTCATCCACGGGCGTGGGCAGGGGAAGGACGGATGGTCCTGGTGGGGTTAATGCTGGGAGCGCCAGGGGAGGGGAGGGTGGAACCGGGCCGGAGAGGTGTGTGTGTGGGTAACCTGCTGGTGCCAGGTCCCTGAGGGAGACAGTATCCTGGCGGCCGTCGGGGTATGCCACGTAGGCATACTGGGGGTTTGCATGGCGCAATTGCACCCTCTCCACCAACGGGTCCACCTTGTGGAGTCGGACGTGCCTACGGAGCAGGACTGGTCCTGGAGCTGCGAGCCAAGTCGGGAGCGACACCCCGGCTGTGGACTTCCTGGGGAAGGCAAAAAGACGTTCATGGGGTGTGTTGTTGGACGGCCCTTCATACCGTCCCGTTCTCCCTCTCTACCTGCCCGTTTCCCCGGGTTTTATAGCTGGTCGTCCTGCTGGAGGCGATACTTCTGCTGAGCAGGAACTGGAGCAGCTCATCGCTCATGAATGAGGATCCCCTGTCACTGTGGATGTAGGCGGGGAAACCGAACAGAGCGAAGATGGTGTTTAGGGCTTTGATGACGGTGGCAGACGTCATATCGGGGTATGGGATGGCGAAGGGGAATCTGGAGTACTCATCGACCACACTGAGAATATACATGTTTCAGTCGGTGGATGGGCGGGGCCCTTTGAAATCCACGCTGAGGCTTTCAAAGGGACGGGAGGCCTTCACCAGGTGCGCACGGTCCCCCCGGTAAAAGTGTGGCTTGCACTCCGCTCAGACCTGGCAGTCCCTGGTGATTGTCCGTACTTCCTCGACGGAGTAGGGCAGATTGCGAGCCTTGACGAAATGGTAGAACCGTGTGACTCCCGGGTGACAAAGGCTGTCGTGCAGGGCCCGGAGTTGGTCTACTTGTGCGCTGGCACATGTACCTTGGGATAGGGCATCTGGGGGCTCGTTGAGTTTGCCGGGGCAATACAAAATCTCGTAATTATCGGTGGAGAGCTCGATCCTCCACCGCAAGCTTTATCGTTTTTGACCTTGCCCCGCTGTGTGTTATTGAACATGAAGGCTACCGACCGTTGGTCAGTGAGGTGGGTGAATCTCCTGCCGGCCAGGTAATGCTTCCAATGCCCCACAGCGTCAGCAATAACTTGGGCCTCTTTTTCGACGGATGAGTGCCGAATTTCTGAGGCATGAAGTGTGCGGGAGAAGAATGTCAGGGGTCTGCCTGCCTGATTGAGGGTGGCGGCTAGGGCGACGTCCGATGCGTCGCTCTCTACTTGAAAGGGCAGTGATTCGTCCACTGCGCGCATCCCGGCCTTGCCGGTATCGGCTCTGATATGGGCGAAGGCCTGTTGTGCCTCGGCCGCCAGGGGAAAGTGTGTGGACTGTATGAGTGGGCGGGCCTTGTCCGCATAGTTTGGGACCCACTGGGCGTAGTATGAGAAGAACCCCAGGCAGCATTTGAGGGCCTTGGGGCAGTGGGGAAGGGGGAGGTCCATGAGGGGACGCATGCGGTCGGGATCGGGCCCCAGAACTCCGTTCTGGACCACATAGCCAAGTATGGCTAAGCGGGTCGTGCTAAACACGCACTTCTCCTTATTGTAGGTGAGGTTGAGGAGAGTGGCCGTGTGGAGAAATTTGGCAAGGTTGGCATCGTGGTCCTGCTGGTCATGGCCGCAGATGGTGACATTGTCTAGGTACGGGAAGGTGGCCCGCATACCGGTCGACCATTCAGTCCATCTCACTTTGGAAGACCGAGACCCCGTTAGTGACGCCGAAGGGAACCCTGAGGAAGTGATAGAGATGACCGTCCGCCTCGAAAGCAGTGTATGGACGGTCCGATCTATGTCCCCCTGTAACTTGTAACACCCTTCCGCACTGTCCACAACTCCACTGACTTTAGTGTCATCTGCAAATTTACTCACCCATCTTTCCACGCCCTCGTCCAGGTCATTTATAAAAATGACAAACAGCAGTGGCCCCAAAACAGATCCTTGTGGTACACCACTAGTAACCGGACTCCAGTCTGAACATTTCCCATCAACCACCACCCTTTGTCTTCTTCCAGCTAGCCAATTTCTGATCCAAACTGCTAAATCACCCTGAATCCCATGCCTCCGTATTTTCTGCAATAGCCTACCGTGGGGAACCTTATCAAACGCTTTACTGAAATCCATATACACCACATCAACTGCTTTACCCTCATCCACCTGTTTGGTCACCTTCTCAAAGAACTCAATAAGGTTTGTGAAGCACGACCTACCCTTCACAAAACCGTGTTGACTATCTCTAATCAAATTATTCCTTTCCAGATGATTATACATCCTGTCTCTTAGAAACCTTTCCAAGATTTTGCCCACAACAGAAGTAAAGCTCACTGGTCTATCGTTACCGAGGTTGTCTCTACTCCCCTTCTTGAACAAGGGGACAACATTTGCTATCCTCCAGTCTTCTGCCACTACTCCTGTAGACAAAGATAACTTAAAGATCAAAGCCAAAGGCTCAGCAATCTCCTCCCTAGATTCCCAGAGAATCCTAGGATAAATCCCATCTGGCCCAGGGGACGTATCTATTTTCACACTTTCCAGAATTGCTAACACCTCCTCCTTATGAACCTCAAGCCCTTCTAGTCTAGTGGCCTGAATCTCAGTATTCTCCTCGACAACACTGTCTTTTTCCTGTGTGAATACTGACAAAATATATTCATTTAGCCCCTCTGCTATCTCCTCGGACTCCACGCACAACTTCCCACTACTGTCCTTGACTGGCCCTAATTTTTTTATTCCTGACATATCTATATAAAGCTTTAGGGTTATCCTTGATCCTACCTGCCAAAGACTTCTCATGTCCCCTCCTGGCTCTTCTTAGCTCTCTCTTTAGGTCCTTCCTAGCTAACTTGTAACTCTCGAGCGGGAATCTCCTCTGCATCCTTTCTATTGCAATCACATCCTTCCTATAGTGAGTTGACCAGCACTGCACACAATACTCTATCTGTGGCCTAATGGGTGTTTTATACAGCGTTGGCATAACCTCCCTGCTCTTAAATTCTATGTCTCGGCAAATAAAGGCCAGTATCCCATATACCTTCTGAACCACCTTATCTACTTGTCCTGCTGTCTTCAGGAATTTCTGGACATGCGACCTAATGTCCATCTGGTCCTCTGGACTTCCTATTGTCCTACCATTTATTGTGTATTCCCTTGTCTTGTTAGTCCTCTCAAAATGCATCACCTCACATTTTTCAGGTTGAAATTCCATTTGCCACTGTTCTGACCTTATGATGGAAGGGAGGTCATTAATGAAGCAGCTGAAGATTGGACACTACCCTGAGGAGCTCCTGCAGTGATGTCCTGGGGCTGAGATGATTGATGACCAACCGCCACAACCATCTTCCTTTGTGCCGGGTATGACTCCAGCCAGCGGAGAGTTTTCCCCCTGATTCCCATTGACTCCAGTTTTGCTGGGGCTCCTTGATGCCAGACTCGGTCAAATGCTGCCTTGATGTCAAGAGCTGTCGCTCGCCCCTCATCTCTGACATTCAGCTCTTTTGTCCATGGTTACACCAAGTGAGGACAGCTGCTCAGTAACCCTGGCAGAACACAAACTGAACATCAATGAAGAGGTTATCGCTGACTACGAGCTATTTGATAGCACTGTTGGGTGGTAATGGTAGAGTGGGGAATATGTCGGGCCATGAGGTTGCAGAGTGTGGTTGAGGACAATTCTGCTGCTGCTGATGGCCCCCAGCACCTCATGGATGCCCAGTCTTGAGTTGCTAGAACTGTTCAAAGTCTATCCCATTTAGACCGGTAGTAGTGCCGCACAAGATGGAGGGTGTACTCAATGTGAAGACGGGTCTTTGTCTCCACAAGGACTGTGGTGGTCACTTCTACCGATACTTTCATGGACAGATGCATCTGCTGCAGGCAGAGGATGAGGTCAAGTATATTTTTCCCTCTTGTTGGTTCCCTCACCAACTGCTGCAGTCTCAGTCTAGCAGCTCTCTCCTTTAGGACGCTGCCAGCTGGGTCTGTGGTGGTACTACTGAGCCACTCTTGGTGATGGATATCGAAGGTCCCCACCTAGAGTACATTCTGTGCCCTTTCAACTCTCAGTCTTCCTCCAATTGGTGTTCAATATTGAGGAATACTGATTTATCCAAGGGGAGGGGTACATGGTGCATGGTAATCAACTGGAGGTTTCCTTGAACGTTTGGCCTGGTAGCATGAAACGTCATAGGATCCAGAGTCGATGTTGAGGACCCCCGGGGCAACTTCCTCTCAACTGTATACCACGGTGTCGCCACCTCTACTGGATATGTTGTGTCTCACCGGCAGGAATGGTGATGGTGGTGTCTCGGACATTATCTGTAAGGTATCACTCCATGAGTATGACTATGTCAGGCTATTGATTGCTTAACCTGTGAGACAAATCTCAATTTTGACACAAGCTCCCAGGTGTTAGTAAGAAGGACTTTGCACAGTTGATAGATGCATCTGCAGGGCTGAGTTTTCTGTTGCCGAGATCAATGCCGGGTGGTCCATCCGGTTTCATCTCTTCTTGTTTTCTTTGTAGCGGTAGAATACAACTGATTGGCTTACCCATTGCTGTGGGTCTGGAGTCCCATGTAGGCCAGACCAGGCAAAGGCGGCAGATTTCATTCCCTAAAGGACATTAGTGAACCAGATGGTTTTTTATGACAATTGACAATGGCTTCAGGGTTAACATAGACTTTTAATTCCAGATGTTTTATTGAGTTTAAATTCCACCATCTGCCGTGGTGGGATTCGAACTCTGGACCCCAGAGGATTACCCTGGATCTCAGAGACAGCACCACTGCACCATGACCTCCCCCAATTTATCATTTCTGAATAATCCACCTGTGTACATCACCGCAGCAACTCATGATTTTTTAATTGCTGTCTGGTCTAACGCTATACTCCCAGTGAGTTCTCCCAGTGAGCCAGAGAAGACACAGCCAGAGTGAGACAGCAAAGACTGAGTTGGGGAATTTGAATCTAGGTGGGAATTGAATCCAATCAAATCGGTAAGGCAGCTCATTTTAAATTTCAGGAGTTTAAATTAATTTAAATTAATCTAGAATTGTGCAGTGTAGGTTAACAAGGGCTGCCCCACCCACTCACATAACTGGTTGGCAGTAAAGTGTGAGTCACTTTAATCTACCTTGATCACAAAGCAGGGGGGGGAGTCAACTCAGGCCAATTTAAAAAGAGTAACTTGTAACTCACTCCCAGTGAGTTCTCCCAGTGAGCCAGAGAAGACACAGCCAGAGTGAGACAGCAAAGAATGAGTTTGGGAATTTGAATCTAGGTGGGAATTCAAAGCTTGTGGGGGAGGAGGTGCTTTGTATCCCTGGTAAGTAGTTTTTCTTTTCATTGTCTAATTTATTTATTTTTTCTTTCGTTTTTTGGAATTGTAGTTGTATAAGTTTACCTAAGGTTTAAGACATGGCAGGAGATCTCAGACCCGTATCATGCTCCTCGTGTGCGATGTGGGAGCTCAGGGACACGTCCACTGTCCCTGGCTCCTTCACGTGCAAGAAGTGTGTCCAGTTGGAGCTCCTGTTAGACCGCTTGATGGCTCTGGAGCTGCGGATGGACTCACTTTGGAGCATCCGCGATGCTGAGGATGTCGTGGATATCACGTTTAGTGAGTTGGTCACACCACAGGTGAAAAGTACTGAGGGAGATGGAAAATGCGTGACCAAAAGACAGAGCAAGAGTAGGAAGGCAGTGCAGGTGTCCCCTGCGGTCATCGCCCTGCAAAACAGATATACCGCTTTGGATACTGTTGAGGGAGATGGCTCACCAGGGGAAGGCAGCAGCAGCCAGGTTCATGGCACCATGGCTGGCTCTGCTGCGCAGCTGGGCAGGAAGAAGAATGGCAGGGCTGTGGTCATAGGGTACTCGATTGTAAGGGGAATAGACAGGCGGTTCTGCGGACGCAATCGAGACTCCAGGGTGGTATGTTGCCTCCCTGGTACAAGGGTCAAGGATGTCTCGGAGCGGCTGCAGGACATACTGGGGGGGAGGGTGAACAGCCAGCTGTCGTGGTGCACATAGGCACCAATGATATAGGTAAAAAACGGGACGAGGTCCTACAAGCTGAATTCAGGGAGTTAGGAGTTAAACTAAAAAGTAGGACCTCAACGGTAGTAATCTCAGGATTTCTACCAGTGCCACGAGCTAGTCAGAATAGGAGTGTGAGGATAGATAGGATGAATGCGTGGCTCGAGAGATGGTGCAAGAGGGAGGGATTCAAATTCCTGGGGCATTGGAACCGGTTCTGGGGGAGGTGGGACCAGTACAAATCGGACGGTCTGCACCTGGGCAGGACTGGAACCGATGTTCTAGGGGGATGTTTGCTAGAGCTGTTGGGGAGAGTTTAAACTAATGTGGCAGGGGGATGGGAACCGATGCAGGAAGTTGGAAGGTAGTAAAACAGGGACAGAAACAAAAGGCAGTAAGGGGGAAAGTGTAAGGCAGAGAAACCATAGTCAAAAATCAAAAAAGGGGACTGTACAAGGTACAGTGACTGAGGGGAGCTCAGTGAATAGGACCAGTAATACTAAAAGGAATAAAACGGGAAGTAAAAACATTAATGGTAAGCGACATGGCAGGTTGTTACATGAAGATATGGGTTCAAAGACAAGGAAAATTAGGAGAAAAGTTAAGAGGAAATATAACTTAGGAGAGGTTACTGATCGAGGTGTTAAGATTCAGAACAGAGGTAAAAAAGCCAACATAAGTGTACTTTACCTGAATGCTCGTAGTATTCGGAATAAGATAAATGAGTTGATGGCGCAAATCATCGTGAATGACTATGATTTAGTGGCCATTACTGAAACATGGTTAAAGGATGGTCACGACTGGGAGTTAAATATCCAAGGGTATCAAACTATTCGGAAGGACAGAGTGGATGGTAAGGGAGGTGGCGTAGCTCTGTTATTTAAGGATGACATCCGGGCAATAGTAAGGGATGACATCGGTGCTATGGAGGATAAGGTTGAATCCATTTGGGTGGAAATTAGGAATAGTAAGGCGAAAAAGTCACTGATAGGAGTCGTCTATAGGCCACCAAATAGTAACATTATGGTGCGGTAGGCAATAAACAAAGAAATAACGGATGCATGAAGAAATGGTACAGCAGTTATCATGGGGGATTTTAATCTACATGTCGATTGGTTTAACCAGGTCGGTCAAGGCAGCCCTGAGGAGGAGTTTATAGAATGTATCCGCGATAGTTTCCTAGAACAGTATGTAATGGAACCTACGAGGGAACAAGCGGTCCTCGATCTGGTCCTGTGTAATGAGACAGAATTGATTCATGATCTCATAGTTAGGGATCCTCTCGGAAGGAGTGATCACAATATGGTGGAATTTAAAATACAGATGGAGGGTGAGAAGATAAAATCAAACACTAGTGTTTTGTGCTTAAACAAAGGAGATTACAATGGGATGAGAGAAGAACTAGCTAAGGTAGACTGGGAGCAAAGACTTTATGGTGAAACAGTTGAGGAACCTTCCAAGTGATTTTTCACAGTGCTCAGCAAAGGTTTATACCAACAAAAAGGAAGGACGGTAGAAAGAGGGAAAATCGACCGTGGATATTTAAGAAAATAAGGGAGAGTATCAAATTGAAGGAAAAAGCATACAAAGTAGCAAAGATTAGTGGGAGACTAGAGGACTGGGAAATCTTTAGGGGGCAAAAGAAAGCTACTTAAAAAGCTATAAAGAAGAGTAAGATAGATTATGAGAGTAAACTTGCTCAGAATATAAAAACAGACAGTAAAAGTTTCTACAAATATATAAAACAAAAAAGAGTGGCTAAGGTAAATATTGGTCCTCTAGAGGATGAGAAGGGAGATTTAATAATGGGGGATGAGGAAATGGCTGAGGAACTGAACAGGTTTTTTGGGTTGGTCTTCACAGTGGAAGACACAAATAACATGCCAGTGACTGATGGAAATGAGGCTATGACAGGTGATGACCTTGAGAGGATTGTTATCACTAAGGAGGTAGTGATGGGCAAGCTAATGGGACTAAAGGTAGACACATCTCCTGGCCCTGATGGAATGCATCCCAGAGTGGTAAAAGAGATGGCTTGGGAAATTGCAAATGCACTAGTGATAATTTACCAAACTTCACTAGACTCTGGGGTGGTCCCGGCGGATTGGGAATGAGCAAACGTGACACCACTGTTTAAAAAAGGAGTTAGGCAGAAAGCGGGTAATTATAGACCAGTCAGCTTAACTTCGGTAGTAGGGAAGATGCTGGAATCTATCATCAAGGAAGAAATAGCGAGGCATCTGGATGGAAATTGTCCCATTGGGCAGACACAGAATGGGTTCATAAAGGGCAGGTCATGCCTAACTAATTTAGTGGGATTTTTTAAGGACATTACCAGTGTGGTAGATTACGGGGAGCCAATGGATGTGGTATAGATCGTCATAGATCACAGTTATATAAGTGTGGTCACACCCAAGGTGAAGGCAGAGAAATGGGTGACCACTAGAAAGGGCAGGCAGTCAGTGCAGGAATCCCCTATGGTTGTCCCCCTCTCGAACAGGTATACCCCTTTGGATACTGTCGGGGGGGATAGCCTATCAGGGGAAAAGAGCAGCAGCCAGAGCAGTGGCACCACAGCTGGCTCTGATGTTCAGAAGGGAGGGTCAAAGCGCAGAAGAGCAATAGTAATAGGGAACTCTATAGTCAGGGGCACAGATAGGCGCTTCTGTGGACGTGAAAGAGACTCCAGTATGGTATGTTGCCTCCCTGGTGCCAGGGTCCAGGATGTCTCCGAACGGGTAGAGGGCATCCTGAAGGGGGAGGGCAAACAGGCAGAGGTCGTTGTACATATTGGTACTAACGACATAGGCAGGAAGGGGCATGAGGTCCTGCAGCAGGAGTTCAGGGAGTTAGGCAGAAAGTTAAAAGACAGGACTTCTAGGGTTGTAATCTCGGGATTATTCCCTGTGCCACGTGCCAGTGAGGCTAGAAATAGGAAGATAGAGCAGCTAAACACGTGGCTAAACAGCTGGTGTAGGAGGGAGTGTTTCCATTATCTGGACCACTGGGAGCTCTTCCGGGGCAGGTGTGACCTATATAAGGACGGGTTGCATCTAAACTGGAGAGGCATAAATATCCTGGCCGCGGGGTTTGCTAGTGTCACACGGGAGGGTTTAAACTAGTATGGCAGGGGGGTAGGCACGGGAGCAATAGGTCAGATGGTGTGAGCATTGAGGGAGAACTAGGGAATAGGGACAGTGTGGCTCTGAGGCAGAGCAGACAGGGAGAAGTTGCTGAACACAGCGGGTCTGGTGGCCTGAAGTGCATATGTTTTAATGCAAGAAGTATTATGGGAAAGGCAGATGGGCTTAGAGCTTGGATTAGTACTTGGAACTATGATGTTGTTGCCATTACAGAGGTCTGGTTGAGGGAAGGGCAGGATTGGCAGCTAAACGTTCCAGGATTTAGATGTTTCAGACGGGATAGAGGGGGATGTAAAAGGGGTGGCGGAGTTGCGCTACTGGTTAGGGAGAATATCACAGCTGTACGATGGAAGGACATCTCAGAGGGCAGTGAGGCTATATGGGTAGAGATCAGGAATAAGAAGGGTGCAGTCACAATGTTGGGGGTTTACTACAGGCCTCCCAACAGCCAGTGGGAGATAGAGGAGCAGATAGGTAGACAGATTTTGGAAAAGAGTAAAATCAACAGGGTTGTTGTGATGGGAGACTTCAACTTCCCCAATATTGACTGGGACTCACTTAGTGCCAGGGGCTTAGAAGGGGCAGAGTTTGTAAGGAGCATCCAGGAGGGCTTCTTAAAACAATATGTAGACAGTCCAACTAGGGAAGGGGCAGTACTGGACCTGGTATTGGGGAATGAGCCCGGCCAGGTGGTAGAAGTTTCAGTAGGGGAGCATTTCGGGAACAGTGACCACAATTCAGTAAGTTTTAATGTGCTGGTGGACAAGGATAAGAGTGGGCCCAGGATGAATGTGCTAAATTGGGGGAAGGCTAATTATAACAATATTAGGCGGGAACTGAAGAACATAGATTGGGGGCGGATGTTTGAGGGCAAATCAACATCTGACATGTGGGAGGCTTTCAAGTGTCAGTTGAAAGGAATTCAGGACCGGCATGTTCCTGTGAGGAAAAAGGATAAATACGGCAATTTTCGGGAACCTTGGATAACGAGAGATATTGTAGGCCTCGTCAAAAAGGAGGCATTTGGCAGGGCTAAAAGGCTGGGAACAGACAAAGCCTGTGTGGAATATAAGGAAAGTAGGAAGGAACTTAAGCAAGGAGTCAGGAGGGCTAGAAGGGGTCACGAAAAGTCATTGGCAAATAGGGTTAAGGAAAATCCCAAGGCTTTTTACACGTACATAAAAAGCAAGAGGGTAGCCAGGGAAAGGGTTGGCCCATTGAAGGATGGGTAAGGGAATCTATGTGTGGAGCCAGAGGAAATGGGGGAGGTACTAAATGAATACTTTGCATCAGCATTCACTGAAGAGAAGGAATTGGTGGATGTTGAGACAGGAGAAGGGTGTGTAGATAGCCTGGGTCACATTGAGATCCAAAAAGACGAGGTGTTGGGCATCTTGAAAAATATTAAGGTAGATAAGTCCCCAGGGCCTGATGGGATCTACCCCAGAATACTGAAGGAGGCTGGAGAGGAAATTGCTGAGGACTTGACAGAAATCTTTGGATCCTCACTGTCTTCAGGTGACGTCCCGGAGGACTGGAGAATAGCCAATGTTGTTCCTCTGTTTAAGAAGGGTAGCAAGGATACTCCGGGGAACTACAGGCCGGTGAGCCTTACTTCAGTGGTAGAGAAATTACTGGAGAGAATTCTTCGAGACAGGATCTACTCCCATTTGGAAGCAAATGGACGTATTAGTGAGAGGCAGCATGGTTTTGTGAAGGGGAGGTCGTGTCTCACTAACTTGATAGAGTTTACGAGGAGGTCACAAAGATGAATGATGCAGGTAGGGCAGTGGATGTTGTCTATATGGACTTCAGTAAGGCCTTTGACAAGGTCCCTCATGGTAGACTAGTACAAAAGGTGAAGCCACACGGGATCAGGGGTGAGCTGGCAAGGTGGATACAGAACTGGCTAGGTCATAGAAGGCAGAGAGTAGCAATGGAAGGATGCTTTTCTAATTGGAGGGCTGTGACCAGTGGTATTCCACAGGGATCAGTGCTGGGTCCTTTGCTGTTTGTAGTATATATAAATGATTTAGAGGAAAATGTAACTGGTCTGATTAGTAAGTTTGCAGACGACACAAAGGTTGGTGGAATTGCGGATAGCGATGAGGACTGTCAGAGGATACAGCAGGATTTAGATTGTTTGGAGACTTGGGCAGAGAGATGGCAGATGGAGTTTAATACGGACAAATGTGAGGTAATGCATTTTGGAAGGTCTAATGCAGGTAGGGAATATACAGTGAATGGTAGAACCCTCAAGCGTATTGAAAGTCAGAGAGATCTAGGAGTACAGGTCTACAGGTCACTGAAAGGGGCAACACAGGTGGAGAAGGTAGTCAAGAAGGCATACGGCATGCTTGCCTTCATTGGCCGGGGCATTGAGTATAAGAATTGGCAAGTCATGTTGCAGCTGTATAGAACCTTAGTTAGGCCACACTTGGAGTATAGTGTTCAATTCTGGTCGCCACACTACCAGAAGGATGTGGAGGCTTTAGAGAGGGTGCAGAAGAGATTTACCAGAATGTTGCCTGGTATGGAGGGCATTAGCTATGAGGAGCGGTTGAATAAACTCGGTTTGTTCTCACTGGAACGAAGGAGGTTGAGGGGCGACCTGATCGAGGTCTTCAAAATTATGAGGGGCATAGACAGAGTGGATAGTCAGAGGCTTTTCCCCGGGGTAGAGGGGTCAATTACTAGGGGGCATAGGTTTAAGGTGAGAGGGGCAAGGTTTAGAGTCGATGTACGAGGCAAGTTTTTTACGCAGAGGGTAGTGGGTGCCTGGAACTCGCTACCGGAGGAGGTGGTGGAAGCAGGGACGATAGGGACATTTAAGGGGCATCTTGACAAATACATGAATAGGATGGGAATAGAGGGATACGGACCCAGGAAGTGTAGATGATTGTAGTTTAGTCGGGTGCATGGTCGGCACAGGCTTGGAGGGCCGAAGGGCCTGTTCCTGTGCTGTACATTTCTTTGTTCTTTGTTTGTTCTATATCTGGATTTTCAGAAAGCCTTTGACAAGGTGCCACACAAAAGGTTGCTGCGTAAGATAAAGATGCATGGCATTAAGGGGAAAGTAGTAGCATGGATAAAGGATTGGTTAATTAATAGAAAGCAAAGAGTGGGGATTAATGGGTGTTTCTCTGGTTGGCAATCAGTAGCTAGTGGTGTCCCTCAGGGATCAGTGTTGGGCCTACAACTGTTCACAATTTACAGAGATGATTTGGAGTTGGGGACCAAGGGCAATGTGTCTAAGTTTGCAGACAACACTAAGATGAGTGGTAAAGAAAAAAGTGCAGAGGATACTGGAAGTCTGCAGAGGGATTTGGATAGGCTAAGTGAGTGGGCTAGGGTCTGGCAGATGGAATATAACGTTGACAAATGTGAGGTTATCCATTTTGGTAGGAATAACAGCAAAAGGGATTATTATTTAAATGATAAAATATTAAAACATGCTGCTGTGCAGAGAGACCTGGGTGTGCTAGTGCATGAGTCGCAAAAAGTTGGTTTACAGGTGCAACAGGTGATTAAGAAGGCAAATGGAATTTTGTCCTTCACTGCTAGAGGGATGGAGCTTAAGACTAGGGAGGTTATGCTGAAATTGTATAAGGTGTTAGTAAGGCCACACCTGGAGTATTGTGTCCAGTTTTGGTCTCCTTACTTAAGAAAGGACGTACTGGCACTGGAGGGTGTGCAGAGGAGATTCACTAGGTTAATCCCAGAGCTGAAGGGGTTGGATTACGAGGAGAGGTTGAGTAGACTGGGACTGTACTCGTTGGAATGTAGAAGGATGAGGGGGGATCTTATAGAAACATATAAAATTATGAAGGGAATAGATAGGATAGATGCGGGGAGGTTGTTTCCACTGGCGGGTGAAAGCAGAACTCGGGGGCACAGACTCAAAATAAGGGGAAGTAGATTTAGGACTGAGTTTAGGAGGAACTTCTTCACCCAAAGGGTTGTGAATCTATGGAATTCCTTGCCCAGTGAAGCAGTAGAAGCTCCTTCATTCAATGTTTTTAAGATAAAGATAGATAGTTTTTTGAAGAATAAAGGGATTAAGGGTTATGGTGTTCGGGCCGGATAGTGGAGCTGAGTCCACAAAAGATCAGCCATGATCTCATTGAATGGCGGAGCAGGCTCGAGGGGCCAGATGGCCTACTCCTGCTCCTAGTTCTTATGTTCTTATGTATACTCCATAACTGGAAACATCAGGCTTCTCAAATTCCTTCCATTGTAAGCAGGAAGACTTTTATATCTTCCAAGAATAGTCTCTTTCCCCCAAATATTGATAACAATTATGCAAACAGGTATGGGAATAGTTTCCATATTCCAAATTAAATATCAAGTCTGCACTAGCAAGAGCAAACACCAGTGTTGTATGTATGTTGTAGGAAATAACAACAGAAAAGGTAGTGGTGTCATGGTATTGTCGCTGGACTAGTGACCTATAGACCCAGAGTCATGCTCTGGGGACCCGGGTTCGAATCCCGCCTCTGCTGGTGGTGAAATTTGAATTCAATAAAAAAACAAAATCTGGAATTGAAAGTCTAATGATGACCATGAAACCATTATCAATCGTCGTGAAAACCCATCTGGTTCACCAATGCCCTTTAGGGAAGGAAACCTGTCGCCCTTACCTGTGACTCCAGACCCACAGCAATGTGGTTGACTCCTAAATGCCGCCAGGGATGGGCAATAAATGCCGGCCCAGCCTGCGACACCCACATCCCATCAACAAATTAAAAAAACAAAACGACAGAGGAACAGCAACTCGATTAGAATCATCACAGAATTTACAGTGCAGAAGGAGGCCGTTCGACCCATCGAGTCTGCACCAGCGCTTGGAAAGAGCACCCTACCCAAGCCCACACCTCCACCTCATCCCCACAACCCAACCACCCTACCCAACACTAATGGCAATTTTGGACACTAAGAGACAATTTAGCGCGGCCAATCCGCCTCACCGGCACATCTTCATGACACATTTCCTCCTGTGGGAGGAAACCGGAGCACCCGGAGGAAACCCACGCAGACACGGGGCGAACGTGCAGACTCCGCACAGACAGTGACCCAAGCCGAACCTGGGACCCTGGAGCTATGAAGCAATTATGCTGACCACAATGCGACCGTGCTGCCCTAACACCAGCTCTTTTTAAATATTCTTGCAGTCGAGGAATAGGATGACATATAATATAATAAATTTATAATGAAAAATTATAAATTGAGAAGAGGAACTTATTGGTTCAATCTCAGGAACAAAATGGTCAAATAACGAGACTTATAATAATTACAACTTCAGGGCCTGATAGTTTTCACTGAGGGAAGTTGCAGAAGTGTTTGTCCCAATCTTTCAAAGATCTCTTGATCTGTGCTCTCAGGTTGGGGAATTACTCATGCCAGTGTTATTTATGAAGGATGGGAGAGGGAAACCAGCTAACTACAGGCCTGTCAGTTTAACATCAGTCGACTTCCGGTTGCGGCTATGCGGAGCTAAGCCGCACGATTCGGCAGCTCCCGCGAACACGGACTTTCGTGCTCGCTAGAGGAGCCCCAACTGAACTTTTTTTACAGCCAACCCGTGGGGAAGAGAGGAGAGAGGTCCCCTACTAACGTGTATGGACCGGACCCGCAGCGAAACGGCCAAAAAAGTGGCATTGGAGCAGCGGGAGAAGAGAGGGAAAATAAGCAAAATGGCGGCGGCCGGGGACAAAGAGGAGATGCAGGAATTCATCAAGCGCTGCTTCAAGGAGCTGCGTAAGGAGATGGTGGCGCCTATGTTGGTAATAATTGCAGGACTTGGGGCAACCCAGAAAGCCCACGAGGTGAAGATCCAGGAGATCCAGGAAAAAGTGAGTGAGAATGAGGACGAGCTCTTGGGCCCGGCGGTGAGAGGGGAGCGGCACGAGGCGCTCCACAAGACGTGGGCGGGAAGACTCGAAGACCTGGAGAACAGGTCGAGGAGAAATAATCTGAGGATCCTGGGTCTCCCAGAAGGAGTGGAGGGGGCCGATGCCGGGGCATACGCGGGCACAATGATCGGGCCGCTGATGGGCACGGAGGCCCCCGCGAGGTTGCTGGAGCTGGAAGGGGCGCACCGGGTGCTGGCGAGGAAGCCCAAGGCAAATGAGCCGCCAAGGGCGATGGTGGTGAGATTTCACCGGTTTACGGACAGAGAGAGGGTCCTGAAATGGGCCAAGAAGGAGCGGAGCAGCAAGTGGGACAATGCAGAGATGTTGCAGCCAGCGCGACTGTGGGTTACACATAATGGCCAACACCACTACTTCGAAACGCCCGAAGAGACGTGGACCTTTATACTAACTGAATGGTTGGACTCTAATTGAGGGTTTGTGAGGGTGGGGGGTGTTTGAGGGTTGAAGTATGATGGTTGTTGTATATAGGGGGTCAATCACGTATAGGAAATGTTATATGGGCTGGGGGAGAGAGACAAGGCCGCGACAGGAGCTGCGGCAGAGGGGGCAGGGCAGGCTTTGGAAAGCGCGGGGTTCTTTTCCTGCGCGCGGGAAGAAAGGCGGGAAGGGGAACGAAGGAATGTATATTGATTGGGAGACTCCCACACGGGGGGGGGTCAAAGGGATGGCGGGGTCAGCAGGTGTCAGCTGATTTACGGGAGTGATATGGGGGGAGCAAAAAAGCTAGACAGGGATCTAGCGGGGGGGAGGGGGGGGAAGGGGGGGAGGGGGCGAAGGGGGGGGGGGAAAGGGTTGCTGCTGCACTGGCTGAAAGGGAATGGGACACAGAGAGGTGGTCGGGACGGAGGTCCCCCGGCTGGGGGACTGGAGGGTGAGGGAGACGCGGACACGGGATTGGCCCAGAAAAGGAGATGGCTAGTCAGCGGGGGGGTGGGTGAGAGCCCCTCCAATCCGGCTGATAACGTGGAACGTGAGGGGCCTGAATGAGCCGGTGAAGAGGGCTCGAGTGTTCGCGCACTTGAAGGGACTGAAGGCAGATGTGGCTATGCTCCAAGAGACACACATGAAGGTGGCGGACCAGGTTAGGTTAAGAAGGGGATGGGTAGGACAGGTATTCCACTCGGGACTGGACGCGAAAAATAGAGGGGTGGCAATTCTGGTGGGAAAGCATGTGTCATTTGAGGCCAAGGCTATCGTAGTGGATAATGGAGGGAGATATGTGATGGTGAGTGGTAGGTTGCAAGGGACGTGGGTGGTGTTGGTAAATGTATACGCCCTGAACTGGGATGATGGTGGATTCATGAAGCGCATGTTGGGGTGCATTCCAGACCTGGAGGTAGGAGGACTGATAATGGGAGGGGACTTCAATACAGTGCTGGACCCAGCACTGGACCGCTCCAGATCAAGGATGGGAAAGAGGCCGGCGGCGGCCAAGGTGCTCAGGGGGTTTATGGATCAGATGGGGGGAGTGGACCCATGGAGGTTTGCAAGGCCGCAGGCCAGGGAATTTTCTTTCTTTTCCCACGTGCAAAAGGCCTACTTCCGGATAGATTTCTTTGTTCTGGGTAGGGTGCTCATCCCGAGGGTGGAGGGGACGGAGTATTCGGCTAGAGCCGTTTCGGACCATGCCCCGCACTGGGTGGAAATGGGGCTGGGAGAGGAGAGGGACCAACGCCCGCTGAGGCGGCTGGACGTGGGACTGCTGGCAGATGAGGTGGTGTGTGGGAAGGTGAGGGGGTGTATCGAAAGGTACTTGGAGGCCAACGACAACGGGGAGGTGCGAGTGGGGGTGGCATGGGAGGCGTTGAAGGCGCTGATCAGGGGAGAGCTAATCTCCATCAGGGCTCATAGGGAGAAGACAGAGGGCATGGAAAAGGAGAGGTTAGTGGGGGAGATTTTGCGAGTGGACAGGAGATACGCAGAGGCCCCGGAGGAAAGATTACTTGGGGAAAGGCGACGGCTCCAGACGGAGTTTGACCTGTTGACCACAGGGAAAGCGGAGGCACAGTGGAGGAAGGCGCAGGGGGCGACCTACGAGTACGGGGAAAAGGCCAGTTGGATGCTGGCACACCAGCTCCGTAAGAGGACGGCAGCGAGGGAAATAGGGGGAATCAAAGATGGAAGGGGAGCCACGGTTCAGAGTGCAACGTAAATAAACAAGGTATTCAAGGCCTTCTATGAAGAGCTGTACAGATCCCAGCCCCCAGCGGGGGAAGAGGGGATGAGACGATTCCTAGACCAACTGAGGTTCCCGAGGGTGGAGGAGCAAGAGGCGGCTGGTTTGGGGGCACCAATCGGGTTGGAGGAGCTGAGTAAGGGTTTGGGGAGCATGCAGGCGGGGAAGGCCCCGGGGCCGGACGGGTTCCCGGTGGAGTTCTACAGAAAGTATGTGGACCTGTTGGCCCCGTTACTAGTGAGGACCTTGAACGAGGCAAGAGAGGAGGGGACCCTGCCCCCGACAATGTCGGAGGCGACAATTTCCTTGATTCTAAAGCGAGACAAGGACCCACTGCAATGTGGATCGTACAGGCCGATTTCACTCCTCAATGTGGACGCTAAGTTATTGGCAAAAGTGCTGGCCACGAGGATTGAGGACTGTGTCCCGGGGGTGATTCATGAGGACCAGACGGGATTCGTAAAGGGCAGGCAATTAAATACTAATGTGCGGCGGCTCTTAAACGTGATAATGATGACATCGGAGGAGGGAGAGGCGGAGATAGTGGCAGCTATGGACGCGGAAAAGGCCTTTGACTGAGTAGAGTGGGAGTACCTCTGGGAGGTGTTGCGTAGGTTTGGGTTCGGGGGAGGGTTTATTAGCTGGGTTAAGCTCCTTTACAGCGCCCCGGTGGCGAGTGTGGTGACGAACCGGCGGAGATCGGAGTACTTTCGGCTGTACCGAGGAACGAGGCAGGGGTGCCCCCTGTCCCCCTTGTTGTCTGCATTGGCGATCGAACCCTTGGCCATATTGCTGAGGGAGTCTAATAAATGGAGGGGGGTGGTCCGCGGGGGAGAAGAGCATCGGGTGTCGCTATACGCGGATGACCTGCTGCTGTACGTGGCGGACCCATTGGAGGGGATGGTGGAGGTCATGCAGACTCTGAGGGAGTTTGGGGAGTTCGCGGGCTATAAGCTCAATGTAGGGAAGAGTGAGCTTTTTGTATTACAGGCAGGGGACCAAGAAAGAGGGATAGGGGACCTACCGCTGAGGAGGGCGGTGGGGAGTTTTCGGTATCTGGGGATCCAGATAGCCAGGAGTTGGGGGGCCCTGCACAAATTGAATCTGACGAGGTTGGTGGACCAAATGGAGGAGGATTTCAAAAGATGAGACATGTTGCCGCTCTCGTTGGCGGGCAGAGTGCAGTCGGTCAAAATGGTGGTCCTTCCGAGGTTTTTGTTTGTGTTTCAGTGCCTTCCCATCGTGATCACCAAGGGCTTTTTCAAGAGAGTAGGTAGGAGTATTATGGGGTTTGTGTGGGCAATTAAGACCCCGAGGGTAAGGAGAGGGTTCCTGGAACGCAATAGGGACCGAGGAGGGTTGGCTCTGCCAAACCTAGGGAGCTACTACTGGGCAGCAAATGTGGCGATGATCCGCAAGTGGGTTATGGAGGGAGAGGGGGCGGCATGAAGAGGATGGAGATGGCGTCCTGTAAAGGAACGAGCCTGGGGGCGTTGGTGACGGCACCGCTGCCGCTCTCGCCGACAAAATACACCACAAGCCCGGTGGTGGCGGCAATGCTGGGGTCAGTGGAGACGGCATAGGGGTGCAGTGGGAGCCTCGGTGTGGTCCCCGATCAGGGGTAACCACCGGTTTGTCCCGGGGAAGATGGACGGGGGGTTCCAGGGCTGGCATCGGGCGGGGATTAGAAGAATGGGGGACCTGTTTCGTTGACGGGACATTTGCGAGCCTAGGGGCACTGGAGGAGAAGTTTGAGTACCCCCGGGAAATGCACTTAGATATATGCAGGTGAGGGCTTTTGTGAGGCGACAGGTCAAGGAATTCCCGTTGCTCCCGGCACGAGAAATTCAAGACAGGGTGATCTCCGGTGTATGGGTCGGGGAGGGCAAGGTTTCGGCAATACACCAGGAGTTGAAAGAAGAGGGGGAAGCGCTAGCAGAAGAGTTAAAGGGTAAATGGGAGGAGGATTTGGGGGAGGAGATCAAGGAAGGTTTGTGGGCTGATGCCCTGGGTAGGGTTAATTCCTCCTCCTCATGTGCCAGGCTCAGCCTGATACAATTTAAGGTGGTCCACAGAGCGCACTTGACGGGGGCGAGGTTGAGTAGGTTCTTTGGGGTAGAGGACAGATGTGGAAGGTGCTCAGGGAGCCCGGCGAACCATGTCCATATGTTTTGGTCATGCCCGGCACTGGAGGGGTTCTGGAGAGGAGTGGCGGGAGCAATATCTCAGGTGGTGAAAGTCTGGGTCAAGCCAAGCTGGGGGCTAGCAATATTCGGAGTAGTGGATGAGCCGGGACTGCAGGAGGCGAAAGAGGCCGGAATTCTGGCCTTTGCGTCCCTCGTAGCCCGGCGAAGGATCTTGCTATTGTGGAAGGAGGTGAAGCCCCCTAGCCTGGAGGCCTGGATAAATGATATGGCTGGGTTCATAAAGCTGGAGAGGATTAAGTTTGCCTTGAGAGGGTCTGCGCAGGGGTTCTACAGGCGGTGGCAACCGTTCCTAAACTACCTCGCGGAGGGTTAGAGGAAGGTCGGTCAGCAGCAGCAGCAACCCTGGGGGTGGTGGGGAACGAGAGATTGTTTGAGGGGATGGATGAGCAGGAGATAACATGGAGGGTGGGGGAAACTGGCACGTGCAGGCGAGAGCCAGTGTATAAAGCTATGTAAATATACCACTTTGCCATGTATATATCTTGCTCAGTGCGATTTTGTGTTATTTTGTTACGGGGGGGGGGGAGTTATTGTTTGTAAGGGGAAAAAGTTGTGTTGTCAAAAAACTTTAATAAATATATATTTTTAAAAAAGTTTAACATCAATTGCAGGAAAGCTACCAGAATCTGTAAAGAGAAACTATTAATTCTGGTGAAGGAATCAAGAACAAAGGGAAATAATCTTCAAATTATCGCTGCTCTGTTCAGGAGAGGTATCAGCCAGCCTTTTTATTTCCACACAAAGGGTTGGAGAAGTTTTTGAACACGTTCTGCAATAAAGCTTTGAGTGCTCGGGTAATTGGAGCTGCCATGACTGAGATCAATGGGTTTTTGTGAAGTAAGGATACCAAGGGATATGGAGCAAAGACAGTGAAGCTGACTTGAGGTGCACATTTGCCATGGTATAATTGCAGAACAAACCACAGGCTCTGAGTGACCCTCCCGTTCCTAAAATTGCACATTTGTTGCCCTTCTGAAACAGCAGAGGACAATTTAATTCCGAACATTGTTTTTCGGCGCCCTGTCACATTTTTCTGGGGGCAGCACGGTGGCGCAATGGTTAGCACTGCAGTCTCACGGCGCCGGGGTCTCAGGTTCGATCCCGGCTCTGGGTCACTATCCGTGTGGAGTTTGCACATTCTCCCCGTGTTTGCGTGGGTTTCGCCCCCCACAACACAACGATGTGCAGGGTAGGTGAATTGAACATTTTTCCTTAATTGGAAAAAATGAATTGGGTCCTCTAAATTTATTTTAAAATATTTTTTTTTCTGGTTTCAGGTTTCACAGCCGATGGCAGGAGTTACTAATTACGTTATTAGAGAGAGACGGTTTGCTCATCACATTATCAAAACGATAGAAGTGAATTATCTGTCAAATCATTGGCCAGCTCGGAGCAGCTAGAGAATTGTTACTGGGCTGCAGGACGCAGCTGGGTTGATGTCTAATTTTGTTTTATGTTGCTTTCCCGGCTTAATGTTGTTTTGTTACTCTTTTAATAAACCTAAAGCGAGGTGTTGTCTGCCTTGTGCTTGATGTGAGGGACAAACAAAAGTGCTCTGCTTCCGGGTAAAATTTGCATTCCAGCTCTTCGCAAAGCTGAAGAAATGCTTTTCAAGACACAAATATTTTATTGAATTGCATGAGCCTCTCACAGAAATAGGACAGCCAAGTGCCAATGTATTTAACTGTAGTGTGAAACTTTTTATTACTTCAACTACCATGGGTCACTGAGAATTTGGATGATGTTCATTTTATACATTAAAAAAACAGGGAAAACCAACTGAAATCAGGAGCTATTCAATGTGTTTTAAAAATGCAAAGGACTGAGAAAATGTAAATGATTACCTTTTCGCAAGATTAAGGTAATACACTAAGCAATGATTTTCCTGATTGTGGTCGAGTATCAAAACCATAATTTGTGGCTGGGAAGTGTGCGGGAAAGGATGGAATATGAGCCGGCATTTATCCCTCTTTTGGGTTGGACGTAACATTTAATTTGGGAAGGGTGGAGGGCATATCTTCTCTTGCTCCAGGGCAAAAGGGACGTATGTGTCTTGGGAACTCCTTGACTTCCTCAATTAATTTCTTGCAGTACACAATGTTAACAGATGGGACATGTTATAGTCCGACGTAGATGACAATGTACCACGCACATCAGACAGTCATGTGCAGGACTCAAGAGAGAGGTTTGAATCATGCCTAGGAGGTATGTGCCGGATGTGCAAACGGTTTAGAGGTCATTCTTACAAACAAGTGTGAAACACGTACCAGAATATGTTGATAGTCTGTCTAAGAACCAACTTCAATGCCCAGAGTCCAACATGGAAGGACCCCAATCTCAGCACATTTCTCCCTCTGTGCTCTTGAAAGATCTCAGCAGTAGACCGATCTCGCTCCTTAATGTAAATGCTAAGTTGCTGGCAAAAATGTTGGCCATGAGGATTGAGGACTGTGTTCCGGGGGTGATTCACGAGGACCAGACGGGATTCGTAAAGGGTAGGCAGTTAAACACTAATGTGCGAAGGCTCTTAAATGTGATAATGATGCCATCGGTGGAGGGAGAAGCGGAGATAGTGACAGCCATGGACGGGGAGAAAGCCTTTGATCGGGTAGAGTGGGAGTATCTCTGGGAAGTGTTGAGGAAGTTTGGGTTCGGGGGAGGGTTTATTAGTTGGGTTAAGCTCCTGTATAAAGCCGCGGTGGCGAGTGTGGTCACGAACCGGCGGAGGTCGGAGTATTTCCGGCTCTATCGAGGGACAAGGCAGGGGTGCCCCCTGTCCCCTCTGCTGTTGGCATTAGCAATTGAACCTTTGGCCATGGCGTTACGGGAGTCGGGGAAATGGAAGGGGGTGGTTCGAGGGGGAGAGGAACATCGAGTGTCGCTGTATGCAGATGACCTGTTGCTGTATGTGACGGATCCAGTGGAGGGGATGGTTGAGGTAATGCAGATCCTACGGGAGTTTGGAGACTTTTCAGGCTATAAGCTCAATGTGGGAAAGAATGAGCTCTTTGTGATCCATCTGGGGGACCAGGGAAGAGGGATAGAGGACCTACCGTTGAGGAGGGCGGAAAGGAGCTTTTGATATTTGGGGATTCAGGTAGCTAGGAGTTGGGGGGCACTGCATAAACTCAATTTGACGCGATTGGTGAAACAGATGGAGGAGGATTTTAAAAGGTGGGACATGTTGCCACTCTCGCTGGCGGGTCGGTTAAAATGGTGGTCCTCCTGAGATTTATTTTTGTATTCCAATGCCTCCCAATTGTGATTACTAAGGCCTTTTTTAAGAGGGTAAGCAGGAGCATTACGGGATTTGTGTGGGCGAGCAAGACCCCGCGGGTAAGGAGGGGGTTCTTGGAGCATAGCAGAGATAGAAGAGGGTTGACATTGCCGAATCTGGGTGGTTATTATTGGGCAGCCAATGTGGCAATGATCCGTAAGTGGGTGATGGAGGGAGAGGGGGCGGCGTGGAAGAGGTTGGAGATGGCGTCCTGCAAAGGAACGAGCCTGGGTGCACTGGTGACGGCACCGCTGCCGCTCTTGCCGACAAGGTATACTACGAGCCCGGTGGTGGCGGCAACGCTAAAGATCTGGGAGCAGTGGAGACGGTACAGGGGTGCGACGGGAGCCTCGGTGTGGTCCCCGATCAGAGACAACCATCGGTTTGTCCCAGGAAGGATGGACGGGGGATTTCAGAGCTGGCATCGGGCAGGGATTAGAAGAGTAGGGGACCTGTTCATTGACGAGATGTTTACGAGCTAAGGGGCGCTGGAGGAGAAGTTTGGGATACCCCCGGGAAACACTTTCAGGTACATGCAAGTGAGGGCGTTTGTGAGGCGGCAGGTGAGAGAATTTCCGCTACTCCCGGCACAGGGGATTCAAGATAGGGTGATGCCGGGCGTATGGGTCGGAGAGGGCAAGGTGTCGGCGAGAAACCAGGAGATGAAAGAAGAGGGGGAGGCTTTGGTAGAGGAGCTGAAGGGTAAATGGGAGGAGGAGTTGGGGGAGGAGATTGAGGAGGGGCTATGGGCTGATGCCCTAAGTAGGGTTAATTCCTCTTCCTCGTGTGCCAGGCTTAGCCTGATACAATTTAAGGTGGTTCATGGAGCGCACTTGTCAGGGGCGAGGCTGAGTAGGTTCTTTGGGGTAGAGGACAGATGTGGGAGGTGCTCAGGAAGTCCGGCGAACCATGCCCATATGTTTTGGTCATGCCCGGCACTGGAGGGGTTCTGGAGGGGAGTGGCGGGAACAATATCTAAGGTGGTGAAAGTCCGGGTCAAGCCAAGCTGGGGGCTAGCACTATTTGGAGTAGTGGACGAGCCGGGAGTGCAGGGGGCGAAAGAGGCCGGTATTCTGGCCTTTGCGTCCCTAGTGGCCCGGCGAAGGATCTTGTTAATGTGGAAGAAGGCGAAGCCCCCCAGCGGGGAGGCCTGGATAAATGATATGGCTGGGTTTATCAAGTTGGAAAGGATAAAGTTTGCCTTGAGAGGGTCTGCGCAGGGGTTCTACAGGCGGTGGCAACCGTTCCTAGATCATCTCGCGGAGCGTTAGATGAAGGTCGGACAGCAGCAAAAGCAACCCAGAGGGGGGGGGGGGGGGCAGAGGGGGAGGGGGGGGGGGGGGGGGAGGGGGTCCCTGCGGGGGGCATGTGAGCAAGAAAACACATGAATGATCCGGAAACTGGCATGTACGGGAAGAATCCAACGTACAAAGTTCTGTATTTTGTTGACTTGCCATGTTCATGTCTTGCCACGCGAGTTCTTTTTCTTTTCTTTGTTACGGGGGGGGGGGGGGTGTTGTTTGTAAGGTGGAAAATATTGTTATTGAAAAATTCTTAATAAAAATATATTTTTTTAAAAAGAAAGATCACAGCAGAACGTTCTAATGGTGCTTCCTCGGAGCAAGGAGGATGCTTGCCACAGGGTGATTCAGTGGCCTTGTCTCGCTCGAGCGAGAGCGCGACCAGGCGTGTGAAGAGCAGGAGGGGCCTAAAATGAGATCTGCGCGGGGCGCTAAACCGTTTGCGATTGCAACCGGCCCGCTCCCGTAGGGGAAATCGGGATCTCGCCGTAGCGTGGCGAGAAACCAATAACCACCACTTAAGCCCTATTTCCATACAATTAGCGGGAGCCATGCCATATCTGACCCCCCTGCCCCCCCCACCCCGTAATCCAGCTGCCTCCCCAGCAAGGGCAAGTGGCCATGCTGATGCTGATTAGTACTCCTTTTGAAAAACGTGAACCAGACGGAAGGACATCTGCGGGAATCCTAGAAGGGGAGCAGTCATCCTGGTGCACAGGCAATGAGCCCGGGGGCACTGGGCTTGCTGCACCTGTGCTTGGAGGGGAGCAACCGGGAGGGTGCAGCCCCTGTTGGGGTGGGGTGCCACGGGGGCTGGGGGGGAGGGGAGGGGGATAGCAGGACCGGGGGGGAGGCGGGGGTCAACCGTGCGCGGGTCCTCCATGCAAAACCCTGGATCGTGTATACCTGTACTAGGGGCAATCATAGACCCTACCTGTCTGCCCCAGTGACCACACATAACTTCCACTTATCACGAAGGCCTCTGATCATGCGGTTTAAGGCTATTGCTAATAGGGAATTGGCAATCGTGGTTAAGTGGGCAGTTCACACAACCCAAGTGGATTCCCGTGGGTGTGCGGGCCATTTAGCATGTGGGAGTTATTGTCTAGCATCCCAATCACACCCTGATGCATGGACACTGTGCTTGAACACTGAGGGAGGCATGATGGCCATCAGCTCAACCTGAGTCCCACCACAGACGTAGCAGCCAACCTCCGAACACCTAGGGGATGGGCTCCAGCCCCGGACACGTGTCCACGGCCGGGGTTTGGTGATGTTCTGTTCGGATGTCTGGGGTACGGGGTGTGCGGTTTCGTGAGCAAGGACCCCCTCCCCTGCTGCGGCCGGCTGTGTGTGGGCAGGGTGTGCTGGGTGAGGGGGGGGGGCGGATGGGCAGGGAGCAGGACACATGTCTGGGGAGATGGGGTATGGGATTGATGGTTGGCCCCCACCGCAGACAAATGAGCCAAAGGTGTGAGGCTGGTTATGGTGAGGGTTTTTTAATTTGTCCGGCATAAGTGTAGATCACTGCCCTACTCTCCCGATGGTGCCGCCCACTCTCCCCACCCTTCCTCCCCCCCACCCTGCAAAGCCCCCACCCCAACCCCCCCCCATGCACACTCCCCTCCTTAGTCCCTACCTAACCCCCTCCCCCCCCCCCCCCCCCCCCCCCCCCCTGTGACCCTCAATGTGCATTGCCTTCCTTGCTCCATCATTACCTTTCGGTGTGTTACCTGGATACATGTCAGAGGTGGAGGCAGCCCGCTGCTTACTACGTCCTGTGGCCTACCACCCTCACCCCACCCACCCAACACCAACCACCCTCACCCCGCCCACCACCAACCACCCTCGCCCCACCCACCCAACACCAACCACCCTCACCCCGCCCACCCCTCCATTGCACATCCACCTGCGGCACAACGGGCCGGGCTCACACGGTCGCCGGTGGGCGCATGTCTATTGCAGGCCATGGAGGGTGATGACAACCTGCCCTGCGGTGAGCTCTGGGCTCTACATCGTTGGACACTATCTGACCCATGGCCACAGTACCACCCTCCACCTGGGCCGTCCCTGCATGCAGCCGCGACACTGCAGCGCACGGTCCCGTCCTCTGCCCGGGGGGATGGTGAGGGCGACTCGGGGGTGGGGGGGCACACTCACCTGAGGCCGATATTATATCACCCCTCACACACCCACTAGCGCTCACCTCACACCACACCCCCACATGCATCGGACAGAGCACAAACGCAGCTTCTGTAGGTGTGAAAGTGATTTTAATAACAAACAGTTCATACAAGTGCCCTAGCCCCAGAAGTAATCTGTGCCTTGCACCTGTGCCAACTTACTCGGTGTCTAATGTTTTGGCCTTACGGGCCCTCTGACTACGTCTAGGTGGTGCCCCAAATGGTGCAGCAGAACTGGAGATGGACTCCTGTGATTCCTGCCCTGTGACTGCCGTCGCGAATGGCGTCACGCCGCTACTAGCCCATTCTGGGCCAGAGAATTCGCAACATTTCGGGGGGCCCGACGCTGGAGTGATTCGTGCCGATTTTGGCGCCGGGTTCGGGAGAATCCCACCCATGGCGTTCCACGCCGCCATGGGGAATTAGTTGGATTGGCCATGTTAAATTTCCCCTCAATGTCCAAAGGTTAGGTGGGGATAGGGTGGGGGGTTTAGGCCTGGAGTGGGTGCTCTTTTGGAGGATCGGTGCAGACTTGATGAGTTGAATAGCCTCCTTCTGCACTGTAGGGATTCTATGTATTCTCTTCTATTCTAATTGCCTCACTGAGTAAGGCTGATGGAGCTGATTAGGCAGCTGGCTTCCCCATGTGACAGGCGAGGCACACCTGATGCATGTGAAGACTGCAATTTGCAGTCAGCTTCATCCTTTGAGATCACCCTCATTCCCCAGCTCACATGGGCTGCGGATTAAACAAACCTTCCAACTTGAACAAATACCCAACCAGACACCGGGCCCTGACAGCCCGGCCTCCATAACCAGTCGGAGAGCCCGGCCTCCATAACCAGTGGGCCTTGAGCTTCCAGACAGTCCATGCCCTTCGACTTCGCAGTGCTGCCTGTGAGGCCTGCGAGCGACCCCACCTCCGGAGATGCCCAGACTGAAACACTAACCCCCCCCCCCCCCCCACACACACACACCCCCCCCCCCCCAGTCCTGGGTTGAACCGATCTGGGTCCCCTGCGTCCTCTCCATTGACCCCTCCGTGACTGGCACCTTGGAAGGCAATGGCGACTTGAGTGCTAATTTCTGATGTCCCCTTTGGAGGTGAGGCGGTCCATTTATGTTTTTGTACCGCTCTTGTAAATCATTCCGGTGCGATCCTGCAGCGGAGAATAAGGAATTTTCAATGAATGGGGAAGTCCCGGAGGGAGAGCTCACCAACGATGTTGGAATGTATGAAAATAAGATTCCCGGCCTTCCACGGCTCTTCACTGCCAGTGACGGGCTGGGAAGAATCGGGAACCGTGATCTCGCCGGAGAGAACCGCGCTTTCCGCTTCTCGCCGAATTTTCCGCCCGCGCCTCTGTCCTTGCTGTCAGCTAAAACAGATTCGCCATCGGTGCCAGAGTTCTTGAAAATAATTGCCACGCCCATTTGGGCCTCTGAAGGTCTCCACTTCTCCTTTCAATGTCAGGTTGGCTTGGGCTCGGTACCTGCTGCTGATGCAGGCTCTCACAGCCCAGCTGGTACAGGTTAACTTGCCTCAGGAACTGAGACTGAATCCCATAGCTTTGGCCAAAAGCAAGTGACAGCTCTCCTCCGTTGGACGCTCACTGTTGAATTGATGCTCCAAGAGTTCCGAGGACTTCTCATTTGGAAGTTGAAAGAAGGCACTGGGGAAGTGAGCGTATTGCTGTCACCAGCTTTGTCATGGTCAGGAACAGGAGTGTGTCATTTACCCCTCAAGACACTCTGCTGTCTGGTGAAGTCCTGGCTAATCTGTAATATTCGCCATTGTCCCAAATCCCTTCAGTACCTTTAGTTCACAAAAATCTATCAACCTCAGGTTTAAAATAAACTTGCAACAACTGTCCTTTTTGGAAGATAGTTCCAAACTTCTAGCGCCTTTGCATGTAGAAGTACTTCATCCTCAAACTCCTGAAAATCCTGCCTCGAATTTCTCGTCTATGTCTCCCCGGTTCCGGACTCCACAACTGGAAGAAATTGTTTCCTCTAATCTACCCGATCGGTTACCCTTAATGTCAAAACTTCCACCATGTCACACCTTAAACTTCTGAATTTCAGAGAATACAACCGTGGTTTGTGTAATCTCTCCTTGTAAATTGACTCTTAGAATCCAGCCATCGGTCTCGAAAACCTGCATCGTATTCACTCTGAGTTCCGGCGGGTGGCACGGCGGCACAGTGGTTGGCACTGCTGCGTCACAGCGCCAGGGACAACCCCCCCCCCTCCGGGTTCAATTCTGGTCTCGGGTGACTGTCTGCGTTGAGTTTGAACACCCTTCCCGTGTCCCTTTACTCCGGGTGCTCCGCTTTCCTCCCACAGTCCAAACATGTGCAGGTTCGGTGGATTGGCCACGCTAAATTGCCCCTGGGTGGGGTTACGGGGATAGGGGGGGGGATTGGGCTTTTGTGGGCTGCTCGTTCAGAGGGTCGGTTCAGACTCGATGGGCCGAATGACCTCATTGCGCACTGTCGGGATTCCATGATTCTATGGTATCCTTGCTGAAGTGTGGTGTGCAGCACTATTTACGTGCCCCAGGGTGTGGTCAAGGTGTGGAATAACTGAAACGTAACTTCTACCCCTTTATATTCTAGTCCTCTCGATATAAAGCCCAACATTCCAACTGCCTTTTCGATTATCGTTTTATACCTGTCCATGATATTATAATTGCCGGTGTACAGGGATACCTAAGTCGCCACTGTTCCTCGCTTGTCACCATTTTGAAAGCACTTTTACATTCAAACTTACCAACTCCCAATCCAGTTGCCAAAGTTTCATCCAATCCAAGATATAAAATATCTTTATAATATTATGCGACAATCAACGGTATCTATCCTTCTTCGAATTGCCAAAGTCATTAATAAGTTCAGGCCCCATTGCAGATCTTTGTCGGTCATCATTAGTTGCATTCTACCAATTAGAATATTTGTCTATTATCCCTGCACTCTGTCACCTGCCACTCAACCACCTTTCTCACCAGATCAGCAATTTGCTTTCAATCCTGTAAGCCTCAGCTTTGGCAAATGATCTCTTCTGTAAGGCTGCAACAAATGCCTTCTGGAAGTCCATATAAAATAAAGTTGCCATAGACCCAGGTGACCACAGGCTGCTTTCCCCTTTGAGGGGGGGAGAGCTGACTGGTGGTGGTTTAACCTGAGGATCTCCACACCTCAGGCAAGGGGCAAGGTCGAGAAGGCGGGGCCTTCAGGAATAACATCAGCCGGTGCGGGAATTGCTGCTGGCCTCGCTCTGCGTCACAAACCAGGGGCGAAATTCTCCCCCAACGGCGCGATGTCCGCCGACTGGCGCCAAAAAAGGTGCCAATCAGACGGGCATCGCGCCGGCCCAAAGGTGCGGAATGCTCCGCATCTTTGAGGGCCGAGCCCCAACATTGAGGGGCTAGGCCGACGCCGGAGGGATTTCCGCCCCGCCAGCTGGCGGAAATGGCGTTTGTTGCCCCGCCAGCTGGCGCGGAAATGGGGCGCATGCGCGGGAGGGTCAGCGGCCGCTGACAGTTTCCCGCGCATGTGCAGTGGGGAGAGTCATTTCCGCCTCCGCCATGGTGGAGGCCGTGGCGGAGGCGGAAGGGAAAGAGTGCCCCCACGGCACAGGCCCGTCCGCGGATCGGTGGGCCCCGATCGCGGGCCATGCCACCGTGGGGGCACCCCACGGGGTCAGATCACCCCGCGCCCCCCCCCAGGACCCCGGAGCCTGCCCACGCTGCCTGGTCCCGCCGGTAAATACCAGCTTTGATTTACGCCGGCGGGACAGGCAATTTCTGGGCGGGACTTCGGCCCATCCGGGCCGGAAAATTGAGCGGGGGGTCCCGCCAACCGGCGCGGCCCGATTCCCGCCCCCGCCCAATCTCCGGTACCGTTGACTTCGGCGGGGGCGGGGGCGGGATTCACGGTGGCCAACGGCCATTCTCCGACCCGGCGGGGGGTTGGAGAATGACGCCCCAGCTGTCCATCCAACTGAGTTAAACCAGCCCCGGTTCGTCAGGTGTTACCCTTCACAAATCCCAATGGGCACACTCTGACCAGCTGCAAGATCGTAGGCTTGATTCTCCATCCAGCGGCATTCTTCGTTTCGCCGGCAGCACGGTCACGCCCGCGGATTTACCAATGGCGTGGGGGTGCCCACAATGGGAAACCCCATTAGCCGGCTGCTGGGACAGAGAATCCCGCCCCATCAGTTTCAGCCAAACACCTGACATAACTGTTGGGTGAAATGTGCCGAAGTGGTACACAGAGAATGCTGCGCCTCCATTTTTTTTTCCCACAGGTATAAAACGTCAATGAGAAACAGCAATATGTTGTCCCCGAACAAACGTTAGACAAATGCCCACAGTGAATGATCTTCTTTTGTGCCTCTTGGATACCTTGAGAACATCCCAGCGACATTTCAAAGGTTCCTGCTGATTAATGGTCTTGAGGTTATGGGCCGGAATTCTCCAACCTGGCGCCAGGTTGGAGAATCCCGTGGGGACGCGACAATCGCCAGTCAGGGGCCGTTGACAGCGGTTCCTCCGGCAATTCTCCGGGCCCTGATGGGCCGAGTGGCCGCCGAGTTTGGCCAAGTCCCGCCGGCGTGGATTACTCAGCTCCCACACGGCGGAACCTGGAAGGTGAGTGTGCGGGGGCCGTCCTGGAGGGGGGGGCGGGGGGGATCCGACCCCGGGGGCGGGGGGGGCGGGCTCCCACGTTGGCCTGGACCGTGATCGGGGCCTACCGATCGGCGGACGGGCTGGTTCGTGGGGCCTACTTTACTCCACGCCGGGCCCCTGTAGGGCTCCGCCATATTGCCTGGGGGCCGGCGCGGAGAAGGGAACCCCCCGCGCATGCATGAGAATACGACGGCCCATGCGCGGACTCGCTCGGGCCGTTCCGCGCCGGCTGGAGCTGCGGGAACCACTCCAGCGCCAACCTAGCCCCCTAGAAAGGGGAAAATTCCTCAGTTTTGGGGGCCATTGGCGCCGGTGTCGTTGGCGCCGGTGTCGTTGGCGCCGGTTTTCACGCCGGTGTGGGGACATAGCCCCATTATGAGAGAATTCCGCCCATGATGTCTGCAGCAATACTGAGCATGTTTCTTGTCTGAGAGCAGCTGATCCCTTCTTTTACTTTCTGTCTCTCCTTTGGTGCCAATCCAGTTTGTAATTTACAATTGCACTTATGTTGCAACATTCAACAGTATCCTCCGACGACGAACCGGTGATGCTTTCCTTCAATGTGATTACTGTCAGTGAAGGGTGAGATCAAAAAGATTTGTGCTGGGACGTGAAACATTTTGACTTGGAAGTAGCATTTTACGGGCCATGATGTGTGGCCCACAGCAGCATTAACAGCAGCACACCTCCACCTCCTCCAAAAACCAACAGCAATAGTTTAAAAGCATTGTGACAGACCATTCTGTTGGTAACCAATTATTGTGGGCAAGAGGACAGCAAGTCAGATCTACAGCAAATGTGACCAAATTGTTATTGACTCCCTGACGGAAGGTTTACTGCCCTGCACCAGACTGTTCGTGGCTGATATGGAAGAATCTGTGAAATGAAAACATAAATTTGAGCGGGAAGGGGATTAAGGCACCTTGGAACAGCTGCTGTATTGCAATGGCATGGATAGGAAAATAATTTGAACCATTTTTCCAGTAAGCCTCTTCACCAGCTGTGGTAGTCACCACTGTTGTATTATATTGTATGTACTGCACTGCATATGAGGGGTATTACGGTAAGGCCCCTGTACTACAGGTACGGGAGTAGATCCCTGCCTGTTGGCTCCGCCCAGTAGGCGGAGTATAAATGTGTGGGCTCTCCGAGCTGCAGCCATTTCGGCAGCAGCTGTAGGAGGCCACACATCTCTGTGTAATAAAGCCTCGATTGCTCTCTACTCTCGTCTCGTCGTAATTGATAGTGCATCAATTTATTACGCAGAGATTTTACAAAGCTGGATCTCCGCCTCAAGCCGGATCGCCTACAGCTGCATCCTCAAACAGACAGCGCCGAAGAGGACTTCGCACATTGGCTCGCTTGCTTTGAAGCATACATCGGATCTGCGACAGACCCAATCCCAGAAGCACAGAAGCTCCAGATTCTGTACACGCGGCTGAGCTCCGATGTCTTTCCCCTCATCCAGGACACGCCTACCTACGCAGAGGCCATGGCGCTAGTGAAGGAGAACTACGCTCAGCAGACCAAAAGATCTATGCCAGGCACCTCCTGTCCACACGGCACCAACTTTTTTCAAAGAAACTCAGATTTATTATTGGTGACAAATAGTCCCAAAAGATGTGCTTGCCAGGTGAATTGGACATTCTGAATTCTCGCTCCGTGTACCCGAACAGGCGCCGGAGTGTGGCGACCAGGGGATTTTCACAGTAACTTCATTGCAATGTTAATGTCAGCCGACTTGTGATACTAATAAAGATTATTATTATTGTTTCACAAAAATGTGGGCAACACAGCGGCTAATCTGTGCTCAGAAATGTCAATGAAATTTGGCTTTAATGTCGTGGGCTGAGGGATAAAACATTAGATTGAGGAGAATTCACGCGCTCCTCTTCAAAGTTGTGCCGTGCGATTTCACCCAACGGAGCGGGAAGAGGGATCCTCACAGAAGGAAGGCGCCTCCGGCACTCAGTGAATTGGAGTGTCAGCCTGGATCATGCGCTTACGTCCTGGAGTGGGATTGGAACTCACAAACCACTGATTCAGACGCGGGGGTGCTGCCGTTGAGCCGAGGCGAGACAGATGTCAGCCCTCAGTCGCTGGGCTGGCGTTTGTGCAACGCACCTTCAGCAACCTGTCCTCGGCATGAGAATTGGCTTAAATGCAAGGAAACAAAATCAAACAATTTCACAGTGGTTACATCTTAAAAAGACAGAGATGTTACGGAACACTATCAGGGGAATAATAAGGTTCACAGACGTCTGATATCGAGAAGGAGCCTCAGTGTCCTCAGTTATAAAATTCTCGTCACCTTATCACCTGCGGTCTTTTCCAATTCCTGTTTAGCTGCCAACAGTTTGTGTTCCAGATCGGTCAGTTGTTGGGCCTGGGGAGAGAAAGATACAATAAACTGTGGTGTGCAACAGCAGAATGACATAATCACGTATTCAAAATCTGCTTCAACGCGACAGAGGCTAACTGCATAATCTCGCCAAATGGTTAAAAGGTCATCGCTTGATTAATAAACATTGCTTGCTAGTAACAGGCTGATCATAATGCCCCATGCACTGGGGTGAACACGGGTCTAGGTTCAGAAGATGCCACCATAACTTCAGATGAGGAAGTCCATTTTAGGCTTGTACATCCGGAATGACCGTGCAGCTCGACTGCAGAAAGCAGCTCACCAATAGCCTTTGTCAGAGCAGTGGGCGGGATTCTCCGCCGACATGATTCTCCGTTTTGCCGGTGTCCCGGGGGTTTCCCGACGGCGTGGGGCTGCCCCACAATGGGAAACCCCATTGAGCGGCCGGTGTTACGGAGACTCCCGCCGGCCGGTCGGGGCAGAAATGTGGCGCGGTGGGGAATCCCGGCCATGACCTTCACAATGGAGGCCAACAGCCAGATGAGACGACACTGAGGTTTTCAACAGTGGTCAGCTTTCCCTCATGCCCAGGGCATTACAGAGTTCTGATGAAAGGTCATCAACCTGAAACTCTCTCCATACATGCTGTTTTATTCCTTATTACGGAATACAGTTATCTAGCTACTATGAGGCCTTGTGGCGCAGTCCTGCCTCAAGATCAGATGCCTCAGGTTCAAGACCAACCCTAGGACGTTGTGGCCAAGGAAGATGCTTTCATATTTTGGCCAACCTGCGAATCCTTCAATGCACAGCGACGGCAGGGGGAGCTATTCCGATGGAAAGAACGTTGGAGCCTCCACCATCACTATCCGCAGCTCCAAGATACAACAGGCAGGTAAAGAGTCCATGTCACCATAGCAACTCAGACTACTTGTATGAACTATAACAGCTCACCAGCCTGTAACTACCAGCCACCATAGGAAAAGCAGCAGCTCCTGCGAACTGGAAGTACTTTAATAGATGCATTACTGATTTAAATAGATCTCTTGCTAATTAACTCGTAGTTGCGCTTTCAAAGTGGGTGATTGCGAGGCTGGTCAGTGAGAAACCATTGCTGGTGAGATTGTCAAGTCCTGGGTTGTAAAGTGTGATGCACGATCAATGACCACTAAAGCGAGGTTGTAGTCTAACTGAAGGCTTTAATAAGCTAGATGTTTCCCCCAGCAGCTCAGGTACAGAATCGGGGCTGCTGGGACGACACGGGCTCTTATACCCCGCCTTGCAGGGCGGAGCTACCGTACAGCTTGACCAATAGGATACATACAATATCTACCAATGGTGTTCCAGCATTACCAGGTACCGTAATACCTCTACACAGACTACCACATTCACCCTCTGTTAAAAAAAGAGTCCAGTGGGGGTGGTGGGTTGACATTATAGCATGGTAAGGTGGTAGAAATTATAGTTATGGAGGTACCGTAATACCTTTGTAACTATTTACAATTCTATTTACTATTTACAATTTATGATTCTCAATTAAGTATACACTTTAAAATGAAGCAATCAGTCGATCGGGGGCCCTGGTCGTCCTCTGTGATCGTCGAAGCTTCGGTGGAGGCTCGAGCGTCTGTGACTCCGGGAGCGTGGCCTCGATCTCTGTGGCAGCTTCAACACCCCTAGACGGCACTGGTGGGGAAAATGGTCGACCTGGGAAGGGAGCGTCTGCGGGGTACGTCGGTGGGTCGGGGGGCCTAGACGGGGCCGGCGGAAGGACCGACCCTCCTGTAAAGTGCACTGGTGGGAGGGAGGGTGGGACTGGTGGCTGGGGTGTGCGGGGGTTCCGGCGGGCGCCAGGTCTCATAGGGAGACCGTATATTGTCGGCCGTCGGGGTACGCCACGTAGGCATACTGGGGGTTAGCGTGGAGAAGATGGACCCTCTCGACCAACGGGTCCGACTTGTGCGCTCGCACGTGTTTTCGGAGCAGGATGGGTCCAGGAGCTGCAAGGCAGGTCAGGAGTGAGGTCCCAGAGGAGGACTTCCTGGGTAAGACAAGGAGACGTTCGTGAGGTGTTTGGTTGGTTGTGGTACAAAGCAGTGACTGGATGGAGTGGAGGGCATCCGGGAGGACTTCCTGCCAGCGGGAGACTGGGAGATTCCTGGACCGTAGGGCCAGTAGGACGGTCTTCCAGACCGTTCCGTTCTTCCTCTCCCTGTCCGTTACCCCGGGGGTTGTAACTGGTCGTCCTGCTCGAGGCAATGCCCTTGCTGAGCAGGAATTGATGCAGTTCATCGCTCATAAAGGAGGACCCCCTATCACTATGTATGTAAGCGGGAACCCGAACAGTGCAAAGATGCTATGGAGGGCCTTGATGATGGCGGTTGCGGTCATGTCGGGGCAGGGGATGGCGAATGGGAACCGGGAGTACTCGTCAATCACATTCAGGAAGTACGTGTTGACGTCAGTGGCGGGGAGGGGGCCTTTGAAGTCCATGCTGAGGCGTTCAAAAGGATGGGAAGGCTTTATCAGGTGCGCTCTCTCTGGCCGGTAGAAGTGCGGTTTGCACTCCGTGCAGATTTGGCAGTCCCTGGTGGCTGTCCTGACCTCCTCGATGGAGTAGGGCAGGTTGCGGGTCTTGATAAAGTGGAAAAAGCGAGTGACCCCCGGGTGGCAGAGGTCCTCGTGGAGGGCTCGGAGGCGGTCCACTTGTGCGGTGGCACATGTGTTGCGGGACAGGGCATCAGAAGGCTCGTTTAGCTTCCCGGGATGATACAAGATCTCGTAGTTATAGGTGGAGAGTTCGATCCTCCACCACAAGACCTTATTGTTTTTTATCTTGCCCCGCTGTGCATTATCGAACATGAAAGCAACCGACCGTTGGTCAGTGAGGAGAGTGAATCTCCTGCCGGCCAGGTAATGCCTCCAATGTCTCACAGCTTCTACTATGGCCTGGCCCTCCTTTTTGACTGAGGAGTGGCGGATTTCGGAAGCATGGGGGGCACGAGAGAAGAAGGCCACGAGTCTGCCTGCTTGGTTGATGGTGGCCGCCAGAGCTATGTCAGACGCGTCGCTCTCGACCTGGAAGGGGAGGGACTCGTCGATGGCGTGCATCGTGGCCTTTGCAATGTCTGCTTTGATGCGCCTGAAGGCCTGACGGGCCTCTATCGACAGAGGAAAAGCTGTGGATTGGATCAGGGGACGGGCCTTGTCCGCATAGTTGGGGACCCACTGGGCGTAGAAAGAGAAAAACCCTAGGCACGCTTCAGGGCCTTGGAGCAGTGAGGGAGGGGGAACTCCATAAGAGGGCGCATGCGCTCAGGGTCGGGGCCGATCACTCCATTTCGCACTACATAACCGAGGATGGCTAGGCGGTCGGTGCTAAACATGCATTTATCCGTGTTGTATGTAAGGTTAAGGATCTTTGCGGTTTGGAGGAATTTTCGGAGGTTGGTGTCGTGGTCCTGCTGGTCATGGCCGCAGATGGTGACATTATTGAGATACGGGAACGTTGCCCGTAACCCGTACCAATCAACCATTCGGTCCATCTCGCGCTGGAAGACCGAGACCCCGTTGGTGACACCGAAGGGAACCCTTAAGAAGTGATAGAGCCGCCCATCTGCCTCGAAGGCAGTGTATTTGCGGTCACTAGTGCGGATGGGGAGCTGGTGGTAGATGGACTTAAGATCCACCGTGGAGAAGACCTTGTAATGCGTGATCCTGTTTACCAGGTCGGATATGCGGGGGAGAGGGTACGCGTCCAGCTGCGTAAACCTGTTGATGGTCTGACTGTAGTCGATGACCATCCTATGCTTCTCCCCGGCCTTTACCACCACTACTTGAGCTCTCCAGGGACTGTTGCTAACTTCAATGACTCCTTCCCTCAGTAGCCTTTGGACCTCTGACCTAATAAAGATCCGATCCTGGGCACTGTACTGTCTGCTCCTGGTGGTGACGGGTTTGCAATCCGGGGTGAGGTTCGCAAACAGGGAAGGCTGATCGACCTTGAGTGTCGCGAGGTTGCAGACAGTGAGGGGGGTATCGGGTCGCCGAATTTGAAAGTTAGACTTTGGAGATTACACTGGAAGTCTAAACCTAGGAGTGTGGCAGCGCAGAGCTGGGGAAGGACGTAGAGCCGGTAATTTTTAAACTCCCTTCCCTGGACTGTGAGGTTTGCTACACAAAATCCCTTTATCTCTACTCAGTGGGAACCGGAGGCCAGAGAGATTTTTTGATTCATGGGGTGGACGAGGAGAGAACAGCGCCTTACCGTGTCGGTGTGTATGAAGCTCTCCGTGCTCCCAGAGTCGATTAAGCAGGACGTCTCGTGCCTGTTGATTAGTACTGTTGTTGTAGCAGTTGAGAGTGTTCGAGGCCGGGACTGATCCAGGGTCACCGAGGCTAATCTCAGCAGTTGAGAGTTCTCTTCGGGCGGTGTGCGGTCAGCCGAGCTGGGGTCCTGGGAGTCTATCCAAGATGGCGGCTCCCACTGGTCACACATAGCTGGGGGTGCACAAAATGGCAGCGCCCACCCATCGAACGTGGCGTCCGTGGGACAAGATGGCGGCGCCCGGGGGCTGCATGTGGCCCTCGAGTAGGAAGATGGCGGTGCCCGCTGTCCGCACGGGGACCGTGGAGAGGTTTGTGGTGGCGGTCCGCATTCGCCGCCGGAGACCACGGCGACCGCACAGGCCTGGCATACCACCACAAAGTGGCCATTTTTACCGCATCCCTGCCGGGGGTGCTTGGCGTGCCCACAAAAGTAGCAGAAGGGCCCCCCAGGGTTGCCAGGCCGACTTGCAGCACAAGCATGTGGGGGGATGGGGGATGTCTCGGGGTCGGCTGCAGAGGGGTTCCACACTGCCCAGGGGGCTGCCGCGCGGTCGGGAACGTAAGTGCGGGCATTTCTGGAGGCCACATCCAGGGAGCCTGCAAGGGCCCGTGCCTCCTTGAGGCCTAGGGTGTCCTTTTCCAGCAATCGCTGGTGGATTTGGGAGGACAGCATACCTGCTACGAAAGCGTCCCGGATCAAGAGTTCTGTGTGGTCCCTCGCCGAAACTTGCGGGCAGGTGCAGTTTCTCCCCAACACCAGGAGCACACAGTAGAATTCTTCCAGCGATTCTCCAGGGATTTGTCGCCTCGTTGCCAGCAGATATCGGGTGTAGACCTGGTGTACCGGGCGAATATAATGTCCTTTTAGCAGCTCTATTGCTGCATCAAAGTCTTCCGCGTCCTCAATGAGGGTGTAAATTTCCGGGCTCACCCTCGAGTGCAGGACTGGCATTTTCTGTTCTCCCTTGGATGTGTTTTCGGCCGTCCCAAGATATCCTTTAAAACACGCCAGCCAGTGCTTGAAGATTGCCGCTGAGTTCGCTGCATGGGGGCTGAGTTGCAGACATTCCGGCTTAATTCGGAGCTCCGTCCTTTTAAATCTAGCTTATTAAATTGATGCACGATCAATGACCACTAAAGCAAGGTTGTAGTCCAACGGAAGGCTTTAATAAGCTAGATGTTTCCCCCAGCAGCTCACGTACAGAATGAAGGCTGCTGGGGCGGCACGGGCTCTTATACCCTGCTGAGCAGTGCGGAGCTACCATACAGCTTGACCAATAGGAAACATACAATATCTACCAATGGTGTTCCAGCATTACCAGGTATCGTAATACCTATACACAGACTACCACACAGTGGTAATCGCAGGAAAACTATCTGTGTTTGCCTCATTGCTCCTCGGAAACTGATAACAGCTTCTGAACTCTGTATGCGTGCAGTCAAATATAGAAATCCAGGAATTCCTGTTAGTGATGCTATTGGGGTCTTCAGACGCTATTGTGGTCTTCATAGGGAGCTCTATTGAAGTCCCCTCAAACTTCAATCAATTAGAAATGACTGAACAATAAGAACTTTTCCTTTTACACGATTCATCTTACTGTAAAAACTCTTGGACAAGTTACACCTTACTGAATGAAGCGTAACTGGCTGTTTATGATGGTGGGGGCAGCATGGTAGCACAGTGGTTAGCACTGTTGCTTCATGTCTCCAGGGTCCCAGGTTCGATTCACGGCTTGGGTCACTGTCTGTGCGGAGTCTGCACGTTCTCCCCGTGTCTGCATGGGTTTCCTCCGGGTGCTCCGGTTTCCTCCTACAAGTCACGAAAGACGTGCTTGTTAGGTGGATTGGACATTCTGAATTCTTCCTCCGTGTACCCGAACAGGCGCCGGAATGTGGCGACGAGGGGATTTTCACAGTAACTTCATTGTAATGTTATGACAATAAAGGTTAATATTATTATAATTACTGATCAGAAACCTCCTGGCCCTGAAAATCAAATTTTATATTTGACAAATGTCGTATGTCTCCATTAGAGCGGCAACTTATAACTATATAGAGTCTTTAAGATAATGAGTAGATATTAGATCAAATGACCAAAGGCTTGGGCAAAGGGGTACGTTTTAAGCAGCGTCTTAAAGGAGGAGATGAATGGAACGAGTTGGAGAGGAGCAGAGAGGTCAGGGAAGGTATTTCAGAGCTTGAAGACAAGGCAACTGAGATAGCGAGGGCCAATGCCAATGAGGGATTTGAAATCAAGGATGAGAATTTTAAAGTCACGATATTGTTTGACTGGGGGTGAATGTCAGTCAGCAAATGTAGAGGTGATAGGGGAATGGGACTTGATGTGAGTTTGGAAAGGGCAGCTGAGTTTTGGATGACCTGATTTTTATGGAAAATAGAAAATGAGGAACCAGCCGAGTGTGCGTTGGAATAGTCAAGTTTCGAGATAGCACAGGCATGAATGAGGGGCTCAACAGCAGATAAACTGAGATGGAGCAAATTCAGATTATATTACGGATGTGGAAAAAGGGGATCTTCGCAATGGCACAGATCTAAGATCGGAAGCTCATCTCGGGAACAAATGTGATACTAAGGTTGCGAACAGACTGGCTTAATCTCAGACCGCTGCCAGGAAGAGGGATGGAGTTGATAGCTAGGAAATGGAGTTTAGAGTGTGGACTGTAAACAATGGCGTCGGTCTTCATTAAATTATTTATTTGGAGGAAATTCTGGTTATCCAGTAATGTGTGTCGGAAAAACCATCTGATAACTTAGTAAAAGTGGAGGAGTCGAGAAAGGTCGTGGTTGGTGTTGTCAGAGTACATGTGAGAACTATCAATGTGCCTTTAGATAATATTACCAAGGGGCGGCAGGATGGGGCCAAGGAGAGTTCTTTAGGTGACACCGTAGTAAGGTTGCAGGACCAGGAAGTGTAGCCAGTGAAAGTGATCGACAGGTTATGATTGGATAGATAAGTGACCACCCAGCTGGTCAATAGTGTAGAGGCTTTGGAGGATGATAACATGGTCAACTCTGTGTAAGTTTGTAGAAGATGGATGTATAGAGGAAGTTTCCCTTCGTCACACTCACACAGGGCGTTATTTGTCATTATGATGAGGGCCGTTCCAGTACTCTGGCAGGGGAGGAAATCTGACTGGAGGGATTCAAGCATGGAGTCCCAGGAAAGCCGGCTTGTAGATGACAAAACATTCAAGGACTTTGGAGCAACACTATTGGAGATGAGATGGTAGTTTGCAAGGACAATAGGGTTAAGGTTTTTTTTTGAGAGGGGCAATAAAAATCCATTTATTCTTAAAAAACAAAGTTTTTAGGAAGTTTGTGACATTCCAGTTTCTAACTCAATCTCATGTGTTTGGTCCAATTGTTTACTTAACTCTCTCTAAAAGTTAATTAAAAATGAAGAATGATCAATGCACTTTCCTTTGGGCAGCACGGTGGCACTGTGGTTAGCACAGCTGCCTCACAGCGTAGGACCTGGGTTCAACTCCAGCCTTGGGTGACTGTCCGTGTGGAGTTTGCATGTTCTTCCCGTGTTTCCTCTGAGTGCTCCGGTATCTTCCCACAGGCCTAAGACTGGTGGATTGGCCATGATAATTTGCCCCTTAGTGTCCAAAGATGTGTAAGTTAGATTAAGAGGCTTTTGGGATAGGTCGAGGGAGTGAACTTAGGTAGAGTGCTGTTTTCGAGCGTTGATGCAGACCCGATGGACCAAATGGCCTCCTCTGCACTGTAGGGATTCTATGATTGTATAATTCCTGGTTTGCTGTCTGTGAGAATACATAACAGTTACTGGCTACTTCCATGCTTGATTATATCATTACTGATGGACTCCTGAAGATCACCTTGACTTGCTGTTGGATTGAAACTAATGTCAGGAAAAGGGAAAGCCACCCGACTGATCATTGGGTCTTTATGGAATTTTCTTTGGGGTAGGCCACAAATATTGTCACTTTGTCACTGTCTGCAAAACCTGGACCATTGAAACCTGGGTGGGAAAATACCCCCATCGTTAGGGGTTATAAGTATTTCCTGAGATAGAGAGGGCCGAGGTTTTGGAGGGATTTGGTCACTACTACTACTAATAATACACTTTATTGTCACAAGTAGGCTTACATTAATACTGCAATGAAGTTACTGTGATAGGCCCCTAGTCGCCACATTCCGGCACCTGTTCGGGTACACAGAGGGAGAGTTCAGAATGTCCAATTCACCTAACAGCACGTCTTTCGGGACTTCTGGGAGGAAACCGGAGCACTTATTTGATGCAAGTGAGAATAAAAGCAGTAGAGTTCTGAATAACATCAAGTTTACAGAGGGTAGGACATTGAAAGCCAGCCAAGAATCCATTTATCGCTATGTAATAGAAGTATACAAAGGTTTCCACCACTTATTACCTGCTAATGTGTTTGTCTGTCTTTGTAACTGCACAATCGTTACATTTCTTCATCCTGATTACTTAGTTCAGTAATGCAGCCCATCTGGGTTCTGAGTGGGGCCCATGAGACATTCAGTGGAACATTGCCCACGCGCAGGGTCGCCACATTCCGCTGATTTCCCTCTGCGCAGTTTTATTCCTCTTGCTATGACTTCAGTGATACCCGCGTAAAGCGAGGGTGAGTGAAGTGAGGTGCGTGCTGATTGCTCAAAACATTGACTGTGAGAGCCGTGCACTCCCTCTGCGTCCAAAGTGTAAATATGTTTTGTTTTTAATCATTTGAAGTTGATGACAGTTCTATTGATATGTAAATGATAAAGCATTTTCTATAAATCATTCTGAAATATTCAGCGTGCATCAAATGTATTGAATCTTGTTCATGGGGGTCATTGTTTAAGAACAAGCCCGATCTCAGTCTTGCAGCCCATTCAGATGAAAGAGGGCCACTCATGCGGCCCACTCACTAGTCTTGGCTGCCCATCACTGGTCGAGTTTACACACAGCGGTCTTGTGGTTCAATGGGTCATATCCCTGCCTTGGAGCCAAGATTTGTGTCCCACCCCAGGACTTGATGGCCAAGGAAGATGTGTTTATAATGTGACCCAACAGGGTTGAGCATCGACCTACAAATCCTTCCAACACACACAGTCGGTAAAAGCGGGAGGGATTTCAGATCCGTCGTGTGAGGCAATGAAAGTGGGAACCTCTACCATCACTATCCACAGCTCCAAACTACAACATGCGTGTAAAGGTTTATGTTACCTCAGCAACTCAGACTCCTCGAGTGGACAGTAACAAATATACACCAACAGGTACTCAACATGAACGTTTCAATGTAAGTCACACTGCGGTTCAGCCTTCAGACTGTGAATATACTTCTTGAATTAAATATCATTATGTAAACTCTCAGAGGATAGTCAATCTGTGGAAGCCTTTACCGCAGAGAGCTGTAGAGGCTGGGCCGTTATGTTCAAGGCTGAGAGATTTTAATCAGTGAGGGAATCAAGGGTTATGGGGATAAGGTGGGAAAATGGAGTTGAGGATTATATCGGAGCAGCCATGATATCATTGAACGGTGGAGCAGTCTCGATGGGCTGAATGGCCTACTTCAGCTCCTGCTTCATATGGTCCAATGGTCTTATGGGAGAAGCTGGGATTCTTTGAGAGCAGCGAATGTTAAGGAAAGATTTTTAAAGATATTCAAAACACTGAGGGACTACGTCTGCTCCTACATTCTATGGTCGTAAAATATTGTAAACTAACATAGATCTATACAAAATTAACAAGCAGAAAAGGACTAGCTGGTCTTTCCATTTATTCTTTCATGGGTAGGGTGTTGCTAGCAAAACCAGCATTCGATGCCTAACCCTAATTGCTCTTAAACTGAACATTTCAGCAGACAGGAAAGAGTCAACCACACTGCTGTTGGTCTGGAGTCACACGGGGACCAGACTGGGTGAGGCCGGCAGATACCCTTCCCTAAAAGGACATCAATGAACCCACAATGATAGTTTCATGGTCACCATTACTAAGACTTGCTTTACCTTCAAAATATGTGAATGGAATTGAAATTCTACCAGTTGAGCATTAAGGTGGGCCTCTGGTCCCGTGACATTATCACCACTCCCCCATCTACCCAATTCAAAGGCTGTCCATCAATGTCTTCTTTCTCCCAATCTCCCTACCCAACCTCGCCTCATCCGCCAGCACTCTCCCACCCCTGCACCATGTAATCCATATAACCTTCACCTTTAATATTGTTGACCAAAAGTTATAACAATTGAGAAATTATGAAAATAAAGTAAATGTGATTTTGTTTTTTGTAATCACGTTAATTAAAATTAACCAATTGAGAAAACTTGCTAATTATCCCTAAAATGGGCTGTTAAGCCAGAAATTTACTCACATTTTGTTAATGATGCATCTTCTACATTAATGAATAAATTCAGAAATAAATGAGTTCAATTTGGCTTTTTTAATAAGATGTTGAAGCATCCTTGTGTAAAATGTTTATTTTTTGGCACGACAACTAAATTAGAGTCCCATGCATAAAAAATGTAATCCCTTTGAAACAATGCGAACATAAAGTGATGGAAGGCTGAGGAGCACTGTGGTGATATGCCTGCGGATAACGTTACTTGTACTCAGCAGTGTGACCTCCCACCAGCAGGTGGTGCACAATATCAGACAGGTGACATCTGGCCAGCCTCAGAAGGTTGTAAGGTGCACACAAGGACAGTCGCACACAAGTCAATCTCCAGGAGAGTCAAGAGAAACGCTGTAATAACTTAGTCTGTATAAGATTTGTATCGTATAAAACATTGTTCTGACTTAGTCACCAGCGGCTCTGTCGAATCATTGCTAGACACGACAACAGAGCACAACAAGCACAATCGGTTAGCAAACATGCCTTGAGTCTCTGATGCTTGAATCCAGCTGATTACATGAAAGCCTTTCTACTGACTGGAAGAGATTTCACCATTCTCAACCCAGTTAGTCAGCAATAATCCATGATGCAAAACTGTTTTTACATGCCATTAATTATACCTCAGTTGGCAAGGATCAGGGGCCAGGAATCATGAATGTAATGCCAGAGTTGATGCCTCCTCCTTCGCCCAACTGTGGTGTTTGTTTAATAGAATTTTGGTTAGTCGATTAGGTGGGGTAACTGTCAATTTTTTTGCAAAGTGTGAAAGGTTGATTCTTTTGAGGTCTATAGTTGTAAAATAAAATGATGTTGGTTGGACCTTTTACTACGTCCTTTATTCCACTGCATCTATATGACATATACCGGTCTTGGGACGGATAACGAGCGCAGACTGCAAAGGAATTACATTCCCCCAGCACTGGGATTTTTCAACTTAATGAGGACAAAAGTCTGTCTGAGACATATATGCAGTCACTGCAGGTCTTGCCTGTGTCAAGCTCAATAAAATAATTAAATTATTGTGAAGAATTGAGTTTTCGATCAGGGCATTTATGAAGCTCCTTCAGCCAAATATACAGCGTAAATGTTATTGCGGCAAACAGACCAAAAGTATCAAGATTAATCCTTAGTCTATGTTGACTAGACCAGGCTCCATGTCCATGCCCCATGCCACTGGAGCATGATTATTGCCGTTAGCACACCCATGTTGGGGGTGGGGGGGGGGGGGGGGGGTGAAATTAGTCTCAACAAAAAAGTACTCCTCTGTACAGCTATCCAGGATTATGTACATCACAGATATCAAGTGGGAGGTCTTGTTGCACAGAGGGGGGTGTCACTGCCTCAGCACCAGAAGCTCCTGGTTCAAGTCCCACGCCAGGACTTTATGGCCAAGGAAGGTGTGTTCATAGCACGGTGCAACAGGCTGAGTGTGTCAAGTTGCAAATCCTTCAAACACGGCAGTGTTTGACTGGCAGTGAGAGTGGGCCCGACTCCTGCTCAGCCATGCTTAATGTGGTGTGGCACGCCCCTCAAGCTATATGCCCCCTGATGACAGACTAGTGATCTGTACTGGGTGCAGGAAGAGAATTGGAATCGGAGATATCGGGTGCGATTTAATAGCCCAAGCTGCTCCAGAAAGGCAGCTGGCCGTGGCTGATAAGAGCTGGGGGACCCGGCTCCTGGAATCTACCCAGCTCGCAATGTCTCGCGATGCCTAACACGATCTTGCTAGACATTTTGATGTAAATTCCGCCCATTGTGGGCCGGATCACTTTTTAGCAAATCTGCATATTAAAGAGAGACCTAGTCTCACGTTAATGTGCAGATTCCCAAGTTATCCGAGGCGTGGGATCAATCTCCCTAGCCTTGGAGACCTGGGGTGAGCACAGTTCAGTACTGGTCTGCACAAACAGAGACCAGATAAAACGGCATTCGTGAGGGTCACCCGGGGGATCGGAGGTCCCCAAGTGCATGCCCTTTTGGAAGGGTGGTACCCTGGCACTTCTGGTGCTACCTGGGCACTCTGGGACTGTCATCCTGGTGTGCACTGCCAATGTGAAAAGCTGCCATTTTTTTCCTGGGTGTGATCAGACTGGGGGTGCTCTGTGTGGGTGTTTGAGGAGTGAGGAGGGGGCAGTGGACTCTCCCATAGTGCGTTGGGGCTGGGGGGGGTTGTGGGTCACTTTGGGGGCCTCGGAGATCAGTACGCCATTTAAAAATGGTGTCCTGATCCCTCACTACACTGAGGAGTTTCGGCGAGCGGCGCTACATTACGGGGTTATGTGCGGCCTTGGCCGCCGTTCCCCATTGAGGCCCCTCATCAAACGCGAGTCATGTTTTATAGCCTTACGTTTCTCAGCGCTGCGAGGGCAGGCAAACACGCAGCTAAACACGCTCGCTGTGGGACTTTCCTCCTATTTAGTTACATGGCGCCCATCAAGTGAGGTGTAATGATGCTCTTTCAGAGACTTTGTGGGGGATTCTCCACTCCGCCAGCCGCGTGTTTCTCGGGCCTGGCCGTTCGCTGGTAGCGGGATTCTATCTTGCCACCGCTTGTCAATGGAATTTCTCGTTGTAACCACACCACTCTGCTGGGAAATCTGTGAGCAGGGGTGGGTTGCTGAAGGGAAAAGTGAATCGCAGCGAGTGGCGAATTCTGGCCGAATGTGAGTGTGCAACAAAGGATTTATGTACAGGGATCGACGAAGCGGCAGCATGTCTGCAGCTAGCTCTGGATTGCCTCCTGCCGTAGAGCACTCCCCCCACCGGGGTGATTCCCCAATTAGTCCCAATCCAGGCCAGGTGACCCTTACTCTGCTGTGTTTCCCTTAAAGGGACGATCACACACGAGGGTTGGGTGAAGGCTCAGTCTGAGATCTCCCTTGCCTGACCTGGGCTCACAAACTAATTCGAGTGGGAAATATGGGCTGCCGAAACGGTAGCCCAGAACCTTCAGGCGGGGGTGGGGAAAGTGGAGCGAAAGGAGGAATCCTTTTACATAAATTCACAACATGATTATCTTGCCGTAACTCGTGACAGATTACGGAAACTTTTGATTGGACCTTACCCTAATGATTATGAGGCATTATATTTCTGACACTCAGCTGAGATTGCGTGTGGTGAGTTGTAGGATATGCTGCTTTATAAGAATAGGATTTGTAACAAAAAATGTATCATTGTGAAGGCAAGCATCTATGAGAAAGCGTGAAATTGAATTTTGATCAAATTTTACATCTGCATTTTAATTTAAAATTTGCAGACTAAATTGCCTACTTCTGTGAGGTTTTAATTAAAAATGTAATTAGTAATTTTTACTTCATTTTACATTTTCATACGGTATATACATGTGGCCCAGACAATTAATTCAAGGTGGACGGTTGGAGCTGTCTTGCTTTTTCTGCATGCTGGCATTATTTACCTACGGATTTAAAGGGCTTCTGGAAGGAACATCATTTAATTAAACATATTTCTCTATCCAGAGGCACAGTATTTCATTTTTTCTTTCAAATAAAAAGGACTTCAAAGCAACCCAGTAAATTAATTTAAAAGTCAGGATCGGGAGAATGTGTGCAATTTTTATAGATTAGACTGCTGTTGAAAATGGCAGAGCACCCACGATGTTTACGGAAATGCTGAGGAGGAGGAGCAGGAGCTGATAAGCAACTGCAGTCAATGGCAGCCTGCAGCGCTGGGGAGCAAACCGTCCTGGAAAAGCTGCATCCCCTCTCATCCTGACCTTCCCTCCTCAAGGAGAAGAGGAGAACGACCTCTATCCTTTTTTAAAGTGCCTCTTTCACCTACCTGGTGCTCCTGCAATGTGCGGCAAATGGTACTGATGCCATCTGCTCCTGCCCAGAGCTGGCTGTGTAGAAGGAAAGCACGTCAGTGATCTTCACCAACAATAGGATCATTCACGCCCTGCTTTGAGGCTCCAATTTGTCCCGAAAGAGTTAGCACAACTCCTACGTAAAGCGAACCTTCCTGAGGCACAGTTCATCCCAATGTACAATTGATTCTCCCAGAAATCCCTTTGGGGTGCACCCTTCCAAGGAGAGTGCACGTTCTCCACTCTCCTCACAGTGATTGCACGTTCTACCTCTTCCTCTGTATCTCCTGCGCAAGTAGCAGAGGCAAGATTCTCCGGCCCCCAACCGCGTGTATCTCGGCAGCGTGCCGTTCACTGGGGACGGGATTCGATCTTCCTGCCACTTGTCAATGTGATTGCTCATTGAAACCACCCCACTCCGTCGGGAAACCCATGGGCAGGGGTGCGCTGCCAGCAGGAAAAGTGAATCCTGATGATCGGAGAATTTCACCCAATGTGATTTTCTCCTTTCCTGTAGCAACTCAGCTCAGCGCTTTCACCAATTTTGCCTGTGTGCCCTTTACATAGGCCCAGGACACCCTGCTTCACAATGCTTCTTGTCTCAGGAAGGCATCGCCTGGACGTTTGTTGGCCAATTTTGGTGTCCGGCGTTCCGTCAGATCATTGACATCAACGATGTTGTAACGGCGCAGGTTCAGCAACTTTGTCTCCATGCGTCAGTTGGGTTACACCACATGAGAAATGTCGTGTGATGCCTCCTGTGACAAAGATTTTCAGACAGGCCATTTCAGCATCTCCAGAAGCACCGCTATGCAAATGAATTCTGCACCCTATATATCCCTTCTTTCGGATATAATTCAAACTCTCAAGCTGCATTGGTAGGATTTGAAGTTATGTTCTCTTGATGTAACAGCATGGGCCATGGCATAATCAATTGCATTGGTTTAGAATTCCTACAGTGCAGAAGGAGGCCATTTGGCCCATCGAGTCTGCACTGACCCTCTGAAAGAGCACCCTACCCAGGCCCACTTCCACCACCCCCCTTAACCCCACCTAACCTACACACCTTTGGCCACTAAGGGGCAATTTATCATGGCCAATACATCTAATCTGCAGATCTTTGGACTGTGTGAGGAAACCGGAGCACCCGGAGAAAACCCATGTAGATACGGAGAGAAAGTGCAAACTCCCCTCAGGCAATGGTCCAAGGTTGGAATTGAACCTGGGACCCTGGCGCTGTGAGGCAGCAGTGCTAACCACTGTGCCACCCTGTCTGGAATGATCAATCCTTCGTGAGCTGCCGTTGGGTGACTTTATGAATTAATTTCCAAGTTGGGCTTGGAGACGACTCACTATTGTCCCCACCACTGATCCTGTCCTGGCTTCTCATTGGCAGCCCCTCCATCGGCCAAGTTGTCTGACCGTTTACTATTCCCGCAGACATCAATTACAGAATTGGTGGCTAAACTGCATTCAGCAGCGTCAGCGCTTCTGGGAAAGTTCAAGCAACTGCTCCGGGTGACCTTCCGAAGGCCCGTCCACTATCCCTCGCCCTGTAACACTGCTTTAATGCATTTGAATCATCTCCTTGACTGAACGTTATTTTCTGAAAGACGCTCCGAAACGCAGTGAAAGCAGATCAGGCGTACCGAGATCAGTCTGGGGAACTCGAGGGCAGCTGGTGGCAGTCTTTGAAGTTGGTGATTAATTTTATTTCGTATTTAAAGCCGTGAAATATCATTTTTATTCTTTAAAGTGGTTCCGCTGAATAATCTGAAGCCTGAGGAGTAATTCAACCATTGGCGAAGATGGCGCCGGAGCGAGGCGACTCACCACGAGCTCTCCCCAACAGATCCACTTTTTACTTAACTTATACTCGTTCTAATCTTTTACCTTGTGTTGCCCTATTATGTATTTTCTTTTATTCCCTTTTTTTCCCCATGTACTTAATGATCTGTTGAGCTGCTCGCAGAAAAATACTTTTCGCTGCACCTCGGTACACGTGACAATAAACAAATCCAATCCAATCCTCTCTCGGGTTTTCCCTGCTGTCACTGTCACAGATTCCCGTGGGCTTCCTGTCGAATGCATATCGTGGGCAAATGTTATTAGCATGACTTGGCTCGCAAAATCTGGTGGTGACTGTAATTATTTCGAGATGAGGGTCAAGAGAACTAATTAATTATTTTAATTTATGACTGAAAAATCAAATTGGTGCACAGGGAACTGCAGTGTTGGAATAAAATGTATTTATGGAGCTCCACACATTGCATTTGATATTTTCTTTCAGCACTTAAATGCCACGGAATGTACTAATTATATGCAAGTTGGGGCTTTCCCCCCCCGATCGACCTTCCAATAACAATGAAACCATCGGTGGCGGATTAGGCTAATTTATATTCTTTGGATTCTTTATTTCGATTCTGCTGTCGACTATATCACCAGCTTTTTCATCCCAGCAAACGCAGCTGGCAAGATTTGGTGCTTAAAAGAGTGAGAGGGGATTTCATGGATACTTGTAAAATGGGAACTGGATTAGACAGGGTAGATTCGGGAAGAATGTTCTTGATGGTGGGGGAGTCCAGAACTAGGAGTCATAGTTTGAGGATAAGGGATAACCATTTAGTACTGAGGTGAGGCAAAATTTCTTCAACCAGAGGGTGGCGGACCCATGAAATTCACTGCCGCAGAAAATAGTTGAGGCAAAAACCCTTGTGTAATTTTAAGAAGGAATTAGATATAGCTCTTGGGACTAAAGGGATCAAGGGATATGGGGGGAAGGTGGGATCAGGGTATTGCCCTTGATGATCATAAAGAATGGCGGAGCAGGCTCGAAGGGCCGAATGGCCTCCTCCTGCTTCTATTTTCTCTCTCTCTTTCTCTCATCCCTCACAGGATTCCAATCGAAATTGGGCTGGAGCTAGTGAAACTGGAAACTTTATTCATCACAGCTTGTAGAGCACAGACTTCGGCAGGAATGTGCGGCGACTCTGAGGTGAGACCCTCCAGAGCAAGACCAGGTCGATGCAGGGTAGGATGAGGGGCCGGAGGCTGCACCAGCCATGCAGGGAACACAAAGGCGCCGAAGACATCCCGGGGTCCACCAAACGTACACATCCTTTGTTGCGCTGTCCAATACCACCTGCTGATGAAGACTCCGGCTATCGAAGCAGATGGTGCGGAATGTATGTCATGTTCTTGCGGGCTTGCCGCCGCATGGCAGCGGAGGACACCCGCTCCCTCAAGGGCATGACAGCCATGATGCTCTTCACTGCTGGGTCCTTCCATGGCACCACCAGGGCCCACGTGTGAATCTCTCAGGCATCCGTGCACTGAACACAATAGCTGATGATTACATCCACTTTCACCACAACTAGGCCCGGCAGGATGAGAAGACTGTGGGGCTTGGGCTGCCACAGGTGTACGGGGGAACAGTCTGTACCCATTTCATGCCATGCCTCACGGCGCTAGAGCGTTCCCTTCATAAACCCGGAAGGGGTTCCACTCCCCAAATATCCAGCTGGTGTGCGACCACCAGATGCATGTCATGCATGTGTGTGCCCATCTTCCAGGGAGGGTGCATGAAAGCTTCATCTGAGGGCAGTCCCTGATCCCTGTACTCTTCAAGGGATATCAGAGGCCACAGGGATGGCACAGGTCGTGAATGGTGATGCTGGTGTGCCAACCACAGATTGGTGTGGATACAATGAGGCTGACCGCGCGACCCGATCTGTTATTGAGCGGTGCATCAGTCTGTCAAAGATGCGGTTCCACTGATAGGTGCAGTGGGGCCTTTCAATCCAGCCCCAGAGGGTCACCTGCATGGTCGTGGTCTGTTGTGCCCTCCACAAACTGACTCTGCAACAGGGTGACCAGCTTCCTGATAATGACCTGGAGGCATGTACGTGGCTTCGGAAGAGGAGGACGTGCATGAGAACGCCGAGCAAGAGCCTGCCGTCGAGGCTGAGGGTGGAGGCCAAGTGGGGGCGAGGGTGCACATGGGCAGGAGGGCTAATCGCCTCCCATGTTATGGATGACAACTAGCTCACTGGCCCAAAGCTTGAGCCCGCTTTCCCTCTGCGACCAGGGTATGAAGGTAGCCGAGGTCTCAATCATCAGGGTGCTGGGGCTGGGGTGGGAGTCCTTGAGTGCCTGCTGCCCAGTCAATGCAGGAGGCTGATGCCAATTCGCAGTGAGGAATGGTCTGACTCCTGTCTGTCAGCTGCCAGCACGCTGACTCCCTAGCTCATGCCTGAGTGAGGATCGGTGCTACATTCCTCTGTCCTTTTGCTCTAAAGGATTAGGGGCTCGGGCTGCGGGTTCGCTGAATCATGCCTGAGTCCTATCACTGTGAATGAAACATTCATAATGAGGGGGCCTAACTGCCTGGTGGGCACTGCGGTCCGGTGAGAGTAACTGTTCCAGTGGAGAGAAGGGTCTTGTCACTCGGAGGTCAGTTTAAGGTTCTGGGGCGTTAAAGTGGTGAGCAACATTCACGTTTAATTCAGTGACATTTCAAAATGTGACAAGTGACAATGTTTCCCAACTACTTGTGCTTAATGTTCCCCATGCCGATACTGTTCCTCGACAATTCCTTAGTCTTCCATGCCCACTCCATGGGGTGGAGGGGCAGCTGGACTGACAGCCAAAGTCCCATCTTCCTCTGGTGCAGGCACTCGTGGATGCCACCAGTGTCTGCGCCAAGCAGTTTAAGCCGTCAGTCATGGTCCTCGGGGACTGAGCCATGCTTCGGACATGTCCTGCCTTAGATCTGACTTCGAGCCTCAGGATTTCTGCAGTGGGTGCCGCCCTTGCAGAGTTGGCCTGGGTGCCACACTTCTCCGGCATCATCTCCAGCAACAGAAAGCTTTGGGACTCGTGTATGCGGCCTTGCAGTCGCAGGAGTGTGGCTGACACCCCCTCCTGGTGTTCCCGGCTCTGCCTTTCCATTTCAAGCAGCTGAGGGACAAATGTATCCAGAGAAATGGCACCTGACTGGGCACAGTTGTCCTAGTTTCCAGCAGACATCCCACTGTCTGATCCCTGGGACGTTCCTGCCTCCGCGTGATGGCCAAAAGGATCAGCGTGGTGCTCGCCAGATAGTGCTCCAGAATCCTGCCTGCCACATTTGCCCACCGAGGTGTGTGTCTCTGCACTGGTGGTGTGCGAGTGATAGTTGTAATACTTCTGTGGTCTCCTCCGACATCACCTCAGAGGTTGCGTTGAAAGTTAGCAGTGGGACACTGCTGTTGGACAGTCCAGGCTGATCGGGTGATGTACCTACAAGGGAAGGGACATGTTTTTAGTGCATGGCCAGGACAATGGCTTGGCCAAATCACTGGGTGCCTTTTAGACAGAGATGAGTGAGTTTTTGATTGATAGGGGGGTCGGGAATTATGGCGAGAAGGCAGAAGAATGGGGATGAGAAACAGATCAGCCATGATTGAACGACAGAGCAGACTCGACGGGCAGAATGGCCTCATTCTGCTGCCATATCTTTTGGTCTTCTGGATACACGGAACTCACTTGAGTTTGGTCATCTGGATAAATGTGCAGAGTCTTCTCACTTTTCCCTCGCAGGCCCACCTTGCTCACAGCACAGGCCCTCTCCTTCTCCTCCCCTGTGGGCTCCAGGGCTCTCTCCTCAAATGGAGTCAGGATCTTCAACCCTTGCATCTCACCGCCCGACTTTGTTCGCTCATGGCAGTTGTGAGGAAGATTATACTGCAAAAACACAAATGGGGGTGATGTTAGCCGGCTGCCTGGCGGGTCAGACGTCGATGAAACCTAGCATGTGTGGGCACAGCGCGTGAGCAGGGATGAATTGTGAGGAGAGGAGTCCCAAGGGTGTGAGGACGTTTGTGGGATGTCAGGTTCTGGGGTCCTGCTCGGGGGCAGCATGTGGGATTCAGGTGGCACTCCGAGAGGTGACGGGAAGGTGGTGTGCAGAGAGGATACAGGGACCACTTAGCGTGCCAGGACGGAGTCGGGCGTCCATCTTTTTGTTGCAATACATCCCCAAACTCTTGTGGAGGGTACTGGGCGGGCACTCGGAAGTGGTGCGGCCATCTCCCAGGCAGGGTCCGTGACCTTGCTGGAGAGTCTCCTGCCAACCTGAGGATAGATTTTTCAGCTTCACTCCTCCACGGCATCCAACATTCTGGTTGGTGGCCCCTCCGTGAAGCGCGGAGCTGGCTTCCTCACTGCCATCCTCCTGACTTGAATGAGAGCATGTTCTGTGGAACCATTTAAATGCAGTGACCCATTGATTAAAGTGCTCAGATGACCCCGGGGTGGGTGAATCAGATGCTTCGCAGCACAAGCGTGGCCTTTTTCACGTGAGAATTTAAAAAAATCTAAGTGCCGAACAGTTGCTGTCCGGATCGCGCTGCCGGGGCTGCCGGGATTCGCACTGGTTTTCACGCCAAAAGTGACACTTTCCCAAAGTTTTGGAATGTTCCACCCATAATGTGAGCCAGACAAGGAGCCGAGCATTCCCCATTCTACTGCAACAACCTGTGTTGATTCAAGACCAGAAATGGTCTCTTCCTGTGCAATTGCAATATGTAATTAGATAAATATTGCGATCAGTGCATTTAAAATTTGAAGGAACTAAAAAAAATCCAAGAGTATAAAAGCCCTGATTTGAGGGGTTAGTGTATTTTAAAAGAATCGAACAGAGGCATTGGGCTGGTTCTCCGATTCTCAAGCTATGTCCTGACGTCGGCACGAAAACGGTGGCGGTTTTCGATGGAACATTCAGAGCAAGACGGCCACCGGTCCTCCGTTTTGCTGGGGGCTAGCAGGAAGGCAGTGTAGAACACCCGGCTCTAGCTGCCGATACGGCCCGGAGAATTTCCGGGGTCCGTAGCCGTGCATGCGCACCGCGGCGGCCTGCAGCGGCCGCGCAGTGCAACGTGGCGTCGGCCCCGCGCAGATCCGGCCTGCAAAATAGTGCCCCACTTTGGCGGGCTCGCGTGCCGCCCCCTCCCCAACAGTGCCCCCAGCCCCCACCAAAGCCCCCCCCCCCCGCCCGCGGATCGGCCCTCCCCGACTGTGGCGGCGCTGGACTGACCGCCATGCCGAGTTCCCGACAGGTAAAACTATGAGAGACCCACGCTGTCGGAAACTCGGCCGGTCGCAGGCGGAGCATTGGCTGGTGGGCCTCAGGCAATGTCCTGAGTCCGTCAATATGGCGTGCGGCATACTCCTAGAGCGCGCCGCGTTGGAGCGGGCAGCGCGGCACCTTTCCCGATTTAATCGGAAACGGGGATTCTCCAGCCGATCGCCGACTGTAGAATCTCGCCCATGATTACTCATATTTAATAATTCATTAGAAAATGATGTAGAGCCAGAGGACTGGAGATTGGCTAATGTAATTTTTTGTGTTTGAGAAGGGGGACAGAATATGTCCAAGGAAGTATAGACCAATCACCTTAACATCAGCGATAGGAGAAATAATAAAGGAAAAAAATAGAAGAACATCAAGGAATATAGATACAAAATAACAAATAGTCAGCGTGGATTTTAAAAAGAAAAACGTTGCTTGACCAAACTTTCTGAATTTTTGAGGAGGTAACGGAGAGAGGAGACAATGGTAATGCCGCAGATATGTCTGGATTTTCTGGACATTTGATCAGGTGCCCCATAATAAACTGATGGTTAAGGTCAGAGAATGTGGAGTCTGTGGCAGAATGCACCCCCCCCCCCCCCCCCCCCACCCACTACCTACGCATTGCACCCCAGCTTCACCAACAAAACCTTTCATTGCTCTTGATATCAAAAATGGGAAAGGAATTAGAATTCGGTATAGGGAACCCATAGATTAATGGTGGAAAGCAACACACAAAACCATTCCACAGTAGATGGCCCCCCAGCTCCCTGGCTAATATTAACATTCAGGATGTCCTTGAATTTCTGCCCAGGGAATTCCTTTGGATATGTATATTGTTTGTCATTATGATTACTCGAAGGCCAGTTGTCTTGCTAATAGACTAAAAACCTGAGGACGGCTGAAGATGAATTAATTGAATTTTAAGACGCAAGTATAGATTTTGAAGCTGTTGCTATTTTAAGCTGGAATGATAACCTCTATGCTGGGAGCTTGGATGTTGTCTGCTCCTGTGTGAAAGCATGCATTGAATACCAGGAGCTTAATTTCTGGGGAGATTTAACAAAAAAAGATGCATTGTTCCACTTCTGTTCTCTGTGTGTTGATAAAGTAAAGATACTTTCGAATCCTTAAGCCGGAGTGTGATCACAGCAATTATTGATGTCTGAGATCTTTTATAGCAAACATGAGAAATAAAAAACACGAGTCTTGTGGTAACAGTGTGAAGGTGACAACATCAACTGAAAGGGAATTACAAAGTTTGGTGTAACAAATCTCCAAATACAAAGTGGTTCTTAACGTAACACTTTGCGGAAACATCCTCATTACATTTGTTTAGTTTAAAGTGATGAGTTTGATTAAGTTACAAGTAGCTCACTCTATGCTTTTCTCCACTGTACAAGCTACCTACAACTATAATAGTTGGTCCTCATTAATTCTACGGAATGGTATAATGGACCAATTCAAACCTGACACTCTGATTTTGCAAATGCCATGGGCATTGAATTTCTCAGGTTCTGCATTCATATCATTAATAATCATCTTTTGTTCATAAGTTCTTTCTGATGCTGAACAGGTGACGGTTCCTTTAACAACGATGTTCATATGAAAGATACATTTGGCTAGATTTTGATGATTGGGCAACTAACCCATAGAGCACGCTCGGCAGCCTCCAGTTTGGCCTGAGAAGCGACCACAGTCACATCCAGGTGAGCTGCAGGGTGTCAAACAGACATGTTGACACAGCCCACAAGATTGCAGTCTGAACATTGGGCCTGAACTGCCTCCAGCAAGACACATTACAGGGGTGCAGAGGGACACAATCCTCTCATTAAAGGTGATGTGGCCCAATAGCATTAGATGTGATCTCGTCAGACCTTATTAAACAAGACTGACTTGCATTTATATTGCCCTTTCCACGACCACTGGATGTCCCAAACGCTTTATAACCAATTAAGTAATTTTTGAAGTGTGTTCGCCGTTGTAGTACAGGAAACACGGCAGCCAATTTATAACAGAAAGTTTCCAAAGACAGCAATATGATAAAGACCAGTTAATCTGATTTTGTGATGTTAATTGAGGACTAAATATTGGTCAGGTCACCAGGGATAACTCCCCTGAATTTTCTGTGAAATAGTGTCATGTGATCTTCTATGTCCACCTGAGAGGGGTAGGCAAGGCCCCAGTTTCATGATCACCTGAAAGTGAAGGCAGTGCAGTACATCCTCAGCACCGCACTGATATGCGAGCCGAAGGTTTTGCAGTGGGACATGAAATTGGAACCCTCTCAGAGATGCAAGTGCCAACAATGGACTGCGATAGGTCATTGAGACTGATGTGCTTGCGACTGCACCCCTTCAACATGGAGCAATAGCAGAAGCATTGCCCAATGGGTGAAATTGTATAGGTCTTGTCAGAAACAAGGACATTAAAAATAGAAGCAAGAGAATGATCGAGCGGATGGATAGTTTTACAGTATTGCCCAAACACTAGGTAGTGAAGTTTTAAGTGAGTTGCAGGAGGAGCTGGTTTAGCACAGTGGGCTAAACAGCTGGCTTGTAATGCAGAACAATGCCAGCAGCGCGGGTTCAATTCCCGTACCAGCCTCCCCAAACAGGTGCCGGAATGTGGCGACTAGGGGCTTTTCACAGTAACTTCATTGAAGCCTACTTGTGATAATAAGTGATTATTATTATTATTTAGGAGGGACCTTTATAGGACTGAACACAGAAGGACTGGTAAAATGGTACAGTAGTGTAGGGGTTATCATATTGGACCAGTAATTCACAAGTCTGGGCTAGATCCTATGTGTTTAATTTTCAATTGCAGGAGTGGGTAAGCAGGGGTACGGGCACGCACAATAAATTGAATTGCCGGCTGGATCTCAACTTCTCTGGTACATGACACAAAATTCAAAGGTATAGCAGGATCCGGCAACCCACTTGCGTCCAATTAACAGCCCTTGTGGAGCTCATTAATGTGCATGGTCAGGTGGTGATTTTCCAATCAAACGTCACCAACCCCAAAGCAATCTGATGCACATTGCGTTCAAGGTAAGCAGTTGCAAAGTGTTTTGTAGAACAGAAAATGATTTTGCCAGCAGAGGTTTCACTGTGAGATGCTGACCATTCGGCCAATTCTCTGAGCAGTGAGGCTTCTGGCCCTTCAAATCCCTGCCTCACCTCTTGTGCTCATATCCTAAAGATAAATAACAACAAAAAAATAGGAATATAGCATTGTGACTTGTGGGAGGTTCAGGGAACAGGCATGAAAAGGCTTTATCTGTGATTGAGAACATGTGGATCAAGATTACGGTCAGTGACGTTCCCTCTTTACTTCCTTCACCATCCTCAGATGCATCCCATTTGATCCTGATGACTTATCAGTTTGCAAATTCAGCCAACCTTTCCATAACCTCTTCTTCATCAATTTTTAGCCCTACAGTACCTCAAGTACCTCCTCTTTCCCTGAGTCCAGAAGCATCCTCTTCCTTGCCAAAGATACACAGTGGTCTTTTACTAAAGCAGTCAAAGTGCCCTCTTCTGCCATACATAGATCTCTTTCTGGTGAGTACCTGGGATATGTTGCCTAAGATAGGCATGACTTTTACATGTACATAACAAATACATATAGAGACAGACACAAAGGGAAAACATCTGCAGAGATATGGGGAACGGGTAGGACGTAAGGTTAGATAGATGTGAGAGCCAGCATGCCTTGATTCTGTGCTGCAACTACTCTACTTTATAGAGACGCTTCTTCTACACTAATTCAGCTATTTTGATATATTTCAGGGACTGTTGTAAAATTTGTATGCAGTTTGCAAACCTCGGAAGGTGTTATGGATGTTAAAATGCCTCCTAAATTCCTATTGAAGCCTACTTGTGACAATAAGAGGTTATTATTATTACTCCATGCAAGGTGATTTAAAATGAAGATTCCCGTGAAGCTGATGGCCATCTGGTACTCGAAGATGACTTGGTGAAGAAAACTCTGGAAGATTTGCGTTTCACGCCGCACTACCTTTCACTATCCAGTGAGCAACTTCGAATCGATCGATAAATGGCAAACCTGCAAAATTAACAAACATCTGGAGCTTGAAGAGCTCCAACTGGAGCTGAATTGATTCTTTCTTGCTGGTGATGAACATGAATGGAATCTGCTGGGATCTAGACCAGTAGACAGCACTCCAAGTAAATTAAGCCAAACTTCTGGAGCGAGCCTTATGCAGTCGTTTTCTTAAGGATTAAACATGGAGTCTAAACAAATAATTATATTCTTGCATGGGTAGATCATCATTCCTCTTTCTGCAGATGGACTTATAAATTGTTACACATTGATATCTGTGCTTAAATCATTGCATATATGCCGAGGGATTAAATATACATAACTATTTTAAAAACCCTCACATTTGGCTGTGCTTTACTCCGACTGCAAAATCTTACCCACATGAACATGCAGTTTCTCGGAGCGTCCCACCACTGACCTAACAACTAATTTATGTAATTGAGCAGAATTGTTCGGCCTGTAAAGCCAAAATTTTGCATCATAATATGGACATCTGCTCTTTCCATTTGTGTCTTTTGGCCCCTGACAAATGATTAGAATTTGAAAGCCTCTGTTACATTCTCTTTCTCCGACTGGCAGTAATCTCTGTTGGTGAGACACCACCGTGCCTCCATTGGCAGTGCCACATGGGCCACTATTTGGGCAGTGTCCAGTTTCCAGAAAGTCAGACGTGCAACATCGATGCCGGCTTTGTGTTCAGATTAAGGGAACTGACGCTCCTAAACAACAAGGAAGGAGCCAGTAATCGGTTGGACCCACATGTTGCAGTTTTTCTAAATAATGTCCTCCATTACCATATACGCAGCATGTACATTAAATAAGCGACATAATTAAGTAGGTGTTACTGTCAATTACTTTCACCAGCTCCCCTTGGCAGTTGTCAATGTGGTTGCCAATTGCACATGGGTTGGCACTGTCAGCAAATTTTAATGGCTGTGAATTTTAAGCAAGCTGCTCCCAAATAATTTTCATACCTTTGGAGGGAGCGATGTGAAAATGATCGCACACTCCCTCTTTTCACAGATTTGTTAATAGTGGGAACATCAATGGAGATATATCATGACTGCTTGCAGCTCTTCTACATGCTATCCCCATGACAGAGAACCCTTCTTTTGTAGAATCCTCCTCCTCCTTTAGGTACCCGAAGAGGGTGTTGGTGACCGCAGATTACCAAGGCTGCACTCGGCAAAGTACTGCGGTGTCCTGCCACTGCTTTCTGCAGTTTGGCCAACCATGAAATTCAGCCGCTCTGTCGTCTGTCGCCAAGTGCATCGGAAGGGTTTGTAAGGTGATAATTAACCTGGTTGGGTCTGTTATGGACACACAATCATGTCTTAAAATGGGAGGAGAACCCAGAGCTTCTGTCTCAGAGGGAGCGACTGCATCACAAGACCTCCCTCGTAGAAATATCCATTTCCCCCTGGGTTGGGATGACAGACAAAGAACAAAGAAACGTACAGCACAGGAACAGGCCCTTCGGCCCTCCAAGCCTGTGCCAACCATGCTGCCCGTCTAAACTAAAATCTTCTACACTTCCGGGGTCCATATCCCTCTTTTCCCATCCTATTCATGTATTTGTCAAGATGCCCCTTAAATGTCACTATTGTCCCTGCTTCCACCGCCTCCTCCGACAGCGAGTTCCAGGCACCCACTACCCTCTGTGTAAAAACGTGCCTCGCACATCTCCTCTAAACCTTGTCCCTAGCAGCTTAAACCTATGCCCCCTAGTCATTGACCCCTCTACCCAGGGAAAAAGCCTCTGACTATCCACTCTGTCTATGCCCCTCATAATTTTGTAGACCTCTATCAGGTCACCCCTCAAGCTTCGTCGTTCCAGTGAGAACAAACCAAGTTTATTCAACCTCTCCTCATAGCTAATGCCTTCCATACCAGGCAACATTCTGGTAAATCTTTTCTACACCCTCTCTAAAGCCTCCACGTCTTTCTGGTAGTGAGGCGACCAGAATTGAACACTATACTCCAAGTGTGGCCTAACTAAGGTTCTATACAGCTGCAACATGACTTGCCAATTCTTATACTCAATGCTCCGGCCAATGAAGGCAAGCATGCCGTATGCCTTCTTGACTACCATCTCCACCTGTGTTGCCCCTTTCAGTGACCTGTGGACCTGTACACCTAGATCTCTCTGACTGTCAATACTCTTGAGGGTTCTACCATTCTACTGCCATCCAGCAGAGGGCAGTAGAGCGGAGGTGCTGATTGGGTGTTGCAGGGAAAATTTGCATCCGTGCATTGCGATCACTGCATCCAAAGGTGGTTTGTGGAGGACCTGTTGTCAAGTGACAGTTAAACCCGAAACACTTCCTCAGTGTTTCCCTCCCTACCTCCTCCTCTAACCAAAGAAAAGAAAGACAATCACTGTAAGGATCCCAGCTGAGTAAAGATCAAGGGGGAGACTCGAGAGCAGGTAGAAGTAGAAAGAAGTTGAACCGTGACGTCACAGCCTGCAGGTAAGTGATTGGCTGTGACTGGTAAGTAGTTTTTCTTTTCCCTTAGGTGTTATCGTGCGGGGCGCAGTGGTTGCTGAGTGAGTGGTGCTGAGAAGGGGAGTACATTTTTTTTTTTTTAAACTTACTGTTGGGAGTGTAAAAATGGCAGGAGATCCCAGACCCTTGTTATGCTCCTCTTGCTAAATGTGGGAGTTCAGGGACACCTTCATGTGCAGGAAGTGTGTCCAGCTGCAGCTCCTGTTAGACAGCATGATGGCTCTGGAGCTGCGGATGGACTCACTTTGGAGCATCCGCGATGCTGAGGAGGTTGTGGATAGCACGTACAGTGAGTTGGTCACACTGCAGATTAGGATTGGTAAGGGAGACAGGGAATGGGTGACCAAAAGGCAGAGAAAGAGCAGGAAGGCAATGCAGGTGTCCCCTGCGGTCATCTCCCTCCAAAACAGGTATACCGATACTGTTGGGAGAGATGAGTCACCAGGTGAAGGCAGTAGCAGCCAGGCTCATGGCACCGTGGCTGTCTCTGCTGCACAGAAGGGCAGGAAAAAGACTGGCAGGGCTATAGGCATAGGGGATTCAATCATAAGGGGAGTAGACAGGTGTTTCTGTGGTCGAAAATGAGACTCCCGAATGGTATGTTGCCTCCCGGGTGCACGGGTCAGGGATGTCTCAGATCGGCTGCAGGACAAAAGGGGAAGGGTGAACAGCCAGTTGTCGTGGTACATATAGGCACCAACGATACAGGTAAAAAATGGGATGAGGTCCTACAATCAGAATTTAGGGAGTTAGGAGATAAGTTAAAAAGTAGGACCTCAAAGGTAGTAACCTCAGGATTGCGACCTGTGCCACGAGACAGAGTAGAAATTCAAGAATAGTCAGAATGAATACGTGGCTTGAGAGATGGTGCAGGAGGGAGGGGTTCAGATTTCTGGGACATTGGAACCGGTTCTGGGGGCGGTGGGACCATTACAAATCGGATGGTCTACACCTGGGTAGGACTGGAACCAATGTCCTCGGGGGTGCTTTTGCTAACACTTGGGGAGTTTTAAACTAATGTGGCAAGGGGATGGGAACCAGAATAGGAAGTTAGAGGTCAGTAAAGAGGCAGCAACTAAAGCCAGTAAGGTACTAGATAATAAACTCAATGTGATTAATGGGAAGAGTAGACAAGGAAGAGATGGCGAATGCAAAGGGACAGGTTGTCTGAGGTGCATTTGTTTCAATGCGAGAAGTGTAGCAGGTAAGGCAGATGAATTTAGGGCTTGGATTAGTACCTGGGAATATGATGTTATTGGTATTACTGAGACTTGGTTGAGGGAAGGGCAACACTGGCAACTAAATATCCCAGGGTATAGATGCTTCAGGAGGGATAGAGAGGGAGGTAAAAGGGGTGGAGGAGTTGCATTACTGGTCAGAGATGATATCACAGCTGTGATTAAGGAGGGCACGATGGAGGATTCGAGCAATATGGGTAGAGCTAAGAAATAGGAAGGGTGCAGTAACAATGTTGGGACTTTATTACAGGCTTCCCAAAAGCAAGCGTGAAGTAGAGGTACAAATATGTAGACAGATTATAGAAAAATGTAGGAGCAATAGGGTGGTCATGATGGGAGATTTTAACTTCGCCAACATTGAATGGGACTCATGTAGTGTTGGAGGCGTAGATGGAGCAGAATTTGTAAGGAGCATCCAGGAGAGTTTTTTAGAGCAGTATGTAAATAGTCCAACTCGGGAAGGGGCCATACTGGACCTGGTATTGGGGAATGATCCCGGCCAGGGGTTGAAGTTTCAGCCAGTGATTACTTTGGGAATAGCGATCACAATTCCGTAAGTTTTAGAATACTCATGGAAAAAGACGAGAGTGGTCCTAAAGGAAGAGTGCTAAATTGGGGAAAGGCCAAGTATAACACAATTCGGCAGGAGCTAGGGAATGTGGTTTGGGAGCAGCTGTTTAAGGGTAAATCCACATTTGAAATGTGGGAGTCTTTTAAGGAAAGGTTGATTAGAGTGCAGGACAGACATGTCCCTGTGAAAATGAGGGATAGAAATGGCAAGATTAGGGAACCATGGATGACGGGTGGAATTGTGAGACTAGATAAGATGAAAAAGGAAGCATACATAAGATCTAGGCGACTTAAAACTGATGAAGCTTTGGAGGAATATCAGGAAAGTAGGACAAATCTCAATCGTGCAATAAAGAATGCTAAAAGGGGTCATGAAATATCTTTGGCTAACAGGGTTAAGGACATTCCCAAAGCCTTTTATTCATATATAAGGAGCAAGAGGGTAACTAGAGAAAGGATTGGCACATTCAAAGACAAAAGAGGGAATTTATGCGTGGAGTCAGAGGAAATGGGTGAGATTCTTAATGAGTACTTTGTATCAGTATTCACCAAGGAGAGGGACATGACGGATGTTGAGGCTAGGGATGGATGTTTAAATACTTTAGGTCAAGTCGGCATAAGGAAGGGGGACGTTTTGGGTATTCTAAAAGGCATTAAGGTGGACAAGTCCCCAGGTCCAGATGGGATCTATCCCAGGTTACTGAGGGAAGCGAGGGATGAAATAGCTGGGGCCTTAACAGATATCTTTGCAGCATCCTTGAGCACAGGTAAGGTCCCGGAGGATTGGAGAATTGCTAATGTTGTCCCTTTGTTTAAGAAGGGTAGCAGGGATAATCCAGGGAATTATAGACTTGTGAGCTTGACGTCAATGGGAGGCAAACTGTTGAAGAAGATACTGAGGGATAGGATCTATTCGCATTTGGATGAAAATAGACTTATCAGTGATAGGCAGCATGGTTTTGTGCAGGGAAGGTCATGTCTTACCAACATAATAGAATTCTTTGAGGAAGTGACAAAGTTAATTGATGAGGGAAGGGCTGTAGATGTCATATACATGGACTTCAGTAAGGCGTTTGATAAAGTTTCCCATGGCAGGTTGATGGAAAAAGTGAAGTCGTATGGGGTTCAGGGTGTACTAGCTAGATGGATAAAGAACTGGCTGGGCAGCAGGAGACAGAGAGTAGTGGTGGAAGAGAGTGTTTCAAAATGGAGAAAGGTGACTAGTGGTGTTCCACAGGGATCCGTGCTCGGACCACTGTTGTTTGTGATATACATAAATGATCTGGACGAAGGTGTAGGTGGTCTGATTAGCAAGTTTGCAGATGATACTAAGATTGGTGGAGTTGCAGATAGCGAGGAGAACTGTCAGAGAATACAACAAAATATAGATTGATTGGAGAGTTGGGCAGAGAAATGGCAGATATAGTTCAATCCAGGCAAATGTGAGGTGATGCATTTTGGAAGATCCAATTCAAGAGTGGACTATACGGTCAATCGAAGAGTCCTGGGGAAAATTGTTGTACAGAGGTCTGGGAGTTCAGGTCCATTGTACCCTGAAGGTGGCATTGCAGGTCGATAGAGTGGTCAAGAAGGCATACAGCAGGATTGCCTTCATCAGACAGGGTATTGTGTACAAGAGCCGGCAGGTCATGTTACAGTTGTATAGGACTTTGGTTAGGCCACATTTGGAATACTGCATGCAGTTCTGGTCGCCACATTACCAGAAGGACGTGGGTGCTTTAGGGAGGGTGCAGAGGAGGTTCACCAGGATGTTGCCTGGTATGGAGGGTGCTAGCTATGAAGAAAGGTTGAGTAGGTTAGGATTGTTTTCATTGGAATGACGGAGGTTGAGGGGGGACCTGATTGAGGTCTACAAAATTATGAGAGGTATGGACAGGGCGGATAGCAACAAGCTTTTTCCAAGAGTGGGGCTGTCAATTACAAGGGGTCACGATTTCAAGGTGAGAGGGGGAAGGTTTAAGGGAGATGTGCGTGGAAAGCTTTTTACGCAGAGGGTGGTGTCTGCCTGGAACGCCTTGCCAGCGGAGGTGGTAGAGGCGGGCACGATAGCATCATTTAAGATGCATCTAGACAGATATATGAATGGGCAGGGAACAGAGGGAAGTAGATCCTTGGAAAATAGAAGACAGGTTCAGATAAAGGATCTGGATCTGGATCGGCGCTGGCTGGGAGGGCCGAAGGGCCTGTTCCTGTGCTGTAATTTTCTTTGTATTCACTGTATATTCATACCTGCATTAGACTTCCAAAATGCATTACCTCACATTTGTCTGGATTAAACTCCATCTGCCATCTCTCCGCCCAAGTCTCTAAATGATCTAAATCCTGCTGTATCCTCTGACAGTCCTCATCGCTATCCGCAATTCCACCAACATTTGTGTCGTCTGCAAACTTACTAATTTAGCACAGGGCTAAATCGCTGGCTTTGAAAGCAGACCCAGGCAGGCCAGCAGCACGGTTCAATTCCAGTAACAGCCTCCCCGAACAGGCGCCGGAATGTGGCGACTAGGGGCTTTTCACAGTAACTTCATTTGAAGTCAACTTGTGACAATAAGAGATTTTCATTTCATTTCATTTCATCAGACCAGTTACATTTTCCTCCAAATCATTTATATATACTACGAACAGCAAAGGTCCCGGCACTGATCCCTGCAGAACACCACTAATAACAGCCTTCCAATCAGAAAAGCACCCTTCCATTGCTACTCTCTGCCTTCTATGACCTAGCCAGTTCTATATCCATCTTGCCAGCTCACCCCTGATCCTGTGTGACTTCACCTTTTGTACCAGTCTGCCATGAGGGATCTTGTCAAAGGCCTTACTGAAGTCCATATAGACAACATCCACTGCCCTACCTGCATCAATCATCTTTGTGACCTCTTCGAAAAACTCTATCAAGTTAGTGAGACACAACCTCCCCTTCACAAAACCGTGCTGCCTCTCGCTAATACGTCCATTTGCTTCCAAATGGGAGTAGATCCTGTCTCGAAGAATTCTCCAGTAATTTCCCTACCACTGACGGGGTTCCCTGGATTATCCTTGCCACCCTTCTTAAACAAAGGAATCCTCCTCCTCAGACAGTGGAGAGGATGATGGGGTGTGTGTGTGGGGGGGGGTCAGGGGGGTCAGTTGTAAACTTGGCTGTGATGGCAATGTTGGTCACCTACCCCCTGTGGGCATTTTGTTCATGGCAGAGATTCAGCCACCTGCTCAGTCACGGGCCAACTGAATCGCTTCATTGGTCAATTGATGGCCATTTAAGGGCCTCCCAGTGCTGCCACAGTCACTTTACCGGTGCCTGAGATTCTCCGCCCCTGCTTTCACCAGTGGGAAAGTTAGTGGAGGCGGAGAATCCAAAGGCAGCTTCCCGCAAATGTCATTTATGCTGGTGGGATTTTACACCCCCATTGTCCCCGGCCTCCACCAATGAAGCAATGAGGATCCAGCCACGAAAGATGGATCCCATCACAAGACATTTACTTATCACCAGCAGGCCTCGCTGCTCGATTGTCCACTCCACGTCAGGAAGTAACCATCCTCCCTGCCACTGCCCAAAGTTTACAACAGCCTTTGACAAATGGGGACCTAGAAAACAAAGCGCACGGGTAAATACAACTGCCGGGAGAGGGGGGTCATGCCTGGGCTGTACCATGTCATTGCCCCCTGGCACTGCCCTTTAGCAGAGCCGGGGGCACTGTCTAGGAGGATGAAAATGAAAATGAATGAAAATCGCTTATTGTCACAAGTATCTTCAAATTAAGTTACTGTGAAAAGCCCCTAGTCGCCACATTCCGGCACCTGTTCGGGGAAGCTGTTACGGGAATCTGTTACGGGGCTTTGTTGTAGTGATCGTAGGGGGATGGGAGGTGCAGGGATCATGCGCCCGTGGAAGAAGCTTGCGGAGGGGCAGATGTGTGAAGGGGAAAACATCTGTCCATGGGGGTGAGGGGGGTGCATTGGAGAGAGGGGATCTCCATGTGTATCGAAGGGGTCCTTTTTTATTGTTGTTTCGATCGGGGGGGGGGGGGGGGTCCTAATCCTAGTTTACTGGTGGTGTGGGAATGTTGTGGGACCCGCCTCCAGGACTTTCTTCAGATTGAGTACCAAAAAATGAAATGGGAAAACCCAGCAGTGGAGCTGGCGGGTTACGCACCTCTTTTCCTGCCTGAGTTGACACTTAGTTTAAAAAGTCATAAAATTCTGCCTGGTGGGGGAGGCTGCTGCCAAGCGTCTGGAATGCCCAGTAAAAGCTGGCAAACCTTGTGACCTGGCTGGCATGGGAATGGGTAGGGTGGGGGGGGGGGGGTGGTGATGCTACATTCAAAGATAGGTAAGTGCATTCTGAGCACTAAGTGCATTCCAATCACTCAAGCGTGTGATTTTACTGCACTTAATTCTCTTTGATGTGGTCAATGTTTGTAAACATTGGGGTTCCACCACTTAGGTTATTGAAGCGTGAAGAGATATATGAATGGATCAAAGCTGCAGATGGTTTTTACAATCCGTCAATCACAGACTATAACTCAGAAGCTACGAATGTCCTGCAGTGAATCTGTGGGAACCAGACCCAGGCACTGCTGCTCCCCTTGAAGGAATGGGCACTTGGAACTGCAAGGTAAGTTTTACAGCTATAATGCATCCCACTGTCCTTTTCAGGACTGCTGTCTAGTTTCAGACAGGGTTCCCTTTTCTGGGGGGGGATGTGTGGGGGTGGGGGGGAGGTTGGTGTGTGGGGAGAGTATGTGGAGTGGGTTCCTTTAGGCTGGGGAGGCCCTATTACAGGGGTCACTGTGGAGGATCCCCGTATTACAGGAGTGCCTGTGGGGGTTCCCTTTTACCGGAGTCCCTGGGGAGTCCCTCTATTACAGGGATCACTGGGAGAGTTGCCCTATTACACGGTTCCTGAGGTGAGGGGCTGCCCTATTACAGGAGTCCCGGGGAGGGGGTGGGGGGACAGTGGGTTGCCCTCTTACAGAGGTCTCTAGGGGGATCCCCCTATTACAGGGATCTCTGGGGCGGTGGGATTTTCCCTATTATTTGGGTCCCCAGGTAGCTCCCCCTATTACTTGGGTCCATGGCGGGGTCCCGCTATTATAAGGGTCCCCCTATTACAGGGGTCCCTCGGGGGAGGGGGTCGCCTTCTTTCAGTGGTCCCGGGGGATGTCACCCTATTACAGGGCTCCCTGGAGGGGTCCCCCTATTACAGGGGTCCGAGGGGTGGATCGGGTCAGCCCCTACTTGGGGGTAGGAGAGCACCCAGACAATCCTGGGGGTGAGGGGTCTGCTGTGCGGTCATGGGCGGGTGGGGAGGGGATATTGTCGGGGAAGATTTGCACTATTGGGGTGAGGGCCAATTTGCAGTACTGGGGGCCTCGCTATCGAGCCTCCCACTGAAGATGGCGGCCCGATAGTGGTATTCCCTAGAAACTCCTTGTGTCCCACGATATGCATAAAATCGCATGGAATGAAATACTGAGTTACATCGTGTTTTACGTCCGCAAGAGGGCGCTCCGTCGACCGACGCCGGGATAGGGAAACACGATTGGCTGGAGAATTTGGAATCAGGTTGGTGCCAGGCCACAGTTGGTTGACTCTTAACTGTTCCTCCAATAATAATAATCTTTCTTCATGTCTGATAAGCTATGTGGGAGGACAAGTGGGAGACTTGTGGGAGGAAACGGGAGCACCCGGAGGAAACCCACGCAGACACGGGGAGAACGTGCAGACTCCGCACAGACAGTGACCCAAGCCGGGAATTGAACCTGGGACCCTAGCGCTGTGAAGCAACAGTGCAAACTACTGTGCTGCCGTGACGCCCATCTTCAAGGGCAATTGGGAATGGGCAATTAATGCTGGCCCAGCCTGCGATGCTCAGGCCCCCTCAACGAATTTAAAAAAAACTTCTCCGATATTGTGACACGTTCCACTTTGTTTCCTTTCACTATTTGCCATTTCTCCCGACAATGTGTTCGGGTTTGCATCACAGTTCCAGCAGTACGCAGGTTCGGACAATTGCTATCCGTTAAGTTAATTTTGAGAATTTCTTGAGCAATGGAAGGTAAGGAAAGCTATAATTCAACAACCCAAACTAATCCAACCAACCAAACTGTCCATTTTAAATGTCGCTGGCAATCACAAACCCACAGATATCATTGAAATCTATTGTGTAATTTAAACTTTTATTCAAACTGCTTCTGCCTGCCATTTTTCTTAGTCATTCAGGTCGACATGAATATTATATAAAAAAAGGCTGGTTTTGCCATCACCCAATGCCAGTGGCGGCTTTCCCGATCCGGTGGTGAATGGAGTGTTGGCCAAAACATGGGGTGGGCGCCGGGTGCCAATCCCCGTTCTGATTCTCCGTTCCTCCGCCGTGGCGACAGCGACCAGCAGCGCTTGGCCCATCGGTGATTTGTACTGATTTGCATTTCAAAGGGGCCGGTTGGGGGGTGGGGGGGGGGGGGGGGGGGGGGTGGGGTGATGCTCGATCAATAACTCCAGAAGCGAGATTGGAGCCAATTGAAGGCTTTATTACACTAGATGTTTCCCCCAGCAGCGCAGGTACAGAAGGCAGCTGCTCGGGCGACACGGGCTCTTATACCCTGCCTTGCTGGGCCGAGCCAGCAGACAGGCTTAACCAATGAGAACAGAGTACCTTCTACACCAATGGTCTTCCGGCATTACAGAGTACCGTAATACCTCTAATACTGATTACCACATTCACCCCCTGTTAAAAAAAAGAGTCCGGCGGGGGTGGTGGCTCCGGCGGGTGTGGTTGCCTCGCATTACAGGGTGGTAGAAGTTAAGGTTACGAAGGTACCTGGTATACCTCCGTACAGTGTTTCACCTCGTTACATCTCAACTATTTACAAAATTTATTTACATTTCAGAATGAAGCAATTAGTCGATCGGGGGCCCTGGTCGTCCTCTGCGATCGTCGTAGCTTTGGTGGTGATGCAGGCGGCGGCTCGGGCGTCTGTGGCTCCGGGAGCGTGGCTTCGGCTTCTTCGGCAGCTGCTTCATCACCCCTAGGTGGGAGAACCGGTCCACCTGGGAAGGGGGCGGCTGTGGGGTACGCCGGTGGGAGGGAGGGTGGAACTGGTGGTGGGGATGTGTGTGTGGATCCAGCGGTCGGCAGGTCCCATAGGGAGACCGAATCCTGTCGGCGGTTGTGGTATGCCACGTAAGCGTACTGAGGGTTAGCGTGGAGGAGATGGACCCTCTCGACAATGGGTCCGATTTGTGCGCCCGCACGTGTTTGTGGAGCAGGGTGGGTCCAGGAGCTGCCAGCCAGGTCGGGAGCGAGGTCCCAGAGGAGGACTTCCTAGGGATGACAAGGAGTCGTTCGTGAGGTGTTTGGTTGGTCGTGGTACACAGCAGTGACTGGATGGAGTGGAGGACATTCGGGAGGACCACCTGCCAGCGGGAAACTGGGAGATTCCTGGACCGTAGGGCCAGTAGGACGGTCGTCCAGACCGTTCCGTTCTCCCTCTCTACCTGTCCGTTTCCCCGGTGGTTTTAACTGGTCGTCCTGCTCGAGGCAATGCCTTTGCTGAGCAGGAATTGACGCAGTTCGTCGCTCATAAAGGAGGACCCCCTATCACTGCGTATGTAGGCGGGGAAACCGAACAGCATAAAGATACTGTGGAAGGCTTTTATGACGGTGGCTGCGGTCATGTCGGGGCAGGGTATGGCGAATGGGAACCGGGAGTACTCGTCAATCACGTTCAGGTAGTACGTGTTGCGGTCGGTGGAGGGGAGGGGGCCTTTGAAGTCCATACTGAGGCGTTCAAAGGGATGGGAAGCCTTTATCAGGTGCGCTTTCTCTGGCCTGTAAAAGTGTGGCTTGCACTCCACGCAGATTTGGCAGTTCCTGGTGGCTGTCCTGACCTCCTCGATGGAATAGGGCAGGTTGCGGGTCTTGATGAAATGAAAGAATCGAGTGACCCCCGGGTGGCAGAGGTCCTCGTGGAGGGCTCGGAGGCGGTCCACTTGTGCGTTGGCACATGTGCCATGGGATAGGGCATCAGGAGGCTCGTTTAGCTTCCCGGGACGATACAAGATCTCATAGTTGTCGGTGGAGAGTTCGATCCTCCACCGTAAGATCTTGCCGTTTGTTATCTTGCCCCGCTGCGCATTATCGAACATGAAAGTGACCGACCGTTGGTCCGTGAGGAGAGTGAGTCTCCTGCCGGCCAGGTAATGCCTCCAATGCTGCACAGCTTCTACTATGGCCTGGGCCTCCTTTTCAACTGAGGAATGGCGGATTTCTGATGCGTGGAGGTTGCGTGAGAAGAAAGCCACGGGCCTGCCCGCTTGGTTGAGGGTGGCCGCCAGAGCTACGTCAGACGTGTCGCTCTCGACCTGGAAGGGGAGGGACTCGTCAATGGCGTGCATCATGGCCTTTGCAATGTCTGCTTTGATGCAGTTGAAGGCCTGGCGGGCCTCTATCGACAAGGGAAAAACCGTGGATTGGATCAGCGGGCGGGCTTTGTCCGCATAGTTGGGGACCCACTGGGCATAATAAGAGAAAAACCCTAGGCAGCGTTTCAGGGCCTTGGAGCATTGAGGAAGAGGGAACTCCAATGCGTTCAGGGTCTGGGCCTATAACTCCATTATGCACTACATAACCGAGGATGGCTAGGCGGTCGGTGCTGAACACGCATTTATCCTTGTTATATGTGAGGTTAAGGATTTTTGCGGTATGGAGGAATTTTCGGAGGTTGGTGTCGTGTTCCTGCTGGTCATGGCCGCAGGTGGTGACATTATCGAGGTACGGAAATGTGGCCTGCAAACCGTACCGGTCAACCATTCGGTCCATCTTTCATTGGAAGACTGAGACTCCATTAGTGACACCGAAGGGAACCCTTAGGAAGTGGTAGAGCCGCCCATCTGCTTCGAAGGCAGTGTATTTGCGGTCGCTAGGGCGGATGGGGAGCTGGTGGTAGGCGGACTTTAGATCCACCGTGGAAAAGACCTTGTATTGCGCGATCCTGTTGACCAGGTCGGATATGCGGGGGAGAGGGTACGCGTCAAGCTGCGTATATCTGTTGATGGTCTGACTATAGTCTATGACCATCCTATGCTTTTCCCCGGTCTTCACCACCACTACTTGAGCTCTCCAGGGGCTGTTGCTAGCGTCAATGACACCTTCCCTCAGTAATAGCTGGACCTCCGACCTAATAAAGGTCCGGTCCTGGACACTGTACCGTCTGCTCCTGGTGGCGACGGGTTTGCAATCCGGGGTGAGGTTTGTAAACAGGGAAGGTGGATCGACCTTGAGGGTCGCGAGGCCGCAGACAGTGAGTGGGGGGTATACGGCCGCCAAATTTGATAGTTGGGCATTGGAGGTTGCACTGAAAATCTAACCCTAGGAGTGTGGCAGCGCAGAGGTGGGGAATGACGTTGAACCGGTAGTTTTTAAAGTCCCTTCCCTGGACCGTGAGATTCGTTACGCAAAACCTCTTGATTTCTACTGAATGAGTGTATGAAGCTCTCCGTGCTCCCAGAGTCGATCAGACAGGACGTTTCATGCCCGTTGATGAGCACCGTCGTCGTTGCAGCCGAGAGTGTTCGGGGCCGAGACTGGTCCAGGGTCACCGAGGCAAGTCGTGGCAGCAGTTGGATGTTCTCTTCGGGTGCAGTGTGGTCATCTGAATTGGGGTCCTGAGAGTCCAGCCAAGATGGCGGCGCCCACTGGTCGCACATGGCTGAGGGTGTGCAAGATGTCGGCGCCCATCTATCGCACGTGGTGGCCGAGAGACAAGATGCCGGCGCCCGGAGGCCACACGTGGCCCTGGAGGAGGAGGATGGCAGCGCCCGCTGGCCGCACGGGGCCCGTGGAGAGGGTTGTGGTGGCGGTCCGTATTCGCCAAGCACCCCCGACAGCGCTGTCCGGCCCGCTCATCCTTCTGCAAAGGATGTGGCAAAAAGGGCCACTTCGTGGCAGTATGCCAGGCCCGGGCGGTCGCTGTGGTCCCAGGAGGCGAATACGGACCGCCACCACAACCCTCTCCACGGGCCCCGTGCGGCCAGCGGGCGCTGAAATCTTCCTCCTCCAGGGACACGTGCGGCCTCCGGGCGCCGGCATCTTGTCTCTCGGCCACCACGTGCGATAGATGGGCGCCGCCATCTTGCACACCCCCAGCCATGTGCGACCAGTGAGCGCCGCCATCTTGGCTGTACTCTCAGGACCCCAATTCGGATGACCACACTGCACCCGAAGAGAACATCCAACTGCTGCCACGACTTGCCTCGGTGACCCTGGACCAGTCTCGGCCCCGAACACTCTCGGCTACCACAATAGATGGGGTGAGATCTTGGGGTGGACTAGTCTGTTGGAGAGGGGTGACTCACTTGCTGTCGGGACAGCAAAGTTGCATTGGGCTCTCACTTGTTTAGTGCATGCCAAACTCCATTGCAGCTACTGCCCTCATCTCAGCCCCTCCTATGAGTTAAAAGGCACTTTCCTCAAAGGAGTTGTGCACCCGGGCACCTGGGATGCCCCTTCAGACCTTCCGCCACTCCCTGTGATTATGGGCCGCTTTATCCTTGGGGACACAGAAAAGACAAATGAGATGGTGGGACGCAGGTTTTTATGGGGCTTTGTCGCTCGTGGGATGTGTGGTTAAGGCTCCTGGTCAAAGAGGACAATACCTGGGTTGGGGTTCGGTGAAGGTGGGTTGTCAGGGAGGTAGAGGCAGGTGAGGTGTTGGTCTCTAGGGGATTGGGGCAGACGTGAGGAACGGGAGTGATGCCAGGGGCACAGGTGTGGTGACTCACCCGAGCTGCTGTAAGGATGTTGTTTCTATTCTGTCCGGCGTGTGTGCCGGTCCTCCTGGTGAGACTGGCAGTACTGACAGCCTCTGCCACCTCATCCAGGTGCTGCTGAGTCGGGCGGGCTTGAGTCTCCGCCCCACCCTGGGGAAGAGGGTGTCCCTCCTCTCCTCAATGGTGTCCAGCATTGGGTCGCTCTCCGACTCCAGGAACCTTGCAGCAGGTTCTTCAGCAGTATCTTCTTGTCTGGAGTAACAGTCAGTGGTGAGTGGAGCGTTTAAAGTCTGCTCCAGCCTGACAGGTTCTGAACGCAATTCCCGACCCCAGCGAATCAGACGCCAGCGGAGCCAGGACTCATGCGGGCTGCACACTGGCATGACCTGAATTTCTCCTGACCGGCGCTCCGAGCCTGACCGGCGCTCCGAGCCGGAGTGCGCAGTGCCCCCGGTTCAATACCAGCGGCAGATCTTAGTCCCCAAATTGGAGAATCCAGCCCAACATTTCTAACATAATGGACAGAAAGAAAATGGTACAGTGCTGCATAAATCAATAAACTCATTTAGTCAGTCAGACAATTCACACTTAAAATGTGAGCAATAATGCTCCACTGACATGAAAGGACAACATCAGCAAAAAAACAATACAACGGCAGGAGGAAACATTTGCGATGTAGCTGGGGAAAGAGCTTCAGTTGAAATGAGAGAGAAAAATATCTTGCGTATTAAACAGACATTGTGTATTAACTGTGAAAGCCAAGGGGAAAATACAGAATTAACGGGTGACATTTCTCCCCTCCCACCATCTGTGGCCTATTTCTTGGGGGTGGGGCGGGGGGGGGGTCATCTTCGGAAAATCCGGAAGACAGAGCCGGGTAATTTCGACCAGTAACTTTGCTGCGCTGTCTTACAGCAGAAGCCTGCATTTATATAGTGCCTTTAAGGTAGCAAAAAGAGACTCGATGCCCAATGGGCCGAATGGCCAAGCTGATGTGAGACCGCAGAAAAACACAGGATGAATTTCTCCGACCGTTGGGATTTGCTGTTCCCGCCGGCAGCCCCCCCCCCCCCCCCCCCGCCCACTGCTTTCCCGGCAGTGTGGGTCGGCTTCAATGGGAAATCCTATTGACAAGCGGAGGGAAGAGAGAGTCTCGCTGCCGGCGAATGGCGCGCCACCGAGGAACCACGCGGCCGGGGGAACATGGAATCCCCGCCCACACAAATAAGAGAGACATGTCAATTGAGACGGACTAATCTGCGGCATAAAATCCCAGGTGATGAATTTTACCACGTGCATTCTGAAACTTGCATGAAATCACAAGTTCAGGTGATAAATATGGAGAATGAAGGTCATTTGTCCCCTCTTAGCTCATTCATCAACAAAACCAATTAGTCCTTCCTACTGCCCAACTTTGTGTTTTAAAGTGATAATCACTTTTTTATGCGATGAAGAAATTCTTGTCTTGCCTTCTTGATTTGTCTTTTACCAGATTGAACTTGTGCTCTTCTGTTACATGTCCATGGCTAACCTTGAAGGTATGATTTGGATTTCTGTCCTGTAAAATATCTTATAAACCTCAACAAGGCTCTCCCTCCAGCCATTCGATTTCAAGGTTGAAGCTTCACTAGTTTTTCCTCATTATCTGATATTAGAGCTCAGTCTTTTGGAATTCTTTTCCACATCACTTCCGTGATACAAATGCTTCATTTGCGCTTCGGTGAGTTGAATCCGGCACTGGACTATTCAGCTTGAGGAATGACCAAAGCCCTGTGCAGTTTCAGCATGATATCATCACGGTTTATCCTCTGCTGATCAGGCAATGTCACATCAACTGGATGGCATCCGTCTACTGATTCAATCACTCTCCCATGAACCTGAATCGATTTCCGAGACTTTCGGGTAAATGCAATGCTTCTGCAGGAGGGCTGCTTTTGAAGGAAGCATGAACTGGCAAATTGACACACTGCAATATCGTGGCCCTCTTAGTGCCCCTCACCCCCTTCAGGAACATCCCCCCATCCCCCCCCCGCCCCCCCCCCCAGCTGAGAGGGACAAATTTATCATATAATCATTGGACTACTAAACCACATGAATGTGTGCTGACTGAACGTGCAATTTGTCCGATTTCCCATCAAGGTGTGGCAGCCAAATCGAGCTCAACACAGCCGGATGAGAAGCGAAGCTCTCCATACTCTGCCCCAGAAACAAACACCACAAACGGCAGAAGAACATGCGCCATTGCAACGGTGTGGAGCTCATTCGACATCCCGCACGGCCACACTCGAAAGCCTGTCCTAATGACCTTTCATTGAGGGCCGGAATGATTAAGGCAATTTGTTGGCCTTCTTACGTGAAAAACTGGATTGTGATAACTTAAAGTTACTTAAACTGGGCGGGGGAGGGGGTTGGAATTCCTATTGGTCGAAGCTGGATTTGTAGAGACACAAAAGAAAGGGTCTAATCCTACTCAATTCTCCTCGAAATGAATTCTGGAAGCATCTTTTGAAATGGTCTTCAACATTTGCCCTCAGAATGGATTTTCTGTGAAGTGGTCCATAGATATTCAATTGCTTTCTCATTGGTATTTTGAACATGGAGGTATAATGTACCAAACTGCACTGCTTCAATAAAAGACATTTGCGACTCTTTTAGAAATATTATTAAGAACCGTGCAACTTTTTCATGATGTCCCTCAGGGATTCAAAGGTGTCTCCCAATGACAGATATTTTCTTGACTATTTTAGATAACTCCTGCTTTAGTGACCTCCATGTGTGTGATAACATTTGCGGCAATTTGAGTGCGCCTGGGACTGCTACACTCCTCAGTTGGTAAACTGAGGTCAAAAGTATCTTTTTCCTGATTCTCTGTATTTTTGTTTTGCTGACATTACTCCAATCGTTGGGGTTCTGGAATGAAAATGCTGGAAATTTTCAACAGGTCAGGCAGCAACTCTGGGTGGAATTTTCAGATATTTTCTTGGAGCGTCAGGCACTGACTGAAGCCCGGCGTGTATCTCACCAGTTGCACGGCCAGGTTTTTCGTCCAGGTCTTGAGCCACGCTGGAAAAACAACATTCAGGAGGTGTGGTCAACATCGTCGTTGTGGCGGGGCGGCGCCTGACCGAGGACACGAGGCGGTTTCGACAGAGACCGGAGCACCCACAATACAGGGCGCCCCATCAGCGCAGAATATAAACCCACCAGGCCTCCATGGACACGGGACCCGCCCCCCCCCCCCCACCCACCGCCCCCCGCTCACCCCTCCTCACTCCCCCCCTTCCCCCCCCCTCCACCCCCTCACCAGCATCAGCATCGGGGTCTCACCCATATCTGCACCAGAGTTCTCATTCCCCCTCCCCGCTCCAACACAAGCATCAGCAATAGAGGCTCCTCCCCTCCCCCAACAAGCCCCAATGGGGCAACCCAGGCGGTTCGCCCCGGTCACTGCCCCTGGCTGAGGTTGGCACTGCCAGTGGCAGGGTACTGCCCGGGCATGTCCCTCTCCCTCCAGGGGCCAAGCATAGCCTTTGCGACCTTGCGCGGGGGGGGGGGACCCCTCAACTGATTTACATCTTTAAAAACCTGTTGGAAACCCCGTCCAGTGACGCCATGTCGACAGGGTACGAATATCCCGTGAGGGGGGATAATGTGGCGGGGGGATTCAGTAATTGCAATAAAATGTATTAAAATATATTTAAATGAGGTCTCCCCCCCTCTTCTGGGCATGAACCTCAGTACATCACTGGCGAGATTTGCGGAAAATCGGAAATCACGATCGCATGGGGGGGGTGGGGGGTGGGGTGGCGGGGGGTGGGGGTTGGGGGGGGTGGGGGGGATCGTGTTTTCCGATTCCCGTGGGATTTTCCGCCCGGAACCCCATTCTCGCTGACGGCTAACACGGGTTGAAAATTGCCCCCGTGTTTCTCGAATCCATTGACATAATGCTGCTGGTACACATTTTCCCATTATTAGCCATTTGAAACCAAAAGAAACCCAATTAAACTCATGTGTGTGGTTTGACGTCTCACCTTGAGAGAGTCCTGAAAATAAATCTCCGATCCTGAATAATGCATCACTTCATGCATCACAATCCTGTACCTGATTAGAAATCAACTGCATCAAATAGTCGCTTTCCCTCACATTATAATTGCACTTCTGTTAGGGTGTGTTTTCATTTATTAAGTCATTCAATTTATTTGAAAATAATTCAGAGGTTAATGGCACAAACGCACCAAAATCTCTAAAGGTCCAACTGTGGTAGTTTTACCGAACAAAAGTTCAATTTTAAAATAATCAGCCGCCCTGTATGTTGACAACTCGAAACAAAGTGACTGCGTTTCTTTACGATCAGCTCTGATTTTTCCACTGTCACACAAAAGCTCTCATCCACTGAAATGCTTGGAAAAAGCCATGAACCTAACAGCTTCAGTGCCTTTCTCGAGGTGAAAACAGCATCATAAGCTCTTATCAAGAAGCTGCACATTACTTATTTAAATCACACTGACTCAAATGTTGGTCGACTCACCTTAAAAATCAAATCCTTCTTCCCATAGCGTAGCTCCTTCAGCTGTGACTGGATTCTTTTGGACTGCAGAAGCAAGATAAGAAAGGATGGAAAATATCAGCTCTAATTTAAATGCCTGAAAATACCTTTGGCTCATTCAAGCATGCCTGTCAAATCATTACGAATTGAACATACCTCCTCTGCATGAATGCCACACCACTTGTTCCCAGACAGAAGTTTGTTTTTCAGACTTTTATTCTGTGTGAGAGAATTGTTTCATTATTTAAAATGCCTTGAATTATTAAAGTAACCAAGTAAGGTAAACATTTCAGCATCCCTATGCATGGCTTATGCTATGCATCATGTATTTTATAAATGAGGCAGAAACTTATGGTTATTTTATTAAAACGTGCTTTAAAGTTTTGGAGGCATAACTGTCCCTGATTTTTTTTTTACATTTCTGCTGGAGAAAGTCATGTTTTATTAATTTGATTGATTACCCCGCGGGTGTCTTTGCTGTCAATACTCATCTCTTTTAAGTATTTCCAACTCCACCGCGTCCTCACCATACTAAGCAAATGAACGATTCGGAACAGTTCAACTTTGAACGATTTTTCTACAGGACTGCCAAAGAGAAATGTGGCGCTTCCCATCTGTATGGATTCTAACACGACAACAAATTTAAACTGACGAGGGAAAAGAATGAACCATTTTGATTCGCCTTAAGCAGCGTATGGGACAGGGGATCTTTATGACAGAACGAGAAGTCCGCACTGAATGATATTAATTCAATGAATTTTTTTAAACCATATCGTGACTAATGTCACTGCATAGAATCATAGGATTTACAGTGCAGAAGGAGGCCATTCGGTCCATCGAGCCTGCACCAGCTCTTGGAAAGAGCACCTTACCTAAGCCCACGCCTCCACCCTATCCCCACACCTCCACCCTATCCCCATAACCCCACCTAACCTTTTTTGGACACGAGGGCCAATTTAGCATAGTCAATCCACCTAACTTGCATACCTATGGACTGTGAGAGGAAACCGCAGCACCCGGAGGAAACCCACGCAGACACAAGGAGAACGTGCAGACTTCGCACAGACAGTGACCCAAACCGGGAATTGAACCTGGGACCCTGGAGCTGTGAAGCAACTGTGCTAACCACTGTGCAACTGTGCCTGCTCCATGTTTAGTTACATTTTCCAGTTCCCGATTTTGGGTGGCTAGCTCCAGACAGCCTGATCGGAATTCAGTGGTATTGTAAGGGCATTCAAAGTCACTTGCTCTGATGTTTCGCATATTCTCCTCGTGCACAATCATATTGCTGTTGTGCAGATCTACTTTTCTGAATGCGTGCTTCCAACTTGGAACGTTGCTGACTGAGAAAGTACATCAGGACTTTGGGCGTGCGGTCAGCATGGTTTACTTCCCTTTAAAGAACACATTGCAGCAATTTACGATGAATATTCTAATAATGCTCCTGGTGGGAGGCTGCATTTTGTTGAATGGATGTGAAACCTCCCATCTCTAATTCCGATTGTGCTGCAGGATCTACAGCGCGCAGTTAAACAGGTGGGTGATATCTCACGTTTAATGTACAATCATCAGGCTGTCATTTCCAATCAAGCAGAGTTCCCTCAGTGGGGCACTGGACAGTCAGTCTGGATCATTCAACTCGCTTGCTTCAACTATATCGCATGTGGTTAAATAGGGTCCTGCGTAAAAGCAACTATCAGGCTCCTTATCGCACTGTTCTTGACCCTGTTCATATCCTAATCAGGCATGGAGACTGTCCCTTGAATTTAAGGAATACTGGCTAATACTGCATTTACAAGCAAGTGAATTAAAAGCGCCACTAGGATTATAAATTTTGAATACAGCCACATTTGATTGCAGGGTTCGGCTCACTCTAAGTATTTTGGCTCTGTGACAGGAAGCATGATCCTTTCCGGAATATTCTCCACTTGCCTAGATAAGTGCTGCTCCAAGAACATGCAAGAACAAAGAACAATACCAGTAAGAAGTCTGACAACACCAGGTTAAAGTCCAACAGGTTAGTTTCAAACACTAGCTTTCGGAGCGCTGCTCCTTCCTCAGGCGTATCATTCACCTGAGGAAGGAGCAGTGCTCCGAAAGCTAGTGTTTGAAACTCACCACCCTCTGCGTAAAAAACAGCCCCGCCCATCTCCTCTAAACTTTGCCCCATGGACCTTGAACCTATGCCCCCTGTGACTGACCCCTCCACCCTGCCCATCCACTCTATCCATGTCCCTCATAATCTTGACGGCCTCTATCAGGTCACCCCTCAACTTCCGTCGTTCTAATGAAAACAGTCCAAGTCTATTCAGCCTCTCCGCATAGCTAACAACCTCCAGACCAGGCAACATCCTGATGAACCTCCTCTGAACCCTCTCCAAAGCCTCCACAGCCTTCTGGTAGTGAGGCGACGGACATTGTGCGCAATATTGTGCGCAACCTTACCAAGGCTCTATACAACTGTAGTATGACTTGCCAATTTTTATACTCGATGCCATGTCCAATGAAGGCAAGCATTCCGTAAGTTTTTTTGACTACCTTGTCCACTTGTGTTGCGACTTTCAAAGATCTGTGGACGTGCACGCCCAGATCGCTCTGACTTTCTATATTCCAAAGATTATATCTGAAGACCATTCAGTACAAAGCAGCCCGCTTGATCGGAATCCCATCCACTATGTTAAACATTCACTCCCTCCACCACCTCCACACATGGCAGTAATGTGCATCATCTACGTGATGCACTGCAGCACTTGCTAAAAATCCTTCGACAACAACTTCCAGACATGCAACTTCTTTCACCTCGAAGGGCAAGGGCACCAGATGCAAGGGAACCCTACCACCTGCAGTTCCCCTCCAAGTCACACACCATCCCAACTCGGAAATAGGTCTCCAGTACCCTTCACTGTCACTGGGTCAAAATCCTGATACTTTATGCTGAACAGCACTGTGGGTGGATTGAAGCAGTTCAAGAAGGTGACACACCACCGCGTTCTCAGGGGCAATTAGGGGTAGGTAATAAATGTTGGCCTTTCCAGTGGCACCCACATCCCAAGAACATGTAGAAAGAATGTGGAGGGGGCCAGCAGCAGAAGCTCCCAGCTTGCGCATCCCTCCACTTATTTTAATTCCCTTTATCTTATGTAACTGGAATTGTCACGGTAAGTTGAATCCAGTTATTGTGAGATGTAATCTTGATGAATTAGTCCTGCTCAGGTGGCTGGTGGCCACCTGGTTCGTGAGCGGTTTGGTCATAAAGAGGTGATTTGACGAGGAATAGTCGGAGCATATTTGATTAGACTGTGCATCTGTATTTGATCATGTATTTAACACAGCAATAAAGCATGGAGAGGAACAGCTCAACATTTTGCCAAAGAAACACCCGACAGCACCAGCGAATATTCTGAAAATTTCATGAGATGTAATAATTATTCAGTTCTTAAATATGGTTGCCAACAAGAATATTGTTACACAATATTATAAATAGATTAAAAATTGGCAGAGTAGGGAGGAAGTCAGTGAGGTGTTGGATCCTGCTTATGATAACCGATGGATGCATCAAAAGAGTAAGCTGATTAAACTTCCACGGCAATCATCATTGACAAGGGGAAAATTAATTGGGAAGAAAAGCTTCAGGGAACAGGAGCCTAGTGGCAAAGTTACTGGTTTAGTAATCGTGAGGTCTTGACTGATGATCGGGCGACATAAGCTGCACGGTGGCACAGTGGTTAGCTCTGTTACTTCACAGCGCCAGGGTCCTATGTTCGATCCCCGGCTTGGGTCACTGTCTGTGCGGAGTCTGCACGTTCTCCCCGTGTCTGCGTGGGTTTCCTCCGGGTGCTCCGGTTTCCTCCCACAAGTCCCAAAAGACGTGCTGTTAGGTAATTTGGACATTCTGAATTCTCCCTCCGTGTACCCAAACAGACACCGGAATGTGGCGACGAGGGGCTTTTCATTGCTGGTGACAATGAAGATTACTTACTTTCCGTGAGTTGAGAACACACTCGTGGCACTCGGGGAATTTCAATTCAGTTCAATACAAAGCCATTCTCAGTAATAATGGCCATGAAAATACTGGATTGTCATCTGGTTCACAATGCCCTTTCAGGAAGGGGATCTGTCACCCTCACGTGGTCTGGTCTACACGTGACAACAGCAATGTGGTTGATTCTTAACTGCCCTTTGAAATGGCCGAGCAAGAAAGCTCCTCAGTTGAGGATGATTAGGAATGGACAGTAAATGTTGATCTTGCAAGTAATGCCCACACAAATTAATTGAGAAGAAAGCGGACGCCTGTAAATCATGCACACAGCTGAGGTATAATTGCTAATAAGTTTAAGACTTTAATACCAACTAATTAAAATGTATTGCCGATTAGTAGGAGTAGACTAAGTGCTGATTTTGTAGATTAGCGCTATATAAATAGGAACAAATTTATGGTCACCGTAGAGTCATATCTGGGCTCCTGTTCACAGACAGAAAAGCAAAATGCTGCAGTTGATGGACTTCTGAGACAAAACAGATGTTTGAAATATTGGGCACGATCCACCGGTTCTTCATGCTGGCGAGATATTCCGGTCCCACGCCGGCGCACGGGTTTCACAGCGATAGGGGGTGCAGTCACCGGGAAACTCCATTGACCAGGGGGGGGGGGGGGGTCGGTAAATCCCGCCATTTTGAAAGTGTACGACCATCTGGGTTTGGAGACACTCTGGTAGATTAGGTCAATGGTTTGAGGAACTCGCGGCCCCACTCTGCATTGGAATCTGAGGGTGGGATTCTCCGACCCCCCGCCGGGTCGGAGAATAGCCGGGGGCCACCGTGAATCCCGCCCCTGCCGGCTGCCGAACTCTCCGGCGTCGGGGTTTTGGGGGGGGGGGGGCGGGAATCGCGCCGCGCCGATCGGCGGCTGCTGGCAGCGAGCACCCCGGCGATTCTCCGGCCCCCGATGGGCCTTGTGGCCGCCATTTACGGCCAGTCCCACCGGCGTATATTACACCAGGTATTTGCCGGCGGGACCTGGCTGCGCGGGCGGCCTCCGGTGTCCTTGGGGGGGCGCGGGGGAATCTGGCCCCGGGACATGCACCCACGGTGGCCTGGCCCGTGATCGGGGCCCACCGATCTGCGGGCGGGCCTGTGCCGTGGGGGCACTCTATTCTTCTGCATCAGCCGCTGTGGTCCTCCGCGATGGCCGACACGGAGATGAAACCCCCCCCCTGCGCATGCGCAGGGATGACGGCAGCACACGCTGGCGCTCCCGTGCATGCGCCAACTCGCGCCAGCCGGCGGAGGCGCTTCGGCGGCAGTTGGCATGGCGGCAAGCCCCTTCCCCGCCGGCTGGCGGGGCGCCAACCACTCCGGCGCTGGCCTAGCCCCTGAAGGTGCGGAGGATTCAACATCTTTGGGGCGGCCCGACGCAGGAGTGGTAACTGAGGTAGAAAATGTGAAAAGATGAGTTCAGGGCTGTTGACAGGAATTCTTCACACATAGAATGATTTTTACTTTGAGCAGATTTACAAGCGCCATGAAAACAAAAGCTCTGAGGCGCTTCAAATTGTGATAAGATACTGTAATGTGAGATAATAGGTTCCAATACACATTTGGCTGAATGACCATCCTCGTCTATAGTCATTTAAGTGTCCACTGTGATTCTCCCTGGATCATTTCTGTTAAACTTGTATCAATAAAAGTCTGATACAGATGTGCTGTGGTACGGCCGCAGGGTCCAACACTGACATCCTTTCATTGAATCACAAATGATTTGTTTTTCCTTTATTCTTATTTCCTTCATTCTTTCATGGAGGGGGTTGGTTTAGCTCACTAGGCTGAACAGCTGTTTTGCGATGCAGAGCGAGGCCAGCAGCGAGAGTTCCATTCCCGTACCGGCGGAGATTAATCGTGAAGGCCCCTCCTTCTCAACCCTGCCCCTTCGCCTGAGGTGTGGTGACCCTCAGGTTAAATCACCACCAGTCAGCTCACCCCCTCAAGGATTAATGGGCATGCATCTTTAAGTCAAGCAGCACAAAGAATGAGGAATTACAGGAGAGAGCACTGTGTTAGTCTCGGCTAGATTGAACAGAAGCTTCAGACTTTTCAGCACCCAAGAGAGAGATAGGGTGGGGCTCGGTTTGATTGATTGGCTGGTGGTCAATAAATTGGCCAAATGGCTGTATTCTGCCCGGTAACAGATCCTGTCTCAGTGGAGTGGCTCTCGGAGTGAACTGTTGAGTCCTAGAAGCAGAAAGACAAGGACGTGCACTCTTTCCCTCTCCAGAAAGTCTGTGAGTGCTGTATTCCTGAAGCTGCCGAGAACCTGAATGAATGAACCTACAGGAAAACTATTACACAAAAGACCAGGACACTCTCTGTCTCTTTTTCTCTGCAGAAAGGCTGTGAGTGCTGTATTGCTGAACCTACAGAGATCTGAAGGAATGTACAGTAAAAACACAAACTGAAATCAAAGTTTGAAGAGGAGAAAGGTGCTAGAAACACCCCTCTGAAACAAAGTCCCTTTTTGCCTTTTACCTTGTTTTTTTTATCCATTTCTCCCCCTTGTGTTTGTCTGTCTTGTGTGTGTGTGTGTGTGTGTGTGTACCGAGGATGGGGGTGGGGGGAAGTAAGTTAAAGTGGCGAATTAGGAATTAGATAATAGTTAACCAATTGTATTTGCTCACACTTCGTTATAGTTCTTGTTATAAATAAACAGTAATTGTGCTTAAATTAAAAAACCTGGGGAGAATCACCGATGACGCTGAAATCGGGGTCTGCGCCGCTTTCGCCATGTTCCGCCACCTGAGAAGCGGCGTACTCGCAGACTGACCGAGTTCCCGATGGCGCGGGACACGTGTGGTCTCACCTGTCGGGAACTTGGCGTGGCGGCTGCGGACTCAGTCCAGCGCCGCCGCAGTCGGGGGAGGGCCGATCCGCGGTCCGGGGCACGCAAGCCGGCCGAAAGGGCGGGGGGGGGGGGAAACTATTTTGCAGGCCGGTTCCGCGAGCAACATCTGACACGAAAGCACAGCGCAGCAGGCCGCCACCGTGCACATGCACGGCCACAGACCCGTCAATTCTCCGGGCGTCTCGGCAGCTCGAGCCGGGTGCTCTACGCTACCTTCCTGCTAGCCCCCAGCAAAACGGGGAATCGGTGGCCGTTTTGTGCCAGTTTTCCTGGCATAACCCCCCCCCCCCGTTTTTACGCCGGTGTGGGGACTTAGTATCCAAATCGGAGAATCCAGCCCCTGGTGACAGTAAATGTTGGTCACTTTGGGTATTTTTCTGAGAACTATTGGTTCCTTCACTTGTGTTGCGACTCCGGGTCAAGTGGGGCTGGAATTGACCGCGCCTCTAGCCCAGGGTGGTACAACACTGATATACCGCCACCATTGCCCTGCCAGTAGCCACAGTTGCCGGCGCTCACGTTGGGAGGCAGAAATCCTATCCAGTTTCCTGGGGCCTGCTTCTGCTACCCGTGCAAGATGGGGTAGTCAAGATTCAGGCTTTCCCAGTGGGAGAGCGGGAAGAAGAGGGCTCCATCTGATGCTCTGAACTGCAGGGATCTGGCAGTTCATTTCCCTATTGGCATTTATCTTTTTGCCTCTTCCATCCCTGCCAGTGTCCAGTACAAATTTTATCGTGATCTTGTGAGTTGACTGAAAAGTCAATAACACCTGTGGCCATTTTTGAAAGATTGAACGTCAGCATAGATGAATGGAGTTAGCTTGACTGCATCGCAGCATCAGTCTGATGAGCCACATTACGGAGATGCTTCTTCTCGTGCTGATGAATAGAGCCAGGGAGAAGAAAAAGGCAGTGATATGTTAAGTAAGTTGGATGCAGTGAAACTAGAAACAGGCTTCTGACACAGGAGGTGGTCCAACACGGTTTTATTGAACTTCCTGATTGCTGTACATAGTCTGCTGTGAGTTGACATTCCATCAATCTAACTGATAACCTCCTACTGGCTTGACCAGACTAACTCTCTACCTCATGGTGATAGTGCTCACTGGCTTGTGCACTCTAACTATCTCAGTAGCTGTATCCTGTAGACAGAGGGAGTGTCTTACTGCCCCGTGTGCTTGAGAGTGGTGGTGTCCTGTCTGGTGATTGGTTGTTATGTGTCGTGTGTGTGTTCATTGGTTATTCTGTGTGTCAATCACTGCCTGTCTGCATCTCATTATATACATGAGTGGATATTATGACAGGCAGGAACTTCAGCTCACCAATACCGTGTTGCAAGGCAGGCCAGCAGCACGGTTCAATTCCCGTACCAGCCTCCCCGAACAGGCGCTGGAATGTGGCGACTGGGGGCTTTTCACAGTAACTTCATTGAAGCCGACTTGTGACAATAAGTGATTTTTTTCTTCTTTCTTTCTTTCTAGAAGGTGGAAGAATGAAATCTGCTATTTTTATGCTATGCACAGTATCAGGGAGAACTATAGAGATGGAAAAATGATGTATTCGTGTCTTTTATTGATTATAGCGAGGCATTTGATAAGGTGAGACATAAAGAACTGATGAACATGTTGGAGCCTCCTGACCTCAATTGCAAAGATCTCCAGAGTGATGAAGAAGTCTTTATTGGGAACCGTGAAAGTTAAGAATGAGCGGAGTGATTTTGTGAAGATTAAAAGAAGGGTCAGATAGGTCCACATTTCTCCCCAGATTTATTCACTTTGTACAGTGAAAATATTCAGAGAGAGATTGAAGACCTTCCTGGATTATTAGTTGGAAGTTACAACCTTAAAGATAGAGGACACACCGACGACACCATCCTTATTGCGGACTCTGGAGAGAAACGGCAAAAGATTTTGGCCGGGTTTCTCTGTCCTCACTCCCGCTGGAAGTTAATGGCGTTTGGCTGGGGCGCCAAATTCTCCACAGAAGCCAGGAATCATAAAATACCTACAGCGCAGAAGGAGGCCATTCAGCCCATCTAGTCTGCACTGACCCTCTGAAAGAGCACACCACCCAGGCCTACTCCCCCACCCCATCCCTATAACCTAACCTGCACATCCCTGGATGCTAAGGGACAATTTAGCATGGCCGATCCACCTAACCTGCGCATCTTTGGACTGGGAGGAAACCGGAGGGAACCCACGCAGACACGGGGAGGATGTGCAAGCTCCACACAGACAGTCACCGAAGGTCGGGATTGAACCCGGGTCCCTGGCACTGTGAGGCAGCAGTGCTAACCACTGTGCCACCTCATACTCACTTGCAAAGGAGTGGCAACGGAATGGATCAGGGAATCCGGCCGTTGGCTGGGGTAACGAGCGAATGTGAGAGGGAAGGGCTGAGAATAAATTGTAAGAAATCAAAATCACGAGTGGAATCCAAAAAGAAAATCACACCAGAATGTAAGGTCACAGCAGGGAATGAAAAGATAAAACAGGCAGACATATCTTATTGCCCAGGTAGTATGATAACATTAGACGGAAAGACTGGAAATGAGACACAGAATTGGAACGGCGCATTGCAGAAAAATAAAAAGATTATGATCACCTCAAATGGGTGGCACGGTAGCACAGTGGTTAGCACTGGGGCTTCACAGCGCCAGGGTCCCAGGTTCGATTCCCAGCTTGGGTCACTGTCTGTGCGGAGTCTGCACATTCTCCCCGTGTCTGCATGGGTTTCCTCCGGGTGCTCCGGTTTCCTCCCACAAGTCCCGAAAGACGTGCTGTTAGGTGAATTGGACATTCTGAATTCTCCCTCTGTGTACTCGAACAGGCGCCGGATTGTGGCGACTAGGGGCTTTTCACAGTAACTTAATTTCAGGTAATGTATGCCTACTTGTGACAATAACAAAGATTATTATTATAAAAATTAGCCACGAAAATAAAGCGCAGACTCATGAATACTTCGTCACAGCGATGTTGACCTGCAGAAGCAAGTCTTGGCCAATCAGTGAGGCAATGAAAAGAAGAATTGAAGCTGCAGATTTGTGGCTTTTGAGATGAATAATGGAGACATCTTGGATGGATAAGTCACACCTACCACCGAAGGGGCGCTGGTAAAAGTTGAGACCAAAAGCATTTTGCGGACTGACATCAGGAACAGACAGTTGGAATTTTCTGGGCATGAAATAAGAAATCATGATTTAGAAAGTCCGATATGGATGAAAAATATTGAACATAAAATAGATTGAGGTAGACAAAGAACGGCCTTCCTAATGAATCTTGCAATCTGGATGAATGTATCGCCAACAAAGATGATTCACACCTCTAGAGCAAGATTAACATGGGAGATCCATGGTGGCTAATTTAGGACATGATACTGGGAGACAGCTGGCAAAGGTGTGAGACGATTGAACTCTTCTATCTACGCTCTTAGCAGACAATCTGTCATTACTAATCTGCATTTCCAGTTGGTGTCAATAGAATCTACAAGAGCTTAATTGGTAAATAATAACTAATCAGGTATTTGCTGTGAATTTTGGGAAGAAATTCTACCCAGCGTTAAACCTTCCCAGTACTGCCTGTGCTCTCTGTAGCGCACAAAGACTCACGAGAGACGAATAGAGATGAAGTCGATGAGGCTTTATTAAGCGTGACTTGTTCCCCGCAGTTCAGCAACAGACTGGCCTGCGGGGGAGAACTCCTGGTTCTTATACTCCACCTTCAGGGCGGAGCTAGAGATCAACAGCCAACCAGGACCCGGGATCTGTCAGCCAATGACATCACGGCTTCACAGTCCCACATGACCCCTAATGCATACTACCACATTCACCCCTTGTTAAAAATGAACCCGGCGGGGTGGTGCTTCGCATGGTGGTAGGGGTTTACAAGGCTGGTCCTGGGAGGAAAAAAACTTTTGCATGTCATCACAGTGCCCTACACTGGGCTATGTACAGGGTTTTTTTGTTTTGAACTATTTACAGTATTCGTAAGAGGGAAAAAGGGAAAAAAATTCTCGTTAAAGTCCACAACATTCTAGTGTTACACCGATGCCACAAGTCGGTCGGGCGGTCTGGTCATCCTTGTCGATCGCCTCAGCCCCGGTGGTGGTGGTGCTTGTTCCAGTGTTGTCGTCTCCGGGAGCTTTACGGTTTCTGCTTCAGCTTCACTTCTGGTCGGACCTGGGAGGAGGACCGATCCTCCCGGGGTGGACAAAATGGCCGCCCCATGCGTCGCACAGGGCTGGGGGGTCCCAAGATGGCGGCGCCCCTCCTCCCCTCGTGGTGGCCGGGACCCAAAATGGCGGCGCCTGCGGGTCGCACATGGGGCGCGGGGGGGGGTTGGGGAGCGTTTGAAACGTGCAGGACTCCTTGTTCTCCGGGGACAGCGGTGGCCGGGACCCAAAATGGCTGCGCCTGCGGGTCGTACATGGGGCGCTGGGGGGGTTGGGGAGCGTTAGAAACGCGCAGGACTCCTTCTTCTCCGGGGACAGCGGCGACCTCCCGGGACCGGCACACAGCCGCGAAATGGCCCTTTTTCCCGCAGCTCTTGCAAATCGTTGCGCGGGCCGGGCAGCGCTGCCGGGGGTGTTTCGCCTGGCCGCAGAAATAGCAGCGGGCTCCCCCGGGACGACTTGGCGTCTGAACCGCGCAAGCCTGTGGGGTGGGGGGGGGGTTTGTCGCGACGGGGGTCCACGGAGCCCAAGGGGCCGCCGCGCGGTCGGGGCCGTACGCGCGGGCGTTTCGCGCGGCCACATCTCGTGAGGCTGCAAGGGCCCGTGCCTCTGAGAGTCCTAGCGACTCTTTTTCTAAAAGTCTTTGGCGGATTTGGGGAGAGTTCATACCAGCCACGAATGCATCGTGAATTAACAAGTCCGTGTGTTCAATCACGTTTACCGGCGGGCAGCTGCAGGCCCGTCCCAAAATTAGCAGCGCGGCGTAGAATTTGTCTAGCGATTCTCCGGGACTTTGCCGTCTCGTTGCGAGTTGGTAGCGTGCGTAGATCTGGTTCACTGGGCGAACATAGATGCTCTTTGGTGCTGCGAACGCCGTCTGGAAATCCTCTGCGTCTTCTATGAGAGGGAAAATTTCCGGGCTTACCCTCGAGTGCAGGACCTGTAGTTTCTGGTCTTCTGTGACCCGGCCGGGGGCCATTCGGAGGTATGCTTCGAAACAAGTCTGCCAGTGTTTGAAAACTGCTGCTGAGTTCACTGCGTGGGGGCTGATCCTCAGGCATTCCGGGATGATCCTGAGCTCCATAGTCCTTTAAGCACGCTTAATAAATTGTAGCGCACAAAGACTCACGAGAGACGAATAGAGATGAAGTTGATGAGGCTTTATTAAGCGTGACTTGTTCCCCGCAGTTCAGCAACAGACTGGCCTGCGGGGGAGAACTCCTGGTTCTTATACTCCGCCTTCAGGGCGGAGCTAGAGATCAACAGCCAACCAGGACCCGGGATCTGTCAGCCAATGACATCACGGCTTCACAGTCCCACATGACCCCTAATGCATACTACTACACTCTCCAATACTATGGTATGCAGCTTGGGTTTTGTAGCTAGACTCTTCCACAAGGAGGTATATTGCAATAACTTGATCGAGGGGATTGTAATTTTTAACTGTGCCAAGTCAACTGGATTGAATTGCGAGAGCTTTTACTTTCTGATTATCCAACATCATCATTAGTTGTTCCGATATTAATGGGGAGAGGTGGTGACAGAGCAAACGAGGGGGGGGGTGCCTACCTGGGAAATGCTCTCGATTGCGGAGGCCATGCTGAATTTGACAGCGGGGTCTGATTATCCGTGTTTGTCCTCCTGGTTTCCTGTCCAACAGCTGACAAGATTGGCCAAGCAGGTCATCTACTGGGAGATAGGGCAGCAGCAGAAGGCTGGTCAAGTAGGGAGTGAGGAGCTTATGGAGTACACATGCTCTCCCTGGCCCACTAAATGTATTTAGTCTTGCAGCCGGTTGCTCCCACTTCTCTTTAACTGATGGGTTTCCTCTACCTGAGAATGTTCGCTGTCAGCTGTCAAATTATAATCAGGCTCCCTACTGCCCCGTGGGAACACATTTTCTAATGAAGTGTCGCACCTCTCTAAGTCAGCTCCCTCGCATGACACATGCACAAATGGTGGCCCCTGTGCTTACAGCAAGTTGGGGATGCATTTTACGATTCAAAATGTTTACCCACCTTTCGTAGCGGGGTTAACGTCGTTCCAAGTCGTGTTTTACAACTCCTGACGTGATACGATCTTCGTTCTCTATAATAGCCCTCATGAGACCCATGGGGACACATCGATTGATCTCCTTGTGTGACTCATGGAACACAAGCTCCCCCACTAGTGGCTGGAGGTCCGCCCAGCTAGGATTGTAAATTTGCTCGGGAAATGCCGGCCCGGACTGGGACCGCCACTTCTGGTGGTCCTGACTGAGACCTTTGAGGTGTAAGCCAGGTCGCGGCCTTTACTTCATGCTGACCTCTTAAATGCTGTTTTATTTACCTTTTCAGGCCTCTTGAGCTTTTCTAGTCTCTGAAGCTTCCTGCAGCTATTTCCTCCTCTAAAGAGTTACCCCAGCACAAGGAAATTTGCTGCCGTTTGCCTGACCTCCCAGTGTCAGTTTGTGGTGTAGTCCGTGTTATTCAACAACATAAGTGAAGCTGATCCATGAATGGATGCACACAGTACGTCAGGTTTTAGTTCCCTGTTGTACATCATTTCAGGCCCTGCAGTGTTCCCAAAGGAAACGTTACCTCATTCTGAAAACATCCCTGATAATGCGAGGACAAAAGATAATGATCAACGAGAACATATTTTTCACTCACGGTTAAGATTAACATCTAGGGCAGCATGGTGGCACAGTGGTTAGCACTGCTGCCTAGGGCGCTGAGGACCCAGGTTCGATCTCGGCCCTGGGTCACTGTCCATGTGGAGTTTGCACATTCTCCCCGTGTCTGCGTGGGTTTCACCCCCACAACCCAATGATGTACAGGGAAGGCGGATTGGCCGTGCTAAATTGCCCCTTAATTGGAAAATATAATTGTGTACTCTAAATTTAAAAGAAGAGATTAAAATCCGCATGCTGATGGTTTATTTAAAGAATAGCATCACTAACATGTCTTCCCAGCACTGAAACATACTCCGAGGAAAGACAAGTTGGAAAACCGATACTACAGTATATTGCCTTTAAGAAAATTATCCTGCTGGGTTGCAATTCATTAAAAAGAAATGTGGAATTTGAAAGCTAGCTTCTGTAATGGTGACCATGAATTGTTTTAGAAACCCATCAGGTTCACTAATGCCCTTTAGGGAAGGAAATCTGCCATCCTGACCTGGCCTGGCCTACATGTGGCTTCCGATCCCTCGTATTCTGGTTGACTTTTAACTGCTCACAAGGGGAATTTGGATTGGCAGCAAATGCTGGCCTTGCCAGTAATGCCCCTATCCCATGAAGGAATCAATAAAAACCTCAGACCTTTGCTCGCTTAGAATGCAGGATGAGTCCAGAATACCTGGGTGAGCACAGCCCCAACAACAATCAAGAAACTCGACATCGCCCAGGTCAAAGCAGACCACTGGATTGGCACCCAATCAAAAACGTTCACTCGCTCCAAAATGGCAGTGTGTGCACTATCTACACGATGCAGTGCTGGAACTCACCAAGGCTCCTTAAACAGCACCTTCCAAACCCATGACCACTAACATCGAGCAGGACAAGGACAGCAGACACATGAGAACACCACCATGACTTGGAAATATATCACCATTCCTTCACTGTCGCTGGCTCAAAATCCTGGAATCCACTCCCTACCAGCACTGTGGGTGCACCTACACCACATGGACTAGAGCGGTTTACCACCACTTTCTCATGGGCAATAAGGGCTGGGTAATAAATGCTATCCTAACCAAACACAACCTCATCCTATAAATTAATTTTAAAAGAGAATAAACTCGAGCAGCTGAATGGCTTAATTTTGTTTCTGAATTCTGTCAATGCATAAAATGGACCTTGCACCCGGTGAAATCAAATAACCTTTGCATTATCTCTGTCTCCAAAATGCTTTCTCCTTGTATGATGAGAACATAACAATAATAATGATCTTTTTAGTGTCACTAGTAGGCTTACATTAACACTGCAATGAAGTTACTGAGAAAAGCGCCTCGTCACCACACTCTGGCACCTTTCGGGTACACAGAGGGAGAATTCAGAATGTCCAATTCACCTAACAACATGTCTTACGGGACTAGTGGGAGGAAACCGGAGCACCCGGAGGAAACCCACGCAGACACGGGGAGAAGGTGCAGACTCCGCATAGACAGTGACCCAAGCCGGGAATCGAACCCGGGTCCCTGGCTCTGTGAAGGAACAGTGCTAACCACTGTGCTACTATGACATAGGAAGTATAAACGTGGTAAGCCAACTTATTTTGTCCTGACTTTCACTTCTTCCATAAAATATAATGCAGGCACAAAATTACAATGAAACATCCATGCAGCTCATAAACATAACCCGTGAAAGAATCAAAAAGTTACTGCTCTCCCTCTGAAAGTATTATCTATGATGTATTGAGCAGATGGCAAAATGTTCCTCTTAGCATTCAAAAGGCACATTTTGCAGAAGGTTTCTTCAATATTTCTGGCATGCCAATTACAAGAAAACAGTTGAATCGCTCTATAACAACGATGCCAGCTATTATCAACCATGCTTAACATTACATTTCTGTTATTATTGAAGATAATTTAAGAACCTGGTAGTTGCATTCAAATCCAGTCAAGACCGATATGATGATTTCCTACTCTCTCTAATAACTCACTGTTTCTAATAACTGAGTGAAAATAATTTGGATAATTTCAACCCTCCTGCACATGCAAAGGCCAATGTTTACCGAAACGAAAAGAGATTCCACTCCCTCAGTGGAGTGTGGCCATAGGAAGAGCAACATGCAAGTCAATGCCTGGTGCCTCTGCAACATCATGATGTCTTGATTCTGCAGCAGTCTGGGGTAGCAACTATATTTGAGCCACCACAGCGAAAAGGGTCGCTACTGGGTGTCACAGGCTTCTCTATCATCTGCACAGCTTATGCAACCTGTCCAGCATGAAAACAGCAAAAGCCATGCTGCCACGTGAAATATGATACAGCCGACCATTGGAGTGCTGCAATAAGTCTGCTCCTGGCCATGGCCTCAATGTTCATCCCACTAATTTTTGCTTTCATTAATTTATGGGATGTGGGTGTCACCGGTCGGGCCTGGATTTATTGTCCATCCCTGACTGCCCTTAAATGAGTGGCGTTTCAGAGTATCTGGAGTCACGTGTGGGCCAGACCAGGTAAGGATGGCAGACTTCCTTCCCTCAAGGACATTAGCGAACCAGATGAGTTTTTTGGGACAATCAACAATGATTTCATGGTCATCGTTGGACTTTAAATTCCACATGTTTTTGAAAATTCAAATTTCTCTGATCTGCCACACTGGGATCTGACCCCAAGTCCCCAGAGGATTATTCTGGGTCCCTGGATTACAAGGCCAATGACAATGCTACTACGTCACCAACTTTCAGGAAAGAGGAAGGTGTATCAGTGAGAGCCTGTTTGGCTCATGTAAGTTGCCATGCTTGAGAATTGTAGTAGCGTGTGAGGGTGCAGTGGAACACGTGGATGCAGGGTACGAGTTCTGATCGATATAAATTGTTGGTTGCTGGGTAATTAGCATGGGTTGAAGGGAGCATGAGGTGGGCGTGTGATCTGCATTGTGATGAACAAGTGGGGGTGACTGATGCACCGTAATCCTCACACTTGCTTTCGGATGCAATCAGAATTAGCTACCTCTGAATGGAAGATAGTGAATAATAAATTCAACAAAGAATTCAGAAGAAACTGCTCTATTCAGAGGTTTGTTAGAAGGTAAAGGTAAAGAAAAAGGGCCTGCATTTATATAGCGCCTTTCACGATGTCTCAAAGTGCTCCCCAATCAACAGAGTACTTTTTGAAGTGCACGCCCTGATTGTAGGAATAGGTGAGGTGATTAGCATTGATACATACATGGAAAAGGAATAAATAAAAGGCTATGTTGATTAGGTGAGAGGAGGTAAGTTGGATGGAGATTTGGATGGAGAATTAACACCAGTATAAAGCTGTTGAGCTTATTTCTATTATAAATTCAATGTAATACTTTCGGCCAATGTCACAGGTTTACGGGAGCTGATTAGAGATAGCCGCTCTATGATAACACTGCCTGGTCATTCCTCTGAGCCTGCCATCCTGGACCCATGGATCACAAGGAGCCATTGACGATATCATAGAATCCCTACAGTGCAGAAGGAGGCCATTCAGCCCACTGAGTCTGCATCGGCCCTCTGAAAGAGCACCCTACCTAGACCCACTCTCCCACCCTATCCCCATAACCCCACCTAACCTGCACAACGTTAGACACTAAGGGCAATTTACCATGGCCAATCAACCTAACCTGCACATCTTTGGACTGTGCGAGGAAACCGGAGCACCCGGAGGAAACCCACGCAGACAAGGGGAGAAAATGCAAACTCCACACAGACTCCACACAGACAGTCACCCGAGGTTCGAATTGAACCCGTGTCCCTGGTGCTGTGAGGCAGCAGTACTAACCTCTGTGCTATCGTGCTGCCCATTATTGTCTGTCCAGAGGTGCCGAAAATGTGTTTCCGAAAGAGATACTCTCTTCATTTGACCCCAAGGCTGCTGGAGCAGCAAGTCTGAACATTTATAAAATAATCTCTCTGTTCTTAGAATCTATGACACTGGGTGCTTCATTATGGATGTTATGGGAATCAGTCCATGGTCAATGGTAAACTGCACTGCAGACAACAATTCACCCGATGGCTGTTGTGCAAACCTAATTAATACCCTCCTCCATACTTCATGAGATCCTGCCAAGTATTTTTGCACAGACACTGTTGACTCATATAGTCTAATCTGCTCACCAATCTCCCTTCATAAAGAAAGACAGACTTGAATATGTATTGCAACTTTCGTGACCTCTGGATAACACAAAACATTTTGTTGACAATGAAGTTCCATTCGAAGTGCTGTAATGCAGAAATCATCACAAGCAATTTATGCACAGCAAGCTCTCGCAAACAGCATTACGATAATGGTCAGGCAGTCTGTTTTAGTGATTGAGGGATAAACATCAGTCGAGACTCCAGGAATAACTTCCCTGTTCTCCTGCGAAGCGATGCCATGATTTTTCTTTTCTTCAACATCCCCTTGAAAGACTGAAGCTAATCCAGATCTTTTGTGCTCACGTCTTTGGAGTGAGGACACCAACCCACAACATTCTAACTCAGAGACGAAGAGTTCCCACTTCCGCAAAGTAGTGGTGGAGGCAGAAATCCTTCCAAGCGGAAGATTTTAATTCCCCCACTGCCGCCAACATTTCATTATCAATGCACAATAATTCTTACAGTGCTACCTCCTCAATCTCACTGTTTAAAAGGATGAGTAATGGATATGGAATGGATACTAAATGCTTAAAACCTTTTAAATGGGAATGAAGAAATAAAAAGATAAAGCTTGCGTTTGCTACCGCAGGACATCCCAAAGCATCTTCGACCCAATGGGGCACTCTTGAATGTGATATTGTTTCAGTATTATAGGGAAGAGCTAAAACTTACAGGCTGAGGTTTGGAAATCCATAAAAGTGAAGGGCAAGTTGATAAAACCAGAAAGGAAAGTCGAACTGATGTGAGATCCCATAGATTCAGGGGTTTAGCCACCTTTTTGATGCAGTTAACAGCTCTTGGCCTCGTAACTACATTCCCTGCTCTATTGGTCAGGCCATTGTGGGAGTTATAAGACCATAAGACTTGGGAGCATTCGGCCCATCAAGTCTGCTCCGCCATTCGATCTTGGCTGAGATGTTTCTCATCCACATTCTCCTGCCTTCTCCCCATAACCCCTGATCACCTTTTTAATCAAGAACCTATCTGTCTCTGTCTTAAAGACACTCAGCGACTTGGCCTCCACAGCCTTCTGCGGCAAAGTGTTCCACAGATTCACCACCCTCTGGCTGAAGAAATTCCTCCTCATCTCTGTACAATATGCACCTGGTAACTATCAAGGGTTACCAAACAGATGTTAATTCTTACGAATAACACAGACAACTGTTGCTGGGTCTATATTCATGAGAGCATGAATGTAAAGCCTTTTTTCATCCACTTCTGTCTGCTGAAGGACATGTTCGATCAACCTTCTGTGCTCTTCTACATTTCTATTCTCTTTCAGCAGGCATCTGCTGTAAGCTTCTAAATAACAATCTGAATAATGAGGTAATCTTACAAAATTACATCCTTAGCATGTATTCTCATTTATTAACCACATGTACAGGAACTTAGATTCCTATGATTTCCATCCATTCATTTAATGAATGGAAAAGCATGGAGAGCTCACACTAGAGTTCAAGCTATTGGCTCCTGGCAGGTGAGACACAGGGGTAAAAATCCCAGTGCCGGCCACCGTGGGAATCGTCATGGGCGGGACGGACAATTTGATGGACCGTCAAAAGGTCCGTTGACCTCAGGTGGGAATTTCAGGTCTTGGCACCGGAAAATGCCACCCTTACAACTCTGGAAACACAGTTAATAAAAATCACCCCGATGTTCTGCTGTACGTATGTCTCCTCCTAACACCCTTGACGAATTTGAGGGTCGCTGAGCCACAGCGTAAGGTGCAGAGCAAGGAAGCAAGCCCAAGTATACCATAGCTGGAACGGGGATTGAACTCCATACTGTTGCCGTCACTCTGAACCACATGCTCACCGTCGAGCCACCTGCTATACTTACTCCTCTCTTCAAATATTTATTCTGGACCTGACAGATTAATGATCTAGATCTTTGTGGGCAGGGGACAATCTCAGAGTTTGCGGACGATGCAAAACCTGGAAGCATTGTAAACCGTGAGGAGGACAGTATGGAGCTTCAAAAGGACATAGGAAAATTGTTGGAGTGGGCATGTAGGTGGCAGATGGATTTCAATGCAGAGAAGTGCGAGGCAATCCATTTTGGTTGGAAGAACTTTGAAAGATGGTTTAAAATGAGGGGTATAATTTTAAAGGGGGTGCAGGTGCCAAGGGACCTGGGCGTATATGTGTGTAATGTCATTAAAACTGTCAGGACAGCTTGAGAGAGCAGTTAATAAAGCTTATACAATTGTTATGGGCCAGGGTTTAGAAAATACCAAAGTATATTATGGGGTTCACCTGACCTATCACAGTTTATTGAATTTGGCTGGGATGAGCACAAGAGCCTGCCTTTCCGGTGTTAGTCAACAGAGCTCTTAAGTGCTGTTAATCAAAAAACAAGCTTTATTCTACCAATTTAGTAAACATTTGTATAAACACACAAAGTAAGAATTTTTATCAACTACAAACATAAAGACCCCACACAGCTACAGTAATCTATGTATAACCCTTAATGAATTCCCCCTTAACTGTTCCAATTCAATAACAAAATCCAAGTAAAATCAGAAACCCCTTTTCAAAGGTGTGGCTCAGTACACGGCCTTCTTACTGGTATAAGACTTGTTAGCGATACTCTGTTCCCCTTTCCAAACAGCAGATTTGAATTCCTTCCAGAAAGCAATTATCTCTTTTAAGTTACCAAGCAGTCTGAAAACAGCTTTTAAAATGAAGACAGAGAAACACTTCTTTCAACCTGCGCACTTCAAAACCAGTCCAAACTCAAAGCGAAAGTAAAAACTCAGAGCCACAGCCTAGCTCCACCCACACAATGACATCACTGAAGCCATGTGATAAGCTTTCTTAAAGAGACGCTCCCATGACACGATTCTAAACTTTATTAATAGAGCATAGAGTACAAGAGCAAGGAGGTTATGGTGAATTTATACACGATCATAGTTAGACCTCAGCTGGAATATTGTGTACTGTTCTGGGCGCCACACTATAGGAAGGATGTGAGCGCATTGGAGAGAGTGCGGAAGAGGTTGACAAGAATGGTTCCAGGGATGAGAAACTTCAGTTATGAGGATAGATTGGAGAGATTGGGACTATTCTCCTTGGAGGGAAGGCGGCTAACGGAGATTTGATAGAAATGTTCAAAATCATGAGGAGGAGAGAGGGATGAAGAGCAACTTATTGCGGACGCTGGAATCTGAAACAAAAACAGTAAATGCTGGAAAATATCTCCGGATCTACTGATGATGAGTCATCCAGGCTTGAAATATTAGCTCTGTTCTCTCTCCACAGATGCTGTCAGACAAGCTTGAGATTTTCCAGCATTTCCTGCAGATCGGGAGAAACGGTTCCTGCTGCCAAAAGGACCAAGAACGAGAGGGCACAGATTTAAGGTGATTTGCAAAAGAAGCCAATGTGGTGTGAGAAAAAGGTTTTCTACCCAGTGAGTGGCTCGAGTTCGGACTGTGCTACCTTGAAGTGCGGTGGAGGCAGGTTCAGGAGAACATTAGATGGCTATTTGAGTAGAAACAATGCTCAAGGTTACGGATAAAATGCAGGAGAATGGCACACAGTCATGATGCTCATTTGGAGACACGATGCAGTCACTATGGGCCAAATAGCCTCTGCCTGCGCCATAGCAATTCTGTGATTCCGTCTCACGATTTTTCACTTAGTTAAAAAGAACTGCAAAGAATGGGCATTGGTGACAGTTGAGGAAATGTAGAATACAGCGTTGCTGAAGGTATTTAGCACTGCTTTATTTCACAGAAGAATAGGAAAGGATAAGAAATAAGAGCAAGAGCAGGCCATTTGACCCTTCGAGCCTGAACCACCAATCAGTAAGATTGTAGTTAATCTTTTCAGCTTCCCTACTTCGCTGAGTATTCAAATATCTGTCGATCTCAGGAAAGTCCTCAGCAGTGTCAATGCTATGGGTAACTGATCGTAGGGATGAACCATTCGAGGATGTGGGCTGGTGGGGGATGAATTAGACTCTGCTCCATTTATGTCTTTCAGAGTAATTATGCCTCAGGCCCAGGGTCACAGTCTTTAGTTTCTCGTGTTAAAGTTGTCCCTTCGGTGCTGTGAGAATAAAATCCGACAATCGCTTTCCTAATTTATCAGTACAACTTCAGCTTTGGGCTATTCTGACTTGGTCTGTTTTCAGCTTTGGGGTAAGTATACAACAAGACAGCATCCATTGTCTTTCCTCAGTCACCCTCACTCCCTAACTTCAGATGACTTTATATTCATTCTTGACGCTTTTTCTGCACTTTTTCATTGTGCTTCAAAATTTAAACTATTGAGTTTATATTTTGTGTGGAACAAACTTTCCACTCTTCACTTCTAAAGGTCAAAAACAACTGGGCCGTATGTTCACCTCTGGCTTTGAACTCCGAACTCTTCTTTCAACTTTCAAAATCCTTCCTGAGCCTTCTAAAACCTCCCTTTGAAAGCAAACAGATTCCGATGAATAACATCTGACATTACATGGTAAGTACAATCCCAGAGAACCCCACTTCCATTGAGCTGGGCAATTATAGTGATTAATTAATTGAGGTGGTGTTAGGGATTTATAGTTGTATTGGTAAACATTGGAAATAAAGTAAAGTTTTAAGGGTGTTTAATTTAATGCTTCTGAGCCTGGAACGGTGACCTATATTTAGATTCATGCTGGTCAAAGCTGTTGATATGTGTGGGGGGTGGTTAAGTTCCAACTGTGTGGGGCAGCACAGTGGCGCAGTGGTTAGCATTGCTGTCCCATGGTGCCGAGGATCTGGGTTCAGTCTCAGCCCCAGGTCACTGTCCCTGTGGAGTTTGCACATTCTCCCCGTGTCTGCATGGGTATCATTCCCACAATCCAAAAAGATGCGTTGGGTAGTGAATTGTCCATGCTAAATTGCCGCTTAATTGGAAAAAAAAGAATTGGGTGCTCTAAATATATTTTTTAAAAGTTCCAACTGAGTTCCCATTGTGCTTAGAGAGGGCTTTGGCATGAAGAATAAATAGGCCAGCAGAGGCATTTGGGCCTTGCTCAGCAACTGGAGGCCCTTGTGAGATAAAAAAAGCTTTTAATTTTTAGTTTCAGTTGGATATATTGCAGTTGGAGACAGGACACTGGGGGGTGAACATGTCTCAACTCAGCCAGGAGAAGCTGGACAGCACAAGGGAGTTGCAAAGACATAGGCTTCTGTTAGAGTGTTATTATCATGCATCTTCTTATTTAAATCCATTGCTGATGTTATCAGTAAGTGCTGTGATACCATTAGTTGTTGTTGTGTATATTCATATATATAACTGTCATTAGTTCTAATTCTATTCCGCTACTGTTATTTCGATGTTTCGCTAGCTGCTCCCATTTTTGAGTGTATATTGTTTTTTAAAAATTGTTATTTTTGTTTATTAAAGAAGATTAACTTTCGCCACATCTTTCCGACTACCTTTCTGTCGTCAAATTAGCACATTTTTTTTGGCGATGAGGATAGGCTGACACTATGTTTTGCTAAGTATACTGGCAGAAGACAAGTTAGAATCATAGAATTTAGAATCATAGAATTTACAGTGCAGAAGGAAGCCATTTGGCCCATCGAGTCTGCACCGGCTCATACAAAGAGCACCCTACTCAAGCCCACGTATCTACCCTATCCCCGTAACCCAGTAACCCCCACTTACCCATTTTGGACACTAAGGCCAATTTAGCATGGCCAATCCACCTAACCCACACATCTTTGGACTGTGGGAGGAAACCGGAGCACCCGGAGGAAACCCACGCAGACATGGGGAGAATGTGCAGACTCCGCACAGACAGTGACCTAGCCGGGAATCAAATCTGGGACCCTGGAGCTGTGAAGCAACTATGCTAATCACTATGCTACTGTGCTGCCCTACCATGCAGCACCATGACTATGTTTGAGTCTAGTTTGGGTCTAAAGGTGAGTTTGTGGAAGAGATAGAGAGCTGATTGAACATGTGGAAAGGCTGGAGCACTCTTTCTTGGCAAATGGTATTGCAGACGGGGCTAGGAAGTGCTCAATACTCCTGAATGCATGTGGGGCAAAGTCTTACAAGCTAGTGAGAAATTTGGCTACACCACGGACACCGGTGACATTTCATTTGCGGATTTAGTTACACTCGTTCAGAATCACCACAATTCTAAGCCCTTAGTAATCGTGCAATGTTTCAAACGCCATCGTCAGTTTCAGAAGACGGGACAGTCTGCAGCTAATTATGTTGATAAATCACACCAGCTCTCTTTACATTGCGAGTTTGGGACAGTTTTGGAAGACATGATTTTGGACAGACTAGTTTGTGGCATTAACGAGGACAGCATTCAATGGTGTTTGGTGGGAGAATTCACACTTAATTTTTAAAAAGCTCTAAAGATGCACTGCATCAGGGAGGAAAGAAGATGCAAGATTAAGACAGTGGAGTGTTTTAGGTGTGGAGGGTCACACTATGCAAATAAATGTAAGTTTAAAAAAAAAAATTTAGTGTACCCAATTAATTATTTTTTCCAATTGAGAGGCAATTTAGTGTGTTCAATCCATCTACCCTGCACATCGTTGGGCTGTGGGGGCGAAACCCACGCAAACACGGGGAGATTGTGCAAACTCCACACGGACAGTGACCCAGAGCCGGGATCGAACCTGGAACCTCGGCGCCGTGAGGCAGCAGGGCTACCCACTGTGCCACCATGCTGGCCCAAATAAATGTAAGTTTATGGGGCATTTAGCTAAGAGGTTCCAGGGTTCTAAGAGAAACAGGGAACTTCAAATGAAAGGAAGCCTCAGTCGCCAGTGCATCACTTGGAAAACTCAGACCAGGCAGAAGAGCACTGTTTAATATTAGTGGGGAACATGCAGACCCCTTTTCTGCTAGAGTGGAGGTCAATGAAAATCAAGAAGGAGGTGGACACAGGAGCCTCTGTAGCAGTAATAAGTAAGGAGGCCTTGAGAAAGATTTGGGGCTCGAAGCAGGCTCCAGCTCTTACACAGGCAGGGATCAATCATCGGGCATACTCTGGTGAGACTATACCATTTCTTGGAGAGTTACAGGGAGACATTGCACATAACAGCCAAGAAGCAAGAGCATGCTTCTTCTGGTAGTTAAAGGGCATGGGCCCAGTCTGCAAGGGCGTGACTGGCTCAGGAAAATACAATTGAATTGGGGTGAGATAAAGTGACGGGGCATGTAATTCAGAAATATCCTGAGGTTTTCAAAGATGAACTGGGTACATTACGGGGCACTACAGTTAAATTACTCACAGATGCTCAGGCTATCCTCGCTTTTTTAAATTAGGGAAAGTGCCCTACGCCATGAAAGGCAAAATAGAGGGGGAGTTGGAGTGGTTGAAAAGGCTAGGAATCATTCAGTTTTCACATCGGGCAGCTGCAATTGTTCCTGTTCTTAAAAGTGATGGTACTGTGCAGAGATGTGCAGAGATGTGGAGATTGCAAACTTACCATCAACCAGGTTTCCAAGTTGGCGCTTACCCATTGCTGAGGGTAGAAGAGGGTGGCACGGAGCACAGTTGTTAGCACTGTTGCTTCACAGCGCCAGGGACCCGGGATTGATTCCCGGTTGGTCACAGTCTGTGCAGAGTCTGCACTTTCACCCCATGTCTGCGTGGGTTTCCTCCGGGTGTTCCGGTTTCCTCCCACAGTCCAAAGATATACGCGTTAGGTGGATTGGCCATGCGAAATTGCCCCATAGTGTCCAAACGTTAGTTGAAGTTACTGGGTTATGGGTACAGGGTGGAGCTGTGGGCTTAAGTAGGGTGCTCTATCAAGGGCCAGTGTAGACTCGATGGGCCGATTGGCCTCCTTCTACACTGTAAATTCTATGATTCTATGAAGATTGGTTTTCAACCATTGAAGGAGGCAAGACTGGACATGAACCATGCCCATGAACAACACTTGCAAGGGGAAGACTTGAAGCTGTATGTGACCATCAACACAGATAAAGGATTCTTCAAGTGTAATTTTTGTTTTCTGGCGTATCCTCCAGTCCAACGATCTTCCAAAAGGATAATGGACAACCCTTTCCAAGGCATTCCTCATGTTGCAGCCTGCTGAGATGACATTTTAATTTGGGTAAGGCTGAGGAGGCGCACCTCAGCAACCTGGATCAAGTTTTAAAATGGTTTCCAGAGACGGGACTGCAAAATGGGCAAGCATATTTTTCAGGCATGAGCTTAGAGTATCCATGCCACAGAATCACTGCACAAGATTTATCAACATGAAAGGGAAAGTTTGAACAATTAAGGAAGCTCCGGAACCCAGGAATGTGGCCGAGCTCAAGTCTTTGTAGGTTTGATAAGCTATGATGAAACTTTTGGCCAGACCTGTCGACAGTGTTGGCTCCACTGTACCTACTTCTGCACAAAGAAACAAAAGGGACTGTAGACTTTTAGCGACAGTTGAGATAACTGGAGAAGATTTTTTAAGGGAATTGAAGTTAAGAGAACAGAGACCAAGGTATTGTTCAGAAGACATCAGGGTAGAGTAAAAAAAATGTTCTGAGTTGAAGAGACAATTGCAGTAACTAGATTTAAAGTGAGACAGCAGACTTCAGAGGTAAATGAAACATTTAGTGTAATTTTAATGCAGTTCTGAAATCGAGAGTTAAAGCAATTGTGAACCGTTTGTACAGCAGTCAAGACAAAGAAATCCTGAAGGGGTAGGTGCAAAATCCTGGACTGGAGCATTAAAAGTGGAGTGGAAGCTTTGTTTAAAAGACTCATTTGCAAAACCTGGACTGGAGTTTGGAATGCAAATCATTGAAGGAATTATTATGAGAGAGGATTTTCAAGTGCATTTTTGAGATTGAGGTTTGGAAATTCTCATGTGACAATCACTTAAGAGGACAAAAACCACAGGCACTAAGTTGGGTTCAGAGCAGAATGTGTGTATTTGACCACAGCCAATCATTGTGCTCAAAAACTTAAAAGGGAGATTGTGTAAATGACACGATTGAAGCTTAAGATGTACTTTGTAATCCATGATAATCTTAAAATCTCTGTGTAATTGTTAAGCTAAGGGAGAAATAAAGGAAAACTGTATAATAATCCAACTTTTCATGTTTAATTTTTGTTGTTGTTAAAATTAATTACCGAACATGTGACTGTTCCTCCATGATTTATAGAAAAAAAAGTAACAGTTACGGATTTTTGAGCCAGGATTCCATTCTGGAATCTTCCAGTCCAGCTGTAACGTCAACTGGGAATATAACAGTGGATCACTTTCTTTTTTTTTAAATATATTTTATTCAAGATTTTTTGGCCAAACATAACAGCACATAGCATTTCCTTTACACAGCAATAAAACAATATAAATAACAATGGCCAGTTTTAAACAAGTAAATAAATAATATATGAACAAAATCAAAAATAAAACTAAATGGCAACTGCCTTGTCCAAGATAAATACTCTCCAAAAATACAATCCAACAATCCAATATACAATTACATATACCAACTACCTATACATATACAATAACATCCCTGAGAGTCCTTCTGATTCCTCCCCCCCGCCCGCCTCCCCCCCCCGCCTCCCCCCCGCCTCCCCCCCGCCTCCCCCCCCCGCCCCCCCCCCGCCTCCTCCCCCCCCGCCCCCCCCCCCCCCCCCCCCCCCCCCCCCCCCGGTTGCTGCTGCTGTCTTCTTCTTTTCCATTCCCTCTATCTTTCTGTGATGTATTCGACGAACGGGTTGCCACCGCCTGGTGAACCCTTGAGCTGACCCCCTTAGAACGAACTTAATCCGTTCCAACTTTATAAACCCTGCCATGTCCTTTATCCAGGTCTCCACACCCGGGGGCTTGGCTTCCTTCCACATTAACAATATCCTGCGCCGGGCGACTAGGGACGCAAAGGCCAAACCATCAGCCTCTCTCGCCTCCTGCACTCCCGGCTCTTTTGCAACCCCGAATATAGCCAGCCCCCAGCTTGGTTCGACCTGGACCCCCACCACCTTCGAAAGCACCTTTGTCACCACCACCCAAAACCCCTGTAGTGCCGGGCATGACCAGAACATGTGGGTGTGATTCGCTGGGCCTCTCGAGCATCTCGCACACCTATCCTCTACTCCAAAAAATTTACTGAGCCGTGCTCCAGTCATATGCGCCCTGTGTAACACCTTAAATTGTATCAGGCTTAGCCTGGCACACGAGGACGATGAGTTTACCCTACTTAGGGCATCAGCCCACAGCCCCTCCTCAATCTCCTCCCCCAGCTCTTCTTCCCATTTCCCTTTCAGCTCATCTACCATGATCTCCCCCTCGTCCCTCATTTCCCTTTATATGTCTGACACCTTACCGTCCCCCACCCATGTCTCTGAGATCACTCTGTCCTGCACCTCCTGCGTCGGGAGCTGCGGGAATTCCCTCACCTGCCGCCCCGCAAAAGCCCTCAGTTGCATATACCGAAATGCATTCCCTTGGGGCAACCCATATTTTTCCGTCAGCGCTCCCAGACTCGCAAACGTCCCATCTACGAACAGATCTCTCAATTGTGTTACCCCTGCTCTTTGCCATGCTCCAAATCCCCCATCCATTCTCCCCGGAACAAACCTATGGTTATTTCTTATCGGGGACCGCACCGAGGCTCCCGTCTTTCCCCTGTGCCGTCTCCACTGCCCCCAGATTTTCAGTGTAGCCACCACCACCGGGCTTGTGGTGTATTTCTTCGGTGAGAACGGTAACGGCGCCGTCACCATAGCTTGTAGGCTAGTCCCCCTGCAGGACGCCCTCTCCAATCTCTTCCACGCCGCTCCCTCCTCTTCTCCCATTCACTTACACACCATTGAGATATTGGCGGCCCAGTAGTACTCACTTAGGCTCGGTAGTGCCAGCCCACCCCTGTCCCTACTACGCTGCAAAAATCCCCTCCTCACTCTCGGGGTCTTCCCGGCCCACACAAAGCACATAATACTCTTCTCAATTCTTTTGAAAAAAGCCTTCGTGACCACCACCGGGAGGCACTGAAACACAAAAAGGAATCTCGGGAGGACCACCATTTTAACCGCCTGCACCCTCCCTGCCAGTGACAGGGACACCATGTCCCATCTCTTAAAGTCCTCCTCCATCTGTTCCACCAACCGCGTTAAATTAAGCCTATGTAATGTATCCCAATTCTTGGCTATCTGGATCCCCAAATACCGAAAGTCTCTTGTTACCTTCCTCAACGGTAAATCCTCTATTTCTCTGCTCTGCTCCCCTGGATGCACCACAAACAACTCACTTTTCCCCATGTTCAATTTATACCCTGAGAAATCTCCAAACTCCCCAAGTATCCGCATTATCTCTGGCATCCCCTCCGCCGGGTCCGCCACATATAACAACAAATCATCCGCATACAGAGATACCCGGTATTCTTTTCCTCCCCTGAGTACTCCCCTCCACTTCCTGGAACCCCTCAATGCTATTGCCAGGGGCTCAATCGCCAGTGCAAACAGTAATGGGGACAGAGGACATCCCTGCCTCGTCCCTCTATGGAGCCGAAAATATTCAGACCCCCGTCCATTCGTGACCACGCTCGCCATCGGGGCCCTATACAGCAGCTGTACCCATCTTATATACCCATCTCCAAAGCCAAATCTCCTCAGCACCTCCCACAAATAATCCCACTCCACTCTATCAAATGCTTTCTCGGCATCCATCGCCACCACTATCTCCGCTTCCCCCTCTGGTGGTGGCATCATCATTACCCCTAGCAGCCTCCGTATATTTGTATTCAGCTGTCTCCCCTTCACAAACCCAGTTTGGTCCTCATGGACCACCCCCGGGACACAATCCTCTATCCTCATTGCCATTACTTTGGCCAGAATCTTAGCGTCCACGTTCAGGAGGGAAATAGGCCTATAGGACCCGCATTGCAGCGGGTCTTTTTCCTTCTTTAGGAGGAGCGATATCGTTGCCTCTGACATAGGCGGGGGCAGCTGCCCCCTTTCCCTCGCCTCATTAAAGGTTCTCATCAGTAGCGGGGCCAGCAAGTCCACATATTTCCTATAAAATTCAACTGGGAATCCGTCTGGTCCCGGGGCCTTCCCCGCCTGCATGCTCCGAATTCCTTTCACTATTTCCTCCATTTCAATCTGTGCTCCCAGTCCCACCCTCTCCTGCTCCTCCACCTTAGGAAATTCCAGCTGGTCCAGAAAACACATCATTCTCTCCTCCCCATCCGGGGGCTGAGCTTCATATAATCTTTCATAGAATGCCTTGAACACTCCATTCACCCTCTCCGCTCCCTGCTCCATCTCTCCCTCCTCATCTCTCACTCCACCTATCTCCCTCGCTGCTCCCCTTTTCCTCAGTTGGTGGGCCAGCAACCTGCTCGCCTTCTCCCCATATTCGTACTGTACACCCTGTGCCTTCCTCCACTGTGCCTCCGCATTACCCGTAGTCAGCAAATCAAATTCTACATGTAGCCTTTGCCTTTCCCTGTACAGTCCCTCCTCCGGTGCCTCCGCATATTGCCTGTCCACCCTCAGAAGTTCTTTCAGCAACCGCTCCCGTTCCCTACCCTCCTGCTTTCCTTTATGTGCCCTGATTGATATCAGCTCCCCTCTAACCACTGCCTTCAGCGCCTCCCAGACCACTCCCACCTGGACCTCCCCATTATCATTGAGTTCCAAGTAACTTTCAATACACCCCCTCACCCTTAAGCACACCCCCTCGTCTGCCAATAGTCCCATGTCCATTCTCCAGGGTGGACGCTGTTCTTTTTCCTCCCCTATCTCCAAGTCCACCCAATGTGGAGCGTGATCCGAAATAGCTATAGCCGTATATTCAGTCCCCGTCACCTTCGGGATCAGCGCCCTTCCCAAAACTAAAAAGTCTATCCGTGAATAAACTTTGTGGACATAGGAGAAAAACGAAAACTCCTTGCTCCTAGGTCTACTAAATCTCCAGGGGTCTACTCCTCCCATCCGCTCCATAACGTCTTTAAGCACCCTAGCTGCTGCCGGCCTCCTTCCGGTCCTGGACCTCGATCTGTCCAGCCCTGGTTCCAGCACCGTGTTAAAATCTCCACCCATTACCAGCTTCCCCGCCTCTAGGTCCGGGATACGTCCTAGCATGCGCCTCATAAAGTTGGCATCATCCCAGTTCGGGGAATATGCGTTCACTAAGACCACCGCCTCCCCTTGTAATTTGCCACTCACCATCACGTATCTGCCCCCACTATCCGCCACTATGGTCTTTGCCTCAAACATTACCCGCTTCCCCACTGGTATGGCCACCCCCCTGTTTTTTGCATCTAGCCCCGAGTGAAACACCTGCCCCACCCATCCTTTGCGTAGTCTGACCTGGTCTATCAGTTTCAAATGCGTCTCCTGCAGCATAACCACATCTGCCTTAAGTTTCTTTAGGTGTGCGAGTACCCGTGCCCTCTTTATCGGCCCGTTCAGCCCTCTCACATTCCACGTGATCAGCCGGGTTGGGGGGCTCTTTACCCCCCCCACCTTGTCGACTAGCCATCCCCTTTTTTAATCCAGCTCCTCACCCGGTTCCCATGTAACTGTGTCCACCCCAGGCGGCGCTCCCCCGCCCCGCCCACCCCACCCCATACCAGCTCCCCCTTCTCCCCAGCAGCAGCAACCCAGTTAACCCCCCCCCCCCCGCTAGATACCTCACTAGCGTAATTGCACCCCCCATGTTGCTCCCAGAAGTCAGCAAACTCTGGCCGTCCTCGGCTTCCCCATGTGACCTCGGCTCGCACTGTGCGACGCCCCCTCCTTCCTGCTTCCCTGTTCCCGCCATAATTATCATAGCGCGGGAACAAAGCCCGCGCTTCCCTTTTGGCCCCGCCCCCAATAGCCGACGCCCCCAGCTCCTCCACCTCCTTCCCTCATAACATGGGGAAGAGAGAAAAGTTACAGGGTCGCAGGATTAACAACTTAAAAATCATCTCTCCCCCCTTTTCCCCCCTCTTCGCCCCCCATATTCACCCCACCACTTTGTCTCAAACGTTCTTTTTTATAACCCACTTATTCCAATTTCTCTTCGACAATAAATGTCCATGCCTCATCTGCCGTTTCAAAGTAGTGGTGTTTCCCTTGATGTGTGACCCACAGTCTTGCCGGCTGCAGCATTCCAAATTTGACCTTACTTTTATGAAGCACCGCCTTGGCCCGATTAAAGCTCGCCCTCCTTCTCGCCACCTCCGCACTCCAATCTTGATATACGCGGATCACCGCGTTCTCCCACCTACTGCTCCGAGTTTTCTTTGCCCACCTGAGGACCATCTCTCTGTCCTTATATCGGAGAAATCTCACCACTATGGCTCGGGGAATTTCTCCAGCCCTCGGTCTTCGCGCCATAACTCGATAGGCTCCCTCCACCTCCAACGGACCCGTCGGGGCCTCCGATCCCATTAACGAGTACAGCATCGTGCTCACATATGCCCCGACGTCCGCCCCCTCTGCACCCTCGGGAAGACCAAGAATCCTTAAATTCTTCCTCCTCGCATTATTCTCCAGCACCTCCAGCCTTTCCACACACCTTTTATGGTGTGCCTCGTGCATCTCCATCTTCACCATCAGGCCTTGTATATCGTCCTCGTTCTCGGCAGCCTTTGCCTTCACGACCCGAAGTTCCTGCTCCTGGGTCTTTTGCTCATCCTTTAGCCCTTCAATCGCCTGTAATATCGGGGCCAACAGCTCCTTCTTCATCTCCTTTTTAAGTTCTTCCACGCAGCGCTTCAAGAACTCGTGTTGTTCAGGGCCCCATATTAAACTGCCACCTTCCGACGCCATCTTGGTTTGTGCTTGCCTTCCTTGCCGCTGTTCTAAAGGATCCACCGCAATCCGGCCACTTTCCTCTCCTTTTTCCATCCGTGTCCAGGGGGGATTCCCTTCTGGTTTACCGCACAGTGTTTTTAGCCGTTAAAATTGCCGTTGGGGCTCCTATTAAGAGCCCAAAAGTCCGTTCCACCGGGAGCTGCCGAAACGTGCGCCTTAGCTGGTCATCGCCGCACCCGGAAGTCGATCACTTTCTAAAACGTCACTCAGTGAATCCTTTATCTGTGTTGATGGTCACATACAGCTTCAAGTCTTCCCCTTGCAAGTGTTGTTCATAGGCATGGTTCATGTCCAGGCTTGCCTCCTTCAATGTTTGAAAACCAATCTTCATAGAATCATAGAACGGTCCTAGAGACTAGAATGGTCAGATTTCAAATTGTTGCACAAAAAACTCACTTTTAAAAATAATTTTAATTCTTATTCTCTCTATCTAAAATGCCAGAGGAAGTTAAAAATGAAAGCTTCCTACAAAGCTTAATTTCAAAATCTGCCGAGTGCACAAATTTCTCATTTTGTTCTCTTTCCTTTGAACACTACCTTAACTCATCATCTTCTCTCAGAGTGTCACGAATCTGTGGAATTCTTTACCGCAGAGGGCTGCTGAGGCTGGGTGGTTAATTATGTTCAAGGCTGAGATCGACAGATTTTTTAATCAATGAAGTAACCCAAGTGTTATGGGGATAAGGCGAGAAAGTGGAGTTGAGGATTATCATATCCAATCAATCATGATCTCATTGATGAGCAGAGCAGACTCAATGGGCCGAATGGCCTACTTCTGTGCTACACCTTATGGTCTTAAAATATCATTATATAAACTTAAAACTGACATAGTGATATACTTCAATGCCTTTTCCCAACACTATTCCCATATCCCTTTACACCACAGGCATTTAGAAATCACTAGTTAAAGATACTCAAAGATTGAGCTTCTAAAACCCTCTGTGGTAGAGAACTTCAACGATTCACAATCCTCTGATGAAAAGAAAAATTCTCCTCATCTCAGGCTTAAGTAGTTTCCCCCTCATTTCAAAATTCTGCCCCCTGGCCCTCGGCTACCCCACCGGAGGAACCATCGCACTGCATTAACTCTATCTATCCCTTTAAATAGTCTGCAGGTTTCAATGAGATCTCATTCTTTGAAACGCTAGAGAATGCAGGCCCAGTTTCTCAAATCTCTCTTCATAACCCTCACCCTGACATCCCGGGAACATGTCTGGTGAACTTTGGTTGCTCTCCCTCTATGGCAACAATATCCTGGTGAGGGGTCGAAAGCTGCACGCAGTGCGCCAGGTACGTCGAACAAAGATTCACCACAACTGAGGCAAGACTTCCTGTCCTCAAATCCTCTTGTGAAAAAAGTCAACACACATTAGCCGTCCCAATTGCTCGCTTGCTCGCTGCACGTTAGCCTCCGGTGACTTATTGACAAGGACACCCAGCTTCTTTTATGCAGCTACACTTTCTAACCTCTCACTATTTGAGAAATACCCTGTGCATCTGTTCCTCTTACCACAGTAGATAACCTCACATTTTCCACAAAATATTCCATCTGCCATGCTCCATGCCTACTCACGCTTGAAGCCACTCTGCGTCTTACTCAGAACACAAATTCCCGACTTGCTTTTTGTTATCCGGAAAACTTGGAAATATAACGACCGGAGACTCCCACCGGCAACCTGCTGCCTCCTGCCACCAAGAAACGTGCGGCTGGGAGGCCAGAGAATTCCGTCCTATATTTGCTCCCCACATCTAAATCATTGATATATCGTCAACAGCTCAGGCCTGAGTACTGAGCCCTGTACTATTCCACTCGTCAAAGCCTTGAGAATGAACCATTTATTCCTACTCTCACTTCCCAGTCCTTAAACCATGCCAGTATATTGTCAATTATGTCTTCACCGGGCCTTTCTACGCCTTCATTTTAGCCTGCTACTTCTTAATCATCTGCCATTTCAGCAGTTGTTTCTCATTTATCATGCTGATTGCCTGACATGGAATGTAGAATGAGTTGAAATTACATGAAATATTGGAAAGATCAAAATCATTGTCCCTGTCGCCATCTTCATTCCCTATCCACTATCTCCGGCCATTTCCCTTGCCACTTGTCATGATATTCAGGTAAACATCATGGTGCAAACATACATACATACTGATGGACAGATCAACGGACCAATCAATACACACACAGCACCACAGCCAATCACAGGCAAGAGCATACACACTATAAAACGGGGAACACGACACTTCCCGCTCATTCCAGCAGGAGACAGCTCAGGGCACAGAGCTCACAGCAAGCCACTCAGACATTCACCGTGTGCTGAGTGCCACTCCAAGATAGTGTTAGGGATAGGTCCACAGATTCAAGGGTAATGAACGAACCACAGTAACCAGTTTACCATTGTAAATATTGTTAGTAATAAAACTGAGTTGTACCATCCGCAACCGTGTTGGTTCGTCTGTGTAGCAGAGCACCCAACACAACACCACTGTCTGCGGTTCAACTAGCCTGCCTGAAACCGTGGTGACGCATTTAACCCTGAATTGAGCATATTATCCATATCTTCCCCGTTACTAAGAGCACGTGTTCCCACCTCCAAAATATCATCCATCTCTGCCTTTTCCTCAGCTGCAATCGGTCCCATCTTGCCCTTGTTACATTTATAATAATCTTTATTAGTGTCACAAGTGGGCTTACATTAACACTGCAATGAAGTTACTGTGAAAAGCCCCTAGTCATCACACTCCGGCGCCTGTTCGGGTACACAGAGGGAAAATTCAGAATGTCCACTACACCTAACAAGTACGTCTTTCAAGACTTGTGGGAGGAAACTGGAGCACCTGGAGGAAACCCACGCAGACACGGGGAGAAAGTGCAGACGCCGCACAGACAGTGGCCCAAGCCGGGAATTGAACCTGGGACCCTGGCGCTGTGAAGCAACAGTGCTAACCACTGCGCTACCGTGCCGCCCATTTAGACACAACTATTCCAATACTCTGCTGCCAGTACACCCACTTTGCACCCTCTGCCAATTTTAGTCAGACTCTGCTGCTCTAACTAGCACCAAAACCTGTTCACACATCACCCCTTCACTTGCTGACCTACCTTGGTTCCTGCCCTGGAGATGCTTTCAATGATTTTAAAATTTCCACCATTATTCTGGAATTCTGCCATGCCATCTCTACCCCTGCAACCCCCTCCGCAACTGCAAACCTCCCAAAGCTCTGTGCTCCTCCAAATCTGATGACATGTGCACTCCTGATTTCATTCACAGCACGACTGGCGGCTGCGCTCTTAGTCGTAAAGTTCTGGAAGTCCCTGAACCTCCGCAACTCTGTGCACCTGTTTCCTCTCTTAAGACATCACTTAAAGCCTACCTTTTAGGTTTTTGCTCTAATATCATATCATGTGTATCAAACCTGGTTTGATAATAACTCCAGTGAAGCACCTCGAGATATTTTACTGTGTTAAAGGTGCTATTTAAATGCAAATCATTACTGTTGGCAAAGGCTGCTAATAGATTTGAAGCTCGCCCGAGGCATCCAGATGTTTTTATTGTTGATGCAATTTTTCCCTTTCCTCTATTAGCTTCTTCCTGGATCAATTGCACCTGTTGCTGTGATGTTAATAAATTTACACCAGAGATTTGAGTCCTGTTAACACTTGACTTTTCAAGTGTGATTGATGCCAATTATGTGCCAACAAGGTAATAAAAATGAAATATTTTGCCACTTAACACCATTCACAATCCTGGGCACCAGGAATAATTGAGAGTTTCCAAAATTAGCTGCCTTTAAAAACTTCCAGGAGAGTTTCAGCTATTTCAGCAATACCGAAGCCAGGTAAACAAAGAAAACATTCAGCTTTCAATTAGTTCCCTTCTTCCCTGCCAGTGCTTCAGAGGATGCCAGAGCAAAATCTCTCTCTCTCTCGACAGGACGGCACCAGCGCATTTCTGTAACATTGAAGTTAACCTGATCCTGAGCTTTCAGATAGATTCCAGTTGTGGCTAAGTTGGGCGCACTCTCCCCTCTAATTCACAAGGGGCTAGGCTCAAGTCCCTCCAGCAGAATACTGAGACCACCAGCCTTGTGTTATCGGAGTGCCATCTTTCTTACAAAATGAGAGACCAAGATCCTGACTCCACCTCTGGTGGAAGTGAAAGATCTGATGACATGATTTCAGACAAGAGCAGGGGACTTTAGACCCTCGATGAGCTGGCCAACATCTATCCCTTATTCAACATCACAAAACAAACCAGATTGCCTGGTCATCAACACATTGCTGTTTTGGGGAGATTGCTGCATGCAAATTGGCTGCCGTGTTTCCTACATTTCAAAGCATTCCAGTGGTTACAAAGTCTTTATTTTTTTCTATCCCCTGCCGAGATCTGTAGCCTAATTTTAGGGGGGGAGGGGGGGTTCATAGTTCCTAGAATTTACAGTGCAGAAGGAGGCCATTCATCCCAACAAGTCTGCACTGGCCCTTGGAAAGAGCACCCTACTTAGCCCACACCTCCACCCAATCCCCGTAATCCCACCTAACCGTTTTGGACACTGAGGGCAATTTAACATGGCCAATCCACCCAACCTGCACATCTTTGGACAACCCAATAACCCCACTTAACCTTTATGGACACTAAGGGCAATTTAGCGTGGCCAATCCACCTAACCTGCACATCTCTGGACTGTGGGAGGAATCCGGAGCACCCGGAGGAAACCCAAACAGACACAGGGAGAACATGCAGACTCCGCACGGACAGTGACCCAAGACGGGAATCGAACCTGGGACCCTGGAGCTGTGAAGCACCAGTGCTAACCACTGTGCTACCGTGCCACCCACGTGAAAGTAGGCATTTCTGCTGTAAACTCTTTTGTCAGCCAATAAACCCAGGCAGAAAAGAACATGACCCAATTCCAATTCTTGATTTGCATTGGTGGTAACAGCTCTTCGCATATGCGATGAATGAAGGTTATAATTTGACATGCTTAAACTTTGATTACTTTAGAGATTTGACTACTTAAACAAGCAATTATGCTGGTAACAGCTACTACAGAAAGCCTAATGCATCTCTTCAGCATAGAGCACATTACACTCATAATTTCACAATAATTTAGGACAAATTCAGAATTCCAAGCAATGAACAAACATATAAATGCATTCTCCACAGTAATGGCCCCTTTCACACATATATAGATGGATTAAATACATATCATAGGTTGTCATCTCAAAAAAAAAATTCTTATTATTTTTCTGTACAGTTGAAGTTCACATCAATACTACCCAAGCCCAAACAGCAGACTGATGTTAAATGAATGAGACATCAAGTGTGAAATCAAACTCCTTCAGAACGGAACATCACAAAACCATAGAAACCCTACAGTGCAGAAGGAGGCCATTTGGCCCATCGGGTCTGCACTGACCCTCTGAAAGCGCACCCTACCTAGACCCACACCCCCACCCCATCCCCGTAACCCAGTAACCCCACCTAACTTTTGGACACTAAGGGGCAATTTAGCATGGCCTATCCACCTGACCTGCATAGATTTGGACTGTGGGAGGAAACCGGAGCACCTGGAGGAAACCCACGCAGACACGGGGAGAATGAGGAGCTGGTTTAGCACAGTGCGCTAAACAGCTGAATTGTAATGCAGAACAAGGTCAACAGCACGGGTTCAATTCTCGTACCGGCCTCCCCGAACAGGTGCCGGAATATGGTGACTAGGGACTTTTCACAGTAACTTCATTGAAGCCTACTTGTGACAATAAGCGATTATTATTATTATCATTCATGTGCAAACTCCACACAGACAGCCTCCCGAGTCTGCACCGGCCCACTTAAGCTCTCACTTCCATTCTATCCCCGTAACCCAATAACCCCTCCTAACCCTTTTTTGGCCACTAAGGGCAATTTAGCATGGCCAATCCACCTAACCTGCACGTCTTTGGACTGTAGGAGGAAACCGGAGCACCCGGAGGAAACTCACCCTGACATGGGGAGAACGTGCAGACTCCGCAGAGAGAGTGACCCAGCGGGGAATCGAACCTGGGACCCTGGCGCTGTGAAGCCACAGTGCTAGCCACTTGTGCTGCCCTTGGAATGTAGTTCCTCACAAATTAAATCTCATATTATATGGCTTGATGATACTCATTGGGTTTCAAATCTTGCACAAAAGTCCCGGAAGACGTGCTTGTTGGGTGAATTGGAAATTTTGAATTCTCTCTCTGTGTACTCGAACAGGTGCCAGAGGGTGGCGACTAGGGGCTTTTCACAGTCACTTCATTGCAGTGTTGATGTAAGCCTACTTGTGACAATAAAGATTATTTTTTTAAAACGCAGGGAAAGTCCGGGCAAGATACAATAAATTGCATCACCATTCAATCGAAGTGAGATCGAGATTCAGCACTTAGTCGTAGTGTTGTAAAGAGTATTGTGTCAAACTTTCTTACTTTTCCTACGGCTTGCCATTGCACCCTCAGGAAGTCAAACACAGGGAAACAAAATCTTACCTCTTGCTGTAAATCTTTTATCAGTTTGGTCTTCCTTTCCACCTCGGTCTTCAAGAAGTTGATCTGTAATGGAAGCAGATCTGTAATATTAAGTTAAAGCGCACCAGAAACTACAGCGCTGCATAGAACAAACAAAGTTGTTTTAGTAGTATGAAGAGCAGTATTTCTTACACTTTTGGCGCCAGAGAGGCGGAAAACGAAGAGAAGCGTTATGTCTGACAAAGCTTACCCCAGCCTGCTGTTTCTCTGCTTTCAATGCAGCTTCATTGATCTGCTTTTGAAGGGTTTCCTGCAGGGATTTCATTTCATCTCTGATTAAAAAGAAAGAACTGATGTCTCGAAATACTATCTGAAGAATCTTAGGAGTTACTGTTTTTGCATACTGAACATTTTTCTGTTTTAACCATTTCAGGCGACAGTTTGAAACAAGTTGTTAAAAACGCACGCGTGTCTCACATGTCCTGCAATATACTGGGTTTTTGCCGTCCTTTTCTTAGGGGTTTCAGGATTCAAAGGAATGCGCACTGCAGGCAGATTGAGTCAAATAATTTCTGATATGGGGGTCATTGATAATGGGGTAAAGGAAGTAAAGGTGCACTGTACTGGAATGTGGAGCTGCAGAAGGCTGAAAAGATACATTGGAGAAAAGCCTGACAAGGGTTTGAAAATAAGGACAAGACATAGTGTCCACAATTAAAGCAAAAAATAAAGAAAAGTCACCAAACCTAGAATGCTAGATAAATGAATGAATATGACAAGAGAGGAGGGAAATAGGATTTTTTCTGGGTTGCTCGAAGAAAGAGCGGGTGCCGAGGTTGTTGTATATTTCATGTCACGGAACTATGCAGAGACGACACTTGCTTCCACGCGAGCAACAGGTTTTATTCAGTGCTTTTGAATGTCTGCTCCATGCTTGGAGCTCTGGCTTTCCAGCTGTAGTTCCCAGCTTTCTAGTAACCTCTCAAGTTGGTTTACTTTTCTCTGAGCCTATACCCAGGCTTAATTAAACAAGCGCAGTGAGCATCAATTGTTAACAAACTCACGCAATCAAACAGAGAATAACTGAACACTGACAAGATGCTGGGTTGGCGGTTTTAATTCTATGTTGTAAACCTCTAAGGATCTCTGAAGAAGAAAGCAGGCAGAAAATACAAATGAATGCAATCTATTTGTATAGAAAATATTAGGGGACATTTTCCTGGACTTCTGCCTAATTGTAGTGGAGTACTTGAGTGTACTGAATGTTGAAAACTCGGGCAGATCCTTGAGAGGCCTGATTTTCCCACATTCAATTCCTCCAGGTGATCCTGTGTCTTGGTACAAATCCAGGGAAATGTCCTATCCTTCTGGGATTTTTGGTGGATGACTTATGTTCAAATTAGCCGCCTTGTATTTAATTGATGTATCAACTTCATGTTCAGCCAATGTATTTTTTATGTTGCAGGAATAAAACATTTTAGTCCATTTTAATATTGTGAAGCTGGCTTTATCAGCTGCAACAAGTGTGAACATAGATAAGACAAAAGACAAGTCAAAAGGAGTTACAATATTTGATAACACTTGTCCACAGACAGTATTCCGGCTATCATGAATATTTTAAGAACAGCTTGTGTTGCGTTTGGTGAACTGATGCAATACTTGGGCGGAGGTCTTCTGGGTCCCATACGCCATGGCAACTGTTGTGGGCGGGATGGAAAATTCAGTGGAAAAGCAAAATGTCCGATGAACTCGGGCAGGAATTTTGGGTTCTGGGGCGAGCCTGTCTGAAAAATCCTGCCTTGGTAGCTTTCCTCATCCATTCAAAAGTTTGAAGGGAAGTTTAAACTTTTTTTAAAAAACGAGTGTGCTTCATAAATCTACTAACACATATATGGCCAATGAAATGCCTTTGTTAACTCTAGCCAAAAGCAATCGAACCTGGACAAAGTTGAAGAATGCAAGAAATGAAAGCAGGAGAAGCCTCCTGCACAGTCCCTCAAACTTGCTCCATTTGTTCAGTAAAATAATGCAAAACTTCTGATTCTACTCCACTTTCCTGCATATCGTTACAATGGGGCAGTGGACTGGGTCGGCACCATTACCTCGGATCATATCACATTCACGACAACTACAGGTCCTTCCGAGTTTGATACCACAGTGCTTGGAAACAGGCAGGGGTTCAAAATCATATTTAAGTGACATGATAACATGCAGAATTTATCAGGATTTGCCAGTTCTTGTCATTGCCCCTAGAACGATGCATTCTCAGAAGGCAGGCTGCCAATGAATGCACAGCTATTTAAAGCGATCTAAAGTCCAAGAATGGCCATATATGTGTTAGTCGTCTTTTGCTGCTAAACGCGACTTGATTTGAATCTTTGCCATTCCACGTGTGGCGGAGATTACGGCAAGGATTTTGGTCTGACCATCTGATTTGACGTGGCTCCTTGGAGACAAAGCAGGAGGGTGAATGGAAGGACACTGGGCAAATCCCAAAGCTCCAGAGGGTACAGGTTGGTTGTAAACTCGCTTAATTTCCTGACCGAGTATCCAGGGCAACAGACTTGTCAGCTGAGCAATGATAGCGGACACTCTAGTACAAGGGTCTGGCATTGCAGGGGTTAACCTGGGACTGGGTACAGTACCGCCATGGTGTGTTGTAAAGGAACGCTTGTTCTGAGTCTAGAGGGCAGTCTTGTACTGGACAGAGACATGTGTGCAGGCAAGCATGGAGACAGCTCTATATATTTGAAAAAGCCCCTAGTCGACACATTCCGGCGCCTGTTCGGGGAGGCTGATACGGGAATTGAACCGTGCTGCTGGCCTGCCTTGGTCTGCTTTCAAAGCCAGTGATTTAGCCCTGTGCTAAACAGCCCCTGCATTTATATTGTTACAAATGGTAAATAAACACTCACTGTTAAACCATACAAGACGCAGAACCTCTTCACGAGGCCTACAAAACTACACACAATGTCCTGAAACAGAAATTACACTTTCATGGGCGTGTTAGTGTCAGACTCGCCTGTCGCAAGTGACCGGCAGCCAGACTCCAGAACAAACGCAAGTTGTTATAAAAGTCACTGCAGCCCTGAATATTTCAGTCTCTGGCACCTTTCAGGCTGCTGGAAGGGACATCAATAACATCTGACAAACAGCAATCCTGACTTGTTTGCTGGAACAAACACTTGTCACTTTCCCTGTGGACGGTTATGAGAAGGAAAGGTCCTGAATTCTGCTGCAATAGTAGGATTTCACAAAGTTCAAAGCATTGCCCCAGCACAAAATGGTGTACCTTCAGGAGTTGCAGGGACTTCTACTCCCCTCGTCCATCACTGTCCACCAAGTACTATGCAGGTAAATGCCTGTCTTCCTGGCTGTTGTTATCTATTTATTTTGCGAACATCTCCCATTCCTAAACTGTTGGTCACGGGCAAAGAAGTCCAAAGCTATAGCCCCTTTGAGGCTATGGATGTCCACCGCCAGCCTGACTTACGACACATGTGTGGTATCCACGTTCACCCACTTCTGAGGTATAAAGTAGAGAAATGAGTGACTGTGCTTCTTCATTGCTGAAACAGCTGAGTCAATTTAACTGCTCATTCCTGGCTTCTGTCTGACAGAGCTCAAACAGCAGCCTGCCTGTTAAAAATGGGCCAACTGTTCTAGATTGGGAGGTCTGGATGGGGCAGATAGTGCGGTCCTCCATCATTTTGTTTCTATAGTCCAGCCTGGACATTGTCAAACTGCAGCAGGTGAAGATCATCAGTGTTGAGTATTAGACAAGTTCTCCTTTTCCCCGCACTCTCTATACACCGCACCCACCAAGCCCTGGGTGTGTGAAGCTTTCCCATCAACCAACCAGTTTCTCGATGAGAATAAGATGAGCACGGAGCTTCTCCTTGGCTGGGTTTTTGAGGAACCGGCAGGAATTGGAAGGCGCAACGAGAGAAGGGCGGCAAAGGCCTATTCCCATGGAGACCTTGCTGCTCCACTCAACGGACAGCATACAGGGCGGCTGACAATCCATTGACTGGAGATGAGCTTGGAAGCGGCAGCTGGGTCATCATCTTATGCTGAAGGAGATGTTGGCGCCGTAATTAAAGGGCCATCAGCAACCTGAGTTTTGATGTGAAATTCTTTGTTTCAGCAATCCCTGCAGCAACCATTCTCTGAGGAGTCTGGCCTGCTGCATTCCAGTGACCAGCGTCCCCATTACCACCCAGCTACCAGTGTCCCCATCACCATCCAGTTACCAGTGTCCCCATCACTATCCAGTTACCAGTGTCCCCATCACTATCCAGTTACCAGTGTCCCCATCCCCATCCAGTTACCAGTGTCCCCATCCCCATCCAGTTACCAGTGTCCCCATCACCATCCAGTTACCAGTGTCCCCATCCAGTTACCAGTGTCCCCATCCCCATCCAGTGACCAGTGTTCCCCATCACCATCCAGTTACCAGTGTCCCCATCACCACCCAGTTACCAGTGTCCCCATCACCATCCAGTTACCAGTGTCCCCATCCAGTTACCAGTGTCCCCATCCCCATCCAGTGACCAGTGTTCCCCATCACTATCCAGTTACCAGTGTCCCCATCACTATCCAGTTACCAGTGTCCCCATCACCATCCAGTTACCAGTGTCCCCATCCCCATCCAGTGACCAGTGTTCCCCATCACTATCCAGTTACCAGTGTCCCCATCACCATCCAGTTACCAGTGTCCCCATCCCCATCCAGTGACCAGTGTTCCCCATCACTATCCAGTTACCAGTGTCCCCATAACCACCCAGTTACCAGTGCCCACTTCACTATCCAGTTACCAGTGTCACCATCACCATCCAGTTACCAGTGTCCCCATCCCCATCCAGTGACCAGTGTTCCCCATCACTATCCAGTTACCAGTGTCCCCATCACCACCCAGTTACCAGTGCCCACTTCACTATCCAGTTACCAATGTCACCATCACCATCCAGATACCAGTGTCCCCATCACCACCCAGTTACCAGTGTCCCCATCACCATCCAGTTACCAGTGTTCCCATCACCATCCAGTTACCAGTGTCCCCATCACTATCCAGTTACCAGCGTCCCCATCACCACCCAGTTACCAGTGTCCCCATCACCATCCAGTTACCAGTGTCTGCTTCACCATCCAGTTATCAGTGTCCCCTTCACTATCCAGTTACCAGTGTCCACTTCACTATCCAGTTACCAGTGTCCACTTCACCATCCAGTGACCAGTGTCCACTTCACCATCCAGTTACCAGTGTCCCCATCCCCATCCAGTGACCAGTGTTCCCCATCACTATCCAGTTACCAGTGTCCCCATAACCACCCAGTTACCAGTGCCCACTTCACTATCCAGTTACCAGTGTCACCATCACCATCCAGTTACCAGTGTCCCCATCCCCATCCAGTGACCAGTGTTCCCCATCACTATCCAGTTACCAGTGTCCCCATCACCATCCAGTTACCAGTGTCCCCACCCCCATCCAGTGACCAGTGTTCCCCATCACTATCCAGTTACCAGTGTCCCCATAACCACCCAGTTACCAGTGCCCACTTCACTATCCAGTTACCAGTGTCACCATCACCATCCAGTTACCAGTGTCCCCATCCCCATCCAGTGACCAGTGTTCCCCATCACTATCCAGTTACCAGTGTCCCCATCACCACCCAGTTACCAGTGCCCACTTCACTATCCAGTTACCAATGTCACCATCACCATCCAGATACCAGTGTCCCCATCACCACCCAGTTACCAGTGTCCCCATCACCATCCAGTTACCAGTGTTCCCATCACCATCCAGTTACCAGTGTCCCCATCACTATCCAGTTACCAGCGTCCCCATCACCACCCAGTTACCAGTGTCCCCATCACCATCCAGTTACCAGTGTCTGCTTCACCATCCAGTTATCAGTGTCCCCTTCACTATCCAGTTACCAGTGTCCACTTCACTATCCAGTTACCAGTGTCCACTTCACCATCCAGTGACCAGTGTCCACTTCACCATCCAGTTACCAGTGTCCCCATCCCCATCCAGTGACCAGTGTTCCCCATCACTATCCAGTTACCAGTGTCCCCATAACCACCCAGTTACCAGTGCCCACTTCACTATCCAGTTACCAGTGTCACCATCACCATCCAGTTACCAGTGTCCCCATCCCCATCCAGTGACCAGTGTTCCCCATCACTATCCAGTTACCAGTGTCCCCATCACCACCCAGTTACCAGTGCCCACTTCACTATCCAGTTACCAATGTCACCATCACCACCCAGTTACCAGTGTCCCCATCACCATCCAGTTACCAGTGTTCCCATCACCATCCAGTTACCAGTGTCCCCATCACTATCCAGTTACCAGTGTCCCCATCACCATCCAGTTACCAGTGTCTGCTTTACCATCCAGTTATCAGTGTCCCCATCACCATCCAGTTACCAGTGTCCCCTTCACTATCCAGTTACCAGTGTCCACTTCACTATCCAGTTACCAGTGTCCACTTCACCATCCAGTGACCAGTGTCCACTTCACCATCCAGTTACCAGTGTCCACTTCACCATCCAGTTACCAGTGTCTGCTTCACCATCCAGTTATCAGTGTCCCCATCACCATCCAGTTACCAGTGTCCCCTTCACTATCCAGTTACCAGTGTCCACTTCACTATCCAGTGACCAGTGTCCACTTCACCATCCAGTTACCAGTATCCCCATCACCATCCAGTTACCAGTGACCACTTCACCATCCAGTGACCAGTGTCCACTTCACCATCCAGTTACCAGTATCCCCATCACCATCCAGTTACTGGTGACACTCCAGCATCTTTGGAAGAAAGTGCAGAGGAAAAGCGCTTGCTGGCATGACAGAGAAGGAAGATCATGTGTGGCTCAGTAATGATTCCTTGCATGTTCGTGTACAGGATACACGGGCAAGATGGGAGGTTATTTCCTCAGGGGCAGAAGGAGGAGACCTTCCTGCCTAAGCAAGCAAGCATAGACAGCGGTCACAGAGATGGTCTACAGCCTTGGCATTATCTGGCAAAGCTGACTTTAGTCGTACAAGTGCATTGAACTTTGCCTTGCTACCAGGGTGGGGGTAACCAGGTAACCCCAGGTCCCTCAGAGATCAGCAAATGAATATTTGTGAGGGAGCAGATGTTGGGTAGGGAGATTATTCCAGAGATCAGTGACTACAAATGGAGGCTACAGAAATTATTTGGAAAGGAATGGTTCTAGCTCAATCAAGGGACATGTAGCCTGGCACTTCCGCACTGTCACTCTATATTGGCCCAATGATGTATGTATGCATTAGTCGCAAATGGAGCAGCACGTGCACGGTGATTCGGCAGTGTGTTTGCTTTAGTGGATCCACCAATCAACATTGTCCTTCCGTATTCCCACTGGAGAAGAGAAGCCAAAGGCAAGGAAGGCACAGGCTAACGATGGAGTCCTGGCCACCATCAATCTGATGACCATGGAGAGGAGACTGTAGAGCTGGCAGGGCATCATGGCAGTTGTTCCGTTACAGACATAGGCTCCAGTTAAGTCGCAAGAGGGCGGGTTGCCCCATCACTGGTCATGAGGGCAGCCTCAGGTGAGCATGCAGGACGGTGGTCACCTGCCCTCCAATGTGCAGTGAATGGTAAGATGTGCAGGTGACACTGTGGGCTCCTGTCTGCAGGAGAGGTTGATGGGAGGGGGGAGGGATGGCTGGAGAAGTAATCTTTCATCATTCTTTTATTCTGTTTTCTCTCATCAACCATAGAAATGGAGACCTACCATCTCCGGGGAACATCCATTCACTTGTGATGTGAAGGAGATCTCGGGTGGGGGAGGGATTGCAGTGCCACAACATTCCCTCACTCTCCCCACCAGCGGTGATACATTCACCTCGGTGGGTGCGCTCTAACGAGTACATTCGGGCTGACAAGCTGGTACAAGCACCAATCAGGCCGTTGCCCAGCTGCTTGAGTCTGTGCCGGACAAGGCCACTGACACTCGGAGGACTGTCCCAGGCCAAGTCTATGTTGTGTCCCAGGCTGGTGATAGACATCTGTAATTTTTCACAAGGTGAAGTGACAGATGTTCGAAGTCTGGTGTGAGCTGTGTGAAGACCTGACACAGCTTCCAAAGGGTATCTGTGCCCCAGCTCAGATAGTTGGGGGGGGGGGTGGTTCATCCAAGACATGAGTGCGATAATCCCCCTTTCCATTGCTCATGTGGCCTCCTCTCTGAGAGACTGGCAAATTTCCTGGAGAGCCGCATCCAGCAAGTAGATGCAGTCGGTGTGCACAGACCTGCAGGCCAATCACCTTGTTGTTCAGCTCAATGGAGTAATACCGAGGCAAGGGGGTGATGAGGCTTTCGGAGTCTCCACTGCAGGCCCCTTAGCCTTGTCAGGACAGCAGGGGGGTGCGATTGTGCCTTGCCAGGGGGAGGAGGTGGCTGCCTTCTCTTTGTGGGCACTCCTCTCAGAGGACTTCCCTGGTGTCAATAGGAGACCTTCAACACTCCTGCCAGTGACTCCATCGCCTCACGTTTCCACAAAGACCGAGGAGGATTCATCCCTTGGAATGCTGCGACCCTCCAGGCCTCAGGTCACCAGTAGCCTACTGCCAATTATCTCAGGCAGGGGTCAGTAAGCTGAGCTGAGCGTGCTTCCACTTCAGCTGGGCAGAGATGGGAGAGAACCAGGTTGGAGCAGACACAAAATAATGAGGAAAACACACTGGAAACATTTTGGCCCTGCAGGTACCGTGATAGTTAACGATTCCCTGCCTGTGTATAATGAATTTTGTAATATATTTGATTTGGTTTCTGTAAGCTTTCATCCATCAGTAATAGCCCTCAGGCATTGCAAGAATGTCATGCGTCGACCCAGGGGCTGGCTGAAGGTACCATGCCAAATGTGTTCAGCTTAACCAGTGCAAAAGCAGCAGACTCTAGTGGCCGGGGGGGGGGGGGGGGGGGGGGGGGGGGGGTCTAGGCCAAGAGCACATCTGAGTGGCATTAATCCAGGTGGAATGTTTTAATTTGGCTGGTTCACTACAGTGAAAAGGACCAGCAGAAATTAACGTTCATAAGCGTCTCTCGAGCCTTCCTTGTGCCCATACCCACCGCCTCCAAGCAGCCCCCATGCCTGTCAGATGCTGCTGCTTGATCTCAGCTCCCTCACCTTCCACTTCAACTGAGCATGCCACGGGGGAAGTGGGGGGGTGGGGGGAGGTGCCTCCCCACCATGGGGGCTGGGGGAGGGAGGGGGGGTTCTGCTGAGGTCCCCATGTTTCTGTGTCGCCCCATCATGGGGGGGGGGGGGGTTGCCATTGTCATCTTCATCACTGCCCTAGGTAATTCCCCCACATGCCAACAAGATATCACCTGACTGCATCTGGGTGACACGTGAGGAATAGAATCACCCCAGAAGCTAAAGACAAAGAGAAACAGTTAATGTATTCAGTCAACTCACTGATTAATATACTTCAGGATGCGATTACACCAATCATCCTGTGGCTTGACTCCAGGTTTACACCACGCACTGACATTAATCTTGTAATGTAAATGTACCATTAGCGTCTCTCAACCCAGGCAACACATACTACTTGATTTCTTCCTTCAAGTAGCATTTCACACACATCAAACAAGTTGGTGTCATTCATTCTCTGAACATGTTCCAATTGACTGGGCCATGCCGCTCGTAAAAGGACATTAATTCTCAGCTTTCAATTGGAGAATCTTTCAGCTTCCTGAATTCAACAAGGCATCGCTGAGCATCAAATGCTCACCTCCGTGGCCTAATCAATTCAGCTCATGTACTTGGAAGAATGTTGCCACACCATTCATCATTTCAAACTTCCTCTGACACTAATTGTTCCACTTTTGCTTGGCATTTGAGAGGTTCATCTCATCGCTTCTTGTTTAAAAGTGTTATTCAGAAAGCCTCGTGGTCTAAAGGGCTACTCATCTATGAAGAGGAGAAACAAAGGTGCAGCAGGTAATTAAGAAGGCAAATGGAATTTTGTCCTTCATTGCTTGAGAGATGGAGTTTAAAAGCAGGGAGGTTATGCTGCAGCTGTACAGGGTGCTGGTGAGGCCACACCTGGAGTACTGTGTACAGTTTTGGTCTCCTTACTTGAGAAAGGGTGTACTGGCACTGGAGGGTGTGCAGAGGAGATTCACTCGGTTGATTCCAGAGTTTGAGAGGATGATTTTATGAGGAGAGGTTGAGTAGACTGGGACTAAAATCATTGGAATTTAGAAGAATGAGGGTGGAATCGAAGAGAAACATACAAAATTCTGAAGGGAATAGGTGGGATAGAAGCAGGGAGGTTGTTTCCACTGGCGGGTGAAACTGGAACTGGGGGGCATAGCCTCAAAATAAGGGGGAGCAGAATTAGGACTGAGTCGAGGAGGAACTTATTCACCCAAAGGTTTGTGAATCTGTGGAATTCCTGCCCAGTGAAGCAATTGAGTCTACCTTGATAAATGTTTTTAAGGTAAAAGTAGATAGATTTTTGAACAGTAAAGGAATACAATGTTGCGGTGAGCGGGCGGGTAAGTGGAGCAGAGTCCACAAAAAGATCAGCCATGATCTTAGTGAATGGCGGAGCAGGCTCGAGGGGCCAGATGGTCTACTCCTGCTCCTCGTTCTTATGTTAAAGGTGTAGTAACCCTGATGACCTAAGGACTGCCATGAGAAAGGATCTTGGCTCAGGAGATTAGGGATTAGAATTGTCAGGAGCAGAACTTAAGATAGCAAGGGTCAGTACTTCTAGTGGGAAGCAGTTTATGGGCCACCCAAAAGTTGTCATACCATCTTGGGTAGCACGGTAGCACAAGTGGATAGCACTGTGGCTTCACAGCGCCAGGGTCCCAGGTTCGATTCCCCGCTGGGTCACTGTCTGTGTGGAGTCTCCCCGTCTGTGTGGAGTCACGTTCTCCCCGTATCTGCGCGGGTTTCCTCCGGGTGCTCCGGTTTCCTCCCACAGTCCAAAGACGTGCAGGTTAGGTGGATTCGCCATGATAAATTGCCCGTGGTGACCAAAAATGTTAGGAGGGGTTATTGGGTTGCGGGGATAGGGTGGTAGTGAGGGCTTGGGTAGTCAGTGCAGACTCGATGGGCCGAACGGCCTCCTTCTGCACTGCACTATTTTATAGAGCATTAAGCAACAAATAATTAGAGCTTGTAACAAAGGCAAGTCATAATTGTGGGAGGCTTTAATATTCATGTTAACAAGACAAATCAAATTGACAATACTGGCCCAGGGAGGAGTTTGTGGAACACTTTTGCAGGAACCTCTGAGAGAACTGTATCATGGTACCAATTGGGTAGAGAACAATTTTACAGCTAATATTGTGCTATAAAACAGAGTAAATTACTAATCTAAGTCCTCTGGGAAAAAAGTTGTCATAATACAATGGAACTGTATGTTCAGCTTGAGAGTAACATATTCAGATTCAAAACAAGAATCTTAAACTTAGCCAAATCCAATTGGATAGCCATGAAGGAAAAGTTGATAAAGGAAAAATTGACAAATTATTCAAAATTTTCAGTGAAAATATGTTTAAAAAGATCTGTGAGCATCAGTGGCTCATGAAGGAAGAATAGGTAGCACAGTGGTTCGCACTGTTGCTTCACAGCACCAGAGTCCCGGGTTCGATTCCCACTTGGGTCACTGTCTTTGCAGAGTCTGCACTTTCTCCCCGTGTCTGCGTGGGTTTCATCCGGGTGCTCCGGTTTCCTCACCCAAGTTCCAAAAGTCATGCTTGTTAGGTGAATTGGTCATTTTGAATTCTCCCTCAGTGTACCTGAACAGGCGCCGGTATGTGGTGACTAGGGGATTTTCACAACAACGTTATTGCAGTGGTATTGTAAGCCTACTTGTAACAATAATAAAGATTAAATTATAACTAGGGTCAATGGACAGGGAGCACAGAGTAGGGATAAAAAGTGCATTTTCAAGTTGGCAGGCTATAACCAGTAAGGTAATAAGGATTAGTATTAGTAAGGCCTCAGCTACCTTTGATCCATATTAATCGCTTCGGTAAAGAGACATAGGGCGGGATTCTCTGACCCCGGGTCGGGTCAAAGAATCGGCGGGGGGGCTGGGCGTGATTCACGCAACGCCGCCCCGACGCCAGTCCGCCGATTCTCTGGTCACTGGAGAATCGTCGCCATTGGCGCTGGCGTGGTCGGCGCAGTGTCGGTCGGGGGACGCTCTATGCGCCCCCCCCCCCCCCCGGCGATTCTCCGCACCATTGGGCCGAGTGGCCGCCGCCGCCGTTTACATGTGGTCCTACCCGGCGGGACGTCACCGCTCATCCTGCGTAGGACGGCCTGGTTGGAGGGAGGGGGGAACCGACCCCGGGGGTGGCCTCCACCATGGCCTGGCACGCGACTGGGGCCTACCGATCGACAGGCTGGCTTCTCCTGGTGGGGGCCTATTTTACTCCACGCCGAGCCCCTGTAGCTCTCCACCATGTTTCATGGGGACGACGCGGAGAAGGCAATTAGCGGCATGCGCGAGTCCGCGCCAGTCGTAACGTGCATGCGCGAATTCACGCCGGCCGCAGGCGCATGCGCAGGCCCGCACCACCCATTTGACGCCGGTATTGGCAGCTGGAGCTGCGTGAGTCGCTCCAGTGCCATGCTTGTCCCCTATAAAGCGCAGGATCGCTGCTCCTGGGGGCCTGTTGACGCCGTCGTAAAACGCGACGGCGTTTACGACGGCGTCAACACTTAGACTCAGGATCAGAGAATCCCGCCCATAGAGTCACGTATCTAAGTTATCTGATGGTACAAAGCCAAGTGGGAATGTAAGTTTTGTGGAGGGTATAATGGGGCTGCAAAGAGATATGGACAGAATCATAGAATCCTTACAGTGCAGAAGGAGGCCACTCCGCCCATCGAGCCCGCACTAATCCTCCGAAAGAGCACCCTACCTAGGGTCAGACCCCCATCCTACTCCCATAACCCAGCAAGCCCACCCAACCTTTTTGAAACTAAGGGGCAATTTAGCATGGCCATTCCACCTAACCTGCACATCTTTAGACTGTGGGAGGAAACCGGAGCAGCCGGAGGAAACCCACGCACACACGGGGAGAACGTGCAGACTCCGCACAGACAGCCACCCCAGGCTGTAATTGAACCTGGGTCCCTCGCGCTATGAGGCAGCAGTGCTACACTCTGTGTCACCGTGCCGGGGTTAGTGAGAGGGCAACAAGATAACAGATGGATTATAATGCGGGGAGGTGTGAGGTTTGGTTGTAAGGATAAGTTACAACATTGGTTGCAAGAATAGAAAAACAGAATATTTTTTAAAAGGTGTGAAACTTATAAATAACATTGATATTCAGAGAGGGTTAGATGTACTCATACAAGGAAAACAGAAAGCTAACATTTAGTTACAGCAAGCAATTAACAAGACAAATGCCAGTTTGACATTTATCAGAAAAGCATGAAGTACAAAGAGGTTTTGCGACAACTGTATAGAGCTTTGGTGAGTCCACCAAAGGGCTATGGGCAGTTTCGGTTTCCGTAGATGTTATAACCCACAAGTATCTTGGGGAGGGAACAATAAACTTTATCTTGACCCTTGCAGAATACAAGCTCCCCCGTTATGGGGGTGGGGAACCTCTAATCAATGTGTAGTGGTATAGCTGTAGGGTATATAAAGCCGGCCAGTTAGGCACCAGCAAGGCAGATCCAGTTGGGATTGACCGTGTGGCGTAAATAATAGTTATCGTAAATAAACTAAGTATCTTTGAACTATTTGGTGTGGACTCCTTCGTGGCCTTCTTAAACTGGCGATGAGGGTCAAACTGGATAGCTATTGATGCTGCTACACTATCGGATAAGCCACCTCTCGGTCCCTGTTGGAGAAAGCTTGGAATTTTCTTTTCATTCTGCCTCTGTTCGGATGGTTAGATGTCTCTGGTACCAGCTTGGAAGACTGGAATTGGTATGCGGAGAGAATGTGCTACTTTTCCCGGCAAACAATATCACGGAGAATGATCAGCAGGCAATCTTTTTGCAAACTGCTTGTGGTATATGTACTTTCAGAGTGATCAGCCTTACCTACCCAGCAGCGACCGACACGCAAACTTTGAACTAACTAGTTACTGGCAGCACTTTAACCCAACTCCATCCATTATCATACAACGGTATCCTTTTAATACCTTGGAGAGTACCCTGGGTGAGTGCAGGGTGCGCAAGATTGCCGGGTTTTGCGAATATGGTACTGCTCTGCAGGAAATGCTGCGAGACCGTCTATTATGCGGCATCAACAATGCAGCCTCCCAGAAGTAACTACTGGCCGAGCCTTCCTCGAATCTGCAATAAGCCATACAAATTTTGCCATCCCAGGAAAGTGTAGAGCGAGGGACTCAGGAAATTTACGGCATGGGAGTAAACATCTTGGGGCGCACCCTCTCCTAGCGCTGGACCCCTCCCCCACCACTACCCTGCCCTGGACTGAGGGCTGTAAAGGAACGACCTGTTGGGTGAAGGTTGGGTCATAGAATCATAGAACTATAGAATTTACAGTGCAGAAGGTGGCCATTCGGCCCGTCGAGTCTGCACCGGCCCTTGCAAAGAGCACCCTACTGAAGCCCACATCTCTACCCTATCCCCGTATCCCAGTAACCCCCACTTAAGGGCAATTTCGCATGGCCAATCCACCTAACTTGCACATCTTTGGACTGTGGGAGGAAACCGGTGCACCCGGAGGAAACCCACAAAAAACTTTACCAGAATTTAGAGAAAATCAAGGGATCATATGGTCTACTCCTGCCCTATGTCTTATGTTCTTAAAAATAGAGTACTCCAGCCTGCATCCTGCACTCCCAAATTGGCCGGCTCTATTGCGGGGATTTCCTCGTACCCTGCACTGCCCTTCCCACCCTCCTTTCCCCCCCGTGCAATTTTCATGGAGTTAAGTCAGATTTTTCAAGGATGCGTGGTTCATAGCCCCTCATATCATGAATCATGGTTGGATGAGGAAACATTTGAAAGGTTGCCATGGTCTTACCCGTGGCAATGTCGATGCAGGCACAATTGGCCCAATTGCCTCCTTCTTCACGCAGTTCTGTGATTGCATGGCAGTAAAGGCCATCGGAGGTGGGTGGAGGGGCACAGGATGGTCTGGCGAGAGTGAGGGGCAATTTGGGGTGGGTACAGGGACATGGCGTAGCATGGATAGGCCATGGAGAATGTGTGGAAGTGCGAAAGATGGGGGCGAGAGGGCCTGAGTGCTTTATTCATAACTGGAACAACGTCCTAGAGCTCTGAGTCACGCCCGGCTACCAGCCTCTCTCTCAGTACTCAGCAGCCCATGTGGCTGCCTGCAAAAGGTTTCCAAAGGGGATGCAGACTCCAGTACCTCCCAACCCCCTACCATGAATATCCTGCCTTTGCAGGTGTTCCCCCCCCCACCCCGCCCCGATGTGGACGCACCAAGCCAGGGAATTGCTCAGTTCCCACGACCTGCCTCTATCAGCCCAATACTACAGCTGAAGAATGGGAAAAATCCAAAGGGAATTTACAGCACGAGTGTTTGGTTTCCTAATAATACATTGATATGATTTAGATTCCATTATTTGTCCAAATGTACAGAACCTTTGGGTGAGTGCGCAAGACCAATCATCACCTTTTAATGACCCTGACAATTATTTGTGTTTTAAAGTATGGCTCATTGGATATCGTTTAAGAGTCACAAACTGTTTACACCCACCAGCTGTGAACCTGAGATCAAAAAAAATAACTTCATAAAAAGTGGCCTAAAGGCAAATGTGTCGAGTGTGGTTAAAACATTTAAGCCCTGAATGTAATTAGCTTGTAATGTTTGCTATCTTTCCTCAAAATATTTATACCACTTAGGGAAAGAACGAGAGATCAATCTGATCGGAACCAAGATTCCTTTTATTCCTGTTGGTTTCTTCCATAATTATGGAAGGGCAGCACGGTGGCAGAGCGGTTAGCACTGCTGCCTCACAGCGGCAGGGTCCCAGGTTCAATTCCGACCTCGGCTGACTCTCTGTGTGCAGTTTGCGCTTTCTCCCCGTGTCTGCACTGGGTTTCCTCCGGGTGCTCCGGTTTCCTCCCACAATCCAAAGATGCGCGCATTAAGTGGATTGGCCGTGCTAAATTACCCGCTTAGTGTTCGAAGATGGTAAGGTTAGGTGGGGTAATGGGGTTAGGGTCGGGGATAGGACTAGGCAGGGTGCTCTTTTAGAGGGTCAGTGCAGCTTTGATGGGCCTCCATCTGCACTGTCGGGATTCTATATAAACATAGTCAATCAGGATTCACACCTTGTTGGTATGAAGCATAACTTATTGAATAACTTTTCAGAATGCATCTTAAGAGGCAAGTGTGTATGATATAGTCAACATGGTCAAGAGAAACAGCATTTTGTGTCATTTAAGACTCGTATTAAAACTTTTGGTGGCGAATTAAGTTCCAAGAGAGTTACATCTTGACTTTAGAATGTGTTCAAATGTTCTTCGAATACATGTCCACACAACATCAAAGGTGACACTATTATTAAAAATAGGTATATCAACATGCTTGGGAGTACAGAACTGGAGTTTTGCTGAAAAAAAAACAGGCTGTCGAAGCTTATCATCTTGCACTTATCAGGACAAATCCGCAAGAATACCAATTGCAAAATCGATATTGAAAACAACTGGTAATCTTGCAAACCTTGCCTGATGAGTGCAAGACCAACAGCTTGACAGCATGTCCCCTTTTTCAGCAATACTCAATTGTGTTAGTAACAAAATAACTCAATAGCGAAAGACGGAATAAACAGACACTCACTTCTGCTTCTGGCTTATCTCCAGAAGTTTCTGCACATCGTTTTGAGCAACTGCTTCATCAGTTTTCAAAGCCTGGAAGGGTTTTGTGAAAGAGGAAATAGCACAATCAGTAAGGATCTCGCAAATGAGACATCACAACAGAATCAATTCAACATTAAGAATGTTCATGGGTTTGTTGCATAAGCAGTAATAAAGGTAGCATTGTTCCACTGATTTAAAACAGTGTGACTTCGTCATGAGCCCAAATGATTCAACTTTAAAATTATCAAAGTGCTTTTTGCACACAATATACTGACAAAGATAACATGAAAAGGGAGATATTTCAAAAGTAGAGTAGGACTATGAATATACCCTGTGAATTTCACATTCACACAGCAAACTTAATAATATCAATCAATAGATACAGTCGTAATGGAGATTTGATCCAATTAAAGACTTCCTCAATACACAACATTGCTATGAGTATAAATTAAATTCAGTACTGACATTATATGACTTAATTTCATGGATCCATTGAATCAAAGAATGATTACAGCACAGAAGGAGGCCATTTGGCCCATGATGTCTGTGCTGGCACTCCGAAAAATTATTTCCCCTAGTGCCACTCTCCTGCCTCCTCCCCGTAGCTTGCCCATTACTCCCGTTCAGATAGTAATCTAATCACCCCTTGAGGACGTGAATGAACCTGCCTCCACCACACTCTCAGGCAGTGCACTCCATATACGAACCAATCGCTGCATAAAAAAGGTTGCCCCCCCATGTCGCCATTGCTTCCCTTGCCAATTGCTAATCTGTGCCCTCTGGCTCGTGAACGTTCAACCAATGGGACCAATTCCCCCCGGTGTACTTTGTCCAGGTCCTTCATGATTCTGCATACCTCTATCAAAATTCCTCTCAAATTCTCTCGTCTCCAAGGAAAATAGTCCAATCTTCTCCAATCTATCAATATAACTGAAGCTCCTCATCCTAGAACCATTCTTTTGAATCTTTTCTGCACCCTCTCTAATGCCTTCACATTGTTTCTGAAATGTGATGCCCAGACTGGACACAATACTCCAGTTGAGGCCAACCAGTGTTTGCACAGGTTTAGCATCACCTGCTTGCTTTTGTATTCTATGGCCTTATTGATAAAGCCCAGGATTCTGTATGCTTTATTAACTTCTCTCTAACCCTGTCCTACCACCGTCACTGATTTATAAATGTTTTCACCAAGGTCGTACACCCCATTTAGAATTGTACCCTTTATTTATATTGTCTTCTTTTCATTTATTTTAACCAAGTTATTTTCTGAGTTTTGGGGGCAAATCACTGGCCTATTTGGGACGTCTATATTGTCTATGAAGTATTTTTCTTGATTAGAATTATGGCTACAATAAGGTACTGAAGGGGGAGGTGGGAGGCGGAGAGGAAGGGGGGGGGATGCTCCAGTGGCTAACACTGCTGCCTCAGAGCGGCAGGAACCAGGTTCAATTCTGGCCGTGAGGAGTTTGCACTTTCTCCCCGTGTCTGCAAGGGTTTCCTCCGGGTGCTCTGGTTTCCTCCCACAGTCCAAAGGTGTGCATGTTAGGTGAATTCGCCATGCTAAATTGTGCCGCAGTGTCCAAATATGTGCAGGTTAGATGGGGTTACAGGGTTACAGGGATAGGATGGGGGAATGACTCGATGCAAACTCGATAGGCCAAATGGCCATGGTAGCACAGTGGTTAGCTCTGTGGTTCACAGCTCTAGGGTCCCAGGTTCGATTTCCGGCATGGGTCACAGTCTGCACGTTCTCCCCATGTCTGCGTGGACTTCTTCCGGATGCTCCGGTTTCCTCCTACAGTCCAAAAATGTACAGCTTAGGTGGATTGTCCATGCTAAATTGCCCTCAGTGTCCAAAAAAGGTTCGGTGGGGTTACTGGGTTACGGGGATAGGATAGAGGTGTGGCTTAAGTAGGGTGCTCTTTCCAAGGGCCAGTGCAGACTCGATGGGCCAAATGGCCTACTTCTGCACGGTAAATTCTATGATTTTGCATTGTAGGAATTCCTAGACTCTATGGATTTGACTGCGACCTAGCCCAGGGTGTTGTAACAAACTGCAGAATGAGCAATGCATCTGAAGTATTAATGTTCAATGAAATCACAGAATTCACCGACTCGTAAAAATTTGAAATACATAAGGAGGTTCACTTTATCCACACGAGATGATGCGTACCCTCCCTACTTTCCAGATCTATGTCCATAGCCCTAAAGGTTGCGGAACGTCAAGAACCTATCCAAGTCTTTTTGAAATGCTCTGCGAATTTCTGCCTCTAACATCCTTTCTGGCAAGTGAGTTCCACATTCGTACCACCCTTTTGGTTGAAAGGATTTTCCCTTGACGCCCCGCTAAACCGCCTACCTCTTACTTTAAATCTATGCCAGTGGTTATAGGCCCCTCAATCAAAGGAACGGGACCTTCTTTTCCACTCTATCCGGACCTCTCAGAATATTATACACTTCAATCAGATTCCTCACCTCAGCCTCCCCTGTCGCAAAGAAAACAACACTAGCCTATCCAATGTTTCCACATAACTAAACTTTTGCAAAACAGACAGAATCTTTGTAAATCTCCTGTTACCCTCTCAAGTGCAATCAGATGTTCTTAAAGTGTGATGACCAGAACCGCATAAAGTACTTCAGCTCCGACGGAAGCGAAAGAAATTCAGCATGTCTGCATCGACTCTCACAAACGTAAACAGATGTGCGATAGATAGTATCCTATCCGGTTGCATCGCAGCCTGGTATGGCAACTGCTCGGTCCAAGATCGCAAGAAGCTGCAGAGTGTGGTGAACTCAGCCCAACGCATCACACAAACTTGCCACCCCCACATTGATTCTGTATACACCTTCCGCTGCCTCAGGAAGGCAGACAGCATTGTCAGAGACCCCCTCCCACCCAGGCATTGCCTTCTTCCAGACCCTTCCATCAGGCAGAAGATACAGAAGTCTGAAGACCTGCACATCAGGACATAGGGACAACTTCTTCCCCACAGCTACAAGGCTCCGCAACGACTCCCCCTCAGGCTGATCTGTCCCCCTGTAAGAACACTATTCACGATGCCCTATGCTGCTCTTGCTCATGTATTTGCTTTTTTTGGCCCCTTGTTCTGCACTATAACCAATCACTATTTTGTCGATGTACCATTTGTCAATGTTCTCTGATGATTATTCTTGTGTGCCAGGGGCTTAGACGGGGCGGAGTTTGTAAGGAGCATCCAGGAGGGCTTCTTAAAACAATATGTAAACAGTCCAACTAGGGAAGGGGCGGTACTGGACCTGGTATTGGGGAATGAGCCCGGCCAGGTGGTAGATGTTTCAGTAGGGAAGCATTTCGGTAACAGTGACCACAATTCAGTAAGTTTTAAAGTACTGGTGGACAAGGATAAGAGTGGTCCGAGGATGAATGTGCTAAATTGGGGGAAGGCTAATTATAACAATATTAGGCGGGAACTGAAGAACATAGATTGGGGGCGGATGTTTGAGGGCAAATCAACATCTGACATGTGGGAGGCTTTCAAGTGTCAGTTGAAAGGAATACAGGACAGGCATGTTCCTGTGAGGAAGAAAGATAAATACGGCAATTTTCGGGAACCTTGGATGACGAGTGATATTGTAGGCCTCGTCAAAAAGAAAAAGGAGGCATTTGTCAGGGCTAAAAGGCTGGGAACAGATGAAGCCTGTGTGGCATATAAGGAAAGTAGGAAGGAACTTAAGCAAGGAGTCAGGAGGGCTAGAAGGGGTCATGAAAAGTCATTGGCAAATAGGGTTAAGGAAAATCCCAAGGCTTTTTACACGTACATAAAAAGCAAGAGGGTAGCCAGGGAAAGGGTTGGCCCACTGAAGGATAGGCAAGGGAATCTATGTGTGGAGCCAGAGGAAATGGGCGAGGTACTAAATGAATACTTTGCATCAGTATTCACCAAAGAGAAGGAATTGGTAGATGTTGAGTCTAGAGAAGGGGGTGTAGATAGCCTGGGTCACATTGTGATCCAAAAAGACGAGGTGTTGGGTGTCTTAAAAAATATTAAGGTAGATAAGTCCCCAGGGCCTGATGGGATCTACCCCAGAATACTGAAGGAGGCTGGAGAGGAAATTGCTGAGGCCTTGACAGAAATCTTTGGATCCTCGCTGTCTTCAGGGGATGTCCCGGAGGACTGGAGAATAGCCAATGTTGTTCCTCTGTTTAAGAAGGGTAGCAAGGATAATCCCGGGAACTACAGGCCGGTGAGCCTTACTTCAGTGGTAGGGAAATTACTGGAGAGAATTCTTCGAGACAGGATCTACTCCCATTTGGAAGCAAATGGACGTATTAGTGAGAGGCAGCACGGTTTTGTGAAGGGGAGGTCGTGTCTCACTAACTTGATAGAGTTTTTCGAGGAGGTCACTAAGATGATTGATGCAGGTAGGGCAGTAGATGTTGTCTATATGGACTTCAGTAAGGCCTTTGACAAGGTCCCTCATGGTAGACTAGTACAAAAGGAGAAGTCACACGGGATCAGGGGTGAACTGGCAAGGTGGATACAGAACTGGCTAGGCCATAGAAGGCAGAGGGTAGCAATGGAGGGATGCTTTTCTAATTGGAGGGCTGTGACCAGTGGTGTTCCACAGGGATCAGTGCTGGGACCTTTGCTCTTTGTAGTATATATAAATGATTTGGAGGAAAATGTAACTGGTCTGATTAGTAAGTTTGCAGACGACACAAAGGTTGGTGGAATTGCGGATAGCGATGAGGACTGTCTGAGGATACAGCAGGATTTAGATTGTCTGGAGACTTGGGCGGAGAGATGGCAGATGGAGTTTAATCCGGACAAATGTGAGGTAATGCATTTTGGAAGGGCTAATGCAGGTAGGGAATATACAGTGAATGGTAGAACCCTCAAGAGTATTGAAAGTCAGAGAGATCTAGGAGTACAGGTCCACAGGTCATTGATAGGGGCAACACAGGTGGAGAAGGTAGTCAAGAAGGCATACGGCATTCTTGCCTTCATTGGCCGGGGCATTGAGTATAAGAATTGGCAAGTCATGTTGCAGCTGTATAGAACCTTAGTTAGGCCACACTTGGAGTATAGTGTTCAATTCTGGTCGCCACACTACCAGAAGGATGTGGAGGCTTTAGAGAGGGTGCAGAAGAGATTTACCAGAATGTTGCCTGGTATGGAGGGCATAAGCTATGAGGAGCGATTGAATAAACTCGGTTTGTTCTCACTGGAACGAAGGAGGTTGAGGGGCGACCTGATAGAGGTATACAAAATTATGAGGGGCATAGACAGAGTGGATAGTCAGAGGCTTTTCCCCAGGGTAGAGGGGTCAATTACTAGGGGGCATAGGTTTAAGGTGAGAGGGGCAAGGTTTAGAGTAGATGTACGAGGCAAGTTTTTTTGCGCAGAGGGTAGTGGTGCCTGGAACTCATTACCGGAGGAGGTAGTGGAAGCAGGGACGATAGGGACATCTAAGGGGCATCTTGACAAATATATGAATAGGATGGGAATAGAAGGATACGGACCCAGGAAGTGTAGAAGATTGTAGTTTAGTCGGGCAGTATGGTCGGCACAGGCTTGGAGGGCCGAAGGGCCTGTTCCTGTGCTGTACATTTCTTTGTTCTTGTTCTTTGTTCTTTGTGTCTACTATGTACCTACTGAGTACGTTCCTCGGCCGCAGAAAAATACTTTTCACTGTACTTCGATACTTGTGACAATAAATCAAATCATTATCATCATTATCAGCTGTGGCCTAAACATGGAGAAACAGAGTGACAGGACTGTTGATTAGTTTTTAACAACAAGAAAATAAAAAGTTTAAATTATTGATATATACCACAAAATGCAAAGGACCCAGTACTGTGCCCTGTGGAAGCCCTCTGGAAAGAACGATCCAATCACCCATTTCCATCACGCTTTACTTCCTGCTTATGAGCTAATTTTGGATCCAACTTTCCACTTTGCTTTGGAACCCATCGGCTTTTAACTTTGGTGATCAATCTCTCCTGTGGGGCAGTACCAAAAGCCATGCTACAATCCACACCAAATGCACCACCTTCTGTCAGGAAAACAATGGTAGGTTTAAGGGATTTAAATTTTTAATAGGTCAATATTAGAAATAAGGGGCTGGATTCTCCGATTTGGAGACTATGTCCCCACGCCAGCGTGGGAACGGCAGGGAAACTGCTGCAAAACGGCCACCGATTCCCCATTTTGCTGGGGGCTAGCAGGACGGCAGAGTAGAGCACCCGGCTCTAGCTGCCAATACGGCCTGGAGAATTGCCGGGTCCATGGACCCGGCCCGCGAAATAGACCACACGTGTCCCACGCCGTCGGGAACTCGGCCGGTCGGGAACGGAGCATCGGGGGGGGCGTCGATACATGGCGCAGCCGCGAAAGTGGCGCCGCCCCCGATTCAGTCGGAAATTGTGATTCTCCGGCCGTTCGTCGAATGCGATTTTGCCATCCGCGAACGGAGAATCCAGCCCATGGCATAGTTTTAAGTGGGTTTTCCTTGAATGTTTCTGTGGAAGGATGGGTGAACCTATAGTTAGATTCACGCTTCACAAAGGTGTGGGGGATTGCTCAGTTCAAACTGCGCTCCTCTTTTGCTTAGAGAGGTTCCGGCATGAAAAGTAAACAAGTTTGCAGAAGCATAAAGTCATTGGTTAGCAACTGGGGGACCCTTCAAGGTAGGAAGACTTTAAAAGTTTAGTTTTTGTTGGATATTTGGAGTTGAAGATAGGAAGCCAGGGAGTGAACGTCTCTCAGCTCTGCCAGAAGAAAAGTTGGACAGGACAAGGGGGCTGCAAAAAGACAGACTGCCCAAAGAACCAAATAAAGTACCGCCAATCAGGGAATTCGAATAGAAAGAATGTCATAGGAGGACTGAGGTTGAGGGAACAGAGACCAAGAAATTGAACAAACTTCAGGAGAATTCAAGGGAAAAGCAGATAAAGTGTTTTGAATTGAAGAGACAGCTGCAGTAACCAGCTTTAAAGTGGGAAAGCAGACTTCAGAGGTCAATCAAAAAATTGGTTCCATCTTAATATAGTCTGGGAATTGTGAAGAGTTTGAGTAACGGTCAAGACAAAGGAATCCTGAAAGAGGATGTGCAAAACCTGGATGCGAAACCATGACGAAAGCAGCTGAAAGAAAACATTGTTTAAAAGGAGACTTGAAAGTCGAACATTTTGAAAACGAAATTTGAAATCACTCGTGTGGAAACCTGAGTTCATTGAGACAAGGCGGATTAAGGTGTCGGAATCATCTGGGGAACTTTGAGGAGAAAGCCACAGAAATTCACTTGGGTTCAGAGTGGAGTGTGTCTGACTACAACCAGCCTGTGTGTTTAAAGTGACTGTGTGCTACTGAGACCATTATAGCCAGGTATGTTTTGTAACCCGTGTTAACCTCCAAATCGGTGTATATTTGGGAAGCCAAGGGGTGAGTAAAGGAGTAGTATATCATAAGCAAACTTTAATGTTTAATAAATGTTTTTTGCTTGTTAAAACTAATTAGTGGTCCTGTGACTCGGTTCCTCCACGTTTTATTGAAAAAAAAGTAAAAGTTACAGGACAAAATCTACCCGAATGGGAACAGAGTCCCATAGCGATCATGTTTAGCCGGGTGTTTCCCAGCTCTCAGAGTGCTGAGAAACCCCACGCTACCGAACGGGACTCTCTTCATATTCAGGTAGATTCAGGACTCCCTGACGAGGCGGCACTTAGTGTCGTTTCCCAAAGCCCCAACTCACTTATACGGGAGCCCTCAGGCCTCCACACACTCCCCTGTACCCATGCAGGGCCCCCCCCCCGGTCCAATCCCCATCGTGGGAAAATGCCAGCTTGGCACGTTGGCACTGTCGGGCTGGCACCCTGGCAGTGCCCCTGCCAGCTGGCAGTGCCACCTGGGCACCTTGGAGGTGCTAGGCTGACACACAGGTGGCACTGTCAGCGTGCCAGCTTGCCAGTGCCAAGGTGCCTTTATGGCACCAGCAGTGCCAGAGTGCCACCCTCCCCATGTCTTTCTAGATTAAGATTCATTCAATCCCTCAGAATTTTTTCCAATAATTTTCCCACTACCGAGGTTAGACTCTCTGGTCTCTAAAACTCATGCTATCCCAGCTCCCACTTCTTACACATTGGTGCAATGTTAGCTGTCCTCCAGCTCTCTGGAACCACACTTGTAGCTGGAGAAGATGGGAAAATTATGGTCCGAGCCTCCGCTATTTCTTCTCTCAGTTTGCCTAAATACATTGCCACTTAATTCTGAACCAAAGAAACATAGGTCAACACAATCAAAGAATGTCATAATTGTTTGAATTTAATTCTCTTTTAATACCCTTTCACAACCTTCAGGAAAGCGACATATATGACTGTATTTTACAGGGCCCCGCTGTTGCTACCCCACAGTGAAAATTTGGGGGGAAGAGCTCACCCCACTGACAGTTAACGCTCAGAGGAGCATTAATTGCTTTAAGGCAAGGCCTTTTCCCCAATCTGGGCAGAACGTCATGCGCGGGATTCTCCAACCCCACGGCAGAGTGTCCACGCTGTCGTAAACGCCGTCACGTTTTACGACGGCATGAACGGGCCGTTTCCACGTCCAATTCTGGTCACTTTGGAGGGCCGGCACTGCACTGGAGTAGTTCGCGCCGCTCCAGCTGCAGGATCAGCACATGCGCAGTTGTGCACCGGCCAAGGAGGACATGCGCAGTGGTGCCGGCGCCAACGCGCGCATGCGCAGTGGCCTCCTTCAATGCGCCGGCCTCCGGATGCAACATGGCGCAGGGCTACAGGGGTCGGCGCATCGGAAAGGAGGCCCCCAGGCACAGAGGCCAGCCCGCCGATCGGTGGGTCCCTATCACGGGCCTGGCCACATCGGAGGCCCCCCCCCTGGGGTCGGACCCATCTCCCCCTCCCCCCCACAGGCCACCACCCGACCCTTACGCGCCGAGTTCCCGCCGGCCCAGAGCAGGTTAGAACGGCGCCGGCGGGGATCGGCTCTTTTCCTATGGCCGCTCGGCCCATTCGGGCCAGAGAATCGGCGGGCCAGCCGTGTAGAGCGGCCCACGACCGGCGCCACGCCAACCACGCATGCGCCAATTCTCCGCACTGTGGAGAATCGTGTGCCGGCATCGGGGTGGCATGGCCCGATCCCGCCCAAGGTCTCTGAGAGCCACCGGCCAAACAGGTCTGTCTCAGCAGTGCCACCGGCAGTGATGGTCACTGTGGGACTTCATCCCAATGCCACATAGCCAAAGTGAATGGTAAATGGGAGGGGAGTATTTTGCCAGGGCCATGCTGAGGCAAAGGCTCAGAAAGCCAGGGTGAAGGAGAACCAGGTGTCCTCCAATTGGCCCCGGGTTCCCGTTAGAAAGGATAACCCCATCCTCACCCGCCAGGAGCTAAATATAGTCATACATATACACCATTAATAAACAGCGATAGGATGAGGGCCTTAAATGACTATCAATTGACCTCTTATGGGCACCAACTGGCCCATGAGGTGGCCAGCTGCCAAGTGATGGGCATGATGACCTTTGCATTTTATCCACCCCCCCCCCCCCCCCCAACCCCACAACTTCCAAAACCTGCAATCCTGTCATTGAGGACTGTAGAATCCACCCTTTAGAGTACTGAGCTCTACTAGAAGTTTGCTTTTGATTAAGTGAATAATCAAAAACCCATGACTTACAAATGTACACAAATAAAAATGTAAATGCCAAATTGATAAACATGTCAAATCCTTTGATAAACATTGAAATCAGAGTTCAATAAGAATTGCTGTAAAATGTAATCATTATCACTGCGCTTATCCGATTGAAGCATTACATCAAAAAGCCTAACTATTCTTTGTAAAACTAATACTGAATTCCCTTTACGCTGCTTATGCACCCAAACAACATCGACAACACTTAGGAACATCAGAAAGGGCAACTCAACGAACCAAAATGTTTGATAATGAATTATTCATTAATTTTTTTATGTTTGCTTATGGCTGAAATCCCTTTGCGAAGGGTGTTCACGAATAGTGTCTAGCATGGAAGTGGTTTGATACTTCAAGTTGAATTATCTACCTCATACTTTAAATGCTGCTGTAAATGAAAGAGAATGTTTTGTTCTGTTTGCAGTATTTTCGTTGTGTTGAAAATAAAATAGTCACGATGATTCTAGTTAATATTTTATCACATTTTCCGAAGTCTGACTGCCACTGCTTTTCTCTGCTGATTTTGTCTAAAGCAAGACTGTATATCCCATGAAGTAATTCTAGTTATTACACGCAGAGCTAAAATTTGAAAGGCGACGCCAATTTTGTCACGAGATACTAGCACAAGCTTTGCAAGGCCAACAGGTCCTCTGGGCTCTTACAGTGCCAAGCGATACCCCTGCCCACCAATGTGATTATACAATCAAGAAATAATCTGAGGAAGGACTGAGACTGAGAGCAAGTTAGGCTGGGTGAATTCAGTGTTAAATCAGGCACAGAAAGAGAGGCAAATAAAGAACGGACTAAGAGAGAACAAGAAGAGACAGAGCGGAAATGTAAGAAAGAAAATTAACATTTTAAAAATTTCTTAAAACAGATCGTAACTTGAAGGAATGAGGCTCTGCACTTGCAATTGTTCGCTTTCAGGGTAAGAGGGATAAACTGGCAGTCATTCATATTTCACATTATTAAAAGGGTCCTTACGTTGTTAATTGCTGGACTTAAGTTCAATGCTCAATTAATGTGAAATGTAGAAACCTTGTGAATATCCATGAATCTAACAGCAAAGTTGAGCAAACCGACAAGCAACTTTTGGTGATTCACAATTCATACTTCCACACTACAATTCACACTTCCTCACTACAATTCACACTTCCTCACTACAATTCACTCTTCCTCACTACAATTCACACTTCCTCACTACAATTCACACTTCCTCACTACAATTCACACTTCCTCACACAATTCACTCTTCCTCACCACAATTCACTCTTCCTCACTACAATTCACACTTCCTCACAATTCACACTTCTTCACTATAATTCACTCTTCCACACACAGTGCACACTTCCTCACTATGATTCACCCTTTCTCACTACAATTCACCGTTCCTCACTACAATTCACTCTTCCTCACTATAATTCACTCTTCCTCACACAATGCACACTTCCTCACTACAATTCACCCTTCCTCACTACAATTCCCCGTTCCTCACTACAATTCACTCTTCCTCACTATAATTCACCGTTCCTCACTACAATTTACACTTCCTCACTACAATTCACTCTTCCTCACTATAATTCATTCTTCCTCACACAATGCACACTTCCTCACTACAATTCACTCTTCCTCACACAATGCACACTTCCTCACTACAATTCACCCTTCCTCACTACAATTCACCCTTCCTCACTACAATTTACACTTCCTCACTACAATTCCCCGTTCCTCACTACAATTCACTCTTCCTCACTATAATTCACTCTTCCTCACACAATGCACACTTCCTCACTACAATTCACTCTTCCTCACACAATGCACACTTCCTCACTACAATTTACCGTTCCTCACTACAATTTACACTTCCTCACTACAATTCCCCGTTCCTCACTACAATTCACTCTTCCTCACTATAATTCACCGTTCCTCACTACAATTTTCACTTCCTCACTACAATTCACTCTTCCTCACTACAATTCACTCTTCCTCACTATACGTTACTCACTGATTTGTGCATTAACACAAGTGCATGGTTCAGAGGCTATCAGATTTGCAGCAGGATTTACACCAAAGTCTGCGAAGCTGAAATATTTGTCTTATCAGATCAATAGTAGAGCCAAGCATTTTTAAACAATATTTTGTCAGGATTCACTTACACAGAATTGTGTTCAGATAAGTTTGAATTGAATTACTTTAATCCAATAAAACCTGATTGTAAGAAAACTTTGTTGAAGAAGTTAAGAAGAAAGCTTATATGAAATTAGGAGGAAATGCAGACGACAGATCTGAAATAGAATGACACCCTTTCAGAACACATCTGAGAGGCGACAGAAAGGTTATCCGGTCACCAGAAGCAAAAACCAATACGTTTTTTAAAGTTTAGAATACCCAATTCTTTTTTTCCAATTAAGAGGCAATTTAGTTGTTGCCATCACAGAGACCTGGTTGAGGGAAGGACAGGATTGGCAGCTAAACGTTCCAGGATTTAGATGCTTCAGGCGGGATAGAGGGGGATGTAAAAGTGGTGGCGGAGTTGCGCTACTGGTTAGGGAGAATATCACAGCTGTACTGCGGGAGGACACCTCAGAGGGCAGTGAGGCTATATGGGTAGAGATCAGGAATAAGAAGGGTGCAGTCACAATGTTGGGGGTTTACTACAGGCCTCCCAACAGCCAGCGGAGAGAGAGGAGCAGATAGGTAGACAGATTTTGGAAAAGAGTAAAAACAACAGGGTTGTTGTGATGGGAGACTTCAACTTCCCCAACATTGACTGGGACTCACTTAGTGTCAGGGGCTTAGATGGGGCAGAGTTTGTAAGGAGCATCCAGGAGGGCTTCTTAAAACAATATGTAGGTAGTCCAACTAGGGAAGGGGCTGTACTGGACCTGGTATTGGAGAATGAGCCCGGCCAGGTGGTAGAGGTTTCAGTAGGGAAGCATTTCGGGAACAGTGACCACAATTCAGTAAGTTTTAAAGTGCTGGTGGCCAAAGACAAGAGTGGTCCTAGGATGAATGTGCTAAATTGGGGGACGGCTAATTATAACAATATTAGGTGGGAACTGAAGAACCTAGATTGGTGGCAGATGTTTGAGGGTAAATCAACATCTGACATGTGGAAGGCTTTCAAGTGTCAGTTGAAAGGAATTCAGGACCGGCATGTTCCTGTGAGGAAGAAGGATAAATACAGCAAATTTCAGGAACCTTGGATAACGTGAGATATTGTAGGCCTCGTCAAGAAGAAAAAGGAGGCATTTGTCAGGGCTAGAAGGCTGGGAACAGATGAAGCCTGTGTGGAATATAAGGAAAGCAGCAAGGAACTTAAGTAAGGAGTCAGGAGGGCTAGAAGTCATTGGCAAATAGGTTTAAGGAAAATCCCAAAGCTTTTTACACGTACATAAAAAGCAAGAGGGTAGCCAGGGAAAGGGTTGGCCCATTGAAGGATGGGTAAGGGAATCTATGTGTGGAGCCAGAGGAAATGGGGGAGGTACTAAATAAATACTTTGCATCAGTATTCACTGAAGAGAAGGAATTGGTGGATGTTGAGACAGGAGAAGGATGTGTAGATAGCCTTGGTCACATTGAGATCCAAAAAGACGAGGTGTTGGGCATCTTGAAAAATATTAAGGTAGCTATGTCCCCAGGGCCTGATGGGATCTACCCCAGAATACTGAAGGAGGCTAGACAGGAAATTGCTGAGGCCTTGACAGAAATCTTTGGATCCTCACTGTCTTCAAGTGATGTCCCGGAAGACTGGAGAATAGCCAATATTGTTCCTTTGTTTAAGAAGGGTAGCAAGGATAATCCAGGGAACTACAGGCCGGTGAGCCTTACGTCAGTGGTAGGGAAATTACTGGCAAGAATTCTTCGAGACAGGATCTACTCCCATTTGGAAGCAAATGGACGTATTAGTGAGAGGCAGCATGATTTTGTGAAGGGGAGGTCTTGTCTCACTAACTTGATAGAGTTTTTCGAAGAGGTCACAAAGATGAATGATGCAGGTAGGGCAGTGGATGTTGTCTATATGGACTTCAGTAAGGCCTTTGACAAGGTCCCTCATGGTAGACTAGTACAAAAGGTGAAGTCACACGGGATCAGGGGTGAGCTGGCAAGGTGGATACAGAACTGGCTAGGCCAAAGAAGGCAGAGAGTAGCAATGGAAGCGAGCTTTTCTGATTGGAGGGCTGTGACTAGTGGTGTTCTGCAGGGATCACTGCTGGGACCTTTGCTGTTCGTAGTATATATAAATGATTTGGAGGAAAATGTAACTGGTCTGATTAGTAAGTTTGCAGACGACACAAAAGTTGGTGGAATTGCGGATAGCGATGAGGACTGTCAGAGGATACAACAGGATTTAGATCGTTTGGAAACTTGGGCGGAGAGATGGCAGATGGTGTTCAATCCGGACAAATGTGAGGTAATGCATTTTGGAAGGTCTAGTGCAGGTAGGGAATATGCAGCGAATGGTAGAACCCTCAAGAGTATTGAAAGTCAGAGAGATCTAGGTGTACAGGTCCACAGGTCACTGAAAGGGGCAACACAGGTGGAGAAGGTAGTCAAGCGGGCATACGGCATGCTTGCCTTCATTGGCCGGGGCATTGAGTATAAGAATTGGCAAGTCATGTTGCAGCTGTATAGAACCTTAGTCAGGCCACACTTGGAGTATATTGTTCAATTCTGGTCGCCACACTACCAGAAGGATGTGGAGGCTTTAGAGCGGGTGCAGAAGAGATTTACCAGGATGGTGCCTGGTATGGAGGGCATTAGCTATGAGGAGCGGTTGAATAAACTTGGTTTGTTCTCACTGGAACGACGGAAGTTGAGGGGCGACCTGATAGAGGTCTGCAAAATTATGAGGGGCATAGACAGAGTGGATAGTCAGAGGCTTTTCTCCAGGGTAAAGGGGTCAATTACTAGGGGGCATAGGTTTAAGATGCAAGGGGCAAGGTTTAAAGTAGATGAACTTTGGGGACAGTGACCACAATTCGGTGACGTTTACGTTAAGGATGGAAAGGGATAAGTATACACCGCAGGGCAAGAGTTATAGCTGGGGGAAGGGAAATTATGATGCCATTAGACGTGACTTGGGGGGGATAAGGTGGAGAAGTAGGCTGCAAGTTTTGGACACACTGGATAAGTGGAGCTTGTTCAAGGATCAGCTATTGCGTGTTCTTGATAAGTATGTACCGGTCAGGCAGGGAGGAAGGTGCCGAGCGAGGGAACCGTGGTTTACCAAAGAAGTGGAATCTCTTGTTAAGAGGAAGAAGGAGGCCTATGTGAAGATGAGGTGTGAAGTTTCAGTTGGGATGGATAGTTACAAGGTAGCGAGGAAGGATCTAAAGAGAGAGCTAAGACGAGCAAGGAGGGGACATGAGAAGTATTTGGCAGGAAGGATCAAGGAAAACCCAAAAGCTTTCTATAGGTATGTCAGGAATAAGCGAATGACTAGGGACAGAGTAGGACCAGTCAAGGACAGGGATGGGAAGTTGTGTGTAGAGTCTGAAGAGATAGGCGAGATACTAAATGAATATTTTTCGTCAGTATTCACTCAGGAAAAAGATAATGTTGTGGAGGAGAATGCTGAGCTCCAGGTAAATAGATTAGATGGCATTGAGGTAAGTAGGGAAGAGGTGTTGGCAATTCTGGACAGGCTGAAAATAGATAAGTCCCCGGGGCCTGATGGGATTTATCCTCGGATTCTCTGGGAGGCCAGGGAAGAGATTGCTGGACCATTGGCTTTGATTTTTATGTCATCATTGGATACAGGAATAGTGCCAGAGGACTGGAGGATAGCAAATGTGGTCCCTTTGTTCAAAAAGGGGAGCAGAGACAACCCCGGCAACTATAGACCGGTGAGCCTCACGTCTGTAGTGGGTAAAGTCTTGGAGGGCATTATAAGAGACAAGATTTATAATCATCTAGATAGGAATAATATGATCAGGGATAGTCAGCATGGCTTTGTGAAGGGTAGGTCATGCCTCACAAACCTTATCGAGTTCTTTGAGAAGGTGACTGAACAGGTAGTCGAGGGTAGAGCAGTTGATGTGGTGTATATGGATTTCAGCAAAGCGTTTGATAAGGTTCCCCACGGTAGGCTATTGCAGAAAATACGGAGGCTGGGGATTGAGGGTGATTTAGAGATGTGGATCAGAAATTGGCTAGCTGAAAGAAGACAGAGGGTGGTGGTTGATGGGAAATGTTCAGAATGGAGTTCTGTCACAAGTGGAGTACCACAAGGATCTGTTCTGGGGCCGTTGCTGTTTGTCATTTTTATCAATGACCTAGAGGAAGGCGCAGAAGGGTGGGTGAGTAAATTTGCAGACGATACTAAAGTCGGTGGTGTTGTCGATAGTGAGGAAGGAAGTAGCAGGTTACAGAGGGATATAGATAAGCTGCAGTGCTGGGCTGAGAGGTGGCAAATGGAGTTTAATGTAGAGAAGTGTGAGGTGATTCACTTTGGAAGGAAAAACAGGAATGTGGAATATGTGGCTAATGGAAAAGTTCTTGAAAGTGTGGATGAGCAGAGGGATCTAGGTGTCCATGTACATAGATCCCTGAAAGTTGCCACCCAGGTTGATAGGGTGGTGAAGAAGGCCTATGGAGTGTTGGCCTTTATTGGTAGAGGGATTGAGTTCCGGAGTCAGGAGGTCATGTTGCAGCTGTACAGAACTCTGGTACGGCCGCATTTGGAGTATTGCGTACAGTTCTGGTCACCGCATTATAGGAAGGACGTGGAGGCTTTGGAACGGGTGCAGAGGAGATTTACCAGGATGTTGCCTGGTATGGAGGGAAAATCTTATGAGGAAAGGCTGATGGACTTGAGGTTGTTTTCGTTAGAGAGAAGAAGGTTAAGAGGAGACTTAATAGAGGCATACAAAATGATCAGAGGGTTAGATAGGGTGGACAGTGAGAGCCTTCTCCCGCGGATGGAAATGGCTAGCACGAGGGGACATAGCCTTAAACTGAGGGGTAATAGATATAGGACAGAGGTCAGGGGTAGGTTCTTTACGCAAAGAGTAGTGAGGCCGTGGAATGCCCTACCTGCTACAGTAGTGAACTCGCCAACATTAAGGGCATTTAAAAGTTTATTGGATAAACATATGGATGATAATGGTATAGTGTAGGTTAGATGGCTTTTGTTTCGGTGCAACATCGTGGGCCGAAGGGCCTGTACTGCGCTGTATTGTTCTATGTTCTATGTTCTATGTTCTATAACGAGGCAGGTTTCTTACACAGAGGGTAGTGGGTGCCTGGAACGCGCTGCCGGAGGAGGTGGTGGAAGGAGAGACGATAGAGACATTTAAGGGGCAACTTGACAAATACATGAATAGGATGGGAACAGAGGGATACGGACCCAGGAAATGTAGAAGATTGTAGTTTAGCCTGGCAGCATGGTCGGCACGGGCTTGGAGGGCCGAAGGGCCTGTTTCTGAGCTGTACTTTTCTTTGTTCTTTGTTCTTTGTAGCGTGGCCAATCCACCTACTCTGCACATCTTTTGGCTGTGGGGGTGAAGCCCACGTAGACACGGGGAGAATGTGCAAACTCCACACGGACAGTGACCCGGGGCCGGTATCGAACCAGGGACCTCAGCGCCGTGAGGCAGCAGTGCTAACCACAAACCCACCGTGCCGCCCAGAAACCAATTAGATAACCGGTTGTTTCTGTTTTCATTACTCAGTCCAGCTTTTGCCACAAATTCAATTTCTGTTATGTTGGTTCAAACAAGGCAAACAAAGGTTTGCTCGGTAGCTAATTTAAAAACTGGCTTGCTTGACTCCACTGGCAAACATACTTTAGAGATGTGCCTCCTGGTGTTTGTAGATTTTTCATGTCGTTCATTTTGGAAGAATACGAGGATTCAATTTGATCATGTTCTTGTAGCAGCAATTTAACACACAATCTGTGTGCCATTTTGCCAATTATTTCTGTTTCTGTTAGCTGTGGGGGAGCAAATTCAAGTTCAGCAAATGTCCTTCAGAAGTGAGCTTCAGCATCAATATGATTCCCATGAAGACCATATTGTCGTAAGAGTGACGTCGTAAATCAGGGCACAGCACTTTAAACTCTAAAACGGGCATTTAAATTCTGCCTGGACCAGACCAATTTCTATTTTCGTTCTTGAGGACCCTAATTAAAGGGAGCTTGAGCAGTATTATGGTTCCCAGATGGACGGACTTCAGAACGCTAAATTACTGACTCAACAAAGCGCTCATCAGTCAACATCAGCCAGCAAGAGCCTGAGTAAGGGAGGGAATAGTTTTCTGAGTTTGAGATGAATTGATTTATTCGGGACGCGGCAAAAGACGCTGTAAAGTGCATCCAGACCACAGTTCAAACGTAGAGGGTTGTCACTCAACACAGAATAAGAAATGCAAAACCCGAGAGGGGAAGCTACAATTGTTTGCTCTTCGCAATAATGTAAGATTACCCATCTTGCCGATTGTTGTATAATCACCTGTATTCGTCAGGTTGGTTGCAACAAGAAGCATGAGGCAAATTTGTATATCTTTATGAAGAGGCCCATTACTTCTGCTTCCATTTCTGCTCCTCATTCAAGTTCCATATGTACTTCACATGTTTATTCATAGAATCCCTACAGTCCAGAAGGAGGCCGTTAGCCCATTGTACCTGCATCGATCCTCTGAAAGAGCACCCTACCTCGGCCCAATCCCCGCCCCATCCACGCAACCCAGTGACCCCACTTAACCTTTGGGCAATAAGGGGTGGTTTAGCACGGCCAATCCACCTAACCTGCACGTTTGTGGACTGTGGGAGGGAACCAGAGCACCCGGAGGAAACCCACGCAGACACGGGGAGAACGTGCAAACTCCACACAGGCAATAACCCAAGGTCAGAATTAAACCCAGGTCTCTAGCGCTGTGAGGCAGCAGTCCAAACACTCTGCCACCCTATTAAAAACAACTCCAAAGAACAGACAAAGAACAATACAGCACAGGAACAGGCCCTTCGGCCCTCCAAGCCTGTACCGGTCATGATACCAACCTTGGCCAAAACCCTCAGCACTTCTCTATGCCCATCCCATCCATATATTTGACAAGATGCCTTTTGAATGCCGCTAATGTATCTAAATTCCCTTCAATTCTAGTCTATAAATGGACTGAATATTACTGACACGGTATGGGTAATTATTTTCACTATTGTGGTGTGTGGTAGTATGTATTGGGGGTCATGTGGGACTGGAAGCCCTAATGTCATTGGCTGACAGATCCCGGGTCCTGGTTGGCCGTTGACCTCAAGCTCCGCCCTGAAGGCGGAGTATAAGAAGCCGGAGTCTTCCCCCGCAGGCCAGTTTACTATCGAGCTGCGGGGGAACAGACACGCTTAATAAAGCCTCATCGACTTCACTCTATTCGTCTCATGGAGTCTTTGTGCGCTACATGGTGTTCATTGTTATTTACGCAGTGTGACAGCATATTCCCATGCCAGGAAGCCAGGACTAAGGACTGAACATTTTGTAACTTGGAGAGTGGCTGAGGGCAGTTGTCTAACCTGAAGATTTCCTTTCATTCCATGCAATTCTGTTGACGACTTTGAGAGCTGCTGAAGGAGGTTACTTTTCTCTGTGGAAATCAGTTTCAGCTTTCTTTCCAGATCTTCATAACTCCGTCTGAAAAATAAAAGATTTGGAAAAACTAATGGTCAGCAACTTCCCAACTGGACATAACTGATATTATAACCAAGGATGTTAACACAACATAAAACTTACACTCAGGGAGTTAATTGCACACGTGTATTAAATTTTTCCTTATGAAAGTTTAGTTCCAACTCTTTGAACGTCGCTATGCTGATGGATGACTTTACAACATTGGTTCATACTAAGCTGTGGATCAGCTGCCAGTATTCCTACTTCAGGGGTATGGGTTCATACTCCCACTTGAGCACAAAAGCGACGTTGACACCTGGTACAGAACTGAGATGTTGGCCTGAATTTTACAGGGCTTCAGGGAACATGTTGGGAGATGGAGCGGGTGTAGAAAATGAGGTTGAAAGGCAAGGGGATGTGCCTGTTTCCTTACTGCCGTCGCTGGTGTTTTACCAGTCACAGGGAAGATGGTGGATAGCGTTCCAACCCAGAAGCCAATTAAAATCCCTTAAGTGACCAGTTAATTATCACTCAAGGTCAAAGCAAATTACTGCGGATGTTGGAATCTGAAACAAAAACGGAAAACACTGGACAATCTCCGAAGCCTTGACAGTGTCTGTGAAGAGAGAAGGGAGCTAACATGTCGAGTCTGGATAACGAAAGAGTCCTCTGGGAGGTTCGGGGATGTGGGGGCAGTCCTGTAAGGGTCAGTGTGGGTCTGTACAATAACTGCACAGAAGCAAGAACGGTAACACAGTGGTTAGCACTGTTGTTTCACAACACCAGGGTCCCAGATTCGATTCCCAGCTTGGGTCACTGTCTGTGCGGAGTCTGCACGGGTTTCCTCCGGGTGTTCCAGTTTCCTCCCACAAGTCCCGAAAGACATGCTTGTTAGGTGAATTGGACATTCTCAATTCTCCCTCCGTGTACCAGAACAGGCGCCGGAGTGTGGCAACTAGGGGATTTTCACAGTAACTTTATTGCAGTGTTAATGTAAGCCTACTTGTGACAATAAAGATTATTATAATAATAATTATTATTATTAGAAGTGGTTTCAATTCCTCGAACTTATTCGGGATAATTATTGTTGCAAAACTATCTGAAGTTTGCAATTTAAATTACATTTTTGGATGGCTCCCTGTGCCAGTTTATGCGCAGGGGAAGTTTACACTTCTGGGCAATTGCAGTGCAAATCTTACGGAGCAACATCCAGGATGTTTGGGCGGCGGTTGTTCCCCAGCGTATTTTTGAGGTCACACCAATTCGGCCGTCCTGGAGCTCGGAACGTACGGTCCAATACAATATAAAGTCAATGTATGCTGAGGGATCAAGGGAATGTGTGTAAAAGGACCAAACTGTTCCAAGTCATTTTGTTTGTTGAAAGAGACTTGTCGAACAAGATGTAAAAATGCATTGCAGATCACAGCGATACACTGGGCCCTCGGTAAATAATGTCTAATCTCAGAGTTGGTAACCTCTGGTGCCAAAGTGGTGCATGTCCCTGGGTACAGCCACCTTTACTTTGACTTGATCTCTTCTGAAAGGTTTTTCCTCAGTATGATTAGCACTGGTGTACCAAGACCCACTGACACAGCTGGGAGCATCAGGGGAAACCTATTCTGTGAGGAGTTGTTCTCCTCTTGAGGAATAAAAATGTGTTTCCCGTTACATTCGCAGACTCTAGCCATAAAAACATACATTGAAAAAGACAGGTCGACCTCCTTTCCCCTTGGAGTAGGGAGAACAAATGTAGACCAGTTGACGATTTAGAGGAGGTTATGAACTTTTTCTATTTTTTTCAATTTCACTCCTCCTCACTCACCACAGTTAGGGGACAGGGCGAAGATTAGGTCTTGATAGGATGTTATATATCTTGTTACTTTGCACCAGCGACCAAGCACCCTTTAGGAAGTCCAATCTGGTGCCTGCATATGAGTTGTCGTACAATAGTACTGTCAGAGCTTTTGACAAAGGAGAACCTGACAGCCATGTTTAATCTAAACCCACTAGAACGGTAGCATGTTCAACAATTGGAATTGAAAGTTGAAAGTTGACAGTTACTAGCATACCAGCTATCATTCCTGGAGATCTCATCTGAGATTTAAACACTCTACATTATTCAATACCAGGTAAGACACTGCCCTGCATGTTTGTTGACTCCATTGCCGGGATTCTCTAAAAACGCGGCTAAGTGTTCATGCCGGTGTGAACACCGGAATGTTTCACGCCGGCGTCAACGGGTCTCTTGGCCCAGCGCTTCAGTGGCCCACAGGGGTCCAGCACGATGCCAGAGTGCTCCGCGCTGCTCCAGCTGCCGTACGGCGCTGCTGGCTGCGGGTCCGCGCATGCGCACGGAAGCCGCTGTTGCGTCGGTGCCGTGCAACATGGCGGAGCCACACAGCGGGCCGGCGTGGAAGAAGGTAGACTCCCGCCAGATCGCATGCGCCCGCTGATCGGTGGCCCCTGAGCGCGGGCCTGGCCATCATGGAGGGCCCCCTCCTGGAGACTGATTACACCCGCCCCCCCCACCAGGACGGTCACCTGCCGGGTGGAACCATGCGTGAACCACGCCAGCGGGAACTCGGCCTCTTTCAACAGCCCCCAACCGGCGCCGCTTCGACTGCGTGAGACTGGCGCTGACTCTCCGGTCACCAGAGAATCATGTCCCGGCGTCGGACCCGGTCGCGGGTCTGAGGCCCCATTCTCTGCCCCCACGCCGACTGCCATTTCGGAGCGGAGGCTCGGAGGACCCTGGCCCATATCTGTTTACAGACATGCAATGGGTGCACAAGCAACCCAAACATCTGTACATTCCATGCCAGGAGGGCACCACGCATCATGTTGGGAAAGACAGATGCATAAATGTCCAGCAGCTGTGTCTTAAGCAGTAGAGAGTCTTTTGTACGTACTGAATGTGGGTGAGTGGCAGCCATGGGTTAGTTGTGCCACTGCTGTCTCTGAAGCAGAAGGTTGTGCATTCGAGTCACATTCCAGAGATATGAGCGCAAATCTAGGCTGGCACTTCAGTGCAGTACTGAAGGAGTGTCAGTAAAATATCCCATGGTGCTATTTCAAGAAAAGCAGGTGAGTTCTACCTAGTTTCTTGACCCTGACAGATGTAAATAACAATAACGACATATATGTCTTTAGCTGTAAGGTCATTGATTCATCCAGAACTTCTGAAGATATTTTATAAACATCAATTCTTACTTTCTTTATTGCTTAAGAACACTTTCCTTAAATGAGGTTGCCGTGAATGGGGTCAGTGCCAGGTTACCTGCTGTTAGGGAAACGACGGGCGCAATTTATCGTGAATAAATCCCGTTTTGGCCGCATTCAGCCCACTCCCCCATTCAGCCCACTCCCCCATTCAGCCCACTCTCCCATTCAGCCCACTCCCCCATTCAGCCCACTCCCCCATTCAGCCCACTCCCCATTCAGCCCACTCCCCCATTCAGCCCACTCTCCCATTCAGCCCACTCCCCCATTCAGCCCACTCTCGCATTCAGCCCACTCCCCCATTGATCCACTCTCCCATTCAGCCCACTCCCCAATTCAGCCCACTCCCCCATTCAGCCCACTCCCCCATTCAGCCCACTCCCCCATTCAGCCCACTCCCCCATTGATCCACTCTCCCATTCAGCCCACTCCCCAATTCAGCCCACTCCCCATTCAGCCCACTCCCCCATTCAGCCCACTCCCCCATTCAGCCCACTCCCCCATTCAGCCAACTCCCCCATTCAGCCCACTCCCCCATTCAGCCCACTGCCCCATTCAGCGCACTCCCCCATTCAGCCCACTCTCCCATTCAGCCCACTCCCCCATTCAGCCCACTCCCCCATTCAGCCCACTCCCCCATTCAGCGCACTCCCCCATTCAGCCCACTCCCCCATTCAGCCCACTGCCCCATTCAGCGCACTCCCCCATTCAGCCCACTCTCCCATTCAGCCCACTCCCCCATTCAGCCCACTCTCCCATTCAGCCCACTCTCCCATTCAGCCCACTCTCCCATTCAGCCCATTCACCCATTCAGCCCACTCCCCCATTCAGCCCACTCTCCCATTCAGCCCACTCCCCCTTTCACCCACTCCCCCATTCAGCCCACTCTCCCATCCAGCCCACTCCCCCATTCAGCCCACTCCCCCATTCAGCCCACTCCCCCATTCAGCCCACTCCCCCAGTCAACCCACTCCCCCATTCAGCCCTTTCCCCCATTCAGCCCATTCCCCATTCAGCCCACTCCCCCATTCAGCCCGTTCCCCCATTCAGCCCACTCCCCCATTCAGTCCTCTCCCCCATTCAGCCCCTTCCCCCATTCAGCCCATTCCCCATTCACCCACTCCCCAATTCAGCCCACTCCCCCATTCAGTCCTCTCCCCCATTCAGTCCTCTCCCCCATTCAACCCGTTCCCCCATTCAGCCCACTCCCCCATTCAGCCCGTTCCCCATTCAGCCCACTCCCCCATTCAGCCCACTCCCCCATTCAGTCCTCTCCCCCATTCAGCCCGTTCCCCCATTCAGCCCATTCCCCATTCAGCCCACTCCCCCAGTCAGCCCATTCCCCATTCAGCCCACTCCCCCATTCAGCCCGTTCCCCCATTCAGCCCACTCCCCCATTCAGCCCACTCCCCCATTCAGCCCACTCCCCCATTCAGCCCACTCCCCCATTCACCCACTCCCCCATCCAGCCCACTCCCCCACTCAGCCCGTTCCCCATTCAGCCGGTTACACCGTTCAGCCCACTCCCCCATTCAGCCCGTTCCCCATTCAGCCCACTCCCCCATTCAGCCCACTTCCCCATTCAGCCCACTCCCCCATTCAGCCCGTTCCTCCATTTAGCCCACTCCCCCATTCAGCCCACTCCCCCATTCACCCACTCCCCCATTCAGCCCACTACCCCATTCAGCCCACTCCCCCATTCTGCCCGTTCCCCATTCTGCCCGTTCCCCATTCAGCCCACTCCCCCATCAGCCCACTCCACCATTCAGCCCACTCCCCCATTCCGCCCACTCTCCCATTCAGCCCACTCCCCCATTCAGTCCTCTCCCCCATTCAGCCCCTTCCCCCATTCAGCCCGTTCCCCATTCAGCCCGTTCCCCCATTCAGCCCGTTCCTACATTCAACGAGATTATAGTTAATCTTCCACCTCAACACCATTTTCCTGCACTGTCCTACTCTCCCTTGACATTTTTAATATGTAGAAATCTATCGATCTCAGTGCTGAACAAACTCAACAGCTGATCCTCTATAGCCCTCTGGGGCAGAGAATAAATACCAAAGACCCACTCCCCCCGAATGAAGAAATTCATCTCAATGATAATTGGGCTGCACCTTATTCTGAGACTGGGTCCCCTGGCTGTGATAAATGGAAGAAGTTGGGATATATATTGTATTGTATGTATCTGGTGCAGTAATGCCTGGGGCAGGGTGTGTATATCTATATATATAGTCATGTACTACAGTAACATTTTTCAAGTTCGTGGCTTAAAAGACAGACATTGCTAGGAAGGAACAAGGAATGCATCCAGGAGGAACAGGAATGCTCCAACTAAGTAATAATAATCTTTATTATTGCCACTAGTAGGCTTACATTAACACTGTAATGAAGTTACTGTGAAGAGTCCCTAGTCGCCACACTCCAGCGCCTGTTCGGGAACACAAGCACCTCTTTCAGGACTTGTGGGAGGAAACCGGAGCACCCGGAGGAAACCCACGCAGACACGGGGAGAACGTGCAGACTCCGCACAGACAGTGACCCAAGCCGGGAATCGAACCTGGGACCCTGGCGCTGTGAAGCAACAGTGCTAACCACTGTGCTACCGCGTCACCCAGAGTAGAGGCCCCAAAGTCCGCTGCCAACCCTCCTCTGCTCCTCCCTCCCTCTCAAAAACATCCCTCACTCCTCACCATTTCAGCCGTTCACTAATGTTCACTTCCCTATTGATCAATGTTTAGGCAAATGTTGCTGCCGGCCCTCAATTTAAATCCACTTCAGCAGTGGGCAGCCTTGGGATGCACAGCAACCACGCTTAGCCGCTAATCAAAGCGAAGGAAATGGCAGGTGCTGTAAATCTGAAATGGAAACAGAAAAATGTGGAAGTGCTCAGTGGGTTAATGCAGCGTCTCTGGAGAGAGAAATAGTGGGCGGAATTCTCCGACCCCTCGCCAGGTCGGGGAATCGCCAGTGGGCCGCGCGGATTGCGCCACGCCGCCCCGATGGCGGGACGTGATTCTCCGCAGAGCGGAGAATCGGCGCCACTGGGGCCGGCATGGTCAGCGCAGCGCTGGTCTGGTAATGCAGCAACTCTGTCGGCCCGGGGGGGGGTGGGGGGGGGTCTCCATAGTGGCCTGGCCCGCGATCGGGGCCCATCGATCGTCGGGCGGGCCTCTCTGTCGGGGGGGCCCCTTTCCTCCGCGCCGACTCCTGTAGCCCTGCGCCATTTGGCATCGGGCCCGGAGCGGGGAAGAAAGCCACTGCGCATGCGCTAGTTGGTGCCGGCCCAACTGCGCATGCGCGGACCCCACGGGGCCGGGTTCAGGCCGGGATCAGAGCTGGAGCGGCATGGGCTGCTCCAGCACCGTGCTACCCCACTATGGCCCGGAGAATCGGGTCTCGGAACGGGCGCCTACGCCGGAGTAAAACACTCCCGTTTTTACGCCGGCATCGGCACTGAGCCGCCCGAAGGGGGAATCGCGCCCTGTGTGTTTTTCAGGTCTGTGACCTTTTGTGGGGACCACGAAGAATCCAACGCGAGTTTGTCGAGTCAATCAGAAAGTAACATTATTTATGACGTGTACTCAGCAGCAGTCATTCACCACTGCTTCCTTCTCTAGCCAGAATCACACTGGCCAGATCTATTTATACAGCTGCAACTACTAGTGATTGCCAACCACCCCACCCCAACCCCCGTCATTGGTTGAGCTCATACTCCCCAAGACGCATGGGATAACCATATCTGCCTCTCTTTCGCTGCTTCATTCACGGCCCGGGAACATGCAATGTCCACGGTCACACTCGCGGTTGGATTGCTTTATCGACCGGGAAGAAATTAGTGCAGTGGGGCCGGAACAGGCAGAAATGATAGGTCTTGCACAGAAGTCCTGTATAGCCATGGCAGTCCTGTCTAGCCAATCTACAGCCCTCTAATTTCAATGAGGTGATAAACTTCCATTCTAATATGGCCGAGTGAATATGCCTCTTGCAACATAGGCACCATTTCCTCCAACCATCTTGCTGGCCAGGTCCTATTTCATTCTCAATATATTTATCCGCTAAGTAATCATGGGACCTTCACACACATCCCATTGTAAACCATACTCTCACCCTTTGTTTTCCTTAAAGCAGGGGAGACTGAGGGGGTACATGATTGACATGCATAAAATTATATGGGGCTTAGATAGAGTAGACAGGAAGAAACTTTTCTCCTTATGATGGAGGGATCAATGACCGGGAGGCACAGATGTAAGGTAAGGGCAAGGAGGTTGAGAGGGTGGTTCGAGTCTGGAACTCGCTGCCAGAGAGAGGGTGGAGGCGGAGACCCTCATAACATTTAAGAACTATTTTGATGTGCACTTGCGATGCCAAGGCATACGGGCCAAGTGCTGGAAAATGGGATTAGAATAGCTCGGTGGTGTTTTTTGTCCGGCGCAGACGGGATGGGCTGAAGGGCCTTTTCGGTGCTGTATGACCTCTATGGCTCTTAGAGTAAAAGGACTGAATGGCAAGTTACAGCTTTTTTCAAAAATTATGGCCTGGAGTTTACAATGGCATTGCTGGCATGAGTTTGCAATGGCATTGCTGGCATGACCATCAATGTTCACTGTCATTACTCTACCAACACTGACAGATACTTCTGGATTGCGCAGGTGCACAGAATAACAGGGAAATCCAGAGGTTGCTGCCAGTGATTCTACACTTCCCCAGAGGGCTGAGGCATTCCCCAAAACTTGAGTTAATAGAAAATCAATTGAATTTCCCTCTGACATAGTTTGTTTCACTACGTAGTCATCTGGGATGGGCACTTCCAGAATACAAAAAGGACATTTGCAAAGATTGCAGGGAAAAATGGACAAGGTTAAGAAAGCAAGCAGGCACAGAGCCTGTCTGTATATTGGAGCCGCAGCTCCGAGCCGAGACTGAAACTGTAGGCCCATTAGCATATGGATGGCCCATCTCCGGGAACAAAGGGAGATACTTGAGTAACCGATCTGGCCCCAGACCTCACGGCGCCAGTTCCCCAAACCGAAAGCAGAAAACAAAGCAGGCCAACGGCCACCTCGGACACGGCCAGCCATCAGGGCACCCACCCCTTTATTGGTCAGGATCAATGCGAATGATCAAGAAACGGCCCAATTGATTGGGGCCAAGTTCAAGGCCCGCCCAAAAGTGGGCGAAGCCCCCTTCGGGTATAAGAAGAAGGTCCCATGAGAGAATCGCTCTCTTGGACTTGGCTCTCACAGCGGAGAGACCCGCCCACCAACTGCACCAGAAGCAAGTAAGTCCAAGGTCAACGCTCGCTACCAGACGGACGACCTTAGCTGTTTCCCCTTCACCACTTCGACCCCAGCAGCCTCAGAACCGAACAACGGCCATTGTTCCTCTGACTGAGTGGGCGCCCGAAGCTAAGTATAGGCTTTAGCAGTAGTGATAGTTTAATCTGTAGTATTTTGTGCATGAGTAGATATTGCTGTGTGTGTAAATAAATAGTATTGACTTTGAACTAACTAACTGGTGTACCGAGTCTTTGGTCAGTATTCGGGTTTGAACCTTGTGGCAGTATCGAAAGATACCTGGCGACTCTAGAGCAAACATAATTAGAATTAAGGAAGGCGACCATATTGACCGCCACATTTAGAAACAGCGAAAGAGAACAACAACTATAAGAACCTTTTATGAAGTTATGCATTATAGGGGGCAGCACGGTAGCATTGTGGATAGCACAATTGCTTCACAGCTCCAGGGTCCCGGGTTCGATTCTGGCTTGGGTCACTGTCTGTGCGGAGTCTGCACTTTCTCCCCGTGTCTGCGTGGGTTTCCTCCGGGTGCTCCGGTTTCCTCCCACAGTCCAAAGATGTGCAGGTTAGGTGGATTGGCCATGATAAATTGCCCTTAGTGTCCAAAATTGCCCTTAGTGTTGGGTGGGGTTACTGGGTTATGGGGATAGGGTGGAGGCGTTGACCTTGGGTAGGGTGCTCTTTCCAAGAGCTGGTACAGACTCGATGGGCCGAATGGCCTCCTTCTGCACTGTAAATTCTATGATAAATTCTGTAAATTCTAAGAATGAGATATATCTGAGCTTATCATGTTGTGGTAACTTGATGACTATCACTGTAACTGTGAGGAAGTAAGAATGAAATAAAAAGAATTAGATTAAAAAATAAACTTATAGGGATTTGGCTGCACTGAGGACTTGCAGGATGAAGGTTAGCCTAGCAACAGGGTGAAACAGATACTTTGTTCAGCAAAGTGGAGACGAACAGTATAGTTGCCTTGATCATAGCCACGCCCAGTTTGGAATTGGAGTTTTCGTTCTCTCAGAGAGAAGCAAGCTGTTGTGCAGAAAATAAAGCTGCAAAACTCTGTCTCTGGCAGACCCCATAAATGATTCTACCCTAAACTCGAAAAAAGGGTCAAAAGAAAGCAACAGGTGAACTATGTGGTAATTATTTGCTAGATTTGGTTCATAGTGTGAAAACCTATGGGATGTTGTTTTGGGGATGGTGTATTCTTGGAGTTTTGGAAAGTAGATAGATTTAGATGGGAGGGGTTCATAACATAACTATGGTAGCTATTGTTAACTATTTAACTATAGCGAGAAAGCTATTTTTATATTTGTCAAAATCCAAATTTCTCGCATGATAAAAAAATTCCACATACTTTTTATTCTGATTATTTTTATTTAAGCTTCCATCGTAATCAAATCATTATCATTAGCTGATTTAAATTGTCACCAGGAAAGGGGAAGCCGTGGCACAGAGATCATATTGTGGTCAGCTTGCTTCAAGGTCATGTTTTCTCCTTCTTTTGATATTAAAAGGACCTGATATGCTGCCGACTGCTAAATCCAAACCATTCAGGTAAATTTTCCATTTCCGCCCACCGTGGGAATTTCCGCAGACGGGACACACAATTTGACGGGCAGGTTAAAGGCCCATTGCCCTGGGGTGGGAATTTCCGGTCCCGGGACAGGAGCGATCAGAATATCCCACCCATTGTTTGCGTTGTAAACGATCATGGGCGGGTATTCTCCCTTTTGCGGACGAAGTCTCTCGCCCTTTTTCCTCGAAAGTCCGGGGTGAAAGTCCAACTGGTGCCGCGTCGACCGCGCACGTGCGACTGGCGTGTCCGCAGAAGAGCCGTCGCGCTGGATTTCTGGCGTGAACGGCTATTCTCCGACCCCGTGCCGGGTGCGGTACCGGCGAGGAGGGTCGGAGAATCCCACCCAATAGCGTGACTCTCCTCAGAGCAGAGAAGGGGATGGGGAGACTTCCTGGACATGTTCAAAATCGTGAAGGGTTTTGACAGAATAGTTAGAGAAAAAACAATTCCAATAGGTTTGTTATCTCGTGGATACAGATTTAAGATAAATGCAAAAAGAACACTGTGTTGTTATAATCTGGAAGGCACCATCTGAAAGGGTGGAGGAAACATAGAATTTACAGTGCCGGCCCATTGAGTCTGCACCAGCCATTGAACAGACCACCTCATGTAAGTCCACACCTCCACCCTGTCCCCGTAACCCAGTATTCCCACCTAACCTTTGTAGGCGCTAAGGACAATTTAACATGGCCAATCCACCTAACCTGCACATCTTTGGACTGTGGGAGGAAACCGGAGCACCCGGAGGAAACCCACGCAGACACGGGGAGAAAGTGCAGACTCCGCACAGACAGTGACCCAAGCCGGGAATCGAACCTGGGACCCTGGGGCTGTGAAGCGACTGCGCTAACCACTCTGCTACCGCGCCACCAAACGGATTCAATCGTGATGTTTAAAAGGAAACTAGATGAAGACTTGAAAAGGTAAACTGTGAGGGCCTATGAAGAAAGGACAGGGGAATGGGAGGAATCGAGGGCGCCTTCTCAGGACCGGTATGGGCACTTTGGGCCGAATGGCCTCCTTTCCGGCTGTGATTGGTTGAGCAGTAAAACCACAATCTCTACATTGTATGTAACACACTTTACTTGACCTTTTAATGTAACACAACCCCGTTTAACAATCACTTGTGTAGCCCATTGTTTCTTGGACACTTGATTGAAAACTACTTGATGCTTTCTCCTTCGTTTGATATTAAAATGACTCGTGAAAGATGGAACTAAATTAAACTTTAATGAAGGGACATGAATTGCCATGGGAGTAATTCATTTGTTTCTGAATCCTAATGTGGCAAGCCACAAAATAATTGTTGAAGGAAAACAATAAATTGACACTCCGGCTTGACTTTAAGAGATAACAAGAGATGTGACAGTAATTGCAACGAGGCCCATTCGCCATGAAAAATATACCGATTTCAATATTTTATTACAGAGAAATTAATGTGACCAGTTTTAATACAGAAAACCGTCATTCTGATTGTCACGTTCAAATCAATTCCACAGTGAATTAATATAAATGTAGGTGAAATGCAGGAGCGTTTGGCATTCCGTCAATTTATGGAGGTCATTTCCCACATGAATCTTGTAATTGCCTAGTTCCTATGCATGCTTTACAAAGTAAAAGTCAATTTAGTGTCATACTTTACAACATTCAGGGTATTTTGCAATTAGGCTCTACATTTTCATTACTCAACAGTCGATAAGGACACACCAGATCCCATCAACTTGGAAACTCTTAGATCTGACAGTGAGCTGTCACCGAGAGGAGGGTGGAATTAATAATATTTTGACCCCTGCAGGTTGCCTCTCAGACTGGGTCTGGGTGATATTAAACTTCATCCCATTTCAATGCAGGAAAGAGAGGACAAGTTCCTATTTTTAGCTGATTTAATAAGTTCAACCTGGTGTTATAATCAATCCTTAAAATTTAAGTGCCAGATGGGAGGAAAGGTCAAATGGAATCAAATAAATACAGCCGAAAGAAACTTGAAGCGACTCCCTGAATTACATCACTTATGCTGCTGTGCAAAATCTTATATTAGCTGGAACAGTCACATCCGTGCATTCATCTCTATTCAAACCCTGAAATTTAAAACTATGATGTGCAATGTTAATAACCGGACAGGAAAACAAAATGACTTGTACAGTATTCATCGAGTACGCCAACAAGGATGCTCAATCATTTTCTTAAAGTTTATTGCATTTTTTCCTGAAGCCAGTCTCTGAACTTTCAGATTGACAACAAAAGAGGAGGCCTACCTAAAGTGATGGAAGATTTAAATATTCGCTCGCTTTGTTTCCTGTTCATGGTTGCCCCTCACAGCACTTCTGGTGCGTCAAGTTACTCAGCTGCTTAAGTGCACAGCCTGGTGTGAGATTGAGGCAGGAATCTAGGAGGACTGACGCGTCAGGCTGCTGCAGGACATCTCGGTCCCGACAGGTTTGAAAGGTAAGAAAGCCTTGGCATTCCCCCCCCCCCCCCCCCTCAAAGTGTCTGGCGCAACCTCGGGACGTCCCAAAGTGCTTGCCGGCCAATGAGATGCCGATGAAGCGGAGTCACTGTTAAGCAAATGTGCACCCTTTAACCTCAATGCTAAGACCATGAAGAAAAGTAAAGGGTTACCAAAGATTATTTATCCTGATGGTTATTCAGGTACCCCCCACCCCCCGCTGCTCACTACTGAAAAATGTTCATGTTGATCGGAATATACAAACATACAGAAAGTTGAGCAGAAAAGAAACAGCTGGCTATTAAGTTCGTCCCATTGTCATTTTTGCATATAAGCAATATGATCCTTGATTCCACCCCTCCCTGACTCTTCTGACATCTAACCTAGATCCACCCCTATAAAACCATAAGGCATAGGAGCAGAAGTAGGCCATTGAGCCTGCTCCGCCATTCAATGAGATTGTGACTGATCTGATGTGATAATCCTCAACTCCACTTTCCCGCCTTATCCCCATAACCCTCGATTCCATCACTGATGAAATATCTGTCAATCTCGGCCTTGAACATGCTTAACGACCCAGCTTCTACTGCTCTCTGCAGTAAAGAATTTCGCAGATTCACAACCCTCTCAGAGAAATGAGCGACCCCTTATCCTTGAGATGATGCCCTCTGGTCCTTGCTTCTCCCACAAGAGGAAACATCCCCTCAGTATCTACCCTGTTAAGCCCGCTGAGAATCCTTATGTCTCAATATATCTTTCCTTAGCTAAGGGAACCAAAATGTTCAGAGTATTCCATGTGCGTTCTACGACTACCTTGTATAGTTTTAGCAGGTCGTGCCTATTTTTGTACTCTATTCCCATATAAAGACCAACATTCCATTTGCCTTCCTTATTAGCTGATGAACTTGCATGCTAGGTTTTTGTGCACAAGGACACGTAAATTTTCCCCTAATTTATACACTTAACCCCTTGTTCACACTGACTCACCAAACTCAAATAACTATCCACGTTAACATTGCCGAGTCCTTTGATCATGTGAGATACCTCAATCAAATCGCCGTGAAGCCGTTGCTTTTCCAGTGTGAATGTGGTGTCCACTATGTTTGACCGGGTTGTTAAGATTCCCCACTCAGACTGTGCATGAAGAATAGACACGCGCATTCACCATGAGAAGACTAACCCTGATCACAGAATTGTACCCCAGTAAACGTCCCTCAGGAGGTTAGAGAGCATAACAAATGTCGGGAAGGCAAGGCTCAAGGCAACACTATTGGATCATTTTCAACTACTGTCGACAACATTTACACTGGAATACAGGGTGGTCAGCAGGCATTGGAAAATTAAAGTTGGTCACGTAAAGGACAATGCAATGCGAATTATGGACGAGCCTGCAAATGGGTGGCCATCACTTCCAGTTGGAGAAAAACATAAGTCTCTGCAAACTGATCAATTGTTTGAAAGCTTTGTGTGAATGTATTGAGCATACTTGTGTGTTCTCCATGCCTTGCTTCTGGGCCACGAGCAGCCGAACCAATGGTCCTTAAAGGGGCTGCTCACAAAATGCCACGGCTCCTACTCCACTTTTCCCAAAAAGATACTGGGCTGGATTCTCCGCTCGCCGACGGCAAAATTGTGTTCGGCGATCGGCCGGAGAATCACAGTTTCCGACCAAATCGGGGGCGGTGCCGCTTTCGCGATGCTCCGCCCCCTCCATAGCGGCATATTGACGGCTTCAAGACATTGCCTGAGGCCCGCCCCAATGCTCCGCCTCCGACCGGCCGAGTTCCCGAAGGTGTCGGTCGTGTGTGGTCTCATCCGTCGGGAACTCGGCGTGGCGGCTGCGGACTCAGTCCAGCGCCGCCACAGTCAGGGGAGGGCTAATCCGCGGGCAGGGGGGACTTTATTAGGGGGTGGGGGCATTGTGGGGGGCGGGGGGGGTCCGGGGCACGCGAGCCGGCCGAAGGGGAGCCACTATTTCGCGGGCCGGGTCTCCGAGCAGCCACCGCCGTGGTCATGGGCGGCCACGGAGCCGGCAATTCACCAGGCCGTATGCTAGCCCCCGGCAAAATGGGGAATCGGTGGCCATTTTACGCCATGTTCTCTTGCGGAAAGCAGCGCCGTTCCCACGGCGGCGTTGGGACATAGCCCCAGAATCGGAGAACCCAGCCCACTGTTGGCATTCGCAGTGGTTCAATGCTCTTCTCCAAAGCTTTCTTTCTCAAAGTTCATCACCCTGACAGGAAAGATTAAATTCAACCCTGGTACTACCTGCCCAAGCACACCTGGCATTGCCCAAGCATTGCCCAAGCAGTTCCAGGTGCTGCCAGGGTTAAGTCGATGGTCACTGCAATGACCTTTAAAAATGGTGCCCCGATACTCAGGTTTCTAGGTTGTTGACGGGGCAGATGGACCAGAGGCCCGTCCCACCAGGAATATGTTGTTGGACCCGTCCCTGCAAGTTTTTTTTCTCAGCCCCAGATTATATGGAAGAGAAAGCTGCCATTGCCGTTGACGGTTTCAACAACGCTTTTTCTAACCAACAGCCTTTGCTGATATCCGGGAAAATCCCCGCCGAGGTAGAGTGTAAACTGTAAATTATACCATTAGGTTTCTGAATTGTGTTAAAAGTAAATGTTTCATAAATTTAAGTACAAAGAGGTTGGCCAAAAAATAACGATCAGTCAATGTTGCTTGTAGTTTGCTTGTTACAGTAAATGTCCTGAAATGTGCAGTCTTGATCTGCTGTCCTTTCATCAGCTATTAACTGGAAGTTCAAGTTTCGCCTTTTAAAGCTGCTGGTTTCTCTGGAGGTTTTAACAAAAGAGAAAGCGCAGTGGCAAGAAACAGAAAAAAGGCCACAGAAAATAGATTGATCACATTGTAACGGTTACATTAAAATATGTGTGCTAGATTTTGCTTTGGAAATGTTCAGTGAGGATGAGAGACCTGTGAGTTGTTCAGCACCGAAAAAAAGCTGAAGTTGATGAAGGGAAGTGGAAATAGGAAGGCCGGATTTCTAAGGCATTGGTCACAGATGGTACTACAGAGCCATATCATCCCTACAGTGCGGAAGGAAGCAGCACGTTAGCACAGTGGTTAGCACAGTTGCTTCACAACTCCAGGGTCTCAGTCTCGATTCCCGGCTTGGGTCACTATCTGTGCGGAGTCTGCACGTTCTCCCCGTGTCTGTGTGAGTTTCTCCGGTTTCCTCCCACAGTCCAAAGAGGTGCAGGTTAGGTGGATTGGCCGTGCTAAATTGCCCTTAGTGTCCAAAAAGGTTAGGTGGAGTTACGGGGATAGGGTGGAGGCATGGGCTTGGATAGAGTGCTCTTTCCAAGAGCCGGTGCAGACTCGATGGGCCAAATGGTCTCCTTCTGCACTGTAAATTCTATGATCTATGAAGCCATTCGGCCCATAGTGCCTGCACTGACCCTCTGGAAGAGCACCCTAGCTAGGCCCACTCCCCTGCCCCATCCCCGTAATCCCACCTAACCTGCACATCTTTGGACTGTGGGAGGAAACTGGAGCATCCAGATGAAACCCACGCAGGCACGGGGAGAACGTGCAAACTCCACACAGTCACCCAAGGCTGGAATCGAACCTGGGTTACCGGTGCTGTGAAGCAGCAGTGCTAATTTTCATAATATACACCAGTATATTATGGTGCAGACACACACACACACACACACACTGATGGACATGCAGTGGGACCAATCAGCATACACAACACCGCAGCCAATCACCAGTGAGAGCGCACGCACTATAAAGACAGGGGACAGGAGAGTTCCCGCTCATTCTAGTAGCAGCCAGCTCGGAGCACAGAGCTCACAGCCTGCAACACAGACATTCACCATGTGCCGAGTGCATCCAACACATCACTAACAACTGTGTCACTATGCTGCCTTGGTGGTCAGAAGATAGTCATCGATATAGGAACATAGGAATTAGGAGCAGAAGTAGGCAATTCAGCCCTTTGAGCCTGCTCCACCATTCAATCAAATCATGGCTGCTCTCTTCCTGGTCTTAAATCCACCTCCCCACCTGTTGCCCATATCCCTTCAAACCGTTTTTAAAAAAAAAATCAGGGGCGTCATTCTCCGCCGGCGGGAGTCTCCGTTTTGCCGGCGCCCAGGGGTTTCCTGACGGCGTGGGGCTGCCCCACAGTGGGAAACCCCATTGACCGGCCGGTGTAACGGAGCATCCCGCCGGCGGGTCGGGGCAGAAATGTGGCGGGGCGGGATGGAGAATTTCGCTCCTGATATCCATCTCAAAGAACAAAGAACAAAGAACAAAGAAATGTACAGCACAGGAACAGGCCCTTCGGCCCTCCAAGCCCGTGCCGACCATACTGCCCGACTAAACTACAATCTTCTACACTTCCTGGGTCCGTATCCTTCTATTCCCATCCTATTCATATATTTGTCAAGATGCCCCTTAAATGTCCCTATCGTCCCTGCCTCCACTACCTCCTCCGGTAGTGAGTTCCAGGCACCCACTACCCTCTGCGTAAAAAACTTGCCTCGTACATCTACTCTAAACTTTGCCCCTCTCACCTTAAACCTATGCCCCCTAGTAATTGACCCCTCTACCCTGGGGAAAAGCCTCTGACTATCCACTCTGTCTATGCCCCTCATAATTTTGTATACCTCTATCAGGTCGCCCCTCAACCTCCTTCGTTCCAGTGAGAACAAACCGAGTTTATTCAATCGCTCCTCATAGCTTATGCCCTCCATACCAGGCAACATTCTGGTAAATCTCTTCTGCACCCTCTCTAAAGCCTCCACATCCTTCTGGTAGTGTGGCGACCAGAATTGAACACTATACTCCAAGTGTGGCCTAACTAAGGTTCTATACAGCTGCAACATGACTTGCCAATTCTTATACTCAATGCCCCGGCCAATGAAGGCAAGCATGCCGTATGCCTTCTTGACTACCTTCTCCACCTGTGTAGCCCCTTTCAGTGATCTGTGGACCTGTACTCCTAGATCTCTTTGACTTTCAATACTCTTGAGGGTTCTACCATTCACTGTATATTCCCTACCTGCATTAGCCCTTCCAAAATGCATTACCTCACATTTGTCCAGGTTAAACTCCATCTGCCATCTCTCCGCCCAAGTCTCCAGACAATCTAAATCCTGCTGTATCCTCAGACAGTCCTCATCGCTATCCGCAATTCCACCAACCTTTGTGTCGTCTGCAAACTTACTAATCAGACCAGTTACATTTTCCTCCAAATCATTTATATATACTACAAAGAGCAAAGGTCCCAGCACTGATCCCTGTGGAACACCACTGGTCACAGCCCTCCAATTAGAAAAGCATCCCTCCATTGCTACCCTCTGCCTTCTATGGCCTAGCCAGTTCTGTATCCACCTTGCCAGTTCACCCCTGATCCCGTGTGACTTCACCTTTTGTACTAGTCTACCATGAGGGACCTTGTCAAAGGCCTTACTGAAGTCCATATAGACAACATCTACTGCCCTACCTGCATCAATCATCTTAGTGACCTCCTCGAAAAACTCGATCAAGTTAGTGAGACACGACCTCCCCTTCACAAAACCGTGCTGCCTCCTTCTTGAAACCAGTTAATACTCAGATTCCACCGCATTATGGGGCAGCAAGTTCCACAAATTCACCACCCTCCTCATCTTTAAATCTACCGCCTCTCAACCTATATCCGTGAGAGTGGCATGGATATCTCTTGCGACTGGCAAGCAACTGACCTCCACATTTTTCTTAGGCTGCCAATGTTCTTTTCCCTCTATGTCCACTGGAACGCCAAAGATGAAGGCTTATGGGAAGACAAAATGATTGTGCGTTTTGGTCCCAACTATAATCACCAAGCCACTGGCTAGACAAATATCAGGAGATCCCCTGATCAATCTGGAGACATGCAAAGGTTCAGTGTTGAATGGTGAGTTCATATCTTGGAGAGGCACATATAATTGTAACAAATAGATTTTGAAAGCTGAAAAGCTATTCAGAGCCTTTTTTTTTTGCCATGGGTGGGGGATGACGGGGAAGGGTGCTGGCCTTCTGCATTGGATTATGACGAGCACATTGTGGGAACTCCCATGAAAGCTGCTAGAAGCCACACATTGGGAGAATGGAATTTATTCCCAATGTCACAGATGACGGCATTGATCAAGGGCACTGGACCACGGACAATAGCAGCACTCTGAAAAATTGTAATGCTCTGTCATGCTGCCAACAGTTACCCAGGAAGAAATGGGTGAAATGACTTGCTCCAACAATAATACATCTGTGAAATGTTTCATTTCTCTGCACGCAGTGGATTAGCTGTGCTTGTAAACCCCACCGATGGCCTGGAAAGAGCCCATTACATAAAGGTTCAGAATGCTTCTGTTCATTAGCATCACAGACAGCGCACTGCCTAATGTGGAGGTGGGCTATCGTGTGGATTGCAGAGATGAAATGATTGATTTGTTGCGTTCTTTATGATTCACAGCCTGACTAAGCACGGCTCCCAGGAATACTGGAGTGAACATCACCCCAGTCTACATACAAAAACAAAAAATTCATGACACATCAGCTACCAGAGAGCTATCTAATCCCACTTTGCAGCTCTTTGACTATAGCCCTGTAGGTTACAGTGCGTATCTAAGTATTTTTTTAAGTGTGATGAGGTTTCTGCCTCCAGCATCCTTTTAGATAATGAGTTATTCAATATGTATAAAGGCACGCCTTCTCAACCTTGCCCCTCGCCTGAGGTGCGGTGATCCTCAGTTTAAATCACCATCAGTCAGCTCTCCCCCTCAAAGGTCTGTGGTCATCCGGGACTATGGCGACTTGACCTTTAGTTAGTGAGTCCCAGATCACGACCATTCTCTAGGTGAAAGCTTTTCTCCTCAAATCCCATCTAATCCTCCTGCCAGTTACTTGAAATCTATGCCTCCTAATAATTGATATCTCTGAAAAGGAAAATAGATCCTTAGCGAGACAACTCATAGCTTCGTACATCTCAATCAAATGTCCCCTCTACCGCCTCTGTTTCAAAGAAAACAGCACCAATCTTTCCTCCTGGCTAAAATTCTCCATTCCTGGTAACATTCTTGTGAATCTCCTCTAACTTTGAGTGTGGTCACGTCCTTCCTGTAATGCGGTGACCAGAAATGTGCACAGAGTCCCAACTGTAGCATAATTAATAATTGATACAGTACACGCAGAGCCTTCCTGCTCCCATATTCTATGCCACGGCTAATAAAAAAACTGCGGCATGACAGCACAGTAGTTAGCACTGCCGCTTCACAGCGCCAGATTCGATTCCTGGCTTGGGTCACTGTCTGTGCGGACTCTGCACATTTTCCCTGTATCTGTGTGGGTTTCCTCCGGGTACTCCGGAGTTTCCTCCCACAGTCCAAAGATGTGGAGGTTAGGTGGAGTGGCCACGCTAAATTGCTTTTAATGTCCAAAATGTTAGTGGGGTTACTCGGTCATGGGAATAGGGTGGAGATCGGTGGGCCCCGATCGCGGGCCAGGCCACCGTGGGGGCACCTCCCAGGGCCAGGTCCCCCCTACCCCCCCCCCAAAGAACCCCGGAGGCCGCCCGCGCCACCTTGTCCCGCAGGTAAGTGACCTACTTCAATCGATGGGCCTAATGGCCTCCTTCTGCACTGTAAAATCGATGTAAATTCTATGTAAACAGTGAAGAAAACTTTCCTAACCACCTTCAGTGATCTGTGGACATAGTTATAATCCCAGTTGGTATTATAACTGGGCAGGGAGATCCCAGCTTGGAACCCTGGCTCAAAAGACGGTAAATTTCACTTTATTTCGATAATGTGGTGGAAAAGAGTCACATGACCTCTAATTCGTTTTAACAAGAAAAAAAACATTTGTTAATCATGAAAAGGTAAATTATTATACAATTTCCCCTTTATTACCCACTTAGTTCAACAATTACACACAGATTTTAAGATTAACATAGATTACAAAGTAAATCTTAACCTACAATGGTCTCATTAACACATAAAGTCCCTTTTAAGCACACAAGATGACTGTGGTCATACACACTCCTCTCTGAACCCAAGTGAATGTCTGTGGATTTCTCCTCAAACCCACCCCCCTCCCCAAGATGATTCTTATACCATGAGCCACCTTGTCTCACTGAATTCCGGCTTCCACACGCGTGATTTCAAATTCGGCTTTCAAAAGTCACGCTTTCAAATCTTGTTTTAAATGACGCTTTTCCTCCGTAGCTTCAATCAGGGTTTCACTTTCAAATTTTACACCTCTTTCTTCAGGTTTCCTTTGTCTTAAAGGTTTTTTACCCAAACTCTGAAGTCCAGGAATCGATTTCCACAATTATCTCTGTGCCTGGAAGGGTAAAACCTTTGCTTATACTCATGCAGGACAAAGGTGTTTGTTGGTGTCTCGGTTGCGTCTTAAACATTGTAATTTCTCACAAACCTGAGAGCAATACTGCAGATATCTTTCTGACCTCTCATGATCTAACTCTTTACTGAACAGGAATCTGTCCTGGTTCCCAGTTTCCTATGTTCCATTAACTCCAGTCTGCTTGGAAACTTCTTTTCATTTCACTAGTTTCCTTAACTCGCTGGGCTTTAGATTTCAGGAATCTTTTTTCTTAACCGTCACTCCATAGTATGGCCCTTCTTCTCTCAATTCTGAGAGAGATGTTCCCTCTCGAGTCTTCTGTTTTCTCAGCTCCAATCATCCCAATTCCCAGGTTATCTGCACTGTACCCAGTGTGCATGCTTGCACCTTCTTCGATTTTATTAGAGAGACCGGCATAATAGTAGACACGCCGTTGTTTTTCAAACCTCTTCCCATCGTCAGCAATATTTTTTTAATCGAAGGTGAGCAGGTCGATGCGGCAAAGTCTTTGTGCCAACTCGGCCAGCTTCTGGTGCCATGTAAAACGCCTGGGCTGTATTGTATGGAAATGGTGGCAAAGAACTAACAACTGGAACGGTTCACTTAGATTTCTTTAGCAGCCCTCAAGTGCTGAGTATTAAGTGTGTGAACACGCTGGAGAGAACTCCCGTGCTCATCACATCATTGCCTGCATGCAGGCCACCACAATATACACATTAACACGCAGTCTACAGAAAGCGGCTGCCTACCTCCTTAGGGTGGCCCCACCATTGGTAAAATAACTGGACGGCAGGATAGGGTTAGGGAGTTCATCGAGCATAGCTCAACAGAACCTCCTGCCCCACGCCAAGCACCCTGGCAAAAGTTGAAATTCAGGCTCACATTTCAATCTTGGCAAAATTGGCATTTTCCCAATTGTAAGCATTTACTCTTGGTTTACCTCTGCCCTTTTCCATAATTATGCTAAATCTACTTGAATTATGTTATGACCGGTACCATCAATGTGTTCTCTAGGGGCGGGTTTAGCACACTGGGCAAAGTAGCTGGATTTTAAAGCATGCCAGCAGCATGGGTTCGATTCCTGTACCAGCCTCCCCGAACAGGCGCCGGAATGTGGCGACTAGGGGCTTTTCACAGCAACTTCATTTGAAGCCTACTTGTGACAATAAGCGATTTTCATTTTCTCATTTCCCCGACATACCCTTTCCATCTGCCCAGCATAAATCCCTTTACTACAATCTAGATTTACCCTATCTCCTTTTGTGCTTGCTACGTACCAGTCTAAGAAAAGCCTCCGGAATGTATTCGAAAGACATTTTACGTCATCCAAGTTAATATTAGTATAGTTATCCCCTATCATTGCTGTCCCATTGTTCCTGCAGTGCGCAGTTATCTGCCTGCGTATTTTGCCCTTCTATCTCACTCTGACTGTTTGAGGTTCGATGGTATCCTCTCATCAATATTATTGTTCATTTTGTGTTACTCACTGCAACTTATTTAATGAGCCTTGTACCATAAAAATCACAGCTACGATTGACGATTGTTTCTTTAACCAATCCTGCAACTTCACTTATATTCTATCCCCTTCTCCAATCCTCTCTGAAGACTCTACAACCAGCAATGTTAAGTCCCATTTCTACCTTTCTTCGAGCCATGTGTTGGTGCTTGCTGCGGTCTCAGATCTTCCGGTCTCCGGAGGGTCGCACCCTAGGGATACCCTGGAAAATGTACTGCTGGACCCCTCAGAACATACCACAAGCGAATTGCCTGGGAAGCTTCAACTTCTTTTGGACAATACCCCTGCTTCTGGAGCCCTCCGAAACTCCAGCTTAAATGCAGGGACTTCAGATAGTTCTAACTTGTTTTGCAGAATAGTTACCCAGGAAAAGTTAGAAGGATTCAAACCATATCTGATCCCTGGATAAATATAGGACTGCCCCCCCCCCCCCCCCGAACACGCACTGATCACCTGAATGCACCCTTGTTCTCCCCCCCTCCCATTAACCCTCCCCCACATGACAACCCTCCCCCCCCCCCCCAACACCTCTGATTACCCCTCGACCCCCCACTCCCCACCCAGCAACTCCCCGTTCCTGGACTACCCTTATCCACTGACAATCCCCAACTACTTCCCCAGTCTCACAGCTACTTCATGGCATTCCTCCCAATACACCTCCAAACCCGTCCCCGACCACCTCTCCAACCCTCACCTACACCCGATGCCCTGATACCCGTTAACCACCCGATTACCCCATCCCACTGCCCTGACCCACCACTCCCACCCCATCCCATCATCCACTGACCTTACATACTTACCCACTCTCCTCGCTTACTAAAGTGATTGGTACATTTGAACTTACTGGAATACGACAGATGATGCTGTAAAAAATGGGCCAGAACCTTGTCTCTCACGGTGATCCTACACTGCACCGGAGGACTCCAGGAGCAACAGCGATTCTAGACATTTCTCAGCAGGCCCAGGTTGGAAGTGATTGACCCAAAAAAGTGTCACGTTGAGCGAGTTTGGTGGCGTATTTCACGTCAGCCACATTAGCGAGATCGCGGCTTGTATTTACCCACACCTGTAGTGATCTCTGTATACATGATCAATATATATAATGCTAGTACAGGCTAGAACACGAGAGGTCTCACTTTCAGGACCTATATTCATGGTTTTCCCGCTCTTTCTGTTGAGAGTGTGTATTAGGAGCGCAGAGAGAACAGACATAATAAAGCTATGGAGAGAGAGAAGTTATTTGTTATCAAAGCATTGTATTGTATAATTTAAATAGTTATCTCGACAATTGTTTCTGTATTTTACTAGTTGAGCATTAAGTAAAATAACTCACAATATTTATTTATATTACTCAATAAATGAGTTTATCTTTACAAGGAGATTACTGCTTATTTCTACAACCCGGCTGGTTCAAAAGAGTAATATATGTATTAGGTAAGGTAATATAACATGGTACCAGGTTAAATTAGGCTTTTAAGAAAGACTAGTAAAGAAATTTGAATAAAAAAGAAGAAAAATCGGAATCAGCTATTTGGCTGGTGAAGTCATCGCAACTTCTCAATCCTCAACAAAAACAGAGTATCGATGGACCAAGTGCAAGCTCCCAGACATCTAAAGACCACTGGTTTCTGAATTTACATTGGAAGTTGTTTAAACAACAATTTCAGCTCTATCTGGAAGCTAGTGATTTAAACGCTGTGTCTGATGCAAGACAAATCACTTTGCAAGCAATTGAAATATATAATTTGTTTAATCTTGTGGCGACTGACGATAAGTCAAAGTTTGAACAAATTATCGCAAAATTTAGTCTCAAAAATGAGTCCAGACGTGAGTCTCGCCAGGCCTGGCGGTCTCGCCACCCGATTCGCCCGACTCACGACTCAGCTGCTCGCCACAAACAAGGGGGAGCTGCTTTTAAACGCTCCTTCGGCACTCACACAAGCATGGCAGTGCAGAAATCTTCTCTTTTTGGGGATGCCGAACTGGCCAGGCTTCTCGACGCTGCGGATGAGAGTTAGGGCACCCTGTTCCCCCCTTGCTTCCCCCCCCCCCTGAGAATCAGCAGCAGGGTCAGCAATGCTGCCTGTGAGGCAGTGGCAAGAGCTGTCAGTGCGGACAGCATGACCAGGAGGAGATAGCCCATAATAAGAGGGAAAGGGTGAAGACGGGGATGCCAGATATCTGATTCTTCACTCTCTTTGAGGAACGGGCCCTGGAGATTGTGGAGAGAACAGTCACCGTCATTGAGGTTGGCCTGTGCCAGAGAGGTGAGGATCCTCTGCCCCTTCACCCAGACCACCCGTCTCAAGTGAGTTGTTGATGTCCCACGATCCTTCCCTTTCACTAACCACATGTCCATTGTATTGCAGGATCACTGCATGATGAGGTCAGGCCATCTGGAGTCACGCCCTCTCCCACTACCCAAGAGAAGACCTCGGGTGAGAGTTCCGAGGACAACACTAGTGAGGCATCACAGCTACCAACTGCACCTTCCCCAGCGCAGAGACACATACCTCGGTGGGCGACATTAGTGGGCAGACCGCCGGGGCACTATCTGGTGAGCACCACACAGTTGCTGATGCACATCAGGTGGAAGCAGGGGCATCCAAGAGAGACAATATTCAGAGACTTGCTTGATCCCAGAACTCAGCTGGTACCAATCAGATGTCGAGCCACTGGACAAGGTTCTCCCAGAGCTGGTGGAGGTGATAGGACACAGCCGTGACTTCACATTCAGGAGGGGGTGTCAGCGACAGTCCAGCAACTGCAAGGTCAATAGCGAGGCATCTGGATGGAAATTGTCCCATTGGGCAGACGCAGCATGGGCTCATAAAGGGCAGGTCGTGCCTAACTAATTGAGTGGAATTTTTTGAGGATATTAACAGTGCGGTAGATAACGGGGAGCCAATGGATGTGGTACATCAGGGGCGAAATTCTCCTACCCGCCCCGCCACATTTCTGCCCCGACCGGCCGGCGGGAGTCTCCGTAACACCGGCCGGTCAATGGGGTTTCCCATTGTGGGGCAGCCCCACGCCGTCGGGAAACCCCCGGGCGCCGGCAAAACGGAGACTCCCGCCGGCGGAGAATGACGCCCCTGGATTTCCAGAAAGCCTTTGACAAGGTGCCACACAAAAGGTTGCTGCATTAGATAAAGATGCATGGCATTAAGGGGAAAATAGTAGCATGGATAGAGGATTGGTTAATTAATAGAAAGCAAAGAATGGGAATTAATGGGTGTTTCTCTGGTTGGCAATCAGTAGCTAGTGGTGTCCCTCAGGGATCAGTGTTGGGCCCACAACTGTTCACAATTTACACAGATGATTTGGAGTTGGGGACCAAGGGCAATGTGTCCAAGTTTGCAGACGACACTAAGATAAGTGGTAAAGCAAAAAGTGCAGAGGATACTGGATGTCTGCAGAGGGATTTGGATAGGCTAAGTGAATGGGCTAGGGTCTGGCAGATGGAATACAATTTTGACAAATGTGAGGTTGTCCATTTTGGTAGGAATAACAGCAAAAGTGATTATTATTTAAATGATAAAATGTTAAAACATGCTGCTGTGCAGAGAGACCTGGGTGTGCCAGTGCATGAGTCGCAAAACGTTGGTTTACAGGTGCAACAGGTGATTAAGAAGGCAAATGGAATTTTGTCCTTCATTGCTCGAGGGATGGAGTTTAAGACTAAGGAGGTTATGCTGCAATTGTATAAGGTGTTAGTGAGGCCACACCTGGAGTATTGTGTTCAGTTTTGGTCTCCTTACTTGAGAAAGGACGTACTGGCACTGGAGGGTGTGCAGAGGAGATTCACTAGGTTAATCCCAGAGCTGAAGGGGTTGGATTACGAGGAGAGGTTGAGTAGACTGGGACTGTACTCGTTGGAATTTAGAAGGATGAGGGGGGATCTTATAGAAACATATAAGATTATGAAGGGAATAGATATGATAGATGCGGGCAGGTTGTTTCCACGGCGGGTGAAAGCAGAACTGGGGGCATAGCCTCAAAATAAGGGGAAGTAGATTTAGGACTGAGTTTAGGAGGAACTTCTTCACCCAAAGGGTTGTGAATCTATGGAATTCCTTGCCCAGTGAAGCAGTAGAGGCTCCTTCATTAAATGTTTTTAAGATAAAGATAGATAGTTTTTTGAAGAATAAAGAGATTAAGGGTTATGGTGTTCGGGCTGGAAAGTGGAGCTGAGTCCACAAAAGATCAGCCATGATCTCATTGAATGGTGGAGCAGGTTCGAGGGGCCAGATGGCCTACTCCTGCTTCTAGTTCTTATGTTCTTATTATGAGTCCCACAGCCATAAGGCAGAGGACAATGCCTGTGACACCAGTAAGTCAGCTAGGGCCTCCTGGCTCCAGGCTGCATAGGGCATCAAAGGCCACGGAGCGCGAAAGCAGGCTCCCTCCCACCTCTGATGTGCATCCTAGATTTAGCAGTAAACCATGAAAAATCAAGAAGAGTGAGAAGCACTCAATGGGCAATGATTAGGTCACTAACCATAGCGAGGGGGAATGGGAACCTCCCACATTAAAATGTTCACCATTAAAACTCGCCTGGTACATGTGAAGTCTTTATCACTTTAATCTTCACAGCAGACCTGCAAGCCCCCACCCCACTATCCTTGTGCTTCCCACCCCACCCCCTCCACCCCTGTTCCTCACGCTCCGCCCATGGGCACAGTGGTCCAAGATCAAAAGGCCTGATGCAGACTCCATCAGGAGTCACCGAGTGGTCATCACTCTCCAGCCTTGTATAGAGACCCACTGACAGTGGCAACACACGCCCATCACCCTGCAGTTAATGTACATGGGCACTTGCGGGGGTAGAACAGGTGGGTAGAGTAATGGGCGTTAAGCTGATGGACACAGCCTCGCCTTAAGAGATTCTGGAGACGATGAGGGCCTCCCTGGTTCTCCTTGAACATGTGACCCTTAGCGCTGCCTGTCCTCCAGCTCCTCCTGGTCTTCCTCCTCCTCAGACAAGGCCACATATCCCTCCACCACCTCCTCCTCCAGCATGTCACCCTACTGCTGTGCCAGATTGTGGGGGGGGGGGGGCAGAGCACACACCACAAAGCAGGAGACCCTCTGTCTTGAGGGTGTATGCAGGGCATAAAGTAATAATTGCTTTAAAAAACAGATTTGGCTACGGTTGGAACCCCTTCAGACTCTGGCTGAATGTCTTTAACTCGCTGTTTCAACCAGATTGTTTCAACCTCTTCCTTGTCTTCAGGTGAGACTGCTCTGCTTTAAAATGTTGCTGCTCTTTTTGTTTTACTATCCTACTTGGTAAGAATTGTGGACTCACAGTCAGGCAGATCAGAACTCAGCTCCACTCTCTCTCAAAGCTTCTCCAAACTCACTGCCTCTCTGAGCTCCAGCCAGCAATAACCTCATCTCCTCCACCCCCCCAACAAGCTGAAAACACCATCTCTGCAGGATGCAAAAACACATCAGCTCCCCAGGGACTTACCCAGGCAAACCATTATGTATTAGCCCAGACTCATAATTGCCTTCGTCAATTTAATCTTCTATTTCCTGGAAGCAAAATAAAATCCTTTTAGAAACCAGGCTCCCTGCAGCCACACACTACGACTCCAAGCTTTTTATTCTTAACTTGGAAGCCAATATTCCTAAACTCTTCTAATCATCACAATGTTAATATAGGGCACTCCCTGATGCCCCAATGCTCACAGGGTGGCACGTGTACCATCAATCACCCCCTGGACCTGGGGCATCCCGGCAGTGGAGGCAAATCATGTAGCCTGGACAGCTTGGTGGGCCTGCTCCAGGTCGAAGGTGATATAATCTAATTCCCGGACATACAGAGCAGCCGCAACCACCCGGTTGTACCTGTGGCTGATGACTACGATATGCCACATAGGGCTTGAGCCCTGGAATGACCCGGCAGCGCAGAGGTTCAGCGCTGCAATGACCTTCACGGCTACCGGGAGCGGGTGTCCTCCTCCTCCTCCGCGGCATGGCACAGGTGTCCCACTGTCTCCCTGCTTCGAGGCAATCTTGTGCAGCACATGCTGTCCATCAACTCATAGCAGGACCAAGCTGGCCTCCCCTTCTGGCCCCTTCCTCAGCCTGGTGGGTGGCTGAGTCGTCAGGGTGTGCAGCGGCCCCGTGCACCTGATGCTGCCTCCAGCCTGCATTGGCATTGCTGCTGTCTTTAGCGTTTGCCTGTCTTGGCTGCGACAAGCACAGAGAGGGCAGCCTCTGCAGGACCCACACTAACAAACCGCAAACCACAGGACCCACACCAACAAACCGCAAACCGCAGCCTCCGCAGGACCCACACCAACAAACCGCAGGACCCACACCAACAAACCGCAAACCGCAGCCTCCGCAGGACCCACACCAACAAACCGCAAACCGCAGCCTCCGCAGGACCCACACCAACAAACCGCAAACCGCAGCCTCCGCAGGACCCACACCAACAAACCGCAAACCGCAGCCTCCGCAGGACCCACACCAACAAACCGCAAACCGCAGCCTCCGCAGGGCCCACACCAACAAACCGCAAACCGCAGCCTCCGCAGGACCCACACCAACAAACCGCAAACCGCAGCCTCCGCCGGACCCACACCAACAAACCGCAAACCGCAGCCTCCGCCGGACCCACACCAACAAACCGCAAACCGCAGCCTCCGCCGGACCCACACCAACAAACCGCAAACCGCAGCCTCCGCAGGTCCCACACCAACAAACCGCAAACCGCAGCCTCCGCCGGACCCACACCAACAAACCGCAAACCGCAGCCTCCGCAGGTCCCACACCAACAAACCGCAAACCGCAGCCTCCGCAGGGCCCACACCAACAAACCGCAGCCTCCGCAGGACCCACACCAACAAACCGCAAACCGCAGCCTCCGCAGGTCCCACACCAACAAACCGCAAACCGCAGCCTCCGCAGGACCCACACCAACAAACCGCAAACCGCAGCCTCCGCAGGTCCCACACCAACAAACCGCAAACCGCAGCCTCCGCAGGACCCACACCAACAAACCGCAGCCTCCGCAGGACCCACGCCAACAAACCGCAGCCTCCGCAGGACCCACACCAACAAACCGCAAACCGCAGCCTCCGCAGGACCCACACCACAAACCGCAAACCGCAGCCTCCGCAGGACCCACACCAGCAAACCGCAAACCGCAGCCTCCGCAGGACCCACGCCAACAAACCGCAGCCTCCGCAGGACCCACACCAACAAACCGCAAACCGCAGCCTCCGCAGGACCCACACCAACAAACCGCAGCCTCCGCAGGACCCACACCACAAACCGCAAACCGCAGCCTCCGCAGGACCCACACCAACAAACCGCAAACCGCAGGACCCACACCAACAAACCGCAAACCGCAGCCTCCGCAGGACCCACACCAACAAACCGCAGCCTCCGCAGGACCCACACCACAAACCGCAAACCGCAGCCTCCGCAGGACCCACACCAACAAACCGCAAACCGCAGCCTCCGCCGGACCCACACCAACAAACCGCAAACCGCAGCCTCCGCAGGACCCGCACCAACAAACCGCAAACCGCAGCCTCCGCAGGACCCACACCAACAAACCGCAGCCTCCGCAGGACCCACGCCAACAAACCGCAGCCTCCGCATGACCCACACCAACAAACCGCAAACCGCAGCCTCCGCAGGACCCACACCAACAAACTGCAAACCGCAGCCTCCGCAGGTCCCACACCAACAAACCGCAGCCTCCGCAGGACCCGCACCAACAAACCGCAAACCGCAGCCTCCGCAGGACCCACACCAACAAACCGCAAACCGCAGCCTCCGCAGGTCCCACACCAACAAACCGCAGCCTCCGCAGGACCCACACCACAAACCGCAAACCGCAGCCTCCGCAGGACCCACACCAACAAACCGCAAACCGCAGGTCCCACACCAACAAACCGCAGCCTCCGCAGGACCCGCACCAACAAACCGCAAACCGCAGCCTCCGCAGGGCCCACACCAACAAACGGCAAACCGCAGCCTCCGCAGGACCCACACCAACAAACCGCAAACCGCAGCCTCCGCAGGACCCACACCAACAAACCGCAGCCTCCGCAGGACCCACGCCAACAAACCGCAGCCTCCGCAGGACCCACACCAACAAACCGCAAACCGCAGCCTCCGCAGGACCCACACCAACAAACCGCAGCCTCCGCAGGACCCACACCACAAACCGCAAACCGCAGCCTCCGCAGGACCCACACCAACAAACCGCAAACCGCAGCCTCCGCCGGACCCACACCAACAAACCGCAAACCGCAGCCTCCGCCGGACCCACACCAACAAACCGCAGCCTCCGGGGCCCACACCAACAAACCGCAAACCGCAGCCTCCGCCGGACCCACACCAACAAACTGCAAACCGCAGCCTCCGCAGGACCCGCACCAACAAACCGCAAACCGCAGCCTCCGCAGGACCCACACCAACAAACCGCAAACCGCAGCCTCCGCAGGACCCACACCAACAAACCGCAAACCGCAGCCTCCGCAGGACCCACACCAACAAACCGCAAACCGCAGCCTCCGCAGGACCCACACCAACAAACCGCAAACCGCAGCCTCCGCAGGTCCCACACCAACAAACCGCAAACCGCAGCCTCCGCAGGACCCACACCAACAAACCGCAGCCTCCGCAGGACCCACGCCAACAAACCGCAAACCGCAGGACCCACACCAACAAACCGCAAACCGCAGCCTCCGCAGGACCCACACCAACAAACCGCAAACCGCAGCCTCCGCAGGACCCACACCAACAAACTGCAAACCGCAGCCTCCGCAGGACCCACACCAACAAACTGCAAACCGCAGCCTCCGCAGGTCCCACACCAACAAACCGCAGCCTCCGCAGGACCCACACCAACAAACCGCAAACCGCAGCCTCCGCAGGTCCCACACCAACAAACCGCAGCCTCCGCAGGACCCACACCACAAACCGCAAACCGCAGCCTCCGCAGGACCCACACCAACAAACCGCAAACCGCAGCCTCCGCAGGACCCACACCAACAAACCGCAAACCGCAGGACCCACACCAACAAACCGCAAACCGCAGCCTCCGCAGGGCCCACACCAACAAACTGCAAACCGCAGCCTCCGCCGGACCCACACCAACAAACCGCAAACCGCAGCCTCCGCAGGACCCACACCAACAAACCGCAAACCGCAGCCTCCGCCGGACCCACACCAACAAACTGCAAACCGCAGCCTCCGCAGGACCCACACCAACAAACCGCAAACCGCAGCCTCCGCCGGACCCACACCAACAAACCGCAGCCTCCGCAGGGCCCACACCAACAAACCGCAGCCTCCGCAGGACCCACACCAACAAACCACAAACCGCAGCCTCCGCAGGACCCACACCAACAAACCGCAAACCGCAGCCTCCGCAGGGCCCACACCAACAAACCGCAGCCTCCGCAGGACCCACACCAACAAACCACAAACCGCAGCCTCCGCAGGGCCCACACCAACAAACCGCAGCCTCCGCAGGACCCACAACAACAAACCACAAACCGCAGCCTCCGCAGGACCCACACCAACAAACCACAAACCGCAGCCTCCGCAGGACCCACACCAACAAACCGCAGCCTCCGCAGGACCCACACCAACAAACCGCAAACCGCAGCCTCCGCAGGATCCACACCAACAAATCGCAAACCGCAGCCTCCGCAGGACCCACACCAACAAACCACAAACCGCAGCCTCCGCCGTCCCCACACCATCAAACAGATTTGTACCTGAAAGAAATTGAAGAAGAAGCGAGACCAACAATCAGTTGGGGCTTCCATCCCGGGACTTTCAAATCCCCCAGGTTTACTCCACCTTTACCATGACTATCCTGCCTTCTCGCAGGGTGCCTTCCAGTGAGCCAGTTGTGCAGGCAAACCTCACTCTGCACACTCACTCCCCGCCAGATCAGGAGCCCCTAGAACCCAGACCACTGCCAGCAACATGAGGGGGGGGCTGTACCCAGCTTCCCTCCACTCACCCAAACACTTGCCCGTTAGCCGCGAGAGAGTCCTCGATGGTGAAGCCGTGCTCTTTACTCTTTGATTATTGGCAGCTGCCTCGATGATGCTCCGAGAGTGCAGGCACATTGTACAGGCACCCAGTCCACTAGTCATCTTCTCAGGCATGGCACCTGTTCCTACGAGGAAGCCCTTGAGAGTTCAGGAGTGTGAAGTGCTATCACAACCAACAAGGCTAATTCCTCATTTGAAATAGTATTCAGTTGTGAAGCTAGAGGCTGCTCACCGTCAAAAAGGGTTAAAGTGACTTTCATAAGCGAAGCCACAGCAAGGCTGGGAGAGTTAGATCGGACAGATGGGCTGCAGCTGTGGTTGTCACTGTTATGGGTCACGACAGTATTTAAAAATGGCTTGAAGGCCTCACATACGCAAAGTCCCAGCCTAGGGGCGACCTCTGACCTGGGCTCCCCCAGCCTCCGGAACAACCACAACCCCTCCATTCGAAGGTTAAGAAAACAAGGAATGCAATCTGACGGGGACCGCCACTCCATGGAAGATTCAGCCCATAATATTATTCTTCGAAGTGTTTCTCTGTGCCCATCAGTCACAGGGCATGAAAGGTTGTCATCTAAACAGTGGGAGCTCAGTTTGAATTCAAAGCGGTGAGGATTGGATGAGCAAAGCCCCCCCTCCTGAAAGGTAATTACTGTGTCATACAAACACCTCCGTGGTACCTCAATTGATAATAAATCCTGTCAGTATTCAAGTGCTAAAGTTATTAACCCACCTTGAACAGCGCGCTTGCATTAACAAAAGGAGATTGCAGATTTAGTAAATTACTCATTTCAATTATAGTTCATTAGCTAAAACAACTTATATTTGCTAGGCCAATAATGGATCAACTGCAGTGATAGTTAAGAGTTATGCAAGTAATCAAAATTCACCCATCCTCTCCAGTCACATTCAGACTCTTTTCACGTCAGTCTGGATTGGAATCAATGGGCGTGATTCTCCACTCCCGCGCCGGTTGGGAGAATCGCCTGGGCCGCCAAAATTTCCCGGGACGCTGGTCCGACGCCCTCCCGCAATTCTCCCAAGCGGTGTGAACGGCCCGGTCGAGTTTCGCGGGCCGCAGGCCGGAGAATCGCCGGAGACACCCAAAATGGCGATTCTCCGGCACCCCCGCTATTCTCAGGCCCGGATGGGCCGAGCGGCCAGGCCAAAACGGCGGGTTCCCCCGGCGCCATCCACACCAGGTCGCTGCCGTCGTGAGCGGTGCATGAACGCTGGGGGGGGGGGGGGTGGCGGCCTGCGGGGGGGGGGGGGGGGGGGATCCTGCACCGGGGGGTACCTGAAATGTGGGGTGGCCCGCGATCGGTGCCCACTGATCGTCAGGCCGTCCTCTCTGAAGGAGGACCTCCTTCCTTCCGCGGCCCCGCAAGATCCGTCCCCCATCTTCTTGCGGGGCGGACTTAGAGAGGACGGCAACCACGCATGCGCGGATGACGCCCGTTATGCGGCGCCGGCCGCGTCATCTATGCGGCGCCGCCTTTACACGGGCGACAAGGCCTGGCACGTGTAGATGACGCAGCCCCGATCCTAGCCCATTTTCAGGGCCTGAATCGGTCGAGATCGGGGTCGTTTCGCGCCGTCATGAACCTCGACGGCGTTCACGACGGCGCGGCCACTTCGGCGCGGGAGTGGAGAATCCCGCCCAATGTACCCCATATGGGGGAATGGTTAATACTTTAACCCCGGCCCATCTTACCATTCCCCCCTCCACAGTGCACCAAGGTGACAAGTCGGTGCTCTTATGTATTGTAACTCCAAGTTCTTGTTAATATTCCATGTTAATAAATTCATTATATTAGTTTCAGAAACATTGAAAGAAGTGCATTGGCTGCTCTGGCTCATAAAATGATTATTGATCTTTGTGAGTGATCAGTTTCATTCATTATACTGAAGCTCCGTATTCCGATTGATGATAATGAATGAAGGTGAAGCGAAAATGGGACATTTTTGCCCATCCGAGACGGCGATAAGCTATCAGCTTCCAAATGCGCCTGGTGCCTGAATGTGCATTTCAAAAGGTGTCGCGGAAATGTTCAGGAAGTGTGAAGAAAAAAAACCATTCAGAAGTATCACAAATACAGATGAGAAAGATTATTCTGCTCCTCTTAACGTAAAAACCTCCAGTTCCTTTCATCCCTGCATCCAAGCAACCTTAAGAATTCGTTTGGCTGCCATCCAACTGCAAAACCGCTAATCACAGCAAGCCAGACGCGTGTGCGGTGCAAAGTGAGTGAGATTCCCTGCCTCCCTCCTTACCTGCACCCACCCCATCCCCTCCACAGAGAGGGTGGCCCAAATCATTTTGGTTGTTGGCCCTCATTTGATGTTTGCAGTTGAGGTGTCCATGCATTTGCAGCATTGATCGGCGGCTCCTCACTTTGGACGGTGGGATCTAGGATGGGTGGGAATATCATCTATTTAAGGTGACCATCCACCTCTGAAAATCACGTGCCCTGAAACTGCGATGGATTACTTTAGCATGTCTCAAATCATGGAAGCGTGCAGCGTGTGCAGAAGGAGGTCGCAACAAACGCAGATGCCTGAAGCATGGTTCCCCAGGACATGTTTACTTTGTCAGAAGAGGTTCAGCAGCCATACCCGGACAGCATAGGTGAGAATCAGGTCTTATTGATTCTGAGGTGGCACTATGGCACAGCTGCCTCACTGCGTCAGGGACCCAGGTTTGGCCTTGGGTGACGGTCTGCTTGGGTTTCCTCCGGGTGCTCCGGTTTCCTCCCACAGTCCAAAGATATGCAGGTTAGGTGGATTGGCCATAATAAATTGCCCCTTAGTGTACAACCCGTAGGTTAGCTGGGATTACGGGGATAAGGCGGGGGAGTGGGCCTTGTCCTCAGAGGGTCGGTGCAGGTTAGGTGGGCCGAATGGCCTGCTTCTGTACTGTAGAAATTCTATGAATGAGATCTTGTCTGAGCTCCTCTTTTACTTCACTTCCTGCACACTTCACACTCCCCTGTACTCCCAATGCTTTTCAAATTCAACACAGCACCAAATCTTCCTTCTCATTCTAAGCACACATTCTACTGCTGACGTGGAGACTCAATACAAGCACAAATAGCGTTCTGCTTTCAGTGGAAAGCAATTCACTCCCCTGCTCGTTTTAGATTTCACACCGAATCGCTCTCTTGCACATGTCCAACTCCCATCTCGCTCACAACCGGCTGCTTCCCCCTTTCATCATTCACACTGTGTGAGGCTCACTCGCTCCTCTGCGTAACCCCTCGGAATGAATACCCAGATTAACTCTTCCCTGCTTTTCTTGCACGACAAGCTGGACAAAGGCCCAATGCAAGTGGAGGACTTGCCACCATGCAAGACAATCAGACGGAGGAGGAAAATCAATAGAGATCGACAATAGTCTCCAGCACAAGTGTCTCATATAATCATCATTTTTTGATAAAAGAACATCTCTCCTGGTATGAGGGCACTGTTGGCAAGACCAGCTTTTGTTGCCCATCCCTAAATAGAATCCCGGGAATCATGCGGGAGAGAATCACTCCAGGTCTTGACAAGCGTGGCCCTGGCATGGTGGACCTCATGGTGGGCCAAGGAGGTAAATCTTGAAGGGTGTTGCTTCCAAAGTCCATCCAAGGCCCACCCAACATAACACCCACCAGACACCCCCTCCACCAAAGATCCCCTAAATAAAGAGACCCCCTTGAGACCCCATAAATAAGGAACCCCCCAGATACCTCCTAAAGAGAACCCGCGGAGACCCCCTAAATAAAGAGGCCTACCAAAAAACCTCGTAAATAAGGACCCCTCAGATATCTCCTAAATAAGCGACCCCTTAACTAAGGAGACCTCTTTCACAGATTCCCCTGTAGAGATAGCCCTGCCAGGAAGTCAGAGAGCAGTCCAGGCAGAAGCAGTGAAAAAAATTACTGCTTTAATACTCGCCTGGGCAATACACCTGCCGGCCGCGGGATCTCGCTATCGAACCAGCCACACAAAATGGAGGCCGGAAAGTGGCAATCCCTTGGGAATCCCTTGCATTCTCACCATGCATTAATTTACATGGCAAAGGCTGGGAGCGCAAAACAGGTCAATTCAGCTACAGCGCCCAAAGGATCAGGACCTAACTATGGTTCCATATCGCCCAGGGCACGCCGATCACCATTAATGAAGAAGAGAACAAGTTGCTAATTCAAACAAAAAAGTGCCCCGCCCCCTCAGGGGGCAACTAGATATCAACTAAAGTACAGGACTCAGCTCAGCCCCAGGCAGCAAAATCCAACCTCCTAAGATGTCCCGAATAAATGCCTTCCAGAAGAGAAGAGAGACCCCAAACTCCGGGGTGGGGGGGGGGGGGGGGGGCTAGGGACAGGATACCAGCTGCAGCACCAGACATGCCCTCGCCCAGCACACCCTGACTAACTGGAATCAGTACCTCCAGGACACACCAAATCCTACACCCCAACTGGTCCTGCATCTCTCCAGCCCCGTCCAGGGCAGTGCACCCCTCCCACTGACACCAATAAAAAAAGGATCATTATCCCCAGACCCCATCACTAAAGAGAAGAATTGTCAAGTCACCCAACAATTTATCAGTTAGCCAGGGATGGCACGGTAGCACAGTGGTTAGCACTCCTTGCTTCACAGTTCCAAGCTTCCGGGTCCAATTCTTGGGCCACTGTCTGTGTGGAGTCTGCATGTTCTCCCCGTGTTCGCGTGGGTTTCCTCCGGGCGCTCCGGTTTCCTCCCACAAGTCCCGAAAGACGTGCTTGTTAGGTGAATTGCACATTCTGAATTCTCCCTCTGTGTATCCGAACAGGCGCCGGAATGTGGCGACGAGGGGGTTTCCACAGTAACTTCATTGCAGTGGTAATGCAAGCCGACTTGTGACACTAATAAAGATTATTATTATTAATTGAGTGCCCGAGGAGGTGGGGGGGGGGGGGGGCGGGGGGGGGGGGGGGGGGGGGGGAGGTCGATTCCCCTTCCCCGGACAACCAGGTGAACCTCCCCTGAACTATCAGATTGGAGCAGGATTAGTAACAGCACGCTGCTCACCTTGATGAAGAGAAGAAGGAAAAAAAACCCCGGGGGAAGAATACTTGAGCTGACCTAAAAATATTAACCACTGCCCTTCACTGTCCACCATCACAAGAAGGACAGTAAGAAATACAACAGCGCGGCCTCAATAGAGACACGAGCACCTCTTCCATTAGGAAAACCCCACCACAATGAAGTGGATACCCAGGAGACCATAAGACCATAAGACATGGGAGCAGAATAAGGCCACTCGGCCCATCGAGTCTGCTCCGCCATTCAATCACGGCTGATATTTTTCACACCCCCATTCTCCTGCCTTCTCCCCATTGCCCCTGATCGCCTTAATAATCAAGAACCTATCTATCTCTGTTTAAAGACACTAAGTGTCTCCACAGCCTTCTGCGGCAAAGAGTTCCACAGATTCACCACCCTCTGGCTGAAGAAATTCCTCCTCATCTCAGTTTTAAAGGATCGTCCCTTTAGTCTGAGATGGTGTCCTAGGATTCTAGTTTTTCCTACAAGAGGAAACATCCTCTCCACATCCACTCTACCCAGGCCTCGCAGTATCCTGTAAGTTTCAATAAGTTCCCCCTTTATCCTTCTAAACTCCAACGAGTGCAGACCCAGAGTCCTCAACCGTTCCTCATACGACAAGTTCTTCATTCCAGGGATCATTCTTGATCACCATGAGACCACCATGCAAGACCACTACAGTGAGGGTGTCCAAACCCCCCATCAAACCTGCCCTCACATGAGGAGAGGGGCTCCAATAGTGTAAAACCATGGCAAACAATCTGCCTTCATCAGACCAACCAAGGATTAACCAAACCCACCTCAGCGTGGGCCACCACTCAGTTCCTCCTGTTCTAGTAACTCTAGAGGAAAACAAAACAAAACAAAAAACGCCAAGCTCAAGGAAAAGTGAGAAGGAACTCAGTCCTCCCCAGGATATATAATCTACCAAAGCCATCGAAGGGGACAGACACGGATTCTTAAATTTAAAATAACAGAAGATCAAAAGAAAAATCCGACGTGGTTAGCTCAAACTGTGGGGGGGCTATCCTTCACGTCAGTGTGGATTTAACTAACCCTACCACCTAGCTCCACCCCAGCCATCCACTCAAATCATCCCGCTTTGGTTCCATTAATCGTTATTATAAATTACTTGGAGGAGGGGGCTGAAGGGTGGGTCAGTAGATTTGCTGATGACACCAAGATTGGTGGAGTAGTGGATGAGGAGGAGGGCTGTTGTAGGCTGCAAAGAGACATTGATAGGATGTAGAGCTGGGCTGAAAAGTGGCAGATGGAGTTTAACCCAGATAAGTGTGAGGTGATTCATTTTGGTGGAAAAGATTTAAATGCGGATTACAGGGTCAACGGCAGGGTTCTGAGAAATGTGGAGGAACAGAGAGATCTTGGGGTTCATGTCCACAGGTCTCTGAAGGCTGCCACTCAAGTGGATAGAGCCGTGAAGAAGGCTTATAGTGTGTTAGCGTTTATTAACAGGGGGCTTGGTTTAAGAGCCGCGAGGTTATGCTGCAACTATACATGACCTTGGTGAGGCCACATTTGGAGTATTGTGTGCAGTTCTGGTCACCTCATTATAGGAAGGATGTGGAAGCATTGGAAAGGGTGCAAAGGAGATTTACCAGGATGCTGCCTGGTTTGCAGGATAGGTCTTATGAGGAAAGGTTGAGGGAGCTAGGGCTTTGCTCTTTGGAGCGGAGGAGGATGAGAGGCGACTTAATAGAGGTTTATAAGATAATGAGGGGGCTAGATAGAGTGGACGTTCAGAGACTATTTCCTCGGGTGGATGTAGCTGTTACAAGGGGGCATAACTATAAGCTTCAGGGTGGGAGATATAGGAGGGATGTCCGAGGTAGGTTCTTTACTCAGAGAGTGGTTAGGGTGTGGAATGGACTGCCTGCTGTGATAGTGGAGTCGGACACTTTAGCAACTTTCAAGCGGTCATTGGATAGGCACATGGAGCACACCAGAATGACAGGGAGTGGGATAGCTTGATCTTGGTTTCGGACAATGCTCGGCACAACATCAAGGGCCGAAGGGCCTGTTCATGCTGTACTGTTCTATCTTCGATAAATGAGATAAGGGGTGTCAAAAAAGCACCCCCCTCTCATAACCCACAAGGATTATAACACATGATGACAAAAAGGAGTAAAACTGCGAACAGACCACATTTCACATCATCGACTCAATATGGTTTCTGCTGGAACAGGATAACAGACAATACTGGACTTCATGCTCACACCTCGCACACCCTTGCAGGAGGAAGGGTGGCAATAAACAAGGGACAACATACTTAAAATGGGAGCGGCGTCCAGGATTACAGAACAATTTCAGGATAATAGCGCCATATATGTTTCGCGAGAAGGCCAAATCCGAGACAGGGGCCAACGCACACTCCTCAGGACCTGTCAAGGATTCCAACGAACAAAGCACCGTCACTTCCACCCAAGCAACTCACCGCCTAGGCCCCAGCCATGATGGGGGGTGGGGGGGGAATTGACTCGACCCACTCAGCCACCTTCAACCCCTCACAATAAATATCGAGAATAGGATAATATAGGTCAGTGGTGCAGGGGGAGGTGAGGGTGGGGGGTGGGGTTCACAATCCTCTTCCCCACATCCCTAGCCTGATACTTATTGAGTCTGAGTCATTCCGTTTATTCCTACCCCACACAATGCCAAAAGCTTTGAGAATGTCTTACATGAGCCTTCGTTTCTCCAGTGTAATTAATCCCAGCTCCCTTTCCTCTCCGTTTGTAGTTCAAGTATACCTCCCTTATCAGCCCTAAGTATTCCTTTGCATTCTGGCAGTCCTCACGACAGAATGGTGAGCAGAAGCGTGCAAAAGTACTGCAGATAAAGTTGAAACAGTGCTGGATACAAACTTAATTTTAGCCATGGGGCAGACATTCTACAGCAACAACAGAAAATACTGGACAATCTCAGCAGGTCTGACAGCCTCTGTGGAATGGAAAGGGAGCTAATGTTTCTAGTCTGGATGACTCCTTGTCAAAGCCCATTCTACATGTTTGGTCATTCACGTAAAGGTCCTGGTGAATTGCTTGACCAAAACTGTTGACCAGAGAGATTTTTCCCAGCTTGTGTACTCATTCCAGGCAAAGAGAAAACATTATGAAGTGCATGACAAGTCTTGCCATTCTATGCTGTTTCAAAGCGATACAATGCAAGGTAATATAAGCTGCACAGTTCATTAGCTTTCGCAAACAGAGCAATTAGTACAGTGCGGTAACTCACAGAAAATTGTCCACATAAAATTAGAACCGTTATTTATTTTCAATCACTGCACACAATCTCTCATTCAGTTCGGCTTTCAACGTCACAGGTTATTGTTTGTCATGCACAATTTTGTAGATGTGATCGCCAGGGAAGATGTATCCTGTCTGACTCTTGACTGGACTGGCAATTCATATCACAGGCCTGCACAAAATGATATTTTACTCATGAATGATTAATTGCCAGTTTGAGTTTCAGGAATATTACCTGCTAGCTGTATTTACACATTAATACATACAAATAAATGTATGTATTCTCCGTTTATTTCACCCATAGTGTCCAAAGATAAGCAGCTAAGGTGGGGTTAGGGTGATAGGGCGAGGGAGTGGGCCTAGGCAAGGGGCTCTTTGAGAGAGTCGGTGCAGACTCGATGGGCTGAATGGCCTCCTTCTGCACTGCAGGAGTTCCATTCCCTTCTAGCAGTCATAATGAGTTGGATTCTACAATTTTGAGGCTATGTCCTGACGCCGGAGTGGGAATGGTGGCCGTTTACGACCCAACATTCGGCGCAAAACAACAACGAATCCTCCGTTTGGCTGGGGGCTAGCAGCTGAGCATCGTAGAGTACCCGGCTCTAGCTGCGGATACGGCCCGGACAATTGCCCGGTCCGTGGCCGCGCATGCGCACAGCAGAGGCCTGCAGCGGCCGCGCCGTGCAACATGGCGACGGCCGCGTGTGGACCTGGCCTGCAAAATAGTGCCCCCCCTTTGGCAGGCTCATGAGCCCTGGACCACCCCCCAACAAAGGCCCCCTGCCCGTGGATCGACCCTCCCCCGACTGCGGCGGCGCCAGACTAAGTCTGCAGTCACCACGCCGCGTTCCCGATGGATGATAGCACACGCGACCGATGACGTCGGTCGGACAGGGGCGGAGCATCAGGGGGTGGGCCTCAGGCAACGTCCTGAGGCCATCGATACAGCGTGCGCGGTACTCCTAGAGTGCGCTGCTTTGGAGGGGATGGAGCATCGCGAAGGCGGCAGTAATCCCGATTTTGTCCGAAATGGGAATTCGCCGCCGATCGCCGAACGCGATTTCGGCATCGGCGACCGGGGAATCGCACCAATGTTTCAGACATCAGACTGATTCATTGGGTTTAGAAGTGAGAGAGGATTGAATATCTGTTGTGAAATAATTTTGAAAACGTTTTGTTAAAATTCTACCGAGAAACATGGAAGCAAGTTTTTTTAAACTATCTTCATGAAAAGTAATTAATCAATTACAATTGCTGAAAACATAATCCTATCATATAAATCGTTGCAGTCATTTGAAATTTGGCATTCTTGCATTTGTCCTGATGGATGCAAGACAAAAATCTTCGGCGTCGTGTCTGTCTTTTCAGCAATATTCAGGTTCTGTGTTACCAAGCAACTAATTAATGTTTTTGAACGGACCACAGCTAGATAAATAAACAGAAATCACGATTGCCGAGACAAGTCTTCATAACGTATAATCATTGTCTTAATATCTCATAAAGCAGATGCTTTAATCACTTAGTTTTTCATTTAAAAATAAAATATTTATGTTTCCATTTCTTTGCCAGTCCCACAATGCTCCAGGATTGTTGCAATGCTCCATCTCTGGCTTTTTGTACATTATCCCAAGCATTTTGGCCTCTTCCCCTCCCCTCACCTCACCTCACCCCCGACCCCATCCTCACTGCATAAACTTCCATACTTCCAGTCATCAAAGCCCCAATTTGTGGAACTTATTCACTGACCCTCTCCATCTCTTCACTTCTCCCTCCCACCTCGAAGGCTCGGAGTTTCAGTTATCTCTTATTCAGCTTTAGATGCCCATCCTCGAATCTCTCTGATTGGCTTTCTACCCAATGTTTGCTTGATTATGCTCCTGTGACATATCTTGGATGTTTTGCGACATCAAAGATGGGATGGCAATGAAGGTTTGTGGTGATTGTCCCTTTCAGGGCATCAGAGCAGAGTAATGGTCACCTGACCTGGTTGAGCAATTGGGAAATCACCGCGGGGGAGGAACTCTCTTAAGACGGAGGCATTACAGAACTACCTGCGGACATGCTGCTGCTCTAGTAGATCAATGTAAATAAATCCTTTGTTGTTCACTAATGAAGTCTTCAAGTGCATCATTACAAGGTTGCTATGGTTTTATTTAACCAATGTATAATAGGCTGGCCGATGAAAGGGGGTGGTAGATGGATGCTAAAGTCTGTGACTTGCGTCTGTTGGTCTCTTGCATGTGAACCCAGGTGACTGTCCATGGCACTTAAGGGCCATGTTTTTTTAATCATTTTTTTTATGCAGAATGAGAAATGGATAATGAGGAGGAGAAATTTAACTCAGGCATAACCACGTTTCTGGCAAAGAAAAAAGGAAAATAGGGACACAAATTTGCAGTTTTGGCTTCCAGTACTTCATTAGCTGAGCAATTGCTCTGGAACCTATATTGCAAGAGGGTGTAATTCAGGTGTCCAGGGCACATGCCTGAAACAGACGATGGGTGCTGTGTATTCATTATCCAGGGCCTGATGACAGTTGTAGGATTCGGATGCAAAATCTGGACCCAAATAGGTTCAAGTTTGAGCTCAAGTTGTATCGGGCACCTTAACCAGTGGTTCTTAAAAGATCTTTTCAAAAGCTGAATTGTTCTGAAATTAGGAGGGGGGGGGGAGTAGTGTGACTCCAGACTCCACAAGAATACCATGGGCTTATTTAGGCCGGGCCCACCTCGCTCGGATCCTCTTTCATTCCTGGACACATCTCGATGTTGGGGGTCAGGAAGTTGGTGAGACGTGCAGGGAGCTGCATCGAGATGTCTCCCTGGCCACAGCAGGTTACCAACTTGTTCAAGTGAATCCCAGTGCCAAATTTAGCTCGGGTTTCTCATGGACAGGATGGCCACACATTCAATGGCCCCACCCATTTTGTGTCATGATATGCAAACATGCAGCTAATGAATAGGACATGACCAATGAGCAGTCAGGACACTCAGGGGTGGTATCTCACGATAAAAGGGATGAGGCACTCACACCCCACCTCTTTCCACAGACGTGGCTTAGAGCAAGGCTGGTTCAGTTAGACTGAGTTACTACATTTAGATTAGCAGAGAGTCAAACTCATTGAGAACTGTGTTAATAGTTCAATAAAACACATTGAACTCACTTCAAAGACTGGAGCATCTTTTACTCAAAACTGCATCAAGTGGCAGCTTATTCCAAATTACATAACACAACATGATACCAGGAGTCTGTTCAATCTAGTTAGTTCAACTCAGCAAGATCCGTGACGACCAGCGAATGTATACCGGCACATTGGAAAAGATTCAGGCTCCTCACCAGCTCAGGACCTCCGGCAATCTCAGTGCCAACTGGCGGACATTCAAGCAGAAATTTCAGCTTTACGTCGAAGCATCAGACCTCAATGGTGCATCTGATGCACGGAAGATAGCTCTTTTCCTCACCACAGCGGGTGATCACGCCTTGGAAATATTCAGCTCCTTTCACTTCGCCGAAGACCAGGACAAGTCAAAGTTTCAGACCATCCTGGACAAGTTTGACAGCCACTGTGAGGTGGACACCAACAAAATCTTCGAGCGCTACATATTCAAGCAGCAATTGCAAGGTAAAGACGAATCCTTCACCTCATATTTAACTAACCTTAGACTGCTAGCGTAATCCTGCAACTTCGGTGATATCACTGACGCCATGATCAGAGACCAAATCGGTTTTGGAGTTCACTCTGATCCTCTGAGAGAGCAGTTACTGAAGATCAAACATATGACCCTGCCAGTCGCGATTGAAACATGCACAGTGCATCAGCACGCTAAAAATCGCTATTCCCAGTACAAAATGGCAGAAAATAATAGACTAGTCTCCCATGAGGCAGAGAGTGTGCAGGCCATCTCCCAGATGCAGCGCCTCAACATTGACGAAAGCGGCCATTTTGCGCACTCTTCCCGGGGCCCGACGCATGCGCGATGTGAACGGGATAACGAAGTGGCCGAAACCCGCACTGCGCAGGTGCAGACGTCTGAGAACCGCACTGCACATGTGCAACGACGCACGGAGCATCAGGACGCCGACGTCATGACATGTTCGAACTGTGGCACCGCCCATTTAAAGAAACACTGCCCTGCAAGAGGCAGACACTGTTTAAACTGCGGGAAGCCAGGCCCCTTTGCAGCCCTGTGCAGATCTGCACCACCAGTCAGGAGCCAGCTCTCCCAATTCCGACGACGGCTCATCTGGAGTGTGCAACAACGCCTATAGGACTCTGATCCCGGCAGTGCAACGGATCCAGATGATGAATGCCTGGACAACGCCTACCGTGTGGGCATTATTACAACGTGTGAATATGCCACACCAGACTCATCGCAAGTCCAATCATCCTAGCTGTGGATTTTGAGGACGAATGGCGAGCAGTGATGAAGGTCAACCACTGCCCCATCCAGTTCAAGCTGGACACAGGTGCCTCTGCCAACTTCCTCTCACAGGCAGACTTCAGACGCGTTAAGAAGCCCCGATGGTCCTTCCAGCTGCCTGCAAGCTCCTGGATTAAAACGGGAATGCTATCACAGCACTGGGAATCTGTATCCAACCGACATACACAAGCACGGTTATGCTTTGAAATTGTTAAGCCGGACAGGGCATCCCTAATAGGTACGCACGCCTGAAAGCAGCTGAACCTCATTCATAAGGGTTGACACCACGACATCCTCCCATGTGGATCTTCAGGCCGGCATCGACGACATCCTTGCCCAGTATCCAGATGTGTTCAATGGGATGGGCATGCTGCCGTATCAATACAAGATTCTGCTATGACCTGATGCCAAGCCAATGGTCCACGCACCACGGCATGTCCCTGCTCCACTGAGAGAGCGCCTGAAGGCACAGCTCAAGGATCTTCAGCAAAAATGCATCATATCCAAGGTCACCGAACCGACTGACTGGGTCAGCTCGATGGTGTGCGTAAAGAAGCCTTCGGGGGACCTGCGCATCTGCATTGATCCCAAGGATCTCAATAAGAATATCATGCGTGAACACTACCCCATCCCGAAGCGGGAGGAACTCATGAGTGAGATGGCACATGTGCGCTTCTTCACCAAAGTGGATGCATCACAGGGATTTTGGCAAATCCAGCTGGAAGAGTCCAGCAGAAGACTCTGCACCTTCAACACGCCTTTTGGCAGATACTGCTACAATCGCATGCCATTTGGCATCATCTCGGCATCGGAGACATTCCATCGCATCATGGAGCAGATGATGGAAGGCACTGAAGGGGTTCGTGTGTACGTGGACGACATCATCATATGGTCCATGACCCCTGAAGAACATGTATCCCATCCCCAGAAGGTATTCTGTCGTGTACATGCCAACGGCCTAAAGTAAAACAGGTCCAAATGTTGTTTTGGCATATCGATGCTCAAGTTCCTAGGCAACCAGATCTCACAGCATGGTGTGCGCCCGGACACAGACAAAATCAAGGCCATCGAGGCGATGAAGGTCCCCGAGGACAAAAAGGCAGTGCTGCGCTTCTTGGGTATGGTCAATTTTCTGGGCAAGTCATTCCAAACATGGCCACACACACCATGGCCCTACACAACCTGGTGAAAATTTCAACTGCCTTTGAATGGAAGGCGGCACACCAGACAGAGTGGTTGGAGCTGAAAGCCAAGCTCACCACTGCATCAGTCCTGGCATTCTTCGACCAGGATCGGGAGACAAAGATATCCACAGATGCGAGTCAGGAATGGCATCGGTGCGGTTTTGCTTCAACGAGGTGACACATCATCCTGGGCACCAGTAGCCATCAAGGGCAATGACGGCCACTGAAACCAGATATGCACAGATTGAGAAGGAGTGCTTGGGTCTTCTCACCGGCATCCTCAAATTTCATGATTATGTTTACGGCCTCCCGACATTCACTGTTGAGACGGATCATAGGCCTCTGGCACACATGATGGATGAGCTGAACGACATGACACCTCGGTTGCAGAGAATCCTGCTTAAACTTAGGAGGTATAACTTCAACTTGGTGTACACACCTGACAAGTGTCATAATATACACCAGTATATCATGGTGCAGATACACACACACTGATGGATACACAGCAAGACCAATCAACACACAACACCGCAGCCAATCACCAGTTAGAGCACACGCACTATAAAGACAGAGGGCATCAGTTTTCCCGTTCATTCGGGATGCAGCCTCTCAGAAGGACAGAGCTTACACCTTACAGCACAGATCTTCACCATGTGCTGAGTGCATAGCCTGGTTAGGATAGGCATAGGTTTTAATCAAACATCGTGTTAACCCACAGTGAAAGTATGTTCAACAGTTTCTAGCTTAATAAAATAGTGTTGTACTATTTTAAGTGTTGGTGGCCTGTATGTGTTCCACGGATCCAGAGCACCCAACACATCAACAAGGAGCTCATCATCGTTGATACATTGTCCCGCTCCGTCACCTCGCCCAGTGAGCCACTGGAGATCATCCAGCACATCGAATCGTAGGTGCAGCTGTGTGCTAGCACTCTCCCAGCGACAGATGAGAAGGTAGTTCTCCTCCGTGATGAGACAGCCAAAGACCCCTCTTGCAGCGCGTCATCCACAACCTCACCAATGGCTGGCAGAAAGGGCAGTGCCCACAATTTTACAATGTGAAGGATGACCTGATGGTGATCGATGGTATCCTCCTCAAGCTGGACAGGGTTGTCATTCCACTCAGTCTCCAGAGCTGCGCCAGATTCATGAGGGACACCTGGGGTCGAGAAGTGCAGACACAGAGCCCAGCAAGCTGATTACTGGCCCGGCATCAGCCAGGACATCACGAACATGGTCCTGAACTGTGCTACCTGTCAGCGGTTCCAACAAGCGCAGAGCAAGGAGATGCTCCAACAGCATGACATAGTGACCTTTCCGTGGTCCAAGGTTGGCATCGACCTCTTTCATGCGAATGGTCGCCACTACGTATTCATCATCGACTATTTCTCGAATTACCCTGAGGTGCTGAAGCTCCCGGACCTCACCTCTCGGACCGTCATCAAAGCCTGTAAGGAAACATTCTCAAGGCATGGCATCCCAATCACCGTCATGAGTGACAATGGCCCGTGCTTTAGCAGTCGGGAATGGTCCACATTTGCCAGGTCATACAATTTCCAGCATGTCACCTCCAGTCCGAACTATCTTCAGTCCAATGGAAAAGTCGAGAAAGGGGTGCACATTGTGAAACAGCTCATCTGCAAGGCTGCGGACTCTGCTTCCGACATACACCTTGCACTGCTCGCGTACAGGGCGACTCCGTTGTTCATTGTCACCGGCTCAACTCCTGATGAACAGGGATCTGCAGACGACGCTTCAAGCCACACACCTGCCCAACCTGGATCACCTCCCAGTGCTGCAGAAAATGCAGCAGTTCAGAGACCGCCAAAAGCCGGGCTATGATGTCCATGCCACTGATCTGGCCGTGCTATCACCGGCAGACAATGTCAGGATCAAGATACCAGATGGTGGGTGGTCTGCCCCGGCTGTCGTTGTTCGACAGGCCGCGCCCCGCTCTTATGTTGTACGGATGGCTGATGGCTCCATCGAGCGAAGGAATCGACGGGCACTGTGCAAAGTTGCCTGCCCACAACCACTTTCTCCTCCATTTCCATATGTTGAATTTCCACCTCCTGATACCTTGCAACACGAGGCCACCAGTCAGGCTTCCAACCCGCCTGTCAAGGCGCCGTCGTCCCCTCCGCCACCTCTCCGGCGGTCGACCAGGATCAGACGCAAGCCTCAGAGACTGGACTTGTGAACATTTGTTTTGTTTGCTCTGTTCTGTTGTCCTCCGTCAGTCACGTTAGACAGACTCATTCACATGTAAATACGTTCACTTACACCAACAAAACATAAAAAAGGGGAGATGTCATGATATGCAAACATGCATTTAATGAACACATAGAATAGGACATGACCAATGAGCAGTCAGGACATTCAGGGGTGGTATCTCACTATAAAAGGGATGAGGCACTCACACCCCGCCCCTTTCCACAGACCAACATCTACAGAGTGAGACAGGGGGCGCGATTCTCCGATCCCCCGCCGGGTCGGAGAATTGCCGGTGGCTGGCGTGAATCTCGCCCCCGCCGTGTCCCGAATTCTCCAATCCCCCGCCGGGTCGGAGAATTCGGGACACGGCGGGGAGGGGAGAATCCCGGCCAGGGTGTATCCTCAGCATCACACCCCAGCACGTGGCTTAGAGCAAGGCTGGTTCAGTTCGACTGAGTTACTACATTTAGATTAGCAGAGAGTCAAACTCATTGAGAACTGTGTTAATAGTTCAATAAAACACATTGAACTCACTTCAAAGTCTGGAGCATCTTTTACTCAAAAACTGCATCAAGTGGCAGCTTGTGTTATTCCAAATTACATAACACATTTTGTGCCAGTGAATTTCTCCCCTGAACAATGTTAAAATGAACCAATTCCAGAACAGCACTCAACATAGCTTTACGTTCTGTGCCATGTTGATACTTAGCTTTCCGACAGAAGAGGATGTAATCTTTCTCCCCAGAGAAACGAGCAATAACTGAGCTTGACTCTGCTTGTTATCCGTTTCAGCCATTGCTATTACAAATACAAGTTTCAAATTTTGCAACCTCTTTTAATCCACAGGAAGGGAATGATAGGACACAGATCATAAGGCAGACCCAAAACATGATCGCTTGATTGTGTGAGCTGAGACCATATAATCAGTAGCCAGAAATCGCAAGCAGCGACTGAAACTCTCAGTAGCAGACAGCAATGGTGAGGATCGCTGCAGCCTCAATGCAAGATGACGACGGCGTGTACTGACCCAAACCTTCCAGTCTAGAAATAAATCTGATTGGCCAAACTGAAAAGCGTCTGCCTCCAAGCATTCCTAGTGTGCTATGACCAGTTGAACTCTCAAAGAAATAAAGGAGCCCAGCTGGTATCTGTCAACACTGGAACTGTAAAAGCCCCCCTGTTACAATTTTACAGGATTCAGCGTGGTTTGAAATAAATAGGCATTCGTGTAATAATTGGTCTAAACTTCACAACTGGTCTTATGATTTTTATTAAAACTCAGGAGGCCCAAGAAGATAAGTTTCTATGAGATCCCCCCTCACTCTTCTAAACTCCAATGATTAGAATCATAACCGACTTAGTCTCTCCTCCTATGACAGACCCGCCATCCCAGGAATCAGCCTGGTAACCTTTGCTCCACATTGTGCCAAACTCAACAGCAGAAGCCCTCGGGGACCAGAAGAGCGACAGCAAGAGGCTACAGTAAATGAGGATCCTTGTAAGTCTGGAGGACCATGAGAGCTCCTCAAGCTCCACGAATGTCCCAACCCCAGCCGGACAGGTCAACAACTTGCATTGTGTTCACTGCCTATCTCAACATAACTCGATCCACCCAGAAGTAGGCCCCATGGAAGCACTGTCACTTCGACAGAGTTAAGATTTTGGAACATGGTTCATCATTTTCACCTTGCTTCAGGTGGGAGAACCAAAAATTCATCTTTAGATCTTAATTTCACCAAATATGGGCCGAGATTCTTCGATATCCCGGCCAAATGTTGACGCCGGCATCAAAACCAGCGCAGGCGATACAGGCGTCAACGGGCCCAGTCATTCCCCCCTTCCTCAGGGGCTAGAACGATGCCGGAGTGCTGTGCGCTGCTCCGGTGCCGAAAGCCGGGACGACACGGCCGGCGCGGGTCCGCGCATGCATGCCATGGCCGTCTCCGCGCTGGGCCCCGGGCACCATGGCGGAGCTCTACAGGCGCCTGGCGTGGAGAAACACAGCCCCCCCCCCCCGGAATTAGCCCGCCAATCGGTAGCCCCCGATCGTGGAGGCCCCCCCGCCCGGAGTCGGATCCCCCCCACCAGTACGGCCCCCACAGCCAGAACTCCGAGGTCTCGCCGAGTGGGACCATACGTAAACCACGCCAGCGGGACTCGGCAGAAATCGGCGGACACTCGGCCCGTCGACCGCGGAGAATCACGGCCCCCGACTGGCCGGGCGGCGACCGCGTGGGCGCGATTGCCGGCGATTCTCCAGTCGTCGGAGAATCAGCGGCCCGCCGACGGGGATTCTCGCGCCCCCTCCTCCCGGCGATTCTCCGACCTGCTGCGGAATCGGAGAATCCCGGCCATGGTCTATGGACTTTAAATTGACATGAAGAGTGGCAATAGACCTTTCATTTCTAATCTGTAAATTGAGGGAACCTACACTTTGCAACACATTGCAATAGTCCAAATACTGGAATTATCATAATTGTGCAATCATTTTATTATTTTATACTTTCATTTTTATTTTAATGATTGCCTAGAATTGTTATGAATGATAGTTACTTATTTTATTGGCATTGTCATCACAATTTGCCAGTTAATGATTTTCCAATAAACCAATTAACTATCTAAAATGGAAATATCATATTACCTTCATCACAATGTTTTTAACCGTTTGTAAAGTGGGATATATATTAGTTTCTATTTTTCTTGACCTATACCAACCAGCATTTATATAATGCACAAAAGAAAAATCCCAAATCACGGTGCGTCGCAGAAACTTACACTGAGCCAAGAAACGAGACCGGGAGGAGTGACCATCCATGCTGGTTAGTTGGATGGAAAGCTTCTACCCATTTTTTTCCCTCATTGCAATGGAAGTCATTTTTGTTCGCCTGGATCATTCCAATTAAGAAAATCTATCTGGAGATTCCTGAGACCTTGCGCCAGCAGTGTAAGTGAGAATTCGCTATTGTCAGTCCGGATGAAATGATCAATCGAACACCAAGTCACTTCAACGTACGTTTATTCACGGCCGGGGCTGCACCACTGTACTTCGGGGGAGTACAGCAGCAAGCCAATATCAGTACATTTGACAGTAGCTTATAAACAATATATGACACTGTTCCTTTTCTGAGGACAGCCCCCTTAGAGGAGACCCAAATTACCACATTCTGTTGCTCTCAGCTGAGTTATTATTATCTTTAGAATGAGGAACACATTCCCAACTGCATCCTGTTATTGCAGACTGTCTAGTGCAAAAGCAGAAGCGATTCATCTCGAAGGTCACGTACACAGTTACAAAGCTTTGACATTCCAGTTTACACAAAGCTCTATTTGACATTCCATTTCCCATCAAGGTCTATTCTATCTTGATTTGACATCCTATTTCCCATTAAGCTTTGATTCTATGTTGAGCCAAACTGTCATAGGTATCGCCAAGTCCTCTTGTCCCAAATACCAGGAATAGGATTATCTGCATTGCTGGGCGAGGCCATTGGCAAAGGAATAACGATTGGTCAGGTCACCGGAGAGAATGCCTCAGCCCCATTGCAAATACTTTCACCTTTCAGAAGGTCGCGGCTTCAGGTCATACTCCAGGGGCTTGAGAACAAAATCGGAGAGTAGACATTCGTGGCGTGCTGAGGGTGCACTGACCAAAGCATTGTCCACCAGTTGGGACATTAAACTGAGGCCATGTAAAAAGATTTTCACACCATTATTTGAAATGGAGCTGAGCAACAGCTACCCCTTTACCAAGACCACTAAAAGCCAATGATCTGATCGTTATCAGCTTGACAGTTCTCACAATAGTGGCTGCCCTTCAAAGATACTTCAGTTGTCTGTAAATCACAGTGAGACACCCTGAAGTCATGTAAGGCACTACTCAAGTGTGACAAAAACAGCAAGTTCCGGAAATACTCAGCTGGTTGGGTGGCACAGTAACACAGTGGTTCGCACTTTTGTTTCACAGCTCCAGGGTCCCAGGTTCGATTCCCGGCTTGGGTCACTGTCTGCGCAGAGTCCACACATTCTCCCCGCGTCTGCATGGGTTTCCTCTGGGTGCTCCGGTTTCCTCCCACAGTCCAAAGATGTGCAGGTCAGGTGGATTGGCCATGCTAAATTGCCCTTAGTGTCCAAAGGAAAGGTTAGATGGGGTTACGGGGATAGTGAAGGTGTGGGTTTAAGTAGGGTGCTCTTTACAAGGGCTGGTGAAGACTCGACGGGCCAAATGCCTCCTTCTGCAGTGTAAATTCTATGATTCTAGGTTTGGCAACATCCAAACCTAGGGCAGCACGGTAGCACACGTGGCTAGGGTCACAGCGCCAGGGTCCCAGGTTCGATTCCCAGCTGGGTCACTGTCTGTGCGGAGTCTGCACGTTCTCCCCGTGTCTGCGTGGGTTTCCTCCGGGTGCTCCGGTTTCCTCTCACAATCCAAAGATGTGCGGGTTAGGAGGATTGGCCATCCTAAATTGCCCTTAGTGTCCAAAAAGGTTAGGAGGAATTATTGGGTTATGAGGGCTTAAGTGGGCCGGTGCAGACTCAATGGGCCAAATGGCCTCCTTCTGCACAGTATGCTCGTGGGCAGAGAAACAGAGTTAACGTTTTGGGTCCAATATGACTTTTCTTTGGAACCAGAAGTCAGATTTGAGGGCAAGCTCTTTCTTTTGACCTTCCTGGAACTAAGCTGCTAACGCTCAGATGGAGCAGGGCTCCCTGCAGGCTCGAATGGCAAATTATTATTTTTAAACTGCTTCAGCTATTACCGGAGCTTCTCCAACCAACGAAGGTAATAAAAAAATAATTCCAAAAGAGATTTTTGTTGTTTCTTAACACTTGGTCTTTTTTTTTAAAGTGTTGGCCAATAGACCAGTGGCTGTGGTTACATATAAGCTCGTAAAAACCATGGACCATTTTATGAATTCGATTCAAAGTTCTGGGATTAACAGAATAAATGAAATGGATCAACACGCTATGCACAGGGGGGGACAAAATAATTGACCTGACGAATGTGATCCGACTAAGCAGCTTCGGATAGATTTTCAGTGGACCATATCTGCCTTTGTTAGAAGCTGTGAAGGGTTTTGTTGTTGTTGATCAATTATGCACTGCATTTCTATTTTCTGGCACTGTCAATCAATTAAAAATACGTCGACATCTGCTTTGCAATCTGTTTGCCCCCGGCAAACTGTGGTATGGAAATAATTCGTGTGCACTAATTGAACTGTTCAAATTCTTTCCGCTACACCACTTTTCGAAGTACCGTGGGTCAGTTGAAGGATATCAGGCACAAAGCAATAATTACAGATATATCTAGAGACAGTAATGTATATAACATCTGCTACTATTGCATTCCTTCATCTAATTTAGAGTAAAACGACAACTACGCAATAAATACCTTGAAAAAAAATAGAATAGGAAATATCAGCTTTTGCGCATTCTGTGCCTAGCACATGCTGTGTGTTTTGCCAAGAATTCTGTTGATATATTTGGGAATATTGACAGGGAGAAGGTATGCTGTTCAGTAGTGTGAAGGAGCTGAATTAGTATCAGCAGAGATGTCATTAACCGCTGGCGCTTCTGCAATCCTGACCTTTATTTTTCTCCTACTCACTTCATCTCAGTAACTCCTTTCAGCTTGTTCAGCCAGCAGTGGTGCTGTTAGGACAGCCTGGGCTAATAGCATGGACAATTCCCCTTGACCCAGAGTCGCAACACAATTGAATTAACCAATAATTCTCAGAGAATCTCTTGGCTGTCCAATAATTACAGTCACCGGGTTTGTAAGTTTAAACAAAATTACTTTTTATTTATAACAAGAACTATAATGAAATATGCAACAAATACAACTGGTGAACTATTATCTAATCCCCCAGTTTAATGGGTCCCCGCCCTCTACACACACACACACAGACAAACACAAGAGGGGAGGAGAGGGGTGAAATAATAAGTAAAAGAAAAAATAATCTTTGTTTAAAATGGATGTCTTTCAACAGACCTTCCTTCAAAGTAAACTTTCAGTAAGCTCCCACAGTCCAAAAATGTGCAGATAAGGTGGATTGGCCGTGCTAAATTTCCCCTCAGTGTCCAAAGGTTGGGTGGGGTTAAGGGGGATTAGGCCTATGCCGGGTGCTCTTTCAGAGGGTCAGCGCAGTCCAAGGGATTCTAAAAAGAAAAGATCCAGGTCTCGGGTTTCTGCCTCAATGGTTTCACTGTAGATTCACTCATTCAGGTTCTCTGAGGTTCATCAACTCACAGCCTTCGGAGAGAGAGAGTGAGAGGGAGAGAGAGAGAGAGAGAGGGAGAGGGAGAGAGGCAGAAGCAGAGTGGGAAAAGGAGAGCTGGAGAAGGGAGAGAGGGAGCAGACCCTTGTCCCTGTGTGTCCAAGTCTTAAATCTGCTTTCCTTGGGTCTCTGGCAATCGTCCCCCTCTGGCAGGATCCAATCACCGCCTGTTACCGGGCAGAATATGACTTTTGGCCAATTCATTGGCCATCAGCCAACCAATCGAACCGAGTCCCTCCCCACCTCCCAGGAACCACAAGTCTGGCTTCTGCTGTCCAAAGCTAGCAGCACCATGTTGCAACCTCTTGAGGTCCCCATTCTCTCTGCTGCTTGACTTAAAGACACATGTTCATTAAGCATCCAGGGACCAAAAATGATAACGGCAAAAATAAGGAAAGGGGAAATAAGAGAATCAAAAGGAAAGGCCCCTGACCCTGCATACATGAGAATATTCAAATAAATGAGCTGCAAGGGGTGGGATAAATACTGATTGCAGTCTTGATTTCTGAATATGGGACAAGGGCATTCGCCAAGCCAGCACTTGTTACCCATCCCTGACACGCTTTGAACTGAACATTTCAAAGTGCAGTCAAGAGTCACATGTAGGCCAGGCTGGGGGAAGGTTGGCAGATTTCCTCCCCTAAAGGACAGTAGCGAACTGGATGGGTCTTCAGCTTTATTTATCAAATTTAAATTCCACCAGTTCCGTGTCATTGCCACTAAGGCAAAATCCTCTCCCCCTTTTTAATTTGATTGCGGAAAATGATAGTTCGATCACACGTCGGCAACAAATGAGGAACATGAAGCACGCACTTTTATTTCACCTGAAGTTCAATCTCCGAAATATAGCACGTTTAGCAAAATGGAGAAAATGGCATTGTTTTTCAGCTTACCTAAAGGCATGATTGTTAAATCATTCCAAATTAGGAGAGCGTAGCCTGGATGTGACTGACAATAATATCAGGAGATAAATACTGTTGAGATAGCTCTTTCTATCTGCCGGTGAACAATACTTTTTTTCTCTGATGGGAAATTTCATCAAGGATTTTTTTTTAATAGCTAGAGTTAGCCTTGAATTGCCCCCCCCCCCCCGCCCCCCCTCCCCCCCCCCCCCCCCTCCCCACCCTCCCCCGCATTGCCAGGATTTAAAATGGTGGAATCACAGATGGTGTTTCTACGGGGAAGTGTCAAATAGACGGAGAAACAAATTAAGTCAAAATTGTTTCATCGGAAGAGTTTATTTGAATTGTTAATTAGTGTAGATTGGCAGTAACAGTGAGGAGTTTATCCATTTTGGTGTCTGAGTCACTCATTAACACTTCAGCAGGCATGAAGTTTGTTCAAGTTGCAGAATGTTTGTCTGCTTAAAAAGAAACAAGTAGTGCACATGGTATGTAGGTAAATACTTAAAATAAAAGCAATGTCCTTGGGCACAAGCAAAATACTGTGGATGCTGATCATGCCTTTTGATGAGGCACTTTACAGCCTTCAGGACCCAACATTGAGTACAGGAATTTCAGATTACTTTCTCTTCTCCCATAATCTTGTTGCTTTTGGTAATTGTTCATAATGTTTCCACAGCACCTCCTCTAGACATATTGGATGAAATATAATGTCCTTCCCCTTGCTCAATTTGTTGATGGGGGACATTTAATCAGGTAGAAGAGTGGTGGGTTTCGATCCCACCTTCGTTCCGCCTTCACCTCAATTCTATCCATGACGGGAAGGCCTGTGGACATCAATCCCACTCCATCCCCAATTCAGGCCCTTAAGTTGCCTATTAATGCCCAATAAGGGCCTCATCCCACAGCTGCTGTATTAACCCAGCAATGGGTGACGGGCTCGCCATGGGCGGACGGGGTCGCAATGTGGGGAGACCATAGGACCATAAGACGGAGCAGCAGAAGTAGGTAATTCAACCCGAAGAGTCTGCTACACCATTCATGACAACATGACTGATCTGATCTACTCCTGAAGCCTTGCCACTGTAAAGGTTCCTCCTGTTTGTTTCCTTTAGTTCCCCCTTTCTTTTATTTTTGCTATTACAATTTTGATCTATGGATGAATAGTGGACCTGTGACTTTAATGCAGCCTGTATTGTTTAAGGCAAGACACTTATAGGTGATCTGTGCCTTCAAATTCAAGTAGAAGGTTGTAGCAGCAGGAGACATCAGTGATGACTTGGATTGATTGATGTGGCTGGTAGCCAATGAATGGGTCCCGGAGACTGTGCTCTGCCTGGTAACAGGGGGTGATTAAATATTTCCTCACTGGAATGCAATGAGGTTGCATTGTACTTTCACGGCCAATTCTGCAGGCTGGTTGGAGGAATCTACCCAACTCCCTCCAGAAATATCCAGTGAATTCTCACCAAAAGACCACCGTGAGAACTCTTTTGCACCCTCCACTGTCTCGCCTGGAGATCATAGAATTTACAGTGCGGAAGGAGGCCATTCGGCCCATCGAATCTGTACCGTCCCTTAGAAAGAGCACCCTACTTAAGCTCACGCCTCCACCCTATCCCTGTAACCCAGTAACCCCACCTAATCATTTGAACACAAAGGGGTAATTTATCATGGCCAATCCACTTAATGCACAACTTTGGATTGTGGGAGGAAACCGGAGCAGCCGGAGGAAGCCCACGCAGACACGGGGAGAAAGTGCAAACACCACACAGACAGTCACCCAAGGCCGGAATTGAACTCGGGACCCTGGAGCTGTGAGGCAGCAGTGCTAACCACGGTACCGCCTTGCCGCCCATCCCAGAATATTGCTCAGCCATTCCTGCCCATTCCCTCCCCTACCTCAACGTCTCTGCAAAGGCAACAATATCACAATCTCACATGTCAATCCACACCTTAGGTCTTACCTAAATTTTCCTGGCATTAAACTGGAGGCCAGCCAACCTTGCCTCATTCCCTTGGAACTCACCATAGCTGAACTCCCTCTGTCTTCCTTTATTATAGTATGCTGTGTCCCGATTGTACTAACGCTCTGTGTCCCCTCCCCCTGCCAAACTAGTTTAAACTTCTCCCAACAGCAAGAGCAAAGCCACTTGCAAGGATGTTGGTCCCATGCTGGTCTAGGTCCCACTTGTACAAGTTCCATATTCCCCAGAAACGGTCCCAATGATCTAGGAATCTAAAACCTTCCCTCCTGCATAAACTCTTGAACCATGCATTCGTCTGCCCTATTCTCCTACTTCTGAGCTCGCTAGCACTTGGTACCAGGTGGAATCCAGAGATTACTACCTTTGAGGTCCTGCTTTTTAATCTGCTGCCTGGCTCCCAAAATTCTTGAAGCAATTCTCATCCTGCTATCTACTGATTTCATTGTTACCAACGTGCATCACAACCTCTGAATTACCATCCTCCCCCTTTAAGATGCCCTGCAACCATTTAGCAACATCTATGACCCTGGCCCCAGGGAGGCAACACACCATCCATGGGTTACATCTGCTGTCGCAGAAATGTTTGTCTGTTCCCCTAACTAATGTATCCCCAACGACTTATCGCTCCTCCTTCCTTCTTCCGTCCCTCTTGTACAGTCAGGCCACTTGTGGAGCCAGGCTCTGACTGCACTCCCTTGAGGAACAAACACACTCAACAGCCTCCAAAATAGAAATCCAATTTGATAGCGGGACTCCAGGGGACGCCGTCACTACCAGCTTGTTTCTCTTGGACTGCCTGGGGTCAGCCTTCTTTCTTCCAGTCCCTTGAGCTGTGGTGTGACCACCTCACTAAACATGCTTCCCAAATAACACTCTGCCTTGCAGATGCGCTACGGTGTCTCTAGCTGGCACACAAGCTCTGAAATCTGCAGCTCAGGTTTCTGCAGCTGGGAGTACTTCCTGCACATGTGTTCATCAAGGATGCTGGTATTATCCATGACTTCCCACATATGACAGATCACACATTCCACTCAGCGGACCTCACCTGCCATGTCTTAAACTTCAATGCACTTTGTCTTATTTGCTAACTTTTCTCATTACATAGTCTTAAAAAATACTTCATTTACCTTAACTTGGACTCCTTGACAAATTTCTCTTCGACCTACTCATCCTTATAATTACTGGTTATAATTAGTTATGCCAAGTAGAAAATTAAGTTATTTTTTAAATAGCTAGAACTTTTACTTTTCGTTAATATAGCTTTAATTTGGAGAAAACAACTTGCTCACTACTGACCAAGCAGCTATCTCCCTTGTAGCCTCTAATCCTGCAACAGGACAAGGACACTCTTAACCAAGGGCGGCACGGTAGCACAGTGGTTAGCACAGTTGTTTTGCAGTTCCAGGGTTCCAGGTTCGATTCCCGCCTCGGGTCACTGTCTGTGCGGAGTCTGCACGTTCTCCCTGTGTCTGCATGGGTTTCCTTCAGGTGCTCCGGTTTCCTCCCACAGTCCAAAGATGTGCAGGTTTGGTGGATTGGCCACGCCAAATTGCCCTTAATTTCCAAAATGTTTGGTGTCGTTACGGGGATAGGGTGGAGGTGTGGGCTTGGGTGGGGTGCTCTTTCCAAGGACCGGTGCAGACTTGATGGGCCGAATGGCCTCCTTCTGCACTATAAATTCTATGATTCTATGAACCTATGGCTTTCCTGTGATGTCACTACTCACTTTGTTTTCATAATCAACGCGCACCCAGGCACCAGCTCCTCTCTGCTCCCGTGAGTATCTCCTGCAGATCCACCTCTCTATACTAAGGCCAATTTAGCACGGCCAATCCACCTAACGTGCACATCTTTGGGCTGTGGGAGGAAACCGGAGCACCCGGAGGAAACCCACGCAGACACGGGGAACACGTGCAGACTCCGCACAGACAGTGACCCAAGCCGGGAATCGAACCCGGGACCCTGGCGCTGTGAAGCAACAGTACTAACCACTGTGCTACCGTGCTGCCCCACCTCACATGTGACAGACAATTATCATCTCTACCAAGAGAGAATCTAACCATCACCCTTTACCATTTAATGGCATCACCATCACTGAAATTTCCCTCTATCAATATTCAATGACCAGAAGCTGAATTGAATACTGTGGTTACAAGATCAGGTCAGAGGTTAGGAATCCTGCATAGAGTAACTCACCACCTGTCTCCCCAAATCTTGTCCACAATCTACAAAGTACAAGTCAGGAGTGTGATGGAATACACTTGCCTGAATGAGTGCAGCTTCATCAAGACTGAAACGGCTTGACACCATCTGGAACAAAGAATCCTGCTCGATTGGCACCCCTTCCACAAACATTCACTTCACCACCGCCATCACACAGTGGAAGCCATGTGGATCATCTACAAGATGCATTGCAGGAACTCACCAAGGCTCCTGAGGCAGCACCTTCCAAATCCGCGACCACTACCATCTAGAAGGACAAGGGCAGCAGATACCTGGAAACCCCACCACCTGGAGGTTCCCCTCCAAGTCACTCACTATCCTGACTTGGAAATATATCGCCGTTCCTTCACTGTCGTTGGGTCAAAATCCTGGAACTCCCTCCTTAACAGTACAGTGGGAGGACCCACACCACATGGACTGCAGCGCTTCAAGGTGATGGTCGCCCACCACTTTCCCAACAGCTGCTGGGAATGGGCAACAAATGCTGGCCTAACCAACGAAGCCCACGTTTCTTGAATGAATAAAAATAAACAAATAACTGACAAAAAAACCTGAAAAGTGCACTGATAGAACTGTGTTCTCCAGATGGGGGATGGTCTTCACCACGGGTTAAGAAGAATCCCCAAAAGGGCACTTTAAGCAAATTTGTATTAACTCCTAGCTGTGTGTGGGATCTGTGAGAGAGTTGGATGGAGTTCCACCAGGTGAGCACTGGGTCGCACCCTCTCCAAAGACGAACAATGACTTGATTTCCTGTCAACATGGGACACGCGGACGACAGAAATGTGCCTTGAGTTGAACAGCGATCAACCAGCCAAATGCACGAGAGATACCGTCACACTTGCTGACATCAGAACAAGTGTTCGAAAGAGCTGGTGAGCGTGTTCCAGGATCAGATCAAATGTATTTTTGGAACCTTGATGTTTTAGGAAAAGGTTTTTGCAAATTGGGAAGATGTACAATATCAGCACCCGGACCTAATTCAGACCAAAGATGCCTTAACCTCAGGAGATGTCCTCCTGTTAGTTTTACCGATATGCCCATTTATCACACTTCGCATCCACCAATATCATTGTTGCTTTCCACGGTGATGCTGACAGCTCAGTACTGAATGTTAAAGAATTCTGGGCAGTTTTCCGCTGTACATTCACACACATCAGAAGCTGAATCCCAAACTAATTTTATGTCACACTCTTAAAACTGTTCCGAACATTCTATTTTCAGATTTCAGAGGTAGAGGTTACAGTGCCAAACACCTCAAGTCGAAAGTATTGACCTCTTCAGAGCCTTTCCCTGCCTATCCTCAACTTTCAGGCTGGTGTGAGGATTTCCTGGGTGTGGGGGAATCCCAAAAATGATAAGGGCGGTGAGAGCCCCCCCATCGCTCTCTCTTAAGATCTCTCGGCCACATGATCTCCTGGTTTGTTAAAGGTGTTTATTTCACATTGAAAAGAGCTGTTAAGTGCTTTCAATTAATAATATTCCCTAACAGTCAGATGCCAATGATTTGCAGTCTCGTGACAATCTCCCGTTACTGTCATCCCGAACTCCACAGTGATGCAAGTGGACAACAAAGAATTTCCCCCTTGCATTGCTGATGAGAATGGAGCCCCCCAACCCCTTGGAGCACGATAAATGGGGCCTACATTTCCTTGCTGCAGTGAAATGGGCTCTAACAGCTGAGCATGATTCAGTCTTGACACGTTATGTTGCAGAAGGGATTTGCCGTATTTCCGAAGATCAGCAAAGTGTGAGCACAGGCAGAGTGGAACTGTAATAATTGGGACTTTGGCAAGTTAGTATGATCAAATTTCACATTGTCAGATTTATTCGAAAATGGTGATTGAAGTCAAGCATGATCAAATGGGATCAACGTGTAAATTTGATCTTTAAGTCATCTTTGTCTGCAGGAATAGTGCCAGAAGACTGGAGGATAGCAAATGTTGTCCCCTTGTTCAAGAAGGGGAGTAGAGACAACCCCAGTAACTATAGACCAGTAAGCCTTACTTCTGTTGTGGGCAAAATCTTGGAAAGGTTTATCAGAGGTAGGGGGCGAGATTCTCCGAGCCCCCGCCGGGTCGGAGAATCGCCGGGGACTGGCGTGAATTCCGCCCCCGCCGGTTGCCGAATTCTCCGGCACCGGATATTCGGCGGGGGCGGGAATCGCGCCGCGCCGGCTGGCGCCCCCCCCCCCCCCCCCCCCCCGCGCGATTCTCCGGCCCGGATGGGCCGAAGTCCCGCTGCTAAAATGCCTGTCCCGCCGGCGTAGATTAAACCACCTATCTTACCGGTGGGACAAGGCGGCGCGGGTGGGCTCCGGGGTCCTGGGGGGGGGGGGGGTGCGCGGGGCGATCTGGCCCCGGGGGGTGACCCACGGTGGCCTGGCCCGCGATCAGGGCCCAGCGATCCACGGGCGGGCCTGTGCCGTGGGGGCACTCTTTCCCTTCCGCCTTCGCCACGGTCTCCACCACGGCGGAGGCGGAAGAGACTCCCTCCACTGCACATGTGCGGGAATGCCGTCAGCGGCCGCTAACGCTCCCGCGCATGCACCGCCCGGAGATGTCATTTTCGCGCCAGCTGGTGGGGCACCAAAGGCCTTTTCCGCCAGCTGGCGGGGCGGAAATTCTCCGATATCGGCGCGATGCCCGACTGATTTGCGCCGTTTTGGGCTCCAGTCGGTGGACATCGCGCCGATACTGGAGAATTTCGCCCAGGATGTATAATCATCTGGAAAGGAATAATTTGATTAGAGATAGTCAACACGGTTTTGTGAAGGGTAGATCGTGCCTCACAAACCTTATTGAGTTCTTTGAGAAGATGACCAAACAGGTGGATGAGGGTAAAGCAGTTGATGTGGTGTATATGGATTTCAGCAAAGCGTTTGATAAGGTTCTCCACGGTAGGCTACTGCAGAAAATACAGAGGCATGGGATTCAGGGTGATTTAGTAGTTTGGATCAGAAATTGGCTAGCTGGAAGAAGACAAAGGGTGGTGGTTGATGGGAAATGTTCAGACTGGAGTCCAGTTACTAGTGGTGTCCCACAAGGATTTGTTTTGGGGTCACTGCTGTTTGTCATTTTTATAAATGACCTGGAGGAGGGCGTCGGAGGATGGGTGAGTAAATTTGCAGATGACACTAAAGTCGGTGGAGTGGTGGACAGTGCGGAAGGATGTTACAAGTTACAGAGGGACATAGATAAGCTGCAGCGCTGGGCTGAGTGGTGGCAAATGGAGTTTAATGCAGAAAAGTGTGAGGTGATTCATTTTGAAAGGAATAACAGGAAGACAGAGTACTGGGCTAATGGTAAGATTCTTGGCAGTGTGGATGAGCAGAGAGATCTCGGTGTCCATGTACACAGATCCCTGAAAATTGCCACCCAGGTTGAGAGGGTTGTTAAGAAGGTGTACGGTGTGTTAGCTTTTATTGGTAGAGGGATTGAGTTTCGGAGCCATGAGGTCATGTTGCAGCTGTACAAAACTCTGGTGTGGCCGCATTTGGAGTATTGCGTGAAATTCTGGTCGCCGCATTATAGGAAGGATGTGGAAGCATTGGAAAGGGTACAGAGGAGATTGACCAGAATGTTGCCTGGTATGGAGGGAAGATCTTATGAGGAAAGGCTGAGGGACTTGAGGCTGTTTTCGCTAAAGAGAAGAAGGTTAAGAGGTGACTTAATTGAGGCATACAAGATGATCAGAGGATTGGATAGGGTGGACAGTGAGCCTTTTTCCTCGGATGGTGATGTCTAGCACGAGGGGACATAGCTTTAAATTGAGGGTAGATAGATATAAGACAGATGTCAGAGGTAGGTTCTTTACTCAGAGAGTAGTAAGGGCGTGGAATGTCCTGCCTGCAACAGTAGTGGACTCGCCAACACTAAGGGCATTCAAATGGTCATTGGATAGACATATGGACGAAAAGGGAATAGTGTAGATGGGCTTTAGAGTGGTTTCACAGGTCGGCGCAACATCGAGGGCCGAAGGGCCTGTACTGCGCTGTAAAGTTCTATGTTCTATAAATTAACTATTAAACATTCCCAACTGACTAGTCCTTCAGACTCTGACTTGAGCATTTCATTTGTAAGACTGCAAGTAAAACACACAATCTTTGTTCCCATTAATAGGGAAGAGAGTTATATTTGAAGCCCTGTTTAGATTGCAGAGGGAAAATGTGCGCAAGTGAGGCGGAACGCCATGGCAGTGGGTAAATTACCTGATGGATTGGGCCCGATGAGTTTAGGAAACAACCGAGTTAGTTTTGGTCGGGTAGTTATCATTCATTAATTCTGCAAGGGATGCAAATTATTTAAGTATTAATTGGGCAATTAGTGGACATTTAAAAAAAAGCTTCAGAGATCAATACAAGGTTGTTCCTGTCTGCTGTGTTTAATGTCAGACCAAATGAAAGTTTAGCACAATTGTTCCATTGTCAGTGGATCTTTGGTTTCAATGCTACCATGTTTATACAGCACTCTGATAAATTGCTATTTGATTAAAGGTGAGTGTGGTTGGAGTTTATGCATCATGATTTCTTGCAGAATTTTGACTTGTTACCCTAATGTGGGAACACTTGTCGAAAATGTTTTCACTGAAGTATGTTTACTGACCAGGAATAATACACAGGATGGAAATGGCGTTCCAGCACAGTGCACAATTTCAACATTTTGAATTAGACTATTTTCTGAATGGGGAAATGCTTCAGAAAGCAAAAACACTAAGGAACTTGGGAGGCCTTGTTCAAGATCCTCTTCGGGTTGACGTGCAGGTTCAGTCAGCTGTTAGGGAGGCAAATGCAATGTTAGCATTCATGTCGAGAGGGCTAGAATACAAGAGCAGGGATGTACTTCTGAGGTTGTATAAGGCTCCGGTCAGGCACCATTTGGAGTATTGTGAGCCGTTTTGGGCCCCGTAGCTAAGGAAAGATGTGCTGGCCTTGGAAAGGGTCCAGAGGAGATTCACAAGAATGATCCCCGGAATTAAGAGCTTGTTGTATGAGGAACGGTTCAGGACTCTGGGTCTGTACTTGTTGCCGTTTAGAAGGATGAGAGGGGATCTTATTAAAACTTACAGAGGCCTGGATAGAGCGGATGTGAAGAGGATGTTTCCACTTGTAGGAGAAACTAGAACCAGAGGACACCATCTCAGACTAAAGGGACGAGCCTTCAAAACAGAGATGAGGAGGAAGTTCTTCAGCCAGAGGGTGGTGAATCTGTGGAACTCTTTGCCGCAGAGGGCTGTGGAGGCCAAATCACTGAGTGCCATTAAGACAGAGATAGATAGGTTCTGGATCAATAAGGGGATCAGGGGTTGTGGGGAGAAGGCAGGAAAATGGGGATGAGAAAAATATCCGCCATGATTGAATGGCGGAGCAGACTCGATGGGCCGAGTGGCCCAATTCTGCTTCTATGTCTTATGGTCTTATTTGCAGATAATACAAAACTTGGAAGTACAGTGAGATGTGTGAAGTGATTCATTTTAATGGGAAGAATGTAGAGAGAAAAGATAAAATAAGGACTTCAATTTTAAAGCGGGTACAGGAGCAGAGGGACATGGGTCTATTCGTGCATAAGTTGTTGAAGGAGGCAGGAGCGGTTAACAAAACGTACAGTTGCCAAGCTTTATTAATTGGGGGATGGAGTAAAGATAAGGAGATTGTGTCCAATTTGTACAGAACACTGGTTCGCCCTCAACTGGACTATTGTACCCAGTCCTGGTCACACTTTTAGGAAAGATGTGGAGGCCTCCAGAGAGGCTGCAGAAATGATGAATGAAAATGAAATGAAAATTGTTTATTGTCACAAGTAGGCTTCAATGAAGTTACTGTGAAAAGCCCCTAGTCGCCACATTCCGGCGCCTGTTCGGGGAGGCTGGTACGGGAATTGAACCCGTGCTGCTGGCCTGCTTTACAAGCCAGCGATTTAGCCCAGTGTGCTAAACCAGCCCCTGGAGGGATGAGGAACTTCGGTTACATGGATAGTTTGAAAGATTTGAGATTATTTTCCTTCGAGAAGAGAAGCTTGAGTGGAGATTTGACAGAGGTATGCAAGGTCATGAGGGATCTGGACAGAGTAGATCGGGGATTTTAAAAAATGTTCCCATTGGCGGATGGATGAAGAACAAGAGGAGGCAGAATTGGTAAAAGAAGCAACAGAAACATGAGGAAAGTCGATATATGTAGCAAGTGGCTAGGATATGGAAGGCACTGCCCGAGAATGTGGTGGAGGTAGCTTCGATTGAGGTACTCAAGAAGAAGTTGGATTATTGCCTGAAAAGGACAAACCTTCAGGGCTCGGTTCAGAAGGCCATGGATTGACATGAAGTAAATTGTTCCTTCAGAGAGCCAGTGCAGACACAACAGGCCATTCCATGCTGTAATGATTCTGTGATTCTATTTTGGCATTGAAGACTCACAAAGTGATGGCAAAGAAGGACAGCAATTCAATCTCCACCATTTTCAAACCACAGTGAGGGGAAAGAATAAAATCCATTTCATGCACCTTTCACAGATTCTGGAGGGGCTGGTTTAGCACAGGGTTAAATCGCTGGCTTTGAAAGCAGACCAAGGCTGGCCAGCAGCAAGGTTCAATTCCCGTACCAGCCTCCCCGAACAGGCGCCGGAATGTGGTAACTCGGGGCTTTTCACAGTAACTTCATTTGAAGCCTACTTGTGACAATAAGCGATTTACATTACATGTCCCAAAGTCTTTTACAGTCAATTCATAGAATGGTTTTCATAGAATTTACAGTGCAGAAGGAGGCCATTCGGCCCATCGAGTCTGCACCGGCTCTTGGAAAGAGCACCCTACCCAAGCCCACACCACCCTATCCCCATAACCCAGTAACCCCACTCAACCAACACTAAGGGCAATTTTGGACACTAAGGGCAATTTAGCATGGCCAATCCACCTAACCTGCACATCTATGGACTGTGGGAGGAAACCGGAGCACCCGGAGGAAACCCACGCAGACACGGGGAGAACGTGCAGACTCCGCACAGACAGTGACCCAGCCGGGAATCGAACCTGGGACCCTGGAGCTGTGAAGCAATTGCGCTAACCGCTATGCTATAGCTTGCCATACTTGCAATACTTGCCAAAGGTAGTCAGTTTAATTTCGGAAGCATGGCAGCGAATTTGCGACACAAGGTCATCCACTAAAGACGATGTGAAAATGGCGAGGGAACTGTTTAAGTGAGGCTAGCTGTGAGATAAATATTAACAAGGTCCTGGGGGAGAACCTCACTGCTGTTCCACAAAAAGAATTCTTGAAATTCTATACTTTAATCGGAGAGAAAAGGCAAAGGCCCCTTTTGTTTCATGCTTCATCCAAATGATGGTACGTCTCAGAGTGCAGCAACTCCTCATTACTGCACCAAACTTCAGCTCTTGTTGAAGTCTCTGGGGCAGCACTTTAATGCACAACCTTCTTACTCAGAGGTTGAAGCACTTTCCACTTGTTGGAGAAACACTGACGTGTGCTTGGCATTTCATACACACCTCCACATTTCAGAGAGGTGCCACAGTCTAAGCATCTCTGTAACAAGGAGAGGGGGAGAGATGCCTACAAATGACTTTGAGTGACTGTCTATAGGAGGCAAGGTGGACCATTTACCCTTTTGGCAGCAGAGCTGTATAGGTCAAAATGGAGAACAGCTTAAAGGGAAAGAAAGTCACGTGAAGAAGAAAATATTTTAAAAAGCATAAAATATAACACACATTCCTTCAGCTATTGAATATTGCCACTGTTTAAATGTTGTATTAACAATAGTACTGACAGGTTCGAGAAGAGTTTAAGTAGGACACTCCATATCCTTCACCCGATGTCTATGTCTGTGCTTTGACATTGTGTATCTATGGTATGTCCTATATTTTTCATGTATGGAGCGATCGGTCTGGACTGTACGCAGAACAACACTTTTCACTGTACCTCGGTACACGTGACAATAAACCCAAATCTAAGCTTTAAGATATATATTTTCTGCAACATTTGGCCTTCAAATACTTCAGAAATGAGGAACGCGGTGTTGGCATTTATGAGGATGTTTGGGTCCCATGCTCTCGGTGGCAGGTTGACGGTGCAGAGGGGGGATTACTCTGAACAAACAATGGAAGCTTGGCTTCTACTGGGCAGGGGAACCAAATGTGTAGTCAAATCCCCATCGCTAAGCACATTTCAATAATGAGAATTTATTTTCAAGTTAACACGTAGATTAATTTGCTCAATACAATCTTTTTCATAACTCACAGCTGAAGTATTTTTTCATAATTGTTTAATGGCTTATCATGCCGTTCACAAAGAACGTCGAGGTTATTCCATCAATTGACATGGCCAGCTTGACCCCTGAGCCGGTTTTCATTCCATTGCAAAAATGTGGACAAAACCAGCAGGATTCTCCAACCCCCCCCCCCCCCCCGGCCGGGTCAGAGAATCCCCGGGGGGGGGCGGCGCGAATCCCACCCCGCCGCCCGCTGCTGTATTCTCTGGTGCCGGTTTTCGGGTGGGGGCGGGGTTCACGCCACGCCGGTCGGGGGCCGTTGGCAGCGCCCCCCCCCCCCGGCAATTCTCCGGGCCCCGATGGGCCGAGTGGCCGTCTGTTTTTGGCCAGTCCCGCCGGCGTGCGTTACGCATGGTCCCACACAGCGGGACCTGGCAGGTAAGTTGGCTGGGGCGGTCCTCGGGGGCGGGGGGGTTGCGTGGGAGGGATCGGACCCCAGGGAGGCCCCCACACTGGCCTGGCCCGCGTTCGGAGCACACCGATCTGCGGGCGGGCCTGTGTCGTGGGGACACTTCTTCCTTCCGCGCCGGCCCCTATATGACTCTGCCATTGCCGGCGCAGAGAAGACAACCCCCTTCGCATGCGCCAGAATATGATGGCCGGTCTGCGCATGCGCGGAACCACGGTGGCAGTCCGCGCATCTGCGAGATCACGCCGGCCCTTCGTTGCATGCGCGAGCGCGCACAGTCCCTTCGCCGCCTGCTGGTGCAGCGTCAACCCCTCCGGCGTCCACCTCGCCCCTTAGAAGTGCAGAGAATTCTGCACTTTCGGGAGCTGTTGGCGCTGCAGTGGTTCGCGTCGGTTTACCCGCCGGCGTGGGGGCCTTAGTCCCCGGAAAGGAGAATCCCGCCCCATTTCTTCAAATGTTTGGAAAATATTTGTAGCAGAACTTTTAATACAAGCTCTCAGTCGGCGATAAACCATGTTTATCATTGTTGTTCGTGCTTCGGATTCACACGCTGGAAAGGTAAACAGATAAATATTTAGCGAGTTTGTGTGGTCTTTCTCCATCTGCTTATTTATTACAGGAATTGGGTCAGGTTTCCAACAACGGTTCAATGATTCTACTAAGCTAGCAGTCCAAGAGATGGCTTCTCCGTCTCACGAAATGTGAAGAACTACACATTTCAATTTTGATTTTGAAAGTGCCATTTGCTGTTTGTGAAGTTGGCATACAGACAGGTGTAAGCAGGTCGATGGACTGTTCTGCACATTTGGATACAGTCACCCGTGGCATTTATGAATTATCCGTAATGAATTCAGTTGTATTTTCAATATATTGACCTTCCTTTATCATTGCGGCTACTAAACTTCCACTTTACCAACTTGGTATTCCAATATACAGCATGACATGGTGCAGTAAATCATCACTATAACCTTCTCTTCTGCTTATTGCTGTTCTCTGAATCACTTTGAACTCCAATTGAGCTTACATTATGAGCTTTGCGAAACCACTGTTGGCTTATGCATATATGTCTGAATTGAATTCTGATTCCTGTTTATCAGTGCAGCGAGTTTGATTTTTAATTATTTTTGTTATTTCAACCCACAGGTTAGGTTATGTTTGCTGAATATAATGGGTGGAGAATAAACTCATTAATTTTTCACCCAATTTTGGCATCAAATGATTTCAAATACAGGACAAATTACATAACTGGTGGCAATTTATACAATACAGTCCACCTGGGTTGCAATTTCAGTTAAGCCCTCCAGTCAATAGAGCATTCAGGCTTGATAGTCTTTGTGATCTCTGTGAGTGAAACTGCTAATTTACTACTGAGTCTATAATCTTTTCTTAACTGTTGCTGTGTGATCAGAATAGCAGCCTATTTTAAACCCCATCTTTTTCACTTCCCACCACCTGCAAGTTCCCCTCTAAGCCACACGCCATCATCGCGAGGAACGGTGTCGCCGTTCTTTCACTACCGCTGGGTCAAAGTCCTGCACCGCCCCTCCCTAACTGCTCTTTTGAGTGTACTTACATGACATGAGCTCCAGGAGGATCTAGAAAGATGGCTCACCACCACTTTCTCAATGGCAATTTGGGCTGGACGACAAATGCAGACCGAGCCAGTGACACCCGCGGCCTATTGAAAAATAAACATTACTTAGCAGGCGCTAAACTACAGAAAAGGTATTTTCCATCGACTTCTGAAGAAACCCTAGAAGCCCTGTACCATTTTTACACATTAAACACAATTGGTATATAATGTCCAAAGCTCCCGTTGCACTGAGCAGCAAGGTAGCACAATGGTTAGCACCGTTGCTTCACAGCTCCAGGGTCCCAGGTTCGATTCCCGGCTTGGGTCACTGTTTGTGCGGAGTCTGCACGTTCTCCCCGTGTGTGCGTGGGTTTCCTCCGGGTGCTCCGGTTTCCTCCCACAGTCCAAAGATGTGCGGGTTAGGTGGATTGGCCATGCTAAATTGCCCTTAGTGTCCAAAAAGGTTAAGTGGGGTTACTGGGTCACGGGGATAGGGTGGAGGTGTGGGCTTGAGTGAGGTTCTCTTCCCAAGGGTCGGTTGAGATTCGATTGGCTGAATGGCCTCCTTCTACACTGTAAATTCTATGATTCTGTGATTCTCTCCCTGGCTTTAACAGGATCTCTTCTCCCGAACCATTAGGGTGAAACATAAGACCGTAAGATATAGGAGCAGAATTAGGCCACTCGGCCCATCAAGTCTGCTCCGCCATTCAATCATGGCTGATATTTTCTCATCCCCAACCTCCTGCCTTCTCCCCATAACCCCTGATCCCCTTATTAATCAAGAACCTATCTATCTCTGTCTCGAAGACACTCAGTGATTTGGCCTCCACAGCCTTCTGCGGCAAAGAGTTCCACAGATTCACCACCCTCTGGCTGAAGAAATTCCTCCTCATCTCAGTTTTAAAGGATCGTCCCTTTAGTCTGAGATGGTGTCCTCTGGTTTTAGTTTTTCCTACAAGTGGAAACATCCTCTCCACGTCCACTCTGTCCAGGCCTCGCAGTATCCTGTAAGTTTTAATAAGATCCCCTCTCATCCTTCTAAACTCCAACGAGTACAAACCCAGAGTCCTCAACTGTTCCTCAGACGACAAGGTCTTCATTCCAGGGATCATTCTTGTGAACCTCCTCTGGACCCTTTCCAAGGCCAGCACATCCTTCCTTAGATATAGGGCCCAAAACTGCTCACAATACTCAAAATGGGGTCTGACCAGAGCCTGACACAGCCTCAGAAGTACATCCCTGGTCTTGTAATCCAGCCCTCTCGAGATGAATGCTAACGTTGCATTTGCCTTCCTAACTGCCGATTGAACCTGCACGTTAATCTTAAGAGAATTATGAACAAGGACTCCCAAGTCTCTTTGTGCTTCTGATTTCCTTAGCATTTCCCCATTTAGAAAATAGTCTATGCCTAAATTCCTCCTTCCAAAGTGCATAACCTCACACTTTTCCACATTGTATTTCATTTGCCACTTCATTGCCCATTCTCCTAGCTTGTCCAAGTCCTTCTGCAGCCCCCTTGCTTCCTCAATACTACCTGTCCCTCTACAGATCTTTGTATCATCTGCAAACTTAGCAACAGTTCCTTCAGTACCTTCTTCCAGATCGTGATGTGGAGATGCCGGCGTTGGACTGGGGTGAGCACAGTAAGAAGTCTTACAACACCAGGTTAAAGTCCAACAGGTTTGTTTCGATCATTAATGGATATTGTGAAAAGTTGTGGTCCCAGCACAGACCCCTGAGGCACACCACTAGTCACCGGCTGCCATCCTGAAAAAGACCCCTTTATCCCCAGTCTCTGCCTTCTGCCAATCAGCCAATCCTCTATCCATGCCAGGACCTTACCCTTAACACCATGGACTTTTAATTTATTTAACAGTCTCCTATGCGGAGACTGAGAATCTGAGTGTACTTTTAAATAAAATTCCTTGGCTCGTTCTCCTGAACATAATCCAATGGACATCCAGTAGCAACGCATCCTCCAGAAACCTTTTGGTCTTTAACTCCCCACAAGCCTTGATTCTTCAAATGGGAGTCTGTCCTCGCCAGCATTCTGCTTGGTGGTTAACCCAGAAACAGTCTTTTTCTTCTGCCTGACATAGCAGCACCTGCTTCTGGTGCAGGGCTCGGTCTGACTGACTCTGAAAATCAGGGCACAGCAAGATTACTTGCCTCCTTCTTTGCCCAAGTGTTCCAACTAACACATTACTTTCAATGCGATTTGACCTGGGCCCCTGTCCCCATGACAATTGGGTCACAAAGGCTCGTCTCCAGGAAGATCTTATAGGAGGCTCTCTCCCCAAACTTCATTTTACCTTTAATTAAAGCAGACAGTTTGAAACATTACTGTCCGATAAAGTCTAACATTTCTAACAGTTTATTAGTGGCCTGGATTGTACTATTAATCATAAAGATATAGTACTCACTTCTAAACTCAAAGAAGGCTAGTCAGAAATATTTAGCAGGATTTGGCAGATCCATTTGCACTATTCTGGCATAACTTTCAATTTGACAGCATTAATAGGGAAACTGCCGTGTCCCAGAAGTGTGAGGTAATCAAACAGACTGAGTAGCCAATTAGGTTGAAAAATTCTCACCAACAAAAAAAACAGAAAGTAAACAGCATGGATTATAATTCATTTTTAATCATTTTATAAAAGGTGAAATAAAGACTGGGACGGACACATGCTTGAAATATCACAAACAAGCACACAAACAATTGCAGTAAAAATAAACCTAAATGCAAATTCGGTTTTGCAGGATCGGAGAGGCTATCAAAATTATGATTTAGTATGCCATAAAAAGCTACACCTCAGTCAACAATGTTTTCCATGGCTTTGCAGCTAGATTGGTGTGTGAAAAGTTGAAGTTTAGTGACAAACTGCTAATTCTGCGTTGACTGAATCTGGAAAGACTGAAATCGTTCAGGAAGAAGCAGGATCTCATTGACAGAAGTTTCTAAATTTACACTTTTAACTGCACAAGTAGTGGTTGCTAGTTTTACACATAGCAGTGAGCCCCGACAGTTTCACCATCATAGTTCTGGACACTGTGCTCTTCAAATACTTTTGCATCACTAACTTTGGGTTACGGTTCGAGTCATTTGAGATGCATTTCCCATTAATCAGGAAATTCATTTCAAAATGAAGAGCTGGAGACTGAATTTGTAAAATGTTCTTAACTACGGTATTGTGATTGACAGAAATATTTAATCCTTTATTTATATATTTGAAATTTAGAATATAAACATTAATTCCGAAAGCTGCAACTTAATTTTAGAAAACTTGCGGGAAACTGGTAAATCTCTGATGTGAATGCAACTCAAACCCGACTGAGTTAATTACAATTCAAAGAATGGGTCACATTTCTTGAAAAGTTGGGCCATGTTAACTTAAGGTTTGTAAAATCCATCTCATCTGATCAGGCAATGAATTTCAATTGAGGGATATTTCACCTAAAAGTCTGTTTGAGGACTTCCCAGAGCATGCCTTGTCGGCATGGAGATGGGTGGAGTTCGGGGGGATTCTCTGGTTTCAATTTATCCGGGTATTTGGTGGGAAAATTAATTAGTTGCGACCTGGATTTTGGTGTTGGGCACTCAATGAGAGATGGTAGCAAAAGTAAATGACAGTTAACCTTGCAGGTTAAGCAGAGAAAATGCTAAATTCGTCATTCATGCATGGAATTCATGTCAGGCTTAATCTCAGTTTGAATTTGATGAGGGAACAGGAATTGAAAGACCCTGGGCTTCAGGTAAGTTTCAGATGAGCATCATAGCCAACTCTGTAGCTCCTTAACCTATTTGAGATACGGGCCCTCCTGGTACGGACAGAACATGTCTAAGTTTCATGATACATTGGACCTTCAAGTACCTGCATTCCACATAAATAACAGACGCAACATATTCCAACTCCTAGGCCGTGTTTCTCGATATGTCTTCCTCCAACACAACCCATGTGTCTTATTCCGCACAGTACCCAAGGGGTTGGAATGATATCTTCCACATGGTTCTCACGGAGTATCAGCTCTTAACTGAAGAACAAGGGAACTCCCTTCAGCTATATATAAAAGCTTGGACAGTAAGGCACCGACCCAGTGGGGAGACCCAGTAGGGATTTACCGGGAGTAGTATACGTAACTAAATGATCCAAGTTCTTTATTCTTAACCAGTGTGGACTCCTTTATTAAACCACGATTTGTAGATATTTTCTCCTACTGGATGAGACTGTGCAACAAGTGGGTAACGACAACCTGGAGCAGTTATGGTTCTCGTGTCCATGAGTGTTCAGTTTCTATTCTTCGCTTTAATACAGGAATTCCAAGGTTATTTTTTCTTGTTGGATTCCACCCAGATTACTTGAATTTAATTGAAGTTAACAGGCAGGAAGAAGCCAGCTGCCCGAGATTCACATGAGGGCTATAATACCATGACAAAACAATCTGTGCAGAGCTTCCATTGATGCCCATTCGGTTTCCTTTTTTACCCCGGTATACTTGCAGTTCCGTGAATGCTGGAGTTGATGACTCTTCTGCAACAGCATTCATTGCATGGTGAAGGTTATGATTTGAAACAAATATTGCAATGAGGGTTTTCCCTTGCATTCCAATAATTCCTAACAATGTTCATGCAGTTAAAGTGTTGCGCTCAAAAGTTGTGTCCCATTGGAAAACACATTCAAAGTGAGCCAGAGGGGAGATAGTTTTACAACACTGAGTGAGATCTTCCGGCAGTTTACATATGTATATTTGGTAATTTGGACATTCTGGGTACCCGAACAGGCACCAGTGTGGCGCGACTAGGGGCTGTTCACAGTGCTTTTGCAGTGTAAATGTAAGCCTACTTGTGACAATAAAGATTATATTATTATATATCTCTATAAATTATATTGAACACTATTATTCATTTTGCCTTATAAATGTAACTGGATTGCAATCAGAAGATTGCAGAGGGCACCGTACAGTGAGCCTGCCTTTCCCAAGCACGTTGCAATGTCTGCAAAATGGAAGGTGCCATTGTAAAAACCACTTCCCATTTAAAGGTCTTGAAACTGCAACCGCTTCAGATTGTTAATGCCTTGCTTTTATGATTTGTCATGTTTTTTCCCCACGGTAATGCATTTTGGAAGGTCTAATGCAGGTGGGGAATATACAGTGAATCATAGATTCATAGAATTTACAGTGCAGAAGGAGGTCATTTGGCCCATCGAGTCTGCACCGGCTCTTGGAAGAGCACCCTACCCAAGGTCAACACCTCCACCCTATCCCCATAACCCAGTAACCCCACCCAACACTAAAGGCAATTTTGGACACTAAGGGCAATTTATCATGGCCAATCCACCTAACCTGCACATCTTTGGACTGTGGCAGGAAACCGGAGCACCCGGAGGAAACCCACGCACACACGGGGAGGATGTGCAGACTCCGCACAGACAGTGACCCAAGCCGGAATCGAACCTGGGACCCTGGAGCTGTGAAGCAATTGTGCTATCCACAAGGCTACCGTGCTGCCCTCAAGGTAGAACCCTCAAGAGTATTGACAGTCAGAGAGATCTAGGTGCACAGGTCCACAGGTCACTGAAAGGGGCAACATAGGTGGAGAAGGTAGTCAAGAGGGCATACGGCATGCGTGCCTTTATTGGCCGGGGCACTGAGTATAAAAATTGGCAAGACATGTTGCAGCTGTATAGAACCTTAGTTAGGCCACACTTGGAGTATAGTGTTCAATTCTGGTCATCACACTACCAGAAGGATGTGGAGGCTTTAGAGAGGGTGCAGACGAGATTTACCAGGATGTTGCCTGGTATGGAGGGCATTAGCTATGAGGAGAGGTTGAATAAACTCGGTTTGTTCTCACTGGAACGATGGAGGTTGAGGGGTGACCTGATAGAGGTCTACAAAATAATGAAGGGCATACATAGAGTGGATAGTCAGAGGCTTTTTCCCAGGGTAGAGGGGTCAATTACTAGGGGGCATTGTTTAAGATGCGAGAGGCAAGGTTTAGAGGAGATGTACGAGGCAAGTTTTTTTACAGAGGGTAGTGGTGCCTGGAACTCGCTGCCAGAGGAGGTGGTGGAAGCAGGGACGATAGTGAAGTTTAAGGGGCATCTTGACAAATACATGAATAGGATGGGAATAGAGGGATACGGACCCCAGAAGTGCAGAAGATTTTAGTTTAGACGGGCAGCATGGTCGGCACAGGCTTGGAGGGCCGAAGGGCCTGTTCCTGTGCTGTACTTTTCTTTGTTCTTTATTTATTGTTGTAATAGTGGGCATCAGATGAATGGAACTTGCCTGCATTGTGTGGAGAATGACACTCGGCTCAATTTTAATCAGGCAACTGTCTGGTAAATCAAAAATATTGTCAACACTGTCAGTATTCTTATCAAACCATTGTTTTATGCATTGCGCTCAAGTTATAAAGCCCATTTCAATCAGATGAAGAAACATTAATGTCAACAAGGGAAACTCTGTTGCAAGCTGGAGGCAAGATTTTTATTTCAGAAAGAAACAGTCCAGTACTGAAACAGCAAAATATCTCTTTGCATTTCTTTGGTAACTTATTTTGAGCAGATAGTACATAGACCTGGGCTGGGGCTGGATTCCCGCCTCGCCACATTTCTGTCCGACCGCCGGTGGGATTCTCTGTTACGACGGACGGTCAATGGGGTTTTCCATATCGTCGGGAAACCCCCGGGCGCTGGCAAAACAGAGAATCCTGCCGGCAGAGAATCCCGCCGCAGCTTCTTAAAAGGTTCTGAAAATATTTAAAACATCAGTCTTTAATCTTAACTCTAAGTAGGAACAAAAAACCTAGCACCGAGGTAGTCCATTTGGTCCATTGTCCCTACTCCATTGTCAGCCCTTCAACTGTACCTTTGCATCATTGATCCAACCTTGACTCAGTGATAGCTTCCTCTCTGATTCGGAAGATTGTGGGCTCAAACCTCACTTCAAAAAGCACATTTGAGGCGCAGATCCATTTGCACTATTCTGGCATAACTTTCAATTTGACAGCATTAATAGGGAAACTGCCGTGTCCCAGAAGTGTGAGGTAATCAAACAGACTGAGTAGCCAATTAGGTTGAAAAATTCTCACCAACAAAAAAAACAGAAAGTAAACAGCATGGATTATAATTCATTTTTAATCATTTTATAAAAGGTGAAATAAAGACTGGGACGGACACATGCTTGAAATATCACAAACAAGCACACAAACAATTGCAGTAAAAATAAACCTAAATGCAAATTCGGTTTTGCAGGATCGGAGAGGCTATCAAAATTATGATTTAGTATGCCATAAAAAGCTACACCTCAGTCAACAATGTTTTCCATGGCTTTGCAGCTAGATTGGTGTGTGAAAAGTTGAAGTTTAGTGACAAACTGCTAATTCTGCGTTGACTGAATCTGGAAAGACTGAAATCGTTCAGGAAGAAGCAGGATCTCATTGACAGAAGTTTCTAAATTTACACTTTTAACTGCACAAGTAGTGGTTGCTAGTTTTACACATAGCAGTGAGCCCCGACAGTTTCACCATCATAGTTCTGGACACTGTGCTCTTCAAATACTTTTGCATCACTAACTTTGGGTTACGGTTCGAGTCATTTGAGATGCATTTCCCATTAATCAGGAAATTCATTTCAAAATGAAGAGCTGGAGACTGAATTTGTAAAATGTTCTTAACTACGGTATTGTGATTGACAGAAATATTTAATCCTTTATTTATATATTTGAAATTTAGAATATAAACATTAATTCCGAAAGCTGCAACTTAATTTTAGAAAACTTGCGGGAAACTGGTAAATCTCTGATGTGAATGCAACTCAAACCCGACTGAGTTAATTACAATTCAAAGAATGGGTCACATTTCTTGAAAAGTTGGGCCATGTTAACTTAAGGTTTGTAAAATCCATCTCATCTGATCAGGCAATGAATTTCAATTGAGGGATATTTCACCTAAAAGTCTGTTTGAGGACTTCCCAGAGCATGCCTTGTCGGCATGGAGATGGGTGGAGTTCGGGGGGATTCTCTGGTTTCAATTTATCCGGGTATTTGGTGGGAAAATTAATTAGTTGCGACCTGGATTTTGGTGTTGGGCACTCAATGAGAGATGGTAGCAAAAGTAAATGACAGTTAACCTTGCAGGTTAAGCAGAGAAAATGCTAAATTCGTCATTCATGCATGGAATTCATGTCAGGCTTAATCTCAGTTTGAATTTGATGAGGGAACAGGAATTGAAAGACCCTGGGCTTCAGGTAAGTTTCAGATGAGCATCATAGCCAACTCTGTAGCTCCTTAACCTATTTGAGATACGGGCCCTCCTGGTACGGACAGAACATGTCTAAGTTTCATGATACATTGGACCTTCAAGTACCTGCATTCCACATAAATAACAGACGCAACATATTCCAACTCCTAGGCCGTGTTTCTCGATATGTCTTCCTCCAACACAACCCATGTGTCTTATTCCGCACAGTACCCAAGGGGTTGGAATGATATCTTCCACATGGTTCTCACGGAGTATCAGCTCTTAACTGAAGAACAAGGGAACTCCCTTCAGCTATATATAAAAGCTTGGACAGTAAGGCACCGACCCAGTGGGGAGACCCAGTAGGGATTTACCGGGAGTAGTATACGTAACTAAATGATCCAAGTTCTTTATTCTTAACCAGTGTGGACTCCTTTATTAAACCACGATTTGTAGATATTTTCTCCTACTGGATGAGACTGTGCAACAAGTGGGTAACGACAACCTGGAGCAGTTATGGTTCTCGTGTCCATGAGTGTTCAGTTTCTATTCTTCGCTTTAATACAGGAATTCCAAGGTTATTTTTTCTTGTTGGATTCCACCCAGATTACTTGAATTTAATTGAAGTTAACAGGCAGGAAGAAGCCAGCTGCCCGAGATTCACATGAGGGCTATAATACCATGACAAAACAATCTGTGCAGAGCTTCCATTGATGCCCATTCGGTTTCCTTTTTTACCCCGGTATACTTGCAGTTCCGTGAATGCTGGAGTTGATGACTCTTCTGCAACAGCATTCATTGCATGGTGAAGGTTATGATTTGAAACAAATATTGCAATGAGGGTTTTCCCTTGCATTCCAATAATTCCTAACAATGTTCATGCAGTTAAAGTGTTGCGCTCAAAAGTTGTGTCCCATTGGAAAACACATTCAAAGTGAGCCAGAGGGGAGATAGTTTTACAACACTGAGTGAGATCTTCCGGCAGTTTACATATGTATATTTGGTAATTTGGACATTCTGGGTACCCGAACAGGCACCAGTGTGGCGCGACTAGGGGCTGTTCACAGTGCTTTTGCAGTGTAAATGTAAGCCTACTTGTGACAATAAAGATTATATTATTATATATCTCTATAAATTATATTGAACACTATTATTCATTTTGCCTTATAAATGTAACTGGATTGCAATCAGAAGATTGCAGAGGGCACCGTACAGTGAGCCTGCCTTTCCCAAGCACGTTGCAATGTCTGCAAAATGGAAGGTGCCATTGTAAAAACCACTTCCCATTTAAAGGTCTTGAAACTGCAACCGCTTCAGATTGTTAATGCCTTGCTTTTATGATTTGTCATGTTTTTTCCCCACGGTAATGCATTTTGGAAGGTCTAATGCAGGTGGGGAATATACAGTGAATCATAGATTCATAGAATTTACAGTGCAGAAGGAGGTCATTTGGCCCATCGAGTCTGCACCGGCTCTTGGAAGAGCACCCTACCCAAGGTCAACACCTCCACCCTATCCCCATAACCCAGTAACCCCACCCAACACTAAAGGCAATTTTGGACACTAAGGGCAATTTATCATGGCCAATCCACCTAACCTGCACATCTTTGGACTGTGGCAGGAAACCGGAGCACCCGGAGGAAACCCACGCACACACGGGGAGGATGTGCAGACTCCGCACAGACAGTGACCCAAGCCGGAATCGAACCTGGGACCCTGGAGCTGTGAAGCAATTGTGCTATCCACAAGGCTACCGTGCTGCCCTCAAGGTAGAACCCTCAAGAGTATTGACAGTCAGAGAGATCTAGGTGCACAGGTCCACAGGTCACTGAAAGGGGCAACATAGGTGGAGAAGGTAGTCAAGAGGGCATACGGCATGCGTGCCTTTATTGGCCGGGGCACTGAGTATAAAAATTGGCAAGACATGTTGCAGCTGTATAGAACCTTAGTTAGGCCACACTTGGAGTATAGTGTTCAATTCTGGTCATCACACTACCAGAAGGATGTGGAGGCTTTAGAGAGGGTGCAGACGAGATTTACCAGGATGTTGCCTGGTATGGAGGGCATTAGCTATGAGGAGAGGTTGAATAAACTCGGTTTGTTCTCACTGGAACGATGGAGGTTGAGGGGTGACCTGATAGAGGTCTACAAAATAATGAAGGGCATACATAGAGTGGATAGTCAGAGGCTTTTTCCCAGGGTAGAGGGGTCAATTACTAGGGGGCATTGTTTAAGATGCGAGAGGCAAGGTTTAGAGGAGATGTACGAGGCAAGTTTTTTTACAGAGGGTAGTGGTGCCTGGAACTCGCTGCCAGAGGAGGTGGTGGAAGCAGGGACGATAGTGAAGTTTAAGGGGCATCTTGACAAATACATGAATAGGATGGGAATAGAGGGATACGGACCCCAGAAGTGCAGAAGATTTTAGTTTAGACGGGCAGCATGGTCGGCACAGGCTTGGAGGGCCGAAGGGCCTGTTCCTGTGCTGTACTTTTCTTTGTTCTTTATTTATTGTTGTAATAGTGGGCATCAGATGAATGGAACTTGCCTGCATTGTGTGGAGAATGACACTCGGCTCAATTTTAATCAGGCAACTGTCTGGTAAATCAAAAATATTGTCAACACTGTCAGTATTCTTATCAAACCATTGTTTTATGCATTGCGCTCAAGTTATAAAGCCCATTTCAATCAGATGAAGAAACATTAATGTCAACAAGGGAAACTCTGTTGCAAGCTGGAGGCAAGATTTTTATTTCAGAAAGAAACAGTCCAGTACTGAAACAGCAAAATATCTCTTTGCATTTCTTTGGTAACTTATTTTGAGCAGATAGTACATAGACCTGGGCTGGGGCTGGATTCCCGCCTCGCCACATTTCTGTCCGACCGCCGGTGGGATTCTCTGTTACGACGGACGGTCAATGGGGTTTTCCATATCGTCGGGAAACCCCCGGGCGCTGGCAAAACAGAGAATCCTGCCGGCAGAGAATCCCGCCGCAGCTTCTTAAAAGGTTCTGAAAATATTTAAAACATCAGTCTTTAATCTTAACTCTAAGTAGGAACAAAAAACCTAGCACCGAGGTAGTCCATTTGGTCCATTGTCCCTACTCCATTGTCAGCCCTTCAACTGTACCTTTGCATCATTGATCCAACCTTGACTCAGTGATAGCTTCCTCTCTGATTCGGAAGATTGTGGGCTCAAACCTCACTTCAAAAAGCACATTTGAGGCGCAAGTCATTCACGCCCACAGTGAAAAGGGGGCTAAGAGTGAATTGGCATTTTGCTTCACAAGGAATTTGAAAGGCTACTACGTAGGCTTTAATAAGCTGAACAGAAAGTCTCCTGGCCTCTGATCCCGAACTGGGGCAGGGCCGGAGGTCGGCCACCTTTATACCACGACCGGGAAGGAAATTGCGCGTGGTGAAAAATTGGCTGCCGATTCACGATGAGACTGGTTCATGCTCCTCGTTATCCCAACTGAGAGATGAGATATATGCACAATCAGAGGTATATCAGGTGAAATGTTAAGTCCTGTTTGCCCTCTTGAATGGCCACGATTTGAAGATCGGGGAATTTTTTTAAATTTGGGTGAATCTTTTGATAAATATCTATTCGCCATTTATCTCATTGCTGTTCGCGCAATCTCTCGATGCATAGTTTGGTCTCCTTGTGTGATGATCCACGTTCTGGGAAAAGCTTGTATTTTTTAATGCAATGTCCCTTTAAGGCCAAAGTAGGCTGCAGAGTATTCTGAATGAGAGATAATTGGTTTCCTGATTTTGGCATCATTCGGTTCCAAGAAATGTGGATATGACCCCAGTTTGTGGATGAACGACTAAAAAGCTGGAATCGAATCAGCCAGCGTTTTCTGGTTGGCAGTTCAGAACATAATGAGAATCCATGTTTAGAGGAAACAAGCAAGGTGCTTTCTTAATGGAAGATTTTTCTGGCAGTCTTCAAACCGATCCTCGTGTTCAAGCTGGTCTCGGTGAATAGAGCAGAGAGCTGAAGATAGGAAAGGCAAGGAATTGCGACGTGGACAAGAGTGATTGCTGTTGTTTCAATATTGCCAGAGTCCAACCATTTTATAGAATTTTACAGTGCCGTAGGAGGCCATTCAGCCCATTGAGTCAGCACCGGCCTTTGGAGCACCCTACCTAAGCCCACATCTCCACTCCATCCCCGTAACCCAGTACCCCAGCCTAAGCCGTTTTGAACACTAAGGGCAATTTATCATCGCCAATCCACCTAACCCGCACATCTTTGAACTGTGGGAGGAAACCGGAGCACCCGGTGGAAACCCACACAGACACGGGAGAACGTGCAGATTGTGCACAGACAGTGACCCAAGCCGGGAATCGAACCTGGGACTCTGGAGCTGTGAAGCCACGTGCTAACCACTGTGCTACCGTGCCGCCCTATTTGAAGGGTTGGAGAAGGGAGTCTCCGGAGATTCTGTGCCATCAGGACTGTTGTGACCTGAGTGAGAGAGGGTTCATAGACAGTGTAGAAAGCGTCCAGCGATTTTGGATGGAATACAGATGCTGATGCAGGGGAACTCAGGGGCTGAAATGATGGAGTGGTAAATGAGATACCCTACATAGCAGAGGCCAGGTTTGAAGGAATGTTATATGCCACCTGGTCCCATATTTGTGTGGGAAGTAAAGCAAGTGATTGTAACTATGTGAGGCATATCTTTACTCTATTGACTACTTAAAGTGAAATTTGCCTTTTTGTTAGAAATATCCTTCACCGGTTATCTTTGAATCATGTATTGTGGTAAACCACTGCTTGATGGCTCCCCTCGGGCTCAGCATAAAGGTGGCTGACCTCCGGCCCTGCCCCAGTTCGGGATCAGAGGCCAGGAGGCTTTCTGTTTAGCTTAGTAAAGCCTCAGTTTTGTTCACGACTCGTCTTGTGTTGATTGGTGCACGTCAATTTAATAAGCAAATCTTTTAAGATGAATTAATCGCTCAAGCCTGATCGCCTGGAGCTGGACCCACAGGCAGCCGACGCCACTGCAACATTCGAGCACTGGCTAAGCTGCTTCGAAGCTTACCTTCGATCCTCCACCGAAGACGTCACCGACCTCTCAACGCACGGGTGAGCACGCAAGTTTTTCTTCTTATCAGAGGCGCCCCCTCGTATACGGAGGCGATAATGCTGCTGAAGGGACAGTACGTAGACAGTAAACGAGGTGTACGCCAGGCACCTCCTTGCCCCGAGGCGACAACGCCCCGGAGGATCACAAGTCGAATTCCTGCGTGCCTTGCGGGTACTCGGCCGGACCTGTGCTTGCCAGGCGGTATCGGCTGTCCAACACACGGAGCTGCTGATCAGGAACGCCTATGTCGCGGGCATTAAATCCAATTACATCCGCCAGCGCTTGCGAGAAGGGGGTACACTAGACCTCCCAGAGACAGTGCAGGTCTCAAACTCGCTGGAAGTGGCTTTCCAGAACATGGAGGCCTACACCTCCGACCACACGGCACCCTCGTGGACGTCGTGGGCGCCGCCATCACCCGACTCGAGTGCAGCACAAGCCTGTGCCACTCATCTGCCCGTCAACGCCGGAAGCCCGAAATGCTACTTTTGCAGCCAGGGTAAGCACCCCAGACAACGCTGCCCTGCACGGAACGCGATTTGCAACGGGTGTGGGAGGAAGGGCCACTTCGCCCAAGTCTGCCAGGCCCGACCTGTCCCTAAAGTTCCTAGGCCCAGCAGAGCTGCCTGTCGGGACCTCCCCCATCTGCCACACCACCCGCCATGTGCGATTCGTGGGCCATCTTCGCTGCCACCCGTCATGTGCGACCTGTGGGGGCCGCCATCTTCGCCGCCATATTGTACTCCACCCGCCACTCGCGACCCATGGGGGCTGCCATCTCTGATGCCACCTCCGAGGCCACCCACCACGTACGACCCATGGGGACCGCCATCTTGGAACTGCTCCGCCACCTCCCGGGACCCCTGCTCACCCGGTCGTACACTGGCTACCGCTACCTCCGACCGGCCCACCCACCACCTTCCGAAGCTCGCCTCCATCACACTCGATCAGTGTCTACCTCGCCAACTCACGAAATCCACGATGACCGTCCGGATCAATGGGCACGAGACGGCCTGCCTCTTCGACTCCGGGAGCACAGACAGCTTTATCCACCCAGATACGGTAAGGCACTGCTCCCGCCCCAATTATTCCCACGACCCAGAAAATCTCCCTGGCTTCCGGATCACATTCCGTAGCAATCCGGGGGTACTGTGTCGCGACCCTTTCAGTACAAGGCGTAGAGTACACTAGCTTTAAGCTCTACGTCCTCCCCCATCTCTGCGCTGCCCTATTACTGGGCCTCAACTTCCAGTGCCACCTCCAAAGCCTTACCTTAAAGTTCGGTGGACCCCTGCCCCCCCCCCCCCCCGCCACCTCACCGTCTGTAGCCTCGCGACCCACCCTCGCTCTTCGCTAACCTCACCCCGGACTGTAAGCCCGTCGCCATTAGGAGCAGACGATACAGTGCCCGGGACAGGGCCATTATCAGGTCGGAGGTCCAGCGACTCCTACGAGAGGGGATCATTGAGGCTAATACCAGCCCCTGGAGAGCCCAAGTAGTGGTCGTCAAGACTGGGAAGAAGCACCGGATGGTCATCGACTACAGTCAGACCATCAACCAGTACACGCAGCTCGATGCGTACCTTCTCCACCGCATATCTGACATGGTCAATCAGATTGCGCAGTATCAAGTCTTCTCCACAGTCAACTTGAAGTCCGCGTACCACCAGCTCCCTATCCGCCTGGTGGACCGCCAATACACTGCTTTTGAGGCAGATGGCCACCTCTACCATTTCCTCAGGGTCCCCTTTGGCGTCACCAATGGGGTCTCGGTCTTCCAGCGAGAAATGGACCGAATGGTTGACCAGTATGGGCTGCGGGCCACGTTCCCGTACTTAGATAATGTCACCATCTGCGGCCATGACCAGCAGGACAATAACGCAAACCTCCAAAAATTCCTCCACACCGCCAAGCTCCTTAACCTCACATACAATAAGGAGAAATGCGTTTTCTGCACAACCCGCCTAGCCATCCTTGGCTACGTAGTGGAAAACGGAGTCCCAGGGCCCGACTCTGACCGCACTCGCCACCTCCTGGAACTCCCCCTCCCCCACTGTCCCAAGACCCTGAAGAGATGGCTGGGGTTCTTCTCTTATTATGCACAGTGGGTCCCCAGTTATGCGGACAAGGCCCACCCACTCATTAAATCTACCATTTTTCCCCGACGGCTGAGGCCCACCTGACCTTTAACCGCATCAAGGCAGATATTGCCAAAGCCGCGATGTACACCGTGGACAAGTCCATTCCGTTCCAGGTGGAGAGCGATGCGTCGGACTTTGCCCTGGCCGCTAACCAGGCGGGCAGGCCCGTGGCTTTCTTCTCCCGAAGCCTCCATGCCTCCGAAATTCGACACTCCTCCGTCGAAAAGGAAGCCCAGGCCATTGTAGAAGCTGTGGACATTGGAGGCATTACCTGGCCGGCAGGCGATTCACTCTCCTCGCTGACCAACAGTCAGTTGCCTTCATGTTTAACAATACACAGCGGGGCAAAATCAAGAAAGACAAGATTCTGAGGTGGAGGATCGAACTCTCCACCCACAACTATGAGACCTTGTACCGACCTGGGAAGCTCAATGAGCCCCCAGATGCCCTCTCCCGCGGTACATGTGCCAGCGCACAAGTAGACCGACTTCGGGCCCTCCACAATGACCTCTGTCACCCGGGCGTCACCCGTTTCTTTCATTTTATCAAGGCTCGCAACCTGCCTTATTCCATCTAGGAGGTCAGGACCATGACCAGGGACTGCCAGGTCTGCCTGCCCGACAGAGCGCATCTGGTAAAGGACTCCTGCCCCTTTGAGTGCCTCAGCATTGACTTCAAAGGGCCCCTCCCTGCACTGACCGTAACGTGTACTTCCTCAACGTTATTGATGAGTACTCACGATTCTCCTTTGCCATCCCGTGCCCTGACATGACCTCTGCCACCGTCATCAAGGCCCTGCACAGTCTCTTCACCTTATTCGGTTTCCCCACCTACATCCATAGCGATGGGGATTCCTCCTTCATCAGCGACGAGTTGCGTCAGTTCCTGCTCAGCAAGAGCATCGCCTCGAGCAGGACGACCAGCTATAACCCCCGGGGAAACGGACAGATGGAGAGAGAGAACGCGACGGTCTGGAAGGCCGTCCTCCTGGCCCTACGGTCTAGATGTCTCCCAGTCTCCCGCTGGCAGGAGGTCCTTCCCGAAGCGCTCCACTCCATCCGGTCGCTCCTGTGCACTGCCACCAATGAGGCCCCTCACAAACGTATGTTTGCCTTCCCTAGGAAGTCCACCTCAGGGGTCTCGCTCCCGTCCTGGCTGACAGTCCCAGGGCCCGTCCTCCTCCAGAAGCATGCGAGGAGTCATAAATCGGATCCCCTCGTCGAGAAGGTCCTACTCCTCCATGCCAACCCACATTATGCCTACGTGGCACATCATGACGGGCGACAGGACACAGTCCCCCTCCGGGATTTGGCACCTGCAGGTTATCCAGCGACCACCACCACCCCCGCCCCTACACCATTTCCCTCCACCACTACCTAGCTACTTCAAGAACTGGCACCCGCAGGCCAACCGGCGACCATCACCACCACCCCCGCCCCTCCACCGACTCAACTACTGGGTGAAGAAGAGGACAACACGCCCCCGGACGCTCAGGTCTCGACACTGGTGCCCACACCACAGCCGGGACTGAGGCGATCGCGGCTGAAGGTCAAAGCCCTCGACAGACTCGACCTTTAAGTCCACCTCACCTCCGCTGGGCTCTTTTTTAAACGGGGGGTGAATGTGGTAAACCACTGTTAGTATATTATATGTATTGTGGTAAACTGTTACTGTATTACATGTAAGAAGTCTTACACCAGGTTAAAGTCCAACAGGTTTGTTTCGATATCACTAGCTTTCGGAGCGCTGCTCCTTCCTCAGGTGTATGAAGAGGTATGTTCCAGAAACATATATATAGACAAAGTCAAAGATGCAAGATGATACTTTGAATGTGAGCATTTACAGGTAATTAAGTTTTTACAGATCCAGTGATAGGGGTAACCCCAGGTTAAAGAGGTGAATTGTCTCAAGCCAGAACAGTTGGTAGGATTTTGCAAGCCCAGGCCAGATGGTGGGGGGGGGGTGAATGTAATGCGACATGAATCCCAGGTCCCGGTTGAGGCCGCATTCATGTGTGCGGAACTTGGCTATAAGTTTCTGCTCGGCGATTCTGCGTTGTCGTGCGTCCTGAAGGCCGCCTTGGAGAACGCTTACCCGGAGATCAGAGGCTGAATGCCCTTGACTGCTGAAGTGTTCCCCGACTGGAAGGGACCATTCCTGCCTGGTGATTGTCACGCGATGTCCGTTCATTCGTTGTCGCAGCGTCTGCATGGTCTCGCCAATGTAACAAGCTTCGGGGCATCCTTTCCGGCAGCGTATGAGGTAGACAACGTTAGCCGAGTCGCACGAGTATGTACTGCGTACCTGGTGGGTGGTGTTCTCACATGTAATGGTGGTATCCATGTCGATGATCTGGCACGTCTTGCAGAGATTGCCATGGCAGGGTTGTGTGGTGTCGTGGTCGCTGTTCTGAAGGCAGGGTAGTTTGCTGCAAACAATGGTTTGTTTGAGGTTACGCGGTTGTTTGAAGGCAAGTAGTGGGGGTATGGGGATTACCTTTGCAAGATGTTCATCTTCATCGATGACGTGTTGAAGGCTGCGAAGAAGATGTCATAGTTTCTCCGCTTCGGGAGAGTACTGGACGACGAAGGGGACTCTATCGGTTGTGTCCTGTGTTTGTCTTCTGAGGAGGTCGGTGCGGTTTTTTGCTGTGGCTCGTTGGAACTGTCGATCGATGAGTCGAGCGCCATATCCCGTTCTTACGAGGGCATCTTTCAGTGTCTGTAGATGTCTGTTACGCCCCTCCTCATCTGAGCAGATCCTGTGTAGACGGAGAGCTTGTCCATAGGGGATGGCTTCTTTAATGTGTTTAGGGTGGAAGCTGGAGAAATGGAGCATCGTGAGGTTATCCGTGGGCTTGCGGTAAAGCGAAGTGCTAAGGTGACGGTCCTTGATGGAGATGAGTGTGTCCAAGAATGCAACTGATTTTGGACAGTGGCCCATGGTGAGTCTGATGGTGGGATGGAACTTATTGATGTCATTGTGTAGTCTTTTCAGTGATTCTTCGCCGTGGGTCCAAAGGAAAAAAATGTCATCGATATATCTGGTGTATAATGTCGGTTGAAGGTCCTGTGCGGTGAGGAGGTCTTGTTCAAACTTGTGCATGAAGATGTTGGCATATTGAGGTGCGAATTTGGTCCCCATGGCTGTTCCGTGCATCTGGATGAAGAACTTGTTGTCGAAGGTCAAGACGTTGTGATCCAGAATGAAGCAGATGAGTTGCAGAATTGCGTCTGGAGATTGGCAGTTGTCGGTGTTGAGTACTGAGGCTGTTGCAGCAATGCCATCGTCATGGGGGATGCTGGTGTAGAGTGCCGAGATGTCCATCGTGATGAGGAATGTTCCTGGTTCAACTGGTCCACGGGTGCTGAGTTTCTGTAGGAAGTCCGTTGTGTCGCGACAGAAGCTGGGCGTAACTTTTATGATGGGTTTCAAGATGCCCTCGATGTAGCCAGAGAGGTTCTCACACAGGGTCCCATTGCCTGAAATGATAGGACGGCCTGGTGTGTTGGCCTTGTGTATTTTCGGGAGGCAGTATAGATCTCCAATGCGGGGTGTACATGGGATGAGAGCACGTAGGGTGCTCTGAAGGTCTGGATCCAAGGTCTTAATCAGTCTGTTGAGTTGGCGGATGTGTTCCTTGGTCGGATCTGCGTGCCTGTAGTGTTCCCGGTTGTTGAGTTGTCGGTATACTTCTTTGCAGTAGTCCGTTCTGTTCAGTATGACAGTGGCCCCTCCTTTGTCTGCTGGTTTGATGACGATGTTGCAGTTGGTCTTGAGATGGCATTGCGTTGTGCTTGGGTTCCGTTCGGGGCTGTCTTGTGAATGCGACTGATGAATCTGGCATTGACACGACTCCTGACGGCTTGAGCATACATGTCGAGTCTAAAGCAGCGGCCTTCCGGAGGGGTCCAATTCGACTCTTTCCTCTTCGGTTGCCGCACCGCAGATCTCTGTTCCGGTTCATTGGTAGTCTCCTTGGGTTCGGCCTCTTGGGGTCTGTGGAAGAATTCCCGGAGCCTCATTCGCCTGATGAATTCCTCCGTGTCTGCCGCGAGACCGATGAGGTCCATTTTGGTGGTGGTGCAGAAATTGAGCCCTCTGCTGAGGACTTCGATTTTGTCTGGTTGAAGGGTGTAGTCCGACAAGTTGATAATAGATTTCCCTGTATTGTTTTCTACTGTGGTACCGGGGGTGGCTTGGTTGATGCTGGTGGTGATGCCGAGTTTCCCAAGCTTCCTGTTCTTGGTGTGCATATAGGTGGCATAGTATTGTTGTCTCATCTGTTTGGCGGTGTTCCGCAGCTGGTCTGCTGCATCCTGAGCGCAAGTTGAGAATATGGCCTCTATCTTGGTTTCCAGGTTGCGTTGTCTGCTGTGGAGCTGGCGTACGAGGTGGTTGAGGAGTGTGAGAGAGGTGTGACGCAGAGTCTCTCAGCGTAGTCTGTGTTGTAAGTCGACTTGAGTGGTTTTGTGATCTGTAGCCCTTTCGGGATCTCGTCTGCTTTTTGCATCTTTGTAGAAACTTAATGTCAGTGTCTATATGCGCGATCTTCCTGGAGATCCTCTCCACTTTGAGCCGGCAGTTTGCGGTAGCCACATGTATTACATGTATTGTGGTAAACCACTGCCTGATGCCTCCGCCTCCCCTCGGGCTCGGTATAAAGGTGGCTGACCTCCAGCCCTGCCCCTGTTCGGGGTCAGAGGCCAGGAGGCTTTCTGTTTAGCTTACTAAAGCCTCAGTTTCATTCACTACTCGTCTTGTGTTGATTGATGGCACATCAGAAAGGGACGACACAAATATAAGGTTTTTAAAAAAGTAATCTACACCCTTTGCAATTTCAGTGCAATTCACGGGGAACACAAATCATTGAAGTTTCTTTCCTGTGGTTAGTTTGTGCTTCTGCCTGACCAAATTTCTCCTGTCATTCATCTGCCAACAAACTTACTTTGCACGTTTCGCTCTCAATTTTGAGATACTTTTACCCACTCAGCCATTTGGACCAGGTTGCATTGAGCTTCGGAGTCCGGGTCATTATTTTATAATAAAAGGACAGCCGTGTCCCCAGATCACAGACATAAACAGCAGCTGTAAGTTCCCCTCCAAACCACTCAGCATCCTGACTTGGAACTATTGTCGCCATTCTTTCACTGTTGCTGGGTCAAAATCCTGGAACGTCCGTCCCAGCAGCACTGTGGGGGTACTTGAAACGCAAGAGACCGCAGCAGTTCAAAATATAGCTCAGCACCACCTTCTCAAGGGCAACCAGGGAAGGATCAGAAAAGTAATGTTGGCCTTGCCAGCGATTTCCAGACTCCGTGGACAAATTTAAAATAACTAATTTAAAGGGCAGTCTTTCAGGACATTTCTTTGTGCATTTTGGCAGTTTAATCTCAATTACCACAGCCTCAGTTTGATTAATAGACTTTCATGTGAGACTTAGTCAAATGCCTTTTGGAAGTCCAGGTTTGAAACGTAGCAGGATTTTCCATTGGCCAATTGTGACGTTTTACCTCCTCAAAACAAGTAACAATAATAATGATAATAATAATCGCTTATTGTCACAAGGCTTCAATGAAGTTACTGTGAAAAGCCCCTCGTTGCCACATTCCGGCGCCTGTTCGGGGCGGCCGGTACGGGAATTGAACTCGCGCTGCTGGCATTGTTCTGCATCGCAAGCCAGCTGTTTAGCCAGAGCCATCCACTTATTATGGCACAGAAAGCGTTCATTCAGCCCATCATTCCGGTTCTGTGGAGAAATCTAGCCAGTCCCCATTCTCCCACTCTATCTCTGTAGCCCACCTCCAAGTGTCCACTCAATTTCCTTTTGAAATCACACATCTTCTCTACTTCCACCGCCCTTGTAGGCAAAAAAAATCCAGGGTCATGATCATCCACTGCATAAAAAAAGTTTTTTTTTAACATCCCCCCCAAACCTTAAATCTGTGTCCCTTGGTCCTTGTACAATGAACTGATGGGAAATGCTTTTCTTTGTCTACCTTATGCAACTCTCTCAAATCTTGCACACCTCTCTAACATCTTAAACTCTTTTGCTTCCAGAATAACCTTGTAACTAAAATCCCCCCCCCACCTTGGAATCATTCTGATCAATTGTCCCTGTACTGTCTCAAGGACCCTCACCTCCTTCCGCACCCTTTCAAGGACCCTCACCTCCTTCGAACTGGACGCGGTACTCGTCTTGCAGTCCATTGGTCAGGCATCATGCTATACTAGCTATTGTTTCCTATGATGCACATCAAATTCCCCCCACCCCCCGCTCCACCCCTGTACTCTGCTTCCTCCAAAACGATTGTCAATCCCTCATCAATCTCATGACGAAGATCATTCAGCGCACTGGAAAAAATGTGTCATTTCTCGCTGGTGATTTGCTGGTTTTGAACCCGTTTTACCATTTGCACCAGACCCGTTGATCTTGCATTTTCCTCGTTGCGGTGGGTGGGCAGGTTGCTCGTTGTGGAGATTCGGGAGCGGGAAATTATTCAGAACATTAACTGCCCAATGCTCAATCGTCCCTTTCATTCTCTTCGCATCTTTTATACTTCTCTTTTCTCTCACTGTCAGGAACTAAATGTTTTACTGTCACAGTTAACCTTTGGCGCCCTTCATCTGGCTAAGTCTCTCGTTGTCCTCTGATAACCCTTTAACTTGGCTCTGCATTTTCTTATCCTCCTGAATTCTTTCAAGTTACCGCTGCAGAATTGGTAGCAGTTCAATTTCCTTGTGATGCCACTTTTAATTTGTTTGCTAATCCACCTTGGGTTATCATTGTCTCGTCTGGGCTCATCAATCTTTGGTACATATTTGTCTGATTGGGGGGAGGAGAATGAGTATGCGTATGCAGGATGTTTCGGTTCCCTGTTGCTCTAATGTGCATTAATGCAAAGAGAGGGAGAGATATTAGTCAGTTATATTTTTCTGTCAGTTTAATTGTAATACTGTACAAAATAAAAGGTTACTTGTGTTACATAGAACATACAATGCAGAAGGAGGCCATTTGGCCCATCGAGTCTGCACCAATCCATTTACGCCCTCACTTCCACCCTGTCCCCGTAAATCAATACACCCGCTAACCTTTTTGGACACTGGGGGCAATTTAGCATGGCCAATCCACCTAAGCTGCACGTCTTTGGACTGTGGGATGAAACCGGAGAACCCGGAGGAAACCCACGCAGACACGGGTGTCATAATATGCACCCATGCTCATCATGAGGTAAAAGCAGGCAGTGACAGACAACCAGGTGAGCCAATCAACATACAGAACAGAACACAACCAATCACCAGACAGAACACCAGAGGGGGGCTTCCAACTATAAAACACACGAGGCATCAGCACTCCGCCTCTTTCCACTGGTGACAACTGTAGTGACAGTCAGGGTGTATATATCAGTTAGCACCTTCTACACGTGGCTCAGAGCTTGCCTGGTCTAGATAGTTAAGAGTTAGTTTACTTAGAGTAGTAGAGAGTCAATCCACAGGCAGCTGTGTGCTTCGTTACCGAAGTTCAATGAATCTTATTGAACCAATGCCTACGTTTGGTGTATGCTTTATCGTTTATCTGCATCGTGTTGCAGTCCGTGTTACCCCAGGGTGAATAACACTACAACGGGGAGAACGTGCAGATGCCGCACAGACATTGACCCAGCGGGGAATGGAACCTGGGACCCTGGCGCTGTGAAGCCACAGTGCTATCCACTTGTGCTACCATACTGCCCGTTACAGCTACAAATCTGGTGACTGCAGTTTATTGGACTCAGCCAATGTGTTGTGACTCTGGGTCAAGTGGGGCTGGAATTGACCGCACGCTACCCCAGGGTGTTGGGACAGTAATCACAATTGGAATACAGTGAAAAATCAACAAAGTTCAATTGCAGAACCGATGACAAACAAAGAAATGTACAGCACAGGAGCAGGCCCTTCAGCCCTCAAAGCCTGCGCCGACCATGCTGCCCGTCTGTACTAAAATCTTCTACTCTTCCGGGGTCCATATCCCTCTATTCCCACCCTATTCATGTATAACTATCCACTTTTACTAACCGCACACATAGGGCTGAATTTCACAGCCACAGTGCTGGCCCAGTCTGGAAAGTCTAGATTAATCCCACCATGGCCATTGGCTGGAACCCCAATGGAAGGCAACGTCAATCAGGACATTAACACAATGTCATATCAGTTTCCATGTCTTTAAGTGTGGGGATCGTGCCTCTAAGAGCTGCCAATGAAATAGAGGGCAGGCACCACCAGATGTGATGGCCACTGCTGGTAATGTACCCACCCAGGAGTAGCATCTGTGAAGGAGGACTTGGAGCATGTTTGGATTCAGCAGGGTCAGTCAGGGAGCTCATGGCAAGGTGGTCACGGTTCAGCATAGGGAGTGTTTCATTCATCAGGATGGGTCCTTGATCTCAAGGGTATCTGGGGACCAGAATCATAGAATTTACAGTGCAGAAGGAGGCCATTCGGCCCATCGAGTCTGCACTGGCCCTTACTGAAGCCCATGTAGCTACCCTATCCCCAGAACCCAGTAACCCCCACTTAACATTTTTTGGACACGAAGGGCAATTTAGCATGGCCAATCCACCTAAGCCGCACATCTTTCGACTGTGGGAGTAAACCAGAGCACCCGGAGGAAACTCACGCAGACACGGGGAGGACATGGAGACTCCGCACAGACAGTGACCCAGCCGGGAATCAAACCTGGGACCCTGGAGCTGTGAAGCAACTGTGCTAACCACTATGCTACCGTGCTGCCCAGGCTGCCATGGCTGATCAGGAGAGCCCCACCTCCCCGATGTGTAGGAAGACCACCAGCGTTTCTTGGGTAACCTCCCCACGTGACGTATGTTCCCACTGCGGTGGGATGAATTCTTTAAGTGGCCATTAATTGGGGGACTCTGGAGGGCAATGGGAACTCCACCCTAGACATCCGCCATCATTCAACACCTGTCATCACCCCTTACAGCACCTCCCAGTCTGCTCCTGGCTGTGGAGGGGGAATTAAATTCTGCCCATAATGTACAGAAAATAATTTTATATCAATTTTAAAAAGTGTAAGGATCCTCGCGTAAATCCTTGTCTGTCCTTTCCTTTGCAGTTTCTGTTATTTTTTGCCTTCATAACGGTTTGCGCCGAGGCTGTTGCTGGGACTTTTGGCTTTCAGGTGGACTGCCCCTTTATTTTAAAAAAAACTCGACACCCCTGGCAGGTGCTACTTGGTCTGGCCTCAGGACCCCCCCCCCCCCCCCCACCCACCCCCCCTGCCCTGGTGAGATGGGCTGCTTGGTTTGGTCTAAAGATGACTCATCTTGATGGACTTGTCTGGCAGCCAACCAACTACTTCAAATTCATGGTCTTAACTAACCCTCGATGCGGATTGATGCTGTTCATTCCAGATGTGAGACGATGTGTTTGCTTCAGTCGTTTCGTTTTGGATAGAGATGACGAAGGCTTTGGGTTTTATCTGTCCCGAAAAGGGGGGGGAAGGGTAAATATCTCTTCTACAGTCAGATTGCCCTCGAAGGAAGGTCAGTCCAACATCAAATTCTGGCAAACCAGCGATTTCGGAAAAAAACCTTTTTAAAATCTCATGTGGGGAACTCTGCTCTTATTGTGGAAAGCCTGTTAGACATTCTGGGGAAGCTGGCAACACACAGGCCTGGAGCTGGTTCTTTGGTTGAAGGTTCAAATTAATAAAAGTAAGTATGACTTCCCAGAAGAATTCTTACAACCTGAGAGTTCTGATTGACTGCGCATGCCGGAAGATTGGAGATTTCAACACTCTTGTGTTCTGGGGCGATAGCTGGCTACAACTACTTCGATATCAGCAGGAAGGGCAATCACCTCTCTTTATTCCATCATTTTACAGGGGAGGGGGGGATTAAGAGATTAGCTGGCCAATATCCTATGATAATCGCATCTCTATTGCTGTGATATTACAAAAATTGTTTTTGTATGTCAGTTACAAATCTGGTGCCAGTCAGTCATTGGGGCAGTCAAGGGTCAAAGATCTCAGGAACTAGATATGCATAATTAGTTAATTAACTTATGTTGGGACTCTGGGGCACGTGGGGCTGGAATTGACTGCACACTAGCCCAGGGTGTCAGAACATAAATTGGGTTCTCATTTGGGATTTGAAACGTTAAGACGGCAGATTTGGGTTACAACGTAAAGAATAAAGAGACACCAGGGCAGGGATTCTCCGAGCCATCGCACCGAAGTGACGCTAGGCGCGGGGGCGGAGAATGGGGCCTCAGACCCGCGATCAGGTCCGAAGCCGCAACGCGATTCTCCGGCGACCAGAGAATCGGCGACAGTTGCGCGCGGCGCGGTCGACGAGGTGCCGGTCGGGGGTCGCTGAAAGAGGCCTCCGCGGCGATTCTTCGTGGTCGACCGGCCAAATTCCCACCAGCATTGTTCATGTATGGTTCCACCCGGCAGGAGCTTGGCGTTGCGGCTGAGGTGGTCGTCCAGGTGGGGGGCGGGGGCGAAATCAGTCTCCGGGCGGGCCTCCACGACGGCCAGGCCCGTGATCGGGGGCCATCGATCAGCGGGCACATGCGATCTGGTGGGGGGCCTATCTTCTTGCACGCGGACCCGCTGTGTGGTTCCGCCGTGTTGTGCGACGCCGGGGCGGAAGCGGCTGCCGCGCACATGTGAGGACCCGCGGCCAGCAGTGCAGGGCAACGTAAGGCAGCTGGAGCAGCGCGGAGCACTCTGGCACCATGCGGGCCCCTTGTGGGCCACGGAATCGCTGGGTCTAGAGGCGTCAACACTTAACCGCGTTTTTGCAGAATGCCGGCCCTGGTTTGCAGTGATTAAACAGGATGGCTGTGGAAGTTGCACAACATTTTCTTCAGGTGGAAGACTTAACTTGTCTATTTAGAGGAGCTCCACAAAGACCCTCTAATTGAACTGGCGAGGGAATTATAATTGGTTACAGCAACTAGAGCTAAGAAGGGGGAGGTAATTGAAGTGATTGTTGAACATTTAAATTTGATGGAGGTGCATCGGAGCACAGGGGAGCCGGAGGACTAGTGCAGCCTCAGTGACATCGTTTGGTGGAGAAATGGAGTTGGAGAGAGTTCAGTTGCAGTTGGAGCACGAAAAAGGGAATTAAAACGAACAGAAATAGAAATGCAGCGAAAAGAGAGAGAAATAGTACGGCAGCAAGAGAGATGGAAATGCAGCAAAAGCAAAAAGAGAAAGAATTGGAAATGGAAGTGATGAAGCTAGAAAATGAGAGGAAAGATAAAGAGAAAGTGAGAGGCGCTTCCAGCTCAGGGTACTGGAAATAGATGGGAAGCTGCCAGAGTGTAGAAGGGAGCCTAGTCCTGGAACGGAACTCAGTGGTGATGTATTTAACTTTATACAGCCTCCCCCAAAATTTGAAGTGCAGGAAGTAGAAATGTTCTTCAGAGCTTCTGAGAAAATAGCAACCCAAATGGAGTGACCAGAAGCAAAGTGGACATTACCCCTGCAGACTCCGTTGTTGAGACGAGCACAGGGAGTTAATGCTGCCTTGTCAGAGCAGTCATTTTAGGATTATGAGATGATAAAAAAGGCTATTCCAGATGCATACAATTTGGTTCCTAAAGCATAGAGGCAAACATTTTGGAATTTGAAACGGCAGTCGGGACAGACCCTTGCAGAACCTGAAAGGGTTAATAGATGGGCATGAAGAATACTACGGTGCGGACTGAAGTGTTGACTGGACTGAGGAGACCCGAGGTACACACTGCTGTGGGAGCAGGTACAAGGAATGAGGCAGGTGAAAGATATGCCAGTTTTGTGTCCACGGGGAAGGCCACCCCATTGTCCTCGTCTGATGTAGCCAAACGCGTAACAATTTTAAAGGGGCGCAAGGGCGACTAAAATTCTTTGTGCTGGAGAAGGATTTGGTTTTTGTCCAGAAAGCTCAGCGAAAGCGGAGATATTTGTGAATGGGACGGGAGGAAGTTGTATCCCGGTTCCATTATATAAAGTACAATTGGATTGTGATTTAGTGTCAGGCCCAGTAGTTGTTGGGAGTGGTTAAGGAATTCCCAGTGGAAGGAGGAGACTTACGTTTGGGGAATTATTTAGTGGGATTGAAGGTTGTAGCTTCACCCATGGTTACAGAGAGTCTGAAAGAACTATCAGTTAGTCCCTAAGATACCAACAATAGAGCATGTGGGAGTTAGGCTGTGAATGACTCAAGGAAGGATATGTTGATAGCTGTTGATCACATATGACATGACAAGAGATAGTGAACCAGCTCCTGAGCATTTTGAGACTGAAGGTGTCCATAAAGATGAAGAGTCAGACCAGGGTCTTGACTTCAATTTTGGTTCAAATGATGAGGTACTGGTAAACAGCTGTTACCATGGCTGGGAGGAGGAATCAGACGAGAGTTTTGACTTTGATTTTGGGACTGAATATGAAGTGATGATAAACCGTTGTTACTGAATGGACCCGTCACTATTTGAACAATTGGCATGTAATTCTTCCAAGGCCAAGAAAGGAGATCGCAACCTGGAGTTAGAAAGTGAGGTTAGACTTGAAAAGTAACTTGCTGCAGCCTCTTGCAGTAAACCCGCTGCCATTTCCTCCACGTGAAAGAAGGTTCCAGAGCAGGCGTGCTCTGAAGGAAAGGATACCCGACAGCGTGGCCTCAGTTAATCAGGATGCGGATAGCGGTGGGGGGGGGGGGGGTAATGTAATTGGCAATCAATCACTTTTGAAAGTTAATGGGTCGGTGGATGGAGAACCTGTTTTGTTATGCTCTTAATGTAGCATAAGCTGCTCCCTTGATGTGCACTCTGACAAAGGAAGGTTCAGACTTGGAGATAGCTTTAACACATTTATTAAACTGTTAATGATTCTCCTACTTGGATTCGACTCTACTGTTAATCCTGCTATAGCTACTCAGACTAACTAACCAGTCTGCTACAATCCACGTGGTGGGTGTGATGTGTTTCAATCAATCCTGTCTGTACTCACTAAGTGGAAAGAGACTGAGCATGTGTGCTGTGTCCTTATATATGGGTAGCCCCCTTGTGGTAGTGTCACCTGTGTGTGTGTCTTGACTGCCCATTGGTCGTGTCCTATCTTACTGACCTATTGGTTGAATGTCTGTGTGTCATGATGTCTCTGGTGCTCCCTCTAGTGTTCATCTAGTCTTAGTGTATTTGCATTAACCCCCTGTGTATTTACAGTGATGCATATCACCACAGAACCCTGCAGTGGTTCTGCATCCACAGATGTTTGAGAAAAACAACAAGTTCATAGAGCCAATAATGTACCATACTTTGATTCCGAAAATGGAGGTGCAAAATTCCAATCACATCAGTCTGTATTACTGATTGGCGGTAAAAGGTAGTGATTAAGAAAACTCTGAAGAGGAAGTAAACGTTGTCACTCAAGGAATAGGGCATTTCAAGTCAACCGATCCGGAGAGGATTTTCGGGTGGTGAGGGCAGCCTCGTCATTGGCTACCGGCGGAATCCTCCAGTCCCTCCAATGTCTACAGCATTTTATCCAAGTTATCCAAAGTCTTTCAGGTCCTTAGGACACAATTTTGGCATGAAAGTAGGTGTGCTGTAGGTTGTAGTCAGGTTCGAGCCGGGGGAAATTAAACTTTCCACTCTCGAGTTTTACAAGATGCTGTAAAATGTCTTTTAACAGGGCTTTCATTGTGAGCTGTATCAGGTGTGTACGAAATTCCCCAACAATTAACCTTGTCCACGTGTGATTGATAACCCCATGTAACCACAACCCCGCAGAAGTTCATAACACTCAGCAAATGTACAGAATCAATGCAAAAACAATCTCAGAATTCTGTGAGTTTGAAAACAGCACTCATACCAACACAATACAGTACAAAGTCCCATCATCAAAGGAAGCACACTGGAATGCACAAGACTGACATTTTAAATTTCTCACACCAGCTCTCCCAATTTGTCTTTCTGGTGGAAAGGAGCTGCAGTGTGGAACTGTGCCCAGGAGCTTCGTGGAGTTGTACCCAATAGAAACATAACTGGAGGCTGCCTAAAACGTACTTAACCTGAGCCAAATGGATGTGTCAGGGAGAAGGGACTTTGATTTCATCACAATGGATCACATTCAAACTTGATTTAGTTGCGGAAAGAGATCTATCCTGATGCCTTGCGTCACCAAATGTCTGAAAGTCTGGGCAAGTTCCAAAGAAAATTAGTGCAGATCCAAACCAATCACACTTGGGTCCAGTTTGAGTTGAATGTCAAGGATGAAATGTTTGAATTTTAACCATCTCCCACCCCCCACCCCCCCCCCCCGCCCTCCCCGACTGCAGACAACCATCATCTGCTTCCCCGAGGCAAACACGTGCTTGATGCCAGCCAGATCCCCAGGCAACTTTGATGCAGAGGTGGTACCCGTTGGTCACCCGTTGGTCTGGCTGCTATTATTAAATTATTATTATTATTACTGCTCACTTGGCAAGAGGATTGCAGGACTAAATCATTAAATTTCCCTCTTAATATTCTTTGAATTTTACCTTCTATCTAAAAAACAAATCTTCAGCTCAAGAAATATCGAGTCATATTAGCTCTCCTCCACCCCCCACTGAATTTGCAAAAACAAACCGAACAAAATGAACATTTGATTAAACATTTGCCTCAGGGAAAAAAAGATATTTGGGATTTGAAAATGCATTCACACTGATCAGCTATTCGTGTGGGTATTAAATTCAGCAACTTAAAATCTGTAACAAAAGTTGCTTTTTAAAATGTTGATTTTCTTCGAAAGATCTAATTCAGAGTTTAATTTAGAGTATCCAATTTTTTTTCCAATTAAGTGGGCAATTTAGCGTGGCCAATTCATCTACTCTGCACATCTTTGGGTTGTGGGGGTGAGACCCACACAGACATGGGGGAGAATGTGCAAACTCCATACGGACAGTGACCCAGAGCCGGGATCGAACCCGAGTCCTCGGCGCCGTGAGGCAGCAATGCTAACCACAGTGCCCCTCACTAATTCATAGTTTAAAGGAGTCCGTTAATCAGGCTGAAACAAGAACAGGCACTGAGTTTCAGAAATGGCTGTCCTGCACACTATTTTGCCAGTCAGGTGTGATGAAAATTTGGTCAGCCCTAAATCATGGGCATAGTTGGGGTGCAACATGAATATTCCAGCATGGAGCATGAATTCTTTTTTGCCATCAGTAGAATGTTTTTTATAACGGAAGGAAAATATATGTGTTGCTCTATCCGTTTTTTACCATTCTAGATTAAAGTCAAGCATGTGTTGTCATAATATACACCAGTATATCATGGTGCAGACACACACTGATGGACACACAGTGGGACCAATCAACATACACAACACCGCAGCCAATCACCAGTGAGAGCACACGCACTATAAAGACAGGGGGCATCAGAATTCCTGCTCATTCGAGTAGCAGCTAGCTAGGAGCACAGAGCTCACAGCCTGCAACACAGACATTCACCATGTGCTGAGTGCATCAACTGGTTAGGACAAGGCAAAGGTCTTTAGTTAAAGCTAGTATCGTATTTACCCATAGTTCAAGTATGTTTAAATGGTTAACCTTTTAATAAAATAGTGTTGCACTACTTCAAGTGTTGGTGACCTGTATGTGATCCAGAACACCCAACACACCATGTGTAGCGATACATAGGAAGAGAACCTCATAGCTTTACGGAGTTGAACGTGCCTAGGGGCGAGTGAGTGGGGAAAATAAGAAAGAGAGCACACGCTGTAATGCTCTCCATATAAATGCATCGTTCCGTTCCTGTGGAAAAGCTTCTGAAATAAAAAAATGGAAACCGATGCTGTAATTTCACACCAAGTAGAAGTGGAAATTGAAACATCACTGCTTGACACCCGATGAGTCAACATCCAGCATCAAAAGAAATTGGGATCTTCCCAGTTTGTTCAAATTAAGGCGAGAGGATGAATAATTAAGCGCATGAGCTGTAATGAGGGTCTTGCATTTACAGAGGAGATGTTAATTGTTTCCCTCCTGGTGTCAGGGGAGAATAAATTAAAGTTTCACATGGCCAGAATTTTCTTTTCGGCGAAGGACAAGATTGGCAGCAGGGTAATGAGATGCTTTTGGATACACATCCAGTTAATCATCAGTCAGCACCCAAAGGATGAAAATAAATAACAATCAATTATTACTCCAATTATCTTATAACACTTTAATGATAGTATTGATCTTTCTTTGACTTTAAGTATAATCTAATTTCTTTGAGCCAATACTATAATTAATTACAATGTAGGGAGAGATAGCAAGGAGTAAACATCGACTCAGTAGGTGTAGGCAGCAATGCTTTTTTAAATTGAGGTGCTGAAATTTCAATTGCTTTACTTAGCAGAATGTTCATAACCTTTGTTGATGCGTAGATTAGTATACAAAAAGCAGAGACGTTTGGGTTCTTCCAAAAGTAATATATTTAAAATTAGTGGTGCATTAAAAACAAAAATAGCCTCTAACAACTCCTCACACCTCAACGGAGCTCTCACTCCCACCCAACTTGCAGGGCCCCAACGCCTGCCATGTTAACCCCACCCCCTCCCTATTATCCCCCCAATAACTCCTCTGTTCCTCACCACCTCGTTGCCACTCACTCGAATGCCAGACTTCATTACTATCCGACCTGGCATGACTCCCGCCTACGTACTCCCCACCTGTATCGTTCCAGGACAACTTCAAGCACAACTTGGGCAGCATGATAGCATGGTGGTTAGCACAATTGCTTCACAGCTCCAGGGTCCCAGGTTCAATTCCCGGCTTGGGTCACTGTCTGTCCAGTTTCCTCCCACAGTCCAAAGATGTGCAGGTTAGGTGGATTGGCCATGCTAAATTGTCCTAAGTGTCTAAAATTGCCCTTAGTGTTGGGTGCGGTTACTGGGTTATGGGGATAGGGTGGAGGTGTGGGCTTGGGTAGGGTGCTCTTTCCAAGAGCCGGTGCAGACACGATGGGCCGAATGGCCTCCTTCTGCACTGTAAATTCTATTATTTAAAAAACTGTCATGAATGGGCACAGCCAGCGGGGATGATGCCCGAGCTCAGGATTCTAACCCCAATTGAGGAATGACCCTTGAGTTGGCCAGCAAGGAGCAGGACCGCTCCTGAGCAGAGGGAAGAATGGGGGCCAAAGACACAAGTGAGAATGCTCAACACATCCAGCCATGGCTCAAGCCTCATGTGAGTGATCTTTCTCCGATCAGTGTTCTTCGACCTGCACTAATACGATCTCCCTTCCATTCAATCAGTCAACTAGCCCAGAACCTCCTCATGGCCCTGGACACACAGGCCCGAGCAGCTCTGAGGGAACCAACTCGGAGACCAGCATTGAAGATGCAGATATTCGTGCCTTGGTGGGATTAACACGCAGGCAGGATCTGGGTCACTCACCGGTGAGCACCTCACACCTGATGATCTACAGCAGGTGGAGACAGGAACATTCCAGGGATCTGGCACTCGGAGGGATACTGGAACCCAGGACTCTGCGGTGCCCATGGTGGAGAACGTGCCCCTGGGTTTGGTCGTCCCAGAAACGCTGGAGCTCCAAAGGTAGAGTCGGGAGCATCAAGAAGGAATCACAGCATCTCTCCTTGGGCTGCAAAGCCAACTGGAGGAGTGGCATCCCCTTCTGTCTGAGGAGATGGCGCCATCACTCCGACACAATGAGGCCAACACTGCAAGGGCGGTGTCCGTAGTGGAGACCTTGGTGCAGGACCTGAGCTCCATGATGAGGGATGTCCGCTCCATGGTTCAGACCATGAGCTCCATGGCTGAGCGAATGAGTTCCATAGTGCATTAAAAATCACTTTGTTCAGTCATAAGGAGCCTCACTGCAAGATGTCATCATTCTCCTGTAGAGTCTGGTCAGTCACTTTGGCACCCTGTCCATGAATGGTGCGACCATCAGGATGACCTCACGCAGTCACCACAGGACAAGAAGGTATCAGGTCCAATGGGGAGAGAGGTCTTTACACCTTAGTCCTGATCGTTCCCAAACCGAGAAGTAATGAAGTTGCCCAGAGCCCTGTGTCTCCGTGGGGTTCCCCACGCCGCTCTCCTGAACCTCCTCCTCAACTGAGGAGATATGGTGCTCCTCCATTTCCTGGTGATCCAGCTGTGCTCCCCATCGTAGTGGCAGATTGTGCGGAGCGATGCACACCACAATGATGCGGGACGCCTGGGGGCTGTACTGGAGGGCTCTCCCTGACTGGTCCAGGCATCGGAACCGCATCTGGAGCAGTCCAATCACCTGCTCGAGCAGCACATGCATAGATGCAGGACATTGTAACGAGTCTCAGCGAATGTTTGTGGCCTTTGCACTGGCGTCATCAACCACCAGCTGAGTGGGTACCTTTGTTCCCCGAGGAGCCATCTATCCAGCCACTGGTCTCCCCAGAATCAGCTGGGATCTGCGAGTGTCCCAGGATGTAGCTGTCATGGATGCTCCCCGGGGCACACACCTGCATAATGCACGTGGCATGGTCCCATCCAGCTGAACATTGAGGGGGTGGAATCCCCTGCAGTTTATAAATCGTGGCACATGCCACCATGGAGAATGCAGAGCCACAAGGGTACAGTCGATGGCACACCATGCCTCGGGCATGCCTGCTCTGTAGGTAAAGCCCTTGGGCCTGGCACATTGGCTCACTTGGTCCCGGTCCAAGCTGATGTACATGTACGCCCTCACAAATAGCACATCTGTCACTTCCCTCATTTACTTGTGTGCGGCTGACTGGGAGATGCCACACAGCTCACCCATGCAGCCCTGAAACCAGCCGCTGGCATAGAACTTCAGAGTGGGCGTGACTTTCAGGGCCACAGGACCTCCCAGTCCAAGCGGTGTCAACTCTTGCATCACCTGGCACAGGTAGTCCACCGTCCCCTGGACAGATGCAGCCTTCTACAGCACCGGAGCTCTGACATTTGGGGGTGGGAAGTTCTCTGGCGGTAAATTATCGTCTCCTCTGAGGTTCAGCCACCTGCGGCCCTGCACCTGGTGGATCAGCAGACCCTGCCTCCTCCTCCTTTGCAGGGCATTGATCCTGGCTGCAAGCAGACACAAATTGATATCGCTGCTGCTGCCCCACAGTTAATCAATGGAATTGCCAGCTCCACTGGCTCCCTGAATCTCTCCAACCTAAAACTGAAAGTAAGAAAACATAAAGGGCGGGATTGCCGGAGAATCCCCGTTTCTGACAAAATCGGGGGCGGTACCACTTTTGCGATACTCCGCCCCCTCCAAAGCGGCGTACTCTAGGAGTAGGCAGCGCGCCATGTCGACAGCCTCAGGATGTTGCCCGGAGACCCAGCACCCCCGATGCTCCGCCCATGACCAGCTGAGTTTCCAATGGTCTCTCATGGTATTGCCTGTCGGGAACTCGGCGTGGCAGCTGTGGACTCAGTCCAGCGCAGCCACAGTCGGGGAGGGGGGGGGTGGCGATCCGTGGGCAGGGGGGGACTTTGTCAGGGGCTTGGGGCACTGTTGGGGGGCGGTCTGGGGCTCGCCAGCCGGCCAAAGGGGGGGGGGGGGGGCACTATTTTTCAGTCCGGGTCCGCGCGAGGCATGCGCATGCGTGGCCACAGACCCGGCCATTCTCCGGGCCCTTTCGGCAGTTAGAGCCGGTTGCTCTACACTGCCTTGATGCTAGCCCCCAGCCAAACGGAGGATCGGTGGCCGTTTTGTGCCGAATTTCTGGTCGTAAAACGCCACCGTTCCCACGCCGCCGTCAGGACATAGCCTGAGAATCGGAGAAGCCAGCCCAAAAGTTGGGCAATGAGGAGTCCTGATCCACAGCCCTCTCAGGATCTGGGACATCCCCCCCGTACACATCACCTATGTGAGCGTCTTTTCACTGAGCCTCACTCCCTCCCCGGTTTTTAAATGAAGTTCCCAAAGTTCCTGGGCGGGAACCTCGTTCTGTATTTTGGCGAAGTGATGTAGAAAAAAATAAAATTAAAAAAAATAAATCAGGAAATGATATTTCACCGGGGATAATCTAGTTCGCTGTCTCTCGGCGAGATTGTATCCACGTTGCTATTTGCGCTGATGGGGTTCCAAATCGCACCCTGCAAATGTGACTTTTATTTTTGCAATGTGCAGCGGTATAAATGCATTTTTCATGAGCCCAATTTCATTCCACTTCACAACGTGCCAATCACCCTGCATTCAGGTGGAAGACGAATTTTACAAAATAACAAATTGGATTTTGTGAACTGCACATTCCCCTTGCATTTACCCACAGACCATCGACACAAATTTGAACAGGTTGACTCTGAAGCTCAGCTGATGTCAGCTCTATGAAAACCTGAAGCTCAAGAAAATTCCAGCTGGGATGTTCCAACCACTTCCGATCCGGCCCGGCCTGTGGGACGTACTCCACCTCAAAGTGACACGAGCGCAGGAGGTGAAGCCCCGGGAACAAAAGGGACAGTGGCAGAGTTGGATTTGAAGTTGGTCAAGTGATTGGAAACAGAGAGAGCTGGTGAATGGTGCTTTTTCAGTCTGGAGGAAGATGCACAGTGTGCCCAGGGCATCTGTAAGTTTTATCTTGAAATATATTAATGACCTAGACATGGATGTAAAAGGGTAAAATATCAAAATTTGCAGTGGTCGCAAAACCTGAACTGCGAGGAGAATGGTGATAGACATTAAGGGGCCATAAAGGAACTGGTGCAAAGGTCAGGCAGGTTGCAGATTAAAGCTTAATGCAGAAAAGTATGAAGTGATAAGTTGTAGTAGAAAGAACAATATAATCTCAAGGGTACAATTTTAATTTTTTAAAAATAAATTTAGAGTATCCAATTCATTTTTTCCAATTAAGGGGCAATTTAGCGCGGCCAATCCACCTACCCTGCACATCTTTGGGTTGTGGGGGCGAAATCCACGCAAACACGGGGAGAATGTGCAAACTCCACATGGACAGTGACCCAGAAGCGGGGTCGAACCAGGGACCTCGGCGCCATGAGTCAGCAATGCTAACCACTGCGCGCCGTGTTGCCCCAAGGGTACTATTCCAAAGGAGATGCAGGAACAGAGAGAAGTAGGGATACATGTACATAATTCATTGAAAGCTTCAGGGCAGGTTGAGAAAATTCTTTAAAAAGGTACCCGTTGGTCATCCAAACCTCCGTTACATCACAGCTAGATCTACCAGTGCTGGTGTGGTGTTGCCACCAATCATAATAATCTTTATTATAGTCACAAGTAGGCTTACATTAACACCGCAATAAAGTTACTGTGAAAATTCCCTAGTCGCAACCACAAGACCATAAGACATAGAAGCAGAATTCGGCCACTCGGCCCATCGAGTCTGCTCCACCATTCAATCATGGCTGATATTTCTCTCATCCCCATTCTCCTGCCTACTCCCCATAACCCCTGATCCCCTTATTAATCAAGAACCTATTTATTTCGGTCTTAAAGACACTCAGTGATTTGGCCTCCACAGCCTTCTGCGGCAAAGAGTTCCACAGATTCACCACCCTCTGGCTGAAGAAATTCCTCCTCATCTCTGTTTTAAAGGATCGTCCCTTTAGTCTAAGATTGTGTCCTCTGCTTCTAGTTTTTCCTACAAGTGGAAAAAACCTCTCAACATCCACTCCAGGCCTCGCAGTATCCTGTGGGTTTCAATAAGATCCCCCCTCATCTTTCTAAACTCCAACGAGTACAGACCCAGAGTCCTCAACCGCTCCTCATATGACAAGCTGTTAATTTCAGGGATCATGCTTGTGAGAACCTCCTCTGGACCCTTTCCAAGGCCAGCACATTTTTCCTTTGATAGGGGGCCCAAAACTGCTCACAATACTCCAAATGAGGTCTGACCAGAGCCTTATATAGCCTCACGTCTTACGAGACTTGTGGTTGGAAACTGGAGCACTCGGAGGAAACCCACGCAAACATGGCGAGAACGTGCAGACTTCGCGCAGACAGTGACCTAGTCCGGGAATCGAACTTGGGACCCTGGCGCAATGAAGCAAAAAGTGCGAACTACTGTGCCACCATGCCGCCCAACTTCCACCACAACAAGGATGGGCTCTGAACCCTTTGCAACATGGGTACTATTACACTCGGCTTAGGTCACTGTCTGTGTGGAGTCTGCACGTTCTCCCCGTGTCTGCGTGGGTTTCCTCCAGGTGCTCTGGTTTCCTCCCACAAGTCCCGAAAGATGTGCTTGTTAGGTGAATGGGACATTCTGAATTCTCCCTCAGTGTGCCCGAACAGGTGCCGGAGTGTGGCGACTTGGAAATTTTCATAATAACTTCATTGCGGTGTTAACGTAAGCCTACTTGTGACAATAAAGATTATTATAATACAGCCTGCCTCAATCTGATGGAAGCCAAGGCAATCACACATTGTGATCCCATATCTGATTTCAGGCCTGAATTATTGTTCCCCCAAAGTTGCCGTCAGCCACTCACTCAAAAGCACAGCTCTATCTACAGACCACTGAGATCTACACGAATGGGGCAGCCAGCCCTTAAGAAATGTGACTATTAACGAACAACACATACCCTGATTCAGCTTCCGCCAATCAGAGCAATGCGTTTTCAATGCCAGAGAGGTTATTGGGTTATAATTAAGACTTATCACGCCATTAAAAGAGTACTTACGCAGCAATGAAAAAGACACTTTTATCCTGGTAATTTTAGTCCTCAACTATTAACAAGTATAGCGATTTTGCACCAGTCAATGTATTTGAATAATGAGTCAGACTGCAAGATACCATTAACGTTTGAAGGAGTGGGGCCTCACTGCTATTGGAGCACAAAATCCAGCCCAATATCTCATTTGAAATCTATTCATCATAAAAGATGTGCAGGGTTATACAGATGAGAAGACGGGGCAATGGCCCGAGGTGGATTGCCCCTTTGGGAAGCCAGCACGGACACGATGGGCTGAATGGTCACGCCATTCAATGATTCTGTGAAACTGACGATGCTCATCACGTGCAACTGATGCAATAAAAACAAACAACAGAACAGGAGACACCAAGGGCGCTATTCTCCCCCCCCCACCCCACGCCGGGTGGGAGAATCGCCGGGGTGCCGCGCGTGTCCCACCACGCCGCCCTAACGCCCGCACGCGATTCTTCCAGCCCCCCCAAACCGGTGCAGCGAGCATCACGGCTGGCCGCTGGGAGAATCGCCGCTCGCCCGTTGCAACGGGCGAGCGGCGATTCTCCGGCCCGAATGCCAGCGGGAACAGCGCGGGAACGCTAGGGGCGGGGGGGCGGCTTGTGGGGGAGGGGGTGGTTCCTGCACCGGGGTGGGGGGGGCCTCAAATGGGGTCTGGCCCGTGATCGGTGCCCACCGATCGGCGGGCCGGCCTCTCTGAAGGAGGACCTCCTTTCCTCCGCCAGCCCACACGATCCATCCGACATCTTCTTGCGGGCCGGCCTCAGGGAGGATGGCAACCGCGCATGCGCAGGTGACGTCATTTACGCGGCGCCGCTTTTACGCGTAAATGACGCGACGCTTCTCCTAGCCCCCCGGGACGGGAGAATAGGGGGCTGGGAGCGGGCTCTGACGCCGGAGTGAAACATTCCGGTTTTCACTCCGGCATCGGCACTTAGACTCCCGATGGGAGAATTGCGCCCAACATGTTTATTCACTTTTCCAATCCCAATTCTCTTCTCTCCTAAATTGTTTGTTCTCTGAATCTATAGTTTGGTTCCCTGAATAAACCAAACTGAAGGTTAGCTCGGTGACACATTTCATATGCACACTCACAGCAGTCAGGAAGCTGAAGGGACCATGCACCTTTTCTGCAAGTTTGCGCTCTGAATACAAATGGGAAAAGTGCTGCCTTTAACAGGTTTCAGACGTCGGAAAGAATTTTGACAATCAGTTACTTGGACAACAAAATTCTCCTTTCCTTTCGCCTTCTGAAATGCGAGGTCCAGAAACGTTCGAGAAATAGATTGAAGAGCGAGATGCCGGTAAGCTTCTTAGTCCACAAATAGGTCAAATAGATCTCAAGATTATAATGTAGGAAAAGAATGAGCAAATAGTCTTGGGCGATTTATTTGATTTGGAAATGAGGGTTTGACTTTACCAGTCTCCTTGACAAAACGACACCGTGACGTGCAGGAGGAAATAGAATCATAGAATTTACAGTGAAGAAGGAGGCCATTCGGTCCATCGAGACTGCACCGGCCCTTGGAAAGAGCACCCTGCCCAACCCCACACCTCCACCCTATCCCCGTAACCCGGTAAGCTCACCTAACCTTTTTGGACAGAAAGGGCAATTTATCATGGCCAATCCACCTAACCGGCACACCTTTGGACTGTGGGAGGAAACGGGAGCGCCCGGAGGAAACCCACGCAGTTTGTAATTGTTTGGTGTATTTTGCATACATTCTGCTTGCAGGAGGGAAGATTTACATTTGTATAGCAACTTGACAGCCTCACGACATCCCAAAACAGCCAATAAAGTACTTCCTCAATCTGTCGTCACGGTTGACAGCAAAGAAACGGCACATCCAATTTGTTCACTGTCAGGTCCCATAAACAGCAATGGGAAAAAATGTCCAGGTAATCTGTTTTTAGGTTTTGGTTAAGGGCGAATACTGGTCAGGATGCAAGAAACATTCTGTTTTTTTGTGTCCATCTGTTGTCACGATCAACTCATAACACTATCAACTCAGAAGAAAGAATAATTATCAGGAAATTGATACTCAGCGTGCAAACCCATGAGCTTTGTCAGTAACATTTGTTTTACAGGTGACCAGTTGAGTTAGTTGACTTTCCCTGTTGCTTGCTTCAATGTGACAACCTCAGGGCCTGTGTATCTGAGATATCCTAGAGCGAGGCATCTGTTTCTGCCTCTAGGGGAGGTGACGAGGGTAGCTACCAACCATCTTAGGCCACCTGGTAGAAGGGCATCTGTGCCGTCCATTTTCCATGCCAAGAATTCTCCTGCTGAACCTCTGACATTCTGGTGTATAGTTTTGTTTTTCAGTTTTAGGGTAGGAAGGAAGGAAGGAAGGCAGCTGAATCCAACCGTCTGATGTCCAAATTGATCCAAGTGCTCAGCCCTACTGATAATCCTCTTCTTACAATATTTGCCTCAGTCCCCATGCTGGTGCATGTTTAGAAACTGAATTCTTGACAGCAAGGAACAAATCACCATCTTGAGACTCACAAAATGAGCAATACGTTTGTGTTCGAAACATTTACTGTTTTGTAAAGTTGAACAACAATAAAGTGCGTTCATTTTCATGCATTTTAGTAAGATCACATACAGCTTGGGATAATTTATTTGCGATATGAAACTCATTTATGCAAAGCAGCTCGGAGGTATGCCTTCAGAGCTGAAAAATGCTAATTCACTCGCTGGAGAGAGAACCCGGTGATTCAATGCTAAACCGGTGAAAAATAAAACGTGGGCGGGATTCTCCGGCCCCCCGCAGGGTGGGAGAATCGCCGCGTGAAGAGCGCAACGCCGCCCTGACGCCGGGACGCGATTCTCACACCCCAGTGAAAACGGCCGCGCGTGGATGGCGCCGAGCCGCCTGGAGAATCGCCGCAAACGGCTGTAGCAGCGATCCCCCAGCGGTGCCACGATTCTCCGGCCCGGATGGGCCGAGCGGCTGTCCAAAATAATCCGAGTCCCGCCGGCGCCGTTCTAACATGCTCTGGGCTGGCAGGACCTCGGGGTTGAAGGGACCGGGGGCGGCCTGTGGGGGTGGGGGGGGGGGGGGGGGGGGAGGGGAGAAGGGGTCCAACCCCGGGGAGGCCCTCTACAGAGGCCTGGCCAGCAATCGGAGCCCACCGATCAACGGGCCGGCCTCTCTGGCTGCGGGCGTCTTTTCTTCCACACCGGCTCCTGGATCCCCGCACCATTTGGTGTCGGAACAGGCGCGGGAATGACGGCCCGTGCGCATTGTTATGAGCCAGGGTTTAGAGAACCCCAAAGTGTAGCATGGAGTTCACCTGACCCACATCTTTTAATAGATTATGGTATGGGGAGCACATGGCCCACTCTACAGGTGTGGTACAGCAGAAATGGAAAAGTATTTTTTAAAGCTAAACAATGTTTATTCTATGAACTAAAGTTCACCTTTCCAAAACAAACAGTGAACATCTTAGCAACCATCAATTCAAATACAACACTAAGTAATCCTGAATAACTTCCCAAACAACATCCAGAAGACAGAAGAAACACCTTTCAACAGAAGCACATTAGGTTTACATGCACTACTGAAAACATTTATAATTCTGAATTCACCAAATGATCAAGAGATAGTCTTTTCATGGCAGAGAGAACAGCAGTACACCTGCTTGGTCTGGCTTCAGCTCCAACACTGAAGACAAAACTAAAACACACCCTGCAGCAAACAGCCTAAAACAAAAGTAAAAAGCTTACAGACAGCCCAGCTCCAACCACTCTCTGAAATCACTGCAGTAGTAAACACCCATTTCTTCAAGGTACATTTCCTAAACACTCATTTCTTAAAGGTACTCTCAAATGACACCTCCCCCCAAGAAAAAATGTAAACCAACAACTTCAAGACGGTTTCATTTTTCACCTTTTCACTATCCTTTAACAAATGCACACAGTAAATACATTTTTTTGTTTAAAAAAAAGGTACAAAAATATAGTCCATTTTTGTTCTTCTTCCTCCAACAGAAATCCTTATCGATTGACAGTGTCATTGAACAAGAAGGTTTCTGCACAATCCGTCCATTTCTCTACACCTCGGCATTTCTCTTTAAAGTCAGATACTTTAGTTCAATCTCATCACAGAGTCCTTTGTAATTCTCCAACACATGAGCATTGGTTATCACAGCTTTCAGGCAGTCAAATGCCAGTTGAAAGTCCTCTGTCCACTGAAATTTTCGACGTTTCTTCAGCAAGTCCATCAGTGGAGAAACCACGCTACAAAAATATTTCACGAATGTTCGATCAAATCCACTCATGCCAAGAAATTGCATTATTTCCCTTCATCTTGAGGATATCGGAAACTCCTCAAGGAAAGTGACTTGGGCTTTTCCAAATTAACTTTTGGCTAGGTTTATCACCAAAGCTGCCTCCTGATATCGATCGAATAACTCCATCAGATGTTTTAAATGTTCTTTCCATGTCTGGCTGAAAATGACCAGATCGTCGATGTAGACCGCACAATTGGGTAATCCTGAGACGACTTTGTTAGTTAACCGTTGAAATGTGGCTGGTGCGTTTTTCATGCCAAATGGCATAACTTTGAATTGGTATGTACCATCTGGAGTCACAAAAGCCGAATTCTCCTTTGCCCTTTTGGATAAAGGTACCTGCCAGTAACCTTTAAGTAAATCCAGTTTCGAAATAAAAGCGGATTGTCCCACTTTCTCAATCCTCCAAACGTGGGATAGGATAAGAGTCCGTTATTACAACTGCATTAACCTTTCTATAGTCCACACACAACCGTTGGGTACCGTCTGGTTTAGGCACCATCACTATGGCTGCAACCCACTCCAATATTGCCATTTTTAAGCATACTCTCAATCTCTTTGTTAACCTGTGCCAATTTCAAAGGGTTAAGTCTATATGGATGTTGTTTGATTCGAATTCGAACAGCATTTCCCACATCTACATCATGCATAGCCATTTTAGTACATCCCAATTTATCTCTACAAACTTGCCCATATGATATCAATAACTGTTTCAGGTCAGTCTGTTTTTTCTCTGGAAGGTAACTCAACAATTTATCCCAATTTTTAAGAACATCCTCGTTTTCAAATTTAATTTGAGGTATGTCAAATTCAAGTCATCTGGATTTGGTTCATCACTTTGAGTTAGAATCATTAAAGCCTCCTCCTTTTTCTCTCCTTCCCTTTCAAAGTACCTTTAAAGCATATTCACATGACACTTCCTTCTATCTGGTGTTTGTACCACATAATTCACCTCACTTAATTTCCTTTCAATCTAATAAAGTCCACAAAACCTTGCTTTTAAAGGTTCACCTACCACTGGTAACAATACTAAAACTTTATCTCCACTGGATTTCTTGTCCGCTACCCGTTTCATCACATTTTGTGCAACTTTCAAATGCTGTCTAGCCAATTCACCTGCTCTATTTAATCGTTCCCTAAAATTTGACACGTAACCCAATCGTGTAATTTCCGATTTCTCACCCACCAATTTTTCTTTAATCAATTTAAGTGGTCCTCTTACCTCATGACCAAAAATTAGTTCAAAAGGACTGAATTTGGTTGACTCATTACGTGCATCCCTAATTGAAAACTGTACGAATGGAATTCCTTGATCACAATCCTCTGGATAATCTTGACAATAAGCCCTCAACATTGTCTTTAATGTCTGATGCCACCTTTCGAACGCTCCCTGCGATTAATGCTCCCTGCGATTCTGGATGGTACGCAGTTGATTTCAATTGTTTTATTCCTAAGTTATCCATAACTTCTTTGAATAACCTCGAAGTAAAATTTGGTCTTTGATCCGTTTGTATTTCTGTGGGTAGTCCATATCTAGTAAAGAATTTAAGTAACTCCTCCACAATCTTTTTAGCTGTAATATTACGTACTGGAATGGCCTCTGGAAACCTAGTAGACACATCCATTATCGTCAAAAGATATTGATTTCCACTTTTTGTTTTAGGAAGCAGTCCTATGCAATTAATTAGGACCCTTGTATAAGGTTCCTCAAATGCTGGAATGGGTATTAAGGGCGCTGGTTTTATCACTGCTTGAGGTTTCCCGATCACTTGACATGTGTGACATGATTGACAAAATTTAACTACGTCTTTATGTAGTCCAGGCCAATAAAAATGTTTCTGGATTTTAGTTTGAGTTTTCCTTATTCCCAAATGACCTCCCACTGGTACCTCATGTGCCACTCGCAGCACCTCCTTTCTATACCCTACCGGCAATACGACTTGATGAACCTCTGCCCACTTTTCATCCGCCTGCATATGTTAAGATCTCGACTTTCTCATCAAGGCATCACTTTTACGGTAATAACACTCTGGTATGCACTCAGATTCCTATTCCGTGTATGCTTTCTGATACACCCGTTTTATTTCTATATCTTTTTGTTGTAACTCCGCCAATTTTCCTGAACTAAAAATATCCGCCTCATCTTCCACCTGTTTTTGTTCTTTTTCAACCATCTGATCAAAAATAGTTTCTGATAATTGCACGTCCACTTCATCTTCACTCTTTGATTTCTCCTCTCGTCTTAACCTGTGACTTTGCAACCTTGTTACTACACAATCCGGAAAAATCCCACGATATTCGTCCTTCAACACTCCGTTGTCTGATTTTCCACTGGCTTATCCACCACAGTAGGCATCACTCCCACCTGCGATCCAGCTATATCATTACCCAAGATAAACTGTATCCCTGGACAAGATAGTTTATCTATTACTCCTACTACCACTTCACCACTCTTCACTGGACTTTCCAACTTTATCTCATATAATTGAACACTACTCCTCTCACCCTGAATTCCACATATTACCACCTTTTCTGGCAACATTCATCCCAAAATACATAACTCCTCATCTCTTCCCATTAAAGATTGACTAGCTCCTGTATCTCTTAAAATTGTGACTTCTTTACCTGCTCCTCCTGATACACATGAGTAAACTTTACCCACGCAATTACATTCTTTAAAGAGATCTGGCACCTTCTTATCAATCTCTTCATGATCAGGCTGTACAATCTTTTGCACCTCCCTCGCTTCACTTGGGCTTTCCTTTACCTTTAACAAACCCCACTATCTTATCCAATTTTACCACATCAGCCTTCCCAGTGCTTTTCTTCAACCACCAACACTGTGACTTTGCATGGCCTAGTTTATTACAGTGAAAACATTTGAAACTTTTCATTTCTTTTCCACCCTCCTGGATTTATTTTTTAGTCTGAGGTACACTCCCCTTATTACCTCCCATCAGATCACCTTGATCTTTACCACTTGAGTATTTCTCATGACCCCAATTTCTATTCCTCACAGGCTGAAACTGATGTCGGAAACCAAACTTTGATTTATGAACTAATTCAGATTGATCTGCCATTTCTGCTGTTAATCTCGCAGTTTTAACCCTCTGCTCTTCCACGTGAGTTCTCACTACATCAGGAATTGTATTTTTAAACTACTCCAAAAGTATAAATTCTCTGAGAGCTTCATACGTTTGGTCTATTTTCAAAGCCTTTATCCACCTATCAAAATTACTCTGTTTGATCCTTTCAAACTCCATGTATGTTTGACCAGGTTCTTTTCTTAAATTTCGAAACCTTTGTCTGTAGGCTTCAGGCACCAGTTCATATGCACCCAAGATGGATTTTTGCACCTCCTCATATGACTCAGATACCTCCACTGATAGTGATGCAAACACTTCACTAGCCCTACCTACCAGCTTTGTTTGAATCAGTAATACCCACTTGTCCTGTGGCCATTTCATTTGTTTAGCTACCTACTCAAATGACATAAAAAAGGCTTCTACCTCCTTCTCATCAAACCTTGGCAATGCTTGGACATATTTAAATAGATCCCCACCAAGCTGTCAACTATGACGCTCTTTCTCTCTATCCACATCACTATCATCCAACTGTAAACTCCCTTTATGCCTGCCAATTTTAACTGACTGTCATAATTCATGGCCATTATCTGAAGTTCAAACTCTCTCTCTTTATCTGTTTCCCTGATCTGTATCTCCCTTTCTCTTTCTTTTTCCTCTCTATCTCTTCCGTATTCAAACTGCTTTAATTCTTTCTCATGTTCCATTTGTTTGATTTGCAACTGAATTTTTGCCATTTCCAATGAGTCAAACTGTATCTCAGGCAACTTCAAACGCTTAGCCACCACCATAATTACCTCATCGTTTCACATTTTGTCAGGTAATGTTAACTGCAATGTTTTTGCCAAATCTAACAGTCTGCTTTTAGTCTCTGTCCGTAAGGTACTGCATGTGACCGTCTCCACCCCCAAAAACTTCAGAGCCTCTGAAAGAGCCATTGTCCACAACACACTCCCTACTTAACTGAAATACCACACCTGAAAAGCAGCCACAACATGCTCACCCCTCACTGTCTTTATGTTCACTAAGCCAATGCAATAGACAGACTTTTATCCCAGACGAGCCCCCAATTTGTTATGAGCCAGGGTTTAGAGAACCCCAAAGTGTAGCATGGAGGTCACCTGATCCACAACTTTTAATAGATTGTGGTATGGGGAGCACCCAGCCGACTCTACAGGTGTGGTACAGCAGAAATGGAAAAGTATTTTTTGAAGCAAAACAATGTTTATTCTATGAACTAAAGTTAACCTTTTCAAAACAGTGAACAACTTAGCAACCATCAATTCAAATACAACCCAAAGAACACAACACTAAGTAATCCTGAATAACTTCCCAAACATCCAGAAGACAGAAGAAACACCTTTCAACAGAAGCACATTAGGTTTACATTCACTACTGAAAACATTTATAATTCTGAATTCACCAAATGATCAAGAGATAGTCTTTTCATGGCAGAGAGAACAGCAGTACACCTGCTTGGTCTGGCATCGTTTTACACCCTGCAGCAAACAGCCTGAAACAAAAGTAAAAAGCTGACAGACAGCCCAGCTCCATCCGCTCTCTGACATCACTGCAGTAGTAAACACCCATTTCTTCAAGGTACATTTCTTAAACACCCATTTCTTAAAGATAGTCTCACATGCCCAACTGCACATGCGCGGGCCCCGCGGCGCCGGGATCGGCAGCTGGGGCGGCGTGGGCCACTCCAGCACCGTGCTGGCCCCTCCAGGACCCGAGTATCGGGTCACGGAACTGGCGCCGGAGTAAAGTACTCCCGTTTTGGCGCTGGTACTCTGGCGCCAGACCAGAGAATCACGGCCCATGTTCACAAAATTGACTTCTATGGGAATACCCATCTGCATACTCTTTACACTCTCCGTGCTATTTTCTGCCTTTCACATGAAGATATTCAGAGTTTGGAGCACGACACTTTTACAAGTACCTGTTTTGAAAGCCAGTTATGATTTCAGTTTTGAGGAATTTTTTTTGTGTCGCCTCCCCAGAAGGCTTTGAGGGCATTCTATTTTACCGTGTTCGTGTGTCTTTCAAATTTCTTTATCCTCCTTTATCAGCATTGCATTGCTGAGATTATTTCTTGGCAATGAACTTCCCGTTATCAAGGAATGATTCTCGTGTTTCTGAGTTCCATGGCAAGACATTCTAATAATGGGCCGTGCGTTTTTACTGCTTAGCTAAACTCGTGCCCTTTAATGGGTCCCAAAGAATAAATTGCCAAAACGGAATATGTCCATCATTATTGAACTATTCAACAGGATATGCTCAGGCTGCTGTTATACTGATGCACTGCCATTGATGACAGGCCCAGTTTCACTGATCACATTGTAAGGTGGAGCTGCAGACCTACATCAGCTGAAGGCAGGGCACAACATTTCCTACAGCCATGGTGGCTGACCCTTGTTGTAATTATGCCATTAAGGGATATCAGCATGATATGGCTTAAAAAAAAGGAAATGTGATCCAGTCTTGGGTTTCGCTTTTGCTTTGAGCGGAGGACACACGCACAGCTCTGAAGCCTTGAAGCCTTATCTCGACATATACAGGGCAACCCGGTTAGCAGTGATTAGCACTGCTGCCTCACAGCACCAGGGACCCGAGTTCAGACCTTGGGGTGACCCGTGTGGAGTTTGCACATTCCATAGAATTGCTACAGTGGGGATGAGACCTTTCAGCCCATCGTGCCCAGACCGACCCTCTGAAAGAGCACGCTACCTCGGCCCACTCCTCCGTCCCGTCCCCATAACTCCATCTAACCCGCACATCTTTGGACTGTGGGAGGAAACTGGAGCACCCGGAGGAACCCACGCAGACTCGGGGAGAAAGTGTAAACTCCACATAGTCATCCAGAGCCGGAACCGAACCCAGGTCCCTGACACTGTGAAGGAGCAGTGCTAACCACTGTATCACCCTTGCCACCCTATTAGTAACTAGTAGAACTGACAAGAGAGGAGCCAGTAGATGTGGATTATGTGGCTTTTTTGACAATGACCCACAGGAGAGATTAGCGTGTAAAATTAAAGCGCATGGGATTGGGTGGGGGGGGGGGGGGCGCTGATATTGTATTGAGATGGATAGAAAACTGGTTGGCAGGAAACATAGAGTAGGAATAAACAGGCCCTGGAAGACAGTGACTAGTGGTGGACGGCAGGGATCAGTGCTAGGATCCCAGCCAGCGAGATGCAGAGATGCTTCACTGTAATTTGGACAAGTTGAGTGAGTGGGCAAATGCATGGCAAACGCAGTATAAAGTGTATAAATATGGGGCGGGATTCTCTGGCCCCCCGCCTGGTCGGAGAATCGCCGGGAGGGCGTCGTGAATCCCGCCCCTGCCGGCTGCCGAATTCTCCGGCGCCGGGGATTTGGCGGGGGCGGGAATCGCCCGCTTTCAGCCAGTCCCGCCGGCGTATATTACACCAGGTATTTGCCGGCAGGACCTGGCTGCGCGGGCGGCCTCCGGGGTCCTCGGGGGGGCACAGGGTGATCTGGCCCCAGGAGGTGCCCCCACCTGGCCTGCGATCGGGGCCCACTGATCCGCCGGCGGGCCTGTGCAGTGGGGGCACTCTATTATTCTGCCTCGGCCGCTGTGGTCCTCCACGATGGCCGAGGCGGAGATGAACCCCCCCCCTGCGCATGCGCTGGGATGACGCCAGCACACACTGGTGCTCCCGCGCATGCATCAACTCGCGGCGGCTGGCGGAGGATTCCGCACCTTTGGGGCGGCCTGACGCCGGAGCGGTTCATGCCACTCCTTCGCGCCGGAGTTGCCCACCCCGCCGATTCCCGCAGAATGCCGCCCATGAAGTTATTCACTTTGTCAGCAAAAATAGGAAGGCAGATTATCTGAATGGTTGAAAGAGAGGAATATGCAATGAGACCTGTAAGTCCTCGTACTGAAAATGCCAGTCACTGAAAGCAAGCATACCAGGTGCAGCAGGTGGTAAAGAAGGCAAATGGAATGTTGTCCTTCAAAGTGATTGGATTAGAGTATAGGAGCAGGGATATCTTGCTGCAATTATACAGGGCCTTGTGGTGAGGCCACACCTGGAATATTGTGTGCAGTTTTGGTGTCCTTTTCTGTGGAAGGATGTTCTTGCTCCAGAGGGAGTGCAGCGAAGGTTTACTGGACTAGTTCCTCAGGTGGCGTGAGCGATTTAGCCAGTTAGGATCACATTCCCTGGCGTTTCAAAGAATGTAACAGGACTAGACAGGACAGATGCAGGAAAGATGCTCCCGATGGCAGGGGAGTCCAGAACCAGGGTTCATAGTCGAAGGATACGAGATAAACCATTTAATAACAATCGATTATTGTCACAAGTACTCTTCAATGAAGTTACTGTGAAAAGCCCCTCGTCGCCACATTCCGGCGCCTGTTCAGGGAGGCAGGTATGGGAATTGAACCCGCGCTGCTGGCATTGTTCTGCATTACAACTAGCTGTTTAGCCCACTGTGAAGTTGAGAAATTTCTTCAGCCAGAGTGTGGTGAGCCTGTGGAATTCTCCACCACAGAAAGCAGTGGCCAAAATATTGCATGTTTCCAAAAGGTGTCAGATATAGCTCTTGGAGCTAAAGGAACCAAACGGTCAAGCGGGAACAGGTTACTGATTTGGATGTTCAACAATGATCATGATGAAAGGCGGAGCTGGCTGGAAGGGCCGAATGGCCTCCTCCTGCTCCTATTTCCTAAGTTTTTAGAATGAAGGTCAACCCAGGAGGAATATGTCAAGATTAAAAGGAGGGATAAAGGATCCCCATCCTCCATTGAATGACCTGTTCAGAATCAGGTTAAACTTCCACATTCATCGTCTAGAGTTTATGCCTTTTGAACAGGAGACGCATAGGAAAGGATACAGACAGTGATTTTTCAAACACAGATCCAGTGATGAATTGGTACCCCTTGATTGGCCACAGTAAAGTTTTATGTTTCTTTTTCATGAGAATAGGCCTTTTCCAAATCAGAATGTATTCATCTATTTAAGCTGTGAGCAATAAAGAGCCAATCAAACAAGGTTATCTTGAGTCAAGGAAAGTGCACATTTAATAACCACTAAATGGGAGAAAAATAACAAAAACACATCAAGCATTCAGCCCTCATAGAATCAGGTTTCACACACATACACGAACTGGCATCAGAAATAAGGAGAGTTAGAATTCAATAAAAAGAGTAAAAGAACATACGATTTAGTGTCCTTTAATTGTTTTGGAGGCTAAGATTCCTTTACGGTCAGCTGGTTTCTTGGATGTGGTCAGATGCAGAAATTGTAATTATAACAAGATCTCGGTTCGCTGGTCGAGATGGTTTCTTGAACCGGCTGACATTCTTATTCCAAAAGAGAAAGGGGGAAGAAAGTGAGAGCTCTCAGCTGGTTTCCTCTGCTGAAGGGTTTCTGGATACCGTCTGTGTCATAATCTCTCTTTAGTGGCTGGCAGCCTGTATTTGAAATACCTCACCCACTGTGTACTTGAAATACCTCACCCATTGTGTACTTGAAATACCTCACCCATCGTTTGTGTGTATCTGGCTGTGGCAGCCAGTGCTTCAATATCCTGCATTTTACATTTTTATATGTTTTAAATAGTTACGAGTTTCGATGGAGGCCTGGATTATAGGAAAGATCTCTCTCTTCCCATTCCAAAGTGTCGGTGAGAAACCAGCAAATCACCCACGGGACGGGACGGGACGGGGGGGGATGTCTGGCTTTCCTTCTTAGGCAATTTGTTCTCTCTCCATTCAAACTGCAAAATTTCCAATCAGTTGAAAATAATATTTTTCTATATATACCGGGACATTCAAACTTGGAAAAACAAATCAGCCACCAGTCCCTTTCAATTACTAGCTGATCTTGTAATATTATAATAACCATATATTCAGCCATCTGTCGGTCATAATGCAGGATCTAACCTGAAAGGAACTCCAGTACAACTCTTGCCTAATTGTGTCTTTATGTTGAAAAGTATGACATTTCGTGAAGTACCCTCAACTGTAAGAAATGCAAAGAATTATTCTTGTGTTATTGATACATTTGAAAAAACAATTCGAGGCAGCATTAGATCAACTCTTCCTGTGCAGATCCTCACAACTTCTGTCTTAACCAGGCTAACTCTGCATTTTTATTTAGCACAATTTCTATGGCCTGCTATTGTAGCTTTTCCCTGTCTCCCCATAGATCCACTCCTTGTATGGTTATATTTAGCCAGCCAACTACTTTATCAATTTCGCACACTATGAGTTGAGCAATGGAATGGGGCTACATGTACCTGTTGCATACACAGCTATCATTGCAGCATTTTGGCCGAGAAATTTATTAAAGCTCTTTGCGCTCCGTCAGGGTTCTTTACAATGTTTCTATCACAATTCAGCAAATCAATGCCTGGAAAATGGGCACAGCCAAAGGAGTCAGATCTCCCAGCTGATATAAAGCACTCAGAAGGAACATATAAAGGACGGATAATTCCTACTCTGTTGATGACATTTAGCTTTTGCGATGAATGTACAAAAGTTTTATATTTTATAATTGTCGCGGTAATGTTATTAAAAAGTGGGTTCAAGGTGCATACAGCCAGTATGTCTGCTAAAGCTGTGATTAATGCATTTGTAAAAGTGAGATAATCATTGATTTTATCCATTTACTTGTTTACAGATAGTGTGCTAATGGAATATTATTTTGGGTTTTGGAGGATTCCTGGAAGTATAGATAATATGAGTGATTGTGTTTTGGTCCTGGCTAACCAAGTCATGGGGCATCTTGTGGGAAGAGATAGTTTAAGGTAGAGATGATGTAATTAGGGAGAGGAGCCAGGTTTGTCTGTACTTTCAGTTTGCCTATATAAATATATATATATATTATATTGTTAACTGCAGAGCTATTATTTTGTTGCTAATTTGATTGATTTTGTGTTTGAATTGGTGTTTGAATTGAAGTTTATATTCACACAAAAGATACCTATTGGTCAGTGTTATCACTCCTGTGGTACAGTCACATTTCCTCACAGTTTTAAAAGTTGTAAGTGGTTTGGTTCTCATCCGGGATCCTAACACTTTCCGTATTTATAGCTCGACACTGAACATGGAAATATGTATCTATGTATTCTAATTGCAGGGCGATTTTGTTTTCTACTTGAAGGAATCTTCACAGGCGGGTTGGGTATAACAATTTGGAAGAGGAGAGCAAAATTCAACATTCTTTTCCCAGGGAACTGCCAAGTCACTCGTTATTGCTAAAAGGTAGGAAAGTACTTTTAGATAAAATGTGAGTATCTATTTCCAAATAAGTTATCAAATATTACGATAGTGGGGTTCAAGACTACCTTAGAAATATAACTGTCACAAACAGTTTAAGGGCCGGTTTAGCTCAGTAGGCTAGACATCTGGTTTGCGATGCAGAACAAGGCCAGCAGTGCGGGTTCAATTCCCGTACCAATTTACACGAACAGGTGCCGGAATGTGGCGACTAGGAGCTTTTCACAGTAACTTCATACTTGTGACAATAAAAGATTATTATTGGGCAGCACGGTAGCACAAGTGGATAGCACTGTGACTTCACAGCGCCAGGGTCCCAGGTTCGATTCCCTGCTGGGTCACTGCCTGTGTGGAGTCTGCACGTTCTCCCACTGTCTATGTGGGTTTCCTCCGGGTGCTCCGGTTTCCTCCCACAGTCCAAAAACATGCAAGTTAGGTGGATTGGCCATGATAAATGACCCTTAGTGACCTAAAAGGTTAGGAGGGGTTATTGGGCGACGGGGATAGGGTGGAGGTGAGGGCTTAAGTGGGTCGGTGCAGACTCGAAGAGTCGAAAGGCCTCCTTCTGCACTGTATGTTCTATGAACACACAAATTAGGACAAGGCCATTCGGCCCCTTGAGCCTGCTCTGCAATTTAACAAGATCATGTCTGATCTGTTTGTGTTTTGAATTCCGCATTTCCCATCTAGCCCCAATCTATCTACCTTCGACTTGAAAATAATCTGAGGCAGAAAAAAGCTCCTGTACAAAGGTACTTCTGATGGGGTGAACTGGAAGTATGTCCTATCTGAAAATGTTTCTGAGTCTTACAGTTTCAGATAACCTGTTTAATGCTGGGACACAGCCAATTATGCTGCAACTACTCATTTATACTCCCACCTTCAAGAGCAAATGAGACACGAGAGAAATAATTCTATATTAAATAATAGTCATAAAGCACTGCAGAAGGTTTAAATAAATTGACAATTGGGATCAGAATGCATCAAAGTTATCTTCAATATCTTCCGAAAATAGAAAACAGGAATTATAGATCCAGTTGAATTGTTAAACAATTTTCCATGCAGAGCGGTGAAACAATTATGAACATATAATCAGAATCTTTATTGTCACAAGTAGGTTTACATTAACACTGCAATGAAGTTACTGCGAAAAGCCCCTAGTCGCCGCATTCCGGCGCCTGTTCAGGTACAGGGAGGGAGAATTCAGAATGTCCAATTCACCGAACAAGCACGTATTTCGGGACATGTGGGAGGAACCCGGAACACCCAGAGGAAACCCACGCAGACACGGGGAGAACGTGCAGACTCCGCACAGACAGTGACCCAAGCCGGGAATCGAACTTAGTACCCTTGCGCTGTGAAGCAACAGTACTAACCACTGTGCCACCCGTTGATATACAAGTTTGATTCCCTTCAGCTGTCGGCTATGTGAAAAACTATTATTGAGAACGGCTTGTATTGAGAATTGGTCCGCAAAAGCTTTTGATGACAATCTACGGTCCGCACAAAAGGAAAAGGTTGGTGACCGCTGTTGTAGAAGATGGCGCTCTTCTAACGTCATCCAAAAAGACTCTTACATCCGTTCTGGGCCATACCTTGCGTGGTGCACAGCATAAAACAGTGTTCCCCTGTTAATAACATTGCATGTTACTGCACTTGTGGATTTTCATTCTTTGGAAAATAATCTGGTGTCAGGGTTTAAATAGTTTCTGAAGCTAGTTATGCTACAAATCATTGGGAGCGAGCAACCAAGGCAGCTTGTCACTGGCGCAGAGTAAAAATGAGTCATATAAATGAGACTCGGGGGAAATGAATTTCATAAAAAGAAATGTATAGGATCTTCTACATCATAACTTTTCATAGACTAACTGGAAGCTTATTGCAGATGAATTAGATAATTAATGTACTGGCACCTCCAGATCTCATCTTCATCAGCATCTTCTGACATTAATTCAGTTATAATACAAGTGGACATTGCCACATTAATTAACTGTGGCAAAGCAAGTCTTTCACAGAACACTTGGACTCTAATTATGTACTAATTATGGACATGTTGAAAGGTCACTTATTATTATAGGGGCTGTTTAGCACAGGGCTAAATCACTGGCTTTGAAAGCAGACCAAGGCAGGCCAGCAGCACGGTTCAATTCCCGTAACAGCCTCCCCGAACAGGTGCCGGAATGTGGCGACTAGGGGCTTTTCACAGTAACTTCATTGAAGCCTACTTGTGACAAAAAGTGATTTTCATTCATTTCATTTCAGTTTGCACCAGAGTTCGACAGAGCAGAAATTATGAGCATCACGCCCAAGATTTAAAACACTGGTACTCTGCTGGTTGATGTTGGCTGGGGCAGCAGGCAAGTTGCTACCGTTTGCCTCCAGGCGCAGGGGAACGCTGAGCTTGGTTTGTAGGCCTGAGCATTCTTTTACAGAGTCCTGTAGAATCCGCGGAATCACTGCAGTGTAGAAGGAGGCCATTCAGCCCCTCGAGTCTACACTGACCCTCCAAAAGAATTCACTCACCTGTCCACTCTGCCCTATACCCATAACCCTACAACCTAACCAGAACATTTTGGACTGTGGGAAGAAACCAGAGCAACCAGAGGAAACACGCGCTCACACACCGGGGGGAACGCACAAACCGCACACACAGTCACCCAATGCTGGAATTGAACCCGGGACCCTGGCGCTGTGAGACAGCAGTGCTAACCATTGTACCACCGTGACATAATTAGTTATGTGCATATGGACATTATAATGCTTTGTAGTTTACTTAAACAACCCTTGCAACTAGGGTTGCTAACTCCGGTTGGGTACGTTCACTGAGGTTATCATGTGACATTCGTCCAGTTTCACACACTGCATCTAAAAACATGAATGGTTTTCCATCCCCTGAGAAGGTGGTGGTGAGGCTGCCTACTTGAACCTCTGCAGTCCATGTAATGTATCTGTTAGAGAGAGGGTGTTCCCGAATTTTCTTGTGACCCACGATGAAGGAACAGTGATGTAGTTCCAAATCAAGATGATGCATGACTCAAGAGAGCAACCCGCAGGTGATAGTCTCCTGCTGTCTTTCTATGTGGTAGAGGTTGACACAAACTTGGGCAAGTTCTTGTTGTACATCCTGTAGCGGGTGCACACTGCTACCACTGTGCACTGGTAGGGGAGCCCATATGAATTTTTAAGGGGGTGGACGGGTTGCCAATTAAATGGTCGCTTTGTCCTGGATGGTGGCAAGATTCATGAGCATTTTATATAAAGATTGGATCATCCTTAGCCGAATGAGTTTCCTTGTGCGTATTTTGAAAAAGTGGCACAAGAAAAAGTTCATAGTGTTATTTAGGCAGTTCCAAGCCAATGCCCTGGAAATCAGACCATATGGACAGTATCCTCCCAATCCCATGGGTCAGTGACCTGGTGCATTCTACCCTCTGAGCAATCTTCCCAAAGCACCTGCAAAAGGTACCCATCCGACACTAGTTGTAGCTAATCTTCTTAATTAAATGCTTATTTGTTACACTGATTTTCCTGGTGGCTGACGGGTACGCCAGCATTGACTACCAAGGAGGCATCTCGCTGGCGGCTGAATCTGTGTTGCCCCGTCACTGACCATCAGAGCCCCAGCCATCAGGGGGCTCTCTTGTTAGACATCCAAAAAGGGGTGACCTGGCTGTTTTGCGGCATTGGTTTTATATGAAAGTGCACCAACTACCTCTTCAGAGGGTCCCCCTCTGACGTGGCAGCATCCACCGCTGGTAGTGGTGCTGCTGTCCTTCCAAAGAGATGGGACTTGGATAACGGACACAGGGAGCCTCACACACAGGAACCCTGACTGTGGGAGTGAGGGGTCAGGACCTGGAAATCATCCAGGCTCATGCTCACATCCAGACGGCAGAATGTTGCAGCCAGCAGGAGCAGAAACCAGAGTTACATGGGAGGAATTTCAGTTTTTAAAAAGAAAAAGTTTGTAATATTTGCGCATGTTTGGGCAATTTTGTGGGAATCGAACTGAAAAAGGTCCATCCTAGCAAAAAATCCAACTCTCTCATTCCATTAGATATAAGTACACAATGCGATGTTGTGACTAATTTTAAAAGGCAAAAATGACATCTTCCAAATCACTTACATGGTCCTGCGGTGCCCACAGTTAAATCAGAACACAACAATTACAGCTGAATGGGAGACTGCGAGCCAGTGCAATTTAACAGCAAAGCTGTTACATGACAAAGATGAAGCTGCAAATGGAATCAGTGTGAGTTCACAGCACACTCCAGTGGCTGGGTTTGAACTGCCAATTGGTCCAGATGACCTCTGAAACTGGTGACCATATTTGTCTTTGCTAATCTATGATTAACTTCAAAACCGCTGCAGTATTGAGGAGCACGTGTTTCAGTATTCAACAACAATCAGCATTGCTTCTGGACCCACAGTCTGACCGAACCTGTATAAAAAGGGCAAATGCCATTACCGACATCAAATGTGGCCCAGCCTCCGAATGAATAGGTCGCTTTTGAGGAACCACGGGCGGGATTCTCTGACCCCCCCCCCCCCCGCCAATCGCCGGGTCGGAGAATCGCCGGGGGGTGGCGTGAATCCCGCCCCCGCCAGCCGCCGAATTCTCCGCCACCGGGGATTTGGCGGGGCCGGGAATCGCACCGCGCCGGTCGGCAGCCGCTGGCAGCGCCCCCCCCCCCCCCCCGGTGTTTCTCCGACCTGCGATGGGCTGAGTGGCCGCCCGTTTTCGGCCAGTCCCGTCGGTGTAAATTACACCAGGTGTTTGCCGGTGGGACCTGCCCTGGCCCGCGATCGGGGCTCACCGATCCGCGGGCAGGCCTGTGCCGTGGGGGTACTCTATTCTTCCGCGTCGGCTGCTGTGGTCCTCCGCGATGGCCGACGCGGAGATGAACCTCCACTGCGCATGCGCTGGGATGATGCCAGCACACACTGGTGCTCCCGCGCATGCTCCAACTCGCGCCGGTCGGCGGAGGCCCTTTGGTGCCGGTTGGCGTGGCGCCAAGCTCCTTCCGCACCGACCGGCGCAAACCACTCTGGTGCCGGCCTAGCCCCTGAAGGTGCGGAGGATTCCGCACCTTTTGGGGCAGCCCGACGCCGGAGTGGTTCCCGCCACTCCTCGGCAGCGGAGTTGCCCGCCCCGCCAATTCCCGCAGAATCCCGCTCCACATTCCTGCTGCAAAAACTGGCACCTCCCCCGGAGGCACATCTCCCCCCCCCCCCCCCCAGGGGCCTTTCCCTTCCCTCACACACCTCACCTTTTCCCGGTCCTACTAGGACATGTGTTACAGGAATGTGAAGAACTCCCAGTCAGGAACGGTTAATGAAGCAGAAGCAATAAATTCGGGGGAATTACGTTGTTGCTTGAAGAAGATGAATATTAAAAGGAGCAATTGGAACAAGTTGGAGTGACATTGGATCAGTTATGTCCTGTTGAGAAAAGTACAGCCACACGCTTAACGGGTGGAATTAAAACGTTCAATTTTATGGGATGTTTGTGTCGCTGGCTAGAGCAGCATTTCATGCCGACCCCTAATTGCCCTTGAGAAGATAATGGGTTAAGAAAGGCGCTGCCTAAGGAACCTTGGTAAGTTCATGCAGTGCATCTTGTAGATGATACACACGGCTGCTGCTGTTAGTGGTGGACCTGCTGCTGCTGTTAGTGGTGGACGGACTGAATGTTTTTGGAATTGGTAGCAATCGAGCGGGGCTGCTTTGCCCTGGATGGTGTCGAGCTTCTGGAGTGTTGTTGGAGCTGCACTCATCCAGGCAAGTGGAGAGTATTCCATTCCAAATCTGACCGGCTCTTTGTAGGTGGAGAGCATGCTTTGGGGAGCCAGGTGGTGAGTTACTTGCCGCAGGATTCCTAGCCTTTGACCTGCTCTGGTAATCAAAGTATTTAAATGGCTGGTCCAGTTCAATAGTAACTCCCTGGGATGTTGATCGTGGGGGATTAAAGGGTAGTAATGCCACTGGATGTCAAGGGGCAATGGTTGGATCCAATCATCTTCCAACATCCCACTTCTGACCAAGCTGGAAGGGAGGTCATTGATGAAGAGCTGAAGATGGTTGTGCCTGGGACACTACCCTGAGGAGCTCCTGCAGTGATGTCCTGGAGATGAGAAGATTGACCTCCAACCACCACAACCAACTCCAAACAGTCAAAAGCGTTTTCACTCGACCCCTAGGGCTCCTTGATGCCATAATTATGTCAAATGCTGCCTTGATGTCAAGGGCAGTCATTCTCACCTCACCTTTGGAGTTCATATTTGTCCATATTTGAACCAAGGCTGTAACGTGGTCAGGGGTTGGCAGTCTCTGGCGGAACCCAAACTGAGCATCAGTGAGCAGGTTATTGCTGAATAAATGCTATGTGATGACCCCCTTCCATCAGTTTACTGATGATGTAGAGTAGACCGACGGTAATTGGCTGGGTTGGATTTGTCCTGTTTCATGTGTACAGGACACATTTGGGCAATTTTTTACATTGCTGGGTAGATGCCAGTGTTGTAGCTGTACGGGAACAGCTTGGCTAGAGTGTCAGAGGGCATTTAGAAGAGTCAACCCCGCTCCTGTGCATCTGGAGTCACGGCAGACCGGGTAAGGATGGCAGATTTCCTTCTTTAAAAGAACATCAGTGAACCAGTTGGACTTTTACGACATCAACAATGGCTTCATGGCCATCATTAGACTTTGAATTCCAGATGCTTTATTGCATTTAATTTCCACCATCCGTCGTGTTGGAATTCGAACCCTAGACCCCAGAGGATTACCCTGAATTACTCGTCCAGTGACAATACCACTTGGCCTCCCCCATTACTTTGAAAACATTTGGACTCTTCAATGAATGCAGGCAGGTTGCCTGAATACCCAAACCCAATCCGGGCTCGTCCGGCAGCTCTGGTGACTCAAGTTAGCATTCGGCCAATCAAATCCCCGGGACAGTGAGGAGCATTTGAATGACTGCCCTATCAATTGACTCCTTTTGCATTGTAACATGATTCTACAAAATTCTGAAAGCCTTTGATGGCCACCGTGTGGGGGATGTGAACAGCACGGGCAGCACCGTAGCATAGTGGTGAGCACAATTGCTTCACAGCTCCAGGGTCCCAGGTTCGATTCCTGGCTTGGGTCACTGTCTGTGTGGAGTCGGCACGTCCTCCCCGTGTGTGCGTGGGTTTCCTCTGGGTGCTCCGGTTTCCTCCCACAGTCCAAAGATGTGCAGGTTAGGTGGATTGGCCATGTTAAATTGTCCTTAGTGTCCAAAATTGCCCTTAGTGTTGGGTGGGGTTACTAGGTTATGGCGATAGGGTGGAGGTGGAGGCTTGGGTAGTGTGCTCTTTCCAAGAGCCGGTGCAGACTCGATGGGCAGAATGGCCTCCTTCTGCACTGTCAATTCTATGTTCTATGAACTGTTTTAAACTTTAAGCACACAAATGCTTTGTGGTTCACTCACACCTACCCATAAGAACATGCAGACCTGATGGACGAGCTGGTATGTGGAACCCGTTATGGTGCAATTTCAATTCTCCTTCATTGCCTTGTGCAAGCTTTCATGTTATATCCAGAAATTATAGTGCAGAAATAGCATTTCTCCGTAACTCTTCCCACTCAACTTCATCTAAGTTATTGGGCAGAATGTTCCCACAATTTGTAAGTGTCAGGTTCTGACTGAAAACCAGCAACTCTTCAGATGCACGGACAGGTATTCAGACCAAATTTTCAGCTCTGAGCAAATAAGTCGTGCCCCCAAATTTTATGAGCTCCCCCCACCCGATAAGCATCAGAGGGACCCTCCCTCCAGACGACAGAGGTATCGGGTGCTCACCGTCCCTGTCCGCAAAAGTATTGGGGGCTCTCTGTCCTCCGCATTTACCATCTCCACCCCCCCCCCCCCCCCCCCCCCCCACCTACCACGGCAGTATTGCAGGCACTTAGCTCTCATGCAAGTCTCCCCCATCCCCTTCAAAGGCAAACCTCCTCCCACCAACCACACACGATGGGACAGCCCCTCAATGGTGCTGCCCAGAGGGCCCACTCCTGGAACCCCCTCCCAGTACAGGTTGGCACTGCCAACCTGACCGCGCTGACCTGTGCTGGGGCGATGCCAACATGGGCCAGTGCACTGCCAGGGCATGTTCCTCTTCTCCCAGGGGGCTACTTACCTTGGCACCCCCAGCGAGAATCCCTCAATGTAAATGCCTGTTGTAAACCTTGCTGATGTGACAAGGTTTGAATATTTAGTGATGGGGGGTGGGGGGACCAGCATTATTCAGATGAAGTTGTATTCATGAACCATCTTAGCAATAAAATGTGAGTGTCACATTATAAACGTGAGGAAAGTCAATTCAACCTTTTTATTGTGTGATACACCTTTTCAACTCATGTCCCTTTTTATTCATTGAACATTTCCCCCAATATAGTTCAGTCACAGCGAGTTTCTAAACTTAATCCAAACAAGAGGATAATATCGAGACATGGGCAAGGATAGTTCTGTGCCAAATGGGTGACAAAATCAAATGCTAAAGACATAGGATGCAGGTTTGAAAATACCATGGTCCAGATCTTCCAGTCTCCAGATTGTCGGAAACCAGAAATACAGCCCAAAATGTGTGTGCCGGGAACCCGCAGGACTCCATGGGAATTGACGAGAAAATTGGAATTTCCCCTGCTCCCCACGACCCTCTGAAAATGTCTCCAACTCAGAGCTAGAGTTGGGGACTTCATTTCTGTGGGACCTACTCGAATTGTAACCCAGGAAATGCAAAATCTGAAAAGCTCGAGTCGGACTCCTGGGAGACTGCTAAGCTGTCCCCCTCCCCCCCATCACTCATACTTAGCTCATCTCCAACTCCCCGTGACCCCTTCCCACGACATCCCCGACACACCTATCCACCTAAACCAGCTGCCACCCTATCCACCTTGTAGTCTGCCAACCTGTTGCCTCATCCACCCAACCCATTCACTCATTCCTCCACTCATCTGTTCACCCATTTACTAAAATTCACATTAGACACGACCAAGAAGGCACAGCAGCTATACTTCCTCAGGAAATTAGGCATGTCCACATTGACTCTTACCAATTCCCGTAACAGCCTCCCCGAACAGGCGCCGGAATGTGGCGACTAGGGGCTTTTCACAGTAACTTCATCTGAAGCCTACTTGTGACAATAAGCGATTTTCATTTCATTTCATTTCATTTTTACAGATGCACCATAGAAAGCATCCTATCTGGCTGCATCACAGCCTGGTATGGCAACTGCTCGGCCCAAGACCGCAAGAAACTACAGAGAGTCGTGATCACAGCCCAGTCCATCATGCGAAACCGCCTCCCATCCATTGACTCTGTCTACACCTCCTGCTGCCTTGGGAAAGGGGGCAGCATAATCAAAGACCCCTCCCACCTGGCTTACTCACTCTTCCAACTTCTTCCATTGGGCAGGAAATACAAAAGTCAGAGATCACACTCTAACAGGTTCAAAAACAGCATTTTCCCCGCTGTTGCCAGATTCCTGAATGACCCTCTTATAGATTTAACTGATCTCTTCACACATCTTATGCTTCACCCGATATCTATGTCTCTGTATTTGCATAGTGTGTCTATCGTATGTCCTCTGTTTTTTCATGTATGGAACGATCTGTCTGGACTGTATTGTTATGGGTGAGGTGTTTTCAGAAACCCAAAATGTATCATGGAGTTCAACCAACCTCGCCCTTTAATGTATTTGTTGCTTTTCCTAGCACACGGCTTTTTCCCTAGGCGTGGGACAACAATTATGGACACGTGGGTTTTTAAACACAAAACACTGTTTATTCCATGAACTCAACTTAACATCTTAAATAAACATTGGATCTCTTAACACCCCTTACTTCAAAGATAACTCAGAAAATATTGCAACAGTAAATAATTCCTTAAAATGTTCCTTCAAACTTCCAAGAGACTTAACACCTTTAAACAGTATCACATCAGGTTAAAGGATATATGTATTTTCTGTAGAATGGCAGAGATATATTAGCTTGGGTGACTTCCGCTCCACCACCCTGCTTTCTTCATGCAGCTCTCTGGAAACCCACAGACACACCCACGCTGCTTTCTCAAACCTGGCATACTCCCTTCTATGCAGATCCCAGCAAACCAGAACTTCTCAAGCTGCTGTCTCAAAATGACCTTCTACTTTTAATCAGCTCACAGCAAAACAGCCAGGCACTTTTAAACTGCTCTCAGCAAAACCAGCCAGGCACACAGACCTCGGTTTCATTTTTCACCTTTGCACACAGTAAAATTACTTTTACGTTTCACAAAACAAAACAACACACACAAACAGGCATAACAATATAGTTCATTTTTCTTTGCTCTTCTTCCTCCAACCGAAAACCTTCTCGATCGACAGTCTCTTTGAACAAAGTCCCTGCACGATCCATCCATTCCTCTACTCCTCGTCATTTCTCTTTAGAATCGGGGCGAAATTCTCCCGAAACGGCGCGATGTCCGCTGACTGGCACCCAAAACGGCGCCAATCAGACGGGCATCGCGCCGCCCCAAGGGTGCAGAATGCTCCGCATCTTTGGGGGCCGAGCCCCAACATTGAGGGGCTAGGCTGGTGCCGGAGGAATTTCCACCCCGCCAGCTGGCGCGGAAATGACATCTCGGGGCGGCGCATGCGCGGGAGCGTCAGCGGCCGCTGACAGTTTCCCATGCATGCGCAGTGGAGGGAGTCTCTTCCGCCTCCGCCATGGTGGAGACCGTGGCGGAGGCGGAAGGGAAAGAGTGCCCCCACGGCACAGGCCCGCCCGCGGATCGGTGGGTCCCAATCGTGGGTCAGGCCACCGTGGGGGCACCCCCCCCGGGGCCAGATCGCCCCGCGTCCCCCCCAGGACCCCAGAGCCCGCCCACGCCGCCTTGTCCCGTCGTTCAAAAGGTGGTTTAATCCACGCCGGCGGGACAGGCAATTTATCGGCGGGTCTTCGGCCCATCTGGGCCGGAGAATCCAGCGGGGGGGCCCGCCAACTGGCGCGGCCCGATTCCCGCCCCCGCCGAATATCCGGTGCCGGAGACTTCGGCAACCGGTAGGGGCGGGATTCACGCCAGCCCCCGGCGATTCTCGGACCCGGCGGGGGGTCGGAGAATGACGCCCCAGATACTTGAGTTCATTCTGACCACAGAGTCCTTTGCAATTCTCCAATACAGGAGCATTCGTGATCACAGTTTTCAGGCAGTCAAATGCCTGTTGAAAGTCCGCTGTCCATTGAATTTTTTTAGGTTTCTTTAGCAAGTACATCAGGGGAGTAATCACGCCACAAAACCTGTGCACAAAGGTTCGATCAAATCCACTCATGCTAAGAAATTGCATTATTTCCCTTTGTCTTGAGGATAACGGAAACTCCGCAAGGAAAGTGATTCGGGATTCTCCAATTCACTTTCGGATAGGTTCATCACCAAACCCGCCTCCTGAAGTCGATCGAAGAACTCCATACGCTGTTTTAAATGTTCTTTCCATGTGTAGAAGTTGTAAATAAAAGCAGATTGTCCCACTTTCTCAATGCAATCCTTCAATGGTGGGACAGGATAAGAGTCCGTTCTTGTAACTGCATTCACCTTTCTATATTCCACACACAACCGTTGGGTACCGTCCGGTTTAGGTACTATCACTATTGGTGAGCTCCATTGGCTGCAACCCACTTCAATTATGCCATTTTTACGCATACTCTCAATCTCTCTGTTAACCTGTGCCAATTTTAAAGGGTTAAGTCTATATGGATGTTGTTTGATAGGAACAAGGGGCGAAATTCTCCTACCCACCCGGCCACATTTCTGCGCCGACCGGCCGGCGGGAGTCTCCGTAACACCGGCCGGTCAATGGAGTTTCCCATTGTGGGGCAGCCCCACGCCATCGGGAAACCCCCGGGCGCCGGCAAAACGGAGACTCCCGCCGGCGGAGAATGATGACCAGTATTTCCCACATCTACATCATGTGTAGCCATTTTAGTACTTTCCAATTTATCTCTACAAACTTGCCCATGTTATATCAATAACTTTTTCTGGTCAGTTTGTTTTTCCCCTGCAAGGTAACTTAACAATTCATCCCAATTTTTAAGAACATCCTCATTTTCCAATTTAATTTGAGGTATGTCAAATTCACAGTCATCTTGATTTGGATCGTCACTTTGAGTTAGAATCATTAGAACCTCCTTTTTCTCTCCTTCCCTTTCAAAGTACCTTGAAAGCATATTCACATGACACACTCGGTGAGTCTTCCTTCTATCTGGTGTTTTTACCACATAATTCACCTCACTTAATTTCCTTTCAATCTGATATGGTCCACAAAACCTTGCTTTTAAAGGCTCCCCTACCATTGGTAACAACACTAAAACTTTACCTCCACTGGCAAAACTACGAACTTTGGATTTCTTGTCCACTACCCGTTTCATCACATTTTGCGCCACTTTCAAATGTTGTCTAGCCAATTCACCTGCTCTATTTAATCGTTCCCTAAAATTTGACACGTAATCCAATAGTGTAATTTCCGATTTCTCACCCACCAATTTTTCCTTAATCAATTTAAGTGGTCTTCTTACCTCATGACCAAAAATTAGTTCAAAAGGACTAAATTTGGTAGACTCATTAGGTGCATCCCTAATTGCAAACAATACGAATGGGATTCCTTCATCCCAATCCTCTGAATAATCTTGACAATACGCCCTCAACATTGTCTTTAATGTCTGATGCCACCTTTCTAACGCTCCCTGCAATTCTGGATGCTACGCAGTTGATTTAAATTGTTTTATTCCCATGCTATCCATAACTTCTTTGAATAACTTTGAAGTAAAATTTGTTCTTTGATCCGATTGAGTTTCTGTGGGTAGTCCATATCTAGTAAAGAATTTAAGTAACTCCTCCACAATTCTTTTAGCTGTAATATTACAGACTGGAATGGCCTCTGGAAACCTAGTCGACACATCCATTATAGTCAAAAGATATTGATTCCCACTTTTTGTTTTAGGAAGCGGTCCTACACAATCGATTAGGACCCTTGTAAAAGGTTCCTCAAATGCTGGAATGGGTATTAAGGGCGCTGGTTTTATCACTGCTTGAGGTTTCCCTATCACTTGACATGTGTGACATGATTGACAAAATTTAACTCCATCTTTATTTAGTCCAGGCCAATAAAAATGTTTCTGGATTTTAGCGAGTTTTCCTTATTCACAAATGACCTCCCACTGGTACCTCATGTGCCACTCGCAACACCTCCTTTCTATACCCTACCGGCAATACAATTTGATGAACGTCTGCCCACTTTTCATCCGCCTGCATATGCACAGGTCTCCATTTTCTCATCAAGGCAACATTTTTACGGTAATAACACTGGTATACTCTCAAATTCCTCTTCCGTATATGCTTTCTGATATATCCGTTTTATTTCTTCATCTTTCTGTTGTAACTCCGCCAATTTTCCTGAACTAAAAATATCCGCCTCATCCTCCACCTGTTCTTGTTCTTTTTCAACCATCTGATCAAAAATCGTTTCTGATAATTGCACTTCAACTTCATCTTCACTCTTTAATTTCTCCTCTTGTCTCAACCTGTGACTTTGCGACCTTGTTACTACACAATACGGAAAAATCCCACGATATTCGTCCTTCAACACTTCAGTTGACTGATTTTCCACTGACTTATCAAACACAGTAGGCATCACTCCCACCTGCGATCCAGCTATATCATTACGCAAGATAAACTGTATTCCTGGACAAGATAGTTTCTCTATTACTCCTACTACTACTTCACCACTCTTCACTGGACTTTCCAACCTTACCTTATATAATGGAACGCTACTCCTCTCACCCTGAATTCCACATATCACCATCTTTTCTGGCAACATTCTTCCCAAACTACATAGTTCCTCATCTCTTACCATTAAAGATTGACTAGCCCCTGTATCTTTTAACATTGTGACTTCTTTACCTGCTCCTCCTGATACACGAGTAAACTTTACCCACACAAGTAAATTCTTTAAATACATCTGTCACCTTCTTAACAATTACTTCTTAAACAGGCTGTACAATCGTTTGCACCTCCTTCGCTTCCCTTGGACTTTCCTTTACCACTCTAACAAACCGCACTGTCTTATCCTGTTTTACCACATCAGCCTTCCCAGTACTTTTCTTCAACCACCAACACTGTGACTTTACATGGCCTAGTTTATTACAGTGAAAACATTTGAAACTTTTCATTTCTTTTCCACCCTCCTGGATTTCTTTTTTAATCTGAGGTACACTCTCTTTATTGTCTCCCATCAGATCACCTTTACCTTTATCACTTGAGTATTTCTCATGTCCCCAGTTTCTATCCCTCACCACTGAAACTGATGTCGGAAACCAATCTTTGATTTATGAACTAATTCATAATCATCTGCCATTTGTGCTGCTAATCTCGCAGTTTTAACCCTATGTTCTTCCACATGAGTTCTCACTACATCAGGAATTGAATTTTTAAACTCCTCCAAAAGTATAATTTCTCTGAGAGCTTCATATGTTTGGTCTATTTTCAAAGCCCTTATCCACCTATCAAAATAACTCTGTTTGAGCCTTTCAAACTCCATGTATGTTTGACCAAATTCTTTCCTTAAATTTCTAAACCTTTGTCTGTAAGCTTCAGGCACTAGCTCATATGCACTTAAGATAGATTTCTTCACCTCCTCATACGTTCCAGATACCTCCTCCAGTAGTGATGCAAACACTTCACCAGCTCTACCTACCAGCTTTGTTTAAATCAGTAACACCCACATGTCCTGTGACCATTTCATTTGTTTAGATATCTTCTCAAATGAAATGAAAAAGGCTTCCACTTCCTTCTCGTCAAACCTTGGCAATGCTTGGACATATTTAAATAGATCCTCAGCACGTCTTCGACTATGGCGCTCTTTCTCACTATCCTCATCACTATCATCCAACTGAACATTTCCCTTTACGTCTGCCGATTTTAACTGATTGTCATGTTTCATGGCCATTTTCTGAAGTTCAAACTCCCTCTCTTTAACTTTTTCCCTGATCTGTATCGCCCTTTCATTTTCTTTCTGTTCTGCTATGGCTTTTCTTTCTTTTCTCTCTTCTTCGCTCTCCTTTTCTTTTTCCTGTCTCTCACTCTCGTATGCTTTAATTCCTTCTCATGTTCCATTTGTTTAATTTGCAACTGAGTTTTTGCCATTTCCAATGAGTCAAACTGTATCTCGGCAACTTTAAATGCTTAACCACCGCCATAAATACCTCATCTTTTCGCATCTGTCAGGTAATGTAACTGCAATGTTCTTGCCAAATCTAACAGTCTGCTTTTTGTTTCTGTCTGTAAAGTACTAGGTGTGACATTCTCCACTACCAAAAACTTCTGAGCCTCTGAAAGAGCCATTGTTCACAACACTCTCCCCAATTAAACTAAAATACCACACCGGAAAAGCAACAATCCTTCACTGTCTTTAAGTTCACAAAAGCCAATCCAATAGATAGATTTTTATCCCCCTCGAGCCCCCAATTGTTATGGGCGAGACATTTTCATAACCCCAAAATGTATCATGGAGTTCAACCAACCTCTCCCTTTAATGGATTTGTTGCTTTTCCGAGCACACGGGTTTTTCCCTAGGTGTGGGATTACAATTATGGACACGTGGGTTTTTAAACACAAAACACTGTTTATTCCATGAACTCAACTTAACATCTTAAATAAACATTGGATCTCTTAACACCCCTTACTTCAAAGATAACTCAGAAAATATTGCAACAGTAAATAATTCCTTAAAATGTTCCTTCAAACTTCCAAGAGACTTAACACCTTTAAACAGTATCACATCAGGTTAAAGGATATATGTATTTTCTGTAGAATGGCAGAGATATATTAGCTTGGGTGACTTCCGCTCCACCACCCTGCTTTCTTCATGCAGCTCTCTGGAAACCCACAGACACACCCATGCTGCTTTCTCAAACCTGGCTTTCTCCCTTAAAAGCAGATCCCAGCAAACCAGAACTTCTCAAGCTGCTGTCTCAAACTGGCTTTCTACTTTTAATCAGCTCACAGCAAAACAGCCAGGCACTTTTAAACTGCTCTCAGCAAAACCAGCCAAGCACTTTTCAAAATTGCAAAATCAAACTGCAAAATGGCTGAACTGAGCTGAGCTCCACCCACTCTATGACATCACTGTTTTCTTAAAGGTAAATTGCTTAAAAATCCAGTTCTTAAAGGCACTCTCGCATGACAGTATGCAGAACAATACTTTTCACTGTACCTCGGTACACGTGACGATAAATCAAATCAAATCCAATCCAACCTGTTCCTAACAACCCAAGCTCACAAACAAATTGAATGATCAAATTTAGCTTTACCTGCCTGCAAGGTTTCATTGTTCACGGTTTCTCTCACTTTCCAATGAGAACAATGAGAACTTTATGCTTCCTAAGAGATACACAGAACAAAAGACATAGCTCCAGTCTGGTATTCTTTTGCAATCATATGTCGATGGTAAAGTTCGCTTTCACCAAGATAGATCCATCGATATGTGATGGATTCCCAGGACAATAAAAAGGTAATAATAATAATTGCTTATTGTCACAAGTAAGCTTCAATGAAGTTACTGTGAAAAGGCCCTAGTCGCCCCATTCTGGTGCCTGTTTGTGGAGGCCGGTACGGGAATTGAACCCGCGCTGCTGGCCTTGTTCTGCCCACTGTGCTAAACCAGTCCCATGTGCCAAACCCAGCTCCAGGTTCAAACTTCCTGATGTTTTTTCACCCGATATATTTGGTGAACCTGGAGCTCAGGTGCTCTGCAGGATGGGAGAAGAAGTAAAGGTGGATGGGAGAGTACTATTACTTCCCCCTGACTTGTTAAAGTAGAACCTTTTACTTATTTTTTTTTTGTTGAATGAAAAACAGGTTGCGTGCATCGTGTGAAACATCCCCCATTGCCTCGAGAAGGTGATGGTGCACCACCTTCTTGGGCTGCTAGTCCAGCAGAAGGCTGCTCCACCATCTTCCACATGGGCAATTAGGGATGGGCAACACATATTGGCTTTGCCCGCGATGGCCAAACCTTGCAAAATAATCATTTTTAAAGTTTCAGCATAGGAGAAAGAAAGGCACACAGATAGGAATTTAAAGGCAGGTGTGATTGATTACCCTGCTGAAGAATGTTGATGAAATATTGGGCTTTTTAAAAAAATCTGCAGGGATACGTAGCCACTTGCAATAATTATTTCAATTGTTTTTTAACAGCTTGTTACCATATTGATAGACTACTGCAATGTTCTGCTCTCTTTGCTATAATGCAACACACAGGATCTATATATATATATTTTTTTTTACACAACATAAACTGTCAGAATGATTGACGAGATGGCCAATTATACGGAACAAACTCCAAAGATTATTCCCTTTATAACTATATTTATAAGCCATGATGTAAAATCTAACTTGCCACCCAGGGCCAATAAACCCAAAACAATACGCACCATCATCAAACATTTTAACCTGATTCAGTCAGCCTAGTGAACAACTGCTTTGAAAAACTGATTTAAAAAAACTCACTTGGAGGTTTTTGTGTTTCCTCCAGGAATTTTAATGGTGACCATTGTCTCCTTTTTTTGAAAATCAATGTTCATAAGAATAACGTTTGCTCTTCTGAAACACACAAGAAAGTCTGACTCAGGATCACCTCATTCCGGAACAGTGAATCATTCTGCAATGATTGATCTCGGAGCCCTGTCTGCACTTGGCAGGTGTCGCAAATTGTTGGCCCAATATGGTGGCAGAGAGTCTCGGGTACACAAGCAGACACGTGGATTTCAGATGGTTCTGATTTATACATTCAAATCGGATGTCCAGGATTTTACAAGCCTTCGGCCAGGTAGTGACCACAAGGTGTGTGTCTTCGTATTTTGCATCTGGCTGCAATGATTCCCTTAAACTGACCTGCCATGTTCACTGGGGTGCAAGTTACAATTTCAATTGATCATCTTTATAATAGCACCCCGCCCCTCTTTGGGACTGATCCCAAGATGAAGTTGCAGAGGAGTCATTTGTCTTTGTTGCACCACTCATCTCAAGTACAACAAACCCCAAGCTACAACTTAAATCTTCCAGAAGAAGAATGGTCGAAGGACGACCAGCATAGGCTATGAAGGTGGTCCAGCATACTGGAGAGTGTCAGAACTAAAGACAGATAGAACATAGAACATAGAACAATACAGGGCAGTACAGGCCCTTCGGCCCACGATGTTGCACCGAAACAAAAGCCATCTAACCTACACTATACCATTATCATCCATATGTTTATCCAATAAACTTTTAAATGCCCTCAATGTTGGCGAGTTCACTACTGTAGCAGGTAGGGCATTCCACAGCCTCACTACTGGAACTGGAGTTCAGGCAACCAAAGTTCTCCAGTGGAATGGATGGTAGCGATCTTACCTTTGACGAGTTGCAGGAACATCCTTCACTGTAAAACATACCATGAGACACTGGACAGTGATGCAAAATCTCTCCCAATTATTTGAGCAGTCAGATTTTGATTGGGCTTTATGATCTTCATTATATTACAGCTACAGAGTATAGTCATTGATTACATTTTCCCATAGTTACTGAGAATTAAATTATCGATTGGGTGCAGCTCATTTTTTCTGTGCCTGAATAATTTTATTGATCTCAATCACTTTTGTTGCTTCACTTTCTCAACTCTTATTTTGCTTCAATTTAATTTTAACACAACCACGCGGGTAATCAGCATTTTATTTTTCACATATTCCCTTTCTTACTTACAGTCCAGTTCACTGTTGTACTGCTAACAAATTGATTTGTTTGAGATTGCCCCATCTTTCCACTGCTTACAACACTTCAGCAGTCAAGGGCACTCAGCCTCTGATCTCCGGGTAAGCGTTCTCCAAGGCGGCCTTCAGGACGCGCGACAACGCAGAATCGCCGAGCAGAAGCTTATAGCCAAGTTCCGCACACATGCGTGCGGCCTCAACCGGGACCTGGGATTCATGTCGCATTACATTCATCCCCCACCATCTGGCCTGCAAAATCCTACCACCTGTCCTGGCTTGACACAATTCACACCTCTTTAACCTGGGGTTACCCCATCTCTGGATCTGTAAAGTTTTAATCACCTGCTAATGGTCGCATTCCAAGCATTGTCTGGCACCTTTGAATCTGTCTATATATATATATATATATGTTTCTGGAACATACCTCTTCATTCACCTGAGGAAGAAGCAGCGCTCCGAAAGCTAGTGACATCGAAACAAACCTGTTGGACTTTAACCTGGTGTTGTAAGACTTCTTACTGTACAACTCTGGCTGGGATTATGGCGTTGAAGGCAGAGCAGATAGATAGGTAGTCAATAGATAGGGGATCTACACTAGTTTAATTAATTTGATATTTATAGCTAGCTAATTTTACTTATTTAAATGTGACTACAATTTGTCCAGTAACATAATAATTTCTGGTTTAATGGAGCAGTGACAATCATTTCATTTACAAGGTTAGTTGTTTTGTTTGGATAAAGTAAGTATCATTAATAATTCTTCAATTTGATGCACAATGCCCAGTTGCAATATCGCAGTAATTCCATTGTTTCCACTTTTGAATCTTTTCCTTAATGCTTCAATTGATGTGACAAGGCTTGTAGCGTTTGCGCTATTATTCTCCTGCTCTGCTTTTGATCAATTTTGTTTCTGCGATTGGCTTAATCATTCTTAATCCTTTAATAGTTTTAGCACCGAAAATCTCCCTTTCAGCTGAATTGCTTAGGTCTTCAAACTTCATTCACAGGTTTGGATTTAATGGGAAGTAATTTGTTTTGTTGGAATTCACTAAATCTTGCGAAGCCAGTCAGTTGAATTCTGGATCATTTCAACAGGAGTGAACTTGGTCAACTCGCCCTCATCCTTAAGAGGACGTTTTTGTTGCTTACATTGATAGAATGTTGGAGGAAGACTTGCATTAATGTGGCATTTTTTATGACCTCAGGGTGTCTCAAAGTGTTTGCATGGGATCATACAATGGTTACAGCACCATTCGATCCGTTGGGTCTCTGCTAACCTTCCTGCAAGAGAAACCTCACCCAGTTTGATAAAACTATGGTTTAAACTCGGTGAAAATTCCTGCAACTTTTTCTCCTTTCATAGATCATAGAATTTACAATGCAGAAGGAGGCCATTAGGCCCATCGAGTCTGCACCGGCCCTTGGATAGAGCACCCTATTTAAGCCCACAACTCCAGCCTCCCCATAATCCAGTAAACCCACCTAACCTTTTGGACACTTAAGGGTCAATTTACATGGCCAATCCAGCTAACCTGCACATCTTTGGACTGTGGGAGGAAACCAGAGCACCCGTAGGAAACCCACGCCGACACGGGGAGAACGTGCAGACTCCGCACAGACAGTAACCTGAGGCCGGAATTGACCCCGGGATCCTGGAGCTGTCAGGAACCAGTACTAACCACTGTGCCACCTAGTCTCCAATCCCTCTTCACATGTTGCATCTTGCGTAGTGCCTCCCGATCGATTGATTTAGACAGCTATCCATGTGCACACATTTTGGACGTAATGCTTCAACAAATGCGATAGAATTTTCATTTCTAGAAGTTATATCATCATTTTTGACCCCCCTCAACGTACCTGTATAAATATGTATCTATGCAGAAGATTCTAAACATAAACTCATGTTTCTGAAGCTTTGACAAATGTTTACTTTTAGTAACTATAACTTTTTCAGCAGCAATTATCATTGACTAGGTGTCTTTTTGGATAAATCATGAAAGATTTGTCATGAGCACGCTTATACTGCAGCGTAGATGGGAGCCATTTTACCCCTTCACAACAGGTTGTCACAATGTTTTTGCTTCTGAAGAGGCTCAAGCCCACCATATGAAAGCAGTCACATGATTACTCACTTATGAAGATTCCCTCTTTCTATATTTGTCTGCGTGAATTCAAAAAGGTTCATACTGTCACCCTTCATATTGAGCATGGATCAAAGTTTTAGGTTTACATTGTTGGACACTTTGGTTAATGCAGTTCTCAAGCATGACTTCCCCACCAGTAGCAGGGTGTAGAATTAGTTCAGGTGACTCTGTGATGCCAAATGTTTAGATCTTCAGGGCCTGGTTAGCAATTCATACTTGCCAAAGTAAAGGAGGAATTATTCTTGAATTTTATTTGCCGTTGCTTACTTCACAACATACTGAATTGACCCAATCACTTTTCCTTGCTGAAGTGGCTCTTGGTGGTTTACAATCCTACTGATGAAAGTCACGAAAATCCCACAAAAACACTGAATAAACCCTGGATAAAAGCAAGTTAGTGCAGATGCTGGAATCTGAAACCAAAGAGAAAATGCTGGAAAATTTCAGCAGGTCCGGCTGCATCTGGAGAGAGAGAAAAGAGCTAACGTTTCGAGTCCAGATGACCCTTTGTCAAAGCTGTCATTCAGAGAAAGTGGGAACTATTTACACTGCGGAGTGAGAATGAAAGATGAGTCATAGCCACAGAAACCGAGGGAAACGGGGTGCTAATAGCCACTGAAACCACAGGGAACGTGTGTTAATGGCAGTCCCCAGAGAGAACAAAAGATGTGAAAGGCCAAACAGCAGAGAAACTAACATCAGAGGGTAAACTGTGACAGATGTAGATGTGGGGGAAGGGTGGAGCAAAGGGGAGAAAGGGTAAGGAAAGGTGGATAAGATGGGGGGGGGGGGGGGGGGGGGGGAGTTTAAATATATATAAAGAAAGACAAGAGAGAAATAAATGGTAAAAGACAGTTAAAATGAAATGGGATGAAAACAAATGGGTCGAGGTCGGGTACAGCTCATCATCTGAAGTTGTTGAATTCGACGTTGAGATCGGAAGGCTGAATAAGCCCTGTTAATTTGTGAAATTTAACATAATATGGAGGATGGACTTAATGGGCCACTGAAGTCTAATTCATTCATTTTTCAAATGCAGATAGATCTGAGGTACTTGGAGCAATTCATTCAATAATTGCTTCTTATCCTCTGCAAACTATTAACTTCCAGATGTGTCTGGTGTATTCTTGGTAATAAGAGATGAATGCCTCTTCCCTTTTTTTCCTAGGGTTGAATATTAGGCTGTGGAATGTATAATAATAATAATAATTCCAAGCACTTTATCAAATTAAATGTGCACAAGTCACATTGTTTTTCCGTGTAGACAATGAATAGATTGATTGAACATACATGAAATTCATTGCGGAGTACAGAATAGTCAGATTTCAATTTCATTGTAATTTACTTTTATCAGATTTTTCTCATGACACTTTGCGCATCAGCAGTTGACAGCTTTTTTGTTGATTCATATGGCGGGAAGGAGTTACAGTTCAATGTCAAGATTAACAATCCGTGCAATGGCTTCAGCTGATGCAGTGTGAATGGTTGTCAGGTATGGATCTGTCAAGGCAGAGGTTCAGTATGTGGGCGATGGTCTGACTTGGATGGGCCACAAGTCGCAATTTCAGCTATTCGTTAGATTCCACATGTGGAGCAAGTGGCCGCATCTTCCCAGGCCCAGCCGGGTACGCGAGCAGTTGAAGGTAATCCAGATTTTCCATGCAAGGTTTTCCAGTCAACTGGGAATCGCAGCCTCCGTCAGTTTGTAGGGTGCACTGCGTGTGTCAGCAGAGACAACAGGATTGAGGTTATTTTGAGGGCCTGTGCTGACGGGGGTGCTTTGTCAGCTATCAGGGAGTTGTGCCCTTTTGAAGAGGATGTGTTCCCTGCAGACATCATCAGGTTCAGTATGCGCCCGCACAGAGAGACATCGGAGCATGGTTGGTCTCAACGTCCCAGAATTGATTCCTTCACAAGAGGTGAACATCTTGTTGTGCGGCCGCTCCCGAGTGGACATGTGCTGAATACAGGAATTTCACATAGGTTATATCGTATATATTTGGTGCAGTTCCTGGGTTAGTGTGTGGATGACCGCTGATGTACTTGCCAGAGATAAATATCGTAAATGTCTGGAGGAATAGACTTTTATTGACGAGTAGTTAATTGGAGAAAGTGCTGTTTCTAGGGGCAGGTGGCGGGTGTTTCTCGGTGGCTGCAATGCTGAGAATAACCCCCAGTGCCAAGGTTAACCCCGCTATGGTCATTTTCTTTGACCTCAGAAGGTTTCTCCCTGTCAAGGCCACAATTAGGAAGCTGTCTTGCGCTGGCAGGCAGAGCTCACGAGCAGGATTGGTTCCTCGCAGATTGGGGTGCCATTTTGGAAGGCTGCCCTGATCTGAGACCCCCCTTTCAGCAACCCCCCCCCCCCCGATTAAAGGACACCCTTTTCATTCCTCCTTTACTCCTCCCCTCCCCCCCTCCAAAACCTTTCTGGGGCTCTCAAAACCCCACTAACCCCTGCTCTTATGGTCAAGTTCCTCCCTGGCCCGACCCCTGGCACTGACAACCTGGCACCCTGGAAGTGTAAGTCCCCCCGAGGTGCCACCATATTTGGGTGAACCAGTACTGAAATCACGCACGGTTGAGGCTGCGCAGGTGCCGGGTGAATTCAGCTAATGCATATTCAGATGAGCCCAATGCCTCATTTAGATATGTATTTCCAGATCTGGTCCAGTAATAACGAGATCCAGGTCACACCGGGCCTTGCAACTCCAGCGCCTCGTGGGGTTTTTCACCCAGCATGAAGGCAAATTTTGGCCTCTCCCAGAGTCAACAGTCAAGTCCCAACTCCGAGTATGGGTGCAATTCAAACACCGCATTGCGCCGGCACATATCTGGGTGCAGTTAAATAACGGCAAAATATAGAATTGTACCGGGCGCAAATTCCAATTCACCCAGCCACTCCTGATGGAGAGTTCCAGAGTGCAGGATGAGGGGCTTTGTATTGGTGAAGCCTTCAAGCCATCTTTAAATATTGTAGAGACCCATAACAGGGGTAACTACAGCAGCTGCCTACCTGCCCGACCAAACACTTCCAGGACAGAGCTTTGCTGTGCCTTCAATGCTGACATTCAATTCCACTCCCTTTCACAGTGAGCAGCCTCTAGCTGCACAGCTGAAGGCTACTGCAAATGACAAATTAGTCTCTTTGCGGGGAGAGTACATGTGGGTTTGTTTGCTGCCACCTCTTGCTTCTGTGCCTGGAGTAAGGAAAAGGAGAATGTAAGATGACCTTCTGCCAGCGCTGGAGAGAAAGGGGGTGGGGGAAGGCATGTTCTTTCATTCTTCTGGAGTGCTGTGCGGCGGTGTGACTTCCTACTGTTGAGAGCCAATGATGGGAACTGCAGAAGGGGGAGAAAAAGGTGGATTGATCCAAATGCAGCTGCAGCTGTCTGGAGGCTGTGTGTTTGTTTGCTGCTGCCCCTTTCCTTTTGTGGTCACTTCTGGTATGCTGTGTGACCTTTTTCCTTGTTGAGGAGTCTACTGCTGGAATTGCAGGAGGGAGAGAGAGAGAGGCAGATTGATTCAAATGAGCAACTTGAAGACATGGTTTTGCAGATTACTGGTTTATTGCATTGTTGACTGTTCAATATTTACTGACTGGAAGGCCACGTATTGGTTTGTTGCCATCTCCTTTTTGTCTGTGGCCTGGAGTAAGGTAAGGGAGGATGTAGGATGACCTGCTTTCAGTGCTGGAGAAGGAGAAGGGGTGCTCTTTCTCTCTTCGGGCATGCTCTGCATTAGTGTGATTTTCCATTGTTGAGTGTTTACTGCTAGGAGCTGCGGGAGGGCAGAGAGAGAGAAACAGGCTGATTTGACCGAGCCACTTTATGAAGGTGTTGCAGAAATGCTTTTGCAGATTGCTGACTTTAGTGTACTGTTGCCCGTTTTATTCCTGGAGGCAGTGTGTTTGTTTACTGCCACCCCTTTGCTATAGTGGCCTGGAGTAAGGAAAGAGAGGATGTAAGATGACCTGGTGCCAGTGCTGGAGAAGGGAGGGAGAGCTCCTTCTCTCTTCTGGTGTGCTGAGCGTTGCAACTTTCCAGTATTAGTTACATGACCCCGAGCGATTTTCCAATGTTGAGACTCTACTGCTGGGAGCTGCAGGACAGGGAGAGAGTTGTGGATTGATCCAAATGAACAACTTGGTGAAGGTGTTGAAGAAATGCTTTTGTAGATTGCTGGTGACTCTATCGTACTGTTGACTGTTTAATGTTTCCTTGAACTGTTAGATAGTTTGTTCTCATCTTTTTACATAAAAGTACTGTTGATCGTTAAATAAACAAATATTCTCAACTCTCAAGTGCCTAGTCCAGGGTTCACACGGCATGCCTCAGATGATGAGTGGTGCATAGTTTCAAGGAAACTATGAAGCCGGACACTGTGCCAAAGCATCAACACCATGGAGGCAGCTGCCAACAAACAAACACTGAAGAGTTGGGCTTCAGCACTGTGGATCCTCATGTGAGCCAAGGGTAAGTGTGTGGACCAGGAGAGGGCAGCATACTCCCGGCAGCAGTCTAGGGGCTCCTATTGTGGCTGGGGCTCGAGTGCGCATCGCAAGGTTTCCAACACAACTGGCTCGCTGGACAGCACTCTGAGAAGGCGGGAGAGGCATAGCGAGGGAGAGGGGAGGGGGCTTTGTCAGATTTGAGGTTCCTGGGATGGGAGTCCTAACTTATCGTTGGGGTCCCTCCTTCTCCAATTCCTTCCAGATTAAAATATATTTGCTGGTGTGGATCCTGCGGAGGCTGACCTCGCATTGCTGGTGGCAGCTGAGGCAGGCAGACACCAGGCAGCAGCGCCGACACAGGCAGGTGGCAGCACACCATGTGCAGGGGGCCGCCGCACACCCTGAAGATGCAGCCACCCATCAGCCGAGGAGGGACCCAGAGGGGGAGGCCAGCGACGTTGCACCAGAGTTTAGGTCCTCCCTGTTCCATTTGAGGAAATTTAGGGAAGGGTTAAGGCTCATGTACCACTGCCACATTTTCTCAATGGCAAATTATTTTTCTTCTATAATCTAGAGAAGCTACAAATTTACATAGATGATTTCGAAATGATTTCGAGTTGGGGACCAAGTGTAATGTGTTAAAGTTCACAGATAACACTAAGATGAGTGGTAGAGCAAAGTGTGCAGAGGACACTGAAAGTCTGCAGAGGGATATAGATAGTTTAAGTGAGTGGGCAGGTGTCTGGCAGATGGAGTACAATGTTGATAAAGTGAGGTCATCCATTTTGGTCGGAATAACATCAAAATGGACTATTATTTAAATGGTGAGCAATTGCAGCATGCTGCTGTGCAGAGGGACCTGGGTGGCCTTGTGCATGAAATCGCAAAAAGTTGGTTTGCAGGTGCAGCAGGTAATTAAGAAGGCAAATGAAACTTTGTCCTCCATTGCTCGAGGGATGGAGTTTAAAAGCAGGGAGGTTATGCTGCAGCTGTATAGAATGCTGGTGAGGCCACACCTGGATTACTGTTTACAGTTTTGGTCTCCTTACTTGAGAAAGGATGTACTGCCACTGGAGGGGGTGCAGAGGAGATTCACTAGGTTGATTCCAGAGGATTAGCTTATAAGAAGAGAATGAGTAGACTGGCACTATAGTAGTCATTGGAATTTAGAAGAATGAGGTGGGAATCTCATAGAAACATGTAAAATTATGAAGGGAATAGTTAAAATAGAAGCAGGGAGGTTGTTTTCACTGGCAGGTGAAATTAGAACCAGGGGGCATAGTCTCAAAATAAGGGGGAGTAGGTTTAGGACTGAGTTGAGGAGGAACTTCTTCACCCAAAGGGTTGTAAATCTGTTGAATTCCTGGCCCAGTGAAGCAGTTGAGGCTACCTCGTTGGATGTTTTTAAGGCAAAGGTAGATAGATTTTTCAACAGTAAAGGAATTAAGGGTTACGGTGGGCGGGCAGGTAAATGGAGCCGAGTCCACAAAAAGATCAGCCATGATCTTATTGAATGGCGGAGCAGGCTCGAGGGGAGAGGTGGCCGACTCCTGCTCCTTGTTCTTACGTTCTTATTCAGAAGGAAATTTGAATCATGCCATAATATGCAGCAGGGACCACATGAGTAATAGCACAATGACGTGCAGAGCAGCTGCTGTAGAACCCTGCCTGGCGACCCACACCTACCTACGCAACCTGATACATGTACCACACTGCCAACTAATCTGTTACTTTAATGTGTTCTTGGAGAAACTGTGAAAGCAAATTGCATAATTGCATCTATGTTTACCATCACTTTCAATGCTGAAAGTGTACTAAAAACACTTGAATATTTCTCCAATTATAGTTGCATTTTCATCATAATGATTTGAATTAAAAAAACATTAAAAGAACGGTACAGTATAATGGTGTTATCCCCTTTCCCTGCTCAACTCCTGGAACTACATTGAGTCACTGACTCGTTTCCAACTCCTACTTTGAATCTGTTAATTCTTGAGGGGGATCTTGTTTTTTTTTTTTTAAACTGAATTAAGGATTAACGTTTCTCAGAAGAGCTTACATCCTAACTACACACAAGAGTATATTAAAAGGGGGTTTATCTGAAGTGGCAAAGGCGCACTTAATCATGCAAACTACTTTCTAACCGCATTTATTTTAGGTTTATAAGTAGCTTTTTAAGCCCCATTAGGCAATCGTGTTGTTAATTTGATATAAATAGACGAGTGCCATGCCGAATATTATCAAGCGAGTAACTGGCATGCTTTGATGTATCCAATATCGAGAAAGGTTCGAGTTTTGATAGTATTAAACTGCTTAGTGTAATTGAATTATTGTTATTGAATTATCCACATGGCACACAAGAAGAGTTGTTTAATTAAAACAAGCTACCCTTGAATCTTATAAAACATACTAATAACATTGCTGAGTGTGTAAGGATGTTATAGAATTGGAATGGATTAGGTGTAGAGTGCATGTCCAGTAACAAAATACATTTATAAATAAGGTTAGCTGGATAACTTCTGAACAGAGATCATATTTCACATATATTACTCTTCCCCGACTTCATATTTTACAAAAACATGCCTTCTAGTAGCTATATTGCAAGATACTTGGTTGGAAAACTTCAGGGAAAGCTCCCTGGAGAAGGAAATTGCTTGTTGTAATCTTGTGGAAACTTTTCCTCTCTTCACAGTTTCTCAAATACATTTACTGGTCACTACACTTAAACATACCAAGAACTTCATTTCTACTGGTGTGCAAATTCTTTTCGGAATGTACAAACATAATGGGACGTAATTTAAAACGATAATTTCCAAGGGCCATTTCCTTCAGCTAATCAGATTCCAGAACCGGAACCAAGGATGAATCAGACTCCAGACCAGGGCATTAATTTTAATCAATAATAATAAAAATTATAATCGTTTATTGTCACAAGTAGGTTTCAGTGAAGTTACTGTGAAAAGCCCCTAGTCGCCACATTCCAGCACCTGTTCGGGAAGGCCAGTATGGGAAAGAGCCAGTTGGGCTGAGAGATTTAAAATGTGGGCCTGTTACAAACGGGATACATTTCATCTTTTTGTTCCTCACGTCTCAGTTGACCATAACAGGATTTTTCTTTTTTCCCCTGTTATGGGCCAGGCTTTTTCAGATCCCCAAAATGTATCATGGAGTTCAACCAACCTCTCCCTTTAATGGATTTGTTGCTTTTCCGAGCACACGGCTTTTCCCTAGGTGTGGGATTACAATTATGGACACGTGGGTTTTTAAACAAAAAACACTGTTTATTCCATGAACTCAATTTAACATCTTAAATAAACATTGGATCTCTTAACACCCCTTACTTCAAAGATAACTCAGCAAATATTGCAACAGTAAATAATTCCTTAAAATGTTCCTTCAAACTTCCAAGAGACTCAACACCTTTAAACAAAATCACATCAGGTTAAAGGTTTTACTATTATGAGTTTAAATCACCCAAATTATCCAGAGATGGTCTTTTATGGCAGAAATCCAGCTCACTGCAAACACAGACACTCCCCAAGCTCTTTTCAAACTGCAACTGCAGCTCTCTGGAAACACAGACACACACAAGCTGCTTTTTCAAACTGCAAAACTAAACTACAAATGGGCTGACCTGAGCTCAGCCCCACCCACTCTCTGACATCACTGTTTTCTTAAAGGTACATTGCTTAAACATCCATGTCTTAAAGGTACTCTCACATGACACCCCCAAGAGGCAGTGTTCTAAACCCTTGCCGTCACTTAAAAGGATAGACACAAATAGGTGAGTGTAATCAAAGAATAAAGATTTGTTTTTTATGTAACACCCAAACTATAAACTCACAGGGCGGCACAGTGGTTAGCACTACTGCCTCACAGCGCCAACGACCTGGGTTCGATTCTGGCCTTGGGTGAAGGCCGTACCAGCCTCCCCGAACAGGCGCCGGAATGTGGCGACTAGGGGCTTTTCACAGTAACTTCATTTGTAGCCTACTTGTGACAATAAGCGATTTTCATTTCATTCATGTGTGGAGTCTGCACGTTCTCCCCGTGTCTTCATGGGTTTCATCCGGGTGCTCCGGTTTCCTCCCACAGTCCAAAGATGTGCAGGTTAGGTGGATTGGCCACACTACATTACCCCTCAGAAACCAGAGATTAGATGGGGTTAACGGGGTGGGCGAGTGAGCCTGGGCAGGGTGCCCTTTCAGAAGATCAATGCAGACTCAATGGGCTGAATGGCCTCCTTCTGCACTATAGGTATTCTATGCAACCCCCTCCCTCAAATGTATACACATGAAATGGTGAGATCTAAAGATGATGCATGCTTTCAAGATTAACAGAATAATAAGAAACAAATATGTCCTTAAAAGGAGTTCTTTAAGACGAAGATGTTTCAGGCCTAGAGTTCTTATTGGTTATTGGAATCACATGATTATTATGGGGCAGAAGGAGGCAATTTGGTCCACAGTGTCTCAGCTCTCCAAGTGAGCATCATGACTTACTGCCATTCCCCTGCCTTTACTCCATACCCCAGCACATTATCTAAAACCCTCTTGAATGCCTCAATTAAACCTGTCTCCACCACACTTCCAGGCAGTGTGTTCCAGACCTGAGCCACGCAAAAAGATTTTTCTCATCACATTTGCTTCTTTTGCAAATCACTTTAAATCGCTGCCCTCATATTCTTGATCCATTTACAGCCCTCGCATGACTTAGTACACCTCGATCAAATCTCCTCTTAGCCTTCTTCTCTCCAAGGAGAACACTTCCAACCTCTCCAATCTATCCTCATAACTGGGACCATTCATGTAAACCTCTTACGCTCTCAACATCCTTCTGATAGTGTGACACCCAGAATTGCACACAATACCCCAATTGAGGTCGAAATAGGATCTTGTACAATTCAGCATCATCTCCTTGCTCTTGTACTCTGTGCCCCTATTAGTAAAGCCCAGGATACGATTTGCTTTATTAACTGTTCTCTCCATCTGTACTGCCACCTTCAATGATCGATGCACATAAACACCCAGGTCCCTCTGGTCCGGTACCCCTAATTTAACACCTTATTTTATATTGTCTCTCAATGTTCTTCCTACCAAAATGCATCACACACACTAGGGGCTGGTTCAGCACACCGGGCTAAATCGCTGGCTTTTAAAGCAGACCAAGGCAGGCCAGCTGCACGGTTCAATTCCCGTACCAGCCTCCCCGAACAGGCGCTGGAATGTGGCGACTAGGGGCTTTTCACAGTAACTTCATTTGAAGCCTACTTGTGACAATAAGCGATTTTCATTTCATTCTCCATATCTGCCCACTCCACCAACATATCAATGTCCTTTTGAAGTTCCAAACAGACCTCTTCACAGTTTACAACAAATTTTGTGTCATCAGCAACTTCCCTTGCACATCAAGGTCTAGATCATTATGAGGAAAAACAAGGGTCCCAATACCAACGCCTGGGGAACATCCTCCAGCCCGAAAAATATTGACTATTATTCTCCGCTTCCTATTATTCGACCAATTTTTTAATCCACGTTCCTGCTGTCCCTTTTATTCCATGAGCTAGAACCAAAATTGATTGTGTGGCATTGCAACTAATGCCTTCTGAACATCAGTGCACATCACATGAACAGCATTACCTTCATCAAACCAGTACTTCATCATAAAACTCCAGGAAGTTAGTTGAACATGATTTCCCCTTTAGAAATCCATGTTTGCTCTTCCTGATCAACTCACATTTTTTCATGTGACTACCAAATCTATCTTGATTAATTTGTTTTGGAAGTTTTCCCACCAATGATGTTAAAATGAATGGCCTGTAATTCTGTAATCCTTTAAGCTTTTTTTCAACCGGGGCATAATATTTGTAATTCTCCAGTCCTCCTCGGGAAGACTGGAAGATTATGACCAGTGCCTCTGCAACTTCCATTCCCACTTCCTTCAATATCCTTGGATGCATCTCATTCATTCCCGGCACCTTGTCAACTTTCAGGACAGATAGAAAACAGGGTTGAGAGGTTTAGGGATTTGTTTGTGGAAAGCAGGCTTGTGGATCCGGAGGAGGAGGAATTTCAACTCCCGAGGGCGAGTGCATTTAGATATTTGCAGGTGAGGAACTTTATTCCGAAAGAATGGTCCTCGTTCCCCCAGTTGACGAGACTCACACTGATAGATATCACTGGATGTGATTGGGCAAGGGAAGATCTCCGATATCTTTGAGTGTTTGCTGGAGACAGGGAAACCATCACTAGAAGAGGTGAAGGCCAAGTGGAATTTGAGCTGGACCTAGGGCTAAAAGGAAGGGGTGTGGAGTGAAACCCTGCATAGGGTGAACTTTATCTCCTCTTGCGCTAGGTTGAGCCTAGTACATACAGTGCTCTTAACTAAGATGACTAGGAGTAGGCTCTTCCCTGGGCTTGAGGGCAGGTGCGAGCATTGTTAAGTGGGGGGGGGGGGGCTGCAAATCACTAACACATGTTCTGGGTCTCATTTTTTAAGATCATGTCAGAGATCGTTGGGGTCAAACTAGAGCTATGTCTACTGGTGGCGCTCTTTGGGGTGTCAGATTCCCCAGAGCTCCTTGGGCGGGGGAAGGTTGGCGTCTTGGCCTTTGTCTCTTTGGTGGCCCAGAGTAGAGTTTTGCAGTGCCACCCTGGGCCTTGACATGGTTAAGTCGACCTGGCAGAATTCCTGCGACTGGAGAAGATTAACTAATAATAATAATCTTTACTGTCACAAGTATGCTTACATTAACACTGCAATGAAGTTACTGTGAAAAGCCCCTAGTCGCCACACTCCGGCGCCTGCTCGGGTACACAGAGGGAGAATTCAGAATGTCCAATTCATCTAACAAGCACAGCTTTCGGGACTTGTGGGAGGAAACCGGAGCACCCGATGGAAACCCACGCAGACACGGGGAGAACGTACAGACTCCGCACAGACAGTGACCCAAGCCGGGAATCGAACCTGGGACCCTGAAGCTGTGAAGCAACAAGTGCTAACCACTGTGCTACCATGCCGCCCTGGCATATACCAGGTGAGGGGAGGAAAAAAAGATTCTATTCCAGGTGGATGGTGTTGATCACTTTCTTTGAGGACCTGTGCGTGGCCAGCAGTTTGGGAGATGGGACAGGGGTAAGTAGGGGATTTAGTTGCTGTTACATTCAAATAAAAATGACAAACTGTTTGTATGATATAGTCAAACCTTTGTATGTAGCAACTTGATAATGTTTGGAATAAAATATATTTTACCGAGAAGTCTATTCAACACTTTTCTTTGATCAATTTGAAACCCTTCTGCGGTCAGAATTTCCTCGACTGTTACCATGTCCTGGGTAGTATCTACCTCCTTGGTAACAACAGATGCAAAGTATTCATTTAATATCTGCGCCATGGCCCAGCCTTTATGTGTAAATTCCTTTGTAGGTCCCTAATCGGCTCTACTCCGCCTATTACCACCCGTTTGCTATTTATATGTCTTTAGAAGATGGTGGGATTCACTATTGTTGTCAGGCTTTTCCCGATCCCTCTTTGCTTCAATGAGTTTGTTCGCCACCCTTCTGAACCTTCCGTATTCCTCTGGTTCTCAACTCTATTTTCGATCTTACACCTGCCATAAGCACACTTTTGTTGCTCACTTTAATTTCCATCTCCTTTCTCCACCAGGGAGCTTTGTATTGGTTGGCCTCCCTTTCCCTTTTGAGGTAATAGACATTGTTCAGCTAAAGTATTTCCCATCAACCTTTCATTCCAGTCTAACAGCAGAGCTCCTTCTTTGACCCATTGAAATCGGCTCCTCCCCAGTTTATTATTTTTACTCTGGATTGCTGCGTCTCCTTTCCGATCACCATCCTAATACAGTGATCTCTGCCTCCTAAACGTTCCCCTATTGACACGCGATCTACTTGGTGTGGTGATATGCATCACTGTAAATACACAAGGGGTTAATGTAAATACACTACGATGAAGTAAAAACTAGAGGAGGCACCAGAGACGTCATGACACGCAGACATACAGCTAATGAACACACAGAATTGGACATGACCAATGGGCAGCCAAGACACCCAGAGGTGACACCACCATAAGGGGCATTACACAACCCATATAAAAGGACAGGGCACACATGCTCTGTCTCTTTCCACAGGCGACACTTAAGAGAGTAGGACAGGGGCAGATCAGAACCATCACACCCACCACGTGGCTTAGAGCAGACTGGTTAGTTAGACTGAGTTACTATAGCAGGATTAGCAGGAGAGTCGAACTCATAGAGAACAGTGCTAATGGTCAATAAATCACATTGAACTTACTTCAAAGTCTGTCGTATCTTTTGGTCAACACTGCATCGAGTTGCAGCCTGTGTTATCCCAGAGTACATAACACAACACTTGGCTCACCTCATTTCCAAGAATCAGGTCCAACAGTGCATCCTTTCTTATTGGACTGGACACGTACGTCATAGAAAAAATGTCCTTAACACAATCTGGGAACTTTTGTTCTCCTCTGCCATTTACACTACCTCTGTCCCAGTTTACATTCTGATAATTAAAATCCCCCCCCATTAGAACTACTCTACTGTTTGCATCGCTCTGTAATTCCCCTGCAGATTTGTTCTTCTACATCCTCCTCGTTGTTGGCGATCTGCACCGAACAATGTAATTGCATCCTTTTGTGTTCCTTAGCTCTGGCCAAATTGATTCCATCCTCGAACTCTCGAGAGAATCTTCCAGCATTGTAATGTTCTCCTTCACCAATACTGACAGCCCTCCCCCTTTCCCTATCTTTTCTGAACACCTTGTACCCAGGAATATTCAACACCCACTCTTGCCCTTCTTTCGACAGGTCTCGGTCATTGCCAAAAATCAAATCGAGGATAAATGGAAGTTCGAAATCTGGATTTTTCATGGCCAAGTTTCTGCAGCAAGGAGATAATTCTTGTAGGAATATAAACAAATTAGTCCCCCTCTCACTACCCGAGTTGACCAGTTGTGGGGAGGATTCTGTACTTCTTGCTGGGATTATGGACCCCCTTTCTGACATTTGTCCCAGACTGCCTTATCCTGGCAGACCCTTGGGAGTAATGCGATGAATAATCTCAAGTCAGTTCAATCATGTGATATTTGTATTATGCACATAGATGATAGCATTACTACACAATGGATGATGCATGATGACTGTTCACACCCACTTGTGATAAACTGGTTTGTTCAAACCTCTCTTTGTGGAGTTTGCAGACACAGTCTCAGGAACCACTGTATTTGAGTTTCTGTAAGTACCCAAACAATAGGAGCTGTAAATACCATGAGTGGGCTTGCATTTTGAATGTATTTTCAAGAGAGCATCCTTCATCCACAGGTCAGGCAAGGATGGCAGTATCCTTCTCTGAAAAGACATGTTTTTTTTAACACATATTTCTCCTTTGTGTGGTTTCTTCATTCTTCCTGTCGAAACGTATCCTGGACAAGATCTGGAATGCTGGGCGAGGGGGAAGGTCAAAAATTCTGGAGGTGAACGATTGAGGTCAGGAACAGTGTGTAGTGGGTGGGTAATGCAAGGCGAATGAGGAGGAGCGGCAATATAAACTAATTGGCAAATGTTTAAAGGAGGATGATTATCAGGGGCTTTATGTAAACAAGTCTCTGAAGGTGGCAGGGAAAATGGAGTAGTCAGTTAAGAAAGGTTTACAGGTTCCATGACTTTAATAACAGGAGGATAGAGTACGCCAAACTATTATAAACACCAATTAGACTTCAGCTAAGATAATGTGACCAATTCTCTTAGGCGGTTCCTCAGCATAATTTGCTTCCACTCTGATTACCTCTCACAACCCATTGAACCAATGTTCCAATCGGCAGAATCTGCCAAATAAGGGAAGGTGGTGTTTGGGAGGGTCAGTTAGATGCATTGTTTGTTTGGAAGTGGGTGTGCTCTCTCCGATGCAATGACTTTGCAATGAGCTCGCGACAAAGTCTCCCGATGTGCCTTCCCAAATGAATCTTCTGCATTCTGGTGAGTCACAAGGCAGGGTCTCCCATGAGTTGATAAGTCTATTGGACATCTTCAGCGTTACTTTTAGGACATGCCTAAAGCGTTTCCACACTCCACCTGGGAGCTTCTCGGGAGTCGAGTAGAGCAGGCGATTCAGGAGTCTGATGCCAAATGTACAGAGGATATGTCGTACCCAGCGGAGTTAGTTCTGGAGTGAGTAAGGCCTTGATGCGATGCTGGGATTGGGAGAAGACGCTGATGTTAGATCACCTTCCTTGGGCGGGATTCTCCCGCAAATTGGCGGGGCGGGCCATACCGGCGCCAAAGAGTGGCGTGAACCACTACAGCGCCGGGCCACCTGGTAGGTGTGGAATCCTCCCCCATTTCCGGGGGCTAGGCCAGCGCTGGAGTGGTTGGCGCCACGCCAATCGGCGCAGAACCGCTGTCGTGATTCCTGTGCATGCGCAGGGGTTTCGTCTCTGCGTCCGCCATGGCGGAGTTTTACAGAGGCTGGCGTGGAGGGAAAGAGTGCCCTCACGGCACAGGCCCGCCCGCAGATAGGTGGGACCTGATTGTGGGCTACGCCACTGTGGGAGCCGACCCCGGGCCCCCCCCCCCACACCCACCCCCACACCCCCCCCCCCACCCCCCCACCGAGGGCCCCGCTAGCCGCCCTCCAAGCCAGGTCCCGCTGTGTGGGACCATGTCTAATCCATGCCGGTGGGACTGGCCGAAAACAGGCAACCTCTCGGCCCATTGGGGCCCAGAGAATCACCGGGGGGGGGGGGGGGGCCCACTGCCAACGGCCCCCGACCGGCGCAGCACGATCCCCGCCCCCGCCCAAAAACCGCCGCCGTTGGAGCAGCGGGGCGGGATTCACTCCACCCCCCCGGCGATTCTCCAACCCGGCGGGGGAGTGGTGGAGAATCCTGCCCCGCCCACTGAATTTGGAGGATCTCATAAAGGAACCATTGGTTCTTTTTTTCCCCCAGTGCTTTGAAGCCCCTGCTTTTGCTAGTCTAATTCTGCAAAGCATGTTGGAGTGAAGAGATCACTGACGCCTGGTAAACCATGACGCTAGTCTTAGGTTTGATATCCTGATCCTCAAATACTCTTTTCTGGAGTTGGCCGAAGACTGGTCTGGCATGTTGGAGGAGGCGATGATGACATTTGTTGTCCTTGTTAGCCTTTTGACTAGAGGGAGGCATTGAAGATATTGAAAATGACCTACACTTACTAGGATCTCACCATTCTTCTTAATGGGCAGCATGGTAGCACAGTGGGTAGCACAGTTGCTTCATAGCTCCAGGGTCCCAGTTTTGATTCCCAGCTTGGGTCACTGTCTGTGCGGAGTCTACACGTTCTCCCCTGTGTCTGCGCGGGTTTCCTCCGGGTGCTCCGGTTTCCTCCCACAAGTCCCGAAAAGACGTGCTGTTAGGTAATTTGGACATTCTGAATTCTCCCTCTGTGTACCCGAACAAGCGCCAGAGTGTGGCGACTAGGGGCTTTTCTCAGTAACTTCATTGCAGTGTTAATGTAAACCTACTTGTGACAATAAAGATTGTTATTATTATAAATAGACAGCAACTGGGGAATTTTATGGGTGTTGGTTGGCAAAAGGACCTTAGTTTTCAGTTTTCCAGGTATGCAATGAAGGTGGGAAGGAAATCCACTTGAATGGTACCCAGGATGAAGGATGTTATAACACAAGTGGAGGCCATGGGATCTGCAACCTCTAGAGTCCCTGAGGCTACACCCGAGTATTATCTCCCATATGAAGGGATGGAGCTACAACCTTAAGCCAGGAGCCCCATGGAACACAAATGCCTCACACAGGATACCCTTTGGGGAGTAGGAGTTGGAATACAGTCTTCACTTCCGTGTGGTCGCTCACCTGGAACTTACAAAAGACTTCAGTTGGGTTGAGAAGCTAGAGGAACTAGGGTTGTTCAGTTTGAAAGAGAGAGTGTTCGCACCAACAAGTATTAAATTTACGTTAATATGGGTTATTTGCAAGCAGAACCATTCCAACCTCCTGCTGGTAAGCCGGACACCTTCTACCCTGTAAATCAACTTGAGCTCATCTAAAATTCACACATATTCCAACTTGCAGCAAGTCCTATTGGCCCATGACCTCACTGGTCTACATGGGCTTCAGAGTGCAGCAATTCTCCTTATCCGCATGAAAATATGCTCCATCCCTCACCCCTTCCCATCTGAACTTTTAGCCGTACGCTGAAACATAGTCTGCTCTGAAGGCAGTCATATCAGCGTCAAGAGCGTTAGCGCTACCTGACAATGATTGCATCAAATTACACATTGCAGGGAGCCGGAATTATTCTATTGCAAGCAGGGACAAATTACACATTCCAGACAAACTGTTGTCCCCTTGGGAGGGCGGGGACGCAACTATAAGAAACCGGGTCCAACCCACTTGTAGTGCGAATAAATGCTTTTTGAATACACACTGCTACTTGCCGTTCCATCCCACCGGCTTCAGTTTCACTAACGAGCCTAATGTGTAGAGTTTTATCAAATACCTTGCGAAGGTCCATTTCCTCCAAATTGCAGGGAGATTGTGCCTGAGAGAACATATTCAAATATTGAGGGATGGCAAGTAAATTTAAGCACAGCCATCCAAAATTTATTCAGGAGCATAATGAATAACATTATGTTGACAAGAAAGGTTGTGGCATTTTTTCTAATCACGTCTATTTCCCATTATTTCACTGATCTGCAAAATCTGCTTCAGAAGCAATGTTCTCTGTTGAATAAAAAGAATAATCACAGCTGGCACATCAACATTTTATTACTGTTAGTATCAATAGCTTTTATCCTGAAATTATCCTGCAGTGAGGGTGGGTGGATTCCTCCCCAAAACAGGTATTGCCTGCTCCATTGGCCTCCCTTCCTATCAGTGCTGGAGGTATACCTACACCACACTGATTGCAGCGGTTCAAGGCAGTGGTTCAAGGCAGCCGTTCAGTGCTGTTCTAGGCTGGTTTAGCACACTGGGATAAATAGCTGGCTTTTAAAGCAGACCAAGGCAGGCCAGCAGCACGGTTCAATTCCCATACCAGCCTCCCCGAACAGGTGCCGGAATGTGGCAACTAGGGGCTTTTCACAGTAACTTCATTTGAAGCCTACTTGTGACAATAAGCGATTTTCATTTCATTTCACCTCCTCAGTGCTTATCTGAGGACAACCATTGGAGGGGTACATTATTTACATTTTAAACCAACAAAGGTCGGTTGCCTCGGGGGGCACCACTCATGTGGACAATACACCCAGACCTAAAATCAGCCTCAAGGTCCAATTGTTTAGACCATGTTCAAGGACTCTAGATTCAAGCATGAATTAATAATCTTTATTGTCACAATTGTTATGGGTCAGAGTTTAGAGAACCCCAAAGTGTATCATGGAGTTCACCTGACCCACAACTTTTAATACGTTGTGGTATGGGGAGCACACGGCCCACTCTACAGGTGTCGTACAGCAGAAATGGAAAGTTATTTTTCAAAGCAAAACAATGTTTATTCTATGAACTCAAGTTAACCTTTTTTAAAACAAACAGTGAATATCTTAGCAACCATTAATTCAAAGATAACTCCCAAAGAATACAACACTAAGTAACCTGTATGCTGTCCTTTTACACCCAAGACTTAACAAACATTTAAACAGAAGCACATCAGGGTTTACATTCAAGACTGAGAACATTTATAATTCTTCTGAATTCACCAAATGATCAAGAGATAGTCCTTCATGGCAGAGATCAACAGTACAGCCCTTTGTTTTAACTCCAGGTGCAGCTCACTGAAAAACACAGACACACCCAAGCTTTTCCTCAAACTGAAACTAAAAAGCAGAAGAAGAGCTAAGCTCCACCCACACTCTGACATCACTCCGGTAACATGAACAGCTCCATTTCTTAAAGGTACATTTCTTAAACACCCCATTTCTTAAAGGTACTCTCACATGACACAAGTAGGCTTACATTAACACTGCAATGCAATTACTGTGAACATCCCCAAGTCACCACATTCCGGCACCTGTTCGGGTACACAGAGGAAGAATTCAGAATGTCCAATTCACATAACAAGCACGTCTTTGGGGACTTGTGGGAGGAAACTGGAGCACCCTGAAGAAACGCACGCAGAAATGGGGAGAAGATGCAGACTCCGCACAGACAGTGACCCAAGCCAGGAGTCAAACTCGGGCCCTGGTGCTGTGAAGCAACAGTGCTAACCACCGTGTTGCCCTACGGTTACATTGCCAATTTTGTACACGAAAACTGGGTGTCAAGTAATTTCCACCACTATGGTGATCAGATCCCAAACATGATCCAAAGGAATGAGTGACCAATCTGACAATACTTCGGTTGCAGGAATTGCCAGGGTTTGTCGATATTTGTGGGGCGGGGGGTGGGGGGGTTGTCTTGTTCATAGGATGTGGGCCTGCATCATCCACCCACGGGATGCCTTCTTGAAATTCTGCAGTCCATAGAAAGTGAGGCCCAGAATTAGGAATGGTGATGTAGGCCCAAGTCAGGGGGACTTGCAGGTAATGGTGATGTTCGCATCTATCTGTTGCTTTGTAATGGACCAGTTAAATTTCTGGTCAATGATGATCATTCGTGCCGTTGAACATCAAAGAGAGGTAGTTAAGATTCCTTCTGGGTAGACATTGTGACTGGCACAAATGTTACTTGCCACTCATCAGCCCAAACCTGATGTTGGCAGAGAGTGCTGAAGCACCCGAGTTGCAAGTGATGCTGAGCACTGCAATTATCAGCAAACATCCCCATTTTGACCTCATGATGAAGCTGCTGAAGATAGTTTAACCTAAAACAGTACACTGGAGGAGCTCCTGCCGTTTCCGACAACCACCACTATCTTCTTTTAATGCTAGGTACGATTCCAAACACTGGGAGGTTTTTCCCATTGATCTCATATTTGATACCTTGATGTCACACATGGGTCAGATGCTGGTTGATGTCAAGGGCAGTCACTCTCACCTCACAAACTCAGCTCTCATGTCCATGTTTGAACCAAGGAGCCAAGAGATCCCAGAAAACCCGCAAACTGAGCGTCCGTCAGCAGGTTATTGCTGTGTAAGTGCTGCTTAATAGCGCTGTTGATAAATTCCATCACTTTGTTGATGATGGAGTGCAGGTTGAAGGGGGACAGCAATTGTTCGGATTGGATTTTGCCTTGCTTTTCATGGATATGACATACCTGGGCAGGCAGGTAGATTTGAGTGTAATGACAATAGGGGCCTCACTCCTGCAGTTTTGCACCAGAATGTCAGCCTTGACTTTAGTTCCCAGGTCCTAGACTGGGACTTGAACCCAAAAACATTTGATTCAGAGGCAAGTGTGCTACCAACAGAGCCACAGCCAATACCAATGCCTCATCTTTCTTGGGAATAGTAACCAGTCAGAAAGAAGTGACATGTAATGATGTCACTTCCTACTTTCCCTGTGTAATCTCTGAATGCAGATTGTGCATTCTCACTTTCCCGCAGATTTCCATGCAATACTAGAGGAACTGAACGTAGATTACTGACATACAGGTCAAGAGGATTAAAATTTTCCCTAAATTGATACTAAACTGATGTTCTTTGCCAGGGTGGTACGATGACTCGCGCTGTTGCCTCACCATACTTGGAAACCTGGTTCAATGCCAGCCTCGGGTGACTGTCTGTGTGGAGTCTGCATGTTCTCCCCGTGTCTGCGTGGGTTTCCTCCGGGTGCTCCGGTTTCCTCCGGGTGCTCCGGTTTCCTCCCAGTCCAAAGATGTGGTCAGCTGAATTGGCCACGGTAAATTGCCCCCTTGTGCCAAAAGGGTGAGGTGACGTTACTGGGATAGGGTGGGGGTCTGGGCCCAGATAGGGCGCTCTTTCAGAGGGTTGGTGCAATCTCATGGCCTCCTTCTACACTGCAGGGATTCTATAATAAACTGATGCTTTCACCTTACCCCCCTCTAGTTTCACAGGACCATTTCCTGCCTTCGTTACTCCATGTAAATGTCTTCATCCACAACCATGTCCAACTCTTCTCCATCGACACAGGCGGCTCAAAGAAAAGTCCACCCTGTTTAGCCATTCCCCTCAGTTAGGACAGAAAGATAGATACGAAAAGAAAAATGAGAGAGCAGCCTGACCTGCGGTGTCCTGGCTTCTCCTTACGGTGTAACCAGCCAGCTGTCAGGACTGTTGGAGGCAGTTTACAGATGATGTATGGTAGCCTAAAGGTCTTACAAGCACGCTCACAAAAACAGTCAAAAGCAAAGTACGTGAACAAACTGAAAAGTCAATCTTACAGCAACCTGCCGAGGTTCCGCCTCAGGAACCTTGCTGCACAGACCTGCTGTCACCCAAGCAGCAAGCTTGAAGTAATTAGTAAATGATGAGCCTGCAAATTGATGGCAGGTCTTAGGTTAGAGTTACATTGCTCTCTCAAAATTGCTATTGGGGCAGTAACTGTTTCATACCTTCCCTAAATTCATTCATCCTAATTCCTCTGAGTCGCACTAACATTTCTACATGTTTCCATCTGTGTGCACACACACACACACACACACACACACACACACACGCAGAATTCTGTGCTATAATTTACTTCATTAATTTAATATGAATTAATCTCTGACAGGCTATCTGAAACAGTGTTTCTTACGGCCCACTGAGATAGACATAAAGGTCAGCACACTTTCAATCCATTGTACATTGCAGGACTCTCTCACCACATGCGAATCCACCGAAATAGAGTACATTTCACATCAGTGTGTAGTAGCAGGAGCTGCAAGATTTCAAATTAGCCAATATTAATTTATATGAGCTCGGAGTCAGCCTTTTCCCAAAAGTTTTTAAGCATTTAATGTAACAGTCGAGCAATGAATGGAATTTTTCAATTTTTTCAAAAAGAATTACCCGTAAATCTTGAGGCACAAAGGTTGAATCAGCACAGCTAACAGGAACTGACACAAATTAATTTGTACTAACATTTATTTGGTACAATATTAGTTTGTTAGTCCACAAGCTGCTTCATTTAATTGGATTAACTTGGAATAATACTAATGAAATTAAATGAAGATGATGCATGCTGACATAAATCCAAGGGTGCAATAAAGTGAATGTTTTATCTTCTATACATTTTAGTGAATGGCCATAAATATAATTGATTGTTTGCTTTGGCAAAGCTACCAATGTAGGAGACAGTGTGGCATTAAATATTGTTGACAGTTATAGCAGATGATCTTTAAAAGAACCCACCCCTTAATACAGATTAAGCATATTAAAAGAAAGTACACTTTGTTTTCCTTTTCAGCTGCCTTGATATTGTAGCCCAGCTCTCAAGAGGCCATAGTATTCTCACAAATGGGTTTGCAATCCATAACCAAGCCGTAAGGCTCCTGTCATTTTGCGGATGCACAGACAGCATATTCAAGGCAATTTGGCGAACTCCCAGCCACCAATGAAGAAGAACCTTGCTTCATTCAAAAGGAGGTAATTGACAAATGTCAGAGAGCATATAAATTTAGTCAGTGATCTTGTGCTTCCCTGCCACCGCGTAAACTTCCTGTGATTTTATTTTGCATTGCTATAAATCCCGCTGTTAAGTGAAAAATATAACAAACACACACGGTGACTTCCAAGGGAAAGTATTGAACTTTCGGGTCTGATCTTAATCTGGAGATTACACGGCAAATTCAGCTCTGCCACATTCCCTGTGGAAACCATGTTTGAAGGGAGTAAAGATCAGTGGTCCGACATGCTCCAAGAGAGTTGCTTCCTCACTGGGATTAGAAATGTGCTGTGATTATCTTTCACATTCTGCAACTTAACTGCAAGAAAGTAAACTAGCAAAGTCGCCAGAGTCCCTGGTGACCAAAGGTTGCTTAGCTCTTCTTTGGGTGTGGCAGGGGGGGGGGGGGGGGGGGGGGTGGCGCTGGGGAGAAGAACGGACTGGTGGATTTAACCGGAGGATCACCATACCTCAGGCGAGCCCTTCATGGAATAACCTCAAGCTGGTAGGGGAGTTACACCTGTGCTGTATCATAAACCAGCTGTCCAGCCAACTCAGCTAAACAAGCCCTCATTACCTGCAAAGCGACAATCATATTTACGACTGGGTCAGCTATTACATGCTCCCTGCTTTCCGCTGGTCTCGCTCTCTTCACTTCTATTTAACCCCATTCACTCTTTTCTTCCCTTGTGCTTTTTCCTCTTGGTCTTAAACCGCTGCTCCCTTTTTCTCTCCTCCGCTTTTCCTTCCTTCAATTTTTCCATACACATTTCCTTTCTCTCCGGTTCAACTTTCTTCCTCTGTTCATACTTTACTTCTCGTTTCCCTCCTCCACTTGTTTCCTTTATTGTACATCCCTTTCTACGACTACTTATTCTCCTCCTTTTCTTCTCCTGCCCCCTCTTTATAGAATCTCTACAGTGCAGGCGGAGACTATTCAGCCCATCGAGTCTGCAGCGACGCTTCGAATGAGCACTTTACACATGCCCACTCCCCCCACCCCCCCATCCCCGTAACCCCCACTCCCCCCGCCCCCCGCCCCCCCCCCTCCTCCCCCATCCCCGTAACCCCAAACCCAACCTGCACCTCCCTGGACACAAAGGGGAAATTTTGCATGGTCAACCTGCACCTCTTTGGGCTTATTGCTCCTCTACATCAGCAGAATTTATTTTCTATACTTTTTCTTCCTCCAGTTTGTCTTCCACACTCCTCTTCTCGTCTTCACTTCTTTACTCACTCTTTCTGTTACTTTCTGTCATTGTGCGCTTCTCGTCCGATTTATTTTTCTTGCTTTCACACCTTGTTCTCATTCATTACCCTGCCTTTATTTCTCTTCATATTTTCAATTGTAACTATTAATCCCATCAATTGTTTCAGCACCATTGTCTCCAGTATTCCCTCCAACACTCGGGTGGGAGACACGGTCAGGGTGCAGGAGAGAAAGGCAGAAACACAACATACAGAATTCAAGCCAACACAGCCACACATGGAGTGGGAGGCCTTGACATTGAGCGAATGTGTCCTCTTGTCACTGTTTAAAACAAGGGCGTGGGGGGGGGGGGTGGAATGGTTGGAAACGAGTCGCCTGTTTAAGACTGCGATGAGAATAATTTTTGTTCTCTCAGGAAGTTTAGTCGTTGGATCTCTGACTGATAAAAAGACATTCCCCTTGTTTGCGTGGGTTTCAGCCCCACAACCCAAAAAGATATGCAAGCAATGTAGATTGGCCACATTAAATTGGAAAAAGAAATTGGGTACTCTTATTAGAGTCTTTGAATATTTACAAGGTGTGAAGATGCCAGGGCTGGACTGGGGTGAGCACAGTAAGAAGTCTTACAACACCAGGTTAAAGTCCAACAGGTTTGTTTCAATGTCACTAGCTTTCGGAGCGCTGCTCCTTCCTCATGTGAATGGAGAAGTATGTTCCGGAATATTTACAAGGCAGAGGTAGATAGATTTTTAATAATAAAGTGCGAGGGGGAGGGGAAACGAAACAGTAAGCGGTTACCGGCGATAGGCAGGAGTTGAAGTTACAATCAGATCAGCCTTGATCTAATTCAATGGCAGAGCAGGCTCCCTCCGTTTGTGGGGGTGGGGGGGGGGGGTGGGGGTGCTCAGAGTGGCCTACTCCAGCTCCTGGGTTGTATGTTCGTATAAGAGGATCGGGAACAACTTGGCAACAGAGGGGAAAGGGACGAGGTTAGTGACAACCCTCGAGCACCAAATTCAAAATGGGTCAAAATCAGGAGAGGTGCCCAAAGGGAAATAACTCAACCTGGGTCGAGCTTACAGTGATTGTCATGGACAAATGTCAATTGGGTAAAAGGTAGCAGGTGTATTTCCTGTCAACGTTATTTACATAAGGTTGGATGGTCAATATCTTGATTTGGTCATTTAAAATTACAAGTTCATAACAAATGCTGATTAGCCATCTGCTCCTCAAATGGCATGGGGAGCAGAGCCTGATGCCTTCGTGGCACCATGCCACATTGTCAGTGCCAGTCCAGCCACTTCCAATTTATGGCCAGTTCCCACCTCCATGGGACATTTGATGGGAGGAACTGTCGTCACATTGGGAGACTGCCCATTCATCCTTTTTAAAAAAGAATTCATTCACGAAATGTGGACATCACTGGCTAAGCCATCATTCATTGCCCATCCCTAATTGCCCTCGACAAGGTGGTGGTGAGCTTCTGTCAAACCGCTGCAGTCCATGTGCTGTCGGTACACCCACAGTGCTGTTATGGGAGGCCTGCCCACTTGAGCGTTGCCAGCCCAGGCAGAGGGCTACCACAGCCAGCAGTGGCCATTGCTGAAGTTACAGCTCCACGGTGAGGACACCTCAGCGGCAGGGCATCCTCAAAGGGGGGGTAAACGTGTGAGAAGCTGAGGCCTGAGGGGCAGGTCCAAGCGATTGGTGACGAGGAGAGGGGGAGTCACTGAGCTCTGGCAGAATCCTCAATTGGATAGAAGCACCGTTGGCTGCTGGCAGGCAAAAGTCAACCCTTGTACCATCAACAGCCCGAAATAGGGTCAGCTCCTGCTTTCTAGATCCAGTGATGGGATTTCCCCATCACTAACAATACCAACAGAATATGTCTATAAAGAACAAAGAAAAGTACAGCACAGAAACAGGCCCTTCGGCCCTCCAAGCCTGCGCCGACCATGCTGCCCGTCTAAACTAAAATCTTGGAATAATACTAATGAAATTAAATGAAGATGATGCATGCTGACAGAAATCCAAGGGTGCAATAAAGTGAATGTTTTATCTTCTATACATTTTATTGAATGGCCATAAATATAATTGATTGGTTTTTTTGGCAAAGCTACCAATGTAGGAGACAGTGTGGCATTAAATATTGTTGACAGTTATAGCAGATGATCTTTAAAAGAACCCACCCCTGAATACAGATTAAGCATATTAAAAGAAAGTACACTTTGTTTTCCTTTTCAGCTGCCTTGATATTGTAGCCCAGCTCTCAAGAGGCCATAGTATTCTCACAAATGGGTTTGCAATCCATAACCAAGCCGTAAGGCTCCTGTCATTTTGCGGATGCACAGACAGCATATTCAAGGCAATTTGGCGAACTCCCAGCCACCAATGAAGAAGAACCTTGCTTCATTCAAAAGGAGGTAATTGACAAATATCAGAGAGCATATAAATTTAGTCAGCGATCCTGTGCTTCCCTGCCACTATGTAATCTTCCTGGGATTTTATTTTGCATTGCTATAAATCCCACTGTTAAGTGAAAAATATAACAAACACACACGGTGACTTCTAAGGGAAAGTATTGAACTTTCAGGTCTGATCTTAATCTGGAGATTACACGGCAAATTCAGCTCTGCCACATTCCCTGTGGAAACCATGTTTGAAGGGAGTAAAGAACGGTGGTCCGACATGCTCCAAGAGAGTTGCTTCCTCACTGGGATCAGAAAGGTGCTGTGATTATCTTTCACATTCTGCAACTTAACTGCAAGAAAGTAAACTAGCAAAGTCGCCAGAGTCCCTGGTGACCAAAGGTTGCTTAGCTCTTCTTTGGGGGAGGGCTGGGATGGTAGAAGCACTGACTGGTGGATTTAACCAGAGGATCACCGTACCTCAGGCGAGCCCTTCATGGAATAACCTCAAGCTGGTAGGGGAGTTACACCTGTGCTGTATCATAAACCAGCTGTCCAGCCAACTCAGCTAAACAAGTCCTCATTACCTGCAAAGCGACAATCATATTTACGACTGGGTCAGCTATTACATGCTCCCTGCTTTCCGCTGGTCTCTCTCGCCCTCTTCACTTCTATTTAACCCCATTCATTCTTTTCTTCCCTTGTGCTTTTTCCTCTTGGTCTTAAACCGCTGCTCCCTTTTTCTCTTCTCCGCTTTTCCTTCCTTCACTTTTTCCTTACTCATTTCATTTCTCTCTGGTTCATGTTTCTTCCTCTCTTCATACTTTACTTCTCGTTTCCCTCCTCCACTTGTTTCCTCTTTTTGTACATCCTTTTCTCCGACTACTTATTCTCCCCCTTTTCTTCTTCTGCCCCCTCTTTATAGAATCTCTACAGTGCAGGCGGAGACTATTCAGCCCATCGAGTCTGCACCGACGCTTCGAATGAGCACTTTACACATGCCCACTCCCCCCGCCCCGCCCATCCCCCTAACCCCCACTCTCCCCGCTCCCCCCAACCCCGTAACCCCCACTCTTCCCACTCCCTGCACTCCCCCTGCCCCTCCTCCCCCATCCCCGTAACCCCAAACCCAACCTGCACCTCCCTGGACACAAAGGGGAAATTTTGCATGGTCAACCTGCACCTCTTTGGGCTTATTGCTCCACTACATTAAGCAGAATTTATTTTCCATACTTTTTCTTCCTCCAGTTTGTCTTCCACACTCCTCGTCTCGTCTTCACTTCTTTACTCACTCTTTCTGTTACTTTCTGTCATTGTGCGCTTCTTGTCCTATTTATCTTTCTTGCTTTCACACCTTGTTCTCATTCATTACCCTGCCTTTATTTCTCTTCATATTTTCCATTGTATTTATTAATCCCATCAATTGTTTCAGCATCATTGTCTCCAGTATTCCCTCCAACACTCGGGTGGGAGGCACAGTCAGGGTGCAGGAGAGAAAGGCAGAAACACAACATACAGAATTCAAGCCAACACAGCCACACATGGAGTGGGAGGCCTTGACATTGAGCGAATGTGTCCTCTTGTGACTTGTTTAAAACTAAGGGCATGGGGGGGAAAATGGTTGGAAATAAGTCACCTGTTTAAGACTGCGATGAGAATAATTTTTGTTCTCTCAAGAAGTTGAGTCGTTGGAACTCTTCCTCAGAAAAGGCAATGGACATTCCCCTTGTTTCCGTGGGTATCACCCCCACAATCCAAAAAGATGTGCAAGCAATGTGGATTGGCCACATTAAATTGGAAAAAGAAATTGGGTACTCTTATTCGAGTCTTTGAATATTTACAAGGCAGAGGTAGATAGATTTTTAATAATAAAGTGCGAGGGGGAGGGGAAACGAAACAGTAAGCGGTTACCGGCGATAGGCAGGAGTTGAAGTTACAATCAGATCAGCCTTGATCTAATTCAATGGCAGAGCAGGCTCCCTCCGTTTGTGGGGGGGGTGGGGGGGTGGGGGGTGCTCAGAGTGGCCTACTCCAGCTCCTGGGTTGTATGTTCGTACAAGTGGATCGGGAACAACTTGGCAACAGAGGGGAAAGGGACGAGGTTAGTGACAACCCTCGAGCACCAAATTCAAAATGGGTCAAAATCAGGAGAGGTGCCCAAAGGGAAATAACACAACCTGGGACGAGCTTACAGTGATTGTCATGGACAAATGTCAATTGGGTAAAAGGTAGCAGGTGTATTTCCTGTCAACGTTATTTACATAAGGTTGGATGGTCAATATCTTGATTTGGTCATTTAAAATTACAAGTTCATAACAAATGCTGATTAGCCATCTGCTCCTCAAATGGCATGGGGAGCAGAGCCTGATGTCTTCGTGGCACCATGCCACATTGTCAGTGCCAGTCCAGCCACTTCCAATTTATGGCCAGTTCCCACCTCCATGGGACATTTGATGGGAGGAACTGTCGTCACATTGGGAGACTGCCCATTCATCCTTTTTAAAAAAGAATTCATTCACGAAATGTGGACATCACTGGCTAAGCCATCATTCATTGCCCATCCCTAATTGCCCTCGACAAGGTGGTGGTGAGCTGCTGTCAAACCGCTGCAGTCCGTGTGCTGTCGGTACACCCACAGTGCTGTTATGGGAGGCCGCCCACTTGAGCGTTGCCAGCCCAGGCAGAGGGCTACCACAGCCAGCAGTGGCCATTGCTGAAGTTATAGCTCCACGGTGAGGACACCTCAGCGGCAGGGCATCCTCAAAGGGGGGGTAAACGTGTGAGAAGCTGAGGCCGGAGGGGCAGGTCCAAGCGAATGGTGACGAGGAGAGGGGGAGTCACTGAGATCTGGCAGAATAGTTGTCCCTCTTGACTGGGCTGGTAACCCGCTAGGGGGCAGGCCACCATCTTTAATTGGACAGAAGCACTGGTGGCACCGTTGGCTGCTGGCAGGCAAAAGCCAACCCTCGTACCATCAACAGCCCGAAATAGGGTCAGCTCCTGCTTTCTAGATCCAGTGATGGCATTTCCCCATCACTAACAATACCAACATGAATATATCTATCAAGAACAAACAAAGAACAAAGAAAAGTACAGCACAGGAACAGGCCCTTCGGCCCTCTAAGCCTGCACCGACCATGCTGCCCGTCTAAACTACAATCTTCTACACTTCCTGGGACCGTATCCCTCTATTCCCATCCTATTCATGTCTTTGTCAAGATGCCCCTTAAATGTCACTATCGACCCCGCTTCCTCCACCTCCTCCGGCAGCGATTTCCAGGCACCCACTACCCTCTGTGTAAAAAACTTGCCTTGTACAACTCCTCTAAACCTTGCCCCTCGCACCTCTAACCTATGCCCCCTAGTAACTGACCCCTCTACACTGGGAAAACGTCTCTGACTATCCACTCTGTCTATGCCCCTCATAATTTTGTAGACCTCTATCAGGTCGCCCCTCAACCTCCTTCATTCTATGTGAGAACGAACCAAGTTTATTCAACCTCTCCTCATAGCTAGTGCCCTCCATACCAGTCAACATCCTGGTAAATCTCTTCTGCACCCTCTCTAAAGCCTCCACATCCTTCTGGTAGTGTGGCGACCAGAATTGAACACTGTTCTCCAAGTGTGGCCTAACTAAGGGTCTATACAGCTGCAACATGACTTGCCAATTCTTATACTCAATGCCCCGGCCAATGAAAGCAAGCATGCCGTATGCCTTCTTGACTACCTTCTCCACCTGTGTTGCCCCTTTCAGTGACCTGTGGACCTGTACTCCTAGATCTCTTTGACTTTCAATACTCTTGAGGGTTCTACCATTCACTGTATATTCCCAACCTGTATTAGACCCTCCAAAATGCATTACCTCACATTTCTCCAGATTAAACTCCATCTGCCATCTCTCCGCCCAAGTCTCCAAAGGATCTAAATCCTGCTGTATCCTCTGACAGTCCTCATCGCTATCCACAATTCCACCAACCTTTGTGTCATCCGCAAACTTACTAATCAGACCAGTTACATTTTCCTCCAAATCATTTATATTTACTACGAACAGCAAAGGTCCCTGCACTGATCCCTGCAGAACACCACTACTCACAGCCCTCCAATCAGAAAAGCACCCTTCCATTGAAATGAAATGAAAATCGCTTATTTTCACAAGTAGGCTTCAAATGAAGTTACTGCAAAAGGCCCCTAGTCACCACATTCCAGCGCCTGTTCGGGGAGGCTGTTACGGGAATTGAACCGTGCTGCTGGCCTGCCTTGGTCTGCTTTCAAAGCCAGCGATTTAGCCCTGTGCTAAACAGCCCCAGTGCTACTCTCTGCCTCCTATGAACTAGCCAGTTCTGTATCCATCTTGCCAGCTCACCTCTGTTCCTGTGTGACTTTTGTACCAGTCTGCCATGAGGGACCTTGTCAAAGGCTTTACTGAAGCCCATATAGACAACATCCACTGACCCACCTGCATCAGTCATCTTTGTGACCTCCTCGAAAAACTCTTATCAAGTTAGTGAGACATGACCTCCCCTTCACAAAACCATGCTGCCTCTCACTAATACGACCACTTGCTTCCAAATGGGAGTAGATCCTGTCTCGAAGAATTCTCTCCAGTAACTCCATTGTGACTTTTTTAATGTCAGATATGGTAGAAATGTTACTTTGTTTCTCTACCCTCAGATAACTTGTGTTTGAGAGCATATCCTTCGCCTACTTGTCCATGGTTTACTGACAATCATTCATTCTGATTCGTGCTTAGTCTTGATTGGCAACAGGTTTAATTTGCTGCTGGTTCAATTGAAACCTGTCTACCTAGTCAGTCAGTCACATTATAAATATTTAGCAATGTTTCACTTCGCAGTCATTTTCTGCTATTTCACAAATTATATTTGACTGAATGAGCTGCAAATGTGAAATGACAGATTGCATGTTTGACCTTTGAAGTCAAACATATATTTTCCCACAAACTCTGGGTACGTTAAGCACCAAGTGGCTGATCCCCAGCCAATGTCAATGCAGTCATTCAAACGGGGACCTTGGCAGATTTTAACAGGGGTATGCTTCTTTGAAGTCAATCAGGAACTTGACCATTTCTGGTGGACAGCAGGAGCCGCCCAGTGGAGCGGAACAAAAATTACGTGTCCGGATGGTCAGGAGGCATCAGAGGAAAAGGTGCTGGCAGCAACTAAGACGAGGGGGAATGGTATTGCAAGGAACTTGTGACTGAGGAAGGAGTTGGGGAGTGTGGAATGAGGGGTGGAGGCATGGTGTCTGGAGCAGCAAGAGGCTCAGATTTTCCTTTTGTGATGCCTGGAGTAGCAGTCCAGGCTCATTAAAGAGCCTCACTGGCTTTCCAATAGGTTTGTCAGTCAGGAACGGTTTGAAATTTATCAGAGTCCCACTCATGTTATGCCTCCCTAATTTGCATTGATTAACGAGATGCCAATGAGACTCCAGCTAGCTTCACCCACCAATAACACTGGAAATCAGTGGGAACCAGAACTGCTCTATTTTAACTACTTACCAACCACCACTACTCCTGTTTTGATCAGGGAGATTTAGACAAGAATGCTTTTTTTTTTAAAACCAAACTTGTCCAACCAGTAGCCTGTGGAAGCCCCTCCATACGGCTTACAAAGCCACTCCTCAAGACGTCAGGAAGACCAATTAAGTAAAAATTGAAGCTTTGTGTAACTACATCTCACGTCTCTCCCGCTTTCACTGTTGATTGGTGATAGCAAACAAAAAGGGACAAACAGACTGTGATTGGAGGAACAGCGAACACTGTTGTTGTTATTGTTTTCGGTATCTACCAGGCAACTTGTGACTTTGAGGGAGAACTAGGGAATAGGACCAGTATGGCTCGGAGGAAGAGCAGACAGGGAGATGTTGCTGAACACAGCGGGTCTGGTGTCCTGAAGTGCATATGTTTTAATGCAAGACGTATAACGGGTAAGGCAGATGAACTTAAGAGCTTTGATTAGTACTTGTTGTTGCCATTACAGAGATCTGGTTGAGGGAAGGACAGGATTGGCAGATAAACGTTCCAGGATTTAGATGTTTCAGGGGGGATAGAGGGGGATGTAAAAGGGTTGGCGGAGTTGCGCTACTGGTTAGGGAGAATATCGCAGCTGTACTACGGGAGGCCACCTCCGAGGGTAGCAAGGCTATATGGGTAGAGATCAGGAATAAGGAGGGTGCAGTCACAATGTTGGGGGTTTACTACAGGCCTCCCAACAGCCAGCGGGAGATAGAGGAGCAGATAGGTAGGCAGATTCTGGAAATGAGTAAAAGCAACAGGGTTGTTGTGATGGGAGACTTTAACTTCCCCAATATTGACTGGGACTCACTTAGTGCTAGGGGCTTGGACAGGCAGAGTTTGTAAGGAGCATCCAGGAGGGCTTCTTCAAACAAGGTAGATAGTCCAACTAGGGAAGGGGCTGTACTGGACCTGGTATTGGGGAATGAGCCCGGCCAGGTGGGGAGCATTTCGGGAACAGTGACCACAATTCAGTGAGTTTTAAAGTGCTGGTGGACAAGGATAAGAGTGGTCCTAGGATGAATGTGCTAAATTGGGGGAAGGCTAATTATAACAATATTAGGCGGGAACTGATTGGGGGCGGATGTTTGAGGGTAAATCAACATCTGACATGTGGGAGGCTTTCAAATGTCTGTTGAAAGGAATTCAGGACCAGCATATTCCTGTGCGGAAGAAGGATAAATACGGCAAATTTCGGGAACCTTGGATAACGAGAGATATTGTAGGCCTCGTCAAAAAGAAAAAGGAGGCATTTGTCAGGGCTAGAAGGCTGGGAACAGCCGAAGCCTCTGTGGAATATAAGGAAAGTAGGAAGGAACTTAATCAAGGAGTCAGGAGGGCTAAAAGGGGCCACAAAAAGTCATTGGCAAATAGGGTTAAGGAAATTCCAAAGACTTTTTACACGTACATAAAAAGCAAGAGGGTAGCCAGGGAAAGGGTTGGCCCACTGAAGGATAGGCAAGGGAATCTATGTGTGGAGCCAGAGGAAATGGGCGAGGTAGTAAATGAATACTTTGCATCAGTATTCACCAAAGAGAAGGAATTGGTGGATGTTGAGTCTGGAGAAGGGTGTGTAGATAGCCTGGGTCACATTGAGATCCAAAAAGACAAGGTGTTGGGTGTCTTGTAAAATATTAAGGAAGATAAGTCCCCAGGGCCTGATGGGATCTACCCCAGAATACTGAAGGAAGCTAGAGAGGAAAATGCTGAGGCCTTGACAGAAATCTTTGGATCGTCACTGTCTTCAGGTGATGTCCCGGAGGACTGGAGAATAGCCAATGTTGTTCCTTTGTTTAAGAAGGGTAGCAAGGATAATCCAGGCAACGACAGGCTGGTGAGCCTTATGTGGTAGGGGAATTACTGGAGAGAATTCTTCGTGACAGGATCTACTCCCATTTGGAAGCAAATGGATGTATTAGCGAGAGGCAGCACGGTTTTGTGAAGGGGAGGTCATGTCTCACTAACTTGATAGAGTTGTTCAAAGGGGTCACAAGATGATTGATGCAGGTAGGGCAGTGGGTGTTGTCTATATGGACTTCAGTAAGGCCTTTGACAAGGTCCCTCATGGCAGACTGGTACAAAAGGTGAAGTCACACGGGATCAGGGGTGAGCTGGCAAGATGGATACAGAACTGGCTAGGTCATAGAAGGCAGACGGATGCTTTTCTAATTGGAGGGCTGTGACTAGTGGTGTTCCGCAGGGATCAGTGCTGGGACCTTTGCTGTTTGTAGTATATATAAATGATTTGGCGGAAAATGTAACTGGTCAGATGAGTAAGCTTGCAGACGACACAAAGGTTGGTGGAATTGCGGATAGCGGTGAGGACTGTTAGAGGATACAGCAGGATTTAGATCATTTGGAGACTTGGACGGAGAGATGGCAGATGGAGTTTAATCCGGACAAATGTGAGGTAATGCATTTTGGAAGGTCTAATGCAGGTCGGGAATATACAGTGAATGGTAGAACCCTCAAGAGTATTGATAGTCAGAAAGATCTAGGTGTACAGGTCCACAGGTCACTGAAAGGGGCAACACAGGTGCAGAAGGTAGTCAAGAAGGCAGACGGCATGCTTGCCTTCATTGGCCGAGGTATTGAGTATAAGAATTGGCAAGTCGAGGGCAGCACGGTGGCGTAGTGGGTTAGCCCTGCTGCCTCACGGCGCCGAGGTCCCAGTTTCGATCCTGGCTCACTGTCCGTGTGGAGTTTGCACATTCTCCCTGTGTTGGCATGGGTTTCGCCCCCACAACCCAAAGATGTGCAGGATAGGTGAATTGGCCAGGCTCAATTGCCCTTTAATTGGAAAAATGGATTGGGTATTCTAAATTTATTTTAAAAAATAAAAAATAAAAATTGGCAAGTCATGTTGCAGCTGGATAGAACCTTAGTTAGGCCACACTTGGAGTATACTGTTCAATTCCGGTCGCCACACTACCAGAAGGATGTGGAGGCTTTAGAGAGGGTGCAGAAGAGATTTATCAGGATGTTGCCTGGTATGTCGGGCATTAGCTCTGAGGAGCGATTGAATAAACTCGGTTTGTTCTCACTGGAACAACGGAGCTTGAGGGGCAACCTGATAGAGGTCCACAAACTTATGAGGGGCATAGACAGAGTGGATAGTCAGAGGCTTTTTCCCAGGGTAGAGGGGTCAATTACCAGGAAGCATAGGTTCAAGGTGCGAGGGGCAAGGTTTAGAGGAGATGTACGAGGCAAGTTTTTTTACACAGAAGGTAGTGGGTGCCTGGAACTTGCTGCCGGAGGAGGTGGTGGTGGTGGTGAAGAGACGATATTGACATTTAAGGGGCATCTTGACAAATACATGAATAGGATGGGAATAGAGGTATACGGACCCAGGAAGTGTAGAAGATTTTAGTTTAGACGGGCAACATGGTCGGCGCAGGCTTGGAGGGCCGAAGGGCCTGTTCCTGTGCTGTACATTTCTTTGTTTTTTTGTCCAAATCAGGATCTTTTTGAATCACACCTGGTAAGTTAGCGATCTGTTACAGAGCAAGTAATCGTGGAGTTTCTTTGTACTCCCCTGGAATTACACCGATGCACGACTGTCCACTTGTACATCTTATAAACGTCTGCCGATCACCGGATGAGTGAGTAGAGAGAGTGAGTAGAGAGAGTGAGTAGAGAGAGTGAGTGTCAGAGTGAGTGTCAGAGTGAGTGTGTCAGAGAGACAGTGTGTTAGAGAGAGAATGGCATCTTATTATTTTGCTCAGAAAGTTATTTATTTTCATACATCAGCTTTAAAAAAATATCATGTTTAAATCTTGTGCCAAACCTCATCTTAACGTGAATATTGGCCTCTTGGGAGTGAGTAAAAAAGTGACCCCCCCCCCCAGACAAAAAGGTTGGACATGCATGTGTTTTACCATATGCAGCACAACTATTGGTACCATCCTGGAATTATACCAAATTATCATTTGCTATAATATTTTGAGAGTTCATATCAATAGGGGAATGTAGCCCAGAGTAGGTGGTAAGGATAGAGATATACTGGATTTATTAGAGAATGGATCAGTGGAGCACTAGTTGCTATTTTCTTTCAGAGGACCTGACACAAGGGGCTATTCGGCTCAACGGTGGGAGGGAGATACATTTAACAGGCACAGTTGGAGTTAAAGCACCCCTGTTAATTACATCTCCACTGACATTATCAGCTAGCTCACTCGGTTATGCTCGGTAACTTGCCAAATCAATTTCTCTCATCATCAGCTTAAAACAACACACCAGAAATAAAAGGATGGAGGGTAGATTGTTTCAAAAAGGGTATTGAGGCTGGTATTTTTCTAATTAAATCTAATCTATCAAGTGTTGCCAATGAAATGAATAATTTTAATTGCATTTTGTTCTCATTATGCCATTGCCAAGTTGCTGGAGTATTTTACTCCCATTTTTCACCAGCTGTTCACCTTTGCTCAACTAAAACATTTTGGTTTGAACCTTAGAATTACAGGGGCTGGTTTAGCACAGGGCTAAATCGCTGGCTTTGAAAGCAGACCAAGGCCAGCAGCACGGTTCAATTCCCGTACCAGCCTCCCCGAACAGGCGCTGGAATGTGGCGACTAGGGGCTTTTCACAGTAACTGCATTGAAGCCTCCTTGTGACAATAAGCGATTTTCATTTCATTTCATAATTCCTACTGTGCAGAAGGAGGCCAAATCGACATGAAGTGAAGCTAAACTGAAAATAAACAGGGAAAGAGTATCAGTTTATTATTATGGAATTCTTCCAGTGCAGAAGGAGGCCATTTGGCCCATCAGGTCTGCACCGGCCCACTGAAAAAGCACCTTATCTAGGCCCACTCCCCCGCCCTATCCCCGTAACCCTATTGCAGATCGTTAGGCGCCAAGAGGCAATTTGGTGTGGCCAAACCACTTGACCTGCACACCTTTGGACGGTGGGAGGAAACCGGAGCACCCGGGGGAAACCCATGCAGACAAGGGGAGAACGTGCAAACTCCACAGACACCCAAGGTCGGAATTGATCCTGGGTCCCTGGTGATGTGAGGCAGCAGTGCTAACCACTGTCCACCATGGTTGCACAGTACTTCAACATTGCTAAGAAAATGCTTTTGAACGTCTCTTTTTGTCAGAAATGAAGCGTTTTTTAAAATAAATTCAGCATATCGCTAGCAGCGGTGTCTCCTGTAATGTCATCTTTGAGATGTCTTTGCAAACACTGATCTAATAAATCATAGGCACCCAAGTTTCTAATAAGGTATCTGAATAGTATGTGTGCTGAAGTGAGTCACTTGGTATTTTGGTAAAGGTTCAAGTTTAAGCATCTTTGCCCAAAATAAACAAACAAAGTCATTTCGGCTCCGGATGTGCAAATTGAGGGTTCAATGCTTGGTTTTGGACCCTTGCCCTCAAGTGGGCTGCTCAGAATAAAGCTGCATTTAGGATAACTGTTGACCTGTGGCCGTAAAGGCGTCAGCAACAACAAGCACATTTTGTAGAAAGAAAATACAATTACCCAAATGTAGATTTCCTCCTGGTTCCACAGCAAACCGTTACTTACTGATCACCTGCCAACCCCTCCCAGCACCTAACAAGAGGGCTGTGAGGCTTTTTACACCAAAATTCATGTCCCCTTCATCAACAACCTACCCAAGGATGCACAAAATGCAACCATTGCTCAGTGATCTAATTTAAAATTAGGCCCTGATCCGACTGTTTCAGCGCGAGGAATCTTCGTTGTGCGAAGAGGGAAAACCTATCCAGTGTCTCCCCGAATAGCCTTCTAATGTACAGTTGATGATATGTACAAAGTCAAGGTCTACCTTGCAGTCACCAAGCTTGATGAAATTTTTTTTAAAGGGCAGCACGATGGCACAGTGGTTAGCATTACTGCCTCACAGCTTCAGGGTCACTGGTTCAATTCCAGCCTCGGGTGACTGTCTGTGTACAGTTTGTACGTTCTCCCCGTGTGTGCGTGGGTTTCCTCCGGGTGCTCCGGTTTCCTCCCACAGTCCAACGATGTGCAGGTTAGGTGAATTGACCCTGCTAAATTGCCCCTCAGTGTCCAAAAGGTTAGGTGGTGTTACTGGGATACGGGGATAGGGTGGAATCATGGGCTTGGGTAGGGTGCTCTTTCCAAGGGCTGGTACAAACTCAATGGGCCGAATGGCCTCCTTCTGCACTGTAAATTCTATGGTTCTATAATTCCACAAACATCTCTGTTGCCAGAATGAAGTCATGGAATAAAATTTATTAGTGTCACAAGTAGGCGTACATTAACATTGCAATGAAGTTACTGTGAAAATCCCCTAGTCGCCGCATTCCGGCGCCTGTTCAGGTACAGGGAGGGAGAATTCAGAATGTCCAATTCACCTAACAAGCACATCTTTTGGGACTTGTGGGAGGAAACGGGAGCGCCCGGAGGAAACCCATGCAGACACGGGGACAACGTGCAGACTCTGCACAGTGACCCAAGCCGGGAATCAAACCTGAGACCTGGCGCTATGAAGCAACAGTGCTAACCACTCTGCTACCGTGTCGCATAAACTTCTTTCAGTCGAACATTAGAAAACCAAAACCATTAGATTGGAGTCCAGTCAAAGTAATCTTACTCCAACACTCTCTGCCCGGACTGTTCATCGAGAGTGAAATCAGAGGGTGTGCAATTCTGAGCTTCCAGCTTTGCAGCCCGTCCATCACCAAGGCAGCAGATTTCTACCTGTCTACTGCCGTGCTTACTCCTCTCACTTCTGCAGCCTGAAACCCTTTACTACTTCAAGATTCAAGTTTCTTTGGAAGCCTATCCCTGTCAGCCACCAAAGGTCTTCCCGATTTGAACTGTTATTTTCTCATTTTGAGTTTTACCCAAGCTCATTACATTTTGACAAACAAAACAAAAACAAACACCACCACGTTTATAACAATCCGTACCAGCTGAAACTTTGATGATGCTCCTTGCTGTTTAGAGGTTCCCGGGACAAGTTGGCACATATATTTCAGGAGCAATTGGAAAAACGCTTGGCAGTTGCAATCACTTAAGCTCAGCCAGTCAATTTTGTACTCTACTGGATATGTGATAATCAAAAGTCTTATCGTAAGCTGATGAAAAATGTATGCTTCACTGACAGAAAAACATTTTGTGTCCAGGAGCGGTATTGTGTTCTTTTGTAATCTCTGGGCCAAGCCAGTGTTCATCTCAAGCCAAGGCTTCTGCGGGAGCAACTTTTAATGTAATTCGACCCTTTCTATTCTGTGGCAGTCTATGCCACGCGGACGGTGCTCGCTGGATGGCCAGTAGTAACCGTAGTGACTCGTCCAGCAGCTCCGACCAAACTCCAGGGACGGACAGATCACATAGTGGGTGTCAGGGGGCATTCAGAATTCATGTTGCGATATGCAGCTGGAATGTTGGTGATTCCTGCTATAATCTGATTGAGGGCCTTTCATTAACTTGCACCCAATCAGCTACATTTACTTGGTGAAAGTCCTGAGATTGTACAGTGCAGTGATTAACATTCTTCCCCCAAAGAGGGAAAGAATTAAAGTCTGTTCCTCCCCCCCAAAAAAAGCCAAGATTTCTAAAGAAAAGTTTTTTTTTAAAACATAAAATTTGTGCTGAATCTTACTTTCCACTGCATTGTTCTGTTAGCCACAAACACCAAGGTTCCTGCTCACTGTAGTCTTAAGACCATTGACTGAAAACCACAGAGATAGCAATACGATTGGAGATTCATGTCTTATTTGTAAATGACAGCTATGCATCTGATGGGTTTAATTTTCATTGTGTCCAGTAGCAATACCCCTTTAAAATAAACTAGCAGAGTGAGTTGAGCTCACTCGTGGACATGAATAGCAAGGCGTTTGGGTAAATCAAGGACACGGTGACATTCTTGCCTCCCAGCAACTCTCTCTCTCTTTTATGAAACTGAACATGGAATTGCATTTGTGACAGGGGTTGTCAACATGATTATCCTGATCCATCCCAACTGAAGATCGATGTGGGCTATCAAATGAGGAAGGAATCGGATAAGATCGTAATAGAAAAAAAGTGCTAGATTTCCTTCACTTTCAGCTAATCTTTATATATGTAAATATTTAAGAATTCTGTAGTAAACGGTCTTGCTGGGGGATTGTGAAGAGCAATTCAGCACCTGCAATGAAGTGTTCTTATTACACAGCAACGGCACAAAGAGAGAGAGAAAAAAAATCAATACTGTTTGGTTACTTTACATAGAAGGGAATTAATCAAACTGTAATTGTTTGGTTGCAAGCAAGCTGATGGTAACAGTGACAAAGCACCTCTGTTGACTGCTGAAGTGCATCTAACTTGTGTTAGAGTTGTACATTTTGAGAGTCATGTGAATTGGGTAATCACAGTTGTATTACGTGCTTACATTGGTTTGGAGTGTAAAGGTCAGGGATTCATGCATCCACTCAAAACAAAACCCACATGCACACTAATGTTTATCAGCCACTGGCTGCCACCGAGATCTTGCACTGTCAAGAATAGCTGATTGGGCAGTTAACTCCTTCCCATTTCAACCAGGTGTCTGAATCCGAGACCTTCTGATTTTAACGTATTTATTTAAAATGTATTCTTTGGGATCTATGCGTTCACATCACGTTTTACAGCACAGAAAGAGGTCCTTCAGCCAATCGCATCTTTACCAGCCATCAAGTACCTATCTATTCTAATCCCATTTTCCAACACTAGGTCTCTAGCCTTGTATGTTGTGGCATTTCAACTGCTCATCTAAATGCTTCTTAAATGTTGAGGGTTATCACCTACACCATCCTTTCAGGCGGTCACCTCTAGATCCCCACCACCCACGGGTGAAAATAATTTTCCTCAAATTCCCTCCCCATTACCTTAAATCTATGCCCCCTGATAATTGTCGCCTCGAAGGGGAAACATTTTTTTCCTATCTCCTTCATAGTCCCCCCCCCCTCCCCCAGCCTTCTCTGCTCTAAGGATTAAACATAATTACTTAATTATAATTGAGAGGGGTATCTGAGCCAGAGATCGGAGATTACTATATTTAGCTTTCACATTTATATTAGAAATCTAGTGCTAGGAAACAGATAGTTAACAGTAACTTTTTTTTTAAAAATGTTTTTTTAACTTTTAATTTTAATTTACTAATTAATTGACGCAATGTCAGTTAGAGGGGTGCAGTGCTCCGACTGTGAGATGTGGCAGGTCCGGGAGGCTTCCAGCGTCCCGGATGGCTTCATCTGCAGAAAGTGCACCCAACTGGAGCTCCTCACAGACCGCATGGTTCGGTTGGAGCAGCAATTGGATGCACTTAGGAGCATGCAGGTGGCGGAAAGCGTCATAGATCGCAGTTATATAAATGTGGTCACACCCAAGGTGCAGGCAGAGAAATGGGTGACCACCAGAAAGGGCAGGCAGTCAGTGCAGGAATCCCCTGTGGTTGTCCCCCTCTCGAACAGGTATACCCCTTTGGATACTTCAGGGGGGATAGCCTATCAGGGGAAAACAGCAGCAGGCAGAGCAGTGGCACCACGGCTGGCTCTGATGTTCAGAAGGGAGGGTCAAAGCGCAGAAGAGCAATAGTAATAGGGGACTCTATAGTCAGGGGCACAGATGGGCGCTTCTGTGGACGTGAAAGAGACTCCAGGATGGTATGTTGCCTCCCTGGTGCCAGGGTCCAGGATGTCTCCGAACGGGTAGAGGGCATCCTGAAGGGGGAGGGCAAACAGGCAGAGGCCGTTGTACATATTGGTACTAACGACATAGGCAGGAAGGGGCATGAGGTCCTGCAGCAGGAGTTCAGGGAGCTAGGCAGAAAGTTAAAAGACAGGACCTCTAGGGTTGTAATCTCGGGATTACTCCCTGTGCCACGTGCCAGTGAGGCTAGAAATAGGAAGATAGAGCAGCTAAACACGTGGCTAAACAGCTGGTGTAGGAGGGAGGGTTTCCGTTATCTGGACCACTGGGAGCTCTTCCGGGGCAGATGTGACAAATATAAGAAGGACGGGTTGCATCTAAACTGGAGAGGCATAAATATCCTGGCCGCGAGGTTTTCTAGTGTCACACGGGAGGGTTTAAACTAGTATGGCAGGGGGGTGGGCACGGGAGCAATTGGTCAGAAGGTGAGAGCATTGAGGGAGAACTCATTGAGGGAATAGGGACAGTGTGGCTCTGAGGCAGAGCAGACAGGGAGAAGTTGCTGAACACAGCGGGTCTGGTGGCCTGAAGTGCATATGTTTTAATGCAAGAAGTATTACGCGTAAGGCAGATGAACTTAGAGCTTGGATTAGTACTTGGAACTATGATGTTGTTGCCATTACAGAGACCTGGTTGAGGGAAGGGCAGGATTGGCAGCTAAACGTTCCAGGATTTAGATGTTTCAGTCGGGATAGAGGGGGATGTAAAAGGGGTGGCGGAGTTGTGCTACTGGTTAGGGAGAATATCACAGCTGTACTACGGGAGGACACCTCAGAGGGCAGTGAGGCTATATGGGTAGAGATCAGGAATAAGAAGGGTGCAGTCACAATGTTGTGGGTTTACTACAGGCCTCCCAACAGCCAGCGGGAGATAGAGGAGCAGATAGGTAGACAGATTTTGGAAAAGAGTAAAAACAACAGGGTTGTGGTGATGGGAGACTTCAACTTCCCCAATATTGACTGGGACTCACTTAGTGCCAGGGGCTTAGACGGGGCAGAGTTTGTAAGGAGCATCCAGGAGGGCTTCTTAAAACAATATGTAGACAGTCCAACTAGGGAAGGGGTGGTACTGGACCTGGTATTGGGGAATGAGCCCGGCCAGGTGGTAGAAGTATCAGTAGGTAGAAGTTTCAGTAGGGGAGCATTTCGGGAACAGTGACCACAATTCAGTAAGTTTTAAAGTGCTGGTGGACAAGGATAAGAGTGATCCTAGGATGAATGTGCTAAATTGGGGAAGGCTAATTATAACAATATGAGGTGGGAACTGAAGAACATAGATTGGAGGTGGATGTTTGAGGGCAAATCAACATCTGACATGTGGGAGGCTTTCAAGTGTCAGTTGAAAGGAATTCAGGACCGGCATGTTCCTGTGAGGAAGACGGATAAATACGGCAATTTTCGGGAACCTTGGATAACGAGAGATATTGTAGGCCACCACAAAAAGAAAAAGGAGGAATTTGGCAGGGCTAAAAGGTTGGGAACAGACGAAGCCTGTGTGGAATATAAGGAAAGTAGGAAGGAACTTAAGCAAGGAGTCAGGAGGGCTAGAAGGGGTCACGAAAAGTCATTGGCAAATAGGATTAATGAAAATCCCAAGGCTTTTTACACGTACATAAAAAGCAAGAGGATAGCCAGGGAAAGGGTTGGCCCACTGAAGGATGGGCAAGGGAATCTATGTGTGGAGCCAGAGGAAATGGGTGAGGTACTAAATGAATACTTTGCATCAGTATTCACCAAAGAGAAGGAATTGGTAGATGTTGAGTCTGGAGAAGGGTGTGTAGATATCCTGGGTCACATTGAGATCCAAAAAGACGAGGTGTTGGGTGTCTTAAAAAATATTAAGGTAGATAAGTCCCCAGGGCCTGATGGCATCTACCCCAGAATACTGAAGGAGCCTGGAGAGGAAATTGCTGAGGCCTTGACAGAAATCTTTGGATCCTCACTGTCATCAGGTCGCCGGAGGACTGGAGAATAGCCAATGTTGTTCCTCTGTTTAAGAATGGTAGAAAGGATAATCCAGGGAACTACAGGCCGGTGAGCCTTACTTCAGTGGTAGGGAAATTACTGGAGAGAATTCTTCGAGACAGGATCTACTCCCATTTGTAAGCAAATGGATGTATTAATGAGAGGCAGCATGGTTTTGTGAAGGGGAGGTCGTGTCTCACTAACTCGATAGAGTTTTTTGAGGAGGTCACAAAGATGATTGATGCAGGTAGGGCAGTGGATGTTGTCTATATGGACTTCAGTAAGGCCTTTGACAAGGTCCCTCATGGTAGACTAGTACAAAAGGTGAAGTCACACGGGATCAGGGGTGAGCTGGCAAGGTGGATACAGAACTGGCTAGATCATAGAAGGCAGAGTAGCAATGAAAGGATGCGTTTCTAATTGGAGGGCTGTGACCAGTGGTGTTCCACAGGGATCAGTGCTGGGACCTTTGCTGTTTGTAGTATATATAAATGATTTGGAGGAAAATGTAACTGGTCTGATTAGTAAGTTTGCAGACGACTCAAAGGTTGGTGGAATTGCGGATAGCGATGAGGACTGTCAGAGGATACAGCAGGATTTAGATTGTTTGGAGACTTGGGCGGAGAGATGGCAGATGGAGTTTAATCCGGACAAATGTGAGGTAATGCATTTTGGAAGGTCTAATGCAGGTAGGGAATATACAGTGAATGGTAGAACCCTCAAGAGTATTGAAAGTCAGAGAGATCTAGGAGTACAGGTCCACAGGTCACTGAAAGGGGCAACACAGGTGGAGAAGGTAGTCAATAAGGCATACGGCATGCTTGCCTTCATTGGCCGGGGCATTGAGTATAAGAATTGGCAAGTCATGTTGCAGCTGTATAGAACCTTAGTTAGGCCACACTTGGAGTATATTGTTCAATTCTGGTCGCCACACTACCAGAAGGATGTGGAGGCTTTAGAGAGGGTGCAGAAGAGATTTACCAGAATGTTGCCTGGTATGGAGGGCATTAGCTATGAGGAGCGGTTGAATAAACTTGGTTTGTTCTCAGTGGAACGAAGGAGGTTGAGGGGCGACCTGATAGAGGTCTACAAAATTATGAGGGGCATAGACAGAGTGGATAGTCAGAGGCTTTTCCCCGGGGTAGAGGGGTCAATTACTAGGGGGCATAGGTTTAAGGTGAGAGGGGCAAGGTTTAGAGTAGATGTACGAGGCAAGTTTTTTACACAGAGGGTAGTGGGTGCCTGGAACTCGCTACTGGAGGAGGTGGTGGAAGCAGGGACGACAGTGACATTTAAGGGGCATCTTGACAAATACATGAATAGGATGGGAATAGAGGGATACGGACCCAGGAAGTGTAGAAGATTGTAGTTTAGTCGGGCAGCAAGGTCGGCACTGGCTTGGAGGGCCGAAGGGCCTGTTCCTATGCTGTACATTTCTTTGTTCTTTGATTAGCACAACACTGGTGCCAAAGATGCAGTTTAATTGCCAGAATGGAGAGCGGAAATTTCAACAGGATAAAGCTATCCCACCCTGGTCTGCTTCGTCGATTATAGAGTTTGGATCATACCTCTGATTCATTTTTTTGTACGATTGAAGAACACTCGTAGTAAAAGCAGAATTTAGTCTCCATAAAACAATCCATTAAAATTGTGTAAATATGTACCTGCCGGCCCCACTTCCCTGAAATGCGTGTGGTCTATGGGGAACTACTCTATTGCCTCAGTAATTGGTCATGGTAAGATGATTCTTGATTGCTGCATTTTATTTATTCCACAAACATATGGTAAGAAATACAATTCATGTAACATGGAATTGATTTTTTGACAGTCACTAGTAATATTCTATGTCAATAGGTGCCACTGTATTGTCTGCCATTTTGTGGCAGCATTATCAATCACTGTTTATAAGCGGATTTTGACAAATTAATAATACGACAAAACACAAAAGAACTTTACAGTAAATCAATTAATCCAAAGAATTGCATGACATTATAAAGCCTTTGTTTAGTACTGATTTTATTATTGGCTTCAATCCAATCGAAAATATTTTGCACATTAACTTACTTGAAGCATTTTTCTTGTGCATTATCGAACATGGAAATGTCCCAAAAATGTGTTGGTGTTGACAACCCACAGTAAAGACAATAATGTCTTAGTTGATTGGTATTGACTATTCCAACACAAGTCTATTTTATAGTTTGTTGATTCAGAGATTAGTGTAGTGATTTTCTTAAAGAAAACCGAGCCTCTGGTTCACTGAAACCCCAAGAAATTAAGCTAAGGTTTTGATTAACGATTGCAATGTAGACCATGATTACTGATCAAAATATGGGCTATTTCTCCTATTAATAATTGAATGAGACTTGAACTGATATTGCACAATACGAAAAAGTACTTTTAGTCTCATTCATGAACTATTAACTTCATTTCTATGCAGGAGCTGGAAAAAGATTACTGGTTTGTATTAGGCTAAACCTAATGTATATAATCTCCGGCCGTATAGGCTTCCAGTCGTATAGTTTTAAATGACCGAATAGAATGGCACAATGGGTCTGAATGGCCTATTACTGTTCCTGTGACCACAAAATTACCAATATCCAACAGAACAAAGAGGCTCAAAATATATTGCTCAAGAACAAAAGGATATTCGACTGAATCACAAACAGGCATTTGTAGAAATCCAAGACATTATCAATAGGCTGCATTCACGGTATCTGAAAATTGCGAATGGACAATCTTTCCATTATTGACTATAAATTAACAATGAGCAGGAGGAATTGAAAGAGGAAATAAGGAACAGTCATCCAGTACATTAAATATTTACATCTTGAATAGTTTTTGACATGAGGGGGGGGGGGGGGAATAGCAATTTGATTGATTGTTCTGCTGACCTGTCTCATTGCATATGATCAGGAAAAAAAAACTGCTTCCTGATTATCATTGGCTTTCATGCCCGCCTGTTACATTCTGTCCAATTAACCTTTCTGTCCAATTATTTTGCCTAATTATGGCTGCAGCTACCTAATTATACTAAGCATATGCAAAGCAATTGCAACTTGGCGGAATGTCTCACTAACAAAGTGTATCCGAGCTCTCCAGGAAATAGCATGCAAAATATCCAATGGAGAATACAGGGCTGAACACACATAGTAAAATAATTGGGGGGGGGGGGGGGGGGGAGAAGAGAGAGAGAAACACATGCCTGCATCTTGTCCTGTCCAAATTATAAGACTGCAGATCTAACTGTGTTCTGAAAGAACTAGTCTGCTCTCAGCTCCTGTATTTGAGCGCATGATCGATCAATCATGGTGATTGTGGCAATCAATCACACATCCAAACCCCAGAAGTTTAGACAAGTTTGGCCACGATGCAGTGGTAACAGTTTATATCTCAGTCTCTTTCTCTTGTACTCTGAACTCTTATTGACACGGTCAATAACACCAAAAATCACCAAGTATTAAACCACTCTGCACTTTACATATACCACTCTGAAATCGACAGGAAACAAGCAAAAGTGCAAGATGGGGGAAGAGAGCCTTTGAATATGATAGTATTACAAACCTTTTTCCCCATTATATCTTGGGGCAGAAGCATGTTGGAAGAACATTTTCCCCCCCAAAAAACAGCATAATTGGAAGGTAAAATGACATATCCTGATCACAAGAAAAGCTACAGTACCCCCCCCACCCACCCCTCAACCCCAACCCCAACCCAACCACACACAGTTTCATCCATAATTCATTTGGTATCTTAAAAAGGTGTGACCTGGTGCTGTGTCTAAAATTAAAGCAGTTACTTTGTACAAGACCAGCACGGGAAGCAGCGGCAACCTTTCTGTTGTTATGATAGATGACACGTCAATATTGATATGTGCTTGAAGACAATGCAACTTTAATGAACCGCCCCGTGCTCAGAAGGGATATCAGTTGCATTCAGTGAAAGCCTGACTAACGGACCGGGAAACTAGCCATCTGTATGCACACACCATGCCAGGATGCTGCATCTATATACACACACACACACGCAGGAGAACAGATTGATCAAGGAACCGTCCAATCGTGATAAAAATCAACTCAGTCCCGTCCCACCGCCTACATGCTGATAATTGCTAATTAATTTCAACAGTGACGGATGCATTCAACAGAATGGATGTTAAAGTCATGACAGTTTGACAATAGACAGAGCAGCTCAAGTTGAGGAACTTGGACACACTTGCCAATTCACTTGACCGAAGCAGTCTCACCCATCAGGGTGAATCCAGGTAGCGAAACATCCACTCCATAGTCACAACCTGTTAGTGTACATCTCGATACAAAGTCTCATACACATTTATCCCCCCGCCCCAATTTGTACATGCTCAGAAATAACCGCCCCTGCCTTCAAAAAAGAGGGGGAAATCTCCCCCCGGATCACAAGGAAGCAGTTATAACAAGTTTGCGATGAATAGGAAAGCACTCGAGGATTAACATGCTGGGCTCCCGCTCACTGTTACAAATCACTGGCATGTTTAAACATTGTTACCTCCGCGAATTGCTACCAGCACCTGTCCCCTGAGCTCTGCCTCGGGATTCGATGATCGTTCACCCACCGACGATAGGGGGAAAAGAAAGGATATTTCACCCACCTCGAGCTGAATGCAAGAGCAGGGAAGAGGAAGAGAAAGTAGCAAGCGCGGTTCATCACTCCCTTGCTCTGCACACACACAGGCTTGGGGAGTAAGGAGGCTTCGCTGCTTTAAGCTGCAGAAGACAGACTGACAGATGGAGAGGAAGCTTGGAGTGCGATTTGCTCAGTGTTTGATATCTGATGTCATGAGCAATCGGGCAGTACTGCGAACATGCAGCCAGATCGCTTGTGATGATACAATGCAGCTATCCTGAGGGATTTGTTATTACAGCAGTTTAAATCACGAGGGGGATATGAGGTGGGTCCTCAGGGCGTCCTGTGCGGGTACAGCAGCATATCGGCATGAACGCGTCCTGTATAATGAGCAGCTAGAAATAATTGTTAATTAATCAAATCATGTCTGAACTAATGAAGCCAGCGTTGCCTTGGCATTTGCCAGGCAAATTGGAAAAGAACAGTGCCTCCCAATCATCAATTAACCGTTTATTTTTTCCTCCCTTAGCCACAATTAAATACAGCGAATAGTTATCACCAGCAGACCTCACATGCACCTCATTGGACTGTGGCTGAAAAGCCATTATTTAGTGAAAATACTAACACCCTAGTGGAGTCGTATCTTCCTGCTGCATGTCATTTAAATGTAAATCTTCCGATTATGTATACTTTTGAAGTCACATAATGGGGTTGTAGGAAAATGCTATGAGAATGTCAATAGTAAGTAATATATTTTTAAATAACTGCTACTGAACAAGCTATGGTATATAGCCTTCATTTTATACTAAATGAATTCGGAATTGCTGTTGGAGGCTAACAGTAACAGCCAAGGGTCAGAAAGTGAGAGCAAGCAACTATTAGAAATGGATACAAAGTCCTGTTATCAATCCTGACTTGCCCACCAGCACTGTGCCCGGGTCCAGAACAGAGTATAATCGTTTTCTAAACTTCCTTGAACCAGAGATGTACTAAATTTTTGGACCAATATTTACGAAAACAGTTGATCGACCAAACTTGCAGTATAATTTGTTGCTGTTAAACCATTTTAAAAAGATGCAACTGACCATCCTGTTGAATTATTCAACATTAATTCGGTGTGACATTGGATGTATGCATGTTAAATGCGACATTGACAAATCATTTCTGTAGGAAGTATAACGCCCACAAAAAAGGAATGAAACCGGACGGACCGCCCTGCATTGACCAAGGCACCGGCAAACCCAGCCCTGTTAACCCTGCAAAGTGCTCCTTACTAACATTTGGGGGCTTGTGCCAAAGTTGGGAGAGCTGTCCCACAGACTAGTCAAGCAACAGCCTTACACAGTCATACTCACAGAATCATACCTTACAGATAATATCCCAGACAGCACTATCACCATTCCTGGGTATGTCCTGTCTCACCACTAGGGTGTTAGTATTTTCACTAAATAATGGCTTTTCAGGTTAAACATGGCTAAGGAAACCTCCTGCTGATTATCATGTTCCGGCCCCCATCAGCTGATGAATCAGTACTCCTCCATGTTGAACACCATTTGGAGGAAGCAGTGAGGGTGGCAAAGGTACAGAATGTACTCTGGGTGGAGGACTTTAATGTCCATCATCAAGAGTGGCTCGGTTCTACCACCACAGACCGAATATCAAACCAAGCTAGAGTCACAGACAGACTCTCGGCGGTTGTGGCAAGGACTAAACAACACAACAGGCTACAAAGCGAAGCCGAACAGTATCTCTGGCAGCAGCGCACCCCTCCCCGATGAACTCAATGCATTCTATGCTCGGTTCGAGCAGGTAACCAACAATCCGCTGTTGAGTGCCCCAGCAGCCCATAATTCACCCAGACCCACCAGCACAGCTTCCAAAGTCAGATTGGCCTTCCTGGAAGTGAACCCTCGGAAGGTGACGGGCCCGGACGGGATCCCTGGTCGTGCACTCGGAGCCTGCGCGGACCAGCTGGCAGAGGTATTCACAGACATCTTTTACCTGTCCCTACTCCACTCCAAGGTCCCCACCTGCTTCAAGAAGACCACCATCATACCTGTACCAAAGAAGAACCAGGCAACATGCCTCAATGACTACCGACCAGTGGCCCTGACTTCAGTCGCAATGAAGTGCTTCGAGAGGTTGATCATGAAGCGCATCATCTCCATACTCCCAGAACGCCTTGATGCACTGCAATTCGCATACCGCTGCAACCGGTCCGCATCAGACACCATTTCTCTGGCCCTACACTCATCCCTAGAGCATCTCGAAAACAAGGACTCCTACATTAGACTCCTATTTATTGACTACAGCTCCACCTTCAACACCATAATCCCAGCCAAGCTCATATCAAAGCTCCAAAACCTAGGACTTGGCTCCCCACTCTGCAACTGGATCCTCGATTTTCTGACCAACAGACCACAATCAGTAAGAATGAACAACAACACCTCCTCCACAATAGTCCTCAACACCGGTGTCCCGCAAGGCTGCGTACTTAGCCCCCTACTCTACTCCCTGTGCACACACGACTGCGTGGCAAAACTTGGTTCCAACTCCATCTACAAGTTTGCTGACGATACGACCATAGTGGGCCGGATCTCGAATAACGACGAGTCCGAATACAGGAGGGAGATAGAGAACCTAGTGGAGTGGTGTAGCAACAACAATCTCTCCCTCAATGCCAGCAAAACTAAAGAGCTGGTAATTGACTTCAGGAAGCAAAGTATTGTACACACCCCTGTCAGCATCAACGGCGCCGAGGTGGAGATGGTTAGCAGTTTCAGATTCTAGGGGTGCACCTCTCCAAAAATCTGTCCTGGTCCACCCACGTCGATGGTATCACCAAGAAAGCACAACAGCCCTATACTTCTTCAGGAGACTAAGGAAATTTGCATGTCCACATTAACCCGTACCAACTTTTACAGATGTACCATAGAAAGCATCCTATCGGGCTGCATCACAGCCTGGTATGGCAACTGCTCGGCCCAGGACCGCAAGAAACTTCGGAGAGTCGTGAACACCACCCAGTCCATCACACGAACCTGCCTCCCATCCATTGACTCCATCTACACCTCCCGCTGTCTGGGGAAAGCGGGCAGCATAATCAAAGATCCCTCCCACCCGGCTTACTCACTCTTCCAACTTCTTCCATCGGGCAGGAGATACAGAAGTCTGAGAACACGCACGAACAGACTCAAAAACAGCTTCTTCCCCGCTGTCACCAGATTCCTAAATGACCCTCTTATGGACTGACCTCATTAACACTACACCCTGTATGCTTCATCCGATGCCAGTGCTTATGTAGTTACATTGTATATGTTGTGTTGCCCTATTATGTATTTTCTTTTATTCCGTTTTCTTCTCATGTACTTAATGATCTGTTGAGCTGCTCGCAGAAAAATACTTTTCACTGCACCTCGGTACACGTGACAATAAACAAATCCAATCCAACTGGCCGGGTCCTAAAGAACACAACTGCTAGACTGGGACTGCAGCAGGTGGTGAGGGAACCAACAAGAGGGGAAAACATACTTGACCTCATCCCCACCAACCTGGCTGCCGCAGATGCACCTGTACATGACAGTGTTGGTAGAAGTGACCACTGCACAGTCCATGTGGAGACAAAGTTCCATCTTCATCTTGAGGAGACCCTCGATCGTGTTGTGTGATATTACCATCATTCCGTCGTCATTCCTTCACTGTCACTGGGTCAAAATTCTGGAACTCCCTCCTTAACAGCACAGTAGGTGTACCTACACCTCAGGGACTGCAGCGGTTCAAAAAGGCAGCTCACCGCCACCTTCTGAAGGGCAACTAGGGATGGGCAATAAATGCCGGCCTGACCAGCGACGCCCACATCCCGTAAAAGAATAAAAAAATATATATCTTTTGTGACAAGCAAATCATATCACCTGACTTCTTGGCTTGTTCTTTGTTGAAAGCTGCACCAATCTTCCAGGTGTCTGTTTTGTTGATCCTCTTACCTTCGATCGGTAGAAAGTTAGTTTGGCACTTGTCCCCTTCAAAGTAACAATATTTGTTAATCACCTGAAATTCATTCTCATGGACATGGTGACAGTTGCAACTTTTGCACATTAAAATATTTGACACGCGTGCCCAGACAAAACTAGAAGAGTCTCAAAATGTTGCCAAAAGGAACTGGTGTTTTCGGCTTCGGTGAGGACACCCAATGTAATTCTGAACTCGAGCACCCCTACCATTTTGGTTACTCCTCCACTGGTGGTCATGGCTTCAGTCACCCAGGCTTTGAACTCTGGCATCTTCTCCCAAAATCTCTCTGCCTCTCTTCATTCGAGGTATTCCTCAAAACTTACCTCTTTGACAAAACATTTGGTCATCTGTCCTGATATCTCTGATGTGGCTTGTTATCAAATTTTGTAAAAAGGTGCTATGTAAATGCAGGTTGTTGTTAAAGTGAAAGACAAAATGAAATGAAAATTGCTTATTGTCACAAGTAGGTTTCAAATGAAGTTACTATGAAAAGCCCCTCGTCACCACATTCCGGCGTCTGTTCCGGGAGGCTGGTACGGGAATTGAACCGTGCTGCTGGCCTGCCTTGGTCTGCTTTCAAAGCCAGCGATTTTAGCCCTGGGCTAAACCAGCCCTTTGGCACGTTGTCACGTTATTACATTTTCTGGGCGGCAAATATAATCAATTGCCCGACAAACCATTGCACTCCCTTGGGAGGAGAGTTAAAATGTAAAATCCCTCTCTGAATGCCATAGCAACCACTGTATGCTGGGAATAAACTGATGTTCATGACGTCCACCGTTGCTGTGGCATTAATGATGCAAAATCGATCAGAGGATGTCCCCCCCCCCCCCCCCCCCCCCCCAATAAGATGTCATTTGAACATGTTCATTTATTAGTAGAATATATGCAATTTTCCCATCATTTCCAATGGATGACCCTGGGATGGATGGTGGGCCATGGGGAGCATTTTCCTGCCTGTTCTTCCTTTCCTGGTCCTCGCCCTTTCACCATTAGCTAGGAAAATGGGAGAGACTCAGAGGAAGGGGCTGGTTTAGCACAGTGGGTTAAACAGCTGACTTATAATGCAGGACAAGGCCAGCAGCGCGGGTTCAAATCCCGTACCAGCCTCCCCGAACAGGCGCCGGAATGTGGCGACTAGGGGCTTTTCACAGTAACTTCATTGAAACCACCTTGTGACAATAAACTATTATTATTATTAAAATCTGGGTTTGGGTCTCTAGCCAAAACATTAAATCGGTGTTTTTGTTTCCAATTGTGACATCCAGTGTATAGCTCTTGCATTGCTTCTTACGTTCTTTTGTGATATCCGAGAATTTCTACGCTTTTCAAGATTTGGAGCCTGTTGGCCATTTTGTTTCTCTCACACGGAAAAGAGAAACTCTTGCCTCCTTTGACATTCCGCTCTCTCTAGACATGCCAGTGCCTCGGAAAGGTTGCAAGGACAAACCCAGCTCCTGAGCCACTGACAACAACATGCAGAGAGAGAACTCAATTCCATTGGGAAGCCTTTGATCTCTGGGAATCACTTATTGCTACAAGGTGGGGAACTCACTGCACTGGCATAACGTGTATTATTCTAGGATATTATGGAACATAAGCAGAGTGCACTGCTCCACCTGCTCTGGTTGCTCTGTTAACTGATGAGATTTTTAAGAAATTATGGGCGGCACAGTAGCACAGTGGTTAGCACTGCTGCCTCACAGTGCCAGGGACCCGGGTTCGATGCCGGCCTCGGGTGAATGTCTGTGTGGAGTTTGCACCTTCTCCCCGTGTGTGCGTGGGTTTCCTCCGGGTGCTCCGGTTTCCTCTCACAGCCCAAAATGTGTGGTTAGGTGGATTGGCCATGCCAAATTGCCCGTACTATCCAAAAGGTTGGGTGGGGTTATGTGGTTAAAGGGATAGGGTGGGGGATGAGCCTTGGTGGGGTGCTCATTCGGAGGGTCGGTGTTGACCCGATGGGCCAAATGGCCTCCTTCTACACTGTAGGAATTGTCTGATTCTATATATATTTGCTGTTTCCGTAATTCAGATTGTAAGAGCATGACTTTTATAAACCAAATTACTGCAGTAAAATTTGGTATGAGTAGCATCAGTTTTGAGGATGTAAAATGGGCAAAACGCACCCCAGTTTAACACTGGCATGGTCTGACTCTGCTCTATACAGGCATTGGTTCCACTGATAAATGCTTAATACCAATAGTAGTCTCCTTCGGCATTTAAACTCAAGGCTTATTTCCTGTTAAATGCAAAATTAGTCCATCTTTGAGTGGGCCAGGTATAGGGCCTACCTGATGTCGGTTTATTCAGTAATCAGTGTGGATGGTCGATGAAAGGTAATAGAATTTGTCAAAAAAAACCTTCCTGGGGAGCCAGAAAGAGCAACGGTCCATAGATGTCATAATCAGTCCCTCGACCATTGCATCTCATGCCCCCCAAAACAGGAAGCAAAGTACTGTCTGCATCAACGGAGCTGAGGTGGAGATGGTTAACAGCTTCATTGGATTGGATCGGATTAGATTTGTTTATTATCACGTGTACCGAGATACAGTGAAAAGTATTTTTCTGCGAGAAGCTCAACAGATCATTAAGTACTTGAAAAGAAAAGGAAATAAAAGAAGATACATAATGGGGCAGCACAAGGTACACAATGTAACGACATAAGCACCGGCATCGGATGTAGTGTTAATCAGGTCAGTCCATAAGAGGGTCGTTTAGGAGTCTGGTAACAGCAGGGAAGAAGCTGTTTTTGAGTCTGTGCATGTTCTTCAAATTCGTAGGTGTGCACATCACCAAAAACCTGCCCTGGTCCACCCACGTCGACACTACCACCAAGAAAGCACAACAGCGCCTGTACGTCCTTAGGAAACTAAGGAAATTCGGCATGTCCATACTGACTCTTACCAACTTTTCCAGGTGCACCGTAGAAAGCATCCTATCTGGCTGCATCACAGCCTGGTATGGCAACTGCTCGGCCCAAGATTGGAAGAAACTACAGAGAGTCGTCAACCTGCCTCCCATCCATTGATACTGTCTACACCTCCCGCTGCCTGGGGAAAGCGGGCAGCATAATCAAAGACCCCTCCCATCCGGCTTACTCACTCTTCCAACTTATTCCATCGGGCAGGAGATGCAAAGGTCTGAGAACACGCACGAACAGACTCAAAAGCAGTTTCTTCCCCGCTGTCACCAGACTCCTAAATGACCCTCTTATGGACTTATGGACTGATCTGACCTCTTCATACATGTTCTCTACTGAGCAGTACTACACTCCTGTATGCTTCACCCAATGCCTGTGTCTACGTATTTACATTGTGTATTTTATGTTTGCCCTATTGTGTATTTTCTTTTCATATATGGGATGATCTGTCTGAGCTGCTCGCAGCACAATACCTTTCACTGCACATTGCTACACGTGACAATGAACCAAACCAAATCATGTTGCAGTATAGTCACTGTTGTAATGTCGGAAATGTGGCAGCCAATTTGTAAACAGAAAATCACATGAATGTACTAATGAACAGGTAATCGCTTGTTTTGTGGTTCTGGTTGAGGGATAAATATCTGGTGACAACACCTCAAAAATACTTTAAAGCGTTTGAAACGTCCTACAATATATATCAAAGTCTTAATGTGTGTCCTTCACTTTAGTTTGTCATTTGATATTTATTTCCAGTTGTCACAAAATGGTAGGATGCATTAACTTGAATGTATTGTTTTTTTTGCACAAGTTAAATGCAGCTGTCATGTACTTTGCAAACCCATGGGCTGGATTCTCCGATTTTCAGGCTATGCTCCTGATGCTAGTGTGGGAACGGTGGCGTTTTATGACCGTACAATCGGTGCAAAACAGCCACCGATCCTCCGTTTGGTGGGGGGCTAGCAGGCAGGCAGCGTAGAGCACCCGGCTCTAACTGCCAATATGGCGGGAGAATTGCCGGGTCTGTGGACGCACAATATGGCGCCGGCCACACGTGAACCCAGGCTGCCAAATAGTGACCCGTCCTTTTGCCAGGCTCACGACCCCCGGCCCACCCCCCAAAAGTGCCCTCAGCCCCCACCAAAGTCCCCCCTGCTTGCGGACTGGCTCTCTCCCGACTGTGGCGGCGCTGGGCTCAGTCCGCAGCCGCCACACCAAGTTCCCGATAAAAAAAATAGCATGAGAGACCCAGGCCGTCGGGAATTCGGCCGGTCGGGGGCGGAGCATCGGGGTGTGGGCCTCAGGTAACGTCTTGAGGCCGTCGATACGGCGTGCTGCGTACTCCTGGTGTACACCACTTTGGAGGGGGCGGAACATTGTGAAAGCGGCGCTGTCTCCAATTCCATCACAAACGGGGATTTTCCGGCCAATCGCCGGACGCGATTTCGGCGTTGGTAACCAGAGAATCCCGCCCCTGTCTGGGCAGCATCTATGAGAAAGGGAAGAATAGGGAACAGGGTGTACTTTGGAACTGATACATTTAGTAGCCATAATTGTGAAGCCAGGAAGCAGGTTAGACTCACAACAGGAAATATTGGCGCAAGCCACTCACCGGTTCCGGTACCGGTGAGGGGCTAGCACCGTTGCCACGTGAAATTCCCACGGATCGCGCCAAAAGTGGCTGGAGAATAGCCAGGTCCCGGGTCACGCATGCGCAAGGCATGACGCCGGCCATGCCCGAACCCTAACCCGCCAATCTCGACCCCACCAGCCCTAACGGAAGCCCCCCCCCCCCCCGGCCAGTGGCATGGATCCTGGACGAGTGTGGCGGCGCTGGACACTGTCCGCAGCTGGCAGGCCGAGTTCCCAACTGCTAGGTCGTGACCCGCGCCATCGGGAACTCGGGGGCACAGCATCGCGGGTGAGCCGGTCGATGACGCGCCAACGGTGTTGAAGCGGTTTGGAGGGGGCGGAGTATGGCGGACCGGCGTCAAACCGGTGCGGGCTCTGGTTCTGGTGTCGGAATCCATTCTCCGCCGATCGTTGATCACGATTTCGCCATCGGGCTTTGGAGAATCCAGCCCTCTATCTAGCACATAACATCAGCAGGGTTTCGTAACATATTAATTGGGGGCTCACTGTGGGCGGGGCTGGACGATCCCATTGGCAGGAACGGCCAAAAAGTTTTGGCCATTGTAAGGAAATGTTGCAAAAGGTTTGACGATATAAATTAACCTGCCTGCTGAAGGTTAGATTCCTAATGGAAGGGAACACTGCAAGTTATACAATTACGTTTGTATAACTACAGTGAGTTTCATATTCAAGGTACCTATAAACTTTGCAGGGTGAATTCTTGACAAGTAGAATTACAACCTAGTTATATAAATTGCTATTAGATGTAAATATGCTTTGAAAAAAACGCACATATGGTCATAAAATGATATGACACATAAACAAGCGAATGAGTGTATCAGATCTGCACCAGTATTTTTCTCTCTGATCCATTTGGCCTAATTCCACTTTTCTGTTCACTCCACATCTTCTTTAATATTCAATTTGTTCCCAGCAACTAATTCCCTTTTTAAGTAATTTATGGCATTATCTTCAACAACAGTTTATGGCAGAAATTCCACATTCTAGTCACCTTCTGTGCACAGACATTCTTCCTAGCCTCTTCCTTTTATGACTGTCTTAAATTTGGGCCATATCATTAAAGTGTCAACAATCAGTTGAAATAATCTATCACCGTCAACTCCATCTAAACTCCATGTTACCTTCAAGACCTCTGTCGGGTCACGCCTTTACCTTTTCGGGTCCTGTGGAAAAATTCCAACTTCCCAATACTGTAGCCCCTCAGTCCTGGGTAACATCCCCATCAATCTATTCCTTGCTTTATCATCGCTATTACCCCCCCCCCTCTCTCTCTCTCTCTCTTTAGGTACCATGCCCTAAGAGGGTGAAGTTTACCATCGACCTCTACGTTAATCTTGCTGTAGAAGAGTGGTATACTCATCCAGTTTGTGAGGTTCTTTCTCATAGAATCATAGTTTTGTAAGGGCCACAAAGAATCCAGCATGAGTTTTAAGGATACAAAGAAATAACATTTATTTACAATAACATATATGTACAACAGCAGCAACTTCGCTTGCTGCTCACTCCTTCCTGCTGGTTCCAAACTGGCCAGCTTTATTTATACAGGGAGTCTGCTAATGATTTCTCCGCCCCCCTCATTGGGGAAGCTCATACTCCCACAGGATTGTGGGATTGTCATTAGTACCCAGCCAATGGTAAGCAGGCAGGTTATAACATTCCTCCCCCCCCAAGTCCAAGGAATCCACCGAAGACCCTGGCGAAGGAGGGCGTCGGACTCGTTTTGCCGCAGGCCGGACACCATTTGCACGAGGCGCTGGATCGGGTGGCGTGTAACGAGACGGAGACCGGCGCTTCCGTGATGAACGGCGGAACGGTTGGACATCCACGGCCCGTGGGCCCGAGGATTCCCCCTCTGATGCGTCCTGTGTCTCCATCTCGGAGTCATTGCCTGCTGCCTCCGTCATCTCGGCGTCTCTATCTCCACGCAGTTCTGTAACGACCTGCGCAGGCTTTGAGCGAGGCATCAGAGGAAGATTCTGAGGACTACTTTCCATTGTGTCTGGTCTCTGTGGCTGTAGAAATGAGCTCCGGGGGCGGGAAATCTTTGGAAGGGATAGTCTTCTGGACCGAACGTGGTCTGCATGTTTGCGCTGGAGACGGCCCTGGGCTTGCACCTGGTAAGATATAGGGCCCGTTTGACAAAAGATTACACCAGGGACCCACTGGGCACCACCAGCAAAATTCCGAACGAACACTGGGTCACCGGGCGCAAACTGCCGAATCGGCCGATGCCGAGAAAAACCCTGTCCCTGCCGTTCTTGTGTACGGCATACATTTGCGCCAATGCCCGGGAAAACCATTCTAAGGCGGGTGCGAAGTCTCCGGCCCATTAGGAGTTCTGCGGGAGCTACCCCAGTCACCGCACGGGGGTGGTCCTATATGAAAACAAAACGCGAGCCAGTCTCGTGTCCATTGACCCGGAAGACTGCTTCTTTCGGCCTCGTTTGAATGTCTGCACTGCGCACTCCGCCAACCCATTTGAAGCCGGGTGGTAAGGGGCAGTGCGGATATGGCATATGCCGTTCATCTTCATGAACCTCGCAAACTCCTCACTTGTGAATGGAGTGCCGCTATCCGTGACCAGCACCTCGGGGCGGCCACGTGTACTAAAAGACAAACGCATCTTCTCAATTGTTGTGCAGAACGTTGTGCCTAATGTCTTATGCACCTCTGGCCATTTAGACTGGGCATCGATTAATAGAAGGAACATGGATCCTTGAAAAGGGCTGGCGAAATCCACATGCAAGCGTGCCCAAAGCCGCCCTGGCCATTCCCAGTGATGTAGGGGCGCGGCCGGTGGAAGCTTCTGATGCTCCTGGCAAATGGAGCAGTTTTGGGCCACCTTCTCAATGTCGGCGTCGAGGCCTGGCCACCAGACATAACTCCGGGCCAACATTTTCATTTTGGTCACGCCTGGATGCCCATTGTGCAAGTCTCTTAGTGTCAGCTCCTGTCCTTTTTCCGGGACAATCACACGCGTCCCCCACAAGAGGATGCCGTCTTCCACGCTGAATTCTGACAGCTTGGAGGAAAATGCCCGCAACTCGCCTGGGAGCTGTCTATGCTGCCCACCACACAGGACTATGTGCCGAACCTTTGACAGGACTGGCTCCTTCTGGGTCCACTCACGGATCTGTGATGCCGTGACAGGCAAGGTGTCCATAAAATTTCGGGTTGCAACCACCTCACCGGTCGTGGGGGTCGACATGGGGCCGGTCAATAAAGGCAATTGGCTCAGTGCGCCGGCATTCGCTATCTGCGTTCCTGGTTTGTGCTCCAGAGAATACTTGTATTCAGCGAGCAACAAAGCCCAGCGCTGGATCCGTGCGGAAGCAATGTGCGGTATTGTCTTATCCTCTCGGAAAAGTCCCAGCAGAGGCTTATGATCAGTCACGATAGTGAAGTGGCGGCCATACACGTACTGGTGGAAGCGTTTCACCGCAAAGACCACCGCCACGCCCTCCTTCTAGATCTGCGCGTACTTTATTTCCGCTGCAGTCAATGTGCGGGAGGCGAAAGCTATCGGCCGCTCGGCCCCGTTCTCCATCTTGTGGGACAGGACGGCCCCAATACCATACAGCGATGCATCACATGTGACGAGCAAAGGCTTTTCAGGTTCACAGTGGGTTAGTAACCCAGACAACGATAATTGTTGTTTTACCCGCCGGAAAGCGCTTTCTTGCGGCTGACTCCAAACCCAGGTGTGGTATTTCTTTAGCAGGAGGTGCAACGGGGCCAGTGTAGTTACCAGATTGGGGAGGAACTTCCCGTAATAGTTTACGAGACCGAGAAAAGAACGAAGATGCGAAGTGTCAGTCGGGGCAGGGGTCTGTTGAATTGCGCGCACCTTCTCTGCGACGGGGTGCAAACCTTAGCAGTCCACCCGATAACCCAGGTAGACTACTTCCTTCGCCTGAAAGACGCACTTTGTGCGACGTAAACGGACTCCAGCCTCCGAAAAGCGTCTAAGGACAGCCTCCAGATTTTCCAAATGTTCCTGCTCCGACGTCCCTGTGATCAAAACATCATCTAAGTAGACAGCGACACGAGGTAAACCTCTCAAAATGCCCTCCATAATGCGTTGAAAAATAGCGCAGGCAGAGGATACTCCAAAGGGCAAACGTGTATATTCATACAGGCCCCGGCGTGTATTAATCGTCACATATGGTCGGGAGGCAGGGTCCAGCTCCAGCTGTAGGTAGGCGTGACTCATATCTAATTTTGTGAATGAGAGTCCGCCTGCAAGCTTCGCGTAGAGATCCTCTATGCGAGGCATTGGTTATCGGTCAAGTCGGGAAGCCGTATTCACTGTAAGTTTATAGTTGCCGCACAAGCGAACTGTGGCATCTGGCTTCATTACAGGTACAATTGGTGCTGCCCAGTCAGCGAAACGGACTGGCCTGATAATACCCAAAGTCTCCAAACGAGTGAGCTGCCCTTCTACCTTCTCGAGCAAGGCGTAAGGCCCCGGGCGCGCCCGGAAATAGTGCAGCGTCGCTCCTGGTTCGACTTGGATACGGGCTACGGCCCCTTTTATTTTCACCAAACCAGTCGGGAATAGATCTGGGTATCGTCCTAGCACCTCAGTCAACCCTCCAGAAACTGTTTGGAGGATGGTGCTGCCACTGCAACTGCAAATGGCGCAACCAGTCCCGACCCAATAGGCTGGGCCCATGGCCACGCACCACGATAAGTGGGAAACGCCACTCCTGGCATCCATAAACAACAGGGGTCATTGTAATTCCTGCAATGTCCAATGGTACCTCAGGAGTGCGGGGGAACGTTTTCGGATGGAAGGCGTTGCACCCCAAGACATGCACCTCCATTCCCTGTAGCTCCTGCACTCCTCGTTCTGCACTCTCTCGGGACAATACTATTTTAATGGCCTGTTGAAAAGTCAATGTTGGCTCAGCTAACAACTTTCTCTGGGTGGCCGCATTGTTAATACCGCAAACCAAACCAAATGGTCACGTAACATTTCTGACAAGGTCTCACCATAGTCACAGTACTCCGCAATCCTGTGTAGCCTGGATAGAAAGTCAGCAAGGGATTCTCCTGGGGTCCTCTCAGCGGTATTAAACCGGTAACGTTGGACTATCGTGGACGGGGTTGGGTTAAAATGTTGCCCCACTAAGTTCACAAGTTCATCAAACGTTTTGGTGTCCGGCGCAGCTGGGTACATAAGGCTCCTAATCACCCCAAATGTATGCGGGCCGCAGGCAGTGAGCAATATGATCACCTGGCGCTCGTTTTCGGTGATATTGTTTGCCCGGAAATAGTAACGCATCCGTTGTGCGTACTGGTTCCAGCTTTCCAGCGCAGCATCAAAAACATCCAAACATCCGTACAGAGGCTTGGTGTAATAGAAAACAACTTCCAACCTGTATCCAACAAAAATCTAGGGAGGGGGCTTCAGCAGTGTAGACAGCTATTCACTTTAACCCTCGTCGCCAGTTTTGTGAGGGCCTCGAAGAATCCAGCATGAGTTTTAAGGATACAAAGAAAAAACATTTATTTACAATAACATATATATACAACAGCAGCAGCAACTTCGCTTGCTGCTCACTCCTTCCTGCTGGTTCCAAACTGGTCAGCTTTATTTATACAGAGAGTCTGCTAATGATTTCTTCGCCCCCCCTCATTGGGGAAGCTCATACTCCCACAGGATTGTGGGATTGTCATTCGTCCCCAGCCAATGGTAAGCAGGCAGGTTATAAAACATATAATTTACAGTGCAGAAGGAGGCCATTCAGCCCGTAGAGTCTGCACCGGCCCTAGGAAAGAGAACCCTACTTAAGCCCCACGCCTCCACTCTATCCCCTTTATCCTGGTAACCCAGTAACCCCACCTATCCCATCTAAAGTGGATATTTACAGAATATTCAAACTGCAGCCTCGCAAAGGTACTGTGCAGATTTAGCAGAGCCTCCATGCTTTCACATGCTCCGCCTATAGATATAAATTAAGGACTCTATTAGCCTGTTTTATGTCCTATCTTTCTACACTGCAACCTTTTAAAAATGCGTGGATCTACACACCCAGGTTCACCAACTTCTCTACTCCATGTAAACCCTTACTAATTGAGCTATATTTCCATGATCCACAATGCATGAATTTGAATTGTTCTACTTTGAACGGCATCTGCTTCTTATCTCCCCAACCGGCATGTGTTTATTGGCAATATTTCAGGATTATTGTCACCATTTGCTATATCCCAATGTGATTTCAGCATCAACGTACTTAAATTGCTAAATCTAGATCTTTTAAGGCAAGTCAAAATAGCCCATTACTGACCGCCTGTGAAATATCATTCACCTCACCTTTCCAGGGCACGAAAATACTTTTAACCCTTTGCTTTCTGCCCATCAACCCTCTTGCCACCCATTGCCCTTAATTCATCATCACTATCATCGGCAACAGTTTTTTTTGAAGTGGTATTTTATTGAATGTGTTTTTGTAAACCCGCATAAACAAACGCACTGCATTTCCTGCACCTAACAACTTTGTTGCTTCTACGAAGAATTTGAACAAGTTGGCCAAATGCAACTTATCTTTTATAAATCCATTGTGCCTGCCTTTCAGGAATTCATGCTTCTCCTAGTGTTTCGCTCAGTTGGCTGGACAGCTGGTTCGTGATGCAGCACGGGTTCAATACCTGTACCAGCTGAGGTTATTCACGAAGGCCCCGCCTTCTCAACCTTGCCCCTCACCTGAGGTGGGGTGATCCTCAGGTTAAATCACCACCAGTCAGCTCTCCCCCCCCTCAAAGGGGAAAGCAGCCTATGGTCACCTGGGACTATGGTGACTTTACTTACGAGTGTTCAGTAAATGTTATCCTCTTTTTTCGTCAACAAATGAAGCAAGATCGCTGGTCTATAATTTCCTTATTTTATGTCCGTAGCCCTTTTGAAAAGGGGTTTTTCACATTTTTTATCTTCCCATCCTCAGAATGATTTTCTTTTCCACAGAACTTTGGAAAATTGCCATCAAAGTCTTCATTTGTTTTACTCTGGATCCTTGGATGTAAACCACCATAATCAGGTCCCAATCATTTGTGCACTTGAATTTATTTTTCTCATCTCTCTCTGCAAAGTAACCTGTACTAATTGCACCCTTTAAAAAATATATATAATTGCCTTTGTAACTCTGATAGCCATCTAAGATTCTGATAGCCATTCCCACTATGAGAACTGGATTTTTCTATTATTGTCACAAGTGGGCTTACATTAACACTACAATGAAGTTACTGTAAAAAGCCCCTAGTCGCCACATTCCGGCACCTGTTCGGGTACACTGAGGGAGAATTCAGAATGTCCAATTCACCTAACAGCACGTCTTTCGGGACTTGTGGTAGGAAACCGGAGCGCCCGGAGAAAACCCCACGCAGACACGGGGAGAACGTGCAGACAGTGACCCAAGCCCGGAATCGAACCTGGGACCCTGCGGCCGTGAAACAACAGTGCTACCCACTGTGCTACCGTGCTGCCCATGAGGATAATCATTTACAATGGAATCTGAGACAACAGAACATTTCGATATTTTGGGTGGGATTCTCCGGTCCCCCCGCTGCATGTTTCTCGGCTTCGTGCCGTTCGCTGGTGGCAGGATTCCTTACTCGCGGGCGGTGGGGCATGCTACCGGTAGGTAAGGGAAATTCCAACGGCCAAGGAATTCCGACCCTTGTCCGAGGCTCTATGGGCTCGATTCGGAGGACTAAGTCCATTGAATGGCGCATTTAGCGGGGGGGGGGGGGGGGTGTTTCTCGGCGGCTGTAGCATTTCGAGCGTCGGAAGTCTCGCGCGAGGCCCCCCCATGAGGTTCAATGGCCTTCCCCCGACACCAAGTCCAACGCGAAGAGGCAACTGAATTGCACCCTATGTAACGCATAGAAAGTTGGGTGTTAAACGCTTTGATCTGCTTCAGTAAAAGCGTAAGGCTGACTTGGCTAAGATACACAACACTGTCGTGTTGCAGAAGTGTTAGGTGACCAGTGTGATGAGGCCCATTAACTACCTCTTGAATTATGAGGGATGACTGAAAAACATTCAGACCATAAATTGACGGCTGTCTTCACCTACAAAGCAATAGTGATTTTACTTCAAAAGTAATTAATTAACAATGAAGCATTTTAGGGCATTCTGAAAGATGATTGAAGATGCATGTCTGTGTTTGTTGTTAGTCTGTATTTCTTGCTTACTTTCTGTCTTTATCTCTTAAATCCCTGGTTTATGTAAAAATTGATCACTATTTCGGACAAATATACAATACTTCAACATTCACGCTTTTTGCCTAACGGACCAAGGCTACCATCCTTAGAAACCTTACACTTTATTTCTTTTAAAAGCAATTATGTGATGGATTTATTGGAAATCAGCGATATCTCGCCTGCTGGGTGGAGAGCTGGGGAGAAACCTGTGTCACCTCTTTTCCTGAAGTGCCACCCCCTTCCGATACCTACTTGGGACAGTGGTTTCGCCTTCCCCAGAATACAGAGCAGAGAGATGTCAGTCAATCGGAGGCAGGCACTCTTCCATGCTCAGCAGCTCCACCAGGAGGCAGGGTTTGCTGCTGGCGCAACATTCACCCAGATCATCATGGACTCAGACCATGGGGGATGAGGGTGTCATGAATCTGCTTGGCTGACAGCAGTAGACAGTATTCAAAGGGCCTCACTTGGTATGCGTCTCTCCCAGTGACGAGTTTAGAACGGCAGTGTAGATAATAATCAAATGTGAATAGCTTATGGAGGAGAACAGACTATGGGTGGTTGGGAAGGTCCCTGAGATAGACATATGTTAGTGTGTAGTCAAGGACGTTGATGGGGACAGACAGCCGAATACACAGAAGGCATAATCAAAGAATAACAAAGGTACAATTGACCAGCATTTAAATCTAGACATGGATAAAGACAGATTTGAGTATCATCCCTATATTTTGTGGTAACTATAGGTGGTTATTCAATTTGGATGTTGTTGGCGAATTCGGGGAACAGTTTAGGTGTGGTAGATATATTTTGTAACAACAGTGTTCGGACACTGTTGCAAAACCTTTGTCTGCTCTATATCTCCTATTAATCCTGGTCCTGCTGCCTGCCTTCAATCTACAGGCTTCTGGTTAGCCGCTGCAACACTGAGATTTCTGTTTTATCTACAGTTTTGGGCACACTGAAACACCCCTCTTCCAATGGAGCAGGCCAAGACGCCCCCTTTAGGATCTGTGGCTGAACCTGTGATCTCGATTTGTCGGTGAATGGAGACTTACGTTCATCATCTATTGTTGCCTGGGATTGGTGGTGCTTTTCAGAAACATCTGGATCTGGAGAAGCCAGGGTCATATTGTCAATTCTGAGAATGATTCAGCCAGGTTGTATCTGGAAGCCTCTCTCTCCCTCTCTCTCTCTCTCTCTTGCTCTTTTTCTCTTGGCCAGACAATTTCTAAAACCTCCAAGCCAGTTTTGTGAAGGCTTTCCGAGTGAAAAGACAGACAGCACTCCAGTTTGTGGAGACCTTCTGGAGTAAGAAAGCAAACAGTCACTGACCAGGTCTGTAACTTTCTAATCCTTTGACTGGAAGTCTAGGACGAGAGAACTGAGAGCATTCTTTAAAATACAGCCGGAATTTGTGCACAGAAATCAGCCAAACCAAAGGCTTGCAAACTCTCAGATTTAAGGCTCAGTAATATCTCAAGGATGCAGAAGCTTCATCTAGTGGTAAGAAGGCGGAAGCACATCGACCTGAATCCTGTGTAAAGCTTCACCTGGCGGTCGAAATATGAAACGGCACCAACCTGAACCTCTTGAGTAAATCTATTTCTCAGAGGCCACAGCTGCAGCAATGACGATTAATCTCAAACTGTTTCCCTTTAATCCCCACTTTCTATCCTCTCCTACCCTTACCGTGTGTCCATCTTTTGTGTGTCTGAGTGGAGGAAGGGAGGGGTGTTGGGAATTAGTTAGACTGGCAGACCATTGTCCTGTTATTTCTTTATATATTTATCTTTTCATCTTATTAATAAACAGCTTTTAATATTTTACTTATAAATCTGGGGCTGGATTCTACACCCCGCCGCGCCACATTTCTGTTTTACCCCGCCAGCGGGATGCTCCATTACACTGGCTAGTCAATGGCGTTTCCCATTGTGGGGCACCTCACGCCGTCGGGAAACCCCCAGGTTGCCAGACATACGGAGCATCCCGCCGGTGGAGATTCCAGCCTCTGGTGTCTTTAACTCACTGGAGCAGTCGGGGTAAAGATCTCAGGAATATATATTATTGGTTAATTCATTTAGGTTGCGACCCCGGAGTCTGTGAGGCTGGAACAGACCCGCACACGCCCAGGGTGTCGTAACAATGGGTACATTCTATATAAACTGTGCGTTTAGTCATTCAAACACCTTAATTGCGTGAGAGTAGAATAGTCTGGTTGTGTGTATTTGTCTTTACTTTAATAAACATTACGTGACAACTGGGCTGTTTATTCTCACTGGGGTTTTGCTTGCCTCCTCACACCAGAACAAAACTATACACCCTCATGAACCGGTGTTCCAAGTTGGGATACCCTTGCAGATATCTTCAACATGCTTCATGACAAGGGTCAAGGGTGTGGATCAGTGGCAAGAGCTCGCACCTAGCCTCCTCCACTTCCCACCACTGGGTCCCTCAATTGAGCACTGGGTGCCTTTGAATAAGGGACATATCCCCCTACCGCCTCCCCACCCCAGAAGCCTGCAAGCAAGGGCACACAAGGAATTGAATACCAGCGGCGGCTCTAAGAAGCCCTTAAGTGGACAAGGGGCTGAATTGATGGCCGAGACGGAATGCTGCTCACGAGTCATCTTGTCTTAATTGTGGGTTGAGACAGGGAGTTGAAGCGTTTCCCAACTGCCACCCTCCAGCCCAATTAATTAAATGTCCTTAGCCGCCGAACTCACCAGGTGGGAGTGCATTAGATTCCACCCTATTTTTGCAGTCATTCAGTGAAACGAGAGGGTAAGTAATGGCAGTTAAAGAATGTGGGTAGGCAGTTCTTCCCCAATTTCCCATAATGGTGGCTTTGTGGGGTATCATAGACTTTACAGTGCAGAAGGAGGCCGTTCGGCCCATCAAGTCTGCACCGGCTCTTTGAAAGAGCACCCTACCCAAGCCCACACCTCCACCCTATCCCCATAACCCAGTAACCCCACCCAACACGAAGGACAATTTTAGACACTAAGGGCAATTTAGCATGGCCAATCCACCTAACCTGCACATCTTTGGACTGCGAGAGGAAACCGGAGCACCCGGAGGAAACCCACGCACACACGGGGAGAACGTGCAGACTCTGCCAACAGTGACAGACACTGACCCAAGCCGGGAATCGAACCTGGGACCCTGGAGCTGTGAAGCAATTGTGCTATCCACAATGCTACCGTGCTGCCGGGTATGCGAGGGGCATCCTCACAAAGCAGGACAGGTCTGCGGGCATGGGTCATTCCTGTTCAATTTTATGCTTTACCTAAAGACCAGCTGCAAAGTGCAATTTTCAGAGGCAAGTCTCCATTTCCACCCCCCCCCCTTTTCAGAAAATATACCGTTTTATCAAGTTAGAAAGAGTTTAATTTGATGAAAATTTCTTTCTTGGGGAAACAGCGAAGTTACTCAAAAAAGGTAAAACAGGAAACGGCGAGCCATGGAATAAAATGTATTTTTAAATCATGCAGAACAATTGTACCTGTGATGATGTCTTCAGGGTCAGATTTTGACATGAAGAATCTTGCCTAACGAGCATGTGCTGATTGCATTAAGTTGCATTAATGAGCAAAGTCCTGTTTTTGCAGCCATTAAGTACAATGAGAGGGTCAGTAATTGCAGTTAAAGGATGCAAATGGGAATTTAATGTGAGCACGTTAACCACTGGAGATATTAAACCCCGTGTTAATTACAGAATTAATTTTGCAGATTTGTCCACCCAGCATATTGAGTTGCTTCAGTTAAAGTAACTAAAAGTAAAACAGTAATGTTTAAGTGTATATTGTTTGTTCATGGGTAATGAGACAACAGCCTGTGTTTATTTTAACTGATGGATATTCAAGGAGGCCATTAGCAAGTACCAAATTGATTGGCCTAACTCCATGGTAAGAATAGCAAGTTGGAATAATTAGATGTAAATACTGCAAAATAGATAGCATTATTGGTGAAGTAAGATGGTGCCTTGAGAATAAATGTGGCAGGGAGGACCTTCCATCATGCAAACCATTTCCCACAATACGCACTGAAGCAATTTCCCATAGGAACACATCTGATGTTATCCCAAAACTAAAGTAATGTAAGAATCAATCCTTTTTATTTTGCAAGATTCTTTTTTAAAAAAAACATGCTTAGATCCTGGCAGAGCATTTTCAGAAATGCATGCCCCCCAAAAAATAGATACGCATGGCATATTCGGTCTTATTCTTTTGAATTTGTTCATTTGGTTGGTTTCAGGCGTTACTTTTCCTCCAAAGTGCTTTTTTACCAGGAATCCATTTCTCTCTGCCAAAAAATACTTGTGGGCCAGGAATGGGCATTTTGTCAGCGAACAATGTGTACGTTTGGCCACTTTCAGGAAGGACGGGCGACTTTTGCAAGAGCGCTCACGGTAGCACAGTGGGTAACACTGTTGCTTCACAGCGCCAGAGTCCCAGGTTCGATTCCCGGCTTGGGTCACTGTCTGTGCGGAGTCTGCACGTTCTTCCCGTGTCTGCGGGGTTTTCCTCCGGGTGTTCCAGTTTCCTCCCACAAGTCCCGAAAGACATGCTGCTAGGTAATTTGGGCATTCTGAATTCTCACTCAGTGTACCCGAACAGGTGCCAGAATGTGGTGACTCGGGGCTTTTCACAGTAACTTCATTGCAGTGTAACTTCATAAGCCTACTTGTGACAATAAAGATTATTATTATATATAGAGCCAGGGTCCCAGGTTCAATTCCCGGCTTGGGTCACTGTCCATGCAGAGTCTGCACGTTCTCCCCGTGTCTGCGTGGGTTTCTACCGGGTGCTCCGGTTTCCTCCCACAAGTCCCGAAAGACGTGCTTGTTAGGTGATTTGGACATACTGAATCGCTGTGTACCCGAACAGGTGCCGAAATGTGGCGATGAGGGGCTTTTCACAGTAACTTCATTGCAGTGTTAATGTAAGCCTACTTGTGGCAATAAAGATTATATTATTATCATTATATTATTATTATACAGAGAAATACGTTTGAGACTCGATTCAAATGAACTAATTGCGCGTACATGACAGAATCCTTAAATATATATCCAACCTGCAGAATCTTGGCAATGGCAAATTATATGACCTCAGTTGAACTGCCTTTAAAATATAAGAACATAAGAACATAAGAACTAGGAACAGGAGTAGGCCATCTGACCCCTCGGGCCTGCTCCGCCATTTAATTAGATCATGGCTGATCTTTGTGGACTCAGCTCCACTCTCCGGCCCGTACACCATATCCCCGAATCCCTTTATTCTTTAGAAAGGTATCTATCTTTTTCTTAAAAACGTTTAAAGAAGGAGCCTCAACTGCTTCACTGGGCAAGGAATTCCAGAGATTCACAACCCTTTGGGTGAAGAAGTTCCTCCTACACACCGTCTTAAATCTACTTCCCCTTATTTTGAGGCTATGCCCCCTAGTTCTGCTTTCCCCGACCAGTGGAAACAACCTGCCCGCATCTATCCTATCTATTCCCTTCATAATTTTATATGTTTCAATAAGATCCCCCCGCATCCTTCTAAACTCCAATGAGTACAGTCCCAGTCTACTCAACCTCTCGTCATAATCTAATCCCCTCAACTCTGGGATCAACCGAGTGAATCTCCTCTGCACTCCCTCCAGAGCCAATATGTCCTTTCTCAGGTAAGGAGACCAAAACTGAACACAATACTCCAGGTGTGGCCTCACCAACACTCTATACAATTGCAGCATAACCTCCCTAGTCTTGAACTCCATCCTTCTAGCAATGAAAGACAAAACTCGATTAGCCTTCTTAATCACCTGTTGCACCTGCACACCAACTTTTTGCGACTCGTGCACCAGCACACCCAGGTCCCTCTGCACAGCAGCATGTTTTAACATCTTACCGTTTAAATAATAATCCATTCTGCTGTTATTCCTCCCAAAATGGATAGCCTCACACTTGGCAACATTGAATTCCATCTGCCAGACCCTAGCCCATTCACCTAACCTATCCAAATCCTTCTGCAGACTTCCGGTATCCTCTGCACTTTTTGCTTTACCACTCATCTTAGTGTCGTCCGCAAACTTTGACACATTGCACTTGGTCCCCAACTCCAAATCGTCTGTGTAAATTGTGAACAACTGCGGGCCCAACACTGATCCTTGAGGGACCCCACTAGTTACAGGTTGCCAACCAGAGAAACACCCATTTATCCCCACTCTCTGCTTTCTGTTAGTTAACCAATCCTCTACCCATGCTATCACTTTACCCTCAATACCATGCATCTTTAGTTTATGCAGCAACCTTTTGTGTGGCATCTTGTCAAAAGCTTTCTGGAAATCCAGATATACCACATCCATTGGCTCCCTGTTATCTACTGCACTGGTACGTCCTCAAAAAATTCTACCAAATTAGTCAGACACGACCTACCCTTTGTGAACCCATGCTGCGTCTGCCCAATGGGACAATTTCCCTCCAGGTGCCCCGCTATTTCCTCCTTAATGATAGATTCCAGCATTTTCCCTACAACCGAAGTTAAGCTTACTGGCCTATAATTACCCGCTTTCTGCCGACCTCCTTTTTTAAACAGTGGTGTCACGTTTGCTACTTTCCAATCCTCTGGGACCACCCCAGAGTCTAGTGAATTTTGATAAATTATCACTAATGTGTTTACAATTTCCCTAGCCATCTCTTTTAACACTCTGGGATGCATCCCATCAGGGCCAGGAGACTTGTCTACCTTAGCCCCATTAGCTTGCCCAATACTGCCTCCTTAGTGATTACAATCATCTCAAGGTCCTCACCTATCATATCTTTACTTCCATCAGTCACTGGCATGTTATTTGTGTCCTCCACTGTGAAGACTGACCCAAAAAACCTGTTCAGCTCCTCAGCCATTTCCCCGTCTCCTATTATTAAATCTCCCTTCTCATCTTCCAAAGGACCAATATTTACCTTAGCCACTCTTTTTTGTCTTATATATTTGTAGAAGCTTTTACCATCTGCTTTTATGTTCTGAGCCAGTTTACTTTCATAGTCTACCTTACTCTTCTTTATGGTTTTTTTAGTAGCTTTCTGTTGTCCCCTAAAGACTTCCCAGTCCTCTAGTCTTCCACTAATTTTTTGCCACTTTGTATGTTTTTTCCTTCAATTTGATACTCTCCCTCACCTCCTGAGATATCCACGCTCGATTTTTCCCCTTTCTACCGTCTTTCTTTTTTGTCGGTATGAACCTTTTCTGAACACTGTGAAAGATCGCTCGGAAGGTTCTCCACTGTTCCTCAACTGCTTCACCATGAAGTTTTTGCTCCCAGTCTACCTTAGCTAGTTCTTCTCTCATCCCATTGTAATTGCCTTTGTTTAAGCACAAAACACTAGTGTTTGATTTTACCTTGTCATCCTCCAACTGTATTTTAAATTCCACCATGTTGTGGTCGCTCCTTCAAAGAGGATCCCGAACTATGAGATCATTAATCAATCCTGCCTCATTACACAGGACCAGATCTAGGACCGCTTGTTCCCTTGTAGGTTCCATTACATACTGTTCCAGGAAATTATCCCGGGCACATTCTATATATGTGTTAAATATTTTGAAAGGACTTGCTTGTTTTCCTTAATAGTGCAGTGGTTCATATTGCTGGATAATTAATGTTTTCTGACACGCTGCTCGGAGCAGCAGAATCTTTCCCACCTAGGTGTTCCAAGAGTCTTCAATTATTCAAATTGACCAGTGGAAGCTGCCTTTGAAGCCTGTACATTCAAGCTACTAACTTCAACTCCTCGCTTGTGCAATGAGAGAGGAGAGTCCACAAAATAAGTACAGCAGCATTGCATCCCTCAGCCCAGCACCTACTCTGAAGTGTTGGAGTCCCTACGTTCCTACCTGGAATGATCAATTTATCATTCCAATGCTTTGATGGCAGCTGCTTTTAATTTGAATATAATTGGGGAAAAATTGATTCAAATGACTTTGTTCCAGAGCCTTGTTTTCCCCTTGTTACTGCAATACTTGGAAATGGTATGATGATGAATTTGAGAGACCAATAGGTTTGAAACATTCATGTATGCTGAGTGATGTCATTGCATTGCTTTCATATAATATAAAAGTCTTCATCAAAAAAATACCAAATCATAGAATCATTTGCAACCGAACAGAGACACCTCACTCATGTCAGCGTCACGGGTCCAGGGACTTGTTGTTTTGATCCGAATGATTGACTCAGAATACTAAGTGAAACCACTGAGTCATCCTGACTATTTTTGTGTGATGCAAGTGATCACACTTGATAAGTTATTCCTAAATTACAGGCACCGTAGAACTGAGGGGGAAATAAAAAAACAAGAGTGGGGAAGAAAAGGGCGGTCGAGGAAGTGAATGACGAGGCGCTGCAAAGCCAACATTGCCTCTTATGCCCTTAGGTTGGCCCAAAAACGTGTTGGTCCTCCAGTGCAGAGAGTTGTCCCGTGACTACATGTTGCCGACTGCCCCATTCCAAGGTCCAGGGTGACGTGCTGAGGCAGGCACCTATAAGAGATTGGGGTCTTCAACACAACGGGTATTTTCTGCATAATATAAAACCTTCTAAAAAGGTAACCGTTTGTGAACAGTCTGTAGTGACAGGCAAGGTCACAAAGTTTAGGCTGCCATGTTGACTTCCGAAGTTGTTAAGATGGCGTCCTTATCGATGCAATTGTTCAGAAAGAACCATGATATGACCCTGAGCAGATTGTCAGCTAAAAAGCTGACCTTGAGCAAGATGATGTACGGGGGATGCGTTAACCACCCTGATGTTTGAAGCACTTGTCCTGTACCAATTGGTCAGAAAAGTTTTGAATAGATGACTGACGGTGGGTAAGCTACTAGCACCACCCCCCCAAAAAAGGATATATATATATTATATATGTGCATTGGTGGTATACCGCTGAGGTGCTGGTGAGGTGGTGGTACTCATTGAACAACTGCTTTCCTTCATTGGAAGCTGGACCAGAAGAGGAGGAAGATCAAGGGAAGAGTTTCCGAACACTTAGACTCTGGGATCTGCAAACTGTTCCCGACTGATATGATGGGGTGTATACTTTTTCTGTCTAATTAGCTACTGCATCGTATCTAAACTGCTATTTATTAATAAACTTAATGAACTATTAAATATGTACCGCAGGATGTGTGTGGTTCACACCAGATAGTGACCCATGAGCCTCTTCACTAAATTGCCCAACCGCGGCGAGTGCTCCATGGATGGTGGAGGGTGTTGGAGACAGCTGTGACGGATGTTAGGTGTCATCGGTGCGGTGAGCGGCCGCAGTTCCGACGGTCCCCCTCCAGTCTTCTCTATCTCACAGTGACTATGAGCACCCATTTCCGGAGGGGGAGGGGTGCGGATCAGAAAATGCACAGTGTTACACAGTCTGCATGCAGCCCAGGGGGTGGGTAGTTGGTGGCTGCTGTGGCTAGGGCACCCAGCCATGGCGGCCAATATGGGTGCTGGCATGTGGTGCAGGGTACATGTCCTGGTGCTGCGCATTCACTCTGGCCGCCCTGAGAAGGGGAGGTCATGCAGTTTTTTACGGCACTGTTGGCGGCTTCTGAGTGTGTTGCACACAGCGCTCACGACCTCTGACACCTGCATCCAGGCACAGCGAACGGCCGCAGCTGGCAGCCTCATTCCTACCCCAGGGCACTCGGTCGTCTGCCTCTCCTCCATGGCGTCTAGCAGGGTTTCCAGTTTGGTGTCCATGAAACAGGGTGCCACTGTCCTTGCTGCCATCGTGTTGGCTGGGATGATGTGCGTGAGGAGTGAATTGTGTATATGTTGCTGCAGCTTGTCAGCCTCGTAAGTGTTAATCCTGAACCCAGTAAATCCAGCACAGTTTCTCAATGGAATCAATCGTGTTCCATGTCGTCCTAGCCCCTTAACAGCTGATGAATTGTTCCAGGTTCGGTGCCAGTTTTGCTGTCCTAGAAGTTCACTGATTCTGCCCTGGCATCAACACTTAGTGTCAGGAACAGAGAACCGGCCCGAAATATGGTGATACATTTAGGGGTCACAACTGGTGGGACAATACAGAGCAGCATAAAAAGAAAACTGGCATCGACGAGGAATGTATCAGAAGAAAAATGACTTTTCAAAGGGAAAAAGAAAATCAAAACTTTTGACGGTCGATGCAGAGATAGGTCAACAGTATGTCAGTAATCGCACTGTGAACCTGTCATCGGGACGGTAAAGTTGTTAAGAACAAATTTAAAGTTAATTTTACGCCCCGAGGACATGCAGAGCAGAGCCACGTGCAGTAGAGTAAGGCATCGAGGTGGGGGGGAAGGGGGGGGGCAAAGAGATAACAATTCTGGCATTGCATACTGGTTTATTCATCATTATCAGCTGGGCCATTAATATAAGGCAAAATGGTGAGAACATTCCATTATCAAAGAAAAATGATGGAGATTTTGGCAGGATGGGCTCCTCTGGGGAAGAGTAAGAAAACCAGAAATCATATGCAGAGAGATTCTCCATTATTATATGCTGGCCAATAACATTGCAGAACGCACTAAGGTCCCTGCTTTCCTAAGTGTAAGTAAAACTTTTAATTTACTCTGAAGTCTCTTCCAACCCAACAAACTCGATGACAAAACATATCAAGACCTGGTTAAAATATTATGCAACAAACCCATTCATTAACGTGGAGGGGTTTCGATTTCAACAAAACAGGCAGTTTGTGATGACCCTAAAGAGCCTCACGGAGTATTGTGAGTTTGGTGACTCTCTAGGTACGATTGGAGAGCACTTGGTTTGTGGGTTGAGAAATGAGGCCATTCAGAGGAGATTATTAACTGGACGAAATCTAAGTCTGATAACAGCATTGGAGATAGCCGTTTCAATGGAGTTTGCTGGTAAAGAACCTTCTCAGCAGGCACGAGGATCCATAAACTGGCTACCACCAATAAAAAATCTACCCAGCAACAGGCGGTTCATCGCAACGCAAAACTGGGCCATTCATAGGTTGATTGCTGGTACAAGGAAAGGCAATGCAAACATTGTGGCAGAGGTGGCCACACAGCAAGAGCTTGTGGGAACAAACCAGTTTCTCCCGAGAAGAACAATCAAAGAAAAGCATAGAACACATTTAAGGGAAGAAACAAAATGAGTTCAACCAAGAAAACACACAACGTGGAAGAAAAGAATAACAACATTGCAGATGCCGCACATAATTCTGATGAAGAGTTTAAACTAAATGTACTTTCAGTTCAAGGTGAATCACATCACTTCAGGGTAGTTCCAAATCTGAATGGACAACCTGTAAAACTGGAGGTCAATACCTTAATTCCCCAAACCATTTCTGAACAAAAATTGAATCACCTACCATGAAAGCCAGCAGATGCCATTCTAAGGACCTACACTGAGGAAATAGCATCTCAAAGTGGATGTGTCACAGAGGCTGTTTAGCACAGGGCTAAATCGCTGGCTTTGAAAGCAGACCAAGGCAGGCCAGTAGCACGGTTCGATTCCCCGAACAGGCGCCGGAATGTGGCGACTGGGGGCTTTTCACAGTAACTTCATTTAAAGCCTACTTGTGACAATAAGCGATTTTCATTTCATTTTTTTTTTCATTTCAAAGCAGACCTAAGTGGGAAAACTGTGGAACTGCCATTCCATGTGTTCCGAGGAGGTTTTCCAGCTTTTTTTGGATGCTCTTGGCTGAAAACAATAACATTGAATTGGAGTGCTGTGACTAGCTCAATTAATTCAAAGACGGATTTACTAACCATCCTAGAAAAATACAGCAATGTATTTGAGGAGACACTGGAGTCCATGAAAGGACTACAAGTTTCATCAAAGGTGAAGCGAAAAAGCCATCTTTGAAGTTTCAAAGCTCGAGCAGTATCCTATGCTTCAGGTGCGAAGGTAGAATCTGAACTAAAGAGACTTGAGGATGCAGTAGTCTTAGAACTGGTCACTGCTCGTGACTGGACAACCGCTATTGTGCCTTTAATGACGCAGGATGGAACTATCTGCAAAGACCTCAAACCTACATCAATCCGGTTCGATGCGCGGATCAATACCCGCTACCAAGGATTGAGGATTTCTTTGCCAGCCTAGCAGGAGGACAGAAGTTCAGCAAGATCGACCCAATGTAGGCCGACCTGCAAGTTAATGTTGCAGCTGAATCTCAACACCTGCTCACCATTATCACACATAGGCCCTTTCCGCAATAAGAATTTCAGAATAACGTCAGCACCCGCTTTATTTCAACGGTCCATGGGCCAAATCTTCAGTGGTTTGCAAGGGGCACAGTGTTACCTTGATGATATACGAATTACAGACACCAATGAACATGAACACTGATGTAACTTAGAAGTCACATTGAAACGCCTTCTGATGCACTGTGTGTGAGAAAAGATAAGTGTGATTTCTTTCAAACATCAGTCCAATATCTAGATCACGTGATCAATAGCAATGGTTTACACAAGACACCTAAAAAGATGGAGGCTATAATGGAGGCTCCTTGGCCAACGACTGTAACACAGTTAAGATCATCCCTAGGGTTGATTAACTACTTTGGAAAATTTGTCCCGAATCTAGTGTTACAACATCCTGGGCTAGTGCGTGGTCAATTCCAGGCCCACTTGACTCGGAGTCACACCACAATTTAAATTAACTATTAATTCTTCGAAAAATACCCAAAGTCTTTGACCATTGGCTGTCCAATAATTACGGTCACCAGGCTTGTAAATTTAAATACAATTAATTATTATTCATAACAATAGCTATAATTAAATAGGCAGCAAGTACAACAGGTTAACTGTTATCTAATTCCTAATTTCCCCCCTCTATAACTTATCCCCACCCTCTACACATACACAAGACAGACAAACACAGAGGGGAAAGAGGAGTGCAAAAAAGAATAATACAAAAAGTAAAAGAATAAAAGTCTCTGATGCAGGTGGACATCTTCCAGCACGTAAGAACATAAGAACTAGAAGCAGGAGTAGGCCATCTGGCCCCTCGAGCCTGCTCCACCATTCAATGAGATCTATTGGCTGATCTATTGTGGACTCAGCTCCACTTTCCGGCCCGAACACCATAACCCTTAATCCCTTTATTCTTCAACAAACTATCTAACTTTATCTCAAAAACATTGAATGAAGGAGCCTCTACTGCTTCACTGGGCAAGGAATTCCATAGATTCACAACCCTTTGGGTGAAGAAGTTCCTCCTAAACTCAGTCCTAAATCTACTTCCCCTTATTTTGAGGCTATGCCCCCTAGTTCTGCTTTCACCCGCCAGTGGAAACAACCTGACCGCATCTATCCTATCTATTCCCTTCACAATTTTATATGTTTCTATACGATCCCCCCTCATCCTTCTAAATTCCAACGAGTACAGTCCCAGCCTACTCAACCTCTCCTCGTAATCCAACCCCTTCAGCTCTGGGATTAACCTAGTGAATCTCCTCTGCACACCCTCCAGTGCCAGTACGTCCTTTCTCAAGTAAGGAGACCAAAACTGAACACAATACTCCAGGTGTGGCCTCACTAACACCTTATACAATTGCAGCATAACCTCCCTAATCTTAAACTCCATCCCTCCAGCAATGAAGGACAAAATTCCATTTGCCTTCTTAATCACCTGTTGCACCTGTAAACCAACTTTTTGTGACTCATGCACTAGCACACCCAGGTCTCTCTGCACAGCAGCATGTTTTAATATTTTATCATTTAAATAATAATCCCGTTTGCTGTTATTCGTACCAAAATGGATAACATCACATCTGTCAACATTGGATTCCATCTGCCAGACCCTAGCCCATTCACTTAGCCTATCCAAATTCCTCTGCAGACTTCCAGTATCCTCTGCACTTTTTGCTTTACCACTGATCTTAGTGTCGTCTGAAAACTTGGACACATTGCCCTTGGTCCCCAACTCCAAATCATCTATGTAAATTGTGAACAGTTGTGAGCCCAACACTGATCCCTGAGGGACACCACTAGCTACTGATTGCCAACCAAAGAAACACCCATTAATCCCAACTCTTTGCTTTCTATTAATTAACCAATCCTCTATCCATGCTACTACTTTCCCGTTAATGCCATGCATCTTTATCTTATGCAGCAACCTTTTTTGTGGCACCTTGTCAAAGGCTTTCTGGAAATCCAGATATACCACATCCATTGGCTCCCTGTTATCTACCGCACTAGTAATGTCCTCAAAAAATTCCACTAACTTAGTTTGGCACGACCTGCCCTTTATGAACCCATGCTGCGTCTGCCCAATGGGACAATTTACATCCAGATGCCTCGCTATTTCTTCCTTGATGATAGATTCCAGCATCTTCCCTACTACCGAAGTTAAACTCACTGGCCTATAATTACCCGCTTTCTGCCTACCTCCTTTTTTAAACAGTGGTGTCACGTTTGCTAATTTCCAATCCGCCGGGACCACCCCAGAGTCTAGTGAATTTTGGTAAATTATCACTAGTGCATTTGCAATTTCCCTAGCCATCTCTTTTAGCACTCTGGGATACATTCCATCAGGGTCAGGAAACTTGTCTACCTTTAGCCCCGTTAGCTTGCCCATCACTACCTCCTTGGTGATAACAATCCTCTCAAGGTCCTCACCTGTCATAGCCTCATTTCCATCAGCCACTGGCATGTTATTTGTGTCTTCCACTGTGAAGACCGACCCAAAAAACCTGATTCAGTTCCTCAGCCATTTCCTCATCTCCCATTATTAAATCTCCCTTCTCATCCTCTAAAGGACCAATATTTACCTTCGCCACTCTTTTTTGTTTTATATATTTGTAGAAACATCTTTTAGTCGAGCAGAATACAATCTTTTGCCAATACACTGGCCACCAGCCAACCAATGAAACTAAATCCCTCCAATCTCTCGGGTGCCAGAAAGTCTGCGTTTTCCCCGTCAAAAACTAAATCTTCAATAGCACAGTGTACTATTTTGCAACTTGAGTTCCTCACTTCCTCTGCTCAACTTAAAGGTCTATGTTCATTAAATATCCATGGATCAAAAATGATAATGACAAAGTCAAAGAAATGGGAAATTAGGGAATCCATAGGATGGGTCCTTACACTAACTGTTACATACTTTGTCGTGGGTGAAACAAGCATGGCAATGGACACCAGAATGCAAAAAAGCATATCAGGCAGCTAAAGACGCACTGAAGAAGTCAGAAGTGTTGGTCCATTTAAACCCAAAGTTACCATTACAACTTGCCTGTGATACTCCACCATACGGTGTTGGAGTGTTGCTGTCACATATACTATCTTCAGGGGAAGAAAGATCAAAACTTTCGCATCACGTCCCGTAAATAGTGCTGAATCAAACTACGCTCAGTTGGGGAAGGGGGCACTGAGTATTATTTTTGGTGTGAGAAAATTTCACCAATATTTATATGGCCATCACTTCACGTTCATGGCAGATCACAAGCCCTCGACAGCTATATTTGAGCCACATAAAGGTTATCCTTCCTTAGTGATTCGAATGAATGTTTTTAATTTTAGCTGCACGTTCCTACGATATCAAATACCACCATGAGAGAGGCTGATGCATTGTCACGTTTGCCTTTGCCTGCTGGTCAGATAGCACCCGGTAATGAAAATATCTGCTATTGTGCACAGCTAGAACACATTCCAGTGACTGCAGCTCAGGTCCAATGTCAAACCAGAAATGATCCTGTGATGGGGAAGATACTGGAAATGGTCTTAAAGGGGAGGATAGTGGGAACTCATCCTGAATTAAAGCCACACATTTCCAGGGAACTTGAGTTGAGAGTACAAGGCGGATGCCTGTTAGAGGGGATGAGAGTAATAATTCCTCCAAATTCGTGACAAAGAGTATTGGAACCAGTATGCGAAGGACACCCAGGTATAGTTTGAATGAAGGAACTCTCACAGATTTACTTTTGGTGGCCAGGAATTGATGCCCAGTTAGAGGAAAAAAGCAAAACTGCGCCAGTCATGTGTGTGGGTAAGGAATGCACCACCATTGCCCCGTTACATCTATGAGAGTGGTCTGAAATGACATGGCAACGTCTACACATTGACTTTGCTGGTCCATACGAGGGGCCCATGTTCATGGTCATAGTAGACGCACATTCCAAGTGGCCCAAGGTGATCCTGATGGAAGTCAACAACCGCGGAACAAACCATCAAAAAACTAGATGAGATTTCGACCAGACTTGGGAAATCGGAAGAAATCATGAGTGACGACGGTCCACATGTCACGGCTCAGGTGTTCGAGGAATACGGAAAGATGAGTGGTGTCCAATTTTTAAAACCAATACCTTTCCACCCATACATGAATGATTTAGCCGAAAGATTTGTTCAGCCCTTGAAGCATGTACTGAAAGCTTCCAACGACCAAGGGTCATTACATCGCCATTTAAACAGCTTCTTGGCGACACCACACATGCGATTACCCAGTTCTCCAGCTTTACTGCTGATGAAGCTGAGAAGTGCATTTGCTCTACTCTTGCCGCTGGAGACGTCCGAGATAGTAGAACACAATCAGTAGTCACAGATCATAAGAGAAAGTAATTTGAGGAGACGCTTGTTTAAACAAGGAGTAGGCACTCAACTATACCACTAAGGAGAAGTGGGTTCCTGCAACAATATTGGCTCAAACTGGACCAATCTCCGCTACAGTGCAAACTGAAGATGAGTGTGTGCAGAGACGACATGCAGATCAGTTGTTAACTACACTTATCGATGTGCCAGCGTAGTGTACGTCAGAACTATGTTAAGAGGAAACACCATCCATAGATCGGGTGGCTGCTACTTCTGGGAAATCCACTGAAGCAGAGATTGCTGAAGAACCCTCTGCTGCTACTAATCTTCCTTCTGCATATCCAGGCTAGAGACAACCAAGAAGAACCTGAGAGTACCTTGAAGGTCAAGAACAACCAAATCTCTGAAGTGTGCAGGCAACCAGTGCAGAATCAATGCCCACCATTTGTATAATAAGTTAATGCCTGGCTTTGTATATAGGTTTTAATGACTATGTAAAAAATACTATAGTCATTTATTTGCTGTGTTGGATCTTAGAAGAAAAGAGGGAGGGAAGTTATATCTGTGGGTTATTATTGTTGTGCATGGTCACTTTCAGAGTTTAGTCACCTGGCAGCACATGAGATCATCAGCTACTTCGCAAGCTTTGCATTAGTCTAGACCAAGCCTTTGTACAGTTCATAACCACCTAATAAACCTTTGTTGATTATTGTGTTCAACCCACGTGCTTCAGCATTTCCATTCTTTATCCGGCAAGTATAATACACAATGGAAAAAAAAAAATGAAATGAAATGAAAATCGCCTATTGTCACAAATAGGCTTCAAACGAAGTTACTGTGAAAAGCCCCTAGTCACCACATTCCAGCACCTATTCGGGGAGGCTGTCATGGGAATTGAACCGTGCTGCTGGCCTGCCTTGGTCTGCTTTCAAAGCCAGCGATTTAGCCCTGTGCTAAACAGCCCCTTGGAGAATTGAATACAAAAATAGGGAGGTTATGCTTCAGCTGTACAGGGCACGAGTGAGACCATATCTGGAGTACCGTGTACAGAATTAGTCTCCTCATTTGAGGAAAGAAGTGTCAGCATTAGAAATGGTTCAGAGAGGGTTTGCGGGACTGGTATCAGGAACGGGCGAGTTGTCTTATGAGGAAAGCTTGGAGAGGTTAGGCTTGTGTCCACGAGAGTTTAGAAGAGCGAGAGGCGACTTGATTGAAACCTTTAAGATCCTGAGGGGTATCGGCAGGGTGGACATGGAGAGGATGTTTCCTCTTGTGAGAGAATCTAGAACTAGGTGGGTCACCGTTTAAAAAATAAGGGGTCGTTTATTTAAGTCGGAGATGAGGGCAGAAAGTCTTTGAATATTTTTTTGACAGAGCTATATAGATTCTTCATAATCAAGGGGGTGAAAGGTTATTGGGGGTAAGTGGGTGGTTACAATGAGATCAGCTATGATCTTGTTGAATGCACGTCAGCCCGATGGGCCGAGTGGCCTACTCCTGCTCCTAATTCGTCTGTTTGGATATATGTAGATGCCACAGGTAAAGGGTAAGGTGGGCGTCGTCAACTTTGGGCAGGTATTCAGAAACTAAAAATCACAAGGTGGACAAGAAGAAATCGCCTCGCCACGCTGCCCTAGAAAGTGGCGCGAGCATCTCATTTGCGAATCCTAAGGCAGAACGCGATTGACCGATTAATCTAGTCCTGATATGAAATCATTGAAGCATCAGACAAACTGCATTCTCTTTTGGTCCAGTCTCCCCACTTCTGTAATGAGTCAGCATTTAGCACAGTGGGCTAAATCGCTGGCTTTTAAAAGCAGACCCAGGCAGGCACGGTTCAATTTCTGTATCAGCCTCCCAAACAGGTGCCGGAATGTGGCAACTAGGGGCTTTTCACAGTAACTTCATTTGAAGCCTACTTGTGACAATAAGTGATTTTCATTTCATTTGTCTTGTTTACTGATATTGGATATTTACTTAATTCTTTTCGGGTTGAAGTACAATCGATGGACAAGTGCCTGAATCTGGCCAAATGAAGTGCAGCAATAATGCCAGCAAGCGAAGCTTTTGCAGAGGATCACTTTGGTTTAAGCAATGTCGATGATCGGACGACTCCTGATTCTCTGGACAAGTATTGACATTGGGTGGGGAGAGAGGGGGTGGGGCTGCAATTTTCTGGAGGTCACCTCAATTTTCATTATTTTTTGGCAGGTTTTCAGCAGGGTTTTTGCCAGCGACGGGGGTTTCAATCGAAGGAAGATGACAAAATCTCTGCTTCTGAAGACTCTTGAACCCGCAACCGGGGCAGGGGAAAGTCTCCAGCCTCTGGTCCGTTGGGGACAAATTACTACTTGGGGAACACCGACCATTCATTCTACAATCAGCGACACTCCTTGAGATGTAACTTTTAATTGTTTAATATGTTATCAAGTTTCTAGTTACAGACCATAACTCTACCAACCAGCTTATAAGTTTTGCCCACCCCTTTTCTGTGTGGACATTTCAAATATTCAGCCGAATTAGGCCAGACGATTGCCTATTTCTAGCCCCATGACAATGACCTGATGGGAATATTCCCCCTGTAAACTAAAAATGCAAATAACAATTATTGAGGCCATGTCACATATGGGGCTGAATTCTCCGTCTGGGAGACCATGGGCTGGATTCTCCAATTTTGAGGCTATGTCCGGAGAAAGTGTCTAGTTTTACAACAAAAAGGTCGGCACCGCCCCCGCACCGATGCTCCGCCCGGTGGGGGGCTAATAATGTGATGGTTTGTGGATGGGGTTGGGCAGGGTCCCCATGACATATGAGCGACACCCTCAGTGAGAAGTGGCAGGGCATGGGGCCGAAGGCGTGAGCCCGCCTTGTATGACAGCATCCCCAGTGAGTGATACCTAACTGTTCGCCATCGCCCTCAACACCCCCTCCCCCTCCCCCCCGCCCATCTTCCATTGGGCAGGAGATACAGAAGTCTGAGAACACGCACGAACAGACTCAAATACAGTTTCTTTCCCGCTGATACCAGACTCCTAAATGACCCTCTTATGGACTGACCTCATTAACACTACACCCTGTATGCTTCACCCGATGCCGGTGCTTATGTAGATACATTGTGTACCTTGTGTTGCCCTATTTTGTATTTTCTTCTATTTCCTTTTCATTTCGTGTACTTAATGATCTGCAGAGCTGCTCGCAGAAAAATACTTTTCACTGCACCTCGATACACGTGACAATAAACAAATCCAATCCAAAATCCAATCCAAAGGATACGTGGCCTGTCAGAAGGAATGGCCAGAAGATTTGCAGAGATCCCCGGGCAGACGGTGGAATGTTATCCTAAAGGTACGAGTCAGACTTTGTCAAATGATGAAGAGCATCAAAGTTCATCTCACAGCGAGTCGTCATCATCCTCTGTCCCGTGGATAAAACCATTGATACTGCCAACCCAGTCCAACACCCAGTGGCGATCCTGGTCAGATCCTCAGAGTGGGGGGGGGGGGGGGGAGAGTTGTGGCAATGGGAAGGAATGGAAGGGTAGGGGGAAGGTGGGGTGAAGGAGTGAGGACAGGATAAGTGGAGTGAAGGACTGAGTGGGACTGAAGGGGCTCACCTACTCCCACTCTCACCCTCCCCCACTCTTAATCCCACCCACTCTCACCCACTCACCCTCTTCCCGGGCTCCTCCAGCCTCCGCCCTTCTCTGGACCCACGGTCGAACTCTCCGCGGGATCTCTGCAGGGTTCCCCAGGGTCCAGAGTGGCCCAGTTTGTGAACCCCTGGGTTAAATTGCATCGCACTCAAAATTAAAAAGGATAATCATATGGGCCGCTAATTGTGATACTTTATTCTGGTAATGTATGTGTAGCCAGTATGTTCTGGCCCTGCTGTGGTAGCACCCGCAGCATGGGGTGCAGCAAAACGGACAAATGACCATTGGCCTTCAGCTGGACTGGAAGATCCCGGCGGAAGCGCAGGTCCGGAAAATCCTGGCCCATGTTACTGTGTAATAATTGTGCCAGTAGGAATAAGAAGCATTTCTTATTTTTTGCCTACTCTCCGATAATACTTGAAATGAACCAGTCACCAAACTGGGTTTAATCCAGCCTTTGTGAGTCAGTACACCAATTTAGCATTAAAAGGCTATGAATTATTAATAAATTGTAATGGATCCTTGCAGGCAATGTTTGCCTGGTAGCCGATGTTGCATGAATGGCTCCCATTTATAAAGTTGGCGCTAAGGTCTTGAAGAGAGTTGGCAGAGATCTTAGATGGAGCAGAGCGAGGAGATATTGTCAGGAGAAACTCAACTGGTTCAGTTCACACAATAACATCAGTCTCACGTAGCTGGCGAGGTTGGAGCAGGAGTAGAAAGAGGATCAGTGGAAGAGAACAGTCATAAACGAGCAATCACCATGTCTTATTGTACCACAAGAATTAATTATCCTCATCATAGAGTTGTGTGTGAAAAGACTGTGGCTCATCAAGGAAGTAGCGAATGAATCATGACCTGCAAGCAAGGAACTATATTAATGCGACACTGCTAACTGCTGTAAACGTGATCATAGAATCATAAAATTTACCATGCAGAAGGCCATTCGGCCAATCGAGTCTGCACCGGCCCTTGTAAAGAGCACCCTACTTAAGCCCACACCTCCACCCTATTAGGGGCCAGTTTAGCTCAGTGGGCTAAACAGCTGGCTTGTAATGCAGAACAATGACAGCAGCACAGGTTCAATTCCCATACCAGCCTCCCGAACAGGTGCCGGAATATGGCGACTAGGGGCTTTTCACAGTAACTTCATTGAAGCCTTCTTGTAACAATAAGTAATTATTATTACTATTATTATCATCCCTGTAACCCAACCCAACCATTATGGACCTAAGGGCAATTTAGCATGGCCAATCCACCTAACCTGCACATCTTTGGACAGTGGGGGGAAACCGGAGCACCCGGAGGAAACCCACGCAGACGCAGGGTGAATGTGCAAACGCCACACAGACAGTGACCCAGAAGGGAATTGAACCTGGGACCCTGGAGCTGTGAAGCAACATAGCTAACCACTGTGCTACCATGCCACCCGCGATGGACCTGTTGCTAGTTTTACCTCAGGACCCATTCCAGGCAGTGGAAAAAGGCTTGAGATGGACCAGCCCTTCTGCACCACTCAGGTTAAAGGTGCCCTGTTTTCCCATGCTGGTGAATACAAACTAATCCAACAGCAGAAGAGGATTTAAATGTTCTCCGAGAATGCCACATTGTCAGAATATCGAATGCCACAATTGTACTTAGTGTATTCAAGTATCTGTGCAACATCCCACAACGTTTGTCATCAAAACGAAGGTCACCACAAATGTTTTCCACTCCGTTAGATAAATCTTCCCATAAGAGAGGGTTGCATTTCTACGGTGCCTTTCATAACCTCATGATATCCACAAACACTTTGCTACCGATGAAATATTTTTGAAGTCTAATTGAGTGGTGAGGTGTTGGGAATGGAGCTGGGTGTCACCAAAAAGATAAACCTGGAGAGTGCAGTGAAAAATGAAACCAAGAACCCAAAGCTGCATTGTCAGTGGTCCTGTCTTTTGGATGAGCAATTAAACCAAAGCCTGCCATCCAAAGTGGATGTAAATGACACCATTACACTATATTGAAGTAGATCAGGAAACCTATCCCTGGTGTCCTGGTCAATATCAACCAGCACCCAAAATGTATTATCTGGCCATGTATTTCAATGCTGTGACCTTGCTTTGGGTAAATTGGCTGCCATGTCTGTGAAGTTACCATGGCAAATTGAAATAGCCATTTGATAGCACAGAACTTGTGTGTTTCTGAAAAATGAGGTATTTTTTGTCAAAGATTTACACCATGTGATCATCTGGACAATTCGCAAGAATACCAAATGTAACGAGAGCAACAATTTATACCATATGAGAAGAGAGCACTGATTGGTTGGCAAGCAGACTCTTATTGGTCAAGGTGTTGCCATGGGGAATGCGGCAGTTGATGGTGACTGAGAGTCAACTGCAAAGCATTGTTTGAAATATAAATGTGATTGGAAAATTGACCAATCAGAGTCAAGATGCCTGATTTAAATTTCAAACAATGCTTGTCAGTTAACTGTCAGTCACCATCAACTGGTGTATTCCCCATGCCAATGCCTCTGCAAATCAGAGTCCACTTGCCAGTCAATCTGTAGTCTCTGGTAGTATAAATTGTTGTTCCCTTTACATTCTGTATTCTTGAGGAATGTCCTGATGAAATTCTTCAACAAAAGATGGCTCCTTTTTCAGCAAAAATAAATAGATTTGAAAAGAATGTCACTGGCTGCAAATTAATTTTGGATATCCTTACTTTCAGTTGTTCCTTTTTCTGGAGCAGTCAGCATGAGTCCAGCATTTCCTTCTTCTCCCGCCCTCCATCGTCATCTCTGGAGTTCTCTGAAGATCCATCTTTTGTTCAGCTGCTCGTCCTCATCTATGCATTGCCCTTGAACAGGGGGTAAACATCTGCATTATCCAAAATCCCGCTACCCCTTCTTACCAATTCCCTTCCCCCAAGCCATCTTTTTGTTGTAAATCTGTCTGTCTGGCAGTAAGTCATGGATGGGCAAGACTGTCCGTCAGGTAAACATCATAAAAAAACAAAGCCCTTGCTTTGTGCTGATGGAAAAATGGCTGTACCCTTGCTGTTCATTTCAACACCTCAGTGACTGCTTGAGTAGGTGGAAACAAGCTGTTTATAACCTTGCTACTCTGTGTTTTCCACAGCAGAGGTTCAAACATCATGGGCTGGATTTTACGAGGCACCGTGGCCCCATTTCCCTCACCCCCACGAGCAGAAAATTTAATGGGGAGATCACCCAGAGGGAAAAGTATCTGCCCCACTGTCATCTAATGGTCAATTGGCCATTACTGGGTTGGAGGTGGAATTTGCACTCCACAGAGACAGGAGGTTCAGCATGGGAGAACTGGCAGCCTATCAGTTAGTTGACAGCTCTGTCGTTCCTGCAGTGCTGGGTGGAATTGGCGGCCGATGTTGAGACTACACGCAACCCCCAAAAGAGATCATCACTAGAACCAGACAAGGAGGAGGAATTTCCCAGTGTCGGTGGGACTGGCAGATGATGGTGAGGGGGGGTATGGACCAGGTTTGAGGAGTTTGGGTGGGTGGCAAAGGGGGTGAGGGGGGGGTGGTAGGATCACTTTGGAGGGCATGTCTCTAATGGACACAGGAGACCTACAAATGACATTTCACCACCTCAGTCAATTCAGCTAAAGCTGCCAGGCTTCCAACATGTTATGGACCTCCCTCCAGCTGGGTAAAGTAGTGGTGGGGGCAGCATGAAGCCCTTTGAAAGTGGAAGGACATATTGAGAGACTAGTTAGCCAACCAAATGAAATCTTGGGCTTCATAAATAGAAGCATTGAGTAAAAAGTAAGGATGTTATGCTGAATCTTTCTAATGCTCTTGTTGAGCTACAACAAGAGGATTGCATTCGGAAGAATGTGAGGGTCTTCGAGAAAGTGTAGAGGTGATTTAGCAGAACGGCTTCGAGGAGGAGGCAATTGGCCAGAAGGTTAGGTTGAAGAAGTTAATATTTGTCTCCTTGGAGCAAAGGATGTTGAGGAGTGTTTTTAGAGATATGTCCATGATTATGCAAGGTTTAGATAGGGTAGGCAAAAAAAGCTATCCCATCAGCAGATATTTAAATACAATGGTACATAGATTTAGTTTTTAAGAAAGAGTTGCAGGGGGATGTAAGGAATAACATTTTTATGCAATGCGTGGTAGTGACCTGAAACTAACTGTCCATGAAGCTGGTGGAAGGGGAGACAATGAATGATTTGCAAAGGAAATTGGATGAGCTCTTGAGGGAATGTAACTTGCAGGACTAGGGGGATAGAGAGGAGAAATGGGACCGACTGGATTGTTCTACAGGGAGCCAGGACAGACTCGGTGGGCCAAATGGCCTCTTTGTGCACCATAATGCTCCATGACTCTAGGACAGAGTTGTTTTCTTTGGAACACAGAAGGCTGAGGGTACACCCAACTGAAATAAATGAGGGGTCTAGATCGAGTGGCGAGGAAGGCTCAATTCTCCATTGTTGAGGGGGCGCTAACCAGGGGTTAGACTTGGAATGAGCAGTAGGAGGTTTAAGGGGGATTTGAGGAAAATAATTTCACTCAGAGAGTCAATGGGAACATAGAGCCCAATGCCTTAAAATGTGGTAGATGCAGAAACATTGTTTAAAATGTACTTGGATATGCACTCGAACCGCCATAATCTTGCGGATACAGATCAAGAACTGAAAAATAGGATGTTGCTGGATGGCCAATTGCCAGCCAATATGGACAAGAGGAATTGAATAGCCTCCCTCTGTGCTGTATATTTCTATGATTCTCTGACTCATTCCGTCCACCCTCACTCATTACTTGTTCTCCTGTTCACTGCATTTGAAATCCATTTCCTCATCGACTGATCTCTCTTCTGACAATCGGGTGAGAATATCCCCAATTTTGTTACGCTCCCAGATAAGGAGAAATGAGCTGCCTCCCCCTTATTTTTTCAGCCTCCTAAGTTGGTCACAACAGATATTTGTTTAAATTTCTGTTCCTGCGGACACTTTTTCCCGAATCCAAATGTATTTACTTTATATCAGGAGCCAATTCAACTGGGCTTTCTGGAGTCAAAGAAAGAGTAAATTTATTAATGACTAAACCCCAAAGAAAATAACAGAGATGTAACCCTCGTACGCATGCACGCACACACGGAGGCAGAAATGAGAAGTTAGGTGTCCAAAATAAATGTAAAAAAATATATCCAAATCAGTCCTTTGTTTTCCCGTTGAGATGTAGGTGGTGATATGTTGTGGCCATTAAGTTGGATGATTTTGAGCGAGCTGACGTTGTCAAATTTTCAGGCTGTTGGAGACACATGTCGGCTTGTCCCAGAGGGAGACATGACCTGGCTTTCTCTGCTGGGTTAACTGAAGAGGCCGTCCTGTTTCTTTTTGCTTGTGCATGCTGGGCAACTTGCCTCCAGCAAGGGAGAGAGAGAGAGAGATCATTCTTACTTCGTTGTTCTTCTGCTTTCTGTCACTGACTCGCCTCTAGCCGGTGTTTGTTAACCCATTTGTGTCTTCCCGGGAGAGGAAATACTCATATCTTGCATAGATTTCTCAACCTTCTACACATTCTGAGAGAAAAATCAAGAGGGAATGGGTGTTTTTGGATGTCCGATCAGTTATCCTCTCAGACCCAGGAGATTAGTCCAACCTTTTGCATTTTCCATAACTTTCTTTCTGTTTGAATTATACCTTGTCACCGTTTCAGGTATGAAATTCCTTGTCCTCCCAGGAATGTCTGTCCATATAACCCGCAAAGAGCTTTTCCAGACAGTGGTCACTTTGCAGCATTAGCCAACTTTTGGTTCGTGTCTTTTGCTTCTTTATTTAAAAAACACAGCTGTTCCTTAAATAATTCAATATGTCCATAGATAGTTGTCAAAGCTGCAGCACAATTTCAAGACACTCTGAGATCTTGTCCCTCCTTGCCTCTGGCATGCTGTCCCGCCTTCTTGACTGTGTCTTATGTGGAGGATATTGGAATATTTATTTCTGCATTAGTGTGATGAATGCTGGCAGTTTCGCTACACCTTTACAAGAGCTCAACAAGCACACACTTGAACCAATCCGTGATGATCGACGGTAAGCCCCAGACTAAACTGTCTGAAAGACAATCATGTGCGGAATGTTACATAACTGTGGAAAAGACATGCACACGTCTGTGTGAAACAGCAGCAACAATCAGCCACAGCAGATGAAGAGAGGCTATGAGCGTAGTGTTCGATTATCCTGCGCTTGATTATATGAATTTGCGTCATATTGATGGCCCACTGTGCTCGATTGGTTAAGTCTGGTTGTGCACTCTGAGAAATGTAAGCAAACTGGAGCTGTTACTGAAGGAGAGGAATTATAAGCATTGAGCTGACAGTTTAAAGCTATGTATAGAATGCATAGAAACTGGTTTGTCATCTCTGTGTAGCTTCTTGGTGAAATACACAACGAGATGCAAGATTAAAAACCAAACAGCCTTGGCAAGAAACAATACTTTATAGAATCTGAGTTTGGCTTTTATTTAAGATTGAACATCCTTTAATTTTGCAACAAATCTTTCATAATTACTGGTGCTTTTTTGGCTAACCCTCTCGACCAACGGGTCCGACTTGTGCGCCCGCACATGTTTTCGGAGCAGAATGGGTCCTGGGACCGCCAGCCAGGTTGGCAGCGACGTTCCAGAGGAGGACTTCCTGGGGAAGACAAGGAGGCGCTCATGAGGCGTTTGGTTAGTGCTAGTACACAGTAGCGACCGGATGGAGTGGAGAGCGTCCGGGAGGACCTCCTGCCACCGTGAAACTGGGAGGTCCCTGGACCGTAGGGCCAGTAGGACGGTCTTCCAGACCGTGCCGTTCTCCCTCTCTACTTGCCCGTTCCCCCGGGGGTTGTAGCTGGTCGTCCTGCTCGAGGCTATACCGTTGCTGAGCAGGAACTTGCGCAGCTCGTCACTCATAATGGAGGACCCCCTGTCGCTGTGGACGTATGCGGGGCAACCGAACAGTGCGAATATGGTGTTAAGGGCTTTAATGACTGTGGCCGCTGTCATGTCAGGGCAGGGGATGGCGAAGGGGAAACGGGAGTACTCGTCCACCACGTTCAGGAAGTATATGTTGCGGTCGGTGGAAGGGAGGGGCCCTTTGAAATCCAGACTAAGGCGTTCAAAGGGACGGGAAGCCTTGATCAGGTGTGCACCATCCGGCCTGAAAAAGTGCGGTTTGCACTGCGCAGATGTGGCAGTTCCTTGTGACTGTACGGACCTCCTCCACAGAGTAGGGGAGGTTGCGGGACTTTATAAAGTGGTAGAACCGAGTGACCCCCGGGTGGCAGAGGTCCTCGTGGAGGGTTTGGAGGCGGTTAATTTGTGCGTTGGCACATGTGCCGCGGGATAGGGCGTCGGACGGCTCGTTCAGCTTTCCGGGACGGTACATGATCTCATAGTTGAAGGTGGAGAGCTCGATCCTCCACCTTAAGATCTTGTCGTTCTTAATTTTGCCCCGCTGTGCATTATCGAACATGAAGGCTACCGACCGTTGGTCCGTGAGGAGAGTGAATCTCCTGCCGGCCAGGTAATGCCTCCAATGTCGCACAGCTTCCACTATGGCTTGGGCTTCCTTTTCCACTGAGGAGTGGCGGATTTCTGAAGCGTGGAGGGTTCGGGAGAAAAAGGCCACGGGCCTGCCCACTTGGTTAAGGGTGGCCGCTAGAGCTACATCGGAGGCGTCGCTCTCGACCTGGAAGGGGAGGGACTCGTCGATGGCGCGCATCGTGGCCTTTGCGATATCCGCTTTGATGCGGCTGAAGGCCTGGCAAGCCTCGGTCGACAGAGGGAAGGTCGTGGTCTGTATTAGGAGGCGGGCCTTGTCTGCGTACTGGGGGACCCACTGGGCGTAATATGAAAAAAAACCCAGGCAGCGTTTGAGGGCTTTTGAGCAGTGCGGGCGGGGAAATTCCATGAGGGGGCGCATGCGTTCGGGGTCGGGGCCTATTATCCCATTGCGCACTACATATCCCAAGATGGCTAGCCGGTTTGTGTTAAACACGCACTTGTCCTCGTTGTATGTGAGGTTCAAGGCTTTAGCGGTCTGGAGGAATTTTTGGAGGTTGGCGTCGTGGTCCTGCTGATCGTGGCCGCAGATGGTTACGTTGTCGAGGTACGGGAACGTGGCCTGCAACCCGTGTTGATCAACCATTCGGTCCATCTCTCGTTGGAAGACCGATTCCCCGTTTGTGACGCCAAATGGGACCCTTAGGAAGTGGTATAATCGCCCATCTGCCTCGAAGGCTGTGTACTTGCGGTCACTTGGGCAGATGGGGAGCTGATGGTAGGCGGACTTGAGGTCCACGGTGGAGAAGACCTTATATTGGGCAATCCGACTGACCATGTCGGATATGCGGGGGAGAGGGTACGCATCTAGTTGTGTGTACCTGTTGATGGTCGGGCTATAATCTATGACCATCCTTTGCTTCTCCCCTGTCTTTACTACTACCACCTGTGCTCTCCAGGGACTGTTGCTGGCCTGGATTATGCCTTCCTTCAGTAGCCGCTGGACTTCGGACCGAATGAATGTCCGGTCCTGGGCGCTGTACCGTCTGCTCCTAGTGGCGACGGGTTTGCAATCCGGGGTGAGGTTTGCAAACAAGGATGGGGGCTCAACCTTGAGGGCTGCGAGGCCGCAGATAGTGAGTGGGGGTATTGGGCCGCCAAATTGAAAAGTTAGGCTCTGCAGGTTGCACTGGAAATCTAATCCCAGTAATGTGGGCACGCAGAGTTGGGGAAGGACGTAGAGCCTGTAGTTTTTAAACTCCCTCCCTTGCACCATTAGGGTCACTATGCAGAAGCCTTTAATCTGTACGGAGTGGGATCCTGCAGCTAGGGAAATCTTTTGCGCACTGGGACGGATGGTCAAAAAACAGCGTCTTACCGTGTCGGGGTGGATGAAGCTTTCCGTGCTCCCGGAGTCGACCAGGCATGGTGTCTCGTGCCCGTTTATCAGCACCGTTGTTGTCGTCGTCTGGAGCGTCCGGGGCCGTGCTTGGTCCAGCGTCATTGAGGCCAGACGTGATCGTAGTGCTTGAGCGTCTTCCTCGAACCCCGTGGAGCCGTCGACACTGGGGTCCGTTGTTGCCGTCCAAGATGGCGGCGGGGGTGAACAAAATGGCCGACCCCATGCATCGCACATGGCTGGGGGGTCACAAGATGGCGGCGGGGGTGGACAAAATGGCCGTCCCCATGCGTCGCACAGGTCTGGGGGATCCCAAGATGGCGGCGCCCCTCCTCCCCTCGTGGTGGCCGGGACCCAAAATGGCGGCGCCTGCGGGTCGCACATGGGGCGCTGGGGGGGTTGGGGAGCGTCAGAAACGCGCAGATCGCCTTGTTCTCCGGGGACAGCGGTAGTCGGGACCCAAACTGGTTGCGCCTGCGGGTCGTACATGGAGCACTGGACAGCGGTGGCCGGGACCCAAACTGGTTGCGCCTGCGGGTCGTACATGGGGCACTGGACAGCGGTGGCCGGGACCCAAACTGGTTGCGCCTGCGGGTCGTACATGGGGCGCTGGGGGGGGGGTTGGGGAGCGTTAGAAGCGCGCAGGAATCCTTGTTCGCCGGGGACAGCGGCGACCTCCCGGGACCGGCACACAGCCGCGAAATGGCCCTTTTTCCCGCAGCTCTTACAAATCGCTGCGCGGGCCGGGCAGCGCTGCCGGGGGTGTTTCGCCTGGCCGCAGAAATAGCAGCGGGCTCCCCCGGGACGACTTGACGTCTGAACCGCGCAAGCCTGTGGGGTGGGGGGGAGGTGGGGGGTTGTCGCGACGGGGGTCCACGGAGCCCAAGGGGCTGCCGCGCGGTCAGGGCCGTAGGCGCGGGCGTTTCGCGTGGCCACATCTAGTGAGGCTGCAAGGGCCCGTGCCTCTGAGAGTCCTAGCGACTCTTTTTCTAAAAGTCTTTGGCGAATTTGGGAAGAGTTCATACCAGCCACAAAAGCATCACGCATCAACATGTCCGTGTGTTCCATCGCGTTTACCGGCGGGCAGCTGCAGGCCGTCCCAAAATTAGTAGCGCGGCGTAGAAATCATCTATCGATTCTCCGGGACTTTGCCGTCTCGTTGCGAGTTGGTAGCGTGCGTAGATCTGGTTCACTGGGCGAACATAGATGCTTTTTAGTGCTGCGAACGCCGTCTGGTAATCCTCTGCGTCTTCGATGAGGGAGAAAATTTCCGGGCTTACCCTCGAGTGCAGGACCTGTAGTTTCTGGTCTTCTGTGACCCGGCCGGGGGCCGTTCTGAGGTAGGCCTCAAAACAAGTCTGCCAGTGTTTGAACACTGCTGCTGAGTTCACTGCGTTGGGGCTGATCCTCAGGCATTCCGGGATGATCCTGAGCTCCATAGTTCTTTTAAGCACGCTTAATAAATTGTAGCGCACAAAGACTCACGAGAGACGAATAGAGATGAAGTCGATGAGGCTTTATTAAGCGTGACTTGTTCCCCGCAGTTCAGTAGCAGACTGGCCTGCGGGGGAGAACTCCTGGTTCTTATACTCCGCCTTCAGGGCGGAGCTAGAGGTCAACAGCCAACCAGGACCTGGGATCTGTCAGCCAATGACATCACGGCTTCACAGTCCCACATGACCCCTAATGCATACTACCACACACTGTATTAGGGGATGTAAGGTAGGACCTGCACTACAGGTTCGCCAGTAGCCCCTGCCGGCTGGCTCTGCCCACTAAGATCTGTATAAATATGCATGACCTCCAGTGCCCTGCCATTTCACCAGCTGCAGCAGGAGGCCACTCATCTGACTGCAATAAAGCCACAGTTGTACCCAATCTGCGTCTTTGTACAATTGATTGTGCATCAATTTATTGCAGTCAGATTTTTCCACAGAATGGATATCAGAATCAAACCAGATCGCCTGCAGCTGGATCCGCACTCGCCCGACGATAGAAAAGACTTTACTCACTGGCTAGCATGTTTTGAGGCCTACATCAACGCTGTGGACCCCGCACCAACGGAGAGTCAGAAGATGAACGTCCTGTACTCCAGATTGAGCTCCAGTGTGTTCCCATTGATCCAAGACACCTCGAATTATGCGAAAGCAATGGCACTCCTTAAAGAACACGAGGCTCAGAAGACTAAACACGTTCTTTGCCAGGCATGTACTCGCCACCCGCTCGCAACTACCTGCTGAGTCCATCGAAGACTTCTGGCGGGCCCTAATTCCACTCGTCCGGGACTGTGACTGTCAGGCCGTTATTCATGCGCGATGCTTGTTTGACAGGGATTGCGTCGGAGCCCATCCGAGAATGATTACTGGAAGGGGCCACGCTCGAGCTGGCGGAGACAAAAATCTTGGCGCTCTCCATGATGGTCGCATTCTGTAATGTACAGTCCTACCCCACCCGCCGCGCTGCCCACCCTTCTACCCCTTCCTACCCCTCCTGGACCCCGCCGACGACCTCCTCAGCTGGGGCCCTGCCTTCCCAATACGCCTGTGCCGCACGCCGATCCGCGCACCCCGGGGGTCCCCGCTGCTACTTCTGTGGTCAACAGAAGCACCCCCGCCAACACTGCCCGGCCCGCACTGCCGTTTGTAAATCCTGCAATAAGAAAAGCCACTTTGCGGCTGTGTGCCAGGCCCACGCAGTCGCTGCGATCGCGCCCGCTATCGCCCCCTTCCCCTAAGCCAAATGCACAATGGGAGCCGCCATCGTCTCCTCCCGGGGCCATGTGCGACCAATGGCCGCCACCATCTTGTCCCCCTTCGGCCACGGGCGCACCATGGGCGTCGCCATCTTGTCCCGACCCCGCAATGTGCGCACCATGGGCGCCGCCATCTTGTTCCCCACAGGGTCTTCGGACATCCCGAGATCAGAACCACACACGCTCGCCATCCGAAGCATCTGACGACTACCCGCAGCTCGCTTCGATGACGCTGGACCAATCTCGCCCGCACAACCTGGCCACCGTGTCGACGACGGTGAAAATCAACGGCCACGCGACCTCATGCCTGCTGGACTCTGGGAGCACCGAAAGCTTCGTACACCCAGATACGGTAAGGCGCTGATCCCTCGCGGTCCATCCTGCCAATCAAAGGATCTCCCTAGCCTCCGGATCCCACTCCGTCCTGATCCAAGGCTTCTGTACAGTCACCCTCACTGTCCAGCGCGTAGAATTTAGTATCTTCCGCCTCTATGTCCTTCCTAATCTCTGCGCTGTACTCCTGTTGGGCCTGGACTTCCAGTGCAATCTCCAGAAACTCACCCTCAAATTCGGCGGGCCCCTATCCCCCCCTTACCGTTTGCGGCCTAGCGACCCTCAAGGTCAATCCCCCTTCCCTTTTTGCCAATCTAACTGCGGATTGCAAGCCCGTTGCCACGAGGAGCAGACGGTACAGCACCCAGGACAAGACCTTCATCAGGTCCGAAGTCCAGCGGCTGCTCAAGGAGGGTATTATCGAGGCCAGCAACAGACCCTGGAGAGCCCAAGTGGTAGTGGTTAAAACTGGGGAGAAACACAGGATGGTCGTGGATTACAGCCAGACCATCAATCGGTACACGCAGCTCGACGCGTACCCCCTCCCACGCATATCTGATATGGTCAATCAGACTGCGCAGTACCGGGTCTTCTCATCAATTGACCTGAAATCCGCCTATCACCAGTTCCCCATCCAGAAGTCGGACCATCCATACACCGCCTTCGATGCGGACGGTCACCTCTATCACTTCCGTAGGGTCCCTTCCGGCGTCACTAAAGGGGTCCCAGTCTTGCAAAGGGAAATGGACCGAATGGTCGACCAGTACGGTTTGCGGGCCACCTTTCCGTACTTAGATAATGTCACCATCTGCGGCCATGACCAGCAGGACCACGATGCCAACCTGGATAAATTCCTCCGCACTGCCACTCTTCTCAACCTGACCTATAACAAAGAGAAGTGTGTGTTCAGCACGACCCGGTTAACCATTCTCGGCTATGTAGTCCAAAACGGACTTCTCGGGCCCGACCCCGACCGCATGCGCCCCCTCATGGAGCTCCCCTCCCCCACCGCCCCAAGGCCCTCAAACGCTGCCTGGGGTAATTTTCTTACTCCACCCAGTGGGTCCCAAACGATGCAGACAAGGCCCGCCCACTCATTCAGTCCACCCAATTCCCTCTCACGGCCGAGGCACAACACGCTTTCGCCCGCATCAGAGCAGACATCGCCAAGGCCGGGATGCGCGCAGTTGACTTTTCAAGTAGAAAGCGACGCTTCAGACGTCGCCCTTGCCGCCTCTCTAAACCAGGCAGGCAGACCCGTGGCATTCTTTTCCCGCACCCTTCATGCCTCTGAAATTCGACACTCATCCGTCGAAAAGGAGGCCCAAGCTGTCGTTGAATCTGTGCGGCATTGGAGGCATTACCTGGCCGGCAGGAGATTCACTCTCCTCACTGACCAACAGTTGGTAGCCTTCATGTTTAACAACACGCAGCGGGGCAAGATCAAAAATGATAAAATCTTGCGGTGGAGAATCGAGCACTCCATCTATAATTATGAGATTTTGTATCGCCCCGGTAAACTCAACGAGCCCCCAGACGCCCTCTCCCGAGGTACATGTGCCAGCGCACAAGTGGACCAACTCCAGGCCCTACACGACAGCCTTTGTCACCCGGGGGTCACTCGATTGTACCATCTGGTCAAAGCTCGCAATCTGTCCTACTCCGTCGAGGAAGTAAGTACAGTCACCAGGGACTGCCAGGTCTGTGCGGAGTGCAAGCCGCACTTCTACCGGCCGGACCGTGCGCGCCTGGTGAAGGCTTCCCGCCCCTTTGAACGCCTCAGCGTGGATTTCAAAGATCCCCTCCCCTCCACCGACCGTAACACGTACATTCTTAGTGTGGTCGATGAGTACTCCAGATTCCCCTTCGCCATCCCATATCCTGATATGACGTCTGCCACCATCATCAAGGCCCTCAGCACCATCTTCGCTCTGTTCGGTTTCCCCGCTTACATTTACAGTGACAGGGGATCCTCATTCATGAGCGATGAGCTGCCTCAGTTCCTGCTCAGCAGGGGTATAGCCTCCAGCAAGACGAGCAGCTACAACCCCCGGGGAAACGGGCAAGTAGAGCGGGAGAACGGGGCGGTTTGGAGGGCCGTCCAGCTGGCCCTACGGTCCAGGAACCTCCCAACCTCTCGCTGGCAGGAGGTCCTCCCTGACGCTCTACACTCCATCCGGTCACTATTGTGCACCGCCACTAAAACCACACGCCACGAATGTGTTTTTAGCTTCCCCAGGAAGTCCACATCCGGGGTGTCGCTCCCGACTTGGTTCGCTGCTCCAGGACCGGTCCTTCTCCGTAGGCACGTCCGACTCCACAAGGCGGACCCCTTGGTGGACAGGGTTCACCTGCTCCACGACAACCCTCAGTATGCCTACGTGGAGTAACCCGACGGCTGCCAAGATACTGTCTCACTCAGGGACCTGGCACCGTCAGGTTCCACCCCAACTCACTCCCCCACCCATGCGCCCCCCCTCCCCCTCCCACTGCGCCGCCAACATTGACCCCACCAGGCCAACCCCCACCCCCCTTTCCACACAAGAGGACTAAGAGGATTTTGGCACGCTCCCCGAGTTCCCCGATAACTGGCCAGCATCAGCACCGCCACCACCGCCATCGGTGCCACCTCCACCACCGCCATCACCGACTTCGCCGCCACCATTACACCGCTCCCAACGAAGCACCAAAGCACCAGACCGGCTGAACCTTTGACGGACTCCGGACCGTCAACATGGACTTTTCTTTTTTTTTCTTCTTAACACAATACATAATTGCACTGTTTGTATATAATTTCACATCACCCCCGCCGGACTCATTTTTAACAGGGGGTGAATGTGGTGAACCACTGTCTTAGGGGATGTAAGGTAGGACCTGCACGACAGGTTCCCCGGTAGCTCCTGCCGGCTGGCTCCGCCCATTGAGATCTGTATAAATATGGAAGACCTCCAGTGCCCTGCCATTTCGCCAGCTGCAGCAGGAGGCCACGCATCTGACTGCAATAAAGCCACAGTTGTACCCAATCTGCGTCTTTGTGCAATTGATTACGCGACAGGGAGACTGCCAGGTAAATAGTGGTGGCCACCCAACAGGTTTCCCGGAGTGACAGGGATCCTCCGGAATTGCTGCCCAATGTCGCAGAGAAGGGCCTCCTGGAGACAATGTCCAGCCCTGTGGCTGGGACGGTATCCCTGTCATGTGCCAACCACCCCAATATCCCCTTCCTTGCCCTGATCACTGCATGCATGGCCCCACCCTCCTGAAAGCATCTCACACACCTTTGAGGGTATCTTGGTTTTGTGGCACCCTATACTCCTGCTGCAGCCTCAGCAGTGAACAGAGCTAATGGCGGTGGCGCCAACGTTGCCGGTCCTGCAAGGCCAGCAGCGCTGAGGTGGTGTTGGGGAGGGTAGGGGTGCGGTCATGTGCCACCATCCTCAATTGGAGACTGGCTCCAGTGGCAGCTTGATAATTGTCTGCCACCACCCAAATGCCATACCTGGGCCCCGCCAGCCACTGGTGCAGGATGGCCCAGTCAGTGGGACTCGACACCCATTGGCAAAATTCAACCCGCTGGTTATATCTGACCACTTCGACATAACGTGTGGTTTCTGGATCCTCCCTGAGAAATTTGTTCAGGATCTACGTGATTCAACCTCTATGTGTTAGTGACCCTGATGTCCCGTCACTCCTGTGTCTTAAAGAAATAAGCTGACTGTGATGTGTGTGTGTGTGTGGGGGGGGAGGGGGGGGGCTGCTCCTTTTCAGGGGAGTCTTCACCTTTTCAGAAGGCCCACCGAAGGACGAGGCTGCTAACAATTTGAGAGAAATGCACCTGCATTTACCCAACTATCGCTGGGCTGCTTGAACACACAGCATTGCATGTTTGCAAGGTATCTGAATCCTTCAGCCGTGGTTTATCGAGTCGGTCTCCAAGCCTGTGGATGCTGATATTGGAATTTAGACCCCACAGCATCAACTATGACAGTGGCAGAGATCCTTCAACTGCATCTTTGTTTGATTCGTTCATAGGATGTGGGTTTCGCTGGCAAGGCCAGCAGAAATTGTCCATCCCTAAATGCCCTTGTCAAGGTGGCGGTGAACCGTCCTTTCGCCATTTGCGTGCTTCATGTTTCTTTCAATGATGTTACCAGCTGCTCAGTGAAGTCAGCAAGGCTGACAACGTTCAGTGTGCCCCAGCAGTTACATTTACTCTGCTCGGTAATAAGTCGTTGGAGAGGTCTCGATCTGTCCTTCGTTTCACATTGGCCGCAATGAGGTCTGAATCACAAAGTGAGTCACTTTGATGCTCTGTCTCTACAGTGGCAGGTCCTGCGAATCCTTCCACACCTATGGGAAGTGACTTACTCTCTGCTGCTTTCTCTCAGTCAATAAAGCCCTTGGGGGGAAGCCTGTCCTGTTCATATACTGATGTTGCTGACTGTTGTGATGAAGTTTGTAACCAAGAGACTGCTCCTCCATTTTCACATCTTCCAATATGGTTATGTCAGTCGTGGCTGGGAAGGTATCACTCAGTCCCCGAAGTCAGTGCGTTCTGGGTTCAAATCCCACTTGAGGGGCTGGATTGTCTTGGCCCAAATCGGGAGGAGCAGCGGAGGACGAGTCAAAAAAATAAATAATGTGCCGGCGCACCTTCGACTCCGCTCCGTCGTCTAACATAAGAACATAATAGAACTAGGAGCAGGACTAGGCCACCTGGCCCTTCGAGCCTGCTCCGCCATTCAATGAGGTCATGGCTGATCTTTTTGTGGACTCAGCTCCACTTTCCCGCCCGAACACCATAACCTTTTATTCCACGAAAAACTATCTATCTTTATCTTGAAAACATTTAATGAAGGAGCCTCAACTGCTTCACTGGGCAGGGAATTCTATAGATTCACAACCCTTTGGGTGAAGATGTTTCTCCTGAGCTCTGTCCTAAATCTACTTCCCCTTATTTTGAGGCTATGCCCCCTAGTTCTACTTTCACCCGCCAGTGGAAACAACCTGCCCACGTCTATCCTATCTATTCCCTTCATAATCTTATATGTTTCTATAAGAACCCCCCGCATCCTTCTAAATTCCAACGAGTACAGTCCCAGTCTACTCAACCTCTCCACGTACTTCAACCCCCTTAAATCTGGGATTAACCTAGTGAATCTCCTCTGCACACCCTCCAGTGCCAGTACGTCCTTTCTCAGGTAAGGAAACCAAAACTGAACACAATACTCCAGGTGTGACCTCACTAACACCTTATACAATTGCAGCCTAACCTCCCTAGTCTTAAACTCCATCCCTTTAGCAATGAAGGACAAAACTTTATTCGCCTTCTTAATCACCTGTTGCACCTGTAAACCAACGTTTTGCGACTCATGCACTAGGCCACCAAGGTCCTTCTGCACAGCAGCATGTTTTAATATTTTATCATTTAAATAATAATCCCGTTTGCTGTTATTCCTACCAAAATGAATAACCTCACATTTGTCAACATTGTATTCCATCTGCCAGACCCTAGCCCATTCACATAAACTATCCAAATCCCTCTGCAGACTTCCAGTATCCTCTGCACTTTTTGCTTTACCACTCATCTTAGTGTCGTCTGCAAACTTGGACACATTGCACTTGGTCCCCAACTCCAAATCATCTGTGTAAATTGTGAATAATTGTGGGCCCAACACTGATCCCTGAGGGACACCACTAGCTACTGATTGCCAACCAGAGAAACACCCATTAATCCCCACTCTTTGCTTTCTATAAATTAACCAATCCTCTATCCATGCTTCAACTTTACCCTTAATGCCATGCATCATTATCTTATGCAGCAAACTTTTGTGTGGCACCTTGTCAAAAGCTTTCTTGAAATCCAGATATACCACATCCATTGGCTCCCCGTTATCTACCGCACTGGTAATGTCCTCAAACAATTCCACTAAATTAGTTAGGCACGTCCTGCCCTTTATGAACCCATGCTGCGTATGTCCAATGGGACAATTTCCATCCAGATGCCTCGCTATTTCTTCATTTATTTAAAAAAATATTTTTATTCTACTCCTTTTTCACATTTTCTCCCGAATTTACACCCACCAACAATAAACAGGAATCAGCAACAAATATGTCAATCCCCATAACAATAGCAACGATCTCATCCTCCCACCAACCCCCAAACATCAGCCCGCATGTTTACATAAACAAATGGCAAAAAGGAATCAGGGATTACCCATAGTCACCCTTAATACACACAGCCCCCCTCCCCCCCAACCCTCCCACCCATCCCCTCCCAACTAATGTTCGATGTTATCCAGCTCTTGAAAGTGCATAATGAATAATGCCCATGACTTGCAGAACCCCTCCGTCCTTCCCCTCAGTTCAAACTTAACCTTCTCAAGAGTCATGAATTCCAACAGGTCCCCCCACCACGCCAGGGCACAGGGTGAAAAGGCTGCCCTCCAACCCAACAGTATCCGCCTTCGGGCGATCAACGAGGTGAAGGCTACGATGTCTGCCTCCGCACCCGTTTCCAACCCTGGCTGGTCCGACACCCCAAATGCACGTGCATTTCACGTGCACCACCTTGGAAATTACCCTAAAAACCTCCTTCCAGCAATCCTCTAGTTTTGGACAGGACCAAAACATATGAACGTGATTAGCCCCCCCCACCCCGCAACGCTCACACACATCTTCTACTCCTTCAAAGAATCGGCTCATCCTCGCCCTCGTGAGGTGCGCTCTATATACCACCTTCTGCTGTATCAGCCCCAACCTCGCACATGAGGTGGAGGCATTCACTCTGCAAAGCACCTCACATCAGACCCCCTCCTCTATAACCTCTCCCAGCTCTTCCTCCCACTTTGCTTTGATCCCTTCCAGTGGTGCCTTATCCTCTTCCAGGATAGCTCCGTTCACCGCTGACACTGCCCTCTTCTCCAGTCCCCTTGTCGTCAGCACCTCCTCCAGCAATGTGGAGGCCAATTCCTCTGGGAAGCTCTGTGTCTCCTGTCTGGCAAAATCTCGAACCTGCATGCATCTAAACATTTCTCCCTGCTCCAGCCCATACTTCGCTTCCAGCTCCCTCAATCCTGCAAACCGACCCCGAAGAAACAAATCTTTTAGCGTCTTAATCCCCTTCTCCCCCCATTTTCGAAAATTTCCATCCCACCTCCCTGGCTCAAATCTGTGGTTCCCCTGAATCGGCATTTCCCTTGACCCTAAACCCAACCCGAAGTGTTGGCGAAACTGCCTCCAGATTTTCAATGAAGCTATTATTACCGGACTTCCTGAGTATTTCCCCGGGGCTATCGGGAGCGGCGCTATTGCTCGTGTTTTCAATCCTGACCCCTTGCACAAACTCTCCTCCATTCTGACCCACTGGGAATCAACCTCTCTGACCCAGCTCCGCACCTTCTCCACATTCGCCGCCCAGTAGTAGTACATCAGGTTCCGAAGACCGAACCCCCTGCCTGCCTTCCCCTCTGTAGCAGCACCTTTCTAACTCTGGCCACCTTCACTCCCCATATGAACGAGGTAATCCTTCCCTCAATCTCCCTGAAAAAAGTCTTTGGCAGGAAAATCGGTAGGCATTGAAAAATAAACAGAAATCGCGGCAACACATTCATTTTAACCGCCTGTACCCGACCCGCCAGTGACAGAGGAAGGCCGTCCCACCTTGCCAGATCGGCTTTCACTCTCCCCACCAAACTAGAGATGTTGTACCTGCGAAGCCTCCCCCAATCCCGGGCAACATGCACCCCCAGATACCTAAAGTGAGACACTGCCCTACGGAATGGCAGCCCCCCCACCCCTGCCCCCACCCCCGGCCGAGACACCGCAAAATACTCACTCTTGTCCAGGTTCAGCTTGTACCCGAGAATGACCCAAATACTCACAGGAGCTCCAATATTCCCCCAATCGACACACTCGGTTCCGACACATACAGCAGCAAGTCGTCGGCATGTAAGGACACCCTATGCTCCCGAACTTCTTAATGCGATGGCCAACGGCTCAATCGTGAGTGCAAACAGCAGGGGGGACATAGGACATCCCTGTCTCGTCCCAAGGTGGAGAGAAAAGTATCTCGAGCTGATGGTATTTGTGCAGACACTCGCCTTCGGCACCTTACATAATAGCTTTACCCAGTTCACAAATCTTGGTCCAATCCCAAACCGCTCCAGAACTGCCATCAAGTACCCCCATTCTACCCGGTCAAACGCCTTCTCGGCGTCCAATGCCACAACCACCTCTGTTTCCTTCCCTTCCGCCGGTGCCATAACGACGTTCAATACCCTTGTAATGTTCGAAAAAAGCTGCCTCCCTCTCACGAACCCCGTCTGATCCTCACCGATCACCTTCGGGAGGCACTCCTCCAGCCTACCCACCAGTACCTTCGCCAATACTTTTGCTTCCACATTCAAGAAGTGATATGGGCCGATACGACCCACACTCCGTCGGATCCTTATCCTTTTTTAGCAACAGGGAAATCGATGCCTGCCCCAAGGCTTGTGGCAACACCCCCTTCCCTATCGCCTCCTCAAACATCCCCACCATCAGGGGTGCCAACCTATCCTTGAATTTTTTCTAATATTCCACCGGAATACCCATCCGGCCCTGCCACCTTCCCCGGCTGCATCCTCCCCATCGCATCCTTTATCTCCTGCTCCACTATTGCTCCTTCTAATGTAGCCCTGTCTCCCTCCCCTAGCCTCGGGTACTCCAACCCATCTAGAAAATACTGCATCTCACGGTCACCCCCGGGTGGCTCTGACCTGTACAACCTCTCATAAAACTCCTCAAAAACCTTGTTAATCAGCTCCGAAGCCACCACCAACTTCCCTGCCCTATCCCTCACCGGAAGAATATCCCTTGCCACTGTTTCCCTCCGGAGCTGACCTGCTAACATATCTCCATGTTCATAAACTGCACCCCTTGTGCTATTTCTTCATTGATGACATATTCCAGCATCTTCCCTACTACCGAAGTTCAGCTAACTGGCCTATAATTACCCGCTTTCTGCCTACCTCCTCTTTTAAACAGTGGTGTCACGTTTGCTAATTTCCAATCCGCCGGGACCACCCCAGAGTCTAGTGAATTTTGGTAAATTATCACTAGTGCATTTGCAATTTCCCTAGTCATCTCTTTTAGTACCCTGGGATGCATTACATCAGGGCCAGGAGACGTATCTGCCTTTAGCCCCATTAGCTTGCCCATCACTACCTCCTTAGTGATAACGATCGTCTCAAGGCCCTCACCTGTCATAGCCTCATTTCCATCAGTCACTGGCATGTTATTTGTGTCTTCCACTGTGAAGGCCGACTCAAAAACCTGTTCAGTTCCTCAACCATTTCCTCATCTCCCATTATTAAATCTACCTTCTCATTCTCCAACGGATCAATATTTACCTTAGTCACTCTTTTTTGTTTTATATATTTGTAGAAACTTGTATTAACTGTTTTTATATTCTGAGCAAGTTTAATCTCATAATCTATTTTACTCTTCTTTATAGCCTTTCTGTTGCCCCCTAAAGATTTCCCAATCCTCTGGTCTCCCACTAATCTTTGCCACTTTGTATGCTTTTTCCTTCAATTTGATACTCTCTCTTATTTCCTTATATATCCACAGTCGATTTTCCCTCTTTCTACCGTCCTTCCTTTTTGTTGGTATAAACATTTGCTGAGCACTGTGAAAAATGGCTTGGTAGGTTCTCCACTGTTCCTCAACTGTTTCACCATAAAGTCTTTGCTCCCAGTCTACCTTAGCTAGAGCTTCTCTCATCCCATTGTAATCTCCTTTGTTTAAGCACAAAACACTAGTGTTTGATTTTACCTTCTCACCCTCCATCTGTATTTTAAATTCCACCACATTGTGATCGCTCCTTCCGAGAGGATCCCTAACTGTGAGATCATTAATCAATCCTTTCTCATGGCACAGGACCCAGATCTAGGATCGCTTGTTCCCTCGTAGGTTCCATTACATACTGTTCCAGGAAACTATCACGGATTCATTCTATAAACTCCTCCTCAAGGCTGCCTTGACTGACCTGGTTAAACCAATCGACATGTGGATTAAAATCCCCCATGATAACTTCTGTACCATTTCTACATGCATCAGTTATTTCTTTGTTTATTGCCCGCCCCACTGTAATGTTACTATTTGGTGGCCTGTGGACTACTCCTATCAATGACATTTTTGCCTTATAGAGAATGGGAGAGAGCATGTGCATCTGAACTGGCCTGCACCGATTATCATGGTATCATTGAAGGCTCGTCAAAAGCCTGTCTTTGGAAATCTTTCCGATATTTTCAGAGGAAGCAAGAATTTGGCATCAGTATAAAGCAGCGGGCAGACGAGAACCAGGTGGGAGTGTGTCGTGGGGACAGAAATGTTTAAGCAGGTTAAAGGGCTAGCCGCTTTGAAGAAAAAGTTACAACAGCTCAATACAGGTCAGGAGAGGAACAAATGCTGAGAACTTTGTCAGTTCAGGGGGTGTCATCACCCTCTTGGAATTGCCTGGCATCACGTGTGCATTGGAGCTGTGGGCCAGGCTCTTTTGGACTCCACCTAAACCCCAGGAAGGGGGCAGCTGGAAACGGGTGCTGCAGACTCACAAATTGAGGCCATTGAAATCATAGAATCATAGAATTTACGGTGCAGAAGGAGGCCATTCTGCCCATCGAGTCTGCACCGGCTCTTGGAAAGAGCACCTACCCAAGCCCACACCTCCACCCCATCCCCATAACCCAGTAACCCCACCCAACACTAAGGGCAATTTTGGACACAAAGGGCAATTTAGCAGGGCCAATCCACCTAACCTGCACATCTTTGGACTGTGGGAGGAAACCGGAGCACCCGGAGGAAACCCACGCAGACACGGGGAGGACGTGCAGACTCCGCACAGACAGTGACCCAAGCCGGAATCGAACCTGGGACCCTGGAGCTGTGAAGCAATTGTGCTAACCACTGTGTTACCGTGCTGCCCACAGCCTCAAATGAGGGGCAGAAGCGTACACAGGAAGAGCAGAGTACCAGAAGATGAGAGGTGAGGGACCAGGGGCACCAAGGAGCATTAGATCTACAGGCAGAGATGAATCAAGATGGGACATTGACTGAGGGACATTGGTGAAGGAGACAGCAGCTCTCTAGATCGTCTATGTATTCCTGTGGCATCCTACAGGTGGCTACACACCAGTGAATTTCCCAGGTGGCAGATAAGACCTCAAGACACAGGAGCAGAAGTAAACAATTCGAATCACCCAATCTGCTCCGCCATTCAATGAGATCATGACCGATCTGATGTGATAATGAACAACTCCACTTTCCTGTCTCACCCCCATAACTCTCGCTGATTAAAAATCTGTCCATCTCAACCTTGAACGTACTTAATGACCCAGCCTCGACAGCTCTCTGCACTAAAGATTTCCACAGATACACTATCTTCTGAGAGAAGGAATTCCTGCTCATCTCTTAAATGGGCGACCCGTTACTCTGAGATTCTGCCCTATGATCCTCGACTTTCCCACAAGGGGAAACAACCTCTCAGCATTTACCCTATGAAACTCTCTGAGAATCCTCTATGTCTCAATAATCGCCTCTCATTATTCTAAACTCCAATGTGTACAGGCCCAATCTAACCGACTTCTCCTCGTAAGAAATTCCTTCCATACCCGGGAATCTGGTGAACCTTCTCTGGACTGCCTTTAATGGCAGATATTTTTCCTTAGATGAAGGGGACCAAAACTGTCCCAGTATTCCAAGTGTGATCTAACCAGTGCCTTGTTAGTTGTAGCATGAACGCCAGTCCTCTTACTACTCTTGGGTCCCTGTCGTGCTGTGATAAAACTGGGACAAACCCCCTCAGGACCAGCGGCCAGCCTCACTGATGACTGCCCTGGGTGTCTGCTTCTATTCCTGCCCCCACCAGCTTAAATTAGGCAGCAAACCCATCTCCATATCAATAAAGGCCTGGACCCTGGGAACATCCCATCGGAAGTTCAGTCCTAGGGTTTGAGTACAAAGATCGAGGCTGACACTCCAGTGCAGTTCTGAGGGAACTGTTGGAGGTATTCTCTTTTGAATGAGACATCACATTGAGACCACATCTGCCTACTTGGGGAGATGCGAAAGATCCCATGGCAGTATTTTGAAGAAAAGCAGGGACAATATCACTCAAAGGAACAGATGATTTGTTCATGACCACATTGTGTTTTCTGATGACCTGTGGATCTTGCTGTGTCATTTTCCTTATTTTATTAAATATGTTTAGTAAACATTTCTCACACTGAACAAAACAATGAACCAAAGTTACACAATCAAAGAAAGACACTAACGTGCAAAGGCACAGATTAACGTAACCCCAAAAAACTCAACTAAACTCTCTATCAGCTGATGGTGACTCGCTCCTTAAAAAAGATGAATGGCCGCCACCTTAGGTGGAACCCTTCTACCGGCCCTCTGAATGGTGAACTTAACCTTCGCCAAATGTACGAAAGACTTGATGTCATCATATCATAGAATTTACATAGAATTTACAGTGCAGAAGGAGGCCATTCGGCCCATCGAGTCTGCACCGGCTCTTGGAAAGAGCACCCTACCCAAGGTCAACACCTCCAGCCTACCCCCATAACCCAGTAACCCCACCCAACACTAAGGGCCCAACCAAGCCGAGGCACTGGGTGGCGTAGGAGACCTCACACTTTTCCTCCACCCCAGGGATCTGTAAACGGTCCTGGAAGGTGAAATTAGCAGTGTGGAGCCGAGGAATGCTCTAAGTTTAAAGAGAGGGAGCTGCAGGAAGCAGGCTTGGAACAAAGTGGGCTTGTGAAAGGCCAGAAGATCTAAGGAGGCAGCCAAAGGTGGATAACTTCTTATTATGGGCCTGTGAAGTAGTGGTGTTCTGTTGGTATGCACTCTCAGGCTGCATTCCTGAGAAAATATGTGGAAGACGAAGCCTGAATGGACGTGGTGATCCAGGGGAGAGGAACATCAGAAGGAGAGATTGAAACCCTGGAGTTGGATTCATGTTGATGATGTCCAAGTGAAGGCATAGTTTGGGAAGATTCCAAAACCAGTACTTTGGGATTGGAAGCCCTCATGCTTCAGTCCACCCCACGACCCAACATTAATCCCAACCACAATGTCTTTAAACACGCTTGTTGTGATTGACAGCTCCTGATCACTTCAACAATGCTAACAGCTTTCTGCAGTTTCAAAAAAGGAAGTGAAACCACTTAACTGCTTTTAACTGGTAAGTAACCCCCTAGCATCTGTTCCTGAACAATTAAGCGGTCAATCACAGGCTAGTGGAAGGTACTGCTCTGTGAAATTGAATGGATGCTTAGCATTTCAAAGGATTTCAGGGGATTTCAAGCCTTTTCAAGTGTTAAGTGATTTCTAGAAAGGCTGTAACACTTCAAAAAGCTACAGTTTTAAAGACAGAGGGTTGAAGGAGCAGGTGTTAGAAAAGGGAAAGTATTCCTGCATTGATTATTCACGGGACAGCCTGGATTGCTCACCAGCTGTTTTTTAGTGAGGTTCAGGGTGAGGAGGCCAGTTCAGAGTTTTGAAAGTCTGATTCAGATGACACTGTTAAACAGAGGGTTGCCTCAGACCAATCACCATGCCAGGGGATAGCCAGGGCTGGAAGGGACAGTCCAGACATGGGAACGTCATCTGGGGGGGGGGGGGGGAGGGGCGGGGGGGGGGGGGGGGGCGGTTCTCAGGTCAAGTCTTTACAAACAGCCTGAGCACACCCAATTCCCAGAACCCTTTGGGAACCCCCCCCCCCCCACTCTAATCTTGCAGCGGCAGAAGGGGCACATTAGCAATGGGTTGGCCCACTTGACCCCCCCTCATGGTTCATCATGTCAGGCTAGGGTGTTACTGCCAGGGTGTCGATGCTATGGTGCCAGGAGGCAATGTACCATTGGCAAAGCTGAACGAAAGGCCAGAGAGGGAGAATGCTGAAGTGGTGGCCGCTGAGGTGAAGCGGGGGGGGGGGGGAGGGGATAAGAACATAAGAACATAAGAACTAGGAGCAGGAGCAGGCCATCTGGCCCCTCGTGCCTGCTCCGCCAATCAATGAGATCATGGCTGATCTTTTGTGGACTCAGCTCCACTTTCCGACCCGAACACCATAACCCTTAATCCCTGTATTCTTCAAAAAACTATCTATCTTTATCTTGAAAACATTTAATGAAGGAGCCTCTACTGCTTCACTGGGCAAGCAATTCCATAGATTCGCAACCCTTTGGGTGAAGAAGTTCCTCCTAAACTCAGTCCTAAATCTACTTCCCCTTATTTGGAGGCTATGCCCCCTAGTTCTGCTTTCACCCACGAGTAGAAACAACCTGCCCACACCTATCCTATCTGTTCCCTTCATAATTTGATATGTTTCTATAAGATCCCCCCCACATCCTTCTAAATTCCAATGAGTACAGTCCCAGTGTACTCAACCTCTCCTTGTAATCCAACCCCTTCAGGTCTGGGATTAATTTAGTGAATCTCCTCTGCACACCCTCCAGTGCCAGTACGTCCTTTCTCAGGTAAGGAGACCAAAACTGAACACAATACTCCAGGTGTGGCCTCACTAACACCTTATACAATTGCAGCATAACCTCCCTAGTCTTAAAATCCATCCCTCTAACAATGAAGGACAAAACTCCATATGTCTTCTTAATCACCTTTTGCACCTGTAAACCAATGTTTTGTGACTCATGCACTAGCACACCAAGGTCTCTCTGCACAGCAGCATGTTTTAATATTATATCATTTAAATAATAATCCCTTTTGCTGTTATTCCTACCAAAATGGATAACCTCACAATTGTCAACATTGTATTCCATCTGCCAGACCCTAGCCCATTGATTTAAACTATCCAAATCCCTCTGCAGACGTCCGGTATCCTCTGCACTTTTTGCTTTACCACTCATCTTAGTGTCGTCTGCAAACTTGGACACATTGCACTGGTCCCCAACTCCAAATCATCTATTTAAATTGTGAAAAATTGTGGGTCCAACACTGATCCCTGAGGGACACTCTAGCTACTGATTGCCAACCAGAGAAACACCCATTAATCCCCACTCTTTGCTTTCTATAAATTAACCAATCCTCTATCCATGCTACAACTTTACTCTTAACGCCATGTATCATTATCTTATGCAGCAACCTTTTGTGTGGCACCTTGTCAAAAGCTTTCTGGAAATCCAGATATACCACATCCATTGGCTCCCCGTTATCTACCGCACTGGTAATGTCCTCAAACAATTCCACTAAATTAGTTAGGCACGACCTGCCCTTTATGAACCCATGCTGCGTCTGTCCAATGGGACAATTTCCATCCAGATGCTTTGCTATTTCTTCCTTGATGATAGATTCCAGCATCTTCCCTACCACCGAAGTTAAGCTAACTGGCCGAAAATTTCCCTCTTTCTGCCTACCTCCTTTTTTAAACAGTGGTGTCACGTTTGCTAATTTCCAATCCACAGGGACCACCCCAGAGTCTCGTGAATGATGGTAAATTCTTACTATTGCTTTTGCAATTTCCCCAGCCATCTCTTTTAGCACTCTGGGATGCGTTCCATCAGGGCCAAGAGACTTGTCTACCTTTAGCCCCATTAGCTTGCCCATCACTACCTCCTTAGTGATAACAATCATCTCAAGGTCCTCACCTGTCATAGCCTCATTTCCATCAGTCACTGGCATGTTATTTGTGTCTTCCACAGTGAAGACCGACCCAAAGAACCTGTTCAATTCCTCAGCCATTTCCTCATCTCCCATTATTAAATCTCCCTTCTCATCCTCGAAAGGAACAATATTTACCTTAGCTACTCTTTTTTGTTTCATATATTTGTCGAAACGTTTACTATCTGTTTTTATATTCTGAACAAGTTTACTCTCATAATCTATCTTACTCTTCTTTATAGCTTTTTTAGTAGCTTTCTGTTGCCCCCTAAAGATTTCCCAGTCCTCTAGTCTCCCACTAATCTTTGCCACTTTGTATGCCTTTTCCTTCAATTTGATACTCTCCCTTATTTCCTTAGATATCCACGGTTGATTTTCCCTCTTTCTACCGTCCTTCCTTTTTGTTGGTATAAACTTTTGCTGAGCATTGTGAAAAATCACTTGGAAGGTTCTCCACTGTTCCTCAACTGTTTCACCATAAAGTCTTTGCTTCCAGTCTACCTTAGCTAGCTCTTATCTCATCCCATTGTAATCTCCTTTGTTTAAGAACAAAACACTAATGTTTGATTTTATCTTCTCACCCTCCATCTGTGTTTTAAATTCCACCATATTGTGATCACTCCTTTCGAGAGGATCCCTAACTATGAGATCATTAATCAATCCTGTCTCATTACACAGGACCAGATCTAGGACCGCTTGTTCCCTCGTAGGTTCCATTACATACTGTTCTCGGAAACTATCGCGGATACATTCTATAAACTCCTCCTCAAGGCTGCCTTGACCAACCTGGTTAAACCAATCAACATGTAGATTAAAATCCCCCATGATAACTTCTGTATCATTTCTACATGCATCAGTTATTTCTTTGTTTATTGCCTGCCCCACCATAATGTTACTATTTGGTGGCCTGTAGACTAGTCCTAACAGTGACTTTTTCACCTTACTATTCCTGATTTCCACCCAAATGGATTCAACCTTATCCTCCATAGCACCGATATCATCCCTTACTATTGCCCAGATGTCATCCTTAATTAACAGAGCTACACCACCTCCCTCACCATCCAGTCTATCCTTCTGTATAGTTTGATACCCTTGGATATTTAACTCCCAGTCGTGACCATCCTTTAACCATGTTTCAGTAATGGCCACTAAATCATAGTCATTCACAATGATTTGCGCCATCAACTCATTTACCTTATTCCGAATACTACGAGCATTCAGGTAAAGTACACTTATGTTGGCTTTTATACCACTGTTTTGAATCTTAACACCTCAATCAGTAACCTCTCCTAAGTTTTTTTTTCTCTTAACTTTTCTCCTAATTTTCCTAATCGTTGAACCCATATCTTCATGTAGCAACCTGCCGCGTCGCTTTCCATTTCTGTTTTTACTTCCCGTTTCATTCCTTTTAGTATTCCTGGTCCTATTCACTGAGCTCCCCTCAGTCACTGTACCTTGTACTGTCGCCCTTTTTGATTTTTGACTATGGCTTCTCTGCCTTACACTTACCCCCTTACTGCCATTTGTTTCTGTCCCTATTTTACTGCCTTTCGACTTCCTGCATCGGTTCCCATCCCCCTGCCACATTAGTTTAAACACTCCCCAACTGTTCGAGCAAATAGCCCCCCTCGGGCATCAGTTCCAGTCCTGCCCAGGAGTATTGGGTCACCCTGTGTGGTATGGGGAGGCTGTTACCCATTTTCATGTGGTAGGGGGGAGGATAGCCCCCTTGATGAGGCGTTTGGGGTTCTCCCCATATATTTACATGCCAAAGGACTGTGACTTGCATCTGGACGCCGTTCCTAGCATCAGTGAAGACCAGTCCCCATTCTCCGCTGGCAGGAGCACGTAGAGTCTGGAATGGAAAATCCTGCCTGAAGTGTTGTGTCAAATATTTTAATGAAAGGCAAATAAGGGAGTTGGGGTGGGACTGTGCTGTGAGCTCTGCTTGTTCTGCCGAATTGAGTGTTAAAATAAACTCCATGGGTGGGATTCTCCGCACCCCGACACCGAAATCGCGTCCGGCGGCGGGGCGGAGAATCCATTTTCGTGCATGGAATCGGAACCGGCGCCGGGGCGGAGAATCCCGCCGGTTCCTCGATTCTCTGGCCTCCGAATGGCGGCGTATTCGGGGAGTACGCCACGCCGCGTATTCCCTACCTGCGGCCATTGCCAGAGGCCTACTCCGCTTTTCTCTGCCCCCAACCGGCCAAAGTCCCGACGCCGTATTTCTAATGTGGTCCTGCCGTTCGGGATACCCGCGTGGCGGCTTTGGACTCAGTCCACAGCCGCCATGGTCGGGGGCGGGCTGATCGGAGTGCAGTGGTGGGGGGGGGGGGGGCCTCATAAAGGACAGGGCTATTTTTGGCCGGGCGGTCCGGGTCGGGCCTGCGGCCAATCGGGGTACTATTTAGGAGGTCCAGCTCCACGGTCTGAGTCCGCCATGGAGCATGATGCCTCCGCTGGTTTCCGCCGTCGTGCGCATGCGCGGCCTCTGACCCAGAAGTGCGGGGACCCATTTCTGCAGCTAAAGCTGCTAGATTCACGACGGGTCCCTGTTAGCCTCCTGCAGGGCTGTGAATATGTGGCCTTTTGATGCCAGATTTTCTGGTGCGAAAGGCCATATTTTATACGACGCCGAGGGGACATAATAAGAATAATAATCGTTTATTGTCACAAGTAGGCTTCAATGAAGTTACTGTGAAAAGCCCCTAGTCGCCACATTCCGGCGCCTGTTCGGGGAGGCCGGTACGGGAACTGAACCCCCGCTGCTGGCATTGTTCTGCATTACAAGCCAGCTGTTTAGCCCACTGTGTATATCATAGTCCCAAAAACGGAGAATCCCGCCTCGGATGTGATGTCACACCACAAAGAAGAAATAGGAAACACTTATATCAGTTGTGTTACGTGGGAAATGCTCTTACTTTGTTTGGAATTATTCATGTCCCTGGATTTTTCAGCATAATGGATCAACCTACACTTAACCTGAGTTGAAATTGGTACAAACCCAAAATACTCGGACAAACACATCAGCAACAAGAATTTTTAATGCGCAAGGGCCACTCAGGATTAGTCCTCTTACGTGTCTGCATGGGTCTCACACCCACAACCCAAGGATGGGCAGGATGGGTGGGTTGGCCGAGTGAAATTGGAAAAGAAAAGAATTGGTCCTCTTGCGTCAGCAGGAAATGGCCAACATGCTGGGGGTAGTAGTCAGGCCTCAAGAGGTGATGGAGAGTTTGATAAAGTTGGACCCTACCATCCCTTGATAAGGTCAGAAGAACCCCCAATCACAACGGTTTGCACGCTGCCACTCTGCCTTGCACTTTCCAAGAGCCGGTGCAGACTCAAAGGGCCGAATGGCCTCCTTCTGCACTGTAAAGTCAATGATAATCTATGATTAATCTAGGACAAAGGTTCGGCACAACATCGTGGGCCGAAGGGCCTGTTCTGTGCTGTATTTTCTATGTTCTATGTTCTATCTGTGTAATGCTGGTGTAGCAGTAACTTGGATTAACCTGGGACATGGCCTAATAACTCAATCCTGAAGGACTATTACATGCACAGAATGCTAGAAGTTTGGAAATCTCTTTGACAAACAACAATTAATGCTGTGTCAATTAATTTTCAATCTTACATCGATCTGTTAGCCAAAGGTATTAAGGGACAAAGATAGATACATACATTTAGGTCACACATCGACTTTATCTATTTGAATGACGGAACAGGCACGAGCGACTAAACGGCCCATTCCTATTCCTATGTCCTAATTAACCTAGGGTGTAAAAGTGACGAAAATCACTTGCGACAGGAGTTTTGTCTTGAACAGGTATGAGCCGCACGGTAGCACAGTGGTTAGTACTGCTGCCTCACAGCGCAAGGGACCCATGTTCAATTACAGCCTCGGGCGACTGTCTGTGCGGAGTCTGCACGTTCTCCCCTTTTCTGTGTGTGTTTCCTCCAGGTGCTCCGGTTTCCTCCCACTATCCAAAGATGTGCCGGTTAGGTGGATTAGCCATGCCCCTTAGTGTCCAAAAGGATAGGTTGGGTTGCAGGGATAGGGAGGGGAAGTGAGCCTAGGTGGGATGCTCTTTCGGAGGGCCGGTGCAGATTCAATGGGCCGATTCATGGAGAAGTTCCATGAACTAAGTTGACACAACTCTTCATGTGTGTCATGCTCATGAGAAAGAAAGGAGGAAATTCCAAGCCAATATTTTCTCGGGCAAAACATGCAGGGAATGTCTATTTTGAAATATGAAGTCGAACATCTTCCGCAAAATCCTCAGAAACCTCATTGTACTTATTTACAAGCTGCTGCTGCTAGAATCCTCGTGAGGTCACCAAACCAAGTTTCATGACCTGGCAGATCTACCTTGAGCTGACCACCATGCCAGTGTGTTCACATTCAGCAAACAAACCCCTGGTGGGCAAAGCCCCCACCCCTGTGAAAGCACGCACCCAGAAACAGACCCCGGATATACCCATTATGTCGAGCAAAACAGTGAAGTAACCCTGAGCTGCTATAAGGTGATTGAAGCACGCCCATGGTGACTGATTTGCAGCTATCCTGTGTGTCAGTAAGTGACCACCCTGCTGGGTTGTGCTGTTGTGATTTATTATATGAGAAGCAATTGTGAAGCATCAATCTGCCAAGGTTGGCAACTGCAATGTGCAGAGCCTGAACATATGTCATGCTAGTAAACAATAAAAATGTCATACCTCAGTGTGAAGCTTTGACAAATCCAATAGTATATGCGCAACAGGTTTACGGGCAATCCTATATGGCACGCAGCCACCTGCCTGGTAAATCATGCCACTGGGCCCCCTTAGTGTCATAACATTCTCAAAGTGTTCTGCGTTCTTCTGCACATGTTCTACATCCCCGAGGTTGTGGTCACTGATTTGTTATGTTCTAGGTGTAACATAAGCGGCTTCCTTGTGGTGCACTTGACAAAGGAAGGTTCAGACGCGGAGATAACTTCAACACGTTTATTAAACTATTTACACTTCTATTACTCGGGTTTGACACTACTGCTAATCCTACTATAGCTACCCAGACTGACTAACCAGTTGCTGCAATCCACGTGGTGGGTGTAATATTGAATCAACCCTGTGTCTCTACTCACTGACTGTCTCCACTGGAAAGAGGCAGATCATGTGTGTGGTGTCCTTTATATGTGGTTGGTGTAATGCCCTCTTGTGGTCGTGTCACCTCTGTGTGTATCGTGAATGTCTATTGGTCGTGTCCTATCTAACTGATCTATTGGTTGAGTGTGTGTGTGTGATGTTTCTGGTGCTCCCTCTAGTGTCTAGCTAGCCTACATGCATTTACATTGATGCACATCACCACAGTCACGGCACAGCACAGAATGAGGCCATTCAGCCCATCGTGTCCACACCGTTCAACAAAGATCTGACAATACTAATCCCACTTTCCAGCGCACGGCCCAGAGCCCTGGAGCTTACGGTGGCGCAAGAGAAAATCAAAATATTTCTTAAATGTCAGAATGTAAAATCTTCTTATCCTTGCCACTAGTCCTACCTCATGCCTGTCCCCCGGGTATTCTGTGCTGATGTCCTCTATGATGAGTCTTAACGAACATACAAATTAGGGCCAGGAGTTGGCCGCTCGGCCCCGTGAGCCTGCTCCACCATGCAATAAGCTCATGACTGATCTGATTGTAACTTCAACCCCACGTTCCTGCCTAACCCCCCCCCCCCCCCCCACATAACCTCTCACCCCCTTCTTAATCAAGAATCTATCCAGTTCTGCCTTAAAACCATTCAAAGACTCTGCTACGACTGCCTTTCTAGGAAGAGAGTTCCAGACACTCACGGCCCTCTGAGAGAAAGAATTACATCTCATCTCTGTCTTAAATGAGTGACCTCTTATTTATAAACAGTGACCCCCGTTCTAAATTCTCCCACAAGAAGAAACATCCTCTCCGCATCCATTCTATCAATACCTCTCAAGACCTTAAACATTTTGATCAACTGACCTCTTATTCTTCTGAACTTTAGTCTGCAAACCTAAACTGTACTGCCTTTCCTCATAAGACAACTCATCCATTCCTGGTATTGGTTGAGTAAACCGTCTCTGAACTTCTTCTGGCACATTAACATATCTCCTTAAATAAGGAGACCAACACGGTACATAGTATTCCAGATGTGGCCCCACCAGTGAGCTGTACAACTGAGGCATAACCTCCCTACTTTATTCATCAATCCCTTCACAATAAATAGTAACAATTGCTTTCCTATTTACTTTCTGTCCTTGTCTTCTAGCCTTTTGTGTTTCATGCACTCGGACACCTAGCTAAGGGGGTAGAGGGGATCACTGCTCTCGACTGCAGTTCACTGGATCACAGGATCTTTTGCTGCCTGGATTTCCAGGAGAAATTCTCATTTCGGAGTCACAATTTTGTCATCTCCACCGCTTTAGCCAGCTTTCTCTATTTATTATTACAGCCTTTCTCGCTTCCCCTTTCCCAAAGGAACGAGACTTGGATGGCTCAGGAGAAACAGTCACCTCACCGACCACTGTCACTACGCCCAACACACAGGCCAATCAGAAGGCACTGGGTGAGGAGAACTGTGCAGAGGAGGTCATACCCAGCACCTCGGGTCAAAAGGCTACGGGTTATGGTGTGGTGGTGTGTGTGGAGATTGGGCTTCTGCCTGGAGGAGACCGCGCCAAGTCAAAACTCAGCACAACCCTGAACCCGTACGCCACCAGATTCGCTCAGTCAGCTGCAGGGGACATCAGCCACATCTTAGCTCTTCAATTCAGAGCTGCAGTTCCCATTGAGAAAGGGCGTCAAAGGCCATCAAACGTCCAGGTAAACTTACATGGAACATACAGTGCAGAAGGAGGCCATTCGGCCCATCGAGTCTACACCAACCCACTTAAGCCCTCACTTCCACTCAACCCCCGTAACCCCTCCTAACCGTTTTGGACACTAATGGCAATTTATCATGGCCAATCCACCTAACCTGCACGTCTTTGGACTGTGGGAGGAAACCGGAGCACCCGGAGGAAACCCACGCAGACATGGGGAGAACGTGCAGACTCCGCACAGAGAGTGACCCAGCGGGGAATCAAACCTGGGACCCTGGCGCTGTGAAGCCACAGTGCTATCCACTTGTGCTACCGTGCTGCCTACCGTGTTGTGGAACGAAGTATTGATACAGCGAAACCAAGCTGACCACATTGAATTTCTTAATATAGAAAGTAGACCGTGACCACATCTTTTCTGTGTCTGCTGACACTATCGTTTTTGGTAGTAAATTTGGTTTCAGTGGGAATACATTAGCCAGCCTTCAGTCCAGAAATATGGCTTTAATCGAGCAGCCTGAATGATTTGTCCGACTGGACCCAGTTTAACTTGGCCATCAGTCTGGAACAGAGGGGCTGGACCAGTGGAAGGAAGATGAAACGCTTATATTTTATATTTCTCGCAAAATGTGTGGCCAGTAGATCAAAGGATGACATTTCGCCATAAACTCTCAAAGCTTTGAGTTGGGGGGAGCAATCCTTCAGTTCAATAAACGGCACTTTTTTAGATAGGAATACTGATAGACAAGAATATTACCACAAGGCTTGCATGCAGACTGAAATCTCAACACACTCGCTAAGTTAAGGGGGCACGTCCGAACTGAAAAATAAAATGTGTGTGGAGTTTAATCACATCTCGGGAGGTTGGGGGGGGGGGCGGGGGGGAGGTGTTTTGTCTTTATTTTCTTTCAAGATTTGTGGAAACCTGGACAGAAAATCAATCAGGAAACAGACACTAATCCAGAGGTGAGCTCGAATTCAGGAGCAGAAAATCGCACAAAAGGTAATGTTGAATTGCTGCAATAAAATGTAATTGCAGCTGCACCTTCCACACTCCAGACTTACTGAAACCCAGAATTTTAATTCAAGGTGAGAGTCCCGACCTTGGCGACCAGAGACTCAGAAATGTTATCTCTCGGCTCTCAACAGCACAGATGTTAGGGTTATAGGTGTTTGCAGCATGAAAACAGGCCCTTCGGCCCAACCTGTCCATGCCGCCAGGTTTGTACCACGAAGCGAGTCCCAATTGCCCGCATTTGGCCCATATCCAGCTTTCTCATATAGCTGTCGAAATACGTTTTAAAAGACAAAATTGTACCCGCCTCTACTACTGCCTGCCAGCTCGTTCCAGACACTCACCACCCTCTGTGTGAAAAAATTGCCCCTCTGGACCCTTTTGTATCTCTCCCCCCCCCAGCTTACACCTATGTTGCAGGGGCAGCACGGTGGCGCAGTGGGTTAGCCCTGCTGCCTCACGGCGCCGAGGGTCCCAGGTTCGATCCCGGCTCTGGGTCACTGTCCGTGCGGAGTTTGCTCATTCTCCGCGTGTTTGCGTGGATTTCGCCCCCACAACCCATAAATGTGCAGGCTAGGTGGATTGGCCACACTAAATTGCCCCTTAATTGGAAAAAATGAATTGGGTACTCTAAATTTTCACAAAAAAAACCTCTGTTGCAAAAATAAAATGTTGCATATATACCCTTCAGTTGTTTCAACCTCTCTTGACATGCCTCAAGGTACAGCACCTTGACCCGGCCTGTGCTTGATTCTCAGTTCCAGATTAAATGCTGAAAATGGCCACGTTACAAAACAGCCGTGAGCGATCCAAGTATATTTGGCCAACGCACAGGAAAACAAATTGCTTAGCACCTTCTGTGTCACTGGGCCAAGAAAACAGCCCTCAATTGACCCTCCACGCAGACATTCCAGGCAAACTGCAAACACTTGCTGCCCCTCCACAGGTAGATAGATCAAAGAAGTAGTGATTGCATCATTCCCCGTTTCATGTATTTACCCAGGGATCCAATTATTTCATATCTGCCAATAATTTGTGGCTGTAAAATTCCCACTTGACTATGAGCCATATTGATGAATAGGTCACAAGCTCTGATGCACGCTGTTTCGAATTAAATCTCTCGGACTGCAGATAACAATTTTCAAGATGCCTTGAAATATGTGTCCCATCCGTGAGATTATGAAATGCTTTTCCCACATCTAAACTTGCATGACGTTTCTGCAAAAGTGCACTGTTGGTAATCACCTGTGGAACAGATTCTGAATTAAGCTGAAGAGTGCGTTGTCATGTTTTTTTTCCTGACAGACTTTGTTAAAACTTCCAGGACTGAATTCCTCCCTCGCTGGCAGTTTGCAGGTCGAGAGGGAATACCTTCTGCCATTGGCCTTGTGCAAGTTCCTCCTATGCCCCTCATTCCCTACACCGGTCAGGTTTGGTCCTGTAATAGCGATCCTGGTAGCTTTACTGTTACTGAGGGGGAGAAATACAATTTTGTTGCCCACTTTTAAAATGCTGCATCTAGTTTAAGGGGAGGACACCCGCTCCAGGAAGCCGTCAAGGAGACAGTTGCCCTGAAATTTTACGCAATGGGGTCCTTCCAGTCGCAGTGTGTGGACCTATCCGCGATCTCACACCTCGGTGCACAGGTGCATCCGTGCTGTCACAGAGACCGTATGTGCCCAGGCAGGGCAATACATCAATTTCAATGTGGATCGAGCCCACCAGGATGCCTGGGCAACGGGGTTTCGGCACCATCGCCAGGATGCCCCGGGTCGAGGGGGTGATCGACGGGATGCATGCCCCCCTACGAGCACCTACAGATGACAGGCTGCTCTACACAAACCGAAAGGGGTTCCACCCGATGAACATGCAGCTTATATGTGAGCATCAAAGAACAAAGAACAAAGAAAAGTACAGCACAGGAACAGGCCCTTCGGCCCTCCAAGCCTGCGCTGACCATGCTGCCCGTTGTGGTGAATGTATTATGCCAATAATCCACCATTGTATTTGTATCTGTGCTGTTGCCCTTGTATTTGTATCTGTGCTATGCTGTTGCTCATCCTATGGGCCATTGTACGGCGTTATCCATAGGGGAACATGTTGGGGCCTGTATGGGCTCTGTCCGTGACTCCTCCCCTTGAAGGGAGGTATAAAGAGCAGTTGACCTGTAGGTGGTTCTCAGTAGTGGATCAGTCGCAGGCAGGCACTGTTCTCAGTTGATTAAAGCCACAGTTTACTTCTACTCCCGTCTCGAGTGAATTGATGGTCACACCAATTTATTCAACTTAAACGCAACTATGGAATTGGCCCTCAAACCTGACCGACTGGAACTCGATCCGCAGGCTGCGGAGGCGAAAGACATTTTTTTGCACTGGCTCCGCTGCTTCAAGGCCTATCTCGCAGTCGCCTCCACGCCTTCCGTCACCGACGAACAGAAGCTGAGCCTCCTCCACGCATGGGTGAGCCATCGGATCTCTGTTCAACTCGACGAGGCCTCCTCCTACGCAGACGCCCTCGCGATGCTCGAACGCCTCTATGTACGGCCCGTGAACGAGGTCTACGCGCGACACATCCTCACCACTTGCCGCCAGCGCCCCGGGCTATCGCTAGAAGACTACCTACGCGACCTCAAAGTCCTCGCACGCAACTGCAACTACCAGGCCGTTACGGCCACTCAACATATGGAACTCGCCGTCCGAGACGTCTACGTGGCGGGAGTCCGGTCCAACTACGTGAGACAGCGCCTACTCGAAAAGGTGGCCCTGGACCTGGATCAGACGGTAAAGTTAGCCTCCTCTCTAGAGGAGCGTTCCAGAGCCTTACCGCGTTCCCGGCTGGCCACGCGACCCCCTCGTAGACCCCGACCAAAGACTACCCCAGGCCTGTGCCGTGCGGCCGCGCACCCACCATGGGGGGTTACCCTGCTATTTCTGCGGCCAGTCCCAACACCACCGGCAGCACTGCCCGGCCCATAACGCGAACTTCAGCAGCTGTGGGAGAAAAGGACATTTCGCCAAGTTTACCTGGCCAGGTCCAAGAGCTCTAACTCACTGGCCCGATCCTCAGACTCACAGGCCCGCAGAACCTGCAGTATGGCAGCGTGTCTGCCGGCTCCGCCCCCTGTAGACGCGTCGTCAGCCATGTGCTATCCGTGGGGGCAGCCATTTTCCAGCCCTCACAACACGTGCGACTCACAGGGGCCGCCATCTTGGCCATCCTCCCCCACGCGGCCGGCCACGTGCGATCCATGGGGGCCGGTATCTTGGACACCATCTTCCTCATCGCCCGCCACGCTTGACCAACGGGGGCCGCCATCTTGGCCACCATCTGCTACGCCGCTCGACGCGTACGATCAACAAGGGTAGCCATCGCGGAACCGCCTCAGCACCTCCGGCCACGCCGGCTACCCACAACTCAGCGCGACCCAAGCACCTCCGGAGCTCCATGATGACCGTCCGGGTAAACGGGCACGAATCGCCTTGCCTTTTCGACTCCGGGAGCACAGAGAGCTTCATTCACCCAGACATGGAGATCCACCTCAGGGGCATCGCTTCCGTCCTAGCTGAAGACACTGGGGCCAGTCCTACTCGGAGAGCACATCAGGAGCCATGGGTCCGATCCTCTGGTAGAGAGGGTCCAGCTCCTACAGTCCAACCCCCAGTACGCTTATATCGAACACCAGGATGGCCGACTGGATACAGTCTCCCTCCGGGATGGCGCCCGCCGGTTCCACCACCACCACCACCGCCCCTCCACCATATCCCACCCAACTTACCATGATCAGTGCCCCTGTCCCTATATGGCTCCGGCGCTCACTCCCGCCCGCCAACCCCCCTTCACCGATCCACAGGAATGAAGCTGCAGAAGAGACGCTCCCAGAGTCCACGTCTGTACCCGCACCGGCGCCCTCACTACCGAACACGGACGAGTTCGACACCTGGGCCAGCAACAACGCCAGAGCTTCGGCGATTACAGCGCACAATCCGTGTGCAGGACCGGCTGAACTTATGAACCCGTCACCCCCGGTGGACTTCATTTTTTTAACAGGGGGTGAATGTGGTGAATGTATTATACCAATAATCCACCACTGTATCAGTACCATGTTTTGCCTTTGTATTTGCATCTATGCTATGTTGTTGCCCTTGTGGGCTCCACGTATGGGCTATTGTATGGCATCATCCATAGGGGAACATGTTGGGGCCTGTATGGGCTCTGTCCGTGGCTCCTCCCCTTGAAGGGAGGTATAAAGAGCAGTCGACCTGTAGGTGGTTCTCAGTATTGGAACAGTCGCAGGAACGCATTGTTCTAAGTTGATTAAAGCCACAGTTTACTTCTACTCCCATCTCAAGTGAATTGATTGTCGCACCATCCGTCTAAATCAAAATCTTCTACATTTCCGTGGTCCGTATCCCTCTATTCCCATCCTATTCATGTATTTGTCAAGATGCCCCTTAAACGTCACTATCGTCCCTGCTTCCACCACGTCCTCCGGCAGCGAGTTCCAGGCACCCACTACCCTCTGTGTAAAAAATATGCCTCGTACATCTCCTCTAAACCTTGCCCCTCGCACCTTAAACCTATGCCCCCTAGTAACTGACCCCTCTACACTGGGAAAACGTCTCTGACTATCCACTCTGTCTATGCCCCTCATAATTTTGTAGACCTGCATCAAGTCACCCCTCAACCTCCGTTGTTCCAGTGAGAACAAAGCGAGTTTATTCAACCTCTCATCATAGCTAATGCCCTCCATACCAGGCAACATCCTGGTAAATCTCTTATGCACCCTCTCTCAAGACTCCACATCCTTCTGGTAGTGTGGCGACCAGAATTGAACACTGTTCTCCAAGTGTGGCCTAACTAAGGTTCCATACAGTTGCAACATGACTTGCCAATTTTTATACTCAATGCCCCGGCCAATGAAGGCAAGCATGCCATTTGCCTTCTTGACTACATTCTCCGCCTGTGTTGCCCCTTTCAGTGACCTGTGGACCTGTACACCTAGATCTCTCTGACTGTCAATACTCTTGAGGGTTCTACCATTCACTGTATGTTTCCCACGTGTATTAGACCTTCCAAAATGCATTGCCTTACATTTCTCCAGATTAAACTCCATCTGCCATCTCTCCGTCCAAGTCTCCAAAGGATCTAAATCCTGCTCTATCCACTGACAGTCTTCATCGCTATCCACAATTCTACCAACCTTTGTGTCGTCCGCAAACTTACTACTCAGACCTGTTACATTTTCCTCCAAATCATTTATATATACTACGAACAGCAAAGGTCCCTGCACTGATCCCTGCGGAACACCACTAGTCATAGCCCTCCAATTAGAAAAGCACCCTTCCATTGCTACTCTCTGCCTTCTGTGACCTAGCCAGTTCTGTATCCATCTTGCCAGCTCACCCCTGATCCCGTGTGATGTCACCTTTGTACCAGTCTGACATGAGGGACCTTGTCAAAGGCCTTACTGAAGTCCATATAGACAACATCCACTGCCCTACCTGCAGCAATCGACTTTGTGACCTCCTCGAAAAACTCTATCAAGTTAGTGAGACACGACCTCCCCTTCACAAAACCGTGCTGCCTCTTACTAATCAGCTGTGCATCACACACGTCTGTGCCCGATATGTGGGCAGTGTGCACGACGCCTTCATCCAGGCACACTTGACGATTCCTGGGGGGAAGATTGGCTCCTGTGCGACAGGGGTTATCCACTACGGTTGTGGTTGATGACGCCTATTTGGAGGCCACAGACTGATGTGGAGACCTGCTGCAACGACGCCCATGCAGCGACCAGGAGTGTGATTGGGCGGTGCTTTGGCCTCCTGAAGGTGCAGTTCAGGTGCCTGGATCATTCTCGAGGGGCCCTCCAGTATGAGGCTGAGAGGGTCGCCCGCATCATGGTGACCTGGTGTGTCCTTCACAAAATTGGGCAACAGACGGGTAATGTGCTGGAGGAGGAGGAACGGCAGGCCTCGTCCGACGAGGAAGATGTGGAGAAGGTTGAGGTTGCAGGACTTGGGGCCCTTGCATGGGAGGCCACACGACGTGTGCACCAGGACCAACGCGAACGGGTGCTCTGATCGCCTCCAGGTTCATCGACTTGAGGGGCGGGTTACTGGTCAGGGGCACTGACACCACATCCCACCCCATATCCCCTCACTCGCCCCGCCTGTCCACCCCCAGCCTGCAACCCCCTCCCTAATACCTATCGTGTGAGGGCCCTGAGTTGGTAGTCCAGTCCATGGCATGGAGCATGATGACAACTGATTCTGTGATGAGCTCTGGTGCTTCACGGTGTTTGGTAATGTCTGACTCCTGGCCACGCTAGCACTTTCCACCGTCCACCTGGGTGACCCCTGCATGCGAGCTGGCCATTCCATCACACGGTCGCATCGAATCCCTGGGGTGACAGTGGTGGGGATGGTCGGGTGGAGGGGAGGGGGGGGGGGGGGGCGGGTGGAGCCCAGGCCCCTCATTGGGTCCACCCATTGCCTTCCAAAATCTGCCCATTCCACCCCACCCAGCCAGCCCAGACCAGCCCACCCCTCACACCCATCTGACAGAGAACCAAGGCAGGTTGTAACAGTATTAGCAGCTGTTTAATGTGAATGAATATATACAGATGGGTGCCCTAGTCCCTATATTTAAACTGTGCCCTGCACCTGTGATAACTCAACTGGCGTCTAGCCTTCTGGCCTTACGGGCCCGAATGCCACACCTTGATCGTTCCCCAGATGGTACAGCAGGAGTGGAGGTGACCTGCTGTGATTCCTGCCCTGTGACCTGGGTCCCCTTTGGCGCGCGCCTCCTGGGGCAACCGGGCCTGGATGGGGCCCGGCTGCTGCTCGGGTGTTCCAGGTGGCGCGGTGTCGTCCTGGTCTGCCCGCTGCCCACCTGATGAATCAGGGACAGGAAGGGGAAGTCCGAGGTGCTGCAGCGTTCCGGCAGCTCACCTGGAGAGTCACCGGCACGGGCCCCACCACTGCCTCCTCCCTCGGCGTGCCCGATGACCCCAGGCTACTCCACATGATGGCGGTGCGAGCGGAGACATCCCATGAGGCTTCCCTGCCGCCTGGCACTGCCAGTCCTGGAGGCCCGCTCTGGTCTGGACCAGGGTCTGCACGCTCGTGGCCGTGGAGCACAAGGAGTGGACCATCTCCATCTGGGAGTGCGCCACATCACACTGCGACTGTGCCACCACCTCCTGGGTTTGTGCCACATCAGCGAGTGACTGCGCAGTCTCCCTCTGAGACGGGGCCCCCACTCTCTGTGTCTGCGCCACGTCGGCCAGTGCTTGGGCAATGCCACTGCCGTTCCCAGCCATGGCCTGCTGTGACTGAGCCATGTTCAGGAGCACCGCTGCGATGCCCAGGTGTCTCTGGCGCATGGTTGCCTGTGAGAGGGCAGCCCTGTCCTGGGTCTCGGCCAGCACCTGCACAGAATGCCCCAGGCCTTGGACATGCTGACCCATAGTTCCGACCCTCTCCGCCGATGCCTCCAGCGCGGCCGCCACCCATGCAGCGTTGGCCTGGCTGGCACGCATTGTTGGCACCACTTCCTGCTGCCGCAGGCGGTTGGACTCCTCCAACTTCACCTGCAGGTCCCCGGCTCTGCCACTGCATCGCCACAATCAGTGTCTGTTCCAGGAGCCCGAGACCCGTCTGGACGGCAGCAGCTAGTCCCTGGGATGGGCCCGCCCTCCGTCCGTCACCCCCTCGGCTGCTTCTATTTCCAGCTGCTCGACCGGAGCAGGTGTGGTGCACACCAGATAGTGTCCCTGGAGCCTCTTCACTAACATGCCCAATCGAGGTGAGTGTGTCTGGGACAGTGGAGGGTGTTGGAGACAGCTGTGACAGAAAATCACTCCCATCCTCCGACCCGAGCTCTGGGATCTCCTGAGTCTCAGGCAGAGGGCTGGAGTCTGAGCTGTTCTCAGTGTCGCTTCTTAGCTCACGGGTGGTGGGGGGGGGGGGGGGCTCCGGCTGTGGCACTGGCTGGGGGCGGGGCACACCAGATGGACCTGCCCCATCCCCAGCAGGTCCTGCAAGACACAAGACAAGACGTATGATTAGGCCGCGGGCCCAGGGGGGTTGTTGGGGGTGGGCGTGTGGGGGTGGGGTGGGGGGGTGGGGTGGAGGTGGTGTAGGGTGAGGGTGGTGTGAGGGTTGGGTGGTATGGGGGTGAGGGTGGTGTGGGGGGGGGGGGGTGGCTGGTGTTAGAGGGGGGGGTTGACACAGTAGGAATTGCCTTACAGAGAAAGGTCACATCCAGGTCTACAACCAATTCCATCACGGTAGGGGCATCTGTCTGGAGGAACGCACACCTGAAGACATAGATGGTGAGTCAGAAGCGATATTACTGAGTGAAGCACTGAACAATAGAAAAAGAATGAAGAATTGGGAGTGGATGATAGATAGAGTACCAATACTCCACAGAAGGTGAAGAACCAACAAAATTTGCCTGGAAGCATAGGGATCCAAATCTCCATCTTGAAAAAGCAATGATTAAGGAGCATCATGTGGAGATGGTTTCCACACGTACGCTTGATGAAATGGCGGACAAGTGGGAGGGGTTTATGTCCCCGCAACAGATTGTGGGAAATGCGAATGTGATCACTGAAATATTTCTGTGGCATCAAGATGTCATGAGCCATTTCTTAGGATGCTTGCATATTGTCAATGAATAGATTAGATATAAGAGTTCAGGAAAATCAGTTGAAGGGGTTAGCTGCGTCCATCTAAAGGAGTATGGTGATGTCTTTTGGGCCGATAATTAAAATGATGTTTCTTTTTAAGCAGTGGGTTTGAGAGTGTAGTTGCTAAGGGATGCTACCATCAATTCACACGAGACGGAGAGTTGAAGTGAACAGTGGTTTTAATCAGCTAGAACTGTGCCTGCCTGCGACTGCTCTGTACTGAGTGCCGCCTACAGGCTGCAGATCTATATACCTCCCCCGAGGGGGCGGAGCCACAGGCGGAGCCCACAAGGGCATCAACATAATACAATGTAATGTAATGTAATACAATGGTGAATGGTAGCAGTAATACATTCACCACACTAAGCATCCATTTCACTCCTTTTAACATTTGCAGTGTTCAGTGGTTCGATTTCTCTGTGTTTGATTATGTCGATCTGTTAACTGGTATACTCACTGTGTTTGATTAAATAAGTCTGATGTGATGACTCAGGAAAAAGTAAACAAACTGTAGAAGCTGCTGGTGACTTGAGCAGTAAGCCCGAACTAGACATTAAAATCCGTTGCACGCATATAAACTGGTGCGTCATTCCACTGAGACATAGACGACACAAAAAACTAATGAACCCAACAATGTTATAGAAGGCCCCAAAATGAATGGTTATTCGATGAAGAATCCAACAGCAAATGTGCATAGATATTATTTGAAGTGAATAGGCACATAAAAATGTTCATTGTCTGTAATTTGGGTAATTAAACGGGCGGCACTGGTTAGCACTGCTGCCTCACGCCGCGGAGGACCCAGGTCACTGTCTGTGTGGAGTTTGCACATGCTCCCCATGTCTACGTGGGTGTCACCCCCGCAATCCAAAAAGATATGCAGGGAAGGTGGATTGACCACACTAAATTGCCTCTTAATGGGAAAAATGTAAAACAAATTATGTAATTAAGGAACAATAAGGCATTTGAAAATCGCATTAAGAAGTTGCCAGAAAACCTGCTAAACTCAGCACACAGTCAACATTCCAGCCACAACCATTTTGAGAGGGGCCGATGGTAAGAGGCCTGAAAAATCTAACTGTTTCAGGCACTGAGCCCTCTCACCCGGTGCTGTGAACTCCACCCCTTTCCTCCCTGTACTTATCTTGCTGGTGAAGGCTGCCCTGTAGTAGGTTGATTTTAATTCAGTGAACCACGTTGGGTCGCTGGCGGTTGGCATTGAAGGTCCGATTTAAACAAGGCCCATGCCTTAAAATGGCTCCGACCTCTTTGTTTCTTGCACGGGTGGACAGCCAATGCTATCTGACTGGCAGCTGCCCAAAGGTTAAAACCTACCCGCAGATTTTCTAGACTAACGCTGCAAGTGGCACAGTCAATCTTACATTCCCAAGATATCGACGTGAAAGCTTTCTGCATTGCCCTTGACAATGTGCTGCTTTCGGCAAACACTCTATGGTGATGTACATTTCAGGTTACTTTCATCGTTAATTTTCCTCAAGGACCAACTTAATAGCAGTTAATGTTTGAGCACTGACGTCAGCTAATAACTATTGATCTATTTGTATCTCATTTTTCATTTGCCTAACTCATCAATTAGCGACCATTTGCCCCATTGAGGTTGTTTCAGCATTTTGTCAGCTGGAGAAAAGAAAATTCCGAATGTTGTTCAACCAATCTAACTACAGTGATATTTTCTTAAATTTGCCTGGTAAGGGTCCTTTCTATTTATTCCCTCATTTCCCATTTCTTTTATTTCTGCCATTACATTTTTGATCCATGGATGATTCATGGACATGAGACTTTAATTCAAGCACAAGAATTAAGCAGCGGGAGAGGTCCCTGTGCTAGCCTGTGCTGGTTTAAACTGGAGTTGTAGACTGACCGGCATCAGTGAGAAGTGGTGGGCTAGGACTCGGTTTGATTGATTTGGCTGGTGGCCAACGGATTGGCCCAAAATGCTGCACTGTGCCCAGTAAAGGGTGATGATTGGATCTAATACTAGCGGAATGGTTCCGAGTCCCGAGGTTTGCGGTTTGGTTTCAGTTTGACTCCTGGTAGCCCCGAGGAAGGTTCTGCGATCCTCTCCTCTCCGTCCTTCTCCAGAGAGGTCGTGTTTCCGAACTTGCAGGGAGCCTGGATGAATCTATTTACGGGAGGTCCATTTCAGGCTGTGCAGGCAAAGTTCAGAATCTTCTAACTCTCCCCAGAAAATCGGATGTGATTCGAACATCTCCCTCTCAAGAAGGCCTATTGCCTATGAGTGCTACATTTTCTAAACTACAGGGGCCTGAAGGCAAATCACAAACTGAAGGCCTGGTTTGACGAAATAAACACCTTGTATCTCCAGGAAAGGTGTGAATATGTTTTTTTTTTAAAAATAATTTTTATTCAAGTTTTCACAAATTATCAACAACAAAAACACAAAGAGATAAGAACAACCCCCTCCCCCCACCGTATACACAAATAATAAATTAACAGAGATAATCAACAACTAGGCAAATAAACTCGCCCAAACAAGAAAAACAAACAAACCCTCGCAATTCCCCACCCACCCCGAAATCCCCATTCCCCCCCCACTCCCCTCCCCCCCCACAACACTCCCCCCCCACTTCCCCACCAACTCCCCCCCACTTCCCTCCCCCCACCACTCCCCCCACTCCCCACCCACTCCCCCCCCACCACTCCCCCCCACTCCCCCCCACTCTCCCACCACTCCACCCCCCCACGCCCCCACTCCCCCGCTCCCCCCCACTCCCCCCCCCACTCCCCACCCTCCCCCCCACTCCCCACTCGCCCCACACTCCCCCCCACTCCCCACTCTCCCCCCCCACACTCCCCCCCCACTCCCCCCCTCCCCCACTACCCCCTCCCCCCCACTCCCCACTCCCCACTCCCCCCCACTCTCCCCCCCACTCCCCCCACACTCCCACCCCACACTCTCCCACTCCCCCCACCCCCACTCCCCCCTCCCTACTCCCCCCCACGCCCCCTCCCCACTCCCCCCCACTCCCCCCCACCCCCCCACTCCCCCCCCACCCCCCACTCCCCCCCACACTCCCCACTCCCCCCCACACTCCCCACTCCCCCCCACACTCCCCACTCCCCCCCCCACTCCCCCCCCCCACTCCCCCCTCTCCAACCCACACCCCCAAAAGTACCCTGTCCTGGACCCTGCGTGGCGGCAACAGTGGGAACTCCACCACCTGCCGCCGAACAAACGCCCTTACCTGCTTATATCTGAAGGTGTTCCCCGGGGGGAGCCCGAACTTCTCCTCCAGCTCACCCAGGCTCGCGAACTTCCCGTCCACAAACAGGTGCCCCATCCTTCTAAAGAGCAGGGGGGACAGGGTACACACGTGCTTCGTACCCCGGTGTAGCCGGAAATACTTTGACCTCCTTCTGTTCGTGGCCACACTCGCCACCGGGGCCTCGTATAGCAACCTCACCCACCTGACGAACCCCTTCCCGAACCCGAACCTTTTCAACACCTCCCACAGGTACCCCCATTCCACCCTATCAAAGGCCTTCTCCGCATCCATCGCCGCCACTATCCCCGCCTCGCCTTCCATCGCCGGCATCATTATAACATCCAAGAGCCTCCGTACATTAGTGTTCAACTGCCTCCCTTTCACGAACCCCGTCTGATCCTCGTGTATGACCTGCGGCACACAGCCCTCTATCTTCATGGCCAAAATCTTTGCCAGCAACTTTGCATCTACATTAGGAGTGAGATCGGCCTATATGACCCACACTGTAGGGGATCCGTGTCCCGCTTCAGGATCAGGAAAATCAGCGCTCTAGACATCGTCGGGGGCAGTGCCCCCCCTTCCCTTGCCTCGTTGAAGGTCCTTACCAACAGCGGGCCCAGCAGGTCCGAATACTTCTTGTAAAATTCAACCGGGAACCCATCCGGCCCCGGTGCCTTCTCCGCCTGCATGTTCCCTATCCCTTTGACCAACTCCTCCAACCCAATCGGCGCCCCCAACCCCGCCACCTGCCCCTCCTCCACCCTCGGAAACCTCAGCCGGTCCAGGAAGCGACCCATCCCTCCCTCCTCCAGTGGGGGCTCAGACCGGTACAGTTCCTCGTAGAAGTCCCTGAAGACCCCATTGATACCCACCGCACTTCGCACCGTGCTCCCTCCTCCATCCCTAACTCCCCCGATCTCCCTAGCTGCCTCTTGCCTCTCGCCAGCATCCAGCTCGCCTTTTCTCCGTATTCATATACCGCCCCCTGTGCCTTCCTCCACTGCGCCTCCGCCTTCCTGGGGGGTCAACAAATCAAACTCAGCCTGGAGGCTACGCCGCTCCCTAAGCAATGCCTCCTACGGGGCCTCTGCGTACCTCCTGTCCACCCTCACCATCTCCCCCACCAACCTTTCCCTCTCTCTCCTCTCCCCCCTCTCCTTGTGTGCCCTAATGGTGATCAGCTCTCCTCTGACCACCGCCTTCAGCACCTCCCAGAGCACCCGTACTTGCACCTCCCCATTGACATTAGCCTCCAGGTACCTCTCTATACACCACCGGACCTGCCCGCTCACCTCTTCGTCCACCAGCAACCCCACCTCTAGGCGCCACAGCGGGCGCTGGTCCCTCTCCTCCCCCAACTCGAGGTCCACCCAGTGCGGAGCATGATCAGAAATGGCTATCGCCGAGTACTCCATATCCTCCACCCTCGGAATCAGCGCCCTGGTCATAACAAAAAAGTCAATCCGGGAGTAGGCTTTGTGGACATGAGAGAAGAATGAAAATTCCCTGGCCCCCGGCCTCGCAAACCTCCATGGGTCCACCCCTCCATCTGGTCCATGAACCCCCTCAGCACCTTGGCCGCCGCCGGCCTCCTGCCCGTCCTAGACCTAGAGCGATCCAATGCCGGGTCCAGCACCGTGTTGAAATCCCCCCCCCCACCCCCCCACCCCCATTATCAGGCCCCCTGCCTCCAGGTCCGGAATCCAGCCCAGCATACGCCGCATGAACCCCGCATCGTCCCAATTCGGGGCATATACATTGACCAACACCACCCCCTCCCCCTGCAGCTTGCCACTTACCATCCCATACCTACCGCCATTGTCTGCCACAATGCTCGACGCCTCGAACGACACTCTCTTCCCCACCAAGATCGCCACCCTCCGATTTTTTTGCATCCAAACCCAAATGAAACACCTGCCCTACCCACCCCTTTCTCAACCTTACCTGATCCGCCACCCTCAGGTGCGCCTCCTGAAGCATGGCCACATCCGCCTTCAGCCCTTTCAGGTGCGCGAACACCCGGGCCCGTTTGACCGGCCCGTTCAGTCCCCTTACATTCCAGGTTATCAGCCGGATCAGGGGGCTACCTGACCCCCTCCCCCACCGACTAGCCACATCCCCGCCGAGGCCAGCCACGTGCCCGCACCCCCCGCACGACCCGCTCCCCACAGTGGCAGACTGTGGTGATACACCACTGTACTTCCTTAGCATTGTACATAGTTGTATAATAGTTGTGTGTAACGTGGCCCTGTAATCCTGTGTATGGTACTGTGTATTGTACTGTAGCTCTGTAGAGGTTCGGTCACCTGTATGTAACCTGACCTGGCCACAGAGAGCTCCGCCTTAGCCACTCCCCCGGGAGTTAAGTATAAGACCCAGCTTCTGAGACCGGACCCATTTTGTCTGGGGTCGTCTGTGTCGGGTAAGCTTCCTATGTAGTGTATTAAAGCCTTGGTTAAAGTCTAACATGTCTTTGTGGTTCTTGACGCTTAGTGCATCACAGACCCCCGCCCCGACCTCCTCTACCAACTCCAGCTCCCCCTTGGCCATTCCAGCAGCAACCCGGTTCCCCCCCCCCCTTCTCCCCCCCTCTCCCCCCCAGCTAGGGCCCCCCCTAGCTGCATTGCTCTCCCCATTGCACTCCCGTAAGTCAGCTGACTCCTGCTGACCCCGGCCACTCCCGCCACTCCATCGACCCCCCCCCCCTCCCCCCCCCCCCAGTGTGGAACTTCCCCTCCCCCCCCCCCTTGTCCACCAGCAGGCTCTTATCCATTCCACTCCCAGCGTGGGAGAAAAGCCCGCGCTTCCCAGCTCCGGCCCCACCCCTTCAACCCTTAGCGCGGGAAAAAGCCCGCGCTTTCCACTCGCCCGGCCCCGCCTCCTCTGGCGCAGCTCCCTTTCCACGCCCGGTCCCACTACCCCCATTAAACCATTCCGTGAAGTGTGAAGCCTCTGACACTTTAATCTTCACTTTGGGCCTCCCTGAAACCCCGCCCTGCACAGTGGCCCAAGATCAATACTCTCCGATGCAGAATTCATCAGGAGGATGTGTGTGAGCTCGCTGTCAGCAGAAAGACAGGAGTTAGGTGAATCAGGTCCTGAGGAGGACCCAAGCGTTCCTCACAGTGGGTGGCCACCACTCTCCTGCTTTGTATAATGACCCACTGACAGGGCCTACACAGGCCCATCACCCAGCAATGTTACACAGATCCTTGGAAGTGAGGACAATGGTGGTCAGGGAAAGGGTGGTGTGATGGGGGGGAAGGCGTTGAAGGAAATTGGGGTGGGGGGGGGGAGTGTTGAGCTGACGGACACCCCCTCGTCTCCGGAGCATCCGGGGATGATGAGGGCCGCCCTGATCCTCCTGGCATGACGGACTCTTGAACCCTTCTCCTCCATCGTCCTGAGGCTGCACCTCAGGCTCGTCCCCCCCAACCCCTCATGGTCCGCCGCCTCCTACTCACCGGGCAAGGTCGCATGTCTCTCCTCCTCCTCCAGCATGTTGCCCCACTGCTGTGCCAGATTGAGGAGCATGGCAGACCACCACAAAGTGCAAGCCCTTCTGTGGGCTGTCTGTAGAGCTCTACCAGGGCGGTCAGTCTTTGGAACTGCCTTTTGAGCAGCCCTGCGCCACTCAATGACAGCATCGATGTCAGCGTGGGCCTCATTATATCGGGTCTCTGCCTTGGTCTCAGGCCTCTGCACCGGCATCATCAGCCATGACCTCAGCAGCTATGCCTTGTCCCCAACAAGCCAACCCATCATCCGAGAGCGGTCCTCGAAGACACCGGATATCTACAAGTGCCCTAGGATGTAGCTATCATGCACATACTCCCAGGGTAGTGGGCACACGCATGCATGATCCTCAGGCTGTGGTCGCACATAATCTGAGCATTTACGGAGTGGGATCACTTCCTGTTAATATAGGGCACTTCATGATGCCCTGGTGCTCACAGGCCATCGATGGCCCGCTGAACCTTAGGAATCTCAACAATGGCGGCAAATCCTGCGGCCCGGGCATCTTGGTTGGCTAGGTCCAGGCAGTAAATGCCGGATGCCCGGACATACAGAGCTCGTCACCTCCCAGATGCACCTGTGGGCTGATGTCTGCGAAACGACACACAGATTTAAATACATGAATAGGAAGGGAATAGAGGGATACGGACCCTGGAAGTGTAGAAGATTTTAGTTTAGACGGGCAGCATGGTCGGCGCAGGCTTGGAGGGCCGAAGGGCCTGTTCCTGTGCTGTACTTTTCTTTGTTCTTTGTTTTGTCCCCCTCGAGCCCTGGAACGACCCGGTGTCATAGAAATTTAGTGCAGAAGTTACCTTCGCACCCATCGGGAGTGGGCGTCTTCCTCCGCGGAGTGCCATGTCCGCGAGAAAGTATCACGGGTGCTGCACTGACTCCCTGTTGAGATGTAGTCTTCTGCGGTATATACTATCTGTCAGCTCACTGAAGGATCAACGACTCCTGTCCATCTTGGCCCATCACTGGACTCCCCTTCTGACCCCCCTCCTCAGCCTGATGGTCGGGCCAGGTCTTCAGGGTGTGTGGCAGCCTTCTGCACCTGTAATGCCACCTCCAACCTGTGATGGCCTTGCTGCTGTCTTCAGTGTCTGCCCGCTTCAGCTGCGACAGGCACAGCAAGGACAGCCTCCGCGGGATCGACACCAGAAACATCTCGAGTCCCCAAAGATGTGCTTGGTAGGTGAATTAGACATTCTGAATTCTCCGTCCGTGTACCCGAACAGGCGCCGGAATGTGGCGACTAGGGGATTTTCACGGTAACTTCATTGCAATGTTAATGAAAGCCTACTTGTGAAGATTATTATTATTTGTATCTGGAAGGAATTGGAGAAGGAGAGCGACCGACATCAATTAGGGCTTCCATCCCGGGACCCTCATATGTCCCAAGCCTTGCCCGCCTTTACCAAGATTGTCCCGGCTTCTCTCAGGGTGCGATCCAGCGAGCCAGTTGTGCTGGCATACCTCACTCTGCACACTCACTCCCAGCCGTTCAGCAGCCCCTAGACTCAGACCTCTGCCAGCAACATTAAGAAGATCCTCCGCTCATCATTACCGTTTGGCTGCGAGAGGAGCCTCAGTGGTAATGCCCTGGTCTTTCTGTTTGATTGTTGGTAGCTGCCTCTATGCTGCTTACACTCCTAGAGTACAGGCACACTCTTCAGGCATCAAAGGTTGCTGGATATTAATCCATTAATCATCCTCCGAGACATGGCACCTGTTTCTTCGCGGAGGCATTTGAGAGTTAAGGGCCTGGATTCTCCAAAAATGGAGCCATGTCTCCATGCCCGCCGGAAAACAGGCGCGAATCACTCAAGACTTTTTTTCAAAAAGCCCAGAGTGATTCTCCGGTTTTAAGAGGGTTAACATTGCCCCAGCGTGCGGCGCACAACTCCTGCTGCTGATACGGGGCCCTGTATGTCCGGTCGCGGGTCCGCGCATGCATGTGGAGGCCGGTCGCGGGTCCCGCATGAGCGCAGCGGCCATTTTCACACCGGCCCCCACGCAACATGACGGAGCCACACAGCGGGCCAGCGAGGAGGAAGATAGCTCCCCCCCCCCCCCGGATCTTGCGCACCCGCCGATCGGTGGCCCCCGACGGCGAACCTGGCCGTTGTGGAGGCCCCCCCTAGAGTCTGCTCCCCTGCACCCCCCCCCCCACCAGGACAGTCAGCGTGGCCGCGAGTCCGAGCTCCCGCCAGGCGGAACCAGTTTGGAACCACGCTGGCGGAACTCAGCGGGAACTCGGACGGTCGATCGCGGAAAATCGCCTCTTTCAACGGCCCCCAACCGGCGCCGCGTCAACCATGCGCGCGTGGCCGGCGACAATTCTCCATTCTCCGCCCCCGCGCTGAGCGCGATTTCGGGGCGGAGGCTCGGAGAATCCCGGCCTAGGAGCATGAAGCACTATTACAACCAACAAGGCTAATCCTGCCTTTGAAATAGCAAGAGACTATGAAGCTAGGAGCTGCTCACAGTCAAAGGGAGTGAAATTGTCTTTCAGGAGAGAAGCCACGGCAGGGCTCTGTCCTGGAAGTGTTCCGCAGGACAGACAGGCTGCATCTCTGCATCTGTGATTGCCGCTGTTAGGGGTCGCCATAATATTTAAAGATGGCTTGAAGGTCTCACAGATAAAATGCCCCTCACTCCCCCGGGTCTGATTTCCACTTGGCTTTATTATCCTATGGAGCCTCGCCGTTGAATTCAGGCTTATCTCCAGCACAAATGTTGTACAATCGTGAAATTAGAACAACATTACCAAAAAATCATATTGATGATCCGGATCAACTAGATGTTTTGAAGAAAATTCATCAACAACGTGAGAAACAACAAAGTTACTAGGACAGACATTCAAAACCGCTAAAACCTCTCGTCGCAGATGATGTTGGCAGAATCAGATGTCCAGATGGAGGATGGTCTGACACTGCTATTGTTATTAGGCAAATCTCAACAAGATCCTATCTAATCAAAACTGCAGAAGGTGGATTGATTTGTAGAAACAGATGAGATATCTTAAAAGTTCATGTTCCTCAACCAATCTTTCCAGATCTGAATTTAAATCAATCTTTAAATCGTCATGTACAAATCAAACCATCTGTGGAACCAGAACAGCAGAGCATCAAACTTTCTACCTCTCCAATCAAATTGAGAAGATCTACCAGGCGTAGAAGTAAACCGAATCATCTGAATTTCTGAATTTTTGACTGATTAATTCATATTGACGAGACAATGCATATCAGAATACTGCATTTCGATCTACAATTTTCTTTACAATGTACATAGAAAAGTGTAACACAAAAAAAGGGGGATGTAGTGATCCCTGCATGTGTTAATACATGTTTAGTTAATGTGAAGTCAGTACAGATGAGCACTAGATGGCAACATTAACAGGACCTATAAAAGGTGTTTCCCTCTCTTTCTTTAGTTAGTGTGTGTGGAGAACAGCTGGAGTGAAGACGTGATCAGATCAGAGTGCAGTGTATTATCATAATTGTTAGTTTAATCCAATCTTATTTATTTGTTTTACTAGTCTGGTATTAAACTGAAAGAACTCACTAGTTTATTATATATTACTCAATAAACATTTTGTCATCATCTGGAAGACTTCGACTATTTCTCATCAGAATTCAACACCACTCGGCAAGACAAAAAGAGTAATATTTAAATTACAATGAAGTAATATAACACAGCACAGCCTGACTGTGTCCTCAGTGTGGGAGGTTCCTATTGTTTCTTACTCATCCTCATCCTCCCGCTATGTTAGGTGTATCCCCAGTATCCACAGCTGAGTTTGAGGCGGCCTGCTGACTTCCACCCCCTGTTGCTTGGGATTACTTTGACGGGCGTCCTCTGGTGGGCCGGGAGCCTAAGGGTTCGGGCCTGCTTTCAGGCAACATGGGTGTTGCAGTGCTGCCTTCTTTGGTGAGCAGGGCTGGAGGTGTGTTGCTCACAGGGAGGGTGGACGCCCCCAGTATCACCTGGGTGGAAAGCCCTGGTTCGTGCTCCTGCCGATCATTTTCCCGACGGGTGACAGTGAGGCTCTGGCCTCCTCCATGTGTTGGGGGGGGGGGTCAGCTGTAGTGAGCTCCAGAAGCCCAGCCGTCCTCTGGTGCTGACGCTCGTGGATTCCCACTCGTGCTTGCACCGTGCAGTTGAAGCCCTCAGCCATGGAAGTCCTGAGCTAAACCATGGAGTAGACATCACCCGCCATGGTGTGTACATTCTGCACCAAGGTCTCCACTGCAGACACCATCCTTGCAGTGTTGGCCTTGTTGTGTCGGAGGGATGGGACTATCCCGTCAGACAGATGATGATGGGACTCCTTCAGTCAGCCTTGCAGTCAGAGGAGGGTTACTGGCATCCCTACTGATGGTCATGGCTCTGCTTTTGCAGCTTCAGCAGCTCTGGGGTGATTGCACCCAGGAACACGTCATCGGATTCGGTCTCGGCAAAGTCCTGGGCTCCAGCATCCCTCCGAGTGCCAGATCCCTGAGATGTTCCTTCCTCCACCTGCTGTGGACCATCAGGTGTGGGGTGCTCACCAGTGAGTGACCCAGAAGCCTGCCTACTAGTTACTCCCACCGGGGTGTGAGTACCTGTGATGGTGGAGGGTTTGGGTGACAGGTTTGACGCCTCTTCAACGCTGGCCTCTGAGGTGTCTACCTCGGAGCTGCTCAGGTCCAGCGGACATGAGGATGGCCCAGGTTGGTCTGCTGATTGATCTGCAATGGAAGGGAGTGGGCATTAGTGCAAGACTGGGGAAAGGGAACACTGATGGGAGAAAGATCACTCACATGAGGCTTGCACCCTGGCTGGATGTGTTGAGGGTTCTCACTTATGTCTCTGGACCCATCCCTTGCCCGCTGCACAAGTGCAGTCCTGCTCCTCGACGACCAGCTCAAGGGTTATTCATCAAATGGGATTCGGGTCGTGAGCTCCGGCATCACTCTGCCTATCTCTTACCACTCACGTCTGCTACGCTCGAGTTTGTCCTGCAAGGTGAGGGGCTCAGGAGCGACTAAATGGATTATGGGGAGGGGTTGGTGCATGACAAGTGCTGTGACCCCGCGAGGTGGGTGGAAGTAAGAGCACGAGGAGGTGTGAGGATTTGGTTAAGGGGTGCTGAGGGAGACATGAGGAGGTGGGCTTGCCCTAGCTGCACAAAGAAGGTCATCCATATTCTTCCTTCACTGCAGCCCGATCCTTTTAGGAGTGAGCAGGCGCTCACAATCGTGGCCGCAGCCTCCCAGGTGGGCGAGGTCACTTTGCTGGCTCAGGACCTGCCCAATCGTGGGTGGAGGGTCTCGCTCCTCTGCTCAAGCCCATCCAGAGGTTGTCTGAGGGCTCCCTAGTGCAGTCTTCCCAATTGGACTTGGAACAAGTGCTTGGAAGGTGTTTCAATGGTGCAACGCACTGATTGCACAGATTAAGTTGCCGCGGTGTGAGGCAGGACACCACGCATACGCCGTGAAACTCGGGAAAAAATTATTTTCCTTAAAGGGTCGAAAATTCGACGGGTTTTCTTGCAGATGCGCCTGTGGGATTCTCTCCCGGGACCAACGCTTTAAAAAAAAATATCACTGCTACCTATGGCCGGCATGGTGGCACAATGGTTAGCACTGTTGCTTCACAGCGTCAGGGTCCCAGGTTCGATTCCCGGCTTGGGTCACTGTCTGTGCGGAGTCTGCACGTTCTCCCCGTGTCTGCGTGGGTTTCCTTCAGACTATCCAGTTTCCTCCCACAAGGCCCGAAAGACGTGCTTGTTCGATAATTTAGACATTCTGAATTCCCCCTCAGTGTACCCGATCAGGTCTATGAGGTCATTAATTAATCCTGCCTCATTGAACATTGCCAGATCTATAATAGCCTTCTCTCTGGTTGGCTCTGGAACTTCCTGCTCTGAGAAACTGTCCAAAAACCACTCTATCAGCTCACCTTCCGGGCTATCTTTGCCAATCTGATTTGTCCAATCCATATGTAGATTAAGCCCAGCCCACTGAGTGCTTTAAAGTGGCAGAGGTGGTCTGCTATTGGCCAACAGTGGGATCTTCCGACCCCGTCTCGGTTGACAGGGGTTCCCGGTGTTCGCCCCCCGCCCCCCTGCTGTCGGGGAACATGACGCAGGGATTGCCATTGGCTGGAGCGGAAGATGACTCTGGGGGGAATGGCTGGAAAATTCCGCCACTTATTTTCCCCTGTATGCCCCAGCCTAGAGAGTAATTACTGTCAGGTGGTTATCGGCTATCCCGACAAGCTACTTCTTACAATCACGAATTCACATCTCTCCCCAACCTGATTCTACATCTTAAACTTTAGAACTTTGGTAGTCTCCCTCTATTGTACAAATATCACCTTTAATTAAAAGAGCTATCCCTCCACCTCTCCACCTTACTCTGAAATGTCAGGTACACAGCTCCCAGCTGCTACAATCCTGCAGCTGTTTCTTCATAGCCACTTTTGTGGGAAGACAAATGATTCAGATTTATTAACAACAATCTGTTAGGGTATTAACACTCATTCGTAGGGATTTTGAATCTATAGAGTGTAGTACAGTATACTAATGCAATAACGGTCAATTTTTATAAAAATGTCAGCTAAAAACTGACTTGGCACCTTGTGCAGCAGTCAGCATAAGGGTCAAGAAACATGTTCCAGTTAAACCAGATTTCAGCGACCTTAACAGTTGTTCTTAAGACACAATCTACAGCAGTCAGCATAAAGGTTTAGAAACATATTTTTCAAACTCGACCTAAGGACCAGACACATCTATCGGGTCTGGCACCAAGCAGGGAGGTTAGGGAGGGATACATAGAAAACTGAAGGGCAGGTAAGGGTGGATGACACTCACTCTGCCTGGGGGCACATACATAACGTGTTTAATGTAAAACTTAAAAAAGCCATGATCCAACATAAATAATATTCTTGCCCACGTAACCACAGTCTGCGTAATTCTTTCCTGATACTTTATATTGGCAGGAGTCGGGCAGCACGGCAGTGCACTGGGTTAGCACTGCTGCCTCACGGCGCCGAGGTCCCAGGTTCGATTCTGGGTCACTGTCCATGTGGGGTTTGCACATTCTCCCCGTGTTTGCGTGGGTTTCGCCCCCACAACCCAACGATGGTGCTGACTCAATGGGCTGAATGGCCTCCTTCTGCACTGTAGGGTTTCTATGGTTCTACACCCCCCCCCCCGCCCTATTTACACCGCTCCCCGGTACACTGGTCCCTGCAAGGGTTCAGATGTAGAGCCTCCCAATGGTACAGCTCCCGCTTTCCCCTGCACTTTGTTTTTAATTTTAAAAAACTTGATCCCAGTTAATTGAACCCCATTTCCCCTATACCAATTTTATTAACAATGCAATCAACTAGCTAATCTCTTTTTAAAAATGTATTTTATTACAAACATGTATCAAAACAGATAACAGCGAATAAACACCCCAGGAAACAAACTTCCCAACAATCAACTATACAGCCTGTACAGATTTTATTCCCCTTTCTCACCCTACCCCCCTGCCGCTGCACCCCCTCCACCACCCCTGCGATGATCAGCTCCTCAAACACAGTCACAAACATCTCCCACCTTTTCTCAAACCCCCCTGCTGATCCCCTTAACTCATACCTTACCTTTTCCAACCGCAGGAAGTCGTACAGGTCACCCAACCAAGCCGTTACCCCTGGTGGCGACGCCGACCGCCGCTCCAGCAAAATTCGCCGCCGTGCAATCAGAGAGGCGAAGGCCAAGGCATCGGCCTTCCTCCTCTCCATGAGCTCTGGCTTCACTGAAACCCCAAATATCACCACCAAAGGGTCCGGGTCCACCTCCTCCTCCACTATCCTGGCTAAGACCGCGAATACTTCCGCCCAGCATCTTCCCAATTTTTCGCAACCCCACAACACGTGCGCGTGATTCGCTGGCCCCTGCTCACACCTCTCACATTCATCTACTACTCCCTGAAGAGACCCACTCATTCTCGCCTGAGTCATATGCACCCTGTGCACCACCTTAAACTGTATCAGGCTCATCCTTGTACAAGAGGAGGTCCCGTTTACCCTACGCAGTGCCGCACTCCATGCTCCCCAATTGATCTCCCCTCCCAACTCCGCTTCCCATTTCTCCTTGATCTTCACCACCTGATCGCCTCCCTGCTCCCCCAGGCCACTTGTATATATTCCCAATTCTTCCCTCTCCTTCCACAAACTTGCTAAATTACTTACCCGATGCTAATTCGCTCATGGCTCAGGTTATAATCCAGAGATTATTACCTTTTGAGGTTCTGCTTCACCATTTAGTCCCTCACTGCTCATACGCCCTCAACAGCCCTAGACCTACCTATGCCGGACTAAATAACAGGCATACGCATGGACCCTCCCACTTCAAGCTCCTCTCCTCCCCGTTTCTTTGGGAAATCAGGGCTATTTGTATTCAGCTGGATATTTGTTGACTTCATCCACTCCAGGTCGAATTCTATGTGTCGCACAACAAGCATTTCTTGCACAGATTTCAATAGATTTTGTACAGCACTGCAAGGTGCAGACTTCTCATCAGGAACCAGACAGATGCTGTTACAATTCATTTTGCTTCTGACCCTTCACTTTCACAAACAAGACTTAGCCCTTCACCCTTTCCCTGAGAGAGATTTAAGCTGTCTCCAGAGATGATCATTGGTAATGGAAGCCACTATGCTCCTCAATTAAGAATTCATGAAAATTCAAAGGGAAGAACACATGATTTGGCTGAAAAAATACAAACTGTCACCATTCACTGCTTCCACAACATTGAAAGCTCGCCAGTTCACGGGGTGACTCGCTCGCACAGATTTCTTTATCATAGAAGCAGAAAAGCGTCACAGGGTTTTGTATGTCAGTGTCATACAGGCGGAATTTTAATGGGATACTTAATGTTCACACCATTATTTTAATGAACACATTACACAAGCGTTGGCGGCTGGTAAATCTGTTCTGCTGTAAGAATTCATTTCTTTGTTATCTACGCAGGTTTTATGTGTAAAGAACTAACCTGTTTCGTAATATCTTTTCTCTGAATTTTCACCTTCGGTCTTCTTTTGTTAATAAATCTCTTTTCCCGCACTCAATCTGGCAGAGGTCAACTTGTTGTTTGCAAGATATGGGCGGCATGGTAGCACAGTGGTTAGCACTGTTGCTTCACTGCGCCAGGGTCCCAGGTTCGATTCCGGGCTTGGGTCACTGTCTGCACGTTCTCCCCCGTGTCTGCGTGGGTTTCCTCCGGGTGCCCCGGTTTCCTCCCACAAGTCCCGAAAGACGTGCTGTTAGGTGAATTGGACATTCTTAATTCTCCCTCCGTGTACCCGAACAGGCGCCGGAATGTGGCGGCTAGGGGCTTTTCACTTCATTGCAGTGTTGGTACAAGTCTACTTGTGACAATAAAGATTATATTATATTAAAAAAGATTTCAAAAATATTTCTCATTTTTTGACTTCCCAACATAAAGATAAAGGGTTGGATATTCATGATTGACTCAGGGGTCAGGTCAATGTCACATTCCCGAGTGCTGAGTGAACCCGGATCACAAAACATGGTATTTTCTCCCGGGGAGTTGGGGGGGTCAGGCTGTGGTCAGGGCCGCTGCTCCCCCGAGTAGGCCCAAGGTGGGAACAGAATTGGGTGGACTTGGCGTCAAATTAAAAGGCCTGCCGTCATTCACCTGGATAATAAAAACCTACAAGTGTCATTCTACCCCTCAACCCATACATACCACCCTCTCCTTGCCTTCTCTATGCCTCCTCATAACAATCATGCTCTCTCCCATGCCCCCCTTTATCCTTCATACCTCCTCACCCACTGCGGACTGAACTCATGAACCCTCGAATAAAACTGGAAAGTCTTTGAAAGTAACATGAAATAAATAAACAGTCATTCATTCAAAAGGCAATGCTAAAAAAAGACTAGCTCATAAAACTGTCAATCACAGTCGTTTAACTTCCAGCTGAAAAATCTCACTCTTAAGTATCATGCGTTTGTCAAAATAAACAAAGAGCCATTCAAAAACCTCTTCAAAACACATTGAGGGGAGATTCTCTGGCCTCTCCATGGAACGTTTCTTGGAGGTTGGAGGCAGCGTGATCTCCTGGTCAATGGGATTTCCTATTAAATTCACCCCATGTTGCCGGCAAACTTATGGCGGGGGGGCGCCATCAGCCAGACCGGATGACTCCGCTGGCATGAACAGCTGGAAGATCTTGCCATAAGCCTTTTAACTGCTCATAAAACTGTCACTCAAACAATGTCACAGTCGTGTAATCTGACCTAAAGTGACAGAGCTTTTCATCCCCCCCCCCCCCCCCCCCCCCCCACCCATCCCCACTTTTCCTTTATGCATTACTAGATCCCCTAAAATCTTTAAATTAAAGTTTTTAATGAAAAAAATCTGGAGATTTAGAGATCTGGAGAGAAAAAAACTTGGAGGTGTATTGCCTGGCGTGAATACTTCCGGCACAGGCAAAGCAGAAATGATTGTGCTTTGTTTTCAAAAGCAGCAAGCAATGATCCATATTAGATTGCATAGCTGATCTTGTAATTGCTGCTATTTAAAATTCTAAGCGAAAAATATTTTTGGGTTTTTTTTGTTGATGGAGGGAGAAAAGCCAAGGTTCCCTTCTTTTCTCAATGCTGTTCGAGTGATGAGATGTTCTGGTGTTACAATCCCTGAGGGGAGTCCACAAACGCAAATAACCAAATGTACTGAATGAGCACCAAGTGATGAAATTACCAACAAGATTCTACTTTTTGTAGCTTTTACTTTTACATGAATCAGAATCAATGTAAGTTCAACATGAATTGACAGGCATATTATAATGGGTACAAAGTATAAATTACATATGGAGCATCAAATGCAGCAAAAGCTACTCATGGGATTGCAAGTATTTTTAACACTTCCCTGCCCGAATGTGACAGCGCGTGCAATCTTACAGTATTTCCAATTCAGACCCTGGTATGCAGGATACCTCGTGTTTCGCACTCACTGTATTTTGTAGCCAAATCACCTGCAGCAGTTGCTCCACGCCATCCAAATCACCCCTGACAGTTGTCATCTAAACCGCACATTCCTACAGAACCTCCATGGCTAGGTTCACAAGAGTTGGGATGGACCAGATTCACCAGAGACTCTTTTATCTGGTCGGTTCTGGCAAAACTGAAGAATGGGCATTTCTGCTCGAATCCTGACTTGGTTTTCTGCCCATTTTAAGTGTATTCAGCTGCTTGTAAATGTGCCTTCTCTGTTCTTCCCCTGGTGTAGCTCTTATTTGTGTCTGCCTACGCGGCTTCTGCATCTTAACCTCCTTCTTGTTGGCATTGGTTCAGGTCAAGGATTGCCAGGTCACATGGACTGGCCGTTTTTGTTATTCAAGAAAATTACAAATGATGCAAATCTTAAATTTTTTTTTCACAAAAATTATCGACTTCTCAGGCATTTTGAAGAAATTACAAATGTTCCTTAATGTACTGATTCTGGTTCAAAGGTCATCACTACATGGCACTTTTTCCCAAGCTACCCCTGGGTGTGTACAGTACTTGTAAACATAAGAATGGGGTTATCACAGAAAGCCCATCTGCTCGATTAGACCTGTCTAAAAGGGGCCAGGATGGCAGGCAGACATTGGGAGCTGGAACGCCAACAGGTGTGTCCCACCAGTCCAGGAGGAGCCACAGTCTGCCGAGGCAGGTGAAGGAGAGAGATGGTCAGTCAGAAAACGGGAATTTGGGCAGCACGGTGGCGCAGTGGGTTAGCACTGCTGCCTCACGGCGCCGAGGTCCCAGGTTCGATCCCGGCTCTGGGTCACTGTCCGTGTGGAGTTTGCACATTCTCCCCGTGTTTGCGTGGGTTTCACCCCCACAACCCACAGATGCGCAAAGTAGATGGATTGGCCACGCTAAATTGCCCCTTAACTGGAAAAAATTAATTGAGTACGCTAAATTTTCATTAAAAAAAAGGAAAACGGGAATTTTCAAGTCGGTCTCCAGGCCCATTCCAGTGTCCGGAGCCTGTAGTGGTTCTCCCTGGTCTTGCAAATGTGGGCATTTGTATGTTTTTTAAAAGTTTGTATAAACTGCTGCGAGAGCACTTCCATCTTGAAGCAACCACTCTCTCCTTTACCTGCCTTGGCAGACTGTGGCTCTTTCTGAACTGGTGAGACTCTAAGTGGCCTCCAGCTCCCAAAGTCTGCCAGCCATCCGTAATTGAACAGCGAGTATGCTCTCTGACCTTAAGTTGACCATTTATTCACAAATCGCAGCATACATGTTAATAATGATACTAATCATCATAGAATTTACAGCACAGAAGGAGGCCATTCGGCCCATCGAGTCTGCACCGGCTCTTGGAAAGAGCACCCTACCCAAGGTCAACACTTCCACCCTATCCCCGTAACCCAGCAACCCCACCCAACACTAAGGGCAATTTTGGACACTAAGGGCAATTTATCATGGCCAATCCACCTAACCTGCACATCTTTGGACTGTGGGAGGAAACCGGAGCACCCGGAGGAAACCCACGCACACACGGGGAGGATGTGCAGACTCCGCACAGACAGTGACCCAAGCCGGAATCGAACCTGGGACCCTGGAGCTGTGAAGCAATTGTGCTATCCACAATGCCACCGTGCTGCCCCTAATGAATAATGATCTTTATTAGTGTCACAGGTACACTTACATTTACACTGCAATGAAGTTACTGTGAAAATCCCCTAGTCGCCACACTCCGGCGCCTGTTCGGGTACACTGAGGGAGAATTCAGAATGTTCAATTCACCTAACAAGCATGTCTTTCGGGACTTGTGGGAGGAAACCAGAGCGCCCGGAGGAAACCCACGCAAACATGGGGAGAACGTGCAGACTCTGCATAGACAGTGACCGAAACCGAGAATCGAATCTGGGACCCTGGTGGTGTGAAGCAACAGTGCTAACCACTGTGCTACCTTGCAACCTGATACCAGGGGGGTCGCGATGCGGATATTGTCCCAAATTTGATGTCCCGACTCAAAAGCAGAAATCATGCTCTGATGGTGGTTAAAGACATTCTGACAGTGGTAAAAGATGCTGGGAAAAACTCTTAGCTGTGGACATTTGGTAGAACATGGAATGCAATCTCACAATGGGTGATGAAGACAGATCGAGAATGGATAATGTTTGCAACAAAGAAAGATACAGCAGCATGGGAGGGAGCTAAGTATTTTGGTATATGTTTGGATTGCTCTAGTGAAGAGCTGCAGAATTAATCCAGGGGTGGATTCTCCCAATAGTGGGGTTCCTGATCCAGTGGAGATTCAAGTGTCTGGCAAAAATGATCCAGGATCGATGCCGGACGCCGATCCCTTTCCAATGCTCCGGTCCCACTTGGCAGCGGCAGCGAGCTACACGCCCTGCGCTGGCGGTCTGTTGCAAATGAGTCATTTGAACCTGCGCTTAAATGCATCTCAAGTACCCTGCTGTGAAGCTAACCATAATATTTATAAACATCTAGGTATGATTGACAGGTACTCACCACATCAAAAGAAGTTAAGTGCTTTCTGCTGAGAAAAAGAGGAAGTGAAGAGACTTACCTCCTAGATGTTTATACACATTGTGGTAAGGTTTAAAGCCAGGAACATGAGATGCATTCAAGCATGAAGGATAATGAAAATAAACAATCCAGACACCTGACTGTCTTGAAACTATTATCCAGTCAATTACAGCCAACAAAAGCTATTTCTCTTTAAACGTGAATATAAGCATTGCACATCAAAGGATCTGAGGGGGTGTAAAGCCTTGTGATGTGGTTTTGTCTTTCTATGTAGCAACAGCTGCTGCTGTCAGCGCTTCTGTCTGAGACAGCAGGTGTAAGGGACAGGTAAGTGAAAAAGCCATGATGTTTCGCTGTTTATGCCTGGACTTATGCTACCAGGCAGGGGTCTCTGCTGAGGGGGACTCTCATATGGAGGTCTCTGATGGGGGTGTCTGAGGTGGGGTCTCTAATATTGGGGTATCTGATGTGGTGGTCTCTGATATGTAGGGCCTCTGTTGGGGAGCTGTTGCGGGTGAATTGGGTCATCCTTATGCATGTGTGCTTGGGGGGGGGGGGGGTGACCCCTGGTGGTGGGAATGGATGCCCTACTTGTCAGTGGGTGGAGTGGGGGGCAGGGCAGGATTTGCATTGTGGGCGGAGATGGGGAAGGGGGCAAACCGTCACACCTCAGTATCGACCTGCCTACTCAAAATGGAATCCGGACCGATATTGACAGAATCCCGCAAGCTCCCTGCCATGCATAAGTTTGCATGGCAAGAGAGAGGGAATCGCCCCTGAGCGCCAGTGCAGAGAGGAAAACTTAGTCTCCCAAACATAGAATCCAGCCCCTGATGTTTTCCGTCAATGTTGTAAATGCCTAAGGTTCAAAATGAAACAAAATGAATGGCCAAATATTTTTTCATGGGAGAGCTGTTGCCAGAGATTCCTGGGCGGGGAATTTTGATGGCATTTTTATATCTGACTGATGTTTGCGTATCATTTTCTTCTGAGTGACCTGCCAATGAAAGGCATCATTTAAACAGGATATGCCCAACCAGAAAACAAACGTGAGACCAGTGAGCCAGAGGTAATCGAACAGCTTGATTATCCACCTCCGGTCTGCTTTAACATCCTGATGTAATATTGAATCTTTCTATTTAACCAAACCTTTTCACTATTCCTACCAAATCAAAATGCTGCAGCTGCAGGAAATCTTAAATGAAATCAGAAAATGCCAGAAACACTCAGAAGATCAGACTGCAGCTGTGAAGAGGGAAATCGGGCGAACATTTCAAGTGAATGGACTTCCCTCAGAACCTCAAAAAGAAGTCTTGAGTTGAGCAGCTTTTAAGCAGGTAACAGAGGCAGGAGAAGGTGGGGAGGGGAAAGGAAAAATATGGAGGGGAAGGTCTGTGAGAGGGTAGGAGATGAGACTGATTAAATGACAAAAGAGACAAGGCAAATGGGCAGCACGGTAGCACAGTGGTTAGCACAGTTCCTTCACAGCTCCAGGGTCTCAGGTTCAATTCCCAGCTTGGGTAACTGTCTGTGCGGAGTCTGCACATTCTCCCCGTGTCTGCGTGGGTTTCCTCCGGGTGCTCCGGTTTCCTCCCACAGTCCAAAGATGTGCAGGTTAGGTGGATTGGCCATAATAAATTGCTCTTAGGTTAGGTGATGTTATTGGGTTATGGGGATAGGGTGGAGGTGCGGGCTTAAGTGGGGTGCTCGTTCCAAGAGCCGGTGCAGACTCGATGGGGGAAATGGCCTCCTTCTGCACTGTAGATTCTATGATAAAATCTATGAAATGGAGTTAGAGAATCATAGAATCACTACAGTGCAGAAGGAGGCCATTTGGCCCATTGAGTCTGCACAGACCCTCTGAAAGAGCACCCAACCTAGGCTCACGCCCCCCAGCCTACCGCCATGACCCAGTACCCCCACCTAACCGTTGGACACTGAGGGGAAGTTTTGCATGGCCAATCCACCTGACCTGCACATCTTTGGAATTATAATGGGGCAAGTAAAGAAACAAGGGATGGGCTTAGAAGAGATGTTCATGGGAAAAGCAAAATAGCAGAGGGGAGGAGGGAGAGCATGGAAAATCTTGGAGAAAAGGCAAAGTCTCCCATGATCCGGGAATATGGCAGGAGAAAGGCAAGGAGACCCAGGAGATGCGGGCCGTCTCTCATCCATATGCTTAGAGGGACTTTCCTTTCCACCGCCCTATGCCTCTACTCCCTGCAGCTCTGCAGCAGGTCATCCCCCATTCTCAGCTAACTCTGTCTGAGAGAAAATGGAGTGATGATTAAGGTCTAAAGTTGTTGAACTAAAGCTGCTGAATTCCTTTATATTTGAAGGAGCATTGGGATCACGGAATAATCACAGCACGCATATCATTGGATGCCAGGTTTGTAAGGATATGATTCCGATGAGAGACTAAACAATTGGACTGTGTTCACTGAAGCAGAGGAATTTAAGGGAGAATTCAATCAGAAGCATTCAAATGTCTCAAAGGGTAAATAGTGAAAGGTTATTTCTGATGGTCAGTGGTTCAGTAGCATTCAATTTAGAACCCTCAAGAGTATTGAAAGTCAGAGAGATGTAGTTGTACAGGTCACTGAAAGGGTCAACACAGGTGGAGAAGGTAGTCAAGAAGGCATACGGCATGCTTGTCTTCATTGGCCGGGGCATAGAGTATAAGAATTGGCAAGTCATGTTGCAGTTGTATAGAACCTTAGTTAGGCCACACATGGAGTATAGTGTTCAATTCTGGTCGCCACACTACCAGAAGGATGTGGAGGCTTTAGAGAGGGTGCAGAAGAGATTTACCAGGATGTTGCCTGGCATGGAGGGCATTAGCTATGCTGAGAGGTTGAATGAACTCGGTTTGTTCTCACTGGAACGACGGAGGTTGAGGGGCGACCTGATAGAGGTCAACAAAATTATGAGGGGCATAGACAGAGTGGATAGTCAGAGACTTTTTCCCAGGGTAGAGGGGTCAATTACTAGGGGGCATAGGTTTAAGGTGCGAGGGGCAAGGTTTAGAGGAGATGTACGGGGCAAGTTTTTTTACACAGAGGGTAGTGGGTGCCTGGAACTCGCTACCGGAGGAGGTGGTGGAAGCAGGGACGATAGTGACATTTAAGGGGCATCTTGACAAATACATGAATAGGATGGGAATAGAGGGATACGGACCCAGGAAGTGTAGAAGATTTTCATTTCGACGGGCAACATGGTCGGCACGGGCTTGGGGGATCGAAGGGCCGGAGGTCCCGTTCCTGTGCTGTACTTTTCTTCGTTCTTTACAAAAAAAATCATGCATAAAGGAGGAAGCTGAAAGACTGTTTCGGGCCCAAAGGTTTATGAGACTATGGAATGCATTATTGTGGTTGAAGTCAGATCATCATTTCTTTTGTGTGGGAATTCGGTAGTCATTTGGAGAGGAAAAATATATCGTAAAATGGGATTAGAGTAGAAAGAACTGATGTGGTATGTGTACAATTGAGCCGCTGACATCCTTTTACAGTCACAGCTCTATATTGCATGACCACAATGACCCTATAACCAATGATCCAATGACATCTTCATTGTCCGGTCCACTTCAATGTGATTTGCAGTCTATCAGCGTTTGGCTGAAACAGGGACAGATATTCGCTGAGGATTATTTTGATGCAATGGAAGTCAGATATACACAGCAACGTCACGGCTTGTCAGTGCCTCGTTCACCTTGTTTTTGTTTCCCGGTTTGAGCTGTCCGCCCGCACCTGTAGCAGAGGCCAAGAAAGGATTTAGGAGAATAAGCAAAAGACGCAAAGGGACACTAAGATGCCAACGCACTGCAAGTTGAAAAATGAGAACGAGGCGCCAGATAAATGGTTCACTAAATTTTGAGAAAGTATGCCGTTGGTCAATGTAATGAGAAAGTTAATAGAAACCATTTATCTCTCCAGCAAGTTCATTAGCATTGGGGCACTTTTTTCCTTAATTGTGTTAACTGAACCAGGTGTGGCAGTTTGTGGGAAATAGCTGCTGGTTCTTGCACCTTTGCTGCCCAAATCCGGAATGTCCTTACTTTAAAAGGCACGGAAATGGATTGCATTTAAGTTCTGCGGTTTGCCTTAGACTTGCATTGACTTAATTTCACAGCCATGTCTACCTTGAGAGCTTTCATTCATGGCACATCGCTCAAGTTTATTTGATGTCAATTGCAGTCGTTGTACTCTCCGTGCTGATCTTATAATTTAAATCTGGAGGGTAATTAAATGTCAGCGTCGGTGACAGCACCGAATGTTTTTACTTGAACACATCGAGTCAAGGCTGTGCTATTGATTCCAACACGGCTCAGAATATTTGGCTAAATTCTTTCTTCTCTCTGGTAAATAACTTCAATTAAGTGAGCTCAGTGAAGCTGAGTCCAATCAAGAGCCACAATTAATTTTACTTTGCGTTGAATACATACGTGTCTTGCTCGCGAGACAGTGAGTTATTTTCAGTGGTTGGACTGCAGGTACACAGTTGGTAGTATAAGGAATCATTCATGGCAGTGGCAAGCAGAGTTCATCTTTTATTGGATTGAGGAAGTGGCAAAAAAGATTATACACGCCAAATATCTTGCATTAAATTCTCCCGGGCCAACCCCTCCATCGCTTATGAAAATTCTGCAATTAACTCTGTGTTATCAGACTTCCTTGCTGAATATCAGCAACGGGGGAATATTACTGGAAACATTTTTTTTTTAAAAATAAATTTAGATTACCCAATTATTTTTTCCAATTTAAGGGGCAATTTAGCGTGGCCAATCCACCTACTCTGCACATTTTTGGGTTGTGGGGGCGAAACCCACGCAGACACGGGAAGAATGTGCAAACTCCACACGGACAGCGACCCGGAGCCGGGATCGAACCTGGGACCACGGCGCCGTGAGGCAGCTGTGCTAGCCACTGGGCCACCGTGCTGCCCTATTACTGGAAAATTAAACCTGAGTCCAGGCTGGAATTTTCCTGGGATTCTCTTTTCCCGTTGGCAGTGCAGCCCCACCCATGAGTTTCCTGGCAGTGTGTGAGGCTGTTTCAATGGGAAATGCGCGGCTGGGAGTCCAGAGAATCCTGCCCCCCGGTCTAATAATCCATAGACATGAGTTCAAATCCCAGAACGGCAGCTGAGGAATTCAAATTCAGTTAATTGAATAAATTGAACGCTAATATCAGTCATGGTGACCATGAAGTGAATGGATTGTTGGGGGGGAAGTGCAGGGTCTTCAGTTGGGGTGGCATGGTGGGCAGGGGGACAGATGCCTATCTCCCGTGCGGCCTGATGGATGTCGTTGATCTTCTTGGGGCACTGGGAGAAACTCCCCATGCTGACGGCTGCTGCCAGTGCCTCCCAGGTGGCATTGGCTACCCTGCGTCTAACCCTAGCCCCTCGGAGGAACAGGGTATCCCGTCTGGCCTCCACTGCTTCCATCACTCTGACCAGATCGGCATCCCCGAATCGTGGAGCTGGCCTGTGCGGTGGCGTGGCTACCTGCTGTCTGGGGTTTGCTGTACAGGATTGGCTTAAGAACTGCTCCCCCTCGTTAGCTGGGAGCTGCCAAGCGCGGTCCCGGCGAATCAGCAGGTGGGACAGTCTTTTCCGGCGTGAAGCCCATTGGGCATCATTCAGTGACCTAATTAATGTTAGATACTGTTGACGGCCTCGCTGGGTCGACTGTCGGGAAACCCTCAGCTCTTCCCCCTTGTGATCACACTTAGAAACTTTTCCATTCGATCGTGCATCATATCTGCTTAATCCCACTTCTGCAACATTATCTGGTCCACCTTAATCTCATTACATCTGAAACCACACTGACACCCAAAAGAATAAAATTGACATTACTACATGTAACAAATACAAATAATCAAGGGAGACCAGCTGATTGCACCCTGAAGAAAAAAGAACACTCCAGACCAATATTCATATTTCCCCATTTTACTGGCGTTCCACTTTAAAGTATACAAGGCCAGGTCAGACCAGTCTTCTCGTTTCCCATTTTTCCTTCTGGGTCAATCGTCTCAAAGGGGGCATTTACAGGACACAGCCGTGAGATCAGTGCAAAGAGGTTTTACCTCGTACCAAAGACTCCAATTGTGACATAAATCCAGGATCAAGGCTTGATCCAACATGAGAAAAAGGCAGTTTGAGATTCCCTAGAAGTGAACTTCAAGGTCAGCTTGGACCATAACACCCCATTGAAAGTACATTGGTGGGATTTTCCATTGGCTGATGCCAAAGTCGGGAAACACGATTGGGCGGAGAATAGGTTCCAATGCCAAAATCGCAACGGCCGCCGAGTTGAGGCCGAATCGCAATTCTCCAAAGATCTGCAGGTTAGCTGGATTGGCCATGCTAAATTGCCCTTGGTGTGCAAAAATATTGGGTGGGGTTGGGTAGGGTGCTCTTTCCAAGGACCGGTGCAGACTCGATGGACCGAATGGCCTCCTTCTGCTCTGTAATTTCTCTGACTCTATGATTCTCCGTTACCTCGACAGCGGCGTCAATGTGGTCTGGAACGCACCTCCAGTAAACACCGTTTGCATGGTCATGAGCGGGCTTGGCCCAGTATTCTCCAGAGCCTCTGTAATTCTCCGCCTCCAATGGGCTGAGTTCCCAACGGCGCGGTTGACTTTTTAAAAGTGTGACACCGGCGTCGTGGCTGCAGAGGGAGAGAGAAGGAGTATGGAGAGTGTCCAACATCGCCATAGCTTGCTGACAGTTGTTCTGCTGGCCAGGGAGCTTCTGCCGGGGCCAGGGGGAGCAGCGGTTGGGGGGAGGGGGGGTGGTTGGTGGCCAGGGGGTGGGCTGTGTGGTCGGTGGAAAGGCACGGAACACCATTGCCACAGCCGGAAAGGCAGCTATGCAGCTGCGCACACTGCTGACGGCCCGCTGTGATCTTAGGGTCATATAGGTGTCCCCCCAGGCCATGCCCGTAGGTGCCCTCTGGCCTCAGGTGGCCCACCAGCTGTACGGGTACACTCAGTGCAACCAGTGCCATCTTGTTGGCTGGGGAGTGTAACGTGTGTGTGCGGCTGCAGCTCGTTAACCTCCCGAGTGTCAATCACGGACCCGACAAATCCCGCACCGTTTTTCATTGGAATCGATTGTGTTCCACGTGGCCCCGGTCTAGCCCCCTCCACAGTCGCTGAATCGGTCCAAGTGCAGCGCCAATTTTGTTGTCGTGAAAGCCCACAAATCCTGCGCCGACGTCAACACTTAGTCTCAGGAACGGCGAATCCAGCCCCAGTGTTTGTCCAGGGGCAAAACCTCTTCACAGCCGTGCTGGACCTGTATCATAAATTCATCCATTGAGATAGATCCGTTGAGAGAGATGTTTGGTGACTGGCGTAAGTTCGCTGTCATCGACCACGAACATATGGAAGGTGAAATTTCTTAACAAAAGCAAACATCATTTTCGAGCATAAGCTCAGCGGATGGATTCTGGAGTGTGGAAGAAGCTATTATTAAAAGTGCCACAATTTATTTCAATGACGGGTGTAATATTTTTATGTGCATTACAACAGTAAAGAGAATAGTCATGCTGTGGAGTGCAATGCGCAATTATCCACACAATCAGGTGGTCTTTCTGAGTACAGAGAGGCGTGTTTACAGTTTTATTGCAAGCTATTATAGTTATACAGGCTCTGTACGAGGAGTTGAAAATATACTGTCTGTGCAATCAATTGGTCATTTAATCGGCTTCTGCACTGTTGAGTTTCTGGCAGAACACTTGGACAGTGCTGTGGTTTATGGCCAGATGTGTATTTATGAAGCCAGCCAGTATGTCTTCTATAACAACTCTTATATAATGATCTTGAAATAATATTTTTGTATTCGGGTCCTTTGTATCCTTACACGCACCATAAATCTATTTAACACCCACTAAGTTATGGCATAATAATGTACATATTATTGACATCCTTTAGGAAACTTGCCATCCTTCTCCAATCTATGGGCTGGATTTCAGAGGCAGGTCAGGGTTTGGATTGGAGCCAGACAGGCTGCAAATATCTCGTTGCCAGGCATCGTGCCAGTCCAGCACCCCATTCCTTTTTAAAAATTAATTTACGGGATGTGGGCATCGCTGGTCAGGCCGACATTTATTGCCCATCCCTAATTGCCCTTCAGAAGGTGGTGGTGAGTTGCCTTCTTGAACCGCTGCAGTCCTTGAGGTGTAGGTACACCCATTGTGCTGTTAGGGAGGGAGTTCCAGGATGTTGCTCCAGCGACAGTGAAGGAACGGTGAAATATTTCCAAGTCAGGGTGGTGAGTGACTTGGAGGGGATCCTCCAGGTGGTGGGGATCCCAGGTATCTGCTGCTCTTGTCCTTCTAGATGTTAGTGGTCGTGGGTTTGGAAGGTGCTGCCTAAGGAACCTTGACAAGTTACTGCAGTGCACCTTGTAGATGGTACACACGGCTGCCACTGTTCATCGGAGGTGGAGGGTTTGAATGTTTTGGAAGGGGGAGCAATCAAACGGGCTGTTTTGTCCTGGATGGTATTGAGTTTCTTGAGTGTTGTTGGAGCCGCACTCACCCAGGCAAGTGGAGAGTATTCCATTACACGCCTGACTTGTGCCTTGTAGATGGTTGACAGGCTTTGGGGGGGGGGGGGGGGGGGGGGGGGTCAGGAGGTGAGTTACTCGCCGTAGGATTCCTAGCCTTTGACCTGCCCTGATAGCCACAGTATTAATGTTTCTAGTCCAGTTTCTGATCAATGGTAACCCTCAGGATGTTGATTGTGGGGGATTCAGCGATGGTAATGCCATTGAATGTCAAGGGCAGCGAGTAAAATTTGGAGAAACCAGGTGAGGACGGATCGGCTGCCTACCAACCTGCAAGCAATGGGTCGCTGACCGAGTGCAAATCGGGCCAATTACGTGGCCTGTCAAGGCCCGTTCCCGTGACGACGGGACAACACGGACAAGGGACATCGGCCTCAATCACGGCCAAGCAACCGTGGCGGGTTCCCATCTGGAGAAGTGCAGCCATAATTCATTCCGTAAGGGACAAATCCCCCCCACCCTTCCCATCGCCCACCTGCACCGTCATGGCCATTGGGCCACAGCTGTGGCGGGTGGAGGGATCATGGCAGCTGTGACCATTTTAATTGTTGAAAAGATTGGACCTCATCTCCGTAATCTCTCTGTTATGACTGCAGCACCCACCTTGTTAGGCTGGGTATTGATAAGTCGACTGGAGGGTCTCCCATTTTGGTGTCCAGCCTTGGGGGGGGGGGGGGGGGGCTGCCTGAAGTCCTTTTCTTCGGAGAGCGAGCTCGTTCCCTTCCGTTAGTCAGCCTGGCTCTTTAGAAATCCGGATGGGTGTAACTGCAGCACCCTCTGCGGGGTCTGCACGAGCGACTGAACCAGAGGCCAGGTTATTGACCCAGAATTGAAAATTCCGGCCCGTGGCAGAGTCAAATCCCAATCCAACGAGGCTGGATCTTAACATCTCTCTGAAGTGAGTCAGTAAGTCGTTCTTCTGTATCAAAATGCTTTCAAAGAAAAAGACTGCTACTATCTACTTCGGGCATCTCTGAATAATAAATACCAAGGTTACCAAACACTGTCCAAGTTTCTAACTTTTTAAAACCTGTATTCCGTCGGCTCAATTGATAACGCCCAAAATGCTGGCTGAATATCTCTGAGGGGCACTGCCATGTTAGCCATTTCATAATTGCCCAGGTAACAATTTTGGAAAAGTGGCCTTGAACTTGCTTTGCTTGCTACACTAGTGTCTCCCCCCCCCCCCCCCCGAAAAAAAAGGAAACACCTGTTAGTCAGTGACCAAAATCTCAAGATGCAGTCTGCTGCCGAACCTTGATGGATGTCCAGAGAACGTCTTTGAAATTTCAGTACAAATAGCGAACCTGAAATCTCCCAGATCTGTGTTCATAGTTTCTTGAACTGAATTTTCTTTGCCTAGCTGAATCATTCTGATGGTTAGCGTTGAGGAGCGGGCGCCGGATGTGTGGGGAGGCATGGGGAAGCAAGAATAAAAAAGCAATGCTGTCTATAAGTTCAACGGGAGTCGCATGCTTCCATGACCCGTTATCTTTGCACACCTGTTCCAACATCACCTTCCTGTGCTGTGGGTTCTTGAAGCTTTAGCCAATTTCTGTTGCTAAGCAACTGTGGCAAAGTGTAATTTCTGCCAATAATGGTTCACAGTGCAGCAGGTAAAGCTGTATTTTTGTTGCAACCCCAGTGCAGGTCCCGAGATCAGGAACTTCCCGGAATATGAACTTCCTCTTTAAGGGGGCGGGACTTCTCCTGTTGGGGGCGTGGCTTTTCCTCTACAAGGAGAGCCCCAGCTACCCCAGGTGTAGGTCGAGGAAGGAGACCCTTAGGGGAGTGGAGGAGTGCTGGAATTGCATTGAAGTGAACCTCGTTTGTAATATCTACTATTGTCTGGTCTGTGTGTTCTACTTATTGCGGATTCAACATTGGCGATGAGGAGTCAGTGGTATGCACCCAGTCCACCTCGCCTAAGTTTCAGCAAGCCAAAATTCCGCACATAGGAAAGCTGGAATCTTTTAACACAGGGACAGCCGATTGGGGGCAATAAATTGAATGCATGAACTATTTTTTTTCAAACAAATGCGATTACCAGGGATGAGTGCCAAACCGTGATATTATTAACAGCTTGAGGAGGGCCCTCCTACAATGTGATAAAGAGCCTGCCTCACCTGGAAACCCCAGATACCCAGTCATTCGTCGCCCTGATGGCCCTCGTGAGTTCGATTTAGACCCGAAAACATCGCTCATCGTACGTTCCCAGTTCTGCACGATATTGAATGAGACACTCCAAGGTCGGTTGGTGTGTGGACTCCGTATTGCGGCCCTTCAACGGAAATTACCATCTGAGGCCCACCTGGACCTGCAACCATCTCCAGAGACAGCAGGTAACAAGGGGCCCAGGAACTCCAGGGACTGGCAGTGCTCAGTATGGGATGCCAGAATAAGGGGGTCATTGTTTAAGAATAAGGGGTAATTTAGGACTGGGGTGAGGAGAAATTGCTTCACCCAGAGAGTGGTGAATCTGTGGAATTTGCTCCCAGAGAAAGTAGTTGAGGCCAAAACATTGTGTAATTTCAAGAAGGAATTAAATATACCTCTTGGAGCTAAAGTGATCAAGGGATATGGAGGGAAGGCAGGATCAGGGTATTGAACTTGATGATCAGCCATAATCATAATGAATAGCGGAGCAGGCTCAAAGAGCAAAATGGCCTCATCCTGAATCTAGTTTCCATGTATGTTGTAATGATATGTGTAAACTATGGAGAGTAAAGGGTTAACAAGATGATGTTCATGTATATCAACACTAGCTGGCATCACTGAGTAGTCTTATAAAAGGCTGCATATCTAAGTATTCTGGGAGAAGCTGTGGGAGAAGCTGATGAAGGAGGATAGTGTGAGGTTGAGTTAGAGTATAGGTTGTATTAGAGAGAGATAATTAATGACTGTAACACAGATTCAATACTATTATTTTGTTAGCTGTTACTCAGTAGAGTGTGCAAACCATTTCAAGTAGTGGAAAATAAACTACCTTTGGTTTAAACATATAGTTCTATGTTCTTTGTAAACATTACGACTTTGGCTAGCTTGGAGAACAATACAAGGAACATAACATAAATCACTGAGTGTCTTTAAGACAGAGATAGATAGGTTCTTGATCAATAAGGGGATCAGGGGTTATGGGGAGAAGACAGGAGAATGGGGATGAGAAAAATATCAGCCATGATTGAATGGTGGAACAGACTTGATGGGCCGAGTGGCCTAATTCTGCTCCTGTGTCTTATGGTCTTATGGTTTTATGTATGCCTTTCGTCTATATGTCATTCATATAGATCGTAAACAGTTGAGGCCCCAGCACTAATTCCTGCGGCATCCCATTAGTTAGTTTACTGACCCCAACACCATGAACATTCATCTTGTGCAGTGTTGCACCCCTCACAGAGGTCCTGAGGTTTGGACCATCAGGTTCACCCCAACTGAATATGAACTTCCCTGGTGATGGTGGGGGGCCTCCCTCCCCTTAACAAGGGTTGCCTGCGTAGTATAAAAATCCGGGCCTAAATAAAGATCAGAGCGGGAGAATCCTTCGGGAAGTGGAACAGAGAAAGTGTGTGAGTCCTCAAACCCAGCTTTGTATCCTACCTACCGTTTTCTTGTGGTCACTCCGTGCGGATTCTACACTGGGACGAGGGATGGGATGTGGAAACAGATCACGTGCTACCTGGAAACCCGTTTGGCCCAGTTTCATTTTTGTTACCGGACCATGCTACGACCGGGGTTGCACTGCCGGTACTGCCCATGGGGCACGGCCTTGCACTCCATTGAGTCTTGTGATTCTGGGCACTGGTAGAAAAGTCAACTGCAGGAAGTTTCATTCCCAGTGGACGTGGCCAGCCATATGCCCTTGTGCCAATTTTGACCGGGCGACTCGGTACATCTGCAAAACCCCAGCGACGGGACTACATCGGTTCCGGACATTGTCCTGACCCAGCCCAGACGGGTCTTCAAACAATGTGGGCACAAAGCCTCGAGTCCAACAGGCACGTGGACCACCTCCACAGCTGCATACCAGACTTACCAGAGCCGCTCGCAGGTGCCTCTCGCCCCACGGATCCTGCCTCCTCCACTCTTGCCATTGGCACCGGCCCCACAAGCCGAGGGACCCCAGGACACTGAGGTGGCAGAGCCGGACCCCTCAGAATCTGAGTTGACGACGGAAACTCAGCTGCCGGTGGAGGTCGAAGACTCTGTTTACGACACAGAGGCAGCCTCGCCGGCTCCGCTCCAGCGTCCCACGTGAAAGCGACGGACCCCTGTACAGTATACGCCTCCGGACCCCATGCTAGCGATCTCCGAGCGGTAACCCTGGGAGAAGTGGCCTTCGCAACCGAAGCTGGATGCCACTCTAGACTTGGGGGGGGGGGGGGGGGAGTGTTACAACTCTCACAGACATCATGGGGTGTGGACCATCGGGACTTCAGCTGGGCACGAACGTCCCTGATGACAGGGCAGGCCCTCCCCTTAACAAGGGGAGCCTGCGTAGTATAAATATCCCATCCTAAATGAAGGTCAGGGGGTGTGGGTGGAGGGCCCTTTGGGGAGTGGAATAGAGGAATTGCGTATGTCATTAAACCCATTTTGTATCCTTCCTACGTTTCCTTGTGGTCACTCCATGCGGATTCTACAAGCACCGATCTTTTATATGGCATCTTACTGAATGCCTTTTAGAAATACAAGTACATCACACCTACTCCAGTCCAGTGCTTCGGGTCAGATCACAATTGTGACTGGTGACGGCAGGTGCTCAGACTCCACTGACAAATCTGTCAAAGATTATCTGAAGAATAACATTTAAAACTAATGCTAACCTTCGAATAAATATTTAACTCCAGGAAGGTGGTTTTTAAGTTGCTTAACTCTAAAATCAATTAACTAATCTATCAAAACGTTAAACATGGTGAGAAAAAATGAATAATACTGAGAATAAAAACTAAAAGCAGAAAATTATTCTCTTTTAATTACCAGCTAGCTGCTCTGGGCTGGGTGTACATGTTTTGTTGTCCACAGAGTGAAAACAGGCTTATTGCTTTTCATAATAAAATATATAGATAAAGATAGATAGAGATGGAGTTAAAAAGGGAAAAGTGAAATCAGTACTTAACTGTGAACAGATGATGTTGAAGGATCCTCATTAAAGTGAGGATATTTTTCAGTACAATTAGAGTTATTCTTCCCTTGGAACAGCATCTGCTGTTCAGCTCCAACAAAATATATTGAATTACATCGCATGCATGCTTTCACCCTGGTCAAAAATCTTTCACATAATCAACTTTACAACACCGTCCTCTTTGAGTAATCTGGTATGAATGGCATTTGAGGTGGAAATATTTTTCATGTTCCAATTCTCAGCTGATAAATCAACAGGTTTGACAAAAAGGCAAAATTTTGAAATAAAAACAGAAAGTAGAAACATAGAAAATAGGAGCCGGAGAAGGGCCACTCGGCCCTTCGAGCTGGCTTCGGCATGACAATGGCTGCTTCTCTATCTCAACACCATAGCCCTGTAATCTCCCTCGACCCCATGACAGCTTAAGAGTCTGGATATCTATCTAGTTGCTGTGGTGATATGCATCACTGTAAATACACAAGGGGTTAATGTATTTACACTAGGGGACTGTAAATACACAAGGGGTTAATGTAAATACACTAGAACTAAATAAACACTGGAGGGAGCACCACAGACATCATGACACACAGACATTCAACCAATAGGTCAGTAAGATAGGACACGACCAATGGACATTCAAGACACACCCAGAGGTGACACTACCACAAGGGGGCTACCCATATAAAAGGATAGGGCACACATGCTCTTTCTCTTTCCATAGGCGACACTCAGAGAGACAGGGGTAGATTCGGGAAACATCACACCCACCGCATGGATTAGAGCAGACTGGTTAGTTAGATCGAGTTACTATAGTAAGATCAGCAGGAGAGTCGAACCCAAGTAGGAGAATTGTTAACTGTTCAATAAATGTGTTAAACCGATCTCCAAGTCTGAACCTTCCTTTGTCAGAGTATACATCAAGGAAGCAGCTTATGCTACATGAAGAAGCATAACACAACAGTTGCTTCTTAAATATATTCGGTGACTTGGTCTCAACAGCCTCCTGTGTTCGAGAATCCCACAATGTCACCGCCCTTTGAGTGAGGAAGTTTCTCCTCACCTCAGTCCTAAATGGCCTATCCTGTATCCTGAGGCTGTGACCCCTTGTTCTGGACCCCCCTCCCCAGCCAGAGGAAACATCATTCCTGCATCCAGTCTGCCCAACCCTGTCAGAATGTTATACATTTCAATGAGATCCCCTCTCATTCTTCGAAGTGCCAGTGAATACAGGCCCAATCGACCCAATCGCTCCTCATACAACAATGCAGCCATCCCAGGAATCAATTTGTGAACCTTCGCTGCACTCCCTCTAGAATAGGAGCAGGAGGAGGCCATTCGGCCCTTCGAGACCGCTCCGCCATTCATTATCATCATGGCTGATCATCCAACTCAATAGCCTAATCCCGCTTTACCCTATACCCTTTGATCCCCTTCGGCCTCAGTGCTATATCTAACTATTTCTTGAAACCATACAATGTTTTGGACTCAACTACTTCCTGTGGTAATGAATTCCACAGGCTCACCACTCTGTGGGTGAAGGAATTTTACCTCATCTCTGTCTACCCATATCCTCAGACCGTGACCCCTGGTTCTGTGTCAGGTTCCTTCGATACGGAGACCAGAAATGCACACCGTTCTTCAGGTGTCATCTCCCAAGGCCCTGTACAGCTGCAGTAAGACATCCTTGTTCCTGTACTCAAGTGTTTGTGCAATTAAAGCCAAAATACCATTTGCCTTCCTAACTGATTGCTGTACCAGCATATTTGCTTTCAGCGGCTGTTATAATGGGACAGCCAGGTCCCTTTGTACATCAACGTTTCCCAATCTATCACCATTTAAATATTATTCTGAGATTCTGGGCACAATTTAATTGGACAAAGACAGAGTCCCGTTCTGGGCACCTGTTGCAGGGTGCTTTTTGGCACCTGCGGCGTAGTTTCCTTCGTTAAGTATCAGGACCCTCGTCTCAGAATCAACCATGTCACTCTCCACCTTGATTATCATAGAATCTACGGTGCAGAAGGAGGCCATTCGGCCCATCGAGTCTGCACCGGCTCTTGGAAAGAGCACCCTACCCAAGGTCAACACCTCCACCCTATCCCCATAACCCAATAACCCCACCCAACACGAAGGGCAATTTTGGACACTAAGGGCAATTTATCACGGCCAATCCACCTAACCTGCACATCTTTGGACTGTGGGAGGAAACCGGAGCACCTGGAGGAAACCCACGCACACACGGGGAGGATGTGCAGACTCCACACAGACAGTGACCCAAGCCGGAATCGAAGCTTGGACCCTGGAGCTGTGAAGCAATTGTGCTATCCACAGTGCTACCGTGCTGCCCAAAATTATTTTGATGAAAAATAATATTATGGTCGCTGATCTCCAAGGAGTCTACACCCTCCCCCTTCTCTTGTAGGACTTTCTACGTACTAGCATAAAAATCGCTCCTGGGTGCATTTTAAGAATTCCACTCCCTCAAAGTCTTTCACACTCTGACTATCCAGTTAATATTGGGGAAGTTGAAATTCCTGACTATTAATACCCAATTTGACTTACAATTCTCAGAGATTTGCCGACATATCTGCCCTTCTATATTTCCCTGACTGTTTGTTGGACGATAGTACACTCCCAGAAATGCAATCGCCCCCTTTTTGTTACTAATGTCTACCCATATGGCTTCATTTGAGGAACCGACTAAGATATTATCCCTGAGTATTGCCGTGATGTTCTCCCCAATCAATGATGCAATTTCTCCTCCTGTTTAACCTCCCTCTCTATCACGCCTGAAACTGCTATACCCTGGGATGTTCAGCTGCCAGTCCTGCCCTTCTTTCAACCAAGTTTCTGTGATTGCAATAATTTAATTACAATTCCATGATCAACACTCTGAGTTCATCAATCTTACCCGTCTGGCTCCTTGCATCGAAATAAATGCAGTTTAGCCAACCAACCTTCCCCCAGCCAACCTTATCATACCCCTGTCTGCTCTGCCCACTTGACTTTCCTGATTTACCCATTTATTGACCCCATCTTCTCACCCACTGCACCTTTACTTTGGATCCCATCCTTCTTCCAAATCAGTTTAAACCCTGCCCAGTAGCATGAACAAACCTCCCTGCTTGGATATTTGTCCCCCTCCAGTTCAGGTGCAACCCATCCTGCTTATTCGGCGGGCGGGTATCTATTACAAGTAAATCCCCTATAATTATTGCGTTCCCACACTTTTCACTCCTCCCCTCTGCAGCAGAACCAACCAAGGTGCAACAAATCTGGCTGCTGCTGTTTTTCCCCCGAGAGACCATTCCCCTCAGCAGTATCCAAAGCGGTATATCTGTGTTGCAGGGGAATGGCTGCAGTGGATTCCTGCACTACCTGCTTCGCTCTCTTGCTCTGTCTGGTGGTCACCCATTCCCTTCCTGCCTGTGGAGTCTGAGCCTGCGGTGTGACCACCTCTCTACACGCGCTATCCAAAACACTCTCCACCTCGCGGATGCTCCCCAGCCGCCAATCCATCTCCGAAACCCAGGCTTCCAGGAGCTGTAGGTGAAGACACTTCCTGCACACATGCTGGATTTCATGATTATCTATATGTTTTGGGTTAACGGGCAGAATTATCCCAATGGCAGGGAGAAGAAAGTCAAGCAAGGTTGACTCTTGTTCAACTTCAAAGATCATTGCCGCCTCCTGGAAGAAGTGTTGAGTATTGGAGGTACAAACATCCATCCAAGTCCGTGGAAGTTTTTCACTCTTCGCTAAAATTACAGTTTCTCACCCTGGAGAAGATGAGACCGGATCTTCCCTTCCGGTGCTAGTTCAGCAGGGACTTTGTGCGACACCAGTCTGAGGCCTCTATCCTGCATTGGAGCATTAGCTTTGATATTCGTGTCCAAGCCCTGGAATGGGACTTGGACCTGGTGCCTTGTATCTCAGAGGAGAGAGTAGTGCCAGCTTACCATTACCAGTTACCAAATGCCATTACGCAGGTTTCAACATTGACCACTCTCTCGTCAGCGACAGCGCGAAGGTGCAACCCTGAAAGTTTCACAGTTCCACATACGATGAATCAACCTCCTGCCACGAGAAATGATGTTAAGCACCAGCGGTTAGCATCGGCACTCAGCAATTACAAGCTGCTAAAGGCTTGCCAGGAAATGCCGATGCTGATAGCTGGGAAGTCACTGAGTTCAGTCGTCTATGAAACAGTAGCAACAACGTTTGACGAAGGTGGAACCCGCAGCAAAGAATGGTTTGAGACCTACGTGGCGATTTGTCACCAAAGCTTACAACATAAAAACCCAACAGCGAGAGCACTGCGTGGCGTGGAAGCAGACAAGGCAGTTGTGCAAAAGACGGGGAGGAACTGCAAAAGTAAACACTGGATCAACCGATGTCTGGAAATCCAAACTGCCTGTGACAACGTAAGCTTATGTGCTGTGTAGAACGGCATCGATAGGGCAGGTGACCTTCCACCTGCCATAGCTTCCCCTTTGAAATGGGGAAATGGTCATGTACTCACCAACAGAAGGTGCCCACTGTGTTGAACGCTATACTGAACTGGACATCCATGAGAAAGACATCTTGTTGGTGCTTGACCCTCTCTCGTTGTTGTCACGGTCGAGTTAGACACCAGAACTCTCATCACTTGAGCTTGGAAAGAGAGGTACTCAGGGAGAACATGCGTGACACAAAAATCATCAGCTCATACAAAACAAAAACTGATTACACCAACCAGACGGCCATCTCTCTTCCTGGCGTCACTGGGAAGGCCATCACTCGGGCCATGCAAATTGAGTGCATCCAGAAACATCGTGCAGTTCCTGTGTTGCCAGATCCACAGCGGACATGGTCTTCTCCATACGTCAGTTACAAGAAAAGTGTTGGGAATAGGACACACCTCACCAACCTTCTTCCGTAGATCTCATGAAAGCGTTCAACACCACCAGTAGAGCAGGACTCTGCAAAACTTTGTAGAAAGCTCCTTAGTCTCATCCATTCCTTTCATGCCAACATGCAGTACAATGTACAGTTTCAGAGCTTCACTTCCGACAAGGTGAAGACTAGAATGAAACCGGCTGTATCCTCACCCTTACTTTTGGTATTTTCTTCTCTCTGCTCCTGATCTTTGCCTTTTCCGTTGTTTTGGGAGGAGTTTACCTGCATGTTAGGCAGGATGGCGATCTCTATAATCTGTTCAGATTGGAAGCCAAGAGATTAGAGGCACGGTGGCGCACTGGTTAGCACTGCTGCGTCACAGCTCCAGGGTCCCAGGTTCGATTCCGGGCTTGGGTCTTTGTCTGTGCGGAGTCTGCTCGTTCTCCCCGTGTCTGCGTGGGTTTCCTCCGGGTGCTCCGGTTTCCTCCCACACTCCAAAGATGTGCAGGTTAGGTGGGTTGTCCATGCTAAATTGCCCCTTAGTGTCCAAAAGGTTAGGTGGGGTTACGGGGATAGGGTGGAGGTGTGGGCCTAAGTAGGGTGCTCTTTCCAAGGGCCGGTGCAGACTCGATGGGCCGAATGTCCTTCTTCTGCACTGTAAATTCTATGATTCTACGCTGATGATGCTGGATTAGTCTCCCATACAGAAACCCAGTGACAAAGACACCTTGATTGCCACTCCCATGTCCGCAGCTGCTCTCCCTGACTATTAAACTGTTCTATGGGACAGGGAATCACATCTCCACCCTCAGCAAAAGCCTGCTAGAAGAGCTTCGTAAATTCTGCAACTTTGGGCCCACGCTGACAGGCAGTCTGACTCTTGACGTTGAACTTGACTCATATCTGTGGAAAGCATCTGTCACCTTTTGTCAGCACACCATAGCTACATGAGAAACCATCGAGCTAACCTCTTCGACCAAGGTGCTGATACATGAAACCTGTGCTCCCAGCATCTTGTTACATGACTGTGAAATGCGTGTGACCTTCAGCTATCAAGAAAAGACGCTTGACAGTTTTCATCCTCAATTGTCTGCGGTCCCGGGATCAAGTGGAAGGACAAAATCACAAACGTGACAAGTATGCTTACACTCAGCAAGCAAAGGTGAGTTCGCTGGCTCGGGCACATTCATAGGATGGAAGAGAGCTGCATTTTCAAGGATATTTTGTATGGCGGGGTAGTCGGAATGGGAAGACCAGTAGGATACTCAAATAGAACCACAGAACCATTGAAACGTTAAGGTGCAGAAATGCTCGGGGAAACTAGTCTTTCCTGCTTATCAGAGAATCATAGAATTTACAGTGCAGAAGGAGGCCATTCGGCCCATCGAGTCTGCATCGGCCCTTGGAAAGAGCCCAGGCTTCCACCCTATCCCCGTAACACGACCTAACCTTTTGAACACTGAGGGGCAATTTAGCATGGCCAATCCACCTAACCTGCACATCTTTGGACTGTGGGAAGAAACCGGAGCACCCGGAGGAAACCCACGCAGACGCGGGGAGAAAGTGCAAACTCCACACAGACAGTCACCCGAGACCAGAATTGAACCTGGGACCCTGGAGCTGTGAGGCAGCACTGTCTAGGCCCCTCATAATTTTGTGCACCTCAATTAGGTCATCCCCCAGCCGCTTCTGTCCCAAGGAAAACAGCATGGGCAGCATGCTAGCATAGTGGCTAGCACAATTGCTTCACAGCTCCAGGGTCCCAGGTTTGATTCCCAGCTTGGGTCACTGTCTGTGCGGAGTCTGCACGTTCTCCCCGTGTGTGCGTGGGTTTCCTCCGGGTGCTCCGGTTTCCTCCCACAGTCCAAAGACGTGCAGGTTAGGTGGATTGGCCATTCTAAATTGCTCGTAGTGTCCAAAATTGCCCTTAGTGTTGGGTGGGGTTACTGGGTTATGGGGATAGGGTGGAGGTGTGGGCTTGGGTAGGGTGCTCTTTCCAAGAGCGGGTGCAGACTCGATGGGCTGAATGGCCTCCTTCTGCACTGTAAATTCTATGAAACCCAGGCTATCCAATCTCCCTTAGCTACTATTTTGCAACCCTGGCAACATTCTTGTAAATCTCCTCTGCAATCCCTCCAGAGCAATTGTGTCCTTCCTGTAATGTGGTGACCAGAACTGTGCACAAAGCTCCAGCTGTGGCCTAACCAGCGTTTTATACAGTTCCAGCATTACATCCCTGCTTTTGTATTCAATATCTCGCCCAATAAAAGAAAACATTCCATGTACTTTCTTGACCAGCTTCTCTACCGCTCCTGCTATCTTCAAAGACCTGTGGACATGGACGCCAAGGTCTCGCACTTTCTCTACCCCGCTCAATACCTTCCCGTTCATTGAGTATTCCCTTGCATTGTTTGCCTTCCCCAAAAGCAAAACCTCGCCTAATTCTGAATTGAATTCAATTTGCTGCTTCTCTGCCCACTCAACCAAACCGTTGATTTCATGCTGGAGTCCACATCTATCCGCTTCACTATCAACTCCACGGTCAATTCTTCTGTCATCTGCAAATGTCCCAATCAAGCCCCCTACATTGAAATCTAAATATGTACAACAAACAGCAAGGGCCTCAACACTAATCCCTGTGGAACTTCATTGGAAACTGTTTTCCATTTGTGAAAACACCCATAGACCATAACCCTTTGCTTCCTGACACTGAGCCAATTTTGGATCCAACTTGCAACCTTCCCCTGTATCCTATGGAATTTCACTTTTCTGACCAGTCTGCCATGTGGAATCTTATTCAATGCCTTACTGAAATCCATGTAGACAACATCCATTACACTACCCCCATATGTCCTCCTTGTTACTTCCTCAAAGAATTCTAATAAGTTAGCAAGACATGGGCCTGGGTTCGCCGCTGCCTGCCGCTGATGCGGCGGAGAATTTAAAAATCGGGATTGGTGCCAGGTGTTGGTCGCAATGCACGACCTGCCCACCCATCTAATGCCAGACATCCCCATACCTCCTCCCCAGAGATCCCCTTAATAAGGAGACACCCCCCAGGAACCCCTCAACGAGAAGGACCTCCCGCAGATACCCCTGAACTAAAGGGACCCCCCGCTGGGACCCCCTTATTAGGGACCCCCTAACTCTAGGAACTCCAACTGGGATCCCCTAACTCGAGGAAACCCCCCCCCCCCACCCCACTCCCACAGAACCCACAGAAAAAGACTCCTGTCTGGAAGCTAGAGAGCAGTCCAGACAGGGACAGTGACATAAATTACAGTTGTAACTCTTACTTAGAAGCAACACGTGTCCATTCCTGGAAGAAGAACAGCTGTGACCTGTGTTTCCACCCCTCAGAACCAGTAGCTGCAAGCCATTCATTCATTGCTATTGGTGGGTTGTGACTGACAGCTTCCACAAAGCAGCTGCAGCCTTGATTCATTCACCTCCCATCATGGGCAAGTGACTCGATAAGTGCTGAAACCCCAATGTTTACAAACATCAACCACATCAAAGAGAGGTGAGTGCATTGCAATCACGAAGTGCATTCCAATCACTCAAGCGTGTAATTGCAATCCACTGACCTTTTTTGATGTTCTCTGCCAACAGAAGGAATATGTTTAAGCCTTGCACCATTTTGAATTATCCAGGAGCTTGGGGAACATATAGTTCCCCTTGATTTCTCTGTGGCAATGCCTCAGCCAATCAGAGTCAAATTGCCAACCAATCAGCACCCACTTGTCCTGCAGTATAAATTGTAGTAATTCTTTGAAATTTGACATTCTTGTATTTGTCCTGATGAGTGCAAGATAAAAAGCTTTGGCAACATATCTCTCTTTTCAGCAAAGTTCAATACTGTACGACCAAGCAACAATTATATTGGGGCTGGTTTAGCACACTGGGCTAAATGGCTGGGTTTTAAAGCAAACCAAGGCAGGCCAGCAGCACGGTTCAATTCCTGCACCAGCCTTCCCAAACAGGCACCGGAATGTGGCGACTAGGGGCTTTTCACAGTAACTTTATTTGAAGCCTACTTGTGACAATAAGCGATTTTCATTTCATTTACTCATTTTGACCCTGAAGGCTGATATTGAAAGTCCTCTCTCTCTTGCTAGCTTGTTTTATAAGAGTACTGAGAGAATGTGTAGGAGCCACGATTTAAAAATGTTCAGAATGGGAAAAGGTTTTTCAGCCTATTAACTCAGCCCTCTAGAATTTCAGATTATTTACCCCCACACATCCAACTGTTTTGCAACTCAATGAATGTCTTTGATACCACTACCTAACCGAGGAGACAATGCAAAACAATCGGCGTCCTTTGAACAAAGTCTTTTTCCTCTTAAGAACACATTTGAAATTTAAGAATAATAATCTTTATTATCGTCACAAGTAGGCTTAGATTAACACTGCAATGAAGTTACTGTGAAAAGCCCCTAGTTGCCACACTCCGGCGCCTGTTCAGGTACACTGAGGGAGAATTCAGAATGTCCAATTCACCCAACAGCACGTCTTTCGGGATTTGTGGGAGGAAACCGGAGCACCCGGAGGAAACCCACGCAGACACAGGGAGAATACACAGACGGTGACCCAAGCCAGGAATTGAACATGGGTCCCTGGCGCTGTCAAACAACAGTGCTAACCACTGTGCTACCTTGCCGCCAAGAAAAATGATTCTTGTCTGGAAGCTAGAGAGCAGTCCAAACAGGGATAGGGGGCTGAATTCTCCGCCGTCGGGATGCTCCATTTTGCTGGCAGCCCGGGGGTTTCCCGAAGGCGTGGGGCTGCCATACAATAGAACATAGAACATTACAGCGCAGTACAGGCCCTTCGGTACTCGATGTTGCGCCGACCTGTGAAACCACTCTAAAGCACATCTACACTATTCCCTTATCGTCCATATGTATATCCAATGACCATTTGAATGCCCTTAGTGTTGGCGAGTCCACTGTTGTTGCAGGCAGGGCATTCCACGCCCTTACTACTCTCTGAGTAAAGAACCTACCTCTGACATCTGTCTTATATCTATCTCCCCTCAATTTAAAGCTATGTCCTCTTGTACTGGACATCACCATCCGAGGAAAAAGGCTCTCACTGTCCACCCTATCCAATCCTCTGATCATCTTGTATGCCTCAATTAAGTCACCTCTCCATTGACCATCCGGCGAAACGGAGAATCCCGCCAGCGTGCTGAACCAGAAATCTGGCCCCGCGGGATGGCGAAACCCGCCCAGGGAATTTATTTTACACTGGTGTAAATTCAGCCCCTCTTTTTCCACTTACCTCACTGAACTTAGAAGTGATATTCCGGATTCGCCAATTTGCACCAGTCAGCACATAGAATTTCCAAAGGCTAAACAGTTAATGGGCTGAAAATTTAATCCTCGTCCATCAGCTTCGACCTAATCAAGTATAAACCACATATCAAGATAATTTTACGATGAAACTGTTTAATATAACGAGGAGTCACAAAATGGCTTGCAGTGAGCGACTGTCATGCTCTGAGATTCACCTAATATAATCCATAGTCAATTAACTGCTGAAAGTATGCACATGGTAGCCGAATATCCCTAACTTCCTGTTTATTAGTTAACATGAACCCTACAAACAGCAAGATAGCTTTAATGCATATACTCCAAATCCGTAACAGTCTTGAGGGCAATCAAACTGATTGAAAGCACATTTTATAATTTATACTGGATGGACGACAACATTTTTATAAAAAACAATGAGAGATCTTTCTTTAATTGCTGAGAACACTACTCGTCTGATAAATCAGGATCTCGGGGTTAGCTTGATGTTTTGTTCATGTAGCTTTGGTGACTTGACGAGAGGTGACTGTTGCTTCAATGTTGATATAAATCAATGGAGCCAACATGCAATGAAAATAAATGACAATAATGCGGCAGATCAAACGTTGACAGAATTGGAAGAACTGGCGAAAGCTGTTTCCGCTTACTTAATTTGCGATTATTCATAAGTAGAATAATAATAAACTTTTATTGTCACAAGTCTGAAGTTACTGTGAAAAGCCCCAAGTCGCCACATTCCGCCGCCTGTTCGGGTAGGCTGGTACGGGAATTGAACCCGCGCTGCTGGCCTTGTTCTGCATTACAAACCAGCTAAGATACTTTACTTGCAGTACCCGAATGCAGTCTTTCCATTCTTAATTTATTTCTTTTGCGCCAAACATTGATAACTTTCCTCTCTGAACTGGGGGTCAACATAGATTGTTGTTAGGAATTCGTCGTTGCTAAAAGATTAATTTGATATTGTGAGAACGTACACCACTCAGGGCAATGTCTAGCAATCAAAATCAATTTCCCCTCATTGATCTGAATCCACGACTGAAAGTCTGGGACAGACGTCTCAAGAACATATTGAACATACGAATTAGGAGCAGGAGTAGGCCACTCGGCCCCTCAAGACATCTCTGCCATCCAGTACAATCATGGCTGATTTGATTGTCACCCCAGCTCCACGTTCCGATGTAACCCAATAACCTTTCATCCTCCTTGTTAATCACATTAACTAAGCGTTTTTTCAAATTAATGATAAATATACAAAGAGTTATGGTTTCCAGACTCATGTATGCACATTTCTGCTTGATATATAGCATTAGTACCTGTTGATTAGTAATGACTAATTAAAGGGTTGCAAGAACAACTGAGTATAATCATAATTATTGCAATGATTAATTATTGGCCGATGTCATTTCTAAAGAGAATCCTGGTAAGAATTGCAGAGAATGTATTTAATATATGAAACACTTTTGCCCACGCTTGCTGTCAACTTTTTCTATGAGAAGTTGCTAAGCCTATTTTATAACAAAACATGCTTCTAGAAGGCTGTCAACCCACCCCCAGCCAATGGAAGTGCTGCAACACCATTAGTGACAGGAAACAGAACCTTCACTAGATTAATTGTGTGAGTCAAATAAACACGTTGGCTTCACGAGCAGGTCGGATGTTGGGAATTCTGCGGTGAATAATTCACCTCCTGACTCCCCAAAGCCTGCCCACCGTCTACAAGGCACATGTGCTTGCGATGGAATTCTCTCTGCTCGCTTGGGTGAGTGCGGCTCCAACAGCCCGTGAGAAGATTAATACCATCAGGACAAAGCGACCTGCTTGACTGACACCCCATTCATCACTTTAAACATTTGTTTTCTTCAGCACTGGTACAGAGTGGCAGGAGGGTGCACCACCTGCAAGTTGCACTAGAGCCACTTACCAAGGTTCCATTGACCTCGACCGCCTTGACGAGCAAGGACAACAGGCTGGTGACAGGAGCCCTGCCTCCAAATCCCCTTCCAAGTCACATGCCAACCTGATTTGACACAACATCACCGTATCTTCACTGTGTTATGGAAGGAAGTGAGATGATGGCAATAACTTTTCCCGTTTCCCCATTGGTTGTACGCAACGCGATGTGCAATTTAAAGGGAGTGTTTAAAAGACCTTTTGGTGTTGTGACTTTTAATAATAGACAAGGGGCCATGCTCTCTGGTAAGTTTAAATTCGAGGAAAAGATAAATTTTATTCACACAGCACCCTGAAATGGATATGCAACAAAAACTCACTCCCTCAAACACACACACATACACACAGGAAAAGATGAATTTGAGAAGCTTATTATGGAATTAGGTTATTAATGAAAAAACACGAAGCAGGAAAACAATGTGTTTTAATCAGTCTTTTTTATGGTGCAGCATTGCAGACCTGGATGGGTTCCTCCCAGGGTTCTTCAAGGATAAATGAAAGTCTGGCATCTCTGGGTTTCCACACGAAGTTGTGGTTGAGTTAATGCACAGATGAATTCTTCCAGTTAAGGCAAATTAGACTAACCTCACTGTTTGGGTTGATTGATTGTATGAGGCAGCATTCCTTTATCCTTGTCAGAAGGAAGGTCCCTCTTCAGTCCAGGTGGTTTCCAAATGAATTTGTCTCTGGCTGTTTCTTGGAGTAATAAACTGTTATAAAAGACGATGGGGGCGATTCTCCAACCCCCCCACCGGGTCGGAGAATCGCCGGGGGCCGGAGTGAATCCCGTCCCCGCCGTGTGACGAATTCTCCGCCAACGGAGATTCGGCAGGGGCGAGAATCGCGCCGGTCGGAGGGAATCCCCCGGCGATTCCCCGGTCCACGATGGGCCGAAGTCCCGCCGCTGTCAACCCACGCCAGCCTGCGCGGGCGGGCTCCGGGGTCCTGGGGAGGGCGCGGGGCGATCTGGCCCCGGGGGGTGCGCCCACGGTGGCCTGGCCCGCGATCGGGGCCCACCGATCCGCGGGCGGGCCTGTGCCGTGGGGGCACAGTTTTCCTTCCGCCTTCGCCATGGTCTCCACCATGGCGGAGGTGGAAAAGACCCCCTCCACTGCGCATGCGCGGGGATGCCGTGAGCGGCTGCTGACGCTCCCGTGCATGCGCCGCACGGCAAAGTCATTTCCACGCCAGCTGGCAGGGCACCAAAGGCCGGCACCCCCCGGGGCACTCCCCGGGGCCAGATCGCCCCGCGCCCCCCCCCAGGACCCCGGAGCCGCCCATGTCACCTTGTCCCGCCGGTAAGAGAGGTGGTTTAATCCATGCTGGCGGGACAGGCATTCTAGCAGCGGGACTTCGGCCCATCCGGGTCGGAGAATCGCCGGGGGCTGGATTGAATCCCGCCCCCATAGGTTGCCAAATTCTCTGGCACCGTATATTCGGCGGGGGCGGGAATCGCGCGGCGCCGGTTGGCGGGCCTCCCCCTGGCGATTCTCCGACCCGGATGGGCCAAAGTTCCGCTGCTGGAATGCCTGCCCCGCCAGCGTGGACTAAACCACCTCTTTTACCGGCGGGACAAGGCGACACGGGCGGGCTCCAGGGTCCTGGAGAGGGCGCGGGGCGATCTGGCCCCGGGGGGGGTGCCCCCACGGTGGCCTGGCCCGCGATCGGGGCCCACCGATCCGCGGGCGGGCCTGTGCCGTGGGGGCAGTCTTTTCCTTCCGCCTTCGCCATGGCGGAGGCGGAAGAGACCTCCTCCACTGCGCATGAACAGAGATGCCGTGAGCGGCCGCTGACGGTCCCGCGCATGGGCCGCCCGGCAAAGTCAGGTTTGCGCCAGCTGGCGGGGCACCAAAGGCCTTTCCTGCCAGCGGCGCGGGCCTAGCCCCTCAAGGTTGGGGCTCGGCCGCTCAAGATGCGGAGAATTCCGCACCTTTGGGGCGGCGCGATGCCGGACTGATTTGCGCCGTTTTTGGCGCCGGTCGGCGGACATCACGCCGATTACGGAGAATTCCGCCCCCTAAGACCATAAGCCATAGGAGCAGAATTAGGCCACTTGGTCCATCGAGTCTGCTCCGCCATTCAATCCTGGCTGATATTTATCTCATCCCCATTCTCCTGCCTTCTCCCCATAACCCCTGATCCCCTTATTAATCAAGAACCTATCTATCTCTATCTTAAAGACACTCAGTGAATTGGCCTCCACAGCCTTCCACGGCAAAGAGCTCCACAGATTCACTACCCTCTGGCTGAAGAAATTCCTCCTCATGTCTGTTTTAAAGGATCGTCCCTTTAGTCTGAGATGGTGTCCTCTGGTTCTAGTTTTTCCTACAAGTGGAAACATCCTCTCCCTGTCCACTCTATCCAGGCCTCACAGTAGCTTGCAAGTTTCAATAAGATCCCCTCTCATCCTTCTAAACTCCAATGAGTACAGACCCAGAGTCCTCAACCGTTCCACATATGACAAGTTCTTCATTCCAGGGATCATTCTTGTGAACCTCCTCTGGACCCTTTCCAAGGCCAGCACATCCTTCCTTAGATATGGGCCCAAAACTGCGCACAATACTCCAAGTGGGGTCTGACCAGAGCCTTCTACAGCCTCAGAAGAACCTCCCTGGTCTTGTATTCCAGCCCTCTCGACATGAATGCTAACGTTGTATTTGCCTTCCTAACCGCCGACTGAACCTGCACATTAACCTTAAGAGAATCGTGAACAAGGACTCCCAAGTCACTTTGTGCTTCTGATTTCCGAAGCATTTCCCCATTTAGAAAATAATCTATGCCTAAATTCCTCCTTCCAAAGTCCATAACCTCACACTTTTCCACATTGTATTTCATTTGCCACTTCATTGCCCACTCTCCTAGCTTGTCCAAGTCCTTCGGCAGCCCCCTTTCTTCCTCAATACTACCTGTCCCTCTACAGATCTTTGTATTATCTGTAAACTTAGCAACAGTGCCTTCAGTACCTTCTTCCAGATCATGAATGTATTTTGTGAAAAGTTGTGGTCCCAGCACAGACCCCTGAGGCACACCACTAGTCACCGGCTGCCATCCTGAAAAAGACCCCTTTATCCCCACTCTCTGCCTTCTGCCAGTCAGCCAATCCTCTATCCATGCCAGGATCTTACCCTTAACACCGTGGGATTTTAACTTATTAAACAGTCTCCTATGCGGCACCTTGTCAAAGGCCTTCTGGAAATCTAAATAAATCACGTCCACTGGTTCTGCTTTGTCTAACTTCCTTGTTACCTCCTCAAAGAACTCTAACAGATTTGTCAGACACGACCTCCCTTTGACAAAGCCGTGCTGACTCAGTCCTATTTTACCATGCACTAAAATATGAAGTCCAATGATCATCAATACTTCTATTGTTCACAAATGATTCAAAGTTAGAAGCCATTGCTACACAATGGGGAATGAATGATGGCCGTTCACGCCTGCCTGTGGTAAACTGGTTTCTCCACACCTCTATTTGTTAAGTTTCGTACATGCAAACACTGAATCTGGGGGTGGGGGTATCATTGAATTTGAGTTTTGAAGAATACCTGGACAACAGGAGGTGTAAATTTACAATAATAATGATAATAGCTTATTGTCACAAGTAAGCTTCAATGAAGTTACTGTGAAAAGCCCCTAGTCACCACATTCCGGCGCCTGTTCGGTACGGGAATTGAACCTGCGCTGCTTGCATGGTTTTGCATTGCAAGCCAGCGGTCAAGCGGTCTTGCATTTTGAATGTCTTCCAAGGAAGCACCTTGCACAAACTGACTCTGTTTGGGAAGTGTTCCACGGGACTGAATAGCGTGCGATTAGCACTTACATTGGGGCGCTATGTGGTAAGCGAGTCAGGACATCCAAATGAGCCAGCACACTGCCAGCTTGAATTGAGAGAAATTGGCTGCCCAGCGGGGGCCAGAGTTAGCGCCAAAGAGTCTTTAACCGCTCCACCTACCACACACTCACTGCAGCCACGATGATGGCTCACAGAAGGCATGCCCCTCCGAGGTCGAGGGTCCAAGCTGGACCACAGCTCCATGGCAGTGAAGAGAGGAGGGGCACCCTCTTCCCCAGGGTGATCTGCAGTCTCATGCCGACCCTCCTGAACAGCGCATGGGAGGTGATGGCAGAGGCAGCCAGCGCTGAGAGCCTCACTGGGAGGAGACAGCTGGTGATGCAGAGGGGTGGGGGGTCACTGGGGCAGCCTCTTTCCCAAGAGGGGAACAAAACCAGGGAGGATTCCAAAGGCCACGGGGCAGGTGTCCTCTGGTTGGGGTAAGGTCTGCTGATCACCTGCTTCCTCTGCAATAGGGCAGCGCTTCTGAAGAGTGTCAACATCTGGTGGGCACCTGATTGAGCTTGGCCGCGTCCATTACCCTGATGAAATAGCTGGGGTATGAGGGTGTCCAGAGGGGCGACCTGGGTGGACTACCAGATGACCTGATGCTCTCCGAGCATTCAAAGGACACAGGCAGCACTCAGCAGTGTGAGCAGACAGGAAGTAGCACCAAAGGGGTGTATATAAAGCACAGACTGCAGCAATGACAGTCTGAGTCAGGACACCCCAATCCCTCGGCGGCCCGGCCCCCCAATGTTTGAGGCTTGGTCAGAGTACCTTTAGCCTGCTGCCCCACCTCCCCCCCACCTCCCGCAACCACGACACATAAGCCCCGCTTGTAAATATTTGCACCAATCCGTACCCGCGAGACGTCTGCTTAAGAAAGGCGGAGCATCATGGAGGGGTGGAGCATGAAGTATCCAATTCATTAATGATATTAAAATGCATGCAATTGGTTTTTCATGGATCCGTTGGTGCGGGGCACAAACCTTGATGTCGCCGCCAAGAAGGGACTGAAGCATGGCGGCGGAGTTGACGCCGGATGTAAAACGGATTTTTTTTCCATTTCGTGTGATTCTCCGCCCAATTGTGCTTCCCGCTTCCGTTGTGCCGAAGCGGAGAATCCTGCCTGTGATTCATTTTTCTTGAGCATGGCAACCACCAGTGGGTCAAAATCCTGGAACTCTCTCTCTGAGAGCACTGTGACGGTGCCTACATCACGTGGACTGCGGCGGTTCCAAATGGTGACTCACCCACCGCCTTCTGAAGGGCAATTCGGAATATGCAATAAATTCTGTTCTTATCAGTGATGCCTCAATTCAGTGAATGAGTGCAGAAGATGACAGATGTAATAAGTACGTGCCACACCTCTACATAGAAAGTTTATTCTTTAAATATGGATGTCGGAATGAATCGTGCAACATAATAATTATCATAGAATTTACAGTGCAGAAGGAGGCCATTCGGCCCATCGAGTCTGCACCGGCTCTTGGAAAGAGCACCCTGCCCAAGGTCAACACCTCCACCCTATCCCCACAACCCAGTAACCCCACCCAACACTAAGGGCAATTTTGGACACTAAGGGCAATTTATCATGGCCAATCCACCTAACCTGCACATCTTTAGACTGTGGGAGGAAACCGGAGCACCCGGAGGAAACCCACGCACACACGGGGAGGATGTGCAGACTCCACACAGACAGTGACCCAAGCTGGAATCGAACCTGGGACCCTGGAGCTGTGAAGCAATTGTGCTATCCACAATGCTACCGTGCTTGCCAATAAGCAAGGACAGAATACATAACTTTAAATTGGGGACTGAATTACAACTCCCCTGCTGCCCATAAACATTATGGAGGCCTGGAATCAAGCCTTCTGCTTTGATCATGATTTTATACTGTCGTGTTGGGTGTTCCACTACACAGACGAACCAACACGGTTGTAGATGGTACAACTCTGTTTTATTACTCTTGATAACAACATCTATAAACTTATGACTGTGGTTCGTAATTTACCCATTAACCTGTGGACCCAGCCCTAACACTATCTTAAAGAGGCACTCAGCACATAGTGTATGTCTGAGTGGCACGCTGTGAGCTCTGTGCCCTGAGCTGTCTCCTGCTGGAATGAGCGGGGACTGTGGTGTTCCCCGTTTTATAGTGCGTGTGCTCTCACTGGTGATTGGCTGTGATGTTGCGTGTGCTTATTGGTCCGTTGATCTGTCCATCAGTGTGTATGTGTGTTTGCACCATGATATGTTTATCTGAGTATCATGACAACCCCGCTTTGTCCAAGAATATGTGCCTGTGTGGTAATAAATATTGGTGTGTACTGAGTGCAGCTGAATATGTGTGTGCAATATCTACAACATGTACATGAGGCTAAACTATATACATAGGAAGGTGTCAGGTGCAACATAGCAATGCGGTTGTACCATAAACAAAACAAGTGCAATCATCAAACATTGAAAATGAACTCCTGTAATGACAAAAAGAGAAACACATTAACATTGTGGCACAACAATTCAGTGAGTACAATGTGCAAACAGGCTCATGAGTCCAGCCTAGTAGGTGAGCGACGAATTCGGGTTGACCGCCTCAAGGGTGGGTCAAGATCCACCGGCTGACGAATGGGCCTGGCCACGGGCGAGAGAGGAATAGGCAGAGTGGCAGGAAGCTCCACAAAGTCGACATCAGGGACAACAGGAGGGTGTGGCACCAGTTCACGTAGCGAGCGCGGAAGCAGCCGAAGAGCCCGGCGATTACGCCGGCGAATGGATCCATCATCAGGCATGCGAACCAGGAACGAGCGGGGAGCCACGTGGCGGAGAACTTCGGCAGTTGCCGACCAGCCACCCTCTGGTAGGTGGATGCGGGCGTTGTCTCCAGGCGCCAGGGCAGGAAGATCAGTTGACCGTGTTTCATGTGCCACCTTCTGCTGAGCACGCTGCTGTCGCATCCTTTGCAGTACTGGAGCATGGTCGGGTTTAGGAACATGAATGGACGGTACAGTGGTCCTGAGGTCGCGACCCATCAACAGCTGGGCTGGTGAGAGGCCAGTGGACAGTGGGGCCGAGCGATAGGCCAGCAGGGCTAAACAGAAATCCGATCCGGCATCAGCAGCCTTGCAGAGGAGTCGCTTGACGATATGGACGCCCTTTTCCGCCTTGCCATTTGACTGGGGATGCAGAGGGCTGGACGTCACGTGTGTGAAGCCATAAGAAGCGGCAAAAGAAGACCATTCTTGGCTCGCAAAACAGGACAAAACATTGTCCGACATGACGGTAAGCGGAATGCCATGGCGAGCGAAGGTTTCCTTGCATGCTCTGATGACAGCTGACGATGTCAAATCGTGCAAGTGTATGACCTCTGGATAATTTGAAAAATAATCAATTATGATGACGTAGTCCCTGCCGAGCGCATAAAAGAGGTCCACACCCACCTTCGCCCAGGGGAACGTCACCAACTCATGGGGCTGAAGCATCTCAGGGGGTTGCGTTGGCTGAAACCTTTGGCAGGTGGGGCAGTTGAGCACCATGTTGGCGATGTCGTCGCTGATGCCCGGCCAGTATACAGCTTCTCGGGCCCTCCGTTTGCACTTCTCAACCCCGCGATGGCCTTCATGTAATTGTTCGAGGACCAACCTGTGCATGCTGTGTAGAATCACAATCCGGTCCAGCTTTAGGAGGACACCGTCAATGACGGCCAAGTCGTCCCGGACATTGTAGAATTGTGGGCACTGTACTTTGAGCCACCCTTCCGTCATGTGTCGCATCACACGTTGTAGAAAGGGGTCAGCCGCAGTCTCCCGGCGAATACAGGCCAGACTTGCATCATTAGCTGGCAGATTGGCCGATGTGAAGGCCACATGCGCTTCAACCTGACATACGAAGCCCCCCGATTCGGGCGGTGTGCTCACTGCTCTGGACAGGGCATCCGCGATGATGAGGTCCTTTCCCGGGGTGTAGACCAGTTGGAATTCGTACCTCCAGAGCTTGAGCAGAATGCTGATTGTAATGCTGAACAAGGCAGCAGCGCTGGTTCAATTCCTGTACCGGCCTCCCCGAACAGGCGCCGGAATGTGGCGACTAGGGGCTTTTCACAGTAACTTCATTGAAGCCCACTTGTGACAATAAGCGATTATTATTATTAACATGTCCTGCTTTCAGTGGTATTGGATGAGAGAGGGTTTGCTCGAGTGATCGATAGCCAGCATTAACTGTCTGGTTGCACTCACTAAGATGGCAGCAACAAACGATGAAGGTCTCATTGAGGGAATTGCTTTCTTAGGGTCGAGATCACAACACAGACCTGTGCCCAGCGGCAGCAGCCCTATCTGGCAGCAACAATAACTTGTATTTATATAGAATTAACATTAAAAAAAAGCACAAATGACTTTGCACAGATGCAATCAAAACATGGAGGTATGATTAAAGTGATGGTTAAAGTACGGGAAGGGGACCATATGACACAGGAATGACATGCATTTTCCAAAAGCCATACATTTACCATCAATACTGATTCTCTATTTTTTGTGAGGGCCACGAAGAATCCAGCACGAGTTTTAAGGATACAAAGAAATAACATTTATTTACAATAACATATATATATAACAGCGGCAGCAACTTCGCTTGCTGCTCACTCCTTCCTGCTGGTTCCAAACCGGCCAGCTTTATTTATACAGAGAGTCTGCTAATGATTTCTCCGCCCCCCTCATTGGGGAAGCTCATACTTCCACAGGATTGTGGGATTGTTATTAGTCCCCAGCCAATGGTAAGCAGGCAGGTTATAACATCCCTCCCCCCCAAAGTCCAAGGAATCCACCGAAGACCCTGGCGAAGGAGGGCGTCGGACTCGTTTTGCCGCAGGCCGGACACCATTTGCACGAGACGCTGGATCGGGCGGCATGTAACGAGACGAAGACCGGCGCTTCCGTGATTAATGGCGTAACGGTTGGACATCCACGGCCCGTGGATTCCCCCTCTGATGCGTCCTGTGTCTCCAGTACGGAGTCAGAGCCTGCTGCCTCCGTCGTCTCGGCGTCTCTATCTCCACGAGGTTCTGTAACGGCCTGCGCAGGCTTTGAGTGAGGCACCAGAGGAAAATTGTGAGGACTACTTTCCACTGTCTCTGGTCTCTGTGCCTGTAGAAATAGCTCCGGGGGCAGAGAATCTTTGGAAGGGATAGTCTTCTGGACCGAACGTGGTCTACATGTTTGCGTTGGAGACGACCCTGGGCTTGCACCTGGTAAGATATAGGACCCGTTTGGTGAAAGATTACGCCAGGGACCCACTGGGCACCACCAGCAAAATTCCGAACGAACACTGGGTCACCGGGCCCAAACTGCCGAATCGGCCGATGCCGATAAAAAACATGTCCCTGCCGTTCTTGTGTGCGGCGTAATTTTGCGCCAATGTCCGGGAAAACCATGCTAAGGCGGGTGCGAAGGCTCCGGCCCATTTGGAGTTCTGCGGGAGCTACCCCAGTCAGCGCATGGGGGGTGGTCCTATACACAAACAAAAAGCGAGCCAGTCTTGTGTCCATTGACCCGGAAGACTGCTTCTTTAGGCCTCGTTTGAATGTCTGCACTGCGCACTCCGCCAACCCATTTGAAGCTGGGTGGTAAGGGGCAGTGCGGATATGGCGTATGCTGTTCATCTTCATGAACCTCTCAAACTCCTCACTTGTGAATGGAGTGCCGTTATCCATGACCAGCACCTCGGGGAGGCCATGCGTACTAAAAGACAAATGCATCTTCTCAATTGTTGCGCAGGATGTTGTGCCTAGCATCTTATGCACCTCTAGCCATTTAGACTGGGCGTCGATTGATAAAAGGAACCTGGATCCTTGAAAAGGGCCTGCGAAATCTGCATGCAAGCGTGCCCAAGGCCGCCCTGGCCATTCCCAGTGATGTAGGGGTGCGGCCGGCGGAAGCGTCTGATGCTCCTGGCAAATGGAGCACTTTTGGGCCACCTTCTCAATGTCGGTGTCGAGGCCTGGCCACCAGACATAACTCCGGGCCAACATTTTCATTTTGGTCACACCTGGATGTCCATTGTGCAGCCCCTGTCCTTTTTCTGCGACAATCACACGCGTCCCCCACAAGAGGATGCCGTCTTCCACGCTGAATTCTGACAGCTTGGAGGAAAATGCCCGCAACTCGCCTGGGAGCTGTCTATGCTACCCACCATACAGGACTATGTGCCAAACCTTTGACAGGACTGGCTCCGTCTGGGTCCACTCACGGACCTGTGATGCCGTGGCAGGCAAGGTGTCCATAAAATTTAGGTTTGCAACCACCTCACCGGTCGTGGGGGTCGACATTGGGCCGGTCGATAAAGGCAATCGGCTCAGTGCATCGGCATTCGCTATCTGCGTTCCTGGTTTGTGCTCCAGAGAATACTCGTATGCAGCGAGCAACAAAGCCCAGCGCTGGATCCGTGCGGAAGCAATGGGTGGTATTGGCTTATCCTCACTGAAAAGTCCCAGCAGAGGCTTATGATCAGTCACGATAGTGAAGTGGCGGCCATACATGTACTGGTGGAAACGTTTCACCGCAAAGACCACTGCCAAGCCCTCCTTCTCGATCTGCGCGTAACTTTTTCTCCGCTGCAGTCAATGTGCGGGAGGCGAAAGCTATCGGCCACTCGGCCCCTTTCTCCACCTTGTGGGACAGGGCGGCCCCAATACCATACGGGGATGCATCACACGTGACGAGCAAAGGCTTTCCAGGATCATAGTGGGTTAGTAACCCAGACGAGACAATTGTTGTTTTATCCGCCAGAAAGGGGTTTCTTGCGGCTGACCCCAAACCCAGGTGTGATTTTTCTTTTGCAGAAGGTGCAACAGGGCCAGCGTAGTTGCCAGATTGGGGAGGAACTTCCCGTAATAGTTTACGAGGCCGAGAAAAGAACGAAGATGCGAAGTGTCAGTCGAGACGGGGGCCTGTTGAATCGCGCACACCTTCTCTGCGACGGGGTGCAAACCTTCGCGATCCACCCGATAACCCAGGTAGACTACTTCCTTCGCCTGAAAGACGCACTTTGTGCGACGTAAACGGACTCCAGCCTCCGAAAAGGACAGCCTCCAGATTTTCCAAATGTTCCTGCTCCGACGTCCCTGTGATCAAAACGCCATCTAAGTAGACAGCGACACGCGGTAAACCTCTCAAAATGCCCTCCATAACGCGTTGAAAAATTGCGCAGGCAGAGGATACTCCAAAGGGCAAACGTGTATATTCATATAGGCCCCGGTGTGTATTAATCGTTACATATGGTCGGGAGGCAGTGTCCAGCTCCAACTGTAGGTAGGCGTGACTCATATCTAATTTTGTGAACGAGAGTCCGCCTGCAAGTTTCGCCTAGAGATCCTCTATGCGAGGCATTGGATATCGGTCGAGTCGGGAAGCCGTATTCGCTGTAAGTTTATAGTCACCGCACAAGTGAACTGTGGCATCTGGCTTCATTACAGGTACAATTGGTGCTACCCAGTCAGCGAAACAGACAGGCCTGATAATACCCAAAGTCTCCAAATGAGTAAGCTCCCCTTCTACCTTCTCGAGCAAGGCGTAAGGCACCAGGCGCGCCCGGAAATAGCGCGGCGTGGCTCCTGGTTCGACTTGGATATGGGCTACGGCCCCTTTTATTTTCCCCAAACCGGGCTGGAATACATCGTCCTAGCACCTCAGTCAACACACCAGAAACTGTTTGGAGGATGTGCTGCCACTGCAACCGCAAATGACGCAACCAGTCCCGACCCAACAGGCTGGGCCCATGGCTGCGCACCACGATAAGTGGGAAGCGCCCCTCCTGGTGTCCATAAACAACAGGGGTCATCATAGTTCCTGCAATGTCCAATGGTTCCCCCATGTAGGTGGTCAACCTGGCCTGTGTGTCGGTTAATGTAAGGGTCTGTATACCCTGCTTGATGCGGTTGAATGTCCTCTGGGCGATCACGGAGACCGCTGCGCCAGTGCCCATCTCAAGCGGGTGACCATTGACCCGTACTGTCACCTTAATGGGGGCCACACGGGGGGTTGCCACACAATGCAGCTGCAGGCAGTCGTCCTCCGTCTCCACGTCCTCAGGAGTAGTCGCCACAGGTTTATCCACATGGGAGGTACGGCCCCTGGGCTGGTCCCAGTTTTGGTCGGAACTGGCGCCCCCAGAACCAGCGTCCACGACGGGGTCGGAGCCTACAAGTCTGACACGGACATGGCTCTTCATCCATTGGTTCTGGAGAAGGCTCCCTTCAGGGAGGAATGTCCGATGGCCACTGGCGTCGATCCGGACGTCGCCTCGCCCAAGGTACCGCAGGAGTGCAGGGGGATGTTTTTGGACGGAAGGGGTTGCGCCCCAAGGCATGCACCTCCATTCCCTGCAGCTCCTGCACTCCTCATTCTGCGCTCTCTCGGGACAATACTATTTTAATGGCCTGTTGAAAAGTCAATGTTGGCTCAGCAAACAACTTTCTCTGGCTGGCCGCATTGTTAAGACCGCAAACCAAATGGTCGCGTAACATTTCTGACAAGGTCTCACCATAGTCACAGTACTCCGCAATCCTGCGTAGCCTGGATAGAAAGTCGGCAAGGGATTCTCCTGGGGTCCTCTCAGCGGTATTAAACCGGTAACGCTGGGCTATCGTGGATGGGGTTGGGTTAAAATGTTGCCCCACTAAGTTCACAAGTTCATCAAACGTTTTGGTGTCCGGCGCAGCTGGGTACATAAGGCTCCTAATCACCCCAAATGTATGCGGGCCGCAGGCAGTGAGCAATATGATCACCTGGCACTCGTTTTCGGTGATATTGTTTGCCCGGAAATAGTAACGCATCCGTTGTGCGTACTGGTTCCAGCTTTCCAGCGCAGCATCAAAAACATCCAAATGTCCGTACAGAGGCTTGGTGTAATAGAAAACAACTTCCAACCTGTAACCAACAAAAATCCAGGGAGGTGGCTTCAGCAGTGTAGGCAGCTATTCACTTTAACCCTCGTCGCCAGTTTTGTGAGGGCCATGAAGAATCCAGCACGAGTTTCAAGGATACAAAGAAATAACATTTATTTACAATAACATTTATATATACAACAGCAGCAACTTCGCTTGCTGCTCACTGCTTCCTGCTGGTTCCAAACTGGCCAGCTTTATTCATACAGGGAGTCTGCTAATGATTTCTCCGCCCCCCTCATTGGGGAAGCTCATACTCCCACAGGATTGTGGGACTGTCATTAGTCCCCAGCCAATGGTAAGCAGGCAGGTTAGAACACTTTTCTTCAATCCTGATGCACTGAATGCTTAGCTTGGGATAAAACAGCTGCACAATCCTCATCTTGCCGGCTGGTATACTCACGTTAAAGACCTGCCCTTCAAGTTAAATGCTCTTGACACATACCCCTTGACAAGACCACAATTCAGAAGACCCATCTTTGCTGTGGTTAGGGAGGCCAGAGTGTTTTCATCCTCCTAATCTAAGTGTCAAGGTTGTCAGGGTAGCAGCGATGCTTTTCAAATAACTTACAGCTTTGGTCTCCACTGACAACTGGGAGTTTTGAACTCGGCCTTCACTCATCCACTTCCTAACCCTTTGCCCCGACGAACTCCCTCACAAATACGGAACCAAGGCATCGGTGCTCGGTGACTCTCTGCACCAAGACCCTGCAGCAGCCCAGCCATCAAAATGGCTTATGCCGTGTTCTGCTTTCTTGTCTAGCAGTGATTGAACAGAACTGTTTGTGACTAAGTGAGAACAATGTTTTATTTGTTTACATGTGGTTTAGTAACAATATAAATCTTATGCAGACCAAGTTATTACAGAGCTTCTCTCGACTCTCCTGGAACTTGACTTATGTGCGACTGTCCTTGTGTATGCCTTACAACCTTCTGGTGAGAGTCACTTGTCACATACCACCACCTGCTGGTTGGAGGTCGCACCACCAAGTATACACAATATTGTCTACAGGCATATCACCACGGCTCAATGCCGACTAATGCTTTGGCCTTTCCTTCTCATCTTTACAGACTCCATGTTAAACATGAAGAAGAGGGAAGCCTGCAGCAATTCGGAGAAGGCAGTGCTAATTATTCAGAATGTCATTTACCTGTTTTTGTTTGACTTCCCTTCTCCCTGGAAACTGTGTGTAACATCCCTCTGCAAGATTTTGAACACACAGCTAATTAAATTTGGATTAGGCCAATGGATATCACAAGTGGATAATATGCAAATGAAACAGTATCTTGCCAATCTGATACCTAAGCAACAAGCTGACAGGTCAATGATATATCGGGTGACAAAGCCAATCGCTGGATAATTATCTAATTTCATTTTTTCTGCTCATTGCTTTTAAGAAGACTCCGCAGGCAAAACCGTTGGGTCTGTCTGACTGTGGAACCTCAGCAGCCCAGGATAAAAGTGACTGAATCTGGAACCCAGAAGTAGGGAATTGGGCAGGGTACTGGGGGCCGCTGAGGGGCACGGGACGTGCAGGTTCCGCAATGTACAAGCAAAACCTCCTCAGCTTTAATCTGAAACAAAAACTTTCAAGGAAAAATCCTCCCAGATGCAGGCGTTTGTCTTTAAAATAAATTACCACATTGGTGTACTTAATCTAACTTGACCATTAGTTGTTTGTGAAAGGGGGACATAACATAAGAATCTAGGGGCAGGATTAGGCAGGAGCAGCATGGTGGCGCAGTGGGTTAGCTCTGCTGCCTCATGGCGCCGAGGCCCCAGGTTCGATCCCGGCTCTGGGTCACTGTCCGTGTGGAGTTTGCACATTCTCCCCGTGTTTGCGTGGGTTTCGCCCCCTCAACCCAAAGATGTGCAGGGTAAGTGGATTGGCCACGCTAAATTGCCTCTTAATTGGAAAAAATGAATTGGGTACTCTAAATTTATTTATTTTTTAAAAAAGGATTAGGCAATTCAGCCCATCCAGTCCACTCCGCTATTCAATACGATCATGGCTGGTCTCATCTCGGCCTCAAGTCCAATTCCCTGCCCATTCTCCATAACCCTTCAACCCATTACTCATTAAAAATCTGTCTATCTCTTCCTTAAATTTACTCAATGTCCCAGCATCCACCACTCTCTGGGGAAGTGAATTCCAAAGATTCACAACCTTTAGGGAGAAGTCATTTCGACTCATCTCTGTTGTAAATCAGCTACCCTTTATTCTAAAGCTGGCATCTCAATCAATCTGATCAGCATTTATTCGGGTAGAGAAACCAATCCTCTTCTCTATGTCCAGCCTGGGAAAATCTGGTCATTTACCACGGCACTTTTAGATCCTTAAATCTAGCCATTGATCCACAATTCATTGTGATATTTCTGCAGCTACATAACAACATAACACCCCCTCCAACAAATTTGTTGCTTTCGCCCCCACCCCGACCCCCCCATGAAAAAGAGTGGGCGGGATTCTCTGACCCCCTGCCGGGTCGGAGAATCCCCAGGGATCGACGCGAATCCCGCCCCGCCTCTCCGATGCTGGCTGCCGCATTCTCCGGCGCCGGTTTTCGGGTGGGGGCGGGGATCACGGGTTGGGGGCCATTGGCAGTGGCCCCCCCCGGCAATTCTTCGGGCCGCGATGGGCCGAGCGGACGTCAAGTTCTGGCCAGTCCCACCGGCGTGGATTGGACATGGTCCCACATGGCGGGATCTGGCTGGTAGGCCGGCTGGTGCAGTCTTCGGGGGGGGGCGCCGGGGGATCCGGCACCGGGGGGGGGGGGGGGCGGGGGGGGGGGATCTGCGGGCAGGCCTGTGCCATGGGGGCACTCCTTCCTTCCGCGCCGACCCCTGTAGGGCTCCACCATGACCGAGGTGGAGAAGACACCCCCCTGCGCATGCGCCAGAATACGCCGGCGGTTCTGCGCATGCGCTAACTCGCACAGTCCCTTCGGCACCAGTTGGCACGGCGCCAACCCCTCCGGCGCCAGCCTAGCCCCTGGAAGTGAGGAGAATTCCGCAACTTCCGGTTGGCCTGACGCCGGAGCAGTTCGCGCTGTTCTTGGCGCCGACGTCGGGCCAATTCGACGATTGCGGTGAATCCCACCAAGTATCTCTCTCATCCGACAAACTTCCTGCGGTTTACTATTTTTTTCTGCTCCCTTAAGTCCAACGGATGCAAATTTGAACATCTTTGGCGGATAACACATTTAACAATCCATTCTCAGATCTGGCTGGAGCACACAAAACATTTTTGAGTCCTTCACTAAAACTGCTCACTATTCAAAGATGATCCAACAGTGCAAAGATAACTCCCGGTTTCTCTTCTCCACAAACCAACTTCTTAAGTCGCCATGATGTGGGCCATCAGCAGCAGCAGAATTTTGTACAACCACCATCTATAATCTTATGGCTCAGCATATCCCCAACTCTACCAATACCATCAAGTTGGGGAGTCAACCCTGGTTCAATGAAGGCGCAGGAGGGAATGCCAGAGACATACCTGAAAATGAGGTGGCAACCAAGTAAAGCTACAACTCAAGAATACTTGCGTGACTCACAGTGGAAGCAGCATGCGATAGACAGTGCTAAGTCAACCCATAACCAATGGATCAGGTGTAAACTCTGCAGTCCTGCCACATTCAGTCATGAACGGCAGTGAAGAACTAAACAAGGAGGAAGCTTCACAAATATGCACATCCTCAATGATGGGGCAGCCCAGCGCATCAATGCAAAAAGATAAGGCTGAAGCATTGGCAACCACCTTCAACAAGAAGTGCCAAGTGGATGGTCCATCTCAGTCCCCTCCTGAGGTCCCCAGCATGACAGATGGCAGTCTTCTGTCAATGAGGTTCACTCCACCTGATATCAAGAAACAACTGAAGGCACTGGATACTGCAAAGGCTCTGGGCCCTGTTAACATTCTGGCATTAGTACTGAAGACTTGTGCTCCAGAACTAGCTGTGTCCCGAGCCAACTGTTCCAGTGCCAGGTATGTCTGGTTCACAAGAAAGACAAATCCAACTCAACTAACTCGAATGTGCTCCTTCGACAGCACATTCCAAACCAGCGGCATCTATAACCTGAAGGGACAAGCGCAGCAGATGCAATGTAAACACCACAACCTGCAAATTCCACTCCACGCCATACACCATCTCGACTAGGAGCTAGAACAGTGATCCTTCACTGCTGCTTGGTCAGAATGCTAGTACTCCTTTCCAATCAGCATTGTCCATGTCCCTACACCGCATAGACTGCAAACGTTCAAGGAGGCTCATTCCCACCTTCCAGGGCAAGCGAGGATGGCCACAAATGCTGGCCTAGTCTGTGGCACCAGCAACCTTTGAACAATTACATTTTTAAAATCCTCCTCCAATATCTCTCCTCCACTGTCAAGTTGAGTGGAGCTCCCCTAGTTTGTTTCCAGTTTTATCAGTTTAACCTTTACCAGAGAATTGTTTGTAATGGCTTCTGTTCCACTCCTGAATCCTCCAAGGAACTATCTTTGACCTTCTTCTTTCCCCTCCACATGTTGTGCTTCGCCGACCTCAATGGAAACACGGTGACAGTTTCCATGTGCACAGTGTTGACACCCAACTTCACCTCACAATCATCATTCTTAATTGTCAGATTGTTTCCTGACTCCCAGTGTAGGATTAGCAGAAATCTCCACCCACTAAATATTGGCAAGGAACGCCATTATCTTTTAATTTTGTATTTTTGTGAATAAACGTCACGTGTATTGTGAAGGAGCTGGTTTGCTGCTCATGATTTGCCATCCATTAAGTTGTGCCTTAATTGGTGGCTGTGCCTAGATCCTACATTCTAGAATTCCCTCCCTAGACCTCTCTCTCCCACTCTTGACGTTCTTGTTCTGAGGATGTCCCTGAAGCTGTCCTCCTAGAAATCTCCAGCCTTGGCTGAGATCTGAGTATACGGGAACCTCATGTCAGGTCTATGGATATGTCCCACCCTGTGGAGCTGGTTTTGATATTGGGAAAGTTGGCTGGAAGGGGACATTGCTGTGAGATCATGTCTCTTGCCACTGAATTTGGAGGATCTTATGAAGACACCGCTAATTATACTTCTCCACTGCTTCAAGGTGCCTGCTGTAAGTTGTCCAAGCCTCTGAAGCATATTGGATCGTGGGGATCACAATCACCAGTAAATCATGCCCTTAATCTCAGGTTTGAGATCCCAGTCCCAAATACTCTTAGTAAATCCCTTGATATTCAACACTATTCCCATTGTTGAATTCACCCTCATCAATATCCTAGTTGTTATCACTGATAGAAACCTAACTGGACCAGTTACATAAATACTGGAGCTACAAGAGCAGGTCAGAGGCTGAAAATTCCGTGTAAAGTGACTCACTTTCGGACTCCCCAAAGCATTTCCACTATCTACAAAGTTCTCAGCAGGAGTGTCAGGGAATACTCTCCATTTGCCAGGAGGAGTGCGGTTCCAACAACACTCAAGGTGCTTAACACCATCCAGAACAAAGCAGCCCACTTGATTGGCACCCCACCCAACACCCCAACCAACACATTAAACCCTCCATCTTGGCACAACGTGGCAGCAGTATGCACTGTGTACAGGACGCATTTCTGTAATACCCAAATCTACAACTAGAAGGACAGGGACAGCAGATGTATGGTGACACCACTTCCAAATTCTTCACCAACCTGACTTGTAAATACATTGCCATTCTTTCATTGTTGCTCAGTCAAAATCCTGAAACTCTCTCCTTACAGGTGCAAGTGTACACACATCACATGGACTGCCGCAGTTTACCAAGTTTACCTTCTCAACGGCAATTGGGGAAGGGTAATAAATTATGGTTCTGCTGGTGATGATCACATCCCAAGGATGAATAAAGTTTAAAATTCAACCCATTCCTTTTTTCCCACTTGCCCTTCCTTGGTGACAGAATGCACATGGGAAAACAGAATTGTAATAATGGGAGGCTTTGATTTTCCCATAGTTTGGGTTATCACGAGTCTCGGAAGCAATGAATTTTTTGAGTGCATCCAGGGAGTTTTTTGGGAACAATATTTTCCTGCAGCAAAAGGCTACCTTAGAATTATTAATCGTCCTCAATTAATCAATAATCTAATGGCAGGAGAACACCCAGCTCGCCCAAGAGCACCGAGTAATCATAACAATATTGAATTTGATCCTTGGTTTGACAACGAGAAGGGTGAATCATGAACAAAAGCTTTAGAATTTGACAAGGCTTACTTTGGTGGCACGAGGCATCAGTTGACGGCTAAATCTGGATCTGAACAGTGGGTGGGGTTCAACAAAACATGTGGCAGGATGAAAGGTGTGCCCAGATAAAAGGTAATTAAACAACCTTGCCAACAAAGAAAATGAGAGGCAATTATTTCGAACACTTGAGGAGGTCTGACTGAAACTGTTTTTTTGTGAATTTATACGGACAGAGGTATCAATTCAATGCCTGTGTTTAACCATTTATGTGCTGATTAAAACAAAATCAATCGAACAGATGTCCTTCAGTTTAAAACTCAAGGGGCCTAGTTTATTTTATTGAGCTAAAAACTCACCCAGGTAAATATTTAATTATAGGGAGTTTAATGTTCACGAGTCCGTTGCTGGTGTCCATGACTGTGGCAAAATGTTGCTATGGTGGCCTTGAAAAGGGGATGAGGACAAAAATAAAAACCCGTCAGCGAGAACCAGAGCAACACTAAAACGCTAAAGGTTTTGACCAAAATATGGAGAGAATGCGAGAGGCTAAGAATGTGCTCCCTTTAAAGACAGTGTCAGTGGAAATGGAGCGATGTACTTTGTGACTTCCTGTTGAAAATAGTTTGTTCACAAATTGTAGACTTCCTTTGCGTCTATGAATATTTCTTCACTCCTTTGCCACTGTGTAATTTCCCCTGTATCATAGAATTTACAATGCTGAAGGAGGCCATTCGGCCCATCAGGTCTGCACCGGCCCTTGGACAGAGCACCCTACCCAAGCCCACACCTCCACCATATCCCCGTAACCCAGTAACCCCACTTAACCTTTTATTTTTGGACAAATTTAGCATGGCCGATCCTCCTAACCTGCACATCTTTGGACTGTGGGAGGAAACTGGAGCACCCGGAGGAAACCCACGCAGACACGGGGAGGACGTGCAGACTCTGCACAGACAGTGACCCAAGCCGGGAATTGAACCTGGGATCCTGGGGTTGTGAAGCAACTGGGATAACCACTGTGCAACCGTAACCCTCCACATTTCTTCCTGTTGGACACTTTGGGGGAGAGAGCGTAGAACAGATGATACACCCTCTCTACCAGTCCATTTTACGTCTCCACTGGGGGGGCAAATAAAAAAAAGTTAAGATCTGCTCCTAATTCTTTTTCTTCCCCTTAGCCTGTGAGGTTGTCGCATGTATACTTTTCATCACGGTGTCTTTCTGCTCAGAGTCCTATTCTTTTCCTCACCATTTATTCAATTGAAAAACTGCTGACACCAGAAGTAGCAGAGCTGTGTACCCACCACTTGCTGCTTTCATTACACGCCAGAAGCAACATCTCAGTATTAGAATGAGGTGGCCCCACATTGTCTGATGAGATCAACTCACTCAAGCACAGGTGCAGACAGCACCTTAGAAGCAGTGGTATTGTCAGACATCAATAACGTAGATTTACATAGCCACACGTCTGTGGAGTAGAATGCTATTCATCTGTCTAACTGCCACGAGCAAAGTGAACCACTGAATGCTTTTTTTTAACAAGTTACCGGCCATTCCAGTTTGATGATTGTCCATAATACATGATAAATTGCCCTTCGAGTCCAAAATTGCCCTTAGTGTTGGGTGGGGTTACTGGGTTATGGGGATTGGGTGGAGGTGTTGACCTTGGGTAGGGTGCTCTTTCCAAGAACCGGTGCAGTCTCGATAGGCCAAATGGCCTCCTTCTGCACTGTAAATTCTATGTTAATTATTAATCTTTCCGATTTTCTATCCTAGAATTTTACAACACGGCTGGAGAGTGGTTCCCCCACCGTGCCTGTACTGTTTCTTTGAAGGAGCTATCTAATTAGACCCACACCCTCCCCCCTCCCCCACACTGTTTCCATAGCCCTGTAAATTTTCCATTTGAAGTAATATCCAATTCCATTTTGTTTGTAAAATATTTTATTAAGGCATTTGTGATTTTAGAACAGTAACATATACAAACAATTATAAGCATAGTGCAAAGATCCTGTACCTCCCTCGCAGGTCCCAGCTTCCTAAAACAGTAATCTAGATTAACCTCCCCTCCTCCTCCCCCCCCCCCCCCCCACGCCTCCTCTGCTGACAGTTAATTTTCTCTGAAGAAGTCGCCGATTCCCTTTTCAACGTTGCGATTCTGTCCGCTCCCGTCACCCTTTCAGCACTCCATTCCAGATCGTAACAACTCACGGCGTCTAAAAGAAAAAAAACCTCCTAATTTCCCCGACCACAACCAGAAATACATTTAATTGCTTGGCAGCAGAGGGTCCTGCAGTGGTGTGTCTTTGCATCAGCTCACTTCTCGAGTAGCATTAGAGGCAGCGTAGTTGCGTACGGGTTAAAGAGGGGCTTTTCATAAGTGAATGTACAGCCTCAGTGTTGTTCTTGCTGATGTAGTATTGTATAGATTCTGTGATTGCTGTGATCATTTGAGGGGAACAAAACTGATAAACGTCCCTTTACCGGCACAGTGTGATTTTAAATGTCTTTTGAGATGCTGAAAGCACTTTCACGGCATCTGATTCACCATACGCCTCATTGCCATCATGATGTTCTGTGCTTTCCGAGCTGCAATTCGTCTTCGGATTCTTTTGCAGTGATTTCTATTTATTTTTTCTGGCATTATGCTGATGTGAATTGTTTGTGTTGCTTAAAGAAAGCACCAGTCACAGCACTTTTGAAGGAATAAACTTTACAAAGGCAGAAATAATTTCCTATTCATTTGTTCATGAAGGTTCAAAATCATCATGGTGTGAGGGTACTATTGGGGCATGAATTTAATGCAATTATACGACAAGACCATACCACAAAAGCATGCCTGTCTATAGTTTAGAAAGCTAGAGTCTATCCAACCCTGGCTACGGTGAATAATGGGAGCATTGTGCAGGATCAGTGACTTTGTCAAGTCAGTGATCAGGCAATTGGATACAGGGAAATCACTATATTGACTGGAGCTGTGTGGGCAGTCAATGAAACACCTGCAATAAGTCGTGTACCAATGTGTGCAGAGTTTAGGAAGTACAGACCCCCACAGAACAGTCTGCATGATGACCCTATATGAGAGACCATGGGCTGGTTTCTCCGATTTTGAGGCTATGTCCCCACGCCGGCGTGGAAAGGATGGCGTTTTAAGACAGAATAAATGGCATAAAACGGCCGCCGATCCTCCATTTGGCTAGCAGCACGACAGCGTAGAACACCCGGCTCTAGCTGCCGATACGGCCCGGTGAATTTCGGGGTGCATGGCCGTGCACGAGCATGGTGGCGGTCTGCAGCGGCCGCGCCGTGCAACATGACGCCGGCCGATCGCGGACCCGGCCTGCGAAATAGTGCCCCCCCCCTTTGGTCGGCTCGCATGCCCTGGACCGCACCCCCACAGTGCCCCCAGACCCTGGCAAACACCCCCCCCTCCCCCGGCTGTGGCGGTGCTGAACTGAGACCGCAGCCGCCACGCCGAGTTCCCAACGGATGGGACGGATTTCGGCATCCGGAGAATCCCGCCCCTGGTGTCGGCTAGCAGAGAGGACTGACTTTGCCACGCAGTCTCAACTCTCAGTGACATGTATCACAAGGAGAAATCAAAAATATGTTCTTGGTTCTTTCGGGAACTATGATAAAAAATGATAACGGGTTAATACAACAACTCATCTCTGAAGAGGTAACCTTGTGTATATTACCTGCTCAAGGAGAGGCTGTAGAGGCCACAGAGTAGCTAAACACAAAGAAATACATCGGTGGGAGTGGAGTTGTTCATCTGAGTAACTTGAACAGGGAGTTGAGACTGCAGATTTGTGAGGCCAGTTGTCTGAGGGGAAATCCTGGGCAGCTTTGAAGTGGACTATAATCTTAGCCCCTTTTGGGACTGTTCTCAATCAGGTATGCTCCTTGGATGATCACTCTCACTCAAGGTTGAGAAAGGCAGGGCTCACAGACACTTAAATGAGGCTTTAGAACTGATCTAACTCTCCCCGAAAGAAAGGAAGCACGAGAGAATGCGACAGACTGTGTTGCTAAATTCAGGATGGTTGACGTAGTGTTCACAAAGACCACAAAATGGCTTGAACTTGAAGAAAGCTATAAATTTATTAACATACTAATTTGGATTCAACACATACTCCTAAAGAATACAGTTGATTATTAACATATAAACTACACTCAAACTACAACTAATCTTAATACTGTTATAAACTATGATCTGCTCTTACTTCTGTCTGTCTCTAGCTAACTCCTGCATTACTCTCTCCACAAGGTTTAGCATCAATGCCTTATATACTTGTAGCTGGAGCAATGCCTTATATACTTGTAGCTGGAGCTCCCTCTACCACACAGTTCTCAAGATAGCTTTTTAAACAAATTTTAGCTAACTTATAACAACCTGGATATAAGAATCATAGAATAGAAACATAGAATCCCTACAGTGCAGAAGGAGGCCATTAGGCCCATCAAGCCTGCACCGAGCCTCTGAAAGAACACCACCCAAGCCCACTTCCCTGCCCGATCCCAATAACCCCTTAACCTAACCTACACATCCCTGGACACTAAGGGGCAATTTAGCATGGCCAATCCACCTAACCTGCACATCTTTGGACTGTGGGAGGAAACCGGAGCACCCAGAGGAAAACCACGCAGACACAGGGAGAAAGTGCAAACTCCACAGAGACAGTGACCCGAGGCCAGAATTGAACCCGGGTCCCTGGCGCTGTGAGGCAGCAGTGCTAACCACTGTGCCACCGTGCCGCCCATTATGAGGGTTCAGGCATCTCTCCTCAACAATGTGCCGCTCCACTGAAAAGTGCACGGAGATGGGTTTTTGATTTCAGATGTATAAGATTATATGAGACAATTCCATCTTCACACCAGCATGTCGGGACAATGCGGAAGTCCCAACACAGGAGCATGTGCTCCACTTTTAAACACCCGACCTGTTTTTTTTTATAAGTGTTTTCATGGAAGCACTGTACTGAACCAGCTGAATGGAAATGAACGGGACAGTGTTCTTTTGGCAGCTTGCCGCGATGTTAGATAAGTTTTTTACACTTGTTTATTTGCCCTTTTTGTTTCCCATGCAGAATGAATGAACAGAGACGGGAGACATCGGCGATAATCTTTTCAGTGGGTTTTATAATCGTGCATATAAATATGTTTAAAATGCACGCAAATGAAAGTAAGATAATTTTATTTTAAACTTTGGTTTATCATGAGGCTTTAATTCCATTAAAAGTGCTTTAACGTATAAAGTGAGGTTGGAGTCACTGAAAGTGAAAGAAATATTTTTTTAAACCTTGGGTTGACATGAGGTTGTTAATTCCATTGAAGAAGCTACAATGGATAGAATGGGTTTGGGGTTTATGTGTTCACTCACTAACGAGTATGATTGTCCACATAAGAAACTCCGTGTTACTGGTCACGGGTTCTGTGGGTTCTTGCGTGGCTGATAAGCCCGATCCCAGAGCCGTATCTTCAACCGCACACTTGGCTGGTGTTTCCGTCATGTACCATGCTAGATTTAAACAATGTTGAATGGCTCCGTGCCTGATCACCGGTATTCCTTTCTCGGGCTATTTTTCCGGGCCTCCTCTTGCTGTCGGTCGTCCTCGAAGAATTGTGTCCCTTCATTCAGGTGTTTCCTCCAAGTGGGTCTCTTCTGGGCAAGGGTCCCCAGGCGTTGGCGTCTGTGTTGAATTTCTTGAGGTAATCCTCCAGAGTGTTTTTTAAGCTCTTCTTTGTCTCTTGTTCGGGATCCTTCCTTGAGCTGGGTGAAGAAGATTTGCTTTGACAGTCGGGACTCTGACATCCTAAGCACATGGGACCAGTGGAGTAGGTTTTGGATAATCGTGGCCTCGATTCTGCTGCTATTGATTCCTTCAAGGACACTAATGCTCGCACACCTGTCCTCACAGCTGATTCAGAGCTAAAGTACATTTGGATTTTGCAATGTATTTTAAGCTGTGTCGTTCAAGAGTCTCTCTGATGTGATGTTGATCCTTACAAGACTCAGTAATTACTTCAAATGCTTCAGCAATGTTTAATGCCTTATTTGACGTTTGCAAGCCTCCTGTAAGCTTATGTGAACTATCTCTCTGACAGGTATTGCAGAATCTCCTGCAGTTTCAAATCCTGGAGTCAGGCTACATGTCTGACTGATGAGGAAGTGATTCAATTACCCACCCCTTAGAGTGTACAGGCAAAGGACATCATATGAGATGTGTGCCAGGAGACTGCGCTCGAGCAAGGAAGAAATGGGACGTCTTTGTGAAATGCTGAAGGAAGACCTGAAGCTGAACTCTAACTGCCTCACTGCCTTATTTGTGAAGGTGAAAGCACAACAGTTTAGTGTGTTACGTATTGCACAATTTTCCCCTTCAACATGGGCCGAGCATTCACCTGGAAGATGATTTGCCAGCAGAAGTGGGGGAGCTGGAGGAGGGCAATAGGCTGCTTTCCCCTTTGAGGGGGCGAGCTGACTGGTGGTGATTTAACCTGAGGGTCACCACACCTCAGGCGAGGGGGCAAGGTTGAGAAGGCGGGGCCTTCATGAATAACCTCAGCCAGTACAGGAATTGAACTCACACTCCTGGCCTTGTTCGGCATCACTAACAGGCTCTCCAGCCAAATGAACTTATTCAGCGAGGCTGCACAAGTCTGTGAAATCCTCTGGGGAAATCTGGTCACCATGGGTACTGCTCCTCAGGGGCGTGGAGGCAACTGACTTTGGGCCTACAGATGCTGGAGGGAAGACCAGGGCCCAAGAGCAGCCCTCCGTGTGCACGGTCACCCGAGAGTCCCAGCTACAATTGCTTGAGATTTCTGGCCTGCTCTTCCACCTTCTCCTCTTCCTTCACCCACAGTCGAGGGGCCAGGAAGGCACCTTTCTGGTGCTCTAGGCTTCGGAAAGTTTAAAAGCAGAAGGAAAGTAGAGGTCAATAAATTGCAGTCAAAAGATTTACGAAGAAATGTGAGTATGGAAATTACACGTGGACCAATGGCATTTGGAAATTTGTGTCCCACTAAATAACATTTTCCCGTCCAATCCACTCGAATTGGACTGATGATTGGTCTTTCCAACCATTAATCTATTTACACAGTACACGGCCTGTATCGGATTAACTGCTTCCTGATTAAATCTCTCCAAGGTTGGTTCAATCATTAAATCAATCACGAGTTACTGCACCCTTGTGGAGATTAATTATGCCATTTAAAACTTAATTAGCCAACGAAAAGACTATAATGATAATTTACGAAAGAAAGTCTGCGTAATAATCAAGGACAACAAAATACGCAATCGATGACCTCAAGCCATTTTTAGGAGGAATTTTGCCATGCATTTTATTTACTGTAGGCTTCAACCGTAAAATTCGGTGAGACCTGAAAATAGCCATGGGACAAAAATACGTGATGTTGCTTCGTGCTGCCCGTTCATTATCGTGATCGTACCATGCTGGCTCTAAGCGCTGTTGAATGGCTCCTTGCCTGAACTGGGTGAGCAAAATCGTGAGAGGCGAGGGCCATTTAAAGCCAAACTTGCACCTCTTAAAGAGGTGGTGCATTTTGACTGCAAGCAGATACTGGAACTGACCAAGGGGAAAGAGTGTCCAAATGGGGAAAAAACCCGGGATACTTCAAGGGGCTGGTTTAGCAAGGGGCTGGTTTAGCAAGGGGCTGGTTTAGCAAGGGGCTGGTTTAGCAAGGGGCTGGTTTAGCACAGTGGGCTAAGACAGCTGGCTTGTAATGCAGAATGTGACTAACAGCGCGGGTTCAATTCCCGTTCCAGCCTCCCCGAATAGGTGCCGGAATCTGGCGACTAGGGGCTTTTCACAGTAACGTCATTGAAGCCTACTTGTGACAATAAGCGATTATTATATTATTATTATCCAACGCAGCAGGGTAGGTTTTCTTGGAGGACGTATACAAGAAGAGAGTGAGCCTTTAGCCATAAAGGTTGTTACGTCTCTCCGGGCTAGTGGCGCGGTCAATTCCATCCCCACTTGACCTGGAGTCGCAACACAATTGAAATTAAGAATTAATTCTCAGAAAGTACCCAAAGTCTCATTGGCTGCCCAATAACCACAGTCCTCAGATTTGTAAATTTGAACACAATTAATTTTTATTAATAACAATAATTATGATTAAATAGGCAACAAATACAACTTGTTAACTATCATTTAATTCTTAATTCCCCCCCCCCTTAACTCACCCCCACCCCCTACAAGCACACAAGACAGAGAAACATAGAGAGGAAAGAAGGATGTGAAAAACAAAAGATAAAAGTCTCTGTTCCAGATGGTAATTTTCTAGCCTACCTTTCTTCAGTCTAGACCTTCAGTTGAAAGTTTTGCTTTCAGTCTGTAATGGTTTTCGCTGAAGGTTCATCCAGGTCTCAAAAACCTCTCTGCAGGTTCGGAAAACATTGGATAATAATAATAATAATAATCGCTTATTGTCACAAGTAGGCTTCAATGAAGTTACTGTGAAAAGTCCCTAGTCGCCACATTCCGGCACCTGTTCGGGGAGGCTGGTACGGGAACTGAACCCGCACTGCTGCCTTGTTCTGCATTACAAGCCAGCTATTTAGCTCAGTGTGCTAAACCAGCCCCTGATTATTAGGCAGAGGCAGAGAGGCAGATAGACAGACAGAGACAGACAGACAGACATCGGGTCACAGCTGCTCCTCTTAGCATCCAGGGTCCGGCTGTCCCTTCCTGGGTTCTCTGAAAACCATCCAACACGGGTAGGACCCAATCACCGCCTATTGCCGGGCAGAATAAGGCCCTTGGCCAATTCATTGGCAACCAGCCAACCAATCGAACCGAGTCCCTCAGATCTCTCGGATGGCAGAACATCTGAGTTCTGCTGTTAAATATCGAAATCTCCAATAGCACAGTGCACTATTTTGCCACTTTTAAGTTCCTGACTTCCTCTGCTCGACTTAAAGGTGTATGCCCCTGAAATATCCTTGGACTAACAAAATAAAATAAATGAAAAATAAGGAAAACAACAGAAAGGGCCCTCACAGAGATCAGAAGACCCTTCAGGATCTGGAAAGGCAGAAGGAGTTTGTAGCCTTTGCTGTAAATGTTAGCAATGTAGCCCTGTAACTTGGATGGAGTGCTGCAAGAAGCTCAACAATCTGACGCAAGTAGTTAAGGTCAGCAAACGCAAATTCAAATGGCAAATAAAACCAATAGCTTCACTCACTGCTCAGTTCATCACCCACATCCATTCATCTGCCAAAAATCTCTATGAAGCCACAACTCACAAACTCTGCAGCTTCAACTCATCCTTACGTTCTTAACTGCATGCCTTAACCGATGCCTCACAGCTTGCATACGTTCTCAGCTACTCAACCACATCAGATACCAAAGCACTGCCATCCAACCAGGCAGCGGTGAGGAAGTAAGAAGTGGGAGGGGAGGAAGAGCATGTTGTCAAAACCGTGCCGTTTGGTCTCACATTTACAGCAATCAACTCAGGTACTGGGAGTACTTTAGAATAGCTGCAGTGAGTCAATCAGGCATGAGAAGACAAAGCAGCAGAGAAAGGTAGCATCGGTGCCAGCTCACGAGAAGGCAGGGTCACACACAAGACTCCATGGGGTAGCCTGCAGAAAAACGCTTGGTGTATTGGCAGGTCTGCCAGAACGCCTTTAGTATCTGTCTGGGAGAAGTCGAGCACCAACTTTCACATGACTCTCTGCATAACTTGGAGCCCATCCGGAGGTGGTGCCCAACTCTAACACCACACTTGTCAATGCCACCATGATGCAGTGTTTGATGGCCTATGTTGCAGCTTCCATTGCAACGCAATACGTAGAAGCCACGCAATGATTCGGAGGCACAGTGGTTAGCACTGCTGCCTCACAGCGACTGGGACCTGGGTTCAATCCCAGCCTCAGGTGACTGTGTGGGATCTACACTTTCTCCCCGTGTCTGCGTGGGTTTCCTCCGGGTGCTCCAGTTTCCTCCCACGGTCCCGAAATGGGCAGGCTGTAATCATAGAATCATAGCATCATAGAATGGACAGTGCAGAAGGAGGCCATTCGGCCCATCGAGTCTGCACCGGTCCTTGGAAAGAGCACCCTACCTAAGCCCACACCTCCACCCTATCCCTGTAACCCAATAACCCAACCTAACCTTTTCGGACACTGAGGGCAATTTAGCTCGGCCAATCCACCTAACCCGTCCATCTTTGGACTTGTGGGAGGAAACCGGAGCACCCGGAGGAAACCCACACAGGCACGGGGGAGACCCCACACAGACAGTAACCCAAGCCTGGAATTGAACCTGGGGCTCTGGAGCTGTGAAGCAACAGTGCTAGCCAATGTGCTACCTTACCGCCCATAGGAAATTAGTGAACCAGTTGGGTTTTTCCGACAATCAACAATGGTTTCATTGTTATCATTAGACTATTAATTCCAGTTAAGTGGGGCTATGGAGATAGGGCCGGGAGTGGGCCTAGGATGCCCTTTCAGAGGATCAGTGCAGACTCATTGGGCCGAATGGCCTCCTTCTGCACTGTAGGAATTCTATAATTTGAGTGCCGCAGTATAAACTCAGAGTGAATTTATGCATGCTTAGACCTTTGCCAAGTAGTTCATTACCACACCAGGTCAGACTGTTCCATTGTGGTTTCACATACCAGTGTCCAAAAGGACTTGCAGAGTCCCAACGGCGGTGCAGCAATCCGTCCTCCAAGATATCACTACGCTGTTGGGATAGCACCCCAGGGGAGTAGCAGGGAGAGTGAGCACCCTGACCTTTCTCAGGCTGACAGCATTTGTCTTTCCACAGCTGCCACTCCACCAGTGCCCTCGTTGCTGCCTCTCAGCCAGCTCAGGCTGCCACCACCTACATTGAGGTGTTCCAATCCGAAACTGGGTCTTTTCAGACCAGGGCTGCTCGAGGTGGTCCTGCAAAGCCATCTTTAGTCTCCTGCGCAGGAAGCCAGCGAGCTGTGCAGCAATCATGCCGCAAGCATTGGGGCAGTACTGCACGAGAGCACTGGGAAAGGAAAAGGTGCGTGGAGACTGTAGCCACCTGGGTTGGCCAAGTCCCGATTTAAAATGGAGAACAGCAAAGGCTGAAGGGAAATTCAGCCAACACAGGCAGAAACCAGCAGGTGCAAGTTACTGTGTATTAAACTCTGCAAAAGCCCAGACAGCATCGATACAAGCAGCCATCTGCATAATAATGTAGCAGCCATCTACATGCTAATGAGCGATCCGCGGGAACAATCGAAACATTTGGGATAAACAAAGCTAAGCCAGACTCCCCGGCGCCAGCAGGAGCCAACACAAAAGAGGTTTACGGACACCTCAAGACCGCCCATCGATCAGGGAACCGCTCCAGTATTGGAGAAAGTGAACCAAGCGATTGGAACGAAGTCCAATCACTTGGAACCAGGTACAGGGTCCGCCCCGAAAGGCGGGAAGCCCCTGGGGACTATAAAGTTAAGCCCCAAGTTCAAATCGTTCTTCTTGACCGGGTCACTCAGCAACGCGAACCAACCCTTACCGGACCAGCTGCCGCCGAGAGACCGTAAGTCTTAAGTCAATGCTCGCTACGAGATAGGCGCTCCTAGCTACCAATCCGTACCAACTTCGAATCCCGCAGACTCAGAACCCGAACGAAAGGCCATTTGTTCCCCTGACCTGGTGGGCCAGTCCGAAGCTAAATATAGGCCTGTTAGTTGTAGAAGTAGCTTAGAAGTAGAATTTGTGCATGAGTAGCGATTACTGTGTATAATAAATGTGCTTTGATTTGAATCTTACTAATCGGTGTATTGAGTTATTGATCATTACTTGAACTTGAACCTCGTGGCGGTATCATAAAGATACCCGGCGACTCGAGAGCAAAGGTTATAAAACAGAGCCAATTGAACCAACCAAAAGTTAGCAACAAGACCTGCAATAGGGACTGCACAAGGAGGATTATTTGACTGCTGTATGTTAGATTGGTGATGCACGATCAATGACCACTAAAGCGAGGTTGTAGTCCAACTGAAGGCTTTAATAAGCTAGATGTTTTCCCCAGCAGCTCAGGTACAGAATGAGGGCTGCTGGGGCGGCACGGGTTCTTATACCCCGCCTATCAGGACGGAGCTATTATACACTCTAGTCAATAGCAAGCATACAGGTTCTACCAAAGGTACTTTAGCCTCTCAGGTACCGTAATACCTATAATACCACATTCACCCCCTGTTAAAAAAAAGTCCGGCGGGGGTGGTGGCCAGAAACTACAAAACATAACAACATGGTATAATTAGTTATGGAGGTACCGTAATACCTCCGTACAGTGTTTAGTAACTATTTACAAGTCTGGTAGCTATGTACATTTGGTGGTTTATATTTACAGGTTACAGTTAAAATGAAGCAATCAGTCGATCGGGGGCCCTGTTCGTCCTCTGTGATCGTCGGAGCTTCGGTGGTGACTCCGGTGGAGGCTCGGGCGTCTGTGACTCCGGGAGCGTGGCTTCGACGCCACGTAGGCGTACTGGGGGTTAGCATGGAGCAGGTGGACCCTCTCGACCAACGGGTCCGACTTGTGCGCCCGCACGTGTTTTCGGAGCAGGATGGGTCCGGGTGCTGTCAGCCAGGTCGGGAGCGAGGTCCCAGAGGAGGACTTCCTAGGAAAGACAAGGAGACGTTCGTGAGGTGTCTGATTGGTGCTTGTACAAAGTAGTAACCGAATGGAGTGGAGGGCATCCGGGAGGACTTCTTGCCAGCGGGAGACTGGGAGGTTCCTGGACCGTAGGGCCAGTAGGACGGTCTTCCAGACCGTTCCGTTCTACCTCTCTACCTGTCCGTTACCCCAGGGGTTGTAACTGGTCGTCCTGCTCGAGGCGATGCCCTTGCTGAGCAGGAATTGACGCAGTTTGTTGCTCATAAAGGAGTACCCCCTATCACTGTGTATGTAAGTGGGGAACCCGAACAGTGTAAAGATACCCTGGAGGGCCTTGATGATGGCGGTTGCGGTCATGTCGGGGCAGGGTATGGCGAATGGGAACCGGGGGTACTCGTCAATCACGTTCAGGAAGTACGTGTTGCGGTCGGTGGAGGGGAGGGGGCCTTTGAAGTCCATGCTGAGGCGTTCAAAGGGAGGGGAGTCTTTATCAGATGCGCTCTCTCTGGCCGGTAGAAGTGTGGTTTGCATTCCGCGCAGATTTGGCAGTCCCTGGTGGCTGTCCTGACCTCCTCGATGGAGTAGGGCAGGTTGCGGGTCTTGACAAAATGGAAAAAGCGAGTGACCCCCCCAGGTGGCAGAGGTCCTCGCGGAGGGCTCGGAGGCGGTCCACTTGTGCGGTGGCACATGTTCCGCGGGACAGGGCGTCAGGAGGCTCGTTTAGCTTCCCGGGCCGATACAAGATCTCGTAGTTGTAGGTGGAGAGTTCGATCCTCCACCGCAACGTCTTGTCGTTTTTTATCATGCCCCGCTGTGCATTATAGAACATGAAAGCAACCGACCGTTGGTCCGTGAGGAGAGTGAATCTCCTGCCTGCCAGGTAATGCCTCCAATGTCGCAATTCTACTATGGCCTGGGCCTCCTTTTCGACTGAGGAGTGGTGGATTTCGGAAGCATGGAGGGTACGGGAGAAGAAGGCCACGAGTCTGCCCGCTTGGTTGAGGGTGGCCGCCAGAGCTACGTCGTACGCATCGCTCTCGACCTGGAAGGGGAGGAACTCGTCGATGGCGTGCATCGTGGCCTTTGCAATGTCTGCTTTGATGCGGCTGAAGGCCTGGCGGGCCTCTATCAGCAGGGGAAAAACTGTGGATTGGATCAGGGGACGGGCCTTGTCCGCATAGTTGGGGACCCACTGGGTGTTGTAGCTAAAAAACCCTAGGCAGCGTTTCAGGGCCTTAGAGCAGTGAGGGAGGGGGAACTCCATAAGGGGGCGCATGTGTTCAGGGTCGGGGCCTATAACTCCATTTCGCACTACGTAGCCGAGAATGGCTAGACGGTCGTGCTAAACACGCATTTATCCTTCTTGTATGTTAGGTTAAGGATTTTAGCGGTCTGGAGAAATTTTTGGAGGTTGGTGTCGTGGTCCTGCTGGTCGTGGCCGCAGATGGTGACATTATCGAGATACGGGAATGTTGCCCGTAAACCGACATGGTCAACCATTTGGTCCATCTCGCGCTGGAAGACCGAGACCCCGTTAGTGACAGCAAAGGGAACCCTTAAGAAGTGATAGAGCCGCCTGTCTGCCTCGAAGGCAGTGTATTTGCGGTCACTAGTGCGGATGGGGAGCTGGTGGTAGGCGGACTTGAGATCCACCGTGGAGAAGACCTTATAATGTGCGATCCTGTTTACCAGGTCGGATATGCGGGGGAGAGGGTACGTGTCCAGCTGCGTAAACCTGTTGATGGTCTGACTGTAGTCGATGACCATCCTATGTTTCTCCCCGGTCTTTACCACCACTACTTGAGCTCTCCAGGGGCTGTTACTGGCTTCAATGACCCCTTCCCTCAGTAGCCTTTGGAGCTCTGACCTAATAAAGATCCGGTCCTGGGCACTGTAGCGTCTGCTCCTGGTGGCGACGGGTTTGCAATCCGGGGTGAGGTTCGCAAACAGGGAAGGCGGGTCGACCTTAAGGGTCGCAAGGCCGCAGACAGTAAGGGGGGGTATAGGGCCGCCGAATTGGAAGGTCAGACTTTGAAGGTTACACTGGAAGTCTAAACCTAGGATTGCAGCCGCGCAGAGGTGGGGAAGGACGTAGAGATGGAAATTTTTGAACTCCCTTCCCTGGACCGTCAGGTTCGCTACACAAAACCCCTTTATCTCTACTGAGTGGGAACCGGAGGCCAGTGAGATTTTTTGATTAACAGGGTGGATGAGGAGGGAACAGTGCTTTACCGTGTCGGGGTGTATGAAGCTCTCCGTGCTCCCAGAGTCAATTAGGCAGGACGTCTCGTGCCCGTTGATGAAAACGGTCGTCGTAGCGGTTGAGAGTGTTCGAGGTCGAGACTGATCCAGAGTCACCGAGGCCAATCGCAGTAGTTGGGAATTCTGTGGTCGGCTGAGCTGGGGTCCTGGGGGTTCATCCAAGATGGCGTCTCCCATAGGTCGCACATGGCCGGGGGTGCACAAAATGGGGGCGCCCATCCCTCAAGCGTGGCATCTGCGGAACAAGATGGCGGCACACGGGGTCCGCACGTGGCCCTGGGATATGGGGGTGGCGGCGACCGCTGGCCGCACGGAGCCCGCGGAGAAGTTTGTGGTCCGGATTCGCCGCTGGAGACTGCGGCCACCGTTTGGGCCTGACATACCCCCACGAAATGGCCCTTTTTGCCGCATCCCTTGCAGGTGGATGCGCGGGCCGGGCAGCGCTGGCGGGGGTGCTTGACCTGCCCGCAAAAAGTAGCAGCCGGGCCCCTCGGGGTTGCCAGGCCGCCTTGCAGTGCAGGCCTGTGGGGGAACGGGGGAAGTCTCGGGGTCGGCCGCTGCGGGGTTCCACGCTGCCCAGGGGGCTTCCACGCAGTCGGGAATGTAGGCGCGGGTGTTTCTGGAGGCTACGTCCAGGGAGCCTGCAAGGGCCTGTGCCTCCCTGAGCCCCAGGGTGTCCTTCTCTAACAGGCGCTGGCGGATTTGTGATGAAAGCATACCTGCCATGAAAGCGTCCCGGACTAAGAGTTCCGTGTGTTCGCTCGCCGAAACTTGCGGGCAGTCGCAGCTTCTTCCCAGCACCAGGAGTGCGCGGTAGAATTCCTCCAACGATTCCCCAGGGGTTTGTCGCCTTGTTGCAAGCAGGTGCCGGGCGTAGACCTGGTATACCTGGCGAATATAGTGTCCTTTCAGCAGCTCGATTGCTGCATCGAAGTCTTCCGCTTCCTCGATGAGGGTGTAAATCTCCGGGCTCACCCTTGAGTGCAGGACGTGCAGTTTCTGCTCTCCCGTGGGTGCGTTTTCAGCCGTGTCGAGATACCCTTTAAAGCACGCCAGCCAGCGCTTAAAGATTGCCGCTGAGTTCGCCGCGTGGGGGCTAAGTTGCAGACACTCCGGCTTGATTCGGAGCTCCATCCTTTCTTCGTAAAAGTCTAGCTTATTAAATTGATGCACGATCGATGACCACTAAAGCGAGGCTGTAGTCCAACTGAAGGCTTTGATAAGCTAGATGTTTCCCCCAGCAGCTCAGGTACAGAATGAGGGCTGCTGGGGCGGCACGGGTTCTTATACCCCGCCTATCAGGGCGGAGCTATTATACACTCTAGCCAATAGCAAGCATACAGGTTCTACCAATGGTACTTCAGCCTCTAAGGTACCATAATATCTATAATACCACAATTGGGCAGTCCGATTTATGGTTAGTTTGGAAAGTCTGTTGATGGTGTATTTGTTTTATTTCAGCATTGTGACCAAGAGGATGGTGTTCAGTAGCACTATGGAAATTAAGTTGTGGGTTGTGTTTAGTGATACCACAGACAGATGATGCAATCATGGACAGCCCGGCCCTTGCTTTGACAAAGAGTCATCCAGACTCGAAACATTAGCTCCCTTCTCTCTCCACAGATGCTGTCAGACCGGCTGAGATTCCCCAGTATTTTCTGTTTTTGCTGTTATCTTGGCCGGAAATGGGGTGTACATGTGGTGTCCTCTCTTTCTACTCTTTTTTTCCTTCTTCTCTTCTTTGTCATCCTCTCTCTCCTGCCTCCTCCTCCGCAGCTGCGTGCTTTACATGTGATGACAAGGGCTGTTCTGACACGATGATAAATTCGAGCAAGATTCAACGGACCATGCCGAACGATCACGCGCATTCTGGCAAGTACTCTAGAGTGCTTCAGCCAGTAGAACTGTTGCCTAAACATTCCATTGGTCTGTTCAGATGCGCCTGGCTGCATGATGCTTATATATACTATATGCACACTGCCAATGTGGCTTGCACACCAATCATGAATCAGGAAGTCAGTCTTGTCGGCCAGTATCCAATGGTGGAAGCTCAAGTGCTGATGGTACAGCAAACCACTGCACAATGAAAGCATCATTATTCCTGTTCGGCCGCTGGGCGTTGATCTGCATGATAAACAGAGTATTGTCACATACCAGCTGAACAATGAAGGAGTGCAATCCCTTCCAGTTGCCGTGTCCCTCTGAACTTGGCGTGTGTTGATCAGAAAGCAACGTGTGTGCTGATTGAGGCACCGTCCACCTTGGGGAAGCCTGCATTCTGGTGAAGCTGTATGTTCGCTCTGCCTCCTTCTTTCTGTTCTGATGTGCATGTACCTTTAAGGAAGCGTATCTTAAAGTGCTGTCCCATCATTATTGACCATGGGACAGGATGTGATGTATAATCCCATGGAATCAGCAGACAGAACAGAGCAGCAGTCCTACAGATCAAATAAGTTCTACATAACCTCCCAGTTCCCATTGTAGTACATAATCTTCGCCTCAAATAGAGAGCCATTATTGCTCTGACAATCCTTGTACGTTTGTGCTTAGCAGTAGAACGCAATACTCTGGAGCGATGGAAATTAAATGTATTCATCTCTCAGGTCATATAGAGTCTCAATCAACACCCACACAAAACAATGGACGGCAAAATGAAAGATGTTGGAATTATTGCCTGAGCCAGCTTAGAAGCTTCCCGCCATGAACAATATGGTCACCTTCACAGCCACTGGAAGTGCTGTCTTGACACTGCTCTGAGACTTCAGTAATACATGGAAGAAACATCGTACAAACCTCAATGTAACCTCTTCCTTCTTACACTCTGTGCCCACATTAATAAAGCCTAACCTTTAAGGGGGCAGGTTCCACAGACCAGGTGACCGGCTTGGGGCCAATCGTGCAGGAGCGCGTGAACCCCGTCCAATGGAGAGTTTGCTCAGGGTCCCGGGAGTACGGCCCCGGGCAGTGTGGACCAGGGAACAGGAGTGTTAAGGCCTGTTGAATAGTGTTCGTTACTGAACAGCCTTTGCCTTTCATCAATAAACTCTTGAATATGGGGGCGGCACGGTGGCACAGTGGTTAGCACTGCTGCCTAGGGCGCTGAGGACCCGGGTTCGATCCCGGCCCTGGATCACTGTCCATGTGGAGTTTGCACATTCTCCCCGTGTGTGCGTGGGTCTCACCCCCACAACCCAAAGATGTGCAGGGTTGGTGGATTGGCCCTTAATTGGAAAATAAATTGGGTACTCTTAAATTCTAAGAAATAAAAAGCACTGCTGCCTCACAGCTCCAGGGCCCCGGGTTCAATTCCGGCCTCGGGTGACCGCCTGTGTGGAGTTCGCACTTTCTCCGCGTGTCTGCGTGGGTTTCCTCCGGGTGCTCCGGTTTCCTCACACATTGCAAAGATGTGCAGGTTAGGTGGATGAGCCATGCTAAATTGCCCGTTAGTCCAGGAGGTTGGGTGAGGTTATTAGGATAAGGTGGAGGCATGGACTTAAGTGGGGTGCTCTTTCCAAGGGCCGGTGCAGACTCAATGGGCCAAATGGCCTCCTTCCGCACTGTAAATTCTACGATTCTACGATTCTAACTACTGGAAGCCTCCCAGTGTAAGTCTCGAGCCGCCACAGATACTGCCTGCTTTATAAACTGCTTTCTCATCCTGTCCAGCCGCCTTCAATGACTTATACACATTTACACCCAGGTCCCTCTGCTACTGCACCCCGTTCTGAATGGTACCTTTTATTTTATATCCTCTCTCATGTTCTTATTATCAGAATCAATCACCTCACATTTCTCCGCACTGAACTTCACCTGCCACCAGTTTATCCATTCTACCAACTTGTCCACGCCACTTTGAAGTTCTATACGAGCCTCCTCACAAGTTTTCAATGTCACCAAGTTTCATATCATCCGCAGGTTTTTGAAATGGTGTTCTCCAAGGTCTCGTCATTAATATATAATCAAGAAAAGCACAAACTGACCACCCCCACCCCGGAACTCCGCTACAAACTTTCTTCCAGTGTGAAAAGCATCCATTAACCACTGCTCTCTGTTTCATGTCACTGTCTGTCCTGTCCTTACTCATTCTCCTTGTCATGTGGCATGATCAAGGGGAATAGACATGACCTTGCCCAGCACTTTGAACAAGCCTTCTGAGCAGATCATTGAAGCCAGAACATCCACCAAGGGACATATCACTCGCTGCATGCTTTCTGCAAATTCAAATAGCAGTAAGAACCACTATACACTTCCACCAACTCAGCAGCAGGCAGTAGAAATCAATCAGCGACTAACCTGAATGCAGTTGATGACCCCCTGAAAGAGAGTTACTGGGGAGTCCTTCCTCCTGCTGACTGCACGTTCAAGAGGTTGAAGCATTCAGGTCAAAAATGGCACCACAGGGGATTCAAACCAGCCTTGGCGCTGACTAACATCACAACCTTAAGAAAGATGAGAGGGGAAAACTGGGATTTATGGATCAGTTAACCTAACAACTGTTGTCAGGAAATTACTCGAGGCTCTAATTAAACGTGGAGTGACTGAACACCTTGAAACTTTTCAGCTGATTAGAGAGAGTCAGCATTGATTTGTAATTGGTATGTCAAGGCTGTAGAAACTGATTTTTACAAAGAGGTGTCTATAGTAAATGGTTAGCGAGATGTATATAAATGTTATTTATAGAGACTCCCATAAGATATTTGATAAAGACTCTCACAGAAGATAGTCAGTAGAAATGCAAGCTCTTGGGATTGACGGCAAATTTGTGAGCTGGTTAGGACAGTGGCTGACCCTCCCGCATGTGGATAATGTGGTCAGGAAGGCATACAGCATGCTGGCCTTCATCGGTTGGGGTATTGAATATAAAAATTGGCAAGTCATGTTGCAGCTGTACAGGACCTTAGTTAGGCCACATTTGGAATATTGTGTATAATTCTGGTCGCCACGCTACCAGAAGGAGGTGGATGCTTTGGAGAAGGTATAGAAGCGGTTTACTGAGATGTTGCCTGGTATGGAGGTCATTAGCTATGAGGAGAGGTTAGATAAACTCGGTCTGTTCTCACTGGAACGACGGAGGTTGAGAGGTGACCTGATAGAGGTCTACAAGTTTATGAGTGGCATGGACAGAGTGGATAGTCAGATGCTCTTTACTAGGGTAGGAGAGGGGACATAGGTTTAAAATGCGTGGGGAAAAGTTTAGAACAGATGTGGGAGGCAGGTTTTTTTTACACAGAGGATGGTAAATATATGGAATGCGCTGCCGGTGGAGGTGGTGGGAGCAGGTACGATAACAGCATTTAACGGACATCTACACAATTATATGAATAGGGTGGAAATGGAAGGATACGGACTCCGTAAGTGCAGAAAGTTTTAGTTTAGGCAGGTAGCATGGTCGGTCCAGTCTTGGAGGGCTGAATGGCCTGTTCCTGTGCTGTATTGTCTTTGTTCTTTGATAGGAGACATAGATAATAGGCAGGTACTCCAATAGCTTAGTAGCTCGATCTGACTAGTGGTGTACCAGAAGGATCTGTTGTTTTTACGTCAACTATTCAAGCAATCCCAATGTCATGTTACGCTCTAGAATAATAATAATAATCTTTATTTGTGGCACAAGTAGGCTTAGGTTAACACTGCAATTAAGTTACTGAGAAAATGCCAAAGTTGCCACACTCCGGCGCCTGTTCGGGTACACAGGGAGAATTCAGAAGGTCCTAACAGCACGTCTTTCGGGACTTGTGGGAGGAAACGGGAGCACGCTGAGGAAACCCACGCAGACATGGGGAGTACGTGCAGACTCTGCGCAGACAGTGACCCAAGCTGAGAATCGAACCTGGAACTCTGGCGCTGTGAAGCAACAGTGCTAACCACTGCGCTACCGTGGCGTAGTACTGCGGTGGCTGGAGGAGGCACTGCAGGCAGCTGCTTGGGAGTACGTTCAGGGACCCGGAGGACAGGCAACCGGTAGCGGTCCCAGGGTGGAGAAGGTAGGGTAGGGTAGGGAACGTTTGGGGTTTGGGGGAGCGATTCGATTGGGGTCTCGTGGGGTTGGAGTGGTGGAGGTGGTGTAAAATTCTGGCCGATGAGTTTCCCAGCAGCCTTTGCCTCTGACGCTGGGCACGCTGAAAGAACCAAGGTAAAGGTATACAGTTTCTGCACATTTATGTGAAGAAGCAGGGCCTGGATTCTCCCCTACCCGGCGGGGCGGGATCCCCCGGCGGGATGGAGTGGCGGGAACCACTCCGGCGTTGGGCTGCCCCAAAGGTGCAGATTTCTCCGCACCTTTAGGGGCCAAGCGCTCACCTTGAGGGGCTAGGCCCGTGCCGGAGTGGTTGGCGTGCTGACTGCCGGCGGGAAAGGCCTTTGGCGCCAGCGGCTGCTGACGTCATCCCCACGAATGCGCAGGGGGGAGGGGTCTCTTACCCGTCGGCCATGGTGAAGGCGAGGTGGAGGGAAAAGAGTGCCCCCACGGCACAGGCCCGCCCGCGGATCGGTGGGCCCCGATCACGGGCCAGGCCGCCGTGGGGGCACCCCCCCGGGGCCAGATCGCCCCCCCCCCCCCCCCCCAGGACGCCGGAGCCCGCCCGCACTGCCCAGTCCCACCGGTACGAGAGGTGGTTTGATTCTCGCCGGCGGGACAGGCATTACAGCAGTGGGACTTTGGCCCATCGCAGGCCGGAGAATCACCGGGGGGGGGGGGGGCGCCAACCGGCGCGGCGTGATTCCCACACCCGCCAAATATCCAGTGCCAGAGAATTCGGCAATCGGCGGGGGTGGGCCAGCCCCCGGCGATTCTCCGACCCGGCGGGGGGGTCAGAGAATCCCGCCCCAGGTTTCAATTTGGTGGATGGAGTGGTTTAATCCAATGATATCTAATGGAAAGTAAGTACTAAATGCTAATTATCTGCATCTCTGATTAACCACAAGTCTTTCATTCAATGAGAGAGAGGAGTTCTGATTCCCTCAATGCAGATTTCATTATTCATCTGTTTCTTGTGAACACACAGCAATAATTGTTTAGCTGGTGACATGACCTGAGGGCTGATGTCCTCCAGATATATTTTTGTGCAGTTTCAGAGAATGCGCAAGAACTAATACGCAAGAACTAATGCACAAGCAAACTGGTTTGGAGGGTAGGTCTTATGAGGAAAGGTTGAGGGAGCTCGTGCTTTTCTCTTTGGAGCGAAGGAGGATGAGAGGCGACTTAATAGAGGTTTATAAGATGATGAGGGGGATAGATAGAGTGGACGTTCAGAGACTATTTCCTCGGGTGGATGTAGCTGTTACAAGGGGGCATAACTATAAGATTCAGAGTGGGAGATATAAGAGGGATGTCCGAGGTAGCTTCTTTACTCAGAGAGTGGTTAGGGTGTGGAATGGACTGCCTGCTGTGATAGTGGAGTCGGACACTTCAGGAATTTTCAAGCGGTTATTGGATAGGCACATGGAGCACACCAGAATGACAGGGAGTGGGATAGCTTGTTCTTGGTTTTGGACAAAGCTCGGCACAACATCGAGGGCCGAAGGGCCTGCTCTGTGCTGCACTGTTCTATGTTCTATGTTCTAATGCAGATGCTGTAAATTGAGGCCAGTTATTGGGATTCGATTTTCCCACTGGAAGCGTACACCCGCCAGTGGCTGTCACAGCAGCGTGGGGTGGTTGAAAAGTAGCTTGAGGATAGAATTCCGCCGCAAGCGAAATGCGCGTGGCCAAAAAACGAGCGGCTGGGGGACCAGAGAATCTCGCCCCTGAACGAAAGACAGAAATTGCTGAAAATACTCAGCAAGTCAGGCAGTGTTTCTGGAGAGAGAAACACAGTTCACTGACCGAACTTTATGCTGGTGGGGATAGACTGTCCCATCAAAGAATATGGACCTTTGAATGGCTCGCTGCAGTTTATGGACCCACCGCCATCACCACAGGGCTACGTGTTCTTCGTGTTGCTAAACTCAGGATGGTTGGCATAGTGTTCACAAAGACCACAAAATAGCTTGAACTTAAACAAAGCTCTAAATTTATTAACACCACTAATTTGGATTCAACATGTACTCCTAAAGAATACACAGTTGATTAATAATATTTAACTACACTCATCTACAGCTAATCTTAATACTGATATAAACTATGATCTGCTCTCACTTACACTATTTGTACTTCTGACTCTCTCTGACTCCTGCACACACTCTCCCCATAAGGCTTGGCAACACTGTTTTATATAGTTGTAACTTTAGCTCCCCCTAGTGGCTACTCTCGACACTTCATTAACCCTTGCAGTTCTTACAGTTATGATAATACCATAGGGCTATTCCACATTTCAGGTCGATGACCCCTCATCAGTGCGGCCCTGTGCTTCGACGGATAGCATTTTAAACTTTAATCATTAAGTGAGACATTCAAAGGTTGTGGGTTCAAATTCCAACAGAGTCAACTTTGGGGGAGGCGCTGGCGCAGGGGTATTGTCACTGCACTCGTATTCCAGAGACCCGGGGTAATGTTCTGGAAGCAAGGGTTCGATTCCCACCATGGCAGATGGTAAAATATGAATTTTTTCAAAAATCAGGAATTAAAAGTTTTGTGATGGCCATTGCCAATTGTCCTAAAAACGCATCTGGCTCACTAATGTAGTTTTATGGCATGAAATCTGCCGTCCTTACCTGGCCTGGCCTACATATGGCTCCAGACCCACAGCAATGTGGTTGACTCTTAACTGCCCTCTGAAGTGGCCGAGCAAGCCACTCAATTGAAGGGTAATTAGTGATGGGCAATAAAAACTGGCCCAACCAGCAACACCCATGTCCCATAAATGGATTTAAAAGAATCAGAACTTTTGTCACTGACCTGAAGCACTAACTCTATCTCTCTCCAAAGATGCTGCACTAAAGTACCCACTGTCTGTGCGGAGTCTGCACGTTCTCCCAGGATCTGCATGGGTTTCCTCCGGGTGCTCCGGTTTCCTGTCCGTTGACAGATTAGCAGTTTCCTTTTAAGCTGTTCAGGCTTGTCTGATTAGAAGGTGAGCTGAAACAAACTGAGGCAGTTTCACAGGTCGTTTCACAGGTCGGCGCAACATCGAGGGCCGAAGGGCCTGTAATGCGCTGTAATGTTCTATGTTCCTGAAGAAACACTGCCAGAGTTTCTGCCTGGTTCTGACAGGATTCAGATCTTCTCTTTAAAACAGTCTCAGAGAACATCTCAGTACAGCAGGTATTCCTGAGGGCTAATTGTATTTAACAGTGGATTGAGGGCTGAGATTTATTTTCTGTTTGAGTGGGAATAAAGATAGCAGTTAAGGGTTATTGTATTCACTGTATTAATTAGCATTGTTTCAGGGGTAATTTTATCGGCTATTTTCTGGTGAGATGATGAAGATAATTTAGTATTGTGTTGCTAATGAAGATTGTTTTGATCTACCACATCCCTATTTTTCGTGAAATCATTCCTTTCCTCACACTCTTAGAAAATTAAAATTGAATAGTGGGGTTTTTGCCCAGTATCCTAGCCACTGTTGGGGTCTGGTCTGGGATCATAATATAAGCTTGAAATCTGAATCTTGTTACTGCTTGGCAAAAAATAAAAGTGCTCCACGTCACGCCTAGATCGCACTGCTCAGAAAGATATCGGTGCCGGTAATGTGGTCCCAGTGCCTCAGCACCAAGATGGTCACACATTAGACATAAGAGACCTCACACTGACATTGTCACATTGTCAGAGGTTAGATCATGTAGCTGAGACGCTCGGTCAATAGCAGGTGATGTGCTGGGAAAGCAGTGAGAGCAGTGACGGGCAGTAGCTGTCCTTCAGCAACTGCTGTTTTTCCTTCAACCCGAGCCTGGTTTATTTTGGTCGGGTGGGGTGGGGGGGTGGGGGGCTGTCTGATTTACAGCTGCACCGACGATGGCACCAGTCGAGAGATTCAGCGCTAAAGGGAAGAGGAAGAAAGCAACTCAGAAACCAATACTTCAAATCCAACCTCATTTGCAGGGCTTTGTCCAGGCACTTTAGAAGGAATGTGATTAATTTACCCAAATATTGAGGTCTCATTGCGTGTTGTGCACAATCATCTCCAAAAGTGTGAAGTTGTCCTCAATCACTTAAAAATGCGCATTGCATTGCAGGTGTGGAGTAGACCCTAGCTCCTGGCCTTCCCAGGCACAGGAGCAGAATTCAATCCTGGAGGTTTCACAACTCTTCTTGTGCCCCTGTAATTCACGACTCCCATTTCCTCCCTCAGTGCTCCTCGCTGTCCTCTCAAACGTACCTACGCCGTATATTTTTCCCCAGTCTTCCTCAACCTTCTCAGGGACGGCGTCTCCCTTTGGGAGACTATGTTCTCCCGCCGGAGCTGGATTGCACCAGCTTTACGATCCCCTTGCAGTCGCAGAGCGGGGATGCAATTCAATGTTCCATGCCATGCAAATGTAGGCATGGTGTTGAATACGGGGGGATGGACAGGTAATCTCACTGTCGGACCATCATCTTGTGCGGGCAGCCCAATAGCGAGGTCCTGCAGCCGGCACCCTGACCCCCGCATCACAAATCGGCCCCGACACGCCCACCACAACTCAGCACCAACACCCCCGTACCGCAAACTGTCCCTTACCCCCCCCCACTGTAAATTGGCCAACCCCCCCCCCCCCCCAACTGCATGGTGCCCCCCCCCCCCAATCCTCGCATTGCCTGGGTGTCCCCCCCTACCCCACAGTCAGGGGTGATCTGACCTCCCCTCCCCCCCCCCCGGGACCCCTGTAAGAGGGGGACACCACCCAGGGTCCACTGTAATAAAGGGTTACCCTATAGGGTCCTCTGTGATAAGGGGGGGGCTGTAATAGGGGGACACCCCAGAGGGCTCTCTTACCTAAAGGAACCCCTCTCCACAGAATCCCCCACCCCGCCAGAAAAGGGACCCTTTGTATGGAAGGTAGAGAGCAGTCCCTACAGGGGAAGCATTATAACTGTAGTACTTACCTTGCAGCTCCACGTGTCCATTCCTCAAAGGAGAACAGAAGTGTCTGCATCTGGCTCCCATAGATCTATCTGCAGGACATTCATAGCATTCCAGTGGTGGTCTGTGACTGACTGCTCGTAAAAAAACAGCTTTGCTCCATTCATCTCCCTTCACACTTCAGTGGTCTAAGTGGTGAAACCTCAATGTTTGTAAATGTTGACCACATCAAAGAGAGGTAAGTGCAGTGAAATGACAGGATTCAGGCACCATCCACCTTCTCCTTCGTGCTCCGAGGCCTCACCCTAACTCCGTTATATAGTGCCAGAAAAAGCAACAGCCCTGTCCTCCCAGGACCGCAGGTGACAATCTCACTCAGCGTCCCAGGAATCCAACACTCCCAGGATTTTGTCCGCTTCGCTCCAAATCACAGAGTTATAAAGAGCTACAGCACAGAAAAGGCCCTTCAGTCCACCGCGTCTGTGCGGGTCGAAAACAACCACCATTCTAAGCCCATTTTCCAGCACTTGGCCCATAGCCTTGTATCGGCATTGGAAGTGCACATCTAAATACTTCTTAAATTTTATTAGGGTCATTGTCTCCACCATCCTTTCGGGCAGTGAGTGACAGATCACCACTGCCCTCTGGATGAAAAATATTTTCCTCACATGCTTAAACCTGACACTCAGCTCTACCTTCTTTCTCAACCACCCATATTTCAACATTCCTCCTCCACCCTCTCTCTCTCTCTCTCTGCACAAATGCTATTTGGTATACGTCACCTTGCATTTCCTACAGGCCCTGGACATTTTAAAGGTGAGCATTTGGTGCATCGGTCAAGGAGTGAGAGCAATACAGTGACAATGGGAATTTATGAGAGAGGAGACCCCAAAGAAGATAAACCTCTTGGAAGGCGTGAGCCAGAAACACTTTTTAAAATAACTAGTGACACAGAAACACTGATGGGATCAGTGTGTAATAGTGACTGGGAAAGAATAGAGGTGGGAAACAAAGTGAGAGTGACGGGCAAAGAGATAGACGCTAAGAGTTATTTACAGATTGAGTCATCCGTATGCTTTTCTCTGGCAAGTCACTCTTGACGTTGTCTGTCCAACACTATTGGTTTTCCTCAAATTCTTGTTCAATGTAATGTATTCCAGCTGGTTCCACTCTTGACGCATGCCCAAGGCCTCACAGTCACATATCTTGAATCTTCCGCACAAACCCAATTTCCATGTTCCTGTCATATTACCACTCAAACATCAGCCAGAAAATCCAGAAAGTGCTGTTATAAGATACCGAAATGCTGGAAGTGCAATCTAACATGTAACCTTGCACAGCGCATTCGCCTTTGTGTTATTATTATGTGTAATGCATTCTGGCTTTGAACGGTTTGGTTGTGCATGATTGCGCAGATGAATAATAAATAACAGTCTCTTTAGTGTGTTACAAAAGCCACTCCAGGTTAAGCTACTGCGGCAAAAACAGCTGCTGGACAACAAGTGTAAACCATAGCTGTGTTGTTGAACCAAAGTATTTTTATCTTCTCTTGCTTTGCCATTTGTTTCGTTGGTTAACATTCACCCTGAATTGTAAAACTTAAATACTTTAGTAGACATAATAATGGAAAGCCAATTGTGTACACGTTTCCTACTTCCTTGGTGGACGTGTTCTCAAACAGTTTCATGTTGAAAGCTGCACAATTAAAGCAAATAAGCTTTCCATGCGCAAACATAATACAATGAATCATGCCGTTGCTTTTTCTGTTAAACAGCTGTGGACGTCTGCTCTGCAAGTGGAATTTTTTAAATTCTTTCACAGGATGTGGGTATCACTGGCTAGGCTAATATTTGATGTCTATCACTATTTGCCCTTGAGAAGGTGGAGCTGAGCTGCCAGCTTGATCCGCTGCGCTCCATGTGGTATGGGTACACCCTCAGTGCTGTTAGGGAGGGAGTTGCAGGATTTTGACAATGAGATGACATCGATTCAAGTCATGATGGTGAGGATGGAGCTCTATCTTCTTTATGGCAATGCATGTTTGACACCAAAGGTCTCAGCAAATCAACAAATCCTGCGAGTGCAAAGCAGCTGTCATTGCCACACTGTCATCGGCAGCATGGTGGCTCAATGTTCAGCATTGCTGCCTTACAATGCCAGGGTCCCAGGTTCGATTCCAGCTTTGGCTGACGGTCTGCGTGAACGTAGCACTGCGTGAGTTTCCTCCCAGTGCTCCGGTTTCTTCCCACAGTCTAAAGGTGTGCAGGTTAGGCGGATTAGTCATGCTAAATTGCCCCTTCGTGTCCAAAGATTAGGTGGGGTTACAGTGTTGCGAGGGAGGAGGCCGATGTAGGGTTCTCTTTCAGACGGTCGGTGCAGACTCGATGGGCTGAATGGCCTCCTTCGGCACTGTAGGGTTCCAAAGTGCAGTCTCAACAATGCCACTGCCAAATCGGCTCGATTCAATGGGAGGCAGGTTGAACCAATGTTGTCCTTCTTGCAGCTAGATCCACAAGCATTCAGGCAAAATGCCTGAAAGATCACTTGGATGGACTTGATCACTGTGTCTGGATGGCCCAGAAGTGTCTCCCCACCAGGTCCTGTTTTCTTAATTCTCAAATGACCAATCACCCGGAGGACAACAATGAAAGCACTTCAAAGACATTTGGAGGATCCCCTTGAATTCACGGCAGCTTTCACATTAATGACTGGGAGGAGCTTGCTACCAACCATTCAAAATGACGGCAACTTCTCCACCAAGCTGCATCACGCTCAAAATATTAATGATAAGTCAGCGATGCGGAAGGGAAGGATAGGATGGGAAGCAAATCCAGCACTCTGAATCCCATTACCTCTGGGGACAACCTCCCCATGTGCACAAAGACTGCGGACTGGCCTTCCCTGTCACATGACGACTCATGGCAGAAGCTCACATGGTTGAATGGACATGATCCTCAAAGCGAGGGACATACATTGGCCCAAACTCCCCAGTTCTTCTTCAAATAATGATATGTAATCTTCTGTGTCCACCTCTGAGGCTTCGGTTTAACATTTTGTATGAAAGATACCGGGCGGGATCATCCCTCCCGACGCTCCCGTTTTCAGGTGCGGTGCGCCCCCGCCGGTTGCGGGATCCTCCGTCCCGCCAGCTGGCCAATGGGGGTTTCCCATTGTGGGCACTCCCACGCCGTCGGGAAATCCGCGGGCGTGAGTGCGCTGCGCCGAAACGGAGGACCCTGCCGAGGAGAGTCCAGCCCACCGTCTTTGACATTTTACACCACGTTACGCAGCTGCTTGCCTCAAATAAGGTTTCAGTATGCGCATACGAATAAGGTTAAAGGCCTTAATGATCGCGACCCGAAGTAACCACCATCCTCGAATCGCGTGGCAGCCGAACATGAAGATTACGCCCGTCCATGCAATCTGTGCTGTGCAGTCATACGAAGCATCAGTCTGCAGAATTCAGTTTGGTGAATTATTATTTGACCGTTGCAGCTCATGCTCCTGCATCCAAAACAGGTCTTACTTCAGATTTCTTTGCGAGGGCGGTTAAATGTGACATTTGCAAAGAAAGAGGTTTGCTCACGAACTGCTGTAGCCTGCGCCCTGGGGAATTGTGAAATCAATTCTTCCTGGTGAACTGCAGTGCCAAATATGGGTTGCAGGAAATGTTACTTTTTAAAATTATTTTGGGCATCCAATCAAGCCTTGCAGGGTCAGAGAATGCACAGAGCAGGAGGGGGGCTGTTTTTGCAAGGTGGCAAAGAGGAAGCTGGAGACAAAAGATGAGATGGCCATCGACACACACGCTTCCAAGGTCATTCGTTTCTCAGACAGCCTATCAACCGTTTCTCTTCTCAAGGATAACCCCACAATGGAACAAGCTGTCAGAGTCACAGCCCCATCACACAAAACCTTCAAGACCCACCTTTAGATTACTTACATTGAAAAGTTTTTCATTATCAGGACGACCATCTCAGCAGGTCAGGCCTGGCTTAGCTCGGGCCACCCAGACCAATGCTGGTAGAATACATGTTAGCCTGTGATTCCCAGGTAACTGAAGCAGATGCAGAAGGAATGACCGTCAGCTGCTGGGAAAACTGAAAATACAGGAAAAGCCAGTGTCCTGAAGAATTTAAAGACAGGGGGCGTTTGATTTTGCTTTTTTAACTCAAGTTTCCCAACCAGCAGCCAGCCAATTACAAGGCCAGCTGGCTGATGGGTGTGGAAGTCTTGTGTGTCATTAGGGTCTTAGCCAGTGACCAAAGAAAGGGGAAGGGTGGTGAGAGGTCACGGGGCCGGATTCTCCGTCCAGCGACGCCGGAATCGGGAAGCACGATCGGGCGGAGAATCGCCCTTCATCGAGGCTGGCGCCAGACACCCAATGGAATACCAGGATCCAGTGCCTCGACGTGCTCTTCTACATCGCACATACAGTAAACATCATTAGCATATCATTAATGTGCCCGCCCCGGTATTCTCCGGGCAATCGGTGATGCTCCGCCTCCACCAGGAGGAATCACCTACGGCGAGATTCATTTGTGATATTTATAATCGGGAAACAAGCACAGTGGCTGCTGAGGGAGAGAGCGGAGGTAGGACATGATCCCAAAGGTGCAGTCATGGGCTGCTGGTCCTGCTGCTGGCTGGGGGTGGGGGAGGGGTGGCATCTGCCAGGGGGCGTAGTGGGGGTGACCTGGGGATGGCCCATGGGGTTGGGGTGTCCTACCGGGACGAATGTGTCCAGGCACAGACCGCCATTGCTGCTGCCTGTAAAACAGGCACCTTGCTGCGTATCCCACTACCTACCACGGCCCGTGGTTGCACAGAGAGACACCGGGCATATGGGTGCTTCCCCCACCCACAGCCGGCCACCACCCTGCCAACCGGGCATGCCCCTCTGTGACTGGCTCATGTCAGGTCAACGCCCGCAGCCATGACCCGTTGTGAGCGGGCCAAGGCCTATAGCTGCCTGTGACAGGGCCGCTCTAGCTCGACAAGAAATTAAGAATAGTTTGTGTTAGTTCTGGAACTAAGTACAGGACAAATAACTCATGCGAGTAGAAGGAGAATTGGGAAATATGTATTTCTTTCTTTATTCTTTCATGGAATGAGGACAGCGCTGGCAAGGGCAGCATCTGGGGCTGGTTTAGCACAGTGGGTAAACAGCTGGCTTGTAATGCAGAACAAGGTCAGCAGCGCGGGTTCAATTCGACTTCCCCGAACAGGCGCCGGAATGTGGCGACTAGGGGCTTTTCACAGTAACTTCATTGAAGCTTACTTGTGACAACAAGCGATTATTATTATAATATTATTAATTGCCCATGGGGGACATCGTCTCCAAGATCATACTTCCCTCCTTTAATATTTACCATCCCTAATTGCCCTTGAACTGACTGGCTTGCTGAGGCATTGCAGTGAGCAGTTAAGAGTCAACCACGTTGTTGTGGGTCTGGAGTCGCACGTAGGCCCGACCAGGTAAGGACGAAAGATTTCCTTCCCTTAAGTGGCATTCGTAGGCAGCGCGGTGGCACAGTGGTTAGCACAGTTGCCTCAAGGCGCTGAGGTGCCAAGTTCGATCCCGGCTCTGGGTCACTGGCCGTGTGGAGTTTGCCCATTCTCCCAGTGTTTGCGTGGGTTTCACCCCCACAACACAAAGATGTGCAGGTGAGGTGGATTGGCCGCGCTAAATTGCCCCTTAATTGGAAAAAACGAATTGGGTACTCAAAATTTATTTTTAAAAAGGTATTCGTGAACCAGATGGGTTCCTTGTTTCATGATCATCGAGGATGGGAGCTTTTTAAAAAAAAAAAATTTTCATCCTGTTGTTAAAGTTTCGAAGTCAATGTGCAGAGTGGACGGGGCAAGCCCTCAATCCATCTCATTGCTTGCTCCAAAAGCCAATACAAATATGAATCCAATTCATAGTCTCCTCAAGAGAGACATACAAGATCCAAACTGACAGGAAAATACATTGCACCTCACCTTGATCTTGATCTGTTTCATGGTCATTCAAACTGAGATGTGCATTATATTCCAAATGTTGTTAACTAAATTAAATTCCACCAACTAACACAGTGGGAATCAAACACATGCCCCCCAGGGCATTAGTCTGGGCCTTGATGGAGTACTTGAACACGCAGCTCTCAGTATCGTCGGCGTGAGTCATGGAGAACATCCTGCAAGCTTTGCCGCGCGTTACCGTTTACTTAGATGACATGTTAGTCATGGGGCCACGGAACAAGAACATTTACAGAACCTGCAGCGGTTTTCCAAATATGGGGTCCAACCGTGCCGTGTGAAGTGCATGTTTCACGCAAAGGAAGCGGTGTACTTCGGAGACGATCTAGAAGGTACGGGCCACGCCGCTGAGAAGATACGGCCGGTCAAAATGGCTCCCGCCCTGCAAGACACCACTGAGTGTCATTCTGAGATAGGTAATCACTGTGGGCGATTGATTCATAATTTGCCTCCCATCCTAGCCCCCTCTGTTTGTTTTTGATGAAGCACCAGCCTTGGGCCTGGGGCCCAGCCCAGGATACGGAGCTTCCGCTTTGGGGGCTGTTGACAAACTCTTCTCCACTGTACGGCATTGGAGCAATTCTGTCCCATCGGACGAGCGACGACTGTGACCGTCCGATCGTTTTGGCCTCCCGGACGCTGGCTGTGGCAGAGAGAAAATCTGCCCAGATCGAAAAAGAAGGCCTGGCAGTCATACTCGGTGTTAAACGGTTTCATCAATACGCCAATGGTCGCCATTTGTTTATTGACACCCATCACAAGCCATTGCTAGGCCTCTTCTGTGAAGACAAGGCGATCCCACCAGTGGCATCTGTGAGGATCCAGCGCTGGGCTATGCTATTGGATGCTAACAAATACTCTTCCGAGCACCGCCCAGGGGCCCAGGTTGCGCATGAGGAAGCGCTGAGCCGTCTTCCCCTACAGATCAAATTCACGAAGCCCCCTACGGCAGATAAAGTAATTACTGTCCTGAATTTAATGGACTGCTTTCCATCACTGCCCCGTGTGTCCGTGACTGGATGCAAATCGACCCAGGACTTGCCAAGGTGCAACATTTGATACTATACTGTGGGCAGCAGTGACAGCTACCAGGGAACTGAAGGCTTTCTCCTCCATATTGTCAAGAGCTGACCGTGGAGGCTGGTATCCTCCTGTGGGGCACGAGGGTTGTTGGTCCGGCGAGGGGTCAGGCAATTGCGTTGAAGGACCTTCACAACGGACATCCTGGAGTGTGCAAAATGAAGATGCTGGTGAGAAGCTACGTCTGGTGGCCGGGTTTGGACACGGATATCGAGATGTTGGCTCAGCGGTGGTCCACCTGTGAAGAGAACCAGATGTTCCCCACAACGCACCCGTACACCCTTGGCAGTGGCTGGGGCGCTCTTGGGCTCGCATCCATGCCTATTCCACCAGTCCCTTCATGGGTTTGATGTTTCCCGTCCTGGTGGACAACCACTCAAAGTGGCTGGAGGTCAAAAAATGGCGTCAATTACATCCAGGGCAGCCTTCCGGCAATTATGCATGTCTTTTTCCATCTACGGACTTCCTGAGGTACTTGTGACTGATAACGGGGCCTCTTCACAGGCAAAAAGGCAACGGGACTCGCCATGTCCAGACTGCCCCCGACGATCCAATATCGAATGGTTTGGCAGGGAGGGTTGCGCAAACGGTTAACCAGGGGCTCAAGAAACAAACGTCTGGCTCAATGGACACAAGACTGGCAAGATTTAGATTCTCGTCCAGGACCATGCCACATGCTGTAAATTAACCCCCGCTGAGATGTTAATGGGTCGTATGCTTCGTACACGACTGAGTTTGATCTTACTGGACATCGGCGCAAAGGTGCGCCGTCACTAAGGTTTGCAAGGACGTTGCCCAGTTCAATGTTGACCACTTAGCACCCGACGACCCGGTTTTCATTTATAACTTCAAATACGGTGCGTGCTGGCTCTCTGAGATTGTTGTCCGTCAAACAGGACCAGTCTCTTACCAAGTTTGGATTCAGGGGCAACTAATGAAATTACACCTGGATCATATTTGCATGCAGATGTTGCTCCCTCGTGAAACACCTGGGAAGACACCTGTCCTGGTTCCCCCCTCTTCCTGAACCAGCCTGCTGTGACGCCTCCAGTCTCTCTCGATGCCGACATACCCAACATTGTGTCTTCCGACGCTGAAATGGAGACGCAGATCTCTGAGGTCTTGGACGGCGACTCCGTAGTTCAGCCGCCTACTGACGATCGGCCGCCACAACGTTCCTGCCACAGAAGACGCTCGCCAGCGTGGTACATCGGCTGATCTGACGCATCAGCTCCACGATGACTTGCCGGAGCAGAAGAGACTCTGACCTCTTCCGCCTGCTCCTCCTTCTCATCGCTCGTTGAGGGGATCTTCGGACTTTGTGGGGGGAGGAATGTAGTATCCCGCAAGGAATCTATTGGGTGGAAATGCTTGTCCTCTCCATTCTCTTGTGGGAGTACGAGCTCCCCCGCTGGGGCAGGGTACATAAGGTCAGCCAGTAAGGCACTGACAACGAGAGAGAGGGGAACCAGGTGGGGATCTACTGGGTAGTGTGCATATTGTCGTGTCAATAAAACATTATTCTTGTTATACGCAATGTAGACTCCCCATGTCCTTTCGAAAGGCAGGTTTGATAAAGTCAGGTTTGGACGTGAGAGAACAGAGTGCAGCAAGTTCAGAAGGGGACAGATAATAATAATCTTTATTGTCACAAGTAGGCTTACATTAACACTGCAATGAAGTTACTGTGAAAATCCCCTCGTCGCCACATTCCCGCACCTGTTCGGGTACACTGAGGGAGAATTTGGAATGTCCAATTCACCTAACAAGCACGTCTTTCGGGGCTTGTGGGAGGAAACCGGAGCACCCGGAGGAAACCCACGCAGACACGAGGAGAACGTGCAGACTCCGCACAGACAGTGACCCAAGCCGGGAATCGAACCTGGGATGCTGGCGCTGTGAAGCAACAGTGCTAACCACTGTGCTACCGTGCTGCACATTGGAGTGGGCGAGAGGAGCAGAGAAATTGGGACGGCCGGCTGTTCTCAATGAAAAGGTCAAGAGCAGGTAGGAGACCAGAGGGAGGGCTCCAGGTAGAGGGGAAAGACTGCAGGGGGAGGGGAGGGGCGCAGGTGAAAGGGTCCATTGAATTGTGGGGGCATGGGGGGGACAGGACTCCTGCCCCACATCAGGTACAACAGCCACGTGCCAGAAATAAATCCTGGCTTCCTGTAATATGTATGCATCGTAACGTGAATTTATAGTCTACATGAAGCACTAACTGCATGTTACCTTGTTGCATTTTATTTGGTTACAAGGCTAGACTGCTGTTGTTAAAATTGTTGTTCTAAACCCTTGGGGTAAACTTTACACACTGATTAATGCTAATGAAGTGATTTTAAAAATTGTGTTGAGTGAGTTTAATAACAAGAAGCAGCCAAATACTGAGTGCCATGGGTGGAGTCAGAATAAATCTGCAACAATTTCCTCAGGGCAATGGTATTATTTACAGTGAGAGATCATGTAGAATCATGTACTGCAGGAATTGTAATATATCTTCCTGTAGTCTAGATACCATATCCAAGAATGTGAGTTCAGTTAATAGATTTTATTTAAAACAAGAGTTTATACAGCATGGCGTATTCATGCTATGACCACAGCATGTTTAAGCAAATAATAATGGGCAATTGCCGATATAATATTGCAGAGCTGAAAACTACTGGAATCACAATCGCAATATCTACGTTATTCTTTTAAGCTCAGTGTAGAGAACATCACGGAGAACCTTTTTTGAGCATTCTCAATATTTTATTCCCCTTTTCAGACAATACTTTTTAAAAATAAATTTAGAGTACTCAATACTTTTTCTTTCCAATTAAGCGGCAATTTAGCGTGGCTAAACTACCCACCCTGGGTAATGTTCTTGGCAGTAGAACACTTGTAGCTAAAGCTATAAATGATTTATTAACATTAACTGTGGGTAAACCATATACAAAACAACAGATAAATAACAGGGAGATCATGCACAAGCAACCTCTCTCCAGCTTCCTCCAGCCAGTCTGAGGGGGTCACCTGACTCTAACATTCACTTATATGCTAATGAGACTCCTAATGGTCAGTCGGTGAATTACAACACAACCATGATATCACTATACCCTGCACATCTTTGGGTTTCTGGCGGTGGGACCCACGCAGACACGGGGAGACTGTGCAAACTCCACGGTGACAGTGACCCGGGGCCGGGATCGAACCCGGGTCCCCGTCGCCATGAGGCAGCAGTGCTAACCACTGCGCCACGGTTCCGCTCTTTTTCAGTCAATACTAACAGAATTGGTCCGCTGTAACTTTCTGCAAGTGGTTCAGCAGAATTTTCTTTCTATTAATTTTTGAGATGTGAGCGTCGCTGACGAGGGCAGGGTCAAGACTTATTACCCGTCCACATTTTGTTTTTCCAAAAATATACTTTATTGACAAAGTATCTGAAAGAAATATTACAAAACATTCCAAGCTGTCATAACAGGAAAATGCAATGGCTTTCACATTCTCTGCAGAGATCGCAATGCACCCTGAGGTGCTTCAATGCAAGAATGAGAACATTGCAAACATTCTAATATTTTCGTTGCAGAGTACAATGCTGTAGGAATTATATACATTGGTCATGTCGCATGCTTGAGGTGCTTCGCAGTTACATTTACTGTATACAGTCAGGATTAGGCTGACAATCCGACGGGTGGCCTCTCCCCCAAGCTTGAGTGCGTCGCTCAGCATGGACCTTGGAATGCGGCTGTCTACTAAACCCGTTCGAGGTCAATTCACTGCACAGGAAGACCAGCGCGTTTCAGGCAGACCAAAGAGCGCCTATCACCGAGTTGTCGATCCTCCAGCAGTAAACCACGTCATCACATTTCAATATTTATGTTGAATTGGTTGAGTTTTGTCTAGAAAGCCAAAAAAGTTTAAGTTGAAAATATTTTCCTGCAATCGGATCACAGCGACATTGATTTGCTGACCAAGCTCTCTTGGAGAGTGAGCTGGTGCAGAAACAATGGTCACACAGACTTCGCCGCGTATAATTGAAATAATGGATTACAAATCAGGGTCTGTAGGATTGATGGCTTCTTAAGCGGCACTACCTACAAGAGTATTTCTTTACCAAAAGAACACTTGCTTCAGGAATCCACCCTCTGTTCTTCTTTTGATGGCTTACATTGCCTTTGTAACCTAAGGCAGGGAATAGAATCATAGAAACCCTACAGTGTACCATTCGGTGCATCGAATCTGCACCGAACCTCTGAAAGATCACCCTACTTAGGCAAACTCCTCCCCCGCCCTAACCCATAACCTCACCTAACGTACACATCTTTGGATAAGGGGCAATTTAGCATGACCCATCCACCTAACCTCCACATCTTTGGGCTGTGGGAGGAAACTGGAGCACCCGGAGGAAACCCACACAGACACGGGGAGAAGGTGCAAACTCCACGCAGTCACTCAAGGCCAGAATCCTCGAACAACAGTGGGTCAGAATACAGGAGGGACATAGAGAACCTAATGGAGTGGTGTAACAACAACAATCGCTTCTTCAATGCCAGCAAAACTAAAGAGCTGGTCATTGACTTCAGGAGGTAAAGTACTGTACACACCCCTGTCTGCACTGTCTGCATCAACAGGTCTGAGGTGGAGATGGTTGACAGCTTCAAATTCCTAGGGGTGCACATCACCAAACATCTGTCCTGGTCCACCCACGACAACGCTATCACTAAAAAAGCACAACAGCGCCTATACTTCCTCAAGAAACTAAGGAAATTCGGCATGTCCATACTGACTCTTATCAACTTTTACAGATGCACCATAGAAAGCATCCTATCGGGCTGCATCACAGCCTGGTATGGCAACGGCTCGGCCCAAAACCGCAATAAACTACAGAGAGTCGTGAACACCGCCCAGTCCATCACACAAACCTGCCTCCCATCCATTGACTCCATCTACGCCTCCCGCTGCCTGGGGATAACAGGCAGCATAATCAAAGACCCTCCCACCAGGCTTACTCACTCTTCCAACTTCTTCCATCGGGCAGGAGATACAGAAGTCTGGGAACACGCACGAACAGACTCAAAAACAGCTTCTTCCCCACTGTTACAAGACTGCAAAACGACCCTCTTATGGACTGACCTGATTAACACTACACCCCTGTATGCTTCACCCAATGGCGGTGTTTATGTATTTACATTGTGTACCTTGTGTTGCCCTATTATGTATTTTCTTTTCTTTTCATGTACTAAATGATCTATTTGAGCTGCTCGCAGGACAATACTTTTCACTGTACCTCGGTACATCTGACAATAAACAAATCCAATCCAATCCCTGGCGCTGTGAGGCAGCAGTGCTAACCACTGTGCCATTGGGCCGCCATATCTAGGAGAACGTCAATATTTCTGGTGGATCTCCAAGACTGTGTTGATATTTACAGGGGGATCTATGGGAAGTTTGTTAATATTTGTAGTCAGGGATTTTGGGAGTGCTTTAACATTTGTACAGGGCATCCTGCAGAAAAACTGAAAGCAAATGATTCTGGAGCAATTCTCATTTTGATTTGATTTGATTTATTATTGTCACATGTATTAGCGTACAGTGAAAAGTATTGTTTCCTGCATGCTGTACAAACAACGCATACCGTACATAGGGAAGGAAGGAGAGACTGCAGAATATAATGTTACAGTTATAGCAAGGTGTAGAGAAAGGATCAACTTCATACGAGGTAGGTCCATTCAAAACTCTGATGGCAGCAGGGAAGAAGCTGTTCTTGAGTCGGTTGGTACGTGACCTCAAACTTTGGTATCTTTTTCCTGACGGAAGAAGGTGGAAGAGAGTATGTCCGGGGTGAGTGGGGTCCTTAACTATGCTGGCTGCCTTTCCGAGGCAGCGGGAATTGTAGACAGAGTCAATGGATGGGAGGCTGGTTTGCGTGATGGACTGGGCTACATTCACAACCTTTTGTAGTTTCCTGCGGTGTTGGGCAGAGCAGGCTCCATACCAAGCTGTGATACAACCAGAAAGAATGCTTTCTATGGAGCATCTGTAGAAGTTGGTGAGTGTCGTAGCTGACATGCCAAATTTCCTCAGTCTTCTGAGAAAGTAGAGTCGTTGGTGGGCTTTCTTAACTCTCGTGTCGGCCCCCAGGACCAGGACAGGCTGTTAGTGATCTGGACATCTAAAAACTTCAAGTTCTCGACCCTTTCTACTTCGTTCCCATTGATGTAGACAAGGGCATGTTCTCCACTACGCTTCCTAAAGTCGATGATAATCTCCTTCGTTTTGTTGACATTGAGGGAGAGATTATTGTCGTCGCACCAGTTCACCAGATTCTCGATCTCATTCCTATACTCTGTCTCGTCATTGTTTGAAATGTCATTAAGTCATAAGAAAGATTTCTGTCACTTTGAACTGAATTGAGTGAGGCTGGCAATCTCATTTGATTTCAGCTGAGGGCGAGAACATTTTGATCCTATTAAGTTTGAATTCAGATCCAAATTTCAGAGGTGACAGTATGGTGTTCTAATACATGGAATTACACAAGTTTCTTTCCAGTGAGGCTTAATCTGATTAATTCACCATATCATATCATAGCCTCAACTAAAAATGTAGACACAGACCACGCTGAACACTGTCAAAGCTGAATTTACCTCTGCAGCATTGTCACTAGCAGAAGTGCAACAATACAGGAGGCAATGAGGATAGCTGCTGCTTCATTTGAGTATTGGGAGCGAGCTCCAGGAATTGGAAATGGCTCTCATCGAGGAACCGATCTTTTTTGAGGTCAGCAACATTGTTGTTGTGTGAATGTTAATTTCTTGCCCCAGCTTAAAGGGCCCAGGCATCGTCAAAAGGATTAGAACATCCCTTGTTTGAAAAATGTCACACACATCTAATTGCAGGGCAGATTCCTGCCCCACCCTCATCCCATCACCATCTTCCCCATACATCATAAATTCATATGTTGTCTTGCTCCTGAAGGCAGCAAGGGATCAAGGGGGTGGTATGTTGCACAACAACAGGTGGGTTGTATTATATATTTTATAAGAGATGACATTAGTTCCTACGTGTGCCATGGGCAGCATGGTGGCACAGTGGTTAGCACTGTTGCTTCATAGCGCCGGGGACCTGGGTTTGATTCCCGGCTTGGGACACTGTCTGTGCGGAGTCTGCACGTTCTCCCCGTGTCTGCGTGGGTTCCCTCCGGGTGCTCCGGTTTCCTCCCACAAGTCCCGAAAGACGTGCTTGTTAGGTGAATTGGACATTCTGAATTCTCCCTCTGTGTGCCCGAACAGGCGCCGGAATGTGGCGACTAGGAGCTTTTCACAGGAACTTCATTGCAGTGTTAATGTAAGCCTACTTGTGACACTGATAAAGATTATTAGCAAAAGTTTAAAAATACCTCTGCAATCACAAAATGTCTGCACTTGTGCTCACAGTTCAGTTTCTAGCAGCTTCCGTGATGTCTGTTTACTTTAGCTCCGAGTCCACACCCAGACTTAACCAATCCAGCACAATGAACATGGATCAGTTACTAGACCCGCATTATCGAAAACAGAAAAAATGGGCTGTTGAACATTACAGGAATTTGGAAAGAGGAAACAAGGACACGCTATGCCTATTTCAGTATTTGTCATACATCCACCCAATACTGCATTATGGTACCAGACCAGGCAGGATACGAGGACCTCATCGAACACTTCATTGCATATATTGTCAATCACGCTCAGGCAAGAGGGAGAATCTCTGATATTTACTGGGGTGAGATTTCCAAGCTGGGGAAGGATCCCTTGGTCCCCCTGGACATTGTGGAGTGGCTAGGATTCCCGCTGCTCCGGTTAGCCAGTACAAAGGATGGGTTGCACACAGTGCCACGTGATTTGGAGGATCAGAGTATATTTACGAGAGGTTGGATAGAGAGTGAGAGAGAGAGAGAATCAACGGCAGATATGAGCGTTCGGAGGAAGTGATCGTGTGTGGGGACAGTGATCATGGGGGGGCTTGAGGCCGGTGATCCTATTTGGTGGTTGTGATGAACGGTTACTGCCTTGTCATCATGTAAGGTGATGTCCCCTTTAAGACCAGGCTTGGAACCCTGGGGACTCCGCCTCTGGCTCCGCCCATCTGTGAGCCATATATAAGGGTCTGCCTTGTGGGCTGTGCAGCAGTTAGCACATGTCTCAGCTCTAGCATAGTTCTTAGTTTATTAAAGCCTTCTTTACCGTTTACACTCTAAGCGTCGTTATTGAGGGTACCTCAATTTAATAGACTAAACTAGATCAGGATGGACACAGGCCTAAAACCAGAGAAGCTCAATCTGGAAGCATGGACACCGGAGGCAAAGGATTTTTTTAAATACTGGCTGCGGTGCTTCGAGGCCTACCTGGACTCCGCAGAGATTCCCATCCTGGGGCCACGCAAGCTGAGCCTACTCCACGCCCGGGTGAGTCACAGAATCTCCGCCACCCTTGAAAAGGTGACGACTTATGAAGAGGCGGTCGAGTTACTCTGCAAGCGGTTTGTCAAACCCATCAACGAGGTACATGCCAGGCATCTGCTCTCTACCTGCCGGCAGCGCCCGGCGCAATCGCTAGACGAATTAGTCGAGAAACTCACCGCGCTTGCTAGGGACTGTGACCATCAGGATGTGACAGGGGAAGTCCCTATGAACCTGCACATCAGAGACGCTTTTGTGTCCGGCATCCGCTCGACCTACATCCGGCAGTGGCTGCTCGAAAACGGGGCAAATGACCTCCAGGACACGCTAACGCTCGCCTCCTCGCTGCAGGTGGCCCGACATAACTTGGGTACGTACCCCGCGGACTCTGCGAGCCCCCCCCAGACTTCCTCAGACTCAGCCGTATTACAGGCCTGCGCCACGTGGCAACCCGCTCGCCATGGGGGCACACCGTGCTATTTCTGAAGACAGGGCCAGCATCCACGCCCACGCTGCCCAGCCCGCTCCACGATGTGCAGCGACTGCGGGAAGAAGGGGCATTTTGCGAGGGTCTGCCTGGCCAGACCCAGGGGCCAGAAAAACAAAGAACAGCCAGCCTGAAAATCAGGCTCTCAGGCCCGCGGGCCTCGCAATGCGGCTGCGCACCGACCCGACACACCCCTTCTGACGCGTCAACAGCCTCGTGCGAATCATGGGTACGGCCATCTTGTCGGCGGCCATCTTCTCGACCCAACACGTGCGACCAACGGCGGCGGCCATTTTACGAATCCGACTCTGCTGAGGACTCGGACTACCCGCGAGTGGGTGCGATCACCCTCGACCAAACTCGGCCAAAACACCTGCAAAACTCTATGATGCTGGCCCAGTTCAACGGGCGTGACACTGCATGCCTCTTCGACTCCGGGTGCACGGAGAGCTTTATCCATTCTGAAACGGTAAGGAGCTGCTCCCTACGCACCCATCCCGCATCCCAAACCATAGCCCTCGCATCTGGGTCCCACTCGGTACAAATCAAGGGGTACTGTATTGCGGATCTCTCGATCCAGGGCGCCAAATACACCCGTTTCAAATTTTATATCCTCCCTCACCTCTATGCCCCCCTGCTGCTCGGACTGGATTTCCAGTGCAGCCACCGAAGCCTGACACTGAAGTTCGGCGGACCCTTGGCCCCCCCTCACGCTTTGCAGCCTTGCGACACTGAAAGTCGCACCCCCCTCGCTATTCGCGAACCTCACTCCCGACTGTAAGCCCGTCGCCACCAGGAGCCGGCGCTACAGTGCCCAAGACATGACTTTTATCAAGTCAGAGGTCCAGCGTTTATTGGGAGAGTGGATCATCGAGGCTAGCAACAGCCCTTGGAGAGCGCAAGTGGTGGTAGTCCGGTCCGGGGAGAAGAAACGGATGGTCGTGGATTATAGCCAGACCATAAACCGATTCACGCAGCTTGATGCCTACCCCCTTCCTCGCATCACGGAAATGGTAAATCGGATCGCCCAATACCGAGTCTTTTCCACGGTCGACCTCAAATCCGCCTACCACCAGCTCCACATCTGACCAAAAGACCGCCCCTATACTGCCTTCGAACCAGCCGGCCGGCTCTTCCACTTCCTCAGGGTCCCCTTTGGTGTCACAAATAGGGTCTCCGTCTTTCAAAGGGCGATGGACCAAATGGTGGTCCAGTACGGTTTGCGGGCTACATACCCGTACTTGGGCAATGTCACCATCTGCGGCCATGACCAGCAGGACCATGACGCTAACCTCGAAAAGTTCCTCCAGACCGCCCGAGCCCTTAACCTGACCTATAACGAGGAAAAATGCGTTTTCCACACCACCCGGCTAGCCATCCTCGGTTATGTCGTGGAAGACGGGGTCCTAGGTCCCGACCCCGACCGCATGCACCCCCTTAAGGAACTCCCTCTCACCCGCAGCCTCAAGGCCCTCAAACGGTGCTTGGGGCTTTTCTCTTATTACGCCCAGTGGGACCCCAAGTATGCGGACAAAGCCCGCCCACTCATAAAGACCACCATTTTTCCCCTCTCGGCTGAGGCTCAATTGGCCTTCAACTGCATCAAGGCCGACATCATCAAGGCTGCTATGCACGCGGTGGATGAAACCAGTCCTTTCCAGATAGAGAGCGATGCATCAGATATCGCCCTGGCTGCTACCCACAATCAGGCAGGCAGACCAGTAGCGTTCTCCTCCCGAACCCTCACCGCCTCCGAGATTCGACACTCTGCAGTCGAAAAGGAGGCACAAGCCATTGTGGAGGCTGTGCAGCGCTGGAGACACTACCTCGCCGGTAGGAGGTTTACCCTCGTCACCGACCAACGGTCAGTCGCCTATATGTTCGATAACACGCAACGGGACAAAATAAAAAATGATAAAATTTTGAGGTGGAGGATCGAACTCTCCACCCACACGTAGGATATCAAGTATCGTCCAGGGGAGCTCAACGAGCCCCCAGATGCCCACATGTGCCAACGCGCAGGACGACCGCATTACAAGCCATCCACAATGACCTCTGCCACCCGGGGGTTACCCGGCTCGTCCATTTTATCAAGTCCCGCAACCTACCTTACTCAACCAAGGATGTCAAGGCCATGGTCAGGGCCTGCCAGATCTGTGCGGAGTGCAAACCGCACTTCTACCGGCCAGACAAGGTTTGGCTCGTGAAGGCCTTGGGTCCTTTTGAGCGACTGAGCGTGGACTTCAAAGGGCCCCACCCGTCCACCAATCATTATGCCTATTTCCTCACCGTTATCGATGAGTTCTCCCGTTTCCCATTCGCCATTCCCTGCCCCGACATGACCTCAGCCACCGTGATTAAGGCACTGCACAGCATCTTCACTCTGTTCGGTTTCCCCGCTTATATCCACAGCAACCGGGGTACATCGTTCATGAGCGATGAACTGAGTCAATATCTGCTCAGCAAAGGCATCGCCTCGAGCAGAACGACCAGTTATAACCCGCGGGGAAACGGGCAAGTGGAGAGGGAGAACGCGACAGTGTGGAAGGCTGTCCTTCTGGCCCTGCGGTCGAGAAGTCTCCCAACTACCCGCTGGCAGGAGGTCCTACCCGATGCCCTACACTCCATTAGGTCACTCCTCTGCACAGCCACGAATGAGACCCCTCACAACTGATTGTCTTCCCCAGGAAGTCTACCTCCGGGGTCTCGCTTCCACCTTGGCTGATGGCTCCGGGACCTGTTCTTCTCCGGAGGCACACGAGGAGCCATAAAATGGACCCCCTGGTTGAAAAGGTCCGACTGCTCCATGCCAACCCCAGTTACACCTACGTTGAGTACCCCGACGGCAGGCAAGATACGGTTTCCCTCCGGGATCTGGCACCCGCTGGATCCCCCACTACAGACGCCCCTTCCTGCGCCTCTCCCCTGCAGGACCCGGCGCCCCCTACAACACACCCCCTTCCGGCCCCACCCTTGATAGTGAGCACCCACCCTTACGCCCCCCCTCCCCCCCTTTACACACCCCACCGGCGCCGGCGCCGCTACCCCCAGCCCTGCCTAGTCCCCCTGCCCCGAACCGGACCGAAGCTCCGACCACTGTTCTCCCGGATGTACCCTCAACCGGGACGTCCGTGCCTGCCGCTCCACCGCCCGAACTGAGGTGGTCGATGAGGACGATCCGGCCACCGAGACGGATGGACCTATCATGGCACTTCACCCCCGCCGGACTCTTTTTTAAACAGGGGGCGAATGTCACGAACGGTTACTGCCTTGTCATCATGTAAGGTGATGTCCCCTTTAAGACCGGGCTTGGAACCCTGAAGACTCTGCCTCTGGCTCCGCCCATCTGTGAGCCATATATAAGGGGCTGCCTTGTGGGCTGTGCAGCAGTTAGCACATGTCTCAGCTCTAGCATAGTTCTTAGCCTATTAAAGCCTTCTTTACCGTTTACACTCTAAGCGTCGTTATTGAGGGTACCTCAGTGGTGAGAGGCAGGGGAGGAGTGGGTGGAGGATCAAATTAGGGGGCACTGAGATCTGATCACGTGGAACAAAAAACTAGTTTGCATGTTGGACTTCTCCTGCTAGAAAAACTAGTTTGCATTTCTGCTCCTCCTGCCCGTGACCAGTGCTGGAATAGCAATTACCAAAAATCCTCGTCTCCCTTTAACTGAGGGGCTGGTTTAGCAAGGGGCTGGTTTAGCACAGTGGGCTAAATAGCTGGCTTGTAATGCAGAACACTGCCAGCAGCGCGGGTTCAATTCCCGTACCGGCCTCCCCGAACAGGCGCCGGAATGTGGCGACTAGGGGCTTTTCACAGTAACTTCATTGAAGCCTACTTGTGACAATAAGCAATTATTATTATCATTATTATTATTATGGCAGTTAGGGCAGCACAGTAGCATTGTGGATAGCACAATTGCTTCACAGCTCCAGCGTCCCAGGTTCGATTCCGGCTTGGGTCACTGTCTGTGCGGAGTCTGCACATCCTCCCCGTGTGTGCGTGGGTTTCCTCCGGGTGCTCCGGTTTCCTCCCACAGTCCAAAGATGTGCAGGTTAGGTGGATTGCCCATGATAAATTACCCTTAGTGTCCAAAATTGCCCTTAGTGTTGGGTGGGGTTTCTGGGTTATGGGGATAGGGTGGAGGTGTTGACCTTGGGAAGGTGCTCTTTCCAAGAGCCGGTGCAGTCTCGATGGGCCGAATGGCCTCCTTCTGCACTGTAAATTCTATGTCTATAACTGACGGATTTCCTAAGGCCAGAAAAGGCCCAGCCGGATGAGACATAAAATCTAAAGCAGGTGGCCTTGTTAAAATATTTAAATGGATAGCTGTTACTCCTGAAAGTGGATTGGTCATTCAACCCGCCATTAAAGACACTTCAGTTTAGGATTTCCAAACCTTTTAACAGCCCACTGGAATCAGATGTGGCGATCACGGCACATAATTAGCCTGCACTAAGTCCATCAGGTTGCAAGCGGCATGTTAAATTGGCACTGTCTGCTCTTCGAAATAATTGCTGTGTGCAGCCACCGCTGTTCATGCTATTCATTGATGCCTACAGCAGCAGGAAGCCTCATATCGTGGCTAACACCAGTTAATAGCAGCCAGCATTTCTGAAAGGGGAGGTGCATTGTGGCTGCAAGAAACAGTGGGAGGTTTTTTTTCTCCAATGTGAGCAGTAGACATACAGAGAAATAAATTGTATCACTTCGGGTTTCATAGATTAGCAGGTAACCTTAGTCGACCCTGACTCTCGCTGAAAACTGTTTGGAAAAGCTTGCGATCTTTATGGGTCATCTCCCGTGAATCCTGTCATTGCTAATTCATTATGACATGACAAAAAGCCCTAGCTCTCTCAACCTTTCTTCATGAGACATGCACTCCAGTCCAGGCAGCACCCTGGTAAATCTCCTCTGTACCCTCTCCAAAGCATCCACATCCTTCCTATAATGAGGCGGCCAGAACTGGACACAATATTCCAAGTGTGGTCTAACTAGGGTTTTATAAAGCTGCAGCAAAACCTCGCGGCTCTTAAACTCAATCCCCTTGTTAATGAAAGCCAACACACCATACGCTTTCTCAACAACCCTATCAACCTGGGTGGCAACTTTGAGGGATCTATGTATGTGGACCTCAAGATCCCTCTGTTCCTCCACACTTCCAAGAATCCTGCCTTTAACCCTATATTCAGCATTCAAGCTCGACCTTCCAAAATGAATCAACTCACATTTATCAAGGTTGAACTCCATCTGCCACTTCTCAGCCCAGCTCTGCATCCTGTCAATGTCCTGTTGTAACCTGCAACAACCCTCAACACTATCTACAACTCCCCCAACCTTCGTGTCATCGGCAAACTTACTAACCCACCCATCCACTTCATCATCCAAGTCATTTATAAAAAACACAAAGAGCAGAGGTCCCAGAACAGATCCTTGCGGGACACCACTGGTCACCGACCACCAGGCGGAACACTTTCCATCCACTACCACTCGCTGTCTTCATTTGGCCAGCCAATTCTGTATCCAGACCGCCAAGTTTCCCTGTGTCCCATGCCCCCTAACTTTCTGAATGAGCCTACCATGGGAAATCTTATCAAATGCCCGACTGAAGGATAGACAGTTGATAGTGCCATATACACCACATCCACTGCCCGACCTTCATCAATGTGTCTCGTCACATCCTCAAAGAATTCAATGAGGCTTGTGAGGCATGACCTGCCCCTCACAAAGTCATGCTGACTATCTTTAATCAAACTATGTTTTTCTGAATAATCATAAATCCTATCTCTCAGAATCCTTTCCAATATTTTGCTCACCACAGACGTAAGACTGATGGGTCTGTAATTCTCAGGGATTTCCCTATTCCCTTTCTTGAATAGGGGAACAACGTTCACCTCCCTCCAATCATACGGTACGACTCCAGTGGAGAGTGAGGACGCAAAGATCATCGCCAATGGCGCAGCAATCTCCTCCCATGCTTCCCGTAGTAACCTTGGGTATATCCCGTCAGGCCCAGGGGATCCTGATGCTTTTCAAAATTTCCAGCAGATCCTCCTTCTTAATGTCAACCTGTTTGAGCCTATTAACCTGGTTCACACTGTTCTCATGAGCAACAAGGTCCCTCTTTCTTGTGAATACAGAAGCAAAGTATTCATTTAGGGCCTCCCCTATCTCCTCAGACTCTAGGCACAAGTTCCCTCCACTATCCCTGATCGGCCCTACTCTCACTCTGATCATCCTCTTATTTCTCCCATAAATTTAGAACGCCTTGGGGTTTTCCCTAATCCTTCCCGTCAGGGCTTTTTCATACCCCTTCGAGCTCTCCTCAGTCCATTTTTGAGTTCCTTCCTGGCTACCTTGTAACCCTCCAGAGCCGAGTCAGATCCTTGCTTCCTCAACCTTACGTAAGCTTCCTTCTTCCTCTTGATTAGAAGCTCCACTTCTCTTGTCATCTAAGGCCCCTTCACCTTATCATTCCTTCCTCGTCTCAGTGGGACAAAACAATTCAGCACTCGCAGCAAGTGCTCCTTAAACAATCCCCACATTACTGTTGTGCATTTCCCCACGAACAATTGTTCCCACTTTATGCTCCTCAGCTCCTGCCTAATAGCAGTATAATTTCCTCTCCCCCAATTAAATGCCCTCCCATACTGTGTGTTCCTATCCCTCTCCATGACTATGGTAAAGGTCAAGGAGTTGTAGTCACTGTCACCGAAATGCTCTCCCACCGAGACATCTGATACCTTGCCTGGTTCGTGGCCGAGCACCAAGTCCAATATGGCCTCTCCCCCTAGTCGGCCTATCTACATATTGAGTCAGGAATCCTTCCTGCACACACCTGACAAAATCTGCTCCATCCAAACCATTTGCACTTAGGAGGTTCCAGTCAATATTTGGGAAGTTGAAGTCACCCATGACAACAACTCTGTTACTTCTGCACTTTTCCAAGATCTGCCGCCCAATCTGTTCCTCTATCTCTCTGCTGCTATTGGGGGGGGGGGTCTATAGAAAACTCCCAGTAAAGTGACTGCTCCTTTCTTGTTTGTGACTTCCACCCATACTGACTCAGTAGACAAACCCTCCTCAACTACCTCCTTTTCTGCAGCTGTGGTGCACTCCCTAATTAACAGTGCCACTCCCCCTCCTCTTTTACCTTCCTCCCGATTCTTCTGAAAACATCGAAACCCCGGAACATCTAACAACCATTCTTGCCCCTGTGAAATCCATGTCTCTGTAATGGCCACAACATCGTAGTTCCAAGTACTGATCCATGCTCTAAGTCATCTCCCTTATTCCTGACACTCCTTGCAGTGAAACAGACACACTTTAACCCATTCCACTGAGTGCAATTTTGCCCTATCAACTGTCTATCCTTCCTCACAGACTTGCTGCATACTATTTCTGCCTGTTCAACAGCTACCCTATCGTCTGATCCAGAGTTCTGCTCCCATCCCCCTGCCAAACTACTTTAAACCCCCCCAAAGATCTCTAGCAAACCTCCTACCCAGGATATTGGTGCCCCTCCAGTTTAGGTGCAATCCGTCCTTCATGTACAGGTCCCACCTTCCCCAGAAGATATCCCAATGATTCACATATCTGAAGCCTTCCCTCCTGCACCAGCCCTGTAGCCACGTGTTCAGCTGCACTCGCTCTCTGTTCCTTGCCTCACTTGCACGTGGCCCAGATAGCAATCCTAAGATCACTACTCTGCTTGTCCTGCTCTTTAGCTTCCAACCTAACTCCCTAAAATCACTTTTTAGATCCTCATCACTTTTCTTAGCTATGTCGTTGGTGCCTATGTGCACCACGACTTCTGGTTGCTCTCCCTCCCCCTTGAGAATCCTGTAGACTCGATCCGAGACATCCCTGGCCCTGGCACCCGGGAGGCAACATACCTTCCGGGAGTCGCGCTCGCGACCACAGAATCTCCTATCTATTCCCCTAACCATTGCGTCTCCTATCACTATTGCTTTTCTATTCTCCCCCCTTCCCTTCTGAGCCACAGAGCCAGACTCAGTGCCAGAGACCTGGCCGCTCGGACCTTCCCCCTGTAGGTCATTCCCTCCAACAGCATCCAAAACGGCATGCTTGTTTTGAAGGGGAACGGCCACAATGGATCCCTGCCCGTTCGTTTTCTTTCCCCTGACTGTAACCCGGCTACTCTTGTCCTGTGCCCATTGTAGCGGGTCTCCGCGTTAGACTATGGCCTCTGGATGGGCGTCATCAGCCACAACTGCAGTAGATAGCCCCTGTCACCCAAGAGTCAACAACCCACCCGGGGGTGTGCCTTGAAGGTGTCAGGAGCCGCAGAGTGTGTCAGGATGAAGGCGTTGTGCACACTGCCTGGGCATCAGGCTGCTGATGTGCATGATGTGCAACTCGTGGGAACATACCAGCTGTACGTTCATCGAGTAGAACCCCTTTCGGTTTGTGAAGACCAGTCCGTCATGGACTTGGGGCATCCCGGCGATGGCAGTGAACCCCGCTGCTCGGGCATCCTAGTGGGCTTGGTGCTGACCGGGCCTCTGTGATGGCGCAGGTTCCGACGTCTCTGAATGGGGAATCCCGCCCTCAGCACCTCTGCTATTTTTCTTGAGATAGATTTGAGCATTGTTTTATGAAACTATGATGCAAACGAAGATTCATCCCAAACCCAATTCTGTGATCCTTGTAGTTAATTATTTTAACTAAGAACCACAGTTATGGGGCGGGATTCTCCGTCGGCGGGATTCTCCGTTTTGCTGGCGCCGGGGGGTTTCCCGAGGGGGTGGGGCCGCCCCGCAATGGGAAACCCCATCGGCCGGCCGGCGTAACGGAGCAGCCCGCTGGCGTGGTGAGGCAGTAATGTGGCGGGGCGGAGCAGCCCGCCCCCCGATTTCTGTCTTCTCTTCTATCTCCTACACCAGCCACCAACAACACCTTCCCTCCACCCTCTCCCCTCCCCCCCCCCCCCAACCCCCCTCGTCACACCCTGGCCCATTCCTACTCCACACCTCCACCCCATACCTCTGCCACTGCCGTAATATACTTCAAACTCTCTTTGTGTATTTTCTGCTGGCCTCACCTCTTCTATTTTGCCACCTGCCGTCCTGACCTGGTCTGGCCGACATGTAACTCCAGAGCCACAGCAACCCCCCTCTGAATTGGCCAAGCAAGCCACTGGACAATTAGAGATGGCTTGTTAGCCTTGCCCGTGACGTCCAGTTCCCATTAAAGAATCAAGGTTTTAAAAAATGCTGTGATGGTGAATAACCTCAACCAGCCGGGAGCAATTCCTTCCTTTCTGATTGCAGCTGGTAACTTCTTAAAGGCTAAAACCATTACTGGCAATGACACTATCTCGGCATTCCAACTGCGTGACCATGTTCCCGTGGTTGGCACTAATGATAAGATTTGCCGTGGCTTTTAGTTTGAGATGATTGGTGAAATGGGGTTGATTGTAAGATACTCTTCTGAGGCTAATTAAAGATAAAGAATGTTCTTGTTAAAACACAGGGCGAAAGTCTAGTTTGCCTCGAGAATGAGTGTTAGCTCGTAGCTGCTCAGGACAGTGGCAAAATCGTGAGAGTCGAGCTGGATCTCTTCCTCCTGGGGGTTACAGAAGTGGAATGATTGATGGCTTGTATCTAACCCTGTCATTGGAAGCAAGAACATTTTCTCTAAACCACATGGTGCCAGTCCCGTGTTAGATGTAAAATGCATTGTTTTCAAGATTCATTGCACTTATGTATTGTTTTCCCCTCAGTGAAACCTGGTGCATCATGACTATCAAAACACTGAGTACCCTTTTGACCAGCTTTTCAGATGATAATCAATGCATAATGTATGATGAAATTACAAACTCATTCTTTATAACAGGTTTACCATTCCACTATACGTATAGCACACAGAGGAGACGTTCTCTCCATCCATCTGAAAAAGATAATCACTGTTTTAACAAGAGCATTCATTATCTTTAATTAGCCTCGGAAGAATATCTTACAATCCCTATTTCATCAGCTCAACTGATTTAATTAATGTCTCTGGTCCTGAAAAATGATCATATCATAGTTCATCACTCGACGTGAGAATAATGTTGCTGAAACAGCGAACGGCTAGGTTTGAAGGAGAGGACTGCATTTTGTCTTCTTAACAAATCTGTCTTTAATTTCACGTTTGCATTCATCCATCTACACCTGTCCTCACCTGCACCAACCGGCTGCTATGTCACATTATCATAGAATCATAGAATTTACAGTGCAGCAGGAGGCCATTTGGCACATTGAGCCTGCACCGGCCCTTGGAAAGAGCACCCTACCCAAGCCCACGCCTCCACCCTATCCCCACACCTCCACCTATCCCCATAACCCCACCTAACCTTTTTTGGACACTAAGGGCAATTTAGCATATCCAATCCACCTAACCTAACAATAATAATCGCTTGTGGTGATATGCATCACTGTAGATACACAAGGGGTTAATGTAGATACACTAGAACTAAATAAACACTAGAGGGAGCACCAGAGACATCATGACACACAGACATTCAACCAATAGGTCAGTAAGATAGGACACGACCAATGAGCATTCAAGACACCCAGAGGTGACACTACCACAAGGGGGGCAACCCCATATAAAAGGACAGGGCACACATGCTCGTTCTCTTTTCCATACACGACACTCAGAGAGACAGGGGCAGATCAGGAAGCATCACACCCGCTGCATGGATTAGAGCAGGCTGGTTAGTTAGATTGAGTTACTATAGTAAGATTAGCAGGAGAGTCAAACTCAAATAGGAGAATTGTTAACTGTTCAATAAATGTGGTAAACCTATCTCCAAGTCTGACCCTTCCTTTGTCAGAGCATACATCAAGGAAGCAGCTTATGCTACATGAAGAAGCATAACACACTACCTACACATCTGTGGACTGTGGGAGGAAACCGGAGCACCCGGAGGAAACCCACGCAGACAAGAGGAGGATGTGCAGACTCTGCACAGACAGTGACCCAAGCCGGGAATCGAACCTGGGACCCTGGAGCTGTGAAGCAACTGTGCTAACCACTGTGCTACCTTGCTGCCCCAAATATGAAAAATAATTCTCACTACCTTCTGCGTTGTTCCAATAAATGCAGTGGTATTGTAATATTTAATTTAACGGTTTCGTTGAATAACAAATGTGTTCCTTTTGTTCTGCGAGTTTTCATTCTAACACAAATTTGACTTAGGTTTTGTTCTGAATAATTGCCATACACAGCACTTTCTCAGGTCAACGTTTACTCAAATGCTCTCAAAATGATTTTTGACAGTTTCTGCATGATTCAGATAAGATAAAATTGCTGTCGTTTTGAGAATGCACCTAATGGGTGTAAATTATTGTTTGGCCCACCAGCGGCCTGTCTCAGTTTAACATTAATAAGATTTCTAGCTGCACAAATATTTCTAGTTGCATATGAGTGAATTCTTACAGGTGTTCCGTCTGTCCTTTTCTTGATAATTCTCTGTCAGCACATTCTTTTTACTTTTTAACCTCTTAATAATAATAATCTTTCTTATTGTCACAAGTTGGCTAGCATTAACACTGCAATGAAGTTATTTCATTCCCTGTTCAGACTAACCACTTTCAGGGGCTTTTTTCCTTCCACTTTCCTCGTGTCCAATACTTCCTTTCTATTCCCTTTTAAAACCCTGCGCAGTGACTTTTTCTCTCCCGGTTTGCTTTGATTCTAAAGATAAATATTCTCTGAGCTAGCCGATGAAGCCACTGCCACAGTGAAGCTCCATATTGTAAGTAGTGGAGTCTAGAACAGTGCTTTAACATGGCACAGTCTTCCTGGGTTCCTTCTCCATCAAAGTGATGAATCCGCACAGGAAACGAATAAGGAAAAGAGGCTTCCGAAGAGCATTCCCCCCCCCCCCCCCACCCCGCACTCACTACAGATCAGTATTCCTGAAAACTAGTCAGATCAAGGAAAACACAAAAACATGCTTCGTACGTGTGCAAGTGCGGATCTAACACATTCACGTGGTCTTGTGCGTATCTTTACAATTGTGCAGGAAATCCTTTACAAAACCTCAACGAGCGGTTGAGTTTAAAATCATTCTTGTAATAATAATCTTTATTATTGTCACAAGTAGGCTCACATTAACACTGCAATGAAGTTACTGTGAAAAGCCCCTAGTCGCCACACTCCGGCGCCTGTTCGAGTACACCGAGGGAGAATTCAGAATGTCCAATTCACCTAACCAGCACGTCTTTCGGGACTTGTGGGAGGAAACCGGAGCACCCGGAGGAAACCCACGCAGACACGGGGAGAACATGCAGACTCCGCACAGACAGTGGCCCAAGCAGGTGAGAGGAGCTCAGTATTAGGTCTCTTAAAAAAAAAAAAATGAGTCAAAATAAAATACACCAAAACACAATCTACTGCTGGGTGCATTTTACAATAGCGCAGACCCCAACCAAAGTATTGATATGAAAATAGTGTTGCCCATTGTTGTCTCTATGCTAATCATTGATATCTCAGCATGAGCTTCCAATAGGGCTGTATCAGCAGTAGGTGTGGAAGGTTAGCAGTGTTACATCAAAAGAAAGGCTCATTTAAACTTTTTAATTCCTTGATTATAAATATGGTGGTTATGTTTTCTCTCCGCCTACACGTCTTCAGACACTACTTCTTCCATTCTCCCAGTTTCTTTGGCTCCGTCACACATGTTCTGTTGATGCCTCAGCATTTCCCATATGTGTTCGTTGTCCTCAACCAAGGATTCGCACCCAGCATGGCAAACTTGCCCGATCCATTTCACACAACGCAACTCTCAGCCTTTGCCCTTCCTCCCAGGACCATGATAGGGTTCCCCTCAGGGTTCTCCTCATCCTCACTTTCCACCCGCCAGCCTCTGTATTCAACAGAAGATCCTCTGCCGTTTCCCCCACCTCCAGCAGGATGCCACCACCAATGCATCTTTCCCTGCCCCACTCTTTCTGCATTGCAAAGGGACCATTTCCTTACTAACACCCTGGTCTGCTCCTCAGTCACGCCAGGGGCCCCTCTCCTTCCCTGTGGCGTCTTCCCATGCAAGCGCAACAGATGCAACACCTGCCCCTTGGCCTCCTCCCTTCTCACCACCCAAGGCCCCAAGCACTCCTTCCAAGTGGAAGTGATTTACTTAGATTTCTTTCAATTTAACCTACTGTATTTGGCATTGATGATGTTCACTGAGGAGACTAAGTGTGGATTGGGTGCCCGCTTTGCGGAATACCTCTGTTCGGTCCTCAAGCCTGAGCCTTAGCTTCTTGCCACTTGTCGTTTTAATTCTCCATCTCACCTTTTTGGCCATGGCCTGCTGGAGTGTTCCAGTGAAGCCCCAACACAGGGTCAAGGAACAGCACCTCCTCTTTCATCTTGGTGCTTTATAACCTTCTTTAATAATATTTAATAATCTTTATTATTGTCACAAGCAGGCTTACATTAACACTGCAATGAAGTTACTGTGAAAAGCTGGAGTCAACATTGAGTTCAAACAACTTTAGATCATGACGCCTGCCTCCACCTTGTTCTGTGTGGGTTTTCTTAATGATAATAATCGCTTATTGTCACAAGTCGGCTTCAGTGAATTTACTGTGAAAAGCCCCTAGTCGCCACATTCCAGCGGTTGTTCGGGGAGGCTGGTTCGGGAATTGAACCCACGCTGCTGACCTTGTTCTGCATTACAAGCCAGCTGTTTAGCCCACTGTGCTAAACCAGCCCTACAACTCTTATTCCTTTGCTGGCTTGTTTCGTTTTTTAATCCCCTCATACTACCTTCAGATGGATGCACAAACTGTCATGATATTCAGATAAACATCATGGTGCAAACACACATACACACTGATGGGCAGACCAACGGACCAATCAACACACACGCAACATCACAGCCAATCACAAGCAAGGACACACGCACTATAAAACGGGGAACACCACAGTTCCCGCTCATTCCAGCAGGAGACAGCTCAGGGCACAGAGCTCACAGCAAGCCACTCAGACATTCACCATGTGCTGAGTGCCTCTCCAAGATAGTGTGAGGGCTGGGTCCACAGGTTAAAGGGTAATGAACGAACCACAGTAACCAGTTTACAGATGTTATTATTGATAGTAATAAAACAGAGTTGTACCATCTGCAACCGTGTTGGTTCGTCTGTGTAGCAGAGCACCCAACACGACACAAACCTCACCTGGACACATCTCTTATGAAATATTTTGTCAATTAATCTCTCCGCAAGATCACAAACCTTTCCTTCTGTTCACCCATTCCAGTCCCACCCTCTCCCCCCCACTAGCTCAAGAACTCTTCATTGAAAAATGATTTTGCCAGCAAAATGTAAATGCACCAAACTGCACATTGTAGCAATCAATAAGCTTCCTGGTTCCTTTCTTTTCAAAGAAAAGGTCCTACACAGATTAGAATGAATATTTGAAGGTGTCTTTTAAATAAATATAAGGGTAGCACAAACATGCATCAATGTTTGTCACTGCAGTGTCAGGCAAGCCTTCTATTTGTTAACGACCACACAACTGCCCGCAAAATACTTCAGATTGTGACCTTTCAAGGCTGGGAATTGGAAACGATTAAATTACTCTTTTCAGGAAAATTATTTCACGCACCTGACTGTTGATTTTAATTTCAACACAATTAAGCGAAAAGACAATTTTTAATTTTATTTTTGTAGACGACAATGTGACATTTCTCAGAGTCAAGGATTGCTGTAATAAGTCAAATTCATTAATTAAGAAATTCAGACAGAATTTTCAGTGTTAATTGTATTGAGAAACGAGTCGACAAACCTGTAATTTGTGTGCTTGCACAGTGGGGAAATCGATGCGTTAAAACCCTGATTCTTTGTAATTTACCAGGAGCTGACAGGAGGTACTGGGTGCAATTTAACCAAAGCATTTCCAAGTGTCATTCAGGGCGAGTTTGGCGGGATATTTCCCACCGGCATTTTGGGTCAGATCCACGACCTCCCCAAAGCCCCAATCTTTCTGGGGGTCCTTAGGACCCCCTCAATGCCCCACACCCACGCAGGGTACACCAGGGCACGATCCACAGCGTGATAAAAATGCCAGCTTGGCACCACCAGCTTGGCACCCTGGCAGTGCCCCTACCACTGGCAGTGCCACCTGGGCACCTTGACATGCTTGCCGTGCCAAGGTGCCCAGGTGGCACCAGCAGTGCCAGGGTGCCACCCCGCCAAGAGGGCAAGTACCAGGGGGCCTGCGATCACCTGGGCGACCCCCACAGGTGTCGTTCCATCTGGTCCCCGTTTGTTGAGACCACCACTGAACGATGCTCGCCGAGATCTCCGAGGCGAAAGGGTTAGATCCCATCACGTTGGGTAGATTGTGGGAGAGCTGATTAGAGTAACACTAGCTCGCTCACTCTAATATGCAGATTTTCCAAAGAATGGGCGGAATTCACACCGCGAGGTATCTCCTGGCATCTACCAGCACTGCCACGCTGACTTTCGGGGGGGACGTGGCCAGTAGATTGTGGCCTTAGTCATGTTTTGGGCCTTGGGGATTTCTCCCCAGTCTCGTCCAAACATAGAAATTATTTCAGCAATGGGGAGCTGAGCTCTACAGACAGTCTGGCTCCGCAGAGATTGGGACGCCATTATTAAAGGGTAGCCCGATCTCTAGGTGAGCTTGAGGATCCCCACACCTGTGCAGTGTCATCCCCTGCACACATGCACATTACTCCACTCCTCCTCCAAGTGAGGACACCCCACTGTGGGGCTGCTGACGGCCCCCTTTTCAGGCACCTGCACTTTCCTTTCGCCCCCACGCCCTCGTTCAGGACTCACACGCGGTACGCCCTCAACCTTTATGAGGCCCCCTCATGCCCTCTCTTCACAACCCCCCCTTCCTCACCCCTCTTTCATGGCCATGGACCCCTCAGGATCCGACTCTGGCACCTGTGCACATTGGCCTTGCCACTTTGGGCACCTTAGCAGTGCCCCTTCCAGTGTTGTTGTGTCATCCAGGCACCTTGGTGCTGCCAGGGTGGCAGTGCCAAAGTGCCAGGCTGGAATTGCCAAGGTGCCTGGATGCCCGAGGGAGAGCCCGGATGCCACCCTGCCCTGCCCCCGATCACCCAGAGGTGTCCAATTGTCTGGGAAACCCCAGGTGCCGTTACACTGGGTCCACGTTTGTGTGAAGCAGTACTGAACTGCGCCCCAGATCGCAACATCTGTGATCCAGATCGCAACATTTCGCAACACTCAACGGCCTCATCGCCACACCAAGTTGGGCGCAACGAGACCGGTAAATTGTGCCCATCAATTCTTTTCACGGATGGCTCCCAAGGTCGGAACCTGCTGCCCACCCCTAATTGCCCTTGAACTGAGTGGCCTGATGGGTACATTTTGGAGGGCAGTTACGAGTCAACTGTATTGCTGTGGGCCTGGGGTCAGATGTCGGCCAGACCAGGTAAGGACGACAGGTTCCTTTCCCGAAAGACCTTAATGAACCAGATACTTTTGTTATCACAATTGCTGGTACTTTTCTGGTCACCATGACTGAGACTGGTTTTCAATTTCAGAGTTTAAAAAAAAAAAATTAATTGAATTTAAATCCCACCAGATGCCACAGTAAGATTTGAAGCCATATCCCCTGAGTATTAGCCTGGCGTGCTGGATTACAAGTCCAGTCACTACACCATCATCTCCCCCGATTTAATCGCTCTCTTCAGGGTTTCTATGCCCCTCTCACAAGCTGGTCCAGTAAATATATTGCTTCTTCAGGTTTTCCACTGTAAATAAAATTTAGCAAAGCTAAAACTACAAATTAAACAGATTTCCATCATCTCCCTAAATGTATTCCTCTACGGAACCAGACCAAAGTAAAAATTCCTCCCCGACTCTCTCTCTATTTTGCATTCTCTCCCTTTCCTGGGCTCCAATTGATTCAGCTGAACCTTCCTCCAGGCATTTTTTAGCATCTACGGTTGGACCATATTCTCGCATTCACGGCCTCTTGATGTGGCCCACTACATGCAGCATTGACTGAGTCATTAACTCCTACCTCCCCATTCCTACCACTGACAATTTGCAGTGATCAAGCCACTCTAGCAGGACCAAACTCATTGGTTGCGCTCGCTCTCAAATGTCTTTGGTCCCCCGCAAGGTTTGGTTCATTTGCGGTGAATTTTTTTTTGCCAGCCAGTTCCACACATTACCCGAGGATGTCCTCAGTCTGTTGGGGGCCAGTTCTGAATGTGATTACAATGATTTTGTCATCCAAAGGTATGGCAGGACCCACTGCTCCGGTGACCTTCTCATTAACACCCTGATCTTCCTCCAATTCTCCATTTACTAGCTCGCTTGATATTGTAAAGCAGCCTATATATTGATTATTTTTTTAAAGGTAGCAATTAAATTAAGTTACTAAACGCAGACAGTAAGTTTATTAATTATTAATTGTATTTGCAAAATTACAGTGCGTGAGTTTATGAAGTTTATGCAGAAATGTTCGCTATTCAATTCAACACAGTAAAGTAAAGTAAAGTAAGTAAAGTAGCCTTAATCTCAGATGACCATAGGCTGCTTTCCCCTTTGAGGGGGAGAGCTGACTGGTGGTGATTTAACCTGAGGGTCACCACACCTCAGACGAGGGGCAAGGTTGGGAAGGCGGGGCCTTCACGTATAACCTCAGCCGGTACGGGAATTGAATCTGCGCTGCTGGCTTCGCTCTGCTAAGTTACTAACTTACTAACTTTACCAACTTACTAAGGAACATTTAGGCAGTAACTTCGTTGACTGTAAAATTAAGCAGATAACTTAAGAATGGATGGTGAGATTCCAGGTGACTTACCATTGCATTTAACTTTCAAGACTTGTTGAGGGCTCTCATTTGTGTCTCTTGTCTCCACTTCACCCTCTGCACAGGTGCAGCCCTGCTCCTCGCTGGACAGCTCAAGGGCTTGTTCCTCGAGTGGGGTTAGAGTCTGGAGCTCCAGCGTCACTCCAGTTATCTGTGTCCCCTCACACCTGCTGCCCTCAGGTTTGCCCTGCAAAGAGGCAGATGTGGAGAGTATAGGCAGGGTTGCACCACGTCAGGGGAATTTACAGTGCAGAAGGAGGCCATTCAGCCCAACGAGTCTGCACCAGGCCTTGGGAAGAGAACCCTCATTAAGCCCATACCTCTACCCTATCCCCGTAACCCAGAACCCCCAGCTAACCTTCTTTTGGACACCTAGGGGCAATTTACCATGGCCAATCCACCGAACCTGCACATCTTTGGACTGTGGGAGGAAACCGGAGCACCCGGAGGAAACCCACGCAGACACGGGAAGAACGTGCAGATTCCGCACAGACAGTCACCCAAGCGGGAATCGAACCTGGGACCACGGGGCTGTGAGGCAGCAGCGCTCACCACTGTGCCACCGCGCTGACCACCATCAGATAGAGATGAAGTGTGGCATGCACGAGTGGTGAGCGAGAGCGGGCACTTGAGGGGCACCGATGCTACTGGGGGGATTAGGGGGAGGGTCAGGACATGACAAGTGCTGTGACCCCGTGAGATGGTCGGGAGTGGGATCGCCGTGACGGTGTGAGGGCTGTGTTATGGGTTGCTGAGGGATTCATGAGGAGGCGGGCTCACCATAGCTGCATGAAGAAGGCTGGAGAATCCGACGGACGAGAAACGCTCATAGGACACACGGTAGGATACAAAGAAAGAGATTTATGAAGATACGCTACTAAACTCCCACAACCCGAAGGGCCACCCTCAACAATCTGCACCCAGGTCGGGGTTTTTATAATGTGGAGCCTTCCCTGTTAAGGGGGAAGCTCCACCCACAATTACCGGGGGAGTTCATACTCATTATAAGTTAATGGGAATCGGATGGTGCACACTCCCCTACTTCTCAGGGGCTGATAACAAAGGTCACTCACCTTTGGGAGCAGCACAGTGGCACAGTGGTTAGCACTGCTGCCTCACAGCACCAGGGACCTAGCTTCAATTCTGGCCTCAGGTGACTGTGTGGAGTTTGTACGTACTCCCCGTGTCTGAGTGAATTTCATCCGGGTGCTCCGGTTTCCTCCCACCGTCCAAAGATGTGCAGGTTAGGTAGGGTTACGGGGATAGGGCGGGAGAGTGGGCCCAAGTAGGGGGCTCTTTCAGAGGGTCACGGCTGACTCGATGGGCCAAATGGCCTCCTTCTGCACTGTAGGGATTCTATCCTCTTGCAACACTGTCCTCTTTGGGAGCGGACTGGCGCTGGCAATCATGGCCACAGCCTCCCCGACGGGAGGGTCGGTCACTTTGCTGGATAGACGTCTGCCTGATTGAGGGTTGAGGGTTGAGGGTTGAGGGTTTCCCCCCCCCACTGTCAGTTTGAAAGTAACTTGTTGGGTTGGGTTGGTGCGATCAGCGCTCAGAGCAATTCCATTTCTCATTTACATCCAGTACTTGAATAGCAATCCACATGTTCTGCCCAGGTTTGTCACATTAGGAAGATCCATGTCCATATCCTTCAATTCAATTTGACCATCCAACTTTCCTTCCTGGCACATGCTATGTGACCTTGTCAAGATCCCCCTTCAGTTGATAATATTCTTTCACTCCCCCCGTCAAAACAAACAACCTTCAATCCCTCGCAAACTATTGTTGCAACTCCAGTCTCCGCATTGTCTTCAAAATCTTTGAATATCTTATTGCTTTAGAATCATACACGAGAAAAGGAGGCTATTCAGCCCATCATGTCTGTGGTAGCTCTGGGAGAGAGTTACCAGTTAGAACCACGGCTGATCCTTCCTCAAGGTCCCAGAAAGCGCTCCAGATGCGTGCTCATCTACCCTGCAACTTGCTGTTTGAATCTCTCCAATCTTATATCCTGCAGAACTGAAACAACATTGAACAAAGTAATCAACGACATTCTCCATGCCCTGTTTTGTTATCCATCTTCATAATCCCCAACCTCTCAGCAAACGCAATCAACCACACTGTCCTCCCTCACTGCTTCTCCTCTTCTACCTAATTCAGTCAGACAGACTAGGGGCAGCACGGTAGCATTGTGGATAGCACAATTGCTTCACAGCTCCAGGGTCCCAGGCTCGATTCCGGCTTGGGTCACTGTCTGTGCGGAGTCTGCACATCCTCCCCGTGTGTGCGTGGGTTTCCTCCGGGTGCTCCGGTTTCCTCCCACAGTCCAAAGATGTGCAGGTTAGGTGGATTGGCCATGATGTGTCCAAAATTGCCCATAGTGTTGGGTGGGGTTACTGGGTTATGGGGATAGGGTGGAGGTGTTGACCTTGGGTGGGGTGCTCTTTCCAAGAGCCGGTGCAGACTCGATGGGCCAAATGGCCTCCTTCTGCACTGTAAATTCTATGATATCACACACTTAGTTCAGCTCCTAACTGTCCGTTCTACTCCGAGCATCTCTAACAATGGCTTCTATACCTGCACCCATCCACAATGATTTAATACGATTAATTTACTCTTCATCATCTGTAATTTGTCCCTTGGCAACATCGTCTGCAGCTATAATGTCAGTTCCCGCATGAGTGCTGATGACACCCAGTGCTGCATCTCTACCCCCTCTCCAGGGCTGGTTTAGCTCAGTTGGCTAGACACCTGGTTCGTGATGCAGAGCGAGGCCAACAGCGCGGGTTCAATTCCCGTACCCAGCTGAGGTTATTTATGAAGGTCACGTCTTCTCAACTTTGCCCCTAGCCTGAGGTGCGGTGATCCTCATGTTCAGTCACCGCCAGTCAGCTCTCCCCCCCCCTCAAAGGAGGAAGCAGCCGATGGTGCTCCGGGACTAGGGCGACTTTACTTTTTATCACCTCTCTTAAACCTTTCACTGCCTCTGTGCTGTCAGACTGCCCAGTTATGAATGAACTGCAATTGCCTCCAGATGTTATCCTTTTCGGCCTCAAACTACAGGCCCTCAAAATTCAATCAATGACCAATACAACACCTCATGCTCAACCTCTGTACCTACATTTAGAGTGTATATTAACTGTCAGTTGGCTACCATGAGCCCACACAGGCCTCGCCACTCAGAACTCCATTAAGAAGAAGTTGACCTGTTTGACTGATTTTAAAATGGTTATTTCTAGCCACCTGGACTATTGTCTGCCCTGAAGCTCACCTGTAACGGTAACAGCTACTGAATAAATCTACAGTTAGTGTGAACTTGTCAGCCTGAGAGGAATAATAGCCACCCTCTGGGGCGAGGGATGAGGGCACGTTTGAAGTTTCTTTATCAATGACGGGGTGAAAGAAATAACTTTCTTTCTGTTGTTTCAAGAAGGTACATTCATGCTTCTCAGTTGTGTTTAAACTCAGCACTTACTTCGCACTCCAGACGGTTCATTCATTTCATTCAGGATAAAAGGAGAAGACCATCGTACAGTTTGAGGGAGGGGGGGTAACTGAAATGTTGTCACCTCATGGACAATATATCACTGCTATTGTTATCACAACGCCATCTCCCCAGGTTGGCAGGGTTATTCTCCCAAGATTAATAATAATAATAATCTTTGTTGTCACAGGTAGGCTTACATTAACACTGCAATGAAATTACTATGAAAATCCCCCTAGTCACCACACTCCGGCGTCTGTTTGGGCACGCAGAGGGAGAATTCAGAATGTCCGAATTACCTAACAAGCACGTCTTGAGGTACTTGTGGGAGGAAACCGGAGCACCCGGAGGAAACCCACGCAGACAGGGGGAGAACGTGCAGACTCCGCACAGACCGTGACCCAAGCCGGGAATCAAACCTGGGACCCTGGCGCTGTGAAGCAACAGTGCTAACCACTGTGCTACCATGGAGGGATTGATCTACCCTCCTACAGAAGCACCCCTTTTCTGTCCAGTACTCCAGTAGTCCATAAACATATTTTAAATTCTTCATGCTGGCAGCGTGGAAAGCAATAGCTTTGACCTATTTGAAGATCTATTGCGAAGGTTCACTGGGATAACACTGCGCAGCAAAATTAAACTGAATTATTTTATCATTCAGTAAAATGAGTCGAGTTGCAGCATAATCAAAATTATTGAGGCTTCAAATTCCAGCTCATTACATTCAGTCTTCCTAGAAGTGTAAAAGTTATCTATCATTTCCAGCTCTCACTGCGGGGAACACTAAGCTACATTTATTCTACTTTGCTGGAAGGCAGACATCAAGTAAAGCAATTAAAATACTAATAAGGAAAAGTCAGAAGTTTTAAAATGTAGAATTTTTTTTTTTGTTGTGTGCATCACTTCATTAACATGCTCTTAATGTCAATGTTTATAGATAAGCCAGGTGACTCATGTCTTTTTAATTGAATTCTGACGATGTTGAGGGCATTCTGTGTATCACACTGGTGCGCATTAACAACTTGCATGAATATTGCGTTTTCAACTATAGCAAAGGGACAGATTTTAGCCCGTGGACAAACAGCCAATGGGTAAGGGTAACAATCCTCTGGGTCTGCATGGCCTCACCTGTGGCATTATTGGCAGCTTTAACTATCAGTGACCTGGGTGGACACTAAACAATGCTATCCCGGGGTCTGCTGCTCGGAAGGATCCAGAGGTGAGGGAATTCAAGGCTGTGGTGACCTTGACAGTCACTGGCAATGTGTGACCAGCTGGTCCTTGTGGTATTCTGTGTGTCTCAGATCCTAGGATGGTTGGTGTAGTGTTCCACAAAAGCCATGACTATCTTTTTGTATTAAACAAAGCTAAAGATGTATTTATACTACTTAATTGAATTCAACCTCTTACTTCTATATAATAAACAATTGACACTAAATATACAATTTACAGTCATCTACCCACTAATCCCTACACTAATACAATAACTATGATCTGCTCTCACTCACACTAGCTTTCCTACAGTCTTTCTTCTCGCCTTCTCTTCAACACTCTCCCAGAAGGCTTAGCATCGATGCTTTGTATAGTTCGGCATCTAGCTCCCTCGAGTGGTTGATTTGGACATAACATTAGCCCTTACAGTTTTCTCATAATGTCACAGTCCTCTCAGGAGGGGATCTGGTTCCAGGAAGTTACAGATGTCCTCCTTGGGCTTCAGCAAGAGCCTGGGCCTCCTGAGGTTCTGCTGCTCGGACATTTTGAGGAGGCTCACCCTCAGCCTTTGTACCCTGTGCTGGGACGGGTGAGGGTGGTGGGGGGGGCGGAGCCTAGGAGGACGGGGTTCTATCACCTCCTTTAAACTGAAGCTGTCCGCCCATACCCTCTGCCCAGTGGTACATAGTGTGTGCGCGGAGAAGGCAGCTGCTGCTGGTGGTGGTGATAATGTGGAATTTGCTGTTGTTGCTGCTGTTGGGGTGTCCCCTCCTGTTGCTCCAGGTGACTGCTGCACAGATTACTCCAGTGCTGCACACATTGCTCCATTGCTCAACGCATTGCTCCAATGCTGCACAGGTCACACCAATGCTACATTGCTCCATTGCAGTATTGGGTTATTCCAATGCTGCATGCATTGCTCCAATCCTGTACAGGTTACTCCAATACTGCATACATTACTCCAATCCTGCACAGATTGTGCCAATGCTGCACATGTTGCTCCAATCCTGCACAGATTTCTTCATTGCTGCACAAACAAATTGCTCCAGTGCTGCACACATTGCACACTGCACACATTGCTCCATTGCCGCACACATTGCTCCAATGCTGCACAGGTTACTTTGTTGCTGCAACATTTTATCTGCTATTCCTTGGCTGACACATTTAAAACATTTGATAGTCTTTGGAAAGCCATCAATCTTCCTTGTATTGCCCACGTAGGTTTATATCAGCAGCAAATCTACTGATATTATCAGAAGTACCAATCACTTATGAAGGCTGCAATGTTACCTGAAACAAACCAGTGTGTAATTTCTCTACTTTTGGCCCATATTTTTTAGTTGGCCGAGTTTCTCTTCTTGTCATCCGAGGGATCAGCGGTGAACATATTGCTGCCATTCCTGCCTGTTCTTCAGCTATTTAACGCTCCCCTTCAGTTGGAGGCAGTCCTGCCTCCGGGAGCTGGCACCAATCAGACTGGTTCCCTGGGCTCAGCGGTGCCAGAAAGCTCCAGTGGACAAGACTGGAACTGTCAGCAGTCACCTGGGTCTAGGTCCTGGGAGTCCAGGCCCAGGTAAGTTGTGCGGGTCTCAGGGCGGGGAGGGGAATTGAGGCGGGGCCAGGGGGTGGGGTGAAGGGAGCACCCCAGGGGCCAGACATTTTGAGGGCGGCCACGCCTGCCACTGAAAGGAGGCTATTGGTGGAGGCTTCCTCCCTCCTTCCCATCCAAGACATGAGCAGGAGCACATTTCCGGCTTTCCCCCAACCCCTGTCCCCGAACCTCTCCCTGCAGCCTGGAAATTGAGGCTGGACTAGAAACCTAAGTGGTCATTAATTGACCACTTAAAGGCCTCAAATGGGGCAAGGGCAGATGAGTCAGCCTAGGCCACGCCTGCCCCACGTAAAATTATGGAAAGGCAGAGGCGGGTGACTGCCCAGTGGGGAGGCTATGTGAGGAATTTTACAGACACCCCTGCCTGCAACCCACCAGCAGGGGAACGCAAAATGTGTGGTTAACTGACTAAATCGTTTAGAATATGCCATCACCCTACTTTCAACTATCAAAAAAAAAATCTCCTATTAGCTAGCTAATATGTCTTCAACTTACTGCTTCTCCCATTTAATCGCACCCTTCATTTTAATCACAATCAGGTCATGAACATGCCAAAATGAGAATACTATACTTGTGAATACTAATGGCCTGCCTGGAGTGCAGGAGATTATTTTTATTGAACATTACAGTAAAGCACATTAGTGCAACATGAAACACTTCAACACAATGGAGGGATGTCCCTTAACAGGCTGTGGTAAAGTTACAGGATGTGTTTGTTATTATTGATGTGGAGATGCCGGCGTTGGACTGGGGTGAGCACAGTACGAAGTCTTACAGCACCAGGTTAAAGTCCAACAGGTTTGTTTCGATGTCACTAGCTTTCGGAGCGCTGCTCCTTCCTCAGGTGAATGAAGATGTCTGTTCCAGAAACACATATATAGACAAATTCAAAGATGCCAAACAATGCTTGGAATGCGAGCATTAGCAGGTGATTAAATCTTTACAGATCCAGAGATGGGTTAACCCCAGGTTAAAGAGATGTGAATTGTACCAAGCCAGGACAGTTGGTAGGATTTCGCAGGCTTGGTACAATTCACACCTCTTTAACATGGGGTTACCCCATCTCTGGATCTGTAAATATTTAATCACCTGCTAATGCTCGCATTCCAAGCATTGTTTGGCATCTTTGAATTTGTCGAGATATGTGTTTCTGGAACAGACCTCTTCATTCACCTGAGGAAGGAGCAGCGCTCCGAAAGCTAGTGACATCGAAACAAACCTGTTGGACTTTAACCTGGTGTTGTAAGACTTCGTACTTTGTTATTATTGATACTTACTGAAAACCCCGATGGAGCATGAGGATGTTTGGTGCAGTTCCTAACAAGGAGGTCTCTAGTGATTAACTACAAGTCCAAACCATAATTGCAGCTGGCAGATTCCAATGGAATGGCTACATTTGAATATTGCGTGTGGCTATGAATGTCCTGTCTTAAAAAGGACATTGATAATTGAGCTGGATTTGCAAAACAACACCAAGGGAAGTTCTAGATCTTGATTCCGTTCTCTTAACATTAGGTGTTTTAAATGTACTTTCTGTCCCAATTCCCTGGTTATCTGAACTGTCACTTGTATTTCAGGAAGCCTGCCTCTTTGTAGCTCCCATCCTGTCCAGCATTTCTTCTGGCATTTGGAAGTTGTTCACTCCTCGAGATCCTGTCTCTAGCTGCCCATAGATTAAGCTAAAACTTGAAAGTGTTTCTACTTTAAACGGCTGCAGTTGCTAAGCAACGCCCGCATATCCCTGCTGGCTTATTTATTCTTCACGCTGTAGCTCTCTCTAAGCACAATAGAACGCAGTTGGAACTTAACCAACCCATCACACATGCAAACACCTTTGTCCAGCATGAATCTAACTGTACGTTTTCCCCTTCCAGGCACAAAATGTTAAATAAACCACACTTAAAACTATACTCTATTCCTAAACTTTACCATTACAAATAAAAATCCGTTAAAACTACCTTCATTTTACTTGCAAAGTGAACGAAAGAACATCTGTCTCATAATGTTTTCTCTGCCTACTGCAGGTAGATGATAAAGAAACAAATGATGCTTACATAGGAAAGTTACATAAATGAACACATACTATAGTTTCATACATTAATAAATTAAGGGATCATCACTAATATATTGAAAAAAGTAAATCTCGGAATTTTGTCTGCTTCTGAGCCTTGTTCTTTAATGACCAGAAATAAAACAACTTAACAGGAGAGATATCACGGTAAAAATAGCATTTGCGGCACAGTGGTTAACACTGTTGCTTCACAGCGCCAGGGACACGGGTTCCATTCCTGGCTTGGGTCACTGTCTGTGCGGAGTCTGCACGTTCTCCCTGCGTCTGCGTGTGTTTCCTCCGGGAGCTCCGGTTTCCTCCCACAAGTCCCGAAAGACGTGCTTGTGAGGTAATTCGGATTCTAATTTGCATATTTGGAGGTCGCAGAACATGGTTTTGAATCTTCAATTGTCCAGTGCTGTCCTTGTCACGCTCTGCCTCCAGCCTCCTATAATAATAATCTTTATTCGTGTCTCAAGTCGGCTTACATTAACACTGCAATGAAGTTACAGTGAAATGCCCCTCGTCGCCACATTCCGTTGCCTGTTCGGGTACACGAAGGCAGAGAATTCAGTATGTCCAATTCACCTCACAGCATATCGTTCGGGAATTGTGGGAGGAACCCGGAGCATTTGGAGGAAACCCACGCAGACACGGGGAGAATGTGCAGACTCAGCACCGACCGTGACCCAAGCCAGGAATCAAACCCAGGTCCCGGCGCTGTGAAGCAACAGTGCTAACCACTGTGCTACCCATGATGTGGAGATGCCGGCATTTGGACTGGGGTGAGCACAGTAAGCAGTTACAAGTTACAGTTAAGAAGAGACAACGATATTACGCCACCTATATGCACACCAAAAACAGGAAGCTTGAGAAACTCCGCATCACCACCAGCAGCAACAAAGCCTCCCCTGGTACCACAGTAGAAAACAATACAGGGAAATCTATTATCAACTTGTCGGACTACACCCTTCAACCAGACGAAATCGAAGTCCTCAGCAGAGGGCTCAATTTCTGCACCACCACCAAAATGGACCCCATCAGTCTCGCGGCAGACACGGAGGAATTCATCAGGCGAATGAGGCTCCGGGAATTCTTCCACAGACCCCAAGAGGCCAACAGTGAACCCAATGAGACAACCAATGAACCGGAACAGCAGACCGAGAGATGTGCAGTGCAGCAACCGAAGAGGAATGAGTCGAATTGGACCCCTCCGGAAGGCCGCTGTCCGAGACTCAACATGTATGCTCAAGCCTTCAGGAGTTAAGTCAATGCCAGATTCATCAGTCACAATCACAAGACAGCCCCGAACGTTACCCAAGCACAACGCAACACCATCTGCGCTCTCAAGACCAACCGTAACATTGTCATCAAACCAGCAGACATAGGAGGGGCCACCGTCATACTGAACAGAACGGACTACTGCAAAAAAGTATACCGACAACTCAACAACCAGGAACACTACAGACAGTTACCCGATATCCGACCAAGGAACACACCCGCCAACTCAACAGACTGATCAAGACCTTGGATCCACACCTTCAGAGCACCCTACGTGCTCTCATCGCACGTACTCCCCGCCATGGAGATCTCTACTGTCTCCCGAAAATACACAAGGCCAATGCAACAGGCCGTCCTATAGTATCAGGCAATGGGACCCTGTGTGAGAACCACTGTGCTACCATGAGCTTGGTGTCACCAAGTCTACGTAGCATTCTTAAAACAAAGCAGGTTCAATGGAGGGGGAAACAACAGTTAATTCTTAAACAATGTGGCCGTTAGCACCCAGCCAGTCAGTTCCAGGCATGTCTGGTTTCGATAGGAAGTTGATTATCCACGATCTGGCTGCATTAACACTGCCTGCTCCAGCTCTGCAGTTTTCAAATTGCAGAGTCCGGCTGGGTTTTAACTTGGCTTCAGCATTTCAAGTTTATATCCACGCAAAATATCTAAATTTCTCTGTCAATCTTGGAGAAACGAGTCACTTGACCACAGTACGCCTACAGTGCTGTTAGGGAGGGAAACTCAGGATTTTGATCAAGCAGTGATGAAGTACCAGCAATATATTTCCAAGCCCCGATGGTGTGCCAAATTGAGGGGAACTTGGATGAGCTGTGCCGATTTGACCTTCTAGATGGTAGAGCTGCCAGTTAGGTTGGTGCTGTCGAAGAAGACCTGGCAAGTTACCGCAGTGCATTTTTCGATGGCACACACTTGTGCCACTGCGCACCAGTGGTGGAGGGAGTGAATGTTTGAGGCGATGGATGGGGTGGTGTTGAGCTTCTTCAGTGTTATTGGAGCCGCACTCACCCATTGAAGAGACGAGTGTTCTATCACACTCCTGACATTTGCCGTGCAGGTGGTGGTAACTTTTTGACAAGTCAAGAGGTAAGTTATTCACGACAGAATACCCAGACATTAAGTTACTCTTGCAACTGTAGAGTTTATGTGGCTGGTCCAGGTAAATTTTGATCAATTATGACTGTTAGGAGAATTTTGTGATGGTGACGCCATTGGTTAGACTCTGTCTTGTTGAGAGACAATCGTTGCCTGGCACTTGCTTTAGCATAATTGGTATAACCACTTATCAGCCCAAGCCTGAGTATTATTCAGGTCTTGTTGGATGTGGGCTCTGAATGTAACAGAATAACGTGCAATCTTCAGCATACATCCTCGCACTTATTTTCAGATGGAGGGTCGGTCATTATCCAGCTGTCAAAGATGGTTGGGCTTGGACAATAAGCTGAGAAACACATGCCCTGGGGCTGAGATAATCACCCTCCAACAGACAGGCCATCTTTCTTTTTGCTGGTTAGGCTTCAGCCTTTGGAGTTTGCCTCCTGGTTCCCGTTGATTGGGATTTTTCTCCAGTTCCTTCACGCCACACTCTGTCAAATGTTGACTCGATGTCAAGGGCAACCACTCCCGCATTCAGCTCTTGTTTCCACGTTTGGCCCAAGACTGTAATGAAATCAAGAGTTAAGCGATCCTGCGGAACGCAAACTGAGCATCGTGAGTAGGCAAGTGCTCCTTGATAGAAACAGCAGCAACAAGTGTTATTACTTTGCAAATGATTGTGAACGTGCCCTCCTTTTTATGGACAGATGTTATCTGGGCAATTTTCCAATTTGTCTTTTGATGTTAACACTGTAACTGTCTTGAGTATCTTGGCTGGGGGTGCAGCTAGTTCTGGAACACAAGCCTTCAGTGCGACTGCAGGAGTGCTATCAAGGCCCGCAGCTTTTGCTCTATCAACAATTTCTAGAGTTAACTGAAGTCTAGCATTTGTGACAGTGAGAGCTCACCGAGAGACTGAGGTGGATCACCCGTCCAGCACTCCGAGCTACTGTTGTGGCGAATGCCTCACTCTTGTCTTGTGCACCAACAAGCTGAGCTCTACCATCATTGATGATGGAAATTCAGTTACTGTCGTGTTGGTCTTAGATATGGTAGTCATGGTCCTGGGTTTACAGGTAAGGCTGGGGGCAACGCTATTACCAAACTTTACAGCCAGAATTTTACGTCCAAAGTTCAGGCATGGGCCCGACCCAGAAGCGCACAAAGTCACGCGAGAAGACATTGATCGCGCATCCCGAGTGGGCAATATTTTGGTCGGTGGGCGTGAGCAAGAGTCGGATGTGCGCCCGCCAACAATGAAGAAGACAATTTAAATGATTTAAACACCAATTAAAGTGGATTTTATGTTGCCTGTGCAATTTGTAGGTCATTGCCCAGGCAGGACAGATTTGTCACCCAAGGCCGGGGGAAAAGGAGGCAAGAGTAAAGGCAGGCTGAGATGGTAAGACTTAATGAGAGTTTGGTGGAGGTTTAGACTAAGTCTTGTCAACATTTCCATGTGTCAAAAGATTTGGTGGGAAACGTTGACAGTGGATCCAGCAGGCAGCCCAACCTGCCTGAGTTAACACTTAGTCGAAAGGCATAAAATTCCACCCATTGAATGTGTTGAACCACAGTTGCAGCTATGGTTCCCTGCAAGGCCCCCCTTGTGCCAATCTTGTGCACAAATGCCTTGGCCAATGTTGGCATGGCAGCTGGAAGCTGGGTGGGCCGGCAGGCTGAGGGTTCTGGTTGAGGAAGTTGTTTTTAATGGCGGAATTTTGGTTGCATTTCTGCTGTTATTCCTTGGCCGGGTATTCTTAGCCATTCACGCTGGCGTGATAGGAGGCAGATATCTTCAGCATTGGTGAACGTCCAAGACAGGGTTGGAGGTAGATCGTTGATGTAGAGATTGAAAAGGGCTGGGGCTAGAACAGATCCCTGGGGAAACCCGTCAGACTGTTTCCTCACCCATGTGCACCCTGAACCGACTATCTGCAAGCAACAGTTTGTTGGTGTCAGTAACTACATGGAGGGAAGGCGCTTGAGATTTTGACAAGGAAACCAATGTGCCAAACCTTGTCGTATGCCACAGTGTGATCAGGAAAGACAGCGCCGGTTTTGAGGTTATTTTCAAAGCGATTTTCAGTGAAAGTGGTGAGGGTAAACACCTGATCGCATATACTTCGCCCTCGTCGAAAGCCAGCTTGTTCAACTTGCAAGAATTCCTCCACCTCTAACTCTATCCATTTAAGGTGGGGCACTGTAAGACCTTGCAGCACACAGAGAGCAGTGATATTGATCGGGGACCTTGAAGGTAGGTTTGGGTCTTTGCCTGGTTTTAGGAGGCCAATGGCTTTGGACGTGTGTTAGATTTAGGCAGTCTTCATTTGCAGATAACCCTTGCACATGGACCAAGGTGTTTGAGGAACTCAGGAGGATGTTATCATTGCTGGCAACGGCCAGGCTTGATTTTAGTGCCCACTGCTGGTTGGCTCAATTCCTTGCAAGGGTTATCTTCAAATGAAGACTGCCTAAATCTAACACATGTCCAAAGCCATTGGCCTCCTAAAACCAGGCAAAGACCCACACTTACCTTCAAGGTCCTCAATCAATATCACTGCTCTCTGTGTGCTGCAAGGTCTTCCAGTGCCCCCGCCTTAAATGGATAGAGCTTGAAGGGTTCAGGTCATGACCTGCAATTTCATGCCTTCGAAAGGCTCTCCACTCAGTTTTTATTGTCACTTTCAGGCCAGCCTTGCTGAATAAGTACCAGGGACCCTCCCACAGTGCATTGGGGCTTGAAGGTGTCCGGGGCTTTGTAGATCAGGAGGCCATTTTAAAATAGCGCCCTAATCTCTGACTACACTGAGGAGTTCCGGAGAGCGGAACGCATCCACTACTTATGATATTCCTGCATTGCGCTGTTTGAGGAAGAAACTGTTGAAGTCAGGTTTATGAGCAAACTTGTGATTTTCTTTGATATCCGATGTGTGATACTCTCAGGAATGGAAGGTGAGGTGAATTGGGAGTAGCGTTGGTGATGGTATATTGGAGAATTGCTTCAGCGGAAGGTGAGCAGAGAGAAAACCGGAATTTGGGGACAAGGATTTTAGTTAATATAATGAAGGCATAACGAAGGCAAAACAAAAGTAAAAACATAACTCAACAATGAAGGAGAAACATAATCGACATTGACATTTAACCAATAATGAGGGAGAAAGCACAACAGCCACAAACCAGACTCACAGAGCCTGGCAAATATAAGAAATTTTATTACAAAGATTTATCATCATAATTCAGTGGCAATTGAAAGATTTTTTTTTCAGCTGAAGTTATTTTGCTCCGTGGTTGGATATATATTTTGTTTAAATAAATTCAAGGGTGCTGTCACTTTAAAAGTTGTGAGAAAGAAGAAAGCTTCATCTATACAAGCCTCCAGCAAGTCTTATTGTGGCTATAAATAAAACAAAACTAATTCTGATAAACTGACAGACTGTCTTTTGACAATATTCTCAGCTGCCTTCGATCTGTGCTGTGGGACAAGCACTGCACCAATCACAAAGTTTGAAGTAAATAGGTATGATTGACCTACTAGCTTATAGTTGCTCAGCTGGGGGAGAAAGATGATATTTGGAGAAGCCTTTCATCGTGAATTTATCAGAAGGTTTCTTTTCCCCACTTTCCTCTTGAAGGTGTGGATTCTCAAAATTCCCTTTCCCTTTGAGATATTTCCCTCGTGCAGATTTCACAAGGCTGGAGTTGCTGAACAAAGACTTTATAGAACGCTGAAGCAGCTGTCCTCATCTCAATATGTTAATGAGTTGGGCCTTGCGTATTGGCACTGTACATTTACAGAGCGGAACAGTAGGGGGTCAGATATAGCTGATTATAGGTGCCGAATTATTCAGATTTATTCAAAGTAGGAATCCAAAGTCTGAATAGTTCATGACGAGAAGTGAATAATGAAGAATACACGTCGATTGCACAACAAAATAATTCTTAAATGAAAATGAGCTCCCACCGTCCCTGCAATTGCAATGATAAGTTAGGACCATTCCACATCTGTGGGGACATTTGTGGACGAAACAAAAACAAAGATGACAGCCATTGTTAGCATGTGAATTGCAACGTCCCATGTGTTTTACCTGCTTTTAGTCCAAAATTGGCTTTTCCATTTTCTGTGCGATTGGGTACATTTGTATGTTTTCAAATCTGTAAAATACGCGGTAAGGGGCAATTTTGACCCTCTCCCCCACCTGGAAGAAACCAAGGAAGGGATCACCGAAGCTGCAGGAGGAAATTTACTCACAGATTTCAATAGGCAATTTTAATTTGCTCCTAGGCGTGCCACCTCTTTAAATATTCAAATTGGGCTCCAATGCCATCCAATGGGCTATTTTAACGTGGGACATGCGAGGGAGAACAATAGTAACTGTGCTGTTTTTTTGTTTAAGGCAGTATCCCCTTTAAGTGGCGCTGGCACTGTGAGGCAGCAGTGCTAACCACTGTGCAAGCGTGTCACCCATCCCATATTTAGTCCTTGACCAACATTGCTTTTAAAAAAAGATCTGGGGCGAAATTCTCCGGTATCGGCGCGATGTCCGCCGACCGGCGCCAAAAACGGCGCAAATCAGTCGGGCATCGCGCCGCCCCAAAGGTGCGGAATCCTCCGCATCTTGGGGGGCCCAGCCCTAACCTTGAGGAGCTAGGCCCGCGCGGACTGATTTCCGCCCCGCCAGCTGGCGAAAAAGGCCTTTGGTGCCCCGCCAGCTGGCGCGGAAATGACATCTCCGGGCGGTGCATGCGCGGGAGCAATAGCGGCCACTCATGGCATTCCCGCGCATGCGCAGTGGAGGGAGTCTCTTCCGCCTCCGCAATGGTGGAGACCGTGGCGAAGGCGGAAGGAAAAGAGTGCTCCCACGGCACAGGCCCGCACGCGGATCGGTGGGCCCCGATTGCGGGCCAGGCCACCGTGGGGGCACCCCCCGGGGCCAGATCGCCCCGCGCCCCCCCCAGGACCCCGGAGCCCGCCCGCGCCACCTTGTCCCGCCGGTAAGAGAGGTGGTTTAATCCACGCCGGCGGGACAAGCATCCTAGCAGCGGGACTTCGGCCCATCCAGGCCGGAGAATCGCGGAGGAGGCCCCGCCAACCGGCGCGGCGCGATTCCCGCCCCCGCCGAATCTCCAGTGCCGGAGAATTTGGCAACCGGCGGGGACGGGATTCACGCCAGCCCCCGGCGATTCTCCGACCCGGCGGGGACCGGAGAATCTCGCCCCTGGTCATTATCGCAATGCTTGTGGGTCCCTGCTGAAAATAAGTTGGCTGCTCCTTTTCCTACCTTACCTCATTTCAAGAAAAGAGTATATTTGCCGATAAACACACTGAGACATCCTGAGATATGATACATGCTACATAAATGTTTCTAAATCTTGTTTCATTGTCTCTATATTACTGACTGGGCAGCTACTTCCTGTCAAGACACCGACTGCTTTGGGCTGGAAGCTGGAATGTGGAATGTTGTTGAGGCCTGCCCTTAAAATCACTGGGCCCCCCAATAGGCTGACTGTTTGCTTTGATGTGCTCCTGCCCAGGGGTTAAAATTGAGTCCATGGTGTTTCTCGAAGGGAAAGCGAAGATAGAAAATGTTATCTAAATATTAGGCGAAAAATTAACAATTACAGAAACCTTATAAACCACCCTTGATATGGGAAAACCATCTCACAGAGGTGTAATCAGTTACTTGGTAGTTCTTGAATGTCAATGAAAAAGGAGACTGGTGCCAAATAATTCCTAGTGTGCTAATAGCTACACTAACAACCAATTCAAGATAGTCAGTCGAGCTCAGAATGTGGCTCATTCACACTTGTTACAATTGACATACATTTTACGCAAGGATCCGTTCTCTGCAAACAACAGGAATATGTTCCAACATTGTACCTATTCTGAATTACCCAGGAGCTTCAAGAGCCCATAGCTCCCAACCATGTTTTCTCCATGGCAATATCGGCACCCTTTTCTCCTGTAGTAAAAAAAATGGTTGTGATGGTTTGAAATTTGGCATTCTTGCATTTGTCCTGATGAGTGCACGACAAAACACTTTGGCAGCATTGCCTCTCTCTTTTTAGTAATAGGCATGTAATCAAAATTAAGGAAGGGAATATTAGGCATCTGACCAAAGGTTTGGTCAAAGAGATGAGTTTCATACAGGAACTTAAAAGAAAATAGGGTGATGGAGAGGAAAGGTTAAGGGATGTTATGGTACCAGACCCCAATTTATATTGGGAAACCGGACAAGGCCCCAACTACTTTTCAATTTGTGAGGAAAGGATACTTCGCTCCAGGAGTGCTTCCACTGACAACTAGAGATCTTTTATATTAAAACAAACGTTGTTATTAACAGAAGATTAACCCTATTAACATCGAAGGGAAAAAGTGGCTTTTCAATTAACAGTTAAACAGTTCTTATAAAATAAATAAAGGCATTTGAGCTTACTCCCCCATCTACTTCCATACTATCAATTAAGCAAAATCCACACACACCGATGTTACGTGGGCTAGTACACAGTCGATCCCAACCCCACAGACCCCAGAGTCCCAACTTTGAATTAACCAATAATTCATGTGCAATTCACAGAATCTTTGGTCCCTCGACTGCTCAATAAGTTACAGCCACCAGGTTTGTAAGTTGAACTCAATAACTGTTTATTTATCACAGAAAAAAAGTTGAAATATGCAATAATTATAATGGAATAATGGCCAGCTAATCTACTACCCACCTTTTACCGTCCAACCCTCTGATCAAACACACACAAAGAACAGGGGCTGTTTAGCACAGGGCTAAATCGCTGGCTTTGAAAGCAGACCAAGGCAGGCCAGCAGCATGGTTCAATTCCCGTAACAGCTTCCCCGAACAGGCACCGGAATGTGGCGACTAGGGACTTTTCACAGTAACTTCATTTGAAGCCTACTTGTGACAATAAGTGATTTTCATTTCATTTCATTTTTCATTTCATTTCAAGAACAAAGAAATGTACAGCACAGGAACAGGCCCTTCGGCCCTCCAAGCCAGTGCCGACCATGCTGCCCGACTAAACTATAATCTTCTACACTTCCTGGGTCCGTATCCCTCTATTCCCATCCTATTCATGTATTTGTCAAGATGCCCCTTAAATGTCACTATCATCCCTGCTTCCACCACCTCCTCCGGTAGCGAGTTCCAGGCACCCACTACCATCTGTGTAAAAAACCTGCCTCGTACATCTACTCTAAACCTTGCCCCTCTCACCTTAAACCTATGCCCCCTAGTAATTGACCCCCCTACCCTGGGGAAAAGCCTCTGACTATCCACTCTGTCTATGCCCCTCATAATTTTGTAGACCTCTATCAGGTCGCCCCTCAACCTCCATCGTTCCAGTGAGAACAAACTGAGTTTATTCAAACCGTTCCTCATAGCTAATGCCCTCCATACCAGGCAACATTCTGGTAAATCTCTTCTGCACCCTCTCTAAAGCCTCCACATCCTTCTGGTAGTGTGGCGACCAGAATTGAACACTATACTCCAAGTGTGGCCTAACTAAGGTTCTATACAGCTGCAACATGACTTGCCAATGCTTATACTCAATGCCCCGGCCAATGAAGGCAAGCATGCCGTATGCCTTCTTGACTACCTTCTCCACCTGTGTTGCCCCTTTCAGTGACCTGTGGACCTGTACACCTAGATCTCTTTGACTTTCAATACTCTTGAAGGTTCTACCATTCACTGTATATTCCCTACCTGCATTAGACCTTCCAAAATGCATTACCTCACACTTGTCCGGATTAAACTCCATCTGCCATCTCTCCGCCCAAGTCTCCAAACAAACTAAATCCTGCTGTATCCTCTGACAGTCCTCATCGCTATCCGCAATTCCACCAACCTTTGTGTCGTCTGCAAACTTACTAATCAGACCAGTTACATTTTCCTCCAAATCATTTATATATACTACAAACAGCAAAGGTCCCAGCACTGATCATTGCGGAACACCAATAGTCACAGCCCTCCAATTAGAAAAGCATCCTTCCATTGCGACTCTCTGCCTTCTATGACCTAGCCAGTTCTGTATCCACCTTGCCAACTCACCCCTGATCCCGTGTGACTTCACCTTTTGTACTAGTCTACCATGAGGGACCTTGTCAAAGGCCTTACTGAAGTCCATATAGACAACATCCACTGCCCTACCTGCATCAATCATCATTGTGACCTCCTCGAAAAACTCTATCAAGTTAGTCAGACATGACCTCCCCTTCACAAAACCATGCTGCCTCTCACGAATACGTCCATTTGCTTCCAAATGGGAGTGGATCCTGTCTCGAAGAATTCTCTCCAGTAATTTCCCTACCACTGAAGTAAGGCTCACCAGCCTGTAGTTCCCTGGATTATCCTTGCTACCCTACTTAACCAGAGGAACAACATTGGCTATTCTCCAGTCCTCTGGGACATCACCTGAAGACAGTGAGGATCCAAAGATTTCTGTCAAGGCCTCAACAATTTCCTCTCCAGACTCCTTCAGTATTCTGGGGTGGATCCCATCAGGCCCTGGGGCCTTATCTACCTTAATATTTTTTAAGCCGCCCAACACCTCGTCTTTTTGGATCTCAATGTGACCCAGGCTATCTACACACCCTTCTCCAAACTCAACATCTACCAGTTCCTACTCTTTGGTGAATACTGATGCAAAGTATTCATTTAGTACCTCGCCCATTTCCTCTGGCTCCACACATAGATTCCCTTGTCTATCCTTCAGTGGGCCAACCCTTTCCCTGGCTACCCTCTTGCTTTTTATGTACATGTAAAAAGCCTTGGGATTTTCCTTAACCCTATTTGCCAATGACTTTTCGTGACCCCTTCTAGCCCTCCTGACTCCTTACTTAAGTTCCTTCCTACTTTCCTTATATTCCACACAGGCTTTGTCTGTTCCCAGCCTTTTAGCCCTGACAAATGCCTCCTTTTTCTTTTTGACGAGGCCTACAATATCTCTCGTTATCCAAGGTTCCCGAAAATTGCCGTATTTATCCATCTTCCTCTCAGGAACATGCCAGTCCTGAATGCCTTTCAACTGACAATTGAAAGCCTCCCACATGTCAGATGTTGATTTGCCCTCAAACATCCGCCCCCTATCTAGGTTCTTCAGTTCCCGCCTAATATTGTTATAATTAGCCTTCCCCCAATTTAGCACATTCACCCTAGGACCACTCTTATCCTTGTCCACTAGCACTTTAAAACTTACTGAATTGTGGTCACTGTTCCCGAAATGCTCCCCCACCGAACCTTCCACCACCTGGCTGGGCTCATTCCCCAATACCAGGTCCAGCACCGCCCCTTCTCTAGTTGGACTGTCTGCATATTGTTTTAAGAAGCTCTCCTGGATGCTCCTTACAAACTCTGCCCCGTCTAAGCCCCTGGCACTAAGTGAGTCCCAGTCAATATTGGGGAAGTTGAAGTCTCCCATCACCACGACCCTGTTGTTTTTACTCTTTTCTAAAATCTGTCTACCTATCTGCTCCTCTATCTCCCGCTGGCTGTTGGGAGGCCTGTAGTAAACCCCCAACATTGTGACTGCACCCTTCTTATTCCTGATCTCTACCCATATAGCCTCACTGCCCTCTGAGGTGTCCTCCCGTAGTACAGCTGTGATATCCTCCCTAACCAGTAGTGCAACTCCGCCACCCAAAGAACAAAGAACAAAGAAATGTACAGCACAGGAACAGGCCCTTCGGCCCTCCAAGCCCGTGCCGACCATACTGCCCGACTAAACTACAATCTTCTACACTTCCTGGGTCCGTATCCTTCTATTCCCATCCTATTCATATATTTGTCAAGATGCCCCTTAAATGTCCCTATCGTCCCTGCTTCCACTACCTCCTCCGGTAGCGAGTTCCAGGCACCCACTACCCTCTGCGTAAAAAACTTGCCTCATACATCTACTCTAAACCTTGCCCCTCTCACCTTAAACCTATGCCCCCTAGTAATTGACCCCTCTACCCTGGGGAAAAGCCTCTGACTATCCACTCTGTCTATGCCCCTCATAATTTTGTATACCTCTATCAGGTCACCCCTCAACCTCCTTCGTTCCAGTGAGAACAAACCGAGTTTATTCAATCGCTCCTCATAGCTTATGCCCTCCATACCAGGCAACATTCTGGTAAATCTCTTCTGCACCCTCTCTAAAGCCTCCACATCCTTCTGGTAGTGTGGCGACCAGAATTGAACACTATACTCCAAGTGTGGCCTAACTAAGGTTCTATACAGCTGCAAGGGGGATAGAGGGGGATGTACCCCTTTTACATCCCCCTCTATCCCGCCTGAAACATCTAAATCCTGGAACGTTTAGCTGCCAATCCTGCCTTTCCCTCAACCAGGTCTCTGTAATGGCAACAACATCATAGTTCCAAGTACTAATCCAAGCTCTAAGTTCATCTGCCTAACCCGGAATACTTCTTGCATTAAAGCATATGCACTTCAGGCCACCAGACCCGCTGTGTTCAGCAACTTCTCCCTGTCTGCTCTGCCTCAGAGCCACACTGTCCCTATTCCCTAGTTCTCCCTCAATGCTCTCACCTTCTGACCTATTGCTCCCGTGCCCACCCCCCTGCCATACTAGTTTAAACCCTCCCGTGTGACACTAGCAAACCTCGCGGCCAGGATATTTATGCCTCTCCAGTTTAGATGCAACCCGTCCTTATATAGGTCACACCTGCCCCGGAAGAGCTCCCAGTGGTCCAGATAACGAAAACCCTCCCTCCTACACCAGCTGTTTAGCCACTTGTTTATCTAATCTATCTTCCTATTTCTAGCCTCACTGGCACGTGGCACAGGGAGTAATCCCGAGATTACAACCCTAGAGGTCCTGTCTTTTAACTTTCTGCCTAGCTCCCTGAACTCCTGCTGCATTAACTCATGCCCCTTCCTGCGTATGTCGTTAGTACCAATATGTACAACGACCTCTGCCTGTTTGCCCTCCCCCTTCGGGGCTGGTTTAGCACACTGGGCTAAATCGCTGGCTTTTAAAGCAGACCAAGGCAGGCCAGCAGCACGGTTCGATTCCCGTACCAGCCTCCCCGAACAGGCGCCGGAATGTGGCGACTAGGGGCTTTTCACAGTAAATTCATTGAAGCCTACTCGTGACAATAAGCAATTTTCATTTCATTTCATTTCAGGATGCCCTCTACCCGTTCGGAGACATCCTGGACCCTGGCACCAGGGAGGCAACATACCATCCTGGAGTCTCTTTCACATCCACAGAAGCGCCTATCTGTGCCCCTGATTATAGAGCCCCTATTACTATTGCTCTTCTGCGCTTTGACCCTCCCTTCTGAACATCTGAGCCAGCTGTGGTGCCACTGCTCTGGCTGCTCCTGTTTTACCCTGATAGGTTATCCCCCCCCGACAGTATCCAAAGGGGTATACCTGTTCGAGAGGGGGACAACCACAGGGGATCCTTGCACTGACTGCCTGCCCTTTCTGGTGGTCACCCATTTCTCTGCCTGCACCTTGGGTGTGACCACATTTATATAACTGCTATCTATGACGCTTTCCGCCACCTGCATGCTCCTAAGTGCATGCAATTGCCGCTCCAACCGAACCATGCGGTCTGTGAGGAGCTCCAGTTAGGTGCACTTTCTGCAGTTGAAGCTATCCGGGAGGCTGGAAGCCTCCCGGACCTGCCACATCTCACAGTCAGAGCACAGCACCCCTCGAACTGACATTGCGTCAATTAATTAGTAAATTAAAGTTAAAAGTTTTTTTTTAAAAAAATGTTAAGTTACTGTTAACTATCTGTTTCCTAGCACTAGATTTCTACTATAAATGTGAAAGCTATATATGTACTCTCCGATCTCTGGCTTAGACACCCCTCTAAATTCTAATTAAGTAATTATGTTTAATTAGTTACCAATGCTTAATATTTTTAAGCTAGTGTAGATTCCCAACCAGCCACTCTGGTCACAGCTTTTCTGTGATGTCACTTCAGTTCCCCCCCCCACCCCCCACAATTTGAAAAGGTAATAAAAGTAAGAGTAAAAATGAGTAAAAATCACTTACTTACCTTCTGAGGGTCTCAGATGTTCTCAGGTTCTCTCCCTGACAGAGACTGCTCCTCCTCCTCCGAACAGCTCCCGAATCTAGGTCGCGATCTTTTTAAATCTCTGCTCCGACTCGCAGCTCCCAGGCTTTTTAAATCTCCGCACCGACTCGCAGCTCCCGCTCTTTTTAAATCTCCTCTCCGACTCTCAGCTCCCACGTTTTTTAAATCTCCCCTCCGACTTGCAGCTTCCGCTCTTTTTAAATCTCCGCTCCGACCCGCAGCTCCCGCGCTTTTTAAATCGCTACACAAGATGGACAAACACAGAGGGAGGGAAAAGGGTGAAAAAAGAAGGGGCTTAATATGAAATGAAAGATGAGTGTCCTTGTTTCCGATGCTGAAGTCATTGCAGCAGGCTTTTTTCCCAAGATACCGAGTGATTGAAACCACCAGTGCACTGCTAGTGGAGATCCTCTGGCAGCAACATTCACTCAGTACTCCCAGGCTGTCGTATTTCCTCTGGCGGGTCACTTTAACTTTTGTTAACCTGGACCTTCACTCAAAGGAGAAGCCTCAGACCTATTTAATTTTTAAGACTTTTTCGTCCCCCTTCAAATTCAGTTTTCAGCCTGCGTTTTAATCTTACTTAGTTTTTAGTCTCACTAAAATGTCCTCCAGGTTTACTGAGGAAAGAGCAGAATTCCCGACACAAACTTTTCAAAGAGGTTTAAACAACTCGGAGAGAGAGAATCAGAATATCTGCTCTCAGCTCTGATCCCAGAAACACAACTAAAAGAGTAAACACAGTCTCACAGAGAAAGGAACAGTCCAGAGAAAAACCCGACCAATCAGCAAGACCCATTGACAAGGCCCGGAAATAGGAAACAGTCCTTTGGCCGACAGCCAAATCCATCACGGTGTGTCAGAACTGAAACCCCTGGAATCTGCTCACCTGAAACGTAAATAGCTCCTTGCAACCTGCGTTCCTTAGGTCAGAGGTCAATCCTCACCATACAAGCCATTCAAATTAAAAGTGAAGTCTAACTTAAAGACATAGGTGCGTTAATTGTCCATGTACAAAGATTGAAATAGCCAAAAGAATAACCAAAATTAAATGGATGAAAAGGGAACAGACAGGGGTTAAACAGGAGGATCCTTACACAGGTCAAATTATAAAAATACCATTATCACACATTGGTTTACAGATTTATTCACAAAGTCCTTGGGAGAGAAGCTTTCAGAGGTCAGTCTGAGAAAGGCATCTACTTTCCTCAGTAATCAGAGCAGAACTCCAAAAATGAAGCGAAAAGCAACAGGCACAGGGCAGGGCTGAAAAACAACACTAAATCAGATCCAGCCCCTCCCCTGAGTGACATCACAGCCTGCTTAACTGTTAATCCATTAATCACAGCTTTAGCGGACATATACCTGAACCTAAATTATTTGAGTAACATTATTGCAGCAGACACAGAATATAAACATTTCCTACATTCATCACAAGGGAGAAAAATCGCGAGTGCCGGTCCCAGCCGGAAGAGCGTTGAAATAGTCCGGAGGTGACAATCGCATGGATTTAGATTTCATCCCCCAAAGGGTTGTGAATCTATGGAATTCCCTGACCAGTGAAGCAGTTGAGGCTCCTTCATTAAATGTTTTCAAGATAACGATCGATAGTTTTTTGAAGAATAAAGGAATAAAGGGTTATGGTGTTTGGGCGGGACAGTGGAGCTGAGTCCACAAAAGATCAGTCAAGATCTCATTGATCTTATGTTCAGCAGCAGATGGGCTGAGTTGGAACAGAAAAACGTGATCCTGAAAGAGGAGAGAGAGGTGAAGGGACAATGGTTTAGGGAGAAAATCCCTTCCATTTGTGGTGTTTTTGTGTTGCTTATTTATAATGCTTGGCTTGGTGTCCACAAAGACCACAGTACAGCTTAGGGGCTGGTTTAGATAGGGGCTGGTTTAGCACAGGGTTAAATCGCTGGCTTTGAAAGCAGCCCAAGGCAGGTCAGCAGCACGATTCAATTCCCGTACCAGGCGCCGGAATGTGGCGACTAGGGGCTTTTCACAGTAACTTAATTTGAAGCCTACTTGTGACAATAAGCGATTTACATTTCAATTTCATTTTATTTAAACAAAGCTGTGATTTTATTTCCACGACTAAACTGGGTTTCGACACTTAATCCTTTGGAATACAGAATTAATCAATAACATCGAACTACACTCATCTACTGTTAATCTCACTACTGGTAGAAACTATAATCTAACCTTTGCACACTAACTGTTCTTATGACCTTCACTAACTATCTCCTGCATACACTTCTCCCCTGAGGTCTAGCATCACTACTTTCTATAGTTGTATCTGCAGCTTCCTCTAGTGGCTATTCATGGGACTACATTAACCATTGTAATGCTGATAGTGATGATAACAACACACCATTGGAGGAACTTATGGCCACTCTACAATGAGTCGTGCAAACAGTGGATGTCGGGAAAGCTGGTAGTGAAGTAGAATTGGATGTAAATTTAAATAATTATGGATGCTTTTTGACAACGGCGCTGTAGTCAAACACTATGTGGACGAGGCTGCCAACTGAATAGAGGCAGCCTTCTGAAGTCAGGTTGGGCCATTGGCACCGAAGACTTGATGCCCATTTTAAGGCTCCCTCGCATTTTCAGATCTGCCTTAGCAATGCCTACCTCTCCCGGTTGCCGAGGTTCTATAGCTGTTGGCCCTTTGTGATTGGGTCAGCAGCAACAGGACCCAGTTTACAGTTCACCCCAGGGGGTACTGTGCTGTCAATCTGGCTCCTGGCAAGGGAGGACCCACATTTCATCCTGATCTTGGTGTTCTGAAGCCCACGAGAAGTTCTACCCTATATTCCGAAACCATCTCATGTCTAAAAAGTATTTTGGAATGTCCAAGATGGAAACATCAAAGGCACCCCCCCCCCCCCCCACCCCACCCCATTCGACTCTACAGAGTCCTCCTCCTTGACATCTGGGGGCTTGTGTGAAAATTGGGAGACATCCCACAGACTGATCAAGGAACAACCTGACATAGGCGTGCTCACTGAGTCATATCTTCCAGACAATGTCCCGTTCACCAACATCACCATCCCTGGGAACGTCCTGTTCCATTGGCAGGGCAGGCACACCAGAGGAGGTGGCATGGGTCATTGGCAGACAGTCAGAAGAAGTGCCCTCAGAGTCCTCGACATCGACTCCGGACATTCTGAAGTCACTTGCCATCAACTCAAACAGCCAAGGAAATCTCCTGCTGAATGCCACATACCGCCCGGCCACATCTGATGAATCAGTACTCCTTCATGTTGAACACCACTGAGAAGAAGCATTGAAGTTGGTAAGGGTACAGGGACTTCAATGCCCGTCACCAAGACTGATTCGGGAACAACACTACTGGGTGAACAGGCCGTGTCCTGAAGGACGTATCAGCCAGACAGTCTGAGGCAGGTGGTAAAAGAACCAACAGGAGGGACAAACCTATTTAACCACATCCTCATCAATCTACCTTTGCAGATGCATTTATGCACCAGAGTCTTTGATGGATTCACTATTACACTGTCCTTATGGAGGCGAAGTCCCATCTCCATACTGTGGAAACCCTCGCTCATAGAGTTTGGCATTATCACTGCGTTAAATGGATAAAACAGATCTAGCAGCACAAATCTGGGCATCAGCAAAGTCAACAGTGCTATCCATGAAACAACAATCTGCCTACCAATGATCAGTTTGAGGTAAATCAGGGCCACTCAGTTGCAAACCACATTATGGTCTGAGTCCAAGTATGGACAATGGAGCTAAATCCGGAAGTGTGATGAAAATCACTGCTCTCTGTAGCATAGAACAATGGAATCCATAGAATCTCCACAGTACAGAAAGAGGCCATCCGGCTCATCGAGTATGCACCGACCCAACTCAATGACTCCCCCTCCGACTGATCTGTTCCCTGGAAGAACACTATTCACGACGCCCTATGCTGCTCTTGCTCATGTATTTGCTTTGTTTGGCCCCTTGTTCCGCACTGTAACCAATCACTGTTTGTCGATGTACGTTGTTGATTATTCTTTTTGTCTACTGTGTACATACTGTGTACTTTCTCTTGGCCTTAGGAAAATACTTTTACCTTTACTTCGGTACATGTGACAACAAATCAATCAATCAAACCCACCAAAATCCCACCCAACCTGCATATCTTTGGACACCGAGGGGCAATTTAGCACGGCCAACCCACCTAACTTGCGCAACTTTTTGGACAGTGGGGGGGAAACCGGAGCACCCGGAGGAAACCCAAGCAGACACGGGTAAAAAGCACAAACTCCCCACAGACATTGACCCAAGGCCAGAATTGAAGCCATATCCCTGGCACTATATGGCAGCAATGCTAACCCCTGTATCAAGGCAACATTTGACTGCAGCATCAAGGAGAACCGTGTAAAAAACTGAATCAATGGGAATCAGGGGGAAAGTGTCTGTGCATTGAAGTCCGACCTATCACAAAGGAGGATGATTGTGGTTGTTGGAGGTCAATCATCTCAGCCCTGGGACTCGCTCCAAGAGTTCCTCCGGATACTGTCCTAGGCCCAACCATCTTCAGCTGCTTCATCAATGATGTTCCTTCCATCATAAGGTCAGAAGTGGGATGTCCGCTGATGACTGCAAAACGTTCAGCACCATTCGCGACTCCTCCGGTACTGAACGAGTCCATGCCCAAATGTAGCAAGAATTGGACAATACCCATGCTTGGGCTGATGGCAAATAACATTCATGCTACACAAGTGCCTGAAAATGACCATCTTCGACAAGAAATAACCTAACCATCTCCCCTTGAAATTCAGCAGAAGTGTCATCACTAAATCTTCCAACATTAATCTCCTGGTGGTTTCCATTGAACAGAGGCCTAACTGGACCAGCCATATAAATATTATGGCTACACGATGAGGTTATAGGTTTCGAATTCTGACTAATCACCTGACTTCCCAAAGCCTGTCCACCGTCCACAAGGCAAAATAAACCAGAAACGTAATGTGCTGCATTTCCTGCCTGGATGAACAACACTGAAGTAGCTTGACACAATCCAGGACAAAACATTCCGTTTGCTCAGCTCCCCATCCATCATCTTAAGCATTCACTCCCTCCCTTACCAGTGTACGCTAATAGCAGTGTGTGTTATCTGCAAGATACACTGCAGCAACTTGCCCAATCTCATTCAACAACACCCTCCAAACCCATAACCTCTACCACCAAGAAAGGTAAGGGGAGCAGATGCATGGAAATACCTCCACCTATAATTCCACAAACCCCCCCCCCCCAACAAAGCTATCACCTCCAAGCCACGCATTGTCCAAACTTGGAATTAAATCACCTTTTCTTGCACTGTTGCTGCGCCAAAATTCCAGAACTCCACCCCGAGCAGCACAGTGGGTGCACCTACACTAGACAGTCGGTAGCAGAGCAAAAAGATGGCTCATCACCTCTTTCTCATGGGCCATTAGAGATGGGGGAACATACGTCAGCCTTGCCAGCAACCCTCGCATCCTGGAACAAATAAAAGTTTATAGAAACATAAACATAGAATTTACAGTGCAGGACATAAGAACATAAGAACTAGGAACAGGAGTAGGCCATCTGGCCCCTCGAGCCTGCTCCGCCATTTAATGAGATCATGGCTGATCTTTGTGGACTCAGCTCCACTCTCCGGCCCGTACACCATATCCCCGAATCCCTTTATGGGCCATTCGGCCCATCGAGTCTGCACCAGCTCTTGGAACGAGCACCAGACCCAAGCCCACACCTCTACCCTATCCCCATAACCCAGTAACCCCAGTAACCTATGGAAGGATAGAAGTCTTTCCTTCCATGTTGATTTGCGTCACAGCACCAAGTATTGTGAGACAAATGAAGAGAAATCCTCGATTTCTGATGTTACATAGATCACACACCTTTACCTCCAGTTTCACTCTATCACCCTCTACTTCTACTCCTTGCATGCCAAACCCTTGCTGCCTTGGAGGTGACAATGTACGAATATCAAACCCTAGTTAACTTCGAGATGGTACTGCCCAACTGGGTGCCAAGTGAATGGAAATGTTGTACTGTGGAGTCATTCAACAGTAAAGATGCTGGCGTAGGCAGCATTCAAGTCATTTGTGTTGCACAGCTTGAGGTACATCTATCCTCTCCTAAACTGAAATCAAATCTAGATGGCTTGCAGCAAAATCACTGCTTAAGGTTGTTACAGCTAGCTGCGATAGGTTTAATTATTAATTTTGGATCAATGTAAAAATAGCTTACCACATTTTATGTGTGCCAGTGTAATGGTAGCAGTGAATTATTTGCATTACATTATAACACAAGATTATCTTTCACCTTGATTGTTTAATCCACCTTGATAGCTCACTTAAGTACTCAGATTTAGTGCATTACAGCCCAAAAACAGGACCTTGATTTTTATTTCGATATGTCAATGAGTACGGAAAATTAACAATATCATTATCAGGTGCATTTGCTCCGCCAATCAAAACCAAGTAATTGGGCAGCTCGGTAGCACAGTGGTTCGCACTGTTGCTTCACAGCTCCAGGGTCCCAGGTTCGATTCCCGGCTTGAGTCACTGTCTGTGCGGAGTCTGCACGTTCTCCCCGTGTCTGCGTGGGTTTTCTCCGGGTGCTCCGGTTTCCTCCCACAAGTCTAGAAAGACATGCTGTTAGGTAATTTGGACATTCTGAATTCTCCCTCCATGTAGCCCAATAGGCGCCGGAATGTGGTGACGAGGGGATTTTCACAGTAACTCCATTGTGGTATTAATGTAAGCCTAGTTGTTACAGTAAAGATTATCAATTCTTGCAAGGGGTGGCATGCGACTCTATCAGAAATATGTCAGCCAGCTGCAGCCCTGTATATGCACCTGCTGCTTTCTTCTAATCTCTGTTTTTCCTTCCGCAAGTTTTATCATACTCATAAATGATCATTTCAGAGTCTGTACTTGCCTCCAGCTCAGCTGCCAATTCCTGCCCCATTTATTTTTCATGAAATTCACTGGGCCCGGAAACCAATGCGATACTGGGGTTGAAGAGCAGGTGAAAGGCCGGTGAAAACGAGCTCCAATAACCAGAGTTATTTCTCGCTAGTCTGTGAACTTCCACCCATCAGAGGCTGTTGATCTGTTTCGCTGTGAAATTTGCGATGTCGTAGCCCACACACACACACACACACACACACACACACACACACACACCGGTATGTTGGGAAAGTGACAAGGACCGGGTCAGTTCCTAGCTGGCTTTTAAAGCAGACCAGGGCAGGCCAGCAGCACGGTTCAATTCCCGTACCAGCCTCCCCGAATAGGCGCCGGAATGTGGCGACTAGGGGCTTTTCACAGTAACTTCATTTGAAGCCTACTTGTGGCAATAAGCGATTTTTTTCATTTAATTTCACGTCTCGTCCCTTGGGTGAAGTTTTAATGAGCTCGTAACCCGTCCAACGAGAGGGGGTTAAAATTGGGCCCATGTGACTTCGACATGGGGTCAAATGGAGCTTCATCTGGCCTGAACCTGCCCATTTCAAGTAGGCGGAAGAGGGAATGGGACACGGCATGTTGGCAGCAAAGGTGGAATGTTGAGAACAGCAACAAGCAAAGCATTTCCAATGAAACAGAACGAGACACCACTGTAATGTTCTCTGTATGCACGCATGGTGCCTTTTCTTCCCTTTTTTCCTTATTCCCTTTTCTTCCCATGTATTTAATGATCTGTTGAGCTGCTTGCCAGAAAAATACTTTTCACTGTACCTCGGTACACGTGACAATAAACAAATCCAATCCAATCTACAGAGGTCTCTGTAGTTGAAGTGATCAGAGAACATACGGCTTTGGAAATGAACTAAACTGTTTTTTACCATAGAATTTACAGTGCAGAAGGAGGCCATTTGGCCCATCGAGTCTGCACCGGCTCTTGGAAAGAGCACCCTACCCAGGTCAACACCTCCACCCTGTCCCCATAACCCAGTAACCCCACCCAACACTAAGGGCAATTTTGGACACTAAGGGCAATTTATCACAGCCAATCCACCTAACCTGCACATCTTTGGACTGTGGGAGGAAACCGGAGCACCCGGAGGAAACCCACGCACACATGGGGAGGATGTGCAGACTCCGCACAGACAGTGACCCAAGCCGGAATCGAACCTGGGACCCTGGAGCTGTGAAGCAATTGTGCTATCCACAATGCTACTGTGCTGCCCTGATATAATAATCACTTATTGTCACAAGTAAGCTTCAATGAAGTTACTGTGAAAAGCCCCTAGTCACCACATTCCGGGCCTGTTCGGGGAAGTCGAATTGAACCTGCGCTGCTGGCCTTGTTCTGCATTACAAGCCAGCTCTTTAGCCCACTGTGCTAAATCAGCCACTGTTTATTAATTAACTAAAACATTAAAGGGGTTCTATGATGTTTATTAAGATTACAGTTGGACACGATGGTCAATACAAACAACTACAATTAAATATTATTAATTACCGTTGTCGCAGGAGCTGCTCGATCTGTGACTGCACTCTGTGCTTGCTGTCCAGGATGTGTGTCTTTCTGTGCTGTCCAGGAGAATACGTCCTGTCTCACCATGTGGCCGTCTTCCAGTAACATTCTCCTGTCATCACGCCACATGTGGTCGGATGCTAGAATACTAATCTATACATACAGGCGCTAATGTTTATATCCGGTTTGGTTATTATATTATATACATAGGTGATAGTTCACATGTCATCACAACCACATGTAGAGCATAGTGTCATAGCACATCAACATGAATCAACTGATAATATAGACCGTAGAACATATAGTGCAGAAGGAGGCCATTTGGCCCATCGAGTCTGCACCGACCCACTTGAGCCCTTACTTCCACCCTATCCCCGTAACCCAATAATTCCTCCTAACCTTTTTGGACACTAATGGCAATTTAGCATGTCCAATCCACCTAACCTGCACGTCTTTGGACTGTGGGAGGAAACCGGAGCACCCGGAGGAAATCCACGCACACACGGGGAGAACGTGCAGACCCCGCACAGACAGCAGGGAATCGAACTTGGGACCCTGGCGCTGTGAAGCCACAGTGCTAACCACTGTGCTACCGTACTGCCCACCATATGTGGTGCTGATAACCTCAGTGGCTAATTGGGGGTGAGAATAACAGAACAGTGGCCTGACTACAGTAATCACAAGGAAAGACCAGATTGCACCTTGTTCAAATTGGTGAAGATTGTCAGGGTTTATTACTTCCATACTACACCCCTAGGTACAGAGGTCACCGCAGGTCTGAGATGGTTTCTTTCCGAATAGATTAAGCATATAAATCACCGACGAGATATATGAGGGACTGCAATGCCTCATCATTTGTACTTGTAGGCCACTTGAAAACACAGTAACTGAAAAATGGGGAAAATTAAAAAGGAAGTATCGATTAACAGAATAATCAATGTTGAGAATAAATGGCAGTGGCGGATTTGAGATTTAGAACACAGTTAAACAAATCCCGATTACGTCTTGCAGCCCTGCAGATTTGTTCAAGGGGCTTCATAGAATTATCATCCTGCAGTACTCTAAGAGGAGAATGACTGCTCTGCACAATTTCCAATTAAGTGCCTGTGCTGTGCATAATCTCAAAATCACCCACATCTATTCTTCCAGCAGGTTAAATGCACAGAACGCGTTGGAAAAAGCCACACAGAAAATAACATGCACAATGGGTTTTTCCTGATTGCGGTTGCAAATCTCAATAATGCGCCTCAGTTGTTACCAGGATCTGCTGGGATGTTTCTATAACTGAAGTAGATCATTAAAGATTCGATAGCCTTTTAGTATCTGCAATGAATGAGGCACTGATTTGGAGTGACTGAGTCAGTCAAATTACATTGCTATTTCATGGAATTCCAGGATTTTTATCTGCATCTGACAGATCGCAGTTTATGATAATTGGAGCTACTTCACAGTGATTCAGTAAATCTTATCCTGCTTTAAGTACAAGAGACTCCAGGATTTTTAACATTTATTTTGGTCGCCACATTTTGCGTTCTAACAAACTTCCCATGAAACCTCTCATGATCGTCATACGTAATTCATTAAAATGGTTTTATTGTTATTAATATCTGTCCCCACCAGCTGAGTAATGCTGTATCTCTTACACATATGAATATAAATATCACATGATTGATAGTTTTAGCACAATTCAATTGTACGTTTCTGCAATTGGGATTGTTCACTTATCATTAAGAACACATTTTCTCCGTTTTGATTAAACATCCCTGGGCCGGACTCTCCGATTTGAAGACTAAATGCTGACGCCGGCATGGCAACAGTGGTGTTTTACGCCCCATAAAGTGGCGCAAAAGCGGCACCAATCCCCCATCTGGGGACGAGCAGGCACGTGGCGTAGAGCCCCCGGCTTTAGCTGCGGACACGGCCGGAGAATTGCCAGGTCCGTGGCCACGCATGCGCACGGTGGCGGCCTGCAGAGACCACGCCGTACAACACGGTGCCGGCCGTGCGTGGACCCCGATTGCCAAAAACCGCCCCCCTTTGACCAGGCTCGCCTTCCCCGGACCACCCCCCACCAGTGCCCCCAGCCTCTGTCAGAGCCCCCCCCCCGCCCGCGGCTCGACTCCCACCCGACTGTGGCGGCGCTGGGACTCAGTCCGCAGCCGCCACACCGGATTCCCGATAATAAATAGGATAAGTGTTCCACGCCGTTGGGAACGTGGCCCATCGGGGGCGGAGCATCGGGGGAGGCCCTCAGGTGACGTCCTGAGGCGGTCCATACGGCGTGCGGCGTACTTTGCGAGTACGCTGGTTTGAAGGGGGCGGAGCATCTCAAAAGCGGCGCCGCCCCCAATTATGGCACCAACGGGGATTCTCCGGAAAATCCCGCCCCCTAATTCTGCTGGTTGGGGCTCAGATTCAAAGGGTTAGTCTCTCTTTTGATGAGATTGCTCCAATCAAAGATGCTAATCTCTGGAGAACTTATCTATTTGGGTCCCATCTTTGTTCCAAGAAAACAAGCCATTCACTGGATAAATATCGGCAACAGAGGAAAGGTGTTGGAAGTAAGCGCTGATGAATATAATGCATTATTGCCCTTTGGAGTTGCATCGTGCCATGAGGTTTAGAAACTTGGCGATGCATTTCATACGTGTGATTAAAATAGTTTGAAAAATTCCGAATGATTGTTCCAGCAACAACTCACATTGCTGCACCACTTCTCACGTAGAGAACTCGAGCGAGGTATTTGAATTGGTTACACTTCTAATTTGGGTTCCGAGGGTAGCATTTGTGGCCCAGACTAGTGTCTGTTGCACACACACACACACATCTGGAATGAGTCGGGCAGGATGCCGTATGCATGCATTGAACACCGACTAGAGGTATATAGACCTGTCAATCATCCACAAGGAGTGTGATGGAATACTCTCCACTTGCCTGGACAAGTGCAGCTCCAACAGCGCTCAAGAAGCTCAACACCATTTAAAGGGGAAAAATAGCCCGTGTGATTGGCACCCCATTCACCACCTTCAACAGTGGCGGCAGTGTGTACTATCTACAACATGAGCTGCAGGAACTCATCACAGTTCCTACGAAAGCACCTTCCAAACTACCCGAGACATCTGCTACCTTGATGGTCAAAGGGCAGCAGGTGCATGGGAACACTACCATCTGCGAGCGCTAGATCAAACCACACACCGTCCTTACTTGGAACTATCCCGCCATTCCTTCACTGTCACTGGGTAAAAATCCCAGAACTCCCTTCCTACCAGCTCTGGGAGTATTCCAACAGTGCACTAACGACAGCAGTTCAAGAAGGCAGCTCAGCACCACCCTCTTAAGGGCAATTAGGGATGGGCATTAAATGCTGGTCCAGGCAGCAACGTCTGCACCCTATGAATGAATAAATAAAAATGTGAGATCAAGCCATCAGTCATCACGCAATGCTGATTTGACACTGGTGGTGTCTTTTGGAGCTCCAAGCTAATTCTGTCCCTTAATCATATACAGCTGCAAACACATTCAACAGCAGAAAGAACTCCTACCAGTGCTATTTAAAGAGATCATTAATTACTTACACTTTACTTGCTGGTTATTTTTTTCCTGATCGTTGCTATGATTCTGCAAGTGTTTGGTTTCTATAGGTGTTTGAAGTTTTCACAGGGAATGGTGTGACAGAAGGTTAAAGGACTTTTTTGCTGACTTCAAGGCTTCTGTACAAACCAGCCGCTTCCAGACTCATGAGTAGGCATTTCCCTAGGAATACAGCATGTCTCAGAAAATGAAGGGAGCACATGTAGAGCAGGGCAGGCTGCTGCAAGAGGGAGGAGGAGAGAATAGAGAAGAGCTTTCAATAGGAGGTCATACCCGCCCAAGGTATTCAGGGGGCCATTACCTGACCCGATCCTCGGTGATGAACAATGCGTGTGATGTCTCTGCTTAAGTAAGGACATCCTCACTGGAATCTGTCACCTGCTGCAGCCACAGCTGGAACCTGAGAGCAAGGCAAAGACTACATTGCCAATGGCTATCAAGGTGACCATGGTGATGAGTTTTTATACATCTGATTCAGTCCAGGCCGGAGCAAATCCCGTCGCTTATCATCCACTCTTTTGTGAGCTCGGGGGTCACTGGTGCTCTCTATTCATTGAGAGCTAAGCACATTTCTTCTATCTTGCCACAGCCGAGCAGGTGAAGTGAGCATGTGGCTTTCTCAAGAGTGCAGGAATAGCTTAGGCACATCAATTGCTGCAGATGGCGCTGCAGGCACCGTAACTTCAACAAAAGGTTTTCTACCCATCATGGTGCAGTTGGTGTGTGACCAATTTATGGCAGTATTCAGGTCAATGCCGGCAGGCCAGGCAGTCATGATGCCTTCATTCCGTGACAGCTCTCTATGCCAACACAAGAGTTTGGTGACAAACGCCATCAGCTAAACACATGGCTTGTGATTCTCGTATCCCACCAAAACACACAGGAACATCAGATCATAATGCACAGCTGCAGGAGTAGACCACACCGCTCATGAAGCCTGCTCTGTCAATTCACAACCAACCCCTTGATTCCCTAACCAAACATCTGTCTATCCCAGCCTTCAATACCTTCACCGATGTTACATCTAAAAGCCTCTGGGGGAAGATGCACAACCCTCTTAGTGAAATAAATGTCTCCCCATCTCAATTCTAAATGACCAGCTCCTTATCCCGGAACTGTGCCCCCATGTTCGAGATTCCCCATTCAGGGGAAACGACCTCTCAGCCATTTCTCTGCTCAACCCCTCTGGAAGTAGCCTAGTTTAAGTTTAAGATTCTTGATTGGGTATGGAGTACATCACGTTCAAGCAGAACATGAAATTCATTTGTATTCTGGTCATATTTTACCCAGAGGATCTTTTACTATGAGCTTACACGTTAAATCTGTCTCATTGCACAATACTAAATCCTGGATAGCTTTATCCCTAGTTAGTTCCACAATGTATTATTTCAGAAAACTGAGACAAAGCATTCCACAAACTCACCTTCCAGAATAACTTTGTCAATTTGATTCGCCCGTTGCCTTTATTACAAGTGTCACGTGAGAGTACCTGTAAGAAATGGGTGTTTAAAAAATGTACCTTTAAGAAATGGGTGTTTATCAGTGATGTCAGGGTGTGGGTGGAGCTGAGCTCTGGCTCTGCTTTTTAGTCTCACTTTGAGAAAAGCTTGGGTGTGTCTGTGTTTTTTGGTTTCATTTTCGGTGTTGGAGCTGAAGCCAGGCCAAGCAGGTGGCCTGGGTCACCATCGGCAGGACCGGAAGATGTCGCCAGCACGAAGGGTCAGAAAATTTCAGCCTGATCTGTTTACAGAGGCTATCATACCTAGCACCCTCCTCATTGTTCCTGAGCATTTGCCAAGGTGGAGCAAGGAAGCAGAAGAAAACATTTAGGTGAGGCAATTAAAGGCATGATCGCAGAGCAAAGCTTTTGGAGTTCATGGAGAGATGGGAAGGCTTTGACCTGGAAGAATGAACATTCTTTGTGAATAGAGACAGCCAATGAAGAACATTAGGCATCCAGTTTGAAAAAATAAAGCAGATCGGGAGATTCAAGGAGATGGAAGAGTTGCTTAATCCTTCACACTAGCACAGTGCAAACATCTGGAGCACATTGCACCAGTTGCCGCTGAATTATGGGGGCTTGGGTTAAACAAAATGCACCAGATGCTAAAAGATGAATGTGTTGCCAGAACCTCTCAGCGATCTTTGTAGCAACATTATTTGGCCATCAACAACCAATTATTCAATGGTAATAAAAACAGAAAATGCTGGGCAATCTCCGCAGGTTTGACAGCATCTATGGAGAGAAAAGCGCGCAGGCGTTTCGAGTCTGGATGCCTCTTTGACAAAGCCATCCAGATTCGAAACGTCAGCTCCCTTCTCTCTCCACAGGTGCTGTCAGATCTGCTGAGGTTGTCCAATATTTTCAGTCTTTCTTTCAGACTCCAGCATCCGCAGTAATTTGCTTTTATCAATTATTCAATGGCTTCAGGACACACAAGACCATACTTAATCTCACCAGCTTTGGCCGGGTACATCAAGGCAAGGCGAAACCCAGATTAATGAAGATCAAATAAAAATACAAGGAGCACAAAGGAAATCAGCCCAAACCAAACAATGCACTGTGTAAGGTGAGGTCCAGGGGAAATGATTCTCTTCTCTCTTTGAGAGATTTTCTGGAGCTTTCAAACTCTGAGAGACTTCAGAGTTTACTGGACCAATATCGGGAATTAGATGGGTTTAATAGTAATAATAACTGTTTCTAATGTATTTACACCTTTCCTTAAATAAGGAGACCAATATTGTGCACAATACTCCAGACGTGCTCTCACCAATGTCCAAAGCTTTGAATTGTCGGCAGAACATCCCAGGGGCTGGAAAGAAAACCATTTGAACATATGAGCATACGAATTAGGAGCAGGAGGAGGCCATTCGGCCCCTCAAACCTGTTCCACGATTCAATGAGATCACGGCTGATCTGATTGTAACTTCAACCCCACATTTCTGCCTACGTTCGATAACCTATTCATCCCTTGTTAATCAAAAATCTATCAATTTCTGCAAATATCCAAAGATTCTCCTTCCACTGCCTTTTGAAGAAGGAGGTTCCAGAAACTTACGATCTGACGATAATAATGATTATTATTTTCTGCATATCACCGCATTGGCAGCTTACTGCTTTGGATCCACCCCGTGGCCTTCTGATTGGATATGCCTTTTTACCGAGTGCCTACTGTTGTAATATCCTCCTCAGCAAAAGAGGAGAAAAAATACCTGTTCAATCTACCTGCCATATCCCTGTTAGCTCTGCTGAGTTTATTTTGCTTATCCCTTGGTGGCTTTCACCCTATCCTAATTACCCTTTTGTCACCAGGTGGAATAGGCTAACATTTGAAAAATATTCTTTGATCCTTTCAATTCATATTTCCTTTTGCCTTCCTAATTGGCTCGTGAACCTTGATTTTATTGCATGCCATTGAATCCTGTATCGTTGAGGAACCTTATTTATACCTTTTCCTTTTGATTTTACTTCCTCTGCACAATATTCTTATTCGTGAAATCGGTTCCTTGTCATGTTTGTTCGTGTTGACTGGAATGTGTTTCTTCAGAGCTTGTTGATCTCTCTTTTAAATATTGCCGACTTCTGTGCCGACTCTGTCAATACTATTTTCCAGTTTGCCCTGCTCTGTTTCATCCTCATTCCCTCACAGTTAGTTTTAATGCTTAAATCTTTGTTCTCGTGGCATCTTTTGTAATCATTATCTTAAACCTTATTATACTCTGATCATTAATCTCTGGATGCTCTCTCACATTTAGTTTGCTTACCTGCTCGGGCTAATGAACCAACCAGTTATTCATCACCCATGAACAACCCAGTGCTCAATTTTCACTCTGACTGCCCTGTGGCCAGAAGAAAAGAAGTAAGATCATGTATCATAGATAAAGCACTACATTTTTCTCACACGGTGAACTAAGTCATCTTGCATTGTAATAATGCTGAAGGTTCAGCCTTTCCAATTACTTTTAATCACATCTTCACATTCTGCACTCAAAGCAAAAATTACTTAGGGATGGGATTTTTAAGATGGTGAAATAATGCGGCAAAGTATCCTATTTAAATTCTTTTTTCCAATTAAAGGGTAATTTAGCGTGGCCAATCCATCTACCCTGCATATCTTTGGGTTGTGGGGGTGAGACCTACACAGAAACAGGTGTGAAATTATAGAAATGTTCAGTATACAAAGAGTTAATGTCATGTTGCAACTAACCACTAGATGGAGCAAGATCCAGTACTATATAAGGCACTGACTCTCAGGCTTCTGAGGGAGAGAGTGAAGGCTGGAGTAGAGTGCAAAAGGAGAGATCTAGAGAGGATAGAGTACAGTTAGAGTGAGAATGTAGAGATAAGTATTAGTAGAGTGTAGATTACTATAATTATTGTTTACTATAGGAGTGAGTGTTCGAGCTTAATTTAAATAGTGTAAATAAAAGTTAGCTTTGTTAATGAACTTAGCTTCTGTGGTCTTTGTGAACACCACGACATCCATCCTGATAACAGAATCACAAAGAACACCACAACAGGGAGAATGTGCAAACTCCACACGGACAGTGACCGGGGGCCGGGTAGAACCTGTGGCCCTCGGTGCCACGAGGCAGCAGTGCTAACCACTGCACCATCGTGCCGCCCTTTGGCAAAGCAACCCAAAGCGGTTGAAGAGCTGCAATGGGCAAGTCACCGCAGTTACATAAGATTCCTCCCACAAGATAAAATAGATCGATCAAGCCAATGAAAAACACTTGAACGTTTATTCACAAAGTCCTCGGAATTAATCTCCTGCTTCAGCTGGAATGAAGGCAAAGAGGTTGAAAATTCAAAGGTTTTTTCTCATGAGTGGAGGATTCGAAAGAGTGCCTAATTTCCTTGAGATGCTGAGGAAGTTCAGTGATACAAAGGAGGGTTGGGTTGATTGGTACTCGGACGTACCAGCCACGGAGAACGTGTGTCCATGCTGCCTGACAGAGGTAGCTGAGAGGGTGGTTGCTTTCCGTTACACCCAACAGAGCTAAGCTGCAAACATGGAAAAGAATGTCCGACTGAAGGAAACCTATTCAGATAATGCAATTCTCCAGATTTCAATGGCAAGACTGAGTCCGCAAAATGCATTCCGCAGAGCAAGTCCTCGGAACATTTTACTATTCACCCTCCACAATCTGCACACAATAGGCAAAATATAAAGGGTGCGGTGGTGGCCCAATCCACCAGCCAGAGGGCCAGTGGTATCCTTGCTGCTTCTAAAGTTCAGAAGCCCCAACAGGATTACAAGTCAATCAGGAAGTTCAGTGCCTGGCGTTGGGGCTTCTGTGCCTCAAAAGGCGAGAAGCACGCCCTCAGGAGCTTCTGGCCAATCGGAGGGCCATCAGCTCTTCAAGTCCCAGCAGCGACTCTGGCAACGGTGGCCAGAGCTGGGACTGCAATAAGCTCCAGAGCGACCGGCAAGGAGGAGGCCTCGGGAAGACAGGTGAGTGGCTCAGGCTCATGGGGACAGTCATGAAGGTACAGGCGAGGGGTGTGGTTTGGAAGGGCGGGGCGGGAGTGGGCTGTTGGGGGCTTTTTCATTGATGGGAGCCCATGACTGTGACCCAAGCCGGCAATTGAATCTGGGACCCTGGCGCTGTGAAGCAACAGTGTTAACTACCGTGCTACCGTGCCGCAGCAATGTATATAGTTGGATGTATGACCTCCGACCAGCAGGTGGGACAGTGATCCACCATGTGACTCCACAGATCGAGAGTTGGTAGTAAGTCGTACTAGAGGACAGTCGCTCCAGGAGAATTCAATTATTCGTTCCCGTTTGTATTATAGTTGGTGAGTTATCTTTCCACATGTTCATTTTGTTAATAAACTATCTTACTAGTCAAAGAGCTAGATGTTCTTTCTGCATCTTTACCATGCCCACAGCACAGAAGATAACAGCCAACACCTGTCACACTTCCACAGGTGGATCATCCACTAGGATTGGAATGGACAACAATGGAGTATCCAATCAACAAGGGCTGTTACGTAGAAACAGGGAGGGGCCAGTTTAGCTCAGTTGGCTTGTGATGTGGAGTGAGGCCAGCATCGTGAGTTCAATTCCCGTACCGGCTGAGGTTATTCATCAAGGCCCCACCTTCGCAACATTGCCCCTCGCCTGAAGTGTGGTGATCCTCAGGTTAAACCACCACCCAGTCAACTCTCCCCCTCAAAGGGGAAAGCAGCCTATGGTCACCTGGGACTTTGGCGATTTTACCTTTACCCTACCCAGAAACATACATAGAAAATAGAAGCAGGAGGAGGCCATTCTGCCCTTCAAGCCTGCTCCGCCATTCATTATGACCATGGCTGATCATCAAATACAATACCCTGATCTCACCCCCGATAGCCCTTGACCCCTTTAGCCCCAAGAGCTGTATCTAATTCCTTCTTGAAATTACACAGCGTTTTGGCTTCAACTACTTCCACAGATTCACCACACTCTGGGTGAAGAAATTTCTCCTCACCTCAACCCTAAAAGGACTTATCCTCAAACTATGACCCCCTAGTTCTGGACTCCCTCACCATCGGGAACATTCTTTCTGAATCTATCCTGTCTAACCTGTTCAATTAGGAACAGCTCTCCTGCTGTTCTGGCTCCACGCAATGGGTTTTTAAAACAAGTTATTTTCTACCGGCACTGGAAAATCTTGAGCAAAGGATAGATGAATATATTCAAGGGGCCTGACACGTGTTTTAGATTGCCCACCCAGGATGGGAATGTTAAATCTATATTGAAGCTTAGTTAGACCGCATTTGAAGTGACGTGTCCTGTTCTGCTCTCCGTTTTGCAGAAGTACTGGAGAAAGTGGTGAAGATTACAAGGATAAAAGCAAACTGCTGCGGATACTAGAATCCAGCAGCTTTGACAAAGAATCATCCAGGCTCAAAACGTTGGCTCCCTTCTCTCTCCACAGATGCTGTCAGACCTGTTGCGATTGTGAAGATTACAAGGATGTTATCAGAATGTAGGCGATCTGCAACTGTCAGGAATGATTGAGCCGGCGAGAGTTTATTTCTCTGGAAAAGAGACACGAAGCGGAGGCCGGTCTGGAACATTAAAGTTATGACAGGGTTCGATAAGGTGGCTGTGGGGAAGTCGTGCAACTTGCCCAGAACTTAGAAAGCAAAGAATCGTGTGAGTAGTGAGGGATGCGGGACATGGAATGGTTGAAGCAGATAGCTTTGATGTATTTACAGGTTGGCTTAATGGACAACAGAAATAATAATAACCTTTTATTGTCACAAGTATGAAGTTACTGTGAAAAGCCCCTAGTCGCCACATTCTGGCGCCTGTTCAGGAAAACTGGTACAGGAATTGAACCCGCACTGCTGGCCTGGTTCTGCATCACAAACCAGCTGCCTAGCCCACTGAGCTAAACCGATAGGGAATGGAGAACTGAAGCGAAAGGATGAGAATAAATAATTAGAGTGGGAGGAGCCTCCGGTGGAGCATGAACACAGGCGTACGCCCATTTAGGCTAAATGCCTAGGGCGGGATTCTCTCACCCCTGGGCCGGGCCGGAGAATCGCCGGGACCGATGCGAATGGCGCCACGCTGCCCCGACGCCGGTCCGCCGATTCTCCAGAGAGCGGAGAATTTGGCGCCGTTGCCGCCGGTCGGGGGCCGCTATATGGGGCCCCCCCCCCGGCGGTTCTGGGCCCGGAATGGGCCGAGCAGCCACGCCACAAATGCCGAGTCCCGCCGGCGCCATTCACACCTGCTCTTAACCGGCGGGACCTCGGCGTGGACGTATCTGGGGGTGGCCTGGTGGGGGGGGGGGGGGGCAGGGGGTCTGACCCCGGGGGGGCCTCCGCTGTGGCATTGCCCGCGATCGGGGCCTACCGATCGTCGGGCCGGCCTCTCGGGCTGGGGGCTTCTTTTGTTCACCGCCGGCCCCTGTAGCCCTACGCCATGTTGCTTTGGGGCCAGCGCGGAGAAGGGAGCCACTGCGCATGCACGGCAATCGCGCCGGTCCCACTGCGGATGTGCGCGTTGGCCCCATTGGACATGCGCAGACCCGCGGCGCCCATCTGACACCAGGGATCGGCAGCTGGAGCTGGCGTGGGTCGCTCCAATGCCGTGCTGGCCCCCTGTAGAGGTCGGCATTTACGACGGAGTCAACACTTCACCTCAGGGTCACAGAATCCAGCCCCTTATTCCTGTGCTGTAGATTTTACAAGATTCTGGTGATATCTTGTATTGTTGTCCATGAAAATTTGAGTCTAAGTGTACTACTATCCTCTTCAATATTTACTACATTTCTGAGCTTTGTGTCATCTGCAATCTTTCGAATGATGCCCTCTATAATTAATGTTGCAGGCACACATCTTCAATCCAAAGGCATTTCTCCTGCGGCACCTTCCAAAATGCGGCACCGGGGAATTGGCATTTTTTGGTGTTGAGTCAAACTGGGTGGCACAGTAGCACAGTGGTTAGCTTCACAGCGCCGGAATCTGTGCAGAGTCTGCACGTTCTCCTCGTGTCCACGTGGGTTTCCTCCGGGAGCTCTGGCTTCCTCCCAGAGCAAAGACGTGCAGTATGGTGGATTGGCCACGCTGAATTGCCCTTAGTGTCCAAAGGACTTAGGTGGGTTGCTAGGTTATAGGTGTGGGGCAGAGGCGTGGGCTTGGGTGGGGTGCTGTTTCCAGGGGCTGGTGCAGATTCACTGGGCTGAATGGCCTCCTTCTGCACTGTAAATTCGATGGGCGCGATTCTCCGCTCCCGCGACTAATTGTCCACACCGTCGAGGTTCACGACGGCGCCAAAACGGCCCCGGTCTCGACCGATTCAGGCCCCGACAATGGGCTAGGATCGGGGCTGCGAGAAACTCGGGGAGCGTGTCACTAAAGTAGCGTCGTCAGCGTGCGCCGGGCATTGCCGCCGCATAAAAGTGGCGCCGCATCAATCCGACGCCTAACTGGTGTCGCCCACGCATGCGTGGTTGCACCCCGAGGCCACCACGCAAGGAGATGTCGGATGGATCTTGCGGGGCGCGGAGGAAAGGAGGTCCTCCTTCAGAGAGGCCGGCTTGTCGATCAGTGGGCACCGGTCGCGGGCCAGACCCCTTTTAAGTCTTACCCCGGTTTTGTAAGGGCCACGAAGAATCCAGCACGAGTTTTAAGGATACAAAGTAATAACATTTATTTACTATAACATATATACATAACAGTAGCAGTAACTTCCCTTGCTACATACTCCTTCCTGCTGGTTCCTGAACTGGCCAGCTTTATTTATACTAGGAGTTTACTCGTGGTTTCTCCGTCCCCCTCATTGGGGAAGCTCATACTCCCACAGGATTGTGGGATAGTCATTAGTCCCCAGCCAATGGTAAGTAGGCAGGTTATGACATCCCTCCCCCCCAAAGTCCAAGGAATCCACCGAAGACCCTGGCGAAGGAGGGCGTCGGACTCGTTTGGCCGCTGGCCGGACACCATTTGCACGCGGCGCTGGATCAGGCGGCGTATAACGAAACGGAGACCGGCGCTTCCGTGATGAACGGCGCAACGGTTGTACATCCACGGCCCGTGGACCCGAAGATTCCCCCTCTGATGCATCCTGTGTCTCCATCTCGGAGTCAGAGTCTGCTGCCTCCGTCATGTCAGCATCTCTATCTCCATTTGGTCCCGTAACGACTTGCGCAGGCTTCGAGTGAGGCACCAGTGGAAGATTGTGAGGACTACCTTCCCTTGTCTCTGGTCTCTGTGGCTGTAGAAATGAGCTCCGGGGCGGGGAATCTTTTGAGTGGATAGTCTTCTGGACCGAACGTGGTCTACATGTTTGCATTGGAGATGACCCTGGGCTTGCACCTGGTAAGATATAGGGCCCGTTTGGCGAAAGATTACACCAGGAACCCACTGGGCACCACCAGCAAAATTCCGAACGAACACTGGGTCACCGGGCGCAAACTGCCGAATCGGCCGATGCCGAGAAAACCCCTGTCCCTGCCGTTCTTGTGTGCGGCGTACTTTTGCGCCAATGTCCGGGAAAACCAAACTAAGGCAGGTGCGAAGTCTCCGGCCCATTAAGAGTTCTGCGGGAGCTACCCCAGTCACTACATGGGGGGTGGTCCTGTACGTAAACAAAAAGCGAGCCAATCTCGTGTCCATTGATCCGGAAGACTGCTTCTTTAGGACTCTTTTGAATGTCTGCACTGCGCGCTCTGCCAACCCATTTGAAGCCGGGTGGTAAGGGGCAGTGCGGATATGGCGGATGCCGTTCATCTTCGTGAACCTCGCAAACTCCTCACTCGTGAATTGAGTGCCGTTATCCGTGACCAGCACCTCGGGTAGGCCATGCGTACTAAACGATAAACACATCTTTTCAATTGTTGCGCAGGACGTTGTCGTCTGCATCTTATGCACCTCTAGCCATTTGGACTGGGCGTCAATTAGTAGAAGGAACATAGATCCTTGCAAAGGGCCTGCGAAATCTGCATGCAAGCGTGCCCAAGGCCGCCCTGGCCATTCCCAGTGATGTAGCGGCGCAGCCGGCGGAAGCTTCTGATGCTCCTGGCAAATGGAGCAGTTTTGGGCCACCTTCTCAATGTCGGTGTCGAGGCCTGGCCACCAGACATAACTCCGGGCCAACATTTTCATTTTGGTCACGCCTGGATGCCCATTGTGCAAGTCTGATAATATCAGCTCCTGGCCTTTTTCCGGGACAACCACACGCGTCCCCCACAAGAGGATGCCGTCTTCCACGCTGAATTCTGACAGCTTGGAGGAAAATGCCCGCAACTCGCCTGGGAGCTGTCTCTGCTGCCCACCATACAGGACTATGTGCCAAACCTTTGACAGGACTGGCTCCGTCTGGGTCCACTCACGGATCTGTAATGCCGTGACAGGCAAGGTGTCCATAAAGTTTAGGGTTGCAACCACCTCGCCGGTCGTGGGAGTCGACATGGGGCCGGTCGATAAAGGCGATCGGCTCAGTGCGTCGGCATTTGCTATCTGCGTACCTGGTTTGTGCTCCAGAGAATACTCCTATGCAGCAAGCAACAAAGCCCAGCGCTGGATCTGTGCAGAAGCAATGGGCGGTATTGGCTTATCCTCTCTGAAAAGTCCCAGCAGGGGCTTATGATCAGTCACGATAGTGAAATGGCGGCCGTACACGTACTGGTGGAAGCGTTTCACCGCAAAAACCACTGCCAGGCCCTCCTTCTCGATCTGCGCGTACTTTTTCTCCGCTGCAGTCAATGTGCGGGAGGCGAAAGCTATCTGTCGCTCGGCCCCGTTCTCCATCTTGTGGGACAGGACGGCGCCAATACCATACGGGGATGCATCACATGTGACGAGCAAAGACTTTCCAGGATCATAGTGGGTTAGTAACCCAGACGACGGCAATTGTTGCTTTACCCGCCGGAAAGCGGTTTCTTGCGGCTGACCCCAAACCCAGGTGTGATTTTTCTTTAGCAGAAGGTGCAAAGGGGCCAGCGTAGTTGCCAGATTGGGGAGGAACTTCCCGTAATAGTTTACGAGACCGAGAAAAGAACGAAGATGCGAAGTGTCAGTCGGGGCATGGGCATTTTGAATTGCACGCACCTTCTCTGCGACGGGGTGCAGACCTTCCCGGTCCACCCGATAACCTAGGTAGACTACTTCCTTTGCCTGAAATACTCACTTTGTGCGACGTAAACGGACTCCAGCCTCCGAAAGGCGTCTAAGGACAGCCTCCAGATTTTCCAAATGTTCCTGCTCCGACGTCCCTGTAATCAAAACGTCATCTAGGTAGACAGCCACATGTGGTAAACCTCTTAAAATGCCCTCTATAACACGTTGAAAAATTGCGCAGGCAGAGGATACTCCAAAGGGCAACCGTGGAGGCCCCGGTGTGTATTAATCGTTACATATGGTCGGGAGGCAGGGTCCAGCTCCAACTGCAGGTAGACGTGACTCATATCTAATTTTGTGAACGAGAGTCCACCTGCAAGTTTCGCGTAGAGATCCTCTATGCGAGGCATTGGATATCGGTCGAGTCGGGAAACCGTATTCACTGTAAGTTTATAGTCGCCACACAAGCGAACTGTGGCATCTGGCTTCATTACAGGTACAATTGGTGCTGCCCAGTCAGCAAAACGGACGGGCCTGATAATACCCAAACTCTCCAAATGAGTGAGCACCCCTTCTACCTTCTCGAGCAAGGTGTAAGGCACTGGGCGCGCCTGGAAATAGCGCGGCGTGGCTCCTGGTTCAACTTGGATACGGGCTACGGCCCCTTTTATTTTCCCCAAAATACATCTGGGTATCGTCCTAGCACCTCAGTCAACCCTTCAGAAACTGTTTGGAGGATGTGCTGCCATTACAGCCGCAAATGGCGCACCCAGTCCCGACCCAACAGGCTGGGCCCATGGCCGTGCACCACGATAAGTGGGAAACGCCCCTCCTGGCGTCCATAGACAACAGGGGTCATTGTAGTTCCTGCAATGTCCAGTGGTTCCCCCGTGTAGGTGGCCAACCTGGCCTGTGAGTCGGTTAGTGTAAGGGTCTGTATACCCTGCTTGATGCGGTCGAATGTCCTCTGGGCGATCACGGAGACCGCTGCGCCAGTATCCAACTCCATCTCAAGCGGGTGGCCATTGACCCGTACTGTTGCCTTAATGGGGGCCACACGGGGAGCTGCCACACAATGCAGCTGCAGGCAGTCGGCCTCCATCTCCACGTCCTCAGGAGTAGTCGCCGCAGGTTCATCCACATGGAAGGTACGGCCTCTGGGCTGGTCCCAGTTACGGCCCCTGGGCTGGTCCCAGTTTCGGTCGGAACGACGGCACCTCTGGCACCCCCAGGGCCGCCGTCCGCGACGGGGTCGGCGCCTATAAGTCTGACACGGACATGGCTCCTCATCCATTGGCTCTGGAGAAGGCTCCCTTCGGGGAGGAATGTACGACGGCCACTGGCGTCGGTCCGGACGTTGCCTCGCCCAAGGTGCCTTGCAGGAGTGCGGGGGGGACGTTTTCGGACGGAAGGGGGTTGCGCCCCAAGTCATGCACTTCCATTCCCTGTAGCTCCTGTACTCCTCGCACTGCGCTCTCTCGGGACAGTACTATTTGATTGGCCTGTTGAAAAGTCAATGTTGGCTCCGCTAACAACTTTCTCTGGGTGGCCGCATTGTTAATACCGCAAACCAAACGGTCGCGTAACATATCTGACAAGGTCTCACCATAGTCACAGTATTCCGCAATCCTGCGTAGCCTGGATAGAAAATCGGCAAGGGATTCTCCTGGGGTCCTCTCAGTGGTATTAAACCGGTAACGCTGGACTATCGTGGACGGGGTTGGGTTAAAGTGTTGCCCCACTATATTCACAAGTTCATCAAACGTTTTGGTGTCCGGCGCAGCTGGGTACGTAAGGCTCCTAACCACCCCAAACGTATGCGGGCCGCAGGCGGTGAGCAATATGACCACCTGGCGCTCGTTTTCGGTGATATTGTTTGCCCGGAAATAGTAACGCATCCGTTGTGCATACTGGTTCCAGCTTTCCAGCGCAGCATCAAAAACATCCAAACGTCAGTACAGAGGCATGGTATAATAGAAAACAACTTCCAACCTGTATCCAACAAAAATCCAGGGAGGTGGCTTCAGCAGTGTAGACAGCTATTCACTTTAACCTTCGTCGCCAGTTTTGTAAGGGCCACGAAGAATCCAGCACGAGTTTTAAGGATACAAAGTAAAAACATTTATTTACTATAACATAACAGTAGCAGTAACTTCCCTTGCTACACACTCCTTCCTGCTGGTTCCTGAACTGGCCAGCTTTATTTATACTCGGTGTTTACTAGTGGTTTCTCCACCCCCCTCATTGGGGAAGCTCATACTCCCACAGGATTGTGGGATAGTCATTAGTCCCCAGCCAATGGTAAGTAGGCAGGTTATAACACCCGGTGAAAGAACCCTCCCCGCCCAAACAGGCCGCCCCCCCCAGCGTTCCCGCGCTATTCCTGCCGGCAGCGACCAGGTGTGGATGGCGCCGGCGGGAAGCCGTCATTTTCGGCCATCCGGGCCTGAGAATAGCGATGGTGGCGGAGAATCGCCATTTTGGGTGTCTTGGGCGATTCACCGGACTGTGCCGCGCAGAACTAGATAGTGCCGATCTCGCCGCTTGGGTGCACCATGGGAGGGTGTCGGACCGGCGTTGCGTGAAAAAATGGCGCCCCAGGCGATTCTCCCAAACGGCGCGGCATCGGAGAATCGCGCCCCATGTCTATGAAAATGATCCTAGAAAAATGGAAGCTGAAAATCCTCAGTCTTTCGGATACACTCACAATGTAACTGACCAGGGGATGTGCTGGAAGGAAAATAAATTGGATACTGAAAGGCTTGGCTTTACATAAGGGAGTCCAATGACTTTTTAAGATGTCAGCCCCCTGTACCATGAATTCACCGCAGCTTGCAGAGAACAGCTAACACTGACTAGCTTTCAACCTTTGTGTCCACTGTAAAGAATACAATATATGATTCAATTCAGACCAAAAATGCTTGCCTTTCATCACATCAAGGCTGACCTACATAAAAGGCCAAAGTGCTGAATGCAAGGAAAGATTCAGCATTAACATCCAAACAATGTTGGTAATCTTTCAATTCATTAGTCTTTAATCTACTGTGCGCTTCACTTCAAACAGCTGCAATTCCACTCTTATATCCAAATTCTTTATTAGTGAGAAATCACTGGGCAGCTTCCCGCTGAAACATTGATCTGCAATCTCTGGAACGTTTAAGTGTAACCAAGGTGTAACTCTATGCATTTTTGTTGATTGATGCTTTCTTTATAGGCAAGTTGTCATGTTCTGACACGTGTCAACAAAAAAACTTAGGAAACCTCAAAGAAAAGATTGGTCTGCAAGCAAACACAATTTCCGTGTGAGTGACAATTAAAACCATGAAATATTTTGCAAAATGTAAAGCCATTTAAACAAATAAAACTTATATAATCTGACCTGCACGTCATATTGTACACACATTATAAACTACAATGAATGTCCGTCACTGTAATCCATACAGCTGGTGTGATCCTTGTCCAAATTTGATGGATTGCAAATGTCAAACCTATTGTGCTTTGTCACAGATATCTTTATTATAAGCAGCAGTTATTCTGTTCATGTAATATAGTTTTGGATGTTATTAATATGAATGTCCAGTGTTATTCAAGAAATTCACTCCGAATGCACCACATTGGGTGTTTATAGTGCCTTACATCTTAAGGATATTCCAAGTCTCTTTATCGTCAATGAAGTAGATTTGAAGTGCAGTCACTTTTTTAATGGCAGTTCCTGCGCAACACAGTGCCTGAGATAATGAGATAATGACTGGATAATCTGTTTCATTGATGTTGGCAGAGGGATAAATATTGACCAAGACACTTGGGAGAATTCCTCTGCTCCTCTTGAAATTAGTGTCATGGGTGTCATAATATCCACTCATGTATATAATGAGATGCAGACAGGCAGTGATTGACACATAAGATGGCCAGTAAGCATACAACACAGCACAGCCAATCACCAGACAGGACACCACCACTATAAAGCCAGAGGGCACTAGGTTTCCCGCTCTCTCGGGACCCAGCTACTGAGACAGTCAGAGTCCACGAGCTAGCAAGCACAAACACCATGCGGTAGCTAGTAAGTCTGGTCAGGCTGTCACTAGTCAGATCAGTATGGTGTCGACCCACAGCTGAATATGTACAGCAGTTCATCTAGTTGAATAAAACAGTGTTGGACCTTCTCCTGTGTTAGGCACCTGGGGCGATATTCTCCCCCAATGGCGCGATGTCCGCCGACTGGCGCCCAAAATGGCGCCAATCAGACGGGCATCGCACCAGCCCAAAGGTGCGGAATGCTCCGCATCTTTGGGGGCTGAGCCCCAACATTGAGGGGCTAGGCCGGCGCCGGAGGGATTTCCACCCCGCCAGCTGGCGGAAATGGCGTTTGTTGCCCCGCCAGCTGGCGCGGAAATGCGGCGCATGCGCGGGAGCGTCAGCAGCCGCTGACAGTTTCCCGCGCATGCGCAGTGGGGAGAGTCTCTTCCGCCTCCGCCATGGTGGAGGCCGTGGCGGAGGCGGAAGGGAAAGAGTGCCCCCACGGCACAGGCCCGCCCGCGGATCGGTGGGCCCCGATCGCGGGCCAGGCCACCATGGGGGCTCCCCCCGGGGTCAGATCGCCCCGCGCCCCCCCCCAGGACCCCGGAGCCTGCCCACGCCGCCTGGTCCCGCCGGTAAAGACCAGCTTTGATTTACGCCGGCGGGACAGGCAATTTCTGGGCGGGACTTCGGCCCATCCGGGCCGGAGAATTGAGCGGTGGGTCCCGCCAACCGGCGCGGCCCGATTCCCGCCCCCGCCCAATCTCCGGTACCGGAGACTTCGGCGGGGGCGGGATTCACGGTGGCCAACGGCCATTCTCCAACCCGGCGGGGGGTCGGAGAATGACGCCCCTGTTTCTAACTTCCCTGCATCAAGTGCAGTCCACATCGAACCAACCTGCCTAACACATCAATGGGTTCTGTCAAAACGCACGGGGCTGACATGTGTGACATCCGGTGAATGTGTGCCAGCATCAGCAATTATAATCTTCACTTCCAAATGGGATGAAAATCACACATTGCACATGAACCAAATGCAGGAATGCCTATTTTTTTTTTTGCAGGAGTTGCCTTTTTTTACTTTTGAAATCTGATGAAGGCGTTTGTCACTGATCGAAACTGGGGAAAAAACCCCGTCAAAAACATTATTTGGTTTAACATTTTACAACAAGGTGTCCCAGTTCAACATTCTCTTCAGGTTAACGTGCAGGTTCAGTCGGCAGTTAGGAAGGCAAATGCAATGCTATAGTGCTGTATCTAGCCGCCTCTTGAATATATTCAATATTTTAGCATCAACTACTTCCTGGGGTAATGAATTCCACAAGCTCTTTGGGTGAAGAAATGACTCCTCATCTCTGTCCAAAATGGTTTACCCTGAATCCTCAAACTGTGACCTCTGGTTTTGGACACACCCACCATTGGTAACCTGCATCTACCCTGTCCAGTCCTGTCAGAATTTTATAAGTCTTTATGAGATTCCCCCCTCAAACTCCAGCGAGAACAATCCTACCCAATCTCTCATATGACAGACCCGCCATCCCTGGAATCTGTCTGGTAAACCTTTGCTGCGCTCCCTCGCGAGCAAGAACATCCTTCCTCAGAAAAGGAGACCAAAATTGCACACAATATTCCAGGTGTGGCCTCACCAAGGCCCTGTATAATCATAGAACATACAATGCAGAAGGAGGCCATTCAGCCCATCAAGTCTGCACCGGCCCTTGGAAAGAGCAACCTACTTAAGCCCCAGACCACCACTCTATCCCCTTTATCCCCGTAACCCCACCTAACCTTTTTGGACACGAAGGACAATTTATAATGACCAATCCACCTAACCTGCACATCTTTGGACTGTGGGAGGAAACCGGAGCACCCGGAGGATACCCATGCACACACGAGGAGAACGTGCAGACTCCGCACAGACAACAACCCAAGCTGGGAATCGAACCTGGGACCCTGGAGCTGTGAAGCAACTGTGCGAACCACTATGTTACCGTGCTGCCCACATATTATGCCCATAATTGCAGCAACACATCCCTGCTTCTATACTCGAAACCGGGTAGATGTGGTAGTGTTCACATAGTCATAACAATGTGAATGTACGATAGTCATAAGAATGTAAGACATAAGGTAATCTATCATCACTTGAAATGTATTGAATAAAGACTTGGGGGTAGGTGTAGTATAGGCACGTGTAGAGTTAATGTAGGACTGAGTACAATACACAGCAATGTAAGGGAGCACATGACCTGCACCAGGGTCAGTTGAGTGCTGGACAGAGCCGTGCACACCAGCAAGTATGGAGACAGTTTCCTGCTTTTACCCTTTGCAGTGCATTTGTAAGTAGTTCTCAGGGGAGGGTTTTTCGGCCTCCCAGCCGTGTATTTCTTGGCCGCACGCCATTCGCTGATGCCGAGATTCTATAATCCCACCGCTTGTCAATGGGATTTCCCATTGGAGCCATCCCACACCGCCGGAAAACCCATGGGTGGAGGTTTACTGCCAGCGGGAATAGAGAATCTCAACGGCTGGCAAATTCCAGCCTAAGATTCAATAAAGACTTACAGTTAACCTAAGTACGCAACCAATACTTCTTCAAATCGACCAAACTACATCCAGCACTCTACAACAATAACGATTAAAGGCTCATTGGCTAAATAATAAAAGTGTGGCAAATCAGCCAGCCAGAGGTGGGCTTGCCCCTGACTGGGGTGCAGGCAGAGCCGGCCCCCAGGGTATAACCCAACCCATTCACTCTGTTTCTCTCCCCACAGATGCAAAAGGCATGAATATCCAATCCCGATCACAAGGTTATTGCTACGTCCCTGGGTTATCTAAGTAGAATACAGGAGGGCCTGGCATGTATTTTCACCCTTGAGGCAGGTAGGGGGAGTTGGGAAAACTGCCGCTACAAATTAAGAATGAATTAACGCTCAATATTAATGTTTCACCACAAAGTGATGATGCCCAGATTATTAGTTTCATTGATGTTGGTTTGAGAGATGAATATTGGCCAGGATGTGTGACTTTGTTGTTAAAATTCAAGCACAGTCACTGCGCTCAAGATTAAAAATTCGGGGCGATATCTTCCAGCCCTGCCCGCCAACGGGATCTTCCAGCCCTGCCCGCCAATGGGATCTTCCAGTCCTGCCCACCAACGGGATCTTCCAGCCCTGTCCACCAACGGGATCTTCCAGCCCTGCCCGCCAATGGGATCTTCCAGCCCTGCCCGCCAATGGGATCTTCCAGTCCTGCCCACCAACGGGATCTTACAGCCCTGCCCACCAACGGGATCTTCCAGCCCTGCCCGCCAATGGGATCTTCCAGCCATGCCCGCCAATGGGATCTTCCAGCCCTGCCCACCAACGGGATCCTCCAGCCCTGCCCGCCAATGGGATCTTCCAGCCATGCCCGCCAATGGGATCTTCCAGTCCTGCCCACCAACGGGATCTTCCAGCCCTGTCCACCAACGGGATCTTCCAGCCCTGCCCGCCAATGGGATCTTCCAGTCCTGCCCACCAACGGCATCTTCCAGCCCTGCCCGCCAATGGGATCTTCCAGCCCTGTCCACCAACGGGATCTTCCAGCCCTGCCCGACAACGGGATCTTCCAGTCCTGCCCACCAACGGGGTCTTCCAGTGCTGCCCACCAACGGGGTCTTCCAGCCCTGACCACCAACGGGATCTTCCAGTGCTGCCCGCCAATGGGATCTTCCAGTCCTGCCCACCAACGGGGTCTTCCACTGCTGCCCACCAACGGGATCTTCCAGCCCTGACCACAACGACATCTTCCAGCCCTGCCCACCAATGGCATCTTCCAGCCCTGCCCACCAACGGGATCTTCCAGCCCTGCCCACCAACGAGATCTTCCAGCCCCACTGATGATGACCCCTCCCCCGGCCATTGATTTTCCCAGCAGCGGGAATGGTGAACATCAAAATTAGCACTGACTTTGTGGGTTCATTGGGACCCCCTCCGCCATGGGGAAAACTTTCACGGGTTGCGGGGGGGGAGACGGTGATATGGGAAAAGAGGAGGTGCTGGAAGGGCTGGAAAATCCCAGCCTTGGTCTTAGATTCAGTGGCCAAAACTTTCCAGCCATTCTTCCCGGTGGGACCTTGTGGTGCGAACAACGAACCAACCCGTTGACAGCGGCGGTACTGGAAGATACTGCCGATGGCCAATGGCAGGCTTCCTCAGATGCAGCAAAGCACCCCGCGGGGTGGGGTGGGGTTTATTACTGTATGTTTGTGCCATAAAGTCCCTACAGTACAGAACGAGGCCATTCAGCCCATCGAGCCTGCACCAACACTCTGAAAGAGCACCCTACCTGGGCACACTCCCCAGCTCCATCCCCACCTAACCTGAACAACTTTGGACACAAAGGCGCAATTTATCATGGTCAGTCCACCTAACCTGCGCACCTTTGGACTGTGGGAGGAAACCGGAGCACCCGGAGGAAACCCACGCAGATACGGGGAGAACGTGCAAACTCCGCACAGACAGTGACCCGAAGCCGGAATTGATCTCGGGTCCCTGGTGCTGTGAGGCAGCAGTGCTAACCACTGTGTCACCTTGCCACACATCAATTATGAATTCAATGTGTATCAGGCAATATGGGCTGCATTTAAAGTGCGACTCTACTGTAGTTAGGGGTTTACCACAAATGAGAATGGTGGTCACTATCATTGTTTGAGCACCAATTTTAGCATACCGCAGGAATGACTGTAGAAGACATTCATCATTTTATTCATGACCGTATTGAACTCAGGTAATTAATAGAAACCTTCCATTGGAATACCGATATAGAAACAAGTCCAATCTTGTGTTACAAAAGCAGAATCCTGCGGAGGCTGGAGGTCTGAAATAACAACCGAAAATGAGGGAAATAATCAACAGACCAGACAGATTCTTCCCTACCCAGCGGGACGGGGGGTCCCTGCTGGAAGGAGTGGCATGAACCACTCCGGCGTCGGGCCCCCCCAAAGGTGTGGATCCCTCCGCACCTTTCGGGGCTAGGCCCGCCCGGAGTGATTGGCGCCCCGCCAGCTTGCGTGGAAGGCCTTTGGCGCCACACCAGCCGGGGCCGATGGGACTCTGTCGGCCGGAGGGAGTCCGCGCATGCGCGGGAGCATCAGCGGCTGCTGACGTCACCCCCGCGCATGCGCAAGGGGGGGGGTCACCTACGCATCGGCCATCGCGTAGACTGACACGGCCGATGCATAGTAAAAGAGTGCCCCCACGTCATAGGCCCGCCCGCGGATCGCCAGGCCACAGTGGGGGCACCCCCGGGCCACATCACCCCGCGCCCACCCCCCCCTCCCCCGGACCCCGGAGCCCACCCGAGCCGCCAGGTCCCGCCGGTAAGGGACCTGGTTCAATTCACGCCGGCGGGTCCGGCATAAGAGATGCGGGACTTCAGCCCTGCACTGTATTGTCAGTTTGACAGTGCAGCATTATTCAGCGCTGCACTGTATTGTCAGTTTGACAGTGCAGCATTATTAATCCTTGCACTGTATCGTCAGTTTGACAGGGCAGCATTATTCAGCCCTGCACTGTATTGTCAGTTTGACAGTGCAGCATTATTCAGCGCTGCACTGTATTGTCAGTTTGACAGTGCAGCATTATTAATCCCTGCACTGTATTGTCAGTTAGACCGTGCAGCATTATTAAGCGCTGCACTGTATTACCAGTTTGACAGTGCAGCATTATTCAGCACTGCACTGTATTGTCAGTTTGACAGAGCAGCATTATTCAGCGCTGCACTGTATTGTCAGTTTGACAGTGCAGCATTATTCAGCACTGCACTGTATTGTCAGTTTGACAGAGCAGCATTATTCAGCACTGCACTGTATTGTCAGTTTGACAGTGCAGCATTATTCAGCGCTGCACTGTATTGTCAGTTTGACAGTGCAGCATTATTCAGCACTGCACTGTATTGTCAGTTTGACAGTGCAGCATTATTCAGCACTGCACTGTATTGTCAGTTTGACAGTGCAGCATTATTCAGCCCTGCACTGTATTGTCAGTTTGACAGTGCAGCATTATTCAGCACTGCACTGTATTGTCAGTTTGACAGAGCAGCATTATTCAGTGCTGCACTGTATTGTCAGTTTGACAGTGCAGCATTATTCAGCGCTGCACTGTATTGTCAGTTTGACAGTGCAGCAGTATCCAGCCCTGCACTGTATTGTCAGTTTGACAGAGCAGCATTATTAATCGCTGCACTCTATTGTCAGTTTGACAGTGCAGCATTATTAAGCGCTGCACTGTATTGTCAGTTTGACAGTGCAGCATTATTCAGCGCTGCACTGTATTGTCAGTTAGACCGTGCAGCATTATTCAGCGCTGCACTGTATTGTCAGTTTGACAGTGCAGCATTATTCAGCCCTGCACTGTATTGTCAGTTTGACAGTGCAGCATTATTAAGCGCTGCACTGTATTGTCAGTTTGACAGTGCAGCATTATTCAGCCATGCACTGTATTGTCAGTTTGACAGTGCAGCATTATTCAGCCATGCACTGTATTGTCAGTTTGACGGTGCAGCATTATTCAGCCCTGCACTGTATCGTCAGTTTGACAGTGCAGCATTATTCAGCGCTGCACTGTATTGTCAGTTTGACAGTGCAGCATTATTAATCGCTGCACTCTATTGTCAGTTTGACAGTGCAGCATTATTCAGCGCAGCACTGTATTGTCAGTTTGACGGTGCAGCATTATTCAGCCCTGCACTGTATCGTCAGTTTGACAGTGCAGCATTATTCAGCGCTGCACTGTATTGTCAGTTTGACAGTGCAGCATTATTAAGCGCTGCACTGTATTGTCAGTTTGACAGTGCAGCATTATTAATCGCTGCACTGTATTGTCAGTTTGACAGTGCAGCATTATTAATCGCTGCACTGTATTGTCAGTTTGACAGGGCAGCATTATTCAGCGCTGCACTTTATTGTCAGTTTGACAGTGCAGCATTATCCAGCGCTGCACTGTATTGTCAGTTTGACAGTGCAGCATTATCCAGCGCTGCACTGTATTGTCAGTTTGACCGTGCAGCATTATTCAGCCCTGCACTGTATTGTCAGTTTGACAGTGCAGCATTATTAATCCCTGCACTGTATTGTCAGTTTGACAGTGCAGCATTATTCAGCGCTGCACTGTATTGTCACTTTGACAGTGCAGCATTATTAAGCGCTGCACTGTATTGTCAGTTTGACAGTGCAGCATTATTCAGCGCTGCACTGTATTGTCAGTTTGACAGTGCAGCATTATTCAGCGCTGCACTGTATTGTCACTTTGACAGTGCAGCATTATTCAGCGCTGCACTGTATTGTCAGTTTGACAGTGCAGCAGTATTCAGCGCTGCACTGTATTGTCAGTTTGACAGTGCAGCATTATTCAGCGCTGCACTCTATTGTCAGTTTGACAGTGCAGCATTATTCAGCCCTGCACTATATTGTCAGTTTGACAGTGCAGCATTATTAAGCGCTGCACTGTATTGTCAGTTTGACAGAGCAGCATTATTCAGTGCTGCACTGTGTTGTCAGTTTGACAGTGCAGCATTATTCAGCGCTGCACTGTATTGTCAGTTTGACAGAGCAGCATTATTCAGCCCTGCACTGTATTGTCAGTTTGACAGTGCAGCATTATTCAGCCCTGCACTGTATTGTCAGTTTGACAGTGCAGCATTATTAAGCGCTGCACTGTATTGTCAGTTTGACAGAGCAGCATTATTCAGTGCTGCACTGTATTGTCAGTTTGACAGGGCAGCATTATTCAGCGCTGCACTTTATTGTCAGTTTGACAGTGCAGCATTATCCAGCGCTGCACTGTATTGTCAGTTTGACCGTGCAGCATTATTCAGCCCTGCACTGTATTGTCAGTTTGACTGTGCAGCATTATTAAGCGCTGCACTGTATTGTCAGTTTGACAGTGCAGCAGTATTCAGCGCTGCACTGTATTGTCAGTTTGACAGTGCAGCATTATTCAGCGCTGCACTGTATTGTCAGTTTGACAGTGCAGCATTATTAAGCCCTGCACTGTATTGTCAGTTTGACAGTGCAGCATTATTCAGCCATGCACTGTATTGTCAGTTTGACAGTGCAGCATTATTCAGCACTGCACTGTATTGTCAGTTTGACAGTGCAGCATTATTCAGCCATGCACTGTATTGTCAGTTTGACAGTGCAGCATTATTCAGCACTGCACTGTATTGTCAGATTGACAGTGCAGCATTATTCAGCGCTGCACTGTATTGTCAGTTTGACAGTGCAGCATTATTCAGCCATGTACTGTATTGTCAGTTTGACAGTGCAGCATTATTCAGCACTGCACTGTATTGTCAGTTTGACAGTGCAGCATTATTCAGCGCTGCACTGTATTGTCAGTTTGACAGTGCAGCATTATTCAGCGCTGTACTGTATTGTCAGTTTGACAGTGCAGCATTATTAAACCCTGCACTGTATTGTCAGTTTGACAGTGCAGCATTATTCAGCCCTGCACTGTATTGTCAGTTTGACAGTGCAGCATTATTAAGCCCTGCACTGTATTGTCAGTTTGACAGTGCAGCATTATTCAGCCCTGCACTGTATTGTCAGTTTGACAGTGCAGCATTATTCAGCGCTCTACTCTATTGTCAGTTTGACAGTGCAGCATTATTAAACCCTGCACTGTATTGTCAGTTTGACAGTGCAGCATTATTCAGCCCTGCACTGTATTGCCAGTTTGACAGTGCAGCATTATTCAGCGCTGCACTGTATTGTCAGTTTGACAGTGCAGCATTATTCAGCCCTGCACTGTATTGTCAGTTTGACAGTGCAGCATTATTCAGCCCTGCACTGTATTGTCAGTTTGACAGTGCAGCATTATTAAACCCTGCACTGTATTGTCAGTTTGACAGTGCAGCATTATTAAACCCTGCACTGTATTGTCAGTTTGACAGTGCAGCATTATTCAGCGCTGCACTGTATTGTCAGTTTGACAGTGCAGCATTATTCAGCCCTGCACTGTATTGTCATTTTGACAGTGCAGCATTATTCAGCCCTGCACTGTATTGTCAGTTTGACAGTGCAGCATTATTCAGCGCTGCACTGTATTGTCAGTTAGACCGTGCAGCATTATTTAGTGCTGCACTGTATTGTCAGTTTGACAGTGCAGCATTATTCAGCGCTGCACTGTATTGTCAGTTTGACAGTGCAGCATTATTCAGCCCTGCACTGTATTGTCAGTTTGACAGTGCAGCATTATTCAGCGCTGTACTGTATTGTCAGTTTGACAGTGCAGCAGTATTCAGCCATGCACTGTATTGTCAGTTTGACAGTGCAGCATTATTAATCCCTGCACTCTATTGTCAGTTTGACAGTGCAGCAGTATTCAGCCCTGTACTGTATTGTCAGTTTGACAGTGCAGCATTATTCAGCCCTGCACTGTATTGTCAGTTTGACAGTGCAGCATTATTAAACCCTGCACTGTATTGTCAGTTTGACAGTGCAGCATTATTAAACCCTGCACTGTATTGTCAGTTTGACAGTGCAGCATTATTCAGCGCTGCATTGTATTGTCAGTTTGACAGTGCAGCCTTATTAATCCCTCCACTGTATTGTCAGTTTGACAGTGCAGCATTATTCAGCGCTGCACTGTATTGTCAGTTTGACAGTGCAGCATTATTCAGCCCTGCACTGTATTGTCATTTTGACAGTGCAGCATTATTCAGCCCTGCACTGTATTGTCAGTTTGACAGTGCAGCATTATTCAGCGCTGCACTGTATTGTCTGTTAGACCGTGCAGCATTATTTAGCGCTGCACTGTATTGTCAGTTTGACAGTGCAGCATTATTCAGCCCTGCACTGTATTGTCAGTTTGACAGTGCAGCATTATTCAGCGCTGTACTGTATTGTCAGTTTGACAGTGCAGCAGTATTCAGCCATGCACTGTATTGTCAGTTTGACAGTGCAGCATTATTCAGCGCTGCACTGTATTGACAGTTTGACAGTGCAGCATTATTCAGCACTGCACTGTATTGTCAGTTTGACAGAGCAGCATTATTCAGCGCTGCACTGTATTGTCAGTTTGACAGTGCAGCATTATTAAACCCTGCACTGTATTGTCAGTTTGACAGTGCAGCATTATTAAACCCTGCACTGTATTGTCAGTTTGACAGTGCAGCATTATTCAGCGCTGCATTGTATTGTCAGTTTGACAGTGCAGCCTTATTAATCCCTCCACTGTATTGTCAGTTTGACAGTGCAGCATTATTCAGCGCTGCACTGTATTGTCAGTTTGACAGTGCAGCAGTATTCAGCCCTGCACTGTATTGTCATTTTGACAGTGCAGCATTATTCATCCCTGCACTGTATTGTCAGTTTGACAGTGCAGCATTATTCAGCGCAGCACTGTATTGTCTGTTAGACCGTGCAGCATTATTTAGCGCTGCACTGTATTGTCAGTTTGACAGTGCAGCATTATTCAGCGCTGCACTGTATTGTCAGTTTGACAGTGCAGCATTATTCAGCCCTGCACTGTATTGTCAGTTTGACAGTGCAGCAGTATTCAGCCATGCACTGTATTGTCAGTTTGACAGTGCAGCAGTATTCAGCCCTGCACTATATTGTCAGTTTGACAGTGCAGCATTATTCAGCACTGCACTGTATTGTCAGTTTGACAGTGCAGCATTATTCAGCACTGCACTGTATTGTCAGTTTGACAGTGCAGCATTATTCAGCACTGCACTGTATTGTCAGTTTGACAGTGCAGCATTATTCAACGCTGCACTGTATTGTCAGTTTGACAGTGCAGCAGTATTCAGCCCTGCACTGTATTGTCAGTTTGACAGTGCAGCATTATTCAGCGCTGCACTGTATTGTCAGTTTGACAGTGCAGCATTATTCAGCACTGCACTGTATTGTCAGTTTGACAGTGCAGCATTATTCAGCCATGCACTGTATTGTCAGTTTGACAGTGCAGCATTATTCAGCACTGCACTGTATTGTCAGTTTGACAGTGCAGCATTATTCAGCGCTGCACTTTATTGTCAGTTTGACAGTGCAGCATTATTCAGCGCTGCACTGTATTGTCAGTTTGACAGTGCAGCATTATTCAGCGCTGCACTGTATTGTCAGTTTGACAGTGCAGCATTATTCAGCGCTGCACTTTATTGTCAGTTTGACAGTGCAGCATTATTCAGCGCTGCACTGTATTGTCAGTTTGACAGTGCAGCATTATTCAGCGCTGCACTGTATTGTCAGTTTGACAGTGCAGCATTATTCAGCGCTGCACTGTATTGTCAGTTTGACAGTGCAGCATTATTCAGCCCTGCACTGTATTGTCAGTTTGACAGTGCAGCATTATTCAGCGCTGCACTGTATTGTCAGTTTGACAGTGCAGCATTATTCAGCGCTGCACTGTATTGTCAGTTTGACAGTGCAGCATTATTCAGCGCTGCACTGTATTGTCAGTTTGACAGTGCAGCATTATTCAGCGCTGCACTGTATTGTCAGTTTGACAGTGCAGCATTATTCAGCGCTGCACTGTATTGTCAGTTTGACAGTGCAGCATTATTCAGCGCTGCATTGTATTGTCAGTTTGACAGTGCAGCATTATTCAGCGCTGCACTGTATTGTCAGTTTGACAGAGCAGCATTATTCAGCGCTGCACTGTATTGTCAGTTTGACAGTGCAACATTATTCAGCCCTGCACTGTATTGTCAGTTTGACAGTGCAGCATTATTCAGCGCTGCACTGTATTGTCAGTTTGACAGTGCAGCATTATTCAGCGCTGCACTGTATTGTCAGTTTGACAGTGCAGCATTATTCAGCGCTGCACTGTATTGTCAGTTTGACAGTGCAGCATTATTCAGCCCTGCACTGTATTGTCAGTTTGACAGCGCAGCATTATTCAGCGCTGCACTGTATTGTCAGTTTGACAGTGCAGCATTATTCAGCCCTGCACTGTATTGTCAGTTTGACAGTGCAGCATTATTAAACCCTGCACTGTATTGTCAGTTTGACAGTGCAGCATTATTCAGCCCTGCACTGTATTGTCAGTTTTACAGTGCAGCATTATTCAGCCCTGCACTGTATTGTCAGTTTGACAGTGCAGCATTATTAAACCCTGCACTGTATTGTCAGTTTGACAGTGCAGCATTATTCAGCGCTGCACTGTATTGTCAGTTTGACAGTGCAGCATTATTTAGCGCTGCACTGTATTGTCAGTTTGACAGTGCAGCATTATTCAGCGCTGCACTGTATTGTCAGTTTGACAGTGCAGCATTATTCAGCACTGCACTGTATTGTCAGTTTGACAGTGCAGCATTATTCAGCGCTGCACTGTATTGTCAGTTTGACAGTGCAGCATTATTCAGCCCTGCACTGTATTGTCAGTTTGACAGTGCAGCATTATTCAGCGCTGCACTGTATTGTCAGTTTGACAGTGCAGCATTATTCAGCACTGCACTGTATTGTCAGTTTGACAGTGCAGCATTATTCAGCCCTGCACTGTATTGTCAGTTTGACAGTGCAGCATTATTCAGCACTGCACTGTATTGTCAGTTTGACAGTGCAGCATTATTCAGCACTGCACTGTATTGTCAGTTTGACAGTGCAGCATTATTCAGCCCTGCACTGTATTGTCAGTTTGACAGTGCAGCATTATTCAGCCCTGCACTGTATTGTCAGTTTGACAGTGCAGCATTATTCAGCACTGCACTGTATTGTCAGTTTGACAGTGCAGCATTATTCAGCCCTGCACTGTATTGTCAGTTTTGCAGTGCAGCATTATTCAGCGCTGCACTGTATTGTCAGTTTGACAGTGCAGCATTATTCAGCCCTGCACTGTATTGTCAGTTTGACAGTGCAGCATTATTAAACCCTGCACTGTATTGTCAGTTTTACAGTGCAGCATTATTCAGCCCTGCACTGTATTGTCAGTTTTGCAGTGCAGCATTCTACAGATTTGCACTGGAATTGACGGATTCCTTTGCTCTGAAGTGCTTCCTAGAAACATCAGGTGCTCTGTCTGACTGCTATTTTTCTGCTGCGGTTTCTTCTGTTCTGAAGCCTTTCCTAGAAAGACCAGGTTTGCTGTCTGAGTGGTTCCCCAAGGCACCCTGGCAGTGCCAACCTAGTTGCCACTGCCAGGGTGCCAGGGGGCAGTGCAAAGTTGGCACATCCAAGGGGTGTGGCCTAAAGTGAGAAGTGAAGATGGGAGGGGGGGGGCCTGGAGGGGTGCCCAGAAAGGGGGGAACCTTTGGTGAACCCATAGCAGGTTTTGCACACTTGGTGGGGTGGGGGGGGTGGGGGGGGGGGGGGGGGGCGGGGAGCCTTGTCAATGATTGGGAGGCCTGGCATACGATTGGGGTGGCCCTTGCCAACGATTGAAAATTGCCCATTTTAAAAGAGTAAGAAGCCTCACAACACCAGGGGCATCATCCTCCGACCCCCCGCCGGGTCGGAGAATCGCCGGGGGCTGCCGTGAATCCCACCCCCGCCAGTTGCCGAAGTCTCCGGCACCGGAGATTTGGCGGGGGCGGGAATCGCGCCGTGCCGGTTGGCGGGCCCCCCCCCTCGATTCTCCGGCCCGAATGGGCCGAAGACCCGCCGATAAATTGCCTGTCCCGCCGGCATAAATTAAAGTACCTATTTATCGGCGGGACAAGGCGGCGCGGGCAGGCTCCGGGGTCCTGGGGGGGGGCGCGGGGCGATCTGGCCCCGGGGGGTGCCCCCACGGTGGCCTGGCCCGCGATCGGGGCCCACCGATCCGCGGGCGGGCCTGTGCCGTGGGGGCACTCTTTCCCTTCCGCCTCCGCAACGGTCTCCACCATGGCGGAGGCGGAAGAGACTCTCTCCACTGCGCGTGCGCGGGAAACTGTCAGCGGCCGCTGACGCTCCCGCGCATGCGCCGCCCGGGGATGTCATTTCCGCGCCAGCTGGCAGGGCAACAAAGCCCGTTTCCGCCAGCTGGCGGTGCGGAAATTCCTCCGGCGTCGGCCTAGCCCCTAAATGTTGGGGCTCGGACCCCAAGGGGCGGCGCGATGCCCGTCTGATTGGCGCCGTTTTGGGCGCCAGTCGGTGGACATCGCGCCGTTTGGGGAGAATTTCGCCCCAGGTTAGGAAGGAGCAGTGCACCGAAAGCGAGTGATTCGAAACAAACCTGTTGGACTTTAACCTGGTGTTGTAAGACTTCTTACTGTGCTCACCCCAGTCCAACGCCGGCATCGCCACATCATTTTGAAAGACGCGCAGATCAAAATTGGCGCATTTCACAGATAATCATAAATCTAATTAAAGTTCGTCAACTTTGAGCGGACAGGGTTACAATCTAATTTGAAATTGAGATATGGATTTTGCTCTGAATTACTGATGTATAGATTGTGATGCCAATTCGCTTCTGTTCCATAAGATGTTCCTCACTGATGGAAAGCTTCAATATCTAATAAAAAAACACCTTCAAAGTGCTTGATCTCTAGATATTAGTACTGTCAATATTCCTGCTACCCATCCCAGCTGCTGATTAATCTCCAGATATAGGTTCCGTCAATAATGTTCTTATTCATCTGTGCTATTGACTAATCTCCAGATATGGGTGCTGTCGATATTTTTGTTAAATTATCTCTTCCACTAATTGATGTCCAGATGGTTTAACACACATCACTGTTATTTCGAAAGCTATTTGTCTTTGAAGGTCATATATATTTCAGATTGAGCAAATATGCCTTTGTGGTGGAAATAAAGAGTAATATTAACCCCCCCCCCTCAAAAGTGGATGAGGTTGGGTCAGAAGGGATGTAAAATGTTTAAAATCAGGGGCGAAATTCTCCGTTATCGGCGGAAAGTCCACCGATCGGCGCAAAAAACGACGCAAATCCCACTTGCGTCACGTCATAAAAATGGGACGATAGTCTCCGGCCCGAAATGGGCTAGCAGCGACGTAACGGGATCCGCGCTTGTGCAGTGGTTCACGCCGTGCAGCGTCATACGCGCTGCACGGCGTGACGGCTCATAAGGCCGCGCAGCTCCCCCCCACCCGACCAGATCACCCGACCGCAACACCCGACTGGATGGCTGGCCGTCGCTCAGCCCCGAGGTTCGAGTCACGCGATGTGGAGGCGCTCCTGGACGCGGTGGAGCAGAGGAGGGACGCCCTGTATCCCGGGCACGGCCGCAGAGTTGCCCCACGCCACAGCCGGCGTCTGTGGAGGGAAGTGGCAGAGGCCGTCACCGCTGTGGCCCTGACACCACGGACAGGCACCCAGTGCCACAAGAAGGTGAACGACCTCGTCAGAGCAGGCAGGGTGAGCCTCCCCCATATCCCCCCTCCCCATATCCCCCCTCCCCATATCCCCCATATCCCCCCTCCCCCATATCCCCCCTCCCCCATATCCCCCATATCCCCCCTCCCCCATATCCCCCATATCCCCCCTCCCCCATATCCCCCCTCCCCCATATCCCCCCTCCCCCATATCCCCCATATCCCCCCTCCCCCATATCCCCCATATCCCCCCTCCCCCATATGCCCCTCCCCCATATCCCCCATATCCCCCATATCCCCCCTCCCCCATATCCCCCTCCCCCAAATCCCCCATATCCCCCCTCCCCCATATCCCCCCTCCCCCATATCCCCCATATCCCCCATATCCCCCCTCCCCCATTTCCCCCCTCCCCCATATCCCCCCTCCCCATATCCCCCATATACCCCCTCCACCATATCCCCCATATCCCCCCTCCCCCATATCCCCCCTCCCCCATATCCCCCCTCCCCCATAACCCCCCCTCCCCATATCCCCCATATCCCCCTCTCCCCCATATCCCCCCTCCCCCATATCCCCCCTCCCCCATACCCCCCTCCCCCATATCCCCCTCCCCCATATCCCCCCTCCCCCATATCCCTCCTCCCCCATATCCCCCTCGCCCATATCCCCCCTCCCCCATATCCCCCCTCACCCATATCCCCCCTCCCCCATATCCCCCCTCCCCATATCCCCCCTCCCCATATCCCCCCTCCCCCATATCCTCCCCTCCCCCATATCCCCCCTCCCCCATATCCCCCATATCCCCCCCTCCCCCATATCCCCCCTCCCCCATATCCCCCATATCCCCCCTCCCCCATATCCCCCCTCCCCATATCCCCCCTCCCCCATATCCCGCTCCCCCATATCCCCCCTCCCCATACCCCCCTCCCCCAAATCCCCCCTCCTCCATATCCCCCCTCCCCCATATCCCCCATATCCCCCCTCCCCCATATCCCCCCCTCCCCCATATCCCCCCTCCCCCATATCCCCCCTCCCCATATCCCCCCTCCCCCATATCCCCCATATCCCCCCTCCCCATATCCCCCCCTCCCCCATATCCCCAAGTGAATCCAGCCCTAACCTTAACCTCTGCAATGCACGCGCAACCGATGGCGTGCATTCATATACCTGTCTAACACTGTTGCCTTTTACCCCTGCCACCACCCCACCCCCCCCCCCACAGGAGAAGCGCGCACACAACAATAGGGAGCATGTGAGGACTGGAGGAGGGCCCGCTGATGAGAGGCCACTGACCGTACACGAGGAAAGGGCCCTGGAACTGGCTGGCGGACCTGAGGACCGGGAGGTTGCTGATGCAGAGGTCGGGGGCCCACGAGCAAGTGAGCCACCAACAGCCCGTCCCCATATCCCCCCTCCCCTATATCCCCCTCCCCCGTATCACCTGATCACTGCCTGATGTATCACCTGATAACTGCCATGCATGCTTCATTGTGTATCGCAGGACCAAACGTCCAGTCACCCATCCCCGCAGATGCACACCGCCCGCAGGATGCCCCTCGGAGACCACAGGAGATGGAGAGACCGGCACCCTCCAGCATGCGACGCCCGCAGGATGCCCCTCGGAGACCACAGGAGACGGAGAGACCCGCACCCTCCAGCATTCGACGCCCGCAGGATGCCCCTCGGAGACCACGGGAGACGGAGAGACCCGGACCCTCCAGCATGCGACGCCCGCAGGATGCCCCTCGGAGACCACGGGAGACGGAGAGACCCGGACCCTCCAGCATGCGACGCCCGCAGGATGCCCCTCGGAGACCACGGGAGACGGAGAGACCCGGACCCTCCAGCATGCGACGCCCGCAGGATGCCCCTCGCACACCACGGGAGACGGAGAGACCCGGACCCTCCAGCATGCGACGCCCGCAGGATGCCCCTCGCACACCACGGGAGACGGAGAGACCTGGAGCAACAGGGAGACGACACCCCCGTCACGTGCGGGAGCGACCACCCAGCGATGAGGGGGGCAGCCACAGGCCCCCGTCACATCCGAGCCAGGACACCACTACCCAGGACACCACTATCCAGGACACCCCTACCCGGGACATCACTACCCGGGACAGCACTACCCAGGACACCCCTACCCGGGACAGCACTACCCGGGACAGCACTACCCAGGACAGCACTACCCAGGATACCCCTCCCCGGGACAGCACTACCCGGGACAGCACTACCCGGGACAGCACTACCCAGGACACCCCTACCCGGGAAGACGAAATACCGGACAGTGACTCAGAGTGGATGGGTGGAGACGAAACCCCACCCCAAAGTGCCATGGAGTCAGAGTGGGACGAAGAGCACGACACAACGCCACTGCTGTCACCAACACCCTCCACCATCGCAGAAACACTCACCACGGTTGGGCACTTTAGTGATGAGGCGTCTGGTACACTCACTGGTGCGCACAACACAGCCGTCCCGGTACAGCAGGTGGAGGTAGGAGCAGCAGAGGGTCCGGGCGGTCGGAGGGCAGCCCAGGCCAAGCGAACATCTGCCGCCCAGGTGGATCCCGGGTTCCTGCAGTTACCACACCCACACATAGATCCGATGCAACCACCGACACGGAGACGAGCGAATAGGGTGACGGGTGGCTTGCGGCGGCTGCGGTCGCAGGTGGAGGAGTCCACCCGCGTCCAGGAGCTGGGAGTGGTCCCGGTCATGCGTGCCACCCAGGCTGACACCGCACGGGTGGCGTCCGCGGTGGAGGCAATGGGTGCGACGGTGTCAGACATGGGGAACGGTTTGCGAGGCCTGGGGCCTTCCGTGCAGGCGGCGTCTGTGGCCCAGGAAATGGCTTCCCTCTCACAGGAGGCCATGAGCCAGTGCCAGCGCCAGATGGCAGAGGCGCTCAACGCCATGGCCCAGTCTCAGCAGGCCATGGCCCAGTTTCAGCAGGCCATCGCTGAGGGCATCGGCGCCAGTGGCCATGTGCGAGCCGGCGTCGCACTGTCAAAGACAGGGTTTGACAACCCCCTGGGCTCCATGGCTGCAAACCTGCAGACCCCTGTCGATACCAACACGGGCCTCCAGGACTGGCAGCGCCAGATGTCGGGGGCACGTCGGATGGCCAGTCCGTTCGCATCCCCCACCCATATAGAGGCCTGGGGGCCATCGGGCACCCCGAGGGAGGAGGAGGTGGTGTGGTCCGTCCCGGCTCCCTCTGTAGGGGAGGTCCCGGCACACCGCGACACCTCGGACTCCCCCCCTTCCGTCCCAGGTGCATCGGGTGGGCAACGGGCAGGACAGGCTGGCAGCTCGCCATACCAGTCGCCCGGGCCGCAGCCTGGCCCATCTTGGCCAGGACGCCCCAGGAAACGTCCGCCAAAGGGATCCAGTGTCAGAGGGCAGGAATCACAGGAGTCCACCTCCAGTTCTGCTGTACCGTCTGGGGAACCACGTAGACGTAGTCAAAGGGCCCGCAAGGCCAAACTATTAGACATTGAGTAAGTTGGCACGGGTGCAGGGCACAGATGAGTTTTAGGGGCTAGGGCACGTGCATGAACTCCTTTGGTTATTAAAGTCAATGTTACACCTACCGAAGCTGCCTTTGTGCTCTGTCCAAAGCGTGCGGGCGTGTCATTTACGTTGAGCGCAAGTGTGTGTGTGACGGGTGGTCTTACCTCAGCCCCAGGTGAGTCTGCCCCCTTCTTCCTGCGCCGCCATCAACATCCCCCGGGCAGAGGACGGGACCGTGCGCTGCAGTGTCACAGCCGCATGCAGGGATGGTCCGGGTGGATGGTGGTACTGTGGCCATGGGTCAGACATAGTCCAACGATGTATAGCCAGGAGCTCATCGCAGGGCGGGTTGTCATCATCCTCCATGGCCTGCGATAGACACGCGTCCACCCGCAACTGTGTGAGCCCGGCCGTTGTGCCGCAGGTGGATCGGCAATGGGGGGGGTGGTGTGCATGCGGGTGGGGTGGGTGGGGTTGGGGAGGGGGGTGAGGGTGCTGGGTGGGTGGATGGGTGGGGGGTGTGGGTGGTCGGCTGTTGCCATGGTGTGCAGTCTGTGGCCATACTACCCGATTCCCACGCCCATCTAGTCAGTGAAGCGGGCGGCTATCAGTCTGTCCCGTGCCTGCTGGGCCAGCCGGTAACGGTGGACAGCCACCCGCCTGTGTCTACCCCGTCTGCCCTTACCATTGCCCCCATCCCCCTCATCTGGGGAGGACTGGGCCTCTTCCTGCTGCTCCTCCACTCCGCCCTCCTCTGCCTGCGGCACAACGCCCCTCTGCTGGGCTATGTTGTGCAGGACGCAGCACACCACAATGATGCGGCCGACCCTATCTGACCGATCCTGGAGGGCGCCCCCAGAGAGGTCCAGGCACCTAAAACGCATCTTCAGCACGCCAAAGCACCTCTCGATCACTCCCCTTGTCGCTACATGGGCATCATTGTAGCGGTTCTCCGCCTCATTGCGTGGCCTCCGTATAGGCGTCATCAGCCACTATCGCAATGGGTAGCCCCTGTCGCCCAGCAACCAGCCCCTCAGCTGGGGATGGCGTCCCTCGTACATGCCGGGGATGGATGACCGCGACAACACGAATGAGTCGTGTACATTGCCCGGGTGACGGGCGCAGACGTGCAGGATCATCATGCGGTGGTCGCAGACCACCTGTACGTTCATCGAATAGGTCCCCTTCCTATTAGTGAATACGGCCCTGTTATCTGCAGGTGGCCGCACGGTGACGTGCATCCCATCGATCGCGCCCTGGACCATGGGGAACCCGGCAACGGCAGAGAAGCCCACGGTCCGGGCATCTTGGCTGGCCCAGTCCACGGGGAAGCGGATGTAGCGGTGCGCCATGGCATAAAGGGCATCTGTCACTGCCCGATGCACCGATGCACCGATGTCTGCGATATGCCGGACAGGTCCCCACTCGGTGCCTGGAACGACCCCGTTGCATAAAAGTTCAGGGCCACCGTAACCTTGACGGACACGGGGAGAGGGTGTCCCCCGCCAGTGCCACGCGGTGACAGGTGTGCCAGCAGGTGGCAGATGTGTGCCACGGTTTCCCGGCTCATCCGGAGTCTCCTCCTGCATTCCCGGTCCGTGAGGTCCTGGTATGACTGCCGGGGCCGGTACACACGGGGCGCCCTCGGGTGCCTCCGTTGCCGTGGGGCCGCGACGTCCTCCTCCCCCTCCTCGTCCTGTTGGTCAGGTGTCCCTCCAGCCTGGGCGGCTGCCGCCTGCCCCTCTGCGGCAGCCTGCGCCACCTCTCTGGCACGCTCCTCCTCCTCCTCATCCAGGGCAACAGAGACATGAGCGGCTGCCACCACGGCGGCCAACATCGCTGGATGGTCTGAAAACATGACGGCCTGGTGGGGGGGGAGGGGAACGACGACATGTCATCATTGCCCATATTCCCTCCTCCCCCCAGCCAGGTGGCATGGACCGCATGGGTCCAACTGTTGGAGGCTGGCACCTGGCCAGGTGGACCAACTTATTTGCCCTCCCATCACCCTCCCCAGCACGGACCCCCCCCAACCCCCAACCTCCACCCCGGCACGGACACCCTCCCCAACCTCCACCCCAGCACGGACCCCCCCCCCAACCCCCAACCTCCACCCCGGCACAGACCCCCTCCCCAACCTCCACCCTAGCACGGACCCCCCCCCAACCCCCAACCTCCACCCCGGCACGGACCCCCTCCCCAACCTCCACCCCAGCACGGACCCCCCCCCCAACCCCCAACCTCCACCCCGGCACGGACCCCCTCCCCAACCTCCGCCCCAGCACGGACCCCCCCCCAACCCCCAACCTCCACACCGGCACGGACACCCTCCCCAATCTCCACCCCAGCACGGACCCCCCCCAACCCCCAACCTCCACCCCGGCACGGACACCCTCCCCAACCTCCACCCCAGCACGGATGCCCCCCCAACCCCCAACCTCCACCCCAGCACGGACCCCCCCCAACCCCCAACCTCCACCCCGGCACGGACCCCCTCCCCAACATCCACCCCAGCACGGACCCCCCCCCAACCCCCAAACTCCACCCCGGCACGGACCCCCTCCCCAACCTCCACCCCAGCACGGACCCCCCCCAACCCCCAACCTCCACCCCAGCACGGACCCCACCTAACCCCCAACCTCCACCCCAGCACGGACCCCCCCCAACCCCCAACCTCCACCCCAGCACGTACCCCCCCCAACCCCCAACCTCCACCCCGGCACGGACCCCCTCCCCAACCTCCAACCCAGCACGGACCCCCCCCCAACCCCCAACCTCCACCCCAGCACGGACCCCCCCTAACCCCCAACCTCCACCCCAGCACGGACCCCCCCCAACCCCCAACCTCCACCCCAGCACGTACCCCCCCCAACCCCCAACCTCCACCCCGGCACGGACCCCCTCCCCAACCTCCAACCCAGCACGGACCCCCCCCCCAACCCCCAACCTCCACACCAGCACGGACCCCCCCCAACCCCCAACCTCCACCCCGGCACGGACCCCCTCCCCAACCTCCACCCCAGCACGGACCCCCCCACAATCCCCAACCTCCACCCCGGCACGGACCCCCTCCCCAACCTCCACCCCAGCACGGACCCCCCCCCAACCCCCAACCTCCACCCCGGCACGGACCCCCTCCCCAAACTCCACCCCAGCACCGACCCCCCCCCCAACCCCCAACCTCCACCCCGGCACGGACCCCCTCCCCAACCTCCACCAACCTCCACCCCGGCACGGACCCCCTCCCCAACCTCCACCCCAGCACGGACCCCCCCCCAACCCCCAACCTCCACCCCGGCACGGACCCCCTCCCCAACCTCCACCCCAGCACGGACCCCCCCCAACCCCCAACCTCCACCCCGGCACGGACACCCTCCCCAATCTCCACCCCAGCACGGACCCCCCCCCAACCCCCAACCTCCACCCCGGCACGGACACCCTCCCCAACCTCCACCCCAGCACGGACCCCCCCCCAACCCCCAACCTCCACCCCAGCACGGACCCCCCCCCAACCCCCAATCTCCACCCCGGCACGGACCCCCTCCCCAACCTCCACCCCAGCACGGACCCCCCCCCCCCAACCCCCAAACTCCACCCCGGCACGGACCCCCTCCCCAACCTCCACCCCAGCACGGACCCCCCCCCAACCTCCACCCCAGCACGGACCCCCCCCAACCCCCAACCTCCACCCCAGCACGGAGCCCCCCTAACCCCCAATCTCCACCCCAGCACGGACCCCCCCCCAACCCCCAACCTCCACCCCGGCACGGACCCCCCCCCAACCCCCAACCTCCACCCCGGCACGGACCCCCTCCCCAACCTCCACCCCAGCACGGACCCCCCCCCCCCAACCCCCAACCTCCACCCCGGCACGGACCCCCTCCCCAACCTCCGCCCCAGCACGGACCCCCCCCCAACCCCCAACCTCCACCCCGGCACGGACCCCCTCCCCAACCTCCACCCCAGCACGGACCCCCCCCCAACCCCCAAACTCCACCCCGGCACGGACCCCCTCCCCAACCTCCACCCCAGCACGGACCCCCCCCAACCTCCACCCCAGCACGGACCCCCCCCAACCCCCAACCTCCACCCCAGCACGGACCCCCCCTAACCCCCAATCTCCACCCCAGCACGGACCCCCCCCCAACCCCCAACCTCCACCCCGGCACGGACCCCCCCCCCAACCCCCAACCTCCACCCCGGCACGGACCCCCTCCCCAACCTCCACCCCAGCACGGACCCCCCCCCAACCCCCAACCTCCACCCCGGCACGGACCCCCTCCCCAACCTCCGCCCCAGCACGGACCCCCCCCCAACCCCCAACCTCCACCCCGGCACGGACCCCCTCCCCAACCTCCGCCCCAGCACGGACCCCCCAACCAACCCCCAACCTCCACACCGGCACGGACACCCTCCCCAATCTCCACCCCAGCACGGACCCCCCCCAACCCCCAACCTCCACCCCGGCACGGACACCCTCCCCAACCTCCACCCCAGCACGGACCCCCCCCCAACCCCCAACCTCCACCCCAGCACGGACCACCCCCAACCCCCAACCTCCACCCCGGCACGGACCCCCTCCCCAACCTCCACCCCAGCACGGACCCCCCCCCAACACCCAAACTCCACCCTGGCACGGACCCCCTCCCCAACCTCCACCCCAGCACGGACCCCCCCCCAACCCCCAACCTCCACCCCGGCACGGACCCCCTCCCCCACCTCCACCCCAGCACGGACCCCCCCCAACCCCCAACCTCCACCCCGGCACGGACCCCCTCCCCAACCTCCGCCCCAGCACGGACCCCCCCCCAACCCCCAACCTCCACACCGGCACGGACACCCTCCCCAATCTCCACCCCAGCACGGACCCCCCCCAACCCCCAACCTCCACCCCGGCACGGACACCCTCCCCAACCTCCACCCCAGCACGGATCCCCCCCCAACCCCCAACCTCCACCCCAGCACGGACCCCCCCCAACCCCCAACCTCCACCCCGGCACGGACCCCCTCCCCAACATCCACCCCAGCACGGACCCCCCCCCCAACCCCCAAACTCCACCCCGGCACGGACCCCCTCCCCAACCTCCACCCCAGCACGGACCCCCCCCAACCCCCAACCTCCACCCCAGCACGGACCCCACCTAACCCCCAACCTCCACCCCAGCACGGACCCCCCCCAACCCCCAACCTCCACCCCAGCACGTACCCCCCCCAACCCCCAACCTCCACCCCGGCACGGACCCCCTCCCCAACCTCCAACCCAGCACGGACCCCCCCCCAACCCCCAACCTCCACCCCAGCACGGACCCCCCCTAACCCCCAACCTCCACCCCAGCACGGACCCCCCCCAACCCCCAACCTCCACCCCAGCACGTACCCCCCCCAACCCCCAACCTCCACCCCGGCACGGACCCCCTCCCCAACCTCCAACCCAGCACGGACCCCCCCCCAACCCCCAACCTCCACACCAGCACGGACCCCCCCAACCCCCAACCTCCACCCCGGCACGGACCCCCTCCCCAACCTCCACCCCAGCACGGACCCCCCCACAATCCCCAACCTCCACCCCGGCACGGACCCCCTCCCCAACCTCCACCCCAGCACGGACCCCCCCCCCAACCCCCAACCTCCACCCCGGCACGGACCCCCTCCCCAACCTCCACCCCAGCACCGACCCCCCCCCCAACCCCCAACCTCCACCCCGGCACGGACCCCCTCCCCAACCTCCACCAACCTCCACCCCGGCACGGACCCCCTCCCCAACCTCCACCCCAGCACGGACCCCCCCCCAACCCCCAACCTCCACCCCGGCACGGACCCCCTCCCCAACCTCCACCCCAGCACGGACCCCCCCCAACCCCCAACCTCCACCCCGGCACGGACACCCTCCCCAATCTCCACCCCAGCACGGACCCCCCCCCAACCCCCAACCTCCACCCCGGCACGGACACCCTCCCCAACCTCCACCCCAGCACGGACCCCCCCCCAACCCCCAAACTCCACCCCAGCACGGACCCCCCCCCAACCCCCAATCTCCACCCCGGCACGGACCCCCTCCCCAACCTCCACCCCAGCACGGACCCCCCCCCCCAACCCCCAAACTCCACCCCGGCACGGACCCCCTCCCCAACCTCCACCCCAGCACGGACCCCCCCCCAACCTCCACCCCAGCACGGACCCCCCCCAACCCCCAACCTCCACCCCAGCACGGACCCCCCCTAACCCCCAATCTCCACCCCAGCACGGACCCCCCCCCAACCCCCAACCTCCACCCCGGCACGGACCCCCCCCCAACCCCCAACCTCCACCCCGGCACGGACCCCCTCCCCAACCTCCACCCCAGCACGGACCCCCCCCCCAACCCCCAACCTCCACCCCGGCACGGACCCCCTCCCCAACCTCCGCCCCAGCACGGACCCCCCCCCAACCCCCAACCTCCACCCCGGCACGGACCCCCTCCCCAACCTCCACCCCAGCACGGACCCCCCCCCAACCCCCAAACTCCACCCCGGCACGGACCCCCTCCCCAACCTCCACCCCAGCACGGACCCCCCCCCAACCTCCACCCCAGCACGGACCCCCCCCAACCCCCAACCTCCACCCCAGCACGGACCCCCCCTAACCCCCAATCTCCACCCCAGCACGGACCCCCCCCCAACCCCCAACCTCCACCCCGGCACGGACCCCCCCCCCAACCCCCAACCTCCACCCCGGCACGGACCCCCTCCCCAACCTCCACCCCAGCACGGACCCCCCCCCCAACCCCCAACCTCCACCCCGGCACGGACCCCCTCCCCAACCTCCGCCCCAGCACGGACCCCCCCCCAACCCCCAACCTCCACCCCGGCACGGACCCCCTCCCCAACCTCCGCCCCAGCACGGACCCCCCAACCAACCCCCAACCTCCACACCGGCACGGACACCCTCCCCAATCTCCACCCCAGCACGGACCCCCCCCAACCCCCAACCTCCACCCCGGCACGGACACCCTCCCCAACCTCCACCCCAGCACGGACCCCCCCCCAACCCCCAACCTCCACCCCAGCACGGACCACCCCCAACCCCCAACCTCCACCCCGGCACGGACCCCCTCCCCAACCTCCACCCCAGCACGGACCCCCCCCCAACACCCAAACTCCACCCTGGCACGGACCCCCTCCCCAACCTCCACCCCAGCACGGACCCCCCCCAACCCCCAACCTCCACCCCAGCACGGACCCCCCCTAACCCCCAACCTCCAACCCAGCACGGACCCCCCCCAACCCCCAACCTCCACCCCAGCACGGACCCCCCCCAACCCCCAACCTCCACCCCGGCACGGACCCCCTCCCCAACCTCCACCCCAGCACGGACCCCCCCCCAACCCCCAACCTCTACACCAGCACGGACCCCCCCCAACCCCCAACCTCCACCCCGGCACGGACCCCCTCCCCAACCTCCACCCCAGCACGGACCCCCCCACAATCCCCAACCTCCACCCCGGCACGGACACCCTCCCCAACCTCCACCCCAGCACGGACCCCCCCCCAACCCCCAACCTCCACCCCGGCACGGACCCCCTCCCCAACCTCCACACCAGCACGGACCCCCCCCCCAACCCCCAACCTCCACCCCGGCACGGACCCCCTCACCAACCTCCACCAACCTCCACCCCGGCACGGACCCCCTCCCCAACTTCCACCCCAGCACGGACCCCCCCCCCAACTCCCAACCTCCACCCCGGCACAGACCCCCTCCCCAACTTCCACCCCAGCACGGACCCCCCCCCCAACTCCCAACCTCCACCCCGGCACGGACACCCTCCCCAATCTCCACCCCAGCACGGACCCCCCCCCAACCCCCAACCTCCACCCCGGCACGGACACCCTCCCCAACCTCCACCCCAGCACGGACCCCCCCCCAACCCCCAACCTCCACCCCAGCACGGACCCCCCCCCCAACCCCCAAACTCCACCCCGGCACGGACCCCCTCCCCAACCTCCACCCCAGCACGGACCCCCCCCCCAACCTCCACCCCAGCACGGACCCCCCCCAACCTCCACCCCAGCACGGACCCCCCCTAACCCCCAACCTCCACCCCAGCACGGACCCCCCCCCAACCCCCAACCTCCACCCCGGCACGGACCCCCCCCCAACCCCCAACCTCCACCCCGGCACGGACCCCCTCCCCAACCTCCACCCCAGCACGGACCCCCCCCCCAACCCCCAACCTCCACACCAGCACGGACCCCCCCCAACCCCCAACCTCCACCCCGGCACGGACCCCCTCCCCAACCTCCACCCCAGCACGGACCCCCCCCCAACCCCCAACCTCCACCCCGGCACGGACCCCCTCCCCCACCTCCACCCCAGCACGGACCCCCCCCAACCCCCAACCTCCACCCCGGCACGGACCCCCTCCCCAACCTCCAACCCAGCACGGACGCCCCCCCAACCCCCAACCTCCACCCCAGCACGGACCCCCCCAACCCCCAACCTCCACCCCGGCATGGATCCCCTCCCCAACCTCCACCCCAGCACGGACCCCCCCCCAACCCCCAACCTCCACCCCAGCACGGACCCCCCCCAACCCCCAACCTCCACCCCAGCACGGACCCCCCCAACCCCCAACCTCCACCCCGGCACGGACCCCCCCCAACCCCCAACCTCCACCCCGGCACGGACCCCCTCCCGGCACTCCCCCGGAGCCCAGCCTACTCTAACCACCCCCCCCCCCCCCGCCGCACACACACACACACACAAGCCGAGACACACCTCTCCTCACGCAATCAGTCTGCGGCCACGCCATTTCCTGCCCAGAGCCAACCCCCCAGGCCGTCACTCACCTCCTCACTGGTTGGCGTGAGCCTGGAGCACCGGGTCACGCCGATGAAAAGGAGGTTTGATTCACGTCGACGTGAACGGTCATCACGTCGACGGGACTTCGGCCCATCCGGGAGGGAGAATATCGGCAGGCCGAAAATCGGCTGCCTTGCGCAGACCCGTGACATTCTCCGCGGCAGCGGCGCCATTAACGCCCCGCCGACTTTTCTCCCTTCGTAGACTTCGGCGGGGGCGGGGGCGGGATTCACGGCGGCCAACGGCCATTCTCCGACCCGGCGGGGGGTCGGAGAATGACGCCCCATATCCTGACCTCAATCCATTCGCAAGCCCACCCACGTCATGGGCAGGATTGACTCCAATGCCACCACTCCCAGATCACGGACACAGGGAGAGCGACCTGTGACTGATCGAACGGGAGGGTGCGGACTGGAGACTCTGCTGCCTCCTCGACTCTACCCAATCCGGGCAGGAAGCAATGAAAACAGCCTCCTTGACTGGAGGGCAACCGAAGCACTCACTTGAGGGCCGCTTAAGGATCTCGTCCTGCTCCAGGACCTCACAGAAGATCGTACGCCATAGGAGTAGGAGTCCGCTTTTCAGCCCGTTCAGCATGCTCCACCATTTCATAAATTCATGGCAGATCAGGGGCGTCATTCTCCGACCCCCCGCCGGGTCGGAGAATGGCCGTTGGCCGCCGTGAATCCCGCCCCCGCCGAAGTCTCCGGTACCGGAGATTGGGCGGGGGCGGGATTCGGGCCGCGCCGGTTGGCGGGAACCCCGTTCAATTCTCCGGCCCGGATGGGCCGAAGTCCCGCCCAGGAATTGCCTGTCCCGCCGACGTAAATCAAACCTGGTATTTACCGGCGGGACCAGGCGGCGTGGGCGGGCTCCGGGGTCCTGGGGGGGGGCGCGGGGCGATCTGACCCCGGGGGGTGCCCCCACGGTGGCCTGGCCCGCGATCGGGGCCCACCGATCCGCGGGCGGGCCTGTGCCGTGGGGGCACTCTTTCCCTTCCGCCTCCACCACGGCCTCCACCATGGTGGAGGCGGAAGAGACTCTCCCCACTGCGCATGCGTGGGAAACTTTCAGCGGCCGCTGACGCTCCCGCGCATGCGCCGGGAAACTGTCAGCGGCCGCTGACGCTCCCGCGCAGGCGCCGCATTTCCGCGCCAGCTGGCGGGGCAACAAACGCCATTTCCGCCAGCTGGCGGGGCGGAAGTCCCTCCGGCGTCGGCCTAGCCCCTCAATGTTGGGGCTAGGCCGCCAAAGATGCGGAGCATTCCGCACCTTTGGGCCGGCGCGATGCCCGTCTGATTGGCACCGTCTTTGGCGCCAGTCGGCGGACATCGCGCCGTTGGGGAAGAATTTCGCCCCTGGTTGTGGCCTTGACTCCACTTTGCTGCCCATCCCCCATTGCCCTTGACGCCTTTGTAGACAAAACTAACCCCTCTAACGCAGCCTTGAATATATTAAAGTGCCCAGCCTCCAATTCTCTCCAGAGAAGATTATTCCAAAGACTAATGATCCACTGTGGAGAAGAAATTCCTCTTCTCCTCTGTCTCCCATGGGGAGACCTTTCTTTATAAACTGTGCCCAATCGAGTGGCCTGGTACATCAGGAAGGGGGGGGGGAGAAGCTAGTGAAAGTCTATACCCTGCCCTTGCTTATGACCACCCCTCCACTCTTGCCAGTGATCCCCAACCACCACGATCCCATCCTGCCCATACTCACCTCTTTCTCAGGATCCATCGCCAATCCTCTCGATGGTCCCAAGCGTATTACCAGCAGTGGCCACCACTCCCAGTGGCGCTGCTGGTGCTGGGCAGCTGTCAGCCTCTGATTATTGGGGAGCAGGATTTCCACCTCAACTGGGTGCTTAACTGAGTGAGAGAACTTGATGCTGCCCAGGTAAGTGCCAGATTACTTCACTCTTGCATTGGGTCCCCCGGGGCGAAACCCAGCAGGGTTCTCTCTGCTTCTCCAGCTGCTGGGCTAGACACCTGTAGCACTCATTGAACTCTGCCCCAGGTTTTGACAGCAACAGGATGGAGGAGTGGGGGCGGGGGGTCAAATCTGCTCCCAAGACATGGGTTGACAATTTAAATATTACAGTGATACCATGTGCCACCATAAAGCATTTAACCACCATTTAAAATTAAAATTTTGACTCGATGGGTTTTCCAGACCGTGGGAGATCCACTGACTTAATGTCTCATCCATAAGATCAGAGAACCTTAAAACATTGAAGGAGGCCGTTCAGCACTTCATATCTGTGCTGGTTCTTAAAGAACAGTCTTGCTTAATCCCACATCCCCACTTTTTGTCTGTAGCTTGTAAGTTCCTCATCCGTAAGTAACTGCGGTCCCCGTGTCCAACTCCATATCTAACGAGTGGCCATTCACCTGGACCATAATGCTAACGGGGCAACCCGTGCTGTGACAATGCGATTATCCCTGCGATTCCAGCATCCACAAGTGCCACACCACCTTGGATCGTCCTCCATCGATTCCGGGGAGGCGTCCCGCCTGGCTGTAGCTGCCCTTGACCAATGGGTCTGGTCCCGGTGGTGTTCTGGCCAGGGCAGGGTCCTGGGCGTCCCAGACCCAGGGGGTGCTATGTGCCAAAATGGGGGCCGCCCTACGCTGGTTACCTCCATCCCTGCCATCCCCTCGACTCCCTTCTCCACACTCTCCTGTGAGAGGGACATCTCAACAGCCTTTTTTACGTCCAGCAATGGCTCAGACGGCAATTTCCGCTGGGTCGCCATATTATTTACTCCGTATACGAGGTGGTCCCGTAGCATTTTTGGTAAGAATTGCCCATCGTCCAAAACTTTACAAATTTGTGTAATCGCACCAAAAACCCGGTAACAGACTGCCCTGGGGGCCTCTCAGCCGTGTTAAATCGATACGCCTGTATGATAACTGATGGCTTGGAGTCATAGTGGTTTGCCACGAGTCCCACTCGCTCTTCGAATGCCTTGGAGTTTGGGGCCGGTGGGTGCGTCAGGTTCTTTCTGATGCTGTAAGTCGGGGCCCCACAGGGGGTCAGAAGAATTACCACCTGGCAATCATCCCAACGATAATATTCACCTTAAAAAATAATGCATACGAGTCCCGTCCTGTACACCCATATCGAATGCATCGAATCAGCCAAAGAGCGGAATTTTCAAAATGGTGAAAGCTTATTCCTTCGTGAATGGAGCTGGCTGTTCGTCAAATGGTTAGATTTGCTTTACCCTCGTCGCCAATTTAGTGGTCACTGAGGTGTCTGGAAAAGAGAGTCAAACAAATGGTTTATTACCAAGGTAAAGTATTTAGAAGTAACAGTGCCAGTCTCTGTTGGGACCACTCTGCAGCTCAGCTCCGACCTGGGCAGACGATTGATGTCCTGAGTTAACCATTGTGCTGATGGGTCTCCGCCCCTCAACGGGGAGTTCATTCCCCACAAGGCTCACGGGGAGATTAACTGGGTCGGCCCCGTGGGGGTTATGATAGAGGGCATGGAGGTTCTTTCAGCAAGGATAGCCCTTTCTGCCAAGGGCCCTCCATGGGGCATAGGGCACCCAATTAGGAGGACACCCTTCACCCAGAGCGTGCGGGCAGGCTGGTAGGTTCATCAAGCGGTGTCCCCACGCATTGGGACTCCAATAACTGCCGGGTAAAATACCAGTGAAGCAGGGAGAGGCCCCTAAGTGGCTCTTAATTAGTCATTAAGGGCATCACTTGGTCTCGAGGAAGGGGACGATTTGCACACCTTGCCCAATGCTGGTATAATGTCACAACAATAAAATGACAGGCACGCAACTCACTGCCATCCCACCCGATTTTACACACCCACCGCCTCAAAATGCCGGCCTGGGATATCATTGTGCACATCCTTACAGTGTTCTGGACTGTTAAGCAAATTGTTAAGTAAGTTGTGGCAGCTGCTAAGACAACTCAATGGTCTCAGCTCTAGAACAGGTGCAGACCCTAGTCAAATCTTTGCTGAGCAATCACTGAAACCCACACACCCAGCAAAAATGCAGCAGCAGTTTTTAATCGGGCAAGTAGCGAGGGTGCATTCAGCGCAGATGGTGGGTGGTGGGACGATATGGAAAGCGATCATGTTTTGATGCAAAGCTACAAAATTGTTTTTTAAAATTGTGCCAATGACCATTACTTCCGAAGAAAAACGAACAGCCAGGGCCACGACTGAACAATTTTTAAAATGTGCAAATAACTGGGCTCGCCCAATTTAATATTCCAGGAGTCAAAACCATTTGTGCGCTTTCAAAACAGCTTCCAGGCTTTTAGCTGGGGCAGCACGGTAGCCTTGTGGATAGCACAATTGCTTCACAGCTCCAGGGTCCCAGGTTTGATTCCAGCTTGGGTCACTGTCTGTGCGGAGTCTGCACATCCTCCCCGTGTGTGCGTGGGTTTCCTCCGGGTGCTCCGGTTTCCTCCCACAGTCCAAAGATGTGCAGGTTAGGTGGATTGGCCATGATAAATTGCCCTTAGTGTCCAAAATTGCCCTTAGTGTTGGGTGGGGTTACTGGGTTATGGGGTTACTGGGTTATGGGGTTATGGGGATAGGGTGGCGGTGTTGACCTTGGGTAGGGTGCTCTTTCTAAGAGCCGGTGCAGACTCGATGGGCCGAATGGCCTCCTTCTGCACTGTAAATTCTATGAAAGTCTATCTATGAAAGCTCTCCCCACACGTAGATTTTGAATTTTTTTTTAAAACAGCATCCGTGAATTGTACCCAAATCGAAACCACAAACGGCTTCTTTTTTCCCTCATGTTTCAGAATGCTGATGTATGAGTGACAGGGAGTACAGTCAGCAGCATAAAAAATAAAACACAGTTTGCTAAAATCTAATTCAATAAAAACGTTAATATTTGCAGAAATATTTTACAGCAGCCTGATGAATCACAGGAAAGTAATTCATCAATAAGTGTGGGTCAATCATGTAGCAAAGGCTCATTTTGACATCAATAATATGTTGGCTACACTGTACATCATCTGAAATGATCAATAATTCAGATGGTGCACAATTATCCACATTATCATTTCAGATAATAAACTTTCTAGTAACAATAAACAACTGGTTAAAATACGTTTGCAGAAAGAATGAGTTGGAAGGCAGCAAATAATATATTTTTTGTCGCATTTTATATTTATTATTGCAGTCTGAAATATCAGGATCCGTAATTTATATTAATGTTAAGCATAAATGTTATCGAGGCCCTGAATAGATCAAGATGAATTTAGGCTTTTAAGACATTTGTGTTTCTTGTTTAAATAGATCCATCTTGTGTCATGGAAACGCTGATTCATTCACCAACTGCCCAAGTAGCCCATGGTCTGAATAACATTATCTGTTATGATGCCTTGACAGATGCATCTTGGCTCAAAGTCACAGTACGCCTCATAATAATTCCAAAGATTGTGTCCTCTGTGGTGACACAGATCCAAAATGGGTCTGAAAGCTACCATTATACTAAATGCAAGCCTTTTCATCTGGCATTTTCTCTGAGAGATAAAACTCTGGCAAACAGTTTTGAGATCGCCTGCCACATAAACAACGGATGTCCCATATGATAGAACCGAACTTTGGTTTCGGAGCGCTAATGATCCGGGAAGGTGGCGAATAAGTGCAAAAATCATTACCCAGAGAAAACACATAGTTATGATTCTGAATATGTGAGAGGAAGGATAAAAGCTGCCACCTTTGAACTGCTCAGATAGCTTTATGTTGCCACAACTTTATGTACTAAGCATGAAAAATAGAAATGAATAAAAAGTGATATTTTTAATAATGAGCTGGGGAATAATCTGTCAATGCCAGCACCAATGAGCAGGTAGTTTTCCTGCCTGGATATCATTTATAATCCGTAAAGTGACCATCTGAACTACCTTTAGAATTATGGTGTATTTTCCTTTGCACTGATATTAGCTGTTTACCTTCTCTTCTAAATGCCTCGACCGCCTGCTGGTGTACACTGTCACATGCATCATTCCTGCTCTGATATGTCCTGCCTCCACCCAGACCCCAAACTCACACCTCAACATTCATTACTCTGTGAGCCTTGACAGAAACAAGATTCACGCTGGGTGCAAATTGGCTTGCACTCTCCCTGGGTCCTCCCCACTTATTAGCATGCGTCGGCATGCATTTTAATATGAGTAGCGAGTTCCATGCCCTATCCACCAATTTCCTGGAATGTTCCCTCCCACCCCCCAGTGGAAAATCACCCGGGTATGAATCACGACTGGTCAATAAGAGCCGGGGTTGAGCACCATGGACCCCGAGAGGGAGCAAGGAGGTGAATACTGCTCAGCCTGTACCTCCAGGGTTCACAAGGGCAAGACAGTCGTTACCATGTTTTGGCGGCGGGGGAGGGAGGAGAGTTGTTGGGTGCACCTTCAAGGGAGTTGGGGCTTGGGGGGGGCTCGAGCTGGGCTGTAAAGCTTCAGGTCATGGGTCTCCACTGTGATGGGGATTGTGTGGTGTGGTAGTCACCACTGTTGTATTGTATATACCGCATACGAGGGGTATTACGGTAAGGCCCCTGTACTACAGGTACAGGAGTAGATCCCTGCCTGCTGGCTCTGCCCAGTAGGCGGAGTATAAATGCGTGGGCTCTCCGAGCTGCAGCCATTTCGGCAGCAGCTGCGGGACGCTCCACATCTCTGTGTAATAAAGCCTTGATTACACTCTACTCTCGTCTCGTCGTAACTGATAGTGCATCAATTTATTACGCAGAGATTTTACAACGATGGATCTCCGCATCAAGCCTGATTGCCTGCAGCTGCACCCTCAAGCAGACAATGCCAAGTCGGCCTTCGCACATTGGCTAGCTTGCTTTGAAGCCTACATTGGATCTGCGTCAGAACCACCCTCAGAGGCACTGAAGCTCCGGTTCCTTTACACGCGGCTGAGCTCCGATATCTTTCCCCTCATCCGGGACGCACCGGCCTACACTGAGGCCATGGCGCTACTGAAGAAGAACTACACTCAGCAGACTAACAAACTCTACGCCAGGCACCTCCTGTCTACGCAGCATCAACTCCCCGGTGAGTCTGTGGAAGATTTCTGCCGTGCCCTGCACGTCCTGGTGAGAGACTGTGATTGCCAGGCCGTTTCGGCCGCTGAACATTCTGGCCTGCTACTTAGAGACACGTTCGTTACGGGCATAAGGTCGGCCTACATCCGCCAGCGCCTCTTAGAAGAGGCTACCCTCGACCTCGTGGTGACCAAGAAACTAGCGCTCTCGCTCACAGTCGCCTCACGCAATATACAGGCGTATGCCCCCGACCGCACGGCCCACCTCTCCTGGGCATCGTGGATCCCGCCAGCGAACACCCCATCGTGGACCCCATCAGCGACCTCCCCCAGCCAACCCCAGGCCTGCGCCGCGCGGCAGCCAACCAACCCCAGGGGACCCAAGTGCTACTTCTGCGGACACTCAAAACACCTCTGACAGCACTTCCCGGCGCGGAGCGCGCTCTGCAAGGCCTGCGGGAAGAAAGGACATTTCGCTGCTGTGTGCCAGGCCCGCTCGGTCACCGCTATTGCCCCGGCACCCCCCATGTGCGATCCGTGGGTGCCGCCATGTTCCTCGCCTCAGAGCACGTGCGGCCCACGGCGCCGCCATCTTGCTCCCCTCACAACACGTGCGGCCCATGGGCGCCGCCATCTTGCTCACCTCACAACACATGCGGCCCGTGGTCGCCGCCATCTTGCCTGCCTCAGGACACGTGCGGCCTGTGGGTGCTGATGTGTTGGGTGTTCTGGATCACAAACAGGTCACCAACACTGGAAGTGGTGCAACTCTATTTTATTATAAGGTTAACTATATTAACATACTTGAACTGTGGGTAAATGCAATACCAGCTTTAACTGTTGACCCTTGCCTAGTCCTAACCAGGTGATGCACTCAGCACATGGTGAATGTCTGTGTTGCAGGCTGTGATCTCTGTGCTCTGAGCTGGCTGCTACTAGAATGAGCGGGAACTCTCCTGTCCCCTGTCTTTATAGTGCGTGTGCTCTCACTGGTGATTGGCTGCGGTGTTGTGTATGCTGATTGGTCCCACTGCATGTCCATCAGTGTGTGTGTGTGTCTGCACCATGATATACTGGTGTATATTATGACATCCCACCTTTTATATAAAGAACATGTGCCTGCGTGACAATAAATATCGTGTAGTGAATGTACCTGACTATGTGTGTGCGTGTTATTTACATGACTATGTACATGAGGCTAATCTATTTACACGGGAAGGTGCCTGGTGCAGAGAAATAGGGTGTCACACCAACAACGAAATGAACATTATACACAAACTACTGGAACGATGAAACAGGATAACAGAACAGATCAAAGAGTCCAACATCGTAAAACTCATAAGTCAAGTCTCTGAGGTGGGCGACGAATTCTGGTTGACCGTCAGGGTGGCACACCACTCGTCGTCTGGATCAATGCTGTGCACCGACAGCGGCTGGTGATTTTGATTTGGGGACAGCTTGTTCTTTGTTATAACAGCGACTCGAAGAGGCTCCCTTGGGTCCTCGGTGTCACTGGTCTGCGGGAAGTCGGAATCGGACTCGGTTTGGGGGTCGGTAACTGCTTGTTGCAGGGTTCTTCGGAGCTTTATCTCATTTCCTGGTTCAATTTGAGGCATTGTGCTGTCATTCCAGGTGAAGGAAGGTTGTTTTACAGCTTTAAAAGATTTTTTCTTTGATTTGGGATGTTTCCCCTTTAAATGGGCGTGGTCTGGGGCCTCTGACATCATGACGCGCGTGACGTAGCACGTAGGAGGCGTTTCCGGTTCCTTTACTGATGGCCGTCTTCGTGATTGCACATGTGCGGCGTCGCGCAACTGCGCAAGTGCAGTCCCTTTAGAAAGATGGCCGCCGACCAAAATCTTTCTCCGCTCCGGGATTTCGGCCTCGAGGTGACTACTGGCGCTTCTCTTACCTTTTCTTGCTGGTTGGAGTGTGTTTTCCTCACAGTATTTGCCGAATCTGTCCAGGACTGCCTGGAAGTCGCTCCTGTTTTGCCCATTGGAAAACTTGAATTTTTAAAAGATTTCTTCTGCTCTGGCACCGGCGATGGTGAGGAGAAGCTCTGTTTTTTTCAGCATCGGCCACGTCTTCTAGTTCAGCTGCCAGCGGGAAGATTTCAAACTTTTGCCGGAATGCCCGCCAGTTTTTGTGGAGATCGCCGTGGCACTGGAGCTGCTGCGGAACTGTTGACCCTTGCCTAGTCCTAACCAGGTGATACACTCAGCACATGGTGAATGTCTGTGTTGCAGGCTGTGAGCTCTGTGCTCTGAGCTGGCTGCTACTAGAATGAGCGGGAACTCTCCCGTCCCCTGTCTTTATAGTGCGTGTGCTCTCAATGGTAATTGGCTGCGGTGTTGTGTATGCTGATTGGTCCCACTGCATGTCCATCAGTGTGTGTGTGTGTCTGCACCATAATATACTGGTGTATATTATGACAGGTGCCAGCATCTTCCCCGCCTCAGGACCCCTGCTCGTTGGGCACATCATCGGGCCGCTCATCGCCTGCAACCGCCGCCGACCAGCCGCGTCTGGCCTCCATCACGATCGACCAGTCCCGACCGCACAACCTCTCGACCGCGTCAATGACAGTGAAGGTCGAAGGGCACAAGATATCCTGCCTTCTGGACTCCGGGAGCACTGAGAGCTTCATCCACCCCGATACGGTAAGGCGCTGCTCCCTCACGGACACTCCATCAACCAGAGAATCACCCTGGCCTCCGGATCCCACTCCGTGGCAATCCGGGGGTACAGCACCGCCACCCTCACAATACAGGGCATATAGTTCAGCGGCTTCCGGTTCTACGTCCTACCCAACCTCAGCGCTGCCTTGCTACTCGGCCTGGACTTCCAGTGCAACCTCCAGAGCCTAACCCTGAAATTTGGCGGGCCGCTACCACCTCTTACTGTGTGCGGCCTCGCAACCCTTAAGGTCGACCCACTTTCCCTGTTTGCAAACCTCACCCCGGATTGCAAACCCATCGCCACCAGGAGCAGATGGTACAGCGCCCAGGACAGGACCTTCATCAGGTCTGAGGTCCAGCGGCTGCTGCAGGAAGGCATCATCGAGGCCAGCAACAGCCCCTGGAGAGCCCAAGTGGTAGTGGTGAAAACGGGGGATAAAAACAGGATGATCGTTGACTACAGTCAGACCATCAATAGGTACACGAAGCTCGACGCGTACCCCCTCCCACGCATATCTGATATGGTCAATCAGATTGCACAGTGGCGGACCTTCTCGACATTGGACCTGAAATCTGCCTATCACCGGCTCCCCATTTGCAAGGCGGACCGCCAGTACACCGCGTTTGAAGCGGATGGCCGCCATTACCACTTCCTTAGGGTTCACTTCGGCGTCACTAACGGGGTCTCGGTTTTCCAACGGGAGATGGACCGAATGGTTGACCGGTACGGACTGCGGGCCACTTTCCCGTACCTGGATAACGTCACCATCTTGGCCACGACCAGCAGGACCACGACGCTAACCTTTCCAAATTCCTCCACACCGCCAAACTCCTCAACATAACCTACAACAAGAAGTGCGTGATCAGCACAAACCGATTAGCCATCCTCGGCTATCTGGTTCAGAACAGAGTTCTAGGGCCCGACCCCGATCGCATGCGTCCCCTCATGGAACTCCCCTTTCCCCACTGCCCCAACGCCCTCAACCGATGCCTGGGGTTCTTCTCGTACTACGCCCAGTGGGTCCCTAACTATGCGGACAAGGCCCACCCACTCATCCACTCCACAGTTTTTCCCCTGACAGCCAAGGCTCACCAGGCCTTCAACCGTATCAAGGCCGACATCGCCAAGGCCGCGATGCACGCGGTCGACGAGACGCTCCCCTTCTAACTCAAGAGTGATGCATCAGACGTCGCTCTGGCCGCCACCCTCAACCAGGCAGGCAGGCCCGTGGCATTCTTTTCCCGCACCGTCCATGCCTCCAAAATTCGGCATCGTCTGTCGAAAAGGAGGCCCAAGCTATCGTTGAAGCTGTGCGCCATTGGAGCATTACCTGGCCAGCAGGAGATTCACTCTCCTCACTGACCAACAGTCGATTTAAGGTGAGAGGGGCAAGGTTTAGAGTAGATGTACGAGGCAAGTTTTTTACGCAGAGGGTAGTGGGTACCTGGAACTCGCTACCGGAGGAGGTAGTGGAAGCAGGGACGATAGGGACATTTAAGGGGCATCTTGACAAATATATGAATAGGATGGGAATAGAAGGATACGGACCCAGGAAGTGTAGAAGATTGTAGTTTAGTCGGGCAGTATGGTCGGCACGGGCTTGGAGGGCCGAAGGGCCTGTTCCTGTGCTGTACATTTCTTTGTTCTTTGTTCTTTGATTGCCTTCATGTTTAACAACACACAGCGGGGTAAGATCAAAAATGATAAGATCTTGAGGTGGAGGATCGAGCTCTCCACCTACAATTACGAGATTTTGTATCGCCCCGGTAAGCTCAACGAGCCCCCCGATGCCCTATTCCGAGGTACTTGTGCCAGCGCACAAGTGGACCGACCATGGACCCTGCACAACGATCTCTGTCACCCAGGGGTCACCCGCTTTTATCACTTCATAAAGGCCCGCAATCTGCCCTACTCCATCGAGGATGTCAGGGCTATCACCAGGGACTGCCAGGTCTGCGCGGAGTGTAAACCGCACTTCGACCGGCCAGACCATGCACGCCTGGTGAAGGCCTCCTGCCCCTTTGAACGCCTCAGCATGGACTTCAAAGGGCCCCTCCCCTCCACCGACCGCAACACATACTTCCTTAATGTGGTCGACGAGTATTCAAGATTCCCCTTCGCCGTCCCATGCTCCGATATGATGTCTGCCACCGTCATCAAGGCCCTCAACACCATCTTCGCTCTGTTCGGTTTCCCCGCCTACGTCCATAGCGACCGGGGGTCCTCATTTATGAGCGATGAGCTGCGCCAGTACCTGCTCAACAGGGGCATTGCCTCGAGCAGGACGACCAGCTACAACCCCAGGGGAAATGGGCAGGTGGTGAGGGAGAATGGGACGGTCTGGAAGGCCGTCCAGCTGGCCCTATGGTCCAGATATCTCCTGGCCTCCCGCTGGCAGGAAGTCCACCCCGACGCCCTTCACTCCATTCAGTCGCTCCTGTGCACTGCGACTAATGAGACTCCCCATGAACGTCTCTTTGTCTTCCCCTGGAAGTCCACCTCCGGGGTTTCGCTCCCAACATGGCTGGCAGCTCCAGGACTCGTTCTCCTCCGCAAGCACGTGCGGCTCCACAAGGCGGACCCGTTGGTTGAGAGGGTACAGCTACTCCATGCAAACCCACAGTACGCCTACGTAGCGTATCCCTACGGCCGCCAAGACACAGTCTCCCTCAGGGACCTGGCACCAGCTGGGTCCCCACACTCAACCCCTCTGCCCCGGCGCCACCCTTCCTCCCCCCGGCACACCCCACCACAGCCCCTGCTCCAGGACGATCCGTCCTCCCCTTGGTCCCACCCGGGGATGAAGATGACGTCGACACGCTCCTGGAGTCACCGACGACCGAACCGACACCGAAATCGCCACCAGAACTGCGGCGCTCTGAACGACGGATCAAGGTGCCCGATCGTCTAAATTTGTAATCCCTTTCTTAAATGTTAAACAACCTGTATGTAAATAGTTTTTCACCACCCCTGCTGGACACTTTTTTAACAGGGGGTGAATGTGGTAGTCACCATTGTTGTATTGTATATACTGCATACGAGGAGTATTACGGTGAGGTCCCTGTACTACAGGTACGGGTAGATCCCTGCCTGCTGGCTCCGCCCAGTATGTGGAGTATAAATGTGTGTGCTCACCGAGCTGCAGCCATTTCGGCAGCAGCTGCAGGAGGCTCCACATCTCTGCATAATAAAGCCTCAATTACACTCTACTCTCGTCTCGTCGTAATTGATAGTGCATCACGTGGCTGGTCTTCTCTCTGCTTGCTGTATTTCACTTGAGGCCAATTACAAAGCCCAGTCAGGTTGCAATAGCTGCTCTGCTCTCTGTTTGCTTCAAAGGCTGTGGAATTTTTTTGTTGCCATTCCATTTCAACGATTACACACACCAGGTCTGGCAGCGTGGCTTCAATCAAAGGAGCTATTCAGATATTAACACAGCACCCCATGCTCCAAAATTTCATAGAGCACAGTTATTTCATAGAATTTACAGTGCAGAAGGAGGCCATTCAGCCCATTGAGCCTGCACCGGCTCTTGGAAAGAGCACCCTACCCACACCTCCAGCCCACCCCATCACCCACTAACTCCACCCAACACTAACGGCAATTTTGGACACTAAGGGCAATTTAGCACGGCCAATCCACCTAACCCGCACACCTTTGGACTGTGGGAGGAAACCGGAGCACCCGGTGGAAACCCACGCAGACACGGGGAGAAGGTGCAGACTCCGCACAGACAGTGACCCAAGCCGGGAATCGAACCTGGGACCCTGGAGCTGTGAAGCAATTGTGCTACCCACTATGCTACCGTGCTGCCCTCTGAAGGGCTTCCTAGAATGTGCACCTGTTATAACTAAGCTCCTAATTTTTAGTAGGGGATTTTTTTTTCCATCTCATCTGAACTGGAAGACTTTTGTGGAAGCTAACCTTCGCCATTCGAACAGGTGGGTCCACTCAGGGTCCACACAGTCATTACAGTGCAAGAATTGCTCACTGAGGACCTTCTCACAGCCACTGGGAGTCTCTACATGAGCGCCAGAGAGCTGTGCACAACCTCCCGGCAGCTAATTGAGGTGGCACACGCTGCTGGAGAGGGAATATGGTTGTCAGATTCCAGGATAATGAGGGCATAAGGGTATTGGGAGAGAATGACGGTCCTGTGCTGGATAACCTTACTGACTGTCTCTCTCGCTCCTTATACCCATCCCTCCTGAGTAATGATGAATTTTGAAGTAGTACCAGTGGCAATTACTAGGAAGCCCGCCTCTTGTATTGTGAGGCAAGTGATCAGGCAGTGTTAAGTCACAAGGGTGATTTATTTAACTTTCTGTAGAACGGCACAACTACTACACAGGTCTAGTCCCCTCTGGGTACCTGGTCTAGGCTGAACACGAATATGCAGCCAACCGCAGTGCCCTCCACTCGGGTCGATGTTATTGGAGGGATGTCTTTATCTTCACGAGAAATGGCAAGTAATAGTTTATGGTCCGAGACGATGGTGAAGTACAAGCCATGAATATATTGATGAAATTTCTTTCCAACATAAATGACCGCCAGACCTTCTTTGTCGACCTGGGAATATTTCATATCAGCGTCCGACAGTGTTCAGGATGCGAAGGCAACAGGCCTTTCCACACCATCTTCCATTTTGTGCGAGAGTACCGCACCAATGTCATATTCGGTGAAGCATCGCACGTGGCAACGATAGGTTTATCCGGGTTGAGATGGACCAGCGAGGCCGATATCTGCAGGATCTGTTTGACCTGATCGAAAGACTTCCTCTGGGAATCTTCCCACTTCCAACACTGGTGTTTCTTCAGCAGTTGATGCGGGGGCGGCAAAATGGTGGACAGGCTGGATAGAAAGTGGCCGCAATAATAGACCACCCATAAAAAAAGCACTTTAATTCTGATGTGTTCCTTGGTTCAGGAACCCCTTTTATTGCCTTTATCTTATCTTCAAGTTGGTGCAATCCCTTTGCATCCACTCGGAAACCTAAATACATCAGCCTTAAACGTGTACTTGTCCCAATTTAACCAAAATACCGGCTTCTTTAAACCTCTCGAGGACGTCTTCCAAATTCACTCTGTCTTCCTCTGGGGTTGCCTCTGTCACTAGCGCACCTTCCAGATATACAGCAACCTTTGGAATTCTCTGCAAAAGGCTCCCCATTGTGCGCTGGAATATCGCACAGCCCGACGAGATACCGAAAGGCAATCTTGCATATTGGAATAAGCCTTTGTGGGTATTTAATGGTAACAAACTTTCTTGACTCATCTTCCAGCTCAAGATGCTGGTGCACATGGCTTAAATCCAACTTGGTGTATTCGAGGCCCATGTCAACTTGCCGTATGAATCTTCTATCCTGGGGATAAGATATTTATCGACTTGAGCAGCCCCGTTCCCCGTCATCCTATCATCACTACAGATTCGGACTGTGCAGCCCGACTTCAACTCTCAGACAAACGGTGCTGCCCATTCTAAAAATAGGACTGGAATAATTACCCCCCAGGTCTATCAAACGCTCGAATTCCACCTCCACCTTTTGGTATAGAGCAGAAGGCACCGGTCTGGCACAAAAGAATTTGGTGTTGCATCTGGCTCTACATAGATCTTTGCTTTCACTCCTTTGATGCACCTGAACCCTCTCTGGAAGACCTTGTGGTATTTCCAGCGAGGTTCCTGATTATTTCTAGCCAATTTAACTTGATTTTCTTCAGCCAATGCTCCCCATGAGGATATAAAATTCTAACAGGCTAGATGGAAGAAGGATGTTCCCGATGGTGGGGGTGTCCAGAACCAGGGGTCACAGTCTGAGGATACGGGGGAGACCATTTACTACAACGATGAGGAGAAGGTTCTTCACCCAGAGAGTGGTTGGCCTGTGGAACCCATTACCACAGAAAGTAGTTGAGGCCAAAACATGTTTTTAAGAAGCAGTTAGATATAGCACTTGGGGGAAAGGGATCAAAGGATACGGGGGGAAAGCGGGATTAGGCTATGGAGTTGGATGATCAACCATGAACATCATGGCTGGCTGAGCGGGCTAGAAGGGCTGAATGGCCTCCTCCTGCTCCTATTTTCTTTGTTTCCATGAGGATTTATCTTTGTCCCTTCACTATGATTAATGACAGCTGGGCTGACATGGATACTGGCATGGATGCTGTCCCCAATATCGTCAGTGCCTTCCCAGTATAGGTGGCTACAATGGCCGACGTACTGCTGAGATTCACCGGCTGCAACCCATCTGCAGATACCTCAATGTTTGCTCACCCACGCTTGTGGCAGGAGCCCCCGTATCGACCTCCATTTTAAGTGGACAACAGTTGACGGCGAGGACAATCTCAATGGGGGTATTTTACTTAATCTCAGTATGTTAAGGTTGCGTACTTCTGATTTTTCTTCAGGGTTTACCTCAAGCTTGTTCGCTGGAGTCTCCAATGTTTCTTGGGGGGAACTTGGAGTAGCCTATCTGACTCGGCATCTAGAAGCCAATATTTTCCTGCTTCTTTGACTGTGGTAGGAAGACTCAACAATAGATTGTTATGGTAAAATAACAAGGCTTTATTTACGAAAAGACCGCATGCAGTTTTGGCTGAAACTTGAGGTCGGAGAGCAGTTACTACCACTGCTGACTCCTTGTCAAGTCCGTGCTTTTACAGAAAATCAGTTCAGTATTTATACATTATCATTATCAAGATTGCGTGACTACAGCTTAGTCAGGAATTCGATCAGAAGTAGAACGTAAGCAATGTCATAAAACAGGCATGACCTGTTGATCTTCTCGGACTCTTTGTCTCATCCCTCATACCATTAACTTGTCCTTTGATAGAACATTAAAAGGTCGGAGGAGACTCATCCATTCCTTATCTTGTCTTATTCATACCGCCCTGGGTTATGACGAGTTAGCCTTATCAGAAATTACAGAGGTCAGGCATTTTGCAATAGCTTGACCTTCTCTGATCTTATTCATGCTTTAGGTTATGCGGAGTCAGCCTTATCGGTCTTACAGGGGTCTGGCATATTGGAATGGCTAGATTAGCATTCCTTACAAAGAGCTCCGGTACATTGAAGTGGCTAGGTCAGCTTTTCTTACATTGTACCAACCAGTTGACCAGTCTTCCCATTGCCATTACTTAATTCGTACAACATCACATTGGTTCTGCTGATCCCTGGCTTCAGGACCGTCGAGTGGCCACCGCTTCCCGCCATGACTGGTTCACCCCGCTCTGCACGCTTTGTAATTCAGAAGCACTTTGCTCGGCGCTTTCAGTCGCCTGAGCCAACTCAACCGCTTTGTCCAACTATAACAGCGGTCTACGTCCCACCCCAGGCAGAGGTGAAGAAGGCGCTGGACGAATTCGACACAGTTATAAACAACAATGAAACAGAACACCCGGAGGCCTTGCTCATCATGGCCGGGGCCTTCAACCAGGCCAACCTCAAGAGTGTACGCCCAAAATTCCACCAACACAGCTCCTTACCCACCAGAGGTGGCAACATCTTTGACCACTGCGACACAAACATCAAGGGCGCTTTCCGATCCACCCCCCCAACCGCACTTCGGAAAATCGGACCACAAGACGGTGCTCCTTCTCCCAGTATACCAGCGGGAGAATCCAATTAAGTAGGCCGTGCAGTGCTGGTCCGAGGAAACAGCAGAGCTCCTCCGCGACTGCTTGGAGTCAGTGGGCTGCTCCATATTTAAGAACTCAGTGACCAACCTAAAGGAGTATGCCAACACCGTCACAGACTTCATCAGCAAATACGTGGAAGACTGCGTGCCAAAGATAGTACATATGTTCCCCAACCAGAAACCATGGCTTAACCGAGAGATTGACGCCTTACTGAAGGCCAGGTCTGGTGCGTTCAAGTTAGGCGACCCTGACCTATACAAGAATTCCAGGCACGACCTCCGAAAAGTCATCTGGGATACTAAGAACCAATATCAAACCAAGCTAGAGTCACAGACTAGCGTTACAGGCTCTCGCCGGTTGTGGCAAGGCTTAAACAGCACAACGGGCTACAAAGTGAAGCCGAGCAGAATCTCCGGCAGCAGCGCACCCCTCCCCGATGAACTCAATGCTCGGTTCGAGCAGGAAACCGTCAAACCGCTGTCGACTGCCCCGGCAGCCTCGGCCACACCCATGCCCACCATCACAGCTCCCGAAGTCAGATCGGCCTTCTTGAAAATGAACCCTCGGAAGGCAATGGGCCGTCACGTCCAGGAGAACGCTCCGGGGTCACGGGTTCAAATCTCACCACAGCAGTTGGCGGGGTTGGAATCCAATTAATAAATCTGGAATCAAAACCTCGACTCAGTGACGGTGACCATGGCAACTATTGTCGTACAAAGCCAGGCGGTTCACTGAGGTCTTTTAGGGAAGGAAATCTGCCATCCTTACGTGGTCCGGCCTACCTGTGACTCCAGACTGTCCCCCCACTGAAATGGCCGTGCAAGCCACTCAGTTCAAGGGCAATGACGGGTGGGCTACAAATGCCGACCCCGTCAGTGACACCCACATCCCAGGAACGAATAACGAAAGATCTCTTATCTCTCTGATTCACAGTGAAAAATAATGAAAATAGATTTGTCAAAGTTTTTAATATTACCAATTTCCAACAGCACAGTGGAAGTGGAAACAGTTTCAATTCGCAGAGACATTCAGATCGCCTGATGTGTTACATGGCTGACCCTGACACTTTGTGTGTTAACTCCCAAGAGGAACTATAGAAATCCGGATCCGTCAATGCCAATTACCCCAAGGAATGTTGGCAGGGGATGGGAGTGGGAGACATCCATCACTTACATCTCTGTGGGCATGGATCTTCTGTCACTCCTCGAAGACTTTATTTTCCTGAACTGTGCTACCTGGCAGTGCAGTATATGTTTTCATTCCAATATTGGTCGAAAGGAGAGCTTTTGAAAATTTAAGTAAATCAAGTTTTGAATAATCTCTATCCTCCTGTATGCTGGGGTGAATTGTGCTGAATACTGTGTATTTTAATGCTGAGTGTACATTGTCATGACATCGAATATTGGATTATGTTATTGCATACAATTCTGGACGTCACACTACCAGAAGGCTGTGGTGGCTTTGGAGAGGATACAGAAGTGGTTTAACAGGATGTTGCCTGGTCTGGAGGGTATTAGCTATGAGGAGAGGTTGGATAAACTCGTATTGTTTTCACTGGAACGAAGGAGGTTAGGGGCGACCTGACAGAAGTTTACAAAATTATGAGTGGCACGGACAAAGTGGATAGCCGGAAGCTTTTTCCCAGGGTGGAGGTTTAAGAGGCAAAGGGCAAAGTTTAGAGCAGATGTTTGAGGTAACTTTTTTTACACAGAGTGCCTGGAACTCGCTGCCGGAACCATAACAACGGTGAAGGGGCATCTGATCAACACATGAATAGGTTAGAAATAGAGGGATACGAAACCCGGAAGTGCAGAAGGTTTTAGTTCAGGCAGGCATCATAGGCCGTGCAGGCTTGGAGGGCCGAAGGGCCTGTTGCTATGCTGTATTGGTCTTTGTTTTTAATCACTCAGTATAATACCTCAGCTGAGTATAGAATTTTTTTACCATACTGTGAGGAAAGTGATACTTGTTGGTGTCCCTGTTTATACAGCCTCTAAACTAATGTTTAGTTTGTTTACTTGTATTCGTCCCTGGGATGTGGCATTGCAGCCAAGGCCAATATTCGTTGTCCATCTCCAATTGCCTTTGAAGGGGTGGTGGTGAGCCATCTTAGAGCCATAAAACCATAGAATTCCTACAGTGCAGAAGGACGCCATTCGGCCCATCGCGCCTGCACCAACACTCTGAAAGCCCACTCTCCTGTCTGATCCCCGTGACCCCACCTGACCTGCACATCCCTGGACACTAGGGGGCAAGTTTGCCTGGCCCATCCACCTAACCTTCTTGAATCACTGCAGTCCATGTGGTGTGTGTGCGCCCACAGTTAAGGGAGGGAGTTAGAAGATTTTGACCCAGCGACAGTGAAGTCCTCGACGTCATTGGCAATCAAACCTCTTCCAAAGTTGAAGCTCAAGAGCCAAAACTGGTGAGTTAATATTATTTAACACTGTTGCCTTCAGGTCAGTCATGTGGATTTTAACCTGCCTGTATTGTACGAGGAAAGGTCGCTGTTCTTGAAGTTTAGGAAAGAGAACAGTGCAAATCAAACCTGACAGGTTAAAGTCACGCTGTTGTTTTGTTTCCCAGTCAATTGCAACTTGTTTCAGTTGTGTGGTACCATGCCTAGTGCCCAGGGAAGAGCTGAGCAGAGAATCAAGTGACTTTTTTGTGATGTTGAAGGAAAGCAGTTTAGGACCTGTGTTTTTGTGTGTGTGGGGGGGGGGGTGGTATTATGCCAACTGCGTGACTGCTTTACCTACATTCTGTGGCGTCTGCACCTTTCCGATCCCTCCCAGAGTAACTGGCAGCATCCAGTCACGGTAGATCGTCAATTGTCAAATTACTACAGCCTTGCTAATAGGGAGAATGCTTTTTACCAGCGGGTCAGTGACCATGAAGTAACAGCAGAGAGAGACCTCTGAACTGTTTCTTTTTTTTAAATTTAGAGTACCCAATTAACTTTTTCCAATTAAGGGCCAATTTCGCCTGGCCAATCCACCTACCCTGCACATCTTTGGGTTGTGGGGCTGAAACCCACGCAAACACGGGGAGAATGTGCAAACTCCACACGGACAGTGACCCAGAGCCGGGATCGAACCTGGGACCTCGGCGGCGTGAGGCAGCAGTGCTCACCACTGCGCCACCGTGCTGCCCCTAATTGTTTCCTCATGTCACTCAGTCATGGGTCCCCTAACAGTAACGGCTTTCGATCTGCTAATGGTCATTAGGTGTGTCATCATGGATGAGTGTGCGCCAACTTCCATGCCTAGCATCAGGCATGACTCCATTAATATGTGAAAGGATTTTGAGCAAAAAAAATCAGAGGAGGCTGCGTAAAGAACAAAGAAAAGTACAGCACAGGAATAGGCCCTTCGGCCCTCCAAGCCCGTGCCGACCATGCTGCCCGACTAAACTACAATCTTCTACATTTCCTGGGTCCGTATTCCTCTATTCCCATCCTATTCATGTATTTGTCAAGATGCACCTTAAATGTCACTATCGTCCCTGCTTCCACCACCTCCTCCGGTAGCGAGTTCCAGGCACCCACTACCCTCTGCGTAAAAAACTTGCCTCGTACATCTACTCTAAACCTTGCCCCTCGCACCTTAAACCTATGCTCCCTAGTAATTGACCCCTCTACCCTGGGGAAAAGCCTCTGACTATCCACTCTGTCTATGCCCCTCATAATTTTGTAGACCTCTATCAGGTCACCCCTCAACCTCCGTCGTTCCAGTGAGAACAAACCGAGTTTATTCAAATGCTCCTCATAGCTAATGCCCTCCATACCAGGCAACATTCTGGTAAATCTCTTCTGCACCCTCGCTAAAGCCTCCACATCCTTCTGGTAGTGTGGCGACCTGAATTGAACACTACACTCCAAGTGTGGCCTAACTAAGGTGCTATACAGCTGCAAATTGACTTGCCAATTCTTATACTCAATGCCCCGGCCAATGAAGGCAAGCATGCAGTATGCCTTCTTGACTGCCTTCTCCACCTGTGTTGCCCCTTTCAGTGACCTGTGGACCTGTACACCTAGATCTCTCTGACTTTCAATACTCTTGAGGGTTCTATCATTCACTGTATATTCCCTAACTGCATTAGACCTTCCAAAATGCATTAACTCACATTTGTCCAGATTAAACTCCATCTGCCATCTCTCCGCCCAAGTCTCCAAACAATCTAAATCCTGCTGTATCCTCTGACAGTCCTCATTGCTATCCGCAATTCCACTAACCTTTGTGGCGTCTGCAAACTTACTAATCAGACCAGTTACATTTTCCTCCAAATCATTTATATATACTACAAAGAGCAAAGGTCCCAGCACTGATCCCTGCGGAACACCACTAGTCACAGCCCTCCAATTAGAAAAGCATCCTTCCATTGCTACTCTCTGCCTTCTATGACCTAGCCAGTTCTGTATCCACCTTGCCAGCTCACCCCTGATCCCGTGTGACTTCACCTTTTGTACTAGTCTACCATGAGGGACCTTGTCAAAGGCCTTACTGAAGTCCATATAGACAACATCCACTGCCCTACCTGCATCAATCATCTTTGTGACCTCCTCGAAAAACTCTATCAAGTTAGTGAGACACAACCTCCCCTTCACAAAACCATGCTGCCTCTCACTAATACATCCATTTGCTTCCAAATAGGAGTAGATCCTGTCTCGAAGAATTCTCTTCAGTAATTTCCCTACCACTGACGTAAGGCTCACCGGCCTGTAGTTCCCTGGATTATCCTTGCTACCCTTCTTAAACAGAGGAATAACATTGGCTATTCTCCAGTCCTCGGGACATCACCTGAAGACAGTGAGGATCCAAAGATTTCTGTCAAGGCCTCAGCAATTTCCTCTCTAGCCTCCTTCGGTATTCTGGTGTAGATCCCATCAGGCCCTGGGGACTTATCTACCTTAATATTTTTCAAGATGCCCAACACCTCGTCTTTTTGGATCTCAATGTGACCCAGGCTATCTACACACCCTTCTCCAGAATCAACAAATCAACATCCACCAATTCCTTCTCTTTGGTGAATACTGATGCAAAGTATTCATTTAGTACCTCGCCCATTTCCTCTGGCTCCACACATAGATTCCCTTGACTATCCTTCAGTGGGCCAACCCTTTCCCTGGCTACCCTCTTGCTTTTTATGTACGTGTAAAAAGCCTTGGGATTTTCCTTAACCCTATTTGCCAATGACTTTTCGTGACCCCTTCTAGCCCTCCTGACTCCTTGCTTAAGTTCCTTCCTACTTTCCTTATATTCCACACAGGCTTCGGCTGTTCCCAGGCCTTTTAGCCCTGACAAATTCCTCCTTTTTCTTTTTGTCGAGGCCTACAATATCTCTCGTTATCCAAGGTTCCCAAAAATTGCCGTATTTATCCATCTTCCTCACAGGAACATGCCGGTCCTGAATTCCTTTCAACTGACTCTTGAAAGCCTCCCACAGGTCAGATGTTGATTTACCCTCAAACATCCGCCCCCAATCTATGTTCTTCAGTACCCGCCTAATATTGTTATAATTAGCCTTCCCCCAATTTAGCACATTCACCCTAGGACCACTCTTATCCTTGTCCACCAGCACTTTAAAACTTACTGAATTGTGGTCACTGTACAAGAAACTGTCTGGTACCTTGTACTGCAAGTGGGAGAGGATTGCACAGCTCCTTTGTTAACCCTAACAAGACATTGCATGAATATGGCCATTAACAGAAAGGCTATCATACTTACAATGAATATTATGATCCTTCATTTATTTTTAATCTTACATTGAAGTTCAAATATAACTTTGCCTCCCGTCTGTGTTTGTCTGTCTTGGATTGGATTGGATTGGATTTGTTTATTGTCAAGTGTACCGAGGAACAGTGAAAAGTATTTTTCTGCGAGCAGCTCAACAGATCATTAAGTACATGAGAAGAAAACGGAATAAAAGAAAATACATAATAGGGCAACACAACATATACAATGTAACTACATAAGCACTGGCATCGGATGAAGCATACAGGGTGTAGTGTTAATGAAATCAGTCCATAAGAGGGTCATTTAAGAGTCTGGTGACAGTGGGGAAGAAGCTGTTTTTGAGTCTGTTCGTGCGTGTTCTCAGACTTCTGTATCTCCTGCCCAATGGAAGAAGTTGGAAGAGGGAGTAAGCCGGGTGGGAGGGATCTTTGATTATACTGCCCGCTTTCCCCAGGCAGCGGGAGGTGTAGATGCAGTCAATGGATGGGAGGCAGGTTTGTGTGATGGACTGGGCGGTGTTCACGACTCTCTGAAGTTTCTTGCGGTCCTGGGCCGAGCAGTTGCCATACCAGGCTGTGGTGCAGCCCGATAGGATGCTTTCTATGGTGTGCGTGTAGAGGAGGGGACAAGTATAAGTGAGTGGGGATTAGGAATTAGATAATACCTGTTGTATTTGCTGCATATTTAATTATAGTTACTGCTATTAATATACTTAACTGTGTTTAAATTTACAAAACTGGTGACTGTAATTATTGGGCAGCTAAGGGTGAAAGACTTTGGGTGTTTTTCTAAGAATTATTGGTTAATTCAATTGCGTTGCGTTGGGATTGACCGCACATTAGCCCAAGGTGTCGTAACGATACCTAGAAATGGAGACAGAGAAATCAACGAAGGGAGGAGAGTCAGAGGTGAAACATGGGAATGTGAGAGAAGTAAAGCAAAGTTGATAAAATGTAGCAGATCTGGATGAGAGCAGAAAATTAGACCAATACAATATATGGACCAGAAAACAAGGTAAGGGGGGTGGCCAGAGTAGGATGCATAGGGAGAGGTGGTGGTTGAGTGGTATTGTCACTGGGCGAGCAGTTCAGAGACACAACATAATGCTTTGCGGACCTGGGTTCAAATCCCACTATGGCAGATGGTGAATTAAAGGCCTAATGATGGCTGTGAAACCATTGTCACTTTCACTAGTGTCCTTTAGAGAAGGAAATCTGCCATCCTTACCTGGTCTGGCCTGGATGTGACTCCAGACCCACAGTAATATGGTTGGCTCCTATATGCCCTCTGGAACGACCTAGCAAGTCACTCAGTCCAGGTGCAATTAGGGAGGGTCTGGCCTTGCCAGAGACACCCATGTGCCATCAGTGAATAAAAAAACCTCACAAAAAGGCAGGTGTAGACGATGATCCAGTCACAGGGGGCGGGATTCTCCGAAATGGAGGCACAGTGTCCGCGCTGTCGTGAACACCGTCACATTTCACGATGGCGCGAAACGGGCAAAGGCACTACCGATTCTGGCCCCCACAAGGGACCAGCACGGCGCTGGAGTGGTTCACGCCGCTCCAGCCTCCCTTCCCGGCGCCAACTGCGGCCGCGCCAACCCGCGCATGCGCAGTGGCGCTGCGGGACTTCTTCTGTGCGCCGGCCCCGACGCAACATGGCGAGGAGATTCAGGGGGCAGTCGCTTAACAAAATAGGGCCGGGGCTGGCGAGGCCGGCCCACGATCGGTAGACCACATTCGTGGGCCAGACCCCATCGGAGGCCCCCCCCCCCCCCGTTGAAGGAGCCCCCCTCCCACCCCCACTCCCCCCCCCCACAGTCCACCGCCCCCCCCGACCCTGCCGCAGAGTTCCCGCCGGCTGCGAGCAGGTGTGGACGGCGCCGGCGGGACTCTGCCATTTCCGTGCGACCGCTCGGCCCATCAAGGCCGGAGAAGCGGCAGCCCGCCCACGGACAGTGGCCCGCGGCCGGCGCCACGCCAAACACGACGGCGCAAATGCCGCCGATTCTCCGCTCCTCGGAGAATCGCGTGCTGGCGTCGGGGTGGCGCGGCGCGGTTGCGGCGATTCTCTGGCCCGGTGCGGGGCACGTAGAATCCCGCCCAGGTACTTAAAGCAACATATTTCACCATCATAGAATTTACAGTGCAGAACGAGGCCATTTGGCCCATCGAGTCTGCACCGGCCCTTGGAAAGAGCACCCTACTCAAGCCCATACCTCCACCCTATCCCCATTTAACTAATATTTAATTAGTGGGGAGGTGAGGGGGGTTGAAGGCTAAGCTGTTCAATGTGAGAACAAATTGAGTTGGCCAGAGGGTGGTGATTTGATGGGGAGGGGGTGGTCTTCCGTTCAAGGAAGAAGCAGGTCAGCTCTCCGGCTGCCTTGGTTAGGATGAGGGGTATTGAGGTTGGGCAATGTTGTTGGAAAGGAGACATTTCCAGGAAACTGTTAAAATGGTGATGAGCATCAGAAGAGTCATGAATGTAGCCAGGAAGAAATGGGAAATGGGAAGGAAAACAAAAAGTCACTAATCTTTTTCTGTGCTGATCACATTGCAAGTAATAGAGTCCATGCTTTGTCAGTAGCTCAAAAAAAAGCTTCCCCTTGCTTTTTTAAAATAAATTTAGTGTACCCAGTTAATTTTTTCCAATTAAGGGGCAATTTAGCGTGGCCAATCCACCTACCTTGCACATCTTTGGGTTGTGGGGGCGAAATCCACGCAGACACGGGGAGAATGTGCAAACTCCACACTGACAGTGACCCAGGGCCGGGATCAAACCTGGGACCTCGGCGCCGTGAGACTGCAGTGCTAACCACTGCGTCATCATGCTGCCCTTGCTTCCCCTTCCTTTACAATGCACTGGGGTCAGACAGATCAGCATCAAAAGGAAAAAATATTGTCATTATCGTAAATCCTACATTTTTAATGTTCCACCATTATTTTTAAATCTACCCTTTTTTAGGGAACGCTTGAGGCTACAGTTCCTGCAGAGAAATGATTGCAGGTCAATAATTCAGAGTCGGCCAACACAATGTACAAAAATTGTTTATTTTTGTAAGATTTGAATTTTCTCAGTGAATGATAAAAAAACTTGTATTTCTCAAACTCAGAATATATGATGGGCTATATATTAATGGCTACACTAATGTGACCATACTGATTCATGTAAATTATTTTTTTGTTTTGCTATTGCTTGATATAATTATTATTTATTACCAGACCTTACCCTTAATTTGTCTTTAAAATCTGCATCCGTGCATGGAATAAAGAAAGTATTTTGTCTGCTTTATGATGTTTGCCCCCTGGTGTGAGTTTAATTCAATAAGGAAGCATTCCATAAAATGTATTAGTTGTATCAATAATACAAAAGCAAAATACTGCAGATTCTGGAAATCTCAGATGAAAACCGAAAATATTCAGCAGGTCAGGCAGCTGAATATGGGGAGAGGGTGACGTAGTTAATGGCGGGAATTCTTTGGCCATCGGGATTCTCTGTTCCCGCGGGGCAGGTCAGGGCTTTCCAACGGCTTGTGGTGTCTTCAATGGGAAATTCCATTGACAAGCGACGGGAATCCCGCCGCCAGCGAACGGCACGCCACTGGTAAACAGGCAGCTGGAGGACCGGGGAATCCATACTCAATGGGCGGGATTCTCCCAGCCCCGCGCCGGGCAGGAGAATCGCTGCAACTGCGCCACGCAGCCCCGACGCCGGCACGCGATTCTCTGAGGTGCGGAGAATCGGCGCCATTTGCGCGGCGCGTTTGGCACGGCGCCGGTCACGGGCTGCTGTCCGCGGCCGGGCCGCCGACTCTGCAGCCCCGATGGTCCAAGCGGCCGCGCAGAAACGGCAGAGTCCCGCCGGCGCCGTTCACACCTGGTCGCTGCCGGCGGGAACTCTGCGCGAAGGGTCGGGGGGGGGGGGGGCTCCATCCCCGGGGGGGGGGGGGGACTCCGATGGGTCTGGCCCGCGATTGGGGCTCACCGATCGGCGGGCCCGCCTCTCCCCTCCCCCCCCCCCCCCCCCCACCGGGCCTACTTTGTTGCGCTTCCGGCCCCAGAGCCCCCGCGCCATGTTGCATCGGGGCCGGAGCGTTCCGTGAGTCTACTGCGCATGCGTCGGTTGGCGCTTCGCCGCTGCGCATTCGTGGGTTGGCACAGCCCCCAGTCCGCGACAGGATGTAAGGCTGGAGCGGTGTGTACCGCTCCAGCGCCGTGCTGGCCCCCACCTACTGCCCGCGCCCGTTTCGCGGCGTCGTGAAACACGACGGCGTTTACGTCGGCACGGATATTTAGTCCCGCGATCGGTGAATCGCACCCAATGTTTCAGGTTTTATGGTTCTGGAAGTTCGTTGTTGTCCTGAAGGTTTGGCGAGATCCTGCCAAAGATGGCTCCATACTCCCCCCATGGCGGGTTCCCCTGGCTGCCAGGCGGGCGAGCTGAGCAAAGCCAACGTATACACCAGCAGGTCAGGAAGATCCCACCTGCAGCCAATAGCGAGCCACCTCCGCCGCCAGGAGACATGCTGGCCGGGGCCAGAAAATCCCACCCTCCCAACTCTGACCTCTCTCGCCACAGGATCTGTCAGATAGGCTGAGTATTTCCACTATTATTTGTTTTTATCCCTGTCCGAAATGGACTGAAAGTGTATGATGTATATGGATATCAGTGTATTAATCAAAATGACATTCAATTGAAAATATTAGTGTGACATAGAAATGTAGAAAATAGGGGCAGGAGGAGGCCATTCGGCCCTTCCAGTTGGCTCTGCCATACATTATAATCACGGCTCATCATCCAACTCAATAGCCTAATCCCACTTTCCCCCATTTCTTTTGATCCCCTTCACCCGAAGTGCTATATCTAACTGCTTCTTGAAAACATGTTTTGGCCATGTTGTGGCTGTGAATTCCACAGGCTGAACGCTCTCTGTGTCTCTGTCCTAAATGGTCTACCTGTATCCTTAGACTGTGACTGCTGTGCTGGACACACCCACTATCAGGAATATCCTTCCTGCATCTACCCTGTCTTGTCCTGTTGGAATTTTATCGGTTTCTATTAGATCCCCCCTCATTCTTCTGAACTCCAGCGAATACAATCCTAACTGATTCAATCTCTCCTCACACGTCAGTCCCGCCATACCAGGAACTAGCCTGGTAAACCTTCGCTGAACTCCCTCTGGAGCAAGAACATCCTTCCTCTGATAAGGAGACCAAAACTGCACACAATATTCCAGGTGTGGCCTCACCATAGTCCTGGAAAGCTGCAGCAAAACCTCCATGCTCCTGTCCTCGAATCCTCTCGCTATGAAGGCCAACATATGGGGAGGCGGTGGCACGTGGCATTGTCACTGGACTAATAACCCAGAGGCCTGAGGTACTGCTCTGGGGTCCCAGGTTCAAATCCCAACACTGCAGTTGGTGAAATTTGAATTCAATAAAAATCTGGAATTAAAAGTCTAATGATGACCATGAAACCTTTGGCGATTGTTATAAAAACCCATCTGGTTCACTAATGTCCTTTCGGGAATGAAATCTGCCATCCTTATTTGGTCTGGCCTACATGATTCTTAACTACCCGTTCAAAGGGCAATTAGGGATGGCCCAGCCTGTGACACCCAAGTCCCATGACCAAATAAAAACATACCATTTGCCTTCTTTACCGCATGCTGTACCTTCAGTAACAGGTGTACGAGGACACCCAGGTCTCGTTGCACATTCCCATTTCCTAATTTATTGCCATTCAGATAAGAGTCTGTCATCTCCCTTTTGCCACAAAAGTGGATAACCTCGCATTTCTCCAAATTATACTGCAATTGCCATTCATTTGCCCACTCACTCAACTTGTCCAAATCACACTGAAGGATCTCTGCATCCTCCTCACAGCTCACCCTCCCACACAATTTGGTGTCATTTGCGAATTTGGAGATATTAAATTTTGTTCCCTCATCTAAATCATTCATAAATATTGTGAATAGCTGGGGTCCTAGCTCCAATCCCTGCGGAGCCCCACTGCCTGCCAATCTGAAAAAGACCCGTTAATTCCTACTCTTTGTTTCCTGTCTGCCAACCAGTTTTCTATCCACCTCAATACATTTCCCGCAATCCTATGCACTTTAATTTTACACACTCATCTCTGAAGCAGGAATTTGTCAAAAGCCTTCTGAAAGTCCAAATATACCACATTTACTGGCTCCCCCTGATCAACTCTACTAGTTACATCCTCAAAACTTTCCAGTATATTTGTCAAACATAATTTCCCCTTCATAAATCCATTGTGAATCTGTCTGATTCTGCTACTATTTTCTAAGTACCCGACTATAAAATGTTTGATAATGGATTCCAGAATTTTCCACATTACTGATGTCTCTCGAACTGTTCCAGAGTCTATAGAATCCTGGAAGATGACCACCAATGCATCCAGTTTCTAGAGCCACTTCCTTAAGTACTGTGGAATATAGATTGTCAGGCCCTGGGGATTTATCAGCCTTCAATCCCATCAATTTCCCCAATATCATTTCTGTATTAATATTGATCTCCTTCAGTTCCTCCCTCTCACTAAACCCTGTGTTCCCAAATATTTCTGGTATCTGATTTGTGAAGACAGAACTAAAGTATGTGTTTAGTTGCTCAGCCATTTCCTTGTTCCCCCATTATAAATTCCCCTGTTTCTAACAGTAAGCGACCTAAATTTGATTTCACCAACCTTTTTCTCTTTGAGTACCGATAGAAACTTACAGTCAGTTTTTATGTTCTGTCATGCGAGAGTACCTTTAAGAAATGGATGTTTAAGCAATGTACCTTTAAGAAATGGAGATGATCATATTACTGAAGTGATGTCAGAGGGTGGGGGGAGCTGAGCTCACTTCTGCTTTTTTGAGTTCCAGTTTGAGAAGGCAGCTGGGAGTGTCTGAGTGTTTTGCTGAGAGCTGCCGGAAGAAACACAGAGCTGGTCTGTTGATTTCTGAAATCCAGAGACTATAAATATACTGAATGTAACCTGATGTCTGTTTTTGAAGGTTTGAAGTCTTTTGGATGTTTAAAGGAACAGTTTGAAGGATTATTTAGTGTTGTAGTCTTTTGGGGATATCTTTGAAGTAATGGGTGCTAAGATATTCAATGTTTGTTTTTAAAAGGTTAACTTGAGTTCATAGAATAAACATTATTTTGTTTTAAAAGCCATTTGTCCATTTCTGCTGTATCACACCTGGAGAGTACGCCGTGTGCGTCCCACACCACAATCTATCAAAAGTTATTGGTCGTTTGAACTCCATGAAACATTTTGGGGTTCTTTAAACCCGGACCCATAACAATTGGGGGCACGAGGGGGATAAAAGGGGGCATGAGGGGGATAAAAGTCTATCGATTGGATTGGCTTAACAAACTTAAAGACAGTGAGGGGTGAACATATTGTGGTTGCTTTTCAGGTGTGGTATTTTACTTTAAGTGGGGAGTGTGTTGTGGACAATGGCTCTTTCAGAGGCTCAGGAGTTTTTGGGGGTGGACACGGTAACACACAATACCTTACGGACAGAGACTAAAAGCAGACTGTTAGATTTGGCAAAAGCTTTGCAGTTAACATTGCCTTGCAAAATGCGAAAGGATGAGGTACTTACCGCAGTAGCTGAGCACTTAAATTTGCCTGAGATACATTCTAACTCATTAGAAATGGCAAAGCTCCAGTTGCAGATTAAGCAATTTGAACATGAAAAAGAATTAAAGCAGCTTGAATATGCAATGTGAGAAAAAGAAAAGGAGAGAGAAGAAAGAAACAAAGAAAGAGATAGAGATAGAGAGGAAAAAGAAAAGGAGAGGGAAGAAAGAAACAAAGAAAGAGATGGAAAGGAAAGAGAAAAAGAGAGAGAGTTTGAACTTAATAAAATGGCTATCAAACATGAAAATCAGTTAAAATTGGCAGACGCAAAGGGAAACATACAGTTGGATGAGATTGATGAGGATAGTGAGACAGAGCGTCATAGTCGAAGACGTGGTGGGGATCTATTTAAATATGTCCAAGCATTGCCAAGGTTTGACGAGAAGTAGGTAGAAGCCTTTTTCATTTCATTTGAGAAGGTAGCTAAACAAATGAAATGGCCACAGGACATGTGGGTTACTGATTCAAACAAAGCTGGTAGGTAGAGCTAGTGAAGTGTTTGCATCACTACCGGAGGAGGTATCTGGGACGTATGAGGAGGTGAAAAAAATCCATCTTAGGTGCATATGAGCAGCCTGAAGCTTACAGACAAAGGTTTAGAAATTTAAGGAAAGAATTTGGTCAAACATACATGGAGTTTGAAAGGCTCAAACAGAGTAATTTTGATAGGTGGATAAGGGCTTTGAAAATAGACCAAACGTATGAGGCTCTCAGAGAAATTATATTTTTGGAGGAGTTTAAAAATTCAATTTCTGATGTAGTGAGAACTCATATGGAAGAGCAGAGGGTTAAAACTGCGAGATTAGCAGCAGAAATGGCAGGTGATTATGAATTAGTTCATAAATCAAGGCTTGGTTTCCGACATCAGTTTCAGCCGGTGAGGGATAGAAACTGGGGACATGAGAAATACTCAAGTGCTAACGGTAAAGGTGATCTGATGGAAGATAATAAAGAGAGTGTACCTCAGATTAAAAAAGAAATCCAGGAGGGTGGAAGAGAAATGAAAAGTTTCAGATGTTTTCACTGTAATAAACGAGGCCATGTAAAGTCACAGTGTTGGTGGTTGAAGAAAAGCACTAGGAAGGTTGATGTGGTAAAACAGGATAAGACAGTGGGGTTTGGTAAAGTGGTAAAGGAAAGCCCAAGGGAAGCGAAGGAGGTGCAAACGATTGTACAGCCTGTTCAACAAGTAATTGATAAGAAGGTGCCAGACGCCTTTAAAGAATTTACTTGTGTGGTAAAGTTTACTCATGTGTATCAGGAGGAGCAGGTAAAGAAGTCACAATTTTAAGCGATACAGGAGCTAGTCAATCTTTAATGGTAAGAGATGAGGAATTATGTAGTTTGGGAAGAATGTTGCCAGAAAAGGTGGTAATATGTGGAATTCAGGGTGAGAGGAGTAGCGTTCCATTATATAAGGTAAGGTTGGAAAGTCCAGTGAAGAGTGGTGAAGTGGTCGTAGGAGTAATAGAGAAACTATCTTGCCCAGGAATACAGTTTATCTTGAGTAATGATATAGCTGGATCGCAGGTGGGAGTGATGCCTATTGTGGTTGATAAACCAGTGGAAAATCAGACAACTGAAGTGTTGAAGGACGAATATCCTGGGATTTTTCCGGATTGTGTAGTAACAAGGTCGCAAAGTCACAGGTTAAGATAAGATGAGAAATCAAAGAGTGAAGATGAAGTTGAATTGCAATTATCAGAAACGATTTTTGATCAGATGGTTGAAAAAGAACAAGAACAGGTGGAGGATGAGGCGGATACTTTTAGTTCAGGAAAATTGGCGGAGTTACAACAGAAAGATGTCGAAATAAAACGGATATATCAGAAAGCATATACGGAAGAGGAATCTGAGAGCATACCAGAGTGTTATTACCGTAAAAGCGATGTCTTGATGAGAAAATGGAGACCTGTACAGATGCAGGCGGATGAAAAGTGGGCAGAAGTTCATCAAGTAGTATTGCCAGTAGGGTATAGAAAGGAAGTGTTGCGAGTGGCACGTGAGGTACCAGTGGGAGGTCATTTGGGGATAAGGAAAACTCAAGCTATAATCCAGAAACATTTTTATTGGCCTGGACTAAATAAAGATGGAGTTAAATTTTGTCAATCATGTCACACATGTCAAGTGATAGGGAAACTAGGGATATCTCGGATCGTGTCTTCAGAATCCTTAAGGGGAAGGGTGAGCAGCCAGAAGTCGTGGTGCACATTGGTACCAACGACATAGGTAGGAAAAGGGGTGTGGAGGTAATAAACAAGTTTAGGGAGTTAGGCTGGAAGTTAAAAGCCAGGACAGACAGAGTTGTCATCTCTGGTATGTTGCCGGTGCCACGTGATAGCGAGGCTAGGAATAGGGAGAGAGTGCAGCTGAACACGTGGCTGCAGGAATGGTGTAGGAGGGAGGGCTTCAGGTATTTGGATAATTGGAACGTCTTCTGGGGAAGGTGGGACCTGTACAAGCAGGACGGGTTGCATCTGAACCAGAGGGGCACCAATATCCTGGGAGGGAGGTTTTCTAGTGCACTTCGGGAGGGTTTAAACTAATTTGGCAGGGGAATGGGAACCGGATTTGTAGTACAGCAACTAAGGTAGCCGATATTCAGGACGCCAAAGCGTGTAGTGAGGCAGTGGGGAAGGGAACACTGACAAAGGAGAGTACTTGCAGGCACGGAGATGGGTTGAAGTGTGTATACTTCAACGCAAGAAGCATCAGGAATAAGGTGGGTGAACTTAAGGCATGGATCGGTACTTGGGACTACGATGTGGTGGCCATCACGGAAACTTGGATAGAAGAGGGGCAGAAATGGTTGTTGGAGGTCCCTGGTTATAGATGTTTCAATAAGATTAGGGAGGGTGGTAAAAGAGGTGGGGGGGTGGCATTATTAATTAGAGATAGTATAACAGCTGCAGAAAGGCAGTTCGAGGAGTATCACCCTATTGAGGTAGTATGGGTTGAAGTCAGAAATAGGAAAGGAGCAGTCACCTTGTTAGGAGTTTTCTATAGGCCCCCCAATAGTAGCAGAGATGTGGAGGAACAGATTGGGAAACAGATTTTGGAAAGGTGCAGAAGTCATAGGGTAGTAGTCATGGGCGACTTTAACTTCCCAAATATTGAGTGGAAACTCTTTAGATCAAATAGTTTGGATGGGGTGGTGTTTGTGCAGTGTGTCCAGGAAGCTTTTCTAACACAGTATGTAGATTGTCCGACCAGAGGAGGGGCAATATTGGATTTAGTACTGGGTAATGAGCCAGGGCAAGTGATAGATTTGTTAGTGGGGAGCATTTTGGAGATAGTGACCACAATTCTGTGACTTTCACTTTAGTAATGGAGAGGGATAGGTACGTGCAACAGGGCAAGGTTTACAATTGGGGGAAGGGTAAATACGATGTTGTCAGACAAGAATTGAAGTGCATAAGTTGGGAACAATGGCTGGCAGGGAAGGACACAAGTGAAATGTGGAACTTGTTCAAGGAACAGGTGCTACGTGTCCTTGATATGTATGTCCCTGTCAGGCAGGGAAGAGATGGTCGAGTGAGGGAACCATGGTTGACTAGAGGTTGAATGTCTTGTTAAGAGGAAAAAGGAGACTTATGTAAGGCTGAGGAAACAAGGTTCAGACAGGGCGTTGGGGGAATACAAGATAGCCAGGAGGGAACTGAAGAAAGGGATTAGGAGAGCTAAGAGAGGGCATGAACAATCTTTGGCGGGTAGGATCAAGGAAAACCCCAAGGCCTTTTACACATATGTGAGAAATATGAGAATGACTAGAGCGAGGGTTTCCAGAGGCCATTCCAGTATGTAATATTACAGCTAAAAAGATTGTAGAGGAGTGACTTCAATTCTTTGCTAGATATGGACTACCCACAGAAATTCAATTGGATCAAGGATCAAATTTTACCTCAAAGTTATTCAAAGAAGTTATGTATAGCTTTGGAATAAAACAATTTAAATTAACTGCGTACCATCCAGAATCACAGGGAACGTGAGAAAGGTGGCATCAGACATTAAAGACAATGTTGAGGGCGTATTGTCAAGATTATCCAGAGGATTGGGATAAAGGAATCCCATCGTATTGTTTGCAATTAGGGATGCACATAATGAGTCTACCAAATTTAGTCCTTTTGAACAAATTTTTGGCCATGAGATAAGAGGACCACTTAAATTGATTAAAGAAAAATTGGTGGGTGAGAAATTGGAAATTCCACTATTGGATTACGTGTCAAATTTTAGGGAACGATTAAATAGAGCAGGTGAATTGGCTGGACAACATTTGAAAGTTGCACAAAATGTGATGAAATGGGTAGCGGACAAGAAATCCAAAGTTCGTAGTTTTGCCAGTGGAGATAAAGTTTTAGTGTTGTTACCAGTGGTAGAGGAGACTTTAAAGGCTAGGTTTTGTGGACCGTATCTGATTGAAAGGAAATTAAGTGACGTGAATTATGTGGTAAAAACACCAGATAGACAGCTCACCGAGTGTGTCATGTGAATATGCTTAAAAGGTACTTTGAAAGGGATGGAGAGAAAAAGGAGGTTTTAATGATTCTAACTCAAAGTGACGAACCAATTCCAGATGACTGTGATACTGACATACCTCAAATTAAATTGGAAAATGAGGATGTTCTTAAAAATTGGGATAAATTGTTGAGTTATCTTCCAGAGGAAAAACGAACTGACCTGAAAGGGTTATTGATATCACATGGGCAAGTTTGTAGAGATAAATTGGGAAGTACTAAAATGGCTGTACTTGCTGTAGATGTGGGAAATGCTGTTCCTATCAAACAACATCCATATAGACTTAATCCTTCAAAATTGGCACAGGTTAACAAAGAGATTGCGAGTATGCTTAAAAATGGCATAATTGAAGTGGGTTGTGGCCAATGGAGCTCACCCATAGTGATGGTACCTAAACCAGACTGTACCCAACGGTTGTGTGTGGACTATAGAAAAGTGAATGCAGTTACTAGAACGGACTCTTATCCTATCCCACATTTGGAGGATTGCATTGAGAAAGTGGGACAATCCGCTTTTATTTCCAAATTGGATTTACTTAAAGATTACTGGCGGGTACCTTTATCCGAAAGGGCGAAGGAGATTTCAGCTTTTGTGACTCCAGATTGTATATACCAATTCAAAGTTATGCCATTTGGCACGAAAAACGCCCCAGCCACATTTCAACGGTTAACTAATACAGTCGTTCCAGGATTACCCAATTGTGCGGTATACATCGACGATCTGATGGAGTTATTCGCTCGACTTCAGGAGGCGGGTTTGGTGATAAACCTAACCAAAAGTGAATTTGGAAAAGCCCAAGTCACTTTCCTTGGCCATACAATTGGACAGGGTCAATTGGTCCCACGGGATGTGAAAACAAAAGTTATTGGGGAGTTTCCAATACCCTCGACACGACGGGAAATAATGCGATTTCGTGGTATGAGTGGATTTTACCGGAAATTTGTACCAAATTTTAGCAGTGTGGTCGCTCCACTGACGGACTTGCTCAAGAAGTGTAACAAATTCCAGTGGACAGCAGAGTGTCAACAGGCATTTGACGACCTGAAGGCTGTGTTAACCACTGCTCCTGTGTTAGCCATCCCAAATTATACCAAACCCTTCAAAGTGGCTGTTGATGCGGGCGTGGGTGCGGTGCTTCTACAAGACGACGACGAAGGGCTAGAGCAGCCTGTTGGTTATTTTTCAAAGAAATTGCATTCTCAACAGAAAGTATTCGACGATTGATTCGGAGACTTTGAGTTTGGTGCTGACTTTGCCACATTTTCACATTTATGTGACCAGCAATCCGTCTGACACCGTTATATATACTGATCATAATCCGTTGATGTATTTGGAGCGATTCCAGAATAACAATTCGAGGTTGTTTCGCTGGAGTTTATCGTTACAGCCATTTCATTTTAAAATAGTACATATGGCAGGACGGGAAAACGTGATAGACGATGCTTTGTCACGAATGTGATGAACGGGAGGATTTCGGTTGGAGGAAGAAGAACGAAGAAAAGAAAAATACCTGTTATACCTGTTTGCGTGTGTTGTTTTTTTTTTGAACCGGTAAAGTGTTTTTACTGTGTTTTTTAATTGATGGTGCAAAGGTGAAAAATGAAACCATCTTGAAGTTGATGGTTTATTTTTTTTCTTGGGGGGAGGTGTCATGTGAGAGTACCTTTAAGAAATGGATGTATAAGCAAGGTACCTTTAGGAAATGGAGCAGATCATAATACTGAAGTGCTGTCAGAGGGTGGGGGGAGCTGAGCTCACTTCTGCTTTTTTGAGTTTCAGTTTGAGAACGCAGCTGGGAGTGTCTGAGAGCTGCAGGAAGAAACACAGAGCTGGTCTGTTGATTTCCGCAATCAAAAGACTATAAATATATTGAATGTAACCTGGGGAGAAATTCTCCGGAAACGGCGCGATGTCCGCCGACTGGCACCCAAAACAGCGCAAATCAGTCGGGCATCGCGCCGCCCCAAAGGTGCGGAATGCTCCGCATCTTTGGGGGCCGAGCCCCAACCTTAAGGGGCTAGGTCGGCGCCAGACGAATTTCCGCCCCGCCAGCTGGCGGAAAAGGTCTTTGGTGCCCCGCCAGCTGGCACGGAAATGACATCTCCGGGCGGCTCATGCGCGGGAACGTTAGCGGCCGCTGACGGCATTCCCGCACATGCGCATTGGAGGGAGTCTCTTCCGCCTCCGCCATGGTGGAGACCGTGGCGGAGGCGGAAGGAAAAGAGTGCCCCCACGGCACAGGCCCGATCGCGGGCCAGGCCACCGTGGGGGCACCCCCCGGGGCCAGATCACCCCGCGCCCGTCCCAGGACCCCGGAGCCCGCCCGCGCAGCGTTGTCCCGCCAGTAAGGTAGGTGGTTTAATCTACGCCAGCGGGATAGGCATTTTAGCGGCGGGACTTCGGCCCATACGGGCCGGAGAATCGCACGGGGGGGCCCACCAACCGGCGCGGCGCGATTCCCGCCCCCGCCGAATATCCGGTGCCGGAGACTTCGGCAACCGGCGGGGGCGGAATTCACGCCAGCCCACGGCGATTCTCAGCCCCGGCGGGGGGTCGGAGAATCTCGCCCTTCATGTCTGTTTTTGAAGGTTTGAAGTCTTCTGGATGTTTAAAGGAACAGTTTGAAGGATTATTTAGTGTTGTAGTCTTTTGGGGTTATCTTTGAAGTAATGGGTGTTAAGATATTCAATGTTTGTTTTTAAAAGGTTAACTTGAGTTCATAGAATAAACATTGTTTTGTTTTAAAAACCATTTGTCCATTTCTGCTGTATCGCACCTGGAGAGTACGCCGTGTGCGTCCCACACCACAATCTATTAAAAGTTGTGGGTCGGTTGAACTCCATGAAACACTTTGGGGTTCTGTAAACCCGGACCCATGACAGTTCCCTGCCAGTTTATTCTTATACCCTATTTTCCCCTTCTTAATCAATCCCTTGGTCCTTCTTTGCTGAATTCTAAAGTGCTCCCAATCCTCAGACCTGTTCTTTTTCTCGGTCAATGTGTATGCTTCTTCCTTAGATCGAATACTATCTCTAATTTCCCTTGTAAGCCATGGATTGTCCACCTTTCCCATTTTACTTTTGTGCCAGACAGAAATAAACAATTGTTCCATTCCCCCATGCGCTAATTGAATGTTTGCCATTGCCTATCCACTGTCATCCCTTTAAGTAATGTTTCCCAGTCTATCATAGCCAACTTGCGCCTCATATCATTGTCGTTTCCTTTGTTAAGATTCGGGACGCGAATCTGAGAATCAACTACTTCACTCTCCATCCTAATGAAAAATTCTATCATATTATGGTTGCCCACCCCCAAGGGGTCTCGCACAACCATATTGGCAATGATTCTGCTCTTATTACGCAGTACCCAGTCTAGGATGGCCTGCTCTCTAGTTGGTTAATCAATGTATTGGCCGAGAAAACCACCCTGTATACGCTCCAGGAATTCCTCCTCTATGGTATTGTGGCTAATTTTATTTGCCCATTCTGTATGCAGATTAAAATCACCCATAATTACAGATGTTCCTTTATCACATGCGTGTCTAATTTCTGTTTAAGACCATTCCCAACATCACCATTGGCACATGTTGGAAAGCCACGCAGGCACAAATCTATTCATGAAATGGAAAGGTCTCCCCTTTTTGATGCACTGGATGGTCTAAAGCACTACACAGCCAATGAATTAACTTTGACATGTATTGTAGTGTAAAAAACACAGCAACTAATTTGCAAACAGCAAGATCCCACAGACAGCTATGTAATGATGACCACATCATCTGTTTTAGTGATATAGTTGAGGGACAAGTATTGACCAAGACACCAGAATACTGCAATGGTGGATTGTCCATCCATCTGATAGAGCAGATAGAACTCGGTTTCATGTCTCATCTTAAAGCTGACATTGGCGCAACACTGGAATGAAGTGCCAGGCCAAACTTGATGCTCACGTCCCATGAGTGGAACTTAAAGTCACAGCACTGTGTCTCAGAGGTCAGAGTGCCACAATTGGATCACGGCTGGTGTTCAGAGGTAAATGATCAAAGGTATTGGCAAAGTAGATATAGAGTAGAATTTTCCACTTGTGTGGGAATCTAGAATGAGACGTCACATTTTTAGGATAAGGGGTGGCAAATTTGAAACAGATGAGGAGATTTCTCTCAAAGGGTCATGAAACTTTGGAATTCACTACTCCAGAGCGTGGTGGATGCCAGAACACTGAGTACATTGAGGGAGGCGATAGACAGGTCTTTAGCTAGTAAAGGGTTGAAAGGTTATGGAGAATGGCAGGACAGTGGAGTTCAGTTTTGAGGGGCTGAATTGCCTGCTCCTGATCCTAGTAAACAAAGGCATCGATCGATGCATTACGAAATTAAAAAATCTAAGCTTGATTGCAATTTGCTTTCACTGAGTTGAATATCCTCAGGGATGAGGCAATAGATGCCCTTTGACATTCGTCCGCTGACCATCCTCACTGTTGTCAGTGACCCCTGCTGGCAAATCACATATTTGTGGACACAGAAACAGGTTCAATACCAGACTCAGCCACGGTGCCCTCCATAATGAAATTTTGTGAGCGCTCACAAGAATTCATAGGTGACGACTGGCCAGTTGATTGGGATATTGGTGACATGCTGTCGTAAAATGCCACCATCCCCACGCCGGCATGGGGACATAGCGTCAGAATCGGAAAATCCAGCCCCATATGTCCCAAGAGTTAGCGCTTTCCCTGGAGACAGAGAGGAATCTAAGAGGTTAATGAGCATTAACTCACATAGTCCAGATTTCTGATGTGATAACAGCCGTGAAAGGAATTTAATTCTAAACAGAATAGATAGGATGATGCTGCAAAGCAGGCTTCCAGCAAATTATTTAGAACATCCATATGGTGGTTTAACAACTTGTTTTCAATTTTTACAGTGAATTTTTAGGAACACAAAGGGTGAGGCAACAAAGCTTTATTTCATGAATTAATTTTAGGTTGAACGTCAGAAGGTAATGTTCTGTGGACACGTCTAAATTGGCTGCAGATATTTGCTGTAAAGTGTAACTAGTGCCCTGTTTAATTAAATGTCGGCAGTGAACTCAGTTATTATGCAGAAAGATTTCTTGCCGTGGTGCTTATCAGCATTATAAAATGAAATGAGATTGGGCATGTTCCAGTCAAGGCTTTCCTTCAGGATAGTTTAGGTGGCGGTGGAGATGAGCTGTCACTGGAACAGGAGCCAAATCCTTTCCAGCCCACTGCCAGGTCAAACTCTGCCAGCTGCTGCCACCTCCACATCCTGGAAACATTTGGAGTCGGCTGGCGTCTCACCTAACCCACCGTGCCTCCCGTTTTAGAGAAGCAGATGCCTGTAAAAATGCCCCATTGAGGGACAGCGGCCTTGGATGGAAGAGTTTCCATCAACCCTCCCAGGGAGATTTGAAGACTGGAAGAGGGCTAAAAGATGCCGTCGGCTCCCTCTGTTGCTCCATCGCTGTTTGTTTGTCAGAATGATGGGATGAACGCATTTGCTTTTCTCTCCTGTGTTCCCATAAGTATTCCTCCTCAGTGAAACACAGCAACTGTGTGAGAAAGAGTAAGCCAAACCCTGCCAGATTATATCAAACTGAATTGGCACCATTTCTCAACTTCCCACCGTGTCTCCCACACTTTTGATGCAATTTTACGATCGGAACTGATTCCCGACAAGAACAGGTTGAGGCTCGCCTGAACTCGTTTCAATTCAGACCCATCTCAGGAAAGATATTTTTTTATCAATTTATCTTGGCTCAGGTGCTCAAACTTTAATAATAATAATAACTTTTTTATTGTCACAAGTTTTGAAAAGCCCCTAGTCACCACATTCTGCCGCCTGTTCGGGGAGGCTGGTACGGGAATTGAACCGGCGCTGCTGGCCTTGTTCTGCAGCGCAAACCAGCTGTCTAGCCCACTGAGCTAAACCAGCCCTTACTGGCCGTAAACCAGGTGTTCTAGCCATGTGATGAGGTGTATAAATGACGTCCCTCTCCTACCACGCCAAGCCTGACCGTAACAGGATCTATAGAATCCCTACAGTGCAGAGGCAGGCCATTCTGCCCATCAAGTCTTCACCAAGCCTCCGAAAGAGCACTCTATCTAGACCATTCCCCTGCCCTATTCCCATAACCCGCCGCATTGCCCATGGCCACCCCACCTAACCTGCACACCTTTGGAGGCTCAGGGACAATGTAGCGTGGCCAATCCAGCTAACCTGCTCATCTTTGGACTGTGGGAGGAAACCGGAGCACCCGGAGGAAACCCACGCAGACACAGGGGAGAACATGCAAACTCCACACAGTCACCCAAAGCCGGAATTGAACCCCGGCCCTGGCGCTGTGAGGCATTGTGCTTTGTGAATTTGTAAAGATGGTGTTATTTACTATGCTGGTTGTAAAGAAACTAATCTGAGAGTCTTTCTCGTGTTTCATACAAGAACGGGTGTGCTTTTAAATGCAAAATACTGCAGATGCCGGAAATCTGAAATAAAAACAGCAAATGCTGGAATAACTCAGTGGGTCTGGCAGCATCTGCAGAGAGAGAAACAGAGTTAATGTTTCGGGTCCATATGGCTCTTCTTCAGAGATGAAGAGGGAGAAATATGATGGGTTTTATACTGTTGAAGAGAAGGAGTGCAGTAGATGGAGCAAAATGTAAGGTCAGGGATAGGTGGGAGCTCAGGAGAGATTTGACAGCACAGTAGCACAGTGGTTAGCACAGTTGCTTCTCAGCTCCAGGGTCCCAGGTTCGATTCCTGGCTTGGGTCACTGTCTGTGCGGAGTCTGCACCTTCTCCGCGTGTCTGCGTGGGTTTCCTCCGGGTGCTCCGGTTTCCGCCCACAGTCCAAAGATGTGTCGTTTAGGTGGATTGGCCGTGCTACATTCCCCTTAGTGTTCAAAATAGGTTAAGTTGCATTACGGGGATAGGGTGTAAGTGTGGGTCTGGGTAAGGTGCTCTTTCCAAGGGCCGGTGCAGGCTCGATGGACCGAACGACCTCCTTCAGCACTGTAAATTCTCTGATTCTATGACAAAGCTGGCTTGGCACAAGATAAAGTAAATGGTAATGAGTGTGTTGAAGTCTAAGGCAGGTGCTAATAGCGGCATTAATGTCAGATCGCAGAATGTGTGAAGAGCAGAACAAGGGTGTTATTATGTACTCTCTGTCTTCTTTAGTTTGCTGTACTTTGCAAGCCAGTGAATTATGGGATTGCAGAATCCATGCAGTTGCCATTCTGGTTACTGAAGCAAAGAAGCTACAATGTTGAGTTACCTCCACGGCAACATGTATTGATTAATCCACCAGTATGTTATAATCCCCGTGAGGCCCAGGGGCAACTCGATTAATCTCCCCACAAGCCTTGTGTGGTACGAGCTTCCATAGCTGAGGGGCAGAGGCCCCAGCAGCGGGATAGTTAACTCAGGACATTAAACGCCGGCCCAGGTAGGAGCTGAGCTGTAGAGTGGTCCCGACTGTGACTGTTACTTGTAAATACTTTACTTCCAGTAATAAACTATTCCTTTGACTCTCTTTTCCGGACTCTAAATTGGCGACGAGGATAAAGGGGTACTACAGTCGGCGCTGTTCACCATTTGAAGCACAACCACCTCCCTTCGCGAAGGGTCAAGGTTTGCGCCATTTTGAAAATTCCGCTCTTTGACTACGATCCCAAGCCGTCAGTTTTCATACAGAGATACCGATTTAATACAGCTGAGAGGACCCCCGGGGAGTCTGTTACTGAGCTTTTGGTGCGATTGTGCAAATTGGGAGAGTTTTGTGACTATGGGCCATCCCTACCTGAGATGACACGGGACCACCTTGTATGTGGCGTAAATAAGATGCCGACCCGGCGAAAGTTACTGGCTGGACCTAAAAGAGGCCTTTGAGATTTCCCTATAACAGGAGAGCGCAGAGATGGGATTCCAGAAACTCCTGGGGATGTCCGGGATGGAGATAAACAGCATTCTGGCACACAGCGCCCCTAGGACTGCGTCCCAGAACCCTGCCCTGGCCTGTACACAGGCGGTTCCAGGTCCGGTAGACAAGGGCCGCGACAGCCAGCTGGGACACCTCCCCGGATTCAGTGGAGGATGATCCAAGGCGGTGAGGCACTTGTGGCTGGCAAATCCGCAGGGATAGGAAGCTGTAGGTCAGCAACATACTCCCTTCCCTACCCAAGGGGGGCGCCAGCCCAGAGCCCGGACTCTTCTCTTACAACAACCCGATGACTGGGAATGTCTGCAGTTTAATTGCATCGCTGTGCCTCGAGTTGCCCCATTAGGATTACCATCCAGGTGAATGGCCACCCTTTAGAGATGGAGTTGGATACATGGACTCTAATTGGAAGGCAAACCTTCAAGAGAATCAGGATTGGAGTTCAACAGTTGAGTTTGCGGGACACTAAGGTGAGGCTAGCGGCCTACACAGGGAAGTCTCTAGCCATAGCACGATGAAGACCCCGGTAATGTATGGAGATCGGTCCGTTCAGCTGCCGTTAATAATAGTGAAGGGCCCCGGACCTAGTCTGCTAGGCCGGGACTGGCTGCAACGCCTCCGGCTGGACTGGGAACAGATTTTCCGGATGAGCAGCGGAGGACTTTACGAATTATGGGAGAAATATCCAGAATTCTTCCAGGAAGGTCTGGGAACAATCATGGGAGCCAAAATATATGTGCACCCTGAGGCCTAAGTACTTATGGGCACGCCCGGCCCCCATGCACTGCTGGCAAAAGTAGAGGATGAACTCAATTGACTGGAAGGTCTTGGGATCATCCGACTGGTAAGTTTGCTACTTTGTAAGTTTGGTACGAAAACCTGACAAAACCGTACACCTGTGCAGAGATTATATTTTGACCGTCACCAAAGCCTCCGCTCTGGGTAGGTACCCAATGCCTCGGATAGAAGACCTACGTGCGAAGTCGGCTGGGGGTCATTCTTTTTCTAAGCTCAACATGAGCCGCACTTATCTCCAGCTGGAGCTGGATGCCGATTCCAGGCGTTACGTGACCATTAATACGAACTGGGACCTCGACAAAGACACAAGACTGCCATTTGGAGTGTCATCGGCTTGCGCAATTTTTCAGTGCTTTATGGCGAACATCCAGAGAGGGCTACCGTGTGCGGCAGTCAACTTGGATAATGTCCTGGTCGCCAGAGCCACAAAAGGCAGCACCTGAGAAACCTGCAGGAAGTCCTCCGCTGATTTTCCAAGACGGGTGTCTGCCTCATGATCGGAGAGTGCTTTTTCCAAGGCAACTTGGGGTATCGTGTGGATCGGGACAGACTATACCCGGTAGAGGAGGAGGTTCCGGAGAATAGACAAGCCCCCCACACTGGAAAACGCGAGAGTGCTAATGTTGTCTCGTAAACTACTGTGAGAAAATTATTCCTGGCCTGGTGGCCAACCCTCGCCCCACTGCACGTATTGTTGAAGAAGCACCAAGAATGGGCCTGGAGAGCACCCCAGGCAGAAGGTTCAGGCAGGGTGAATCAGCAGCTAACGTCATCCAGACCAATGACACATTATGACCCCTCCAAACCTCTTTTGGTGTCAGACGGCGCATGGCAAAAAGCCCTAGAGATTGCGGCTTCCCTGGAGCTGACTGCAGCAGAGCCACAGCAGCTGAATTCATCAACTCGAGGGCCGAATGTGGCAGCTGAGCATTCACACGAGCCGCCAGGAATGTTACCGTTGTGAAAAGCTTAGTCACCCTCCATCTGAATGTTAGTGCAGAGACTTTGAATGCCATCAGTGTGGCAAGAAGGGGCTTATTGGCTAGGATTCTCCAGGTGCTGCGGTTCGCCTCTCCCGCTGGTAGAGCACTCTCGCCAGCGGGTTTCCCCGGCGGAGTTGGGGGGTTTCAATAGGACATCCCATTGACGAGCGACGGGAAGATAAAATGCCGCCGGCATCGAACGGTGCGTGGCCAGGAAAAACGCGGCTGGGGGAACCTGCGAATCCAGCCCATTGAGTGTGACGGTAAAAACAAAAAAAGAAGCAATGAATTGGAAAAGAAAACCAGTGAAAACGAAATCTCCATTCTGGCGTGACAAGAAGAAAAATCTGATTGTCATACAGCAGAACAGGGAGGCCAGAGAGACACCGAGACGGAAGAAGAAGGGCCCCTCCACATCTTGCCAGTGACCTGTGATCCACAGCACTAATGGGTAACACCACCGCTGGAGGGCCAACCAATATGTATGGAGCTGGCTACAGGGGCAGCAGTTCCCTGATCCTGGATGTTGTGTACAAGGAGAAGTTGAAACATCTTGCCTTGACACCTGCAAAGTTAAGTCTGAAAACATATGCGGAGGAATGTGTACCTACGATGGGCAGAATGGAAGTCAAAGTGGAACTAAATGAACAGATTGCTAAGTTACCACTGTGTGTGGTGAAAGGCAACGACCCAACTTTAGTTGGAAGGTCATGGCTTGAGAAGATAAAGCCAAGAATTTTCTGTTCTGTACAAGAAGTTCTAGCTCGTAACAATGGTACCGCAGCTCAATAGGTTCCTGCCATTATGATTGCTCAGACAGTCCACAGTTCGTACTCAGTCCAAGGTGCGAATGACCTCGACTGGCCGACGCCATGTTGACCAACTCTCGCCAAGTCCAGCACCGTCCAAGTATACAGCACAGGTGGCAGATCCTGATGGGGGCTGGTTTAGCTCAGTGGGCTAGCCAGCTGGTTTGTGATGCAGAACAAGGCCAGCAGCACGGGTTCAATTCCCGGAACCAGCTGAGAATTCTGAATTCTCCCTCCGCGTACCTGAACAGGCGATGGAATGTGGTGACTAGGGGCTTTTCACAGTAACTTCATTGCAGTGTTAATGTAAGCCTACTTGTGACAATAAAAAAGATTATTATTTCACCACCTTGAGTGAGTCATCTCCACATCCATGAACAGCGTCTCCAGTTTGACCTCCTCAGTCTAGCTCGACCGAAGTTTTGCCACAAGTCCTAAATTTTCATCAGTGTCCAATCAACATTACTCTGTAAAAGCACCAGAAGAGAAGATCTCCCGGGCATCTGAGTTACAGTTAAGGTGAACCCATGTGTTTTTATTTTAGACAGTCTACCTTCCGTCAGAAAATGTTTTGTCAAACTTTCGAAAAAGGGCGGAGGAATATATTAAGGGCGGTCTGTTTTGTTCAGTTTGCCGTACTTTGTAAACCAGTGCATCATGGGATTGCAGAATCCGTGTTGTTGCGAATTCGGTTACTGAAGTAAAATGAATAGAAACTGAAATGTTGAGTTACTTCTGTGCCCACGTATTGATTAATCTATTCAATTCTTAAAACATAGCAAAGGGTCAGTGCTCTCGGAAAGCAAAACATAAGAACAAGTGACAGGCGGGCCCTGTGGTGAGACGGAGCGTTTCATGGTCTGAAGTTGTTGAACTCAATGTTGAGTCCAGAAGGCAGCAAAGTGCCGAATCGGAAAATGAGGTGCTGCTTCTCCTGGAGCATTGCAGCAGGCCGAGGGCAGAAATGTGAGCATGGTAGAAAGATGGTAAACTGAAGTGGCAATTGACAGGAACGTCAGCTTGTGGACTGAGTGAAGGTGTTCCGCAAGGCAGGCACCCAGTTTGCGTTTAGTCTCCCAGTGTAGAGGGAACCGCGTTGGCAGCAGCGAATACAATGAGAGTAAATTGAAAGGGGTGTCAGTGAAATGTTGTTTCACCTCAGAGGAGTGTCTGGGGCCTTGAATGGTGAGGAGGGAGAAGGTAAAGACGGACACAGGAGTTACACCTCCTAAGATTGCGTGGGATGGTGTCGTGGAAGGAAATAGGATATTAGGAGTGATAGAGGAGTGAATCAGGCTGTCATGGAGGGAGCAGTACCTACAGAATGCTGACGGGACATGGAGGGGTTGAGGGGAAGATGCATCTGGTGATGGTATCAGTCGGCACAAATGGTGGAGGATGATTCTTTGAATGTGGAGGCTGCGGATGTCAAGATCGGCCCCAAAAAGGATTTATTGAAACTGAATTGGATCCGCCTCAAAGAGGATTTACTGAAACTGAATTGGATCTTACATTCTTATTTCCATAAGAATGTAAGATCCAATTCAGTATCAGTAAATCTCAAACGGAGAACGGATGTCTACAAGGGCAATAATATTTAGTCTACAAGATCCAATTCAGTTTCAGTAAATCTCAAACGGAGAAAGAAAGTCTACAAGGGCAATAGTCTTTAGGAAGGTGTTCTTCCTATCTCATCAATATGGATAATACATCATTCAGTAGCTAATGGATGTTATGGGCCATGGGACAATAGCCACATTTCAGACATCAGCTTAGCAAATATATCTTCTGAAATCATAATGGTAAGAGAGGTCATGTGACTGGAGTAACTATTTTTCAAATGGGTTTTGACGCCGACATGCTCTCCCGCTGGCGTGACGCAAGGCTGGGAGGCCTGACGGGATGCTGGCTCGCTGCTGCTTCAATGAACATTCATCAGATGCAAAGTCATGCAAATGTCATTCAAGCCACCAGGCAGCAGGAGAACAGACCCGCTATTAACCCGCCACTGGGAGAACTGCAAACCGTTTTTATGCCGAAGGGTTTCTGGCTTTTTGGCTCACGTTGGATTCTCCAATCCGGCCCACTGCCAAACCCGCCTCTGGCAGGATGGACGAATTCTATCCAGTGTCTTTGTTTTTTTTTTTAAGCAGTTCAATATATGTTTGATCAGACTGTGAAATTGAAGATTAATACCTCTCATGCGCAAGTCACATTATCGTGACACCAAGATAATAAGGTAAAGAGCTTGTGTTACAACAGAGTCACATGTGACTCTATGAAGAAAATTCTGATGCATTTAGAGCTTTTATGCTCTGATATTGTGGCAAATAACCTATAACTAAACAAAGAAATAAGACGATGACTGACTGTGGCAAAGTTATCACTCAATTTGAAGACCATTTTGAAAGCTGATCTCGAGTCTCCTGTCCATTCTTTACACTCTTAATTAATTGTTGCAGTGTTTGCTCGTGTCTCACTGTCACCTGGTGGAAAATAGGTATCAAAGAATTAAACCTGGTTACTTTCAAATATGGGGACAGCACGGTTGGCACAGTGTTAGCACTGCTGCCTCTCAGCACTAGGGACCCGGATCCAATTCCAGCCTCGGGAGGCTGTATGTGCGGAGTTTGCACATTCTCCCCGTGTCTACGCGCGTTTCCTCAGGGTGGACAGTGAGAGCCTTCTCCCGCGGATGGAAATGGCTAGCACGAGGGGACATAGCCTTAAACTAAGGGGTAATAGATATAGGACAGAGGTCAGAGATAGGTTCTTTACGCAAAGAGTGGTGAGGCCGTGGAATGCCCTACCTGCAACAGTAGTGAACTCGCCAACATTGAGGGCATTTAAAAGTTTATTGGATAAACATATGGATGATAATGGCATAGTGTAGGTTAGATGGCTTTTGTTTTGGTGCAACATCGTGGGCCGAAGGGCCTGTACTGCGCTGTATCGTTCTATGTTCTATGTTCTATGCTCCGATTTCCTCCCACAGTCCAAAGATGTGCAGGGTAGGTGGATTGGCCGTGCTAAATTGCCCCTTGGTGTCCAAATGTTAGATGGGGTTACTGGGATAGGGTGGGTGAGTGGGTCTGGGTAGGGTTCTCTTTCGGAGGGTCGGCACAGACGGGATGGATTGAATGGCCTCCTTCTGCACTGTAGGGATTCTGTGATTTAATGATGTTAACTCTACCCTCCCTTTCTCAACGACCAGACCCCATGTTCAAACCTAACAAAGATGCTCCCGTGCACTGGAATCTGTCGATTATATTTTTTGACTCGACACGAGCAGTGAGTTAAACTCTAAGTTCATTTTTTAAAACTACGGCAGTCTGCTTTTCGGTGTGTGCATTTATTATTAAATCAATTAATTTTCAATGACGTTTTCACAAAGATCTTTGCAATAGATGAATTTTAAATGAGTCCTTTTTGAAAGTCTTGCTGGAATATTGATTCTATCTACAATATATTTAGTGAGAGGCTTCAATAACTGAAGAATTCAGCAGCCTATACTTTGCAGACAAGAAGCAATAAGTGAGAAATGAGAGAGAGGAGAATTTCAAAAGCTGAAACATTTTCCTGAGGTTGTGTGGAAAAAATTGATTTGGTTCAATGATATTAAATTACCACCATGGTAGGTTAAAATGTTCAACAATAGAGGATTTCATTGTTTGATATGGATTATAGCGAATGATATATTTTGTGTCAATAATCATTTCCTCTTGAGGAAAAAAGCTTTGAATTTAAACTTGGCCATTGATGAAAAGGGAAAGGCAACACTTTTACATTTTTACCAAAGACAATTTAACAAGTATTCAGATGTCCTTGAACTTTGACGAATGGGTAGAATTGGAAGGTGGAACCGGGATGAATAAATGAAGCTAAAGTTTGCAAGAAGAGTCATACGGACTCAAAACATTAACTCTGTTTCTCTCGCCACAGATGCTGCCAGACCTGCTGCGTTTTTCCAGCATGTTCTGTTTTTATTTTAGATTTCCAGCACCTGCGGTATTTTGCTTTTATTTACGAAGCCTCAGGGCGGGATTCTCCGCTGGCGGGATCCTCCATTGTGCCGGCAGCGCACTCACGTCCGGAGATTTCCTGACAGCGTGGGGCTGCCCACAACAGGAAAGCCCATTGGCTGGGTAGCGGGACGGAGAATCCTGCTGCCGGCAGGGGCGCGGTGCACCAGAAAACTGGTGCGGTCGGACGGAGAATCCCACCCAAAGTGTTAGGTTCAGCAAAGTTCTATGCATTTGTAGATTTAGGCAAATACCGGTCTCAAATTACTTTTTGAAACTTGTCCAAAATTCCATCTTGTAATTAAAAACTTTGCTCTAATTGACCAGTGCTCGTTGAAGTCTTACAGAAGAGAAATTTAGAATAGGGGTATCCCCTTGATGGGCTGCTCTGCCATTTATTTAGATCAAGTTCGATCTGCATCGCAGCTCCATTTAGCCACTCGAGTTCCATGTCCCTTCATGATCAAGGGTCCCAACAATCCATCAGTCTCAAAATTGAAATTTTCAGTGGATATTTTGGGGCTGCGTGAGAGGAGTCCACATTTTCATTACCCCTTTGACGAAGAAGTGTTTCCTGACCATGACATAGCCTAACTCTAAGGCCCCTCCCACCGGTGGGGTCTTCCATTCCTGCCAATGACGACCCCCACCTCGCGATGCACTCCCCAGCGGTGGAGGGTGCAAGCAATGCAAAACCCCTCAGGTATGGGCTGAATCGAAAGGTCCCACCGCCGGCCAATGGCACCGGAAAAGGCGCCGCGGGGCGGGGGGGGGGGGGGGGGGGGGATTCCCAATTGTTCTGAATTTGTCCCACCAAGAGAAAGTGGCTTCTTTGAAGATACTGTTCAACCAAACTGCTTTAGTTCACTCTACATGCCCCATATATTTGTAAACAGGCAACAGATGGAGATTCTCTGGATGATTTCACAATCCAGGGGCGAAATTCTCCGTTATCGGCGCAAAGTCCGCCGATCGGCGCAAAAAACGGCGCAAATCCGACTTGCGTCACGTCGGAAAAATGGGTCAAAAGTCTCCGGCCCGAAATGGGCTAGCAGCGACGTGACGGGATCAGCGCTTGCGCACGTGGTTCACGCCGTGCAGCGTCATACGCGCTGCACGGCGTGACGGCTCATAAGGCCGCGCTGCTCCCCCCCACCCGACCGGAACACCCGACCGGAACACCCGACTGGATGGCTGGCCGCCGCTCAGCCCCGAGGTTCGAGTCACGGGATGTGGAGGCGCTCCTGGACGCAGTGGAGCAGAGGAGGGACGCCCTGTATCCCGGGCACGGCCGCAGAGCTGCCCCACGCCACAGCCAGCGTCTGTGGAGGGAGGTGGCAGAGGCCATCACCGCTGCGGCCCTGACACCACGGACAGGCACCCAGTGCCACAAGAAGGTGAACGACCTCGTCAGAGCAGGCAGGGTGAGCCTCCCCATATCCCCCCTCCCCCATATCCCCCCTCCCCCATATCTCCCATATCCCCCCCACCCCATATCCCCATAACCCCCTCCCCCATATCCCCCCTCGCCATATCCCCCTCCCCCATATCCCCCCTCCCCCATATCCCCCATATCCCCCCTCCCCCATATCCCCCCTCCCCATATCCCCCCTCCCCCATATCCCCCTCCCCCATATCCCCCTCCCCCATATCCCCCTCCCCCATATCACCCATATCCCCCCTCCCCCATATCCCCCCTCCCCCATATCCCCCCTCCCCCATATTCCCCCCTCCCCATATCCCCCCTCCCCCATATCCCCCCTCCCCCATATCCCCCATATCCCCCCTCCCCCATATCCCCCCTCCCCCATATCCCCCCTCCTCCATATCCCCCATATCCCCAAGTGAATCCAGCCCTAACCTTAACCTCTGCAATGCACGCGCAACCGATGGAGTGCATTCATATAGCTGCCTAACACTGTTGCCTTTTACCCCTGCCACCACCCCCACCCACCCCCCCGCCACAGGAGAAGCGCGCACACAACAATAGGGAGCATGTGAGGACTGGAGGAGGCCCCGCTGATGAGAGGCCACTGACCGAACACGAGGAAACGGCCCTGGAACTGGCTGGCGGACCTGACGACCGGGAGGTTGTTGATGCAGAGGTCGGGGGCGTACTAGTAAGTGAGCCACCGACAGCCCGTCCCCATATCCCCCCCCCCCCCATATCCCCCCCTCCCCCATATCACCTGATCACTGTCTAACCATGCATGCTTCATTGTGTATCGCAGGAGCAAACGTCGAGGCACCCATCCCCGCAGATACAGACCGCCCGCAGGATGCCCCTCGGAGGCCACGGGAGACGGAGAGACCCGGACCCTCCGGCATGCGACGCCCGCAGGATGCCCCTCGGAGGCCATTGGAGACGGAGAGACCTGGAGCAACAGGGAGACGACACCCCCGTCACGTGCGGGAGCGACGAGGCAGGCGTGTGCCACCCAGCGACGAGGGGGGCAGACACAGGCCCCCGTCACATCCGACCCAGGACACCACTACCCAGGACACACCTACCCGGGACAGCACTGCCCAGGAAGACGAAATACCGGACAGTGACTCAGAGTGGATGGGTGGAGACGAACCCCCACCCCAAAGTGCCATGGACTCAGAGTGGGACGAAGAGCACGACACAACGCCACTGCTGTCACCAACACCCTCAACCATCGCAGAAACACTCACCTCGGTTGGGCACTTTAGTGATGAGGCGTCTGGTACACTCATTGGTGCGCACAACACAGCCGTCCCGGTACAGCAGGTGGAGGTAGGAGCAGCAGAGGGGCCGGGCGGTCGGAGGGTAACCCAGCCCAAGCGAACATCTGCCGCCCAGATGGATCCCGGGTTCCTGGAGTTACCACACCCACACATAGATCCGATGCAACCACCGACCCGGAGACGAGCGAAGAGGGTGACGGCCGGCTTGCGGCGGCTGCAGTCGCAGGTGGAGGAGTCCACCCACGTCCAGGAGCTGGGAGTGGTGCCGGTCATGCGTGCCACCCAGGCCGACACCGCACGGGTGGCGTCCGCGGTGGAGGCAATGGGTGCGACGGTGTCAGACATGGGGAACGGTTTGCGAGGTCTGGTGCTTTCCGTGCAGGCGGCGTCTGTGGCCCAGGACATGGCTGCCCTCTCACAGGAGGCCATGAGCCAGTGCCAGCGCCAGATGGCAGAGGTGCTCAACGCCATGGCCCAGTCTCAGCAGTCCATAGCCCAGTCTCTGCAGGCCATGGCCCAGTCTCAGCAGGCCATGGCCCAGTCTCTGCAGGCCATCGCTGAGGGCATCGACGCCAGTGGCCATGTGAGAGCCGGCGTCGTACTGTCACAGACAGGGTTTGCCAACCCCCTGGGCTCCATGGCTGCAAACCTGCAGACCCCTGTCGATACCAGCACGGGCCTCCAGGATTGGCAGCGCCAGCTGTCGGGGGGGCGTCGGATGGCCAGTCCGTTCGCATCCCCCACCAATGTAGAGGCCTGGGGGCCATCGGGCACCCCGAGGGAAGAGGAGGTGGTGTGGTCCGTCCCGGCTCCCCCTGTAGGGGAGGTCCCGGAACATCGCGACATCTCGGACTCCCCCCCTTCCGTCCCAGGTGCATCGGGTGAGCAACGGGCAGGACAGGCTGGCAGCTCGCCATGCCAGTCGCCCGGGCTGCAGCCTGGCCCATCTAGGCCAGGACGTCCCAGGAAACGGCCGCCAAAGGGATCCGGTGTCAGAGGGCAGGAATCACAGGAGTCCAACTCCAGTTCTGCTGTACCGTCTGGGGAGTCACGTAGACGTAGTCAAAGGGCCCGTAAGGCCAAACAATTAGACACTGAGTAAGTTGACACTGGTGCAGGGCACAGATGAGTTTTAGGGGCTAGAGCACGTTCATGAACTCGTTTGGTTATTAAAGTCAATGTTACACCGACAGAAGCTGCCTTTGTGCTCTGTCCAAAGCATGCGGGGGTGTCATGTACGTTGAGCGCAAGTGTGTGTGTGAGGGGTGGTCTTACCTCAGCCCCAGGTGAGTCTGCCCCCTTCCCCCTGGGCCGCCATCAACATCCCCCCGGGCAGAGGACGGGACCGTGCGCTGCAGTGTCACAGCCGCATGCAGGGATGGTCCGGGTGGATGGTGGTACTGTGGCCATGGGTCAGACATAGTCCAACGATGTGGAGCCAGGAGCTCACCGCAGGGCGGGTTGTCATTATCCTCCATGGCTTGCAATAGACACGCGTCCACCCGCAACTTTGTGAGCCCGGCCGTTGTGCCGCAGGTGGATCGGCAATGGGGGGGGGTGGTGTGCATGCGGGTGGGGTGGGTGGGGTTGGGGAGGGGGGTGAGAGTGCTGGGTGGGTGGATGGGTGGGGGGTGTGGGTGGTCGGCTGTTGCCATGGTGTGCGGTCTGTGGCCATACTACCCGATTCCCACGCCCATCTAGTCAGTGAAGCGGGCGGCTATCAGTCTGTCCCGTGCCCGCTGGGCCAGCCGGTAATGGTGGACAGCCACCCACCTGTGTCTAGCCCGTCTGCCCTGACCATTGCCCCCATCCCCTTCATCTGGGGAGGACTGCGCCTCTTCCTGCTGCTCCTCCACTCCGCCCTCCTCTGCCTGCGGCACATCGCCCCTCTGTTGGGCTATGTTGTGCACACCACAATGATGCGGCCGACCCTATCTGACCGATACTGTAGGGCGCCCCCAGAGAGGTCCAGGCACCTGAAACGCATCTTCAGCACGCCAAAACACCTCTCTATCACTCCCCTTGTCGCTACATGGGCATCATTGTAGCGGTTCTCCGCATCATTGCGTGGCCTCCATACAGGCGTCATCAGCCACGATCGCAATGGGTAGCTCCTGTCGCCCAGCAACCAGACCCTCAGCCGGGGATGGCGTCCCTCCTACATGCCTGGGATGGATGACTGCGACAACACGTATGAGTCGTGTACGCTGCCTGGGTAACGGGCGCAGACGTGCAGGATCATCATGCGGTGGTCGCAGACCACCTGTATGTTCATCGACTAGGTCCCCTTCCTATTAGTGAACACGGCCCTCTTATCTGCAGGTGGCCGCACGGCGACGTGCATCCCATCGATCGCGCCCTGGACCATGGGGAACCCGGCCACGGCAGAGAAGCCCACGGCCTGGGCATCTTGGCTGGCCCGGTCCACAGGGAAGCGGATGTAGCGGTGCGCCATGGCATATAGGGCATCTGTCACTGCCCGGATGCACCGATGTCTGTGATATGCCGGACAGGTCCCCACTCGGTGACTGGAATGACCCCGTTGCATAAAGGTTCAGGGCCACCGTAACCTTGACGGACACGGGGAGAGGGTGTCCCCCGCCAGTGCCACGCGGTGACAGGTGTGCCAGCAGGTGGCAGATGTGTGCCACTGTTTCCCACCTCATCCGGAGTCTCCTCCTGCATTCCAGGTCCGTGAGGTCCTGGTATGACTGCCGGGGCCGGTACACACGGGGCGCCCTCGGGTGCCTCCGTTGCCGTGGGGCCGCGACGTCCTCCTCCCCCTCCTCGTCCTGTTGGTCAGGTGTCCCTCCAGCCTGGGCGGCTGCCGCCTGCCCCTCTGCGGCAGCCTGCGCCACCTCTCTGGCACGCTCGTCCTCCTCCTCCTCATCCAGTGCAACATGGACATTAGCAGCTGCCGCCATGGCGGCCAACATCGCTGGATGATCGGAAAACATGACGACCTGGTGGGGGGGGGGAACGACGACATGTCATCATTGCCCATATCCCCTCCTTCCCCCCAGCCAGGTGGCATGGACCGCATGGGTCCAACTGTTGGAGGCTGGCACCTGGCCAGGTGGACCAACTCACTTGCCCCCCGATCCCCCTCCCCGGCACAGACACCCCATCCCCCTCCCCGGCACGGACCCCCCCCATCCCCCTCACCGGTACGACCTCCCCATCCCCTCCCCGGCACGGACCCCAACCTCCTCCCCGGCACGGACCCCCCATCCCTCTCCCCGGCACAGACCCCTCATCCCCCTCCCCGGCACGGACCCCCCATCCCCCTCCCCAGCACGGACCCCCCCATCCTCCTCCCCGGCACGGACCCCCCATCCCCCTCCCCGGCACGGAAACCCCCCCCATCACCCTCCCCGGCACGGACCCCAACCTCCCATCCTCCTCCCCGGCACTGACCCCCCATCCTCCTCCCCGGCACGGACCCCCCATTCCCCTCCCCGGCACGGACCCCCCATCCCCATCCTCCTCCCCGGCACGGACCCCAAACTCCTCCCCGGCACGGACCCCCCATCCTCCTCCGCGGCACGGACCCCCCTCCCGGCACTCCCCCGGAGCCCAGCCCACTCTAACCACCCTCCCCGCCGCACACACACACACACACAACCCGACACACACCTCTCCCCACACATTCAGACTGCGGCCACGCCATCGCCTGCCCAGCGGCCAACCCCCCCAGGCCGTCACTCGCCTCCACGCTGGTTGGCGTGAACCTGGAGCACAGGTTCACGCCGATGAAAAGGAGGTTTGATTCACGTCGACGTGAACGGTCATCACGTCGACGGCACTTCGGCCCATCCGGAAGGGAGAATATCGGCAGGCCGAAAATCGGCTGCCTTGCGCAGACCCGTGACATTCTCCGCGGCAGCGGCGCCATTAACGCCCCACCGACTTTTCTCCCTTCGGAGCCTTCGGCAACCGACGGGGGCGGGATTCACGGCGGCCAACGGCCATTCTCCAACCCGCTGGGGGGTCGGAGAATGACGCCCCAGCTCTTTATCTGTAACATTGTAGGCAGCAGATGAGGAACATATCAGCCATGACAGAATGGCGGAGCAGACCAGATGGGCTGAATGGCCTAATTCTACTCCTATATCGTATAAACTTATGATAGACGGGAAAGTGCCAAAATAATCCCAACGCTAGTGCAAAACATTTCGCCTAAAACGATAAGCTGACTGAATTATCCAGTGTGTGGTTATGTACAGATATTTTTTTCCCCGGCCAGAAATTCTTGCGTGTAAAGAACAATTACGCTGGATCTACAGGGGCTTCAGTTCTCATTATTTCTTCCTGAGTTTTGAAATTACATTTTACATGAAACAGCTTTTATATGGAAATTATGCACTTCAACTCCCCAGAATTGGTCACAATCCATTGCCATCTTTGATAAGAGCAATATTATATTGTCTTCTTAGGCTGTTATGCTACCAGCACCCAGATTCACGATCAATATAAACCTCAGAAACAAAAGAAGACGCCCCTTAAATCACCACAAGTGACTGCTCAATTTAGATTTATTTTTGCGCTAAACGCCCCGCTATATTAAAGGTCAGCTATTTATATAAAGCAATCTCCAGTTTGTCCGAGCAGCAAATCTGCAGTCTAAATCTAGGTTTCGGTTCTGGTCCGATTCCAGGGTGAAATGGATGGAGACGGCGCTCTTCCAGAGGGAACAGTGCAGACTCGATGGGCCGAATGGCCTCCTTCTGCACCGTCGGGATTCTAAGATTCTCAGACTGCCCAGGTTTGACTCGTGTGCATGAGTTCCTTTTTATATTCAGTGATGATGTAAAGGTGGGGTGGCAATCACATCAACCACTAGCAAATTTTATGTGCTCAGCATGCTCTCTCTAAACAACTTTACCTTTTTTGGTGATAGTTCTGTACAAACAAGTGCCATGGCACGCATAAAGCTTTGTGCATGAGAATGAGGGGCGGGATTCTCCCGCGAGTGGCGGGGCGGCCCGTACTGGCGCCAAGAGCGGCGCGACCCACTCCAGCTTCGGGCTGCCCGGAGGTTGTGGAATCCTCTGCATTTCCGGGGGCTAGGCCGGCGCTGGAGGGGTTGGCACCGCGCTAACCGGCGGCGAAGGGCTGCCGCTGGCCGGCGCATGCACAGAACTGCCGGCGTATTCTGGCGCATGCGCAGGGGGTTTCTTTTCCGTGCCGGCCATGGCGGAGTCTTACAGAGGCCGGCGCGGAGGGAAAGAGTGCCCCCACGGCACAGGCCCGCTCGCAGATCACTCGTCCCTGATCGCGGGCCAGGCCACTGTGGGGACCCCCCCCGCGCCCCCCCCCCCCCCCCCCGAGGACCCCGCTAGACGGCCAACTAGCCAGGTCCTGCCGGGATGGACCATGTCCATTTCACCCCAGCGGGACTGGCCGAAAACAGGCGGCCACTCGGCCCATCGGGGCCCGGAGAATTGCCGTGGGGGCCACTGCCAATGGCCCCCGACCGCCGCGGCGCGACCCCCGCCCCGTCCCGAAAACCGGCGGCGGAATATTTGGCAGTCGGCGTCGGAGGGGCGGGGGGGGGATTCACGTCGCCCCCGGCGATTCTCCGAACCGGCGGGGGCTCGGAGAATCCCGTCCGAGGTCTCCAGTCAGCCAGACAATATGCGGGGTCATTTGGATTTTGGATTTGTTTATTGTCACGTGTACCGAGGTACAGTGAAAAGTATTTTTCTGCGAGCAACTCAACAGATCATTAAATACATGAAAAGAAAAGTAAATAAAAGAAAATACATAATAGGGCAACACAAGGGACACAATGTAACTGCATAAACACCGGCATCGGGTGATGCATACAGGAGTGTAGTGTTAATCAGGTCAGTCCATAAGAGGGTCGTTTACAAGTCTGGTAACAGCGGGGAAGGAGCTCTTGAGGTTGATCCCGTCCCGCAGAACACTGGGACCCGTCTGGATCGCAAACATGCCCTCCCAGCAACCCCTCTACCTCAACCAGGGTTCGGGACCCTGCCAGACCCGACCCTGGAAACGTAACCAGCGCCCTGGTCCCCGCCAGCGCCCTGGACCCCGCCAGACGCAACCACCTACCTTCCACAAGGCCAGACTTCTCCCATCGGATCCCAGGATTGTTGATTCCCAAATTTCTTTCTCCGTCAGTCTGGCCTCAATAAAAGTCGAGATGGATTCGCACGTAAAAAGAAGTTATTTTATTTAGCTTGCAAGCTTAATTCATCTCACAGAAACATAAGAGACATCCAGTCTCCTACATCCCAGAAAGCGAATGAACAAAGAGACAAAGGGATCTCTGCAAATCAATTCAAATGGTATCAAGTTTCACATACACGATTCCCATAGGTCATCCTATACCCCTCCTGACCTGTTTGATCTATTCTGATTGGCTCACTTCCAATCCCTTTCTCTGGCCCCTATCAATGCAGCATCACTCTCATAGACACACCTCTTCCTGCTTTTTCCATGCGGTCTCAAATCCCTTTGTCTCTATCTGCCAGAATCAAAGTGGCTTATTTCTACATTACATTAACTAATATCTCTAAAGTAACTATTTTATATCACATTCGTCAGGATCATCCAGCAGCAGCCGCCGACTGAGGAAGCGAGGGAAACGCGGCGGTCTGCAGGTTAGACTGAAGCAACGCGGTTTCAAGACCCCTCTTCCCAGCATACTCCTGGCAAACACCCAAGCGATCGAAAACAAGCTGGTTGAACCTAACGCTAGACTTACCTCTCAGAGGGAAGTAAGAGATTTCTGTGTGCTCTGTTTCACAGAGACATGGTTCACCCCCGCATCACCGGACTGTGCCATACAACTTGAAGGCTTCTCAATTCACCGGGCGGACCGCACTGCGTCATCAGGCAAAGAGAAGGGTGGAGGGGTTTGCCTCTTCATCAACTCCTCCTGGTGCTTGCATGTGGCGACCCTGGCGACCTACTGCTCCCCGGACCTGGAATACCTGACCGTGAAGTGCCGCCCATACTATCTTCCACATGAGTTCACTTCAGCCATTATCACAGCGGTCTACATCCCACCCCAGGCAGAAGTGAGGAAGGCGCTGGACGAACTGTACACAGTTATAAACAACTACGAAACAGAACACCCGGAGGCCTTGTTCATCGTGGCCGGAGACTTCAACAAAGCCAACCTCAAGAGTGTACTGCCAAAATTCCACCAGCACATCTCCTGTCCCACCAGGGGCGACAACACTCTTGACCACTGCTACTCAAAAATCAAGGGCGCCTACCGTTCCATCCCCCGACTGCACTTTGGGAAATCAGACCATAAGATGGTGCTCTTTCTCCCGGCAAACAAGCAGAAACTCAAGCGGGAGAATCCAGCTAAGAAGGTTGTGCAGTGCTGGTCCGAGGAAACTCTTACGTGACTGCTTGGTGACAGTGGACTGGTCCATATTTAAGAACTCAGCGACCAACTTAAATGAGTATGCCACCACCGTCACAGACTTCATCAGCAAATGTGTGGACGACTGCGTGCCAAAGAAAGCAGTACGTACGTTCCCCAACCGGAAACCATGGCTCAATCGTGAGATTAACTCCCTACTGAAGGACAGGTCTGAGGCGTTCAAGGCAGACGACCCTGACCTATACAAGAAATCCAGGTACGACCTCCGCAAAACCATCCGAGATGCCAAGAGAGAATATCAAACCAAGCTAGAGTCACAGACAGACTCTCGGCGGTTGTGGCAAGGACTAAACAACATAATGGGCTACAAAGCGAAGCCGAGCAGTATCTCTGGCAGCAGCGCACCCTTCCCCGATGAACTCAATGCATTCTGTGCTCGGTTCGAGCAGGTAACCAACAATCCGCTGTTGAGTGCCCCAGCAGCCCATAACTCACCCATACCCACCATCACAGCTTCTGAAGTCAGATCGGCCTTCCTGAAAGTGAACCCTCAGAAGGCAACGGGATCCCTGGTCGTGCACTCAGAGCCTGCGCGGACAAGCTGGCAGAGGTGTTCGCGGACAACTTTAACCTGTCCCTACTCCATTCCGAGGTCCCCACCTGCTTCAAGAAGACCACCATCATACCGTTGCCAAAGAAGAACCAGGCAACGTGCCTCAATTTCTACGTTCCTGTGGCCCTGACTTCAGTCGTAATCATAGATTATCATAGAATTTACAGTGCAGAAGGAGGCCATTCGGCCCATCGAGTCTGCACTGGCTCTTGGAAAGAGCACCCTACCCAAGGTCAACACCTCCACCCAATCCCCAGTAACCCCACCCAACACTAAGGGCAATTTTGGACACTAAGGGCAATTTATCATGGCCAATCCACCTAACCTGCACATCTTTGGACTGTGGGAGAAAACCGGAGCACCCGGAGGAAACCCACGCACACACGGGGAGGATGTGCAGACTCCGCACAGACAGTGACCCAAGCCGGAATCGAAGCTGGGACCCTGGAGCTGTGAAGCAATTGTGCTATCCACAATGCTACCGTAATGAAGTGCTTCGAGAGGTTGGTCATGAAGCACATCACCTCCATACTCCCAGAACGCCTTGATCCACTGCAATTCGCAGACCGCCGCAACCGGTCCACAGCAGACGCCATTTACCTGGCCCTACACTCATCCCTAGAGCATCTCGACAACAAGGACTCCTACATCAGACTCCTATTTATTGACTACAGCTCCGCCTTCAACACCATAATCCCAGCCAAGCTCATATCAAAGCTCCAAAACCTAGGACTTGGCTCCTCATTCTGCAACTGGATCCTCGATTTTCTGACCCACAGACAACAATCAGTAAGAATGAACAACAACACCTCCTCCACAATAGTCCTCAACACCGGCGCCCCGCAAGGCTGCGTACTTAGCCCCCTACTCTACTCCCTATACACACACGACTGCGTGGCAAAATTTGGTTCCAACTCCATCTACAAGTTTGTTGACGATACGACCATAGTGGGCCGGATCTCGAATAACGACGAGACAGAATACAGGTGGGAGATAGAGAACCTAGTGGAGTGGTGCAGTGACAACAATCTCTCCCTCAATGCCAGCAAAACTAAAGATCTGGTCATTGACTTCAGGAAGCAAAGTGCTGCACACACCCCTGTCAGCATCAACGGGGCCGAGGTGGAGATGGTTAGCAGTTTCAAATTCCTAGGGGTGCTCATCTCCAAAAATCTGTCCTGATCCACCCATGTCGACGCTACCACCAAGAAAGCACAACAGCGCCTATACTTCCTCAGGAAACTAAGGAAATTCGGAATGTCCACATTAACTCTTACCAACTCTTCCAGATGCACCATAAAAAGCATCCTATCTGACTGCATCACAGCCTGGTATGGCAACCGCTCGGCCCAGGACCGCAAGAAACTTCAGAGAGTCGTGAACACCGCCCAGTCCATCACACGAACCTGCCTCCCATCCATTGACTCCATCTACACCTACCGCTGCCTGGGGAAAGCGGGTAGCATAATCAATGACCCCTCCCACCCGGCTTACCCACTCTTCCAACTTCTTCCATCGGGCAGGAGATACAGAAGTCTGAGAACACGCATGAACAGACTCAAAAACAGCTTCTTCCCCGCTGTTACCAGACTCCTAAATGACTGTCATATGGACTGACCTCATTAACACTACACCCTGTATGCTTCATCCGATGCCGGTGCTCATGTAGTTACATTGTGTACCTTGTGTTACCCTATTATGTATTTTCTTTTATTTCCTTTTCTTTTGATGTACTTAATGATCTGTTGAGCTGCTCACAGAAAAATATTTTTCACTGTACCTCGGTACACGTGACAATAAACAAATCCAATCCAATCCAATCGAATCCAGATGTTTCTTCCTTTCCAATGTGAAGACCTGCTCGGCAACCCAAGGAACTAGACTTAATTTACAGATAGCTTCATGGGATTGCCAGGCTAGATGGTTGTCAGAATGCTATGTGGTCCAGACCAGAATCCCAATATTTCTTTTCATGATCCCGGATTAGAACCCAATGTTCTACTTGGGAAAGCTGTGAGTAAATGTTAACGCACCACGGGAGTGATAACACTGACCATCAGACAGCTTTTATGGAAAAACAAACTTTGATGTAAACATAACTTACTGGCTGAAGACTCTTCGACAAGCCTGATGATTCATTGGCGTCACTGGACTTTTCCAGTTACTGCCATCGAGGGCTAAAGTGGCCAGCGGAAGGACTAGAATGGTGGGCAGCTTGACTTGGTCAAGTCTGAATGGCAATCAGAGATGGAATTACAAGTAACAGATTAGAAGACGTATATTGCTCTACAACATGAGGGGTATCGATAAAGTAGACGTGGAGCTGGTGCTTCTTCTTGTCGGACATTCTACAACGAGAGGTCATAATCTTTGGATAAGAGGTAGCAAATTTAAAACAGATTATGAGGAAAAACTACTTCTCCCAAAGGGTTGTGAATCTGTGGAATTCGCTGCCCCAGAGTGCGGTGGATGCTGGGACAGTGAGTAAATTTAAGGAGGAGTTGGACAGATTTTTAATTGGTAATGGGTTGGAGGGTTACGGAGAACGGGCAGGACGGTGCAGTTGAGGCCAGGGTGGGATCAGCCATGATCACATTGAGGGTGTTAGGCTCGGGAGGCTGAATTGCCGACTCCTGCTCCTAGGACATGTGTTCTAGGGAGGAGATGCTCTGGCTGATTTCGCCAATCCAGCTCTTGGTCTGTAACGTTGTAGGTAGCAGACGAGGAACATATCAGCCATGATAGAATGGCGGAGCAGACCCGATGGGCCGAATGGCATAATTCTGCACCTATATCTTATGAACTTGTGAATTGACCTGGTTTCGTGGTACACTTCCAGCTGAATCCATTACTTCAATACCAGCATACCAAAGGCTTAATCGTGCAGAACATGGTTTTTTTTGTAAAAGGGTTCAATTGTGCATCAAAAGAAGATGGGTGGGATTCTCCTTATGCTTCTCCCGATCCCGGGGGTTGTGCGCGGCCTTCTCCTGGGGGGGGAGGGGTGCGGAAATCAGAAAACGGCAGCGTTAGACAGACCGATACATGCACCCCAAGGGGTGAGTAGATGGTGGCCTCAGTGGATTCGGCACCTGGCCATGGCGATCAATATGAGCGCCAGCATGTGGTGCAGGGTGGGGGACCACCCGGTGTGGGGGGCAAGGGGGGGTGGTTTAGGGTCACGGGTGTATGGGAGGGGGGTTGGTGCCAGGGGCACAGTGCTGCCTACTCACCCTGACCGCCCTGAGGGGGCCGTGCAGTTTTATTCGGAGCTGCAGGCCGTTTCGGATGATGTTGCCCAGGGCGCTGACCGCCTCTGCCACCTGTGCCCAGGCACAGCGAACAACGGCGGCTGGCAGCCTCCTTCCCGGGCCAGGGTACAGGATCACCCTCCTCTCCTCCACCGCGTCCAGGAGGGTCTCCAGCTCGGCCCCTCAACAGTCATTGAATCGGTCCAAGTGCAGCGCCAGTTTTACTATCGTGGAACGTCACAAATTCTGCATCGGCGTCAACACTTAGTCTGAGAAACAGCGAATCCTGGCCGATACCTTTGTCAAACGTTGCCCTCCTAGTTACTGCTTTCATTTTCAGTCCTTCCACATAAACCTCTGCGAAACCTTGCCAGTTCGAGATGATCTTCAAGGAAAGACAGTCACATGTGCTGTCTGTTTGGAAAACATAATTGATATTGAATTGGAAATAGCAGCTGGCAAAGAATCCTCTCAGGGTTGGTGATCACCTCGAGAATTCAAGTGGTAGAAATTATGATAGTTGAAAATCACAGGTAAATTAGAGGAGTTCTGTGTCGATTTTCACGTCAAGTGGAAGTGAGGGGATTAATTACCAGAGTCCCAAGATATCTCTCTTTCAAGGAATTTTGATGATACTTCTGCAGCTAGTTTTTAAGCTGTTACATTACTGTCAAAATACTGGGCTCGGTGGGCTCGATGGGCCGAATGGCCTCCTTCTGCACTGTAAATTCTATGCTATGTCTATCTATGCTAATTAACTGATGAACCGACTTCATACTTCATATGTTAAGCCAGGTTTATTGTGAGTTTCCATTCACAGTTGAAGATTGAATCGGCAGCACGGTAGCACAATGGTTATCACTATGGCTTCACAGCGCCAGGGTCTCAGGTTCAATTCCTGATATATGTTATGATCTAAAGTAAGTAGAGTCGCCATAGTCCCAGATGACCACAGGCTGATTTCCCCTTTGACGGGGGAGCTGGCTGGTGGTGGTTTAACCTGAGGGTCACCACACCTCAGGCGAGGAGCAGGGTTGAGAAGGCAGGGCCTGCTTGAATAAACTCATCTATATCCATGTTCGCCAAAACCCTCTTCGGGTATGGAACCTGAAGTGAGAGGGAGATAAATGAATTTGATGAACGGACAGACTATATTTTAGTCAATTTGCCAATCATACTAAAATAGGGGAGGAAAGCCATTTGGCAGAGACAGTGCAGATCTTGTTGGTTGAGGAATAAATCATGCTGATGGAATTAGCATGTCACCAGGGTGGCACAGTGGTTCGCACTGCTGCCTCATAGCTCCAGAGACTCGGGTTCAATTCTAGCCTCGGGTGACTGTCTGTGTGGAGTTTGCACTTTCTCCCCAGGACCTCTGCATTGGTGGTCTTGTCCTGCCAAGAGATATTGATAATATGTCAGAGGCTTATGGTAGAAACTCTTCAGCCTTTTCACCTGCCCAACAGGTGTTGTCTGGGTCTGATCGCTGTAAAAGTATGCACTGAGGATGTAGGCTTGGTACACCTGCAGTTTAATGTTCTCAGTCAGGTCGCTGTTGTTCCACGCTCTCTTACTCAGCTTTGACATAACAGCGGCAGCTTTTGCGATATGTACGTAGGTTTCGGCCTCAGGCTACAGATTGCTGGTGATTGTGGCACCTAGATATGCAAAGCTCTCAACGTCCTCCAATGTCACATTGTCAGTGCTGATAGATGATGGTATGGCAACATCCTGCACTATGGTATTTGCCTGCCTGATGCTGATGGTGAAACCAAACAATTTACAGGCACAAGAGAATCTGTTCACTTGTTACTGAAGGTGTTCCACATTATGGAATGGCAGTGTGGCATTGTCAGTGTAGATCAACTCTCTGCTGAGCACTTCACGCATCTTTGTCTTGGACCGCAAGCAAGCAAGGATGAACAGACTTCTGCCAGTTCTGGCATGTAAGCTGACACTCTTTGTAATCCTGGTTTCATCATCCCAGAGCTTGTGAGAATCAAACTCATTTGTTCTCTTTGATTTCAATAACCTTTATCGTCACAAGTAGGTTTATCTTGCAATGAACTTACTGTGAAAAGCCCCTAGTCGCCACATTCTGGCACCTGTTCAGGTACACAGAGGGAGAATTCAGAATGTCCAATTCATCCTAACAGTACGGGCAGGATTCTTCGAGCCTCTACACCGAAATCGCGATCGGCGCGGAGGCGGAGAATGGGCGGCAAACTCGAGATCGGGTCCAACGCCAGTCCCCGGAGAATCGCCGCCAATCGGGCGCGTGCGGTCAACATGGTGCCGGTCGGGGGCCGGTGTAAGAGGCCCCCGCTGTGATTCACCGAGTGCAGCTGGCCGACTTTCCGCCAACATGGTTCTCTCATGGTTCCACCCGGTGGAAACTCGGCGTGCCCGCTGCGGACTCAGTCTGTGGTCGCCCTGGTGGGGGGTGGCGAGGGGGTTATTCATGGGGGGAGGGGGCCTCCAGGATGGCCTATCTTCTTGGTGCCGGTCCGCGGCGTGGGTCGGCCATGTCTCGCGGGGTGGCCAACGCAAGCCGCCGCCATGCGCATGCACGGACACCCGTCCGGAAGTGCAGGACCCCGTATCGGCAGCCGGAGCTGCGAGGAGCACTCCAGGGCCCTCTTCGCTTCCTGCAAATCAGAGAATTACCCTGGACTTTCTCCAGCTAAGTCCAGAGTGATTCGCGCCTGTTTTTTGTGCGCGTGGGGACATAGCCCCATTATTGGAGAATCCCGCCAAGTCTTTCGGGACTTGTGGGAGGAAACTGGAGCACCCGGAGGAAACCCACGCAGACACGGGGAGAACGTGCGGACTCCACACAGACTCCACAAGCCAGGGATCGAACCTGGGTCCCTGCCGCTGTGAAGCCACAGTGCTAACCACCGTGCTACCGTTCTGCCCTATGCGTCTATAAAGATTCAAGCTCTTCTGTTTCTTTTGAATGTACCAAACGGAGTTTGAATGAGATAGGAACGTGATTGGTCTGTGGGCTGGATTCTCCAGTCGCCCAGCCGCGTATTTCTTGGCGTTGCGCCGATCGCTGGCAGTAGGATTCTCTACTCCCGCCGCTTATCAATGCAATTTCCCGTTCAAACCATCCCACGCAGCCAGGAAACCCGCGAGCGGAGGCGGGAAAAGTGAATCGCAACGGCCAGAGAATTCCGGGGTGTTTTTTAAACTTTTGAGTTCTAATCCATATTTTCTGGCCTGGAAACTAGCATTGCTGAAGTTTCCAATCTATGCCTGGCGTTATATCAGTTCTTCTATTTTTCTCCTTGACCATTCTCTCTGTTTCTTACTCTCTCGTGGTTGTCTAATTTTACATTCAGTTTTATGTGCTGCTTCAACAATAAAATTTGTGTTTTCAACCTTGGGTCCATTTGCAACTCTGCCGGCGCTCGCGAGTTCAGCGCGGCTATTGCTATTCTCCGTCAGTAGCACGTTCATGATTTAATGGTGTTCACCACTCTCTTGACCTTCCCATTGGCCTGCGGGTGAAGGAGAGAACAAGCAATGTGTTTGATTCCATAGTCTTCTGCAAATTTCCTGAAGCATTTGTCCGTGAATTGTAGGCCATTATCCGAAACAATCTTTTTATGGAAACCCATGCACTGAATATTCTTTAATGCTCTATCGCAGTCTCAACCATCACAGTGTGCAGTCTGGCAGCTTCTAACCACCTTGAATGATAATCCACTGTGGTAAGGTGCGCCTTTCCTCTAAAGTCAAACAGATTTAGTCCGAATCTTTTCCAAGGCCTGTGTGGAAAACTAGACAGTAACAAAGGTTCTGTTGGTGTTTGTTCATTAATTGCATAAGCTTGGCATGACTATGTCTTGAATTGCTTTTGAAATTAATGGGCACAAGCTTCTCTATTCCCAAATGCCCACCATGGATTCTCTAAAGGATCTCCTCACTCACAGCCATGGGTGTTACCAGTCTCTGGTTAAATACTAGAAGATCATAAATCATAGAATTTAGAGTCCAGAAGGAGGCCATTCAGCCCATCGAGTCTGCACCGGCCCTTTGAAAGAGCACCCCACTTAAGCCCACACATCCACCCTATCCCCGTAACCCAGTAACCCCACCTAACCCTTTTTGGACACTAAGGGCAATTTAGCATGGCCAATCCACCTAACCTGCACATTTTTTGGACTATGGGGGGAAACCGGAGCACCCGGAGGAAACCCACGCACACACGGGGAGAACGTGCAGACTCCGCACAGATAGTGGCCCAAGCGGGAATCGAACCCGGGACCCTGGAGCTGTGAAACAACAGTGCTAACCACTATGCTACCATGCCGCGCTAGATGTTTCCTCTGTCCATAGTGCTGACAGCTGCTTGCTTGGATTATATTTTGACCAATCTTCTCGGCAAAATATCCTAACCTGGGCACACCCCACATCTTCCTGTTGAGATTTCTTAACTTCTTTTATGTTTTTTCGCAGGGGTTGGTGGAGAGTTGGTTATGACAAATGAAAATGCTTCAACCTCTGAAATAAGCGTTAAGTCTTGGGTTTACCACTTGGTCAATCAGAACTCTGGATAGTGTGCCTGCTGTGATCTGCGATTTGCATTGGCACATACACAGCTGTATCATGACAATGTATTAGCTCGAGTATGAAACGCTGTACGCTTGGAGAATTTTGACCATCTCTATGGAATTCAGAAGGTTGACCAACAGTTTATGGTCTGTCTGAAGTTGAAAATTGCAATCTCATCAAATAACCAGGAAATCTCTCACATGCCCTGATCACTGCCAACGCTCCTTTTCCTATAGTTGATTGGCATTGCTCTATTTCAGTGGCAATAACCTAAATTGGCTTTCTGTTACCATCCTCCTGGACCTGAATAAGTTCCATGGCCTTTGGAGGATGTATTTCCAGCCACTGCCATGGGCGATCCGAGATTAGAAAGTGCCAGCACATCTGAAGAGATGAGCCTTCTCTTTACTCGCTGAAATAGCTTTGTTTGCTTGAAACCACAAAACCAAATGTCGGCCATTCTGTAAATGCCTCTCAAAGGTTCAGTCATCATAGTTAAGTTCAGAATGAATTTGCCAACCCGGCTGACCGTTCACAGGTTACTCTGGACAACAGTAAACATGCTTTGGTTGCAGAAAGTCACTGATGGCTTTTGTTTTTTGAGGGTCTGCCTTCATGCTTTGTTTTGTTGTATTGTGTCGCCGCGATTTAATGGTGGTTTTGGTCCCTTCACATTTTTGTTCAGGGTGAGGCATGTCTCTGTTAATGGTTTCAGAACTCCGCGAGCTCTGTGGTCATGTTTCTGTCATGCAGCACCGTGGATAAACACGTCATCCATATGACAAATTATTCCCTTTTATCAGTCCAGTATGTTCGATATGGTTTTGATGGAATATCTGTGCAGATGATCATATTGCAAAAGAAAGTGGTTAAGGCAGAATAGTGTCATAAATGTTGATAACAGCCTTGGATCAGGGGATATCTGCAAAAACTCTCTATTAGTATTACGTTTCGTTGGCAATTTTTTGCCAAGCTGTCATCCGCGGAGGACATGGGATGGATTTGTTTAATTGTATGAGGCCAATGCAGAGCCTGAGTTCACGATTCAGCTTGGGGACAGTTACAAGCTCCCAACACCACCTAATTATCTCTATGACAGGTAATACTTCAAAATAATATTCTGTCGAGTTTCCCCTTTAACTTTCTCAAGCAATGGTACCCTACTGGGAATGTATAGTCCTCTCAGCTTAGCATCTTGAAGTAACATAATACGATTCTCATGCTTGAGTTTACCAAGATTCTGAAAGAGCTGTTGGAATTCTTGAAGGAAATCTTTCATCAGAACATAAGAACTAGGAGCAGGATTAGGCAATTCAACTCCTTAATTCCGCTCCCCATTCAAAAGATCATGGCTGATCTCATCTTGGCCTCAACTCCACTACCCTGCTGTTCTCCGTAACCCTTCAACCCATTACTAATTAAAATTCTATCTATCTCCTCCCTCAATTTACTCAGAGTCCTGGCATCCACTGCACTCTGGGGTAGTGAATTCCACAGAGTCATGACCCTTTGAGAGAAGTAATTTTTCCTCATCTCAGTATTAAATCTGCTACCTCATACCCTCTCATTCTAGATTCCCCGACAAGAGGAGGCATCTGCTCTTTGTCTAATTTGTCAATCCCTTTTGTCACCTTATACACCTCAATTAGTTATCCTCTCATTCTACCAAACTCAAGAGTGCATAGACCTTAAATGCTCAATCTGTCTTCTGAAGACAACCCCACACGGTAGCACAGTAATTAGCACTGTTGCTTCACAGCGCCAGCGACCTGGGTTTGATTACTGGCTTGGGTTTGATTACTGGCTTAGGTCACTGTCTGTGCAGAGTCTGCACATTCTCCCCGTATCTACGTGGGTTTCCTCCAGGTGCTCCAGTTTCCTCCCACAAGTCCCGAAAGACGTGCTTGTTAGGTGAATTGGACATTCTAAATTCTCCCTCAGTGTACCCAAACAGGTGCCGGAATGTGGCGACTAGGGGCTTTTCACAGTAACATCACTGCAGTGACAATAATAAAGATGATTATTATTATTAAACCCCTCATCTCTGGACTCAATCTAGTCAACTTCCTCTGAACTGCCCCAATTCCACTACATCGTTCCTCAAACAAGGTGCAGTCTCACAATGCGTTGTACAGTTGCAGCAACACTTCACTACTTTCATACTCCATCCCTTTAGCAATGAATGCAAAAATGTTATTTGCCTTCCTTATTACCTACTGTACCTGCATACTAACTTTCTGCAACTCATGCACAAGGACACCGAGATCCCTCTCCACCGAGACGCTCTGAAGTTCCTCTCCATTTAGGTAATAAGTTATCTTTCCATTTTTCCAAACAAAATGGATAACCTCATATTCGTCACATGAGGACATGGGATAGATTTGTTTAATTGTATGATGCCGATGCAGAGCCGATACTTGTCACATTAAACTCCATCTGTCACAATTTTGACCCATTCACCTAACCTATCCATTTCCATTTGTAAAATTCTTCTTTCCTCATTGCAACTTACTGTCCCACGTATTTTACGGCACACACAAAAGGTTGATACACATGGTAAGATCACATGGGATTAGGGGTCATTTGTGAGCTTGGATTGAAGACTGGCTAACTGATAGAAGGCAGAAAGTTGGGATAAATTAGTCTTTTTCTGGTTGGCAAGATGAGTTTGGTCAACTATTTACAATCGACGTTAATGACTTGGATGCAGGGATAAAAGATACTATAGCCAAACTTGCAGATGACGCTAAAACTCTCGATTTGTGAGTAGCACTTTTCGACCTCTGAGGGGGTTCTTGACACATACCCTATCGGCCTTTCAGAATCGTCGTCCGTCACATGGGACAACACTGCACCAGCATCGTACGGAGAGGTGCTGCAAGTCAATAGGAGTTCTTTAGATGGGTCGACGTGTATTAACAGGTTTGAGGAACATTGGAAGACCAACTTTGGTGTTTCTTCAGCAGAATATGTAAGGAGACAAATACCATCGATAAATTTAGTAAAAAAACGTCCATAGCAGTTTACCATCCCCAGAAACAATTTGGGCTCAGTGGAGTTTGTTTGGGCAGAGAGCTCCTTTATCGCCTTGACTTTATCTTCCACAAGGTGACATCTACACGGTGTCCCAGGTCCATCTACACGGTGTCCCAGGTCCATCTACACGGTGTCCCAGGTCCATCTACACGGTGTCCCAGGTCAATCCACATGGTGTCCCAGGTCCATCTACATGGTGTCCCAGGTCAATCCACATGGTGTCCCAGGTCCATCTACACGGTGTCCCAGGTCAATCCACATGGTGTCCCAGGTCCATCTACACGGTGTCCCAGGTCCATCCACATGGTGTCCCAGGTCCATCCACATGGTGTACCAGGTCGGTCACCTCAATGGCTTGAAAGGTGCACTTCTCTTTCTCGAGGCGAACTCCAGCCTCCTGAAATATTTAACATCTCTTCTAAGTTTGCTCGATGCTCAACCTCTGTCGGTCCAGTTATAAGGACATCATCGAGGTATACTACAACCTGCATGGTAGCCTCTGTTGCAGATGCACCATTGTCCTTTAACTCAGTATCCACTTTCTCTCTGAGGTTTATGGCACTAGGTTTGCCCTAAAGAATCAGGGAGTCATCTCTGGATTCACATAAATCTTATCTTCTAGCCCTTTGATTTTGTCAAATTCATCACAGAAACACAGAAAATGCTCTTGTGTTTTCTTATCAGTTCTGGCAGTCCCCATTCCTGCACTTGAAAAATCTCGATCCAATTCAACTTAATTTCTTTCAGCTAATCACCACCGAGAAGGCTTGGTCCTTCACCCGTCACAATTACCAATGGGAACTGGGTAGACTATTGTCCAGAGCTTTCAGGTACCATTGTACCTTTATTTTTATTGCTTCTTCCGTATAATGACTGCAGGACCACAGTCTCAGAATAAGGAGACAGCATTATTGAAAGACATGTGTAGGTATAGTAACATCACATAACTATGTAGGTGCTTTATGAAGGTCTTAACACCCACTGATCAAATTCTACCAACAAAATCACCCTGTCGCAAGGTGTGCAATAAAAATGTGATACACAGAACATCTTCACACAAAACATGCCAGGGTAGTTCGAAGAGTTTGGCAAGATGCCTTTTTAAATAAAAATCCTACACATAATGCGCTGAACAATAGCTCTCAGGCCAAGTATAGTCTGCAAAAACAATTTCTTGTGTACGACTAAATGCCTCAGAAGAATCTGCTGCTGAAACATATGTCAAATCATAGAATCAAGGAATTTCTACATTGCAGAAGGAGGCTATTCGGTCCATCGAGTCTACACTGAACCGCTGAAAGAGCACTCTAACTAGGCCTATTCCCCTCACCCTATCCCCGCAACCCCATAACTCCACCTAACCTTTGGACACTAAGGGACAATTTAGCATCCACCAAAGCTGCACATCTTTGGACGATGGGAGGAAACCGGAGAATCCGGAGGAAACCCACGTAGACACGGGGAGAAAGTGCAAATTTCACACAGGCATGTGACCCAAGGTTGGAATTGAACCTGGGTCCCTGCCGCTGTGAGGCAGCAGTGCTAACCATTACACCACCCGACTGCCTCAAAATATACTCATTTGAAGAGGCTAAAGTATAGACAACATAAGACAGTTTGTATCGCAGGGTAAGTACTATTCCTGTTAAAGTAAGATCATGTTTTCTGGTAAGTTAACTAAGGAAGCTCAATGTGCAAAATCTTCAGTGGAGTACTACATCATCAAATCGCTAATATGCTTGAAACTGCAAGGTCTCTTATATTTTATTAGTGCACCGAAATAATTTTAACTGAAATTGATTTCCATTAAAATATAAAGGCAACACTCCAAAGACCATTAGAGGCTCCAAGGTGGGATTTGGAAAATCTATCGGGAGATGACTGAAGGTTACTCCTTGAAGAAGAGAATATTAAAACAGAATTTGAAATATCGAGGTTCAAATAAAATGTAGCAGGCAGTTGAGCGAAAGGCTTTTTTTCTGTAGCAACCTAATAATTTTAGTTTTGTAAATTATGTTAAGTATGTGTTATGGGCCAGGGTTCAGAGAACCCCAAAGTGTAGCATGGAGTTCACCTGACCCACAACTTTTAATAGATTGTGGTATGGGGAGCACACGGCCCACTCTACAGGTGTGGTACAGCAGAAATGGAAAAGTATTTTTCAAAGCAAAACAATGTTTATTCTATGAACTCAAGTTAACCTTTTTAAAACATACAGTGAACATCTTAGCAACCATTAATTCAAAAAGAACTCCCAAAGAATACAACACTAAGTAATCCTTTAAGCTTTCCTTTTAACATCCATAAGACTTAAAACACCTTTTACCAGAAGCACATCAGGTTAAAGTCACTACTGTTATGAGTTTTAAATCACCAGGATCGATTTACAGTCGTTAGATTACAAAGAGAGACTCTAATACACCTTCTGGCTGTGACTGCAGCTATCCAGCTCTGAAAACAAAACTAAAACACACCCTGCAGCAAACAGCCTAAAACGAAAGTAAAAAGCTGACAGACAGCCCAGCTCCACCCACACTCTGAAATCACTGATAAACACCCATTTCTTAAAGATACATTTCTTAAACACCCATTTCTTAAAGGTACTCTCACATGACGTATGAAAAGCACAACCTAAACTCAAATGTTTGGGTGTTTTGTTTTATAGGATGATATACATGCTTAGTGTGTGTCCAAGGTTGGGATGTAATGGATAATACATTTGACAGCAAGCACGAGAATATCCATCAACAATAACAACTTATATTTATGTCGTACCTTGAATATAATAAGATGTTCAAAGATACTTCCAAGAATGGGCGGCTGGTGGGGATTTTTTTATTTTTAAGTGGAATTGAAACCCAGGGCGCGATTCTCCCAAAGGGAGACAATGTCCCTATGCCGGACTAAAAACCGGAGTGTTTCACTCCGGCGTCGGAGCCCGCTCCCAGCCCCCTATTCTCCCGCCCCCGGGGGGCTAGGAGTGGGGTTGCGTATTTTACGCGTGCTGGGCCTTGGTGCCGCGTAAAAACCGGCGCCACGTAAATGACGTGGCCGGTGTTGCGTAAATGAAGTCACCCACGCATGCGCAGGTTGGCCGGAGCCATCCGCATATGCGCAGTTGCCGTCCTCCCCGAGGCCGCCCCTCAAGAAGATGGTGGATGGATCTTGCGGGGCGGCGGAGGGAAGGAGGTCCTCCTTTAGAGAGGTCAGCCCGCCGAGCGGTGGGCCACGATCGTGGGCCAGACCCCATTGGAGGCCCCCCCCCTCCACCGGTGAAGGAATCCCCCTCCTCCCCCCCCCCCACAGGCCACCCCCCCAGCGTTCCCGCAGAGTTCCCACCGGCAGCGACCAGGTGTGGACGGCGTCGGCGGGAACCTGTCGTGTCGGAGCGCCCGCTCCGGAGAATAGCGGGGGTACCGGAGAATCGCCATTGTTAGTGTCTCGGGCGATTCTCCGGCTGGCGGGGTGCAGAACCCGACGGGGCCATTCTCGCCGGTTGGGAGAATGGCGGGACGGCGTCACGCGATATAATGGCGCGGCCGGCGATTCCCCCAACCGGCGCGGCCTCGGAGAATTGCGCCCCAGTGTTTTAAATGGATTAATTCATCACTAGGAACCAAAAAACAAAGAAAGTCCAACTCCAACCATCATCAGACGTTGACACACATTGACATCCCACCCAGTGCAACACTGCCCAATCAAATTCAAACCTCCTTAAACAGGAAAGAAGAAAGAGCCCGGATGATTTCAACTGGCTGAAAGTTTGGGGCTCTGATGCTATTGGTGGGGTTTAAATTTCATGGAGGGGTCAGGCATTAGCAGGGGTTTGGATCACTTCACTTCTGAATGAGTCAGTGACTTGATTTTAAGGTTCATTGCAAATATCGTCGCATTGTTTCTCTTAATGACTGTGCCCAGTGTTAGGATACCAGACCAGGCCCCAGCTTTTGTTAGGCTATCGGGCGAGAACCCCAAACAGTTTTTTTCTATTTGTAGAAATGTGAGGAAAGAAAACTTTACCCCAGGAATGATGCCCCTGACCAATAGGTATCTCTTATGTTAAAACAAACTTTAATTTAAACACAAAATTAACCACATCAACATCAAAGAAATAGCTTTACAATTATCAGGTAAGCACTTCGGAAATAAATTAAAAACTTGAACATATTATCTACACCCGCCACTAGTTTCAATTAAGCAACCCAATACAGTTCAAATGCCTCTTATAAACAAAGTTAACAAAACAGACTTACTTGCTTAGCTGTGCAGACCATTGGACAGGGAGTTCATTTGAAGAGCAGATCCAGTACACTTCTGCTCAAACTGACAGCTTTTGGCAAAACGGCTGTTCAACTTAAAATCCTATAACAGACTTCAAAAATACAGACAGACCTGGCTCCCCTGATTAATTACATTATCGGTATCCCACTAAGTTCCATGACCTGCTTGAAATATCAACACTCCAGGGAATCTCCAACTATCAAATTATGATTCCATTCGCTCTTTACCTGTGAACAAGTAAGTGGTTAAAATCAATACTTACCTCATCCTTTACGACTTCTTACTTACAGCTTCAGCAGGCACACTGCCGGTATGTGTTTTCAACCAGTGTTTTTAACAACATTACTGCAACAGAATATAAAATGTAATATATAAGAAATTCTACGTTCATCATACTGGACGCTGAACCGTAGAGCTTTAATCTTCAGCTCGATCGTTGTTCAGGTGGGTACACACAGCAAGGAGTTTGAGTTCCCAATGTGGAGGCAATGAATCTCCATGTTAACCACTTCCTGACATCCATCCTGGAATCCTGGGACTTCTCATTAGAACCTACTGCTGGCTTTCTATGCTGTAATTTCCATCGGATTTCTGTGACGTCACTGCTGCCAATGTCTCTGGAGATAAGGGGCGGTTGAAGATTTGCCTGGGGTGATTAATACCTTTGCACTGCCCCTGGGTGGTCCACAATATTCTAACATTGACATAAAACACCATAAGCCAATATTAAAGATGAAGGTTGTAATGATATGCATAAATAATTCTGTATGTTAATATGTTAGACATCCAACCAGCAGGCGGCAGTAGAACTACACCACGTGACACTGCAACCTCGGGGAGACTGAGTGAGGAACCGTCGTGGATAGTCATGTTTGGTATTAGCTCTCGAATTCTAGTTATTCACAGTTTACAGTTCGTTAGGAGTAATAGTATTGTTTTCTACCCACGTTATTGTAATTTAATAAATCTTAACAAGTCACGGACTAGACGTTCTTTGGTGCACTGACTCAATCGTTGCAACGTACTAGAACGTAACAAAGGCCAGAATCTTTATCAAAGAGTTAGGTTTTAGTGAACATCTTAGAGGTTGGAAAAGAGGTAACAAAGCAGAGAGGTTTCGAAAGGGAATTCCAGTGCTGGGCAATTGAGGCTGTAACAATTAAATCAAGAATGTCCAAGAGGCCAGGAACTCATATGTGACAATCATCTGGGTATTCTGAAGAGAAATTCACAGACATTCACTTGGGTTCCGAGTGAACAGACTGTATTTGAACACAGCAAGTTTTTTTTTTATTTACGGGATGTGGGTGTCGATGGTTAGGTCAGCATTTATTGCCCATCCCTAATTGCCCTTCAGAAGGTGGTGGTGAGTTGCCTTCTCAAACCGCTGCAGTCCTTGAGGTGTAGGTACGCCCACTGTGCTGTTAGGGAGGGAGTTCCAGGATGTTGCTCCAGCGACAGTGAAGGAACGGCAATATATTTCCAAGTCAGGGTGGTGAGTGACTTGGAGCGGAACCTCTAATAATAATAATAATAATAATACTCGCTTATTGTCACAAGTAGGCTTCAATGAAGTTACTGTGAAAAGCCCCTAGTCGCCACATTCCGGCGCCTGTTCGGGGAGGCCGGTCCGGGAATTGAACCCACGCTGCTGGCATTGTTCTGTATTACAAGCCAGCTGTTTAGCCCACTGTGCTAAACCAGCCCCAGCTATGTCCTAGGCGGAGGGGTTCCCAGGTATTTGCTGCTCTTGTCCTTCTGGATGGCAGGGAGCATGGGTCATGGATTTGGAAGATGCTGTCGGAGGAACCTTGGTGAGTTACTGTAGTACATCTTATAGATGGTACACACAGCTGCCACTGTTCATCGGTGGTGGAGGGTTTGAATGTTTGTGGAAGCGCTAGGAATCAAGCGGGCTGCTTTGTCCTGGATGGTGTCGAGCTTCTTGAGTGTTGTAGGAGCTGCACTCAACCAGGCAAGTGGAGAATATTCCATCACACTTCTGAATTGTGCCTTGTAGATGGTGGAAGGCTTTGGGGGGTCAGGAGGTGAGTTAGTCACCGTAGAATTCCTAGACTTTAACCTGCTCTGGTAGCCACAGTATTAATATGGCTAGTCCAGTTCAGTTTCTGATCAATGGTAACCCCCAGGATGTTGATTGTGGGTGATTCAGCGATGGTAAAGCCATTGAATGTCAGGGGACGATGGTTAAATCCTCTCTTGCAGGAGATGGTAATTACCTGGCACTTGTGTGACACAAATGTTACTTGCTACTTGTCAGCCCAAGCCTGGATATTGTGCAGGACTTGTTGTATTTGGACACAGACTGCTTCATTATCTGAGGAGTTGCGAATGGTGATGAACATTGTGCAGTCACCTGCAAGAAAAAAAACCTTACAGTTACAAGTTACAACAGTTCTTAAATCAAAGAAGGAACTTTAACTGCCTTCCTAAATCTGCCACTAAATATTCCAATTGAACAAACCAATATAGTTCAAATACCACTTTTCAGTAAAGTTAATAGCGAGGTTGTAATTGCTTTTCTTTGTGCACAGTCCGTGGAGAGAATGTTTCAGGAGCAAACTGAAGACACCTCTTCTTAGACTAAAATTCTTTGGCAAATTGAAACTATTCGCAAACCTGACTCCTCCCCTTAATTACATCATTTGTATGCAAAGCGTAAGGCATTCTTTGGTCTCCTCCAACAAGATGTCCCATAACCTGTTTAGTCAAGAATAAACGCAATGGGCGGGTTTCTCCATAGCCCGACGCCAAAAGCGAGATTGGCAAATGGGCGGAGAATGGCTTCTGACGTTGGATTCGGGGCAGGCGCCGGTTAGGCGCCGGTTAGACGCCGGTTCACGATACTCCATCCCTCCCAATCAGCATCATCGGGATGCGGGCCTTGCACAATCGCAAGGCCTTCGGCGTGTCAACAGCTGGCCCATCCACGATGCTCTGCCCCCATTGGGCCAAGTTCCCGATGGTGCAGGTCCCAGTGGCGTGCCGGCTGCAGACAGTGTTCAGTGCTGCCCCACTCATTCAGAATCTGTGCCGTTGGCCGGGGGGGGGCTGCTGGTAGGGCTGGGGGGGGTGATGGGGGGGAGGCCAGGGGGTGGGCTGTGGGGTCGGGGTGGGCGGGTACACGGCCCAGCATGGCCAGCACCATGTTTTCCAGCGCGACCGGTGCAGCTCGTCAGCCCTGCGCATGCGTGGTCTGGGACGCGCCGATTCTCCAGCCATTTTCCGCCTAATCCACGGGTGTTCCATGTGGCGCCGGTACTAGCCCCTCGCCGATTTTCCCGTCGTGATTCACTCGCAGGTTCTCTGTTGGCATCGTCATTTAGCCTTAGGGACGGAATCGTCCTCATAAATTATCTACACCCCAGGGACATCCAAACCAAAACAATATTCCATTAGCCAACTATCTGCAAACAAGTGAATGCTTCTCTATCAGCAAAATCAAGGATTAGCTCACTTTTATTACCCCTTAATCAAATCTCGAGCAGAAAAATTGCCTGTATGCATCTTAAATCCATCTTGTTAAGAACATTGCTGCAACACGCATAAAATATAACGGTTTCTTACATTCATCAGCGGGGGGTGGGGGGGGGGTTTGGGGGATATTAGAGGCATGGACAGGCAGGGGTGATGTGGGAGGAGGTTGAGGAGTACGGTGGCAGCAATGGTGTGGGGTGGGAGTTGTCATTTTTTTTGCTGTTGCCATTTCTTATTTATTAATTACATTTTTTTCATCTTAGGCTGTAAATTCACAGTGTGCAAGACAATTTATATGTCACTTTCTAGGGGAAGGGGAAACATCCTGTTCTTGATTTCACACTGTGCTGAATTATTGTACCTTGTATCATTCCTCTCTGAAAAATTCGGATCAACAATTCAGATCAGCAATTACTCACCAGTTTAATACTTTTTTCCTAAGCTGCTGGTTGATGTCTGATCGGCAAATCCTGGGGGTAGTATCATTAGCGTAAAAGTAGCAGATGCTAGTTATGCTACATTATGGGTTGGTGAAAAGTAAGTCGGAATAGAAAGTCTGTATTAGTTGCAGTGTTTGATTATTTTGCAAATGTAACAATTGGTTTGTCGCCACTTTCCGAATACCTGGTCATTGTTCTGTGGTAAATTATCCTTCGAGAATCAGCTCCCAATTTCAACATTGTTTCATTCATTGCTGACAACGGGCAGATGGAATGAAAGGAAGACAAAATCTACATGTATATAACACCTATCCCGATGTCTCCAAGAGATGTAGTCACTGGCATAAAGGAGGCAATGTTACAAAATAGTGGAGGGCATGGACAGAGTGGATAGACCGAAGCTTTTTCCCAGGGTGGAAGAGTCAATTACTAGGGGACATAGGTTTAAGGTGCAAGGGGCAAAGTTTAGAGATGTGCGAGATAAGTTTTTTACACAGAGGGTAGTGGGTGCCTGGAACTCGCTACCGGAGGAGGAGGTGGAAGCAGGGACGATAGTGACATTTAAGGTGCATCTTGACAAATACATGAATAGGATGGGAATAGAGGGATGCGGACCCAGGAAGTGTAGAAGATTGCAGTTTAGTCGTGCAGCATGGTCGGCACGGGCTTGGAGGGCCGAAGGGCCTGTTCCTGCGCTGTACATTTCTTTGTTCTTGTTCTTGCATGATGCTCATGAAGTAAATCCGGTATTAAAAAATTGGTACAAAGTTAAAAAAAGTATTATGCATGATTGCTGGGGAGGGTTCAAATTTGGGGTGGTGATGGGAAATTTGATTTGATTTGATTTGTCACAGGTACCGAAGTACAGTGAAAAGTATTTTACTGTGGCCGAGGGAACGTACACAGTACGTACATAGTAGACAAAAAGAATAATCGACAGAGAACATTGACAAATGGTACATCGACAAACAGTGATTGGTTACAGTGCGGAACAAGGGGCCAAACAAAGCAAATACATGAGCAAGAGCAGCATAGGGCATCGTGAATTGTGTTCTTACATGGAACAGATCAGTCCGAGGGGGAGTCGTTGAGAAGTCTTGTAGCTGTGGGGAAGAAGCTGTTCCTATGTCTGGATGTGCCGGTCTTCAAACTTCAGCCTGATGGAAGGGTCTGGAAGAAGGCAATACCTAGGTGGGAGGGGTCTCTGATAATGCTGTCTGCCTTCCTGAGGTAGCGGGAGGTGTATACAGAATCAATGTGGGGGTGGCAAGCTTGTGTGATGCGTTGGGCTGAGTTCACCACACTCTGCAGTTTCTTGCGATCTTGGACTGAGCAGTTGCCATACCAGGCTGTGATGCAGCCGGATAGGATGCTCTCTATCGCACATCTGTAGAAGTTTGTGAGAGTCGATGCAGACATGCTGAATTTCTTTAGCTTCCGTAGGAAGTAGAGACGTTGTTGGGCTTTCTTGTCTTTTGCATCAACGTGAGTGGACCAGGACAGACTGTTGGTGATGGTGACCCCCAGGAACTTAAAGCTATCGACCATCTCCAGTTCGGAGCCATTGATGCAGGCGGGGGTGGGGGGGGGGGGTGTCGTGCTGCGCTTCCTGAAGTCGATGATCAGTTCCTTGGTCTTTCCAACATTTAGAGAGAGGTTGTTTTCGGTACACGATGCAATCAAGTGATTTATCTCCCTCCTGTACTCTGATTCGTCGTTGTTTGAGATACGGCCCACCACAGTCGCATCATCCGCAAACTCACAGATTGAGGTGGAGTTAAATCTTGCCACACAGTCGTGTGTGTAGAGGAGTACAGTAGAGGTCTGGAAAGAGAAGAAACACCAGGGCTCACCATTTCTCTCCTTGGTTTTGGGTGAGAGGTGAACAGAACTTGGTGTGAATTAGGACACAGCCAGCAAAGTTCTGGGTGACCTGAAGTCCAATCAGAGTGGAGCATAGCAGAAGGCCAGTAAACACCAAGTCCAGAAGTCACATAGTTGGAATTGTGAAATTTAGAAGTAACATATGCATGGATGAGTGTTTCAGTAAGAGACGAGTAGACACACGGTCATCAAATTGAAACGTTAAGTCTGTCGCTCCCTCCGCAGATTCTGCCAGACAATGTCAGTATTTCCGGAATTTTCTGTTTTGTTCCTGGTTCAGACCATTGCCAGTTGATGCGCGATCAATTGTACAAAGACTCAGATTGGGTACAACTGTGGCTTTATTGCAGTAAGATGCGTTGGCCTCCTACAGCAGCTGGCAAAATGGCAGCTGAATGGAGGACACGCATATTTATACTCCTCCTCCTGGGTGGAGCCAGCAGGCAGGGGCTACCGGCGAACCTGTAGTACAGGTCTTACCTTACATCCCCTAATACAGGTGTACAGTGGTTCACCACATTCACCCCCTGTTAAAAATGAGTCCGGCGGGGGAGGTGTAGAAATATATACAGTATTGAAAATTATGTACAGCGTTTTATTAAAAAGAAGTGAAAAAAAAAATGTCCTCTTGAAAGTCCGGTGCCAGTTAGAGGTTCAACCGGTCTGGTGCCTTGATGTTCCACTGGGAGCGACGTAACGGTGGCGGCGATGTCGATGATGGCGACGTCGGTGTCGGCCTGATGTTGGATGACTCCGGGAGAGTCCCGAAATCCTCTTCATCCTCTTGCGTGGGCAGGGGAAGGAGGAAAGGACCTGGTGGGGTTAATGTTGGAAGCGTCGGGGAAGGGGAGGATGGCGCCTGGACAGGAGAGTGTGTATGGGTGGAACCTGTTGGTGCTAGGTCCCTGAGGGAGACAGTATCTTGGTGGCCATCGGGGTCCGCCACATAGGCATACTGGGGGTTGGCATGGAGCAAGTGCACCCTATCGACCAACGGGTCCGCCTTGTGGAGTTGGACGTGTCTACGGAGTAGGACCGGTCCTGGAGCTGCGAGCCAAGTCGGGAGCGACACCCCGGATGTGGACTTCCTGGGGAAGGTAAAGATACGTTCATGGGGTGTGTTATTCGTAGCAGTGCACAGTGGTGACCGGATGCAGTGTAGTGCATCAGGGAGGACCTCCTGCCAGCAAGAGGCTGGGAGGTTCCTGGACCGTAGGGCCAGCTGGACGGCCCTCCAAACCGTCCCATTCTCTCTCTACCTGCCTGTTTCCCCGGGGGTTGTAGCTGGTCATTCTGCTGGAGGCGATACCCCTGCTGAGCAGGAACTGACGCAGCTCATCGCTCATGAATGAGGATCCCCTGTCGCTGTGGATATAGGTGGGGAAACCGATCAGAGAGAAGATTGTGTTGAGGGCCTTGATGATGGTGGCAGACGTCATATCGGGGCATGGGATGGCGAAGGGGAACCTGGAGTATTCATGACCACACTGAGGATATACGTGTTTCGGTCGGTGGAGGGGAGGGGCCCTTTGAAATCCACCCTGAGGCGTTCAAAGGGGCGGGAGGCCTTCACCAGGCGCGCATGGTCCGGCCGGTAGAAGTGTGGCTTGCGCTCCGCGCAGACCTGGCCGTCCCTGGTGACTGTCCGTACTTCCTCGACAGAGTAGGACAGTTTGCGAGCCTTGACAAGATGGGACAATCATGTGACCCCCGGGTGACAAAGGCTGTCGTGTAGGGCCCGGAGTTGGTCTACTTGTGCGCTGGTACATGTATCTCGGGATAAGGCGTCTGGGGGCTCGTTGAGTTTGCCAGGGCGATACAAGATCTCGTAATTATAGGTGGAGAGCTTGATTCTCCACTGCAAGATTTTAGCATTTTTGATCTTGCCCCGCTGCGTGTTGTTGAACATGAAGGCTACCGACCGTTGGTCAGTGAGGAGAGTGAATCTCCTGCCAGCCAGGTAATGCCTCCAATGCCGCACAGCTTCAACGATAGCTTGGGCCTCTTTTTCGACGGATGAGTGCCGAATTTCTGAGGCATGAAGGGTGCGGAAAAAGAATGCCACGGGTCTGCCTGCCTGATTGAGGGTGGCGGCAAGGGCGACGTCTGATGCGTCGCTTTCTACTTGAAAGGGCAGTGTCTCGTCTACTGTGTGCATCCCGGCCTTGGCTATGTCTGCTCTGATATGGGCGAAGGCCTGTTATGCCTCGGCCGTAAGGGGAAACTGGGTGGACTGTATGAGTGGGCGGGCCTTGTCCGCGTAGTTTGGGACCCACTGAGCGCAGTACGAAAAGAACCCCAGGCTGCTTTTGCGGGCCTTGGGGCAATGGGGGAGGGGCAGCTCCATGAGGCGGCGCAGGCGGTCGGCGTCAGGCCCCAGAACTCCGTTCTGGACAACATAGCCGAGGATGGCTAAGCGGGTCGTGCTGAACACACACTTCTCCTAATTATAAGTAAGGTTGAGGAGAGTGGCGGTGCGGAGGAATTTAGCGAGGTTGGCATCCTGGTCCTGTTGATCATGGCCGCAGATGGTGACATTGTCTAGGTACGGAAACGTGGCCCGCAAATCGTACCGGTCGACCATTCGGTCCATCTCCCTTTGGAAGACCGAGACCCCGTTAGTGACGCCAAAGGAAACCCTAAGAAAGTGACAGAGACGACCGTCCGCCTCGAAGGCTGTGTATGGATGGTCCGATTTATGGATGGGGAGCTGGTGGTAGGCGGATTTTAGGTCAACCGTTGAGACGACCCGGTACTGTGCAATCTGATTGACCATATCAGGTATGCGTGGGAGGGGGTACGCGTCGAGCTGCGTGTACCGGTTGATGGTCTGGCTGTAGTCCACGACCATTCTGTGTTTCTCCCCAGTTTTAACGACTACCACTTGGGCTCTCCAGGGGCTGTTGCTGGCCTCGATGATGCCTTCCCGAAGCAGCCGCTGGACCTCAGACCTGATGAAGGTCTTGTCCTGAGTGCTGTACCGTCTGCTCCTCGTGGCAACGGGTTTGCAATCCGAAGTTAGATTGGCAAAGAGGGAGGGGGAGTCGACCTTTAGGGTCGCGAGGCCGCACACAGTGAGGGGTGGTAGGGGCCCGGCGAATTTGAGGGTGAGGCTCTGGAGATTGCACTGGAAATCCAGGCCTAGTAATAGTGCAGCGCAGAGATTAGGGAGGACGTAGAGGCGGAAGCCGCTGAATTCTATGCCCTGGACCGTGAGAGTGACCGTGCAGAACCCCCGGATCGGGACGGAATGGGATCCGGACGCCAGGGAGATCCTTTGATTGGCGGGGTGGACCACGAGGGAGCAGCGCCTTACCGTATCCAGGTGAATGAAGCTTTCGGTGCTCCCAAAGTCCAGCAGGCAAGAGGTCGCGTGGCCGTTGATGTTCACCGTAGTCGATGCGGTGGCCAGGTTGTGTGGACGAGATTGGTCCAGCGTCATCGAGGCGAGCTGCGGTTGGTCGTCGCTGGTGGTAGCGTGGAATGTCGTCTGCGTCCATTCCCCATGTGGAAGACAAGATGGTGGCGACTGAAGGTCCTGCGGGGGACAAAATGGCGGCGCCTTTGGGCCGCATGTGGACTGAGGGGGGGGGGAGATGGAGGCGCCCACTGGCCACGCGTGGCCCCGGGAGGTGAAGATGGTGGCGCCCTCTGGCTGCACGTGGTCCGGGAGGGTGAAGGTGGCGGCGCCCATTGTCCGTGTGTCAGGGGGGAGGGGGCGATAGCGGCGACTGCGCGGGCCTGGCACACGGGCAAAGAAGCCCTTTTTGCTGCAAGCCTTGCGAATGGCAGCGCGAGCCGGGCAGCATTGGCGAGGGTGCTTCTGCTGGCCGCAGCAGTAGCATCGGGGACCCCCGGGGTGCGCGGATTGGCGGGTGGCGCAGGCGGATTGGCTGGGTAAGGCCCCGGCTGGGGCAGCCGTTGGCGGGGTCCAGGATGGACAGGAGGGGTGGGCCGCACGGCTGGAGGGGTAGGCCTGAACATTACGTGAGGCGACCGTCATGGAGAGCGCTAGTTTCTTTGTCTCCGCTAGGTCGAGCGTGACCCCTTCAAGCAGTCTTTGTCGGATGAGGTTCGACCTAATCCCTGTTACAAAAGCATCGCGCATGAGGAGATTAGAATGTTCGGTGGCCGTAACGACCTGACAGTCACAGTCCCGGACGAGTGGGATTAGTGCCCGCCAAAAGTCTTTTATGGACTCACCAGGGAGTTGAGAGCGAGTGGCGAGTACGTGCCTGGCGAAGAGTGTGTTCGCTTTCTGCGCGTAGTTCTCTTTGAGGAGCGCCATGGCTTCCGCGTAGTTCGAGGCGTCCTGGATCAGCGGAAACACGCTTGAGCTCAACCTGGAGTACAGGACCTGTATCTTCTGAGCCTCTGTCGGTGGGGTGGTCGCTGAGTTAATGTAGGCCTCGAAACATGCTAGCCAGTGATTAAAGTCTTTCCTGGCGTCAGTCGATTGCGGATCCAGCTGCAGGAGATCTGGTTTGATTCGGATGTCCATCTTGTAGAAATCTTACTGCAATAAATTGATGCATGATCAATTGTACAAAGACTCAGATTGGGTACAACTGTGGCTTTATTGCAGTCAGATGCGTGGCCTCCTACAGCAGCTGGCGAAATGGCAGCTCAATGGAGGACACGCATATATATACTCCTCTTCCTGGGTGGAGCCAGCAGGCAGGGGCTACCGGCGAACCTGTAGTACAGGTCCTACCTTACATCCCCTAATACAGGTGTACAGTGGTTCACCACACCAGTCAGGTGGATGGAGTTGGTAGCGAGGGAACGGGGATCTGCACTGGAGATCGAGGGCTGGGGGGCCTTCCCAATATTTAATTGGAGTAAATTAATGATCATCTAGGGCTGATGCCGGAGCAGCAGTCTGACAAACTAGCCACAGTGGAGGACGATGGTGAGGCCCAGATGGGTGTCAGCAGCATACGTGGGGAAAATTAACGCCCTTTTCAGATGATGTCACCAAGGGACAGCATGTGGATGAGAAGTGGGAAGGGGTCAAGGGCGATGTGTTGTTGCTATGAGAGGTAACGGTGCGGGATTGCGGAAAGAAACCATTGCTAGTGGTACTCTGGTTATGATTAGAGATATCAGACTGGAACCAGGCAAGTGCAGTCACACCGAGCTGGCAAATGGTGGTGACGTGCTGGAGGAGGGTGGTGTGCGTGATTGATCACACCAAAATCTACTAACAAGTTCAGAAGAAAGAGGGAGGATAGATTATCTCCGTTACAGTCACATAGGCTAAAATTAGACTTAATCGTAGATTTTTATAATAAGGTCGTCAAAATGAATAAAATATCTGTTCGTACTTCATTTATAGGTGACTCAAATGGGCTATCAAAATGGCTGCTGTATCACCGTGTGGTTCTGTGGTTCGGATATTGGCAATTGGGCGGAGAATGGGCTGCAACGCCGAAACCGGGGCCGGCGCCGATTTGATGCCGGTCAGCCGTGTCCAGCCCCCTCCAAAATGGCAGCGGCATTGGCGCATCATCGGCCGGCCCTCCCGCGATGCTCCGCGCCCGATGGGCTGGGTTCCCGACGGCGCGGGACACGTGTGTTCTCAGCCGTGCGGGGACCCGGCGTGGCGGCTGCAGACTGTGTCCAGCGCCGCCACACTCGGCCGGGATCCGTGCCGCTAGCTGGGGGGGGCGGGGCCTTCTGCCAGGGCTGGGGGCACCGGTGCGGGGTGGCTGTGGGGTCGCGGATGGCGGGTCGGGTCCTCGCACGGCCGGCGCCATGTTGCACGGTGCGACCGTTGCAGGTCGTCAGCCGTACGCATGCGCGGCCCGGGACCCGGCTGGCTCCGGCATTTAGCCGCTGAAAAGGAAAATCCAGCCCCGTGTATTTGTTGGTTCTTGGGATGTGCAGGATCATTGCAAGACAAAATTTATTACCCATCACTCATTGCCCCAATAGACAAACAAATTATAGTGGAATCCTATTATATACAATCATTGGGAATGGTAAAGTTGTTTATCACTGTCAACTCACTGATGACTGAGCACTGCATCTGCCAAGATTGCTACTTTATGAGTTGGTGGAATGACCAGTCACATTATATCTTCTGCCTCTGCTGCAGTGGTTTGAATTCCACCAGCAAGGCTGAGGGGATGCGTGCAGCCTTTCTCACACAGCTGTAGACTCAGAAAACGCATTCTGGTCCCTGTTCACAGCAGTTGAGAAAATCACACTCATTACTGCCAAATTAACTTGTGAGAGCATGGGGTCACATTGGAGCGCAGATTCCTTTGGGGCAATATTGAGGGATTGAAAATGCGACTCCACATTTAGCCTGCTGATTTCATAGTCGCATTATTTGTGGCAAAGAGTAGAAAATAACACGTAACTAAACACCGTGGCCGAGATTCTCCGTCCCGCCGGCCCCGTTTTCCTGCGTGTCCCCGCCGGCAACAAAATTCTCCGTTCCCGCAGCTGGCCAATGGGGTTTACCATTGTGGCCACCCCGACACCGACGGGAAACCCGTGGGCGTGGGTGCTCTGCCAGCAGAACGGAGTATCCCGCCGACGAAGAATTTCACTGCTTATCTAACAGGAAGATAAAAGCAAATTACTGCGGATGCTGGAATCTGAAACAAAAACAGAAAACACTGGACAACCTCAGCAGCTCTGACAGCATCTGTGGAGAGAGAAGGGAGCCAACGTTTCTGTGGTGATATGCATCACTGTAAATACACAAGGGGTTAATGTAAATACACTACGACTAAGTAAACACTAGAGGGAGCACCAGAGACATCATAACATGCAGACATACAGCTAATGAACACATAGAATAGGACACAACCAATGGGCAGTCAAGACACCCAGAGGTGATACTACCACAAGGGGGCATTACACAACCCATATATCAGGACAGGGCACACATAAGAACATCAGAACATAAGAACTAGGAGCAGGAGTAGGCCATCTGGCCCCTCGAGCCTGCTCCACCATTCAATGAGATCATGGCTGATCTTTTGTGGACTCAGCTCCACTTTCCGGCCCGAACACCAGAACCCTTAATCCCTTTATTCTTCAAAAAACTATCTATCTTTATCTTAAAAACATTTAATGAAGGAGCCTCTACTGCTTCACTGGGCAAGGAATTCCATAGATTCACAACCCTTTGGGTGAAGTAGTTCCTCCTAAACTCAGTCCTTAATCTACTTCCCCTTATTTTGAGGCTCTGCCCCCTAGTTCTGCTTTCACCCGCCAGTGGAAACAACCTCCCCGCATCTATCCTATCTATTCCCTTCATAATTTTATATGTTTCTATAAGATCCCCCCTCATCCTTCTACATTCCAATGAGTACAGTCCCAGTCTACTCAACCTCTCCTCGTAATCCAACCCCTTCAGCTCTGGGATTAACCTAGTCAATCTCCTCTGCACACCCTCCAGTGCCAATATGTCCTTTCTCAGGTAAGGAGACCAAAACTGAACACAATACTCCAGGTGTGGCCTCATAACACCTTATACAATTGCAGCATAACCTCCCTAGTCTTAAACTCCATCCCTTTAGCAATGAAGGAGAAAACTCCATTTGCCTTCTTAATCACCTGTTGCACCTGTAAACCAACTTTTTGCGACTCATGCACGAGCACACCCAGGTCTCTCTAAAACAGCAGCATGTTTTAATATTTTATCATTTAAATAATAATCCTTTTTGCTGTTATTCCTACCAAAATGGATTGTCTCACATTTGGCAACATTGTATTCCATCTGCCAGACCCTAGCCCATTCACTTAACCTATCCAAATCCCTCTGCAGACTTCAGGTATCCTCTGCACTTTTTGCTTTACCACTCATCTTAGTGTCACCTGCAAACTTGGACACATTGCACTTGGTCCCCAACTCCAAATCATCTATGTAGACATGCTCTGTCTCTTTCCACAGGCGACACTTAGAGAGTAGGACAGGGGCAGATCAGAAGTATCACACCCAGCACGTGGCTTAGAGCAGACTGGTTAGTTAGACTGAGTTACTACAGCAAGATTAGTAGGAGAGTCGAACTCATAGAGAACTGTGCTAATGGTTCAATAAATCACATTGAACTTACTTCAAAGTCTGGAGTATCTTTTGGTCAAAGCTGCATCGAGTTGCAGCCTGTGTTATCCCACACAACATGGTACCAGTAGAGTCTGATGAATCTATATAGTTCAACTCAGCAAGATCCATGACTACCAGCAACACCCAGGCAAGATGATCAAGATACCGGTTCCTCAACAGCTCAGGTACCACGGCAATCTCAGTGCCAACCGGCATGCATTCAAGCAGAGATTTGAGATTTACAAGGGAGCATCAAGAAACCAAAGGTGATTCAGGTGAAACAGAAAGGGCTCCAGACGGGGAGCATCGACAAGCCAAAGATGATTCAAGTGAACCGGACATGACTCTAGACGGGGAGCGCCGAGGAATCAGAGCCGGCACGCTCAATGAAACAGCAGATGCCACAAAGGACACTGACACAAGTAACTTTGTGAAGAACTCGAATTCTCCACTCGGTGTGGTCATTGACTGCAACAAACACAACAACAAAACCCACAAAAACAACAACAAAGACAACAACAAGAAGCGTACCAGAGGCAACAAACACAACAACAAGCACATCAATAACAACAACGACAACAACAATAGAACAACAACTGGTACGACATGGTACAACTCTGCCCATGAAGGACAATGTTACTGCTCAGCTCAGAACAACGGCGAGAGTGCAAACATACCATGGCATGTCAACGCATCTTACCAATTCACGCTTGCTACACTACGGACAAGCAAACCAGCTTTCAGGAAAGATGTCATCAAGAATTGCTACCACAAGAGAAAAAAAAAGAGTCCACCTCAGACAATGAAGTGATTTGACCATTTGAACACCGCCTGATGACTTCTTGGTTACGTACACACCAGGACCCTGGCGGCGTTCACAAGGTTATGACAACATCAACATCGACACTTCCATAACAGCGCAAGAAAGCCACTCGACCGTGTAAATTCATGAACTTTGGACTCAACTATTATTTAGTATTGTATAATCCTCAACATCATCATAACTATTATTTTGTATTGTATAATCCTCAATGTCATAATAACTATTCTTTGATCTTGTATAGTCATCAGTCATCATAACTTGTACATGTCATTACTTATTTACCTATTTTTGTTCAATTTTTCTTTAACACTGTACAGAACATATGTAACAGGAAAAAAGGGGGATTTGATGATATGCATCACTGTAAGTACACAAGGGGTTAATGTAAATACACTGCAACTAAGTAAACACTAGAGGGAGCACCAGAGACGTTATGACATACAGACATACAGCTAATGAACACATAGAATAGGACACCACCAATGGGCAGTCAAGACACCCAGAGGTGACACTATCACAAGGGGGCATTACACAATCCATATATCAGGACAGGGCACACATGCTCTGTCTCTTTCCACAGGCGACACTCAGAGAGTAGGACAGGGGCAGATCAGAAGCATCACACCCAGCACGTGGCTTAGAGCAGACTGGTTAGTTAGACTGAGTTACTATAACAAGATTAGCAGGAGAGTCGATCTCATAGAGAACTGTGCTAATGGTTCAATGAATCACATTGAACGTACTTCAAAGTCTGAAGTATCTTTTGGTCAAAGCTGCATCGGGTTGCAGCCTGTGTTATCCCAGAGTACATAACACAACAGTTTTGAGTCTGGATGACTCTTTGTCAAAGTGTATTTAACCATATCAAACCATATTCAACATATTCGTTCTAGCGGAGCAGGGAAACTTGGAGAGTAGCTTCCTGATTTCCCCTGATTGAAAGATAGCAGAGGTTTCTGTCCAATTTAATCCTGGTAGGTGCTCATTGGCTCCCTATTATTTTGCATCAAAATCTAGCCGAATTACATTGCCAATGCTAGAATGCAGAATTGGAAGGTGTGTCTTGCTTGCTTTCCCCCAGGTTTCCTTCAGCCTGTTTAGTCTGATTCATCTGGGAGTGTGAGAGGTCCAAGGTCAAGGATTTGTCTGAAACTGCAAATGTCGTTCCCTATAATCAACCAACAGAAGGCATAGCGTGGGATGAGAGCGAAAGTGAATGTTTCAGATGGGATGTCTGCAGTAGTTTTACTGCTGACAGGAGGTAAGCTGCCTGCAAGAGATAGCTGTCAGGGTTTGCATAATTTGAAGAAGAAATGTTAGAACTCCTTCAGAGTGCTTGAACATAGAAACCTGACAGTACTGAAATGCTCATGCAGTCTGGGAGCCAGAGGACACTTACTTTTATGCAGTAATGAGTCACTACTAAGAAAAAACATATTTGTTTCCTGTTTCATTAGCTATTAAAATGGCTAAAACTATATTCCTGCACCCCAGAGTGTTTTTGCTTTGTGCCATTTCTGTGGGATGTCAATCAAGAACCATCTGTCTCGCTTACCATCAGTGTTCCAGCTCGCAAAAGGGGCACGTCAAACCCGACACTGACTTAAAAGACTTGTTAATGTGTAATATATCCTCTACAAAACACATTACGGAGGGGAATATGTCTATCAGCAGTGCCAATCCTGTAGGTTTCATCACATGTTGCCAAACACCCTGCCTCTGCCGTCCCCCATCCCCCTTCACCCATCCCCCTTCTCCCATCCCCAAGCCCCACGATTGGTTACCGGATATATGTGTCCTTGGGGTTCACCACCTACTCATGTAAATCAGAATGTGCCCTATTCCTTCCTTTCCCAACTGGATCATGGGAGGAGGTGATAATGGCGCAGTTGGAAATGTGGGTGTTGATCAACTGACCAGTGGAGTGATAGATAAAGAAGAGGTGCTGAAAAGACTGGCAGCAATCCAGGTGGAGAAGTCGCCAGATCCGGATGGGATGCATCCCGGATTGCGGAAAGAGGTAAGGGAACAAACTGCGGAGCCGTTGATGGACATTTTCCAGGTCCCTCTGAACACAGGATTAGTCCCGGGGGACTGGAGGATTGCAAATGTGATGCCGCTGTTTAACAAAGGGGCAAAGGATAACCGAAGAAAGAACAGACCTGCCAGCTTGATATCAATACTGGGAAAACCGATGGAGGCCATAATACGGGATAAGATAAATATACACTGAGAGAATAAAAAGTTAATATTAGACAGTCAACATGGCTTTGTGAAGGATCGGTCATGTCTGACAAATTTAACTTGAGTTCTTTGATGAGGTGACATAGGCAGCAGATGAAGGTAGTGTCATGGATGTTGTATATTTGGACTTTCAGAAAGCATTTGATATGGTGCCACATGGCAGACTGGTTAGAAAATTAAAAATGTTTGGGATTGATGGGTTCTTGGCAGATAGGATTAGAAATTGGCAAAGAGATAGGAAACAGGGTAGGTATAGATGGGCATTTCTCAGACTGGAGATGAGTTGAAAATGGTGTTCCCCAAGGCTCAGTGTTGGGACCCTTGCCTTTTGTGATTCATATAAATGATTTAGAGATGGATGTTGAGGGAAAAATCTCTAAATTCACAGATGATAGGGAGAATAGTGAATTGTGAGGATGACGCTGAGCTACTTCAGAGGGACATTGGCAAGTTGGCAAAATGGGCAGACACCTGGCAGATGAATTTCAAAGTAGAGAAATGTGTGGTAATGCATTTTGGGAGAAGAAACATTGGAAGACAATACAGGCTCAATGGTACAACTTTAAGGGGAGTACAGGAGCAGAGAGACCTCAGGGTTCAAGTGCGTACTTCTCGAAAGGTGGCCAGGCAAGTTGAAATAGTTGTTGAGAAGGCTTATAGGATCCTTTGATTTATCAATAGAGGCATAGAGGGCGAGATTCTCCGATATTGGGGCTAAGTGTTGACGCCGCGGTAAACGCCGGGGCGAGTTTCACACATGCGCGTGGGTTGCCTTCTCCGCGCTGGCCCCGACGCAACATGGCAGAGACCTACAGGGGCCCTTCGCAGAGGAACATAGGCCCCCACCAGAATAAGCCCGCCTGCCGGTCGATAGGCCCCGAGCCACTGTGGAGGCCCCCCCCTGGAGTCGGATCCGCCCTGTGCCCGACCAGGCCGCCCCCCGCAACATGAATGCTGAAGGCAAAAAAACACATAATGGGAGTTATGTACAGGCCTCCTAACAGTGGTCAGGACCAGGGGCACAAAATGCACCACGAAATAGAAAGTGCATGTCAGAAAGGCAAGGTCACCGTGATCATGGGGGACTTCAATATGCAGGTGGACTGAGTAAATAATGCTGCCAGTGGACCCAAGGAAAGGGAATTCATTGAATGTTTACAGGAGGGCTTTTTGGAACAGCTTGTGATGGAGCCCACGAGGGAACAGGCCATCCTGGACTTAGTGTTATGTAATGAGCCAGACTTGATTAAAGATCTTAAAGTAAGGGAACACTTAGGAGGCAGTGATCATAATATGGTAGAATTCAATCTGCAATTTGAAAGAAAGAAGGTAGAATCAGATGTAAAGGTGTTACAGTTAAATAAAGGTAACTACAGGGGCATGAGGGAGGAACTGACGAAAATCGACTGGGAGCAGAGCCTAGTGGGAAAGACAGTAGAACAGCAATGGCAGGAGTTTCTGGGAGTAATTGAGGACACAGTACAGAGGTTCATCCCAAAGAAAAGAAAGGTTATCAGAGGGGGGATTAGGCAGCCATGGCTGACAAAGGAAGTTAGGGAATGCATCAAAGCAAAAGAGAAAGCCTATAATGTGGCAAAGAGTAGTGGGAAGTCAGAAGATTAGGAAGGCTACAAAAACAAACAGAGGATAACAAAGAGAGAAATAAGGAAAGAGAAGATCAAATATGAAGGTAGGCTAGCCAGTAACATTAGGAATGATAGTAAAAGTTTCTTTAAATACATTAAAAACAAACGGGAGGCAAAAGTAGACATTGGGCCGCTCCAAAATGACGCTGGTAATCTAGTGATGGGAGACAAGGAAATAGCTGAGGAACTAAATAAGTACTTTGCGTCAGTCTTCACAGTAGAAGACATGAGTAATATCCCAACAATTCCGGAGAGTCAGGGGGCAGAGTTGAATATGGTAGCCATCACAAAGGAGAAAGTGCTAGAGAAACTAAGAGGTCTAAAAATTGATAAATCTCCGGGCCCAGATGGGCTACATCCTAGAGTTCTAAAGGAGATAGCTGAAGAAATAGTGGAGGCGTTAGTTATGATCTTTCAAAAGTCACTGGAGTCAGGGAAAGTCCCAGAGGATTGGAAAATCGCTGTTGTAACCCCCCTGTTTAAGAAGGGAACAAGGAAAAAGATGGAAAATTATAGGCCAATTAGCTTAACCTCGTTTGTTGGCAAGATTAACGAATCCATTGTTAAGGATGAGATTTCTAAATTCTTGGAAGTGCAGGGTCGGATTAGGACAAGTCAGCATGGATTTAGCAAGGGGAGGTCATGCCTGACAAACCTGTTAGAGTTCTTTGAAGAGATAACAAATAGGTTAGACCAAGGAGAGCCAATGGATGTTATCTATCTTGACTTCCAAAAGGCCTTTGATAAGGTGCCTCACGGGAGACTGCTGAGTAAAAGAAGGGCCCATGGTATTTGAGGCAAGGTACTAACATGGATTGACGATTGGCTGTCAGGCAGAAGGCAGAGAGTTGGGATAAAAGGTTCGGAATGGCAACCGGTGACGAGTGGTGTCCCGCAGGGTTCAGTGTTGGGACCACAGCTGTTCTCTTTATATATTAACGATCTAGATGATGGGACTGGGAGCATTCTGGCTAAGTTTGCCAATGATACAAAGATAGGTGGAGGGGCAGGTAGTATGGAGGAGGTGGGGAGGCTGCAGAAAGATTTAGACAGCTTAGGAGAGTGGTCCAAGAAATGGCTGATGAAATTCAACGTGGGCAAGTGCGAGGTCTTGCACTTTGGAAAAAAGAATAGAGGCATGGACTATTTTCTAAACGGTGACAAAATTCATAATGCTGAAGTGCAAAGGAACTTGGGAGTCCTAGTCCAGGATTCTCTAAAGGTAAACTTGCAGGTTGAGTCCGTAATTAAGAAAGCAAATGCAATGTTGTCACTTATCTCAAGAGGCTTGGAATATAAAAGCAGGGATGTACTTCTGAAGCTTTATAAAGCATTAGTTAGGCCCCATTTAGAATACTGTGAGCAATTTTGGGCCCCACACCTCAGGAAGGACATACTGGCACTGGAGCGGGTCCAGTGGAGATTCACACGGATGATCCCAGGAATGGTAGGCCTAACATACGATGAACGTCTGAGGATCCTAGGATTATATTCATTGGAGTTCAGGAGGTTGAGGGGAGCTCTAATAGAAACTTACAAGATAATGAATGGCTTAGATAGGGTGGACGTAGGGAAGTTGTTTCCATTAGCAGGTGAGACGAGGACCCGGGGGCACAGCCTTAGAATAAAAGGGAGCCACTTGAGAACAGAGATGAGGAGAAATTTCTTCAGCCAGAGAGTGGTGGGTCTGTGGAATTCATTGCCACAGAGGGCGGTGGAGGCTGGGACATTGAGTGTCTTTCAGACAGAAGTTGATAAATTCTTGATTTCTCGAGGAATTAAGGGCTATGGAGAGAGAGTGGGTAAATGGAATTGAAATCAGCCATGATTGAATGGTGGAGTGGACTCGATGGGCCGAATGGCCTTACTTCCGCTCCTATGTCTTATGGTCTTATGGTCTTATGGACAGATTCAGGGAACAGGCCTTGTTTGTGTTGCGATTGGGAGGAGGTGAAATGCATTGGCAAAGAAACATATAATGAGGTAGATTGATATCTTCACCGTTGAGGCAATAACCTGACTGAGTAGGTTGCTTACTCATTTAGAACCCACCCAATTCTCCTTTCATTGAAAATGATAGAATTAAAAAGAGGCAGATCTGGAAGAGTAGACAATCTACTCCACTAGGTCATCACCCAGGGAAATCCATTCATGCTTTTTTTAACCTAAATTGTGATCAAAGAATCAGAGCACCCTGTTCTATAGAATGACAGATACAATAATAATAATACTCTTTGTTAGTGTCGCAAATAGGTTTACATTAACACTGCAATGAAGTTACTGTGAAAAGCCCCTAGTCGCCACATTCCAGCGCCTGTTTGGGTACACACAGGGAGAATTCAGAATGTCCAATTCATCTGACAAGCACGTCTTTCAGACTTGTGGAAGGAAACCGGAGCACTCGGAGGAAACCCACGCAGACACGGGAAGAAGGTGCAGACTCCGCACAGACAGTGACCAAGCCGGGATTGAACCAGGGTCCCTGGCGCTGTGAAGCAATAGTGCTAACCACTGTGCTACCTTGCCGACCGAATGGACACCTTTAAAATTATGAGGTTTATGCGGTTACGTTTTGTGATGTGTCTCTAACTTAAGGTAAAATGAAGATAGTCATGTGAGGGATTCTGATGTCTGCACTTAAAGTGCAGAAAACTGTTGAGTAAGTTGGGTTGTACACAGTTGTGCTTACTTGCAAGATAAAAGAAAGTTGGGATCTCAGTGGTAGCTAATCAGCATTTCTACCTGGATACCTCAGATACTGATAAGCCTATGTCCAAATACAGCAAGAGATGGACAATGTCCAGGCCTCACTGACAAGTGGCAAGTAACATTCATGCCACACAAGTGCCAGGCAGTGACCATCTCCAACAATGGAGAATCAAACCATTGTCCTTTGATATTCAATGGTACTAGTATCACTGAGTCCCCCACTGTCAACATTCTTGGGGTTGCCATTGACCAGAAATTGACTGGATGAGCCATATAAATACTGAGACTACAAGAATGGGGCAGAGGCTGTGAATCCTGTGGTGAGTAACTCACCTCCTGACTCCCCAAAGCCTGTCCACTATATACTATCCCTTGACCCCGATGAGTGCAGCTCCAACAACACTCAAGAAGCTTGACACCATCCAGGACAAAACAGCCTGCTTAATTGGCATCCCTTCCACAAACGTTCATTCCCTCCATCATCGGTGCACAGTGGCAACTGTGTATACGATCTACAAGATGCACTGCAGAACTCACCAAGGTTCTTTAGGCAGCACCTTCCAAAACCACGACCCCGACCATCCAGAAGGACAACGGCAGTAGACACATAGGAACCCCACCACCTGCAGGTCTAACCATCCTGACTTGTAAATATATCACTGCTCCTTCACTGTCGCTGGGTCAAACTCCAGGAACTCCATCGCTAACAGCACTGTGGGTTTACCTGCATTACAGGGACTGCAGCGGTTCAAGAAGGCAGCTCACCACCACCTTCTGAAGGGAAATTAGGGATGGCCAATGGATGCTGGCCTAGCCAGTCAAGCCCACATCCTGTAAATGAGTGATAAAATAGCAAGGCCATGTGATTTCCTGTATCCATGAAGATGTGCTTTGAGAAGGGAAGAGTTTGAAAAATCCCTGAAAATTCACAGACCAGATTAGTCTACCAGGATCCTGGAGATGGACAGCAGCCATAGGCAGAAAAATCTGTGTTTCACCATGTAGCAACGTGGGTGGGAGCTCACGATCGGATTGTGAAACAAAAATTCATGAGGTGTTAAAACAAGGCTGGAAGATTCACCTAGCTTGCGCTAGAGGAAGAATATCTGAGGAAAAGCCTCACCGTGAAAGTCTGTTCTAAGATTTAAAGTTCTCGATGTGAGGAAGAAATAGAATGTAAGTAAACCCCTTGGGAGAAAATAATCACTTTGAGACTGGTTCCGGAATAATTGAATGTCTACTTAAAGAACAGTCTAACAATATCTGTAAAGTGTATTTTCAGTTGTACTGAAAGCAAAAGGGGAATGTTCTGTTTTGTGGTGTGAAGTATAAGTTGCCATATTTAATCATTGTGCATTCAGTATATTATTACAGTAAATGTCTTAAAACCAAGAAATCTTGTCATGTCAACCTTTCAGCTGTTAACTGGAAGTCTGAATTTCCTTTTGCAAGTTAACGGTCTCTACAGAGATTGCAATAATACTCAGCAAAAATAGTCCGTGACACACTGGAAAACTGTTCAAATGAACAGGAAGATTTTTAACAAAACTAGTTAATTTCCCATTAAATTATTTGGTCCAAGCAGCAACTGATTTAATACTTGATCATAATTGATAAGTTGAATCATGGAAATCCCAGGCAAAGGATGTTCACATCTTACGGGCGGGTGCTTGTGTCAGTCAGAGCTATTCGGTAAGCAGGAGCAATAGATATTGGAGGGTGCTTCCACGGGAGTGTCTGGCTGCAAGGAGAAAAGAGAAAACCTAAAATCTCCTAACCTGCTGCTACACTTGTGTGCTCATATTCTCCGAGAATCGGAAGCCATTTGAATTCTTCGTCAGTGTGATCTTTACGTCCACAAAAGACGATGACATCTGCTCCAAAAACGAGAGGAAGATATGAGTTCATGCACTCCCTTAAGATAACTAATTGAAACTATTTCTGTTCACTCGACAGAAAGATAAGCTTATAAAGGCATGGAAGGAAGTAACTGGATCTGTTTTATAATATCTTTTTTTTAAATAAATTTAGCGTACCAATTCATTTTTTATTCCAATTAAGGGGCAATTTAGCGTGACAAACCCACCTACCCTGCACATCTTTGGGTTGGGGGGGAAGAGACCCACGGAGACTCGGGGAGAATGTGCAAACTCCACACGGACAGTGACCCGGGGCCAGGATCGAACCTGGGTCCCTGGCACCATGAGGCAGAAGTGCTAACCACTGCGCCACCATGCCGCCCACCTGTTTTATATTATCAGCCAATTTAATAGACTTTACTTCATTTAAGTAGCAACTGAATTCCACTCTCTTGTTGATGTATTAGCGCAGCTTTGCTCACGCTGAAGGTCATGGATGTGTTAAAAGTCTGTAAAGTAAACTTAGTTTTGAAGCAGACTGCAGGCCAATAATAATTATCTCTATGAACTCCTCATTACCAATTTGGTTATTTTGTGGAACCAGATCATCTCTCAGTTGAGGCTAATATTACCAACAAGTTTGCAAACCATCTATGACCTCATTTTCATTTGTTTTGTTTTGCCTTCCTCCTAAGCGATGTTATTTAGCAACAACTGGATAGACGGAGAATGGCAAGTCAATCAAGTATAATTATAATTCCTCGGTTATTGAGTTGTTATGAAGGAAGGCAGAGTTTTAAAAAAAATCTTTATACCTTACTTGTTATCACAGTTGCTGTTGTAATAATAAAATATGAATGTGGATTTCAGTCAGTGCGAATTGGCCAATCCACCTAACCTGCACATCTTTGGACTGTGGGAGGAAACCGGAGAACCCGGAGGAAACCCACGCACACACGGGGAAAACGTGCTGACTCCACACATTCACCCGAGGCCAGAATCGAACCCTGGACCCTGGAGCTGTGAGGCAGCAATGCCAACCAGTTAGGTTTTACTACCCATACAGCCTTTCTGAGTGGAAATTTCCAATTTAGTACCAAATTGTACGATGGACTAGTCCCCGTCAGGAAATGTGTCGAAACTGACCAAACTCATTTCACATAGATCTCGAGAGTAAGCGAAGTGAGAATTGTATCTAAGGTGAGTGGGCAATGTTATAAACAGCTGCAATTCCCAGAACTTATTCAGAATGAATTTTGTTCCCTCTGGTGCGGAAAATAGCAATTCAACAAAATAAACATTGATCAAAATTCCATATTAATCTGCCCAACAATCATGGAACAAACAGAATCATCAAAGTAATATTCAGGGGAAATATCTTAATTCAGAAATTGAAATATTGTGCTTATTTCCTAATCAGGCAAATATAAAATAAGATGTTCTTTGTATTTACATTCTCAAGCTGGCGATGTTCAAGAATGATTAATTAGTGAGTCATCTGATTAATATTGCACAACGAAGACCCGGGGCTGGATTCTCCATTTCAGAGACTATGTCCCCACACCGTCGTGAAAACTGTGGCCTTTTACGCCAGAAAAACTGGCGTCAAAAGGCTACAGATTCACAGCCCTGAAGGGGGCCAGCAGGCAACCGTCGTGAAGCTCCCAGCTCCAGCTGCAGAAATGGTTCCCCGCACTTCCGGGTCAGAAGCCGTGTATGCGCACGGCGGCAGCCCCCAGCGGCCGCGCCGTGCTCCATGGCGGTCTCAGACCGCGGAAATAGTGCCCCCGATCAGCCACAGGTCCAACCTGGACCGACCGCACAATAAAGGCACAGTCCCGAATGAGGTGTCCCCCCCTACCTCCGATCGGCCCGCCCCTGAACATGGGGGCTGCGGACCGAGTCCTCAGTCGCCTCGCGAGTTTCCCAAACGGCTGCAACCATGTTTGAAATACGCCGTCGGGAATTCGGCCGGTCGGGAGGCGGAGAAAAGCGGTGCGGGCCTCGGGCAATGGCCGCAGGTGGGGGATACGCGGCGCGGCATACTTCCCGGGTACGCCGCTTTTCGGGGGCCGGAGAAATGATGAACCGACGCCGGTCCCGATTCCATGCGTGGAAATAGATTCTCTGCCCCGGTGCCGGACGCGATTTCGGCATCGGGATGCAGAGAATCCAGCCCCAGTTGTCCAATCAAAGAAGGATGGAAAGCTCACATTTAACGGGGAAAAAAATAAGAATTTGCAGATCATCAAGTCAATAAACGTGTGTGCAATCTACCTCAAAACCTGTTGCACAGAAGCCTAAACTGGATTGCTAAGTAGGCATTTGGACACTCCAACTATGAAAGCGATAAATTAATTTCTTATTTGGAAAAACCCAATGGCAGAAAAATCAGAAATATTTATGTACAATGCATGCTAGCTTTGCATGCATTGTGGCAAGGCAAATGATTTGAAAAGATCTGGAAGCAGGTTTAATCCCAATGAATGCTGGACCTTAACATTATGCAGAGGGTGATGGCTCACAGTGACCTCCATGATCCGACGTAGGCCTCAACAGGTTTTCTCCATCTACCCTCCCTCTCGCCTTGTTAGAATTTCATGTGTGTAGATAATGGGTGAGGAGAGGCTGGGTATTTGGTCTGATCCCTCATCGCAAACTATCCTACTGATGCTTGCCACCAACATGGCATACGGTCATATAGGGTGGAGAGTCCCTTTGGAGTCTCACTTAGTTTGGGGGTTGTTCTCTGGACCTAACAGGAAGGCGTGACAATGCAAAGCAATGTGTTAAAACAATAATTTTATTTAATATTGAATGATGATAACAATAACGCTGTGACAATTATAACTAATAATATAAAAAGAAGTAAAATGAAAGAAAGATAACTTCATTGAAAGGAGAAAGCACTGTATACGCATCAGAAGAAATGAAGAAAGATTTTTTTAAAGCTCAAACAATGATCCAAAATCGGTCTGTTCCGCAACTCCCCAAAATGGATGCACTCAATATAATCTGTCCACAACAGGCTACTAAATTGGTTTAAAAAGAAATTCCTCTGGTACATACATTATCAAATCTTCTGGGTAGTGTTATGGGGATGGACTCTTCAGCCACTCACTCCGATGGCCTTTCCTCCGTCTTCAGTGGGTAACTATGACACTACGCCCGAAATCCTCAACCTTGGAAGCAGCGTCCCTTTAAGCCAAATTGCTGGCTCAATTTCAGCCTTTCGTGGCCTGGTTTAGACACTCTCAAGACAAGGCTCACTCCTTTTGAATTCTCCTCACAGGCACTGCAAGGCTGTGCAGACTTTCCAACATGTAAATTGTTTACATATATTTTAATGGTGTCTTCCCATCTGCCATCCGCCAAGTGTTACATCCATCAATCAAACTTCACCTCCTGATGATCGCACTAGTTGACTACCCCATGCAGGACCACTGTTATGATCCCAACTCATGTTACTACTGGACAAGTCAGGTCCCAGCGTGAAACAGGCTTGATAGATCCTGACTTCTATTTTTTGTTTAGATACGTGGAGGGCGGCTACTGAACAGAGAATCACAGAGTCTGCTGGTACGTGTTTAACAAAATAATAAAACATTTATTAAACAATAAAAGGTGAACTATAATACAATACTCCTGCATTCCAAATATTCCATCGCAGGTATATAAAGATTTGTAAGGATGACACAAGTTACAAAGTCCATCTTATACTCTAATGTTCTCAATAACTACACAGCCCATGTAAACCAATCGACCAACTGTGGTCAGAAACCCCACATTCTGAAGCCAAGTGGCAAGTGCCCAAGACAATCTCGATCAATTTTTCTTCAACCTGCCACCAGCCCAGCTACTTCTGACAGTGTGAGGCAGTTGGTCTCTCTGGAATTCTGTCTTCCAGACAAGGGTTTCCAATCTCCACTCTTAAAGAATATACCTTCGAATCGTCACCCAAAAGAAGCTTTCTCTTTGATGTCTTCATCAAGGATCCACCTCCAGGATTTCAACCTCTCCTTCTGGTGTTCCTCAGCCCCGGATCACCATGTGCATTCAGGCTTCACCTTTCACACCCACTCTCAGGTATTCAGCCAGACCAAAATAACACAGCACTTCACAGGCCCATAGTCGGGAGTCACAAACCTTCTGGTCACCTTCGATCTTTGGCTTGTTGCAAGCCCACTTTGCTTTATGTCTGCTTTCTGTAACTTTATCTTTCTGGATTCTCTCTCTGCTCCTCACACTTAACTTCATTAAACAGGACCTTTTTCAATTCCTGTTCTTGATCTTGACTTCACTGTACTCCTGAAACTCTCTTCTGCCCCATTCCCTGGTCTCTAGAACTTTCTTTCATTCTTTTGTTTTGGACCTGCTCCCTGCAGTCTCCCTTCATGTCCCTGCTCCAGCAGTTTTTAAAAAATATTTTTTATAAATTTAGAGTACCCAATTCATTTTTTCCAATTAAGGGGCAATTTAACGTGTTCAATCCACCTACCCTGCACATCTTTGGGTTGTTGGGGGCGAAACCCACGCAAACATGGGGAGATTGTGCAAACTCCACACGGACAGTGACCCAGAGCCGGGATCGAACCTGGGACCTCGGCGTCGTGAGACTGCAGTGCTAACCACTGCGCCGCCATGCTGCCCCTCCAGCAGTTTCTGTGGACTGGTGATTCCTTTTGGGTCAGCTTGGTCCAACTGAAGTCATACTACTTTTGCTCTCTCCATGGGTCCCTAGCTACTCGGCAAAAGCCCAGTTTTTTATACAAAAGGGTTTGACAAAGGGTCATCTGACTCGAAACGTTAGCTCTTTTCTCTCTCTACAGATGCTGAGATTTTCCAGCATTTTCTCTTTTGGTTCCAGTTTTTTGTACCCTGTGTTTGTTTTGGACTTTTAAAATACAAGCATCATTTAAAGTGAAACTAAAACTGAAATTCTTCCCCTTTCTTAACACACAAATACAGAAGCTTAAGCTTAAAGCTATACCTTACTCCTAACACACACAAATAGAAACATAAATTACATAAAACCATATATAATTCCTAACGCTACTCATAGTCTGCGTAGTCCAAACATCATTGGGGTCAATACAGTAAGTAGCGTTCCTCTTTTTAAAACAATTGGAAAAATGTACATATAACTATGTTTGTTAGCGATGTTGCATCTACAATGTTCGGTCAAAACAGCAGTTGCAAATATGTTGTGCAAGAAAAACCCGTGGGAAAAATTCCAAATCCAATATTACTGATTATGTAATTGAGCACTAATCAAAGCACAATCATGTCCAGGTTTAAGTCAATGCCTACAAAGTAAGATTCAACACAAAATAACTTTAAATGTTCGATATATGCTTAGAAGCAGAAAGGAAAGCAAAAATGAAAAAACACAAAATTGCAAAAATTAGTGGCTGCAGCTCAGGCCTACGTTGGGGAATATATGTTGATCGATCTGGGATTGTTTGCTGTGTTTAATCTGCCTTAGAATCCATTAGGGAATTCAGAAGAAATTTCTTTATCCAAAGCGTAGTGAGATTGTAAAACATGCTACCATAGGGAGTAGTTGAAATGAGTGGTATAGATGTGTTAAGGGGAATCTACACAAGCATGTGAGTGAGAAGAGAATTGAGGAGTTTGAATGGAGATTTTGAGAAGGAAAGATGGGAGGAGGCTAGTTGATTTATGTGCTGTGTTTCCGATGTGAAACTGAAAGTTGCCATAGTCCCAGATGACCATAGGCTGCTTTCCCCTTTGAGGGGGAGAGTTGACTGGATGGTGGTTTAACCTGAGGGTCACCACACCTCAGGCGAGGAGCAAGGTTTAGCCTTCATGGTAAGCCGATACAATAATTAAAACTGTGCTATTGGCATTGCTCTGTATCACACACCAGCCATCCATCCAACTGAGCGAACCAACCTCAATATCCTATGTAAACCATCAAGGGAGATAATCGTATGACATTTGGTACAGAGTAATGAGCCAGGTTTAGTTAACAGACTAATGGTGCTGTTATGGGCCAGGGTTTAGAGAACCCCAAAGTGTATCATAGAGTTCACCTGACCCACAACTTTTAATAGATTGTGGTATGGGGAGCACACGGCCCACTCTACAGGTGTGGTACAGCAGAAATGGAAAGGTATTTGTCAAAACAAAACAATGTTTATTCTATGAACTCAAGTTAACCTTTTTAAAACATACAGTGAACATCTTAGCAACCATTAATTCAAATACAACCCCCAAAGAATACAACACTCAGTAATCCTTTAAGCTTTCTTTTTAACATCCATAAGACTTAAAAAACTTAAAAACAGAAAGACATCAGGCTTAACTTCACGACTGAGAATATTTAGAATTCTAAATTCACCAAGTGATCAAGAGATAGTCTTTTGATGGCAGAGAGAACAGCAGTACTCCTGCTTGGTCTGGCTTCAGCTCCAACACTGAAAATGAAACTAAAACACACCCTGCAGCCTGCTCAAAAACAAAAGTAAAAAGCTGACAGACAGCCCAGCTCCACCCACTCTCTGACATCACTGCAGTAATAAACACCCATTTCTTCAAAGTACTCTCACTACAGATATTTATATACACACCCATTTATAAACACCCATTTCTTAAAGATACTCTCACATGACAGTGCGTAAATATTTATCTAATAGCGATAACAATATGATCGAGTTCAACATAGTGTTTGAAAAGGCGAAACCCGAAACAGCTACTAAGATATTGGGCGTGATTTACTGGCCACTTCGCGCCCGACTTTGTGCCTGACGCAATGAGGCCGTTGATTCTCATGGGAGATCTCTCGTGAGAGTCGCAACACTCAAGCTGTCTCACGAGATAAAACGGAATCTCGTAAGACTTCGCTTTCTAGATCTCACCCTCGCTGGGCAAGATCCAGATTAGCATATTTAAGTGAGTCATTAGGCTCATTTGAATATGTCTGCGGCAGATTCTCCTGGCACCCAGGACCTAACGCCCGTGCCTGGGAGACTTCATCGGGGCATCATTCATCACAGGTTCATTCAAATGTGGGCCAGGCGTAATGGCACGTGGGGAGGTCTCCCAGGCCATTAGAGACCCCCAGGTGGTCAGGCTCTGGGTAGGGTGGTACCTTGGCACTCCAGCTGGGACAAGGCACCTTGGCACTGCCAGCCTGGCATCTTGGCACGGCCACCTAGGAACACTGCCAAGGTGCCAGGTTGCCTGTGTCAGGGGTCGGGCCCGGGGTGTTTGTCCATTAGAGGTGGGGTGAGGGACGGCTCGAGGACCTGTAAGAGGTAAGTTGGGTGCAATGGGGCATAGGATGGTCCGGAGGCCACGGTGGGGTAGCTGAGGGGGGGTCCAAAGATCGGGGTGCCTTGATCCGCGAGTCACCTTCCTGCACTGATGAGCTGAGCTTGTCAGTGCAGAAAATGATACAAGTGCAGCCTTGGTAGGGTATTCCTCATTCCCGGCACTGCAGTCGCCAAGAAACACCCCACTCAATGCGCCCATTATATTTAGGGAAGGCTGACTTCATTGAGTTGAGTCAGAATCTTCCGACAGTCGACTGGCCAAATCTATTAATGAGTATAATCATAGAATTTACAATGCAAAAGGAGGCCATTTGGCCCATCAGGTCTGCATCGGCCCTTGGAAAGAGCACCCTACTTAACCCCCATGCCTCCACCCTATCCCCGTAACCCAGCAAACCCATCTAACCTTTTTTTGGACACTAAGGGTAATATAGCATGGCCAATCCACCTAACCTGCACATCTTGGGACTGTGGGAGGAAACCAGAGCATCCGGAGGAAACCCAGCACACACGGGGAGAACGTGCAGACTCTGCACAGACAGTCACCCGAGGCCGGAATTGAACCTGGGACCCTGGAGCTGTGAGGCAGCAGTGCTAACCGCTGTGCCAGCCTGCCGAGTAACATGACAGAAGATCAGCAAGAGGTCTTCAGAAAGAGTGTAATGTGATACAGAACCAGTGTGTACCCCTCAGGGGCAACAGCTCTACTTGTCAAAAAGTCAGACGTAGCTGACAACTAAAGAGATAATAGACAACATCAAACCTTAAGCAAAAATGACACAGATCCTGATAAATGGGGAAGAGGCCAAGATCAACCCAAGGTAACAAAATAGATGGGAAGACTGACAAATAGGAAACAGGCAAAGAAACCTGGAAAGATGATCTCACAACACTCACCGATACGTCGCCACTGAATTTGATAACTGCGCACACACGGGACTTTGAACATATCAAGAGCCAGCCCCCAAAAGCTACAGTCGAACAGCCTGGAGGAATGGGCGGTACGCTCTGTCAAGCATCCTTTGGAAAACTGGGCACGGGATTGCACAGCCTACTATGCTGCAGCCCTCAGTCTGTGAAATCTACCACGACAGGGCCTGTCCTCGTCAGCACAGCGACTCTTTCCAGGCACACCAGGACCACAATTCTAACCGCTAAGGCTCCGCTGCAGCCCAGACATGCAGACTCCTACAGAGGCCAAGGCAGCGAGCCCTACACACACACAACACATTGATGGAACAATCTTTGTTGCCCATACTAAGGACACTGTACAGAGAATGACAACACCACCACCAACAGGCATAACCACACGCTCGGGGCGCTTGCAAAATCAGAACAGGAGGTTCCAGGACTTTATTACCACCCAGCCTAGAACTGACTTTTGAATTTCATCTTTCTACAAGAAAAAGAAGAGGGGCTGTTGAGTTTGAGCAAGCGACCAAACAGGGACACAAGTAAACAAAAGGTTTATTAGCATTGAACAAATGTACACTGGTCCCAAATGGGACTACCTGGGCCAGTCAAGGCGGAGGCGCTGCAACTAATCTTGCCCAAGCAAACTGGGGCCATTACCTCGCATTATAATGAGGGATAGGCAGGCGGAATGCTGCCCGCAGACTACCAGGGCCATGGTGGTTCCAGCTATCACCTGCGGCTCCCCGGTGTTCGTGGACACCCGAGCCTCAGTGTCCTGAAACTACAGAAGCTCTACTCTTGCTCGGAGTTTCTCAAAAGTGCCCAGAGCGGCAACGGAGATGGCATCACCAGTGTCTAACTCCATCAATAAGGGGTGACCATTGACAAAAACTGTGACTTTAATGGGGCAACTTTAGGTGCAGAGACACAGTTCAGTTGTAGACAATCATCTGTGGGTTCCTCCACAAAAAAGGTGCGGGACCGGTGGAGGTGGGCGTCCAGGCCTAGCGGGGCAATGGTTGGACGGACCATCCTGCTGACAGGGCGATTTCTACAGCTCACTTGAGGTCCACCTGGGTTTTGGTGAGGAACTTCCACTGGCTTGCTGCATCACGGGCACCACAGACCAACCTGTCCCACAACATCTCGAAGAGGGCAGAGCCATATTCGCAGAACTCTGCGAGCTTCCGGAGGTGCACCAAAAATTCTGTTGTGGACTTCCCATAGGTCCATTCAGCTGCATTGAATGGAAGCGCTGGATTGTGACCGATTGCTCAGGGCTGAAGTGCACGCCCACAGCAGCTGCCAAGTCCGTGACTGACTTTGAGTCCAGGGCTGCTGGGTATGTCAAGTTTTTTATCACACTAAAGGTGGGCACTCCACAAGCTGTTAAAAGCTTAACGCTCTGGCGTTGGCCTGAAAAAATAACGCAGTCGCTCGACATACTATGGCCCAGACTTCACGACCTGCATCAAACATTTCTCGTTTCCCAAAATGTGGTATTTCTGCAGCAGGCGAAACGACCTCCAAAGACCTCCGGAGAAATAGCCAAGCACAGTGAATATGGTGCCGTCAACAGCTCCATCCAATCCTCATCACCAATGTTGAGTTCAAGGAAGATACCAAACAGGAGCGTAAGGAAACAAAAGGTTTATTAACGTAGAATGAAGACTATGTACACTGGTCCGGAAGGGACTACCGCGCCCAGCCTGCACTCAGGTCTGGGTTTTTATGTCCTGCTTTGCTCCTCCGCTGTTGAGGGAGCTCCGCCCCTCAGGGGGAAGTTGGTGCTCCACGAGACTCATAGGGAGCCTAATCGGCCCAGCCGCGTGGGCCTCGTGTAGGTCACACGAGGGGGGGACAAAGGCGACACGGCATGCTATATCCAGCTGCAGCAGCTTAATCTGTGCTTCACTGTATATGTTAATACTTAGGCATTGTTAACTCATTTAATTTGCATGTCACACACTGGCCTGCACATAGTTTCCTATTGCACACACTGTTACATCTCATGCCACCGGGTGTTACAACTCAAGGGGAAGGTGTAGAGCGAGTGGTCCAGTGAGAACATGGCGACGTGGCTACAAAATAGGTCATGTGGCAGAAGCGTGGGAGTTTTCCCCGGGAGCGCATGCAGAGCACAAGTATGAGTCGATTTCGGCGTGAGAACAGCTGGTGAGTCAGTTTCAGCGGGAGCATTGCGGAAGGAGGTTGCTGGGAGGTAAGTCAACCTTTAAAAGCACTTGTCTTTGCAGGGGCAGGCCAGTCGATTTCGGCGGGAGTGGAGCTGGCTGGTTAGTCAATTTCAGCAGGAGCTGAGAATTTTTCTTTTTTTTTAAATTAGTTTTTTAGGCGGGAACAGGAAGTCGACCCGCGGACGTCTGGGAAGACCCTCACCAATAAATTCTGGTGGAGAGGAAACCCGAGACACTACACGTGTAGTGTCTCCCACCCGCCCTCCTCCTCTAACCTAATAATAAAACCCATTGGTCTGTGGTAAGTACCATATTTTATTATATTATTATTTTTTATAAAAATTTAATTTTATTAAAAGCCAGATCTTGGTAGAAAGTTAGAGGAATGGCAGGGAAGGGAGTGCAATGTTCCTCCTGCAGGATGTTTGAGGTGAGGGATGCAGTTAGTGTCCCTGCTGATTTTACCTGCAGGAAGTGCTGCCATCTCCAGCTCCTCCAAGACCGAGTTAGGGAACTGGAGCTGGAGTTGGAAGAACTTCGGATCATTCGGGAGGCAGAAGGGGTCATAGATACCAGCTTCAGGGAATTAGTTACACCAAAGATTGGAGATAGGTGGGTAACTGTAAGAGGGACTGGGAAAAAGCAGTCAGTGCAGGGATCCCCTGCGGTCGTTCCCCTGAGAAACAAGTATACCGCTTTGGATACTTGTGCGGGGGGGGGACTTACCAGGGGTAAGCCATGGGGTACGGGCCTCTGGCACGGAGTTTGTCCCTGTTGCTCAGAAGGGAAGGGGGGAGAGGAGCAGAGCATTAGTAATTGGGGACTCTATAGTCTGGGGCACAGATAGGAGATTTTGTGGGAGCGTGAGAGACTCACGTTTGGTATGTTGCCTCCCAGGTGCAAGGGTATGTGATGTCTCAGATCGTGTTTTCCGGGTCCTTAGGGGGAGGGGGAGCAGCCCCAAGTCGTGGTCCACATTGGCACTAACGACATAGGTAGGAAAGGGGACAAGGATGTCAGGCAGGCTTTCAGGGAGCTAGGATGGAAGCTCAGAACTAGAACAAACAGAGTTGTTATCTCTGGGTTGTTGCCCGTGCCACGTGATAGTGAGATGAGGAATAGGGAGAGAGAGCATTTAAGCACGTGGCTACAGGGATGGTGCAGGCGGGAGGGATTCAGATTTTTGGATAACTGGGGCTCTTTCTGGGGAAGGTGGGACCTCTACAGACAGGATGGTCTACATCTGAACCTGAGGGGCACAAATATCCTGGGGGGGAGATTTGTTAGTGCTCTTTGGGGGGGTTTAAACTAATGCAGCAGGGGCATGGGAACCTGGATTGTAGTTTTAGGGTAAGGGAGAATGAGAGTATAGAGGTCAGGAGCACAGATTTGACGTCGCAGGAGGGGGCCAGTGTTCAGGTAGGTGGTTTGAAGTGTGTCTACTTCAATGCCAGGGGTATACGAAACAAGGTAGGGGAACTGGCAGCATGGGTTGGTACCTGGGACTTCGATGTTGTGGCCATTTCGGAGACATGGATAGAGCAGGGACAGGAATGGATGTTGCAGGTTCCGGGGTTTAGGTGTTTTAGTAAGCTCAGAGAAGGAGGCAAAAGAGGGGGAGGTGTGGCGCTGCTAGTCAAGAGCAGTATTACGGTGGCGGAGAGGATGCTAGATGGGGACTCTTCTTCCGAGGTAGTATGGGCTGAAGTTAGAAACAGGAAAGGGGAGGTCACCCTGTTGGGAGTTTTTTATAGGCCTCCTAATAGTTCTAGGGATGTAGAGGAAAGGATGGCGAAGATGATTCTGGATATGAGCGAAAGTAACAGGGTAGTTATTATGGGAGACTTTAACTTTCCAAATATTGACTGGAAAAGATATAGTTCGAGTACAATAGATGGGTCATTTTTTGTACAGTGTGTGCAGGAGGGTTTCCTGAAACAATATGTTGACAGGCCAACAAGAGGCGAGGCCACGTTGGATTTGGTTTTGGGTAATGAACCAGGCCAGGTGTTGGATTTGGAGGTAGGAGAGCACTTTGGGGACAGTGACCACAATTCGGTGACGTTTACGTTAATGATGGAAAGGGATAAGTATACACCGCAGGGCAAGAGTTATAGCTGGGGGAAGGGCAATTATGATGCCATTAGACGTGACTTGGGGGGGATAAGGTGGAGAAGTAGGCTGCAAGTGTTGGGCACACTGGATAAGTGGGGCTTGTTCAAGGATCAGCTACTGCGTGTTCTTGATAAGTATGTACCGGTCAGACAGGGAGGAAGGCATCGAGCGAGGGAACCATGGTTTACCAAGGAAGTGGAATCTCTTGTTAAGAGGAAGAAGGAGGCCTATGTGAAGATGAAGTGTGAAGTTTCGGTTGGGGCGATGGATAGTTACAAGGTAGCGAGGAAGGATCTAAAGAGAGAGCTAAGACGAGCAAGGAGGGGACATGAGAAGTATTTGGCAGGAAGGATCAAGGAAAACCCAAAAGCTTTCTATAGGTATGTCAGGAATAAGCGAATAACTAGGGAAAGAGTAGGACCAGTCAAGGACAGGGATGGGAAATTGTGTGTGGAGTCTGAAGAGATAGGCGAGATACTAAATGAATATTTTTCGTCAGTATTCACTCAGGAAAAAGATAATGTTGTGGAGGAGAATGCTGAGCCCCAGGCTAATAGAATAGATGGCATTGAGGTACGTAGGGAAGAGGTGTTGGCAATTCTGGACAGGCTGAAAATAGATAAGTCCCCGGGACCTGATGGGATTTATCCTAGGATTCTCTGGGAGGCCAGGGAAGAGATTGCTGGACCTTTGGCTTTGATTTTTATGTCATCATTGGCTACAGGAATAGTGCCAGAGGACTGGAGGACAGCAAATGTGGTCCCTTTGTTCAAAAAGGGGAGCAGAGACAACCCCGGCAACTATAGACCGGTGAGCCTCACGTCTGTAGTGGGTAAAGTCTTGGAGGGGATTATAAGAGACAAGATTTATAATCATCTAGATAGGAATAATATGATCAGGGATAGTCAGCATGGCTTTGTGAAGGGTAGGTCATGCCTCACAAACCTTATTGAGTTCTTTGAGAAGGTGACTGAACAGGTAGACGAGGGTAGAGCAGTTGATGTGGTGTATATGGATTTCAGCAAAGCGTTTGATAAGGTTCCCCACGGTAGGCTATTGCAAAAAATACGGAGGCTGGGGATTGAGGGTGATTTAGAGATGTGGATCAGAAATTGGCTAGCTGAAAGAAGACAGAGGGTGGTGGTTGATGGGAAATGTTCAGAATGGAGTACAGTCACAAGTGGAGTACCACAAGGATCTGTTCTGGGGCCGTTGCTGTTTGTTATTTTTATCAATGAACTAGAGGAAGGCGCAGAAGGGTGGGTGAGTAAATTTGCAGACGATACTAAAGTCGGTGGTGTTGTCGATAGTGTGGAAGGATGTAGCAGGTTACAGAGGGATATAGATAAGCTGCAGAGCTGGGCTGAGAGGTGGCAAATGGAGTTTAATGTAGAGAAGTGTGAGGTGATTCACTTTGGAAGGAATAACAGGAATGCGGAATATTTGGCTAATGGTAAAGTTCTTGAAAGTGTGGATGAGCAGAGGGATCTAGGTGTCCATGTACATAGATCCCTGAAAGTTGCCACCCAGGTTGATAGGGTTGTGAAGAAGGCCTATGGAGTGTTGGCCTTTATTGGTAGAGGGATTGAGTTCCGGAGTCGGGAGGTCATGTTGCAGCTGTACAGAACTCTGGTACGGCCGCATTTGGAGTATTGCGTACAGTTCTGGTCACCGCATTATAGGAAGGACGTGGAGGCTTTGGAGCGGGTGCAGAGGAGATTTACCAGGATGTTGCCTGGTATGGAGGGAAAATCTTATGAGGAAAGGCTGATGGACTTGAGGTTGTTTTCGTTGGAGAGAAGAAGGTTAAGAGGAGACTTAATAGAGGCATACAAAATGATCAGGGGGTTGGATAGGGTGGACAGTGAGAGCCTTCTCCCGCGGATGGATATGGCTGGCACGTGGGGACATAACTTTAAACTGAGGGGTAATAGATATAGGACAGAGGTCAGAGGTAGGTTCTTTACGCAAAGAGTAGTGAGGCCGTGGAATGCCCTACCTGCTGCTACAGTAGTGAACTCGCCAACATTGAGGGCATTTAAAAGTTTATTGGATAAACATATGGATGATAATGGCATAGTGTAGGTTAGATGGCTTTTGTTTCGGTGCAACATCGTGGGCCGAAGGGCCTGTCCTGCGCTGTATTGTTCTATGTTCTATGTTCTATGAAGGAACTGCTGAGCTGGTGAATAAACTACCCTTTGTTGATAGTCTTTGCTGTCAGTGCTTCGGGAAGGAGACACATTTACAGGTGGGTTAATAGAGTTTTGGGCGCTAACGTTGGTGCTGGCACGGGCAGCTTTTCATATCCTTTACCGTCGGGTTCAGCGTTTCAGTGGAGAAATGAGTTCAAGTTTTCCATAATAACCTGCCTTAATTTCACCTTCAGCAGAGTGCTGCAAATTGCAGGAATTTCATTTCCCGGGTCCTCATGGGCTTTCTGAGTCAGAGTGGCAATTTAATGTCGTGTCAATTAGTGGTGAGTTACAGGGAGTTTGATTGTATGGCCTGTACCTGGTAAGAGCTGTCTCGAGTCTGCTCAAACTGATTTCACATTGGGCCTTTCTAATTACTAGAGAGGCATGACTTTTATCTCCTCAATCAGAATTTGCTCTGGGCCCCTGCCTCAGGGAACGAAAGCACAGCATTCCTTGTGCTGCGGTTGCATTAATATACAGAAACATACTTTTTCGTCAAAACTTTCCATTTAATTTCCTATTTGTTGTATCCATTTGTCTTAATTCTAAATGTCTAGTTGTGCTGGTAATGTCCGTAAAAGATTAATTGACAAATAAAAATGGTGCAGGCGCTTGACAGGTGCAGAGTCAAAATAAAGATTTGAGAAGCGGCAGTAATGCCGAAGCAGTGGAGTTTTCTCAGCAATCTCCCTGTTATGTGCCAGCACAATTTTCTTCCTCGCACATATTGTTTCGCCTTCATTCGCAGACGCTGACTGCATGAATTGGGCTGCATATAAAAAATGGTCTTCCCCAAGATTTTCTGTCCAGTCTTAGTCGATAGGAGGAACCTTACACAAAATATGTGTTTGTTTAAATTTGCCATGGGCTTGCAGGAAATATTATTACTTGTCCCCTGATCTGATTTTCTGTAATTTTTGGATGGGCTGAAACTTTTGGGGGCAATGAGGGTTTGGGCTGTGACTGAAGCACTGGCAAAAGCACTGGAGCACTGGCAAAATCACTGGAGCACTGGCAAAATCACTGGAGCATTGGCAAAATCACTGGAGCACTGGCAAAATCACTGGAGCACTGGCAAAATCACTGGAACACTGGCAAAATCACTGGGGCACTGGCATAATCACTGGAGCACTGGCAAAAGCCCAGCATCATCTCCTTTCAGGAAGTCCCACTATTTCCTGTTCGTGCATCAGCTATTTAACGGGCCAGGAGCAGGTCTATCCCCCGGGATCAAGGCATTCAGGGCAGAGGTCCTGCCCGCCTCGAGCTGCCAGTCAATTAGCGGCCAGCAGCTCTATCGAACAGCAATTCCACTTGGGAAGCGAGGCTGCTGCCGGTACAGCACCCACACAAGGCCTGGTATTGCCAGTGGTGGTTGATGGTAAGACGAGGATGGTAGAGAGATAATCATGGGAATGGGACTCACCAGGAAGGGCAGGGGATAGCTCTCACTGACCCCCCACCTTTTCCAATTCCAGGTACCTTTTTCAGTCACTGAGTCTCTCTGAACGAGGGAGGCCCCAGGGGAACTGCACGCAAACCCTTTGGGTGGCTTGTGGTGCTCACTGTATGGCAAAGCCTCTGCTCCACCATTCAACAGGATCCTGACTGATCTGATATGATACTAGTAAACTCCACTTTCCCGCCTTATCCCCATTACCCTTGATTTAGTGATCCAACCTCGACTGCCCTCTGTGTTAAAGAATTCCACAGGTTCACAATTCTCGGACAGGAGAAACTCCAACACATCTCTGTCTCAAATGGGAGACCACTTACTCTGAGATTCTGCCCTCTGGTCCCAGACTCTCACACAGGGGGGAAATATCCCCTCAGCCTGTCAAGCCCCCTGAGAATCCTATTTGTCTCAATAAAGTCACTTATTGTTATTCTTACGTTCCAATCCATAATGGGGGCACGGCGGCACAGTGGTTAGCACTGTTGCCTCACAGCTCCAGGGGCCTGAGTTCAATTCTGGCCTTGGTTGAGTGTGTGGAGTTTGTACATTCTCCCGCCGTGTCTGCGTGGGTTTCCTCCGGATGCTCCGGTTTCCTCCCACAGTCCAAAGACGTGCAGCTCAGGTGGGTTGGCCATGCTAAATTACCCCTCAGTGTCCAAAGATGTGCAGGTTAGGTGGAGTTACGAGGATAAGTTGGGGGAGTGGGCCGAGGAAGGGTGCTCTTTCCGAGTGTCGATGCAGACTTGATGGGCTGAATGGCCTCCTTCTGCACTGTCGGGATTTTATGATTCTATGAATGTGCACAGGCCCAATCTACATAACCTCTCCTCATAAGGAAATCCCTCCTTTCTCGGGATCAGCCTAGTGAACCTTCTCTGGACTGCCTCCAATGCCAGTCTATCATTTCTTAGATAAGTGGACCAAAACTGTTCACAATATTCCAGGTGTCGTCTAATAGTGCCTTGTATAGCAAGACTATTTTTACACTCCATTTCCCTTGAAATAAAGGCCAACAATCCATTTGCCTTCCTGATTACCTGCTGAACTTGCATGCTAACATCTTGTGATTTATGTACGCGGACATCCAAATCTCTCTGTGCTGCAGTGTTCTGCAGTCTTTCTTCATTTAAGTAATATTCAGCTCCTTCATTCTTCCTACCAAAGTGCGTAACTTCACATTTTCCTACATTATATTCCATCTGCCATGTTTTTGCCCGCCCACCTAACCTGTCTGTATCCCCCGGTAGGCATTTGTATCATCCACACCACTAGCATTCCCACCTATTTTTGTGTCATTCGCAATCTTGGAGAATGATGTGGAGGTGCCGGCGTTGGACTGGGGTGAGCACAGTAAGAAGTCTTACAGCACCAGGTTAAAGTCCAACAGGTTTGTTTCAAACACTAGCTTTCGGAGCACTGCTCCTTCCTCAGGTATATGGAGAGGTAGGTTCCAGAAGCATATATATAGACAAAGTGAAAGATGCAAGACGATACTTTGAATGCGAGCATTTGCAGGTAATTAAGTCTTTACAGGTCCAGAGAGAGAGGTCACCCCTGGTTAAAGAGATGAGAATTGTCTCAAGCCAGGACAGCTGGTAGGATTTTGCAAGCCCAGGCCAGGTGGTGGGGGATGAATGTAATGCAGACGCTGCAACAACGGATGAACAGACATCGAGCGACAATCACCAGGCAGGAATGTTCCCTTCCAGTCGGGGAACACTTCAGCAATCAAGGGCATTCAGCCTCTGATCTCGGGTAAGCGTTCTCCAAGGCGACCTTCAGGATGCGCGAAACGCAAAATTGCCGAGCAGAAACTTATAGCCAAGTTCCACACACATGAGTAAGGCCTCAACCGGGAACTTGGATTCATGTCGCATTACATTCATCTCTCTCTGGATCCGGAAGCTTCAAAACAAACCTGTTGGACTTTAACCTGGTGTTGTAAAACTTCTTACTGTGCTCACCCCAGTCCAACACATCATTCTTTTGCCAAGATTGCGTAAAGACTTAATTATCTGCAAATGCTCGCATTCAAAGTATCGTATTGCATCTTTGACTTTGTCTATATAAATGTTTCAGGAACCTACCTCTTCATTCACCTGAGGAAGGAGCAGTGCTCCGAAAGCTAGTGATTCGAAACAAGCCTGTTGGACTTTAACCTGGTGTTGTAAGACTTCTTACTTGGCAAAAGAAGATTCACTTCCCACGTCCAAATCATTAATACACGGATTCAATCATTGTGGCCCCCAGCAATGATCCATGTTGCACTCCATCCTGCAGCCCTGAAAATGTCCCATTATCCCAACTCTCTATCTTCAATTAGTTAGTCAATCCTCCATCCATGCTATTATACTACCCCCAACTCCATGGGCTCTTAACTTATTCAGTCACCTTTTGTGAGGTACCTTATCGAACTGCCTTTTGGAACTCCTGCTCGTTAACAACTCAAAGAATTCTTATAAATTTATCAAGCATGATTTCCCCTTCACGAAGCCACGCTGACTCAGCTTGAGTATGTTGTGCATAACTCTTATACTCTGCTATTACATCCTTTATAATGGACCCTGACATTTTCCCAATGACAGGAGTTAAGCTAACTGAACTCTAGTTACCATTTTTTTATATCACTCCCTTTTTGAATAAGAGTTTTCCAGTCCTCTGGAACTTTTTCTGAATTTAAGGATTCTTCAAAAGATTATTACCAGTGCATCAACTATCTCTGTAGCTACTTTCTTAAATATCCTAGGCTGTGACCCGTCATGTCCAGGGGACTTATCAGCCGTTAACCCCATTACTTTTCATGGTATGTTTTCGTGAGAGTTTGTTATTGCATCTATCCCTTTCCTAGAATCCTTCTTCTTCACAGGGATATATCTTTGATGTGAGTCATGACCTATTTCCATAAACATCTGTGATTGAACATAAGAACATAAGAACTAGGAGCAGGAGTAGGCCATCTGGCCCCTCGAGCCTCCTCCACAATTCAATGAGATCATGGCTGATCTTTTGTGGACTCAGCTCCACTTTCCGGCCCAAACACCATAACCCTTAATCCCTTTATTCTTCAAAAAACTATCTATCTTTATCTTAAAAACATTTAATGAAGGAGCCTCTACTGCTTCACTGGGCAAGGAATTCCATAGATTCACAACCCTTTGGGTGAAGAAGTTCCTCCTAAACTCAGTCCTAAATCTACTTCCCTTTATTTTGAGGCTATTCCCCCTAGTTCTGCTTTCACCCACCAGTGGAAACAACCTGCCCGCATCTATCCTATCTATTCCTTTCGTAATCTGATATGTTTCCATAAGATCCCCCCTCATCCTTCTAAATTCCAACGAGTACAGTCCCAGTCTACTCAACCTCTCCTCGTAATCCAACCCCTTCAGCTCTGGGATTAATTTAGTGAATCTCCTCTGCACACCCTCCAATGCCAGTACGTCCTTTCTCAAGTAAGGAGACCAAAACTGAACACAATACTCCAGGTGTGGCCTCACTAACACCTTATACAATTGCAGCATAACCTCCCTAGTCTTAAATTCCATCCCCCTAACAATGAAGGACAAAATTCCATTTGCCTTAATCACCTGTTGCACCTGTAAACCAACTTTTTGCGATTCATGCACTAGCACACCAGGTCTCTCTGCACAGCAGCATGTTTTAATATTTTATCATTTAAATAATAATCCCTTTTGCTGTTATTCCTACCAAAATGGATAACCTCACATTTGTCAACATTGTATTCCATCTGCCAGATCCTAGCCCATTCACTTAGCCTATCCAAATCCCTCTGCAGACTTCCAGTATCCTCTGCACTTTTTGCTTGACACTTATCTTAATGTCGACTGCAAACCTGGACACATTGCCCGTGGTCCCCAGCTCCAAATCATCTATGTAAATTGTGAACAGTTGTGGGCCCAACACTGATCCCTGAGGGACACCACTAGCTACTGATTGCCAACCAGAGAAACACCCATTAATCCCCACTCTTCGCTTTCTATTAATTAACCAATCCTCTATCCATGCTACTATTTTCCCCTTAATGCCATGCATCTTCATCATATGCAACAACCTTTTGTGTGGCACCTTGTCAAAGGCTTTCTGGAAATCCAGATATACCACATCCATTGGCTCCCCGTTATCTATCGCACTGTTAATGTCCTCAAAAAATTCCACTAAATTAGTTAGGCACGACCTTCCCTTTATGAACCCATGCTGTGTCTGCCCAATGGGACAATTTCCATCCAGATGCCTCGCTATTTCTTCCTTGATGATAGATTCCAGCATCTTCCCTACTACCGAAGATAAGCTCACTGGCCTATAATTACCTGCTTTCTGCCTACCTCCTTTTTTTAAACAGTGGTGTCACGTTTGCTAATTTCCAATCTGCCGGGACCACCCCAGAGCCTAGTGAATTTTGGTAAATTATCACTAGTGCATTTGCAATTTCCCTAGCCATCTCTTTTAGCACTCTGGGATGCATTCCATCAGGTCCAGGAGACTTGTCTACATTTAGCCCCATTAGCTTGCCCATCACTGCCTCCTTGCTGATAACAATCCTCTCAAGGTCCTCACCTGTCATAGCCTCATTTCCATCAGTCACTGACATGTTATTTGTGTCTTCCACTGTGAAGACCGACCCAAAAAACCTGTTCAGTTCCTCAACCAATTCCTCATCTCCCATTATTAAATCTCCCTTCTCATCCTCTAAAGGACCAATATTTACCTTAGCCACTCTTTTTTGTTTTATGTATTTGTAGAAGCTTTTGCTTTCTGTTTTTATATTCTGAGCAAGTTTACTCTCATAATCTATCTTACTCTTCTTTACAGCTTTTTTAGTAGCTTTCTGTTGCCCGCTAAAGATTTCCCAGTCCTCTAGTCTCCCACTGATCTTTGCTACTTTGTATGTTTTTTTCCTTCAATTTGATACTCTCCCTTATTTCCTTAGATATCCACGGTCGATTTTCCTTCTTTTTACTGTCCTTCCTTTTTGTTGGTATAAACCTTTGCTGAGCACTGTGAAAAATCACTTGGAAGGTTCTCCACTGTTCCTCAACTGTTTCACAATAAAGTCTTTGCTCTCAGTCTACCTTAGCTAGTTCTTTTCTCATCCCATTGTAATCTCCTTTGTTTAAGCACAAAACACTAGTACTCGATTTTACCTTCTCACCCTCCATCTGTATTTTAAATTCCACCATATTGTGATCGCTCCTTCCGAGAGGATCCCTAACTATGAGATCCTGAATCAATCCTGTCTCATTACACAGGACCAGATCTAGGACCGCTTGTTCCCTCGTAGGTTCCATTACAGACTGTTCTAGGAAACTATCGCGGATACATTCTATAAACTCCTCCTCAAGGCTGCCTTGACCGACCTGGTTAAACCAATCAACATGTAGATTAAAATCCCCCATGATAACTGCTGTACCATTTTTACATGCATCTGTTATTTCTTTGTTTATTGCCTGCCCCACCATAATGTTACTATTTGGTGGCCTATAGATTACTCCTATCAGTGACTTTTTCGCCAACTATTCCTGATTTCCACCCAAATGGATTCAACCTTATCCTCCATAGCACCGATGTCATCCCTTACTGTTGCCTGGATGTCATCCTTAAATAACAGAGCTACACCACCTCCCTTACCATCCACTCTGTCCTTCCGAAAAGTTTGATACCCTCGGATATTTAACTCCCAGTCGTGACCATCCTTTAACCATGTTTCAGTAATGGCCACTAAATCATAGTCATTCACGATGATTTGCGCCATCAACTCATTTACCTTAGTCCGAATACTACGAGCATTCAGGTAAAGTACACTTATGTTGGCTTTTTTACCTCTGTTCTGAATCTTAACACCTCGATCAGTAACCTCTCCTAAATTATATTTCCTTTTAACCTTTCTCCTAATTTTCCTTGTCGTTGAACCCATATCTTCATGTAACAACCTGCCGCGTCGCTTACCATTAATGTTTTCACTTCCCGTTTTATTTCTTTTAGTATTCCTGGTCCTATTCACTGTGCTCCCCTCAGTCACTGTACCTTGTACTGTCGCCCTTTTTGATTTTTGACTATGGCTTCTCTGCCTTAAACTTTCCCCCTTCCTGCCTTTTATTTCTGTCCCTGTTTTACTACCTTCCAACCTCCTGCATCGGTTCCCATCCCCCTGCCACATTAGTTTAAACTCTCCCCAACAGCTCTAGCAAACACCCCCCCTAGGACATCGGTTCCAGTCCTGCCCAGGTGCAGACTGTACGGTTTGTACTGGTCCCACCTCCCCCAGAACCAGTTCCAATGTCCCAGGAATTTGAATCCCTCCCTCTTGCACCATCCCTTGAGCCACACATTCATCCTCTCTATCCTGAAATTCCTACTCTGACTAGCTCGTGGCACTGGTAGCAAACCTGAGATTACTACCTTTGAGGTCCTACTTTTTAGTTTAACTCCTAGCTCCCTAAATTCAGCTTGTAGGACCTCGTCCCATTTTTTACCTATATCGTTGGTGCCTATGTGCACCACAACAGCTGGCTGTTCACCCTCCCCCCCCCCCCCCAGAATGTCCTGCAGCCGCTCCAAGACATCCTTGACCCTTGCACCAGGGAGGCAACATACCATCCTGGAGTCTCGTTTGCGTCCGCAGAACCGCCTGTCTATTCCCCTTACAATTGAGTCCCCTATCACTATAGCCCTGCCATTCTTCTTCCTGCCCAGCTGCGCAGCAGAGCCAGCCACGGTGCCATGAACCTGGCTGCTGCTGCCTTCCCCTGGTGAGCCATCTCCCTCAACAGTATCCAAAGCGGTCTGTTTTGCAGGGAGATGACCGCAGAGGACACCTGCACTGCCTTCCTACTCTTGCTCTGTCTTTTGGTCATCCATTTTCTATCTCCCTCAGTACCTTTCACCTGCGGTGTGACCAACTCGCTAAACGTGCTATGCACGACGTCCTCAGCATCGCGGATGCTCCAAAGTGAGTCCATCCGCAGCTCCAGAGCCGTCAAGCGGTCTAACAGGAGCTGCAACTGGACACACTTCTTGCACGTAAAGGAGCCAGGGACAGTGGACGTGTCCCTGAGCTCCCACATCGCACACGAGGAGCATGACACGGGTCTGAGATCTCCTGCCATGTCTTAAACCTTTGGTTAACTTCAACAATTACAATTTACCCCCCAAAATTTAAATAAATAAATAAACAACGAAGAACAAAATAAATAAATATACCAATGAAAAGAAACAGAAAAACAGAAACACTACTTACCAGTCACTTGCCAGGGATAAAAAGCACCTCCTCCCAACCCAGCTTCGAATTCCCACCTAGATTCAAATTCCCAAACTCACTCTTAGCTGTGTCTCACTCCTGGCTCTGTCTTCTCTGGCTCACTGGGAGAACTCACTGGGAGTGAGCTTACAAGTTGCTCTTTTTAAACTGTCCTGAATTGACTCCCCTCCCCCACCTGCTTTTAGATCAAGGTAGATTTAAGTGACTGATACTTAACTGCCAACCAGTTATGTGAGTGGGTGGGGCAGCCCTTGTTAACCTACACTGCACAATACTAGCTTAACTTAAATTAATTTAAACTCCTGAAATTTAAAAGGAGCTGCCTTACTGATTTAATTCAATTCCCACCTAGATTAAAATTCCCAAACTCACTCTTAGCTGTGTCTCACTCCTGGCTGTATCTTCTCTGGCTCACTGGGAGAATTCAGTATTGCTGACATATTGAGACACAATATTGCTGTTGAAATATTGTTTTTGTTGAACTCCATTCCCAGTCCACTCAAACCAAGTCTGCCCTAATTCTTTTGTAATTACCCTTATTTAATTTAGCATAGTTGTTTCTGACCCAAATTCCTCTCCATCAAACTGAATTCGAAATTCTACCATGTTATGGTCACTATTTCCAAGGGAATATTTTATGGTTTATTAGACCTGCCTCACTATACATTACTAGATTCAAATTGCCTGATCCTTGATTGGACCACAACATATTTTTCTCGGTAACTGTCCCGAATACACTCTGTGAATGCTTCCTCATGACTACCTCCAACAATTTGATTTTCCCAATTAATGTACTGCCTTTTTTACATGCTCTTATTATCTCCCAATTTATTCTCTGTCCCACAGCATAGCTACTGTTAGGGGACCTATGGATTTCTCTCGCCAGTGTCTTCATCCCCTCGTTGTTTATTACCTCCACCCATGCGGATTCTACAGCTTCCGATCCAAAATCATTTCTTCCTATTGTATTTATTCCATCTCGTACTAACAAAGCTACCCCACCACCCTTTCCTTCCTGCCTGTCCTTATGAAAAGACACACACCCCTGAATATCTAGTTCCCAGATTTGATCTCCTTGTAACCACGTTTCTACAATGGCTATGAGATCATATCCATTAACCTCAATTTGTGCCGTTAATTTATTGTATGCCATATACAATGTGCATTTAAGTAAAGAGCCATTAATGTTTCCCCTTTACCATTTTTTCGCGTTTGACCCTATTTACTGTTTTTTGTAATGTTTGTACACTCTGTCCCTACACTCTGGGTATCATCACCTAAATAGCTGCCTTGCAATGCTTTCATATCCTTTGTTTTGTAAGCCTACCCATCTCTTCTCCAGTACCATAACCTCCCCCACCCTCGCTAATCGTTTTAAAGCCTGCTCTACTTCACTAGGCATGTGGTTTGTAAGAACACCGGTCCCAGCACAATTCAGATGTGGGCCGCCCCAGCGGTACTGCCCCCACTTTTCCCAGTGCTGATGCCAGTGCCCCATGAACTGAAAACCGCCTCTGCCACACCAGTCTTTGAGCCATGTACTCATGTCTCAAGTTTTATGTCTCGAGTTTTATGTACCCCATTTTAACTTGCATGTGGCCCAGGTAATAACCCAGAGATTATAGGGGAGAGACCATTCAGCCCCTAGAACCAGTTCCGTCATTCAATGAGATCACAGCTGGCTGCATCATAACTCCCATACCTTCCCTTAAGAAAGATTTAACAATCCCAGAGTTTAAAACAACTGACCCAACATGTTTGCTGAATGGAGGTTCAAATTTCTACCACCCTTTGGGTGGAATTTACTAACCCCTCCCCTGAGGTGAGGTTGGAGATGTGCGGGGGATGGGGGGCACTTAATTTAATTGGGTGAGAGGGTATCATGTATGCAGCTTGCCACCTTCCTGCCTCTGCCCTGATTACGTTTATTAATTAATATAACTCGATGCTCGCTAAAGGGCCTCAACATGGCACCGCCATAGTCAACAGGCAGCGGGGGGAGCTGGGGGGTGGGGGGGGGGGGGGGGTGGGCTAGGGGTCCACATCTGTTTGGCACGTTTCCCTGTATGAGTTGGTGGTGGGCAGAAGGGTGTCATTCCTTATCGGGCTCCCTGGAACCCCCCACCCCACCCCTGAGGTGTACCCCTCACTCCAAGTTGCCCTCCCCCTGGGACGTCTCAATCCCCAGCCGCCCATCATCTTCGCAAATCCCCTAATGTTTACAAATGACCAATCCTTTAAAGTTCACCACCTCACTGCCCCAAATACAGCACCCGTCGTGACCAAGGTGGCTGCAGGGCGAATTCTGAGGACAGCATATATCCCAGCGAGGACCTGTTGGGTTGAATGGTCTGTTTCTGTCACATCAGCACTATTATGAGGTAATGGCCACAAAACCTTGCCTTATGGCGCTTTTTTATCAAATTCATTGATGGGATGTGGGCATCGCTGGCTGGGCCAGCATTTGGTTGAGCTCAGTGGGCTAGACAGCTGGTTTATGATACAGAATAAGGCCAGCAGTGCAGGTTCAATTCCCATACCAGCCTACCCGAACAGGTGCCTGAATGTGGCGACTAGGGGCTTTTCACAGTAACTTCATACTTGTGACAATAAAAGGTTATTATTATATTATTATTATTTCCCACCCCTAATTGCCCTCAAACTGACTGGCTTACTCGGCCATGTTAAGAGTCAACCACATTGCTGTGGGCCTGGAGTCACATGTAGGGCAGCCAGGTAAGGGCGGCAGATTTCCTTCCTTAAAGGACACGAGTGAACCAGGTGGGGTTTCCCAACAATTGGCAATGGTGGAATTCCAGATATTTATCGGATTCAAATTTCACCGTCTGTCGTGGTGGGATTCGGACCGGTGTCCCCAGACCTATAGCCTGGTTTTCTGGACTACTTGCCCAGTGCCAATACCACTGCTCCACCTCCTCACGTGTATTTGTTTTGTGTCAAAAACGACACCTGGACAGGCATCTAGGTTCAGGACCTGAGTCCAGTTGAGCGGAGCTGAAGACGCAGACTCGCAATAGCTGGTCTCTGCCACTAGTGGCAGCTCATGCTAACTTGTGAATTGGGACTCACGAGGTGAAAAACAACTTACCTTCCAACTGGATCCATCAAAGTGCAAGGGTTTGCACTGGTGCGTGGCTGAAAAATCATACTCAGTTGTACCCGCAGAAGCAATGAGGGACTCTGAGGAATCATAGTTAGGCATGGCCGCAAACTCCTTATATGTGACGGCCCTGGAGACAAATGAAGGGGATCTGGATCAGTCCTGGCAATGTAACAATCTTGATAAATACTATACTCAGGATTCCTATAACTCATTGACGTAAAAGAGATAGTTTTGTGAAGGCTACAAAAGAATCCAGTACAGATTTGTAGTCAAACAAAATGTAACTTTATTTCCAAGAATATGTTCGCAGGGCCATTTACATTAATACAGTGTTCTTCAAATTATTTTCCGGGGACCCATTTTTACCAACCGGCCAACCTTCAGGACCCACACCGGCCAACCTTCAGGACCCACGCCGGCCGACCTTCTCGACCCACCATTTTCTCTTACCTGGTTTGCTGCACACAAAAAAGGAGGAAATGGTTTTGGGTCCCTTTGGCCCTCGTACACGCTCCTCCAATGGAACCTGTTGGATGGAGGTGAAGCCTTCCGGTGTCGGAAAGTATGGAGTCTCCATCTGTCCAAAGCTCTGCATTTTGTTCCTGTAAAATGTTATCAAATAAAACACCCCGAACTTGTGAGAAAAAATAAAATGAATAAAATAAATGAAAAAAATAAAAATTAAATGAATAAAATGAATAAACCACCCCCCCCCCGAACTAGTAAAGAAAAAGCTGCGACCGTTTATAAAAATAATTAGCCGCACTGCGCATGTGTGCCCGATACCCGGCGCGCATGGGTACAGTTTTGCCCATGTGCACCGATAATCTGGCATGCACGCGCAGTGCGGCCACATTTTTAAAACATATTTGCGGTCATTTTGAAGGCCGCTTGCAGACGGCGTTATTAACAACCGGCTGCTGTGGCTGTTGCGCGCAAATTTGCGCGATCGGGAGCGCCGCAACGGACGCTCCGTTACCCACCCACGACCCACCCGTGGGTTGCCCCCCCACCCGAGTTTGACAATGCCTGCATTAATATGTACACAGGGCCAGTATTTCACTACTGGCGAGGGGGAGAGGAATGCCGTCACTGGTTTTCTGGTGGTGGGGAGGGGAAAACCTGCGATGATGGTCAGAGGTTGGGGAAGAGTTCCGGAAACATCTCTGGAGGCTGGTCCATTTCAGAACAGATTGGGACACGTTTTAACGATGGCTTCCCGATCTCTGTGGAGCCGGTTGCCGGCTCTAATAGGCCCCGCTGCCCAGAGTGATGAGGGAAAGCACAACCACTCATTGCTTTTTCTTTAAAGAGGCTCAAGATCTGTAGCTGTGCCACAGGGACTGAAACAGCGGTTTTCAGGCTGAGCCGAACACTTTGCCAAATTTTGGCACGATTCTGCCAATTAATGTGTCCAGTTACCTGCACCCTGCCATTGACATAATGAGGTTCCCACCCAGGATTGTCGGGATCCTCATTTAAATACATTTAAATGTCATTAGCAGGCTTCGTCCTGTATTGTCCCCCCACATTGGGATTTGTCCTATCGTCGACAGAACGTCACATTGGCAAATTTTGCAACAGGTCTGGGGCAACGTGAACCAAGTGAAGAGACCCCATTGGGGAGCACAGCTGCTGGGGGGGGGGGGGGGGGCGGGGAGTAGAAGGACATGCCTTGCACTGTCAAGGGTCAGTGCCAAGGGACAATGCCAAGGGGCAATGCCATGGGGACCTCTGCAGGGAGCTCAATGTGGGTGCGTTCCCTGAGTCCATGGTGGGGGTTCAACGTGTGCATGGAAGGGGGTTGCCCATGAGGGTGGGGGGTGTTCAACTTGTGCATGGGGGACATTCACCGTGTGCGTGGGGGGGGTTCTATGTTTCAATTGGTAGTAATGGAATTTGGCAGGGTGATCTCTGAAGGAGTTGCCCACCAGTATGACAGAGTGGGACGCGCCGGCAGCATTTTTTTTCAAAGTGCTGTAAAATTTGGTGAGAAAAGCCAACAGTGCGGCCGAAGAGATGTTTGTCGCTTTCCTTGCCTGTGCCAACACTGAGGAGTACAATGGAACGTTCCGTCCATTAACTTGGATTTTGGACTGGGAGGTGAGAGGCGTGGTAAAATGAATAGGGAAGGCATTGTGATTATTCTAAGGGCTAGAAAATCAGTGGCATGTCTGTCCACCTCTAGCCAGTGGGTGGCCAATTGTCCTACTGATGCTCCTTTTATGACCCCATGTTTTTAGTTGTTGAACAAAATCAAGTTGTGCAGTTCGCCAGCTTCATCAGTGGCTTTGTGGGGAAGCCTGGTGTTCTTGAGGCTCCATGATCCACGGATAGGCAATGGCTGCCCTCACAACCCTCAACACCATCACTGGACGGTCTACCCCTCAAATGACCGAGGCCTGCCTTACAGGCCCTGACCTGTCACCGTTTATTCTGCTGGTCCTTTGGGGACCCCTCAGTATGGAGGCTCCCTCTCCTTCACCCTATAGTCTCAGTCGTGGTCGTCTGAATTGGCAGTGCAGGCACGGCTACAGCTCAGAGAGACAGACCACTGTCTTTAATGGCTAGAAGATCTAATAGTGACCTCTTAACTGATTGCCACCAACACAATCGCCCCTGTGGTCCCGTATCCACCCATATGGGCCACGTTTGCTTCTGACATCTGGGTCGGAGAATGGCCGTTGGCCGCCGTGAATCCCGCCCCCGCCGAAGTCTCCGGTACCGGAGATTGGGCGGGGGCGGGAATCGGGCCGCGCCGGTTGGCGGGACCCCCCCCCGCTCAATTCTCCGGCCCGGATGGGCCGAAGTCCCGCCCAGAAATTGCCTGTCCCGCCGGCGTAAATCAAAGCTGGTATTTACCGGCGGGACAAGGCGGCGTGGGCGGGCTCCGGGGTCCTGGGGGGGGGCGCGGGGCGATCTGGCCCCGGGGGGTGCCCCCACGGTGGCCTGGCCCGCGATCGGGGCCCACCGATCCGCGGGCGGACCTGTGCCGTGGGGGCACACTTTCCCTTCCGCCTCCGCCACGGTCTCCACCATGGCGGAGGCAGAAGAGACTCCCCCCACTGCGCATGCGCAGGAAACTGTCGGCGGCCGCTGACGCTCCCGCGCATGCGCCGCATTTCCGCGCCAGCTGGCGGGGCACCAAACGCCATTTCCGCCAGCTGGCGGGGCAACAAACGCCATTTCCGCCAGCTGGCGGGGTGGAAATCCCTCCGGCATCGGCCTAGCCCCTCAATGTTGGGGCTCGGCCCCCAAAGATGCGGAGCATTCCGCACCTTTGGGCCGGCGCGATGCCGTCTGATTGGCGCTGTTTTTGGCGCCAGTCGGCGGACATCGCGCCGTTGGGGGAGAATTTTGCCCCTGGACTCAAACATTATTTAGAAGTATGTTGCAGTTGGGTTTTTGTGAAATACAACCCTGGTGAAAATTATGTTTCCCAACATCAGGAGTCCTCCATGCTTGAGTATTGCTTGAAACACTCCCTCCACTGGTATAGTAGCAGCAAGTGCATTTGTGTTCTTAGCTAAGGTTGGTCAAATCTTTCAATAAATAATACTTGAATTTCGGGCACACAATTTAATTCTGAAGAGATCGAGTTAATCGCTCCTCAAACACAGTCAAATTGGACGAAATACAGTTTTACGAGGAAGTGGATTTGTTCAAGTAAGTTAGAAAAGGAAACTATACCAGGAGTGCAACGAGTGAGACCCAACGCTTGTCATGTTCTTCCTCCCAATTGCTTTTGGCCCTGAATGTTTCCATTTCACAGTGAAACAGCTCCATCTGCAGTTATAAAATAAAGGTTCATGCCGGAGATTAAATAAACGTTGAACAGAAAGACATCAGAATGTTTGTTGGCCAGCACGAAGATAATTTAAGGCGATAATGATGAATTGTAATTCCGAAACTTTGAAACTAAAGCTTATTTTGATTCCGTGAATATTGTAGTGATTTGAATTTCTCTTATTTTCATATAATCGATGAAAAAGTAATAGCATAATACATTGAAAAGCATAATGATAATCTTCATTAGTGTCACAAGTAGGCGTACTGCAATGAAGTTACTGTGAAAATTCCCTAGTCGCCACACTCCGGCGCCTGTTCGGGTACATAATAATAATCTCCTGACAGTGCAGCAGTCGCTCAGTACTGCACTGGAGTGTCCACCGAGGATTTGCGAAGATAAGTTGTGATCCTCATTTTTGCAGACATTTCAAATGTGGTCCCTCAAACATGGCACAAACCGAAGAAATGAATTGCTGCATCATGTTCAACCAGGTGCTACCTCTGCCATAGAGTCATACAGCACAGAAAAGGCCGTTCAGCTCATCACGCCTGTTCTGGTCAAAGACAACCACCTAACCATTCTAATCCCATTATCCAGCTCTTAGCCCATAACCTTGTGTGCTTTAGCATCGCAAGTGCACATCAAAACACCTGTTAAATGTTATGAGGGTCTCTGCCTCCACCACTCTTTCAAGAAGTGTGTTCCAGACTTCCACCACCCTCTGGGTGTAAAGGTTTTTCCTCACACCCCCTCTAAACCTCCTGCCCCTTACCTGAAATCTATCCCCCCTGGTCATTGATCCTTCCACCAAGGGGAAAAGTGTCTTCCTGTCTACTCTATCAATGCCCCTCATAATTTTGTACTTCTCAAACATGCCCCCCTCCCCCTCAGTCCCCTCTGCTCCAAGGAAAACAACCCCAGTCGATCCAATCTCTCATCATAGCTTAAAAAAACTCCAGCCCAGGCAACATCCTGGTAAATCTCCTCTGCACCCTTTCCAGTGCTGTCACATCCCTCCTGTCATGTGGATTCCAGAACTCCACACAATACTCTAGCTGTGGTCTAACCAACGTTTTATACAGTTCCAGCATAACCTCCCTGCTCTTAAACTCTATGCCTCTGTTAACAAAGGCCTTCTTAACTACTGTATCTACGTGCGTGGCTAACTTAAGCAAACTGTGTACATGCACATCAAATTCCCTCTGTACGTCAATGCTTCCCAGAGTTTTGCCGTTTATCATGTATTCCCTTGCCTTGTTTGTCCTGCCCAAGTGCATCACCTCACACTTACCCGGATTGAATTCCATTTGCCACTAATCAGCCAATCTGACCAGCCCGTCTATATCCTCCTATAATCTAAGGCAACCCTCCTCACTATTTACCACCCCACCAATTTTTGAATCATCCGCAAGCTTACTGATCAAACCGCCTACATTCATATCTAAATCATTTATATAAACCACAAACAGCAGGGGCCCCAACACTGATCCCTGCGGGACCCTACTGGACACAGGCTCCTAGTCGGAAAAACACCCTTCGCCCCCTCACCCTCTGCTTCCTGCCACTCAGACTTTGTTTAAGAAAGGCCGCAGGGAAAAGTTTGGGAACTACAGGCCGGTGGACCTAACTACAGGCCTGTGGTGGGTAAGGTGTCAGAAGGTATTCTCAGAGACAGGATCTACAGACATTTAGAGAGGCAAGGACTGATTTGGGACAGTCAGCATGGCTTTGTGAGTGGAAAATCATGTCTCACGAATTTGATTGAGTTTTTTGAAGGGGTAACCAAGAAGGTAGATGAGGGCAGTGTGGTCAACGTTGTCTACATTGACTTTAGCAAGGCCTTTGGCCTTCCATGGAAGGTTGTTGCACAAGGTTAAATCTCACAGAATCCAGGGTGAGGTAGCCAATTGGATACATAATTGGCTTGACGACAGAAGGTGGTTGTGGAGGGTTGTTTTTCAAACTGGAGGCCTGTGACCAGCAGTGTGCGTCAGCGATCGGTGCTGGGTCCACTGTTACTTGTTATATATATTATGATTTGGATGATAATTTAGGAGGCATGATTAGTAAATTTGCAGATGACACCAAGATAGGTGGCATAGTGACCAGTGAAGAAGGTTATCTAGGATTGCAACGGGATCTTGACCAGTGGGCCGATGAATTGTAGATGGAGTTTAGAACATTGCAAATGGCGTTTAGAACATACATAGAACATAGAACATACAGTGCAGAAGGAGGCCATTCAGTCCATCAAGGCTGCACCGACCCACTTAAGCCCTCACTTCAACTCTGTCCCCATTACCCAATAATCCCTCCAAAACTTTTTTGGACACTAAGGGGCAATTTAGCACGGCCAATCCACCTAACCTGCACATCTTTGGACTGTGGGAGGAAACCGGAGCACCCGGAGGAAACCCACGCAGACACGGGGAGAACGTGTAGACTCCGCACAGACAGTGACCCAGCGAGGAATCGAACCTGGGACCCTGGGGCTGTGACGCATTTAGGTAAATGGGAGGTGATGCATTTTGGTATATATAATTGGGGCAGGACCTACTCAGTTAATGGTAGGGAGTTGAGGAGAGTTATAGAACAAAGAGATCTAGGAGTACAGGTTCATAGCTTCTTGAAAGTGGAGTCACAGGTGGACAGGGTGGTGAAGAAGGCATTCGGCATGCTTGGTTTCATTGGACAGAATATTGAATACAGCAACTTCTTGCTGAAGTTGTACAAGGCATTAGTAAAGCTACACTTGGAATACTGTGTACTGCTCTTGTCACCCTATTATGGAAAGGATATTAATAAACTAGACAGAGTGCAAAAAGAATTTACTAGATGATGCACGATCAATTGTACAAAGACTCAGGTTGGATACAACTGTGGCTTTATTGCAGTAAGATGTGTGGCCTCCCACAGCAGCTGGCGAAATGGCTGCTGAATAGAGGACACGCATATGTATACTCCTCCTGCTGGGCGGAGCCAGCAGGCAGGGGCTACCGGCGAACCTGTAGTACAGGTCCTACCTCACATCATCTAATACAGGTGTAACAGTGGTTTACTGCACTTGGATGCTACTGGGACTTGATGGTCTGAGTTATAAGGAGAGGCTGGATAGACAGGGACTTTTTTCCCTGGAGCATAGGAGGCTTGGGGGTGAGCTTATAGAAGTCTATAAAATAATGAGGGGCATATATAAGGTAGATAGTCAGCATCTTTTCCCAAAGATAGGGGAGTCTAAAACTAGAGGGCATAGGTTTAAGGTGAGAGGGGAGAGATACAAAAGGGTCCAGAGGGGCAACTTTTTCACACAGAGGGCGGTGAGTGTCTGGAACGAGCTGCCAGAGGCAGTAGTAGAGGCGGATACAATTTTGTCATTTAAAATGCATTCAGTCAGTTATATGGGAAAGCTGGGTACAGAGGGTAGAACAAAGAACAATACAGCCCAGGAACATTCGGCTCTCCAAGCCTGCACCAACCATGGTACCTGCCTAAACTAAAACTGTATGCACTTGCGGAGTCTGTATCCTTCCATTCCCAACCTCTTCATATACTTGTCTAGATGCCCCTTAAATGTTGCTATCATACCTGCTCCCACCATCTCCCCAGGTAGCACTTTCCATATATTTACTGTTAGACATTTTAGTTGCTATGATATGAAGAGTCTAAAGTTCTTTTCCTTTTCACCAAACACCATTTATTTCACTTCCACAGCCTCTTCACAAAACTCCAACAACACTCCACCTGACACAAAGGCCACCTGAAGCCCCTTTACATATCAGTGTCAATCATTGGATACTTAACATAAATGAGACAACTAATTGCAATGTTTCTTAATGCATTACTTAACTCTTAACCCATTACTTAACAGTCTCCCCTTCCTTGGAGAAAAAAAATAATTAGGTGAAAACAAATTTTAAAGAAACTCAAAAACACATACGCAATTCACCCCCCCCCCCCACCCTCTTTTTTTTGTTTCAAATTTTTTTATTTTTGGGGGGGAAGAAAAAAAATCACAGAAACAGGCACCCTTCATTAACAATATCCCAACGTTAAATTTCTGTCAATATCTGAGATATATAAAAGGCCATATCCACCGCCTCTACAAAGCTTAACGTCTCAGCAGCCAAAGTGCTTTCGAACACTTTCCTTATTTTCTTTGTTCCCCACACAAGAGGACAACATTTACCATTGTTCCCCAAAGGAAAATTATAAAACCTCCTGTGCTTGATTTGCATAGGACGCATCACTGTAAACTATGAATTTCAAGTGCCTACGGTCACCTAAAACCTGGAACCTCAAAACACACACCTGCATTTTGTTTTTTTTAGTTTGGCCAAACGCTTTATTTGCTCTTATTATGTCTTCCACTTTGGGATCATTCATTTTTGTACTCAACTCTAAGACATCAAAACTCACACCCGGTCTAGTCTGTCTACAGTTGCCCAATTAAACTTTGCAGTTGCTCTTTTTCCATCTTTGAAACCTTGCATCTTTTTGTGAAACTCGGCCACGACTAATTGCTATTGGGCTGATGCTTTCCAAATAAGATTGCTGACGTAAAGTTGCACCTAACTTAGTCTGTCCGATTTCCAGTCCAATATATTTAAATGCACCGGAAGCCTGACTTCCAACCCTGAATTCTTTCCTCAAACAAGAGATTACAAAAGCTTCAAAATCACGAGTCCCACCCCACAAAAATTATTTGACATGCATCATAAAGATGCCAGAAAGGTTCCCTTTATAGTGCCAGTAAAACATTACCGGATCTACTTTCAACTGGTAACAGCCTAACTTTAACAAAACTGTCCTTACCGAAAAATACCAGACTCTAGATGCAACATTTAAACCACATACACATTTGTTCAACTTCCAGAATACCCCTTCTGTGTTAGCTGCTTCTTTAGTAGGACGGAGAAAAATGGCTCTCTGGAGCTGATGCCCCTGCAAGAAGGCAGCTTTCATATCGATAGATTTGCATTCCCATGCCTTTGTGGCTAAATTTTCATTTCAAGAAGATCTTTAAAATTAACCTTTCCTGCTGTAGGTGAATCTACCCTTAAATCCTGATCTTCTAAGCTTTCTTCAAATACCCTTGCCACAAGCCTGGCCTTTGCCTTATAAGTTCCATCCGGACGAACCTTTTCCGTGCAAATCCATCTGTGAGATAGAGTTCTTTGTTCCCTATCCGGTACTTCCATGTATACCCCAAATTCACTCCAACTGTGCAATTCTTGCTGTTAGCATCTTTGATAACTTTTCATATAATTTATTGGAAGCCACCAAAATCTCACGTGCATGTGGGCTTCTACTCCTATTAGTATTCGTAGTTTTACTCATGTTCCGAGACCTTGATAAACTACGTCCCCTCTCCCGCCTGGTAACTTGTTCTATACTGCTACTGCTTGATCTTTCCTATCTGCTGTGGGATGTCCTTTAAAAATTCTCGACCTTTTCCTGCGGACCTGTTCACTATCCGATGTACTACCTGAACTGGCACTGCGTTTCTGTGACCTCCATTTTTGAACCTTGTGTTCCCAATCCATTGTCTTAACTCCCTCCCCTGAATGCTGCACATTCAACCAATGTTTATACTTTCCAGTGGCCTTCCCTGCTCTAATAACATTTGCATCCTTCCATTGACTAAGCCCTTCAGGCAAGTATGTCACCTTTGTACCAACTTTTGATAGTTGTCCTTTCGGAAAAATGGCCTTATCCCAGATCTTAAGGTCCACAGCCACAATGTCGTTAAAATCCATGGCCAAAGGTAGGGTGCCTATCGGTCGTGCTGGTGTCCTTCTGTACTTCCTACAAACTTCACAGCAATCACTAACCTGTTCTATCAGTTTAGTATAGTCTTCATCCCTTACCCCTGCATCCTTTAATACATTTTTCAGCCTCCAAGGAGACGGATGTGCAAACTGCCTGTGCAGTTTTAATACAACAAGCTTTTTATCAGCGAAAGTCCTATTTTCAACTGTCATTAACACATCCTTAACCACTCTACTTGAAATATTATTTGTCAGTAATGGAATACAATTGTGTCCCGACTGTGTAAATTGTAAGTCCACCACCTTTCCAAAAACTGTTGCCTTATCCTGTTCCATATCCAGTTTAACATAGAACATAGAACATCACAGCACAGTACAGGCCCTTGGGCCCTCGATGTTGCGCCGACATGTGAAACCACTCTAAAGCCTATCTACACTATTCCCTTATCATCCATATGTCTATCCAATAACCATTTGAATGCCCTTAGTGTTGGCGAGTCCACTACTGTTGCAGGCAGGGAATTCCACGCCCTTACTACTCTCTGAGTAAAGAACCTACCTCTGACATCTGTCTTACATCTATCTCCCCTCAATTTAAAGCTATGTCCCCTCGTGCTAGACATCACCATCCGAGGAAAAAGGCTCTCACTGTCCACCCTATCCAATCCCCTGATCATCTTGTATGCCTCAATTAAGTCACCTCTCATCCTTCTTCTCTCGAACAAAAACAGCCTCAAGTCCCTCAGCCTTTCCTCATAAGATTTTCCCTCCATACCAGGCAACATTCTGGTAAATCTCCTCTACACCCTTTCCAATGCTTCCACATCCTTCCGATAATGCGGCGACCAGAATTGCATGCAATACTCCAAACGCGGCCGCACCAGAGTTTTGTACAGCTGCAACATGACCTCATGGCTCCGAAACTCAATCCCTCTACCAATAAAAGCTAACACACCATACGCCTTCTTAACAACCCTCTCAACCTGGGTGGCAACTTTCAGGGATCTATGTACATGGACACCGAGATCTCTCTGCTCATCCACTCTGCCAAGAATCTTACCATTAGCCCAGTACTCTGTCTTCCTGTTATTCCTTCCAAAATGAATCACCTCACACTTTTCTGCATTAAACTCCATTTGCCACCTCTCAGCCCAGTGCTGCAGCTTATCTATGTCCCTCTGTAACTTGTAACATCCTTCCGCACTGTCCAGAACTCTACCGACTTTAGTGTCATCTGCAAATTTACTCACCCATCCTTCTATGCCCTCCTCCAGGTCATTTATAAAAATAACAAACAGCAGTGGCCCCAAAACAGATCCTTGTGGTACACCACTAGTAACTGGACTCCAGTCTGAACATTTCCCATCAACCACCACCCTTTGTCTTCTTCCAGCTAGCCAATTTCTGATCCAAACTGCTAAATCACCCTGAATCCCATGCCTCTGTATTTTATGCAGTAGCCTACCGTGGGGAACCTTATCAAATGCTTTACTGAAATCCATGTACACCACATCAACTGCTTTACCCTCATCCACCTGTTTGGTCACCTTCTCAAAGAACTCAATAAGGTTTGTGAGGCACGACCTACCCTTCACATAACCGTGTTGACTGTCTCTAATCAAATTATTCCTTTCCAGATGATTATACATCCTATCTCTTATAAACCTTTCCAAGATTTTGCCCACAACAGAAGTAAGACTCACTGGTCTATAGTTACCGGGGTTATCTCTACTTCCCTTCTTGAACAAGGGGACAACATTTGCTATCCTCCAGTCTTCTGGCACTACTCCTGTAGACAAAGATGACTGAAAGATCAAAACCAAAGGCTCATCAATCTCCTCCCTAGCTTCCCAGAGAATCCTAGGATAAATCCCATCTGGCCCAGGGGACTTATCTATGTTCACAGTTTCCAGAATTGCTAACACCTCCTCCTTATGAACCTCAAGCCCTTCTAGTCTAGCAGCCTGCATCTCAGTACTCTCCTCGACAACATTATCTTTTTCCTGTGTGAATACTGACGAAAAATATTCATTTAGCACCTCTCCTATCTCCTCGGACTCCACGCACAACTTCCCGCTACTGTCCTTGACTGGCTCTCCTCTTACCCTAGTCATTCTTTTATTCCTGACATATCTATAGAAAGCTTTAGGGTTATCCTTGATCCTACCTGCCAAAGACTTCTCATGTCCCCTCCTGGCTCTTCTTAGCTCTCTCTTTAGGTCCTTCCTAGCTAACTTGTAACTCTCGAGTGCCCTAACTGAACCTTCATGTCTCATCTTTACATAAGCCTCCTTCTTCCTCTTGACAAGTGTTTCGACTGCTTTAGTAAACCACGGTTCCCTTGCTCGACCACTTCCTCCCTGCCTGACAGGTACATACTTATCAAGGACACGCAGTAGCTGTTCCTTGAACAAACTCCACATTTCCATTGTGCTTTCTTCATCGACGGTCTTCTCAGAAGCAAAGGTATCTCACTTGATACAACATCCGTGCTCGTGAAATGATTCACTCTGGCAATATTGCAAGGGATCACCACTCTTTTAAGTGACTTCAGAGTATTATTGTCCCCAAACCTGAAACTTGTGGAACTTTCAAAGTCATTAACCTTGTTACGACTTTCAGCATTCAAGGAGTCCAGGTAACATTTTAACCAGTCAATTCCACACACAGTAGATGTGCAGCCACTGTCCAATACAGCACAGTTGAAGGATTCTGCAACCAACACCCTCATTACCGGCATAAAACTGCTTGTTAATAGGACAATGCCTTCTTTCTGAACACTATCTTTTTCCTCTTCTGACTCTTCTGTGTCATGTGTCGCTTCAAACACTCTATCATAACGAGTTGGACAGTTGAAGACATAATCGTATTGAGAGTCACATCGAAAGCATCGATTTATCATGCCCCGTGCATTTCTGGGGTTCATCTTCCTATTATAAGTTCTAACTGGGTTTCTGTCTTCATAATTTCCTTGTCTCGGTCTCCTTCTATAGTCTTGGGCCCTGTTCGTAACCGTTCAATTTCGCCATCCTGTTAATAGTGTATTTTCCATATTCTGCTTTATAGCAGGCTGACCTATTTGGGTCATCAGAGCCATCGGAATCGAATGTTTCCCCAGAAACTTCTTTCAAGCTTTTGTCATCTGATCGAATAAGGTATCCTCATCCGTAAACTGAACTCCTGTCAAAACCAGGAGCCTATCCATGTTGCTCACTCTAGCGCAGTCAAGTAATTTAAAGGCCAACACAGACTGTGGAAATTCCAGCTTGTGTTTCTGCAGCCTTTTATATAGTCTGCCAAATTCCATTATATAGTCTTCCATGGAGAATTCCTCTATTTTCCGGAACTTATCAAATTCCGACCATGCTTCATACGCACTTAACAAGTCATCTTTCTTGTAAATCTTATCCATATATTGTAATAGAGTCCCCAGACCTTCTTCTGAGTCTAACTCTTCCAATTCCAGCTCAGAAAGCACTTTGTTTTGGATTTTACTGTCATAAGGTAGAGAAAGAGCCAATGCCATACCTTGTTTTCTCTTTCCCAAAGCAGTTACCTTAGTCCACATAACTACTGCACTTCTCCATTGGTCGTACGATTCCCTTTCAGAAAATAAGGGGGATAGTCATATCTGGCCATCTTTATCCTGGGTTCAGCCATGTATCTTTTTATTTTTTCCTCCTCACTCACTCCTTGGTTTGATCAGGAAAAGTTGTATGTTGCAAACCTTCACATTTGCACAGCAACCATCCTCTGCCACCATTGTTAGACGTTTTAGGTGCTGTGATATGAAGAGTCTAAAGTTCTGTTCCTTTTCACCAAACACCATTTATTTCACTTCCATAGCCTCTTCACAAAACTCCAACAACACTCCACCTGACACAAGGGCCACCTGAAGCCCCTTTACATATCAGTGTCAATCATTGGATACTTAACATAAATGAGACAACTAATTGCAATGTCTCTGAATGCATTACTTAACTCTTAACCCATTACTTAACATGTACCACCCTCTGTGTAAAAACTTGCCTCGCACATCTTTTCTAAACTTTTTCCCACGCACTTTAAATCTATATCCCCTAGTACTTTACTCCCCTACTCTATGAAAGAGCATCTCACTGTCCACTCTGTACATGCCACTCATAATCTTGTAGACCTCTATCAGGTCGCCTCTCAACCTCGATCTTTCCAGTGAGAACAGACCGATTTTATCTAAACTCTCCTCATAGCTAATACCCTCCATACTAGTAAACCGCTTCTGTACCCTCTCCAAAGCATCCACATCCTTCTGGTAGTGTGGTGACCAGAATTGTACACAATATTCCAAATGAGGCCTAACTAAGGTCCTGTACAGCTGCAACATGACTTACCAATTTTTATATTCAATGCCCAGACCGATGAAGGCCAGCATGCTGTATGCCTTCTTGACCACCTTATTTTTCATGCGTTCGCACTTTCAGTGATCGGTGGACATGCACGCCCAGATCTCTCTGCCTGTCAATACTCGCAAGAGTTCTACCATTTACTGTGTAATTCCTACATGTATTGGACCTTCCAAAGTGCATTACCTCACACTTGTCCGGATTAAACTCCATTTCTCCGCCCAAGACTCTAACCAGTTTATATCTTGCTGTATCCTCTGACAATCCTCTTCACTATCCACGACTCCACCAATTTTTGTGTCGTCTGCGAACTTACTAATCAGACCAGCTACATTTTCTTCACAATCATTTATTTACACGACTAACAACAATGCCCCTGTACTGATTCCTGTGGAACGCCGCTAGTCAGAGCCTTCCTGTCAGAAAAGTACCCTTCTACTGCTACCCCCTGTCTTCTATGCCAAGCCAGTTCTATATCCAACTTGCCAGCTCTCCTCTGATCCCATGTGACTGTACCTTTTGTGCCAGTCTACCATGAGGCACCTTGTCAAAGGCTTTACTGAAGTCCATGTATACAACATCTACTGCCTTTCCCTCATCTATCATCTTTGTCACTTCCTTGAAAAACTCTATCAAATTAGTGAGGCACGATCTCTCCTTCACAAAACCACGCTGTCCATCACTAATAAATCCACTTGTTTCCAAATGGCATAAGGCTCACCGGCCTATAATTTCCTGGATTACCCCTGCTGGTTATGGGCCAAATGCGGGCAATTGGGACTAGCTTAGTGGTAAAAACTGGGTGATTGGTTTGGATTGGATTGGATTTGTTTATTGTCACATGTACCGAGGTACAGTGAAAAGTATTTTTCTGCGAGCAGCTCAACAGATCATTAAGTACATGAGAAGAAAAGGGAATAAAAGAAAATACATAATAGGGCAACACAACATATACAATGTAACTACATAAGCACTGGCATCGGCTGAAGCATACAGGGTGTAGTGTTAATGAAATCAGTCCATAAGAGGGTCATCTGGGAGTCTGGTGACAGTGGGGAAGAAGCTGTTTTTGAGTCTGTGCGTGTTCTCAGACTTCTGTATCTCCTGCCCGATGGACATGGACAAGTTGGGCCAAAGGGGCCTGTTTTAATGCTATAAACCTCTACGACAGCCAATTCTGGATCCTTGCTGAAGTCCAAGTAGACCACGTCAAATGCCCTCATCTACACACCTGGTCAAGTATTCAAAAAATTAAATTAGGTTGGTCAGACATGACCTCCCCTTAACAAAACCATGTTGACGATTCTTGATTAATCCCTGTAGTCAGACTTCCATTTACTTGTGGGTAGAGGAGGGATTAACAGAGAATGTTAGCAAGATGACAATTCCCTTAACCATCCAAAGTCAGCAGGTTATATGGTCACCCTGAGTTGTAATGCGGCGCCACCCCCTTTGAGATACCTTCAGCTTCCAAGCATTTCTTTGGAGCACCTCTGCGTCTCTGCAATTGGAGCTTGTTTTAATGTCAGTCTGCTTTGCTGAATCTTTCTCAACCTTTAAACATAATAGCACTTTTTCTCTGACGTTTTGGACTTTTCCACAAGCTGCCACCATCTTGTAGGGTGTTGGTTACACTACAATAGGTCTGAAGAAGTCTTTCTAGTCATACATATGTTAACTGTAGGTCTTCATTGACTCTTAGAAATATTTTCAAATATACAATAAAGGGTGCAATCTAGGAGTTGCCTCCGTGCTTGCTGGTACACACGGCTCTGCCAATCACCACACTGGCCCTGGGTAGGAGTCATGTGCTCTCTTGCATCACTGTGTAGATGGTACTGAACTCAATCCCATGTTAACCCAAAGTGCGTCAGTCCCTCAGATTACAACTTCATGCGAGGCGGGACCCCCTGCTGGACATACAGCACGCCGCAGCTCCTTTAGTCATGGCCTGCGTGTTACAATCATGAGAATGAGCAGCAAGAACAAGGTTTGTGTGCTGCCAGCATTCTTTCCATGTGTGTGTGGTAATTGTGGATTGCCATCCCTGTGCCTGCGACCCGACATCGTCAATTTCTTAGCCCACTTTTACTGGAGACCGTTTTAAATAGTTTGCATCAAAGTTTTTTTTGACTGCTCGATTTTTGACATTCAACCCTCCTGAGCGAGTCATACAAATAGATTTTCTGTTCATCTTATGTGGATTGCACAATCTCTTCCGAGAGACGCATCTCACTTACCTCAGACCAGAAAGCAGGTTGGCAAGAGCCATGGTGTAACAGATCTCAGTAGGTTCGTAGAGTTGGTACAGCTTGGAAGAAGACCATTCAGCTTGCTGTGTCTGTACTGGCCCTCTGACAGAGCAGCTCAGTGGTAGTATGGAAGTTGCGGGAGTCCATTACCAAGGATTTCATAGTACAGCATTTGGAAAGCAGTGGTATCAACCTGCTAACTCAAGATAGCAGCCCCTTCCAAGTTAGTTTCAACACTCCCCAACAGCTCTAGCAAACCTCCCTGCAAGGACACTGGTCCCATTTCAGTTCAGGTACAAACCCTCCGCCTGGTACAGGACCCACCATCCCCAAAAAGGGTCCCAATCTCCCAGAAATGCAAAGCTCATGCAGCAGAGGGCAGTAGAGCAGAGCTGCTGATTGGCTGTTGCGGGGGATATTTGCATACGTCCGTGTGGTCACCCTAACTTGAACGTGTACCTGTGCAAGAGACCCTAGCTGTTCAAGTGAAGACACAAATCCAGCAGCGAGCAGTAGAGCGGAGATGCTGATTGGCTGTTGCGGGGGACATTTGCATACGTCTGTGTGGTCACCCTAACTTGAAAGTGTACCTGTGCAAGAGACCCTAGCTGTTCAAGTGAAGACACAAATCCAGCAGAGGGCAGTATAGCGGAGCTGCTGATTGGCTGTTGCAGGGGAAATTTGTATACGTCCGTGGGGTCACCCTATCTTGAAGGTGATTTGTGGAGGAGCTGTTGTCAAGTGACAGTTAAACCCGAAACACTTATTCAGTCTTTCCCTCCCTACCTCCTCCTCGAACCAAAAAAACCCAGCCGCTGTCAAGATCAAGAGGAAGGCTCGAGTGCAGGTAGAAATAGAAAGACGTTGAACCGTGACGTCACAGCCTGCAGGTAAGAGATCGGCTGGTGACTGGTCTTTTCCCTCAGGTGTTATCGTGTGGGGCGCAGAGATTGCTGAGTGAGTGCTTGCAGAGAAGGGGAGTGAATAACAGGTAAGCTCTTTCTTTCTCTTTTTTTTATCTAGAGGGGATGGCAGGGAAGGTCGTGCAATTTTCCTCCTGCAGAATGTTTGAGGTGGGGGACGCCGTCAGTGTCCCTGCTTATTTCATCTGTGGGAAGTGCACCCATCTCCAGCTCCTCAGAAACCGCGTTAGGGAGCTGGAGCTGGAGGAACTTCGGATCATTCGGGAGACAGAGGTGGTCATAGATAGAAGCTTCAGGGATGTAGTTACTCCGAAGAATAAAGATAGATGGGTGACGGTGAGGGGGGCTGGGAGGAAGCAGTCAGTACAGGGATCCCCTGTGGTCGTTCCCCTTAGTAATAAGTATACCGCTTTGGATACTGCTGGGGGGGGTGCTTACCAGGGGTAAGCCATGGGGTACAGGTCTCTGGCGCAGAGTCTGTCCCTGTTGCTCAGAAGGGAAGGGGATAGGGGAGTAGAGCATTAGTCATTGGAGACTCCATAGTCAGGGAGATGGATAGGAGATTGTTGCCTCCCAGGTGCCAGGGTGCGTGATGTCTCGGATCGGGTTTTCGGGATCCTTAAGGGGAGGGGAGCAGCCCCAAGTCGTGGTCCACATAGGTACCACCGACATAGGTAGGGATAGGGATGTAAGGCAGGAATTCAGGGAGCTAGGGTGGAAACTTAGATCTAGGACAAACAGAGTTATTATCTCTGGGTTGTTACCCGTGCCACATGCTAGCGAGACGAGGAATAGGGAGAGAGAAGAGTTGAACACGTGGCTACAGGGATGGTGCAGGAGGGAGGGTTTCAGATTTCTGGATAATTGAGGCTCATTCTGGGGTCGGTGAGACCTCTACAAATGGGATGATCTACACCTGGACCAGAGGGGTACCAATATCCTGGGGGGGAAATTTGCTAATGCTCTTCGGGAGGGTTGAAACTAGTTCAGCAGGGGTTTGGGAACCTGAATTGTAGCTCCAGTATACAGGAGGTTGAGAGTAGTGAGGTCATGAGTAAGGTTTTAAAGTTGCAGGAGTGTACCGGCCGGCAGGAAGGTGGTTTCAAGTGTGTCTTCTTCAATGCCAGGAGCATCCGGAATAAGGTGGGTGAACTTGCGGCATGGTTTGGTACCTGGGATTTCGATGTTGTGGCAATTGCGGAGACATGGATAGAGCAGGGACAGGAATGGTTGTTACAGGTGCCGGGGTTCAGATATTTCAGTAAGCTTAGGGAAGGTGGTAAAAGAGGGGGAGGGGTGGCATTGTTAGTCAAGGACAGTATTACGGTGGCAGAAAGGACGTTTGATGAGGACTCGTCTACTGAGGTAGTATGGGCTGAGATGAGAAACAGGAAAGGAGAGGTCACCCTGTTAGGGGTTTCCTATAGACCTCCGAAAAGTTCCAGAGATGTAGAGGAAAGGATTGCAAAGATGATTCTGGGTAGGAGTGAAAGCAACAGGGTAGTTGTTATGGGGGACTTTAACTTTCCAAATATTGACTGGAAACGCTATAGTTCGAGTACTTTAGATGGGTCCGTTTTTGTCCAATTTGTGCAGGAGGGTTTCCTGACACAGTATGTAGATAGGCCAACGAGAGGCGGGGCCATATTGGATTTGGTACTGGGTAATGAACCAGGACAGGTGTTAGATTTGGAGGTAGGTGAGCACTTTGGTGATAGTGACCACAATTCGATTACGTTTACTTTAGTGATGGAAAGGGATAGGTATATACCGCAGGGCAAGAGTAATATCTGGGGGGAAAGCAATTATGATGCGATGAGGCAAGACTTAGGATGCCATCGGATGGAGAGGAAAACTGCAGGGGATGGGCACAATGGAAATGTGGAGCTTGTTCAAGGAACAGCCACTGCATGTCCTTGATAAGTATGTACCTGTCAGGCAGGGAGGAAGTGGTCGAGCAAGGGAACCGTGGTTTAATAAAGCAGTCAAAGCACTTGTCAAGAGGAAGAAGGAGGCTTATGTAAAGATGAGACATGAAGGCTCAGTTAGGGCACTCGAGAGTTACAAGTTAGCTAGGAGGGACCTAAAGAGAGAGCTAAGAAGAGGCAGGAGGGGACATGAGAAGTCTTTGGCAGGTAGGATCAAGGATAACCCGAAGGCTTTCTATAGATATGTCAGGAATAACAGAATGACTAGGGTAAGAGTAGAGCCAGTCAAGGACAGTTGTGGGAAGTTGTGCGTGGAGTCTGAGGAGATAGGAGAGGTGCTAAATGAATACTTTTCCTCAGTATTCACACAGGAAAAAGACAATGTTGTCGAGGAGAATACTGAGATTCAGGCTACAAGACAAGTAGGGCTTGAGGGTCATAAGGAGGAGGTGTTAGCAATTCTGGAAAGTGTGAAAATAGATAAGTCCCCTGGGCCAGATGGGATTTATCCTAGGATTCTCTGGGAAGCTAGGGAAGAGATTGCTGAGTCTTTGGCTTTGATCTTTAAGTCATCTTTGTCTGCAGGAATTGTGGCAGAAGACTGGAGGATAGCAAATGTTGTCCCCTTGTTCAAAAAGGGGAGTAAAGACAACCCCGGTAACTATAGACCAGTGAGCCTTACTTCTGTAGTGGGCAAAATCTTGGAAAGGTTTATAAGAGATAGGATGTATAATCATCTGGAAAGGAATAATTTGATTAGAGATAGTCAACACGGTTTTGTGAAGGGTAGGTCGTGCCTCACAAACCGTATTGAGTTCTTTGAGAAGGTGACCAAACAGGTGGATGAGGTATAGCAGTTGATGTGGTGTATATGGATTTCAGTAAAGCGTTTGATAAGGTTCCCCACGGTAGGCTACTGCAGAAAATACAGAGGCATGGGATTCAGGGTGATTTAGCAGTTTGGATCAGAAATTGGCTAGCTGGAAGAAGACAAAGGGTGGTGGTTGATGGGAAATGTTCAGACTGGAGTCCAGTTACTAGTGGTGTACCACAAGAATCTGTTTTGGGGTCACTGCTGTTTGTCATTTTTATAAATGACCTGGAGGAGGGCGAAGAAGGATGGGTGAGTAAATTTGCAGATGACACTAAAGTCGGTGGAGTTGTGGACAGTGCGGACGGATGTTACAAGTTACAGAGGGACATAGATAAGCTGCAGCGCTGGGCTGAGAGGTGGCAAATGGAGTTTAATGCATAAAAGTGTGAGGTGATTCAATTTGGAAGGAATAACAGGAAGACAGAGTCCTCGGCTAATGGTAAGATTCTTGGCAGAGTGGATGAGCAGAGAGATCTCGGTGTCCATGTACATAGATCCCTGAAAGTTGCCACCTATGTTGAGAGGGTTGTTAAGAAGGCGTACGGTGTGTTAGCTTTTATTGGTAGAGGGATTGCGTTTTGGAGCCATGATGTAATGTTGCAGCTGTACAAAACTCTGGTGCGGCCGCATTTTGAGTATTGCGTGCAATTCTGGTCACCCCATTATCGGAAGGATGTGGAAGCATTGGAAAGGGTGCAAAGGAGATTTACCAGAATGTTGCCAAGTATGGAGGGAAGATCTTATGAGGAAAGGCTGAGGGACTTGAGGCTGTTTTCGTTCGAGAGAAGAAGGTTAAGAGGTGACTTAATTGAGCCATACAAGATGATCAGAGGATTGGATAGGGTGGACAGTGAGAGCCTTTTTCCTCGGATGGTGATGTCTAGCACGAGGGGACATAGCTTTAAATTGAGGGGAGATAGATATAGGACAGATTTCAGAGGTAGGTTCTTTACTCAAGAGAGTAGTAAGGGCGTGGAATGCCCTGCCTGCAACAGTAGTGGACTCGCCAACACTAAGGGCATTCAAATGGTCATTGGATAGACATATGGATGATAAGGGAATAGTGTAGATGGGCTTCAGAATGGTTTCACAGGTCGGCGCAGCATCGAGGGCCGAAGGGCCTGTACTGCGCTGTAATGTTCTATGTTCTATGTTCTTGAACCATCTCTTCAGCCACCCATTCATCTGCACTAACCTCCTATTTCTATACTCACTAGCACCTCGCAACGGAAGTAAACCAGAGGCTAGCGGGTTAATATGCAGCTCACCCAATGAGGAGACCCACAGTAGACCCCATTGGAAGAAACAGGATCCAGAGGGCATATCGACAACCTGGGCAGCCACTGGTGCCCCTGCTGGCAGGGATGGGTGGTGCGGATAGAGGCTCCCACATCGCAGGCAGGTACCAGTCACTGGTGAGGGCAGGGGTGCAGTGCAGATGACATCAGCTAGTTCCACTCTGTTATTGAAAATATGGAAAGATGTGTCATTTGAAACATGGAAGTCTGGCAATATCTGGCCTGAGAGAAACAGGAGAGGATACAGGGAAAGATCCCACAAAGTGTTAACAGCGGCTGCCAGGGAAGGATTGTGAAATGCAGATAGCCTTGGTCAAGCAGGCTTAGCAAACAAGACAAACAGGATTTTGAATGAAGCCAAAGACAATGGCTCACACCTTCATTGAAAGTAACTATCTTAGCAAGCAGCTGGAAAAGAAATTATGAGGTTCAGTTGAATTTAGTGAGAATTATAGGTGTGAAAATTGGCTAATACCAGGACTATCATTCTACGAGAAACATAATTCAAAGCCAAAATCAAAATAAAACTATAGAAATGGCAGGAATTAAAAGTAACACCTCTTGAAACCAAAGCATTTTGAACATCACAAAGGAAACAATGTAATCAGATCTATGAGATGAAGTCATGTCAAAATCAATATTTAGTTAGATTAAAAGGTTTAGATCAAAGATACTTTTTACAATCAAAGAAAATAAGAGTTACTTTACAATAGCATCATAAAAACTTAATTGTTAGAAAGCGAATCTAAACCGAGAGACAAGAGCAGGTACTACCAGAACGAGAAGCAGAACCACAACGACAACCAGAGCTCAGAGAGAGAGAGGGGAGAAGCAGAGACAGATTACAGTTAGCTCGGTCATGGGAAAGAGACAGGGCAGAGCAGCCGAGCTAAAATAGCTGATACATCTAAGGAAGACTAGAACTTAAAGAGGAACCAGAGTCAGCTCAGAGACAGCTCTCATATCTCGGTACATGGGAAAGGTAGGACACAGCAACTGAGTTAACCAGCGAATACATCTAAAGAAGACCAGACTTTAAAGAAGATTGATTGTCAAGTTGGGCCTGAAGGTCCCTTCAACCAACCAGAAGGATCCAGAAGCAAGATCTATTTACTTTTCTGTAAAGACAGTGATTGCATCTTTTAAAAAGTGAAAAAAAATATAATAATAAAATTATTATTATTACTAGGGGGCATAGGCTTAAGATGAGAGGGGCAAGGTTTAGAGTAGATGTACGAGGCAAGTTTTTTACGCAGAGGGTAGTGGGTGCCTGGAACTCGTTACCGGAGGAGGTGGTGGAAGCAGGGACGATAGTGACATTTAAGGGGCATCTTGACAAATACATGAATAGGATGGGAATAGAGGGACACGGACCCAGGAATTGTAGAAGATTGTAGTTTAGTCGGGCAGCATGGTCGGCACGGGCTTGGAGGGCCGAAGGGCCTGTTCCCAGGCTGTACATTTCTTTGTTCTGTGTTTGTTTGTAACTTAAAAGTTTTAACCTGAAACAGTGGTTATTAGTCTACTTTACTTACTTAGCAATGCGGGACCCAGGATCGATGCTACTAAGTGGTAAGTTGATGAAATCTTCGGTGAAGGTGTGGGTTATATCGGGGGATAACTTGAAAATATAGTTTGACCTGAATAGCACCCACTGAAGCTTGCATCGGAGTCGGGGAGTGAGAATCCCTGATCACCATTTAGAATGTCGCCCCTTTTTGGTATAGGGGGAATTCTAAGAATAGTGGTGAGTTTTCAAAAACAACTCTCCCAGCCTTTTCCTGGAACATTGCAATCGTTTCCTCTTCAGCTGTTTATCCAATTCCCTTTTGGAAGCCATGTGTGAATCTGCCCCCACCCTGCTCTCAGGCAGTGCTTTCCGGATCCTTACTGTTCATTGCATGAAATGGTTTTTCTGCATTGGGCTATCTGCCATGCAACCTATGTTGTTGCCCACTGCTTCTCGACCCTATAAATTGTTTTTGTTTTAATCTGTGAACCACAATTTATGGCGTTCACTTGTTTGCAATAGCCCCCACAATCATAAATCAGATAAGGTTCTCGAGACTTAACCAAATAGCAAGACAAGGTTATATGATGAATTCAGAAAGTTTATTAATCTTTAAAAAGATAACACATCAGAAAGATTAAAAGCAAAGTATCAATTAACAGCAATTAGCAGTAATTAATAGTAAGAAGTCTTACATCAGGTTAAAGTCCAACAGGTTTATTTGGAATCACCTGATGAGGAACTGAGCTCCGAAAACTAGTGATTCCAAACAAACCTGTTGGACTTTAACCTGGTGTTGTAAGACTTCTTACTGTGCCCCCCCCCCCCCCCCCCCCACCCCCCCAAGTCCAATGCCGGCATCTCCACATCACAGGAATTAAAAGTAAGAGGGGAAAGTTTAACTTTAACAATTGAACAGAATTCTCACCACCCTCCTCAGACCAAGTCGTGAAGTGACAACTCCGAAGAACATCGACGACAGTTCTCAGCACCTCCCCTTAAATGTCAATAATAATAATAATCAAATTAGAATCAGTCCATTTGTTTTGATCTAATGACTCACATTGTGTCAGCTTTAAGATAATGCTTCTTCGCAAACTGTATCTCTTATCTTGAGATAGGTCCGAGTGCTGACCAATAATTTATCATAATAGCGATCTGTCATTTGGAGTTGAGGTCCCTCAACACAATTCAGTTCTCCTATTCAAGGTTAACATTCATGGATCTCTTTATTCGATGGCCTGAGAGGCACTAATCTTACCCTCACAGCACTTTAAAAGTCTGCATTAATACTCAAGTGTTAATAATAGGCTTGTAAGTTAGACAAATTTGTGTTCCAAGTCATATTTCCAGCCTTTCTAAAATATCTATTAATTAATTATTATTTAATTGTGTCATAGGCCAGCACGGTGACGCAGTGGGTTAGCACTGCTGCCTCACGGCGCCGAGGTCCCAGTTTCGATCCCGGCTCTGAGTCACTGTCCCTGTGGGGTTTGCATATTCTCCCCGTGTTTGCGTGGGTTTCGCCCCCACAACCCAAAGATGTGCAGGCTAGGTGGATTGGCCACGCTAAATTGCCCCTTAACTGGAAAAAAATGAATTGGGCACTGTAAACTTTTAGGAAAAAAAATTAAATTGTCTCACAATTCAGGCTGACTACTTAACTGATCTGTCTGGTTTCCAATAATACTGGTTTAATTTTATTAAAATGGCTTCTATCAGAACATGCTTAAGAACATATTGATCCAAACTACAAAATGATAGTCACACTGAAACTGGTGATCTTGAAACTACCAACAACCCTTCCATGAATGGGAACAGTTTCTCTTTCTTCAGCCAGAGAGTGGTGGGTCTGTGGAATTCATTGCCACAGAGGGCGGTGGAGGCCGGGACGTTGAGTGTCTTTAAGACAGAAGTTGATAAATTTCTCAAGGAATTAAGGGCTATGGAGAGAGAGCGGGTAAATGGAGTTGAAATCAACCATGATTGAATGGTGGAGTGGACTCGATGGGCCGAATGGCTTTACTTCCGCTCCTATGTCTTATGGTCTTATGGTCTTTCGACACTGCCCGGACTTCTCATGAAAACCTCTGATGTGTTAGGCCGGTAGGTTCGATGTGGACTGCACTCGATGCAGGGAAGCTAGAAACAGACGTCTAACACTGGAGAAGATCCAACACTGTTTTATTCAACGATAGGACTGATATCCATATTCAGGTGTGGGTCGACACTATACTGAACTGAGTGGAGACCTTGTAGTAGCCTGACCAGACTTACTAGCTACCGCATGGTGTTGGCACTTGCTAGCTCGTGGACTGTGACTGTCTCAGTGGCTGGGTCCTGAGAGAGCGGGAAACCTAGTGCCCTCTGGCTTTATAGTGGTGGTGTACTGTCTGGTGATTGGCTGCACTGTGTTGTGTGCTTACTGGTCACCCTGTGTGTCAATCACTGCCTGTCTGCATCTCATTATATACATGAGTGGATATTATGACAACCTCCATTGAATCTGCTCAAGGTTTCCAACCATTCACATTTCCCATTGCATTTTTTACATGTTTAGAGAAACGTGATCTAATATTGATTTTTAAAAAAGATTTGCAGCAAAGTGTCTTTGGTAATCAAAATATGTTGAAATTATGTGAAATAATCATGGTTGCACTCTCTGTAACGTCTTTAAAGACATGTACTTTCCCAGCGCCATTTGGAAACTGAAGCCCCACCAGAAATCAGATGTTAGGCTGATTAGTATAGTTAAAGCTACGTGATTGGCTTCCAGGGTGATTGTCATGGGATGTCACAATCATAAAAGGGTGGCACAGCGCCAGGCACCCTGGTTCGATTCCACCCTCGGGTGACTGTGTGGAGTTTGCACGTTCTCCCCGTGTCTGCGTGGGTTCCCTCCGGGTGCTCCGCTTTCCTCCTACAGTCCAAAGATGTCCAAAGGTGAGGTGGATTGGCCAATGCTAAATTGCCCCTTAGTGTCCAAAAAGGTTAGGTGGGGTTACAGGAATAGGGCAGGGACTGGGCCTGTGTCGGGTGCTCTTTCTGAGGGTCAGCGCAGACTCGATGGGCTGAATGGCCTCCTTCTGCACTGTAGGGATTTTATGATTCTATGATCTCCTTGATGTGTCTTCTGCATCCAAAAAATCAATCCCAAAGAGACAAATTTCCCCCTCATAGCGGAACAGAAAACTAATAACAAAAGTAAAAAAAGAAGTGTTCGGAATACAGTCAGAAAACTCAAAGGACAGTTCAACACAAACCAAGCGAAACCCCAAGAGGAGTCATCGACTGATTTCCCTCTCACTGAAATTGACCAACCATTGTCACTTCAGTGGAATCATTATAAATCAGACCAAACGTGTTTGCAACATTGGCCAGTGAAAGGGTAGCTCTGACAGGGGGAGAGAAGTCTTTGGAAAATGGGTCACGCAGGCTCTTTATTCATGATGGAAAAGGCTGTTTTAACAGCTACTGATTTGGAGGTGACCTCTGAAAATAAAAACACAATTCCTTTGCAACTCTACATGCAGAAATTGGTAGCTATAGGGGGCATTTCAGAAGAAAACTGAAGCACACATAGCACACAAACAAGACGGAAATAATTATGTTGAAGGTGAATGAAAGCAAGGAATATTAGTTGACTCGGTCAACACTTTGCAGACCAGGAAACTGCAGGGCAACAATTACTAAATCATGCTGATCTCTATTGCAAATTGGCCGAGTGTAATTCAGAGGAGGCATATATTAAGGGCAAGAGGAACAGTAGGGCCAATCTAAACAACATAACGGGCTACAAAGCGAAGCCGAACAGTATCTCTGGCAGCAGCGCACCCCACCCAGATGAACTCAATGCATTCTATGCTCGGTTCGAGCAGGTAACCAACAATCCGCTGTCGAGTGCCCCAGCAGCCCATAATTCACCCACACCTACCATCACAGCTTCCAAAGTCAGATCGGCCGTCCTGAAAGTGAACCCTCGGAAGGCGACGGGCCCGGACGGGATCCCCGGTCGTGCACTCAGAGCCTGCGCGGACCAGCTGGCAGAGGCAATGGCGGACATCTTTAACCTGTCCCTACTCCACTACGAGGTCGCCACCTGCTTCAAGAAGACCACCATCATGCACCGCGGTACCAAAGAAGAACCAGGCAACGTGCCTCAATGGCTACCGTCCGGTGGCCCTGACTTCAGTCATAATTATATTATTCTCTAAGTCTGAATAAAGATTGTAGACTTCCAGTTAACACAAACACTTTATTCAGTAGGTTCGTTCTGTTTCCAGAGCTTAACTAGATGTAATACAGTCAAGAGGTATGACCAGTGAAGCTAAGGTAAGCTGCCTATGCTGAGCTGTCTGCTGCTGCTGCTCCCTAGCCCTGTGCTTCTGAAAGAGGCAGATCCTACCTTGGGCTGGACCCTTTATACCCGTCTCTGATGTCCTCCAGTGATGCTGTTACATCTGTCTGCAGTCCCTGGTGTATGTGCAGATGTATGTACAGATGTACAGATCACTACAGTAATGAAGTGCTTCGAGAGGTTGATCATGAAGCGCATCACCTCCACACTCCCAGAACGCCTTGATCCACTGCAATCCGCATACCGTTGCAACCGGTTCACATCAGACGCCATTTCCCTGGCCCTACACTCATCCCGAGAACATCTCGAAAACAAGGACTCCTACATCAGATTCCGATTTGTTGACTACAACTCCGCCTTCAACACCATAATCTCAGCCAAGCTCACATCAAAGCTCCAAAACCTAGGACTTGGCTCCCCACTCTGCAACTGGATCCTCGACTTTCTCTGACCAACAGACCACAATCAGTAAGAATGAACAACAACACCTCCTCCACAATAGTCCTCAACACCGGTGCCCTGCAAGGCTGCGTACTTAGCCCCCTACTCTACTCCCTGTACACACACGACTGCGTGGCAAAATTTGGTTCCAACTCCATCTACAAGTTTGTTGACGATACGACCATAGTGGGCCGGATCTCGAATAACGACGAGTCAGGCGGGAGATAGAGAACCTAGTGGAGTGGTGCAGCGAAAACAATCTCTCCCTCAATGCCAGCAAAACTAAAGAGCTGGTCATTGACTTCAGGAAGCAAAGTACTGTACACACCCCTGTCAGCATCAACGGGGCCAAGGTGGAGATGGTTAGCAGTTTCAAATTCCTAGGGGTGCACATCTCCAAAAATCTGTCCTGGTCCACCCACGTCGACGCTACCACCAAGAAAGCACAACAGCGCCTATACTTCCTCAGGAAACTAAGGAAATTCGGCATGTCCACATTGACTCTTACCAACTTACCAAGGGCAGCACGGTAGCATAGCGGTTAGCACAATTGCTTCACAGCTCCAGGGTCCCAGGTTCGATTCCCGGCTGGGTCGCTGTCTGTGCGGAGTCTGCACGTTCTCCCCGTGTGTGCATGGGTTTCCTCCGGGTGCTCCGGTTTCCTCCCACAGTCCAAAGATGTGCAGGTTAGGTGGATTGGACATGCTAAAATTGCCCTGAGTGTCCAAAATTGCCCTTAGTGTTGGTTGAGTGGGGTTACTGGGTTATGAGGATAGGGTGGTGTGGGCTTGGGTAGGGTGCTCTTTCCAAGAGCCGGTGCAGACTCGATGGGCCGAATGGCCTCCTTCTGCACTGTAAATTCTATTTTAAAATTTAAAAAAAAAAATTCTATAACTTTTACAGATTGTTGAAGAAAAAAGTCAGCACTTTGAGTTTTCGCAAAAGGTCCTTTAGTTAACACGAAGTTCGTGGAGGGAATTAGAATGACTGCAGTCTTTCCAAATGTCCCTGCTTTACAAAGGTAAGGCGAGTAATTTATATAATATCATAAGCAATATCTAGGAGGGAGAGGCATTCTTGAGATTAAACAAGGAGACAGAAAGCGAGCAAAGTTTAATAACAGGCCTTGAGTTCCTCGCCTAAGCAAAACAATGTGCAGCTGTACGCCTGTTTACATGGTGTGATCTTCCGACTGTTTCATACAGAACTTGGAACTTTTTGACTAACCATAAGGCTATATATGTTCTATGTTCTATGCTTCGTTAAGTGCCTATTTCCATGAAATATAGTCAAGCAGCTGATTAAAATAATACAAGGTATTTAAGGCAGCTAATCCGCCAACTAAAGTCCGTTCTACACAGATGCATCATAGAAAGCATCCTATCGGGCTGCATCACAGCCTGGTATGGCAACTGCTCGGCCCAGGGCCGCAAGAAACGTCAGAGAGTCGCAAACACTGCCCAGTCCATCACACAAACCTGCCTCCCATCCATTGACTCCATCTACACCTCCCGCTGCCTGGGGAAAGCAGGCAGCATAATCAAAGATCCCTCCCACCCGACTTACTCACTCTTCCAACTTCTTCCATTGGGCAGGAGATACAGAAGTCTGAGAACACACACAAACAGCTTCTTCCCCACTGTCACCAGACTCCTAAATGACCCTCTTCTGGACTGACCTCATTAACACTACACCCTGTATGCTTCATCCGATGCCAGTGCTTATGTAGTTACATTGTATATGTTGTGTTGCCCTATTATGTATTTTCTTTTATTCCCTTTTCTTCCCATGTACTGAATGATCAGTTGAGCTGCTCGCAGAAAAATACTTTTCAATGTACCTCGGTACACGTGACAATAAACAAATCCAATCCAGTCCAATTAAGGACCAACGTGGCAATCTGTGTGTGAAGCCGGAAGGCATACAGGAGGTTTCAAATGAGTACTTTGCATCTGTGTTCATTATGGAGAAGGACAATGTAGGCATAGAAATCAGCGAGGTGGGGGACTGCGATGTACTTGAACAAATTAACATTTTCTAAAGTTGGGCTTAATTGACGGATTTTATAGTCCACCCAGGACAAATCAATCGAGTTTACCACTGAGGTCCCTGTATTAAATAGTGTAATGGCATCATTTACCAAATTGCGTTTCCCCGGCCCTGCTGAGAATCGGGGGCTATGGCATCTCTGCTGTTGTATTGTGCTGCTTGTTTGAGCACAATAACAAGGCCATGTCCAATGGTCATATCTTAGCAAAGCACCGCAGGGATAAATCTTTATCTGATATATTTAGGACTACGGTTACCAGTTCCTGGTGTACATTACCATATAAAACATTGTTTCCTCCTACAAGCACTAATCAGTTCACCGGGACTTGGTTCCAGTTCCAGGAAGGGTAGCACAGTTCATCTGTCTGGTCCAGAAGTAGGTTGGCTTCTGTATGAATAATGTACATACAATAACCTCTTTCTCCTCTTTATCCTTTTCTTCCTCGGATCTACTAATGCACCAATTTCGTGAAGTACATCCCTTCCCAAAATGGTACCCTCCAGGTTTGAGCATATCCAAAAGTGCACTGATATCTCCAGGGTCCCTATTTCTAAGATTCCATGTCGATATGTGCTGTGTGCCATGATTTTCGCCCAACTCAGCGAAGAATATTGTGAGTTCTATAATAGGTAATGGTTGATTGGTAATGGAGACCAAAGCCACAGTATCCACCAACATTCTGCACCTCATTCTGCCCTTAATATATGTCTCCTCTGAATTGCTAATGATGTGTTGGTAAATATATTTGGATATTTGGTTCCGTCCAGTAAGGGGACCTCTGTTGCCTATTTCTTGGAGGTGAGTTTAATCACCTCCAAAATCTGTTCTGGAAGGGGGGTAAGAGTTATTCTTGCGCCTTGGAGTCTGAGGTTTCGTCTCCTGTGCCAGCCCGGCATTTGGAATTATGTCTTGTTGCCACGCACAAAACATGTGATTCCCGCTTTTCCCTTCCTCCTGCATGCTCAGTCTGTGTCTCCAAACCTGCCAAAATTGTGGCCCCATTTCCGTCTCATTACCAGTCACCACTATGGTGGCACTCATTTCACTGTCTTATCATCTCCTCCCTTTGTCTCCATCTCAGTGGCCCATCGTTTTGTTGCCATAAAGTTTTGCCAGCCCGGTGATCCAAGGTCCAGGGCTTCCTGGTGTTTGGGACCTAGTCCTTTCTATAACATCTAAGGAACACCCCATCATCCCTAGCTGGGTTCAGCATTCCTGAAAATTCTTCATAAGTCACGTATTCCATGGGGGTTTCTCCTTCCTTTGCCGAATGCCCGGCACAGCTCCCCAATTGACTTGCCCATTCGCCACTGTGCCAGCTTTCTTTTTTTAAATTAATTTCCGGGATGTGGGTGTCGCTGGTCAGGCCAGCATTTATTGCCCATCCCTAGTTGCCCTTCAGAAGGTGGGGGTGAGCTGCCTTCTTGAACAGCTGCAGTCCTTCAGGTGTAGGTACACCAACTGTGCTGTTAGGGAGGGAGTTCCAGGATTTTGTCCCAACGACAGTGAAGGAACTGCTGATATATTTCCAAGTTGGGTGGTGAGTGACTTGGAGGGGAACCTCCAAGTGGTGGGGTTCCCAGGTATCTGCCGCTCTTGTCCTTCTAGATGGTAGTGGTCGTAGGTGTTGAAGGTGCTGTCTAAGGAATCTTGGTGAGTTACTGCAGTGCATCTTGTAGATGGTACACAAGGCTGCCATGTGTACCACCTTTAGACAGGGGTCTCCTGTTAATTATCCATCCCAAATATTCAGGGCCAAGTCTGCCCAGGCAGTGTACAGGCATTTGGCCTGGACCAGGGTAGGGATATTCTTACTATGCATGTTATAGATCTCTGTCATTCCATCAAGTGTTTCCAGAATTTTGTATTCCCATGATTTAGCTTCAGTACCTACACGTCCTTGAGTAGCATTCTATGTCTCCGTAGCGGTGAATTGTTTAAAAGTTTCTACTGTCTCCGTTGTGATTGGTTTCCTCTCAGAGGTATCACCCTATACGCAATAGAGGGAATCCACTTTGAATCACAGTTGCGGAGTGGGTGGTATAGAGAGGAGGCTCTGTGACATTATAAATCAGTGGTCATCCAGCTGTCCCTATGACTGTATTTTGCCGCCTATTCCGCTGAATGTCCCCAGTACACGTCAGTATCGTTGTTGAGCCCATAAAGGGATGGTTGTGGATGCCTCCGCAGGTTAGCCACTTGGGAACCTCAAATTTATTTTTCCTTTTCTGCCTGTCGTTTGCAGGTGTTTAGCATATCACACAACTCCGTGTGATTGCGGCACAATGTTCCTATTGTTCAGCTCCTGGACAAGATCCCAACACTTGTTAGGATACAGGACAAGAACCCCAAACACTTTTTTTAAATTTGTAAAACTGTGAGAAAAGGATACTTCACTTCAGGAGTGATTCCACTGACCAATTGGTATCTTTTATATTAAAACCACCTTTATTATTAACACAGGGTTAAACTACATTAAAATCACAGAAAATAGCGTATAATTAACAAATAAACACTTCTGAACAATAAAAGGAAACCCATTTTACTACTAACTTATACCTTCTTTATCTCCAATCAAGCAAAGCCCATCACAGGTCAAAAGCCACTTATAAGTAAAGTTAGCAAACACAGGACTTCTTCCCGTACACTTGAATAGAGGTTCCTTGCAAAAACTGCTTGAAGAGAGAAAGAGAGATGCTTTCAAGAAACAGCTGGCAGGTCCTTCTCTCTGTGTCAGAATATTGCTTAATCTGACAGTTTTTGGCAAAAGCTGCTGCTCAGCATAAATCTCCTAGCAGACGTCTAAACTAAACTGCCTGCTCCGCCCATGAATTGCATCACCTTTTATCCCAGGCAGATCCCCTTACCTGCTTGCCTACGACTAAACAGAGTGTCTTAAATCATCTGCCATGTGAGAGTACCTTTAAGAAATGAATGTTTAAGCAATGTACCTTTACGAAATGGAGCTGATCATATTACTGAAGTGATGTCAGAGGATGGGGGGAGCTGGGCTCACTTCTGTTTTTTGAGTTTCAGTTTGAGAACGCAGCTGGGAGTGTCTATGTGTTTTGCTGTGAGCTGCAGGAAGAAACACAGAGCTGGTCTGTTGATTTCTGCAATCCAAAGACAATAAATATATTGAATGTAACCTAATGTGCTCCCATTTTTGAAGGTTTGAAGTCTTTTGGATGTTTAAAGGAACAGTTTGAAGGATTATTTAGTGTTGTAGTCTTTTGGGGTTATCTTTGAAGTAATGGGTGTTAAGATAATCAATGTTTGTTTTAAAAGGGTTAACTTGAGTTCATATAATAAACATTGTTTTGTTTTAAAAACCACTTGTTGATTTCTGCTGTATCACACCTGGAGAGTACGCCGTGTGCTTCCCACACCACAATCTATCAAAAGTTGTGGGTCAGTTGAACTCCATGAAACACTTTGGGGTTCTGTAAACCCAGACCCATAACAATTGGATGCTCGTCCGGGACAAAAGTCTATCGATTGGATTGGCTTAACGAACTTAAAGACAGTGAGGGGTGAGCATATTGTGGTTGCTTTTCAGGTGTGGTATTTTAGTTTAAGTGGGGAGTGTGTTGTGGACAATGGCTCTTTCAGAGGCTCAGGAGTTTTTTGGGGTGGACACGATAACACACAATACCTTACAGACAGAGACTAAAAGCGGACTGACAGATTTGGCAAGAGCATTGCAGTTAATATTGCCTGGCAAAATGCGAAAAGATGAGGTACTTACCGCGGTAGTGGAACATTTAAATTTGCCTGAGATACATTCTGACTCATAAGAAATGGCAAAGCTCGAGTTGCAGATTAAGCAATTTGAACATGAAAAAGAATTAAAGCAGCTTGAATATGCAATGAGAGAAAAAGAAAAGGAGAGAGAAGAAAGAAACAAAGCAAGAGATACAGATAGAGAGGAAAAAGAAAAGGAGAGAGAAGAAAGAAACAGTGAAAGAGATGGAGAGGAAAGGGAAAAAGAGGGAGAGTTTGAACTTCATAAAATGGCTATGAAACATGAAAATCAGTTAAAATTGGCAGACGCAAAGGGAAGCATGCAGTTGGATGAGATTGATGAGGATAGTGAGACAGAGCGTCATAGTCGAAGACGTGGTGGGGATCTATTTAAATATGTCCAAGCATTGCCAAGGTTTGATGAGAAGGAGGTAGAAGCCTTTTTCATTTCATTTGAGAAGGTAGCTAAACAAATGAAATGGCCACAGGACATGTGGGTATTACTGATTCAAACAAAGCTGGTGGGTAGAGTTAGTGAAGTATTTGCATCACTGCCGGAGGAGGTATCTGGAACGTGTGAGGAGGTGAAAAAATCCAGCTTAGGTGCATATGAGCTAGTACCTGAAACTTACAGACAAAGGTTTAGAAATTTAAGGAAAGAATTTGGTCAAACATACATGGAGTTTGAAAGGCTCAAACAGAGTAATTTTGATAGGTGGATAAGGGCTTTGAAAATAGACCAAACGTATGAAGCTCTCAGAAATTATACTTTTGGAGGAGTTTAAAAATTCAATTCCTGATGTAGTGAGAACTCATGTGGAAGAGCAGAGGGTTAAAACTGCGAGATTAGCAGCAGAAATGGCAGATGATTATGAATTAGTTCATAAATCAGGGCTTGGTTTCCAACATCAGTTTCAGCCGGTGAGGGATAGAAACTGGGGACATGAGAAATACTCAAGTGGTAACGGTAAAGGTGATCTGATGGAGATAATAAAGAGAGTGTACCTCAGATTAAAAAAGAAATCCAGGAGGGTGGAAGAGAAATGAAAAGTTTCAAATGTTTTCACTGTAATAAACTAGGCCATGTAAAGTCACAGTGTTGGTGGTTGAAGAAAAGCACTGGGAAGGCTGATGTGGCAAAACAGGATAAGACAGTGGGGTTTGTTAAAGTGGTAAAGGAAAGCCCAAGGGAAGTGAAGGAGGTGCAAATGATTGTACTGCCTGTTCAACAAGTAATTGATAAGAAGATGCCAGATGTCTTTAAAGAATTTACTTGTGTGGTAAAGTTTACTCATGTGTATCAGGAGGAGCAGGTAAAGAAGTCACAATTTTAAGAGATACAGGAGCTAGTCAATCTTTAATGGTAAGAGATGAGGAATTATGTAGTTTGGGAAGAATGTTGCCAGAAAAGGTGGTAATATGTGGAATTAAGGGTGAGAGGAGTAGTGTTCCATTATATAAGGTAAGGTTGGAAAGTCCAGTGAAGAGTGGTGAAGTGGTCATAGGAGTAATAGAGAAACTATCTTGTCCAGGAATACAGTTTATCTTGGGTAATGATATAGCTGGATCGCAGGTGGGAGTGATGCCTACTGTGGTTGATAAGCCAATGAAAAATCAGACAACTGAAGTGTTGAAGGACGAATATCCTGGGATTTTTCCGGATTGTGTAGTAACAAGGTCGCAAAGTCACAGGTTAAGACAAGAGGAGAAATCAAAGAGTGAAGATGAAGTGGAAGTGCAATTATCAGAAATGAATTTTGATCAGATGGTTGAAAAAGAACAAGAACAGGTGGAGGATGAGGCAGATATTTTTAGTTCAGGAAAATTGGCGGAGTTACAGCAAAAAGATCTGGAAATAAAACGGATATATCAGAAAGCATATACCAGAGTGTTATTACCGTAAAAGTGATGTCTTGATGAGAAAATGGAGACCTGTACATATGCGAGCGGATGAAAAGTGGACAGAAGTTCATCAAGTGGTATTGCCGGTAGGGTATAGAAAGGAAGTGTTGCGAGTGGCACGTGAGGTACCAGTGGGAGGTCATTTGGGGATAAGGAAAACTCAAGCTAAAACCCAGAAACATTTTTATTGGCCTGGACTACATAAAGATGTAGTTAAATTTTGTCAATCATGTCACACATGTCAAGTGATAGGGATACCTCAAGCAGTGATAAACCAGCACCCTTAATACCCATTCCAGCATCTGAGGAACCTTTCACAAAGGTCCTAATTGATTGTGTAGGACCGCTTCCGAAAACAAAAAGTGGGAATCAATATCTTTTGACGATAATGGATGTGTCTACTAGGTTTCCAGAGGCCATTCCAGTACGTAATATTACAACTAAAAAGATTGTGGAGGAGTTACTTAAATTCTTTACTAGATATGGACTACCCACAGAAATTCATTTGGATCAAGGATCAAATTTTACCTCAAAGTTATTCAAAGAAGTTATGGCTTAGGAATAAAACAATTTAAATTAACTGCGTACCATCCAGAATCGCAGGGAGCATTAGAAAGGTGGCATCAAACATTAAAGACAATGTTGAGGGCTTATTGTCAAGATTATCCAGAGGATTGGGACAAAGGAATTCCATTCGTACTGTTTGCAATTATGGATGCACCTAATGAGTCTACCAAATTCAGTCCTTTTGAACTAAGTTTTGGTCATGAGGTAAGAGGACCACTTAAATTGATTAAAGAAAAATTGGTGGGTGAGAAATAGGAAATTCCACTATTGGATTACGTGTCAAATTTTAGGGAACGATTAAATAGAGCAGGTGAATTGGCTAGACAACATTTGAAAGTTGCACAAAATGTGATGAAACGGGTAGCGGACAAGAAATCCAAAGTTCGTAGTTTTGCCAGTGGAGATAAAGTTTTAGTGTTGTTATCAGTGGTAGGTGAACCTTTAAAAGCTAGGTTTTGTGTACCGTATGAGATTGAAAGGAAATGAAGTGAGGTGAATTATGTGGTAAAAACACCAGATAGAAGGAAGACTCACCGAGCCTTTGAAAGGGATAGAGAGAAAAAAGAGGTTTTAATGAATCTAACTCAAAGTGACGAGCCAAATCCAGATGGCTGTGAATTTGACATACCTGAAATTAAATTGGAAAATGAGGATGTTCTTAAAAATTGGGATGAATTGTTAAGTTACCTTCCAGAGGAAAAATTAACTGACCTGAAAGAATTATTGATATCACATGGGCAAGTTTGTAGAGATAAATTGGGAAGTACTAAAATGGCTATACAAGATGTAGATGTGGGAAATGCTGTTCCTATCAAACAACATCCATATAGACTTAATCCTTTAAAATTGGCACAGGTTAACAAAGAGATTGCGAGTATGCTTAAAAATGGCATAATTGAAGTGGGTTGCAGCCAATGGAGCTCACCCATAGTGATGGTACCTAAACCAGACGGTACCCAACGGTTGTGTGTGGACTATAGGAAGGTTAATGCAGTTACAAGAACGGACTCTTATCCTATCCGACGTTTGGAGGATTGCATTGAGAAAGTGGGACAATCCGCTTTTATTTCCAAATTGGATTTACTTAAAGGTTACTGGCAGGCACCTTTATCCGAAAGGGCGAAGGAGATTTCAGCTTTTGTGACTCCAGATGGTATATACCAATTCAAAGTTATGCCATTTGGCACGAAAAATGCCCCAGCCACATTTCAACGGTTAACTAATACAGTCGTTTCAGGATTACCCAATTGTGCGGTATACATCGACGATCTGGTAGTTTTCAGCCAGACATGGAAAGAACACTTAAAACATCTGATGGAGTTATTCGATCGACTTCAGGAGGCGGGTTTGGTGAAAAACCTTGCCAAAAGTGAATTTGGAAAAGCCCAAGTCACTTTCCTTGGCCATACAATCGAACAGGGTCGATTGGTCCCACGGAATGTGAAAACAAAAGTTATTGGGGAGTTTACGATACCCTCGACACAACGGGAAATAATGCGATTTTGTGGTATGAGTGGATTTCACCGGAAATTTGTTCCAAATTTTAGCAGTGTGGTCGCTCCACTGGTGGACTTGCTCAAGAAGCATAACAATTTCCAGTGGACAGCGGAGTGTCAACAGGCATGTGACGGCCTGAAAGCTGTGTTAACCACTGCTCCTGTGTTAGCCATCCCAAATTATACCAAACCATTCAAAGTGGCTGTTGATACGAGTGATGTGGGCGTAGGTGCAATGCTTCTACAAGACGACGACGAAGGGCTAGAGCGGCCTGTTGGTTATTTTTCAAAGAAATTGAATTCTCACCAGAAAAGGTATTTGACGATTGATTCGGAGACTTTGAGCTTGGTGCTGGCTTTGCAACATTTTCACATTTATGTGACCAGCAATCCGTCTGACACCATTATATATACTGATCATAATCCGTTTACGTTTTTGAAGCGATTCCAGAATAACAATGCGAGGCTGTTTCGCTGGAGTTTATTGTTACAGCCATTCCATTTAAAAATAGTACATGTGGCAGGACGGGAATACGTGATAGCCGATGCTCTGTCACGAATGTGATGAACGGAAGGATTTTGGTTGGAGGAAGAAGACCGAAAAAAAAAAAAAAATCGACGATATTATTATACCTGTTTGCGTGTGTTGTTTTTTTTTGAACCGGTAAAGTGTTTTTACTGTGTGCATTTCTGAATTGATGATGCAAAGGGGAGAAATTAAACCATCTTGAAGTTGATGGGGGGGGGGGGGTTCTTGTTGGGGGGGGGGGGGCGGGGGGAGGTGTCATGTGAGAGTACCTTTAAGAAATGGATGTTTAAGCAATGTACCTTTAGGAAATGGAGCTGATCATATTACTGAAGTGCCTTCAGAAGGTGGGGGGAGCTGAGCTCACTTCTGCTTTTTGAGTTTCAGTTTGAGAACGCAGCTGGGAGTGTCTGTGTGTTTTGCTGTGAGCTGCCGGAAGAAACACAGAGCTGGTCTGTTGATTTCTGCAATCCAAAGACTATAAATATATTGAATGAAACCTAATGTGCTCCAATTTTTGAAGGTTTGAAGTCTTTTGGATGTTTAAAGGAACAGTTTGAAGGATTATTTTGTGTTGTAGTCTTTTGGGAATATCTTTGACGTAATGGGTGTTAAGATATTCAATGTTTGTTTTAAAAGGGTTAACTTGAGTTCATAGAATAAACATTGTTTTGTTTTAAAAACCATTTGTCCATTTCTGCTGTATCATACCTGGAGAGTATGCCATGTGCGTCCCACACCACAATCTATTAAAAGTTGTGGGTCAGTTGAACTCCATGAAACACTTTGAGGTTCTGTAAACCCGGACCCATAACATTATCTAATCTTCACGGTATTATTTTTTAAAACATGTTTATTGTCGCAAGTAGCCTTATATTAACACTGCAATGAAGTTACTGTGAAAAGCCCCTAGTCGCCACATTCCAGTGCCTTTTTGGGTACACAGAGGGAGAATTCAGAATGTCCAAATTACCTGACAGCAGGTCTTTCAGGACTTATGAAAGGAAACCGGCGCACCAGGAGGAAACTCACGCAGACACAGGGAGAACATGCAGCCTCCGCACAGACAGTTACCCAAGCCGGGAATCCCACCTGGGACCCTGGTGCTGTGAAGCAACAGTGATAACTACTGTGCTACTGTGCCTCCAACAATCATAACCAAATTCCATTGGGCCTTATGTGGGTAAACACATACATAGTTGGAATGATGATTATCGTACGTTTATGACAGCTTAATTACATCTTTTGCAGCCACAGAGTCTGAATACCTTAACCTAGACTCTTTAATATCATGCAACAGATAGATATACCTGAATTCAGGCTTTGAAAAACATTACTGCAACAGATATAAAATACAACATATTTATACCAATTTCTTACATTTATCACACTATAGCTTTCTGTGTCATGTCCACTATTCCTGGTGATCTTCAGGGTTCCATTGTGGATCTCGTTCATATTTCTCATCTTGATTTCCATTCTTTCTGTGTTTATCTAACAGGTACCTAGTCAATGATCCATCTGGTCTCTTGACTGCGGGGGAAGAGGAGAAGGGGGGGGGGGGTTCACCATGGATTCACCTGTTCTTACTCTGTTGAGGTCATATACCTGAGTGCAAGATTTTTCAGTAAAGAGTTTTGTCCTCCCCAAGAGGGAATCGATATCTAAGTGCAAGTTCACAAACACCTTCCTAGGGGTGCACCCTTCTCCCATGCAACTAACCAGTGAACCTCCTATCCTACTTCGAGCTCAGCTGTTGCTATACGGAACAGTCCAAAGATGTGCTGGTTCGGTGGGTTGGCCATGCTAAATTGCCCTGAATGTCCAAAAAGGTTAGGTGGGTTTACGGGGATAGGTTGGAAGTGTGGGCTTAAATGGGGTGATCTTTCCAAGGGCCAGTGCAGACTCGGTGGGCCGAATGGCCTAATTCTGCACTGTAGATTCTATGACAGCTTCAGCTAGCAACCTTCATCTGCACCAACCGAGTGTCGCTGCATCTGCAAGCCTGTTGCTTTTTCTATTCTTTCGAACACATATTAAGTTATAATTACTGCGGAACAACCCCTCTGGCTCTGAAAAGATGATTTCATTTCTGTGGAATGTTGGATTTCTCTAAGATGATAAAATCGTCCATGGATTTTAGTTAAATGATACAATTTCTCTTCCAAGTTTGTTTATAATATTCCAGTTTCATTCTTAATCAGGATGGATAAAAGCAAATTACTGCGGATGCTGGAATCTGAAACGAAAGAGAAAATGCTGGAAAATCTCAGCAGGTCTGGCAGCATCTGTAGGGAGAGAAAAGAGCTAACGTTTCGAGTCCGATAACTCTTTGTCAAAGCTAACAATCAGAAAATGTGGGGAACATTTAATCGGGATGGAATAGAATTCCATAAATCTGAGTTTTTGGGTGAGCTTCCTCTGGGCGCCCAGTGAGGGGAGCTCTCTGAGGAGGAGGCCGGTGTTTGAGGTGCAGGGTCCCTCCTGCCGCCTCCTTGTCAGTTGTAGGCGCCGGGCGGGTTGCCATGGCGCTGGGCGGACGCACGGCGTCAGGGGGCGGGGCTGGAGCCAGTCAGTCTGCTCCCACACCAGCCGCTCAGGGTGGGCCTCCATGCTCGGGTCTTTCTCTCAGCGCCGCGGGGATGGGCATGTGTCTGCCGTGCCTGGGGGGAGCCGCTGAGGACGTGGTGCAGACGCCCGATCCGGTAAGTGGGGAGTGGGGATGGGCGGGGTGGGAGTGGGTCTGTGAGCAAGGGGTAGGGCGATGGCCTGGAGGGGAGGGGGCACACTGGGAATGGGGTGAGGGAGGGGCGGAGGGGCAGGGAGTGGAGGGGGTGGGGTGGCGTGGAGTGGAGGGGGTGGGGGTGGCGTGGAGTGGAGGGGGTGGGGGTGGCGTGGAGTGGAGGGGGTGGGGGTGGCGTGGAGTGGAGGGGGTGGGGGTGGCGTGGAGTGGAGGGGGTGGGGGTGGCGTGGAGTGGAGGGGGTGGGGGTGGCGTGGAGTGGAGGGGGTGGGGGTGGCGTGGAGTGGAGGGGGTGGGGGTGGCGTGGAGTGGAGGGGGTGGGGGTGGCGTGGAGTGGTGGGGGTGGCGTGGAGTGGAGGGGGTGGGGGTGGCGTGGAGTGGAGGGGGTGGGGGGGGAGTGGAGGGGGTGGGGGGGGAGTGGAGGGGGTGGGGGGGGCGTGGAGTGGAGGGGGTGGGGGGGGCGTGGAGTGGAGGGGGTGGGGGGGGAGTGGAGGGGGTGGGGGGGGCGTGGAGTGGAGGGGGTGGGGGGGGAGTGGAGGGGGTGGGGGGGCGGGGAGTGGAGGGGGTGGGGGGGGCGTGGGGTGGGGGGGCGTGGAGTGGAGGGGGTGGGGGGGCGTGGAGTGGAGGGGGTGGGGGGCGTGGAGTGGAAGGGGTGGGGGGGGTGTGGAGTGGAGGGGTGGGGGGGGAGTGGAGGGGGTGGGGGGGCAGCGGGTGGATGGGCAGGGACTGGAGGGTGTGGAGGGGCAGGGACTGGAGGGGGTGGAGGGGCAGGGGGTGGAGGGGCAGGGACTGGAGGGGGTGGAGGGGCAGGGGGTGGAGGGGCAGCGGGTGGATGGGCAGGGACTGGAGGGTGTGGAGGGGCGGGGAGTGGAGGGGGTGGAGGAGCAGGGGTTGGAGGGGCAGCGGGTGGATGGGCAGGGACTGGAGGGTGTGGAGGGGCAGGGGGTGGAGGGGCAGGGACTGGAGGGGGTGGAGGGGCAGGGGGTGGAGGGGCAGCGGGTGGATGGGCAGGGACTGGAGGGTGTGGAGGGGCAGGGAGTGGAGGGGGTGGAGGAGCAGGGGTTGGAGGGGCAGCGGGTGGATGGGCAGGGACTGGAGGGTGTGGAGGAGCAGAGAGTGGAGGGGGTGTAGGGTTCAGAGTGATGGGCTGGGGTTGAAGTCAGGGAGGGGCTGGTGACAGGAGGGAGGGGCTGCGGTGGAGTGGAGGGATGGTGAGGATGTCGAGGGCTGGAGGAGGGGGGGGGGGGGGGGGAGTGTTGAGGGGCGTGATAGGCTGGTGGTGAGCAAGGGGCTGGAGAGAGGTGGGGGTGAAGTGTGGGGCCTAAGGGGGAACAGGTAGGCTGAGTGTATGTGGAGTGAGGAGTTTTGGGGGTGCCAGGTGATGGGACAGGGGCTAAGCCTGGTGGCCGAATCAAATAAATAAGAGCAAAATACAACATGTACTGGAAATCTGAAACACAAAGAGAAAACTGAAAAAACACATTGGCTTGTGTGGATCGAGAAGCAGAGTTAACATTTTGAATCCAACATCACTCCGCATCGGACTGTTAATCCGGGGCGATTCCGCTGATCCAGAGAGTGGACAGAGCCTGCCCTCCCCCTTTCCCACACAGGTGGCCATGTATTGCACAGGGTACTGTCCGAATAAATAATATAATATTTACATTAAAAAAACTTCCCTTAATCTATTCATGACAGCGGGAAAAGGTTTTAATTTGGAATAGTATTGAAATTGTTATAGTTTTGTTGCTGCCCTGTGTTCGGCAGTGATTGTTTGCTTTGCTACAAAATTTAATTAATTAATTTAATTACTTGCGTTTAATTTTAAATATATTTACGTATTGACCTCCCCCTTCTTCAAAATTCGGAGCCCATTTTTGCAGGTGAATCATTTATTCCAATAGGTTAATACTGATATATGTTCGTTTTCAGACCTGAACTCACCCCATGTTTCGCTGTTTTGCAGTAGTTGAAAATTTGGATCATTCTGCAAAAACATATGCACACATACTGATGCTCATCTCCACACAGGGCAAATATTTTTGCATCGCATAGCAAACACGTTGATAGTATTGCAGCATTAAAGAGCAGAAAATGCTGGAAATACTGAGCCAGGCCCAGCATCAGTGATTCAGGCTCATGGCCTATCAACTCAAGACATGTACTCTATGTTTCTCTTTCCACAGATGCACCTTGGCCTGCTGAATGTTTCCAGCAGTCTCTTGTTTTTATTTTGAGTTTCCAGCATTATTGCACGGTATTCTTTCTGTTCTTGTTTGTGGGTTGTTGCAATATCCGGTGCAGTAACTTGATGAACTGACTGGATTAGGTGAAAGAGAAAATGGTCAGATGGAGAGAAGGAGGCCAAGATTGAGTATACTATTCATTTCTGTCAGTGTAAAGGTTAACCTTTTTTATAGGCACCAAATTGTGGATCCTGTCACTTCGCTTATGGTGTTTTAAAACTACAAATTATATCATGATTTGTACTCTCAGTTTTATTGAATTTGTGCATCTCATAATTGCCCTTTGCTTCCTTCAGTTGTCCCTTGAATCCTACATTCTGGGAACACTGAAGGCAAAATAAAGCTTGGAGCAAGCTGTGAAAGTCATTTGCATCAGTGTAAATAACACCAAATGGCTAAATTAACATTCAATGAATCACACATATGATTCTCCTAGTCACACCATGTGCTTTGTCGAACTCGTAATGGTTTAGCTAAGCTGCTCAGACCGACATTTTAAGTGTAGTGGGTAAACTGTAAACTCTTGCAGATCAATCACAACGGTGAATATTCCTGGTATTCAGTTGCAGTCCCTATGGATTGTCAAAGAGTTTAAAATGTTACCTGATCCTAGGAGAATCCTGGAATTCCTACAGTGCAGAAGGAAGCCATTCAGCCCATCCAGTGTGCACAGACTCTCTGAAAGAGCACCCCATCCAGACCCACTTCCCTGCCCTATCCCCAAAACCCCAACTAACCCCTGGATACTAAGGGACAATTCAGCATGGTCAATCCACCTAATCTGCACATCTTTAGACTGTGGGAGGAAACCGGAGCACCCGGAGGAAACCCACGCAGACACGGGGAGAAAGTGCAAACTCCACACAGACAGTCACCCGAGGCTGGAATTGAACCCGGGTCCCTGGCGCTGTGAGGCAGCAGTGTTAACCCCTGTGCCACCATGGCTGCCATGATCTTGAGATCAAATTACATTGTTTCATTCTCTCTGATATTTTCTGTCTGTTGCATTGGAAATTCTATTTCCTTGCCTCAGTACATTTACCCTGAGTGGAGGCTGGAGTATTAGAGACAATTAACCGTATGTAATAATGACTGACAAATAGCCTGCAGATGTACATCACATGACCAGCCTTTTGCAGTGAATTGGTTTGGTGCCAGGAAAAAGAGTCAAACAAATGCTTCGTTCTGAGCTTTCATGGTGTATGATGCAATCTGAACACCGTTAATCGTGCACATGCTCAGTATTTTAGATATAATTGTGTGCCACATTTTCACAACATGAACACCTATTTTATAAGCAAACTTTTAGTTGTTAAGTCAACTGTGAGCAATAGATGTGTCAATTGGAAATAAATCATAACTTGATCAGGCTAGACATCGGTTTCTGAAATAAATCTAAGGTTTAGACTATAACTCTCGCTGAAGGAAGGGCAAAGGCTTGCTTTGTGGAAGCTTTTAAACCAATGTAATACATCCAGTGCTCCATTCTGATTCTCAGAAAGGCTTTTTGTATTGGAGGTTTATTCAAATGTTTATTGAGTTACATTTCTAGCAAATGTCTACACCCAAATGTTTAATTGTTTCTACCTTGTTAATTGGCAAGTATCACTGAGGAATAAACAAGTTTGTCGAAGCTGAAATTAAACCCGAATGCGAACAATGTTGTGCAATGTGCGAGTGGGGGAGCTCAGTGGCTCTTGTTTGAAGTGTATTTCTTGGCAGTTAGTAAGTGACCACGTGGCCATTTTTACTGAAGCAGATGCACCTGTTTACATGTGACTGCTCATTAGGCAAGCAATGTTTTTAAGCTTGTGTTGTGTTTCCAATCTAATCTGACATAGCGCAATAAACATGTACATTCTTCATTTATCTATTAAATCACATGTTCATTATGTATTCAAATAGCTTCAGCCCATTCATCCTGGACATTGGAATTACTGTTGGGCGAGCTATTAAAGAATGGCGATAAGTGGGGAATTTTATAAATTGATCTAGATTATTTTCATAGATAGCAGTAAATGCGTTAAAGAAGGGATGGCTAAGGAAGTTGATCACAGAATAAAAATGGATATCTTGCTGGTTATGATGGTACAATTTTGAAAGGAACAATCTGAGGGTGTATGTACACAAATCTTTGAAGGATATAGACCAAGTTGAGAAGGTTTTTAAAAAGAATCCTTGGCTTTCTAATAATAATTGAGTGCAAAAGCAAGTACATTTTACTAAACCTTTATAAAACACTGATTAGTGTCATGGATTTGCCCAGTAACAGCAGTAACATGAATTTAACAAGACATAATAGGATGCGATATTCCCAGCAAAATCTTCCCAGCAACAGCAATGGCCCAGCCTATGAAAGACAGGATAACATGTTTATTTCCCAGCAACGAGATTAGCAGAAAGGGGATTGGAAACTGTTTATCCAGGAGATTGGGAGATTAGTGAAGCATACACATGCTAATTTCTAGAGTCAAGGAATTTGAGGGGGGCAGACAGCCACACACACAAGGCAGAATCAAAGGGGAAAAAAGGTACAATTAACAGGACCATCCGAAGGAAGGCAGGCCGGTTAACAATCTCGCAGCCTCCGAAGCAGACAAGCCATTTTCCACCTCGCAGCCCGTCGGCCAAGTTTTACATCTGACAGCCTCCAAGTCTTTGAGTTAAGGCTGTGCCAAAACCTTCGAAAAGGGGGTTTAAATATCTTTCCTGGATCAGGAAAAGACGTTTCCCGGACTTGATCATCAGCCCTGTATTGTGTGGTGATTATAAACTGGATTTAACTTCTAGATCTTGTTGTATGGGGAGGCTGGGGAAGTCTTAAGGAGTTCAGGTATCATGGATATATTTTGGAGCAAGGGGTATGTTCTACACAATCCGTGTGTGTTTAGTGCTTCAATTACTTAATTATCTTGGAATAGTGTAGTCCTGTTTCGTGTGTGTATTTAATTTAATAAATAGTGTTTACCAATTGTTACTGGACTGCTCAGTCTCACTGGGGTTTCACTTGACTCCTCATACCATTCATTTCAAAAACAGGACTATCCACTCTCACAACCACTGGGATACCCTCGCAGATAACAACAGCGTCGTTCATGACATTAGCCCCCAGCTGACGTATGGTTGACAATTCGGGGCACCACATTTTAGGAAAGCATGGCCTTGGGGAGGGTGCAGGCAAGTTTTCCGAGAATCGTATTAGGAATGTGAAGCTTAAGTTACATGGAATGATGGGGATTATTCTCCTTACAGCAAGGAGGTATTGAACATCAGGAAGGATTTTGTTAAGAGTAAATCAGGAGGAGGCTGTTTCCAGTGAAAGAAAGGTCAGAGGACACCGATTCCAGATTATTGACAAACAAAGGCGACATGAGTGGGGAAAATGTTCCTTACCCCATGTGTTATAATGACCTGGAATGCACTGCTTGAAATGGTGGTGGAAGCAGATTCAAAAGTAATTTCAGAAGTGAGTTATGAGTATTGAAAGAATAAACATTTCCCTGCTGTGGAACGGCAGTAGGATAATGGGATGAATTGTAGCTCTTTCAGCGAGCACAGACACACTGGACACGTGGCTGCCTCTCTTGTTCATTTTATTCTAACAATGGCAAACGGTTGTGCAGTTAATATGAACAATGCAGATCTGTTATTTTCCCCCAAACAATTATGCCTTGCCTCATCTGTAGGTTCCATTTTATGCTGCATTGAACTTTGCCTGTAATAAATGATTAACCTTGTAGAATGATAAATTTAAGAATGCAGCTTATTAAATGTTATCTTGTTGGTGGTTTGCTTGGAAATGCTCCCAGCACTTAAATGACGTGGCCAGTTTAAACAACAAAAGTACTTGTGGATTAACTTTAGTTTCATTCCACTCCACCTCCATCTTTTCTTTGTCTAAAAAGAAAGTGTTGCATACTGATATATTTAAAAAGTGCTTTTTAAAAACTGACCAGATTTAGAATTCTAACTTCAATTTCCGACCTCCCCATGTTGGAAAAAAAGTTATGTCGGAGGTTGCCAGATAGTCATGCAATCTAGATGAAGAAAACTATGCAGAGGGCATTATAACATTCAAATACCTATTTGAAGTCAGTATGTATAGGACTGGAATGAGGCTATGTTGTATTGTGGGTGGGCGACAGACTTTTGTCTTGTGCAGGTGGGTGTTTGGTACTGTGACCATGTTTTACATCTGCGCAGAGAAAGTAAACTTCAGCTTGCTTGAAATGTAGTTCCTCCCAACAAGGTCAAAGCCATTTGCTTTAACTCATAAAAAATGGGCTCAAGTTAATATGAGTCAAAGCTTCGCGACTGAAGTGTGCAGAGTTTTTGCTGCTGTTTAACAATATGATGTGCATTCTCAGTAGGTCACAGAGCATTAATGAGTTTCCTGCAGGCTGTTTAATGATGGCTTTGCTTTACAGGTTTAACTAGAACTGCATGGGAAGAATGCCAGCCCTCTTAATTACAGTTCTACAGCTTGTCCCATCCCTCTGAGCTTACCAGGGAGCTAATCATTGACAGAGATAACATAATGGCAGTGTTAAAAGTAATGCAGTTAACAGTAATCCAGAAGTAGAATCCTTGCGGACAAGAGACAAGTCATAGAATCATAGAATTTACAGTGCAGCAGGAGGCCATTCGACCCATCGAGTCTGCACCGTAACAGCCTCCCCGAACAGGCGCTGGAATGTGGCGACTAGGGGCTTTTCACAGTAACTTCATTGAAGCCTACTTGTGACAATAAGCGATTTTCATTTCATTTTTTCACCGGCTCTTGGAAAGAGCACCCTACCCAAGGTCAACACCTCCACCCTATCCCCATAACCCAATAACCCCACCCAACACTAAGGGAAATTTTGGACACTAAGGGCAATTTATCATGTCCAATCCACCTAACCTGCACATCTTTGGACTGTGGGAGGAAACCGGAGCACCCGGAGGAGACCCATGCACGCACGGGGAGGATGTGCAGACTCTGCACAGACAGTGACCCAAGCCGAAATCGAACCTGGGACCCTGGAGCTGTGAAGCAATTGTGCTATCCACAATGCTACAGTGCTGCCCCATAAAAATGGATCAGTCACACCAACAGGTGTAGTAGTCTACAGACCCCTTATATTAATTAGGGAAATCATTGGCCCATCAAATCTGCACCGGCCTTCCAAAAGAGCACTCTACCCAGATCCGCTCTGCCATCCCCTGCCCTATCCCCGTAACCTAATTTGCACACCCTGTGATACTAAGGGGCAATTTATCATGGCCAGTCCACCTAACCAGCACATTTTTGGTCTGTGGGAGGAAACCTACGCAGATACTCTGAGAACGTACAAACCCCACGGACAGTCCCTCAAGCCTGGAACCGAACACGGGTTCCTGATGCTGTGAGACAGCAGTGCTAAGCACTGTGCCACCGTGACGTCCGAAATGAATAACGAATATGGTTAAAATCTCCCATGATTATTATTCTATCCTGAAATGAATCGGCCAAAAGGGGATAAGGGAAAGGTGCTTCTACAATGTTTACTGGACTCCTTTCCAACCCGGTCTGTAAAAAAAAAAAACTGAACAAGGGAGGATTTGGTATACAAACTGGTAACGGAGAGTAAACCAGAGCAGATAAGAGGAACAATGTCAAAAGAACATCTTGGCAATAGTGACCACAGTAAGATAACTGAGGAGAAAAGTATGACAAAGGTCAGGGGAGAAATTCGCCGTAATCGGTGCGATGTCCGCCGACCGGTGCCAAAAACGGCGCAAATCAGTCCGGCATCGCGCTGCCCAAAGGTGCGGAATCCTCCGCATCTTGAGCGGCCGAGCCCTAACCTTGAGGGGCTAGGCCCGTGCCGCACTGATTTCCGCCCCGCCAGCTGGCGCGGAAATGACATTGCCGGGCGGCGCATGCGCGGGAGCGTTAACGGCCACTCACGGCATCCCCACACATGCGCAGTGGAGGGGGTCTCTTCCGCCTCCGCCATGGTGGAGACCGTGGCGAAGGCGGAAGGAAAAGAGTGTCCCCACGGCACAGGCCCGCCCGCAGATCGGTGGGCCCCGATCGCAGGCCAGGCCACCGTGGGGGCATGCCCCGGGGCCAGATTGCCCCGCGCCCCCCCCAGGACCCCGGAGCCCGCCCGCGCCGCCTTGCTCCGCCGGTAAGAGAGGTGGTTTAATCCACGCCGGCGGGACAGGCATTCTAGCAGCGGGACTTCGGCCCATCCGGGCCGGAGAATCGCCGGGGGGGGGGCCCGCCAACCGGCGTGGCGCAATTCCCGCCCCCGCCAAATCTCCAGTGCCGGAGAATTCGGCAACCGGCGGGGGCGGGATTCACGCCAGCCCCCGGCGCCGGGTGGGAGAATCTCGCCCCAGGATAGTAGATTAGCGAAAAGCTGATTTTATGGAGATGTGGATAGAAATTGGAAAAATAAGAATGAAGGAGGACTCCTTCACAAGGACTTTCCTCCGGGCCCTGGCCACTGCAGTGCCCCCATCCCCACTGGCTAGACACTCAACAAGCCCAGTGGTGATAGGATGGCACGGTAGCACAGTGGTTGGCACTGTTGCTTCACACAGGGACCCGGGTTCAATTCCCGGCTTGGGTGACTCTGTGCGGAGTCTGCTCGTTTTCCCCGTGTTTGCGTGGGTTTCCTCCGGGTGCTCCGGTTTCCTCCCATAAGTCCCGAAGGACGTGCTTGTTCGGTGAATTGGACATTCTGAATTCTCCCTCCGTTGTGTCGGAGTGTGGCGACTAGTGGATTTTCGCAGTAACTTCATTGCAGTGTTAATTTAAGCCTACTTGTGACACGAATAAAGATTAATATATAGCCACACTTCGGTCGTGGAATCAGCTACAGCAACACTTCGCTCTAACTAAGGTGACCATTAAGGCCCCCATCTGCAACACACACAGGTTCACCGCGGCCAAAATGGATGCCACCTTCAAAATGTGGAGGCAGGACCGGGGGGAACGTTGATAGTTCGGGACTTCTACACAGGCAACAGACTGACAACACTAGAGGAGCTGATCGAGAGGTTCCAACTGACTGAGGGGAAACAAATTTATTTGGGTATATGCAACTCAAAAACATCTTGCGTAGGGAAACCAAGGCATACCCATGGCCACCACAACAATTGCTATTTGAGGACCTACTGAATGCAGACATTCTAGGGAGGGGAAACTGCAGGGATCTGCATGGGTGACTACAGGGAAGGGCATGTTCACCACTGGATGAGACCAGGGAAAAATGGGAGTAAGACCCAGGGTTTTAGATAGGGGGCGCAATTCTCCCATCCGGAGACTGTCCCAACGCTGGAGTGAAAACCGGAGTGTTTCACTCCGGTGTCGGAACCCACTCCCCAGCCCCTATTCTCCCGCCCCCGAGGTCGAGGTGCGGCGTCGCATTATTTACACCCGCCGGGCCTTGGCGCCGCGTAAATGACGCGCCCGGCGCCGTGTAAATGATGACACTTGCACATGCACGGTTGCCGTCCTCCCCGAGGCCGCCTAGCAAGAAGATATCGGATGGATCTTGCGGGGCGGCGGAGGAAAGGAGGTCTTCCTTCAGAGAGGCCAGCCCGCCGATTGGTGGGCACCGATCGCGGGCCCAGACCCCTTTAGAGGCCCCCCACCGTGCAGGAAGCCCCCTCCATCCCCCACAGGCCACCCCCCCCCCCCCCCCAGCGTTCCCGCCGGCAGCGACCTGGTGTGGAAGGTGCCGGCGGGAACCCATCGTGTTGGGCAGGCCGTTCCGCCCATCCGGGCCGGAGAATCGCCGCTCGCCCGTTGCCAACAGCGAGCGGTGATTCTCGCCGCGCCGGTTGCGGGGGGGGGGGGGGGGGGGGGGGAGGGAGAATCCCGGGGCGGCGTGGCGGGACTCGCACGGTGCCCCGGCGATTTTCCCACCCAGCGTGTGGGGGGGGGGGGAGGGGAGAACTCTGCCCAGGATGAGAACTCTAGAGCGAAGCATTGTACAGGGTGTACAGGCTCCCGGCGGTTGGGACCACGCGTGGCCCACGCCGTCGGGAACTCGGCCCAACGGAAGTGGAGTTGCGCCAATCCCAATGACGGCAATTTGGAGGGGGAGAGCATTGCGCACCGGCATCAACGGGGACCAGAGAATCGCGGGAGTGGCGCCGGGCCCGATTCTGGCGTCAAAGTGGATTCTCTGCCCCCGTTGTGGAGAATCCTGCCCTTTGTTTTCAGCAGACTAAAATGAGGGAACGAAATTGACTTCAACTTTCAACACAACTATTTCGCAAATAATTCCTATTTAACCTGATCAAATCGTTTGCATATATTTTCTAGTGGGGAATCTGCAATGTTTACCATCACTGAAATGGAAATGAAAATCGCTTATTGTCACAAGTAGGTTTCAATGAAGTTACTGTGAAAAGCCCCTAGTCGCCACATTCCGGCGCCTGTTCAGGGAGGCCAGTACGGGAATTGATCCCGCGCTGCTGGTCTTGTTCTGCATTACAAGCCAGCTGTTTAGCCCACTGTGGTTATGGGGAGCACGGCTTACTTTACAGGTGTGATGCAACAGAGATCTAAAGTACTTTTAAAACAAAACCATGTTTATTTATGAATCCAGTTAACACTTTATAAACCCACAGTAAACATCTCAACAACTATCAACACCAATAATCCCCACAGACACAATATTCTATAAGTAACCCTTCATAACTTTCCTAACAACATCCATAAGTCCAAAAGAACCTTTTTTATAGAAAGACAGCAAGTTTAAATTCTCTACAGAAACAGGCATTACATTGAAATCACCCAAATGAACATTCTTGAGCTTGTAGAGATATCCATACAGATCTGCTGGCTTTCGCTGCAGCTCTTCACTCTGAAAACAAAACTAAAACACACAGACACTCACCAGCTTTTTGCTCAAAGCGAAAGTAAAAGCAGAGACACAGCTCAGCTCCACCCACACACTGACATCACTGCAGCTATTTGATAAACATCCATTTCTTAAAGGTACATCCACTACAGCTATTTGATAAACATCCATTTCTTAAAGGTACTCTCACATGACAAGGGTCAACTCCACCTCCACTTGCGCAAGGCTAGGCCTAATGCAGCTGAGAGTGGTACACCGAGCTCACTTAACCAGAACCCGAATGAGCAAGTTTTTCCAAAGGCAGAGGACAAATGTGAACAGTTCCAAGAAGGCCCGGCCAACCACTCCCAGATGTTTTGGTCATGTCCCAGACTTGTCAGGTTCTCGACACCCTTCTTCGAGGCAATGTAAAGGTTGTGGGGATGAGGGTGGAGCCATGCCCGAGAGGGGCAGTCTTCGGGGTATCATAACTTAGCCAGGACTCTTTATGGGGAGGAAGTCCGATGCCCTTGCCTTTGCCTCCCTAATCGCCCGCCGGAGAATCCTGCTCGGCTGGCGATCAGCACCACCCAAAGCTGCAGACTGGCTCTCCGACCTATCGGACTTTCTCCAAATCGAGAAAATCAAATTCGCCATTCGGGGGTCGGAAGAGGGCTTCCACAAAAACGTGGGGGGTATTCACTCAGTTGTTCTAAGACTGTTTGTAGCCAATAACCAAAAAGCCAGAGGGAGGGGGGAATCTACAGAAGAACCACAGACACAATAGGGTGGGGGGGGGGGGGAGGAAGTAGAACAGGGGGTGTTGAAGGAAGGAGGGAACAAAGAAGCACAGAACCCAACCATAACCAACATGAAATAGTGCACGTAGCACCATGCCACCCCGACAGGGCCAGGTTGGAAGACCCAACGGGGAGGGATTGGGAGGGTAGGGGGAAATCAGGAGCAGGGGCCCTAGCCAAAACTAGGCACTTGCTGAGAACGGATGTGTATGGTGAGTGGTAACCAATCTATATAGTTTCTGTGTATGTTCACGTTCATCTTTGCTTTGTATTAAAAGAAATACATAATAAAAACATTTTTTTTTTTTTGGAAAAATAAAATTGGGAATGTTGGTGCATGATACAGAACAGCCGTGGGAAGGAACCATTCCAGAGAGTTCAGGAAAGCTATATTCCAATAACAACTGCATAGCATGCTTAACGTAATCTAATATCCCAGCATGCTTCTCGGATGTTATAAAACAGAAAATGACAGAACCACGTGAGGACCGATTGGGCCAGGTGACCAAAAACTTGGTCAAAGTTCAGTTTTGAGGTCTGTCTTAAAGGAGTTTGAAACAGAGATGTTGTTTAATCAGAAGTCCGTGCAGATCAGTGAGCACAGGGATGATAAGTGAATGTGATTTTGGTGTGAGGGACGGACACAGCACTGAGTTTTGGATGATGTCTGGTTCATGGAGGGTAGAATGTTGGAGGCCAGAAAGGAATATCGTGGAATAGTCAAGACTATAGGTACATCGAAATGAATGAGGGTTTCATCAGCACATGAGCTGGTATAGAGGTGAAAATTGCGTTCTTAGTGATGACATAACTGTAGTGGGAGATTGACTAGGTCAAATGACACTAGGGTTATGAATAGGTGGTTTAGTAGCAGACTGTTGCCAGAGAGAGGGAATGGAGCCAGTTGCTTGGGGTTGGGGATTGAAAACAATGACTTTAGTCTTCACAATATTGAGCTCAGTTGGCAGGATGGCTGGTTCGTGATGTAGAGTGACGCCAACAACGCGGGCTCAGTCCCCATACCAGCTGAGGTTCTCAACCTTGTCCCTTGCCTGAGGTGTGGTGATCCTCGGATTAAAGCACCACCGGTCAGCTCTGAAAGGGGAGAGCAGCCTATGGTCCTCTGGGATGATGGCAACTTTCATTTAACTGGAGGACATTTCTATTCATTCAGTACTGGATGTCCGGTAAGCAGTCAGATAAATTAACCATTTTTAACATAGAATTTACAGTGCAGCAGGAGGTAATTCGGCCCATCGAGACTGCACCGGCTCTTGGAAAGAGCACCCTTCCCAAGGTCAACACCTCCACCCGATCCCCATAACCCAGTAACCCCACCCAACACTAAGGGCAATTTTGGACACTAAGGGCAATTTATCATGGCCAATTCACCTAACCCGCATATCTTTGGACTGTGGGAGGAAACCGGAGCACCCGGAGGAAACCCACGCACACACGGGGAGGATGTTCAGACTCCGCACAGACAGTGACCCAAGCCAGAATCGAACTTGGGACCCTGGAGCTGTGCAGCAATTGTGCTATCCACAATGCTACAGTGCTGCCATGATGTGGAGATGCCGGCAGTGAGCACAGTAAGAAGTCTCAAGCCAGGACAGTTGGTAGGATTTCGCAAGCCCAGGCCAGACGGTGGGGAGTGAATGTAATGCGACAATTCACACCCCTTTAACCTGGGATTACCCCGCTCTCTTGCTCAGTAATGACTTAATTACCTGCAAATGCTTGCATTCAAAGTATCATCTTGCATCTTTGACTTTGTCTATATAAATAATTCTGGAACCTACCTCTTCATTCACCTGAGGAAGGAGCAGTGCTCAGAAAGCTAGTGATTTGAAAGAAACCTGTTGGACTTTAACCTGATGTTATAAAATAAATTAACAGCAGTGGAGGGATCGAGAGGGGAGGTGGAGTTAGGTGCTGTCAGTGTATCTCAGAAAGCGAACACTGCTTTTGGATGATCTTGATATAGACAGCATGTAGATGAGAAATAGGAGGAGGCCAAAGATATATCTTTGGAAGGTACCAAAGGTAATGGTGCAGGAACAGAGGCTGTGGCTATGGCGATAGATGAGAATCGAATCAGCTGAGGGAAATCCCACCAAGCTGGACAACAGTGAAGAAACATTGGAAGAGGATGGTGTGGACAACTGTGTCAGAGGCTGGAGGTAGATCAAGAAAGATGAGGAGGGAAAGTTTTCCTTTATTACAGACACAATGGATGCCATTTGTCACTGACAGAAATTGTGCCAGTTCCGTGGCAGGGCAGAAACCTGGGTGGAAGCATTTAAGCATGGGTCTGTGGAAAAGATGGAAGCACATTTGGGATGTGTGAATGGGTTTAAGGGCTTTGGAGAGGGAAAAGGCAGCATATTGTAAAGAGTTAAAAAATTCACGGATATCATCTATCTGGACAATAGTGACTGGGTAAAACATGTAAATGCCAAAAGGCAATTTGGGAATGGAATGTGCAGGATGTTGGGCAGGGTTAAAATCACAGCAAAATGACAGAAATATTAAATTGCATCACAATGTACCAGGGAATCTAATCTGGTAGCCATACCTTGTGAAATAAGATCAGAAATGTTACAACTGCATTAAAATAAACAGAAACATTAAGTAAATTAATCAAATATACAGGCTCCATGTGGATTACATGCACATTATAGAAGGAAAGGATAGGCGCTATCATACATTAACCTCTATTTATTTTGGAAAACTTTATTGATCCTGCGGATTGCCGGATTGCGCGCACATTTGAGAAACGAGACAGATATAGACCAATCAGGTTAACATCAGTGCAGTAAACGATGGCATTCCTAGTTGAGGAGAAGTGGAAAAACATTTCTAAACTGAAAAAGTTGCCATCAACTTGGCTTTCAAAAGGGAGAGTCTTGCTTTTCGCTTGACCATTTTAGGGGCTGGTTTAGCACAGTGGGCTAAGACAGCTGGCTTGTAATGCAGAACAAGACCAGCAGCGCGGGTTCAATTCCCTTTCCAGCCTCCTGGAATGTGACGACTAGGGACTTCATTGAAGCTTGTGACAATAGGCGATTATTATTATATATACGATAGAGGAGGAATTTCTGGAGTGTATGCGGGATGGTTTCCTGGACCAGCATGTTGAGGAACCAATAAGGGAGCAGGCTATCTTGGATTGGGTGTTGTGCAATGAGAAAGGATTAGTTGGCAATCTAGTTGTGAAAGAACCCTTGGGGATGAGTAACCATAATACGGTAGAATTCTTTATCAAGGTGAATAGTCAAATCTGAGACAAACGTCTTGAACCTCAATAAAGGTAGCTGTGATGGTATGAGGCAGGAGCTGGCAATGACAGACTGGGAAACATTATTGAAAGGAAGGACAGCAGGCAGACAATGGCAGGCATTTGAGGAACGAATTGATGAACTCCAAAAAAGTTGTTTATTGTGGGTAGCATGGTGGTTAGCACAATTGCTTCACAGCTCCAGGGTCCCAGGTTCGATTCCCCGCTGGGTCACTGTTTGTGCGAAGTCTGCACGTTCTTCCCATGTGTGCGTGGGTTTCCTCCGGGTGCTCCGGTTTCCTCCCACAGCCCAAAGATGTGCAGGTTAGGTGGATTGGCCGTGATAAATTGCCCTTAGTGTCCAAAATTGCCCTTAGTGCTGGGTGGGGTTACTGGGTTATGGGGATAGGGTGGAGGTGTGGACTTGGATAGGGTGCTCTTTCGAAGAGCCGGTGCAGACTCGATGGGCCGAATGGCCTCCTTCTGCACTGTAAATTCTATGATCCCTATGATTCATTCTTGTTGAATTCTTCAAAGAGGAGACAGAACTAATACAGTAATAAATCTGGATTTCCAAAAGGTTTTCAGTATCATCCCGCACAATACACTAATGGTTAAGGTTGAAGCACATGGAGTCGGGATGATTTGCAGAATCGACAGCTGGCTGAAGAACAGAAAGTAGAGATTAGGGAAATTCAGAGTCGCAAATGGCGGAAAGTGTTGCCCCCCCAAAGATCACGTGCTGTTTACAATTTATATTTATGATTTACACTTTGGAATCAAAAGCACCAATTTCTAAATTCATGGGTCACATCAAAGTGGGAGGGGTATGCAACACTGAGAGGACAGCTACAAATTACAAGAAGACATGAATGAGTGTCCGATGGCACATGGATGGCAACATTGAGAAATGTGAGATATCACAGTTTGTTAAAATAAGGAGGTTATGTATTACTTGGAAAATAATCTAAATGGTTAGAGGAACAAAGTACAAATCTGCCATTCTTTTAGTGATTTGTGTAAGCCAGCAAGGCAGTAACCAAAGCAATTGAGTACTAAGATTCACTTCGTGAGGGATAGAATTGAAAAGTTGGGAAATTATGTAGACTCATTGGGGAATTGAGTGTATTTCTGGTCACAATATTTAGAGACATTAGAATGGGTGTACAAAACAATTTGCAATGATGGTACCAGATCTGTGAAGAAAGGATGGAAAGGCTGTTATGATGGATTTAGAAATTGTTATATATTATGTTTTATATCTGTGGCAATAATGTTTTAAAAGCCTGAGTTAAGGTATATATTTGTTGTAGTAATATTATTAAAGAATCTAGGTTAAGGTATCCAGACTGTGTTTCTGCTAAATCTGTAATTAAGGAGTTGTAAAAGGTGTGGTCATGATTGATTCCAACCATTTACTTCTGTACACATAGAGGGGAACCCTTCACTCCCTCTGTCGACATTTCGCAGAGACCGTTCCCTCCCAAGATAATCTAGTCCACTCCTCCACCATATCCAGTACCTCTCCCATCACCCATGACACCTTCCCATACAATCGCCGAAGGTGTAACACCTGCCCCTTTACCTCTTCCATGCTTAACATCCCAGGCCCAAAACACTCATTCCAGGTTAAGCAGCATTTCACTTGCATCTCTTCCAATTTGGTCTACTGCATTTGCTCCTCCCAATGTGGTCTCTATATTGGAGAGACCAAACGTAGACTGGGTGATAGCTTTGCTGAGTATCTTCGGTCTGTGCACATTCAGGACACTGACCTTCCCGCTGCTTGCCATTTTAACAAAATACCCTGCTCCCATGCCCACATGTCTGTTCTTGGCCTGCTGCAATGTTCCAGTGAAGCTCAACGCAAACTGGAGGAACAACATCTCTTCTTCCGGTTAGGCACGCTACAGCCTTCCGGCCTGAACATCAAATTCAACAACTTCAGATGATCAGCTCTACCCCACCTCGACCCATTTGTTTTCACCCTATTTCATTTTAACTGTCTTTTACCATTTCGTTCTTTCTTAATATATATTTAATCCCCCCCCCAATCTTATCCACCTTTCTTTAACCTTTCTCTTTGCTTCCCCCTCCCCCTCTCCCAAATCTAGTTTATCCTCTGATGTTAGTTTCTCTGCTGTTTGGCCTTTCACATCTTTTGTTCTCTCTGGGGACTGCCATTAACACTCTTTTCCCTTGGTTTCTGTGGCCATTAGCACCCGGTTTCCCTGGGTTTCTGTGGCTATGATTCATCTTTCATTCTCATTCCAGAGTATAAACATTTCCCACTTTCTCTGTCTGTTAGCTTTGACAAAGGGTCATCGGACTCGAAACGTTAGCTCTTTTCTCTCCCTACAGATGCTGCCAGACCTGCTGAGATTTTCCAGCATTTTCTCTTTCGTTTCAAGTCTGTCTGTAGTTTTGCAGTTCGCCATTGGATTTGTGTCTGAAAAGACAGAAGGATTTTAAGTTGGACAGCAGTTTTGTCAAATGCTGCTCGGTTGAGCTTAAATATACTGGTTCTGCTCCTGAAAGGGTCTCTCCAAAAGTCTACACAACTAAGCAAGTAATCTGTTGATGTTTTGTAAGTGCATTTGAACTGTAATGGGTCGCTTAATTGAAATGAAAATCACTTATTGTCACAAGTAGGCTTCAAATGAAGTTACTGTGAAAAGCCCCTAGTCGCCACATTCCGGCGCCTGTTCGGGGATCGGACCGTGCTGCTGGCCTCCCTTGGTCTGATTTAAAAGCCAGCTATTTAGCCCAGTGTGCTAAACCAGCCCCTATTGGACTTGTAGCAGGTATAGATAGTAAGTTAAGTTTGTGTTTAAGAACTGTTTAACTGATAATTGGAAAGCTATTTTTTGATAATGAGGTTAGTTATGTCTATAAATTAAAGATTGTTGGAAAATAAAACATATGTGTTGATCAGAGCCATCACTCCTGCCGGCAAGTATCCTTTCCTCACAGATTTACACAAACAAATTGTTTGGTGTTCTTGTCCGGTACCCCAGTAAATACTGGGGTCTGCTCCGGTATCCCAATAAATGCTGGGGTCTGCTCCGGTATCCCAATAAACGCTGGGGTCTGCTTCCGTATCCCAATAAATGCTGGGGTCTGCCCTGGTATCCCAATAAACGCTGGGGTCTGCTCCGGTATCCCAATAAATGCTGGGGTCTGCTCCGGTATCCCACTAAATACTGGTGTCTGCTCCGGTATCCCAATAAATGTTGGGGTCTGCTCTGGTATCCAAATAAATGCTGGGGTCTGCTCCGGTATCCCAATAAATGCTGGGGTCTGCTCCGGTATCCCAATAAATGCTGGGGTCTGCTCCGGTATCCCAATAAATGCTGGGGTCTGCCCCGGTATCCCAATAAATGCTGGGGTCTGCTCCGGTATCCCAATAAATGCTGGGGTCTGCCCCGGTATCCCAATAAATACTGGGGTCTGCTCCGGTATCCCAATAAATACTGGGGTCTGCCCCGGTATCCCAATAAATGCTGGGGTCTGCTCCGGTATCCCAATAAATACTGGGGTCTGCTCCGGTATCCCAATAAACACTGGTGTCTGCTCCGGTATCCCAATAAATACTGGGGTCTGCTCCGGTATCCCAATAAATACTGGGGTCTGCTCCGGTATCCCAATAAATGCTGGGGTCTGCTCCGGTATCCCAATAAATACTGGGGTCTGGTCCGGTATCCCAATAAATACTGGTGTCTGCTCCGGTATCCCAATAAATGCTGGGGTCTGCTCCGGTATCCCAATAAATGCTGGGGTCTGCTCCGGTATCCCAATAAATGCTGGGGTCTGCTCCGGTATCCCAATAAATACTGGGGTCTGCTCCGGTATCCCGATAAATGCTGGGGTCTGCTCCGGTATCTCGATAAATGCTGGGCTCTGCTCCGGTATCCCAATAAATGCTGGGGTCTGCCCCGGTATCCCAATAAATGCTGGGGTCTGCTCCGGTATCCCAATAAATGCTGGGGTATGGTCCGGTATCCCAATAAATGCTGGGGTCTGCTCCGGTATCCCAATAAATGCTGGGGTCTGCTCCGGTATCCCAATAAATTCTGGTGTCTGCTCCGGTATCCCAATAAATGCTGGGGTCTGCTCCGGTATCCCAATAAATACTGGGATCTGCCCCGGTATCCCAATAAATGCTGGGGTCTGCTCCGGTATCCCAATAAATACTGGGGTCTGCTCCGGTATCCCAATAAATGCTGGGGTCTGCTCCGGTATCCCAATAAATGCTGGGGTCTACTCCGGTATCCAAATAAATGCTGGGCTCTGCTCCGGTATCCCAATAAATGCTGGGCTCTGCTCCGGTATCCCGATAAAGGCTGGGGTCTGCTCCGGTATCTCGATAAATGCTGGGCTCTGCTCCGGTATCCCAATAAATGCTGGGGTCTGCCCCGGTATCCCAATAAATGCTGGGGTCTGCTCCGGTATCCCAATAAATGCTGGGGTCTGCCCCGGTATCCCAATAAATGCTGGGGTCTGCCCCGCTATCCCAATAAATGCTGGGCTCTGCTCCGGTATCCCAATAAATGCTGGGGTCTGCTCCGGTATCCCAATAAATGCTGGGGTCTGCTCCGGTATCCCAATAAATGCTGGGGTCTGCCCAGGTATCCCAATAAGTGCTGGGGTCTGCTCCGGTATCCAAATAAATACTGGGGTCTGCTCCGGTATCCCAATAAATGCGGGGGTCTGCTCCGGTATCCAAATAAATGCTGGGGTCTGCCCCGGTATCCCAATAAATGCTGGAGTCTGCTCCGGTATCCCAATAAATGCTGGGGTCTGCTCCGATATCCCAATAAATGCTGGGGTCTGCTCCGGTATCCCGATATATGTTGGGTTCTGCTCCGGTATCCCGATATATGTTGGGGTCTGCCCTGGTATCCCAATAAATGCTGGGATTTGCTCCGGTATCCCAATAAATGCTGGGGTCTGCCCTGGCATCCCAATAAATGCTGGGATTTGCTCCGGTATCCCAATAAATGCTGGGGTCTGCCCTGGTATCCCAATAAACGCTGGGGTCTGCTCCGGTATCCCAATAAATGCTGGGGTCTGCTCCGGTATCCCGATAAATGCTGGGGTCTGGTCCGGTATCCCAATAAATGCTGGGGTCTGCTCCGGTATCCCAATAAACGCTGGGGTCTGCTCCGGTATCCCAATAAACGCTGGGGTCTGCTCCGGTATCTCAATAAATACTGGGGTCTGCTCCGGTATCCCAATAAATGCTGGGGTCTGCCCCGGTATCCCAATAAATGCTGGGGTCTGCTCCGGTATCCCAATAAATGCTGGGGTCTGCTCCGGTATCCCAATAAAAAACGGGGTCTGCTCCGGTATCCCAATAAATGCTGGGGTCTGCTCCGGTATCCCAATAAAAACCGGGGTCTGCTCCGGTATCCCAATAAATGCTGGGGTCTGCTCCGGTATCCCAATAAAAACCGGGGTCTGCTCCGGTATCCCAATAAATGCTGGGGTCTGCTCCGGTATCCCAATAAATGCTGGGGTCTGCTCCGGTATCCCAATAAATACTGGGGTCTGGTCCGGTATCCCAATAAATGCTGGAGTCTGCTCCGGTATCCCAATAAATACTGGGATTTGCTCCGGTATCCCAATAAACACTGGGGTCTGCTCCGGTATCCCAATAAATGCTGGGGTCTGCTCCGGTATCCCAATAAATGCTGGGGTCTGCTCCGGTGTCGCAATAAATGCTGGGATTTGCTCCGGTATCCCAATAAATGCTGGGGTCTGCTCCGGTATCCCAATAAATGCTGGGGTCTGCTCCGGTATCCCAATAAATGCTGGGGTCTGCTCCGGTGTCGCAATAAATGCTGGGATTTGCTCCGGTATCCCACTAAATACTGGTGTCTGCTCCGGTATCCCAATAAATGTTGGGGTCTGCTCTGGTATCCAAATAAATGCTGGGGTCTGCTCCGGTATCCCAATAAATGCTGGGGTCTGCCCCGGTATCCCAATAAATGCTGGGGTCTGCTCCGGTATCCCAATAAATGCTGGGGTCTGCTCCGGTATCCCAATAAATGCTGGGGTCTGCCCCGGTATCCCAATAAATGCTGGGGTCTGCTCCGGTATCCCAATAAATGCTGGGGTCTGCTCCGGTATCCCAATAAATGCTGGGGTCTGCTCCGGTATCCCAATAAATGCTGGGGTCTGCTCCGGTATCCCAATAAATGCTGGGGTCTGCTCCGGTATCCCAATAAACGCTGGGGTCTGCTCCGGTATCCCAATAAATGCTGGGGTCTGCTCCGGTATCCCAATAAATGCTGGGGTCTGCTCCGGTATCCAAATAAATGCTGGGGTCTGCTCCGGTATCCCAAGAAATGCTGGGGTCTGCTCCGGTATCCCAATAAATGCTGGGGTCTGCCCCGGTATCCCAATAAATGCTGGGGTCTGCTCCGGTATCCCAATAAATGCTGGGGTCTGCTCCGGTATCCCAATAAATGCTGGGGTCTGCCCCGGTATCCCAATAAATGCTGGGGTCTGCTCCGGTATCCCAATAAATGCTGGGGTCTGCCCCGGTATCCCAATAAATACTGGGGTCTGCTCCGGTATCCCAATAAATACTGGGGTCTGCCCCGGTATCCCAATAAATGCTGGGGTCTGCTCCGGTATCCCAATAAATACTGGGGTCTGCTCCGGTATCCCAATAAACACTGGTGTCTGCTCCGGTATCCCAATAAATACTGGGGTCTGCTCCGGTATCCCAATAAATACTGGGGTCTGCTCCGGTATCCCAATAAATGCTGGGGTCTGCTCCGGTATCCCAATAAATACTGGGGTCTGGTCCGGTATCCCAATAAATACTGGTGTCTGCTCCGGTATCCCAATAAATGCTGGGGTCTGCTCCGGTATCCCAATAAATACTGGGGTCTGCTCCGGTATCCCAATAAATGCTGGGGTCTGCTCCGGTATCCCAATAAATGCTGGGGTCTACTCCGGTATCCAAATAAATGCTGGGCTCTGCTCCGGTATCCCAATAAATGCTGGGCTCTGCTCCGGTATCCCGATAAAGGCTGGGGTCTGCTCCGGTATCTCGATAAATGCTGGGCTCTGCTCCGGTATCCCAATAAATGCTGGGGTCTGCCCCGGTATCCCAATAAATGCTGGGGTCTGCTCCGGTATCCCAATAAATGCTGGGGTCTGCCCCGGTATCCCAATAAATGCTGGGCTCTGCTCCGGTATCCCAATAAATGCTGGGGTCTGCTCCGGTATCCCAATAAATGCTGGGGTCTGCTCCGGTATCCCAATAAATGCTGGGGTCTGCCCTGGTATCCCAATAAATGCTGGGATTTGCTCCGGTATCCCAATAAATGCTGGGGTCTGCCCTGGCATCCCAATAAATGCTGGGATTTGCTCCGGTATCCCAATAAATGCTGGGGTCTGCCCTGGTATCCCAATAAACGCTGGGGTCTGCTCCGGTATCCCGATAAATGCTGGGGTCTGCTCCGGTATCCCGATAAATGCTGGGGTCTGGTCCGGTATCCCAATAAATGCTGGGGTCTGCTCCGGTATCCCAATAAACGCTGGGGTCTGCTCCGGTATCCCAATAAACGCTGGGGTCTGCTCCGGTATCTCAATAAATACTGGGGTCTGCTCCGGTATCCCAATAAATGCTGGGGTCTGCCCCGGTATCCCATTAAATGCTGGGGTCTGCTCCGGTATCCCAATAAATGCTGGGGTCTGCTCCGGTATCCCAATAAAAACCGGGGTCTGCTCCGGTATCCCAATAAATGCTGGGGTCTGCTCTGGTATCCCAATAAAAACCGGGGTCTGCTCCGGTATCCCAATAAATGCTGGGGTCTGCTCCGGTATCCCAATAAAAACCGGGGTCTGCTCCGGTATCCCAATAAATGCTGGGGTCTGCTCCGGTATCCCAATAAATGCTGGGGTCTGCTCCGGTATCCCAATAAATACTGGGGTCTGGTCCGGTATCCCAATAAATGCTGGAGTCTGCTCCGGTATCCCAATAAATACTGGAATTTGCTCCGGTATCCCAATAAACACTGGGGTCTGCTCCGGTATCCCAATAAATGCTGGGGTCTGCTCCGGTATCCCAATAAATGCTGGGGTCTGCTCCGGTGTCGCAATAAATGCTGGGATTTGCTCCGGTATCCCAATAAATGCTGGGGTCTGCTCCGGTATCCCAATAAATGCTGGGGTCTGCTCCGGTGTCGCAATAAATGCTGGGATTTGCTCCGGTATCCCAATAAATGCTGGAGTCTGGTTCGGTATCCCAATAAATACTGGTGCCTGGTCCGGTATCCCAATAAATGCTGGGGTCTGCTCCGGTATCCCAATAAATACTGGGGTCTGCTCCGGTATCCCAATAAATACTGGGATCTGCCCCGGTATCCCAATAAATACTGGGGTCTGCTCCGGTATCCCAATAAATACTGGAGTCTGCTCCGGTATCCCAATAAATACTGGAGTCTGCTCCGGTATCCCAATAAATACTGGGGTCTGCTCCGGTATCCCAATAAATGCTGGGGTCTGCCCCGGTATCCCAATAAATACTGGAGTCTGCTCCGGTATCCCAATAAATGCTGGGGTCTGCTCCGGTATCCCAATAAATGCGGGGGTCTGCTCCGGTATCCCAATAAATACTGGGGTCTGCTCCCGTATCCCAATAAATGCGGGGGTCTGCTCCGGTATCCCAATAAAAACCGGGGTCTGCTCCGGTATCCCAATAAATGCTGGGGTCTGCTCCGGTATCCCAATAAATGCGGGGGTCTGCTCCGGTATCCCAATAAATACTGGAGTCTGCTCCGGTATCCCAATAAATACTGGGGTCTGGTCCGGTATCCCAATAAATGCTGGAGTCTGCTCCGGTATCCCAATAAATACTGGGGTCTGCTCCGGTATCCCGATATATGTTGGGTTCTGCTCCGGTATCCCAATAAATGCTGGGGTCTGCTCCGGTATCCCAGTAAATGCTGGGGTCTGCCCCGGTATCCCAATAAATACTGGGGTCTGCTCCGGTATCCCAATAAATACTGGGGTCTGCCCCGGTATCCCAATAAATGCTGGGATTTGCTCCGGTATCCCAATAAATACTGGGGTCTGCTCCGGTATCCCAATAAATGCTGGGGTCTGCTCCGGTGTCCCAATAAATGCTGGGATTTGCTCCGGTATCCCAATAAATACTGGGGTCTGCTCCGGAATCCCAATAAATGCTGGGGTCTGCTCCGGTGTCCCAATAAATGCTGGGATTTGCTCCGGTATCCCAATAAATGCTGGGGTCTGCTCCGGTAGCCCAATAAATGCTGGGCTCTGCTCCGGTATCCCAATAAATACTGGGATTTGCTCCGGTATCCCAATAAATGCTGGGGTCTGCTCCGGAATCCCAATAAATGCTGGGGTCTGCTCCGGTGTCCCAATAAATGCTGGGATTTGCTCCGGTAGCCCAATAAATGCTGGGCTCTGCTCCGGTGTCCCAATAAACGCTGGGGTCTGCTCCGGTATCCCAATAAATGCTGGGGTCTGCTCCGGTATCCCAATAAATGCTGGGGTCTGCTCCGGTATCCCAATAAATGCTGGGGTCTGCTCCGGTATCCCAATAAATGCTGGGGTCTGCTCCGGTATCCCAATAAACGCTGGGCTCTGCTCTGGTATCCCAATAAATGCTGGGGTCTGCTCCGGTATCCAAATAAATGCTGGGGTCTGCTCCGGTATCCCAATAAATGCTGGGGTCTGCTCTGGTATCCCAATAAATGCTGGGGTCTGCTCCGGTATCCCAATAAATACTGGGGTCTGCTCCGGTATCCCAATAAATACTGGGATCTGCCCCGGTATCCCAATAAACGCTGGGGTCTGCTCCGGTATCACAATAAATGCTGGGGTCTGCTCCGGTATCCCAATAAATACTGGAGTCTGCTCCGGTATCCCAATAAATACTGGAGTCTGCTCCGGTATCCCAATAAATACTGGAGTCTGCTCCGGTATCCCAATAAATACTGGGATCTGCCCCGGTATCCCAATAAATGCTGGGGTCTGCTCCGGTATCCCAATAAATACTGGGGTCTGCCCCGGTATCCCAATAAATACTGGAGTCTGCTCCGGTGTCCCAATAAATGCTGGGGTCTGGGCCGGTATCCCAATAAATACTGGAGTCTGCTCCGGTGTCCCAATAAATGCTGGGGTCTGGGCCGGTATCCCAATAAATACTGGTGTCTGCTCCGGTATCCCAATAAATACTGGGGTCTGCTCCGGTATCCCAATAAATGCTGGGGTCTGCTCCGGTATCCCGATAAATGCTGGGGTCTGCTCCGGTATCCCAATAAATACTGGGGTCTGCTCCGGTATCCCGATAAATGCTGGTGTCTGCTCCGGTATCCCAATAAATGCTGGGGTCTGCTCCGGTATCCCAATAAATGCTGGGGTCTACTCCGGTATCCCAATAAATACTGGGGTCTGCTCCGGTATCCCAATAAATGCTGGGGTCTGCTCCGGTATCCCAATAAATGCTGGGGTCTGCTCCGGTATCCCAATAAATGCTGGGGTCTGGTCTGGTGACCTAACAAATGCTGGGGTCTGCTCCGGTGTCCTAACAAATACTGGGGACTGGTCCGGTATCCCAATAAATGCTGGGGTCTTGTCCGATAATCCCAGTACTGTGAAGAGAATGGATGAGCAGTGAACTAATTTGGGTCTTTAAACCCTGTGCATGGTTCTGATAGAGAGAAAGAAAGTTTCCACTTCTGGGGAAGAGCCAAACTGGAGACCATGAATACAAGACAATCACTAAGAAATCAAATGGTGAATTCAGATTAAACATCTGCACGCAGGGTGTTGAAAATGTGGATTTTACTACCACGGAAGTAGATAAAGTGCATGGTATAGATGCTTTTAAGGGAAATCTACATAAGCATGTGAAGGAGAAGGGAATGATGCTGATGGATGAGGACGGATGAGAGAGGCTTGAGGAAACGAACACTGGCATGAGCTGGTTGAGCCAAATGGCCGGTTTCTGAGCTGTATATTCGACGCAACTCCACCTTGAGAAAAGCATTATCAGATAAGCTTGGTTCCATTATGAAAAGTTTGGGGGAAAGGTGAAAATAATAAACCAAGATTAATTACTAATTAAAATCAAAACCAACAAAATTGGAATGACGAGGGCCGCACGGCGGCGCAGTGGTTAGTCCGTGTGGAGTTTGCACATTCTCCCCGTGTTTGCATGGGTTTAGCCCCCACAACCCAAAGATGTGCAAGATAGTTGGATTGACCACGCTAAATTGCCCCTTAATTGGGAAAAATGAATTGGGTAGTCTAAATTTATAAAAACAAAAAAAATTAGAATGATGAGAAACAGCTTCACAAAGTTGAACATCTTTTTATTCTCTACATCTACAAGCTGCTGAATTTTGTGTTCATTTTTATCGACCTAGGATACCAGAAGAAGGCAACTAGCAGAAGCGGCTGAGAAGCGACAGAAAGAGGTAGAAATATTAATTAATATTCTGTTTTCCTGAAATATGTTAACAACTTTAGCCGTATGGTTAGTAGTCTGTTGATAGGAGGGAATATGTCTGAACTTATTAATAAATTTATAATTACGACAACATTTTTAAAAAAAAAATCTGATTCACGATTTTCTTGTATTCTACTTAATGTTGAATTCACAAAACAATGTGTTTATTATTTTTTAAAAATGTTTCCAAAAAAATCTTGAGACATTTTCAATACAGACCAAGGTGCCCCTGGGCTATACTAGTGTCATCTTAAGCAATTTTAGAAGAGTTTCTTTTTCAGTTTCCAGTTTATGCTCTGATAATGGCCTAAATATTCCAGTCTCCCGGATGTTCGGAGACCAGACCAGACCGACGATGGAAGATGTGCGTCAGGGCCCTGCGAGAAGTCCTGACACACACATCTAGGTGGGAATTTCCCAGGAACCTGGGCAAATGTCTCCAGGTCTGAGCTAGAGTTGGAGACGTACGACAGATCCGTGCGACTTAATCTTGATAGTCATCCAGAAAATGTCAGCCGGTTTATAACTTGGATAACTGCACAACTGACCCTTCCCAATCACCACCCGACTAACCTTACCCCGACCACCCGACTGACCCCCAGACAAATACATTTGCCCACCCTCTCGCTCGCCCATTAAAAGACTAGACCATTTTTAGCTGCTGTACTCTGATAGGTATTTAGCATTCTCACTTCCTCTGACCCTGCTGCAATCCACTGGAGTTCCCCATGAGATGTTGTTTAACCAATTTCTCCTTCAGCTGGGATTGAAAGATCCCGGAAGAAATGACCAGTAGTGTTGGGTCGGAAAAATATTCGCGCGCATTTCCACTAACCGGAAGATTCGCGCTTTACAAAGTAAACTAATGGAGGTTCATCACTTTCCAAGCTCATGTCATAAATGCACCCCAGAATCATCTGTTCTTGATTCAGGCCCACTGCAGCCCTCTGCCCCAGCATTGGCAGCCAGGCCTTCAGCTGTTTATCTCTGGGATTCCTTCAGTAGACACCCCCCCCCCCCCCCCCCCCCCCCCAGGTCTCACAGTGCCCACCGGTCGAGTAAGACTTGAAGCGTTCCGGTGGACACCCCATGTTCCCTATCCAAAGACACCCGGCCGTGAACGTATGCGCGGTAGAGGGACAGGCAGTCGAGTTGCACAACTGCTGCTGCCTGCACCTGTTAACTGGCCTGGCCCAGGAGCAGGTTTCTCTCCTATTTATATGTGATCAAACAATGCCCTTCACCTGTGTATCCTAACAATGTAAACAATAATTAACAAATCTGTGCAGGAATCCATGCCTGCCACTAATCTGTATAGAAATTGTAAGCGTGCTGCTCTTTTCTGATGCATTGACAACTGGTGAGAGGTCCCTATTGTCCAACACCATGCAGACATTGTTACTCTGCAAAATGTAGTTTTCCTTCTCAAAAGTGGTGTTTCCCCAAGAGATATGTTTTGGAGTTAAGTAATATCTTCAGCGGTGTATTTAAAGTTTGAAAATTTCTCCCACTCTTTTGGAAAGAATGTTCACAGGGGCGTGAAGAATCCCGAGTCTGTGGAACGGAAGAAGAAGAAGCAGGAGACTTTGGAAAAGCAACAGATGAATTCCACATCTGCAGGAGGTGGTGGCCTCAGGGTGAGAGATTATTCATACTGTGCACTGAGGCATCTCCTCCTCATAATGAATGGGAATTCAGTAGTTTATTAGCTAACTGGTGAGGGGGCTATGGGTTTAAGTTCTCACTCTGGAAACAGGGTTAGTCTAAAAAAAATATTCCCACAGAAAACCAAGTCATTTCATTCTAAATGCCCGTTTAACATTTGACAAGTGTTAATTATTGCCAACCAAGATCTGACGCTGAAAATTACTATTATAAATTTGGAGTCTCATTCCTTCAGGTTTTAATTGTTGGAGATTTTAAACGTGTCACATTTTACAATAGAAATTAAACTTTACCTTTGTCTGTTGGTGGGTAAGGAATGGAGTGCAAAGAATCAGGGGCGGGATTCTCCGCAATCGTCGCGATGTCCGCCGACCGGCGCCAAAAATGGTGCGAATCAGTCTGGCATCGCGCCGCCCCAAAGGTGCGGAATTCTCTGCATCTTAGGGGGCCGAGCCCTCACCTTGAGGGGCTAGGCCTGCGCCGGACTAATTTCCGCCCCGCCAGCTGGCGGCAAAGGCCTTTGGTGCCCCGCCAGCTGGCGCGGAAATGACTTTGCCGTGCGGCGCATGCGCGGGAGCATCAGCGGCCGCTCACGGCATCCCCGCGCATGTGCAGTGGAGGGGGTCTCTTCCGCATCCGCCATAGTGGAGACCATGGCGAAGACGGAAGGAAAAGAGTGCCCCCACGGCTCAGGCCTGCCGCGGATCGGTGGGCCCCGATCGCGGGCCAAAGGCTACCGTGGGGGCACCCCCCGGTGCCAGATCGCCCCGCGCCCCCCCCCCCAGGACCCCGGAGCCCGCCCGCGCCGCCTTGTCCCGCCGGTAAGAGAGGTGGTTTGATTCTTGCCGGCGGGACAGGCATTCCAGCAGCGGGACTTCGGCCCATCGCGGGCCGGAGAATCGCCGGAGGGAGCCCGCCAACCGGCGCGGCGCGATCCCCACCCCCGCCGAATATCCGGTGCCGGAGAATTCAGCAACCGGCGGGGGCGGGATTCACGCCAGCCCCCCGGCAATTCTCCGACCCGGCGGGGAGTCGGAGAATCCCGCCCCAGAAACATGAAGAGTACAGGGAGGAGGGCGGCTGTAGTAAGCTCTACGGATAGGGAAAGATTTAGCGATAAGGATGAGAATGTTAAATTTGATGGATTTCAAAATTGCAAGTGAGCCTGTCAGTGCGTGAAGAGGGATAAAAGCAAATTACTGCGGATGCTGGAATCTGAAACGAAAGAGAAAATGCTGGAAAATCTCAGCAGGTCTGGAAGCATCGTAGGGAGAGAAAAGAGCTCACGTTTCGAGTCCGATGACTCTTTGTCAAAGCTTTTCGCCTTTCACCCGCCTGACCCACCCTCACTTCTATTGTTTATTTGTGGTATTGACTGTGGAAAGTAATGCAATGCAACTTAATTGCTCATGTTTAATATCTGAAAAAACTTGAGATATAGTTTATGTATCCGAGTAACCAAAAAACTAGTGCCATGTGTTGCGACAGGGTTACAGACCCGATTGTTTTGTAAATTGCTGAAACCATTACATTCATTATTTGTTTATTTTTATTCCAGTGGCAAGTTGGTTAAAGAAGCTGAAGAACTGGTAGAAGACCTTCAATATTGCCAATGTAGCATTGACCTTGCTGGCCTGTGTTACTGAGAGGCTCATGTTCTCTGCGTCGCTTTCGGTGTTTGGTTAGAAAGATCCAGAAATGTGCCATCCTTCGCATTGAATGTTCTGTACAAAGGCTCTCTGTATTCCTACAGAAGTGTACAATGTTTCTTCTCGTAATTTAACAACCCATGCGCTAATGTTTAAAACGCCACACTAATCCAGACATGTCTGAGAAACAGTGGGAACTGCTCATGACTTGGATATTGCTGTTCCAAAGGGTCCTTTTTCCTTCTGCTTTAACCAGCGATTGTGTTGCTAGATGTTTACTTTCTGTGCATTGACATTATTTATAAAGCAGTATAGCTACCTATTGTGGATTTTTGTAGATAATTCAGCTGCAGCTTTACTAGGCAAGGTTTTCTAGATTTATAAACACATAATTTTCTAAACCTTTGTGCCTTGGATATTGTGTGGGGCGATGTGTGACAATTTGCTTTCTTTTAATGCTATAGCTTGTGTTTATTAAAATATTTAGCATCCTTTTTGGTGCTTGTTTTAATTTATTGTACGAATGTTTTTCGCTGCCGAAATTGTTGATTCTATTGGGCTAGACCTCTGCATTCAACTACCTCTAAATAAATGTACTCCATCCATGTAGGAAAACTACAGGGTTTATTTTAGGACTAATAAAACTCTTTTTGTAGAATTGATTACATGTTCTTAGCTGATTATACTTTGGAAATGATACTAATTATGTACAAATATTTGTTATTCTTTGCATGAGTAAAACAAACCCCCAAATAATTGTTTGTCATTAAGTGATTCGACTACGGATCCCTGTGTTTGTCACTGACTGTAATAGCCCCTCGTGGCAAAAGGAGTGTACTTGCTGTGTTCCTCTTTATTGTATAATACATACAGTATCTTCCAAGGTACGCAGGTTCTGATGCCATCTTTGCCCCTTTAGATGGTCCTCATTGCTACTGAGGCAAATTTCTGCATGTGGTAGGGGGACCTTTTACACCTCATGACAGAGGCTGTTCTTTGTTTAAACCTGGACAGTACATTGCCAGGATATTTTTCTCCAGTGTTGCTACTGATGGCGATTATGTTCACGCACAGCGTTCAGCACCATTCGTGACTCCTCAGATGCTGAAGCGGTCCATGTCCAAATGCAGCAAGACCTGGACAATATCTAGGCTTGAGCTAACAAATAGCAAGTAACATTTGTGTCACAACATTGTGCCCGGTTGTCCAACAAGAGAGGGTCCAATCCTCACCCCTTGACGTTCAATGGCATTACCATCACTGAATTCCCCACTATCAACTCCCAGGGTGTTACCACCATTGATCAGAAACTGAACTGGACCAGCCATATAAATACTGTGGCTACAAGAGCAGGTCACAGGCTAAGAATCCTGCAGCGAGTAACTCGCCTCCTGATCCCCCAAAGCCTGTCCACCATCTATAAGGCACAAGTCAGGAATGTGATGGAATACTCCCCACTTGCCTGGATTAGTGCAGCTCCAAAAACATTCGAGAAGCCAAACACATTCCAGGACAAAGCAGCCGCTTGATTGTTACCCTTTCCACAAACATTCAATCCCTCCACCAGCGACGAACAGTAGCAGCCGTCTGCACCATCTACAAGATGCACTGGAGTAATTCACCAAGGCTCCTGAGACAGCACCTTCCAAACCAACGACCGCTACCGTCTAGGACAAGAGCCACAGATACCTGGGAACCCCACCAGCCGGAGGTTCTCCTCCCAAGTCACTCACCGCCCTGACTTGGAAATATATCGCCGTTCCTTCACTGTCACTGGGACAAAATCCTGGAACTCCCTCCCTAACAGCCCAGTGGGTGTACCTACACCTCAAGGACTGCAGCGGTTCAAGAAGGCAACTCGCCACCACCTTCTGAAGGGCAACTAGGGATGGGCAATAAATGCCGACCTAACCAGCGACGCCCACATCACGTAAATTAATTTTTAAAATGCTGTGAATAAAATCCTGTCTTTTCAGAGCAATGATTTGAATATGATAGAATAGCCCCATTGAGAAACTGGCATAGTTAAACTTCATATGGAATTATAAATGATGGTTTATTGTTTTATTGGAATCCCTTTGTTGAGGTCCCTTAAATAAGTGTGATATGATGTACCGTTTTGCATCTTGTTCAGTTTTTTTTTCATTTGTGGGATGTGAGCGAGGTGGGTAGAACAAATGTTTTACTGCACATTCCCTGATTGCCCTCGATAAGTGGGTGACAAGCTGCTCTTTTATACTGCTGAAGTTTGGTGATGTAGTTGCACACACATAGAATCCCTGCAGTGCAGAAGGTCATTTGGCCTATCAGGTCTGACCGACTCTCTGAAAGAACACCCTACCGAGGCCCACTCCCCCAACGTATCCCCGTAACCCCTCCTAACCTCCACATCTTTGGACTGGAAGGAAACCTGAGAGAAAACTCACGTAGACACGGGGAGAAAGTGCAAACTCCACACAGACAGTCACCCAAGGCTGGAATTGAACCCGTGTCCCTGGCACTGTGAGGCAGCAGTGCTAACCACTGTACCACCGTGCCACCCCCAACAGAAGTGTTGTTAGGTAGGGAGTTTCAGATTTGGATCCAGTGACAGCGAAGGAACAGTGATCTGCTTATAAATCAGGATTAATGTTCTCTCTGAGCTGTGTGGCTGACCCAGCAACAATGAAGGAGCAGCGATCTATTTCTAAATCAGGATTAATGGTCTCTCTGAGCTGCATGGGTGTGCGGCCGCTCAGCAATCGGAAATGTGACATTCCGGGAACAAGTCGCTGGTTAGGAAGGTACTGTTAAAGATCTGTTTCCAGCTTGCTACAGTTTTTGATTCTTCAATTGAAAGATAAGACCCGTTAAATGGACCCGTTAAATGGACAAGATGATTCAGTCCTGAAAACATAAAATAAATGTTGTGAGATGGGCAGACTAAGACATTCATTACTCTTTGGCATCAAGGGATCCCTGGCAAAACTGGAGTCAACAAGAATCTGGGGAAAGACTACAGAACTAATTGTTATCCTCACTCCAGAAGGATAAGGGAAGATGTGTCAGAGGCGTTCAGAATTGTGTGGGGTTTTGATCACATCGATGAGGAAAAGTGGGCCAATACCAGAAGGATCGTGAGCAGGGGTCATACATTCAAAGTAATGGGCGAAGAAATAGAGATGATCTGAGGAAAAACGTTTGTACAAAGTGAGCTATGACCTGGCGCGCCGGCCCGGGCCGGAGAGTCGACGCATACCCCGACCGCCGCTGCGTCGGGGCGGTGTGGCGCCTTTCGCGCGGATTCTCCGACCTGGCGGGGGGGTCGGAGAATTCCGCCCAATTTGCAGACTGGGTGACCGCTTTGCGGAACACCTTCGCTGAGCCCACAAGGATGATCCCAACCTTCCTGTCGCTTGCCATTTTAATTCCCCATCTTTGCTCTCTTGTCCACATTTCCGTCCTCGACCTGCTACAACGCTCCAGTGAAACCCAACACAAACTGGAGGAACGGCACCTCCTCTTCCGATGAGGCATTTTACAGCCTTCCGGACTTAACATTGAGTTCAACGGGCGGCACGGTGGCGCAGTGGTTAGCACTGCTGCCTCATGGCGCAGAGGACCCGGATTCTATCCTGACCTCTGGTCAGTCTGTGTGGAGTTTGCACATTCTCCCCGTGTCTCCGTGGGTCTCACCCCCACAACCCAAAAATATGCGCAGGGTAGGTGGATTGGCCACTACTAAATTGCCCCCTAATTGGAAAAAGAAATTGGGTGCTTTTATTTTTTTTTTAAATTTGAGTTCAACAACTTCAGACCATATACTGTCCTCCATTTTGATATTTTTCCCCATCACATTTCTATCTCTTCAGCTCTGAAGAGTCATACAGACTCGAAACGCTAACTTTGATTCTCTCTCCACAGACCTGTTGAGTTTCCCCAGCATTTCCTGTCTTTATTTTAGATTTCCAGCATCCGCAGCATTTTGCTTTGATGAAATATATGAAGTTGGAAACTTGTCTTTTGCAGTTATTTATTTTATAACTCTGCCTTAATGAGCTAAACTCTGTTTAGCAAGTTAGCAGTCCCTGAACTGGCAGCGGTCTTTACTCTTCTCGGCTGCATGCACTTCTGCATGACCCATAGCCTCCCTCCCTCACCAGCTGAGAGAGAAAGCAAGATCTCGCCGGTCTCTCTGACGGTACAGAGAAGCCACTGCCTGACTTCAAAAGTCAAAAGGCTAATTTCTGTTTCTTCCATCAGTCAATTGGCTTGTCGAGTCACAAAAGTTGTCACCGTGAATCGAACTCTTGCTGGTCGTCATATGTAGAAATAATGTCATGAACTGCTCAATGACTTTCATTGTCTTAGACATATTTGTTATGTGTATTCTGTTTTAATGGCTACTTCATTTCAGTTATAGCACATTACCATTCCTAACCACACATTTTTCAGTAATGTGCAGTCTTTCTTACTGTTAATTGTGCTGAAACTCTGGAGATTAATCTCTTGCAAGCTGAAGTACGCTAAATACCAGCTTTATTAATATAGCTGAAACTCACAGGTACAACCCCCAATTTGCTATACCACGAGTACTTAGCTTAAAAAAAAGGTACTTGTGTAACCACGAGGCAGGGATCCAGAGTTTAGAAGGTGGATATCATTGAGCAAGATAGTAGATGAAAAGTCCGGATCAATGTAAGGCTGTGCTTTGAGGATGATGTGTGGAAGCAAGAAGAGACACTGAGGCAGCTGCCTGGATAGGTTAAAGTCCATTCAGAAAAGGTCTGAGGCATTGTAAAGTTGCCTTCGGACAAAAGGAAGAGAATAACAGTTGGTTTATCCTTGCCCAACAGCGTAAACAGAAGTTGGATCATAGAGATTGTGGAGAGAGAAGCCGTATGGCTTAAGGTGAGTTCAGCCATGCCTATTATGAGCCAGGAGTGTTTGTCGCCTTTGGCCTAATATGAGAATGGCAATTGGTGAGAATTTAACAAGGGGAGTGAAAGTCGGGAGACTTGTGGGCTGCTCAGATAATCAAGCCAAGCCAAAAGCGAAAGCTTCCATTCAAACCGTGCCTTTAATGTGGTGACCTGCCCCAAGGTGTTCCACGGTTTTATTTTTAGAAATGACAGCAAGAGGCTCAGGACGCAAAGCGGTCTAAATGACTGTCTTAAAGAGAGAGAAAGGCGGGAAGAGATTTAGGGAGGGAATTCCGGACTTTGGGAGCTGAGCAAATGTCAATGGTGGAATGGTTAAAATCAGGGGTGTTCAAGACGCCTGAATTGGAGGAGAGTAGGGACCACTGATTGTTGAGGAACTGGATGAATTTACAGAGATGGGGAAGTGTAAGGCTAAGGAGAGATTTGTAGGAAGAGAGAGTTTACTGGACCAGGAGCCAAAGGAGTTTAATAAACACGGGTGTGATCGGTAAACATGGGTGTGATAGGTAAACACGGGGTTTGATAGGTAAACACGGGGTTTGATAGGTAAACACGGGTGTGATAGGTAAACACGGGTGTGATAGGTAAACAAGGGTGTGATAGGTAAACACTGGGTGTGAGATATAAACACGGGTGTGATCGGTAAACACGGGTGATATAGGTAAACACTGGGTGTGATGGGTAAACACGGGGTGTGATGGGTAAACACGGGGTGTGATGGGTAAACACGGGGTGTGATAGGTAAACACGGGGTGTGATAGGTAAACACGGGTGTGATAGGTAAACAAGGGTGTGATAGGTAAACACTGGGTGTGAGATGTAAACACGGGTGTGATCGGTAAACACGGGTGATATGGGTAAACACTGGGTGTGATGGGTAAACACTGGGTGTGATGGGTAAACACGGGGTGTGATGGGTAAACACGGGGTGTGATGGGTAAACACGGGGTGTGATAGGTAAACACGGGGTGTGATACGTAAACACGGGTGATATGGGTAAACACTGGGTGTGATGGGTAAACACTGGGTGTGATGGGTAAACACGGGGTGTGATGGGTAAACACGGGGTGTGATAGGTAAACACGGGGTGTGATACGTAAACACGGGGTGTTATAGGTAAACACGAGTGTGATAGGTAAACAAGGGTGTGATAGGTAAACACGGGTGTGAGATGTAAACACGGGTGTGATGGGTAAACACGGGTGTGATGGGTAAACACTGGGTGTGAATGGGTAAACACGGGGTGTGATGGGTAAACACGGGGTGTGATGGGTAAACACGGGGTGTGATGGGTAAACACGGGGTGTGATAGGTAAACACGGGGTGTGATAGGCAAACACGGGTGTTATAGGTAAACACGGGGTGTGATGGGTAAACACGGGGTGTGATGGGTAAACACGGGTGTTATAGGTAAACACTGGGTGTGTTAGGTAAACACAGGGTGTGATCGGTGGGCCCCGGTCGCGGGCCAGGCCACCTAGGGGGTGCCCCCCCCCAGGACCAGATCGCCCCGCGCCCCCCCCAGGACCCCGGAGCCTGCCTGCGCCGCCTTGTCCCGCCGGTAAGAGAGGTGGTTTAATTCACGCCGGCGGGACAGGCATTCCAGCAGCTGGACTTCGGCCCATCCGGGCCGGAGAATCGCCGGGGGGGGGGGGGGGCGCCAAACGGCGCGGTGCGATTCCCGCCCCCGCCGAATATCCGGTGCCAGAGAATTTGGCAACCGGCGGGGGCGGGATTCACGCCAGCCCCCGGCGATTCTCCGACCCGGCGGGGGGGGGGGGGGGGGGGGGGTCAGAGAATCCCGCACCAGATTTCAGTCGTGGTCGGGATTCTCCTTTTCGCCGGCTGGTCAATGGGGTTTCTCAGTGTGGGGCAGCCCCACGCTGCCGGGAAACCGCCAGATTGCCGGCAATACGGAGAATCCCGATGGCGGAGAATTCAGCCCAATGGTTAATGTGAATTTCTTCCAGGTTGCTTCTCACAAAATGCAGGATTTGCACAATTTTCCAGAAATGCTTGCAATGTACAGTGCTGTGATATATGCTGACTAGTTAAAATTGAAATTTGTGTTGATACAGTTTCACAGGCTTGCCACATGAGGGCAGTATTTACATTGCGATAGTGTGGTTTTCACTCATTCTGCATTTTCAAAACACACATGAAACAATTATGAAGGAAACATTTTATTAGTGTTCTAAAACAAAGCATTTTACAACATGAGGGAAAAGAGTTGTGTCCAGTCATATCCCCTGTAAAGTGGTTGCAAATTCTTAATTTCTGTATTAACATGTTACATTTGAATTGCAAGACGTAGTTCTGTCATCATGCTGACACTTGACTCTAACAATGTTGAGCATTCCTTCTCCTAAACCCCACTCCCATTACAAGGCTACAGTTTGACATCAGACCTAAAAGTTCTGCATAGCATCCAAGTTCCTTCATTTCTTTCACGACATTAATGCATAAAAATAAAATTCCTGAAATGCAATTCGATGAGAACTTACACATGGACTTGCCAATCCCTGACAGTTGATACTTTAAAGTAATTTGCATATCTATTTTCTCAGCAAAAGATTGGAGTAAAGGTTGGCTCACTCTGCTCTCTGGCTACTTGCTGAATGGAAATAACAGAGCTATCACAGGATCGGAGCACTGCCCATTTATTATCATTTGCTAACAACCTTGTCTCGGTATTCCTTTACTCTGGAATTTACGGTAAAATACAACACATCAACTTTAGGTTTCTGTTCGAAGTGTCTGCAATTCAGAACATGAATATCCTCATGAAGGCACAAAAAATCTTGAATGTTAACAAATTTGGAATGATCTTGCGAAAAATTATAACGCTTCTAAGAATGCAAGGGACCCAATTCTTATAATGTCCTGCAAAATAGTGCACATGATCATTCAACGTACTTAAGATCAAATCTGACAGGAGCAACACCCATTAAATCGTAGAATATAAAAGCACAGAAATCGGGCGTGTGGCTGCTTCTTTCACGAGCCAGATTCTAATTCTAATCTCTTTACCCAGACGAGTTTTAATACTTTTCAAGCAACTAGTTGTTTTTCTAAGAAATTAAGGTTTGCTTGAAGGGGTTTGTGGTAAAGCATTGGCGATCCTAACTAGCCTCCATGTGAGTATTTTTTCATCATAACTCTGTGCCCCCTCGTATCTTGTTGGCTAGAGAAAATAAGCTATTGCTATTTAATCGATTAACAACTTTTGCTTTTATAATCTTATAGAATAGAGTGCCTAAAACTGTACACAATTTCTCCAAAACCACAGTTTAATGATACCTTCTTGCTGTTCTCAAAAGCGAGCAATTGTATGCCTCTAAATAATTTTTAAAATTGTTATTTCACTGCATAGTGTAGACTTGGGTACTTCACCCACAACTGAAGTGAGAGTAATTGTTCAAAATTTCCAGGTAAATTACTTTTTAAAGAGTCAGATTTTCCATCCTTCAGTCTTTTGGTTTTCTAGTTAGTAATCAATCTCTTACTTCTAATCCCATTATTGAAGGGGGGACTACATTATGTAACTGTCATTATACAGTGATTATAAATACTAAGTCTAACACCAGAGGTTTTCAGGTATTAGCTTACCATGTCAGGATGTTTTGTCACCCGTCATGTAGGCCTCTTTGGCATAATAAACGTAACTATGATTGTCAGTGTTTAGTGCATTGCTGTTACATATCTTACTGCTTACATTTTACAATACTTTTGAGCACTACCATTTAAATAGGTTTGTCTTAATGCTTTAGACACCTCTTTTATGAGAAGTATGGTACATAGCAAAGTTTAAAGCTACACCCAATATCTACCCTTTGAATTTATAGAAAATAATATGGCACAGCTCTGTACAATTTATTGCAAAGCAGAATATTCTGACTCTTTCAAACAAAGGACACGAGGTGACAGATTGCACAGGAGCATTATTTACAATGGAGGCACAGGCAAAGGTCTAAAACTTTAAAACTAACCTGTCTTCGGTATACAAGAATCTGCTACAGGAACTCAGGGATTAGCATTATTAAGATGAGTAAATTAGGCCAGCAGGTCATGGTTGGATGTTGGATAGGACTATTCTATAACTCATTGGCTTACCATAAACCATTAACTGGGGATGAAAAGGTGTATTTAAACATCTACATCGCTTTTCTGCTTACTGGGTGCAACAGGACAGGGCATAATCAAACATAATGGAGTGAATTATACAAGGTGCGATATTCTCCACTATGCACTACAACCCCCCCCCCCCCCACCCCCCTGCTAAAAAGGCTGGTGGGTGGATGGAGCCTGCTGCTGAAAACTCAACAATTAAGGATCGATCAGAGGCCAAGAACTTAACGGCACTTTTGGTGGGTGGCACTAGATCGCTTAGGCATGTTTGGATTCTTGGCTACCAGGCTGGGGAATAGGGGTTGGGGGGAGGGGGCTGGGCTTTGACACACTTTAGGAGGAGGGCAGCCTTGGACGTTTAGGGGAAAACCTTTAGGGGGGGGGCGGGGGGGGGAACAAGACCCTCAAATGCTTGGCTTGGGTCTCTCCCACCTCTGGTAAATGCTTCTGGTGGTTGGATGTAAATTTTAATGGACATATATTGCCCTCTAGGCCTCAATGTGCCTATTGACTGATGTGGGTGGGCAGTGGCACGCAGGGTCCGCTAGATTCAACAAGACACCTTCAATTCTGCCGGAAGGGGAGCGTAAAATCCAGCCCAATATGTTGATTTGCTTAATAATGTGAAATTGGCTTGGAAACATTGGGGCAATTATTTATACATAACTACTCAAATAGGTTTGCAACGCTGACTGGCCTATTGCCATTCTAATTCTCTCGAACCTGTCATTGATGCTACATGTTTGAAGATGAAGGACCCCAAGTTCCCTCCCATTTTGCCAGTGGCCCACGAGCTGGCTTTGTGGCTTTTTTGTGATTTTACAGCTTGTGACAATTGTAGCCGGTTCTGCGCCATGGTGATAGTTCTGTTGAGAACTGATATGAATATGTCTCAAATAGACACCTTTAAATTTTTTTTCAAATTGAAAAACAATGGGCTGGATTTTCCGATTTGCTGATGCCGGCGTGGGAATAGTGACATTTTACGCCAGAAAATACGGTGCGAAAGCTGCACCGATTCACCGTCCGGTAGGGGGCTAGCAGCCACGCAGCGTAAAGCCCCCGGCAGCAGCGGCCTGCCAAAAACTGCCCCCCCTGTAACCGGCCTTGCCACACCCGGACCACCCCCCACCAGTCCCCCTAGCCCTCCGCAAAGGCCCTATGCCAGCGGAATTGCTCCCACCCCGACTGTGGCGGCCAAGGGTCCACAAACAAAACCCCATAAGTGTTCCACGCCGTCAGGAACTCAGCCCCTAGGGGGCGGAGTATTGGGGGAGGGCCTCGGGTGACGCCCGGAGGCATTCCCGACATCATGCGACGTGAGTGTGCCGTTTTTGAGGGGGGTGGAGCATCACAAAAGCGCGCTGCCCTCGATTTCAGTGCAAACGGGGATTCTCCGGGCGATCGACGAACGCAATTCCGGCGTCAGCGTCCGGAGAATCCCAGCCAGTGCATTTATATGAAACAGCATTTAGAGGAGTCTGGAGTGAACCCAACATGTCTATTATATCTATCAATTGTATGTTGGAATATGTCTCAATGTGTGTTGGCGGGGGGGGGGGGGGGGGGGGGCAAGAGTCCAAAACAAAATCAGAACTAACTGATAGCTCGCAAGCTTTCACAGATTTTATTTTCACTTTATCCTGTGTTTTGGTTGGACAGAATAAAAGGTGTTTTAAAAAAATAACTTGCCCTATCCCTGTGTCAATGAATACAATTGTCGTTTGGTTTCTTTTGTGAGTGCCATCGATGGCAACCTGTGGAAAGGTTCCTGAGCTGAGGTTCTGCTCTTCTCCCTCTCGGTATTCCTGCCACGGAATATTTCGGATGATGGCACAGCGGGCAAGCGCTGTTGCTGCTCAAAGTGCACTTTAATCGCAAAATGCCACAGTCATTAAATTCTGTTTGGCCTACTTTCTAAAATTAAATGCTAAATGCTGACATGCCGCAACTTTTAAAGAAAACGTTGCTGCAAAATCTAGACACGGCCTTCTATCGTATTCGGAGAACTTCGGTGTTCGGGGTTAAGTTGTCAAATTCTAAAGTTCGACACGGTGCACTGCAAGCAATTTTGTTCAGTTTAGCAAAGGTTGAATAAATATATAGGCACTAATTTTTTAAAAATTCAACCATAGTTTCTTGTTGCGTATTAAGCTTGAGCTTCTTGCAGCCTCGTCCTTATCCTCAAATAACGTTGTACAAGCCCGCTGCTGTGCAGTACGTGTCAAGTCTATTTGTTTTCCAGTCTTGTATTCCTTACACACAGTAACCGGGAATTCACAGTTGGTTATCGATACATATTTGTAGCTGTTCGCTATCAAACACTATCATTTAAGTGATTCGGAGAAAAATAACTTTTTTGTCTTTTCTCCGATGACGCTAGGTGACTGACCTACTCCACTTATTCCTGTTATTAAATGCTAACTAAAATTGTTTGGGGGGGGGGGGGCGCCATTATAAAGTTTGTGATTTTGGATAATTTTGAGTAAACAAAACTAAAGCACCCTGCTGCTGTGCAGAGAGACCTGCGGACTTCACAGAGGAGAGCAAACTACCTTTTAAAGCAATTTATTTTCACAGATACTGCTTGATCTGTTGAATGTTTTCCAGCATTTTCAGGGTTTTTTTTTTTAGTTTGCAGCTTCTGCAGTATTTTATTTCTCATTTATTTTGGGATGTGGCAACAAACATGGTCTGGGGAGGTGGGCGGTGCATGTAACCCTGTGAAAAAAAATCAAAGGCTTTTCACCCAATCACATTGCATTTTTCCATCTTAAGCACCAAAGAACCTGCATGCGATTCCACCCTGGTTACATTGTTAGATGGGCTTGAGAAGGAGGGGGGGGGGTTGTAATTATGGTAACCCGTGAAAGGAAAACATTTCATAATTGGATTAGTTACATTCTGCGTGATGCAGCTGATGCATGCAATTTAAATTAAATGGAATCTCTGAGGGATAAAGAGATAATGTATTAATAGCTGCCGCTCAGCCAGAAGTATTGGCTGTCTTCACTATGTTCACGGCACCTGATGCATAAGTTTAATTTATTTGGGAATCCAGTTCGTTGATGAGGGAAATATTGATGACCCTTTGATTTAATGCTGACAAATAGTTGCGTAGCTAATGTTTTGCTACTCTTCCTGCCCAGTTATAACTAAATGTCTAAATATGTATGTGTCCTGGTAAGAGTAAGGCAAAGTCTCCCCTGATCATAAATTCGACACATGGTGGATTACATCAAATGTGTCCTTGCAGGGGCATTAAGAAATTTGATACCCTAAAGTGTCAGCAAGTCTGGTCAACGAGTACAGGCACACCCTCTGGCCTTTGACGTAGCTATAGGAAATGGAGAAAGCAGACTCATCCAGCAATAATTCAATATGTGGGATTCTGAAAAGGGGAAAGTATTGCACCTTTTGTTCCTGCCACAACCTGGCTTTGTAGTTCTGGTCAATGTTTTACAAAATCTGTCGAAGTAAGTATTTTGATTAACAGCTGTGCAACAATTGGGGCATTGATTTAAGAATGTTTGTTCAAATAAAGTCTGGTAAGAATAACGGCTACCAAAGACCATTTAGAGCCAACTGTTAATTGTTCTAATTGGTCACAAATGGTTCCTTCTGCATTTCTGTTGTTTTCAAAGATGTTCAGAGAAATTGGAATCATTCTGTATCGTCCAGAATCTGCTATTGATTGATAGTAAGGGGAAGAAATCTGATCCAAGTATTATAGTAACGTTAAGACTACCATACAGCCTGAGATAATCAAATCATGCCAAGCATCAAGTTCAGTTGCTTGGCGGGAAAGGTCAGTCAACTGATTTTAGAATGTCCAAGGCTGGGAGGCAGTCCAAACTCAAGCGCTATAATATGAATGGCAGAACGATGGTGCGCTCGAGTCTCCGTGGCGATTTGTAAATATTCACACCGCGACACTGCAATAATTGTAGAGTACCTAGTCCTTACTGTTGGGTACATTGTCGCTGGTGTACCACCAATATTGTTTCTAATGCTTGCCTGCTGAAAAGCAAGAGTACACGGGAAGTAGGAGGTGTGAGAACCAAGCAACATGGAGAACATCTGTAATCGAAATAGGCAACATGTTACCAACTTCCAGTCACGGAATGTTCTTAATGAGACTTAAATTGACTCGTGGCTTTACCTGTTGTGAATATTATTATCCCAATCACTTTCTCTAAAGTCTACACCTCTTGCCTCAATCTGGTAACAGGTTACAGATATTTTCTGGCCCCTTTTTGGATTCACTAAGACTTGTACAAAAATCCCAAAGATCTTGGAATGACTGAATTAGATTATTATTGGTCAGCCAGGTTTGAAAAGGCTGAAGTGGTAATTTTTTGTTGGTATATTGGATCAAATACGAGAGTGGCCACGGTGGCCGAGCAAATACTGCGCAATCACTTTGCTCCCCAGTTACCACCATTGTTACTTGCACTCTCTCGTCTGCCCCTGTAATGGGCAGCTACCACAAGGTAACTATCAGGGCTCAGGTCTTTGATAGTCCTGGACTTGTTAGGGACTGGAGAAGTCTTGCCGTCCACTCTGGAGATCTGCAGCATCCGGCAAGGGTCATGCTTCAGCAGGTAGCCTTCGAATGTCTCCCATCCCCCTCCAACACGCACCATCACATGTTTGTTATGCAGCATCTGCAATGCAGAATAATTGTTCAATAAAATCAATGTTGGTTACAGAATGGGCTGTACAACAGAAGTGAATTCAATAAAGATTAGAAAGCCATGACTAATTTTTACTTAGATGTGGAAGAATGACAGGCAAACAGAATGAGCATATATTAAACATAAAGACACAAATATCCTTGCTAATTTTGCCTGGGCCATCAAGACTCTGGTGATGATTTGACTTTTTATAGTCAGCTGCTATTTCCACTAACAATCATAAGCTGTATTTATTGATTCCATATTCCAATCCCAATAGGTCATGTCAGCATATCCTGTTACCACAGAGATGAATCAGAATGAGCTGCCAATACCAGTCCTCGAATATAGCTGGATTCTCCATTTCTGTGACTATGTGCCGACACCAATGAAGAATCCGTGGTGCTCCATGATGGGAAAATCGGCGCAAATCCCTCACCGATTCTGGTACAGGTGAGGGTCTAGCAACGACGCTGCGTGGAACGTCCACGGATGGCGTGGAGAACGGCCGGGGAATCGGCGGGTCCGGGTCGTGCATGCGCATGGCTGAAAAGCTGCAGCCGCGCACATCCTCACTGGTCGCACCGGAAAACATGGCGCCGGCCATGCTGGACCACGTACCCGCCCACCCCAGCCCCACAGCCCACCCCCTTGCCACCCCCCACCTCTCCCCCCAGCCCTAGCAGAAGCCTGCCGGCCAGCGGCATGGATCGCGGCCGAGTGCGGTGGCGCTAGACATTGTCCGCAGTCGGTACGCCAGGCTCCCGACGGTTGGGACCACGCGTGGCCCGCGCCGTCGGGAACTCGGCCCATCGGAAGTGGAGTTGCGCCAATCCCGATGACGGCAATTTGGAGGGGGAGAGCATTGCGCACCGGCATCAACGGGGACCAGAGAATCGCGGGAGCGGCGCCGGGCCCGATTCTGGCGTCAAAGTGGATTCTCTGCCCCCGTTGTGGAGAATCCTGCCCTTTGTTTTCAGCAGACTGAAATGAGGGAACGAAATTGACTTCAACTTTCAACACAACTATTTCGCAAATAATTCCTATTTAACCTGATCAAATCGTTTGCATATATTTTCTAGTGGGGAATCTGCAATGTTTACCATCACTGAAATGAAAATGAAAATCGCTTATTGTCACAAGTAGGCTTCAATGAAGTTACTGTGAAAAGCCCCTAGTCGCCACATTCCGGCGCCTGTTCGGGGAGGCTGGTACGGGCATTGAACCGTGCTGCTGGCCTGCCTTGGTCTGCTTTAAAAGCCAGCTCTTTAGCCCTGTGCAAAACCAGCCCCTGGATCTCAATTCGACAATTTCCAAGGTGACTGGTAATGGACGGCTGCTCCACTTGACTTTGGCAATTTAACTTGAACTCCATTAACCAAATTTGCACTCTTTAATATTGTCCTTTCCAAGTTGACCCAACACCTAAAATGATTAGGGAAGCAATCTCAAGGGCATTGGACCAGTCTCCTAATGTGAGTTTAAAACCAGCGGAATGTTTGAATACAGCATCAGCTAACTTGATATTTTCACATGTAAGCCGCTGTGGAAAGCAACAGCAGCTTCATATCAAAAAAACAAAGAAGAATCAGATTGCATTGAAATGAAATTCAATCCCTCAAATACCAGAGCAAACCTTGCAAAAACACTGAAAATTATAAAATATGCTCAGCGGAATTCTATGTTCCGGAGACTGAGTGTTGACGCCAGGGCAGGAATCGTGGACTTACACATCAGCAAAACTGGCGCAGCACCTGGACCGATTCAGCGACCATTAAGGGGCTGGCACGGGCGCCACGTGGAACACAATAGATTCCAATGAAAAACGGTGCGGGATTCGCCGAATTCCCGACTGACACTCAGGAGGCTGACAAGCTGCAGCCGCATATACACACTTCACTCCCCACACACTCCATCCCACCCCACAAGATAGCAGCAAGGAGAGCGGCCACGAGATTTACGGATGCCAAGCTTGAGACCCTCCTGGAAGCTGTGGAGGAGAGGTGTGCCACTCTGTACCCCGGCCCGGGCAGGCGGCTGCCAACCGCCGCCTTTCGCCATGTCTGGCCGCAGGTGGCAAAGCCTGTCAGTGCCGCCAGAAACACCGTCCGGAAAGCCTGAAGCGCCGGGAGAAACTGCACAACCACCTCAGGGAAGCCAGGGTGAGCAGGCAGCAGTGTGGCCCTGGCACTAACCTCTGTCCCACAAACCCGCCCCCCCCCACCACCTGCAGGGTGGCTGAACCCCTACCCTACACCACCTGCCGACACCCATATCAGTCACCATGGCCAGGTACCCTGGCACTAAAGCCACCAGTTATGCATCCCCTGGGCTGCATGCATCAGACTATCTAACATTTTGTGTTACATGAGGGCCCCCTCTCCCAGGATAAGGCCGCCCATCACCGCAGGGAGCGGGAGAAAACTGGAGGAGGACCGCCAGCCTTGCGGCCCCTCACCGTGGCAGAGCAATGGGCTCTGGACATGGTCAGTGGGCCCGAGGTTAAGGACGTTGCGGAGTGGAGATTGGGCGCGGGCGAGGATCTGAGACCCCGCTGAGTTGCGGTTCCCCATGCTATATGTATCAACCCACCCCCCACACCACCCTCACCCCCCACACCACCCTCACCCCCCACACCACCCTCACCCCCCACACCACCCTCACCCCCCACACCACCCTCACCTCCCACACCACCCCCACCCCCCACACCACCCTCACCCCCCACACCACCCTCACCCCCCCACACCACCCTCACCCCCCACACCACCCTCACCCCCCACATCAGCCTCACCCCCCCACACCACCCTCACCCCCACACCACCCTCACCCCCCACACCACCCTCACCCCCCCCACACCACCCTCACCCCCCACACCACCCTCACACCATCCTCACCCCCCCACACCACCCTCACCCCCCACACCACCCTCACCCCCCACACCACCCTCACCCCCCACACCACCCTCACCCCCCCACACCACCCTCACCCCCCACACCACCCTCACCCCCCACATCAGCCTCACCCCCCCACACCACCCTCACCCCCACACCACCCTCACCCCCCACACCACCCTCACCCCCCCCACACCACCCTCACCCCCCACACCACCCTCACACCATCCTCACCCCCCCACACCACCCTCACCCCCACACCACCCTCACCCCCCAACACCACCCTCACCCCCCACACCACCCAACACCATCCTCACCCCCCCACACCACCCTCACCCCCCACACCACCCTCACCCCCCAACACCACCCTCACCCCCCCATCACCCTCACACCCCACACCCCCCTCACCCCCCACACCACCCTCACCCCCAACACCACCCTCACTCCCCCACACCACCCTCACCCCCCCACACCACCTTCACCACCCACACCACCCTCACCCCCCACACCACCCTCACCCCCAACACCACCCTCACTCCCCCACACCACCCTCACCCCCCCACACCACCCTCACCTCCCCACACCATCCTCACCCCCCCACACCACCCTCACCCCCCACACCACCCTCACCCCCCAACACCACCCTCACCCCCCCCACATCACCCTGACACCCCACACCACCCACCACCCTCACACCCCACACCACCCTCACCCCCAACACCACCCTCACCCCCCACACCACACTCACCCCCCACACCACCCTCACCCCCACACCACCCACACCCCCCTCACCACCCTCACCCCCCTCACCACCCTCACCCCCCCACCACCCTCAACCTCCCACACCACCCTCACCCCCACACCACCCTCACCCCCCCCACATCACCCTCACACCCCACGCCCCCCCCACACCACCCTCACCCCGCACACCACCCTCACCCCCCCACCACCCTCAACCTCCCACACCACCCTCACCCCCACACCACCCTCACCCCCCCCCACATCACCCTCACACCCCACACCCTCCCCCACACCACCCTCACCCCGCACACCACCCTCACCCCACACCACCCTCAACCCCCCACACCACCCTCACCCCCCCCCACACCACCCTCACCACCCACACCACCCTCACCCCCCCACACCACCCTCACCCCCAACACCATCTTCACCTCACCCCCCCCCCCCCCCCCCAAACCCCCACTGCCCGCGGTCTAATTGTGCGCCTTGACTTGTGTCTTGCAGGAGCTGCTGGGGGTGGGGCAGGCCTATTCCGTGTCCACGGCCCCAGCCACAGCCAGTGTCACAGCCCGGAGCCCACCGGTATGCCGAGCAGCGATGCGACACCGACACAAGGGTTTTCAGATGTCTGAGACCCAGGAAACCTCGGAGCTCGAGTCTGAGGATGACACGGATTGCCCTCACACCCTCCGCCTTCCCAGAGACACTCACCACGGTCGGGCACTTTAGTGAAAGGCCTCTGGGATACTCTCTGGTGCTCACCACACAGCTGATCCGGTACAGCAGGTGGAGGTAGGAACTCCTGAAGGGGCTCACAGTCGGAATATAGGCCGACCCCAGGGACTCGTTGCCATCCAGACTGGTTTCTGGCTTCAGGGACGGACAATCCCATTGATTGTGGAGATGCAGTTACAGAGCCAGGGACTACATGACGTGTTGTCAGCGCGCTTCCAGTACCTGCAGGCGCAGGTGGAGGACTCCAACCGCATGCACCAGCAGGAGGTGGTGCCGACCATGCGTGCCATCCAGGCCAACACCGATGGGTGGAGTCCGCAGCGGAGGCCTTGGGGGCGAGGGTTTTGACTATGGATCAGCATGTGCAAGGCCTGGGCATTCTATGCAGGCTGGCAGAGGTTCAGGACAGGGTTGCCACCTCACAGGCAGGCAGAGCCACCTGGATATTGCAGCGCTGCACTGGAGCGTGGCCCAGTTACAGCGGACAATGGCTGTGAGTGCTTGTGGTGGTATGTATTAGGGGTAATACGGTACACCATGAATGCCGAGGAGCTATTGGGAGGACAAATGCTGGGTCCCGATTGGATCTGCCGCCTACTGGGCTCCACCCAGATAGGCGGTGTATAAGAACCTGGGTTAATCCCCGCAGCTGCATTCTGTGACTGAGCTGCTGGGGAACAAGTCTGAACAAGTCTGCTCAATAAAGCCTCTATTGAAGTTCTTTACGTCTCGCCTCGTGTGTGATCGATGGTGCTACAGTGCTGGCGGCATTGCCCAGCCATTGCTCGAGTAGCTCCAGCTCGTACAGCCACGGGGCAACCACCAGGACTGCGGCGACTAGGAGGAGGGCCACCATTGCTGGTTGTATTCCAATATCCATTGTCTGCAGGGCATGAAAGGCCGACATGTTAGCTTGGGTGCATACCCCCATGACCAGCCAGGTCAAACAGGCTGCATGGTGTCCCCCGTTAGCACTGTGGGCTCTGCCCCCGCATGTTCTCCTGCTCCTCTCCAGGCCTCATCGGTGAACCGGATCATGGTGGCCTCTTGCCATGGCCCCTGACCCTACTGCCAAAGGTACCGTCAGCTGGAACTGCCCTTGCCAACAGTACGCTCCGCGGCACCCTTCCGGCGAACCTGGAGGAACTACAGTTCGCGTTGCCCTTGGCGATGACCTAGCGGCGGCTGGCGGCCAGTTGGGGGAGGGTATGGTGGAGGGTGGGGGCTGGAGTGCGGAGGTGGGGCACCCATACGGCTGGCTCAGAGGAAACGGGGGTCAGTGGTGTGCGCAGCAGGATGGCTGCCTTGCTGACAGCGAATGGCGGTCCGTGCCTTGGTACCTCCCCAGTCCCGTGGGGGGTCACCCCGGCCACACTGTAAAGTCATGCCTTTGTCTATTACCTTCCTCTATCTCCAGCATTTCACAATTCCATGCTTCTTATCTGTGACCTAACTCCTGATATTTCCAGGTTCTACTTTGATACTTGCTCTGTTTCTCCTTGACTCTTGTTGAGCCCTTGTGATCTCTTAATTTTGTCCTGGTAATTGCCCAGTTCTTTCTCCTACTCTTCGTTCTGTCACTGCTTTGCAATCTCCTTGGCCGGGTGATAATCATGAATGCATGCAAGTTGTTATCATTACTGTCGTGGTTTATTCTATTTTCTCTGTCAATTAAACCCGTTTTAAAGAAAATCATTGATTATCTTGCGTTCCTTCTTGGCATTAGCTGTACCCCATCTGATATCTGCAAGTTTTGCCACAACTTATTTCTGAATGCAGATCATTTATGTCACCATCTTCTAGCCATAGTCCTAAAGGACGATGGACATCTCTCTTCATTAGATGGAGAATTTTTGGCAACTCCTAGCTTGAGGGGCGCCACTCCGCAAATGCGAGGCAAGGACCCTTGAAATTCCACAGCCGGTAGGGAGATTGAGCCTGCTTTGTTTATATCATTCTGCATTACATTCTAGCCATCTAGCCAACTGAGCATGTGTGAATGTATATCATCTGGACCTGCGGTTTTATCCTCCTGTCAATTATTTTCTCCATTTCGATTCTATCTATGGCTGGGCGGCACAGTAGCACAGAGGTTAGCACCTTTGCTTCACAGCGCCAGGGTCCGAGGTTTGATTCCCACTTGGATCACTGTCTGTGCGGAGTCTGTATATTCTCCCTGTGTGTGCGTGGGTTTCCTCCGGGTGCTCCGGTTTCCTCCCACAAGTCCTGAAAGACTTGCTGAATTCTGAATTCCCCTCAGTGTATCCGAACAGGCACCGGAGTGTGGCGTCTAGGGGATTTTCACAGCAACTTCATTAATGTGAGCCAACTTGTGACACTAACAAAGATTATTATTAGATAAAGCTCATCCACTTGTCAAATTTCACTATCTTTAGTAAAAACTGGGGTGAAGTAGATATTCCATACCTTAATGTTTCTCTCCTTTCTATGCAGTGACTGATTGTGATTCTATGATTACAGGGTAATGATACTTTTTGTTGATTTTCTTATATATTGAGTGAGGAAGAACTCTCCTATACAGAATGAAAACTCAATTCCCTTTATCCCTTACCATTACTTCCTGGCAATTTATTTTGGCGTAGCCAAAATCACACATATTATTTTCTCTCCATCCACCACTGACCATATATATTTTCAGACATCCGTCTTCCCCCAATTCCCTATTTGGTCTGTAGAATGCTCCCATTCCTCCCAGAGGATTGGATAGGGTGGACAGTGAGAGCCTTTTTCCTCGGATGGTGATGTCTAGCACGAGGGGACATAGCTTTAAATTGAGGGGAGATAGATATAAGACAGATGTCAGAGGTAGGTTCTTTACTCAGAGAGTAGTAAGGGTGTGGAATGCCCTGCCTGCAACAGTAGTGGACTCGCCAACACTAAGGGTATTCAAATGGTCATTCGATAGACATATGGACGATAAGGGAATAGTTGTAACTTACTTGTAAGTTAACTTGTAAGATACTCCATCCCTGCTTCCTTTTCCTTCTTGAACGTGTTATATGCAGCACTATTTAGATACCAATTACCTTCTCTGTGTAAACATCATTCAAATTATCCCTACTATATTGGATTCTGTCTACAAATAATTGGCTGCAGTTCATCCATTTTGTTCTGAATAGAACGTGCGTGGCTGTATTGATGGGATTCACTACTTACTCTTCTTTAGGTTATTTTAGATTTCATGGTATCCTCATTTCTTGAATTGGTTTATCTTTTACTCGCTTTTCCTGATTCTTTTATTGTTAGCTTTCTATCAGTCACCTGCCTGATCCGAATCCCTCCCCCAACGTTATTAGGTTAAAGCCTGATGAAGTGGCAGTTATTATTTTTCATAAGAATCTTGGTCCCAGCTTGTCTGTCCTAACCGCACACATCTTTACTGTCTCAGTGCACCAGATTCTCCGAGTGCAACGCAGAATGGTTGTCATCTAGAATCATGCTTTACCACGCATTCCCTAACTGCTCAATTTACTCTGTGAATTTTGTTTCATGTTTCTTTTATTGTAAAGAAATCAAAATATTAATATGCGTTCTTTTCATTCTCTTCCCAGACTGCGCTTTATACTTCACCAGCCCACAACTCCCATCAGCCATGCTGCATACATTAATAAATTCAAACTTATTTATATTTTTCTTTAAACTATCTTCCATTTTATAACTTAGTAAGCAGACAGCATACCATTGTTTCGAACCTAGCTATTTTAAAATTATTTGAAAAGAAGGCAGAAAATGGTGTTTTGTTCTATACAAGCTTAATATTTCAAACGAATAAATTATCAAAAGAAGGTTTGATGTATTTAAACAAACGGCCCAACTCAAATATGAGCATGTGTGTTTCCAATCTCAAAGGATTTATTGCCATGGAAACAAAGCATGGTCCTGTATATCATTATGAAGATTAATATTACCACAGCCTCTAGGTAACAATTCCAAATGAGCTTTTTTAGTTCTGAGCTATATATTTCACAAGGAACTCAAGATTGCGAAAATGGCTTTATCGTCAGTTATAGACCTGGACCATTTTAAAAGCACCATAAATATTGCACTCTCCACTGCACTCGGAAAAATTGGTTAGAATTGGTAAATTTGTGAAATATTGTTCTTTTGATTTTTCAATGGTTTTCAAGGCACACAAAGCTTGCTGGGCTGCAATATTAGATGCTACTAGTGCAGCCGTGTTGCCATGGCAATACCTTAAAATGATGCTTGCGTTTTATTCCTTACATCCCCAATAGGCCTTGAGTCCTGAGAGATGCCAGTGTCATCACTTTCCTTGACAGCATGTCCTCCAGCTCAATTACCCTTCACTAAATCGGTTATCTTGATGGCATGACGCCAGTATTAAAATAAGCTGCTTTATAATACCATTAATGATAATGACCCAACAAATGTTAGTGTGACTATTTACCATGTGTTTTGTTGTTAACCAAAAAGCTACACATTTCTAACTATCGGGATGTCTGGTGTGATAAATGGAGTATGCCAAAGGCATGTTAACCCACAGTTTTGACCCAGGAACATTTGTATGTGTATATTTCTCTTCGCCTTATGTGCACGAGGCCAGCAGCTGAAAATTCTTGGTGATGTGGTTTTTAATCAGCAGCCTGCTTAATATTTCATAGCTGCTGAGCACAATTTCAGTAACTGTTTTCATTGATATAGCAATTTAGCAGAGGAAACGCTGCAAGGCACTTCACATGCACCGTATATTTTTTTAACTATACAGAAACTTAATTTGTGACCTAAATGATATGAGGCCTTGTGTACCCAGGATCACTTGAATCAGAGATTTTTTCGTTTTATTTCACATTATTGCATGGCAGAAACCTGTAAGGTATAAATCAAATAACCAACCAAAGAACATACAATATTTTCTTTTTAAACCTTGATGTCGAGAAGCTTGTATTAGGGGAATTGTTCTATGTTTTTAACATTCGGTAATTACTTTCTCTGCATTCCCTACACCCTATCTGTCATTCTGTTAATTATTTCATGGGTCTACACTAATATCCTTGGGTGTCAGAGGACCAAGATTAATTCTTGGAACATGATGTCATTGGCATTATATTCCAAACATAATCAGAAGCTGCATTTAGTGAAAATATAGTCCTATTAGTAGACGGATATATCAATCTCCAATGTTGCCCTTGTGTAACAAACTTGAAACTCAGAATATGTAGCAACTCAGAATATGTAGCAACTTTAATAGTGAAATTTACAGTCATTGTTGTGCATATGGTATCTTCATTGCAATCCACTGATACTGCATGGCATGCAAGTGCTTGTGAAGCACATATCACTGACAGATATGGAGGCAGTTCTAGAGATAATCTCACTTGACTATCGCTCCTGGTTGACTATTTTTTGGTTTCTACTCAGTAACTTCCAAACTGTCTCATGCTTCACAATTGCGATTTTATTTTTACTATCCCCTTCACGTTCCTTTCCAGAGAGGGTTGTACCTGCGCCAGATGGGCTGAAGTGGCTTAGAAGGTAGCTCACCCTCAGCTGCTGAAGTGCAATTAAGGATGGGAAACCAATGGGGGCAAACCTCCTGGCTGGGACAGCACGGTAGCATAGCGGTTAGCACAATTGCCTCACAGCTCCAGGGTCCCAGGTTCGATTCCCGGCTGGGTCACTGTCTGTGCGGAGTCTGCACATCCTCCCCGTGTCTGCGTGGGTTTCCTCCGGGTGCTCCGGTTTCCTCCCACAGTCCAAAGATGTGCGGGTTAGGTGGATTGGCCATGCTAAATTGTCCTAAAAGGCTAAGTGGGGGTTGCTGGGTTACAGGGATAGGGTAGATACGTGGGCTTCAGTAGGGCGATCTTTGTAAGGGTCGGTGCAGACTCGATGGGCCGACTGGCCTCCTTCTGCCAATTCTATGATTCTATGATTCAATGCTGGCTCTGCCAGTGACATGCACATCCCAGAAAAAATAAAATTTAAATAAATATCTGTTCAGTAAGTTGTGGTATCATAAAAGTTCTCATGTGGAAAAGCGTGATGTGGCTGCTTTAATCCATATTAACTATTGCACCATTTGTTTTTGCATAAGGCAGGATGCTTGCTTAAATTATTAATGAAATTCTATTTTGGAAAATGTTCCAAATTGTACATACGTCAGAGCTCTGAATTAACGCCTGTCTGCAGAAGGGTTGCTATCTGACTACAAGCACGGCTTGACTACAGGCATTGTGCTCATCGAGTTTAGTGTACCCAAGAAACCCTCCAGAGGAACACCTCTGGGGTCTCTCTTGCTGCCATTTTTGTTTTACTGGGGAGAGGAAATTGTGGATCAATCAGCACAATTCAGGTTGAAGAATGATCGCTGGAGGTTTTATCGTACCTGGAATCTCAGACCCGTTCTCACAAAATAAATAAATTGTCGCGTTATGGAAGTGTTAATCATGGTGGACAATTGGCAATCACCATGTTTGGAAAGACTCCAATTATTCCACCAGAAATACTGGAATGAGTCTGGTGATATGCATCACTGTAAATACACAAGGGGTTAATGTAAATACACTATGTCTAAGTAAACACTAGCGGGAGCACCAGAGACGTCAGGACATGCAGACATACAGCTAATGAACACATAGAATAGGACACGACCAATGGGCAGTCAAGACACCCAGAGGTGACGCTACCACAAGGGGGCATTACACAACCCATATATCAGGACAGGGCACACATGCTCTGTCTCTTTCCACAGGCGACACTTAGCGAGTAGGACAGGGGCAGATCAGAAGCATCACACCCACCACGTGGCTTAGAGCAGACTGGTTAGTTAGACTGAGTTACTGTAGCAAGATTAGCAGGAGAGTCAAACTCATAGAGAACTGTGCTAATGGTTCAATAAATCACACTGAACTTACTTCAAAGTCTGGAGTATCTTTTGGTCAAAGCTGCATCGAGTTGCAGCCTGTGTTATCCCAGAGTACATAACACAACAATGAGGACCCACCAACATATTTCAATCAAAAGCTGCCACATTTTGTAAATATATCATTAAAACAATGCTAGCCAGTAAGTCTGCTTTCTATCTTCCCCTGTTCAAAATCAATGGTATGACTCAGCTCATAGTGTAAAATAAAGAGCAAGAATTATATTTATTCATGACCACAGAACATCTCAAACTATTTACAGCCAGTGATGTGCTTTTTAAGTATGTTCACTGCTGCAATGTTGGAAACATGACAATTTCTGCACAAGTAGTGGAGGGCATAATAATAATAATCTTTATTAGTGTCACAAGTAGGCTTACATTAACACTGCAATGAAGTTACTGTGAAAAGCCCCTAGTCACCACACTCCGACGCCTGTTCAGGTACACTGAGGGAGAATTCAGAATGTCTAATTCACCTCACAATATGTCTTTCGGGACTTGTGGGAGGAAACCGGTGTAGCCCTGGAAACCCACGCAGGCACGGGAAGAATGTGCAGACTCCGCACAGACAGTGACCCAAGCTGGGTATCGAACCTGAGACCCTGGCATGGTGAAGCAACAGTGCTAACCACTGTACTACCATGCAATGCATTTTTATCAAATTCAGGTTACTTAAAGGAATCCATGCCTGAATTTTACATTCTGAGGTCGGGTGCGTAAGATTCTGGGGAATTATGTCAGGGGTGCGTCTCAACATTATTTTGCTGCATACAATGTTAGGTCAGCAGGCACGCAAGGAAATCAGGTCCGCACCCACCGACAATTAAGAGCCAATTAAGAAACCCATAGTACATGATTCTTAGTTGCACGATTGATTTCTTTGCTCGTTGCACAGTCAAAACAAGAGGTGGGCAGCACATTTTCATCCACTTGTCATGCAAGTGTGGGATAAAAGCCTTTTAGTCTATTTGCAAGTCCCGCTGCCAGATTGCCTCTCGATTGTTGTAGCTTTGTACGTCTGTCTAGCTGTGTTTGAGGACCTCATCTTCTCAGGGGGCTTGTTTGGGGATTGCAGCACAGTGGACCCTTAGTTGCAAGTCAAAGATCCTTGAGTATCTCATCTAATGGGGTTAGTATGCTCAACACATGGGACCTCAAAGAACAAACACAGAACAAAGAAAAATACAGCACAGGAACATGCCCTTTGGTCCTCCAAGCCTGCGCCGACAATGCTGCCCGTCGAACCTATAACCTTCGACACTTCCTGGGTCCGTATCCCTCTATTACCATCCTATTCATGTATCTGTCAAGACGCCCCTTAAACGTCACTATCGTACCTGCATCCACCACCTCCTCTGGCAGCGAGCTTAAGGCACCCACTACCCTGTGTAAAAAACTTTCCTCGCACATCTCCTCTAAACTTTGCCTCTCGCACCTTAGACCTATGTCCCCTAGTAATTGACTCTTCCACCTGGGAAAAGCTTCTGGGTGGGGTTCTCTGCTGGCTGACGCCAAAATTGGGAAAGGCAATTGGCGGAGAATAGGTTCCGATGGCAAAATTGTGGCGGGCGCCGATTTGACGCCAAATCGCAATTCTCTGTCACTCGACAGCAGCATCAATGCGGACTACAGTAAAGAACGTTTGCATATCAATAGCGGGCCTGATCCGGTATTCTCTGGGGCCTCCCCGATTCTCCGCCTCTGATTGGCCGAGTTCCCATCGGAAAAGCACTTGTGCTTTTAAAAACCGTGAAACCAGTGTTATGGCTGCTGAGGGAGAGAGGAGGAAAGTGTCCGTCATTGCCATAGCATGGTGACAGTTGTGCTGCTGGCCGGGGGGCTTCTGCCAGGGCTGGGGGGATTAGCAGTAGTGACCAGGAGGTGGGCTGTGGGGACGGGGTGGACGGGCACGGAACACCATTGCTGTAGCCAGAAATGCAGCCCTGCAGCGGCGCACGCCGCTGACAGCCCACATGAACTTAGGGCCAGGGATCGTATAGGTGTTCCCCCCACCCCAGGCTACCCCCCTAGGTGCCCCAGCCGACCCATCAGCTGTATGGGTGCGGTACAGCGCAACCAATGTCACCTTGTTGGCTGAGATGAGTGTATGTGGGGAGTGTAGTGTGTCTATGGGCTGCAGCCTGTCAGCCTCCCGAGTGTCAATTACGGACCCGCCGAGTCCTGCACCGTTTTTCAGTGGAATCAATTGTGTTCTATGCGGCGCCGGTACTAACCCCTCCACAGTCGCTGAATTGGTCCAGGTTCGGCGGCAGTTTTGCTGTCGTGAAAGTCCACAAATTCTGCACCGGCGTCAACACTTAGTCTCAGAAACAGAGAATCTCGCCCTCTGACTATCCACTCTGTCCATGCCCCCATATTTTGTAGACTTCTATTATCATAGAATTTACAGCGCAGAAGGAGGCCATTCGGCCCATCGAGTCTGCACCGGCTCTTGGAAAGAGCACCCTACCCAAGGTCAATACCTCCACCCTGTCCCCATAACCCAGTAACCCCACCCAACACTAAGGGCAATTTTGGACACTAAGGGCAATTTATCATGGCCAATCCACCTAACCTGCACATCTTTGGGCTGTGGGAGGAAACCGGAGCACCCGGAGGAAACCCACGCACACACGGGGAGGATGTGCAGACTCCGCACAGAGAGTGACCCAAGCCGGAATCAAACCTGGGACCCTGGAGCTGTGAAGCAATTGTGCTATCCACAATGCTACCGTGCTGCCCCTAGATCGCTCCACAACTCTATTGTTCCAGTGGTACCAAACTGAGCTTATCCAACCTCTCCTCATAGCTAATGCCCTCCATACCAGGCAACATCCTGATAAACCTTTTCTGTGCCCTCTCCAAAGCCTCCACATCTTCTGATAGTGTGGTGACCAGAATTGAACACTATATTCCAAGTGTGCCCCAAGTAAGGTTCTATACAGCTGCAACATGACTTGGCAATTTTTATACTCAGTGCCCCGGCTGATGAAAGCAAGCATGCCGTATGCCTTCTTGACTACCTCTCCACCTGCATGGCCACTTTCAGGGACCTGTGGATCTGTACACCCAGATCCCTCTGCCTATCAATACTCTTAAGGGTTCAGCCATTTACTGTATATTTCCCATATGTATTAGACCTTCCAAAATGCATTACCTCACATTTGTCCAAATTAAACTCCATCTGCCATCTCTCCGCCCAAGTCTCCAACCGATCTATAGCCTACCTTATCCTCTGACAGTCCTTATCACTATCCGTAATTCCACCAACTTTTGTCTCTTCCACAAACTTACTAATCAAACCAGTTACATTTACTTCCAAATCGTTTGTATACAATACAAACATTGACTGGGACAGTCATAGCATTAGGGGCTTGGATGGAGAGAAATTTGTTGAGTGCATTCAGAAGGAATTTTTCATTCAGTATGTGGATGGCCCGACTAGAGAGGGAGCAAAACTTGACCTCCTCTTGGGAAATAAGGAGCTGGATTCTCCGTCCCGCCACATTTCTGGTTCACCCCGCCGGCGGGATGCTCCGTTACGCCGGCTAGTCAATGGGGTTTCCCATTGTGGGTCAGCCCCACGCCGTTGGAATACCCCCGGGCTGCCGGCGGAGACTCCAGCCCAAGGAAGGGCAGGTGACAGAAGTGTTAGTGAGGGGATCACTTTGGGACCAGTGACCATAAATCCATTCGTTTTAAGATAGCTATGGAGAATGATAGGTCTGGCCCAAAAGTTAAAATTCTAAATTGGGGCAAGGCCAATTTTGATGATATTAGACAGGAACTTTCAAAAGCTGATTAGAGCAGTCTGTTGACAGCAAAGGGACGGCTGTTAAGTGGGCGGGTTCAGGGTAAGAACATTCCAATTAGAGTGAAGGGCAAGGCTGGTAGAAGTAGGGAACCCTGGATAACTCAGGGTATTGATGCCCTGGTCAAAAAGAAGGAGGCATATGACATGCCTCCTGGGATCAAGTAAATCCCTTGAAGAGTATAGAGGTTGTCAGATAGAGTTAAGAGAGAAATCAGGAGGGCAAAAAGGGGACATGAGAGTGCTTTGGCAGATAAGCCAAAGGAGAATCCAAAGAGCTTCTACAAGTACATAAAGGTCAAAAGAATAACGAGGGAGAGCGTAGGGCCTCTTAAGGATCTACAAGGTCATCTATGTGCGGATTCACAAAAGATGGGTGCGATCCTAAATGAATATTTCTCATTGGTATTTATTGTTGAGAAAGGCATGGATGTTTGGGAACTTGGGGAAATAAATAGTGATGTCTTGAGGAGTGTACATATTACAGGGAAGGAGGTGCTGGAAGTCTTAAAGTGCAACAATGTAGATAAATCTCCGGGACCTGATGGAATGTAGCCCAGGACATTGTGGGAGGCTAGGGAGGAAATTGCGGGTCCCCTAGCAGAGATATTTAAATCATCGACAGCCACAGGTGAGATGCCTGAAGTTTGGAGGGTAGCAAATGTTGCGTCTTTGTTCAAGAAGGGCTGCAGGGAAAAGCCTGGGAACTACAGACCAGTGAGCCTAACATCTGTGGTGGATAAGTTGTCAGAAGGTATTCTGAGAGACAGGATCTACAGACATTTAGAGAGGCAAGGTCTGATTAGGGACAGTCAGCATGGCTTAACGAATTTGATTGAGTTTTTTGAAAGGTAACCAAGAAGGTAGATGAGGACAGTGCAGTCAACGTTGTCTACATGGACGTTAGCAAGGCCTTTGACAAGGTACCACATGGTAGGTTGTTGCATAAGGCTAAATCTCAAGGGAAGCAGGGTGAGGTAGCCTATTAGGTACAAAACTGGCCTACTGCGTACTGCTCTTGTCACCCTATTATAGAAAAGATATTATTAAACCAGACAGAGTGCAGAAAGGATTTACTAGGATGCTACCGGGACTTGATGGTTGAGTTATAAGGAGAGGCTGGATAGACTGGGTCTTCTTTCCCTGGAGCGTAGGAGGCTTAGGGGTGAGCTTATAGAGGTCTATAAAATAATGAGGAGCGTCGATAAGGTAGATAGTCAACATCTTTTCCCAAAGGTAGGGGAGTCTAAAACTAGAGGGCACAGGTTTAACGTGAGAGGGGAGAGATACAAAAGGGTCCAGAGGGGCAATCGTTTCACACAGAGGCTGGTGAGTGTCTGGAACGAGCTGCCAGAGGCAGTAGTAGAGGCGGGTACAATTTTGTCTTTTGAAAAGCATTTATGTGGAGATGCCGGCGTTGGACTGGAGTGAGCACAGTACGAAGTCTTACAACACCAGGTTAAAGTCCAACAGGTTTGTTTCAATGTCACTAGCTTTCGGAGCGCTGCTCCTTCCTCAGGGCAGCGCTCCGAAAGCTAGTGACATCGAAACAAACCTGTTGGACTTTAACCTGGTGTTGTAAGACTTCGTAAAAAGCATTTAGACAGTTAAATGTGAAAGCTGGATATTGAGAGATATGGGCCAAATGCGGGCAATTGGGACTAGCTCAGTGGTTTAAAAAAAGCGACATGAACAAGTTGGGCTGAAGGGCCTGTTTTCATGCTGTTTAGCATGAACAGGGGCTGTTTAGCACAGGGCTAAATCGCTGGCTTTGAAAGCAGACCAAGGCAGGCCAGCAGCACGGTTCAATTCCCGTAACAGCCTCCCCGAACAGGCGCCGGAATGTGGAGACTAGGGGCTTTTCACAGTAACTTCATTGAAGCCTACTTGTGACAATAAGCGATTTTAATTTTTCATTTCATGCTGTAAACCTGTATGGCTCCATGACTAAACAGCAACGGTTCCAGCACTGATCCCTGCGGAACACCACAAACCATATCCCGCCATTCAGAAAAGCACCCTTCCACTGCTATCCTTTGTCTTTTATGACCGAGCCAGTTCTGTATCCAACTTGCCAGCTCACCTCTGATCCTGTGCAACTTCACCTTCTGTACCAGTCTGCCATGAGCAACCTTGTCAAAGGCCTTACTGAAGTCTACGTAGACAAAATCCATTGCGTTCCTTCATTAATCATCTTCGTCACTTCCTCGAAAAACTCAGTCAAGTTAATGAGACACAACCTCCCGTTCACAAAACCGTGCTGCCTCTCGCTAACATGTCCATTTGCTTCCAAATGGGAGCTAATCCTGTCTTGAAGAATTCTCTCCAATAATTTCCATGCCACTAACGTAGCAGTTAAGGGAATCCTCATCTTGCTAACATTCTCCGTCTCTCCCTCCTCTACCCACAGATAAATGGATGTCGGACTACAACCAGCTGTGCTTGCTATTTACCTGCCGTTGTGGATGCATGAAGGCTAGAGTGCCAGAACTAGCCCAGGGAGGACCCTACACAAATGGAGCCTGCCCCATAAGAGCAGGGACCAGCTAGTGTGGCTCAAATGCTGGCTGTCCAACAAGCCAAGGAGGGGATGCGAAGGAGGACCACATTGGGCCACGTGTATACCGTTGGCACCTGTCCATTGAGGAGCTTCTGGGCTGTACGTGCTGACGCCGACCACTGGGGAGACCGTGCACCGCCTGTGCCAGATGGTGGCTTACCTGTCACCGTGGGTGTTTGGAGGAGGACACCCGCTTCCGGTGGCTGTCAAGGTGATGGTCACCCTGAGCTTTTGCACGGTGGTGCAGACTCAATGGGGCGACTGGCCTGCTTCTGCATGGTAAGGCTTCTATGATTCTATGAACCCTTAACAATCTTCTTTCTGCTGTACCTGTGACAACTTAAGTGTCACCCATCTTCCTTTTCTTATGTGGTCTACCGCTACATCTCGGTGTTACCCCAGACAGCACATCAGAAGTGGAGGCAGCGCGTTGCATGTCTCTCCCTCTGCCCTTGGCGACCCTTCTCTGGAAAGCTTGGACCTGGATGAACCCAAAGAACAAAGAACAAAGAAGTGTACAGCACAGTAACAGGCCCTTCGGCCCTCCAAGCCCGTGCCGACCATGCTGCCCGACTAAACTACAATCTTCTACACTTCCTGGGTCCGTATCCCTCTATTCCCATCCTATTCATGTATTTGTCAAGATGCCCCTTAAATGTCACTATCGTCCCTGCTTCCACCACCTCCTCCGGTAGCGGGTTCCAGGCACCCACTACCCTCTGCGTAAAAAACTTGCCTCGTACATCTACTCTAAACCTTGCCCCTCTCACCTTAAACTTATGCCCCCTAGTAATTGACCCCTCTACCCCGGGGAAAAGCCTCTGACTATCCACTCTGTCTATGCCCCTCATAATTTTGTAGACCTCTATCAGGTCGCCCCTCAACCTCCTTCGTTCCAGTGAGAACAAACCGAGTTTATTCAACCGCTCCTCATAGCTAATGCCCTCCATACCAGGCAACATTCTGGTAAATCTCTTCTGCACCCTCTCTAAAGCCTCCACATCCTTCTGATAGTGTGGCGACTAGAATTGACACTCTACTCCAAGTGTGGCCTAACTAAGGTTCTATACAGCTGCAACATGACTTGCCAATTCTTATATGTTCCCAGCCTTTTAGCCCTGACAAATACCTCCTTTTTCTTTTTGACGAGGCCTACAATATCTCTCGTTGTCCAAGGTTCCCGAAAATTGCCGTATTTATCCGTCTTCCTCACAGGAACATGCCGGTCCTGAATTCCTTTCAACTGACACTTGAAAGCCTCCCACATGTCAGATGTTGATTTGCCCTCAAACATCTGCCCCCAATCTATGTTCTTCAGTTCCCGCCTAATATTGTTATAATTAGCCTTCCCCCAATTTAGCACATTCATCCTAGGACCACTCTTATCCTTGTCCACCAGCACTTTAAAACTTACTGAATTGTGGTCACTGTTCCCGAAATGCTCCCCTACTGAAACATCTACCACCTGGCCGGGCTCATTCCCCAATACCAGGTCCAGTACCGCCCCTTCCCTAGTTGGACTGTCCACATATTGTTTTAAGAAGCCCTCCTGGATGCTCCTTACAAACTCCGCCCCGTCTAAGCCCCTGGCACTAAGTGAGTCCCAGTCAATATTGGGGAAGTTGAAGTCTCCCATCACCACAACCCTGTTGTTTTTACTCTTTTCCAAAATCTGTCTACCTATCTGCTCCTCTATCTCCCGCTGGCTGTTGGGAGGCCTGTAGTAAACCCCCCAGCCGACATCCAGGTGTCAAAGGTGACTGCGTGCCACCCAGTTCTGCCCACTGCCCATGAAATGAACCAGTGTCAGGTGGGGGAGAGGGGGGAATTCAGAAAGGCTGAGGTTTTCCAGCACCTCTCCTGTGAGAGACACGTCATGGGCACCATCACTTCCTCCTCCCTCGGGCTGCTCGCTGGCCCACAGGATACTCCCTACATGGAAACATAAATAGGAAATAGAAGCAGAAGGAGGCCTTGCTACTAATTATATCTTCAAAGAATTCCAGTAGATTTGTCAAGCATTATTTGCCTTTCATAAATCCGTGCTGACTTTGTCTGATTATACCACTGCTTTCCAAATGCTGGGCTATGAAGTCCTTGATAATAGACTCTTGCAATGTCCCTACTACTGACGTTAGACTCACAGGTCTATAGTTCCCTGTTTTCTCTCTACCTCCCTTTTTGAACAGCGGCGTTATATTGGCTACCCGCCAATCTGCAGGAACTATTCCAGAGTCCAAATTTTGGAAAATGGCCACCAATGAATCTGCTATTTCCAGTGCCATTTCCTTCAGTACTCTGGGATGAAGATTATCAGGCCCTGGAGATATATCCGCCTTCAATCCCATTAATTTTCCCCAAACCATGGGCTGGATTCTCTGCACCCCGACGCTGAAATCGTGTCCGCCGGCGGGCGGAGAATCCACTTTGGTGCATGGAATCGGGACCGGTTCCCCGATTCTCCGGGCCCCGAAAAGCGACGTACCCGGGAAGTACGCCGCGCCGCGTATCCCCTACCTGCGGCCAGTGCTGGACGCCCGCCCCGCTATTCTCCGCCCCCGACCGGCCGAAGTCCCGATGGCGTGGATCTAATCTGGTTCTGCCATTGGGATACTCGCGAGCATGGTGGGGGGTGCGGGCCGATCGGAGAGCAGGGGGGCCTCATACGGGACCGGGCTATTTTTGGGTGGACGGTCTGGGTCGGGCGGGTGGCCGATCGGAGGCACTATTTTGGAGGTCCAGTTCCGCGGTCTAGGTCTGCCATGGAGCACGGCGCGGCCGCTGGAGACCGCCGCTGTTCGCATGCGCGGCCTCTGACCCAGAAGTGCGGGTGCCCGTATCTGCAGCTAAAGCTGCTAGATTCAGGTTTTCTGCCGTGAAAGGCCATAGTTTTTACGACGGCGTGGGGACATAGTCCCAAAAACAGAGAATCCAGCCCCATTTCTTTACTAATACTAATTTCCTTCACTGAAACTTATGTTTCTCAGAACTTCCGGTACATTATTCATGTCTTCCTTTGTGAAGACAGAAGCAAAGTACAAATTTAGTTCCTCCGCCATTTATTTGCTTCCGTTATGAATTCCCCCAATTCTGACTGTAAGGGGCTACATTAGTTTCTATCAATCTTTTTCTCTTTACAAACCTATGGAAATGTTTACAGTCAGTTTTTAGGTTCCCTGGCAGCTTACATTTATATTGCATTTCCCTTTCTTAATCAATCTCTTGGTCTGCTTTTGCTGAATTTTAAACTCGTTCCCATCCTCAGGTCTATTGCTTTTTCTTGCTAATTTGTTTGCAGCTTCTTTGAATCTAATACTATCTCTAATTTCCCTTGTAAGTCATGGTTTGGCCACAATCCCCTTTTTATTATTACACTGTGGTAAACCACTGTTGCACCTCTATTAGGTGATGTATGGTAGGACCTGTACGACAGGTACATTGGTAGTCCCTGCCTGCTGGCTCCGCCCAGTAGGCGGAGTATAAATATGTGTGTCCTCCAGGCTGCAGCCATTTCGCCAGCTGCTGTGGGAGGCCACACATCCTAGAGCAATAAAGCCTCAGTTGTACCCAACTCAAGTCTTTGTGCAACTGATCGTGCATCAATTTATTGCTCTAAGATTTTCAAAAGATGGACCTCCGTATGAAACCGGATCGCCTGCAGCTGGATCCGCATTCAAGCTCCGCCAAACAGGACTTTCAACACTGGCTAGCTTGCTTCGAAGAGTACATCACCTCGGCGTCCACCCCTGTCTCGGAGGCTCAGAAGATACAGATCCTCAAGGTTGAGCTCCAGCATCTTTCCGGGCCACCTTTCCGTACCTAGACAACGTCATCATCTGCAGCCATGATCAGCAGGACCACAACGCCAACCTTGCCAAATTTCTCCACACCGCCACTCTCCTAAACCTCACCTACAACAAGTCTTTGTGCAATTGATCGTGCATCATGCACCAAATCGGAATAACCAACTTTTGGAGTTTACCTATTCGTTCCTTGAATGCATGCCATTCCCTGTTCACCGTCCTTCCTTTCAGTAATGTTTCCCAGCCATCAAAGCCAGCTCATGCCTCTTACCATCATGCAGCATGAGCTGGCTATGATGGTGCAGCATTCTCGATACGTTGGTATCTTCCCTGGAGTGGTGCTCCGGGGTATCCTGGGGATCTGGTTGTGGGGTGGGGGGGGGACAGCGACCTCGGATGGCCTGGCCTGGCCAAATGGTGATCGTGCAAGACGAAACACATGGGATCAGATCTCGGGAAGGACGGGTCTGTTGGAGAGAGGTGACTCACTTGCTATAGGGACATCAGTGTTGCATTGGACGCTGACTTGCCGACCCCCATCACAGCCACTGCCCTCTCCTCAACTTCGCCCGCGACTTGCAGGGCACTTTCCTCAGAGGATGTGGACCCAAATGTCTGCAATTACCCCTCCTGTCTTCTGGTGCCATGCCTAATATATGGCCATCTTATCCTCAGGGACACAGAAAGGACATTGTGAGATGCAGAGAGTTCTATGGAATGCATGTTCTATGGGAGGGTCTGTAGTTGGTGGCTTATGTTTGCAAGGCACCTGGCCAAAGAGAGAAATACAGATATCGAGGTTAGGTGGAGGGTGGGTTTTAAGGGAGATACAGGCAGGTGGGGTGTTGTTCGCCTTTAGTTGATTGGGGACTGATGTGAGGAGTGAGGGACGGGAGTGATGCCAGGGGCACAGAGGTGGTGACTCACCCGAGCTGCCATAAGGAGTAAATAATCTTCTTTGGACGTTGCGTGTCGGTCCTCCTGGTGAGGCTGGCAGCACTGACAGCCTCTGCCCCCTCTTCCCAGCCGCTGTTGAGTCGGGCAGGCTTGAGTCTCTGCTCCACCCTGGGGAGGAGGGTGTCCCTCCTCCCCTCGATGGCATCCAACATTCAGTCAATCTCGGATTCCTGGAATCGGGGGGAGGGGGCTGGGGGGGTGGTTGCAGGTCCCCATGCAGTCATCTTCTTGGTTGGAACGGGAGTGTGTGGTGAGTGGAGCAGTTATAAGCAGCTCCAACTTGTCAAGTTCTTTAACGTGAATTGCAGCCCCAATGAATCAGACACCAGCGGGGCGGGGATTAGCTTGTATTTCCCGTGGGCAGAGTGCTAGTCCTATTGCATCACCAAAAATTTGAGTGCGCGGGCCCGACCCGCCATCCGTGACCCCACAGCCCACCCCCTGGCCACCCCCCACCACTCACCCAAGCCCTCACAAAATCAACCCCCGGCCAGCAGCACGGATACCGGCCGATTGCGCCTCACTGGACACAATCCACAGCAGGCACGCCTTGTTCATGGACGGCTGAAACCACACATGTCCCGCGCCGTCGAATACTCGGCCCATCGGGGGCGGAGCATCGCGGGAGGGCTGGCTGATGATGCGCCAATGCCATTGCAGCGGCACGCAACACCATTTTTGAGGGGGGAGGCGGAGCGTGGCTAATCGGCGTCAAACTGGCGTCGGAGTCGATTCTCCGCCCGATCGGCGATTATGATATCGCGTCGGGCAACAGAGAACCCCGCCCGTAGTCTCTCAAAGGGAGAATCCAGCCCCTAGTTGAGAATTCCAAAACAAAGCTTCTTGGCTGTTGACCTAGACTAGAGTAGAATTCGGCCATGTTCGAAAAAAGCAGTATGTACTTGTCCAAATGCGTCACTATTTACATTACTTTTGAAAACTGCATTATTTTCCCTCAAGGGAAAAAACGATCTTGAAGATCCTGTTTGGAATACAACCCAAGTTGGACAGTAATGATTGTGTTGATCTTGTTCTCTAAATTACATTCTTATTATTCATTGCCAATGTTTTTAATTTAATAGGAAACACGTTCCTGGAAGGTTATGATTTATGCTGAGTGAGCACTTTATTTCAAACTGAGAGTTATGTGCTGTCACATGCAGAAGGGAAAAAGATTAAGCAATAACTCCATTGCTGAAGTATGATACAATGTAAGTTTCATTAACATGCTGGAGGAAAATCCATCAAAAAAAAATCTTACAGGTCGCTGTTCTGCCAGGGGACTAATCCCTTGACTCCTGAATGATGAAATAATTGTATCTGGTACTTTTTTTCAATCAAGTCACTCACAACAGAATACTGGCAATTTTCAATAACTTCAGAGAAAATCTGAAGGATAAGTGTCACTTAAAAAAGTGAAGTACAAAAGAGCCTCCAGCAGGCAATTACTTTTTCCAAAACAGCAATCATTGTTTAATGTTTTACTTTATTACAGAAAGCTAATCTTTAAAAGAAATCCTTGTTGGTGACTGGCAAAGGTGACTTTACTTTCCAAATGTCAAAACAGCAAAAGAAAAATCTGCTTTAATTTATATTTAATAAGATGTTAGTTAAATTCCAGTTAAAATACCTCGAATTCACACGCTGTTTCAGATTTTAAAAGAATTGAGGGATGTTACGGGCAAAGAAGAAACAGCCAGATTTCTCATAATTTCCAAAAGCAACAGCAGCCAAACTTTGTGGCCAATAAACTGTACCAGCAGCCGAGCAGGATAGAAATACAGTACGTGCTGGATTTTTGGGTTCGTGGCTAGACCATTCAGGAAGGATGTTAGGAAGCACTTCTACACACAAAGGGTGCGAGAGGTGTGGAACTCTCTTCCCCAAATGGCAACTGATGCTAGATTAGCTGTTCATTTTAAAGGCTCGATTCAGCAGAAAGGTACGCATGTAGCGAGGTGTTTCTTGGTGGTTGCAGCTCTGCGAAACATCTCGCTATCCAACCACACCGTTGTTTTGGCCTCAGGGAGATTCACTTCGCTGACGTCGCACTTAGAGCGATTTCTTCCCCCCCCACCCCCATGCTTTCAGCACTCCCCTCGCTTTTTCACCCCACCCCTCGCCCCCCAGGCCCGATGCCTGGCAGTGTCAACCTGGCAACTGGGCATCCTGGAACTGCCAGCTTGGCACCCTGAAAGTATCCCAGAGTGGCACTGTTTGGGTGTCAAGATGGCAGGTGCCAGGGTGCCACCCTGCCCTGTAGCCAACCACTGGAGGGGCTCTCCAATGCCTGGGACCCCCTCCCCACCCCCACCCGGTGCTGTTATGCCTGGTCCACGTTTGTGTGGATCAGTACTAATCGGTGCCCTGGCGAGGTCTCGCAGGCACAGGCGGTGAATCCCAGGCACAGGGTGAATCCAGAATCTGGGCATTTAAATGAGTTGTAAAGCTAATGTAAATATTCAGATCTGGATCTCGCCTGGCGCAGAGCCCGATTTGGGGCTTGAACGTGATTCTTCGTCCGTTCTGCCCGGATCTGCCCCTAAATCGCTGAATCGTGCCCTAAATCTGAGATAGATATATTTTTGTTAAGCAAACGTATTAAAGGCTATGGCCAAAAGCAGGTATATGGAGTTAGGTCACAGACTAGCCATGATCTTATTGAATGGCGGAGCAGGTTTGAGGGGCTGAATGGCCTACTCCTGTTCCTGTGTTCTGATGGCCCCTCAGAGGCGTCATGAACCATGGTCTGGATGAGGGAATCTTTTGAAAGATGAGTTCAAAAGGTCTTGCCCGTGCCTTTCATCCTAATCAATGGCTCTCCTCTCCTGCTCAGTGGTCATTCATAACCTCCCAGACAATTAATAGCACTTCAATGCAAATCTACCCAGTTACTTTGTTACTATAGGGGGTCATTGTTTCTGTAGGCTCTCAAATGTAAAAAAGCTTTTTAAAAAGTTATTTAATGATAACTGCCTTAGTAAAAATTCATTTTATTACAGGTCTATAAAACTGTCGAACAACCAGCCCTTTAAAGTATCAACTGCCCAAACTGCAATCACTAAAACATCTTTACCGGGCAGCATGGTGGCGCAGTGGTTAGCACTGCTGCCTCACATCGCTGAGGTCCGAGGTTCGATCCCAACCCTGGTTCACTGTCCGTGTGAAGTTTGCACATTCTCCCCGTGTTTACGTGGGTTTCGCCCCCCCCAAAGATGTGCCCCTTAATTGGAAAAAATGAATTTTGTACTCTAAATTTATTTATTTTTTAATTTAAAAAAAATCTTTACCATTTGTCAATAAACATTCAGCAACTGGGAAATAAATCTAACAGTGAAAGTTGTCAATCAAGTTTTCTTGGTACAGCTGTTTCAACAGACTACTGAATGTCTGGGCTCTTAGTCAAGAATGCATAACGAGGTCCACAATGAGCAAAGTAAAAACTTTTTAAGTTGTCTGCCCTTTGACAAAGTTTTCAACCCATTACAGCTAATCAGTCTTGGATATAGAATACCCACAGTGTATTTTACTACTGACAGATCTAAGCACTGTCTGTTTCCCAGAAACAAAGTGGAAAAGTCCAATACATTGGGGGAAACTGGAGGTGATCAGAGCGTCCCGTGTGCATTGCCCCTGACGCCGTGCGGCCTCCCATGCCTGCCTGGGCCCCATGTCCCGTTCATCATTACGCTCCCCACATCCTCCTTTCGAATGAGGCCTGGTGTCCTCCTCCTCCTACAGAACGTTGCGCCTCTGCTGCACAATGTTGTGGAGGATGCAGCAGGCCGCCACAATGTGGGCGACCCTCTCAGCATCATACTGGAGAGCCCATCCAGAGCGGTCAAGGCACCTGAACTGCATCTTCAAGAGGCCGAAGCACTGCTCGATCACATTGCTGGTTGCTGTATGGGCGTCGTTGTGGCGGGACTCGGCGTCCGTTTGTGATCTCCGGATAGGTGTCATCGGCCACGACCGCAGTGGATAACCCCTGTCACCCAGGAGCCAGCCCCCCAGCTGGGGGGCGCCTCGAACATTTCTGAAATCATCGAGTGTGCCAGATGAAGGCGTCGTGTACACTGCCCGGGTATCGGGCGCAGATGAATGATGCGCAGCTGATGGTTACATATCAGCTGCACGTTCATTGAGTGGAACCTCTTTCGGTATGTGTAGAGCGGCCTGTCATCTGCAGTTGCTTGTAGGGGGCATGCATCCTTTTGATCACCCCCTGGACCCAGGGCATCCCATCGATGGCAGTGAACGCGCTGCCCGGGCATCCTGGTGGGCTCGATCCACATTGAAGTGGATGTATTGATCCGCCTGGGCATATAGGGTCTCCTTGACGACACGGATACGTCAAGTGTTGAAAAGCTTTTTAACTTGATTCTGTGTCGCAAGGATTGTTTTTGTAACCTACAACTTTCCCAGTCTATATTCCACTTTATGAAGAGGATGTGCACATTTTTATTATTAATTTAGAGATCCTAAGGTGACCCCATTCTTGAGCAAAGGTTATAATTGTTGGAGTTTATAGCATTTAGAGATCAACCTATAATTAATAGTTGAACTGTTCATTTTGGGGAAATGTTTAAGAATGAAAGCTGCTGGATAGCAAATGGGCTGATATATAAAGATAAAGTAGAAGGGCTGAAAAAAACAGAAAGAGTCTGTAATGAAATGAGAATGGCTATAGACAGCAGAAACGGTTGGGGCAGTGCAGTAATATCGGGACATTCGACCACACTAGCAAGTGTGTGTTGCATTACTGGACAAGCTGCCCCGTCGATGATTGTCTGAGGATCTGCCTCATCTAGCAGTGAACTGACTGTTAAAGATCTCATGCCAAAGTATTTCCCTGAAGTCATGGCCAATACCTCTCCTTCAACCAACACCATATAAAACAGAACAAGGTCATTTATCTCACAGCTGTTTATGCAATCTTACTATTGTGGCTGACATGACAAACCTGGCTACATTTTAACACAAGTTGTTGTGTTTCAAGCACTTTAAAATTTTCTGGGGCTAAGATGAGGAAAGTCTTCCTTTCGGTGGTAAAATAGCAAGTCTTATCAATAGCACACATTTAGATACAAAGGCGGGTCTTTCCACGTCTTTGCTCCACAGTGTGTTTTCTGGCAGGAGGTGGCTCGCCTTTGGCCTCCAGCAGGGGGCAGAATTTTTCGGCTGCGTCCGCCCGGCGACCGGAAATTCCCGCCCAAGGTCAACGGGCCTTTACGTGGTCCCCATCCCGTCCGTGGTGATCTTGCGGCGGGCGGGTTTGAAAAGTCCAGCCCAGGATCTTCTGGTGCCGCAGATAAAACATTTTGGTGCTGAACATTTGTATGTGCTCCTATAAATTGATCTGTTTGTGCATTCACTTGCCAAATCAATAATGATCTGGGAGACCTATGGGTGTCATTTTCGGCAGACATTTTCTGCCAGCACCTTCAGCTTTTGCAATTTGCTGTTTTTTTCTGCAGAGTTGCTGCATTTTATTATGCTGTCCCCATCAGTTTTCAGCCAGTTAACAAGACAGCTGCTATTCCGAATGAACTGAAAATGTATCCAACCCCAAATTGGCTCCAGTGCTGACTTTACATTAAAAGTTAATGAAAATGTGGCTTAGACCGTTTTTCCACATCAGTTACATCACTTCGTAATTGTTCACATTGCAAAAGATAATTATAGCAATTACCAGGGGAACAGTGATTGAAATTCCTATTACTGCACTGTCCTCCATTCTTTCCACTAATTGCTTGAATCTATACTGTTAGTCGCTTTATTCTATTTCGTTCAAAAAGTCCTTGTTGATATATTGCATTTTAACCTCTCATGGCTCAACATGTAACAAATTTTATTAATGCAGAAAATGTGTGCCTGCTGTACGGTTTGCCTGCATCGATTTGTTCTATTTTGTTTATCTGTAAGCAGGTCGTTAAGTCAATTGGTTCTTAGGAGCAGAATCAATACACGAATGCTGATTTTAACTCAGTACAGGAATCAGCTGGATAGGGATAAAGACAAGTGCCAAATGACACACCTCCACCTTTTGTAGCATGAGGCCTAGGCAATTTAGAGCCTTATTTCCATAACTCTGGTCGGTTGCCCACCCAAAATTGGGAGGTAACTGCTGACTGGCAGGCAGGCAGAATTGTCATATTAAGTGACAGGAGGCTACTGGATGAAGGAATGGTTCTGGGCATTCAGACTAATTATAAGGAGGGGATTTCAGGGAGGCCCGGCAATGCCGCTACATTCTTTGTGGGGACCACATGAGTATCACTAACGCTGTTCCTGGCCCCACAAAGGAATTTTTAAAAAGTAAAACTTTCCTCTTTGTCTTTGAGCCTGAATTGCCCACTAAACTCACTGCCTGAAAAAGCAGTTAGGTCTCAATGATTTGATTGGAGCCGAATCTGTATACTTAATGACGGGCCGCAATGGTTTCCAGTGAGTGGTCTTTGTGTCTCCATTTTAAGCTCTCCTTCCTGCTTCCCCTCAACCATCTCTCACCAATAGGCAAGGGAACGGTGGGCGATTCCATTCTTATAACGATGGTAAGTTTCAGATCGAAATGTCTTGTGCTATGTGGAGATAGGGGGCGGGATTCTCCGAAATGGAGGCAGAGTGTTCCCGCCATCGTGAACGCCATCGCGTTTCACGATGGCGTGAAACGGGCGCGGGCACTACCGATTCTGCGGGCCAGCATGGCGCTGGAGCAGTTCATGCCGCTCCAGCCTCCCTTCACGGCACCAACTGGGCAGCACGCCAACGCGCACAAGCGCGGGGGACTTCCTCAACGCGCCGGCAACATGGTGAAGGGGTTTAGGGGCCGGTCGGGTAACAAAATAGGGCCGTGGCTGGAGAGGCCGTGGCTGGCATCGATTGTGGGCTAGACCCCATCGGAGGCCTCCCCTGGTGAAGGAGCCGCCCCCCCACAGCCCCCCCCCCCCCCCCCCGACCCAGCGCGCAGAGTTCCCGCCGGCTGCGAGCAGGTGTGAACGGCGCCGGCGGGACTCTGCCGTTTCCCCGTGGCCACTCGGGCCATCAAGGCCGGAGAATCGGTGGCCCGGCCACGGATAGCGGCCTGCGACTGGCGCCGCGCCAAACGCGCTGGCGCAAATGGCGCCGATACTCCGCTCCTCGGAGAATCGCGTGCCGGCGTCGGGGCGGCGTGGCGCAGTTTCGGCGATTCTCTGGTTCGGCACGGGGCTCGGAGAATCCCGCCCAGGAGGTTTGTGAATATAGGTACATTTGGGTCCTATGATGCAATGTTGCCAGAGAAATTTGGACAGAATTGGGTGCAACTTGGTAAGTGAACTGAAAGTAATGAAGTAAATGCAAAATACTGCCGAAGTTGGAAATCTGAAATAAAAACAAAAAATGTTGGATTAACTCAGCCGATCAGGCAGCATCTGTCTAAAGGGGAACCAGAGTTAAGGTTTCGAGTCCGTATGAGTCCATAGAATGTAATGAACTACATAGTACATGTGCAGTTAAATGCAAATGTTTTGGTTTTAATTTCACCTGATTCTCCTTTTAACACTTTCTGCTATTTTACCTCTATGCGGCTATCAGCATCTTCTTTAGTCCTTAATCCCACCATCAATACTCTCTTTGCAATACGTCTATGACTGTTTTGTCAATCTCTCCTTACCTCTGACCTATCCTGACCTTCTATTCTGCTCCTCCTCCTCCACCCCGCTCGCCATCTATACAATTCATTACATTTCTATCCCTCTTCAGTTCTGTAGAAGAGTCAAATGGACTTGAAACGTTAACTCTGGTTCTCTCTTCACAGATGCTGCCAGACTTGCTGATTTTATCTTGCATAATCTGTGTAGATTATATGTGAAACTAGTGGAGGCCTGATCTGATTAAAGCAACTGGACTCACAGAGGAGTTTTGTTTTTGTGGTGACCGTTTGATATTGGTGCTGACACTCTGAAGAAGGAGAGTTTGATAACGATTGATGTTCCAGTGGAACATATTGGAGAGAAGAAGAACGGGTAAAGAAGAACCAACAACAAGGGGGTACAAGAGCAAGGAATAATAATAATAGCTTATTGTCACAAGTAGGCTTCAATGAAGTTACTGTGAAAAGCCCCTAGTCGCCACATTCCACCGCCTGGTACAGGAATTGAACCCGCGCTGGTCTTGTTTTGCATTACAAGCCAGCTGTTTTAGCCCACTGAGCTAAACCAGCCCCTGCATGAATTGCATGTGTCAGCAATGATGGGGGAAATGCTTGCAGAAGGCCTTACATCTTCACAGGTGTTTAGACAGCTTTCCCCTATCTGAGGAGTTGTACTTTGGGAGGCTGCAGATGTCAAGGATGTTAGTCAGGACCCTGACAACCTCTTTGAGAAAAATCTTTGGTCTGGCAGTCCTGCTTTACCAGTGGCAGTGGAAGTGGCCATTCTCTTCAAACTTTAGGCTATGGCAACCACAGCAGAAATAACAAGGGTGTGACAGCCAGCCACAAATGGATCAGGCAACTCAAAAGAATATAAAAAACTAGGATCCTAACTGTTTCATAGCATTCTGTTTCAGTTAACAGGTTCTATTGTCACAGTAGACACTGTGACAAGTAATCTGTAAAAATTGCTTTGGTGTCTTTACGAGGGTTTGACATGAATCAATGTCCTCCATTCTATTCTCATGCTGAATTATAAATAGGGAGTGAGTTACTCATGGTTGCCAACAATAAGCAGAATTGAGTAACAGGAGGAATGAGCAACACAATACACTACGTTGCAATGCAAAAAGGAAACACACAAAAAGGGTGCAATGATATGATTTGAATTGTTAGCATAAATATACACATAGGGCTGTGATGTCTTGAGAACACAGCTGACATTCTGCTCTTACCTTTCAAATTACTGCAGATCTGTGCCACAAAAATAAATGCACAGGTTAAATGTCAGGAATTTATACCACATTCAGATTCAATTTATTACAAGTCCTGTTTTCATTGCATTCACGGAATTTACGGTTAGGATTCTGGACTAAAAGTTATTCTCAGTGACTAATTAACAAACAGCAGGTTCATTGTCTGGGTTCAACAGAATTATGGGCTACGTACCAAATGATCCTTCGCAAAAGTCATTTATTTTATTAATAGTTCTGTACTAATTTGAGCCCAGAAAATACGGTATCCATTGGAAAAACATGCAGAAATAATTTGGGGTTCAGTTTCGGTGGCATTTCTCCCAATCAAAGACAGTAATTTGATGGTTTCTCTAAGTTATAGCAATTTTGAGAGCCTCTGTGGAAATCCATCTCTTAATGATAATCAAATTGAAGCACTTTAGTTTAAAATGAATATTGCAATAAATGTGTTTTTTTTAATATAAATTTAGAGTCCCCATTTTTTTTCCAATTAAACGACAATTTAGCGTGGCCAATTTTTTTTTTCAAATAAAGCGGCAATTTAGTGTGGCCAATCCACCTATCCCGCACATCTTTGGGTTGTGGGGACGAAACCCACACAGACACAGGGAGAATGTGCAAACTCCTCATGGTCAGTGACTTGGGGCTGGGATTGAACCCGGGTCCTCAGTGCCGGGAGGCATCAGTGCTAACCACTGCGCCACTGTGCTGCCCTCATAAATGTGCTAGTTTAAATAGAATTATAAACAGCACTGTTGAAAAGATATTAAAATATAATTTTTATTTGGCAAGGAGGCTTGAAATTCCGTGAGAAATTCTGCTGGCGTGCACCGTTTCTCCCACTGGAACTGACACTTTATCGTTTTCTGGTAAAATTCTACCCAGAATAAGCATTATCTTAAAACTAAGACAATATGTATAATTGGCTAAAACAAAAGGCTAATTCTTATTTTATTAATTTGACAAGTTATAGGGTGGCACAGTGGTTAGCACTGCTACTTCAGAGCACCAGGGACCCGGGTTCAATTCTGGCCTCGGGTAACGGTGTGGAGTTTGCACGTTCTCCCTGTGTCTGCGTGGGTTTCCTCCGGGTGCTCCGGTTTCCTCTCACAGTCCAAAGATGTGCACATTAGGTGGATTGGCCACGCTAAATTGCCCTTAGTGTCCAAAAAGATTAGGTGGGGTTACTGGGTTATGGGGATAGGGTGGAAGCGTGGGCTTCAGTGGGGTGCTTTATCCAAGGGCTGGTGCAGACACGATAGGCCGAATGGCCTCCTTCTGCACTGTAAATTCTATGGTTCTATAAATTCCTGCCACTTTATCGTTTTCTGGTAAAATTCTGCCCAGAATAAGCATTATCTTAAAACTGAGGCAATATGTATAATTGGCTAAAACAAAAGGTTAATTCTTATTTTATTAATTTGACAAGTTATAGGGTGGCACAGTGGTTAACACTGCTGCTTCACAGCACCAGGGACCCGGGTTCAATTCTGGCCTCGGGTAACTGCGTGGAGTTTGCACGTTCTCCCTGTGTCTGCGTGGATTTGCTCCAGTTTCCTCTCACAGTCCAAAGATGTGCACATTAGGTGGATTGGCCATGCTAAATTGCACCTTAGTGCCCAAAGCTGTGCAGGTTAGGTGGGGTTACGGAGGGTTGCTGCAGACTGATGGGCTGAATGGCCTCCTTCTGCACTGTAGGGTTTCAATGGATTCTGTAGATCAATTTCCGATTCTTCCAACAGTTAGCTAAGACAGAGCTTTTGAAACTGCAGGTCACGACCCATGGGTGGGTGTCGGAAGGATCGTGGAGCGAACAGTCACAGCGTTCCCGATTGCGGGAGACGCACCCAATGACAGCGACTTTCTTTTAAATTGGGAATGCCAGTCGTGACTGGCTTTTAAATGGAACGACACAATCTCCCGGCCAGAAGCGGCGGCAGAGAGTAGGTCATGCGCCTGGCACGTACACTGACATCACACGCTCTGTACGTCTGTATTTCCAGCACAAAATCGAGAGATTCCTCCATTTTCTAGCTGCGAGTGAGCAAGGCAACAGGACTGTGAAGGACTGAAGGTGGATCGTTGCAGACAAATAAAAACTGAAATCGGAAACAAAGCAGTGTCATGATATGCAAACATAATGAACACTCAGAATAGGACACAACCAATGGGCAGTCAGGACACTCAGAGGTGGCATCACCACAAGGGGGCATGACATAAACACTATAAAAGGGATGAGGCACTCACACCCTGCCTCTTTCCACAGACAGATTAGCAGTGAGTCGAACTCATTTGAGAACTGTGTTAATAGTTCAATAAACACGTTGAACTCATTTCAGCGTCTGGAGCATCCTTTAGTTAAGACTGCATCAAGTAGCAGCCTGTGTCATCCGAAGCAGCGTAACACAACAAGCAGTATAAAGATGATTTATTAAGCTATGGTTATGTTAATTGTGTCAATGCAATTCAGGATGCAAAACCCATGTGCACTATGTGCAGGGAAGTGGCAAATGATAACTAAAACCCTCAAAACTTCAAAGGCATTTGAAGACTAAGCATGGTGAGTTTGAGGACAAACCTCTTAACATTTTCAAAGGATTCAGCGAGCAGTTAAATCATCAGTCTCGGTGGGGGGGTGGGGGGGGAGTGAAAAACACTGAGCTAAGCTGAATGTTCAATAGTTTAAGGTATAAAAAAAGGGTCCCGAGAAACCACTTCAGGGCTCAGGACAGGCAGAGGCAGAGAGTAGAAGAGAGTGATGTTTATGGAGAGGTGCTGGGAGCTGTCTTCAATGTTTTTGGAGTTGTTACTTTATGACCTGGTCTGAGAAGGGTGGTGAGATGTCTGTTCGATTGCTAAAGTTACGTTTTCTCCTCTTGTTATTAATTACTGCTAATTGATCCTTTGCTCTTTATCTGACTTGTTACCTTTTTAATGGTTAATAAACTTTCTGAATTCATCATTTAAAGTGCTCTCTCTTACCATATGGTTATGTTACTGGAACCTGATGTGATTTATGATAGATGGGGTTATTGTAATCTTAGTTAAACCCATAAATCTTATAGAGTCTCATTATATCCATTATTAATTATTGCTGGGGTTTCAAACAAAACTTACCAATTATTTTTCTTTTACTTTCTGTCTCTTTTTTCTCCCTTTCAATCCAATATTTCTTTCCTTGTCTTTATTTTACAGTCTGTGCCTGATTTGACATTGAGTTAACTATTCTAACTTTCCCTTCCCAGTTCACATTATGTACTGCTCATTAATGATCCTTTAATCTAATTGGTTAAGGAACCACGCTGTTACTTGCCCTGTTCACACAGGGGCCAGATGCCCTGTAAGGATCACTGTAATATTTGTATGTTTAGCTGACAAACTCGCTGTATAAAGCCTATGGCCAAGTGCAAGTCTATGTACTGACGTTGATCTGACCCATTATGCTCTGGCTTCGAATGCACTCACCATTTGTGGCATAAAATCAGCAGACGTGGCAAAGCAGATTTTGCCATACCTAAATACAGTTTTATTCAATTCTAACACCACCATCATTTGGAGATGTAGATGGGGCTGCCAAGGAGAAGAAGAGCAAGGCCAAAGACTAGATGAAAGGATGCGATGGTGAGAAACTTAAATGCAGCAGGATTGGAAGCAGAATGGATGACTGATGGGAGGAGATGGATCAACCAGCATTGTGGCAACTCCATGTTAAATCAGAGAAGCTGAAAGAATAAGATTCAATTCTAAATCAGCACTAACTCAAAATATATGTTATTCCAATTAAAAGATCGCTAACATCTTTAACTTTTTAATTGATACTAATTCAATCCGTAATGTAGTTGGACATGACCATGAATTTAGTATCGACGTGTGGCACTTAGTATCTCTACATTAATTATGACTTTATCTGAGATAGGTTTATAATGTCTTGATCATACTTGTGGAGCAAACAAGTATGTAAGATGAACTTCAATACTGTCATTGTTTTTTTCCCCCATCAAGGACTGGCCAATTATTTCTGTGCTTCCATGTTTCATCTAGTTTGACAGGAGAAGGATTGGGAACATAAAATTACGAAATCCATTTTGTCTTGGTAGTCAAGGACACAACTATCACTGATTCACTCAGCTGCACATGTGTCTTCATAAGAATCAGGTTATAAAAGCCAACAAGAAAATGAAATTTCACTGACTGGGGGGTGGGGGGTCTGTGCTTTAACTCTGTGTTTCGGTGCCTCTTTCCTTGTCTTAATCGGAGTCAGCACTTGGTATATGTTACTATAAGAACATGTAAACATCCTAGCATATAGTATGAACATAATGGAAAATACTAATGCCTTTATGAAGGAAATAGAAACGTTTATACTTTACTAAGTCAATATTAAGCTACTTTTGAATATGCTATTGGAAGATTACTTCAAACAAGAACACCGAATAGAATAGTGGTTGAATGCTGCATCTCAACTCGGTGAATTGAAATAATTTTTTTTCTTGGAAAGAAAAATTATCAGTGGTCATCTAAAATTCTGGAGTAAGAACTGCAAAGATGAACAACGTTCAATACACTAAGACTTGAAAAAGAATTGAGGGCACTCAACTCTCCCTGATAATGATTAGAATAATATTTGTGGGTAAGGTCCTCTTCGAGTGAGGAGATTACTTGCGGCAAACAATCAGCGTATAACAGTTGAGAAATAAATAAATAAAACAATTTTTTTTAAACGTTATCAGAAATCATTACTTCACTGGGGCCACTATTTTATGCACAGGTTGCAAGTTATTTTGGCTATAATTTACTAAATGCAATAAACTTTATCTTGATTGTTTTGAGAAGAACAATCATTTCTTTTTAGTTCTGGCTTCAAAGACAGGTTCAAAGGATATTGACATTTAAAACTACTCATCAGCTGGGGAGCATTATAATTGGTAGACATTCAACATTATCAACTGATGCTTCACTTAATCTAGTCACCATATTCCCTCAGTAATGAATCCCAGTTCGAAAGATAACCGAGGACAATCGTAGTTGAATGATTCAGCACAGAAGGAAGTCATTCGGCCTCTTGCGTTTGTGCTTGATCTTTTGAAAGGGATTTCCAATTAGTCCCAACCACTTCTCAGAATTTGCTCATAGCTTCAAATGTAACTGCTTGTACAAACTCATCAACAAAGTGTTTTTTTTTTTGCATTTTTAGATCTGGGGCGGAATTCTCCGGAAATGGCGCGATGTCCGCCGACTGGCGCCCAAAACGGCGCAAATCAGACGGGTATCGCGCCGCCCCAAAGGTGCGGAATGTTCCGCATCTTTGGGGGCTGAGCCCCAACCTTGAGGGGCTAGGTCGGCACCGGACGAATTTCCGCCCCGCCAGCTGGCGGAAAAGGCCTTTGGTGCCCCGCCAGCTGGCGCGGAAATGACATCTCCGGGCGGCGCATGCGCGGGAACGTCAGCGGCCGCTCACGGCATCCCCGCGCATGCGCAGTGGAGAGAGTCTCTTCCGCCTCCGCCATGGTGGAGACCGTGGCGGAGGCGGAAGGGAAAGAGTGCCCCCATGGCACAGGCCCGCCCGTGGATCGGTGGGCCCCGATCGCGGGCCAGGCCACCGTGGGGGCACCCCCCGGGGCCAGATCGCCCCGCGCCCCCCCCCCCCCCAGGACCCCGGAGCCTGCCCGCGCCGCCTTGTCCCGCCGGTAAGGTAGGTGGTTTAATTTACGCCGGCGGGACAGGCATTTTAGCGGCGGGACTTCGGCCCATCCGGGCCGGAGAATCGTGCGGGGGGGGGGCCCGCCAACCGGCGCGGCGCGATTCCTGCCCCCGCTGAATCTCAGGTGCCGGAGACTTCGGCAACCGGCGGGGGCGGGATTCACGCCAGCCCCCGGCGATTCTCCGACCCGGCGGGGGGTCGGAGAATTTCGCCCCTGATTTCTAAATGGAGAACTATAAAAGGAAAGGATGCATCACAAAGGAAAATACTTGCCTCCTACCCTAGAATAAGTTTATCTGTCATTCGGGTAAGGTGGTGGTGTAGTGGTTTTGTCAACGGACTAGTAATCCAGAGACCCAGGGTAATGATCGGCAGACACGCAGATGGTGAAATTTGAATCGAATTAAAACGTCTGGAATTAAAAATCTAATGACGGCTATTGTCGAAAGATATAAAATCCCATCTGGTTCACTAATGCCCTTTAGGGAAGGAAATCCCTGGGACGGCACGGTGGCCCAGTGGTTAGCACTGTTGCCTCATTCCGCCAGGGACCCGGGTTCAATTCCAGCCTTGGGTGACTGTGCGGAGTTTGCACGTTCTCCCCGTGCCTGCGTGGGTTTCCTCCGGATGCTCTGGTTTCCTCCCACGGTCCAAAGATATGCAGGTTAGGTGGGGCTGTTGGGATAGGGAAGGGGGATGGGGCTAGGTAGGGTGCTCTTTCAGAAGGTCGGTGCAGACTCGATAGGCTGAATGGCCTCCTTCTGCACTGCAGGAATTTTATGATTTTATCTGCCATCCTTGCCTCCATGTGAGTCCAGATCCACATCAATGTGGTTGAATCTTGAATGCTCTCTGAAATGACTGAGCAAGCCACGCAGTTCATCAATAACAATAATAGTAAACGAAGCAGGCACTGTTAAAATAACCCTGCAGAGTTAGTATAATACAGCACAGGAGGAAACTTTTTGGACCATCGACCTGCTGTTAAATCTTTAAAGCGTTATCTGATTGGTCCCAATTGCCTTCACCCTCAATCTGTCCTTTCTCCATAGCTCTGCAACTTTGTCAATTTTATTGGAAACATATTGGACGGGATTTTTGTTTCAGAGTGCTGATGGCGGGACTGATTCGCGAGGGTTCTACTTGCCCCAAAATCGGTGCTGGTCCCAGAGGGTTCAGGACATACTAATGGGCTAGCACCGGCGCCACATGGAACTAGTGCAATTCCAATGCATGCTGGCGTGTGATTCGCTTGGGTCGGGATTGGCACTTGAGAGCCTGACAAGCAGGAGATGCATATAAGCTCTCCACTCCGCGCACACACTCATTCCAGCCAAGAAGATGCCACCCTGAAGAGTGGCACCGAGATGCGCTGATGCCCAGCTCAACACTGTTGGATGTCTTGGAATGGAGGTGGGACACCCTGGGCGGGATTCTCCGACCCCCCGCCGGGTCGGAGAATCGCCGGGGGCTGGCGCCCCCCCCCCCCCGCCAGCGATTCTCCGGCCCGGATGGGCCGAAGTCCCTCTGCTGGAATGCCTGCCCTGCCGGCGTGGATTAAACCACCTCTCTTAGCGGCAGGACAAGGCGGCGCGGGCGGGCTCTGGGGTCCTGTGGGGGGCGCGGCGCGATCTGGCCCCGGGCGGTGCCCCAACGGTGGCCTGGCCCGCGAGTGGGGCCCACCGGTCCGCGGACGGGCCTGTGCCGTGGGGGCACTCTTTTCCTTCCGCCTTCGCCATGGTCTCCACCATGGCGGAGGCGGAAGAGACCCCCTCCACTGCGCATGCGCGGGATGCCGTGAGAGGCCGCTGACACTCCCGCACATGCGCCGCCCGGCAAAGTCAGTTTCGCGCCAGCTGCCGGGGCACCAAAGGCCTTTCCCGCCAGCTGGCGGGGCAGAAATCAGTCCGGCGCGGGCCTAGCCCCTGAAGGTTAGGGCTCGGCCGCTCAAGATGTGGAGGATTCCGCACCTTTGGGGCGGCGCGATGCCCGACTGATTTGTGCCGATACCGGAGAATTTCGCCCAGGATCTTTACTCAGAGAGTGGTTAGGGTGTGGAATGGACCGCCTGCTATGATAGTGGAGTCGGACACTTTAGGAACTTTCAAGCGGTTATTGGATAGGCACATGGAGCACACCAGAATGACAGGGAGTGGGATAGCTTGATCTTGGTTTCGGACAAGGCTCGGCACAACATCGAGGGCCTGTTCTTTGCTGTACTGTTCTATGTTCTATTACCTTGCCTGCAAGGCAGCCACCAGGCTGCGCACCACACTAACCGCCCACCGTGGCCCATGGTTGCGTAGGGCGTTACTGCACGGTCACACCTCCCCCACACAACTGGGCACCAACCTGCTAGTGGGGCATCATGCGGCCCACCCTAGGTGGACAGCCACAGTAGACCCCAGAGGAGGGCGCAGGACAGGGGCCGCAGAGCATGGGTTGCACCAACCACCGGTGCCGGAGCCAACCTCCCACCCCCGATGCCCGGCACCGACAGGGCCAGGGTTGCAATGTGGAGGGCAAATCGTCAGGAGGAACTGCCGGGGGTGGGAATGGCAGTGGGGGGCGGGGTGGGGGGGAGGACATGCGGTGGCAAGGGCTGCAATGCACACGGGGGCCACTGTGTAGCCCGCTGGACCTGGTTGGGCACGGGGGTACCCACGATGCTAACATGTCTGCCTTTCACCCCTGCAGACTGGTTTTCCATATCCAACTAGGAGTGGTTCGCATCTGCCTGGCTGCCGCAGTCCTGGTGGACGCAGTGAGTCTGTATGAGCAGGAGCTACCCGAGGAGGGCCCTGCAGCAGCGGAGCCTTCCCCAGAGGAACAGGAACCAGACGGTCAGCATGGAGAGCCTTCCGGACAGCAGGCCGAGGAAGAGGTGGGAAGGCGGCGCCACTTCAGGCCACGTGTGTACTGGCAGCGTCTGTCATTCAAGGATCTGCTGCATCAGGTGTGTCGTCGAAGAGTCCGGCCGACCAGGATCGTGTGGCATATCTGTGACATCACAGCACATCTGGAACAGCAGGGGTATGGGGGAGGACACCCGTTCCTGGTGGCCACCAAGGCGACGGTCGACCTGAACTTTTATGCCACTGGGTCCTTCTAGGTGTCGAGTGGGGACCTATCAGGGGTCTCAGAGACCTCAGTGCATAGGTGCATCCGAGCCGTCACGGAGGCCCTGTATGCCTGGCCAGCGCAATATATCCGTCTGAACATGGACCGAGCCCACCAGGTTGCCTGGGCAGCTGGATTTGCTGCCGCCGTTGGGATGCCCCAGGTCCAGGGATCGACGGGACGCATGTTCTCCTATGAGCACCCCCCCCCCCTGAGGTGGCGCATTCACAAACCGCAGAGGATTCCACTCTCTCAATGTGCAGTTGGTGTGTGACCGCAGGCTGCACATCATGCACACCTTCGCCATATATCCAGGCACCGTGCACAACGCCTTCATCCTTCCATACTCAACAGTACCCGACACCTTCGAGGCACTCCCCCGGGTGACGGGTTGGCTTCTGGCAGGGGCTATCCATTGCGGTCATAGCTGATAACGCCTTTCTGGAGGCCGCAGACTGGAGGAGGTTGTGCCGCTTCTTCCTGCACTGCTTGCCAGTCCTGGTGGTGGGACCCACGGCGCCGACGACCTCTGCCACCTGTGCCCAGGCATGGTTGACATCCTTCCCACCTCGGGGAACAGGGGGCGGAATTCTCCGCAACGGGCGCCAAAAACGGCGAGAATCAGTCCCCCGCCTGCGCCGCCTTGTCCCGCCGGTAAGGTAGGTGGTTTAATCTACGCCGGCAGGACAGGCATTCTAGCAGCGGGACTTCGGCCCATCCGGGCTGGCAAATCGCTGGGGGGAGGCCAGCCAACCGGCGCAGCGCGATTCCCGCCCCCGCCGAATATCCGGTGCCGGAGAATACGGCAACCGGCAGGGGCGGGATTCACGCCAGCCTCCCACGATTCTCCGACCCGGCAGGGGGTCGGAGAATCTCGCCCCCTATCTCGGACATCCCTCCTATATCTCCCACTCTGAACCTTATAATTATGCCCCCTTGTAACAGCTACATCCACCCGAGGAAATAGTCTCTGAACGTCCACTCTATCCATCCCCCTCATCATCTTATAAACCTCTATTTCATCGCCTCTCATCCTCCTCCGCTCCAAAGAGAAAAGCCCTAGCTCCCTCAACCCCAGGGGGACTCACCCACGCCCACGGTCCATCACCTGGTCACCCCCCGCTACACCTCCAGTCCTGGCAGTCGCCCCTCCCAGCTAGCTGCAGGACCTGCAGCCCACAGCTGCGCCTTTGGGAACATGTCTTACCTCCACTCTCTCCTTCAGCAGCCACAACGCCTGTTTCTCCCGGTTTTAAATAAACATTAGAACACTAATTGTATATTGAAAAAGCCTAATTTCTGTTATAGGCAGGCACCCTGGAGAATTAAAGTCATCCACAGTATTTGGTGTAATTCCTAATTTGGAAACTGAATGTCAATGTTATACAGGAAAATGGGTTCCCGTGAGTTGAATTTCTCCCTCATTGTTTTTGTGAGGGAATTCAGAGATTACAGTAATCAATAAGGGGAGATGATGGCGTACTGGTATTCTCCCCGGACTAGTAATCCAGAGACTCAGGATTCTGCTCTGGGGACCCGGGTTCAAATCCCAACTTGGCAAAGGTGAATTTTGAATTGAATAACAATCTGGAATTAAAAGTCTCAAGGGGGCCGTGAAATCATTGTCGATTGTTGTAAAAACCCTTCTGCCGTCCTTACCTGGCCTGGCCTACATGTGACTCCAGACCCACAGCAATGTCCTCTGAAATACACTCTTAAATACACTCAGTTCAAGAGAAATTAGGGATGAGCAATTAATGTTGACCAACGACGCCCATATCCCCTCAATGAGTAAAAAGAGCTCAGATTTCGGCTGCAATATCATTACAAATAGATTTAAGTGTGTTATGGCCACCACGGGGAAACCATTCTCGATCTCCCTGTGGGACTCCTGGAGTACGAGCTTCCCAGGTCGGGGGCAGAGGCCACCCAGCTGGAGCTTGTTAAAGACGACACGTAAAAGCCGGCCCAAGCACGGTGTAGCTCGTTCTCCCAGTCTAGGACAGGATTGGGAGCGGGTTGCTGCTGTGAGCAGAATATTGCACACCGTTCAATAAATCGTCCACTACCAATGGTTTCCTCAAGTTGTTAAAAAATGGTACCAGGTTTAGTATTTGCATTAAAAGGAACAGGAGGAGGTGGTGGAAGCAGGGACGATAGTGACATTTAAGGGGCATCTTGACAAATACATGAATAGGATGGGAATAGAGGGATACGGACCCAGGAAGTGTAGAAGATTGTAGTTTAGTCGGGCAGCATGGTCGGCACGGGCTTGGAGGGCCGAAGGGCCTGTTTCTGTGCTGTACATTTCTTTGTTCTTTGTTTAAAATTTTTAATACTCAAAGTAATTTATTTTTAAATTAGCAATATCCATTGTCACTTTCTAAACCTTGGACCTGTAGGCTGACTGTTGCTGGGCTGATTTGATTAGAGCAGCATAGTGGCACAATGTATGATGTCCAAAGCACTAACTACTGTGTGAGGATACATTGAAAATCTCACTGCAGCCCATTTCTCCCGGGTATCTTCCTATTTCTGTCTTCCATGCAGCAGTGTTGTTCCGTTGGTGTACTGAATCCATCGAAACAGATCAGCGAAGACATGGAACTGATTAAGTGCTCTTGTTTCTTTATTTGCTACATTTTTTCACATGCTGTATCTACCTGACCTGCCTGAAATCATTCTCTGAATGCAATTTCACAAGTCCTAAATTGGAACGAGTTTTGAATATTTATTTATGCATCACAAGCGCTGGCCAGGCCGGCCTCAAGATGAATCATGTTGTCTTAATCAATTATTTCATAGCAAGAAAAATTGGAATTCCTGGGATTTTCACATCATCTGAGCTAGCTGGTCCCAGACTGATCCTCAGTATTGTTGCCATGGCAATGGTTTTACACCACTTACTCTTGACAATTGTGTGATGCAGGAAACATGGCTGGTGCGAAAATCAAATGCTAGGAACTTGACACAAGACAACGTACCATAATACCACAGCTCTGGGGCGTCATTCTCCGACCCCCCGCCGGGTCGGAGAATGGCCGTTGGCCGCCGTGAATCCCGCCCCCGACCCGCCGAAGTCTCCGAAGGGAGAAAAGTCGGCGGGGCGTTAATGGCGCCGCTGCCGCGGAGAATGTCACGGGTCTGCGCAAGGCAGCCGATTTTCAGCCTGCCGATATTCTCCCTTCCGGATGGGCCAAAGTCCCGTCGACGTGATGACCGTTCACGTCGACGTGAATCAAACCTCCTTTTCATCGGCGTGACCCGGTGCTCCAGGCTCACGCCGACCAGCGAGGAGGTGAGTGACGGCCTGGGGGGTTGGCTCTGGGCAGGAAATGGCGTGGCCGCAGACTGATTGCCTGAGGAGAGGTGTGTCTCGGCTTGTGTGTGTGTGTGTGCGGCGGGGGGGGGGGGGGGGGGTGGTTAGAGTAGGCTGGGCCCCGGGGGAGTGCCGGGAGGGGGTCCGTGCTGGGGTGGAGGTTGGGGGGGGGTCCGTGCCGGGGTGGAGGTTGGGGGGGGGGTCCGTGCTGGGGTGGAGGTTGGGGAGGGGGTCCGTGCTGGGGTGGAGGTTGGGGGGGGGGGTCCGTGCCGGGGTGGAGGTTGGGGGGGGGTCCGTGCTGGGGTGGAGGTTGGGGGTTGGGGAGGGGGTCCGTGCCGGGGTGGAGGTTGGGGGGGGGTCCGTGCTGGGGTGGAGGTTGGGGGGGGGGGTCCGTGCTGGGGTGGAGGTTGGGGGTTGGGGAGGGGGTCCGTGCCGGGGTGGAGGTTGGGTCCGTGCTGGGGTGGAGGTTGGGGGTTGGGGGGGGTCCGTGCTGGGGTGGAGGTTGGGGAGGGGGTCCGTGCCGGGGTGGAGGTTGGGGGGGGGGGGTCCGTGCCGGGGTGGAGGTTGGGGGGGGTCCGTGCTGGGGTGGAGGTTGGGGAGGGGGTCCGTGCCGGGGTGGGTGATGGGAGGGCAAATGAGTTGGTCCACCTGGCCAGGTGCCAGCCTCCAACAGTTGGACCCATGTGGTCCATGCCACCTGGCTGGGGGGAGGAGGGGATATGGGCAATGATGACATGTCGTCGTTCCCCTCCCCCCCACCAGTCCGTCATGTTTTCAGACCATCCAGCGAGGTTGGCCGCCGTGGTGGCAGCCGCTCATGTCTATGTTGCCCTGGATGAGGAGGAGGAGGAGGAGCGTGCCAGAGAGGCGGCGCAGGCTGCCGCAGAGGGGCAGGCGGCAGCCGCCCAGGCTGGAGGGACACCTGACGGACAGGACGAGGAGGGGGAGGAGGACGTCGCGGCCCCACGGCAACGGAGGCACCCGAGGGCGCCCCGTGTGTACCGGCCCCGGCAGTCATACCAGGACCTCACGGACCGGGAATGCAGGAGGAGAATCCGGATGAGACGGGAAACCGTGGCACACATCTGCCACCTGCTGGCACACCTGTCACCGTGTGGCACTGGCGGGGGCACCCTCTCCCCGTGTCCGTCAAGGTTACGGTGGCCCTGAACTTTTATGCAACGGGGTCATTCCAGGCACCGAGTGGGGACCTGTCCGGCATATCGCAGACATTGCTGCATCGGTGCATCCGGGCAGTGACAGATGCCCTTTATGCCATGGCGCACCGCTACATCCGCTTCCCCGTGGACCGGGCCAGCCAAGATGCCCGGGCCGTGGGCTTCTCTGCCGTTGCCGGGTTCCCCATGGTCCAGGGCGCGATCGATGGGATGCACGTCACCGTGCGGCCACCTGCAGAGAACAGGGCCGTGTTCACTAATAGGAAGGGGACCGATTCAATGAACGTACAGGTGGTCTGCGACCACCGCATGATGATCCTGCACGTCTGCGCCCGTCACCCAGGCAGTGTACACGACTCATTTGTGTTGTCGCGGTCATCCATCCCCGGCATGTATGAGGGACGCCATCCCCGGCTGAGGGGCTGGTTGCTGGGCGACAGGGGCTACCCATTGCGATCGTGGCTGATGACGCCTATACGGAGGCCACGCAATGAGGCGGAGAACCGCTACAATGATGCCCATGTAGCGACAAGGGGAGTGATCGAGAGGTGCTTTGGCGTGCTGAAGATGCGTTTCAGGTGCCTGGACCTCTCTGGGGGCGCCCTCCAGTATCGGTCAGATAGGGTCGGCCGCATCATTGTGGTGTGCTGCGTCCTGCACAACATAGCCCAGCAGAGGGGCGATGTGCCGCAGGCAGAGGAGGGCGGAGTGGAGGAGCAGCAGGAAGAGGCCCAGTCCTCCCCAGATGAGGGGGATGGGGGCAATGGTCAGGGCAGACGGGGTAGACACAGGCGGGTGGCTGTCCACCGTTACCGGCTGGCCCAGCGGGCACGGGACAGACTGATAGACGCCCGCTTCACTGACTAGATGGGCGTGGGAATCGGGTAGTATGGCCACAGACCGCACACCATGACAACAGCCGACCACCCACACCCCCCACCCATCCACCCACCCAGCACCCTCACCCCCCTCCCCAACCCCACACACCCCACCCGCATGCACACCACCCCCCCCCCCAATTGCCGATCCACCGGCGGCACAACGGGCCGGGCTCACCCAGTTGCGGGTGGACGCGTGTCTATCGCAGGCCATGGAGGATGATGACAACCCGCCTCCGATGAGCTCCTGGCTCTACATCGTTGGACTATGTCTGACCCATGGCCACAGTACCACCATCCACCCGGACCATCCCTGCATGCGGCTGTGACACTGCAGCGCATGGTCCCGTCCTCTGCCCGGGGGATGTTGATGGCGGCCCAGGGGGAAGGGGGCAGACTCACCTGGGGCTGAGGTAAGACCACCCGTCACACACACACTTGCGCTCAACGTACATGACACGCCCGCACACTTTGGACAGAGCACAAAGGCAGCTTCGGTAGGTGTAACATTGACTTTAATAACCAAAGGAGTTCATGCACGTGCCCTAGCGCCTAAAACTCATCTGTGCCCTGCACCCGTGCCAACTTACTCAGTGTCTAATTGTTTGGCCTTACGGGCCCTTTGACTACGTCTACGTGGTTCCCCAGACGGTACAGCAGAACTGGAGGTGGACTCCTGTGATTCCTGCCCTCTGACACTGGATCCCTTTGGCGGCCGTTTCCTGGGGCGTCCTGGCCTAGATGGGCCAGGCTGCGGCCCGGGCGACTGGGATGGCGAGCTGCCAGCCTGTCCTGCCCGTTGCCCACCCGATGCACCTGGGACGGAAGGGGGGGAGTCCGAGGTGTCGCGGTGTACCGGGACCTCCCCTACAGAGGGAGCCGGGACGGACCACACCACCTCCTCCTCCCTCGGGGTGCCCGATGGCCCCCAGGCCTCTACATGGGTGGGGGATGCGAACGGACTGGCCATCCGACGCGCCCCCGACATCTGGCGCTGCCAGTCCTGGAGGCCCGTGCTGGTATCGACAGGGGTCTGCAGGTTTGCAGCCATGGAGCCCAGGGGGTTGTCGAACCCTGTCTGTGACAGTGCGACGCCGGCTCGCACATGGCCACTGGCGCCGATGCCCTCAGCGATGGCCTGCTGAGACTGGGCCATGGCCTGCAGAGACTGGGCCATGGCCTGCAGAGACTGGGCTATGGCTTGCTGAGACTGGGCTATGGCCTGCTGAGACTGGGCCATGGCCTGCTGAGACTGGGCCATGGCCTGCTGAGACTGGGCTATGGCGTTGAGCGCCTCTGCCATCTGGCGCTGGCACTGGCTCATGGCCTCCTGTGAGAGGGCAGCCATTTCCTGGGCCACAGACGCTGCCTGCACGGAAGGCCCCAGGCCTCGCAAACCGTTCCCCATGTCTGACGCCACCCGTGCGGTGTCAGCCTGGGTGGCACGCATGACCGGGACCACTCCCAGCTCCTGGACGCGGGTGGACTCCTCCACCTGCGACCGCAGCCGCCGCAAGCCACCCGTCACCCGATTCGCTCGTCTCCGTGTCGGTGGTTGCATCGGATCTATGTGTGCGTGTGGTAACTGCAGGAACCCGGGATCCATCTGGGCGGCAGATGTTCGCTTGGCCTGGGCTGCCCTCCGACCGCCCGGTCCCTCTGCTGCTCCTACCTCCACCTGCTGTACCGGGACGGCTGTGTTGTGCGCACCAGTGAGTGTACCAGACGCCTCATCACTAAAGTGCCCAACCGTGGTGAGTGTTTCTGCGATGGTGGAGGGTGTTGGTGACAGCAGTGGCGTTGTGTCGTGCTCTTCGTCCCACTCTGAGTCCATGGCACTTTGGGGTGGGGGTTCGTCTCCACCCATCCACTCTGAGTCACTGTCCGGTATTTCGTCTTCCCGGGTAGGGGTGTCCTGGGTAGTGCTGTCCCGGGTAGTGCTGTCCCGGGTAGTGCTGTCCCGGTTAGTGCTGTCCCGGGTAGGGGTGTCCTGGGTAGTGGTGTCCCGGGTAGGGGTGTCCTGGGTAGTGGTGTCCCGGGTAGGGGTGTCCTGGATAGTGGTGTCCTGGGTAGTGGTGTCCTGGCTCGGATGTGACGGGGGCCTGTGGCTGCCCCCCTCATCGCTGGGTGGTCGCTCCCGCACGTGACGGGGGTGTCGTCTCCCTGTTGCTCCAGGGCTCTCCGTCTCCCGTGGTGTGCGAGGGGCATCCTGCGGGCGTCGCATGCTGGAGGGTCCGGGTCTCTCCGTCTCCCGTGGTCTCCGAGGGGCATCCTGCGGGCGTCGCATGCTGGAGGGTCTGGGTCTCTCCGTCTCCCGTGGTGTGCGAGGGGCATCCTGCGGGCGTCGCATGCTGGAGGGTCCGGGTCTCTCCGTCTCCCGTGGTCTCCGAGGGGCATCCTGCGGGCGTCGCATGCTGGAGGGTCCGGGTCTCTCCGTCTCCCGTGGTCTCCGAGGGGCATCCTGCGGGCGGTGTGCATCTGCGGGGATGGGTGCCTGGACGTTTGGTCCTGCAATACACAATGAAGCATGCATGGTTAGACATCAGGCAGTGATCAGGTGATACGGGGGAGGGGGATATAGGGGAGGGGGGATATGGGGACGGGCTGTTGGTGGCTCACTTGCTCGTGGGGCCCCGACCTCTGCATCAGCAACCTCACGGTCCTCAGGTCCGCCAGCCAGTTCCAGGGCCCTTTCCTCGTGTACGGTCAGTGGCCTCTCATCAGCGGGCCCTCCTCCAGTCCTCACATGCTCCCTATTGTTGTGTGCGCGCTTCTCCTGTGGGGGGGGGGGCAGGGGTAAAAGGCAACAGTGTTAGGCAGGCACTTGGGGATATGGGGGAGGGGGGGATATGGGGAGGGGGGGATATGGGGGAGGGGGGATATGGGGGAGGGGGGATATGGGGGAGGGGGGATATGGGGGAGGGGGGATATGGGGGATATGGGGGAGGGGGGATATGGGGGAGGGGGGTATGGGGAAGGGGGATATGGGGGAGGGGGGATATGGGGGAGGGGGTATGGGGGAGGGGGGATATGGGGAGGGGGGATATGGGGGAGGGGGGATATGGGGAGGGGGGATATGGGGGAGGGGGGGTATGGGGGATATGGGGGAGGGGGGATATGGGGAGGGGGGATATGGGGGAGGGTGGGATATGGGGGAGGGGGGATATGGGGGAGGGGGGTATGGGGGAGGGGGGATATGGGGGATATGGGGGAGGGGGGATATGGGGGAGGGGGGATATGGGGGAGGGGGGATATGGGGGAGGGGGATATGGGGGAGGGGGATATGGGGGAGGGGGGATATGGGGGAGGGGGGATATGGGGAGGGGGGGTATGGGGGAGGGGGGATATGGGGGAGGGGGGATATGGGGGAGGGGGGTATGGGGAGGGGGATATGGGGGATATGGGGGAGGGGGGATTTGGGGGAGGGGGGATATGGGGGAGGGGGGATATGGGGGAGGGGGGATATGGGGGATATGGGGAGGGGGGATATGGGGGAGGGGGGATATGGGGGATATGGGGGAGGGGGGATATGGGGAGGGGGGATATGGGGGAGGGGGGTATGGGGAGGGGGGATATGGGGGAGGGGGATATGGGGGAGGGGGGATATGGGGGAGGGGGGATATGGGGGAGGGGGATATGGGGGAGGGGGGATATGGGGAGGGGGATATGGGGGAGGGGGGATATGGGGGAGGGGGGTATGGGGGTGGGGGGATATGGGGGAGGGGGGATATGGGGAGGGGGGTATGGGGAGGGGGGATATGGGGGAGGGGGGATATGGGGGAAGGGGGATATGGGGGATATGGGGAGGGGGGATATGGGGGAGGGGGGACATGGGGGATATGGGGGAGGGGGGATATGGGGGAGGGGGAGATATGGGGGATATGGTGGAGGGGGGATATGGGGGAGGCGGGGATATGGGGGAGGGGGGGTATGGGGGAGGGGGATATGGGGGAGGGGGGATATGGGGGAAGGGGGATATGGGGGATATGGGGAGGGGGGATATGGGGGAGGGGGGATATGGGGGATATGGGGGAGGGGGGATATGGGGGAGGGGGAGATATGGGGGATATGGGGGAGGGGGGATATGGGGAGGGGAGGATATGGGGGATATGGGGGAGGCTCCCCCTGCCTGCTCTGACGAGGTCGTTCACCTTCTTGTGGCACTGGGTGCCTGTCCGTGGTGTTAGGGCCACAGCGGTGACGGCCTCTGCCACTTCCCTCCACAGACGCCGGCTGTGGCGTGGGGCAACTCTGCGGCCGTGCCCGGGATACAGGGCGTCCCTCCTCTGCTCCACCGCGTCCAGGAGCGCCTCCACATCGCGTGACTCGAACCTCGGGGCTGAGCGACGGCTAGCCATCCAGTCGGGTGTTGCGGTCGGGTGTTCCGGTCGGGTGGGGGGAGCTGCGCGGCCTTATGAGCCGTCACGCCGTGCAGCGCGTATGACGCTGCACGGCGTGAACCATTGCGCAAGCGCGGATCCCGTCACGTCGCTGCTAGCCCATTTCGGGCCGGAGACTATCGTCCCATTTTTATGACGTGACGCAAGTGGGATTTGCGCCGTTTTTTGCGCCGATCGGCGGACTTTCCGCCGATAACGGAGAATTTCGCCCCTGATCTTACCATTACAATGAGAATTACTTCATTAAGGCTAGGGTTGTTGCGAGGATTTCGAAATGCAATTATAAGAAGGGCAAGGTGTAGAATTTTCAACGGGTATCATGATTGCCAATAAAGACTGAAAGACCAAATACATTCACATTGTAACCACATGAACGGAATTGGGCCGTTAAATGTAAACAGCTTTCTGATATCAATCCTTATTTTATTAATAGTCAACCATTTCTATGGTTGAGTCAGAACAAATGTCGCTACATGGTACATTTAACTTGCTTCTGTTCCAATACTTAAAGATTTCACAGGTTCTGAACTCAACATGTAGGGCTGGATTCTCCGATCCCCCAGCTGCCTGTTTCTTGCCGACGCGCCAGTCGCTGGCAGCGGGATTCTCCCTTCCCGCCGCTTGTCAATGGGATTTCCCATTGAAGCCACCCCATGCTGCCGGGAAACACTCAGTTTGGGTTCTGCCAGGGCCATTCAGCTCCTGGCCTAATTACAGCCTTGGTCCAAATGTGGCCAAAAGAGCTGAACAGCTTGGTAGCATTGTGGATAGCACAATTGCTTCACAGCTCCAGGGTACCAGGTTCGATTCTGTGCGGCGTCTGCACATCCTCCCCGTGTGTGCGTGGGTTTCCTCCGGGTGCTCCGGTTTCCCCCCACAGTCCAAAGATGTGCAGGTTAGGTGGATTGGCCATGATAAATTGCACTTAGTGTCCAAAATTGCCCTTAGTGCTGGTTGGGGTTACTGGGTTATGGGGATAGGGTGGGGGTGTTGACCTTGGGGTAGGGTGCTCTTACCTAGAGCTGGTGCAGGCTCGATGGGCCGAATGGCCTCCTTCTGCACTGTAAATTCTATGATAATCTATGATAAAAAGTGAGATGCCCATGACGCCAAGGCAACTGTTGACCGAGTGTGGAGCCCTAGAAAATTTGAACTCAATGGGAATCAGGTGGAAAACTCTCCACTGGTTGGAGTCTCACATCTAGCACAAAGGAAGATGTTTGAGGTTGTTGGAGGTCAATCATCACAAGCCCAGGACATGGATACAGGAGTCCCTTCGGGTCGTGTCCACGGCTCAGCCACCTTCAGTTGTTTCAGCAATGACCTTCATTCCATCATTAGGTCAGAAGTAGAGATATTTGAAAGTGACTGCACAATGTTCAGCACCATTTGTGAATCCTCAGATGCAGGAACAGTCCGTGTCCATGTGCTGAAAAACCTGGACAATATTCAGACTTTGTTTCAAATTGACAAGTCACATTTGTGTCAGACAAGTGCGAAGCAATGGCTTTCTCCAACAAAACAGACTGTAACCATTGGCCCAGGACAGTCCTCCACTGTCAACATCCTGCATCCTGGGGATCAGAGAGGCTGGGAATTCTGTGGAGAGTATGCAAGTAAGTGACCTCCCAATTCCCCAAAGCCTGCGCACCATCTACACAGCTCAACTTCTCCATGTGTCTGGATGATCACAGCTTCATTAAAAAGCTTTACATCATCTTAGACAAAGAAGCCCGCTTGATTGACACCCCATCCGTCACCATCAACAATCACTCCCTCCACCACTGATGCGCAGGGCAAGTGTCAGAGATTTTGGGAGTAAAGGTGACGCCAGGCCCATGGGTGGCGATATTTGGGTTATAGGATGAGCCGGGAGTGCGGGAGGTGAGAAAGGCTGGTGTATTGGCCTTTGCCTCCCCGATGACCCGGATTCCCCTCGGGTGACGGGCTCCGGAGCCACCTACGATGACAGTGTGGGTGGGAGATCTGTCGGGGTTCCTGCATCTGGAGAAAATAAAGTATGCAATTACGGGGTCGAAGGAGGGGTTTTAATCGAGGTGGAGGCTCCTTCTTCAAGAATTGGATGTCATCAGCAAGTGGAGCAGGGGGGGTGGCGGTAGAAGGTGGGGGAGGTTAAAAAATAAAGGGGCACATGGAATGGGATGGAGGGTCGGTTGTTTATTATGAAAATTGTTTAAAGTTGAATGAATATTTTGTAAATTGTAAAATGGGAAATGTCCTGATTAAAGATATTTTTAAAAAATAAGTCAGCAGGGATTGCATTCCCACTGATCAGGAATATCCTGGAGCTTCAAGGAGTGTTAATTAACTGGAAGCAGGCTTTCTGCCTGTTATTCGGCTGGAAGTCCCAACTCAGAGAGTTGATGTGATTGGCCCACAGTTCTGTAGTCTAAGCAGCACCACCGGAGCGGTACCGACTGTTGGGACTACATGCAGTCTCACCCAAGATGGAGGTTGCAGGGTCTCACAGCGGTTGGGAGAGGGGGTTTTGAGGCGGCTGGAGAGTTGTACTTTGAAGGCCACGAAGATAGAGAGAACATGGGTAGTCCAGATCTTGGAGTGGGGTGCCCGGTATTGAAAGGGGGCCAGCAATGTAAGAGCCGCATCCGCCCCCACCCCTGCCCGAGGCCAGTGCAGGATTTACTGCCAGACTTCCTCCCATCCCTGAATGATTCCAATTGGCACCAAAACTTAGGTTGTGGTGGAGAGCAGCCCTTACATGGCCATTAATTATCCATTTAAGGGCCTCAAATGAACTGAGGCTGCACTGTCTGCTCTAGGCCTCACCCTTCCTTCGTAATATCGTGGATGGGTTGCAGATCTGGGAATTTAACATCCCCCGCCGCCACCTGTAAAACCACTGTTAAATATTTTCGGGCAGGTGAGTTGGTAAGCATAGGTCATAGATTTTAAATAATTGTCAAAAGAAGTAGAGGAGAAATTAGATGATTTTTTTTCAGCCAGATGGTGGTAATATCTGGAACATGTTATCTAGAAAGGTAGCGCTGTCTGATTCTACAGGGACTTTCAAAAGTCAATTGGTCACATACTTGAGGTGGGGGGGCCAGTTTAGCTCACTTGGCTAGAGAGCTGGTTAATGAAGCAGAGCAAGGTCAACAGCAGAGGTTCAATTCCTATACCAGCCTTTTCAACCTTGCCCCTCACCTGACGTGTGGTGATCCTCATGTTAAATCCTCATCAGTCAGCTCTATACCTCAAATGGGGAATGCAGCCTACGATTATTTGTGACTATGGCGACTTTACACTTGAAGAGAACTAATTCACAGGGTTATGGGAAAAGCTTGGCAATAGTGCCAAATTAGTCAGCTCCTAAAGTACAATGAGCTGATTCGTTTCCTTCTGTGCCGTAAGGTTATATGGTTTTATTTTCCTTATATTGTCTTCTGCCAATTGCTAGGCAACAAAGACGATAAATGAGGTGCAGACCATTATGTAGAAGTCTATCGTTTGAATAGAAAACCAGATGTCCTGTTCTAATGTAAGTCATGAAGCATCCTGCTTTTGATACTGAATGAATAAGGTTCCTCATTTGAACAGGTTTCATTTGTTCCTTAAAGTACATAAAGTTTCAGAAAGTCAGAGACAACCTTTGAAATTTATTAACGGTTCCTAAAAATCAATGTAGATAGAATAATTTTGTTTTAAATTAAAAAAATTTGTGTACCCAATCAATTTTTTCCGATTAAGGGACAATTTAGCGTGGCCAATCCACTTAGCCTGCACATAGATTATCATAGAATTTACAGTGCAGAAGGAGGCCATTCGGCCCATCGAGTCTGCACCAGCTCTTGGAAAGAGCACCCTACCCAAGGTCAACACCTCCACCCTATCCCCATAACCCAGTAACCCCACCCAACACTAAGGGCAATTTTGGACACTAAGGGCAATTTATCATGGCCAATCCACCTAACCTGCACATCTTTGGGCTGTGGGGGCGAAACCCACTCAAACACGGGGAGAATCTGCAAACTCCACACGGATAGTGACCCAGAGCCGGGATCGAACCTGGGACCTCGGCGCCGTGAGGCAACAGGGCTAACCCACGTAGATAGAATAAATTAATGAATTTCACAGACTCTCCCTCACTTCAAGGAGCCTATGTAATAAACGTGTCCCATGAAAAATCAGCAGTCTACGAATGAGCTACGAGTCAGGACAGGGTGACAACGTTTAAATCCTCAGAAGGAATACTTTTCACTTACCTAGATTGGAGTAGTTGCAACAATATTCAAGAGGTTTAACACCATCCTCGACAAAGCATTTCACATGACTGTCAATACCATCCACTAACTTAAGCATTCACTTTCTCCACAGTGTAACTTAGATACAATGTTATCAACAGCAGGTTGCCAAACTTCTTCAACAACGTCTTCCAAACCTGTGAATTTCACCACCAAGAAGGATTAGAGCAGCTTGGAAACACCATGCTTCCAATTTCCCCTCCAAGTCACACATTATTCTGGCTCCAGCATACATTACTGTCCTTTCATTGCCACTGTCAAATACCTTGACCTCCCTAGCTGACAGCACTGTGGAGTACTTCACGACACATACTACACTGGTTCAGGGAGATGGTCCAACACCACCTTCTCAAGGAAATTAAGGATGAAAACAAGTTGTGGTCTTTTGAACAATCCTAAGAATGAATATCAAAAAATGGGGTGGAACCCAAGACTGGAAAAGCACACATAACCTCTAAATTTCAATTTCTCTGAAATTTCATGATCGAGCCAGCAATCCCGAACTTCTGTACCTTTGGCAGTCTAAAATGCACAAGCTATTACTGTGTACAAAATCAATTCAGCTTGGGAAGAAACAAAATCAGACTGAAGCCATTTCAGAATTGGCGAACGTATTTTTATTTTTATTTAAATATATATGGGTGTCATTCTCCGACCCCCCGCCGGGTCGGAGAATGGCCGTTGGCCGCCGTGAATCCCGCCCCCGCCGAAGTCTCCGCTCTCGGAGATTGGGCGGGGGCGGGAATCCGGCCGCGCCGGTTGGCGGGACCCCCCGCTGGATTCTCCGGCCCGGATGGGCCGAAGTCCCGTCCAGGAATTGCCTGTCCCGCCGACGTAAATCAAACCTGGTATTTACCGGCGGGACCAGGCGGCGTGGGCGGGCTCCAGGGTCCTGGGGGGGGCGCGGGGCGATCTGACCCCGGGGGGTGCCCCCACGGTGGCCTGGCCCGCGATCGGGGCCCACCGATCCGCGGGCGGGCCTGTGCCGTGGGGGCACTCTTTCCCTTCCGCCTCCGCTACGGCCTCCACCATGGCGGAGGCGGAAGAGACTCTCCCCACTGCGCATGCGCGGGAAACTGACAGCGGCCACTGACGCTCCCGCGCATGCGCCGCATTTCCGCGCCAGCTGGCGGGGCAACAAACGCCATTTCCGCCAGCTGGCGGCGCGGAAATCCCTCCGGCGTCGGCCTAGCCCCTCAATGTTGGGGCTAGGCCGCCAAAGATGCGGAGACTTCCGCACCTTTTTGCCAGCGCGATGCCCGTCTGATTGGCGCCGGCTTTGGCGCCAGTCGGCGGGCATCCCGCCGTTGGGGGAGAATTTCGCCCCTGGTATCAAAACGATCAGTCGATTCTTTTGTGGTTCATCCAAGTGTTGGCAGCTGTCTTTAGAAGGACAATGAAACACTATTTGTCTGGCTCTCTGGACTGGAGTTTGTAACAAGAAAAACAGTTTCAGCAAAGTTAAGCTATATCAGAGTGAATGTTACATACATTAACTTTTGATAGTTTTACCATTCCTGTAAGCACCCCGTTGGTCCTTGCACTGCTGACTCATCGTGAGTCATGTCTGTGTTATCCTAGACACAAAACAAATCTGCAAACCAAGATTAAAAGACGTTGCTATCTAACCAAAGTTGAAAATGCTTCAATCCTTCTGTTTTAAATTATGTACAGGGTGTTCAGGTTTAATAGTGATATAACCAAGATTGGCAGAATTGTGCAACACCCCCACAGGGAAAAGTTGATTTTTGAATATAGCTGGATTTTGGTTGTTGCCAGATTATTAAATCATCAGTTTCTTCTTACTGTCAAAATTAATGACAAATTCAGCTGTTCCTTATGGGTCAGTACTTGTAAAACTAATAGAAACAATTAAGCCTCACAGAATCTATATCCAATTTACCAGAAATACTATGCAGCATTTCTATAAAGTTGCAGAAAGTTTCAACTGTCGATGTACAGACCATTTTTCTCCAGTAAACTGCTCGGTAAGGAGAATGTAAGTGAGGGTCAATTGTGACTGACTAGTGTTGCTGAAATTCAGATCAATGTTTGGTTTAAAACAAAAAATGCATTAAAATCTATATGCTGACCTGAATATTCAAAGATGGCTACTGGATGCTGTGGAGATATTCTGAATAAGTATATTTGCTCGCATTTTATTTGAGGTCTCATTGTAAAGGTCTTTCCTTCTTTGCACGTAACCAAATCGTCTGAAAAACTAACATATGCGGCTATTTAACAAAACATACCAATAACTTGCCACTTATTTGTGGTATTTGTCTCTGCTGTTTGAAGCCAATGAAAGTGACTTCAATTCGCCAAGGGAATGTAAACTAAAGATTTAGATAATGTAACGCTTTTATGTCAAAAAAAAGTCTCCTCTAAACTTTGCCCGATGGACCTTAAATCTATGCCCCCTGGTGACTGACCCCTCCACCCTGGGAAAGAGTGCCTGCCCATCCACTGTAACCATGCCCCTCATAATCGTGTAGACCTCGATCAGGTCGCCCCTCAACCTCCGTCTTTCTAATGAAAACAGTCCGAGCCTATTCAGCCTCTCCGCACAGCTAACATCCTCCAGCCCAGGCATCCTCCTGGTAAACCTCCTCTGCGCCCTCCCCAAAGCCTCCACATCCCTCTGGTAGTGTGGCGACCAGAATTGTGCGCAATATTCCAAGTACGGCCTTACCAAGGTTCTATGAACTGTAGCATGACTTGCCAGTATTTATACTCGATCCCCCATTAAATGAAGGCAAGCATTCCGTATGCTTTCTTGACTACCTTGTCCATTTGTGTTTCCACTTTCAAAGATCTGTGGAACTGCACGCCCAGATCTCTTTACTTTCTATATTCCTAAGAGTTTTGCCATTTATGGTATATTTCCCCTCTATGTTAGACCTCCCAAAATGCATTACCTCACATTTGTCTGGATTAAACTTCATTTGCCATTTCTCTGCCCAAGTCTCCAACCTATCTATGTCCTGCTGTATCCTCTGACAATCCTCAACACTATCTGCCACTCCATCAACCTTGGTATCATCCGCAAAATTATTAATCAGACCAGCTTTCAGTAATGTTTCTCAGTACATCATAGCCAACTCATGCCTCATGCCATCACAGTTAGCTTTATTGAGGTTCAGGACCCTCATTACGGAATTAGCTACCTCACTATCCACCTTGACAAAGAATTCTTTCATATTATGGTCACTCATCCCCAAGGTTTCTCTCACAACTAGAATGACAACTAATTCTTCCTCATTGCACAAGACCCAGTCCAAGATGGTCTGTTCTCTTGTTGGTTCCTCAATGTATTGGTCCAGCAAACCACCCTCTATTGTAAAACCATAGAATCCTTACAATGCAGAAGGAGGCCATTTGGGCCATTGAGTCTACACCAACCTTTCGAATGAACACTCTATCCATGTCGAATCCCCCCTATTCCCATAACCCCATAACCTAACCTGCACATCTCTGGATGCTAAGGGTCAATTTAGCGCGGCAAATCCACCTAATCTATACATCTTTGGACTGTGGGAGGAAACCGGAGCACCGGGAGGAAGCCCACACAGGCACGGGGAAAACGTACAAACACCACACAGTCAAGGCCAGAATTGAACCTGGGTCCCTGGCACTGTGAGGCAGCAGTGCTAACCACTGTGCCACCGTGCCATCTGTGTACTAATTTGACTCACCCAATCCATATGCAGATTAAAGTCACCCATAACCACAGATTTTCCTTTATCACATGCAGCTCTAATTTCCTGTTGAATGCTATTCCCAACATAACCACTGCAGTTTTCTGATCTGAATACCGCCCCTACAAATGTTATTTTCCCTGTGGCGTTTCTTAACTCGATCCATATAGACTCCAATTGTCTGCTGATATCTTTCCTCAATATTTGTATCAATACTTTCTTTAATCAACAATGCAACTCTACCACCTTTTCCTTTTTGTCTGTCCTTCCTAAAAACTGAATAGCCTTCAATGTTTAGTTCCCATCCTTGGTCACCTTGAAACCATGCCGCAGCAATGCCAAATATCTATTTACATCTTTCTGCACAACTAACTCATCCATTTTATTTCAAATGGTACAAAACCTTAAGGCTAGTCCTTTTAACGTTCCTTTTCCTGTTCCTACTATTTTTTACAGTGCAATTATTTTTTCTTGAGTCAAGCAAGAGATCCACTAAATCTGAGAAAAACAATGAAAATGCAACTTCAAGTATTTGGCTCTCAGGTAAACATTTGGGCCCACAACACTTAACAGAAACAAGAGGAGTTAAAGTCCAATTAAAAACAAGTAACAGAATATATAGTTAAGTGTCCTTTGATTGTCCTTGAGATGTAGAAGTTAAATGGTGCAGCAGATTTACGTTACCTGCCTTCTTGGATTCAGTCAGATGTCGAAAAGTACGAGATCTTGGTTCACTGTTAGGTTTCTATTAGAGTAGGCCTCTCGAACCAGGTGGCAATCTATTCCAAAAGAGAGTGAGAAGAGAGAGATAGAGAGGGAGCAACCCTAAGCCTGTTTCCTCTGCTGACAGCACCTGTGTCACTTGCAACCTCTCTCAAATGTCTGGCAGCCTCGCCTTGACATACTTCACCCACTGTATATTTCCAAGAGGATTTGGGTGTGTCTGCCTGTGGCAGCCTTTTTTCAGTATCCAGTGCTCTATATCTCGAATGTCTCTTCCTCAGACAGTTACAAGTTTGGATAGATGTCTGGGTTATAGGAAATCTCTCTCTCCTCACACTCCTCTGACATTGATTTGCTTGTTTCTCATCTTGGAATGTGGTGTTGCATTTTTAAGCAGATTGCTCTGTCTCAGTTGAAGTTGCAAAATTTTCAAGTATTGGAGATTAAGCTGGATAGTCCTACAAATGTCTGCAGGGGTATGATGTCCGATTACCCTGTGTTTATTCAATATAATGCAGGCAGCATGTCATCTTCATGCTGCCTGATCATTATAATGATTGCTGCTGGTCCTCAGCACGGGGCGCAATATCATTATTGCGCCCCGTGCTGAGGACCAGCAGCAATCATTATAATGATCAGGCAGCATGAAGATGACATGCTGCCTGCATTATATTGAATAAACACAGGGTAATCGGACATCATAATGCTAATTGCATTATGTAAAACTAAACTGCACCTCTTAAAGGCTGGTTGAGGTGTTGAGATCAGTCAGAATAGTGCTATTCTGCAAATAACAATGGCTGATCGTGGAGGAGGGCATGCTGACGCTGAATTGGAGGACTTGATGAACAAGGTGTAAGGATTAGGGGAGATGCCTAGAATTCCTGGGGGCCAACCGTTGCCAAGAGACCTTTCATGGAAGAAAATAGCCATGGAGCTAAATGTCAGGGGTATGGCCTGAGGAACTGGCTACAGTGCCACACAAAACTTACTGACCTTACGCTAGTCATCAAGGTCAGTGAATGCCTCTTTACGCGCCTTTCACTACCAACTGTACTTCTAACCTCACACACTGCTCAATGAAACACACCCAATTCATTCAGCAATCAATCCCTATCAACTAAGACTCACAGTTAACACTCAAATGTTTCACCTCACCCATGCACTTAGTGTTTATCACTCACATCTCACAGCTTGCACACACTGCCAGTTATTCAACTATGTTAAGATACATTTCTAAACAAATTCCACAATCCTCAGTGACACATTTCTCCCTCTTTCAGGAGAAGGTGGCTTACAATTGGAAAGATGAGAACCTAAGCAGAGGGGAGAGGCTTGTCTCCATGATCTAGCCCCCATGTAGGATGCAATGTTGACCATAATGGAAAGGGGCACTAATGGGGCTGTGACCAGTTGCATGGCTGGATCTATTAGATGACAGTATCCTCATCGCTCTTTCTCACCTTCCAAATCACCCTCATCCCACAATCCAATCTGACTTCAAAGCCTCAGATAATTGTAAACATACAAGGCGGGATTCTGTGTTCCTGAAGTGTTGATGCCGTCGGAAACGCCGTCGCGTTTCTCAACGGCGTCAACACGGCCTCAGGATCAGCAATTCTGGCCCCTACAGGAGGTCAGCACGGCACTGGAGCGGTTCACGCCGCTCCAGCTGCTGATCCCTGCGTTAACTGGGCGCCGTGGGATCAGCGCATGCGCAGAGGCACCGGCGCCAACGCGCGCATGGCAGTGGCTTTCTTCAACGCGCCGGCCCCGACGCAACATGTCACAGGGTTACAGGGGCTGGCGCAGAAGAAAGGAGGCCCCCAGCCAGAGAGGCCGGCCGCCGATTGATGCGCCCCGATCGCGGGCCAGGCCACATCGGAGGCCCCCCCCCCCGGGGTCGGAACCCCGCTCCCCCAGGCCGCCCCCCAACCCTTCCACGCCGAGTTCCCGCCGGCGGAGAGCAGGTGTGGACGGCGCCGGCGGGACTCAGCTTTTTTACGACGGCCGCTCGGCCCATCCCGGGCTGAGAATCGGCGGGCTGGCCGTGTAGAGCGCCCCCCCGACCGGCGCCGCGCCAACCACGACGGCGTCAATGGTGCCGATTCTCTGCAGAGCGGAGAGAATCTCGCCCACAATTCTTACTTGCCTCTCTTCCCTCACCACAAAGTTACCCAAAACTGTGCAGGCAGTGGTGGAAGACTAAGACGAGAGTGATAATAAAGGCAGAGCACCATCACATTTTTTCACACTTGCAGTCACCAAGTCAGACACTGACACATTGCTTATCTTAGAGGGTGTCGTGAGGGCAATGTCTTCACATGGTGGGACACCAGACACAAACAACCTGCAGCCAGAACAGCGTAGCACAAGTCCTGCTCCAGAAGACTCAGCTGAGGCCATATTACAGAAGAAAGCTGATGGGTCTACACCGGACTTTGCAAATGTATAGCCCATGGAACGGATGTGGCCGCGATGCCCCTTTAGAACCCCCGGAGACAGCTTTCAAACAGGTATATTTGAATGGAGTATTCTGCATGGAGCTGGTCCTCCAGTCACAGGATATTTCTTTCCTGTGTTTGCTGTTGATAGGCTCTCTACCATAAAATGCTGGGTGCAGTGGGCAGAAAACTTGTGTTCAATAGCAAGGAACATGGAGGAGTCCAGCATCAACTTAGTGCAGGACTTTACGTGAAGTTTAAAGCTCACTCATTTTAGCATAGAACTGGTGGCCAATTCAATCAACATATTTGTGGACCCAACCATGATGCAGCATCTGATAATCAATATCTAAGTTCTTATTGTGTCACCGGTAACTTCCACCAAAAGGTTGAGTACTGCAGCGGAAGCTCAGAATGATGTCACACAAGACAACTTGCTATTATCATGACTTTGGACATTAGTGATCCAAGGGGCCTGCATGTGTCCGTAAACAGCATCCTATCCTCCAATGGCCAGCACAGTAGCATAGTGGTTAGCACAATTGCTTCACAGCTCCAGGGTTCCAGGTTCGATTCCCAGCTTGGGTCACTGTCTGTGCGGAGTCTGCACATTCTCCCCGTGTGTGCGTGGGTTTCCTCCGGGTGCTCCGGTTTCCTCCCAGTCCAAAGATGTGCAGGTTAGGTGGATTGGCCATGTTAAATTGCCCTTAGTGTCCAAAATTGCCCTTAGTGTTGGGTGGGGTTACTGGGTTATGGCGATAGGGTGGAGGTGTGGGCTAGGGTAGGGTGCTCTTTCCAAGAGCCGGTGCAGACGCGATGGGCCGAATGGCCTCCTTCTGCACTGTAACTTCTATGATTCAATAGTTAACTAAGGTTGCTGAGGCACGCCCAAGGGCAGTGGTCCATGGATCATGAAGCTGTGTCTTCCTCTCAGGGTGATAATATTCGTAGCCCCACTCCTGTCACTCCACCAGTCCCCTTGCCATCATTCAGCCAACCCAGACTGCTGCGCTGCATACCGGGATGGTTCAGTCCACAGCTGAGCCTTATCAATGCAGAGCTGCTCAAAGTCATCTTCCAAGGCCAGCTGCAGTTTCAACCACTGAAATTCAGCAGCCTTCCACGATGCAGGATTCAGGGGCAATACTTTGGAGGAACAGTAGGGCAGACAAATGCACATGGAAGACAGGCACTAAGGGAATGCACAAGGGTGATTAGTTTCTGATTGTACGCAATATGACATGATTGAGTTCACAAATTTAGTTTGGAATATATATATTGTGATAGCTTTTACTTTTGTATTACGAGGACAATGACAGAGGAAAGGCAAGGTGTGTTGCACTGCTGGTCAACAGGGGCTGGTTTAGCACAGGGCTAAATTGCTGGCTTTGAAAGCAGACCAAGGCAGGCCAGCAGCACGGTTCAATTCCCGTATCAGCCTCCCCGAACAGGCGCCGGAATGTGGCGACTAGGGGCTTTTCGCAGTAACTTCATTTGAAGCCTACTTGTGACAATAAGTGATTTTCATTTCATTTTTCATTTTCAATGGAGGATTGGGGTTGACATAACTGGTATCACACTTGAACTAGTTCCTCACATTCAGTCCAGGTAGAACGTGGCTGTCTAAGTTACAGCCTCCTTTATATATCTTTCTCCTCTGCTATCTCCTTCTTCTTCTCTTCCAACGTTTTATGACCGGTATTAGAACAGTTCGCGAATTATCTAGCCCCCTCCCACACAGGTCATGCCATTGGTTTTAAAGTTTAATTTACTCACCAAAATAGCCAACTGTTTACCTTCATACTGGTGCCCAGGCTAAAAGAGAATTTAACCAGGCTTCTTTCAATAAACTCAGAATGATTGGTTTATTACAAAACAAAACCTATTTTTAACGAGTTGCGTGAACTGGTTAACACACAATTATAATCTGGAAGTATAACGACCTATTACTTCTTAAAAATTCTTTAGCATATATACAGACAAACAAAGGGCACAGAACGAGTCTCTGCAGATGTGGGTGGTTCGAAAAGAACTTTATGAGAAAAGTACAAAGTTCACAGAGGTTCGATGCTGTCAATCTGGAGCTCCCTCATGTGAAGAAGGGCTGCTGGTCCCACTAGATGTCCGGAAGTTCTTACCAATGGAGCTTTGGAGTGGAGGAGAACATAGAGCTGAATCAATTCTTCTTGTCTCAGCTTTGCAAGTTTCCAATTAATGGAAAGGCCCACCGTATCTTGCACCAACGTGCCTTTCCCTGGAATCAATGCACCCCAGTGGCAGGGGTCCTGCCCTTCAAGAGCTGTCAGCCTCTCTTCTGTACTCAGCAATTCGGCTGGGGAGGTGGCTGCTGCTGTCAGTAACACACCCACCTGATGGCACGGCTTCAGGATGGACGAAGGCACAGCTGAGTGCCGGCAGGAGGGGTGAATCACAAGGTGGGGGGGAGGGGATGCGGTGTGGGTGGCAGCAAGGGCAGTGGATAGTTTCAGTAGCACCTGCCCCCTTCCCAGTACCGGATGCCTCCATCAGGCACTGAGTACTTTTGAACGACATGCACCTCAGAAGCCCACAAGTAAACATGCCTGAGGAAGGAGCTGTGCCCCGAAAGCTAGTGATTCGAAACAAACCTGTTGGACTTTAACCTGGTTAAGATTTCTTACTGTGCTCACCGCAGTCCAACGCCGGCATCTCCACATCATGGTTTGCTGGTTGTCCTCCCCACTTGGTGAGCCCCTGCCCGTGATGCGGCAGGATGAGTATCTTAAGTGGACATTAGTTGCCCACTTAAGGGCCTCAATTGGTGCTGGGGCAGGAAGGCTGTCTACTGTCCTTCCTGTCACGCACTTAATCGGGGAGGGTGGCAGGGTGCCCATCCGTCACCCTGGTAACCCTGGCCACCAAGCCCGCCATAAGGGAACCTCAGGTTTCTGTGCACGGATATTGCACAATGTGCATGGATTACATGTTGGGCTCATGAGTCCTGTTGTCAATATATAGCCATTGTTGCCAACCCTTTGGTTTGTTCTGATGGTTGAATTACAGTTGCTTAAGTTGCCTAAAGCAGAATGACTGCTGCCTGCATACTGGATATTGATCCGCATGGTGCATTTCTACTGGATATTGATCCGCATGGTGCATTTCTACTGGATATTGATCCGCATGGTGCATTTCTACTGGATATTGATCCGCATGGTGCATTTCTACTGGATATTGATCCGCATGGTGCATTTCTACTGGATAGTGATCCGCATGGTGCATTTCTACTGGATATTGATCCGCATGGTGCATTTCTACTGGATATTGATCCGCATGGTGCATTTCTACTGGATATTGATCTGCTTGGTGCATTTCTACTGGATATTGATCTGCATGGTGCATTTCTACTGGATATTGATCCGCATGGTGCATTTCTACTGGATATTGATCCGCATGGTGCATTTCTACTGGATATTGATCCGCATGGTGCATTTCTACTGGATATTGATCCGCATGGTGCATTTCTACTGGATATTGATCCGCATGGTGCATTTCTACTGGATATTGATCCGCATGGTGCATTTCTACTGGATATTGATCCGCATGGTGCATTTCTACTGGATATTGATCCGCATGGTGCATTTCTACTGGATATTGATCCGCATGGTGCATTTCTACTGGATATTGATCCGCATGGTGCATTTCTACTGGATATTGATCTACATGGTGCATTTCTACTGGAAATTGATCTACATGGTGCATTTCTACTGGATATTGATCCACATGTGCATTTCTACTGGATATTGATCCACATGGTGCATTTCTACTGGATATTGATCTGCATGGTGCATGTCTGCTGGATATTGATCCGCATGGTGCATTTCTACTGGATATTGATCCACATGGTGCATTTCTACTGGATATTGATCCACATGGTGCATTTCTACTGGATATTGATCTGCATGGTGCATTTCTACTGGATATTGATCCACATGGTGCATTTCTACTGGATATTGATCCGCATGGTGCATTTCTACTGGATATTGATCCGCATGGTGCATTTCTACTGGATATTGATCCGCATGGTGCATTTCTACTGGATAGTGATTCGCATGGTGCATTTCTACTGGATATTGATCCGCATGGTGCATTTCTACTGGATATTGATCCGCATGGTGCATTTCTACTGGATATTGATCTGCATGGTGCATTTCTACTGGAAATTGATCTACATGGTGCATTTCTACTGGATATTGATCCACATGTGCATTTCTACTGGATATTGATCCACATGGTGCATTTCTACTGGATATTGATCTGCATGGTGCATTTCTGCTGGATATTGATCTGCATGGTGCATTTCTACTGGATATTGATCCACATGTGCATTTCTACTGGATATTGATCCACATGGTGCATTTCTACTGGATATTGATCTGCATGGTGCATTTCTACTGGATATTGATCCACATGGTGCATTTCTACTGGATATTGATCTGCATAGTGCATTTCTACTGGATATTAATCTGCATGGTGCATTTCTACTGGATATTGATCTGTATGGTGCATTTCTACTGGATATTGATCTGTATGGTGCATTTCTACTGGATATTGATCCACATGGTGCATTTCTACTGGATATTGATCCACATGGTGCATTTCTACTGGATATTGATCTGCATGGTGCATTTCTACTGGATATTGATCCACATGGTGCATTTCTACTGGATATTGATCTGCATAGTGCATTTCTACTGGATATTAATCTGCATGGTGCATTTCTACTGGATATTGATCTGCATGGTGCATTTCTACTGGATGTTGATCTGTATGGCGCATTTCTACTTGATATTGATCTGTATGGTGCATTGCTATGCTCATACACCAGCTGCACATTGAGGCATTGAATTTTGTTTGGTTATGACACATGGTAAAGTTGACATATGGCACCAGCAAAGTAATGTGCATGCAGTCAATAATGCAATTAAATTATCTTTGAATAGAAAACCTCAGTAACCACTCCACCTCACCCACCTGGCCTGGCATCTTATGGAAATGGAGAGATATTCTAATATCTCCAGCATTAGCCAGGCAGGAACCAGGCACACAAAAGGTCAAAGACATGGTCACCTTCACAGCTACTGACAATGAGATAGATCCTTCCACTGCTTTGAGGTTGCAGAATTAGCAGGTTTCAGTGTTGACCTCCTTCGTGAAGCACAGGTACCTCAAACATTGCTTGTCACTGAAACTCAAACAGATTTGCTGCCTGAGCGCCATGGACGAATATGGCCTCCAGCTGAGAGCGTCTCTTCCCTTCCTCATTCTTGAATTTGAACAGCTTTTCCTGTTTTACATGGATTCTACTCATTCTGCCAGTCATGTTCCATTTCAAGGAAAAATTTTAAAACTTCACCTCAGAATGGCACATCCTATTGCGTCATTTACCATTTTACAAATCTATTATCCAGTGACTTCTGTGAGTAAGATAGCAATTTCGGGGCTGTTTGCACTAGGAATTGATTTGCACATGTCAGTAATTATTTCATACAAAGTCCTCAACGACCAACACACAAAGAAGATTTGAATCCTTCAAGTCTGAGATGAAGCAGCACCAAGGTGCCACAAGTAAAAAGTCTGTACGAATCAATCAGTCCTTTGCATTGGTCTATTTTAATACGTAAATCCTTATCAGACCGGAGAATAGACAGTTTGTAAAATAAAACTCACGTTGCTGTTATACCTCCTGTATGTCCACAGGTTAGATAAATTGTCCAATTAGAGTAGGAAATGTTCAGCCCTAAATGCAACTCATCTATATTTGATGCACAATTAATTCTGGCCATTATTCGTTGCAAACTGAAAATACATTGCTTTCCTTCACACCGCCTGTCTTTATCTCACAAATACACACCGATACAGTAAATATGCCTTTTCCTACAAAACTCTTTCAAAATATTTTACCCGAATGAATAAGATCTTTTCTCCAACACGATATCGTCCTTGGGAGAGACGTTCCACAGAAAACGTGTTTGGACATTTGCAGGGGGGGTCTTCTGAAATATGTTTAACCTAAAAAAAAACATAGACAGTGTCAAAGTTCAAACCTTGCAGAGTAGAAATCCTTAATAAGATAATAACTGCCCCTAATAGTGAAATTTAAACTAACTCAAGCACTTTCCTGTCCCCTACAAATAAATATATTATAAAAATGTTCCTGACTATTTTATTACAAATGGCTGGTCTGTCATTCACTGATCAATGTTTCCTCCTTATTTAGAATTTTGTAAACACATTTAAAGAAACATAGCAGCATAGCAGCAGGAGGAGGCCATTCGGTCCTCGGAGTCCACTCCACCATTCATCATGGCTGATCATCCAACTCAAAGGCCTAAACCCGCTTCCCCTCCCCATATCCTTTGATCCCCATCACCCAAGCGCTATATCTAACCGCTTCTTGAAAACATACCGGGCAGGATTCTCTGACCGAGGATAAGTGTTGACGCTGTCATAAATGGCGTCGCGTTTTACGACGGCGTCCACAGGCCCCCAGGATAAGCGATCCTGCGCCCTCCATGGGGCCACCACGGCATTGGTGCAACTCACGCAGCTCCAGCTGCTATACCGGCGTCAAACGGACGGGTCTGCGCATGCATGTTACGACCAGTGCGAACCCGCGTATGCACGCTAGTTTCCTTCTCCGCGCTGGCCTAACGCAACATGGCGGACTGCTACAGGGGCCTGGCGCGGAGTAAAATAGGCCCCCACGAGGAGAAGCCGGCCCACCGATTGGTTAGGCCCCGATCGCGGTCCAGACCTCCGTGGAGGCCTCCCCCGGGGTCGGATCCCCCCCACCAGGCCACTGCCTGCAAGTGAAAGGCGAGGTCCCGCCGGGTAGGACCACATGTGAACGACGCCGGCGGGATTCGGCCTATCTCGGTGGCCACTCGGTCCAACACACGGGGAGAATTGCCGGGGGGTGTGGCCGCGTAGAGCGGCTCCCGACCGGCGCCGCGCCGACCCCGCCGGTTCTCCGGTCACCGGAAAATCGGTGGACCGGCGTCGCGTGAAGCGCCCCGGGGTCAGAGAATCCCGCCCACCATGTTTTGGCCTCAACTACTTCCTGTGGTAGTGAATTCCACAGGTTCACCACTCTCTGGATGAAGAAATGTCTTCTCATTTCAGTCCTAAAAGGTTTTCCTGTGTTCTTGGTTTATGACTCCTGGTTCTGGACACCCACACCATCGGGAACACCCATCCTGCATCTACCCTGTCTCGTCTTGCCTGACTTTTATAGATTCTATGAGATCCCCCCTCATGCTTCTGAACTCCAGCGAATATAATCCTAACCGACTCAATCTCTCCTCATACGTCAGTCTCACCATCCCAGGATTCAATCTGGTAAAGATTCGCTGCACTCCCTCAAGAGCAAGAAAATCCCTCCTCAGATAAGGAGACCAAAACTGCACACAATATTCCAGGTGTGGTCTCACCAAGGCCCTGTATAATTGCTGATGTACTTGTTGCAATAAAGGACAGCATACCATTTGCCTTCTTTGCAGCCTGCTGTACCTGCATGCTTACCTTCAGTGACTGGTGTACGAGGTCACCCAGGTCTCCCTGCACATTTCCCTCTTTTAATTTATAGCCATTCAGATAATAATCTGCATCCACTCTCTGCCCCTTCCCAAGTACATATTGGGTCTTTTAAAGTTGCAAGATATGAACCAAATCTTGACTATTGCTTTATTTTTCTTCATGAGAATTTTCAGATAAAACATATCTGCTCCAATTTCCCTGCAGATATATGGAGTGATCTGTAATTAACAAATTGAAGACAAAATTGCATTCTGAGGCATCAAGGGGGCGATTCTCCAAAATGGAGACGACGTGTTCGCGCCGTCGTGAACGCCGTCGCATTTCACGACGGCACGAAACAGGCACGGGGACGACCGATTCTGTCCCCTACAGGGGTCCAGAATGGCGCTGGAGCGGTTCACGCCGCTCCAGCCTCCCTTGCCGGCGCCAAATGGGCGCCGTGCCAACCTGCGCATGCGCAGTTGGGCCGCGCCAATATGCGCATGCACAGGCGACGTCTTCAGCGCACCGGCCCCGACTCAACATGGCATCAGTGTTCAGGGGCCGGCCACGCAGGAAAGTAGGCCTGGGGGGAGAGGCCGGCACGCCGATCTGTGGGCCCCAATCGCGGGCCAGACCCCATCGGAGGCCCCGCCCCCGGTGAAGGATCGCTTATCCCCGCCCCACAGGCCGTCCCCCGACCCTTCGTGCAGAGTTCCTGCCGGCAACGACCGGGGTGAATGGCGCCGGCGGGACTCTGTCGTATCCGCGCAGCCGCTTGGCCCATACGGGCCGGAGAAGCGATGGCCCCGCCGATTCCAGCGGCCCGCGGCCAGCGCCGCGTCAAATGCGCCGGCGCAAATGGCGCCGATTCTCCGCACCTCGTGGAGCGGTTGCAGCGATCCTCCGGCCTGGCGCGGGACTCGGAGAATCGCCCCCCAAATGTTTTAACCATGTACCTTCCTGTATTAGTTACAGAGGTAAAGCAGATTCTCCCAATTAGGTCAGAAAAGAATTTCACCAGAACAAAATCAAGAGTTTATGCACACCACATGTTCTACTGGTGTATTATTTTCCACAAGGTTTCTGTCGTTTGATTGTTGTCACCGAACACTCCTAAATGAGTGTATATAGTACAAAGTCACTCAACAGCAACCAAAGACAGGCATATTGGTCAAATGTTTTCTTTCACAATTTAGTCCAGAGATCCTTGGACCAGCCAAAGAGCTTCCTGCCTGAGATCAGCGAACACAATGCAAACCATATGAAGCATTTAGCTACTGACCAGCTGGGGACCTTGATTCTGGCCATTTTACAAGGAAATGCCTGTAAGTTATCTGTCACATTGGAGTTATTTTCAAGAAGTTGCTAGCATTCCAATCCAATTGTTTTTTTTAAGGCATTTTAGTTTCCAACACTAATCTTAAAGTAATCTTTCTGTACATGTCGCCTATTTTGCAGCATTTTAATTTTTTTTTACTGTACTATATATGTTGACTGATCCTGAACCATGAGCTAATTTTAAACATTCCAACATCAACATGAAACTCTGGATTCTGACTCCAATTTAACTTCAGACTAAGCAATATGGACACAGATGAATTTTGAGCCTTTAAGTTGATAAAAGAGGAAGCAATGCATTCCAAAAATCAGAACATTCAGTCATCAATTGATCCTGTCACATAATTAAGCATTTAATTGAAAACAATGCTAAGTTACATCATCTAATTTTCCAGTTCTGTGGGAAGTGAATAATCCAGCCAGTACAGTACAATTTTGAAAACCGCATGCTAAAATCAGAGAATTATAGACGGTGGCCGTGTGGCCCAATGGATAAGGCGTGTCTGACTTTGGTGAATCTAGTAATGATATCAGAAGATTGCAGGCTTGAGTCCTGCCGCGGTCGTTTTATGGGCAGCACGGTAGCACAAGTGATTAGCACTGTGGCTTCACAGTGCCAGGGTCCCAGGTTCGATTCCCGGCTTGGGTCACTGTCTGTGTGGAGTCTGCACGTTCTCCCCGTGTCTGCGTGGGTTTCCTCCGGGCGCTCCGGTTTCCTCCCACAGTCCAAAGACGTGCAGGTTAGGTGGATTGGCCATGATAAATGACCCTTAGTGACCAAAAAAGATTAGGAGGGGTTATTGGGTTATGGGGATAGGGTGGAAGTGAGGGCTTAAGTGGGTCGGTGCAGAGTCGATGCGCTTAATGGCCTCCTTCTGCATTGTATGATCTATGTTCTAATTAGGTGACAATTTGGCTCCTGGAGAAGCGGTCATTCTTCATTGGCTATGTATACAAGGTTTCAAAACCATTTATGCAATCTATGGGCTTCTGGTACAGGGCTGCTTTTTGTTTATGTCAGGAAGGTAAAATCTTTCCACTAAAATAAATCCTAGCTCTGGAGGTACATGCACATGGGACTAAACCGACATCAACCAAAACATACAATGGAGCCAATGAAGTTTCATCTGATAAAAGTTTGGATATTAACAGGATCAATTACCAGGGGGCCTAGATGTAAGGTGATTGGTAGAAGAATTGGAGGGGACGTGGGGAAAAACATCTCTATCTAGAGGGTGTGGGCATCTGGAATTCATTGCCCGAACTGGTGGTTGAGACAGAAATGCCCAACTCATTTAAAAGGTAACAGGAACAGAGAATGCTGGAAATACGCAGCAGGTCTGGCAGCATTTACAGGGAGAGAACACAGAGTTAATGTTTTGGGTCCATGTGAGACCTCTTCAGAGCTGAAGAGAGGGAGAAATGTGTTGGATTACCATATAAGAGGGGGTGGAACAGAGTAGAGAGATTGCAAAAAAGATGCCACAAAACATATGAAGAAATGGCAGATGGCCAGGTGGGGGCTGAGGAGGGTGGGCTTTTTGCATTGGGACAAGAATGTTTGGGAGATATAAAAAAGTTAAGGTGGAAGAGAAAGGTCACAGTCTAAAGTTGTTGAACTTAATGTTGAATCCTGAGGGATGTAACATGCCTAATCGGAAGGTGAGATACTGCTTCTCCAGTTTACATTCAGCTTCACTGGAGCATTGCAGCAGGTCAAGGACAGACCCAATTGGGCATGAAAGCAAGATGCTGAGATAAAATAGCAAGCAACAGAGAGGCTGGGGTCATGCTTGCAGGCTGAGTGAAGGTCTTCCGGAGCTGGATGCATAAATGGAACAATGGAAGGCAGAGGGAAGACCGAGGGAGGGAAGCTGGACTCCGACAAAGCTGCGTGAAAAGCTTACAGACAAGGGGTCAAAGGGATAACATTACTTTACTGGAAGGGTATGCACGAAGACTCCAGATGCAGTGGGTGGAGGCTCAAGTGGGGCATGGGTGCCTCGCGGCGATGAGCTCGGGGGAAGGGTTGTCGAATTGAGGAACAGACCTCTTCTTGAAGCTGCTCGACTTTTCCCTCTGGGTTTACTGAACACAGGTGGGTTGGAGAGAGTGATCTGAGTGTGCTGGACTGGTATTTAAATATGGCGTCCGAATCTTCAAGCCCACTAGCTGACGGCAGACGGATAAATCAACTGCCGGCCTGCCAGATGGTTCAGAGCCGAACTTGCCTGTGCATAATTAAAGGGGTTCCTAGCACAGAATCTGGTGCGGGATCCCACCATTCTGGCAACACCTAGTCTCTAAATGGGAGAGTCAAATTCTGAGTTTCAAAGGAACTCAGTAACGGTATTACGGTTCATTCTGGTAAAATGAGCAATATGAAGAACTCAGAGGGTAAAGGCAGCTCAAAAATGCTCAAAGAGAGCCAGGGTAATGTCTTCCTTATCCTTTAGCTGGTGTCAAATATTGGAGGGGGATTTTCCGACCGTTCTTGCCAGTGTGATCTTCCAGTCCGGCCAACGGTGAACTCCCGCTGTCTGTTTCCTGTCTGCGGGGGGGGGGGGGTTTCAACGGGAAATGCCATTGACAGCGGCAGGACCAGAAGATCCCGCCACCGGCCAACAACGGCAGGCTTCCTCCCGCCGCCAGGAATCATGCCATGGGGGAGCATGGAAAATCACCCCCCCACAAACTTTAGTCATTAACTGGCAGTGAGCCCAACTGAGTCAGGATTTGTGGATTTGTGAGAAATTCCGTGGCCTGAGTTTATAATCTAGGTTTACAGGTTATAGCAGTTTTGAGGTAATGTTTCATTGTTGGAGATGTCGTCCTTCATGAAACATTAAACCACAACCCTACTTGTGTGCATATTAAGATGGTTGCAGTGACTATTCAGCAACCCATGATGTTATTCCAAGAAAAGTTTCCTTGCTTCAAAATCAGAAGTAAAAATATATTAATTAGGTATTTATTTTATTGCTGTAGTTCGATCTTGCTGCATGCAGAACTGCTGCGGAATTTGTATATCTTACTGGCCTTCTAAATAAATCTCCATACATATAAAAACCAAGAAATCTGAAAGAGTTCAAAGAGAGAAGTGTTGGTAAAATACATTAACTGTTTAATGTATTTGTCTCCAGTGCAACAGGCGGTCAAGGGCATTTGAATTCACAAGCTACTTTTAAAGAATTGACAAAATGAATGTTGCCGCTACATCAATATTGGGAGGAGGATCAAAATAATTCCTCAAACACAAGATTAAAGATTAACATTGGAAAAGTTCATGTACAATAGCACATCAATCGCTGGCTTTGAAAGCAGACCAAGGCAGGCCAGCAGCACGGTTCAATTCCCATACCAGCCTCCCCGAACAGGCGCCGGAATGTGGCGACTAGGCGCTTTTCACAGTAACTTAATTTGAAGCCTACTTGTGACAATAAGCGATTTTAATTACATTTCATTTCAGAAGGGAGCACATGTTAGAGTTAAGGTTAGTAGGGTGGGTACTGAAATGTTGACAGGTTTGTGCCATTAAATCTTTTACATCCTCCTGAGATAGCAGACTGGACCTTGCTTTAACATCTCATCTGAAGGATGATTCTTCCATCAGTGCAGCACCCTATTATTTCTGGCAATAGGTGTGTCAAGTCTCAGTGAGATTTGAACCCACATCCTTCTAACTCAGAGCGGAGTGTGCTATCATTGACCCATTGTTGATATCCCAATATTGGCCATTATGTGCAGCCTGTTTGAATGAGGAATTTGAGGAACATTCTATGGTCACCCAGGTGACCAACCCCAACACCTATTCTGTCAGTTTGAGTACGTAGCACTATTTTCTGGCAACACATTTGTTGCATTCCACATTGTATGAGTCACTGCAGACTCATTGGCATGACGGTGTCTTTTGTTAAACATGTGCGCCTGTAGCCTTATAAATTACATGAAAAGTTGCCAACGTTTTGCGCGCATTTCCTCTGTGATGCTCCACCAACCTTATTGTGATGAGCTGACTCTGTGAACTGTAATGCAAGATTTCAAAACTAAACAAGGTGTGAGCATATTTATTATCATGGCAGGACTTCAGAGAGCAGAATATTTATTCCTTACCAGAATATTTATTCCTCACCAGAATATTTATTCCTCACCCACTCTTTCGAATGGTGCACAGATCAGACAGCATTGATCGTGAGTCACTTCCATCGATTTTGTTGTGGTACTGACTTTCACAGCTCCAAGGACAATCTGCAGGACCTACAAAGCTGCACACTGCAATAGACCCATTCTGTTTCATTGAGTTGTTACAAACATTTCCTCTCCTCAGTAACAGGGGAGTTTTAAGGCTGACCAGCAACCCTCTAAGAGCAGCTAATTCTCAATAATTCATTATGAGCCTCCAGTGCTTGCCAAGTATGCATACTCTCTACAGCAGGAATGCTGCAATATTAGTTAAATGAGATGGACTTGTTTTATAATGTGAGTTTACAGAAGGTGTGTACAGTGCCTAAACATCAGCTATCCAGCCACCATGAAGGGCCATGCGATTTGTCTTGATAAAAATTGCCAAAATTGAAGAATAAAATATGAATGGATGGAATGGTGGCTTCTCGGCTTGTGTCTCTATGCAAGAGACTTTATCCTGCATGTAGTCTTAAGGTACTTCGCTAGTACAGAAATGTTCCACTTCGACTGCACTGGCATCCTTTACCTTGTTAAATAGGAAAGCAAAAACAACTTATTTGCGAGGAGCAAGGAGGGCGCATTCCTCTGCCATGCTGTGTTAACTCAATGTTATTAAGATCTTCCATCTCACAGAGGAGGCTTCAGGCGAATCCATGTCCAACAACCTGCTCTGAACAATCTGCTCACATGTTAACTGCTGTGACAAATTCCCGTACAACAGCTGAGACAATTCATAACATTTTAAACAATTCACAACATTTTAAAGCAACCGACAATGTTCTATATAAAACAACTTACAATATTTTTTTAAAAGTAAATTTTCCCTATTTCCCAATGTTAACAGATCCTTCAAAAAAAATTCTAGGATCTGGATCAGGATCTGCATCCACATTTTTGCCAAAGCTAATCTGTTCTTTCTGGCTAACACCCAGGGCGCGATTCTCCACTCCCGCGCCGGTTGGGAGAATCACCTGGGTCGCCAAAATTTCCCGCGACGCCGGTCCGACGCCCTCCCCCGATTCTCCCAAGCGGCGAGAACGGCCCCGTCGAGTGCCGCGCTGCGCAGTCCGGAGAATCGTCCGAGACACCCAAAATGGCGATTGTCCGGCACCCCCGCTATTCTCGGGGCCGGATGGGCCGAAGTCCCGACGGCGTGACCCCACTTCACGCCGTCGCCGTTCACACCTGCTATTTAAAGTCGTCAGCCAGTCGTGCTGGCTGCCGCTGAGCAGGGAGGAGGTGAGCGGACTGTTCCACAGCTCCTGGAGACCGGGTCGGCTTACCCGAGAAGGCTGCGGCCAAAGGGGGGGTGTGGGAGAGTGTGCAGGAGGGAGGGAAGGTGGTGAGGGAGAGTGTGCAGGTGGGAGGGGGGATGAGGGAGAGTGTGCAGGTGGGAGGGGGGGTGAGGGGGTGTGCGCAGGTGGGAGGGGAGATGAGGGAGAGTGTGCAGGTGAGAGGGGGCTTGAGGGAGAGTGTGCAGGTGGGAGGGGGGTGAGGGAGAGTGTGCAGGTGGGAGGGGGGATGAGGGAGCGCCGTGCAGGTGTGAGGGGGGGATGAGGGAGAGTGTGCAGGTGGGAGGGGGGATGAGGGAGAGTGTGCAGGAGGGAAGGGGGTGAGGGAGAGTGTGCAGGTGGGAGGGGGGTGAGGGAGAGTGTGCAGGTGGGAGGGGGGTGAGGGAGAGTGTGCAGGTGGGAGGGGGGATGAGGAAGAGTGTGCAGGTGGGAGGGGGGGTGTGGGAGAGTGTGCAGGTGGGAGGGAAGGCAGTGAGGGAGAGTGTGCAGGTGGGAGGGGGGATGAGGGAGAGTGTGCAGGAGGGAAGGGGGTGAGGGAGAGTGTGCAGATGGGAGGGGGGATGAGGGAGAGTGTGCAGGTGGGAGGGGGGTGAGGGAGAGTGTGCAGGTGGGAGGGGGGTGAGGGAGAGTGTGCAGGTGGGAGGGAAGGCGGTGAGGGAGAGTGTGCAGGTGGGAGGGGGGATGAGGGAGAGTGTGCAGGTGGGAGGGGGGGTGAGGGGGTGTGTGCAGGTGGGAGGGGGGATGAGGGAGAGTGTGCAGGTGAGAGGGGGGGTGAGGGAGAGTGTGCAGGTGGGAGGGGGGTGAGGGAGAGTGTGCAGGTGGGGGGGGGATGAGGGAGCGCCGTGCAGGTGTGAGGGGGGATCAGGGAGAGTGTGCAGGTGGGAGGGGGGATGAGGGAGAGTGTGCAGGAGGGAGGGGGTGAGGGAGAGTGTGCAGGTGGGAGGGGGGTGAGGGAGAGTGTGCAGGTGGGAGGGAGGTAAGGGAGAGTGTGCAGGTGGGAGGGGGGATGAGGGAGAGTGTGAAGGTGGGAGGGGGTGAGGGAGAGGGTGCAGGTGGGAGGGGTTGCTGAGGGAGAGTGTGCAGGTGGGGGGGGATGAAGGAGAGTGTGGAGGCGGGAGGGGGGATGAGGGAGAGTGTGCAGGTGGGAGTGAGGGCGGTGAGGGAGAGTGTGCAGGTGGGAGGGGGGGATGAGGGAGAGTGTGCCGGTGGGAGGGGGGGTGAGGGAGAGTGTGCAGGTGGGAGGGGGAATGAGGGAGAGTGTGCAGGTGGGAGGGGGGTGAGGGAGAGTGTGCAGGTGGGAGGGGGGTGAGGGAGAGTGAGCAGGTGGGAGGCGGGGATGAGGGAGTGACGTGCAGGTGGGAGGGGAGGATGAGGGAGAGTGTGCAGGTGGGAGGGGGGATGAGGGAGAGTGTGCAGGTGGGAGGGGGGATGAGGGAGAGTGTGCAGGTGGGAGGGGGGATGAGGGAGCGGCGTGCAGGTGGGAGGGGGGATGAGGGAGAGTGTGCAGGTGGGAGGGGGTATGAGGGAGAGTGTGCAGGTGGGAGGGGGGTGAGGGAGAGTGTGCAGGTGGGAGGGGGGATGAGGGAGAGTGTGCAGGTGGGAGGGGGTGAGGGAGAGTGTGCAGGTGGGAGGGAGGTGAGGGAGAGTGTGCAGGTGGGAGGGGGGGATGAGGGAGAGTGTGCAGGTGGGAGGGGGTGAGGGAGAGTGTGCAGGTGGGAGGGGGGGATGAGGGAGAGTGTGCAGGTGGGAGGGGTTGCTGAGGGAGAGTGTGCTGGTGGGGGGGGATGAAGGAGAGTGTGCAGGTGGGAGGGAGGGCGGTGATGGAGAGTGTGCAGGTGGGAGGGGGGGATGAGGGAGAGTGTGCCGGTGGGAGGGGGGGGTGAGGGTGAGTGTGCAGGTGGGAGGGGGAATGAGGGAGAGTGTGCAGGTGGGAGGGGGGTGAGGGAGAGTGTGCAGGTGGGAGGGGGGTGAGGGAGAGTGTGCAGGTGGGAGGCGGAGATGAGGGAGTGACGTGCAGGTGGGAGGGGGGGTGAGGGAGAGTGTGCAGGTGGGAAGGGGGATGAGGGAGAGTGTGCAGGTGGGAGGGAGGGCGGTGATGGAGAGTGTGCAGGTGGGAGGGGGGGATGAGGGGGAGTGTGCCGGTGGGAGGGGGGGGTGAGGGTGAGTGTGCAGGTGGGAGGGGGAATGAGGGAGGGTGTGCAGGTGGGAGGGGGGTGAGGGAGAGTGTGCAGGTGGGAGGGGGGTGAGGGAGAGTGTGCAGGTGGGAGGGGGGTGAGGGAGCGGAGTGCAGGTGGGAGGCGGAGATGAGGGAGTGACGTGCAGGTGGGAGGGGGGATGAAAGAGAGTGTGCAGGTGGGAAGGGGGATGAGGGAGAGTGTGCAGGTGGGAGGGGGGTGAGGGAGAGTGTGCAGGTGGGAGGGGGGATGAGGGAGAGTGTGCAGGTGGGAGGGCGGTGAGGGAGAGTGTGCAGGTGAGAGGGGGGGATGAGGGAGAGTGTGCAGGTGGGAGGGGGGTGAGGGAGTGTGCAGGTGGGAGGGGGGGATGAGGGAGAGTGTGCCGGTGGGAGGGGGGGGGGTGAGGGTGAGTGTGCAGGTGGGAGGGGGAATGAGGGAGAGTGTGCAGGTGGGAGGGTGGTGAGGGAGAGTGTGCAGGTGGGAGGGGGGATGAGGGAGAGTGTGCAGGTGGGAAGGGGTGAGGGAGAGTGTGCAGGTGGGAGGGGGGTGAGGGAGAGTGTGCAGGTGGGAGGGAGGTGAGGGAGAGTGTGCAGGTGAGAGGGGGGATGAGGGAGAGTGTGCAGGTGGGAGGGGGTGAGGGAGAGGGTGCAGGTGGGAGGGGTTGCTGAGGGAGAGTGTGCAGGTGGGGGGGGATGAAGGAGAGTGTGAAGGCGGGAGGGGGGATGAGGGAGAGTGTGCAGGTGGGAGGGAGGGCGGTGAGGGAGAGTGTGCAGGTGGGAGGGGGGGATGAGGGAGAGTGTGCCGGTGGGAGGGGAGGGGGGGGTGAGGGAGAGTGTGCAGGTGGGAGGGGGAATGAGGGAGAGTGTGCAGGTGGGAGGGGGGTGAGGGAGAGTGTGCAGGTGGGAGGGGGTGAGGGACTGTGAGCAGGTGGGAGGCGGGGATGAGGGAGTGACGTGCAGGTGGGAGGGGAGGATGAGGGAGAGTGTGCAGGGTGGAGGGGGGATGAGGGAGAGTGTGCAGATGGGAGGGGGATGAGGGAGAGTGTGCAGGTGGGAGGGGGGATGAGGGAGCGGCGTGCAGGTGGGAGGGGGGATGAGGGAGAGTGTGCAGGTGGGAGGGGGTATGAGGGAGAGTGTGCAGGTGGGAGGGGGGTGAGGGAGAGTGTGCAGGTGGGAGGGGGGATGAGGGAGAGTGTGCAGGTGGGAGGGGTGAGGGAGAGTGTGCAGGTGGGAGGGAGGTGAGGGAGAGTGTGCAGGTGGGAGGGGGGGATGAGGGAGAGTGTGCAGGTGGGAGGGGGTGAGGGAGAGTGTGCAGGTGGAGGGGGGGATGAGGGAGAGTGTGCAGGTGGGAGGGGTTGCTGAGGGAGAGTGTGCAGGTGGGGGGGGATGAGGGAGAGTGTGCAGGTGGGAGGGAGGGCGGTGAGGGAGAGTGTGCAGGTGGGAGGGGGATGAGGGAGAGTGTGCCGGTGGGAGGGGGGGGGGGTGAGGGTGAGTGTGCAGGCGGGAGGCGGAGATGAGGGAGTGACGTGCAGGTGGGAGGGGGGATGAGGGAGAGTGTGCAGGTGGGAAGGGGGATGAGGGAGAGTGTGCAGGTGGGAGGGGGGTGAGGGGAGTGTGCAGGTGGGAGGGGGGATGAGGGAGAGTGTGCAGGTGGGAGGGCGGTGAGGGAGAGTGTGCAGGTGAGAGGGGGGGATGAGGGAGAGTGTGCAGGTGGGAGGGGGGTGAGGGAGTGTGCAGGTGGGAGGGGGGGATGAGGGAGAGTGTGCCGGTGGGAGGGGGGGGGGGTGAGGGTGAGTGTGCAGGTGGGAGGGGGGATGAGGGAGAGTGTGCAGTTGGGAAGGGGGATGAGGGAGAGTGTGCAGGTGGGAGGGGGATGAGGGAGAGTGTGCTGGTGGGAGGGGGGTGAGGGAGAGTGTGCAGGTGGGAGGGGGGATGAGGGGGAGTGTGCAGGTGGGAGGGGGGTGAGGGAGAGTGTGCAGGTGAGAGGGGGGGATGAGGGAGAGTGTTCAGGTGGGAGGGGGGTGAGGGAGAGTGTGCAGGTGGGAGGGGGGTGAGGGAGAGTGTACAGGTGGGAGGGGGGGTGAGGGAGAGTGTGCAGGTGGGGGGGGGCGCGAGGGAGAGTGTGCAGGTGGGAGGGGGGGCGAGGGAGAGTGTGCAGGTGGGAGGGGTTGCTGAGGGAGAGTGTGCAGGTGGGAGGGGGGGATGAGGGAGAGTGTGCAGGTGGAGGGGGGATGAGGGAGAGTGTGCAGGTGGGAGGGGGTGAGGGAGAGTGTGCAGGTGGGAGGGGGATGAGGGAGAGTGTGCAGGTGGGAGGGGGGGTGAGGGAGAGTGTGCAGGTGGGATTAGGGAGAGTGTGCAGGTGGGAGGGGGGATGAGGGAGAGTGTGCAGGTGGGAGGGGTTGTTGAGGGAGAGTGTGCAGGTGGGAGGGGGGATGAGGGAGAGTGTGCAGGTGGGAGGGGGTTGAGGGAGAGTGTGCAGGTGGGAGGGGGGATGAGGGAGCGGCGTGCAGGTGGGAGGGAGATGAGGGAGAGTGTGCAGGTGGGAGGGGGGATGAGGGAGCGTGTGCAGGTAGGAGGGGGGTGAGGGAGAGTGTGCAGGTGGGAGGGGGGATGAGGGAGAGTGTGCAGGTGGGAGGGGGTGTGGGAGAATGTGCAGGTGGGAGGGAGGTGAGGGAGAGTGTGCAGGTGGGAGGGGGGGATGAGGGAGAGTGTGCAGGTGGGAGGGGGTGAGGGAGAGTGTGCAGTTGGGAGGGGGGGATGAGGGAGAGTGTGCAGGTGGGAGGGGTTGCTGAGGGAGAGTGTGCAGGTGGGGGGGGGATGAGGGAGAGTGTGCAGGTGGGAGGGAGGGCGGTGATGGAGAGTGTGCAGGTGGGAGGGGGGATGAGGGAGAGTGTGCCGGTGGAAGGGGGGGGGTGAGGGTGAGTGTGCAGGTGGGAGGGGGAATGAGGGAGAGTGTGCAGGTGGGAGGGGGGTGAGGGAGAGTGTGCAGGTGGGAGGGGGGTGAGGGAGAGTGTGCAAGTGGGAGTCGGAGATGAGGGAGTGACGTGCAGGTGGGAGGGGGGATGAGGGAGAGCGTGCAGGTGGGAAGGGGGATGAGGGAGAGTGTGCAGGTGGAGGGGGGATGAGGGAGAGTGTGCCGGTGGGGGGGGGGGGTGAGGGTGAGTGTGCAGGTGGGAGGGGGAATGAAGGAGAGTGTGCAGGTGGGAGGGGGGGTGAGGGAGAGTGTGCAGGTGGGATGGGGGATGAGGGAGAGTGTGCAGGTGGGAAGGGGGATGAGGTAGAGTGTGCAGGTGGGAGGGGGATGAGGGAAAGTGTGCAGGTGGGAGGGGGGTGAGGGAGAGTGTGCAGGTGGGAGGGGGGATGAGGGAGAGTGTGCAGGTGGGAGGGGGGTGAGGGAGAGTGTGCAGGTGAGAGGGGGTGATGAGGGAGAGTGTGCAGGTGGGAGGGGGGTGAGGGAGAGTGTGCAGGTGGAAGGGGGGTGAGGGAGAGTGTGCAGGTGGGAGGGGGAGTGAGGGAGAGTGTGCAGGTGGGATGAGGGAGAGTGTGCAGGTGGGAGGGGGGTGAGGGAGAGTGTGCAGGTGGGAGGGGGGGTGAGGTATAGTGTGCAGGTGGGAGGGGGGGTGGGAGGGAGAGTGTGCAGGTGGGAGGGGGGGCAAGGGAGAGTGTGCAGGTGGGAGGGGGGGATGAGGGAGAGTGTGCAGGTGGAGGGGGGATGAGGGAGAGTGTGCAGGTGGGAGGGGGGTGAGGGAGAGTGTGCAGGTGGGAGGGGGTTGAGGGAGAGTGTGCAGGTGGGAGGGGGGTGAGGGAGAGTGTGCAGGTGGGATGAGGGAGAGTGTGCAGGTGGGAGGGGGGATGAGGGAGAGTGTGCAGGTGGGAGGGGTTGCTGAGGGAGAGTGTGCAGGTGGGAGGGGGATGAGGGAGAGTGTGCAGGTGGGAGGGGGGATGAGGGAGAGTGTGCAGGTGGGAGGGGGGTGAGGGAGAGTGTGCAGGTGGGAGGGGGGATGAGGGAGAGTGTGCAGGTGGGAGGGGGATGAGGGAGAGTGTGCAGGTGGGAGGGGGGATGAGGGAGAGTGTGCAGGTGGGAGGGGGGTGCCGGAGAGTGTGTAGGTGGGAGGGGGGATGAGGGAGAGTGTGCAGGTGGGAGGGGGGTGAGGGAGAGTGTGCAGGTGGGAAGGGGGGGGTGAGGGAGAGTGTGCAGGTGGGAGGGGGGGGGGTGTGGTGAGAGTGAGCAGGTGGGAGGGGGGTGAGGGAGAGTGTGCAGGTGGGAGGGGGGGATGAGGGAGAGTGTGCCGGTGGGAGGGGGGGGGGGGGTGAGGGAGAGTGTGCAGGTGGGAGGGGGAATGAGGGAGAGTGTGCAGGTGGGAGGGGGGTGAGGGAGAGTGGGCAGGTGGGAGGGGGGTGAGGAAGAGTGAGCAGGTGGGAGGCGGGGATGAGGGAGTGACGTGCAGGTGGGAGGGGAGGATGAGGGAGAGTGTGCAGGTGGGAGGGGGGATGAGGGAGAGTGTGCAGGTGGGAGGGGGGATGAGGGAGAGTGTGCAGGTGGGAGGGGGGATGAGGGAGCGGCGTGCAGGTGAGAGGGGGATGAGGGAGAGTGTGCAGGTGGGAGGGGGGATGAGGGAGAGTGTGCAGGTGGGAGGGGGGGTGAGGGAGAGTGTGCAGGTGGGAGGGGGGATGAGGGAGAGTGTGCAGGTGGGAGGGGGTGAGGGAGAATGTGCAGGTGGGAGGGAGGTGAGGGAGAGTGTGCAGGTGGGAGGGGGGATGAGGGAGAGTGTGCAGGTGGGAGGGGGTGAGGGAGAGTGTGCAGTTGGGAGGGGGGGATGAGGGAGAGTGTGCAGGTGGGAGGGGTTGCTGAGGGAGAGTGTGCAGGTGGGGGGGGGGATGAGGGAGAGTATGCAGGTGGGAGGTAGGGCGGTGATGGAGAGTGTGCAGGTGGGAGGGGGGATGAGGGAGAGTGTGCCGGTGGAAGGGGGGGGTGAGGGTGAGAGTGCAGGTGGGAGGGGGGTGAGGGAGAGTGTGCAAGTGGGAGGCGGAGATGAGGGAGTGACGTGCAGGTGGGAGGGGGGATGAGGGAGAGTGTGCAGGTGGGAAGGGGGATGAGGGAGAGTGTGCAGGTGGGAGGGGGATGAGGGAGAGTGTGCAGGTGGGAGGGGGGTGAGGGAGAGTGCGCAGGTGGGAGGGGGGATGAGGGAGAGTGTGCAAGTGGGAGGGGGGTGAGTGAGAGTGTGCAGGTGAGAGGGGGGGATGAGGGAGAGTGTGCAGGTGGGAGGGGGGTGAGGGAGTGTGCAGGTGGGAGGGGGGGATGAGGGAGAGTGTGCCGGTGGGAGGGGGGGGGTGAGGGTGAGTGTGCAGGTGGGAGGGGGAATGAGGGAGAGTGTGCAGGTGGGAGGGGGGTGAGGGAGAGTGTGCAGGTGGGAGGGGGGATGAGGGAGAGTGTGCAGGTGGGAAGGGGGATGAGGTAGAGTGTGCAGGTGGGAGGGGGATGAGGGAGAGTGTGCAGGTGGGAGGGGGGTGAGGGAGAGTGTGCAGGTGGGAGGGGGGATGAGGGAGAGTGTGCAGGTGGGAGGGGGGTGAGGGAGAGTGTGCAGGTGAGAGGGGGGGATGAGGGAGAGTGTGCAGGTGGGAGGGGGGTGAGGGAGAGTGTGCAGGTGGGAGGGGGGTGAGGGAGAGTGTGCAGGTGGGAGGGGGGGTGAGGGAGAGTGTGCAGGTGGGATGAGGGAGAGTGTGCAGGTGGGAGGGGGGTGAGGGAGAGTGTGCAGGTGGAAGGGGGGGTGAGGTAGAGTGTGCAGGTGGGAGGGGGGGTGGGGCGGGAGAGTGTGCAGGTGGGAGGGGGGGGCAAGGGAGAGTGTGTAAGTGGGAGGTGTTGCTGAGGGTGAGTGTGCAGGTGGGAGGGGGGGATGAGGGAGAGTGTGCAGGTGGAGGGGGATGAGGGAGAGTGTGCAGGTGGGAGGGGGGTGAGGGAGAGTGTGCAGGTGGGAGGGGGTTGAGGGAGAGTGTGCAGGTGGGAGGGGGGGTGAGGGAGAGTGTGCAGGTGGGATGAGGGAGAGTGTGCAGGTGGGAGGGGGGATGAGGGAGAGTGTGCAGGTGGGAGGGGTTGCTGAGGGAGAGTGTGCAGGTGGGAGGGGGGATGAGGGAGAGTGTGCAGGTGGGAGGGGGATGAGGGAGAGTGTGCAGGTGGGAGGGGGGGATGAGGGAGAGTGTGCAGGTGGGAGGGGGGTGAGGGAGAGTGTGCAGGTGGGAGGGGGGATGAGGGAGAGTATGCATGTGGGAGGGGGGTGAGGGAGAGTGTGCAGGTGGGAGGGGGGATGAGGAAGAGTGTGCAGGTGGGAGGGGGGGTGAGGGAGAGTGTGCAGGTGGGATGAGGGAGAGTGTGCAGGTGGGAGGGGGGATGAGGGAGAGTGTGCAGGTGGGAGGGGTTGCTGAGGGAGAGTGTGCAGGTGGGAGGGGGATGAGGGAGAGTGTGCAGGTGGGAGGGGGGATGAGGGAGAGTGTGCAGGTGGGGGGGGGGGTGAGGGAGAGTGTGCAGGTGGGAGGGGGGATGAGGGAGAGTGTGCAGGTGGAGGGGGGATGAGGGAGAGTGTGCAGGTGGGAGGGGGGTGAGGGAGAGTGTGCAGGTGGGAGGGGGTTGAGGGAGAGCGTGCAGGTGGGAGGGGGGGTGAGGGAGAGTGTGCAGGTGGGATGAGGGAGAGTGTGCAGGTGGGAGGGGGGATGAGGGAGAGTGTGCAGGTGGGAGGGGTTGCTGAGGGAGAGTGTGCAGGTGGGAGGGGGATGAGGGAGAGTGTGCAGGTGGGAGGGGGGATGAGGGAGAGTGTGCAGGTGGGAGGGGGGTGAGGGAGAGTGTGTAGGTGGGAGGGGGGATGAGGGAGAGTGTGCAGGTGGGAGGGGGATGAGGGAGAGTGTGCAGGTGGGAGGGGGGATGAGGGAGAGTGTGCAGGTGGGAGGGGGGTGCCGGAGAGTGTGTAGGTGGGAGGGGGGATGAGGGAGAGTGTGCAGGTGGGAGGGGGGTGAGGGAGAGTGTGCAGGTGGGAAGGGGGGGGTGAGGGAGAGTGTGCAGGTGGGAGGGGGGGGGGTGTGGTGAGAGTGAGCAGGTGGGAGGGGGGTGAGGGAGAGTGTGCAGGTGGGAGGGGGGGATGAGGGAGAGTGTGCCGGTGGGAGGGGGGGGGGGTGAGGGAGAGTGTGCAGGTGGGAGGGGGAATGAGGGAGAGTGTGCAGGTGGGAGGGGGGTGAGGGAGAGTGGGCAGGTGGGAGGGGGGTGAGGAAGAGTGAGCAGGTGGGAGGCCGGGATGAGGGAGTGACGTGCAGGTGGGAGGGGAGGATGAGGGAGAGTGTGCAGGTGGGAGGGGGGATGAGGGAGAGTGTGCAGGTGGGAGGGGGGATGAGGGAGAGTGTGCAGGTGGGAGGGGGGATGAGGGAGCGGCGTGCAGGTGAGAGGGGGATGAGGGAGAGTGTGCAGGTGGGAGGGGGGATGAGGGAGAGTGTGCAGGTGGGAGGGGGGTGAGGGAGAGTGTGCAGGTGGGAGGGGGATGAGGGAGAGTGTGCAGGTGGGAGGGGGTGAGGGAGAATGTGCAGGTGGGAGGGAGGTGAGGGAGAGTGTGCAGGTGGGAGGGGGGATGAGGGAGAGTGTGCAGGTGGGAGGGGGTGAGGGAGAGTGTGCAGTTGGGAGGGGGGGATGAGGGAGAGTGTGCAGGTGGGAGGGGTTGCTGAGGGAGAGTGTGCAGGTGGGGGGGGGGATGAGGGAGAGTATGCAGGTGGGAGGTAGGGCGGTGATGGAGAGTGTGCAGGTGGGAGGGGGGATGAGGGAGAGTGTGCCGGTGGAAGGGGGGGGTGAGGGTGAGAGTGCAGGTGGGAGGGGGGTGAGGGAGAGTGTGCAAGTGGGAGGCGGAGATGAGGGAGTGACGTGCAGGTGGGAGGGGGGATGAGGGAGAGTGTGCAGGTGGGAAGGGGGATGAGGGAGAGTGTGCAGGTGGGAGGGGGATGAGGGAGAGTGTGCAGGTGGGAGGGGGGTGAGGGAGAGTGTGCAGGTGGGAGGGGGGATGAGGGAGAGTGTGCAGGTGAGAGGGGGGGATGAGGGAGAGTGTGCAGGTGGGAGGGGGGTGAGGGAGTGTGCAGGTGGGAGGGGGGGATGAGGGAGAGTGTGCCGGTGGGAGGGGGGGGGTGAGGGTGAGTGTGCAGGTGGGAGGGGGAATGAGGGAGAGTGTGCAGGTGGGAGGGGGGTGAGGGAGAGTGTGCAGGTGGGAGGGGGGATGAGGGAGAGTGTGCAGGTGGGAAGGGGGATGAGGTAGAGTGTGCAGGTGGGAGGGGGATGAGGGAGAGTGTGCAGGTGGGAGGGGGGTGAGGGAGAGTGTGCAGGTGGGAGGGGGGATGAGGGAGAGTGTGCAGGTGGGAGGGGGGTGAGGGAGAGTGTGCAGGTGAGAGGGGGGGATGAGGGAGAGTGTGCAGGTGGGAGGGGGGTGAGGGAGAGTGTGCAGGTGGGAGGGGGGTGAGGGAGAGTGTGCAGGTGGGAGGGGGGGTGAGGGAGAGTGTGCAGGTGGGATGAGGGAGAGTGTGCAGGTGGGAGGGGGGTGAGGGAGAGTGTGCAGGTGGAAGGGGGGGTGAGGGAGAGTGTGCAGGTGGGAGGGGGGGTGGGGCGGGAGAGTGTGCAGGTGGGAGGGGGGGGCAAGGGAGAGTGTGTAAGTGGGAGGTGTTGCTGAGGGTGAGTGTGCAGGTGGGAGGGGGGGATGAGGGAGAGTGTGCAGGTGGAGGGGGATGAGGGAGAGTGTGCAGGTGGGAGGGGGGTGAGGGAGAGTGTGCAGGTGGGAGGGGGTTGAGGGAGAGTGTGCAGGTGGGAGGGGGGGTGAGGGAGAGTGTGCAGGTGGGATGAGGGAGAGTGTGCAGGTGGGAGGGGGGATGAGGGAGAGTGTGCAGGTGGGAGGGGTTGCTGAGGGAGAGTGTGCAGGTGGGAGGGGGGATGAGGGAGAGTGTGCAGGTGGGAGGGGGATGAGGGAGAGTGTGCAGGTGGGAGGGGGGGATGAGGGAGAGTGTGCAGGTGGGAGGGGGGTGAGGGAGAGTGTGCAGGTGGGAGGGGGGATGAGGAAGAGTATGCATGTGGGAGGGGGGTGAGGGAGAGTGTGCAGGTGGGAGGGGGGATGAGGAAGAGTGTGCAGGTGGGAGGGGGGGTGAGGGAGAGTGTGCAGGTGGGATGAGGGAGAGTGTGCAGGTGGGAGGGGGGATGAGGGAGAGTGTGCAGGTGGGAGGGGTTGCTGAGGGAGAGTGTGCAGGTGGGAGGGGGGATGAGGGAGAGTGTGCAGGTGGGAGGGGGATGAGGGAGAGTGTGCAGGTGGGAGGGGGGGATGAGGGAGAGTGTGCAGGTGGGAGGGGGGTGAGGGAGAGTGTGCAGGTGGGAGGGGGGATGAGGGAGAGTATGCATGTGGGAGGGGGGTGAGGGAGAGTATGCAGGTGGGAGGGGGGATGAGGAAGAGTGTGCAGGTGGGAGGGGGGTGAGGGAGAGTGTGCAGGTGGGAGGGGGGATGAGGGAGAGTGTGCAGGTGGGAGGGGGGTGAGGGAGAGTGTGCAGGTGGGAAGGGGGGGTGAGGGAGAGTGTGCAGGTGGGAGGGGTGGTGTAGTGAGAGTGAGCAGGTGGGAGGGGGGTGAGGGAGAGTGTGCAGGTGGGAGGGGGGATGAGGGAGAGTGTGCAGGTGGGAGGGGGGGTGAGGGAGAGTGTGCAGGTGGGAGGGGGGATGAGGGAGAGTGTGCAGGTGGGGGGGGTTTGTGGGAGAGTGTGCAGGTGGGAGGCGGGGATGAGGGAGAGTGTGCAGGTGGGAGGGGGGGATGAGGGAGCGTGTGCAGGTGGGAGGGGGGATGAGGGAGAGTGTGCAGGTGGGAGGTGGGTGAGGGAGAGTGTGCAGGTGGGAGGGGGGATGAGGGAGAGTGTGCAGGTGGGAGGGGGGATGAGGGAGAGTGTGCAGGTGGGAGGGGGGTGAGGGAGAGTGTGCAGGTGGGAGGGGGGGTGAGGAAGAGTGTGCAGGTGGGAGGGGGGGTGAGGGAGAGTGTGCAGGTGGGAGGGGGTGAGGGAGAGTGTGCAGGTGGGAGGGGGGCGAGGGAGAGTGTGCAGGTAGGAGGGGGGGTGTGGTGAGAGTGAGCAGGTGGGAGGGGGGTGAGGGAGAGTGTGCAGGTGGGAGGGGGGATGAGGGAGAGTGTGCAGGTGGGAGGGGGGTGAGGGAGAGTGTGCAGGTGGGAGGGGGGATGAGGGAGAGTGTGCAGGTGGGGGGGGGTGTGGGAGAGTGTGCAGGTGGGAGGGGGGGATGAGGGAGAGTGTGCAGGTGGGAGGGGGGGATGAGGGAGCGTGTGCAGGTGGGAGGGGGGATGAGGGAGAGTGTGCAGGTGGGAGGGGGTGAGGGAGAGTGTGCAGGTGGGAGGGGGGATGAGGGAGAGTGTGCAGGTGGGAGGGGGGATGAGGGAGAGTGTGCAGGTGGGAGGGGGGTGAGGGAATGTGTGCAGGTGGGAGGGGGGGTGAGGAAGAGTGTGCAGGTGGGGGGGGGTGAGGGAGAGTGTGCAGGTGGGAGGGGGGGTGAGGGAGAGTGTGCAGGTGGGAGGGGGGATGAGGGAGCGGCGTGCAGGTGAGAGGGGGATGAGGGAGAGTGTGCAGGTGGGAGGGGGGATGAGGGAGAGTGTGCAGGTGGGAGGGGGGTGAGGGAGAGTGTGCAGGTGGGAGGGGGATGAGGGAGAGTGTGCAGGTGGGAGGGGGTGAGGGAGAATGTGCAGGTGGGAGGGAGGTGAGGGAGAGTGTGCAGGTGGGAGGGGGGATGAGGGAGAGTGTGCAGGTGGGAGGGGGTGAGGGAGAGTGTGCAGTTGGGAGGGGGGGATGAGGGAGAGTGTGCAGGTGGGAGGGGTTGCTGAGGGAGAGTGTGCAGGTGGGGGGGGGGATGAGGGAGAGTATGCAGGTGGGAGGTAGGGCGGTGATGGAGAGTGTGCAGGTGGGAGGGGGGATGAGGGAGAGTGTGCCGGTGGAAGGGGGGGGTGAGGGTGAGAGTGCAGGTGGGAGGGGGGTGAGGGAGAGTGTGCAAGTGGGAGGCGGAGATGAGGGAGTGACGTGCAGGTGGGAGGGGGGATGAGGGAGAGTGTGCAGGTGGGAAGGGGGATGAGGGAGAGTGTGCAGGTGGGAGGGGGATGAGGGAGAGTGTGCAGGTGGGAGGGGGGTGAGGGAGAGTGTGCAGGTGGGAGGGGGGATGAGGGAGAGTGTGCAGGTGAGAGGGGGGGATGAGGGAGAGTGTGCAGGTGGGAGGGGGGTGAGGGAGTGTGCAGGTGGGAGGGGGGGATGAGGGAGAGTGTGCCGGTGGGAGGGGGGGGGTGAGGGTGAGTGTGCAGGTGGGAGGGGGAATGAGGGAGAGTGTGCAGGTGGGAGGGGGGTGAGGGAGAGTGTGCAGGTGGGAGGGGGGATGAGGGAGAGTGTGCAGGTGGGAAGGGGGATGAGGTAGAGTGTGCAGGTGGGAGGGGGATGAGGGAGAGTGTGCAGGTGGGAGGGGGGTGAGGGAGAGTGTGCAGGTGGGAGGGGGGATGAGGGAGAGTGTGCAGGTGGGAGGGGGGTGAGGGAGAGTGTGCAGGTGAGAGGGGGGGATGAGGGAGAGTGTGCAGGTGGGAGGGGGGTGAGGGAGAGTGTGCAGGTGGGAGGGGGGTGAGGGAGAGTGTGCAGGTGGGAGGGGGGGTGAGGGAGAGTGTGCAGGTGGGATGAGGGAGAGTGTGCAGGTGGGAGGGGGGTGAGGGAGAGTGTGCAGGTGGAAGGGGGGGTGAGGGAGAGTGTGCAGGTGGGAGGGGGGGTGGGGCGGGAGAGTGTGCAGGTGGGAGGGGGGGGCAAGGGAGAGTGTGTAAGTGGGAGGTGTTGCTGAGGGTGAGTGTGCAGGTGGGAGGGGGGGATGAGGGAGAGTGTGCAGGTGGAGGGGGATGAGGGAGAGTGTGCAGGTGGGAGGGGGGTGAGGGAGAGTGTGCAGGTGGGAGGGGGTTGAGGGAGAGTGTGCAGGTGGGAGGGGGGGTGAGGGAGAGTGTGCAGGTGGGATGAGGGAGAGTGTGCAGGTGGGAGGGGGGATGAGGGAGAGTGTGCAGGTGGGAGGGGTTGCTGAGGGAGAGTGTGCAGGTGGGAGGGGGGATGAGGGAGAGTGTGCAGGTGGGAGGGGGATGAGGGAGAGTGTGCAGGTGGGAGGGGGGGATGAGGGAGAGTGTGCAGGTGGGAGGGGGGTGAGGGAGAGTGTGCAGGTGGGAGGGGGGATGAGGAAGAGTATGCATGTGGGAGGGGGGTGAGGGAGAGTGTGCAGGTGGGAGGGGGGATGAGGAAGAGTGTGCAGGTGGGAGGGGGGTGAGGGAGAGTGTGCAGGTGGGATGAGGGAGAGTGTGCAGGTGGGAGGGGGGATGAGGGAGAGTGTGCAGGTGGGAGGGGTTGCTGAGGGAGAGTGTGCAGGTGGGAGGGGGGATGAGGGAGAGTGTGCAGGTGGGAGGGGGATGAGGGAGAGTGTGCAGGTGGGAGGGGGGGATGAGGGAGAGTGTGCAGGTGGGAGGGGGGTGAGGGAGAGTGTGCAGGTGGGAGGGGGGATGAGGGAGAGTATGCATGTGGGAGGGGGGTGAGGGAGAGTATGCAGGTGGGAGGGGGGATGAGGAAGAGTGTGCAGGTGGGAGGGGGGTGAGGGAGAGTGTGCAGGTGGGAGGGGGGATGAGGGAGAGTGTGCAGGTGGGAGGGGGGTGAGGGAGAGTGTGCAGGTGGGAAGGGGGGGTGAGGGAGAGTGTGCAGGTGGGAGGGGTGGTGTAGTGAGAGTGAGCAGGTGGGAGGGGGGTGAGGGAGAGTGTGCAGGTGGGAGGGGGGATGAGGGAGAGTGTGCAGGTGGGAGGGGGGGTGAGGGAGAGTGTGCAGGTGGGAGGGGGGATGAGGGAGAGTGTGCAGGTGGGGGGGGTTTGTGGGAGAGTGTGCAGGTGGGAGGCGGGGATGAGGGAGAGTGTGCAGGTGGGAGGGGGGGATGAGGGAGCGTGTGCAGGTGGGAGGGGGGATGAGGGAGAGTGTGCAGGTGGGAGGTGGGTGAGGGAGAGTGTGCAGGTGGGAGGGGGGATGAGGGAGAGTGTGCAGGTGGGAGGGGGGATGAGGGAGAGTGTGCAGGTGGGAGGGGGGTGAGGGAGAGTGTGCAGGTGGGAGGGGGGGTGAGGAAGAGTGTGCAGGTGGGAGGGGGGGTGAGGGAGAGTGTGCAGGTGGGAGGGGGTGAGGGAGAGTGTGCAGGTGGGAGGGGGGCGAGGGAGAGTGTGCAGGTAGGAGGGGGGGTGTGGTGAGAGTGAGCAGGTGGGAGGGGGGTGAGGGAGAGTGTGCAGGTGGGAGGGGGGATGAGGGAGAGTGTGCAGGTGGGAGGGGGGTGAGGGAGAGTGTGCAGGTGGGAGGGGGGATGAGGGAGAGTGTGCAGGTGGGGGGGGTGTGGGAGAGTGTGCAGGTGGGAGGGGGGGATGAGGGAGAGTGTGCAGGTGGGAGGGGGGGATGAGGGAGCGTGTGCAGGTGGGAGGGGGGATGAGGGAGAGTGTGCAGGTGGGAGGGGGTGAGGGAGAGTGTGCAGGTGGGAGGGGGGATGAGGGAGAGTGTGCAGGTGGGAGGGGGGATGAGGGAGAGTGTGCAGGTGGGAGGGGGGTGAGGGAATGTGTGCAGGTGGGAGGGGGGGTGAGGAAGAGTGTGCAGGTGGGGGGGGGGTGAGGGAGAGTGTGCAGGTGGGAGGGGGGGTGAGGGAGAGTGTGCAGGTGGGAGGGAGGTGAGGGAGAGTGTGCAGGTGGGAGGGGGGTGAGGGAGAGTGTGCAGGTGGGAGGGGTTGCTGAGGGAGAGTGTGCAGGTGGGAGGGGGGATAAGGGAGAGTGTGCAGGTGGGAGGGGTTGCTGAGGGAGAGTGTGCAGGTGGGAGGGGGGTGAGGGAGCGGCGTGCAGGTGGGAGGGGGGATGAGGGAGAGTGTGCAGGTGGGAGGGGTTGCTGAGGGAGAGTGTGCAGGTGGGAGGGGGGATGAGGGAGGGTGTGCAGGTGGGAGGGGCGGATGAGGGAGAGTGTGCAGGTGGGGGGGGGGGGTGTGGGAGAGTGTGCAGGTGGGAGGAAGGGATGAGGGAGAGTGTGCAGGTGGGAGGGGGGATGAGGGAGAGTGTGCAGGTGGGAGGGGGGCGAGGGAGAGTGTGCAGGTGGGAGGGGGGTGAGGGAGAGTGTGCAGGTGGGAGGGGGGGTGAGGGAGAGTGTGCAGGTGGGAGAGGGGGTGAGGGAGAGTGTGCAGGTGGGAGGGGGGCGAGGGAGAGTGTGCAGGTGGGAGGGGGGTGAGGGAGAGTGTGCAGGTGGGAGGGGTTGCTGAGGGAGAGTGTGCAGGTGGGAGGGGGGATGAGGGAGAGTGTGCAGGTGGGAGAGGGGTGAGGGAGAGTGTGCAGGTGGGAGTGGTTGCTGAGGGAGAGTGTGCAGGTGGGAGGGGGGTGAGGGAGCGGCGTGCAGGTGGGAGGGGGGATGAGGGAGAGTGTGCAGGTGGGAGGGGTTGCTGAGGGAGAGTGTGCAGGTGGGAGGGGGATGAGGTGTGGAAGAACCTTGGTGTAACATGTCGTTTCTCTGCCCCCCTCCACCCTCCTGCAGGTCACCATGTTGCCAACCAGACAATGATCTTCACTGCCGTGGTTGGAGCCGCAGCTCTGGAGTTTGCCATCCGGCAGCGTAGAGTCAGACGGGCCACAGTGGCTGCAGAGGCAGCGGTTGCCGGTGCAGCAGAGGGGATGACCGCGGAGTGGCCCGTCGTCGACGCGCAGGCCGCAGGCGTTCAGGACCCGAATGTACAGGGGGATGCCGAGGGGTACATTGACCGCCAGATGGCGAGGAATGCAGAGGAAGTGCTTGGGGGGGAGCAGGAGGGGGAGGAGGAGGAGGAGCAGGTGGATCCACTGATGGTGGTGCCAGGGCACCACAGGCATCCAGCAAGGCCGAGGGTGTACCATGACAGAATGTTGTTCGAGGCCCTAACGGACATCACATGCAGGAGGAGACTACGGTTCAGCAGGGAGACGGTCGCACATATATGCCAGCTCGTGGCCCACCTCGCACCACGTGGAATGGGAGGAGGACACGCGATACCAGTCTCCGTCAAGGTGACGGTGGCCCTAAACTTTTATGCGACCAGTTCCTTCCAGGCGCCGAGCGGGGACCTATCCGGGACGGTGGGTGCCTGGGGGCACCCTCATGGCACTTACCCTGGCAGCCCGGGTGAGGTCGTGCAGCTTCTTGCGACACTGCTCCCCCGTCCGGGGGGTCTGCCCCACAGCACTGACTGCGATGCCAACCTCACGCCAACCGCGCCTCACCGCGCTGGATGGCTGGCGATGCCCACGTCTTGGGTAGAGGGTGTCCCTTCTCTGCTCGACCTCATCCACCAGGGTGTCCAGGTCTGTGTCCCGGAACCTCGGTGCGGCTCTTCGGGGCTCAGCCATCTCCTCTCTTCTCCTCCGGGTCCTCTGTGCGCGGATCGCGTTGTTTATGACGCAGCGCCGCGTCATTCGGGCGGTGATGACGCGGCCTTCGCGACACGCCCCCCCCGAGTTTCTCGCGGACCGATCCTAGCCCATTTTCGGGCCCTGAATCGGTCGGGATCGGGGCCGTTTTGCGCCGTCGTGAACCTTGACGGCGTTCACGACGGCGTGGGCACTTCGGCGCGGGAGTGGAGAATCGCGCCCCCAATCTGTGTACCAGGTTTCATTGAAATCCATCCATTTCTTTTTGAGATATTTTGTTTACAGACAGACTAACAAACGGGTGAAAATATTACCTCTACCAAAGTATGTAGCCATGATATATTTATTTTAATACAGTAATACAAAGAACAAGAACAAAGAAAAATTACAGCACAGGAACAGGCCCTTCGGCCCTCCAAGCCTGCGCCGATCCAGATCCTCTATCTAAAACTGTCGCCTATTTTCTAAGGATCTATATCCCTCTGCTCCCTGCCCATTCAGGTATCTGTCTAGATACATCTTAAATGACGCTATCGTGCCTTCTTTAAATTAATTTGTGGGATACGGGGTTCGCTGACAGGGGCAGCATGTATTGCCCATCCCTCGATCTAAGGGGGGTATTCTCTACAAGAAACCCTTTTTACAATTGTTTTTGCAAATGAGTGGCTTACTAGATCAGTTCTAAGGGCAGATGAAAATAACCACACTAGAGTGAGTCGGGAGTACAGCCCTTTCAGCCCATTGCGTCTGCGCCGGCCAGAAACAACCAAACTATTCTAATCTCAGTTTCCAGCACTTGGCTCACAGCCTTGTAGGCCTTGGGACCGCAAGTGCAAATCTATATACTTCTTAAATGCTATGAGGGTCTCTGCCTCCACCACCCTTTCAGTCAGCGAGTTCCAAACTCCCACCACCCTCTGGGTATAAATGTTTTTCCTCAGATCCCCTCGAAACCTCCTGCTCCTTACCTTAAATCTATGCCCCCTGGTCATGACCCCTCCACCAAGGGAAAAGTTTGTTCCTGTCTACTCCATCTATGCCCCTCAGAATTTCAGACATCAGGGGCGAAATTCTCCAGAAACGGCACGATGTCCGCCGACTGGCGCCCAAAAGGGCGCAAATCAGACGGGCATCGTGCTGCCCCAAAGGTGCGGAATGCTCCGCACCTTTGGGGGCCGAGCCCCAACCTTAAGGGGCTAGGTCGGCGCCGGACGAACTTCCGCCCCGCCAGCTGGCGGAAAAGGCCTTTGGTGCCCCGCCAGCTGGCGCGGAAATGACATCTCCGGGCGGCGCATGCGCGGGAGCGTCAGCGGCCGCTGACGGCTTCCCACGCATGCGCAGTGGAGGGAGTCACTTCTGGCTCCGCCATGGTGGAGACCGTGGCGGAGGCGGAAGGGAAAGAGTGCCCCCACGGCACAGGCCCGCCCGCGGATCGGTGGGCCCCGATCGCAGGCCAGGCCACCGTGGGGGCACCCCCCGGGGCCAGATCGCCCCGCGCCCCCCCAGGACCCTGGAGCCCGCCCGCGCCGCCTTGTCCCGCCGGTAAGGTAGGTGATTTAATTTACGCCGGCGGGACAGGCATTTTAGCGGCGGGACTTCGGCCCATCCGGGCCAGAGAATCGAGCGGGGGGGGCCCACCAACCAGCGTGGCGCGATTCCCGCCCCCGCCGAATCTCCGGTGCCGGAGACTTCGGCAACCGGCGGGGGCGTGATTCACGCCAGCTCCCGCCGATTCTCCGACCCGGCGGGGGGTCGGAGAATCTCGCCCCAGAATCATGCACACGCCCAAGTCTCCTCTGCTCCAAGGAAAAAAATCCAAGACTATCCAATCTCTCTTCATAACTAAAACTCTCCAGATCAGGCAACTTCCCGGTAATTCTCCTCTGCATCCTTTCTAACGCTATCACATCCCTCCTATAATGTGGATTCCAGAACTACACACAATATTCTCGCTGTGGCCTAACCAATGTTTTATACAGTTCCAGCATACCCTCCCGCTCTTAAACTCTATGCCCTGGCTAATAAAGGCAAGTGTGCCATATGCCCTCTTAACCACTGTATCTACCTGCTCGGCTACCTTAAGGGACCAGTGTACAGGCACAACATTGATCCTCAATGCTTCCCAGGGTTCTGCCGTTACCTTGTTTGGCCTGCCCAAGTGCATCACTTCACACTTATCCAGATTGAATTCCATTTGCCACTGATCAGCCCATCTATATCCTGTAATCTAAGGCTATCCTCCTCACTATTTACAACCCCACCAATTTTCGTATCATCTGCAAACTTGCTGATCAACCCTCCTACATTCATATTTAAATCATTTATATAAGCCACAAACAGCAAGGGCTCCAACACTGATCCCTGCGGGACCCCACTGGACACATTCGGAAAAACACCCCTTGGCCATCACCCTCTGCTTCCTGCCACTCAGCCAATTCTGGATCTAATTTGCCAAATTTCCTTGGATTCCGTGGGCTCTCGTGTTCGCTATCAATCTCCTACGTGGGACATCATCAAAAGCCTTGCTGAAGCCCAAGTAGACTACGTCAAATGCATTTTCCTCAGCGACACACTTCTTTGAAAAATTAAATTAAGTTGGTCAGACATGACCTCCCCTTAACAAAACCATGCTGACTGTTCTTGAGGGCAGCATGGTAGCACAGTGGCTAGCACAGTTGCTTCACAGCACCAGGGTCCCAGGTTCGATTCCCGGCTTGGTCACTGTCTGTGCGGAGTCTGCACGTTCTCCCCGTGTGTGCGTGGGGTTTCCTCCGGGTGCTCCGGTTTCCTCCCACAGTCCAAAGATGTGCAGATTAGGTGGATTGGCCACGCTAAATTGCCGTTAGTGTCCAAAAAGATTAGGCGGGGTTACTGGGTTATGGGGATAGGGTGGGGGCGTGGGCTTCAGTGGGGTGCTTTATCCAAGGGCCGGTGCAGTCTCGATGGCCCGAATGGCCTCATTCTGCACTGTAAATTCTATGATTCTATAAATTCCTGCCTCTCCAAATGTAGATTAATTCGGTCTCTCAAAATTGCTTCCAATAGTTTTCCCACCACTGAGATTAGACTGACTGGCCTATAGTTTAGTGCTTTATCCCCTCCTCCCTTCTTGAATAACGACTTGAGTGAAGAAATAATGAATGGAATTTTCCATAATGAAACTAACTGCGGTGACGAGTGGTTTCAGTGGCGCTGGCCTGAATGGTGGGATCTCGTGCCCGATTCAGTGCTGAGAAGCTCATTAATTATGTGCAGATGAGTATTAGGTTGAAGTATCTGGTGGGAGCAGATTGGTCCACCATCATTTTTTGGGTATAAAGGTCTGGCTGCCATAATTAGACACCAGTTCAATACACCCATCTCACTCTCTCTAGCCCAGCCGTTTTCAGAAGACCATCGCAGATGTCGAGCAACCAGTAGAACAAGGCTTGCAGCCTCAAGAAGAAGGCAGCATCCTGCTTCACCCACCAGGCCGTCTAGGCTTTGATCAGAAAAGTCCAGATGCAGAGGGATGTCCTGTATCCCAGAAATGGCTCCAGGAAACATACAAATGTCTCACAGCTGGGATGATTATGGTTGGTTACCGTGCCCGAAGCGCCATCTAGTTCAGGAATAGGATGAATGCTCCCATTCTTTGATGGAGGCTTTCACATCTGTAGATCATCATAGAATTTACAGTGCAGAAGGAGGCCATCCGGCCCATCAAGTCTGCACCGGCCCTGACAAAGAGCACCCTACTGAAGCCCACATATCTATCCTATCCCCGTAACCCAGTAACCCCCACTTAACATTTTTTGGACACTAAGGGCAATTTAACATGGCCAATTCACCTAACCCTCATATCTTTGCCACGGGGTGAAAATGCTCGTTGCGGAGTACAAGTTCCCCCACGAGGGGTGGGATATCTTGTTAATCACTGCATAAAAAGGTCAGCCAGTAAATCACCGACTACATGAGAACTCAGTAGGGATCTACCGGGTTGTGTACATATCGTTCTCACCCGGCCGGTGAGAATGTACGGGCAATCAAAATGGCCCCCACACCGCGAGATGCCACAGAACTTCGCTCTTTCCTTGGGCAGGTTAATCACTAAGGGCGATTTATTCCGAATTTGGCTACCGTCCTAGCCCCTCTCCACTTGCCTTTGAGGAAGTATCAGCCTTGGGTTTGAGAAGTGCCTCAGGAAGTACCTCAAAAGAAGCCCGTTCTAGATCCTCCGACTCCGTTGCCGAACCAAGCTGCTGTTACGCCTCCAGTCCCTCTCGACGCCAACATGACCACCGCCATGTCTTCTGACTCCAAGATCTCTAAGATCTCGAACACCGACTCCGTAGTTCAACTGCCTCCTGACGATCTTCCGCCGTGCCGTTCCTGCCGTGGACGGCTTTCACCAGCATGGTACACGGCGACTGGTCGGCATATCAGCTCCATGAAGACTTGCCGGAACTGAAGAGACTACGGCTCCTCCGCCTGCTCCTCCTTCTCAGCCTCATCGCTCATCGAGGGTGGCTTCAGACTTTGCAAGGGAGGAATATAATATCCTGCACGGGAGCTAAAGGGAAGGAATGCTTGTTTTCCTTGCGCTCCTCCCAGAGTACGAGCTCCCCCCTCAAAGGCGAGGTATCTCGCTAATCACTGTATAATAGGTCGGGCAATAAGGCACCAATGACAGGAGAACCTGGTAGGGATCTACAAGGTTGTGTACATATCGTTCTTGTAAATAAACATTGTTTCTTATTTTACTCGGTGTGGGCTCCCTGTGTCCTTATTAAGATATCACCACCATTCCATCTATCAGGTTGGTCAGACTCCATCCTCTGGCCCTTCTGGGGAGGACTCACCACTCACAGGGGACATGAATCTCAGGCAACCTCTGCTCAATCCCTTCTCATCACATGCCACCAGTTTGTCTTCTTACAGGCCACGATGGCGCACAACAAAAGAGAAAGAGCGCACACCGGGGGGGGGCATCATTGCTCTCACTGGGTTCGAGGAGGCTACTGCTGAGCTGACTGGGAAGGAGAAGGATCACTCCTGTGGGGAAGGGGAGATCGACCTCCCCCGGCAACTTAGTACAGATCATAGATCGATCATTTCATTGAATCCTGACAAACACAGTGAGTCACAGGCAGCCTTATATTTCTCGTGCTCATCAATCAGAACCCTATTCTCTATTTTCCAGGCACCAATACTTTCAGGCCGACAAGGCAGCTGAGCAACATTCTGAACCCCAGACAATGTCCGAAGAGGAAGCTCCGGAAGGACCATCACAGAGATCACCAGCTTCCTCCACCAGGGACGCCACATGCCTTGGTGGGGCACAGCTCTAAATTAGACTCTGGCTCACTTTCTGGAGAACACCTTGCTGACAAGTCTATGCAGCAGTCGAAGTCAAGGACAGCCCAGGTCTCTGACTCCCAGCGGATTCCCGGACGCCAGCCAGCCTCATTCTCAGCCAGATGATGAATCTATTGAAACGATTGCCAGCTCATTGGTGAAGATGCAAAAGGAGGCAGTGGCACATCGGGTAGAGTTTCGACAGTCACTTATCAGAGCAGAGCACGCGATGGAAGAGTCCTGCCATGTTCTTTCTGATATTATGGTTCCAGCATGCAAGCACTTCGAGCAGGCCTTGTGGGACTTGCATTTGGCCCTGCATCCACGGCCACATACCCTGATGTGCACCATCTAGATATGGGCGATCTTAGGGTGAGGCATCGTGAACTCCCTCCAAGTGCATCATTTCCTGCAGGAGTCAGAGCGGGACCCCCAGAGGGAGGTAAGCATCAGCAGAACATGCAGGAGGCATCCTCTCAGGACACTCACATTCCCTTCTCCGTGACCCAATCCACTCCAGCTGCTCAGACCGCAGAGAGTGCTTCTGGCCCTTAACAGGAACCCTTATTAGGCCCGAGACCACCAGGCCCTAGGCGACAAGATGATGTTCGACAAGGGCATCACAGATATCAGGAGGTAGCAGTCAGCAGGCTGCTTCCATCTCTGCTGCAGATGTCAAAGATTTTGATGTCACTTTTGGGTTGAAAGACATTGAAATTTGTATATTAGAATCCTTTATGTCAAGGTTTAGCAATCCTCCCACTCAGTGGTCAAGTCCAATTGTGAGATTCACATTCATGTACGTGAAGTCAGGGAGATGTGGTAAATTTTCATTTGAAGTGTGTGATGTAAGCGTTTCCAACCCTTCTTCCACAAGGAATATGATTGAGTGACAGCAGCTCATCAGTATTGCAACATGGTGGCACAGTGGTTAGTTCTGCTGCCTCACAGTGCCAGTGGCCAGTATTCGATTCTGGTCTTAGGTGTCGTACAGACACCAGGCTTCAAGGCAACACAGACCAACCTCGACTCCCATCCTGGGGCAGACCCCCGACCTGCCCCTCATAGCCATCCCTCCCCCCCTCCTCCAACCCCAGCACCCTTGAACAATCTCCCCTCTGCAGCTGGGCTGCGGTTACTTTCAACTTGTGCTCCTGGGCACAAGGTGGAAAGGGTTACTCACTTCCTTCCTCCCTCTCAAAGTCCATGGCACCTGGTCCACGTTTTTAAAGAGCAGTGGTAATTCAGCCCCCGTGATATCACGCTGGTGGGCCGGAAGATTCAATGAGGCTGGAAAATCTGATTTAAACCTCACGAATGATATTATAATGCATTCACATCAGGTTCACACCCAGAAAGGGCGAAAACCTGACTGTGTCAGCGGGGAGGACCCAGAAAAATCGCGTTCAGAGTTCTCTCCAGCACAAATTTCATTTTTGGCTTCTCGTGAGATTTAGTGGCCATTACAGGATCTGCGGTGCAGCGAACGGGCCTGGAAAATCGCGACCCTTAGCAAAGGGCAGAAGGAGACAAAGCCTTCAAGCCCAGCGGTGTAGCAATCATCGCAACAAGAGCGGTGCAGCACTATGGCAGTAGGCCATTTATGTCGCACTCACCTCGAAGTAACGAGCAAACCGAGGTCAGTTTTGTGCACACCAAATATTCTCAAATGGGTTTGAGGCAGACGGGTAATTTCCCTTTGGTGTGACGTAAGGTTGGAAAGCATGATGAGATTCTGGCGAGCATTCATGACATTTAAATGAACTGGGGCAAAGTTCTCCGGTATCGGCGTGATGTCCGCCGACTTGCGCCCAAAACGGCGCAAATCAGTCGGGCATCGCGCCGCCCCAAAAGTGCAGAACGCTCCACATCTTGGGGGGCTGAGCCCCAACCTTAAGGGGCTAGGCCCGTGCCGGACTAATTTCCGCCCCCCCAGCTGGCAGCAAAGGCCTTTGGTGCCCCGCCAGCTGGCGCGGAAATTACATCTCCGGGCGGCGCATGTGCGGGAGCGTTAGGGGCCGCTGACGGCATTCCCGCGCATGCGCAGTGGAGGGAGTCTCTTCCGCCTCCGCCATGGTGGAGACCGTGGCGAAGGCAGATGGGAAAGAGTGCCCCCACGGCACAGGCCCGCCCGCGGATCGGTGAGCCCCGATCGCGGGCCAGGCCACCGTGGGGGCACCCCCCCCCCGGGGCCAGATCGCCCCGCGCCCCCCCCCAGGACCCCGGAGCCCACTCATGCCGCCTTGTCCCGCCGGTAAGGTAGGTGGTTTAATCTACGCTGGTGGGACAGGCATTTTAGCGGCGGGACCTCGGCCCATCCGGGCCGGAGAATCGCCGGGGGGGGGGGGGGGGGCGCCAACCGGCGCGGCGCGATTCCCGCCGAATATCCGCTGCCGGAGACTCCGGCAACCGGCGGGGGCGGGATTCACGCCAGCCCCCGGCGATTCTCCGACCCGGCAGGGCGTCGGAGAATCTCGCCCCAGATTTATACTGTTGTAAAAGGGAAAGCATGGAGCAGTGGGCTGGATAGAGAGCCAGCGATAGGTGGAGATGTCGAGGACAGACAAATAAAGGGACTGTAAATGGTGATCACAGCTAAGAAGTGTCAGTGGCGCATTAGGAGATCAGAATGTGTTAATGGGAGAAAAGTGTGTCAAAGGACAACAAGAAACAGGGAAGAGATGGCCCAAGTTTGGTAGGGGTGAAGGGTGGGGGATGGGGTGGGGGAACAATGGTGAGGGAAATCGTGGGATTCTAACAATGACCATTCTGTTGTTCGGGGATGTGTGCATCGCTGTCTGGATCCGCATTTATTGCCCACCTCTAACTTCCATTGAACTGAAGTGGTTTGTTGGGCCATTTCAGAGGGAATTTAAGATTCAATCGCATTAGTGGGTGGGGAGTGACAGGTAAGTCAGACCAGGTAAGGACGTCAGATTTCTTAACCAAAAGGACACTAATGAATGACAATGGTTTCCTGGTTAATTCCAGATATTTTTTATTGAATTGAAATTTCACTATCTGCCATAGTGGGATTCAAACCTGGAATCCAGACCATTACTTCTTCTTTGAGAAGGTGACTGAACAGGTAGACGAGGGTAGAGCAGTTGATGTGGTGTATATGGATTTCAGCAAAGCGTTTGATAAGGTTCCCCACGGTAGGCTATTGCAAAAAATACGGAGGCTGGGGATTGAGGGTGATTTAGAGATGTGGATCAGAAATTGGCTAGCTGAAAGAAGACAGAGGGTGGTGGTTGATGGGAAATGTTCAGAATGGAGTACAGTCACAAGTGGAGTACCACAAGGATCTGTTCTGGGGCCGTTGCTGTTTGTCATTTTTATCAATGACCTAGAGGAAGGCGCAGAAGGGTGGGTGAGTAAATTTGCAGACGATACTAAAGTCGGTGGTGTTGTCGATAGTGTGGAAGGATGGTAGAGGGATTGAGTTCCGGAGTCGGGAGGTCATGTTGCAGCTGTACAGAACTCTGGTACGGCCGCATTTGGAGTATTGCGTACAGTTCTGGTCACCGCATTATAGGAAGGACGTGGAGGCTTTGGAGCGGGTGCAGAGGAGATTTACCAGGATGTTGCCTGGTATGGAGGGAAAATCTTATGAGGTTGTTTTCGTTGGAGAGAAGAAGGTTAAGAGGAGACTTAATAGAGGCATACAAAATGATCAGGGGGTTGGATAGGGTGGACAGTGAGAGCCTTCTCCCGCGGATGGATATGGCTGGCACGAGGGGACATAACTTTAAACTGAGGGGTAATAGATATAGGACAGAGGTCAGAGGTAGGTTCTTTACGCAAAGAGTAGTGAGGCCGTGGAATGCCCTACCTGCTACAGTAGTGAACTCGCCAACATTGAGGGCATTTAAAAGTTTATTGGATAAACATATGGATGATAATGGCATAGTGTAGGTTAGATGGCTTTTGTTTCGGTGCAACATCGTGGGCCGAAGGGCCTGTACTGTGCTGTATTGTTCTATGTTCTATGTTCTATGTACCCTGGTTCTCTGGGTTACTAGTCCAGTGGCAATGCCACTACACCACTGCCACCCCTAGTTAGTGGTAATAACATCAAGGCTTTAATGACCCATTTATTTCCAGGCACATGTGCAGAAAGCTTAACCGTATGAAGCATTTGGATTCAATTTCTTTTCTAAAAACACCATCCAATTATAAGTAACAAGTTCCAGTGCTTATTGTTGATTTATCTGAACCAGACTTTGGTGTAAGTACTTACAGGTAAAACGTATTAAAATTCTGAATCCACATGCTAGGCTTCAAAAGATTTCAAAAATTAATTTCTGGTTTCACTGAGGTCAGAACTTTGTGCAATTGAAGGATTCAGGTTTAAAATCTGAGATAACATTAGCAGGATTTTGTCCAGACAACTAATAGGATTAGAGCTGAGAATGAAAGACAGTTCTCACCGCAGATACAATTTCCAAACATCTGGATTCATGCTAATCTTTGTAATTGAAGGTTATTTTTATATAGAATTGAGAAGGTAGAGATTAATATTTTAGAGAAAATACTGGAAAAAGGCAGCAAAATTTGCATGCTGCCTATTTTTCAGAATTTAGCTCAGTTGGCTGGACAGCTGGTTCGTGATGCAGAGCAAGGCCAACAGCGCGGGTTCAATTTCTGTGTCGGCTGAGGTTATTCATGAAGGCCCCGTCTTCTTAACCTTTCCCTCACCTGAGGTGCGATGATCCTCACCATTAGTCAGCTCTTCCCCTCAAAGGGGAAAGCAGCCTATGGTCATCTGGGACTGTGGCAACTTTACTTTTATTTCACTGCCACAAAAGGGTGCAGTACACTTTGATGCGACCATCAATTCACACGAGACAGAGAGTTGAAGTGAACAGTGGCTTTAATCAACTAGAACAGTGCCTGCCTGCGACTGCTCTGCACTGAGAGCTGCCTACAGGACAGCTGCTCTATATACCTCCCCTCAAGGGGGCGGAGCCAGGGGCGGAGCCCACAAGGGCACTAACATGATACAAGCGGTGTAATACAATACAATGGTCCACAGGTGGAGCCCATTGATGTGTTAGGCAGGTAGGTTCGATGTGGACTGCACTCGATGCAGGGAAGCTAGAAACAGACGTCTAACACTGGAGAAGATCCAACACTGTTTTATTCAATGATAGAACTGATATACATATTCAGCTGTGCGTCGACACTATACTGAACTGACTGGAGACCTTTTAGTAGCCTGACCAGACTTACTAGCTACCATGGTGTTTGCACTTGCTAGCTCGCGGATTCTGATTGTCTCAGTGGCTGGGTCCCGAGAGAGCGGGAAACATAGTGCCCTCTGGCTTTATAGTGGTAGTGTCCTGTCTGGTGATTGGCTGCACTGTGTTGTGTGCTTACTGGTCATCCTCTGTGTCAATCACTGCCTGTCTGCATCTCATTATATACATGAGTGGATATTATGACACCCACAAGGGCAACAACATTGTACAATGCAGTACAGTGGTGAATGGTTGCCATAATACGTTCACCACACACTTGTACTAAATCCATCATGGAAATGCATTGTACACATTATTAGTTAAGGTGTCCTGTGCTCAACACAACCGCATTCAACCTCAAACTGGTGTTAGACCTGTTTCCTATGCAAATCAGGATCTTAACCTCTGTTTCAGGCCCCTTTCCGAAAATGATTCACGCCAAACCACAGCCTACTGTGGTGCACACTGCAATCAGCACAGCAGCTAAAACAGCAGTCTCCAAAAGGTACCACTGAAAGTTACTACCATCACTCTTGTGCTTGCCGACACACCATGATTCCCGGTTAAGCAATGCCTCAAATTTAAAATTATCTCAGCTATTATCAAATCCCTTCAGGGCCTCAGGCTGCATTAACCATACCATTTCCTCCAGCTCTACAATCCTCTAATGTTGTCCTCTTGAGCAGCCCAATTTTAATCGCTCCATGACTGGTGGTTGTGCAAGTCGTGTTTGGCCAAATTAATTGAGCGTTTTGATGACGTAACAGAAAGGGCTGTAGCGGATGTGGTTTATATGCACTTCAAAAACATTTTTGATAAAAGTGCCACATAATAGACTTGCCAACAAGACTTCCATAGAATGAAAGGGAAAGTGATGGATTCAAAATTGGTTGAGTGAAAAAAAAACAGAGTAGAGATGAATGGTTGTTTCTCATATTGAAGAACGACCCAGGGAACAGCACCTCATCTTTTGATTAGGCACTTTACAGGACTCAATATTGAGTTCAACAATTTCAGACTTTTATCTCTGTCCCCACACCACACATTTTGTTTCCTTAATAATAATAATCTTTGTTAAGTGTCACAAGCAGGCTTAGATTAACACTGCAATGAAGTTACTGTGAAAATCCCCTCCTCGCCACACTCTGGCGTCTGTTCGGGTACAGAGGGAGAATTCAGAATGTCCAATTCACCTAACAAGCACGTCTTTCGGGGACTTGTGGGAGGAAACCAGAGCACCCGGAGGAAACCCACGCAGACACGGGAGAACGTGTAGACTCCGCACAGACAGTGACACAAGTCGGGAATCGAACCTGGGACCCTGGCGCTGAGCAGCAACAGTGCTAACCACTGTGCTACCATGCCGCCCTATTTTGCAGGATTCAGTCTCTCTCATTTTTGTTATCAGACAGCAGCTGTCCATTATTCCCACTTCTTCTGGACCCATCTTTTGTGTTTTACTTGCCCCATTACCACTCCCTTTGGATATCCACCACCCAATTTAATTTCTCCCATATTCCACCCTGTCAGAGACTAGCTGAACTGCTATTGCAGAGAGTGACATGGACTCAACAGGCTGAATGGATGCCTCCTGTCTCCTCCTGACTGCATATTACAACGGCGGGCAATCGGCAGTGACCACTCACACTCCTCCCTGATTTCCTTCCATGCCACCTGGACTTACCAACTACCCTTGGCTGGTGTCCCAGCAGCCAATCGCACTCCCCGGCCCCGTCTGACAAACTGATTTCAAGGCTACAACTAAACTCACAATATGGCAAAGCCGGAGGAGCAGCACCCCGTGGCCCCGTCTGTGGCCTCTTAAATTGTGCAGGGAATGCATCGCACCCGGATCACATCCAAATCGGGATATAATCCACATGCAGCATGGCCGGCACTATCTGTAAAGAGAAACTAAATCAGAAAACGCTCGGGGTGGGAGAACCATCAGCTCAGGGAGCAGCAATAGAGACAAAAATTTCAGGTAAATTGCCTGCTGAGTGTTTTTCAGCATTTTATGTTTTTCACAAATAACTTAAGGTACAGTAACTTGTTGATGCCGCAAGCCCCTTCCCACTCTACTTCATCTAAGCTTATTAACATATCCTCCTTTTCCTTTCTTCCTCCTTTGTTTAACTTTACCTGAAATATATGGAATGCATTTTATTGCTGATTTTCACAATCTGCATTTTTTTGCTCCTGGCTTAATATAGAACATAGAACACACAGCGCAGAAGGAGGCCATTCGGCCCATCGAGTCTGCACCGACCCACTTAAGCCCTACTTCTACCTTATCCCCGTAACCCAATAACCCTTCCCAATCTTTTTTGGACACTAAGGACAATTTATCATGGCCAATCCACCTAACCTGCACGTCTTTGGACTGTGGGAGGAAACCGGAGCACCCGGAGGAAACCCACGCACACACGGGGAGAAAGTACAGACTCCGCACAGACAGTGACCCAGCGGGGAATCAAACCTGTCGTGCTGCCCATATTTCAGAGGTAAACCCTTCATCAGAAATAAAAACACAAAATCCTGGAAATACTCAGCAGATCAGGCAGCATCTGTGGAAAGAAACAAAGTTAACTTTTCACGTTGATGACTGCCCATCAGAAAGAGAAATATAATCGGCTTTGAGCAAGAAAAAGTGGGGAAGAACAACAAACAGGGAAGCTCCGTGATAGGGTGGAAGGGGAAATTAAATGACAAAAGATTTCAAGGTACGAAAACCAAATTCAGTGATAATGGTATCGTAAAGAAACAAAAGGTGTGTTCAGATGCATGTGAATGAATATTGAAACAAGAAAAAAACTAAACCAGCAAAGAAAAACATGAAATAAAAGAGGGGGCAAAGGTTATGGCCTAAAATTGTTGATTGATGTTGAATCCAAAAGACTATAGAATACTGAGTCGAAAGCTCAGGTGCTGTTCCTCAAGCTTGCGTTTGAACTACTGTACAATGCCAAGGACAGAAGTCCGGAGTGGGAACCAGACGGAGAACTGAAGTGAGAAGTGACAGGAAGCTCAGAGTCATGCCTGCGGACTGAATGGAGTTGTTCCGCAAAGCAGTCACCCAGTCTGTGGTTAGTCTCTCCTATGTAGAGGAGACCACGTTGTGAGCAGTGAGTACAGTATACTATCACTAGTTCACTTGGAAGGAGTGTTTGGGGCCCTGGACAGTGAGAAAGAAAGAGGTAAAAGGGCAGGTGTTGCATCTCCTGTGCTTGCATAGGAAGGTGCAGTAGGTATGGGAGGGGTTGTTGGCCTTCATTGCAAGTCAGATGGAGTATACTAGTAGGGAAGTGTTGCTTCAATTGTACAGGCAATTTGTGACACCGCACCTAGAAATCTGTGCACAGTTTTGGTCTCTATTTAAAGAGCAATGTATTTGCATTGGAAGCAGTTCTGATCCCTGGGATGGAGGAGGTGTCTCATGTGATAAGGTTGAGCAGGAAAGGCCCATACTCACTGGAGTTTCGAAGTATAAGAGGTGATTTTATTGAAACATGTAAGATTCTGGGAAGACTTGACAAGACAGACTGTGAGAGGAGATGTTTCCCCTCATAGGGGAATCTAGAACTAAGCAGTATAGCTTAAAATAAGGGGGTCTCCCATTTAAGATGAAGCTGAGGAGGGATTTCTTCTCTCAGACGGTTGTCAGTCTTTGGAATTCTCTTCCCCAGAGCGTAATGGAGAGGCTGTGTCATTGAATATATTCAAGGCTACGTTGGACAGATTTTCGATTGACAAGATGTCAAGGATTATGGAGGACAGGCAGGAGAGTGGAATTGAGGCCTCAATTAGATGAGCCATGATCTTATTGATGGAGGAGCTGCTTAATGAGCTTACTGTCCAATCCTAACACCTATTTCTCATGACCTTATGTGTTGGGATTTACCTCATCAGAACTTACTTTCAGCATTTACTTTCAGCATTAGGACAGCACGGTAGCACAGTGGTTAGCACAATTGCTTCACAGCTCCAGGGTCCCAGGTTCGATTCCGGCTTGGGTCACTGTCTGTGCGGAGTCTGCACATCCTCCCCGTGTGTGCGTGGGTTTCCTCCGGGTGCTCCGGTTTCCTCCCACAGTCCAAAGATGTGCAGGTTAGGTGGGTTGGCCATGATAAATTGCCCTTAGTGTCCAAAATTGCCCTTAGTGTTGGGTGGGGTTACTGGGTTATGGGGATAGGGTGGAGGTGTTGACCTTGGGTAGGGTGCTCTTTCCAAGAGCCGGTGCAGACTCGATGGGCCGAATGGCCTCCTTCTGCACTGTAAATTCTATGATGATTATCTATGATTTGAGGTTGTATCTTAATCTCCTTGGTCACAGATGGTCTCAGTTTTAGCAATCAAAATGCAGTCTCAAGGCAAAAAACTTGCTTGTATAAAGATCTGGAAAGTCTATCGCCAGTTAGCTATGTTCTGGTCTCGGATAGTGCATCTGTATTCAAACCCAACTGTGGAGCTTGCTACTGACTGGGATTCATTACTTTTGAATATCAGAATGAGCACCCAAAGCAGAGAGGATGCCATTCGTACTTTGGATTAAACCATTGAAGATGTTGATGCCTATTTGCTACTTTGGTCAATACTTTGGCTTTGTTTTACTTACTGCATCATCCAGCAACTTTCCTGCACTCTTCTTTCCGGGAGATTTCGTTGGCGATGGAGACGGCGGAGGTGCTGAGTGAGACTCTTCCTGTTCAATTTCTTTTTCCAATTTGACCAATCCTGATGGTTCGACTCCAAACCTGGATTTCAAAGGAGTGCAGTTCAGATGTTGTGTGTTGTTAAATGAACCGATATGCACAAAGACAAAAATAATAATTCGCAAGAAAGCTAGCTCAATCTTGATTTGATTATATGGGTTGGTGTAAGTTGTCTGTGCGAAAATCTACAGTTTTAGTTTAATTGTTTCCACTCATGTGCAATGCTGGCCAAAAGTAGCATTACCTTCAGAAACATCAGTGATACTGACCTGAAAGGCATTCCACAGGGATGGAAGCAATTATACAAAAATGTGCATGTTGGGGAAAAAAATATAGTTCACATATTTTAATCCTCATTGTCGGATTAATGATGATTGCACCACAGACTTTTCAATTGAAAGGTTAAGATAACTCATAAGCTCAAGGAGCATCCTACACTGCACCACACATAATATAGCAGTGGCTGCATCAAATCGTCCCACAGAAACATCACTAATCACACTCTAGTTCGGGGTTGAATGGCAGCATTACCTTGGACATTAGCTGTTTCTGCTTGATACTACTGAGCTCTGAGGTGAGATTTCGACTCAATATGGTGCTTAATAATGCATTTTGGAAAATCTGTTCTGCTTTAGGCTTATTAATGCCACTAAAGAGATAGTAAGGAGTCTCGCAACACCAGGTTAAAGTCCAACAAGCTTATTTGAAATCGCAAGCTTTCGGAGCGCTGCTCCTTCACCTGATGTACGAGCCGCACTCCGAAAGCTTGTGATTTCGAATAAACCTGTTGGGCTTTAACCTGGTGTTGTGGGACTTCTTACTGTGCCCACCCAGTCTAGCGCCGGCATCTCCACACCATGACTAAAGAGATAAAATAACAATATGTAGCTCAACATACTCTGCACAGGGGTCAATTAGCTCAGTTGACTAGGTGACTAGCACGTGATTTAGAATAACACCAACAGAGTGGATTTGTTTCCCCCTCTGTCTGAAGTAGACTTGGGACCTGCCTTTTCATTCTATACAAGAGTGGAAGGAAATGGCAAATCACTACTGAGAAAAAGAAACTGACAAGAAAATGGCTCAGCATATAGCATTTGCAGACAAGGAGCCTTCAGGCAGAGTACAGATGAATAAATTAATGTTCAGCACCCACATTAAATATTTGCTGCACTGCCGAAGTTGGCGCTCTGGTAGGTCCTGGAGGTGGGAGTGAAGTGAGTGCTTAGACTGGAGAGGAATCATCCCGATATTGAGATAGGTGATCAAGAGGAAGGGCGGCTATCATGAGGTGGAGGGTGGAGAAGATCAGGAAGAAGAGCCGAATGGGGGACCAGGGAGGATAATTCCTGCTCGAACTGGCTGTATCTTCTTTTTAAAAATTTCCGCTTGCATTTTATGTTATTCATTCATGGGGCATTGCTGTTGAGGACAGCATTTATTACCCATCCTTAGTTGCGCATGGAAGCGAGGTGGTGAACTGACTTTTTGAACCGTGGAATCCATGTGGTGTAGGAATACCCACGGTGCTGTTAGGGAGAAAGTTACAGGATTTTGAGCCAGCAACAGTTAAGGAATGGTGATACATTTCCAAGTCAGTATGGTATGTGGCTTGGAGGGAATTTCACGGTAATGGTGTTCCCATGTGTCTGCCGCCCTTGTCCTTTTACATGGTAGCGGACGTGGGTTTGGAAGGTGCTGTCAACGGAATGTTGGCAAGTTCCTGCAATGCATCTTGTAGATGGTACACACGGACGTCACTGTGTGTCGGTCGTGGAGGGAGTGAATGTTTGTGCATGCCGTGTATATCAAGCGGGCTTCTTTGTTCTGGATGGTGTCAAGCTTCTTGAGTGCTGCTGGAGCTGCACTCATCCAGGCAAGTGGAGAGTATCAGACTGACCTGTGGCTTGTAGATATGGACAGGCTTTGGGGAGTAACGAGGTGAGTTACTTACTACAGGGTTCCGAGTCTCTCACCTGCTCTTGTAGCCACAGTATTTATATGGCTAGTCCAATTGCCGGCTCGCGCGCCCCGGACCGCCCCACCACAGTACTCCCAGCCCCGAATATGTCCCCCCTGCCCGCGGATCAGCCCTCCCCCGACTGTGGCGGCGCTGGACTGAGTCCGCAGCCGCCACGCCGATTTCTCGACGGATGAGACTACATGTGTCATGCGCCTTCGGGAACTCGGCTGGTCGGGGGCGGAGCATCGGGGCGGACTTCAGGCAATAGAGGGGGCGGAGCATCGCAAAAGTGGCACCGCCCTCATTTCATCAGGAATTTGGATATTCCGGCTGTTCACCGAATGCGATTCCGTCGTCGGCGATCGGAGAATCCAACCCGAGATTTTTGACATCCAATAACCACGTCCATGTTCCTCTGTGCCAGGTGTGACTCCAATCAGCAGAGAATCTTCCCCCTGATTCCCACTGACTCCAATTTTGCCTGGGCTTCCTGATGCCACATTCGGTCAAATGCTGCCTTGAAGATGCCAAGGACGGTGACTCTCACCTGACCTCTGGAGTTCAACTCTTTTGTCCATGTTTGAACCAAGACTGTAATAAGGTCAGGAGTTGAGTGACCTTGGCAGAACACAAACTGAGCGTCAGTAAGCAGGTTACTGCTAAGTCATTCCACTTGATAGCACTGTTGATGACTCGATCACTTTACTGATGATCGAGAGTAGACTGATGGGACATTAATTGGCCGGGTTGAACTTTCCCTGTTTTTGTGTACAGGACATACCTGTGCAATTTTCCACATTACCAAGTAGATGCCAGTGTTTTAGCTGTAATGGAACAGCTTGGCTAGGGGCGGAGAAAGTTCTGGAGCACAAGTCATCAGTTGTGTTGCGAAAATATTGTCAGGGCCCATAGCCTATGCAATATCCAGTGCCTACAGACATTTCTGGATATCAGGTGGAGTGAATCAAATTGGTTGAACATTGGCATCTGTGATGCTGAGGACCTCCAGAGGAGGCTGAGATTGGTCATCCCTCTAGATAACGATTGTTACACATGCTTAAGCCTTCTTTTGCAGTGATGTTGCTGGGCTCCCCCATCATTGCGGATGGAGATATTTATGAACCTCCCCTTCCAGTGAGCTGTATAACTGTCCACCACCATTCATGATTGGATGTGACAGGACTACAAAGCTTAGATCCGACCTGTCGGTTGTTGAATCAGAGGCTCCTAAAAGACTGTTGGTTAAGTATTATACAGGCCATGTTTTCCTGTTTAGTATCTGAAAACTGGGCATTGTGCCGCTGAATTCCTCAGCCAGTCTGTTTTTGCTGAGTTTTGAGAATGATGGAAGAAACACCTGCCATCCCTTTGGTCTGCCACTATAACAATTTAAATATCAAACCTAAATTTTGCTGGATTAACAGAAAATTTTAAATGGAATAAATCTAGCAATTTTAATCCATGTGAAAGCACTGCCATAAGTTGTTGATGCAGACCTGAAAAGAGTGAGTCACTGTTTATACAATATTAGGACAACAATTTATTACATCCCCTATTCAACACTTCTCCAGTCTGAATAAATGATTATTTGACCCATTTCTGAAATGAACTTTAACGTCTGTCTGATGACTGACTCTATTGCTGACTGCAAACAGAAATGGGGTTTGACATGTGATGCTGACTCAATGCTTTTCTTACTTTCACAGCAGCTGAAGTTTAGAACCGATATTTCTCATCCATTAGAATGGCAGAATCAGGGAGACACAGCGTGCATTTCGCTCAGCAATTCCTTCATGCTGAATTTCCAATTTGAGCCATGCCTCTAGGTAGAGTGGAGCCAGGCATTTCAGGAAAAAATGGCAAGAAAAAAATAAGGGGATAAGACATATGCTCCTGAAAATGATCTGTTATGATGCCATCTTCATTACCTTTTATTCTCTTCCAGGTCAGGGAGAATAAACGGATCTGGTCTGTTGATTTATCACCCACTATAACAATTTTAAAAACGTCACTGAATGTGTGAACGTCATTGTCTGGTATTCTGTAGAGAATTAGGAGCAAGAGTAGGCCATACGTCTTCACCACCATTTAATAAGATTGTGGCTGATCCGATTGTGGCCTTGACTCCACTTTCCTAGCTGCCACACATTAACCTTTGAGTCCTTTGTCAATCAAAAATTGTCGAGCTCAGCCTTGAATGTATTCAATGACCTGCTCATTGTGCAAGAGAATTCCAAAAGATTAACAGCCCTCTGAGAGAATGAATTCCTCCTTATGTCTTAAGAAAATAAGAGCCCTTATTTTGAAACTGTGCCTCCTAATTATATCTCATATGGATGAGGATATTGTGGGCCTGTCTCAGTTGGTAAAAGAATTCTTACAGCGCAGGAGGCCATTTGGCCCATCGAGTCTGCCCGACCCTCCGAAAAAGCACCCCACCTAGGCCCACTGCCCCGTCCAATCCCCATAACCCCAACTAACCTTAGACACTAAGGGACAATTTAGCATGGCCAATCCAGCTCACCTGCGCATCTTTAGACTGTGGGAGGAAACCGGAGCAACCGGGGAAAACCACGCAGACACGGGGAGAAAGTGTAAACTGCACACAGTCACCCAAGGCCGGAATTGAACCCGGGTCCCTGGCGCTGTGAGGCAGCAGTGCTAACCACTGTGCCACCATGTCGCCCCCATATACTTTTCTAATATATTTTCATTTTTGTACTGTGTGTGCAGTGTATGAAATAGACTGTTTGTAACTGTACCATGGATAGGGTTGATTTTCTGCTTTCTACCCGACCCTGTCCTGGTAAGTCAAAGTCAGATAGACCCACTCAAATGCTCACTGCCCAACCTGACATTAGTCCACCCACCTTTATTCATTGAGGTCACTACCCTAAGCCCAATTCTTAGCCCAGGGTCCAGCTGTCCACAGATATGGAGCCACAAGTGATTTTATAACATCTTTTATAGAACATTACAGCGCAGTACAGGCCCTTCGGCCCTCAATGTTGCGCCGACCTGTGAAACCACTCTAAAGCCCATCTACACTATTCCCTTATCGTCCATATGTCTATCCAATGACCATTTGAATGCCCTTAGTGTTGGCGAGTCCACTACTGTTGCAGGCAGGGCATTCCACATCCTTACTACTCTCTGAGTAAAGAACCTACCTCTGACATCTGTCTTATATCTATCTCCCCTCAACTTAAAGCTATGTCCCCTCGTGCTAGACATCACCATCCGAGGAAAAAGGCTCTCACTGTCCACCCTATCCAATCCTTTGATGGCTGCTCCCAATTGGACCGTATTAACATGAAAAAAGCTAAAAACCGATACGGCAAGGAAATTATAAATTAAAGTACTGGATGACAACACAATATTCCTTCTTGAGTCATTCATTTACTTGCCAAAAATTTAGTTTCTGCAATGTGGAGCTTCAAAATATAATTTTTAAGGATTATTTTAGAAAATATATGGTCATGGTGGTCTTAAAAAGATAAATTAAAAGTTCAGACCACTTTTAGCAGCGAGGTCTCCTAGTTATTGAAGGGTTAAGTCATGATTCAGTTCCTAAATGTCAATGAATTCAGTGTTCACAATTATTTAAAACTAGAATTTACTAAATTATGTCTGGGATTCTCCGGCGTTGCGATTCACTTTTCCCTCTGGCAGCGCCAATGGGTTCCGCAACGGCCTGGGGGGGGTTACAATGGAAAATCCCATTGACAAGCAGCGGGAAGATAATAATCCCGGTGCCAGCGAGTGGCACGCGCCTGAGAAACAAGCGGCTGGCGGACCGGAGAATCCCGCTCTGTATAAATAATATTCGAAGAAATGTCACACACGGGGGGATTTGCCTCATTGACTGAAGAAGCAAGAGCTGTATTTCCATCGTGTGGATAAAAGGCTAATTATTATGCTGCACTTTACAGTTTCAAATGGTTATTCTCAATGAAAAACAACAGTCTGTTCTAAATAAACCTGTTTGATTGATATAGCTACCCCACAGTTACAGATAATGCCATTGATTTGAGGAACGTGTTTTAACGTGACCATAACAAAAACAGAACATTCTGCAAAACTCAGCAGATCTAGCAGCATCTGTGGAAAGAGGAAATGGAGTTAACATGAAGTCCGTATGACGCTTCTTCAGCCAATATCTTTTTCCCAGCATTTCCTGTTTTTGCTTCAGATTCCAGCATCCGCAGTATTTTGCTTTTGTTTTAATGTGATCATCCTTGTTTCTAACATGGCTGAGAAGATAAATTATTATGAATGTACTATTAGAGACTTCTTTTTAATCATGAGCAACAATAACCAAAATATTAGGCGGGATTCTCCTTTCGCGGGACTATGTCCCCACGCCGGCGGGAAAACCAGCGCAAACCACTCCAGCGTCAACAGCGCCCGAAAGTGCGGAATTCTCCGCACTTCCGGGGGCGAGGTGGACGCTGGAGGGGTTGGCGCCGTGCCAGCCGCCGAAGGGACTGCATGGTTCCGCGCATGCGCAGACCGGCCGGAGTATCCTGGAGCATGCGCAGGGGGTTGTCTTCTCTGCGCCGGCCATGGCAGAGCCCTACGGGGGCCGGAGCTCGCGGTGGTGATGGCAGGCCAGACGGCAGGACACTGGAGATGGTGGCAGCAGCGGCCAGGTAGGTTTTGAAGCTCTAAGTGCATGCACAGCACCCACAGAGCAGCTGCTAGTTAGGCCCATTTCTCACCATTATTCCATAAGTCAGGCAGATCTGTGGAATTATCAGGTTTACCCTATTCCCTCTTAGCAGAACAGCTGAATGCGAAAATAATTTTGTTTCTTTTTATTGTTCTTCATAAAACTCTTTTTCCCTGTCTCCTCCACCAAACAATAAATGTGAGAAACTCTTTGTCAAAGCGATTGAGAGCATTGGACCAGCTTCCTGTTGAGCTGCATGGCTGAAGGCTTTATGATCATGGCTCAGACGAGGGCGGGCTTCCAGGACTGGCAGTGGCAGGTTATGGTGGAGCACCGGAGCTCACTCCGGCCTCACCTCTGTCCCATGGACTAGCCCGGGGGCCAGCGAGCACCCCAAGGGAAGAGGAAGTGATGGGGTCAATGTCGGTGCCTCCCACAAGGGAGGTGCTGGAAAAGCACAGCCTTGCGAATTCCGCACCCCCCCCCCGACACTGGCGCATCTTATGGGTAGCAGGCAGAACAGGCTGACACATCCAGGCCCAGGCCCTCCAGAGGGCGGCAGTCTAGGGCATCAGAGGGCGAAACACGCAGCAGGCCACTTCCACTTTTGATCTGCTTTCTGGAGTTACACCTAGGAGCATTAGAGCACGTAAAATGAGAAAGGTAGATGACACTAGAGTTGGCACGAGTGTAGTACATATACAACTGTTAGGGGTTAGGGAATCAAAGCGTTAAGTGCATTCTATTCACCCCCCTCTTCACGCTTGAGTGCTGAGCTGGAAATTGACAGCATTTAACTCTCTTAGAAGTGGTTGATGTTTCTAAACATTGTGGTTACTGCACTAGAGTTACCTAGCCATGAAGGGAGATGAATGAAGCAAGGCTGACACCTGTGTTTGTGGAAGCTGTTAATCACAGCCCTATAAGAGAAATGAATGAATGGCTTGCAGTTAAAGGATCTGAGGGGTTTAAGCACAGGCCAATGCTTTTCTCTTTCCAGGAATGAACACATGGTGCTTCTTCTGTCTGAGTCAGTAGGTGTATGCCCAGGTGAGTGTTACAACAATGATTGTTTTTTCACTGGCCCTGTCTGGACTGCTCTCTAGGGGGGGCCTGTGGAATGCTCCCTTAATAGGGGGTCTTTGTGGGGGGTCCCTTTCCATAGGAGATCTCTGTAGGGAACCCATTTAGCTAGGGGAGTCTCCGCAGGGGATTCCTTTAGTTAGGTTCCTCTTTTGCTCCGTGCCGGCCCCTGTAGCCCTACGCCATGTTGCGTCAGGGCCGGCACGGACAAGGAAGCCACCGCGCATGCGCGCAACCGCGCCGGCTGCAGCACGCATGCGCAGACCGCGGCGGCCATTTGTCGGCAGCTGGAGCAGCGTGGGTCGCTCCAGTGCTGTGCTGGCCTACTGAGGGGCTTGGAATCGCTGCTCCTGGTGGCCTGTTGATGCCGTCATGAAACGCGACGGCGTTCACGACAGCGTCAACACTTAGCCTCAGGATCAGAGAACCCCGCCCTCGATTCCACTTTAAACTCCCAGTCAAATGTTGAATGCAAGCCAGTATTTGTTGTTCTTTGACTTTGGATTGGGAATATAAACTAATTGTTAGATTTTCCATCAACTTAACTGTGATATGAAAGCTGCACTAACAGGAAATGATAATGAAAAAGGAGCAACTCTCGGTGACGTTTCACATTTGGGCTCAGATATAAAGTAGAGTTCAGGAAGTTAGAGTAAGCTGGAGATATGTTGACATTCACAGAATATAAAAGGCTGGTTTCAGAGACTTTTGTCATAGTTATTGATTCACATCATAGGTATGTACAACAGCAGCTAGGAAATTAAAACATTTGGCTCATTGTAAATGGTAGCTAAGGGACAAAGGAAATCGGGATAAAACAGCAACTGGTTCAGATTGTATTGATCCAAATGCATTCCATTTCTGCATAAACGAAACTCTAGTTACAAACTGATTGCTTTTTTTGGCTAATAACTCACATAGCCTGTTTAATGAAAAGTCAGCCAGCATCACTGTGGCTACATACACTGAATATATCCTTTTCCTGTATGTCTGGAGGGGCTGACATGTTGTAAATCTTCTTATTCTCACTGGAGCACTTCCTGTACCTGGCTTCACATTCACTCACTACACAAACAGTCTGCTTCCGTGCAAGACCCTGCTTAGTCTTCCTCTTTTTGATTTAATTAATCTAGAAATTTTCATCGTTCCTCAGGCAGAAAATCTAACCAAATAAATGATAATAATGGAAGATTTGCATGTCTTTCAATTCTTCTCAGCTCTTTCCTCACAAGCCAAGAGACAAGGATGAAATAAAATGAAATGAAAATCGCTTATTGTCACAAGTAGGCTTCAATGAAGTTACCGTGAAAAGCCCCCAGTCGCCACATTCCGGCGCCTGTTCGGGGAGGCTGGTACGGGAATTGAACCGTGCTGCTGGCCCGCCTCGGTCTGCTTTAGAAGCCAGCGATTTAGCCCAGTGTGCTAAACCAGCCCCTGGTGTGGGGCCGCTAAAATATTGGGCGGACCTAGAATCATAGAATCATAGAAGTTTACAGCATGGAAACAGGCCCTTCGGCCCAACCAGTCCATGCCGCCCAGTTTTTACCATTAAGCTAGTCCCAGTTGCCCGCACTTGGCCCATAACCCTCTATACCCATCTTACCCATGTAACTATCTAAATGCTTTTTAAAAGACACAATTGTATCCGCCTCTACCACTACCTCTGGCAGCACATTCCAGACACTCACTACCCTCTGAGTGAAGAAATTGCCCCTCTGGGCCCTTCTGAAACTCTCCCCTCTCACTTTAAACCTATGCCCTCTAGTTTTAGACTCCCCTGCCTTTGGGAAAAGATGTTGACTATCTACCTTATCTATGCCCCTCATTATTTTATAGACCTCTATAAGATCACCCCTAAGCCTCCTACGCTCCAGTGAAAAAAGTCCCAGTCTATCCAGCCTCTCCTTATAACTCAAACCATCAAGTCCCGGCAACATCCTAGTAAATCTTTTCTGCACTCTTTCTAGTTTAATAATATCCTTTCTATAATAGGGTGACCAGAACTGCACACAGTATTCCAAGTGTGGCCGTACCAATGTCTTGTACAACTTCAACAAGACGTCCCAACTCCTGTATTCAATGTTCTGACCAATGAAACCAAGCATGCCGAATGCCTTCATCACCACCCTGTCCACCTGCGACTCCACCTTCAAGGAGCTATGAACCTGTACTCCTAGATCTTTTTGTTCTATAACTCTCCCCAACGCCATACCATTAACTGAGTAGGTCCTGGCCTGATTCGATCTGCCAAAATGCATCACCTCACATTTATCTAAATTAAACTCCATCTGCCATTCGTCGGCCCACTGGCCTAATTGATCAAGATCCCGTTGCAATCCTAGATAACCTTCTTCACTATCCACTGTGCCACCAATCTTGGTGTCATCTGCAAACTTACTAACCATGCCTCCTAAATTCTCATCCAAATCATTAATATAAATCACAAATAACAGTGGACCCAGCACCGATCCCTGAGGCACACCACTGGTCACAGGCCTCCAGTTTGAAAAACAACCCTCGACAACCACCCTCTGTCTTCTGTCGTCCAGCCAATTTTGAATCCAATTGGCAACCTCACCCTGGATCCCATGAGCTTTAACCTTCTGCAACAACCTACCATGCGGTACCTTGTCAAAGGCTTTGCTAAAGTCCATGTAGACAACGTCTACTGCACTGCCCTCATCTACCTTCTTGGTCACCCCCTCAAAAAACTCAATCAAATTTGTGAGACATGATTTTCCACGCACAAAGCCATGCTGACTGCCCCGAATCAGTCCTTGTCTCTCTAAATGCTTGTAGATCCTGTCTCTCAGAATACCTTCTAGCAACTTACCTACTACAGACGATAGGCTCACCGGTCTGTAGTTCCCAGGCTTTTCCCTGCTGCCCTTCTTAAACAAGGGCACAACATTGGCCACTCTCAAATCTTCAGGCACCTCACCTGTGGCTGCCGATGATTCAAATATCTCTGTTAGGGGACCCGCAATTTCCTCCCTAGCCTCCCACAACATCCTGGGATACATTTCATCAGGTCCCGGGGATTTATCTACCTTGATGCGCTTTAAGACTTCTAGCACCTCCTCCTCTGTAATATGCACACTTCTCAAGACATCACTATTTATTTCCCTTAGTTTCCTAACATCCATGCCTTTCTCCACCGTGAATACCGATGAGAAATATTCATTCAGGATCTCACCCAACTCTTGTGACTCTGCACATAGATGTTCTTGTTGATCCTTAAGAGGCCCTACTCTGTCCCTAGTTACTCTTTTCCCCTTTATGTATCTGTAGAATCTCTTTGGATTCTCCTTTGCATTATTTGCCAAAGCAATTTCATGTCCCCTTTTTGCCCTCCTGATTTCCCTCTTAACTCTATTTCGACAATCTCTATACTCTTCAAGGGATCCACTTGATCCCAGTTGTTTATGTACGTCATATGCCTCCTTCTTCTTTTTGACCAGAGTCTCAATATCTCGAGTCATCCAGGGTTCCCTACTTCTACCAGCCTTGCCCTTCACTCTAAATGGAATGTGCTTACCCTGCACCCTGGTTAACACATTTTTAAAAGCCTCCCATTTACCAGCCGTCCCTTTGCCTGCCAACAGTCTCCCCCAATCTACCTCTGAAAGTTCCTGTCTGATACCATCAAAATTTGCCTTGCCCCAATTAAGGATTTTAACTCTTGGGCCAGACCTATCATTCTCCATAGCTATCTTAAAACTAATGGAGTTATGGTCACTTGTCCCAAAGTGATCCCTCACTAACACTTCTGTCACTTGCCCTTCCTTATTTCCCAAGACGAGGTCAAGTTTTGCCCCCTCTCTAGTCGGTCCATCCACATACTGAATGAGAAATTCCTCCTGAATACACTCAACAAATTTCCCTCCATCCAAGCCCCTAATGCTATGGCTGTCCCAGTCAATGTTGGGAAAGTTAAAGTCTCCTACTATTACCACCCTATTTTTCTTGCAGCTATCTGTAATCTCCTTACATATTTGCTCCTCAATTTCCCGCTGACTATTTGGGGGCCTGTAGTACAGTCCTATCAAGGTGATCTCTCCCTTCTTATTTTTCAGTTCCACCCATATAGACTCAGTGGGCGAACCCTCGGATATATCCCCTCTAAGTACTGCCGTAATGTTCTCCCTAATCAAAAACGCCACGCCCCCTCCTCTCTTACCTCCTGTTCTATCCTTTCTATAGCATCTGTACCCCGGAACATTGAGCTGCCAGTCCTGCCCCTCCCTTAGCCATGTTTCAGTCATAGCTATAATATCCCAGTCCCATGTGCCCATCCATGCCCTGAGTTCATCCGCTTTGCCTGTCAGGCCCCTTGCATTGAAATAAATGCAGTTTAATGTAGACTTTCCTTGCTCTCTGCCCTGCTTTCTCTGGTCATGCTTTACACACTCTCCCTTCCTGCCTTTTGTTTCCGTCCCCACTGACTTCCTACATCGGTTCCCATCCCCCTGCCACATTAGTTTAAACCCTCCCCAACTGCACTAGCAAACACACCCCCGAGAACATTGGTTCCGGTCCCACCCAGATGCAGACCGTCCGATTTTTACAGGTCCCACCTCCCCCAGAACCGGTCCCAATGTCCCAGGAATTTGAAACCCTCCCTCTTGCACCATCTCTCAAGCCACGTATTCATCCTAGCTATCCTGTCATTCCTACTCTGACTATCACGTGGCACTGGTAGCAATCCTGAGATTACTCCTTTGAGGTCCTACTTTTTAGTTTAACTCCTAACTCCCTAAATTCAGCTTGTAGGACCTCATCCCGTTTTTTACCTATATCGTTGGTGCCTATATGCACCACGACAGCTGGCTGTTCAGCCTCCCCCTCCAGAATGCCCTGCAGCCGCTCCGAGACATCCTTGACCCTTGCACCACTGCACCACCTGCAGACTAAATGGTGAAGTCACCACGACAATGACCTTTTACACTGTAGGCTTCTTTTGCATCACCAGTGGGGACACTTGTTAGATCTGTCAGATGTTAAAACACTGTTGCATTAAACCAGTCACTGCAACCATGTTTTCCTTTGTTCTTCACTTTGAGAAGACTTTGACAAAGGATCATCTGGATTCGAAACGTTAGCTCTTTTCTCTCCCTATAGATGCTGCCAGACCTGCTGAGAAATTCCAACATTTTTCTCTTTGGTTACATACTTAAGTCTGTTTCCATAGTTAGCTCCTCAAACAGGTCATTGCCAGAGGCATGAGGGGCACGACTCCATATCCAGTATGGCTGACCAGGAGTCTGCTCTGCTCTCACTGCCTGCCACAGGTGTGCTGTAAGGATTTACAGATGGATGGCCACCCTGTTTGGTCACGTTATGACTACACCTTTCATGGCTATCAAGTCCTAGGATGAAACTCAAACCTGGAGCAATTGGTTCCAAATAGGGATGCTACCCCCTGTTCCACAAGACACCCCCCATGTTTACCAGGGAGTACAAACGTCCTACTTTTTCCCCGGAAAGAACAATTGAGAGGGTACAGCTGATATCAACAAGGAACAGCAAAAACAGCGCGGGAGCAGAGGGAGCCGGGACAGCGAAAACAGCGCCGGAGGAGAGAGCCGGGAGATTTTAAAAGCGCGGGAGGAGAGAGCCGGGACAGCGAAAATAGCGCAGGAGCAGAGAGAGCCGGGACAGCGAAAACAGCGCCGGAGGAGAGAGCCGGGAGATTTTAAAAGCGCCGGAGGAGAGAGCCGGGACAGCGAAAACAGCGCGGGAGCAGAGAGAGCCGGGACAGCGAAAACAGCGCCGGAGGAGAGAGCCGGGAGATTTAAAAAGCGCGGGCGGAGAGAGGCGGGAGTGCTGGGAGAGGTGAGTGCACGGTAGCATTGTGGATAGCACAATTGCTTCACAGCTCCAGGGTCCCAGGTTCGATTCCGGCTTGGGTCACTGTCTGTGCGGAGTCTGCACATCCTCCCCGTGTGTGCGTGGGTTTCCTCCGGGTGCTCCGGTTTCCTCCCACAGTCCAAAAATGTGCAGGTTAGGTGGATTGGCTATGATAAATTGCCCTTAGTGTCCAAAATTGCCCTTAGTGTTGGGTGGGGTTACTGGGTTATGGGGATAGGGTGGAGGTGTTGACCTTGTGTAGGGTGCTGATTGGTTAATTTGGTTAACCAAAAGAAGCACAATTTCTGATGGGACGTTTTTCAAATGTCCTCTGGCGCAAGATGTTAGTCTCTGATATTGGACTTCGGTATAACTATTTTATACTTGTTTCAAAATGAATTCAATAGTTCGCTAACTTATATAGCCAGCTAAGTTCATTCTAGAAGGCTAGGTGGATTGGCCATGATAAATTGCCCTTAGTGTCCAAAATTGCCCTTAGTGTTGGGTGGGTTACAGGGTTATGGGGATAGGGGACCTTGGGTAGGGTGCTCTTTCCAAGAGCCGGTGCAGACTCGATGGGCTGAATGGCCTCCTTCTGCACTGTAAATTCTATGTAAAAGGTGTGGCAGGAGAGCCTTTAGTCACGGAGTGCTGATTGGAACAGAATGCATCTGAGTTTAGGTGAGTGACTGAGTTCGGGTGAGTGGCGAGAGAGGGCTGTGTTTTTGTTGGAGTTCGGGTTGATCCGTGAGGTTCTATAAAGAAAATTTTTTAAATATTTAAATTAATTAACTAGTTGAATATGGCTGGACAGGTGATGTGCTGTTGCTGTATGATGATGGAACTGGTGGATCCCATTGAGACCGTCAGTGACCACATCTGCAGCAAGTGTTGGCTGCTCGAGGAACTTTGGCTCAGAATTGATGAGCTGGAGACCGAGCTGCACACACTGCGGCACATCAGGGAGGGGGAACATTACCTGGACGCTTTGTTTCAGGAGGCAGTCACACCCGGTAGAATAAGTACTGTTAATTCGGACAGGGGTCAGGGACAGAGTGGTGTGACTGCAAGGGGGATCCTGAGTTTATTAGTTGAGGAGCCTCAGCCCTTGACCTTGTCCAACAGGTATGAGGTACTTGCTCCCTGTGTGGATGAGGAAGAGACCGAACGGGTCCAGGCGATCGAGTTCCTCATGGCACCCACATCTCCGACAACCTTGCAGGGACGTGCGGACCATTCAGCCTCCCCATTACGAATCGGGCCCAGACGACATCCAGACCGGTGACACAGATGACCGAGACGCCTTCCGGGTTGCGGTCATTGATGGGAACCGAGTCAACACGATCAATCCGGGTGATGAATGGTGTGCCACCCTGACGGTCAACCGATCGCCGATCACTTTCCGCCTGGACACTGGCGCCTCCGCCAACCTCATAGCATGGTCAGCCTACTACGCCATGAAGGTCAGACCACCAATCCGGCCGTCCCGGTGCAGAATGTTCGACTACAACGGGAACGTTATCCCGGCTATGGGATCCTGCCAGCTCCAGGTGACACACAACACACACACGGCCACACTCTCGTTTGAGATAGTCGGCTCATCGAAGGACTCCCTGCTAGGCGCACAGGCATGCAAGGCTCTCCACCTCGTGCAACGAGTCCACTCTCTCTCTCCAGACGGCACGTCAGACTTCCCCGATGCAGAGTTCAACGCACAGCTCCAATCGCTCCTCGCCCACAACCAGGAGGCATTCGAGGGCATGGGAACACTGCCATACACCTACCAAATTCGCCTCAAACCAGATGCCATCCCGGTCATTCACGCACCTCGCAGAGTCCCTGCGTCACTCAAAGACCGCCTCAAGCAGCAGCTGCAGGATCTCCAGGACCAAGGGGTCCTATCCAGGGTCACGGAGCCCACGCCGTGGGTCAGCTCCATGGTGTGTGTCAAGAAGCCCTCCGGCGAGCTCCGGATATGTATTGACCCAAAAGACCTCAAGAACAATATCATGAGGGAACATTACCCCATACCCAAACGGGAGGAGATCACGAGCGAAATGGCCCAGGCGAAAATATTTACAAACTGGATGCCTCTAAGGGGTTTTGGCAGACGCAACTCAATCCATCCAGCTGAAAGCTGTGCACCTTCAATACCCCTTAGGCAGGTTCTGCTACAACTGGATGCCATTTGGCATCATCTCGGCATCCGAGGTCTTTCATAGGATCATGGAGCAGATGATGGAAGGCATCGAAGGGGTGCGCGTATACGTGGACGACGTCATCATCTGGTCCACCACACCACAGGAGCACCTATATCGTCTCCAACGCGTTTTTGCCCGCATGCGGGAAAACGGCCTGTGCCTCAACCGAGCCAAGTGTTCCTTTGGCCAAGCCGAGCTGAAGTTCCTGGGGGACCATATTTCCCGTTCAGGGTTCCATCCGGATGCAGACAAGGTGAGCGCCATCACAGCCATGCTGCAGCCGGCAGACAAGAAAGCAGTGCTACGCTTCCTTGGCATGGTCAACTTCCTGGGGAAGTTCATTCCCAACCTTGCCTCCCACACGACAGCTCTGCGCCACCTCGTCAAAAAGTCCACAGAGTTCCAGTGGCAACACACACACCAGCTGGAATGGGAGGAGCTCAAACTCAAACTCACCACTGCACCGGTATGTGCGTTTTTCGACACGTCTCGTGCCACCAAAATCTCGACTGATGCCAGCCAGTCCGGCATTGGGGCAGTGCTCCTGCAGCGGGATGACACGGCGTCATGGGCCCCAGTTGCCTATGCTTCGCGAGCCATGACCCCCACAGAGCAGCGCTACGCGCAGATCGAAAAGGAGTGCCTGGGCTTGCTAACCGGTTTAGACAAGTTCCATGATTATGTGTATGGTCTCCCCCGGTTCATTGTTGAAACTGACCACCCCCCCCCCCGGTCAGCATCATAAACAAGGACCTGAACGAGATGACCCCTCGCCTCCAGCGCATCCTACTTAAACTCAGGAGGTACGACTTCCAACTGGTCTACACCCCAGGGAAGGAACTCATCGTTGCGAATGCCCTATCCAGAGCAGTCTGCACGCCGCCAGATTTGGAGGGGTTCGTATGTCATGTCGAGGCGCAGGTGGCCTTCACATCGGCAAATCTGCCAGCTGACGACTCCAGTCTGGCCCGTATTCGCCGAGAGACTGCGGCCGACCCCCTTCTACAACGTGTGATGCGCCACATGACGGGAGGGTGGCTCAAAGGGCAGTGCCCGCAGTTCTACAATGTCCAAGACGACCTGGCCGTCATTGATGGTGTCCTTCTGAAGCTGGACCGGATTGTGATTCCGCACAGCATGCACAAGCTGGTTCTTGACCAACTACACGAAGGCCACCTGGGGGTCGAGAAGTGCAGACGGAGGGCCCGAGAGGCGGTATACTGGCCGGGCATCAGTGACGATATTGCCAACTTCGTGCTCAACTGTCCCACCTGCCAAAGGTTTCAGCCGGCGCAACCTCCTGAAACGCTTCTGCCCCATGAGCTGGTGACGTCCCCCTGGGCGAAGGTGGGTGTGGACCTATTTCACGAGCTCGGCAGGGACTATGTCATCATCGTTGACTACTTCTCCAACTACCCAGAAGTCATACGCCTGCACGATTTGACGTTGTCTGCTGTCATAAGGGCTTGCAAAGACACCTTCGCTCGCCACGGCATTCCGATGACTGTCATGTCGGACAATGGGCCCTGTTTCACCAGCCAGGAATGGTCATCGTTTGCTGCCTCGTATGGCTTTACACACGTGACGTCTAGCCCTCTGCACCCCCAGTCCAATGGAAAGGCGGAGAAGGCCGTTCACATTGTCAAGCGGCTCCTCTGCAAGGCTGCTGCTGCCGGATCGGATTTCTGCCTCGCCCTGCTGGCCTATCGCTCGGCCCCACTAGACACTGGTCTCTCACCAGCCCAGCTGCTGATGGGTCGTGCCCTCAGGACCACTGTGCCTTCCATCCTGGCACCCACAAAAGACCATGCTCCGGTACTGCACAGGATGCAACTGCAGCGAGGTCGCCAGAAGAGGTCGTATGACACACGGGCAACTGATCTTCCCGCCCTGGCCCCTGGAGACGAAGTCCGCATCCACCTACCAGAAGGTGGCTGGTCAGCACCTGCCAAAGTTCTCTGACGCGTGGCTCCCCGCTCGTTCCTGGATCGCATGCCTGATGGATCTGTTCGTAGGCGCAATCGCCGGGCTCTTCGCCTACTTCCACGCTCGCTACGAGACCTTACAGTGACACCGTGTCCTCCTGTTGTTCCTGATAGCGACTTTGTGGAGCTGCCTGCTACCATGCCCCTTCCGTCGTCGCTCGTGGCCAGGCCTGCACCTCAGCCGGTGATTCCAGACCTACCCTTGAGGCGGTTAACCCGAATTCGTCGCCCACCTACTAGACTGGACTTATGAGACTGTTTACACGTTGAACTCATGCAACCACTGTGTTAACATGTTTATGTTCTTATCGTTACAGGAATTTGTTTTATCGTTCCACATTTCCCCGTTCTTTGTTATGGTACAACCTCTTTATTATGTCACACCCGACATCGCCCCTTATATATAGTTAAGCCCCATGTACATGCTGTAAATATTACACATACACACATTTAGCTGCACTCAGTACACATCTCTATTTATAACCACGTAGGCACATAATCTTGTAAAAAAAAGGGGGGATGTCATGATATTCAAGTGAACATCACAGCACATACATACATACATAATGATGGACAGATCAACGGACCAATTAGCACACTCAACACAACAGCCAATCACAGACAAGAGCATACACAGTACAAAACAAGGAACACGACACTTCCTGGGCAGTCCAGCAGGAGACGGCTCAGGGCACAGACCTCATTGCCAGCCACTCAGACAGTCACCATGCGCTGAGTACCAGAGTTTACTATGTCAATAGTTAAATGAAATAAAACTGCGTTGCACCATTCGCAACCGTGTTGGTTCATCTGTGTCTCAGAGTACCCAACACTTCAGGCTCCTGGCAAAAGAGGGCAATACAGGCTTTGGGGTTTTGTGCAGAGTGGGTTGTAAGGGAGGTGCAGGCAGGTGGGGTTTTGTTGGCCTCTTGGGGATTGGGTGTGATGTGTGGAGTGAACGATGGGAGTGGTGCTGGGGTACAGAGATGGTGACTCACCTGAGCTGCCCAAAGGTCATTCATCGTCTTGCAGCATTGGGTGCCGGTGCTCCTGGTGATACTGGCAGCACTGACAGCCTCTGCCTCCTTTTCCAGGCGCTGTTCAGTAGGGTGGGCTTCAGTATCCACCCCATCCGGGGGGTGTCCTTCCTCTCCTCGATGGCATCCAGCAGTCGGTCAACCTCAGACTCCTGGAATCGGGGTGGGGTGGGGGCAGGTCTCCGTGCAGCCATGTGGTGAGTTGAGCGCTTATAAGCAGCTCCAGCTTGTCAGGCACTTTAACCCAAATCCCGGCACCAGCAATTCATACTCCAGCGGGACCAAGAATCGCTTGCATTTTCACGTGGGCAGAGTTCTGGCCCATTTGCATGACCTGAATTTTGAATGAACAGTGCTCCCAGCGGAAACGCTAATTCCATGTGATTTAGTTTTGGGAGCATAGGGCGGATTCGCCATTCCCCAACGCCGATTTTGTAATGAAATGAAAATCGCTTATTGTCACAAGTAGGCTTCAATGAATTTACTGTGAAAAGCCCCTAGTCGCCACATTCCGGCGCCTGTTCGGGGAGGCTGGTACGGGAATTGAACCGTGCTGCTGGCCCGCCTTGGTCTGCTTTAAAAGACAGCGATATAGCCCAGTGTGCTAAACTCGGCAATCAGATCGAGAACCAGTTCTGATGCCAAAATCGGGGGCAGCGCCTATTTGACGCAGGTTTCGTATCCTCCACCCCTCCGAAATGGCGTCATCGCGTCGCCGTTGGGACGGTGTTAGCGCGTCACCCGATGCTCTGTTGACGTGTGGTCTCAGCGGTCGGGAACCCGGTGTGGTGGCTGCGGACTGTGTCCAGCTGCTGGCCGGGGGTGCTTCCGTGAGGAGTGGGGGGATTGGTGGGCCGTGGCCAGGGGACACTACTGGCAGGTCGGGTCTGTGCACGGCCGGCGCCATGTTTTACGGCGCGACCGCTGCAGGTCATCGGCGTGCGCATGTGCGGCCATGGACCCGGCTATTCTTCAACCCTTTTTATCATGGGAGCCGGAAGTTTTATGCGGCATGACTGCTAGCCCCTCACCGGTCGCAGGATCAGTGAGGGGTCGGCCTTGATTTTTTTTGACGTAAAATGCCACAAATCCTCTGCACTTTGGCTCAAAAATAGTGGATCCAGCCCATAGTCTCCCAAATGGAGAATTCAGCCCAGAGTCTGAGATCACAACAGGATAATGCAAATATCCCAGTAATGGTTAGGAAACTTCATCTAATGGTGCTGCCACATGTGTAGATAATATGGTGCCTGCTTCTCTTAGACTGCACTTGCTTTTCTGGTTATTAAAACCCATCAGAAACTGCCACATCAAGATGGAAAGAAAACGTTTGAGTGTTATTCCTCCATTTATGATCAAGAGAACATATAATTGCTGTGTTGACGAAGAGTTTTCACTGCATGGGTAGAACAAGAGGGACCCTACTGCACATTAACCCAGACTCCTATTAAAGAATTAACATCTTTTGTTGACTTAGCTGAGAAGATGATTGACAGCTTTCTGATGCGATAACAATAATTTTCTCTGAGATTTATTTTGTCAGTGACTCAATGTTTAGTTACAGAAGATAAAGAGATGTCAAGTACACATAGCTTCTGTTATTGATACATGAAAGGTATGGTTGATTGATATTTTTATAGGGGTGTAGCAACAGCTGTTTTTAAGACAAGTATGATTTCTTAAGCAGTTCCCCACATACTGCTGTTACTATAGAATCATAGAATCATAGAAGTTTACAGCATGGAAACAGGCCCTTCGGCCCAACCAGTCCATGCCGCCCAGTTTTTTACCATTAAGCTAGTCCCAGTTGCCCGCACTTGGCCCATAACCCTCTATACCCATCTTACCCATGTAACCATCTAAATGCTTTTTGAAAGACACAATTGTACCCGCTTCTACTACTACCTCTGGCAGCCCATTCCAGACACTCACTACCCTCTGAGTGAAGAAATTGCCCCTCTGGGCCCTTCTGAATCTCTCCCCTCTCACCTTAAACCTATGCCCTCTAGTTTTAGACTCCCCTACCTTTGGGAAAAGATGTTGACTATCTACCTTATCTATGCCCCTCATTATTTTATAGACCTCTATAAGATCACCCCTAAGCCTCCTACGCTCCAGGGAAAAAAGTCCCAGTCTATCCAGCCTCTCCTTATAACTCAAACCATCAAGTCCCGGCAACATCCTAGTAAATCTTTTCTGCACTCTTTAAGGTGTAGGTTTAATTGGTTCTGTACTGAGTGTGTCATATAGAAGTGATATAGGTGGCATGAATGATAAAAGGGTCCATGGGGGGCATGAGTTGGCATGGCATGGAGGGAGTATGTGGGCATGAGTAAAAACTTTTAAAATTAACTTTCAAAGGGTTTGTGAATCCAGACACTGATGCTCAACTCTTCAGAGATGCCGTGAACGATAAGTCATGGGGAAGCTGGTCCTGCTGAACAGAATTTGTGGCAGAGGCTAGGAGATGCCTACCACCACTATGGAGCTGGCCAGATCGGGAGTGAGCGTAATGGACTCGCTTCCCGTATCCTTATCCTGTGAAAATTCGGGTGCCAGGAAGGGCAGATTGAATTCCAGAATCGGGTCATGTTTAGTATTTTTAAAGATCCGTGGACTCTGCAGAAATCAGTCCTGTTAACTCTGTTTCTCTCTCCACACATGTTGCCTGACCTGCATATTTCCTGTATTTTTTATTATCAGTTCTCCTGTACACAGAGTCATGCACATTCTATCTCTGCTGCAATATAAAATTATTCTGGTCTTTGATGAATTTTCTAACCAATGCCATTGTGAAAGGCCATCGCCACAGGGGGATATTTACAGCCCTGTTGCGGCAAGAGCTGGGTTGTAAAATGTGGCGAGCCATTCAAATGTCCAGTTAAGTGCTCTCACTTCCTCTTTTTCTCTGCAGAAAGCACTTAACTGTCTTTGATGTGGCCCAAGAGCTGTCAATCATAGCTAGGTGTTTCTAAACATTGTGTTTATTTTGACAGCTAACTACTTGAAATCCACTCAGGCGTGAAGGTAAATGAGATTAAACAATCCAAACAGCTGGCTGTGTGTGGAACCTGTCAATCACAGTCTAGTAAAATCAATTTCATATTCATATGAATGAAAGCATTGCAGATCAAAATCTGAGGAGGTTTAAACCCAGTTAATGTGGTTTTCTCTTTCTAGAAATTTACTAGGGCTGCTTCCTCTGCCTGAGCACAGGTGTCTTGCACAGATAATTTTTAAAGCAGTGATTTTCTTTCACTGTCACGGAATACCTTGCAATCCCTGCCTAGGATAAATTTACATGGTAAGGGATAGTGAATTACCTCTGGATTTCCGCTCCCAACACATGCATAAATCAGTGGTTTTACCTGCAGATATGGACGGAAATGGCTGGGTCCATGGCCGCGCATGCACAGGTCGGCGACTTGTGGCGGCCGCGCCGTACAACATGGCACCGGCCGTACGCGGACCCAGCCTGCCCTGTAACCTCATCGCCACCCCCGGACCACCCCCCACCGGTCCCCCCAGCCCCTGCCGAAGTCCCCCCCCCCCACAGTCCGCAGCTGCCATGCGAGCTCCCCGAAAACTGAGAGGACAAGTGACCGATGCCATTGGGAAGTCGGCCCATCGGGAGTCTCAGGTGATGCCCTGAGGCCGTCCCAACAGTGTACGACGTACTCAGCGATTACGCCATTTTTGAGGGGGCGGAGCATCCGAAAAATGGCGCCACCCCCGATTTCAGTGTCAAAAGGGATTTTCCGCCCAATCGCCGAATGCGATTACAGCGTCGGCAAGCGCAGAATCCCGCCCGTAGTCTCCCAAACGGAGAATTACGAGCTTAGTCTTATCTGCATCACCTCCATCCAGCCATCGAGAAAAAAGAAACGTTTCCATGTTAACCATTCTCATATTACTATATTTACACAATTACACTATGGGTTTTCAATCTATGCTGAAAATTGTACAAACAAAATGATAAATTCACATAAAGAGAACAGCTAAATTCAACGGCTGGATGAAGACGGGAATCAAACTTGGGCCCTCTGTGTTTCCAAGGCCCTAATGCTATGAAAAAGTAATAATACATTTTAGATATCTGAGGCACTAATAATATAATTGCTTATTGTCACAAGTAGGCTTCAATGAAGTTACTGTGAAAAGCCCCTAGTCGCCAAATTCAGCCTGTTTGGGGAGGCTGGTACGGGATTTGAACCCGCGCTGCTGGCCTTGTTCTGCATTACAAGCCAGCTGTTTAGCCCACTGTGCTAAACCAGCCCCAATACAACTCCTTTCAAGCACAAATAATTTTCAATCACTAAATCGTATTGATGATTAATTTTATTTGGTGGTCAAAACGCCTCTCAATGCGATATAGGTGAAGGAAAGACATTCAAAGTGTTACTGACGTCACTCTTCACTGTTTATTTGTGAGTGCACCCATAACTTAACAAGTCAATGCTCATTTTTGAACCTAAGCCTAAGTATTGTGAGCTTCCAGCTGAAATAGATCCTCAACCTGTAGCAAGAAAAATAATCCTTTCTGTTTTCTCTTGCTATGCGGTTCGCAAATTCTGTGAATCTTTGTGGTGCTCACGGTATTCAAGCCAGAATATTTCAATCCAGAGAATGGTGAATGAACTGCCCACAGGATGGTGCTGAACACAATCTCTTTGTACTATTTATTGGCCTGGCAGGGATGACAACATATGTTGTCAGCAAAGCACTGGGTTAAATAGTTAACAAAGTGAAAATTATCCATGTTTATATTCATAAAATAAAAGGGAATTGTAATTTTACCTGGAAGCTATTCTTCCCAGTTCCAGCAAACACAGGCATACTTCTCTGGGCTGTTTATGAAGGACTGTAAATATAAGGTACAAAGAACAATTAGTAACTTAAACTCAACTATTAATCAAGGCTTCAATATGCAAAATCCCTTCATAATATTTATATTACAGTTCATGATAATATTTTCCACTTTATAACTTTTGTAATCATTTCTTTTTAATTCGTATTTGGGCCACAAGTTCATTTGAACTTTTTGACTGCCAGGCTCTGTTATAAAACTGAATATTTTTCTAAATAATTACGTTGTCCCTTGGAGAAGGTTGCATAATTGTAATACATACATTTATAAAAACTATAAAAAGTATTTTGGGTCAAATCTGTTTTCCCATTTAGGTCTACCGCAGATGAAGACATTGATACCACACATCGAAACAGAAACAATATTTTTAAAACTTAAAGTGATTGAATATAGAGCAATGACCTGTTCATACTTCAAGATCACAAAACTGAGTCCCAGCAAGAATTAACAGCCATGTAGTTTCACCAACCCAAACATTTACACTGCTATCCATGTCAACATTGCCGACCATTACATATAAAGACAGAATCTCATTAGCATAGAGCAGAATATTAAAAACCAGTGTAAACAAGTGGAATTTAACATAAACAATCGAGACTGAGAAGAGCGTGGTACTTAAACATATTTCTCCTTCAAATTGCTCTTTAAGTGTGGAAATTAAAGTTAATTTCACTCACAGGAAGTGGACATTTTTAGAAAGGCCATCATTCATTGCCTATCTCTGATTGCTCTTCAGGCAGTGGTGGTGAACTTATTCCTGGGCCACTGCTGTCTATGTGGTAACGGTTCTCCCACAGTTCTGTTATGCGGGGAGCTCTTGGATTTTGACCCAATGACTGGAAAGGTGATATACTTCCAAGTCAGAACAGTGTGACTTGGAGAGTCATCATAGAATTTACAGTGCAGAAGGAGGCCATTGGGCCCATTGAGTTGGCACCGCCTCTTGGAAAGAGCACCCTACTTAAGCCTACATCTCCACCCTATCCCCATAACCCAGTAACCCCACCTAACCTCTTTGGGCACTAAGGACAATTTATCATGGGCAATCCACCTAACCTGCACATCTTTGGACTATGGGAGGAAACCGGAGCACCCGGAGGAAACCCACGCAGACACGAGGAGAATGTGCAGACTCCGCACAGACAGTGACCCAAGCCGGGAATCGAACCTGGGACCCTGGAGCTGTGAAGCAACTGTGCTATCCACTATGCTACCGTGCTGCCCTCGTGTGGGAATAGTGTGGGAATGGAAGGATCCGGATTCCGTAAGTCCAGACAGTTTTAGTTTAGGCAGGTACCATGGTCGACGCAGGCTTGGAGGGCCGAAGGGCCTGTACCTGTGCTGTATTGTTCTTTGTTCTACCTGCCACTCATATCCCTCCAGCTGGTAGAGGTGATGAGTTTGGAAGACGCTGTTGCTGTTGAAGAAGGTGCATCTTGTAGATGGTACTCTCTGCAGCGACACAGCGCTGCTGATTTGCCCCAGTCCAGGATCCATGTTGGCTTCTTCGTGAGACCTCTTGCACTCCCAACAGTGCACGCTAATCAGTTCCAGCGCTACTGGGGCTGCAAAGCTGCTGGTCAATCAGATTGGGAGGCAGCTCTCCAGGGGGCCGAAGTCCCATGTTCAGCTTGTTAATTAAAGCCACTTACAGACAGCACCTTATCACTGCCGGGCAGCCTTTTTAAAGTTTGTAACCGACTTTTCTACTGGTGGGGGGGAATAATCCCTCTTGTAAAATTCACCTCAATGTTTTAGGTCAATGATCTTTTATCAGCCCAGAATATTTCCAGCATTTATTTTTAATTCCCATTTCTGACCTTATGATGAGTGGAACGTCATTGATGAAGCAGCTGAGGGTGATCCTGTTTTGAAGAACTCCTGGACAATGGCCTGGGGTTTAGATTATTTGCCTCCAACACCTACAACCATCTATCTTTGTGCTAGGTAAGGCTTCAGCCAAGATTCCCCCGTTTTCCACTGACTTCAATTTGACTGGGCTCCTTGACGCTTCATGCAGTCAAATGCTGCCTTTACTACAAAGGCGGTCACTCTCACCTCACCCCAGCTCTTTTGACGAGGTTTGTACCAAGGCTGAAATTCAATCTGGAGACTAAGTAGCCCCGCCAAAAGTCAACTGAGCATCGCTGCGCAGATTATTGGGAAGTTAATAAGATATACTGCTTATACTTCACCTGATGTCTATGTCTATGTATTTACCGTGTGTATTTATCGTGTGTCCATTGTTTTTCATGTGTGGAACTATCTGCCTGGATTGTACGCAGAAAAATACTTTTCACTGTACTTCAGTACATGGTGAAGAAAGTGCAATATGAAAAGTTTTTCCATTTTTATTGTAACTCATTCTGGTGCCATTAAAATGCATTCATTGATACAGTTTTCTTTGAGATTCTGTTACTTTGATGCAGTATCTCTTTGAGGAGCTGTATTTTAATTTATCTTTTGCTGATTGGTTAATTTGGTTAACCAAAAGAAGCACAATTTCTGCTGGGATGTTTTTCAAATGTCCTCTGGCGCAAGATGTTAGTCTCTGATATTGGACTTTGGTATAACTATTTTAGACTTGTTTCAAAATGAATTCAATAGTTCGCTAACTTATATAGCCAGCTAAGTTCATTCTAGAAGGTTAGGTGGATTGGCCATGATAAATTGCCCTTTGTGTCCAAAATTGCCCTTAGTGTTGGGTGGGGTTACTGGGTTATGGGGATAGGGGACCTTGGGTAGGGTGCTCTTTCCAAGAGCCGGTGCAGACTCGATGGGCCGAATGGCCTCCTTCTGCACTGTAAATTCTATGATAAAGACAAATGACTGAACCCTCTGAGAGATGTGTAGGTTATAACTCTCCTCAAAAGCATAATTATAACAAGTTCACAATATTTTTTTTGGAGAATTTATTTAAATAATACATACAATCTGATTTTGTGTATCCTTATTGTACTTTGAAATGTTTAATAATTGTGCAAAAGTTCTTTGCTTTATCTAAACAAATGTGTTGGCGAAACACTGCAATGGTTTTAAATCTCTCCAAGCCTGAGGCTAGGGGGGCCAAAGAAACAGCCAGTTTTCCTCCTCCTGATTGCTATCCAGAGTTCTCTGATATAATACAGAACAATCCTGTACATTTTAAAACATGAGCTTTCAAGGACTTTAATCGAAGTTACATTATTCCTAATTGGTTTTGAATTGTTTCTAAGTTAGCAACAAGTGAGGAGTTTAAACTTTTTTATCAATTCTTGAAGAGCTGTTCCAAACAAAGAACTTGATGTTAAAAGGCAGCAAGGTCTTGAAGTTATATAGGTGAAGAGGTAACATAAGTTCACCTTTCCCAATCAAACAGGAGCTTTTAAGTCAAACGGCAATCCTGCAAGATTTTTGTTTGTGGAGTTTAGAGGCTCAGCCAACACACATTCTTTTCACATGCTTTAATGAGAAACAAAATGATAATGGATGTTGTATTAAACACAGTAACTGGGGAAAGCAAGTGGTTGATGAACAAAATCAGTACGTAAGATCAGTGAAAAGACACAAATTACGACAGCAATCACAAACTTATGGTATAATACACAGCATTCCAACACAAACTGAGGTGGACCTTTAGAAGAATTCCTGCTTCAGCTCTTCTTTCTCTCACAATGAAGAAGACTCCTTCCATTGGTGGTATGTCCTAAAAAAGCAATATTTGAGCCAATAGTGTCAAAGTGCAGATAGTCATCTTTGAGGCCATTTCTCTTGAGACCACTGAGAGCCTTATTTTTCATTAGACTATGTCAGAGAAAAGACAGTGATAAGTATGTCAAGCTGTCAGTTGAGCACAATAGCGCAAAACAGTTCCATTAACACATAAAAAGAGCATATCAGTTACATGAAAGATAAGCCTCGCCAGTCAGTTTTTGTCAAGTGACCTTTTATCTTTTTGAGAAAAGAGGTCTTTCAGTTACACAAAGGCTCATTTATTCTCCAGACAGTACAGATAATGTATTCATTGAACTAAAAAGGGCTTCTCAAATACAACTCACCAATGCAAGTCACAGAAAATACTCAACGTATTGGGTAATTTATCACAATAAAACTTTCAAGATATCCTATATTGCAGCTGGTCCCAATGATATATTATGATGTAAACATAGTTGACTACATACCCAAACCTTCAGATTCAAAAAGGCAAGTATCATCTACCCCCACGTCTCTGCACCAGGATAGGAAGTTGGCAGTATTGTCACGGGCAAAGAAAGAACCCGAAGGGGCATTGGCTTTGCAAGGAATCTTCTTTGCAAGTAGATGCTGTGAGATTAAAACATAGTATTATTTCATTCCAGTTGATAGCTCAGGCTAATTACGGATGTGGCCAATTTTATATTTATCCATCTAATATATCTCAAAGGTTTTACATCTGCATGCACTTCCTGTCTGCACCATTTGAGTTCTACTGTCACATTTTTGTTGTACTTTGTGTTTCAACTTGTGCATGTCTTCAGTCAGAATTTATGATGGGGTTTTGTATTCAAAGACTCATTGCTCTGATTGCTCAATGGCTTGTCCTAAATTGCTATAGTTCTCAGAAAATATTTTGTGAAAAAAGAAAATCACCTACCATTTTATTCCTTATTAACTCGAATTTAGAATGCCCAAAATAAAGGTTCAAACAAAATAAAAATAATACGCATTTCACAATGGGGAAATTTATACATTGGATTGCACTTTGTATAATTTAATCTCTTCATTAAAGCTTTCAGTTGAAGGTCTGAGCCACTCTAAAAGCAGAGGTTTGGGGTTGAGGATTGAGCTCACACCTGTGACTCTGTGAGCAGAACTCTGGTTACGCAATCTAATTTTCCACCATGTATCACTACCATTCAATCAGCTGTGCCCAAGCAATACTTTTCTTCAGTGTCTTCAATTTTATAACCAGTATTTTATTTTCAAATATCTTTGAAAAATAAGAAAATAAATTTGAAATGCTTGAGCTCCGATTTATACTTGTGTGTGTTTAGAAGCTGGGCCTGCTGAGGAACTGAGAAAAATTGCAGCATAGACATTACACTTCTTGTGTTGCTTCTTCAGGTTGTATGAACTTCAAAAAATATATTGGGCATGATTCTCCGGTGCTCTCGCTCGAGCAAAACGAGACCGCACCAAGCGATGCAACCGGCCCGCTCCCGTAAATGAAATCAGGATCTCGTCGTAGCATGGCAGAAACCAATAATCACCACTTAATTCCTACTTCCATACAATTAACGGGGCCACCCCATATCCAACGGCCTCCCATCATTCATCGGCCTCCCCGGCAAGTGGTCATGCTGGCGCCATTCAGTGCTCCTTTTAAAAAAGTTGAACCTGCCAGAAGGGTCTGAGGGGAGCCAAGTAGCCATCTTTGCTCACAAACAAAGAGCCTGTGAGCGCTGGGCTTGCAATGCCAGTGCTCAGTGCAGGGTGAGGGGTGCCCGTCGGGCGAGGGGAGACCCTTCACAGGGGTGGGCTGCCATAGGAGGGGCAACTGGGGGGCTGACATGCACAACTCCACCATGCCAACCCCTGGATCGTATGTATCCGTTCCTGGAGCAACCGTTGTCCCTGCCCGACTCCCCCACCAATCATCCATAACCCACACCGACTGCCGAGGCCTGTTGTTGTGCGGCTGAAGGCTAGCTAATAGGAAATTGGCAATCGTGATTAAGTGAGCACTTCACACAACCCAAGTGGATTCCCGTGGGTAGGCGGGCCATGTAGCATGTGGGAATCATTGCCTAGCATCCCAATCAGGTCATGATGCCTGGATACTGTGCTTGAACACTGCAGGAAGCAACAACACACGCAGTAGCCAACATCTGAACACCCAGGGGATGGGACACAGCTCCGGGGACATATCTACAGTTGGAGGGTGGGTGCGTGCCACGTAAAGGGGACCAGCGCTAGGTCCAGGTGACGTTATGAGCGGTTGCCCGGGGTACAGGGTCAGGGGGCAGGTGAGGGGAGACTGCTGCAGCCGGGAGTTCATGGGCAGGACATTGCCCGGGTTGCAAGCCACGCTTCTTCCTCCCGAACAATGCCCATAGGGCCCTGGGGTTCACCTTGGGACAGAGGGCAGCTCTGTCTGCCCCTGCATCATCTGGCTCTGCCAGCTCTGGCTCCCCATAGCCTGCACCGTCGTATCGGTGCCCTTGGCAATGCTCCGCAGTGATTGGAACAGGTTCTGCAGCGCCTCGGCAATGCCCACCTGTGACTGGGACAAGCTCCGCAGCACCTCGGACATTCCCATCTGAGATCCAGACATGTCCCGCAGAACCTCATCAAGGTCAGCATGGTACTGGTTGACATCCCCCAGCGAGGTGGACATTCTATCGACTCTCAGCCATGACCGTCACTGAGCGTGCACGCCTTGGACACCCTCACTAATGGTGCCGACATTGTGTATTAGGCTCTTCACTGCGGTCGCCATCCTTGCAGTGTTGACCTCGGTGCCATGCATTGCCGGCAACATCTCCTGCGCCCATAGCCTCTGGGACGCCTCCAATCGGCCATGGATCTGCTGGAGTGTCGCTGACATCTCCCTCTAAATGTCCTGACTACTCCCGATCGTCTCCATCAGATCGAGGAATACCTCTTCCACAGGCTCAGCATCAGGCTGGGACCCAGCTGGGTCCTGGGATCCAGCAGACCTCTGACAGATGTATCGCCCGGGGGTTCCTGCCTCCACCTGATGTACATCAGGAGCTGTGTGATGCTCACCAGATTGTGCCCCAGAAGCCTGACCATAAACATTTGCCACAGAGGAGTGTGTATCTGTGTTGGTGGAGAGTGGTGATGACAACTGTGACGCCTCAATCGTGTCTTCCTCGGGGTTCCCCTCTGAGGTGGTCTCCTGGGAGGCTGGAGGGGGCCACCAGGGATGGGCTGGACCCATCGGTTGGACGACCTGCGGGAGAATAGACATGTGGTCAGTGGGAGGAATGGATCAGTCAGTAAGGCAATAACAATTCACATTTGACAGGTCCTCCGGGTGGAGCCCGGTGGTTCCTCACCTCTGCGGCTTCCGCCAGCCTCCGCGTTGGTGACTGCTCTGTCCTTGGCCACCCCAGTCACCTCCAGGCTTTGTTCCTCAAAGGAGGTGAGAATTCTTAAGTCTGGGACCCCACCGCAAGTCTGGGCCCTCTCCAGGCGATTGTGGGAGAGCTTTTCCTGAGGATAACAGAGGGGGCACTGTTATCCACACGTGTGGTTCACAGTGGTCAGAGGGGGGATATGAAGGAAGGGTTTGGCAGTGGTTGAAGGGAGCGGGGGTGAAGGGGGTTGAAGAGTGTGGTAGTCACCACTGATGTATATATTGTATATATAGGATGTTGATATAGATGCTTTACGGTAAGGCCCCTGTGCTACAGGTACGGGGGTAGATCCCTGCCTGCTGGTTCCGCCCAGTAGGCAGAGTATAAATATGTGTGCTCCCAGTACAGCAGCCATTTCGTCAGCTGCTGTAGGAGGCCACACATCTCAGTGTAATAAAGCCTCGACTACATCCTACTCTCGTCTTTGTGTAATTGATCGTGCATCAATTAATTACACTGAGTTTTTCAGAAAATGGAGCTCCGCATCAAGCCGGATCGCCTGCAGCTGCATTCGCAAGCAGACAATGCCAAAAAGGACTTTGAACATTGGCTAGCCTGTTTTGAAGCATTCATCGGGTCTGTGCCAGACGAAATTCCAGAAGCACAGAAGCTCCAGATCCTTTTACACGTGGCTGAGCTCCAACGTCTTTCCACTTGTCCAGGACACGCCGACCTACGCAGAGGCCATGGCGCTACTGAAGGAAAACTATGCTCAGTGGACTAACACGCCAGGCACCTCTTCTCCACATGGCGTCAACTTCCCGGAGAGTCGGTGGAAGATTTCTGCCGTGCCCTGCTCCCCCTAGTTAGAGACTGTGACTGTCAGGCCGTTTCGGCCACGGAACACTCAAATTTGCTAATGAGAAACGCATTTGTTACGGGCATAGGGCCTGACTACATCCGCCAGCGCCTCTTAGAGGGGGCCACGTTCGACCTCGCGGCGACCACAAAACTAGCGCTTTCACTTACGGTCGCATCACTCAACATTCAGGCCTATGCCCCCGATCGCGTGGCCCGTGCCCCCCCCCCCCCCCCCCCATATGCATCGTGGACTCCGCAGACGGCCGCCCCATCGTGGACCCCATCAGCGACCGCCCTCAGCCAATCCCACGCCTCTGCCGCGTGGGAGCCAACCAACCCCGGGGGGCTCAAATGCGACTTCTGTGGGCAGTCAAAACACCCCCGACATCGCTGTCCGGCGCGGAGCGCCCTCTGCAAGGCCTGTGGCATGAAGGGAAATTTTGCTGCAGTGTGCCAGGCCCACTTGATCGCCCGCTATTGTCCCGGCACCCCCCACGTGCAGCCAGTGGGCGTCGCTATCTTCCCCTCCTTGGACCACATGTGGCCAGTGGTGCCGCCATCTTGCCCGACTCGCAACACGTGCGCCCCATGGGTGCAGCCATCTTGTTCCTCCCAGTACCAACAGGCGCCACCATCTTGCTTCCCCCACGACACATGCGGCCCGTGGGCGCCGCCATCTTACCCGACCCAGGACCCATGCCCGTCGGGCACCTTATCCGGCTGCTCATCACCTGCAACCGCCAACGACCTGCCGCTTCTCGCCTCGGTCACAATTGACCAGTCTCGACCACACAACCTCGCGACTGCTTCAGCTAAAGTGAAGGTCAACGGGCACGAGATCTCCTGACTGCTGGACTCCGGGAGCACTGAGAGCTTCATTCACCCTGATACGGTAAGGCGCTGCTCCCTCGCGGTACACCCCGCTAACCAGAGAATCTCCCTGGCCTCCGGGTCCCACTCCGTGGCGATCTGGGGGTACTGCATCGCCACTCTCACTGTCTAGGGCGTGGAGTTCAGCGGCTTCCGCCTCTACGTCCTCCCCAACCTCTGCGCTGCCTTGCTACTCGGCCTGGACTTCCAGTGCAACCTCCAGAGCCTAATCCTGAAATTTGGCGGGCCCCTTCCACCCCTTACTGTGTGCGGCCTCCCAACACTTAAGGTCGACCCACCTTCCCCTTTTGCAAACCTAACCCCGGATTGCAAACCTGTCGCCACCAAGAGCAGACAGTACAGCGCCCAGGACAGGACCTTCATCAGGTCTGAAGTCCAGTGGCTGCTTCGGGAAGGCATCATCGAGGCCAACAACAGCCCCTGGAGAGCCCAAGTGGTAGTGGTCAAAACTGGGGAGAAAAACAGGATGGTCGTTGACTACAGTCAGACCATCAATCAATACACGCAGCTCGACGCATACCCCTCCCACGCATATCTGATATGGTCAATCAGATTGCACAATACCTGGTCTTCTCGACAGTAGATCTGAAATCGGCCTATCACCAGCTCCCCATCCGCAAGGCAGACCACCCATACACTGCGTTCGAGGCAGACGGCCGCCTTTACCACTTTCTTAGGGTTCGGCGTCACCAACGGGGTCTTGGTCTTCCAACGGGAGATGGACCGAATGGTTGACCGGTACGGGCTGCGGGCCACTTTCCCGTACCTGGATAACGTCACCATCTGCGGCCACGACCAGCAGGACCATGATGCCAACCTTGCCAAATTTCTCCACACCGCCACTCTCCTCAACCTCACGTATAACAAGGAGAAGTGCGTGTTCAGCATGAACCGCTCAGCCATCCTCGGCTATGTGGTCCAGAACGGAGTTCTGGGGCCCGACCCCGATCACATGTGCCCCCTCATGGAACTCCACCTCCCCCACTGCCCCAAAGCCCTCAAATGTTGCCTGGGGTTCTTTTCGTATTACGCCCAGTGGGTCCCAAGCTATGCGGACAAGGCCCGCCCACTCATTCAATCCACAGTTTTTCCTCTGACGGCCGAGGCTCATCAGGCCTTTAACCGTATCAAGGCCGACATCGCCAAGGCCGCGATGCACGCGGTCGACGAGACGCTCCCCTTCCAAGTCAAGAGCGATGCATCAGACGTCGCTCTGGCCGCCACCCTCAAACAGACAGGCAGGCCTGTGGCATTCTTTTCCCACACACTCCATGCCTCCGAAATTCGGTGCTCCTCCATCAAAAAAGAGGCCCAAGCCATCATTGAAGCTGTGCGGCATTGGAGGTATTAACTGGCTAGCAGGAGATTCACTCTCCTCATTGACCAACGGTCGGTTGCCTTCATGATTAATAACACACAGCGGGGCAAGATCAAAAACGATAAAATCTTGAGGTGGAGGATCGAGCTCGCCACCGACAATTACGAGATTTTGTATCGGCCCTGTAAGTTCAACGAGCCCCCCGATGCCCTATCCCGAGGTACATGTGCCAGCGCACAAGTGGACCGACTCCGGACCCTGCATGACAACCTCTGTCACCCAGGGGTCACATGTTTTTACCATTTCATCAAGGCCCGCAACCTGCCCGACTCCATCGAGGAAGTCAGGACGATCACCAGAGACTGCCAGGTCTGCACGGAGTGTAAACCGCACTTCTACCGGCCAGACCATGCACGCCTGGTGAAGGCCTCCTGCCCCTTTGAACGCCTCAGCGTGGACTTCAAAGGGTCCCTCCCCTCCACCGACCGCAACCCGTACTTTCTCAGTGTGGTCGATGAATATTCCCGATTCCTCTTTGCCGTCCCATGCCCCGACATGACGTCTGCCACCGTCATCAAAGCCCTCAACACCATCTTCGCTCTGTTCGGCTTCCCCGCCTACGTCCACAGCGACCGGGGATCCTCATTCATGAGCGATGAGCTGCGCCAGTACCTGCTCAACAGGGGCATTGCCTCGAGCAGGACGACCAGCTGCAACCCCAGGGGAAATGGGCAGGTGGAGAGGGAGAATGGGACGGTCTAAAGGGCCGTCCAGCTGGCCCTACGGTCCAGACATTTACCGCCAAAACGCTGGCAGGAGGTCCTCCCCGACGCACTTCACTCCATTCGGTCGCTCCTGTGCACTGCGACTAATGAAACCCCCCATGAACGTCTCTTTGCCTTCCCTAAGATGTCCACCTCCGGGGTTTCGCTCCCGACATGGCTGGCAGCCCCAGGACCTGTTCTCCTCCGTAGACACGTTCGACTCCACAAGGCGGACCCGTTGGTTGAGAGGGTACAGCTACTTCACGCCAACCCGCAGTACGCCTACGTAGCGTACCCCGACAGCCGCCAAGACACAGTCTCCCTCAGGGACCTGGCACCAGTTGGTTCCACCCCCCACCCCACCCCCTGCCCCGACGCCACTCTCCCCTCCCCCAGCGCACCCCACCGCAGCCCCCGCTCCGAGACAATCCGTCCTCCCCTTGCTCACACCCGTGGATGAAGAGGATTTCGACACGCTCCTGGAGTCACCGAAGACCAAGCCGCCGCCAGAGTCGCCACCAGCATTGCGGCGCTCTCAATGACAGATCAAGGCATCGGACCGCCTGAATTAGTAATATTATCTGTACTTTTAAAACACAACTTTCTGTAAATAGTTCTCCACCACCCCCGCCGGACTCATTTTTTTTAACAGGGGGTGAATATGGTAGTCACCACTGATATATATATTGTACATATAGGATGTCGATATGGGTGCTTTGTGTAATTGATCGTGCATCAAAGAGAGAGGGGGATGGAGGGAGGGTTGGGGTCGCATGGAGAGTTGGGGGGGTGGATGCCCGTGTGGGGGCGGAAAGATCTCTGGGTGGGGGCGTTGGTATCTACGAACTCGTGCTGCCCGGCGTAGGTCATTGACCTTTTTCCAGCACTGGAGGCTAGTCCTCCTGGTCACACTCCTGGAGCTGGCAACTGCCGCCACCTAGTCCCAGGCAGCACTGGCTGCCCTGTGGCTGACCCTCCGGGACCCTTGGGGGAACAGGACATCTCTCCTGGCCTCCACTGTGTTTAGGACACTCCCCAGATCTGCGTCACCGAATCCTGGGGCTGGTCTCCTGGGGACCATTATTGCGAGCTGGCTGGGATTGGCTGGACAAGAGCTGCTTAAGTGCTGCTCGGTCTTGTTTGCAGGGGGCTGGCGAATGCGGGGCTGGTGAACCGGCTGGCGAGCCTTCATTCGCGGCGAGAAGCCCTCTGGGCCTTGTTAAGTGCCGGTCATGCTAGGCTGAGTGCCGGGAAGCTCGGGGCAGTTCCTGCTCGCTACCACACTGAAACCTTTCCAGAAGAATCGCGCCTGTTAAGTCAGATGTCCATTTAATCTAAACTGCCACCCCTCTTTATCCAAATAGTGCTTTTAGTCTTCCTCTGCTTTAGCACAAGAGATTCATCGTAGTACAGTAAATATCTTACATTTGCACGCATTTGCTGTTAACTTTTTCCATTATACATTGTTTTGTTCATATTTGCAACGGAAACTTGTAATTACACACTGTAATTACATATTCCCTCCAGTCGCACCACTGGGAGGAAAGTATGGCTACAACATGGTAAGTTTCCATAAGCAGCTTCTATGATAAATAAGGACAAAATGATTTGTCATTGAAATATAGCAATAAAAATATATGACCTAAAAATGGAGATTTCTGTGCAATTATTTCCTGCTTCCCAACCCAATTTATCCGAAGATTGTACTGGATTATAAGTTCCAGGTACCTCAGCAGACATACAGGTGACGCATTTGTTACCAGGTTATGCTTAAATAAATCTTAAATCAGTGACAAAACAATCCTTCAATATCTCTCTTAATAACTTGTAAAGTGCACAAATGTCACAGTTCTACCTATAATGGAGGACGCTGCAAAGTTTCTCACTGGTTTAGCCCACACTTAGAATCATTCTCTGGGGAGCTCAACTCACTAGTGCTTGAAGATTGCCGCTGAGTTCGCCGTGTGGAGGCTGAGTTGCAGACACTACGGCTTATTTCGGAACTCCATCCTTTTTTAAAAACTAGCTTATTAAATTGATGCACGATCAATGACCACTAAAGCGAGGTTGTAGTCCAACTGAAGGCTTTAATAAGCTAGATGTTTCCCCCAGCAGCTCAGGTACAGAATGAAGGCTGCTGGGGCGACACGGGCTCTTATACCCCGCCTAGCAGGGCAGAGCTACCATACATCTTGACCAATAGGAAGCATACAGTTTCTACCAATGGTGTTCCAGCATTACCAGGTACCGTAATACCTCTACTACCACATTCTACCGTGCACTCCTGGTGGTGGGGAGAAACTGCAGCTGCCCGCAAGTTTCGGCGAGCGAACACACTGAACTCTTGGTCCGGGACGCTTTCGTGGCAGGTATGCTAACCTCACAAATCCGCCAGCGACTGCTAAAAAAAGACACTCTGGGTCTCAAGGAGGCACGGACCCTTGCAGGCTCCCTGGATGTGGCCTCCAGAAACGCCCGCGCTTACGTTCCCAACCGCACGGCAGCCCCCTGGGCAGTGTGGAACCCCTCCGCAGCCGACCCCTAGACATCCCCCATCCCCCCACAAGCTTGTGCTGCAAAGCGGCCTGGCAACCCCGGGGGGCCCCGCTGCTACTTTTGCGGGCAGGCCAAGCACCCCGCCAGCGCTGCCCAGCCCACGCATCCACCTACAAGGGATGCGGTAAAAAAGGCCATTTCGTGGTGGTATGCCAGGCCCGTGGGGTTGCCGCGGTCTCCGGCAGCGAATGCGGACCGCCACCACAAACCTCTCCACGGTCCCCATGCGGCCAGCGGGCGCCGCCACCTTCCTACTCCAGGGCCACGTGCAGCCCCCGGGCGCCGCCATCTTGTCCCGCGGACGCCACGTTAGAGGGATGGGCGCCGCCATTTTGTGCACCCCCAGCCATGTTCGACCAATGGGAGCCGCCATCTTGGATGAACCCCTAGGACCCCAGCTGGGCTGACCACACACTGCCCGAAGAGAACACTCAACTGCTGCGATTAGCATCGGTGACTCTGGATCAGTCCCGGCCTCGAACACTCTCAACTGCTACAATGACTGTATTTATCAACGGGCACGAGACGTCCTGCCTAATCGACTCTGGGAGCACGGAGAGCTTCATACACCCCGACACGGTAAGGCGCTGTTCTCTCCTCGTCCACCCCGTTAATCAAAAAATCTCCCTGGCCTCCGGTTCCCACTCAGTAGAGATAAAGGGGTTTTGTGTAGCAAACCTCACAGTCCAGGGAAGGGAGTTCAAAACTTTCCGTCTCTACGTCCTTCCACACCTCTGCACGGCTACACTCCTAGGTTTAGACTTCCAGTGTAACCTCCAAAGTCTAACCTTCAAATTCGACAACCCTATACCCCCCTTCACTGACTGTGGCCTCGCGACCCTGAAGGTCGACCCGCCTTCCCTGTTTGCGAACCTCACCGTGGATTACAACCCGTTGCCACCAGGAGCGGACAGTACAGTGCCCAGGACCGGATCTTTATTAGGTCAGAAGTCCAAAGGCTACTGAGGGAAGGAGTCATCGAAGCTAGCAACAGTCCCTGGAGAGTTCAAGTAGTGGTGGTAAAGACCGGGGAGAAGCATAGGATGGTCATCGACTACAGTCAGACCATCAACAGGTTTACGCAGCTGGACGCGTACCCTCTCCCCCACATATCCAACCTGGTAAACAGGATCGCGCATTACAAGGTCTTCTCCACGGTGGACCTTAAGTCCGCCTACCACCAGCTCCCCATCCGCACTAGTGACCGCAAATACACTGCCTTCGAGGCAGATGGGTGGCTTTACCACCTCTTAAGGGGTCCCTTCAGTGTCACCAACGGGGTCTCGGTCTTCTAGCGCGAGATGGACCGAATGGTTGACCGGTACGGTTAACGGGCAACATTCCCGTATCTCGATAATGTCACCACCTGCGGCCATGACCAGCAGGACCACGACACCAACCTATGAAAATTCCTCCAAACCGCAAAGATCCTTAACCTTACATACAACAAGGATAAATGCGTGTTTAGCACCGACCGCCTTGCCATCCTTGGCTACGTAGTGCGAAATGGAGTGATCGGCCCCGACCCTGAACGCATGCGCCCCCTTATGGACATCCCCCTCCCTCACTGCCCCAAGGCCCTGAAGCGCTGCCTGGGGCTTTTCAGTTACTACGCCCAGTGGGTCCCCAACTATGCGGACAAGGCCCGTCCCCTGATCCAATCCACAGTTTTTCCCCTGTCAATAGAGGCCACCAGGCCTTCAGCCGCATCAAAGCAGACATTGCAAAGGCCACGATGCACGCCATTGACGAGTCCCTCCCCTTCCAGGTCGAGAGTGACGCGTCTGACGTAGCTCTGGCGGCCACCCTCAACCAAGCGGGCAGGCCCGTGGCCTTCTTCACACGTACCCTCCATGCTTCCGAAATCCGCCACTCCTCAGTCGAAAAGGAGGCCCAGGCCATTGTAGAAGCTGTGCGACATTGGAGGCATTACCTGGCCGGCAGGAGATTCACTCTCCTCACTGACCAACATTCGGTTGCTTTCATGTTCGATAATGCACAGCGGGGCAAGATAAAAAACGATAAGATCTTGCGGTGGAGGATCGACCTCTCCACCTACAACTACGAGATCTTGTATCGTCCCGGGAAGCTAAACAAACCTCCTGACGCCCTGTCCCGTGGCACATGTGCCACCGCACAAGTGGACCGCGTCCGAGCCCTCCACGAGGACCTCTGCCACCTGGGGGTCACTCGTTTATTCCATTTTATCAAGACCCGCAACCTGCCCTACTCCATCGAGGAGGTCAGGACAGCCACCAGGGACTGCCAAATCTGCGCGGAGTGCAAACCGCACTTCTACCGGCCAGAGAAAGCGCACTTGATAAAGGCTTCCCGTCCCTTTGAATGCCTCAGCATGGACTTCAAAGGCCCCCTCCCCTCCACCAACCGCAACACGTACTTCCTGAACGTGATTGACGAGTACTCCCGGTTCCCATTCGCCATCCCCTGCCCAGACATGACCACAACCACCATCATCAAGGCCCTCCATAGCATCTTTGCACTGTTCGGGTTCCCCGCTTACATACACAGTGATAGGGGGTCCTCCTTTATGAGCGATGAACTGCGTCAATTCCTGCTTAGCAAGGGCATCGCCTCGAGCAGGACGACCAGTTACAACCCCCGGGTTAACGGACAGGTAGAGAGGGAGAATGGAACATTCTGGAAGACCGTCCTACTGGCCCTACGGTCCAGGAACCTCCCAGTCTCCCGCTGGCAAGAAGTCCTCCCGGATGCCCTCCACTCCATTCGGTCGCTGCTTTGTACGACCACCAATCAGACACCCCACGAACGTTTCCTTGTCTTTCCTAGGAAGTCCTCCTCTGGGATCTCGCTCCCGACCTGGCTGGCAGCACCCGGACCCATCCTGCTCCGAAAACACGTGCGGGCGCACAAGTCGGACCCATTGGTCGAGAGGGTCCGTCTTCTCCACGCTAACCCCCAGCTCGCCTACGTGGCGTACCCCGACGGCCGACAAGATACGGTCTCCCTATGAGACCTGGCGCCCGCCGGAGCCCCACGCACACCCCAGCCACCAGTCCCACCCTCCCCTCCACCGCAGCACCTTACAGGACGATCGATCCTTCCGCTGGCCCCGTCTAGGCTCCCCCACCCACCTACGCACCCCGCAGACGCTCCCTTCCCAGGTCAACCGTCTTCCCCACCAGCGCCGTCTAGGGGTGTCGAAGCTGCCACGGAGATTGAAGCCACATTCCCGGAGTCACAGACGCCCGAGCCTCCACCAGAGTCACCACCGAAGCTCCGACAATCACAGAGGACGACCAGTGCCCCCGGTTGACTGATTGCTTCATTCTAAATTGTAAATTTAAATCATAAATTGTAAATAGTTATTAGAATTGTAAATAGTTACAAAACGCTGTACGGAGGTATTACGGTACCTCCATAACTAATTCTACCACGTTGCCATGTTTGTAGTATCAGGCCACCACCCCCGCCGGACTCTTTTTTAACAGGGGGTGAATGTGGCAGTAGAGGTATTACGGTACCTGGTAATACTGGAGCACCATTGGTAGAAACTGTATGCTTCCTATTGGTCAAGATGTATGGTAGCTCGGCCCTGCTAGGCAGAGTATAAGAGCCCGTGCTGCCCCAGCAGCCTTCATTCTGTACCTGAGCTTCTGGGGGAAACATTTAGCTTATTAAAGCCTTCAGTTGAACTACAACCTCGCTTTAGTGGTCATTGATCGTGCATCAGCCCACACTTGGAATCATTTTCTGGGGAGCTCAACTCACTGGCCAGGCCGGCTCCCCAGAGATCGGGCTGCCATTTTCAAAGGCTTGTGTGCTTGCAGGTCCACCACGCCCAACGCCCCGCCCCCCCCCCCCCCCCCCCCTCCCGGCAGACAGCCCCCCCCCCCACTCCCTGATTCTTACCTGCCGCACTACAGGGTAGTGTAGCGAGAGTAACAGCGGGTATGGTCCATGGGATAGCGGATGATGACGATCCACTCTGCGATGAGTTTGTAACATTGTGCACAGGTGTTTGATGTGAAAACAGATATACAGATACGAGCCCTAGCTCCTATCACTAAACTGTGCCCTGTACCCGTGCCGACTTAACTGGTGGCTACTATTCTGGCCTTACGGGTCCTAATGCTACGTCAGGAATGGAGGTGGCCCGATGTGATTCCCACCCTGCGAACTGGGTCCCTTTTGGCAAGTCTCTTCTAGGGTGACCGGGTCTCGAAAGGCCTGGCTGGTGCTCGGGTGTCCCAGGTGGCTTGGTGCCGCACTGTTCTGTCCACTTCCTTCCAGCTGTGCCAGGGACAGGAGGGGCAGTCCTAGGTGCTGTGGTGTTCCGGCACCTCCCCTGCGTGAGTCACCGGCACGAGCCCTATCAACTCCTTCTCCCTCGGGGTGCCCAATGGCCCCCGGGCTGCTCCATGGGGCGGGGGTGCGAGTGGAGGCGAACCCCTGAGTCTTCCCCGCCACCTGGCACTGCCAGTCCTGGCAGCCCGCTGCTGTCTCGACCAGGCTCTGCATGCTCATAGGCATGGAACACATAGAGTGAAACACCTTCGTTTGGGACTGCACCACATCACCCAATGACTGTGCCACCACCTTCTGGGTCTGTGCCACATCAGTCAATGACTGTGGCATCTCCCACTGGGACTGGGCCATCGCCCTCTGTGTCTGTGCCACGTCGGCTAGCACCTGGGCAATGCCACCGATGCTCACAGCCACGGCCTGCTGTGACTGGGCCACGCTCAGGAGCACTGCTGCAATGTCCAGGTGGCTCTGGCACATGGCAGCCTGTGAGAGGGACGCCCTATCTTGGGCCTCAGCCACCGCCTGCACAGATTGCCCCAGGCTTTGGACATGCTGATCCATGGCCGAAACCCTCACCCCCAAGACCCCCACTGCAGACGTCACCCATGCAGTGTTGGCACGCATGGTCAGAACCACCTCCTGCTTCTGCACACGTTTAGACTCCTCCACCTGAACCTGAGGTTGCTGGAAGCTCGCCGACAACCCCTCATGTAGCCCCTGGCTCTGCGACTGCATCTCCACAATCGATGCGTCACTATCCATCCTAGAAACCCGAAACCCGTCTGGCTGGCAGCCTCCTTCCTGAGCCGGGGTACAGACTTGCCCGCCTCTCCTCCAGATACCCATGGGTGTCAAGCTCGGTGTCCGTAAAATGGGGTGCCGCTGTCCTCACTGCCATCATTGCTGGGATGGTGTGTTTGGGGGGTGAAGTGTGTATAAGCGGCTGCTGCTTGTCGCGGCGTGTCAATCGCAAATCCCGTACCGTTTCCCATTGAAATCGATTGTGTTCCTTGTGGCGCCGGTGCTAGACCCTTAACAGTCGTTGAGTCAGTCCAGGTGCGGAGCCAGTTTTACTGTCATGGAACTCCACAATCCTGCCCTGGGCCGGGATTCTCTCCTACCCGGCGGGGCGGGGGAATCCGGCGTAATGGAGTGCCGGGAACCACTCCGGCGTCGGACCGCCCCAATGGTGTGGAATTCTCCGCACCTTTAGGGGCCAAGCCCTCACCTTGAGGGGCTCGGCCTGCGCCGGGGTGATTTCCGCCCCGCCGGCTGGTGGGAAAGGCCTTTGGCGCCACGCCAGCCGGAGCCGAAAGGACTTCGCCGGGCGACGCATGCGCGTGAGCATCAGCGGCCGCTCACGGCATCCCCACGCATGCGCAGTGGAGGGGGTCTCTTCCGCCTCCGCCATAGTGGAGACCATGGTGAAGGCGGAAGAAAAAGAGTGTCCCCACAGCACAGGCCCGCCTGCGGATCGGTGGGCCCCGATCGCGGGCCAGGCCACAGTGGGGGCATCCCCCGGGGCCAGATCGCCCCGCGCCCCTCCCAGGACCCCGGAGCCCGCCCGCGCTGTCTGCCCCCGCCGGTAAGGTAGGTGGTTCAATCCACGTTGGCTGGCGAGGGTTGACAGTGGCGGAACTTCGGCCCAGCACGGGCCGGAGAATCGCCGGGGGGAGCCCGCCGACCGGCGCGGCGCGATTCCCGTCCCCGCCGATTCTCTGGTGGCGGAGAATTCGGGACACGGCGGGGGCGAGATTTACGCCAGCCCCCGGCGATTCTCCGACCCGGCGGGGGATTGGAGAATTGCGCCTCCGGTGTCAACGCTTAGTTTCAGGAACAGCAAATTCCACCGACAATTTTTGAAGAGAGATCCCCAAACGCTTATAATATCTGGACAGTTATAACTGGGCTGACAAAATATTTAGAGGCTATCTGGGAAAAGGTAATGGCGCGATTGAACAGTCTCGTCACACCCGACTTGGTGACGGAACATGGCCTTTGAAACACCTGAGAGGCCTTGCAGGAAATCTGCCACGCTTGAAATGCCTCGTGAGATTTAATGGAGACTTGCGAGATGTTGCAATCTGGATCTCGCCCTCACTGGCCATGAGCTAATTTAAATATGCGTATGCGGGATACTCCCAGCATCTTGGCCGCGTCCGTAGGTCCTCGCCAGGACACCGTTCAGTACTTGTTTCCCCTAATGTGGACCAGTCATAATGGCATCTGATGGGGTCTCCCAGGCCATTAGAGACCCTCGGGTGATCAGGACAGGGTGGCACCCTGGCATTCCCTCTGGCACTGCCAGAATAACAGGGTAACTACCAGGGTGCCATGGTGCCAGGCTGGCACTGCCAGTGATCGGGCCCGGGGGGACTTAGCAGGTGGAGGGGGGTGAGTTGGTGTTCATAGGGGCGTCCCTGAAGTTGGAGAGGGGGAGGGGATCGAAAACGTGGGGGACGGGGGTGGGGGGGGAGAGAACGGGCTGAAAGGGGCTGGGGGACAGATCGGGGCAGCCAGGCACAATGTTGCCCCGATCTGCGAGGGGCCTTTCTTGCTGGGCCTGCCAGGCAGGAATTAACTCGAAGTGCGGCCTCAGTGGAGACAAACTCCCCAAAGGCCAATAAAAAGAGTAAAGTGCCGTTGAACAGCGCTCAGTGCCGCAGCCGCCGAGAAACACCCCGCTAAATGTGCCCAAAACCAGACAGAGATTTTTTTCTGGTTAAAATACGCCCAATGTCTCTTAATAGTCGTTCACTTTCTAAGACCTAAAATAAGTGTTCGTGTGAAGGTGCTGCCCTGAACTCAGGTGAGGGTGATTGTTGAGAGTGCTCCTGATCCCCAGTAGTGTATATTTGAGGCTAGAGTTGGGTGAGGTTGAGCCACATATTATGGAGGAGAATGTTCTGTGGAGTTTAAGCCATCTTTCAGGTTTCGATGGCTCTTCTGACGTTATGATGGAGGCATGGGAGAATCTCCACTGACAATTACCTCCCACATTCTAGATAACATTTGACTGTTGCGCAAATCTGCCTGAGTTGGCATTGTTTAATGTCGCAAGCACATTATGTTAACTAGAAACACAGACAGGCACGCTCGCAAAAGGTTGATCAAATCCTTTCAAAAACACTCATAGTCTGAAATAAGATGTAATCTTATTGGAATGCTGCAATGTAGCAGAACTCTAACCTTTCACCTAGCATAATCTCACACAATTTTGTCTTTTTAAGTGCCATTGTTGGCTTTCCAAACTATTTTAAACAAATCATCTCCTGTTGTAACTGAAGGATTCTTGTGGTTAGTGGTGAGTTTACAAATGCCTGCTTTGAGTATTCAGCCATGTTGGTGTCCAGTATCAGCAGTACAATCTTGACTATCGATAAATGGGAATGCTAAGCAATGAAGAATGATTTATTTCTGCACTAGTAATTGGAGCAAAAGGGTAGTAGGGTCATTTGAGACCTCAGGGGTTGGTCATCCCTGTCCTTTTGCAAGTCTTCCAGGTTCAGGCAAGGGTTAGGGTTACGAGCCTTGGCTCCAACAGGATTTCCGTATGTCCCTCCCCCACTATCCATCTTCACTGCTTTCCATTTCTCTCTTAGTGTTGGACAAGATATTTACCAAGACTCACAGCCATATTTCCTTCCTCAGTGACTGTCTTCGTCTCCGGCTTACCCCACGGGGATTTCAATTTAAATTCCACCCTGCATGTAACCTCCAGGATTACAGGTATCTCCAGGATATACAACATTCTTCCAACTGCTGCTCTCGCCGCATCCTGAAAGCCACACTCAGTGCCATGCACCGCCACATGAAGACACTCAACTCTCAAAGCTGTCCCTGTCCCCAGTTTCATTTCATCTTTTGCATCATTCGACGCCTTAACAAGAAACTTTTCCTGTTTCTTGCAGATGTTAAGGAACGCAAGCTTCAACAACTCATCAACGCCACTGTCCATCCCAGGCCCTCCACCAGTCCCAATCCCTCCTACCCCATTTCTCCCAGTTTCAACACCACTGTCCATCCCAGGCCCTCCACCAGTCCCAATCCCTCCTACCCCATTTCTCCCAGTATCAACACCACTGCCCATCCCAGGCCCTCCACCAGTCCCAATCCCTCCTACCCCATTTCTCCCAGTATCAACACCACTGTCCATCCCAGGCCCTCCACCAGTCCCAATCCCTCCTACCCCATTTCTCCCAGTATCAACACCACTGCCCATCCCAGGCCCTCCACCAGTCCCAATCCCTCCTACCCCATTTCTCCCAGTATCAACACCACTGCCCATCCCAGGCCCTCCACCAGTCCCAATCCCTCATACCCCATTTCTCCCAGTATCAACACCACTGCCCATCCCAGGCCCTCCACCAGTCCCAATCCCTCATACCCTGTTTCTACCTCGCAGAGGCTGAGCGCCAACTCTCAGATACTTCCTCTTACCTCCCCCTGGACCATGACCAGACCACTGAACATCAAGCCACTATCTCCAACACTGTTAGCGACCTTATTTCCTCTGGATGCCTTCCCCCTACGGCTTCCAACCTCATAGTCTCCCAACCCCGGACAGCCCGCTTTTACCTACTTCCCAAAATCCACAAAAACTGTCCCGGAAGGCCTATTGTGTCAGCATACTCCTGCCCCACCGAACGTATTTCCTCGAATCTTGACTCCATCCTCAGTCCTCTGGTCCATTCCCTTCCCACCTACATCCGGGATTCCTCTGATGCTCTGCGTCATATTGACAGCTTCCAGTCCGCGGGCCCGAACCGCATTCTATTCACCATGGATGTGCAATCCCTCTACACCTCCATCTCACACCAGGATGGCCTGAGAGCTCTTAGCTTCTTTCTCGAAAAGAGGCCCGGACAATTCCCATCCACCACCACTCTCCTCGGCCTGGCTGAACTCGTTCTATCTCTCAACAACTTTTCCTTTAACTCATCCCACTTTCTCCAAATCAAAGGTGTCGCAATGGGTACCCGCATGGCTCCGAGCTACGCTTGCCTTTTTATGGGGTATGTGGAACATTCCTTATTCCAGGCCTACCCGGGTCTCGTCCGGACCTGGCAAAATTCATCAACTTCGCTTCCAATTTCCACCCCTCCATCACTTTCACCTGGTCCATCTCAGACACTTCCCTTCCCTTCCTTGATCTTTCTGTCTCCATCTCTGACAATAGCTATCTACTAATATCCACGACAAGCCCACTGACTCCCACAGCTATCTGGACAAAACTCTTCGCACCCTACACCCGGTAAGGACTCCATCCCTTTATCTCAACTCCTTCGCCTCCATCGCATTTGTTCCGATGATGCCATTTTCCAAAATGGTGCTTCGAAAATGTGTTCCTTCTTCCTCAACCGTAATTTCCCTACAGTTGTTGCAGGGCCCTCAACATTGTGCGGTCCATCTCCCGCTCCTCTACCCTCATCCCCCCTTCCCTCCCAGAACAAGGAGAGAGTCCCCTTCGTTCTCACATTTCATCCCACCAACTTCCGTATGCAAAGCATAATCCTCCGCCATTTTCGCCAACTCCAGCATGGTGCCACCACCAAACACATCTTCCCTTCACTCCCTCTTTTAGCATTCCGCAGAGACCGTACCCTCCGAGATAATCTAGCCCACTCCTCCACCATACCCAGTATCTCTCCCATCACCCATTGTTATAACCTGCCTATTTACCATTGGCTGGGGACTAATGACAATCCCACAATCCTGTGGGAGTATGAGCTTCCCCAATGAGGGGGGCGGAGAAACCATTAATAAACTCCTAGTATAAATAAAGCTGGCCAGTTCAGGAACCAGCAGGAAGGAGTGTGCAGCAAGGGAAGTTACTGCTGCTGTTATATATATATGTTATTGTAAATAAATGTTATTACTTTGTATCCTTAAAACTCGTGCTGGATTCTTCGTGGCCCTCATAAAACTGGCGACGAAGGTTAAAGTGAATAGCTGTCTACACTGATGAAGCCACCTCCCTGGATTTTTGTTGGATACAGGTTGGAAGTTGTTTTCTATTATACCATGCCTCTGTACGGACGTTTGGATGTTTTTGATGCTGCGCTGGAAAGCTGGAACCAGTACACACAACAGATGCGTTACTATTTCCGGGCAAACAATATCACCGAAAACGAGCGCCAGGTGGTCATATTGCTCACCGCCTGCGGCCCGCATACGTTTGGGGTGATTAGGAGCCTTACGTACCAAGCTGCGCCGGACACCAAAACATTTGATGAACTTGTGAATATAGTGGGGCAACATTTTAACCCAACCCCGTCCACGATAGTCCAGCGTTACCGGTTTAATACCGCTGAGAGGACCCCAGGAGAATCCCTTGCCGATTTTCTATCCAGGCTACGCAGGATTGCGGAGTACTGTGACTATGGTGAGATCTTGTCAGAAATGTTACGCGACCGTTTGGTTTGCGGTATTAACAATGCGGCCACCCAGAGAAAGTTGTTAGCTGAGCCAACATTGACTTTTCAACAGGCCATTCAAATAGTATTGTCCCGAGAGAGCGCAGAACGAGGAATGCAGGAGCTACAGGGAATGGAAGTGCATGCCTTGGGGCGCAACCCCTTCCGTCCAAAAAAGTCCCCCCGCACTCCTGCGGTACCTTGGGCGAGGCAACGTCCGGACCGACGCCAGTGGCCGTCGGACATTCCTCCCCGAAGGGAGCCTTCTCCAGAACCAATTGATGAGGAGCCATGTCCGTGTCAGACTTGGAGGCGCCAACCCCGTCGCGGACGGCGGTCCTGGGGGCGCCAGAGGCGCCGTCGTTCCGACCGAAACTGGGACCAGCCCAGGGGCCGTAACTGGGACCAGCCCAGGGGCCGTACCTTCCATGTGGATGAACCTGCGGCGACTACTCCTGAGGACATGGAGACGGAGGACGACTGCCTGCAGCTGCATTGTGTGGCAGCTCCCCGTGTGGCCCCCATTAAGGTGACAATACGGGTCAATGGCCACCCGCTTGAGATGGAGTTGGATACTGGCCCAGCGGTCTCCGTGATCGCCCAGAGGACATTCGACCGCATCAAGCAGGGTATACAGACCCTTACATTAACCGACTCACAGGCCAGGTTGGCCACCTACACGGGGGAACCACTGGACATTGCAGGAACTACAATGACCCCTGTTGTTTACGGACACCAGGAGGGGTGTTTCCCACTTATCGTGGTGCGCGGCCATGGGCCCAGCCTGTTGGGTCGGGACTGGTTGCGCCATTTGCGGTTGCAATGGCAGCACATTCTCCAAACAGTTTCTGAAGGGTTGACTGAGGTGCTAGGACGATACCCAGATGTATTCCAGCCTGGTTTGGGGAAAATAAAAGAGGCCGTAGCCCGTATCCAAGTCGAACCAGGAGCCACGCCGCGCTATTTCCGGGCGCGCCCAGTGCCTTACGCCTTGCTCGAGAAGGTAGGAGGGGAGCTCACTCGTTTGGAGAGTTTGGGTATTATCAGGCCCGTCCGTTTTGCTGACTGGGCAGCACCAATTGTACCTGTAATGAAGCCAGATGCCACAGTTCGCTTGTGTGGCGACTATAAACTTACAGTGAATACGGTTTCCCAACTCGACCGATATCCAATGCCTCGCATAGAGGATCTCTACGCGAAACCTGCAGGTGGACTCTCGTTCACAAAATTAGATATGAGTCACGCCTACCTGCAGTTGGAGCTGGACCCTGCCTCCCGACCATATGTAACGATTAATACACACCGGGGCCTGTATGAATATACACGGTTGCCCTTTGGAGTATCCTCTGCCTGCGCAATTTTTCAACGTGTTATGGAGGGCATTTTGAGAGGTTTACCACGTGTGGTTGTCTACTTAGATGACGTTTTGATTACAGGGACGTCGGAGCAGGAACATTTGGAAAATCTGGAGGCTGTCCTTAGACGCCTTTCGGAGGCTGGAGTCCGTTTACGTCGCACAAAGTGCGTATTTCAGGCAAAGGAAGTAGTCTACCTAGGTTATCGGGTGGACCGCGAAGGTTTGCACCCCGTCGCTGAGAAGGTGCGTGCAATTCCACATGCCCCTGCCCCGACTGACACTTCGCATCTTCATTCTTTTCTCGGTCTCGTAAACTATTACGGGAAGTTCCTCCCCAATCTGGCAACTACGCTGGCCCCTTTGCACCTTCTGCTAAAGAAAAATCACACCTGGGTTTGGGGTCAGCCGCAAGAAACCGCTTTCCGGCGGGTAAAGCAACAATTGTCGTCGTCTGGGTTACTAACCCACTATGATCCTGGAAAGCCTTTGCTCGTCACATGTGTTGCATCCCCGTATGGTATTGGGGCCGTCCTGTCCCACAAGATGGAGAACGGGGCCGAGCGACCGATAGCTTTCGCCTCCCGCACATTGACTGCAGCGGAGAAAAAGTACGCGCAGATCGAGAAGGAGGGCCTGGCAGTGGTTTTTGCGGCGAAATGCTTCCACCAGTATGTGTATGGCCGCCATTTCACTATCGTGACTGATCATAAGCCTCTGCTGGGACTTTTCAGAGAGGATAAGCCAATACCGCCCATTGCTTCTGCACGGATCCAGCGCTGGGCTTTGTTGCTTGCTGCATACGAGTATCCTCTGGAGCACAAACCAGGTACGCAGAGAGCAAATGCCGACGCACTGAGCCGATTGCCTTTATCGACCGGTCCCATGTCGACCCCCACGACTGGTGAGGTGGTTGCAACCCTAAATTTTATGGACACCTTGCCTGTCATGGCATCACAGATCCGTGAGTGGACCCAGACGGAGCCAGTCCTGTCAAAGGTTCGGCACATAGTCCTGTATGGTGGGCAGCATAGACAGCTCCCAGGCGAGTTGCGGGCATTTTCCTCCAAGCTGTCAGAATTCAGCGTGGAAGACGGCACCCTCTTGTGGGGGACGCGTGTGATTGTCCCGGAAAAAGGCCAGGAGCTGATACTAACAGACTTGCACAATGGGCATCCAGGTGTGACCAAAATGAAAATGTTGGCCCAGAGTTATGTCTGGTGGCCAGGCCTCGACACCGACATTGAGAAGGTGGCCCAAAACTGCTGCATGAAGATGTTGGCGTATTGGGGTGCGAATTTGGTCCCCATGGCTGTTCCGTGCGTCTGGATGAAGAACTTGTTGTCGAAGGTGAAGACGTTGTGATCCAGAATGAAGCGGATGAGTTGCAGAATTGCGTCTGGAGATTGGCAGTTGTCGGTGTTGAGTACTGAGGCTGTTGCAGCAATGCCGTCGTCATGGGGGATGCTGGTGTAGAGTGCCGAGACGTCCATTGTGACGAGGAATGTTCCTGGTTCAACTGGTCCATGGGTGCTGAGTTTCTGTAGGAAGTCCGTCGTGTCGCGACAGAAGCTGGGTGTACCTTGTCCGATGGGTTTCAAGATGCCCTCGATGTAGCCAGAGAGGTTCTCACACAGGGTCCCATTGCCTGAAACGATAGGGCGGCCTGGTGTGTTGGCCTTATGTATTTTCGGGAGGCAGTAGAGATCTCCAATGCGGGGAGTACGTGGGATGAGACGGTGGGACGACTTCTTATGAAATATATTATTCATCACTCATTTTGGACAACAAATATTCAACTGAGTAAAACGCTGTATTTTCAAACCATGACTGAACTAATCTTCTTCTTCAGTTTTCTGCCCAAAGTAGGTCCAACCCACAGCAGGCAACCACCACGGTGTGGCAGGCAGGTCCCAAATCCACCCCAGCCAGAAGGCAAATTGAACCTCAAGCTGCTGGCACCAATCTGGTCCACACCAGTCAACCAGCTAACTGACCCCCAAAGAGTTGGAGTTGCTGTGGCAACTTACACTTGACATGCATGTTGTAGCCTGAAGCTATGCATAACGATGGTAGAGGCTCCAATTTAGTTCCAGACTAAAAATCTCTCCTGCTGTTACCGACTGACATTTCCCTTTGTGGAAAGATTTAGAAATGAATATTCAACCTGTTTGGCTTCATTGTGAATACACCTTCCGAGGCCATTACGTCTGGAGTGGGACTTGAACTCAGACCTACTGGTTCAAAGGGACGCATCCCGTTGCACCACTTGACCTGCCAAACTAATCTGACCATGTTACATATTTAAATTTTAATCTGTACAGGATTTAATAAAAATCCATTGAAGATTTTTATCATTGACATTACAGAAAGATTGTCGTAGTATTATTTTAAATAATAGCTTTTCATGTTTTTACCCTCATCAATTCCAGATAAACTTTGGAGGAAATGACACTTAACTCTGCGCCATCCAAGCAGCATTTCTTCCCAATAGCAAACACGGAATGGGCCAACTGATCTGCATAATGAACCTCACTACTTAGCTTAAATATTACCATTCCTACAGCAGTAGCCATCACATGCCTGGAAACCGACATGTAAATTACATTAGTAACCAACTTTCTACAAATATGTAACTCTGTTGGGAAAAGGCAAATTGACGCTATTATGGTTTCAATTGTCCAGAGATCAGAATTGAATTTCTCTACCCCAGGTAAGAAAATTACATCTCCAGATGGTATGCAAATTGAGACAGTAATGTCTTCACCACATGGAGGTTATTGCCTGCCTTAAAAGAGTAAAGTTTAAAGCAAAGTCGATGGGCTGGCTTAAAAATGGTTACAAAATTTGATGGTAGATTATCAACACATTGTGCAAAGAAACGGCACTGTGGTGTAATGTATCATTGTTTTAATAATGACACAGAGTGACAGAGCATAGGTTTAACTCAGTTCCTCACTTAGTCAGTTTCTAATTTCTGCTGTGGGGAGAGACAAAAAGCAGAGCAGGGGGCTTTATTCTCCGATTTTGCGGCTATGTCCGGAGGAAGCGTCTGGTCTTACGACCAAAAAGTCAGCGCCACACCCGCACCGATGCTCCGCCCCGGTGGGCGGCTAGCAGCCGTGCCACGTAAAGGCGGCTTTACCTGCAGATGTGGACGGAGAATGGCCGGGTCCGTGGTCGTGCATGCGGATAGTGCCCCCCCGTAACACCCCTTGCCACGCCCTGACCACCCCCCCCATTATTCCCCCCCAGCCCCAACTGAAGCCCCCCGTGCCAGCGGAAGTGCTCCGACGACGACTGTGGCAGCACTGGACACTATCCGCAGCCGCCATGCGAGGTCCCTGAAACTGTGAATACACGCGGCCGACGCCGTCGGGATGTCGGCCCATTGGGGGCGGAGCATCGGGGGAGGGCCTCAGGTGATGTCCTGAGGCCGTCCCAACAGCGTGCGGCATACCCAGCGATTACGCCGTTTTTGAGGGGGCGGAGCATCCGAAAGACAGCGGTGCCCCCGATTTCAGCATAACAACGGATTCTCCGGCCAATCGCCGAACGCAATTTCGGAGAATCCCGCTCAGGAACCTCCCGAACGGAACAAAGAAAAGTCAGAGAAAAATCAACTGCATTGACACATTTCACAGGAGTCAACACAGAAGATGTAGAAATATAAAATGGTTATTGCACGTCATATTCCAAGCTGGCGTGTTTTTGCTGAGGTCATGAATTACGTCACAAAACAAACCTCTCTGTAAAATAAAGTAAATTAGCACGGGCAAGAAAAATGTAATGTATATACACAACTGTTTCTAAATACGAGAAAAGCCAATAAAAAGATTTTCCCCCCAAAAAATGACTTACATCACCTGCCTACTTCCCTCTTTCCCCCTTATACAAAGACTGAAAATGGGAAAGTAAATATAGTATTCCTAATGCCGATACTTCCTCAGGAAACTAAGGAATTTCGGCCCACATTTACTATTAACAACTTTTACAGGTGCACCATAGAAAGCATTCTATCAGGGAGCGGCATGTGGCGCAGTGGTTAGCACTGGGACTGTGGCGTTGAGGACCCAGGTTCGAATCACGGCCCTGGGTCACTGTCCATGTGGAGTTTGCACATTCATAGAGTTATAGAATTTACAGTGCAGAAGGAGGCTATTCGGCCCATCGAGTCTGCACCGGCTCTTGGAAAGAGCACCCTACCCAAGGTCAACATCTCCATCCTATCCCCATAACCCAGTAACCCCACCCAACACTAAGGGCAATTTTGGACACTAAGGGCAATTTATCATGGCCAATCCACCTAACCTGCACATCTTTGGACTGTGGGAGGAAACCGGAGCACCCAGAGGAAACCCACGCACACACGGGGAGGCTGTGCAGACTCCGCACAGACAGTGACCCAAGCCGGAATCGAACCTAGGACCCTGGAGCTGTGAAGCAATTGTGCTATCCACAATGCTACCGTACTGCCCCTTCTCCCCATGTCTGCATGGGTTTCACCCCCACAACCCAAAGATGTGCAGGGTAGTGGATTGGCCACGCTAAGTTGCCCCTTGATTGGAAAAAATAATTGGGTACTCTAAATTTATATTAAAAAAAATAAAGCACCCTATCTGGCTTCATCACAGCCTGGTATGGCAACTGCTCGGCCCAAGACCGCAAGAAACTTCAGAGAGTCGTGAACACCGCCCAGTCCATCACACAAACACGCCTTCCATCCATTGACTCTGTCTGCACCTCCCGCTGCCTTGGGAAAGTGGGCAGCATAATCAAAGACCCCTCCTACCCGGGTTACTCTCTCTTCCAACTTCTTCCATCTGGCAGGTGATACAAGAGTCTGAGAACATGCACCAACAGATTCAAAAACAGCTTCTTCCCCGCTGTTACCAGACTCCTGAATGGCCTTCTTATGGACTGATCTGATCACTTCACACATCTTCTCCACTGAGTAGTACTACATTCCTGTATGCTTCACCTGATGCCTGTGTCTATGTATTTACATTTTGTATTTTATGTTTGCCCTATTATGTATTTTCTTTTCACGTACGGATTGATGGGTCTGAGCTGCACGCAGAACAATACTTTTCACTGTACCTCGCTACACGTGACAGTAAACAAATCCGTCCATCCATCCAAATTGTCATTCTATATAAAAACAAACGAAATAAAAATCACTTTCCATAAGAAACCATGTAATAAGGGAGGTTTATTGACCAGTAAGTTTTATATGAAAAACCTAAAGGCTGCCTTGATCCCTAAATGGCCCAAAGTCCTCTTTCAGCTTACTACTTTTATAACTAACTACTTTCTATTTAACTCCCTCTTGCTGCTTCCTTCTCCCAACCACCTTGCTCCCACCCATTCGCTGCCCAGCTCACTTGCTCCCTCATACCCACTGCCCCTCTCCCAGCCCTCTCACTCCCTCCCACTCACATACTCCTCACCATCTTACTCACGCCATCCCCCTTGCTGCCCTCTCCTAAATAGCTTTTGGCCACTTATGAGCCTCAATTGGGGTAAGGGCAGGTTTCCCATTTGAGGCCCTTCCCACCCCAGTGTAAATTCATTTTGTGGTCTGTTACGGTACCCGGACCAGGCCTCAATTTATATTAGGAAACCAGATAAGACCCTCGCAATTTTTCAATTTGTAAACTTTGAGGAAAGGATACTTCACTCGAGAGAGAGATTCCACTGACAACTCGGAAACTTTTATATTAAAGCAAACTTGATTATTAACACAGGATTAACCCCATTAACATCAAGGAAAAAACTGCTTTTCAATTAACAGTTAAACAGTTCTAAAACATAAAGGTCTTTCCATCTACTCTCTGCTGCCTACGCTCCATGTCTGCCTTTCCAGATGCCAAGAGGTGCCAGTTGAATTGATTGAGGGGATTTGCAAATTGCACCTGCAAGTCTCTAAACTGGCAGGAATTCCAAATCTCACACCAAAACAAATGCCAAAATGTTTGGTATTGTTTATTTTGGATTCTCAAAAATAAGAGGCGTTGCAGCCCAAAAGGGTACAACTACAATCCCCATTAGTAATAAAAGGCTTTCTGTTGACAAGCCTCCAAACTCTTCAAAATTCCTTGGAAAAGTTAAGCACCATTTCGTTCTGCCTCCACCAACTTTTCAAATCTCCTCCATCTCACTCTGCCGTGAGCAAAGGAAGGGCAAAAGCACCTTTTCTGAAAGTCCCACGGTGATCCTTTCAAATACCACTAATGCGTGAAGCCATCACGCAGCTGAGAGTGTTTAAGAGAAGTCCTAAATGGCAGTTCAGGCAACATATCAAGCACTGACTAATATCACAAGCTTCCCATTCTGCATGCCTCCAGTGCATGCATAGCCTCTCCTACACTCGTGCCTTTACAAACATTGTGAATCATGGTGACCATGCCGAAAGTTGCCAGGAGAGGCTTGAGAACCATTTTATAATCTCTGGTCATCCACAGAACTGGCACCGTTGCAGCCTTTCTGTTTTGGCAGATTTCTCTGGATGGGATGTAGAGAAAACTTGTCTGATTTGGTATAAGATGGTTTTACTAAGGCATTTTGATATCAATTATGTATAGCAATGTGTTTCAATGACATAATAATAATATTCTTTATTGTCACGAGTAGGCTTACATTTACGCTGCAATGAAGTTACCGTGAAAATCCCACATTCCGGCGGCTGTTCGGGTACATGGAGGAAGAATTTAGAATGTCCAAATTACCTAACAACATGTCTTTCGGGACTTATGGGAGGAAACCGGAGCACCTGGAGTTATCCCACGCAGACACAGGGAGAACGTGCAGACTCCGCACAGACAGTGACCCAAGCCGGGAGTCGAACCTGGGATCCTGGCGCTGTGAAGCAACAGTGCTAATCACTGTGCTACCGTGCTGCTCACATCATTTGCAATAACCTTACATCTCATTTATACTCTCAAATTAGGAAGGAACTCTCAATCCCCAGAAATAATAGGTGACTTTGCCCTACCTGGCACTACAAGTGTTCCTATTTTAAAGAATCCAGAATAAATGGTAACAAACTCTAATGTGATTTTGATGCATTGGATTTGGAATTCCTAGTAGTTATACACTTGCAGGTCTGGGGCGAGATTCTCCGACCCCCCGCCGGGTCGGAGAATCGGCGGGGGCTGGCGTGAATCCCGCCCCCGCCGGTTGCCAAAGTCTCCAGCAATGGATATTCGGCGGGGGCGGGAATCGCGCCGTGCCGGTTGGCGGGCCCCCCCGCGCGATTCTCCGGCCCGGATGGGCCGAAGTCCCGCCGCTAAAATGCCTGTCCCGCCGGCGTAGATTAAACCACATACCTTACCGGCGGGACAAGGCGGCGCGGGTGGGCTCCGGGGTCCTGGGGGGGGCGCGGGGCGGTCTGGCCCCGGGGGGTGCCCCCACGGTGGCCTGGCCCGCGATCGGGGCCCACCGATCCGCGGGCGGGCCTGTGCCGAGGGAGCACTCTTTTCCTTCCGCATTCGCCACGGTCTCCACCATGGCAGAGGCAGAAGAGACTCCCTCCAATGCGCATGCGCGGGAATGCCGTCAGCGGCCGCTAACGCACCCACGCATGCGCCGCCCGGAGATGTCATTTCCGCGCCAGCTGGCGGGGCACCAAAGGCCTTTTCCGCCAGCTGGCGGGGCGGAAATTCGTCCGGCGCCGACCTAGCCCCTTAAGGTTGGGGCTCGGCCCCCAAAGATGCGGAGCATTCCGCACCTTTGGGGCGCCGCGATGCCCGACTGATTTGCGCCGTTTTGGGCGCCAGTCGGCGGACATCGCGCCGTTTCCGGAGAATTTCGCCCATGATGTCTTGTAGATCACAAGTGTATGTTACATTTTTGTTTTTTTTGTGGTAATAAGTACCAATTGATTAAAATTCCACACCAAGGCTTTAAAACACTTACAAACATTAATGGTAGTTTATTTCCACAATGATATATAACTGAAACCTCATAGAAATCCAGGTAAAAAACAAGGGGCGGGATTCTCCGACCCCCCGCCGGGTCTAACATGTCAACAACGGTTGCCGAATTCTCCGGCACCGGATATTCGGCGAGGGCGGGAATCGCGCCGTGCCGGTCGGCGGGCCCCCCCCCCCGGCGATTCTCCGGCCCGCAAAGGGCCGAAGTCCCGCTGCTGGAATGCCTGTCCTGCAAGCAAGGATCAAACCACCGCATTTACCGGCGGGACTAGGCGGCGTGGGCGGGTTCCGGGGTCCTGGGGGGGCCGCGGGGCGATCTGGCCCCGAGGGGTGCCCCACGGTGGCCTGGCCTGCGATCGGGGCCCACCGATCCGCGGCGGGTCTGGGCCGTGGGGGCACTCTTTTCCCTCCGCCTCAGGCGCAGCCTTCACCATGGCCGACGTGTAAGAGACACCCCCCCCGCGCATGCGCGGGGATGAAGTCAGCAGCTGCTGACGCTCCCGCGCATGGGCGGACTTCTGCCAGCCAGCGAAGTCCTTTCGGGCCCGGCTAGCGTGGCGCCAAAGGCCTTCCACGCCAGCCGGTGGAACGGAAACCACTCCGGTGCGGGTCTAGCCCCTCAAGGTGAGGGCTTGGCCCCAAAAGGTGCGGAGAAATCCGCACCTTTGGGGCGGCCCGACACCGGAGTGGTTCACGCCACTCCATCCCGCCGGGACCCCCCGCCCCGCCGGGTAGGGGAGAATCCTGGCCAAGTTGTCTGGAAAGACATTTGCAGATTAACATTAATTATGCAAATCATCATAACTTCATTTTTTGAATGGTTGAGGGTTAAACGTTAAAAAAATGTCACCACAATTTGTAAAACAGCATTGACTATGAACTGTGGTTTCAGACTGACCTTGGAAGCTTTGTTTTCACTGTTGTTTTCTTTGAACCTTTCTTGCAATGCTTGTGCCAGCTGACAGAGAAGGGCTCCATTATCCAGCTTTTCCATAAAACTTTCCGCAGTGATCTCCTTCCCTAAAAGTAAGAAAAGTCACAATAAAAAACGATGACCACTATTCTGTTACATCTCAGCGGTCTTGCAAAGAGCTACAAAAGTAAGGTTCAGTAGAAAGTATCTTGAAATCTTTCTTTTTCAGTCAGATCTGAAACAAATTGTACTTTACGTCATCACAATAACACTGTTATTTCAAATTTAGATATCGAACCTATTTTTAATTTTGCAGAACTGTTTTGCTGACTTTTCTACATTTTGCAATGTTATGATACACATCTATATGTGTAATAAAAATCATGATCAATACGCACACCTCTAAAATAACAACTGAAGATCTATACCCACTCATGCTAATTTAAAAGGAGAAGCTGAAATTTATGTCGACCCTTGAATGATATAGAGTTTATTTAATCCAGTGTTCTTTTTGATTGATATTTGTAGGTTATTAAAAGTTTGTATATTTTTGCTTAATAATAATAATTTTTTTCCTTATCATCGTTTTCACCCAGATGATCTCACTTCATGCTACTGTTCAAAATATCTTGGCTGAGTTAATCATGTTTCCTTTACCATTCATGATCTCAATGCAGAAGAACATTCAACATTCAAGACCTTCCTAAGGCTTGGTCTATTGATTAGTTATTTCCTACCTCCACCCTGCCCAATGTTGAGGTTATTCTTTCTAGTTTCACATTCTATCAGACCCTTCTCCAAAATTGTTGTTGTAAAGGTGTGGCTATCAATGTACAGCTCCTTCTCCCATTTCTGCTAAACCTCCTCAATCCCTGTGCACACCAGCCATCCGTAAATACCCACAATCTTCCCATCCTTCAACTCATCTGGCGACAACAACCTGTCCAAAAGAGTGCACCTCCTTCCGCACAAAATCCCGCAACTCCCACACCCTCCTCTGCAACAGGTATCTCTCCTGTAACTTGCCCAAATTACAAACCTCCCTTCCACAAACAAGTCCCTCACCCATTCCACCCCTTCCCTATGCCGCCGCCTATATGTTGCATCCATCCCTGCTGGAGTGAACAGGTGATTCCCACAAATAGGGGCCAGCACCGCCGCCCCCCCCCCCCCCCTCCTCCCCCCCCGACCCCCATACTGGTTCCGGGCATTTAAGGACAAAGCCACCACTGGACTCACCGTATTTTTCCCCGGGGCAAACGGAAGGAGGGGGTGCGCAGCCAGAGCCTTCAAATGTACCCCCACACACAATGTTTCCTCCACCAGCACCTCTCGACCTCCTCCTCCCCCACCACTGCCAGACCTTCTCCACGTTCGCTGCCCAGTAATAATACAATAAATTCAGAAATGCTAGCCCACCCTACATACCACCTCCTTTGTAAAAAATACCTGACGAATCCGCGGCTACTTGCCAGCCTATATGAACGCCAAGAGTAACCTACCCAGCTTACAAAGGAACACCTTTGGCAGGAATATCGGGAATATCGGGAAGGACTGAATCACAAACAAACATCTCGGCAGGACGTTCTCTATTTCTAACAATTCTTATTCCTTTTGTTTGGTATCTATTTCATGCTTAGATCTATACTTCTGCTACCTCTTTCAAATTTCAGTAGCTCTGGAATAATTGCTAGCTTTTAAATTACTCGATCGGGAGTGTAAAAATATATTCTGATGCTTGAATGCTGTGCTTTCAGGCTGAAATGAGCGACATGTGATTTTACAATATCACAAGACACTGACACATGAAGCAGGCATTCAGCAAAGGGATCCCACACAATTAGAATATTATGTTTCTCTTCTCTGCCAAACGGGATGGAAAACACTTGGTTTGAAAAACTATGCAGTTTTTCACTGATGTTAGTATATTAGCAAGCTACTCATTTGTATTGATCCACCATAAAAAATAACAAAAATAACACTTGGTTGCAGCCTTGACATCAACGGCCAATTATCCTTTCAAAGCCGTTATCATTAATATCTTGTGAAGAAATCGGTGTAAAGAAATCTGGCCATAATTAAGGGTTATACATTTAACCGTTTTATTTTCCTCTACATAAGAACTTAAAAAAAGAGTTCAATCTTTTATAAGGTTAAATACAACTCACAATGCATGACCATAAGATATAGGAGCAGATTTAGGCCATTCGACCCATCGAGTCTGCTCCGTCATTCAATCATGGCTGATATGTTTCTCATCCCCATTCTCCTGCCTTCTCCCTATAACCCCTGAACCCTGATTAATCAAGAACCTATCTATCTCCGTCTTAAAGACACTCAGTGATTTGGCCTCCACAGCTTCTGCGGCAAAGAGTTCCACAGATTAGCACCCTGGCTGACAAAATTCCTCCTCATCTCTGTTTTATAGGATTGTGCCTTCAGTCTGAGGCTGTGCCCTCGGGCTCTGGTCTCTCCTACAAGTGGAAACATCCTCTCCACGTCCACTCTATCCAGGCCTCGCAATATTCTGCAAGCTTCAATAAGATTCCCCCCTCATCCTTCTAAACTCCATCGAGTGGAGATCCAGAGTCCTCAACCGCTCCTCAGATGAGTGTCCTTCATTCTGGGCATCCTTCTTGTGAACATCCTATGGACCCTCTCCAAGGCCAGCACATCCTTCCTTAAATACGGGGCCCAAAACTGCTCACAATATTCCAAATAGGGTCTGGCCAGTAATCTACGCCGGCGGGACAGGCATTCTAGCAGCGGGACTTCGGCCCATCCGGGCCGGAGAATCACGGGGGGGGGGGGGTGGCCGCCAACCGGCGCGGTGCGATTCCCGCCCCCGCCGAATATTCGGTGCCAGAGAATTTGGCAACCGGCGGGGGCAGGATTCACGCCAGCCCCCAGCGATTCTCCGACCCGGAGGGGGGGGGTCGGAGAATCTCGCCCCTTTTTTAAATGAAAAGTTAGAGTACCCAATTCATTTTTTCCAATTATGGGTCAATTTCTTAGCGTTGCCAATCCACATACCCAGCACATCTTTGGGTTGTGGGGGAGAAACACACGCAAACACTGGGGGAATATGCAAACTCCACACGGGCAGTGACCCAGAGCCGGGATCGAACCAGGCACCGTGAGGCAGTAGTGCCACTGCGGACCATGCTGCCCATAAGTCCCCTAATCAAGTCTGCCTCATTACACATCACCAAGTTCAGAATTGCCTGTACCGGATTGGATTCTAACCCAAGTTGCTCAAAAAAACCATCTCGTAGACATGCCACAAATTCCTTTTCTTGGGATCTGCCACCAACCTGATTTTCCCAGCCTAGCTGCATATTAAAGTCCCCCATGATTATTGTAATATTGCCTTTCTTATACACATTTTCTATCTCCTGATTTATTTTCTGCCCCACATCCTGACTGCTGCTAGGAGGCTTGTACATAACTCCCATCAGGATCCTTTTCCTTTGCGAAACCTCAACTCTACCCACATAGATTCTATGCCTTCTAATTCGATATCGCTTACATGCAGAGATTTGCCTCGACTTACATGCACACGAATATGGAGCGGCAGTAGGCCATTCAGCCCCTCGAGTCTGCTATGCCATTTGATAAAATCATGGCTGATCTGATTGTGGCTACCTATTCCCTATATTCTTTGAATCCCGAGTCAGTCAAGAATCTATCTAGCTCAAGCTTAAAAATATTCAATGACCCTGCCTCCACCGCTCTTTGGGGAAGAGAATTACACGGATCCACAACCTTCCGAGAGAAAAGAATTCTCCTCATCGCCATCTTAAATTGAAGACCCCTTATTTTATACTGCGTGCCCCAGTTCTAGTGTCTCTCATAGGGGGAAACATCCCTTCAGCATCTACCCTGTCAAATCCCCTCAGTGCAATAAAAGATCCCGTGATATAAGAACATAAGAACTAGGAACAGGAGTAGGCCATCTGGCCCCTCGAGCCTGCTCCGCCATTTAATGAGATCATGGCTGATCTTTGTGGACTCAGCTCCACTCTCCGGCCCGTACACCATATCCCCGAATCCCTTTATTCTTTAGAAAGGTATCTATCATTTTCTTAAAAACGTTTAAAGAAGGAGCCTCAACTGCTTCACTGGGCAAGGAATTCCAGAGATTCACAACCCTTTGGGTGAAGAAGTTCCTCCTACACTCCGTCCTAAATTTACCTCCCCTTATTTTGAGGCTATGCCCCCTAGTTCTGCTTTCCCCGACCAGTGGAAACAACCTGCCCGCATCTATCCTATCTATTCCCTTCATAATTTTATATGTCTCAATAAAATCCCCCCCGCATCCTTCTAAACTCCAATGAGTACAGTCCCAGTCTACTCAACCTCTCGTCATAATCTAATCCCCTCAACTCTGGGATCAACCTAGTGAATCTCCTCTGCACTCCCTCCAGTGCCAATATGTCCTTTCTCAGGTAAGGAGACCAAAACTGAACACAATACTCCAGATGCGGCCTCACCAACACCCTATACAATTGCAGCATAACCTTGAACTCCATCCCTCTAGCAATGAAAGACAAAACTCGATTAGCCTTCTTAATCACCTGTTGCACCTGCACACCAACTTTTTGCGACTCGTGCACCAGCACACCCAGGTCCCTCTGCACAGCAGCATGTTTTAACAACTTACCTTTTAAATAATAATCCATTCTGCTGTTATTCCTCCCAAAATGGATAGCCTCACACTTGGCAACATTGAATTCCATCTGCCAGACCCGAGCCCATTCACCTAACCTATCCAAATCCTTCTGCAGACTTCCGGTATCCTCTGCCCTTTTTGCTTTACCATTCATCTTAGTGTCGTCTGCAAACTTTGACACATTGCACTTGGTCCCCAACTCCAAATCGTCTATGTAAATTGTGAACAACTGCGGGCCCAACACTGACCTTGAGGGACCCCACTAGTTACAGGTTGCCAACCAGAGAAACACCCATTTATCCCCACTCTCTGCTTTCTGTTAGTTAACCAATCCTCTCCCCATGCTACCACTTTACCCTCAATGCCATGCATCTTTAGTTTATGCAGCAACCTTTTGTGTGGCACCTTGTCAAAAGCTTTCTGGAAATCCAGATATACCACATCCATTGGCACCCCGTTATCTACTGCACTGGTAACGGCCTCAAAAAATTCTACCAAATTAGTCAGACATGACCTACCCTTTGTGAACCCATGCTGCGTCTGCCCAATGGGACAATTTCCCTCCAGGTGCCCCGCTATTTCCTCCTTAATGATAGATTCCAGCATTTTCCCTACAACCGAAGTTAAGCTTACCGGCCTATAATTACCCGCTTTCTGCCGACCTCCTTTTTTAAACAGTGGTGTCACGTTTGCGACTTTCCAATCCTCTGGGACCACCCCAGAGTCTAGTGAATTTTGATAAATTATCACTAGTGCGTTTACAATTTCCCTAGCCATCTCTTTTACCACTCTGGGATGCATCCCATCAGGGCCAGGAGACTTGTCTACCTTTAGCCCCATTAGCTTGCCCAATACTGCCTCCTTAGTGATTACAATCATCTCAAGGTCCTTACCTATCATATCCTTATTTCCATCAGTCACTGGCATGTTATTTGTGTCCTCCACTGTGAAGACTGACCCAAAAAACCTGTTCAGCTCCTCAGCCATTTCCCCGTCTCCTATTATTAAATCTCCCTTCTCATCTTCCAAAGGACCAATATTTACCTTAGCCACTCTTTTTTGTCTTATATATTTGTAGAAGCTTTTACTATCTGCTTTTATGTTCTGAGCCAGTTTACTTTCATAGTCTACCTTACTCTTCTTTATGGCTTTTTTAGTAGCTTTCTGTTGTCCCCTAAAGACTTCCCAGTCCTCTAGTCTCCCACTAATTTTTGCCACATTGTATGTTTTTTCCTTCAATTTGATACTCTCCCTCACCTCCTCATCCACAGTCGATTTTTCCCCTTTCTACCGTCTTTCTTTTTTGTCGGTATGAACCTTTTCTGAACACTGTGAAAGATCGCTCGGAAGGTTCTCCACTGTTCCTCAACTGCTTCACCATGAAGTCTTTGCTCCCAGTCTACCTTTGCTAGTTCTTCTCTCATCCCATTGTAATCGCCTTTGTTTAAGCACAAAACACGAGTGTTTGATTTTGCCTTGTCATCCTCCAACTGTATTTTAAATTCCACCATATTGTGGTCGCTCCTTCCAAGAGGATCCCGAACTATGAGATCATTAATCAATCCTGCCTCATTACACAGGACCAGATCTAGGACCGCTTGTTCCCTTGTAGGTTCCATTACATACTGTTCCAGGGAATTATCCCGAGCACATTCTATAAACTCCTCCTCAAGGCTGCCTTTACCAACCTGGTTAAACCAATCGATATGCAGATTAAAATCTCCCATGATAACCGCTGTACCATTTCTACATGCATCCGTTATTTCTTTGCTTGTTGCCTGCCCTACCATCCTGTTACTATTTGGTGGCCTATAGACTACTCCTATCAGTGACCTTTTCACCTTACTATTCCTGATTTCCACCCAAATTGATTCAACCTTGTCCTCCATAGCACCAATATCATCCCTTACTATTGCCCGGATGCCATCCTTAAACAACAAAGCTACACCACTGCCCTTACCGTCCATTCTATCCTTTCGTATAGTCTGATACCCTTGGATATTTAACTCCCAGTCGTGACCATCTTTTAACCATGTTTCAGTAATGGCCACTAAATCATAGTCATTCACGATGATTTGCGCCATCAACTCATTTACCTTATTTCGTATACTACGAGCATTCAGGTAAAGTACACTTATGCTGTTTTTTATGTCTTTGTTATGAATCCTATCACCTTGATCAGTAACTTTTCGCAATTTATTTTTGTTCTTACCCTTTCTCATAATTTCCTTGTTTTTGAACCCATATTTCTACATAATAACCTGTCACGTAACCTGCTGCCTTGGTCTCCATTAACCATTATACTGTCCATAGCTTTACACTTCCCTTCCCCCCAACTTGCTAGTTTAAAGTCCTTGTGACCAACCTATTTATCCTATTCGCTAGAACACTGGTCCCAGAATGGTTCAGGTGAAGACCGTCCCAATGGTACAGGTCCCTCCTGCCCCAGTACTGATGCCAATGCCCCATGAAATGGAATCCCTCTTTCCCGCACCATTCCTTTAGCCATGTGTTAACTTCATTAATTTTCTCAATCCTATGCCAATTGGCACGTGGCTCGGGTAGTAATCCAGAGATTATAACCCTGGAGGACCTGTTCTTTAATTTAGTCCCTAGTGTTTGATAATCCCCAAACAGGTCCTCTTTCCTAGTCTTATCTATGTTGTTAGTCCCAACGTGGACCACTGGATCCTCCCCCTCCCTCTCCAAAATCCTTTCAAGCCGATCAGAGATGTCCCTCACCCTAGCACCGGGCAGGCAACATACCATGCGGGACTCTCGATCTGGTTTACAAAGGTTGCCATCAATCCCCCTAATTATAGAATCCCCTACAACTACCACTTGTCTTTTTGCTCCCCCCTCTTGAATGGCTTCCTGTACCACGGTGCAGTGGTCAGTCAACGCATCCTCCCTACAGCCCTCTTCCTCATCCACACAGTGAGCAAGTACCTCATAAATCTCCCGGCTCTCTCCTCCGGCGCTGTTTTCGCTGTCCTGGCTCTCTCTGCTCCCGCGCTGTTTTCGCTGTCCCGGCTCTCTGCTCCCGCGCTTTTTAAATCTCCCGGCTCTCTCCTCCCGCGCTGTTTTCGCTGTCCCGGCTCTCTCCTCCCGCGCTTTTTAAATCTCCCGGCTCTCTCCTCCGGTGCTGTTTTCGCTGTCCCGGCTCTCTCTGCTCCCGCGCTGTTTTCGCTGTCCCGGCTCTCTCTGCTCCTGCGCTGTTTTCGCTGTCCCGGCTCTCTCCTCCCGCGCTTTTTAAATCTCCCGGCTCTCTCCTCCGGCGCTGTTTTCGCTGTCCTGGCTCTCTCTGCTCCCGCGCTGTTTTCGCATATGGGAGATCCACAACCAAAGCTCCGTTGTGGAATTCTCTGTTGGCAGCATCCTCCGGTCCGCCGGCAGCGCCCCCACTCCCGCGGGTTTCCCGATGGCATGGGGTGGCCACAATGGGAAGCCCCACTGGCTGGCGGCGGCAACGGGGAATCCCGCTGCTGGCGGGGGCGCTCTGCTGGCGGGTTGGAGGACTGGAGAATCCTGCCCACAGAGTGGAACATTTTTTGTTGCAAACTGTCAGGAAGCCCACCACAGTCTAGTATTTGATGAGCTGATTTTATGGTAATAGCCCCAAACCTCAATCCATGAAATTCTTTACAAAGCTAGCACAACCCAAAAACTGCATTTTGATCTTACAGCACCGCCAGATGATTAAGGGAAATTTCACCATTGGTTCCCTTGAAGTGATGACAGACCTTACCTGGCATGTAACAGTTATATAAGCTCTCTTGGAAATCAACGAGACCCGGGTCAACCTAGAAACTAACAATGATCCAAACTTTATTTGGGACATAAAGACACTGAATTTAATTAGAATGAAGGTACCACCTTCATGTGTAAAACATTAGTTATGCAACCTCAAAAAAACAATAAATATTGTGATCACACACTGGAATTTTAGATTCGCTGAATATGTTCAAGCGTCTCACAAAGTAAAGGTATAACTACTGGGGCTCGGTTATAATAATTCTCTCCCTTACCCGGACATCTCTCTAACTCTGTAGTCTTCACTCAGGGATTAAGGTAATTAAGTTGGGGAGGCAGTGGCGTAGTGATATTGTAACTGGACTAATAATCCAGAGACCCAGGGTCACACTCAGGGGACCCTGGTTCAAAGCCCACCACGGCAGATGGTGAAATTTAAATTCAATAAAAATCTGGAAGTAGGAGTAAAAAACCCATCTAGTTCACGAATGACATTCAGGGAAGGAAATCTGTCATGAAATGAAATGAAAATCGCTTATTGTCACAAGTAGGCTTCAAATGAAGTTACTGTGAAAAGCCCCTAGTCGCCACATTCTGGTGCCTGTTCGGGGAGGCTGTTACGGGAATCGAACCGTGCTGCTGGCCTGCCTTGGTCTGCTTTCAAAGCCAGCGATTTAGCCCTGTGCTAAACAGCCCCTCATCCTTACCTGGTCTGGCCTACATGTGACTCCAGATCAACAGCAATGTGGTTGACTCTTAGATGTCCTCATGGGTGGGCAATACATGCTGAATAAAAAAACATCTGTCTGTAAAGTATAAAAATGGGCTCCCTTCCTTAGAGGAAGGATAGATCAGTACTTGGGACAAATGTAGGGTATTTAGGCTCTCTCTTTCTCAACCTAATGTTGAGGGAATCATCTGAGAGATACACCCAAAGATGGGATAGGTTTATAATCCATTGGAATTTAGGGACCAGTGCCAAAGTTCAAAATGCAACCCCAGAAATTAGTCAAGCAACAGCTCGAGCAACTTTCATAAAATTCTATCTATCAACCAAAATCCCAGATTGTCTCTTCACCATTCACAGATATGTCCTGTCACATTGGCAGTACAATCCCCCAGGTGATAGAGTTGTTAGGGGATATTGGCCTTGGGAGTCCATGACATTACTCGGGATCCCATGAAGTCATATGACTTCAAGACAAACATAGGCAATTATGTCTCCTGTTGATTACCACTGAATACCCTTCCACAAATAATGAATCAGTACTCCTCCATGACGAACACCACCTAAAACATGCACTGGGAGTAACAAGGGTACAAATGTATACTTAAGTGGGAAACGTCCATATCTGTCACCGAATAGTGGATCAGTGGTATCACGGCTAACCAAGCCCTAAGGGGCATACGTGCCAGACTGGGCTTCCTGCAACTAGAAAGAGATTAAGGGGGTAATGTACTTCATGGTGTCCTCATCAATATATCTGTCATAGATGCGTTTGTCCATGGCAAATGCTGTCCATAACCTACAAAGCACAAATCAGGAATACTCTCCATTTACCTTGATATGTGCAGCTCTAACAACGCTCAAAAAGCTCAACACCATCCATTGACACCTCATCCACCACTGTAAAAATTCACTCCCCCCACCAGTGGCACAGTGGCAGCATTGTGTAGCATCTACAAGATTCACTCTACCAACTGGCCAAGGCTCATTTGACAGCACCTTCCAAACCCATGGGGCTGGATTCTCTGATTGTCAGGCTATGTCCTAACGCCGGTGTGGGAACGCGGACCCGGCCTGCCAAATAGTGACCCCACTTTGGCCAGGCTCGCGACCCCCGGACTGCCCGCCAACAATGCCCCCAGACCCTGTCAAAGTCCCCCCTGCCCGCGGATCGTCTCTCCCCCGAGTCCGCAGCCACCCCACCGAGTTCCCGACAAAAAATAGCACACGCGACCGACGCTGTCGGGAACCCGGCCGGTCGGGGGCGGAGCATCGGGGGGGGGTGGGCCTCAGGTAATGTCCTGAGGCCATCGATACGGCGTGTGTTTCGAAGGGTGCGGAGCATCGCGAAAGTGGCGCCGCCCCCAATTTCAGCACCAACGTTGATTCTCCGGCCGATCGGCGAACACGATTTTTGGCGTCAGCGACTGGAGAATCCCGCCCATGATCTCTACCAACTAGAAGAGCAAGGGCAACAGGCAAATGGGAATACCACCACTTGCAAGTTCCCCGACAAGCCATACACTATCTTGACTTGGAACTATATCATCCCTCCTTCATTGTCTCTGGATCAAAAACAGGAAACACCCTCCCTAACAGCACTGTTTGGTATACCTATATCACATGGACTACAATAGCTCAAGAAGGGCAACTCACCACCACCTTCTCAAAGCAAATTACTGATGGGTAATAAATGCTGGCCTTGTCAGTGATGCTCACATTCCATGACCAAATGTTTTAAAAAGCTAGATTTTCTCTTCATAGCTTATGAATAAGCAGAATTATTCTTTATACAATTCAAAGAAAAATAATTATAGCATTTATCCTCATTCAGTTGCTCATTCCTAATGGCCCACATAGTAGATAAATCTATTGCTTATACTTTGCAGCAAAGGTTTACTGGGCTGATTTCAGGGATGGCGGGACTGTCATATGAGGAGAGATTGATTAGGTTGGGATTGTTCGCGCTGGAGTTCAGAAGGATGAGGGGGCGATCTCATAGAGACTTATAAAATTCTCACAGTATTAGACAGGGTAGATGCATGGAAGATGTTCCCAAAGATGGGTGGACCAACAAACAAGGTCCCACCGGTCTGCCCTGTGCCGCTCCATATGACCCACGCGATCGCCGCCCCGGTCGCCCATAAGGCCCCCCCGCCCCGGTGTTTGATCCCCACTCCCCCCACCAGAGCAGATGAGGACTCAGACCGCCGCCGCGCGAGTGTCCCGACCGGCCAGACATGGTTAGGACCACGCCATTGGAAACTCAGCCGGTCGGGACCAGAGTATCATTGGGAGGGCCTCTGGCAGTGGCCCCCCAGCCGCGCCTCGTAATTCGCGTGCGAGCGATTCTCCGGGAACCGGAGAATTACAGGAGCGGCGCCGGACCCGAATCCGGCGTAAATGCCGACTCTGCGGGCTGCGGAGAATCCAGCCCATTGAATATATTCAAGAGACGGCTAGATATATCACTTGGGGAGAATGGGATCAAAGGTTATGGTGAGAAAGCAGGATTAGGCTATTGAGTTGGATGATCAGCCATGATCGTGATAAATGGCGGAGCGGGCTCGAAGAGCCAAAAGGCCTCCTCCTGCTCCTATCTTCGATGTATCTATGTATTGAAATTATATTTTGTTTATTTTTCGCTGTTAGTTGAAGTCAGTGCAGTATGAATTCAACTTTTGAGCAGTTCAAAATGTTGTGATGCTAATGTACAGGAAATTCAAGTATGCACAATATTAATATCACAATGTCCAAATTGACCACAACCTTTTTTTTGTAAAACTAGTATCTAATAATTTCACTTGCCTATGCAAAACGTTATTGTCCCTATGTTGATTCAGAAATCAAGAGCACCCCAGCGCAGTGTTTCATTTTCTGTCGAGAAGGAATGACCTTATATATTTAGAATGTAAACTACTTAGAAATAAAAAACTCGTGCGTATCAGAAATTATTTTCAAAGTTTTTTTCTTGACTATAATAAGATAAAGTTTCCTTAGGAAAAAATGAACCAAAAACCAGATGATGTGGCTTAATGCTTTTGGACTTCACTGAAAATCAAAGCTTAATTGATTTCCTATAGTTGTGAAAAATCTACCTTGAGACTACACAGCAAGAATAAAAATTCTCATCCTGAATAAGTGCATTCCACATTGCACATTTTTGGATTCTCTTTCAGGATGAAAGCCAGAATAAATATTGCCGAGAAATGGTGGTAATAAATTTTAATACTTGGGCCTATTAAAGTGTCATTCATATTAAAAGGAGCTTATCTTTACTGCTTAGCTCTTTTCGTTTGTTCTATAACTTATAAATAATTTCAAGACACCTCTTCTATCTTTAAATCTATTACTTTTAGTTACTTTATAATGCACTAAAGTTATATTTATTTATCTATGTTTAACTGAACAGTCTTGAGCTGGCTTGCTGCCTATCCCATCTGCAGTCAATCAAAAATGTATAAAGTGTCAACTTTCAGCTGCCTGCATTTCATTCCTGCTGAAGGTAATATCATTCTTTACAAAAATGCTTGCTACCATCAAATAGGAGAAAACAAAACAGCCAGTTTAATTTAAATACCAACAACTGGATTATGCATTCAAGTACTGTTAACTGGAATTTAATTCATAACATTACTTTGGTAGTGATCTTACTTGAAGTAATTTAGTATAAAGAATAAAATAATTGGGACAATTAAATAATTTTTTGTCTTAGTTACAGCTGTTCCCCAGTTACGAGCCCCTTCCTCCTCTTAAGTGAAAGCCTTTCACTCTCAGTAGTATTCAGTTTCCTAAAACATTCAATGAATTGTGATCCATTTCCAGTTTCTGAGAGAGCTGGTTGAACGTAGATGTTTTAATACAGTGGAGGTTGTGGAGTAATTCTTGGATGCAAAGACATTTCCTCTTTACACATTAAAGGTTTGGTTACAAAAATGTGTCCAAATACAAATATATGTTTTTACAATATCCAATAAATACTCTCTAACAGTTCTTTGGAATTATATATTGAGAGGTGTTAAAATGAGAGGCATGTCGAGGGTTTTTATATGGTTTCTATGATAACAAACACTGTAATGCATATGAAATGGAACAGAGAGAAGCTATTATATTTACATTACAAACTGCATTGGAAACCTGGGGATTAGGTAATACAGTCTATTAGTGCTCTGGCCTTTTATCTACCCCAAGTGATGGGATAAAAATTTCCTCTCCCTCCTGGTTATCAGGGAGGGTCCTTTGCGAAATTAGTCTTGAATAATTTAAACCCACTTCTGAGTTTTCGTACACCTTGATTACAATTGCCCATAATTTGACATTGAATTGGCAATCTGTTAAGAGACAGCGCAGAATGTCCAGTGTGGGAAATTAAGCGAAAAACTCTTCAAAGTGTTAAGCAGAGTTGTCGCTACATTTAACATGCAACTGTTCAATGTTGTCAATGGGAAAATTACCAGATGCAAGCGCAACTATCCTTCACTCCGATGAGTACAAAATAAATTATTTGCAAAAATATGGATTCCAGACTCGGGGTGGGGGGGGGGGATTATCCATCAGCCGATGCCGGAATCGGGAAACGGGACTGGACGGCGAATAGGTTTTGACGCCAAAATCGTGACAGGCGCAGGTTTCATGCCAAACCGCAATTCTCTGGTGCCTCGCCAGCGGCGTCAATGCGTTCCACTCTGCACGTGCAGTAACGCCATTGGCATATCATAGCGGGACTGACCCGGTATTCTTCGGGGCCTCCGCGATGCTCTGCCTCCACTGGGGTGAATTCTCGATGGCGAGGTTCATTTGTGCTTTTAAAATCATGAAACAGGCATCATGGCTGCTGAGAGAGAGGGGGTACAGAAAGTGTCCAACATCACCATAGTTTGTTGACAGTTGTGCCGCTGGCCGGGGGGCTTCTGCCAGGGCTAGGCTGAGTAGCGGGGAGTGGCCAGGAGGTGGGCTGAGTGATCGGATGGACAGGCACGGAACACCATTGCCACGGCAGGCAAGGCAGCCATGCAGCTGCGCATGCCGCCTGTCATGATATTCAGATGAACATCACAGCACATAGATACACACATAATGATGGACAGATCAACGGACCAATCAACACACAAAACACGACAGCCAATCATGGACAAGAGCACACACAGTACAAAGCAGGGAACACGACACTTCCTGGGCACTCGAGCAGGACAGGGCTCAGGGCACAGACCTCATTGCCAGCCACACAGAGGTTCACCATGTGCTGAATACCAGAGTTTAATATGTTAATAGTTGATTGAAATAAAACTGCGTTGTACCATTCGCAACCGTGTTGGTTCGGCTGTGTATCAGAGTACCCAACACTTCATGATACCAGGAGTGATTTGACACCTACCCACAAATCTGCCATCCTGCGCCATGGACACCGTCAACACACCGCAGCCGCTGCAAGTCGCTGGGAACCTCGGCGTAAATTGGAAGTTGTTCAAGCAGCGCTTCCAGCTCTTTCTGGAAGCCAACGAATGAGAGAGCGCCTCCGACACCAGAAAGATCACTATCCTCCTCACCACGGCAGGGCAGCACGCCATCCATGTCCACAACTCCCTGGTGTTCACAGAAGGCGAGGACAAATCCAAATACAAGACGGTCCTTCTCAAGCTCGACCAACACTTCAACGTCGAGGTCAACGAAAGCTTCGATAGATATGTCTTCCAGCAGCGCCTGCAAGGTAAGGATGAGCCCTTTCAGTCATTCCTTACCCATCTCCGCATCCTCGCGCAGTCCTGCGGTTACGACACCACCTCAGACTCCATGATTCGGGACCAGATCGTTTTTGGGGTCGCCTCGGGCATCCTACGCCAGCAGCTTTTAAAAATAAAAGGCCTCACCTTAGCCTCCGCAATCGAAGCCTGTGTCCTGCACGAAAACGCGACTAGCCGCTATGCACAATTTCAGGCGACCGAATCGGCACGGCGGGGGTCCTACGCGGCCGGATCGGCGAGCCAGGTACCCCACTTGGCCGAACGGGTCCAGGCGATCGAGTTCCTCCTGGCCCGCGGCCCGGACGACGTCGGCCATTTTGCGCGCTTTTCGGGGCCTCCCGCGCTTGTGTGCGCCAAAACCTACGGCAACACTGAGGGACGTGATGCGCAGGCCCGCCCGTCGCAAGACCGAACTGCGCATGCGCAGTGGTGCAATGAATATCATGATGTCACGACGTGCGGCAACTGTGGAGCTGCACATTTAAAGCAGCAATATCCCGCAAGAACCCGACAATGCCGACGCTGTGGCAAGGTGGGCCACTACGCTGCTTACTGTCGAGCAGCTCAACCTGTCAATCTTCCACAATTCCGTCAACCTCGCAGGGACGTGCGGACCATTCAGCCTCCCCATTACGAATCTTGCCCAGACGACATCCAGACCGGTGACACAGATGACCGAGACGCCTTCCGTGTTGCGGTCATTGATGGGAACCGAGTTAACACGATCAATCCGGGTGATGAATGGTGTGCCACCCTGATGGTCAACCGATCGCCGCTAACTTTCTGCCCGGACACTGGCGCCGCCGCCAACCTCATTGCATGGTCAGCCTTCTACGCCATGAAGGTCAGACCACCAATTCGGCCGTCCCGGTGCAGGATGGTCGACTACAACGGGAACGTTATCCCGGCTTTGGGATCCTGCCAGCTCCAGGTGACACACAACACACACACGGCCACACTCTCATTCGAGATAGTCGGCTCATCGAAGGATTCCCTGCTAGGCGCACTGGCATGCAAGGCTCTCCACCTCATGAAACAAGTCCACTCTCTCTCTCCAGACGGAACGTCTGACTTCCCGGATGCATAGTTTAACGCACAGCTCCAATCACTCCTCGCCCACAACCAGGAGGCATTCGAGGGCATGGGAATACTGCCATACACTTATAAAATTCGGCTCAAACCAGACTCTACCCCGGTCATTCACGGACCTCGCAGGGTCCCTGCGCCACTCAAAGACCGCCTCAAGCAGCAGCTGCAGGATCTCCAGGACCAAAGGGTCCTATCCAGGGTCACGGAGCCCACGCCGTGGGTCAGCTCCATGGTGTGTGTCAAGAAGCCCTCCGGCGAGCTCTGGATCTGTATTGACCCAAAAGACCTCAATAACAATATTATGAGGGAACATTGCCTCATACCCAAACGGGAAGAGATGATGAGTGAAATGGCCCAGTCGAAAATATTTACCAAACTGGATACCTCGAAAGGCTTTTGGCAGATCCAACTAGATCAGTCCAGCCGAAAGCTGTGCACTTTCAACACCCCTTTCGGCAGGTTCTGCTCCAACCGAATGCCATTTGGCATCATCTCGGCATCCGAGGTCTTTCATAGGATCATGGAGCAGATGATGGAAGGCATCGTAGGGGAGCGCGCCTACGTGGACGACGTCATCATCTGGTCCACCACACCACAGGAGCACATCTATCGTCTCCAACGCATCTTTGCACGCATACGTGAAAACGGCCTGCGCCTCAACCGAGCCAAGTGTTCTTTCGGCCAAACCAAATTGAAGTTCCTGGGGGAACCACATTTCCTGGCCAGGGGTCCATCCGGATGCAGACAAGGTGAGCGCCATCATAGCCACGCCGCAGCCGGCAGACAAGAAAGCAGTACTACGCTTCCTAGGCATGGTCAACTTCCTGAGGAAGTTCATTCCCAACCTTGCCTCCCACACGACAGCTCTGCGCCACCTCGTCAAAAAGTCCACGGAGTTCCAGTGGCAGCACACACACCAGCAGGAATGGGAGGAGCTCAAACTCAAGCTCACCACTGCACCGGTACTGGCGTTTTTCGACACGTCTCGTGCCACTAAAATCTCGACTGATGCCAGCCAGTCCGGCATTGGGGCAGTGCTCCTGCAGCGGGATGACACTGCGTCATGGGCCCCGGTCGCCTATGCCTCGCGGGCCATGACCCCCACAGAGCAGCGCTACGCGCAGATCGAAAAGGAGTGGCTGGGCTTGCTAACCGGTTTGGACAAGTTCCATGATTATGTGTATGGTCTTCCCCGGTTCACTGTTGAAACTGACCACCGCCCCCTGGTCAGCATCATAAACAAGGACCTGAACGAGATGACACCTCACCTCCAACGCATCCTACTTAAACTCAGGAGGTATGACTTCCAACTGGTCTACACCCCAGGGAAGGACCTTATCATTGCGGATGCCCTATCGAGAGCAGTGAGCATGCCACCAGATTCGGAGGGGTTCGTATGTCAGGTCGAGCAGGTGGCCTTCACATCGGCAAATCTGCCAGCTGACGACTCCAGTCTGGCCCGCATTCGCAGAGAGACTGCGGCCGACCCCCTTCTACAACGTGTGATGCGCCACATGACGGGAGGGTGGCTCAAAGGGCAGTGCCCGCAGTTCTACAATGTCCGAGACGACTTGGTCGTCATTGATGGTGTCCTTCTGAAGCTGGACCGGATTGTGATTCCGCACAGCATGCACAAGCTGGTTCTCGACCAACTACACGAAGGCCACCTGGGGGTCGAGAAGTGCAGAAGGAGGGCCCGTGAAGCGGTATACTGGCCGGGCATCAGTGACGATATTGCCAATATGGTGCTCAACTGCCCAACCTGCCAAAGGTTTCAGCCGGCGCAACCTCCTGAAACGCTTCTGCCCCATGAGCTGGTGACGTCCCCATGGGCGAAGGTGGGTGTGGACCTCTTTCATGCGCTCGGCAGGGACTATGTCATCGTAGCTGACTACTTCTCCAACTACCCAGAGGTCATACGCCTACACGATTTGACGCCGTCCGCTGTCATAAGGGCATGCAAAGACACCTTCGCTCGCCACGGCATTCCAATGACGGTCATGTCGGACAATGGGCCCTGTTTCGCCAGCCAGGAATGGTCATCGTTTGCTGCCTCGTATGGCTTCACACACGTGACGTCGAGCCCTCTGCACCCCCAGTCCAATGGAAAGGCGGAGAAGGGCATTCACATTGTCAAGCGGCTCCTCTGTAAGGCTGCTGCTGCCGGATCGGATTTCTGCCTCGCCCTGCTGGCCTATCGCTCGGCCCCACTAGCCACTGGTCTCTCACCAGCCCAGCTGTTGATGGGTCGCGCCCTCAGGACTACTGTGCCTTCCATTCTGGCGCCCACAATCGACCATGCTCCGGTACTGCACAGGATGCAACTGCAGCGGGGTCGCCAGAAGAGGTCATATGACACACGGGCAACTGATCTTCCCGCCCTGGCCCCTGGAGACGAAGTCCGCATCCACCTACCAGAAGGTGGCTGGTCAGCACATGCCGAAGTTCTCCGACGCGTGGCTCCCCGCTCGTTCCTCGTTCACATGCCTGATGGATCCGTTCGTAGGCGCAATCGCCGGGCTCTTCGCCTGCTTCCACGCTCGCTACGAGGCCTTACACCGACACCGTGCCCTCCTGTTGTTCCTGACTTCGACTTCGTGGAGCTGCCTGCTACCATGTCCCTTCCGTCGTCGCCCGTTCCTCAGCCGGTGGTTCCAGACCTACACTTGAGGCGGTCAACCCAAATTCGTCGCCCACCGACTAGACTGGGCTTATGAGACTGTTTACACATTGAACTCATGCAACCACTTTGTTAATATGTTTATGTTCTTATCGTTACAGGAATTCGTTTTATCGTTCAACATTTCCCCGTTCTTTGTTTATAGTACCACCTCGCTGTTATGTCACACTCGACATCGCCCCTTGTATATAGTTAAGCCCCATGTACATGCTGTAAATATTGCACACACACAGACATTTAGCTGCACTCAGTACACATCTCTATTTATAAACACGTAGGCACATAATCCTGTAAAAAAGGGGGGATGTCATGATATTCAGATGAACATCACAGCACATACAAACACACATAACGATGGACAGATCAACGGACCAATCAACACACAAAACACGACAGCCAATCACGGACAAGAGCATACACAGTACAAAGCAGGGAACACGACACTTCCTGGGCACTCGAGCAGGACAGGGCTCAGGGCACAGACCTCATTGCTAGCCACTCAGAGGTTCACCATGTGCTGAATACCAGAGTTTAATATGTTAATAGTTCATTGAAATAAAACTGCGTTGTACCATTCGCAACCGTGTTGGTTCGTCTGTGTATCAGAGTACCCAACACTTCACCGCCGACTGCCCACTGTGCACTTAGGGCCACAGGTCGTATGGGTGTCCCCCGGCCACCCCCCTAGGTGCCCTCTGGCCCCAGCCAACCTATCAGAAGGGAAGGACGCTCTCCAACACAACCAGTGCTATCTTGTTAGCTGGGATGGTGTGTGTGGGGAGTGAAGTGTGTATACAAGGTTGCAGCTTGTCAGCCTCCCGAGTGTCAATCACAGACCCAGCGAATCCTGCACCGTTTCTCATTAGAATCAATTGTGTTCCACGTGGCGCCGGTGCTAGTGCCTCAACAATCGCTGAATTCGTCCAGGTGTGGCGCCAGTTTGCTGTCATGGATGTCATAGATTTCATAGATTTCATAGAATTTACAGTGCAGAAGGAGGCCATTCGGCCCATCGAGTCTGCACCGGCTCTTGGAAAGAGCACCCTACCCAAGCCCACACCTCCACCCTATCCCCATAACCCAGTAACCCCACCCAACACTAAGGGCAATTTTGGACACTAAGGACAATTTAACATGGCCAATCCACCTAACCTGCACATCTTTGGACTGTGGGAGGAAACCGGAGCACCCGGAGGAAACCCACGCACACACGGGGAGGACGTGCAGACTCCGCACAGACAGTGACCCAAGCCGGAATCGAACCTGGGACCCTGGAGCTGTGAAGCAATTGTGCTATCCACTATGCTACCATGCTGCCCCAATCCATGAATCCTGCCCCAATGTCAACACTTAGGGCATGAAAGTTAATTTGTGGTGGGTTTTTCAGGGAGTTCCTTCCGGCTCTGCCAGCGAGTGCTATTCAATGACACGTAGTCACTTTTTTGAGCCCTGGTGAGTTTCTCATCGGTTTAGCCACACTTATTTTTTAGCACTGGGGAGCTGAACACAGAGAACGGGCCGCCATGTTGAAAGGGTGCCCCGATCTCTAAGTGAGCTTGTGGGTCCCCTACACCCCCCACCCATGGGCAATGCCACCTCCACACACAAGGGCACTACCCCAGATCCCCCAAGTGAGGATACCAGCTATGGGGTCCCAGGTCCTCCCCTTTTCAGGTACCCCAAGCTCCCTAACTGCATCCCCTCCCTTCCAGGACCCCCAGCCATCAACCCCCAACTTCCCGGAGGCCCCTACTTACCTGACCTGCACTCTCCCACCCTTCAAAACCCCCTCCACTCACATATCATGGCCAAGGCCCCCCCTCGCCCTTGGCAGTGCCACCCTGGCACTCGGGCATCCTTGCATTGCCACCCTGGCACACAGGCAGTGCTCCTGCTGGCTTGGCAGTGCCATTGGGCACCTTGGCAGTGCCATTGGGCACCTTGACAGTGCCAAGATGGTAGTGCCAAGATGCCAGCTGTGCAGTGCCAAGGTGTCCAGATTTCAGGGGGAGGGGCAGGGAGCCACCCTGCACTTACCCTGACCACCCTGAGGTCTCTGGTGGCCCGGGAGAGCCCCCCCACCCCCGGGGCGGTTCTGCCTGGTCCACGTTTGATTGGACCAGCTCTGATCAGCACCCGGCTGCAGCCTCCCTGGGGAGGCCGGTGAATCGCGGGAGACCAGTGGATCCCACGCAAGTGGGTCGTAAGTAGGTTTGAGGCAGGTTTCCGAATCCGCGTCTTGCGGGACTCCGGAGACTCTTGGGTGGCATGGAGGGTGCCGGGAGCCTCGCTGGAGGGCTTCCCGGCATTCACTGGTCGCATTGCACTCAAGCGAGAGATCAACGCAGCCTGAGGTTTGCACCCTTAGTCTCAGGAATGGAAAATTCCGCCGAGGACCTCCAAGGCTAAACGGAAAGTTCAGATCAAGCTAATAAGAAACTTCCACAAAAGCACCAGCTACTTGGGCACATGTCAATCATTAAAGCAAGTGTTTGAGTGCATATCACTAGACTGCTAGGGACTTAAAATTGGCTGTAGGCCGGAATTCTGCAGACGTTGGATTCTGTGTTCCTGCTGGCAGCGCATCCCCGCCCACAGGACTCCTGGCGGAATGGAGTGTCTTCAATGGGAAATCCTATTGACACGGGTGGGAACAGAGAATCACGCTGCCAGCGAACAGTGCACCGCTGAAAAACATGCGGCTGGAGGAGGAAGAATCCAGCCCATAGACCAAGAATTATTATTTTAAAACAATAGGCTTCAAACTGTAATAAAGACAGGATATTATCCAAACAACAGCCAAAATTAACCAGGGAATATTTTCGAAGGTAGGAGAGGGAAATATATAAGCAGCTATGATTGACAGCTCAAGGAATCAGGAGATATTTAGCTCCTCACATAGATAATAGGAGTGCAATTTTTTTTTCTTTATAAATTTAGAGTACCCAATTCTTTTTTCTCAAATAAGGGGCAATTTAGCATGGCAAAACCACCTGCCCTGCACATCTTTGGGTTGTGGGGGTGAAACCCACGCAAACACGGGGAGAATGTGCAAGCTCCACACGGACAGTGACCCAGAGCCGGGATCGAACCTGGGACCTCGGCGCCATGAGGCAGCAATGCTAACCACTGCACCACCGTGCTGCCGCTAATAGGATTCAATGATGTAACACTCCAAGTTAGTAAAACGGGACAAACAGTAAATGCTTCTGGAATAATATTACAAAATTTCCCAAAGGTATCAAACACTGTGGCCAGGTGACTAAGATAGGGAAAATGGACAGCATTTAGAAAAGATCTCAATGAATTACATTACGGATGCTGTCAGTTAATGTGATACTGTTATCAGTTTAAGTCTAATCAATTACTGTGATTTATCTCAAGGATATTGAGTGATAAATTGAAACAATTTATTTTAGCTGAATAGAAAGTCTATTCCATTTGACTGAAAATCACTTAAGTCAAAATATTGGAAAATCTGAAGTTGAGTTCTGAGCTAAATTCAATATAAGTTCAGGATTTATAATTTGTGAATGATATTTGCTATTCAAAGGATATTTAGTTGAGATTTTGAGTGTAGACTAGAAATACTGGAATTGTTACTTAAACATGGATGAAGATTGAAACAAATTTTCCAAAGAGCAGCAAGAGATGTGTGTAATAGATTTCCAATGAGAACAGTTAATGATGATTAATGTTGTGAAAAGGTATTGAATGGCTATTTGCTTTAGAAAAACAAGGAAAGTTACATAGATAGGTTTTGACAACAATGCTCAAATAATGCATTGAAATTTCAATCACAAAATCATAACCTGCAAAATGTATCGAGTTAAGATTGAACTTTAGAATGTTAGATGAATATCTTAACAACATTATGGAACAGAGAGAAACCTAAAGGGTCTTTATCCCAAAGTTTGGAGGTGGGAGCATAGTGAACAAGTATCCAGAGGCCCAGGGTTATGCTCAGGAGACGTGACTTTGAATCCAACCACGGCAGATGATGAATCAATACTAACGGAATCTTGGTCCATAACCTCCTGGTTCCTCAAAATCGCATTTCGGGGGTACCACAAGTATGCGCTGGGGAATTGCTCTAGCAAGTTCCCACATAAGGCCACTCCTGACAAATGTCCAGAAGTGCTAACTTCCACTGGGTAATTGTGTATCACTGGGAACCATCTAACAGCAGCCATTTAAATCACTAACTTCAGAGGGTACGGCCAAGTTGGTATCAGGACCGGTACAGGCTTGGAGGGCCAAAGGGCCTCTTCCTGTGCTGTATTGTTCTTTGTTCTTGTTCTTTGGTTCTGCCAGTTTTACCTTGATAGTTACTCTGAAAGTGTTGGAAGGAAAAAAATCCAACTCCAGAGTGACTATTTAAAATACTGGACCGAGCCTTGCAGTGGACACCCGCACACATACGGCTCCCCCAGCGGATCCCCCCCCCCCCAACGCCGAACTGACCAGGACCCTCGCCCCACCCCTTCGCTTCCCGGCCTGCCACATCCCAGCATCCAACCTCTCCGATGCGAACCCCTTCCTTGTCCGACCCAACCACCCCCCTTCTGGTCCAAATCCCCCTCTGGTACAACGCCACCGCACCCCCTGCTGGACTGAGCCCTCCCAGACTGACCCCCCACCGGTCTGACCCTTTCCCCATCCTACCTGGTCCGATTCCCCTCCCGGACTGACCCCCCCCCCCAGACAGAGCCCCCTAACTCTGATCCAACCCACACCCACCCATGCTACTCTTCGGAAGTTGTAGGCCCTGGTATTTAAGTATCTAATGATGACCATGGAACCATGCGGTTCACTCATACTTCCTTTGAGAATAAAATCTGCCGTCCTTACCTGGTCTGGCCAACATGTGGCTCCAGATCCACAGCAATGTGATTGACTCTGAAATGGCCTCAGTTGTATCAACCCACCACAAAGCCAATAACAAATTAAATGAAACCTGACATCAACCCTGGCACTGAAAACGACAACAAACTCAGCCTCGTCAACCATGCAATCTCCTGCTTATTAACATATTGTGGTATGTGCCAAAGTTAGGAGAGCTGTCTCACAGGCTAGTCAGGTTACAGCCTGAGAGTCATATTTATGGAATCAGACCTTACAGGTAATGTCCCAGACACCACCATTACCATCCCTGGGTCTGTATTGTCCCAGACAGACCTGGCATAGGTAGCGGCAAAGTGATATACAAGCAGGAGGAGGTTGCCCTGGGCGTCCTCAACATTGACTCCAGCCCACGTGAAGTCTCATGTCATCAGATCAAACATGGGGAAAGAAAGCACTTGCTGATTACCACACACCGCCCCCCGCCCCCACCCTGCCAACCTCCCAGGCCCCCCACCAAGCCAGCGATCAACCCTGGTTCAATGAAGAGAGGTGGAGGGAGCAACACCATGCATATCTAAAAATGAGGTGTCAACCTCATGAAGCTACAACTCGAGTGAATGATCCATCTCGGCCTCCTCTGGAGGTCCCCAGGATCACAGATGTCAATCTTCAGCATACTTGATTCACTCCCCATGATGCACACCCCACCAAACAGCTGGATGCACTGGACACTGCAAAGGTTATGGGCTCTGATATTATTCTGGAAATTGTGCTCCAGAACTTGCCGCATCCATAGTAAAGATGTTTCAGTACAGCTATATCACTGGCATTTACCCAGCAATGTGGAAAATTGCCCAGGTATCTCCTATACACAAACAGCAGGACAAATCCAACCTACCCAATTAACAGTCCATCAGTGTACTCTTGATCATCAGTAAAATTATGGAAAGGGTCATCAACAGTGCTATCAAACTGCACTTGCTTGGCAATAACCTGCTCACTGATGTTCAGTTGGGTTCTGCCAATATCACTCAGCTGATGACCCCATTACAGCCTATGTTAATACATGGTAAAACGAGCTGAACTCCAGAGCTGATAGTGTCCCAAGCCCAACCACCTTTAGCTGCTTCAACATTGGCCTTCTTCCATCATAAGATCAGAGGCGGGGAGGTTCGCTGATGACTGCACAATGTGCAGCGTCATTCATGACTCCTCAGGTATGTAAGCAATCCATATCCCAATGCAGCAAGAATTGGACAATATCCAAGCTTGCACTGACAAGTGGCAAGTAGCATTCATGCCATACAAGTGCCAGGCAGTGACCATCTCTACCCACGATCTCTTGACATTCAATGACATTACTATCGCTGAATCCCGCACTATCGACACCCTGGAGGTTACCATTGATCAGAAACTGAACTGGACTCATCATATGAATAATGTGGTTATAAAAATAGGTCAAAGGCTAGGAATCCTTTGGCAAATAACTCACCTCCTGACTCCCCAAGACCTATCCGTCATCTACAAGGTGAAAGTCAAGAGTGTGATGCAATACTCTCCACTTGCCTGCATGAGTCAGCTCTGACAACACTCAAGAAGCTTGACACCATCTAGGACAAAGCATTTGATTGGCACCCCATGCACAAACATACAACCACTCTACCACCGACGCAGAGTGGCAGCAATGTGGATTTTGCACAAGATACACTGTAGGAACTCACAAGGCTCCAAAACCCACAGCGGCTACAATCTAGAAGGACAAGGGCAGCAGGCACATGGGAACACCACCACCTGCAAGTTCCCCTCCAAGCCACTCACCATTCTGACTTGGAAATATGTCGCCACTCCTTCTGACTCCTTTCACTGGGTCAAAAAGTAGAACTCCCTCCCAAACAGCACTGTGGGGAGACCCTGTGGACTGCAGTGGCTCAAGAAGGAAGCTCATACCACTTTTACAATGCTAGTTATGGATGGCAACAAATGCTGGCCCATCTAGCAATGCTCACATCCCATGAATGAATAATAAAAAAGGTTTACCTATTGTTATCTGCTTCCATTTGACTTCAAGGAAATTACAGAAGTCCATAACAGCACAAATTGTATATGCAAGGAGCCATGTTGATTGGTCTATCTCATTTCAGACTTTTATATTCCTTAATAAGCACTAGATCTCCAAGCACTCACAAATCTACCAACACTGGAATGGCTGTGACTCAGATACATGGTGGCCAGTAATGCAGGCTCACTCACTGCTATCATTGCTCTTTGGGCATCATGTGCATTTCTGGTGAACAGTGCACGAAAGGCAAGCTATATGGCATCAACAGGTAATGTTTTCAGAAGGGAATGGGAATGCCTTTGTCCCTTAGCCCACCAAATATGGCACCAAGCACATCACTAACAAAAGATGGCTGCATGTCCACAGACTCTGGGTTGGTGATAGAGTCCAGCTTTATTCATAGTTTTATTCATATAGGTGTTAGTTGAATGCATGTAGCTAGAAGGTAAAAATATTAAAAGTGGCTTGGCTGTTAGAATTCAGTCATTGTCTCATATATTGAATTAACCATTGTATTCCAGCGTATTCAGGACTAAGAATGTATTGTTCTCAGTCTAATCAACTAATCCATTTCTCGCAAGGTCTCCGCCATGTAACATGGAAAGTGTGGGAAACATATTCAGTAATTTTCTTAAGACTGCGTATGCAGATGCTAAGCTAGTTTTGATAGGCACCAGTCAATCTTAAGTAATGTCCAATGTTCGATTAACAAATCTAGCCAGGACCTGGCTTGACACAATTCACACCTCTTTAACCTGGGGTTACCCCATCTCTGGATCTGTAAAGATTTAATCACCTGCTAATGCTCGTATTCCAAGCATTGTCTGGCATCTTTGAATCTGTCTATATATATGTTTCTGGAACATACCACTTCATTCACCTGAGGAAGGAGCAGCGCTCCGAAAGCTAGTGACATCGAAACAAACCTGTTGGACTTTAACCTGGTGTTGTAAGACTTCTTACTATTCTCCATCCCAACATAGTTCCCATTTTTATCTGCTTGAATGGGAAATCTATGTGTAATAAGTAACAATAAATGGCAAGGGAGGATCTTGGAATAACTGTACTATACATGTGGTTTGCAGCTTTATCAAGCAATCATGTGACACTGTATGGAATTAGATTGTCAATTATTTTATATATGCCCCAAATTGTACAGTCTGTTTGGCATACCTTCAAATAACTCCACAAACTATTTTTACTCAACCAGCAAACTTTAATTGCAATGAGGGCAGCTAACGTTTACAGTCTGGATGACTCTTTGTCAGATGGACGACTGGGTAACTCTTTGACGAAGAGTCATCCGATTCAAAACATTGGGTGTGATTTACCGGCCGCTAGAATCGGGACGGGACGTTGCTGGTAGATCCCACGAGAGACTTCTTCCAGGATTCCCGACGGTCGTTAGACTACGCAAGATCTAACAAAATCTTGCAAGATGTTGCGCTCTGGATCCTACCCACAATGGGCATAGTTAAGTGAGCTTTACCGATGCCAGATCTACCCAGCGTCTGGGATCAACCAGCCTCGCCGAGGAGACCCCAGCCGGACACCATTTAGCACTGGTCCCCACAAACGGGGACCGGGCGGAACGGCATTTGGGGTGGTCTCCCAGGCGATCGTAGGCCCCTGCATGGTTAGAATCTGAACCGGGTGGTACGCTGGCACTGATAGTGCCACCCAAGCACCGTGGCACAGCCAGCCTGGCATCAAATCAGTGCCACCTTGGCACCCTGGCAGTGTCACCTGTATGGCAGTGCCAAGGTGCCCAGGAGGCATTTTGTCCACGCCAGGGATCAGATCAGGGGGTGCCCTACTATATTTGATGGAGTGCAGGGGGGTATCTAGAACCCGCAACAGGTGAGTTGGGGCTTTGGGGGAGTCCGTGGGTCGCAACGGAATGAGGGGGGGGAGAGGTTGAGAGATCGGAGCGCCATTTCGCACTGCCAAGTGGAGCTCATCATTGCAGGAAATATGACTGAGACTGAGTGCGGCCTCTGCGGGGTGTTCCCCTCTGAGGCCCGGAAAAAAACAATGCCGTTAGATAGCGGGGTCATTCTGGCACTTGGCCCCATTAGACCCACCCAGAACGGATTGTTTTGTATCGTTAGATCGTGCCCATTAGCTCCCTTCTCACGCCACAGATGCTGTCAGACCTGCTGAGATTGTCCAGTATTTTTTGTTTTTGTTTCGGATTCTAGCTTTCACAGTAATTTGCTTTTATTTTAAACTTTAATTGTAGTTAGGCTCTATGTAACTCATATTTCCCTTTCTGATACACGTTAAAATGCTCATATGCAAGTTCCTAGTTAAATTTAGGAAAGCAGCCACATGTTCTTGAAATCACATTTAAAATGACGTAACTTCGCAAGCCCACGACTAACCAAGTGGTCAGCATAGCCTGCCTGCTCAAGTGCCTATATTTAGGCTTCAACTTATGACCCACTACCCATGACATTTTGAATCAAAAGCAAGACTACTACTGATCCAACTGGCACTACATATAATTATGGTGTCATGCAACTAATATTCTAATGTATTTTTTGGTTTCTACAGGTATTTTACATGATCCAGTCAGAAGGCACAGACACCTTCAAGAAACAAAAATTTTAATAATAATCTTTTATTATTGTCACAAGTAGGCTTACACTAACACTGCAATGAAGTTACTGTGAAAATCCTCTAGTCGCCACACTCTGGCATCTGTTCAGGTGCGCAGAGGGAGAATTCAGAATGTTCAATTCACCCAACAAGCACGTTTTTCGGGACTTGTGGGAGGAAACCGGAGCACCCGGAGGAAACCCACCCAGACGCAAGGAGAACATGCAAACTCCGCACAGACAGTGACCCAAGCAGGACAACACATTGCCTTACTTTGACCACCTGCCACAAGCAACAGAGCAGATAAACTTAGCCTATGAGATACATCTAAGGTCCATGCATCTATCCTGCCTGAATTGGTCAGTATTAGAAAGAAGAAACATGTGACAATAGGAGTAGAAAACATGCTGGCCAAAGAGTCAGGTCATAACTTTCATCAATTGAAGAGCCTGGAGATTTAGATATCATAGGCCCAGCTTATTAAAAAACAATCATTACTTTTCAAGCACAGTTGTCTTCTGCTGTCATTTCAGTTTGTTCACAGCAACCTGCAAAAAATGACCGTTAGTGTGCAGGAGTCACCAGAGGCATCTGCAGAGTAATGCAGAAAGGCTTCTCAGCACTGCAGTGCACTGTGGAGTATATACTAAATGCATAGGCACCTGCATTGGAATGATAGCGGATGTCCTGTCCATTTGCAGAATATCACATCATTGTTCAGACTGCTGCTACAGAAGCCTTGTACCCCACTCTGTAACATTTCTTTCCCCATTAATTTATGGGATGTGAGTGTCACTGTCAACATTTATTCTCCATCCCTAATTGTCCTTGAGATACAACTGAGTAGTTTGCCAGATCATTTCAGAGGGCAATTAAGAGTCAACCACATTTCAGCAAAGACGGAAAATGGCTGCTTCTTTCCAGGGACTATATCTGCAGCTCGATTCAGTTCTGATGTTAGCTGTCTCTCTCACACTCTCTCTCTCTCTCCAGTCAGGGTTTTGCAGTTATACTATTTCTTTCCCTTTGATGTTATTTACCCTGTGGAGTTGGCTTTTGGCATGTGTATATCCATTTCCTTACCTCTCCACTTTGATATTATCACCTCTACAAGCTCCATTGTGTTCACTCGTCACTTATCTAAAATATTTGTTTTCCACTGACAGGTGAATTCGCATCTCATCATTTCTCTAGAAGTCTGCCTCGAATCAAATCACTGCTTTACTGTGTTTTTTAATTTTAATGTTCCCCAATTCTTAACAACAGAATTGCTAATCGTTATATTGAAAAAGATCGTAAAGATTTTCGTTTTGAATGCAATTACAGAGCGTCCAGGGCAATTCTTCCTTCTCCATGTATCTTTCTAATTTCATCAACTTTCCTCAGCTTATTTAATCTGATACGAAAGGTTAGAAATGACCAGAGAGTAAAATCTCTGAGATCAGAAAGCATTGCAACATTTACCTGACCCCTAAATATGATTCAAATCAAACAACAACTTAATTTGAAAGGTTACATCAGTCGTTTTGGTCAGCGGACTTTAAAATGTTCCCATGGTCACCACAGACATGAAAATATAGACCTATAGGGGGGAACTCTCTGATAATGGGGCTATGTCCCCACACGTACGAGAGAACGGGCGCGAATCACTCTGAAACTGTCCTAGGAGAAAGTTTCGATTTTGCAGGGGGCTAGCAAGGCCCCGGAGTACTCCTCGCAGCTCCGGCTGCCGATACGGGGCCCTGCACTTCCGCGCGACATGGCGGCCCCAACAATATAGGCCCCCCTCCCCCACATCGCGTGTGCCCGCCGATCAGTGGTCCCCGATCGCGAGCCTGGCCGTTCTGGAGGCCAACCCCACCACCCCGCACCCCACCCCGGTGACGAATCCCCCGCCCCCCCACCAGGGCGGCCGTGGACTAGGTCCACAGCCACCACTCCGACCTCCCGCTGGGAGGAACCATGAGTGAACCACGCCGGCGGGATCTCGGCCAGTTGTCGCGGGGGCCTGGATAGAGTGGACATGGGGAGCATGTTTCCACTAGTAGGAGAAAATAGGACCCAAGGGCACAGGCTCAGACTGAAGGGACGATCCTTTAAAACTGAGGTGGGGAGAAATTTCTTCAGCCAGAGGGTGGTGAATCTGTGGAACTCTTTGCCGCAGAAGGCTGTGGAGGCCAAATCACTGAGTGTCTTTAAGACAGAGATAGATAGATTCTTGGTCAGCGGACTTTAAAATGTTCCCATGGATTAATATGGGGATCAGGGATTATGGGGAGAAGGCAGGAAAATGGGAATGAGAAACATATCAGCCATGATTGAATGGTGGAGCAGATTTAATGGGTCGAATGGCCCAATTTTGTGCTACAACTGCAACCTGCTGGGAGAGCCTATTACACCAGCTGTCTTCAGGTAGTCCCTACCCTGGTATGCCCAACGAGTGGTTCATGGCTAAGTGAAAGGGGAAACCAAAAGCATTATTCTCACATCATAGTACCAATGCTGGGCCTGAACCTACTACAGGTGCAGATCAATTTAAGAATGATGGAAAGCCCAGGATATCCTAGGAAGCCTGAAGGCAGAAAACCCATGGTCTTTTTTTATTCATTTACGGGATGTGGGTGTCGCTGGCTAGGCCAGCATTTATTGCCCATCCCTAGTTACCCTTGAGAAGGTGGTGGTGAGCCGCCTTCTTCATAGAATCATAGAGTTTACAATGCAGAAGGAGGCCATTTGGCCCATCGAGTCTGCACCGGTTCTTTGAAAGAGCACCTACCCAAGCCCACACCTCCACCCTATCCCCATAACCCAGTAAACCCACCCAACACAAAGGGCAATTTTGGACACTAAGGGCAATTTAGCATGGCCAATCCACCTAACCTGCACATCTTTGGACTTTGGGAGGAAACCGGAGCACCCGGAGGAAACCCACGCACACACAGGGAGAATGTGCTGACTCCGCACAGACAGTGACCCAAGCTGGGAATCGAACCTAGGACCCTGGAGCTGTGAAGCAATTGTGCTAACCAGTATGCTACCGTGCTGCCGAATTGAACCGTTGCAGTCCATGATATGCAGTTACACCCACAGTAGGGATGAAATTCCAGGATTTTGATCCAGCAACAGTGAAGGAACGGTGATATATTTCCAAGTCAGGATGGTGAGTGACTTGGAGGGGCACCTCCATGTGGTGGGGATCCCAGGTATCTGCTGCTCTTGTCCTTCCAGAAGGTAGTGGTCGTGGACTTGTAAGATGCTGTCTAAGGGGCTTTGGTAATTTCCTGCAGTGCATCTTGTGAACGGTACACGTGGCTGCCACTATTCGCCAGTGGTGGAGGGATTGAATGTTTGTGGAAGGGGGAGCAATCAAGTAGGCTGCTTTGTGCTGGATGCAGTCGAGCTCCTTGAGTGTTGTTGGAGCTGCACTCATCCAGGCAAGTGGAGAATATTCCATCACATGCCTGACTTGTGCCTCGTAAGTGGTGGACACTCTTCAGTCTTTGGGGTGTCAGGAGATGAGTTATCCGCCACAGGATTGCTAGCCTTTGACCTGCTCTGGTAGCCACAGTATTTAGATGGCTAGTCCAGTTTATTTCTGGTCAATGGTAATTCCCAGGATGTTGATAGTGGAGCATTCAGTGGTGGCAATGCCATTGAATGTCAAGGGGGGTTGGAACCTCCCCTGTTGGAGATGGTCAAATCCTGGCACTTGAGTGACATGAATGTAACTTGCAACCTGCCAGCACAAGGCTGAATATTCTCCAGATCTTTCCACATTTGAACATGAACTGTTCCAGTATGAGGAGTTAGGAATGGTGCTGAACATTGTGCAGTCAACTGCAAACATCCCCACTTCTGATCTTATGAGGGAAGGAAGTTCTGTGATGAAGCAGCTGAAGATGGTTGAGCCTAGGACACTATCCTGAGGAACTTCTGCAGTGATATCCTGGAACTGAGATGAATAATGTCCAACCATCACAACCATCTTCCTTTGTGCCAGGTATGACTTCAAGCAGCAGAGAGTTTTACGCCTGATTCCCATTAACTCCAGTTTTACTAGAGTTGCTTGGTGCCATACTCGGTCAAATGCTGCCTTGATATCAAGGGTAGTCGCTCGCCCATCACCTCTGGAGTTCAACTCTTTTGTCCATGTTTGAACCAAGCCTGTTATAATGGTCAGCTGGTTATTGCTGAGTAAGTGCTACTTGATAGAACTGTTGATGATCCCTTCCATTACTTTGCTGATGATTGAAAGTAGACTGATAGGGTGGTAATTGGCTGGCTTGTATTTGTCTTGTTTCTTGTGTACAGGACATACCTGGGCAGTTTTCCACATTTCCGGGTAGATGCCAGTGTTGTAGCTGGAACTGCTTGACTAGGGGCTTGCCAACTTCTGTAGCACAAATCTTCAGTACTATTGCTGAGATATTGTCAGGGCCCATAGCCTTTGCACTATCCAATGCCTTGCCATTTCTTGACGTCATGTGGAGTAAATCAAACGGCTTAAGATTGACATCTGTGATGCTGGGGACCTCTGAAGGATATCGAGATGGATCATTCACTTGGCACTTCTGGCTGAAAATTGTTGCGAATGCTTCAGCTTGATCTTTTCCTCAGATGTGCTGGACTCCTCCATCATTGAAAATTGGCTCCACCAGCATTCAAGGAGGTAGCAGGACTGCAGAGCTTTGATCTGATCCTTTGCTTGTGGAATTCCTTAGCTCTGTCTATTACTTTACTGCTTATGCTGTTTGACACGCAAGTAGTCCTGTGTTGTAGCTTCACCAGGTTGACACCCTCCTGCACTCTTCATTGAACCTGTGTTGATTCCTGGCTTAGTGGTAATTATAGAGTGGGGGATATGCGAGGCCGTGAGTTTACAGATTGTGGTTACGTACAGTTCTGCTACTGCTGAAGGCCCACAGCACCTCATAGATGCCCAGTTTTGAGTTACCAGATATGTTCTAGCAAGATGGGACTTTGTCTCCACAAGGAATGTGGGTAGGTCACTCCTACCGATACTGTCATGGGCAGACGTATCTTCAGCAGGCAGGTTTGCGAGGATGAGGACAAGTATGTCTTTCCCTCCTGTTGGTTCCCTCACCACCTACCGCAGTTCACTCCAGCAGCTATGTCCTTTAGGACTCAGCCGACTCGGTCAGTAGTGGTGCTACTGAGCCACTTTTTGTGATGGACATTGAAAACCCCCTACCCAGAGTATATTCTGTGTCCTTGCCATTCTCAGTGCTTCCTCCAAGTGGTGTTCAACATGGAGGAGTACTGATTCATCAGTTGAAGGGGGACAATATGTGGCAATCAGCAGGAGGTTCCCTTTCTCCAAATTTGACCTGGTGCCATGAGACATCCTGGGGTCCAGAGTCAATGTTGAGTACTCCCAGGACAACTCCCTCCCAGCTGTGCTGGCACCTCTGTTGGGTCTGTCCTCCAGGTGTGATGTTAGTAAGATGCCAGTAAGGAGGACTTTGCAGGGTCGACATGGCGAGGTTTGCCACTGTCATTTCAGGTGCCTAGGTTGGCACCGGGTGGTCCCGTCCGATTTAATTCCTTTTGTGTGGCTTGTCAGGCCATTTCAGAGAGCATCTAAGAGTCAACCACATTGCTGTGGGTTTGGAATCACATGTAGGCCGACCAGGTAAGGACAGCAGGTTTCCTTCCCTAAACCAGTTGGGTTTTTACAACAACCAACAATGTTTTCATAATCATCATTAGACTTTTAATTTCATGCGTTTATTGAGTTTGGAATCCAGGTCCCCAGAGGATTACCCTGGGTCTCTGGATTACTAGTCCAGTGACAATGCCACTACGCCATCACCTTCCCTAACAGATCTTTATTCATTTCTAATCTTCACTTATCATGGGGAATGCCAATTTCCCAGGCACAGATGTTATAGTCCAGTTCGAGACCGTTAACATTTAAAAAGAAATCCAAATACTTGATATTAACCAACAGAACTACATCATACAATTTCAAATAAAGCAAACTTTAATGTGAATGTATTAAAGATACATTCTTTGAAGCAAAACAAGCACTATTAACATAATAATATGATTTATAACTGTTATAGGTTGTACACCCAGGATTACTTTCTACTTTCCCCAAGAATTCTCTTATCAGACACATCAATCGTAAAGTTAATCAATCCATAAAAGCAACCCATAAGTATGTCCCAATCCCTCTGCAGAATCTCCTCAGCACCAACTATTCTCTGAGGTAAACATTTCACAGAGTCATAGAATCCCTACAATGCAGGAGACTATTCAGCCCATCGAGTCGGCGCCAACCTTCCGAAAGACCCTACCTAGACCCAATATCCCGTCCTATCCCTATCCCTTTAACCACACCTCGGGCGAGATTCTCCACTCCCGCGCCGAAGTGCCCACGCCGTCGTGAACGCCATCGAGGTTCACGACGGCACAAAACGGTCACTATCCCGACCGATTCAGGGCCCGATAATAGGCTAGGAGCGGGGCCGCATCATTTACAGCGCCAGGCCTTGTCGCCGCGTAAAGGCGGCACCGCATACATGATGCGGCCGGCGCCGCATAACTGCCGTCACCCGCGCATGCGTGGTTGCCGTCCTCTCCAAGTCCGCCCCGCAAGAAGATGGCAGACGGATCATACGGGGCTGCGGAAGAAAGGAGGTCCTCCTTCAGAGAAGACGGCCCAACGATCGGTGGGCACCGATCGCGGGCCACCCCACATTTGAGGTACCCCCCGGTGCAGGATCCCCCCTTCCCCCCCCCCCCCCGCAGGCCGCCCCCCCCAGCGTTCCCGTGCTGTTCCCGCCGGCAGCGACCAGGTGTGGACGGCGCCGGGGGGAACCCGCCGTTTTGGGCTGGCCACTCGGCCCATCCGGGCCTGAGAATAGCAGGGGTGCCGGAGAATCGCCATTTTGGGTGTCTCGGGCGATTCTCCAGCCTGCGGCCCGCGGAACTCGACGGGGCCGTTCCCGCCACTTGGGAGAACTGCAGGAGGGCATCGGACCGGCGTCGCGGGAAATTTTGGCGGCCCAGACGATTCTCCCAACCTGCGCGGGGGTGGAGAATCGCGCCCCTCAGCTTTGCACACTAAGGGGCAATTTAGCGTGGCCAATCTACCCAACCCGAACATCTTTGGACTACGGGAAGAAACCAGAGCACCCGGAGGAAACCCATGCTGACACAGGGAGACTGTGCAAATTCCACATTGACAGTCACCCGAGGTCAAAATCGAATCCGGGTCCCTAGCACTGTGAGGGAGCAGTGCTAACCACCGTGCTGGTTTTCATTGATCTTCTCTTGACTATGTATGCCTCAGTTCCTTGTGGTCACTTTTCCAATGCGCTCAAGCTGTTCTGCAGGTTACTTTATTTTGCAATAAGAAACTGTGAAGCCGACTGCAAATTCTCCCACTAGATTCAAACTAGGCTTTCTTCCTGCTTCTGTTCCCGCACAAGATTCAAAGTAAGATTAATTCTCACCCTGCAATCCATGCAGTCAATGACAAAGTTTGTGTTTTACTCTGCTCACAATGCAGGTCTGTCGAGCTGTCATTTACTCTGGCTAATTTCCTCCAGTGAGCTGCAAAGCATATGATGTAAAATTGTAAGTGAAAACATCTCCCACCAAACACCCAAATCAACTGAAACCAGGGAGCCTTCCTAACATCCACCCATCTCCATGATGGTGCAATCTGCTCTGGACTGTCCTCAAACTGACCTCTAAGTTAATTATCCTCCAATTACAATGTTATCTGATGAAATAAATGGGTTTTATGGCCTTTCAAGGTTTATTGAATACTTTTAAATGAATTTAGTTCTAACTCCCAAAACAAAAACAACTCTCTGGATTGCACCTCTTTGCAAGTAGTGTAGACATCATGGGTGGGATTTTCCAATTGCGTCTGCCCGAGACTGGAAATTCCCACCCGAGGTCCTCCAAATTTTCCTCCCGTCTGCGACGATTCCCACGGTGGGCAGGACCAGAAGGTTTACCCCCATGTCTCCAGTTCTCCAGCCAAGTTAATTTTCCTGCTGTTTTATAGCTCCCTGCCTTCAGACTTTATTGACCAAACATGGGTAACCTTTTGAAGTGCCATTGCCTTACGCGTTTTGCAATTACTAACACATGGTACTTTAATTGCCTTACCCTACAACAATAATGTTCCCAGAACTAAATATTATGTCTAAACCATGAGTATAAATGATGAACTGGATATTCACAACACAGTGAAGAGAATAATCTACTCTATAGTCTTTTCCATTCATTAGATTTTAAGTCCTCCTATGATTAAACAGCATCCCTTGCAAAATATGCATGGGGTTGGCCTTTGCCTCTCTGATAGCCTGGAGATGGATTTTGTTGAGTTGGTGTTACTCGCCAAAGGCGAGGGTATGGGTGAGTGACCTGGCAGGAATTTTTGCACCTGGAAAAAGTTAAGTTCACCATATGTGGAGTGGAAGAGGGATTAACCCCTGAGGTGGAAACCGTTTATCGACTTCTTTAAAGTGATTTGAGGTATCGGGGGGAGGGGGGGGGGGGAAGTTCTGGGTGTCTTGTTTTGTTTTGGGGGGGATGAGGGGTCGGAAAAAAAGGAGGGAGGCTTGGAATGACGGGGGTTTGGAGGGTTGGGGGGGGGGGAGATGGGGAGGGTGGATTGTTAGTTTTGTTACCTGTTGCCAAGGTTTGGCTTGCGTATTTTTGTATATGTGAAAAATGCCTTCAATAAAAATATTTCTGAAAAAAATACCTGGTAAACTTAAGAAAATTATTACAAGCCAATAATGAATCATATTATTCTAGGGTATCAATGACTGGTGCGTGATTCTTTCTTCAAGGTGAAGCAACAGTTATAAGCTTCAGCAACTTGCAATATTAACTAAACATTAATTAAAAAATAGATCAACTGTGGCATTTCTTGTACGTTATCAAGGACTTGAGTTGTACAACTGGTCTCAATACCTCAAGACAAAAAAAAACGAAGTTACCTTATTATGCAATAATATGCCAGACTTATAGCTATACAGAAATTGAATTCCACAAATAAATGAATAAGGTGCGTAATCTGGTTTAACAGACATCCAAACTACAAGGTTCTGCCCTTGCCTTTAAAAGTTCATTCTTGCCACCAAAATAGTTCTACAAAGGTCAACTGAAAACTTGTATTATTTTATATATGGACACACAGAATTAAGGAAGTAATTATGCACTGGCAAACTGGAAGGACGCAGAGATTCAACCAACACCACGATGCCTATAAAAAGAGCATCCATTTATGGGACAGGCTCGATGGGCCAGCAACCTTCAAAACTTTTTTTCCTATGCAATATTTCTGTATGTTTACATTGTACCCCACATAGTCTGGGGCTGGTTTAGCTCAGGGCTAAATAGCTGGCTTTGAAAGCAGACCAAGGCAGGCCAACAGCAAGGTTCAATTCCTGTACCAGCCTTCCCAAACAGGCGCCGGAATGTGGCGACGAGGGGCTTTTCACAGTAACTTCATTTGAAGCCTACTTGTGACAATAAGCGATTTTCATTTCATGTCATAAGAAGATACTCTGCTCAATGGCTGAACTACTTCCAAAGCTTAAAATAGTTATCATTCTCAATCATTCAAATCAAGTACCAAGCATTAAAATTATAATCTTACCCAGTAAATTTGTCAACCATAGAGCCAAGTCTTCTTTCATTGGTAATAAACTAGCTTCATGCCTGCTTGCCAACCACTGACTATATTGGTGCACATCGGACAGGCTTGGCCCAGGCTCCTTAGGACTGAATGTGCTGTACATCTTTCCTTATCCACTTGCGATATCTAACAGAAAAATAAGATAAAACAGTCTGTGACGATTCAGAAGGAATAACAACAAGTGATGGATGATGCACCATGCGCAAACTTTATTTTTGTTCAGAAGTAATTCAGTTTGTTGAGATTGCTTCAAACTCAAAATAAGAAATTACCAATGGCATCACTCATGACAAAGGATCACACATCTTCAACAGTTACTGGAGAAATAAAAAGGTTTACATCAAATTTAAAAATGATTTACTTTCATTAAGTATGAAGTACTTTTAAAAAAGTATGTTAAGTTTTACCGTGTTCTCAAACAACTGCAGTAGTCTACAAATGCCACTACACAGTGTTGCTTGCGAAAGAAAGTTCCAATTATACACTTTTTTCATGTTTCAGAAGTCCTTTTTGTACCTGAATGTGAGCTAACATCTCAAGTTCCAAGCAGCGTTATCAACAACAGTGACCTGGTTTAGTACAGTTTACAGTTCGCCTAATGGCTTGCAGCAGTCTGTTCCTTTTTCAACTGGGCTGTACGACATATTCACTTCCCTCTAAATGAACAGTGGGTTTTTACATAAGCCTGCACAGTGGGGCATTCATCGCATCTTCTCAGCAAAAGAGCAGTGTTACAACGTTTTGTTTCATCCGTAATTTAAGCTATCGAACTGATGGGGTTCTAAAGGAGCGAGTAATCATAGAAGCATCTGCAATTTCTTCAGCATTCCTTTTTCACTAATTAGTCCACGTAAACAAAACGCGCCTAAGTTAAGCTTCTGCAGTGAAAGTTAGGTGGTGATTAGAAGACAACACATGCTGACACTGAAATTACTGCTTTATTACAATTGACGTTATATTTGAAATAATAATCTGCAAACTTCGGAGCAGTCGATTAAAATCTTTCTTCTGGGGCTTTTGCAGTTTCCCTTCATAATCAGATGAACTAGGGTTGGGGTTTCACGCAAAATCTAAAACTAGAAAGACAACTCAGTGTATAACTATTAATGTATTCAACCAAATAGAAAAGATTCACACCACGGTATAACATAAAACAGCGACTTTGGATACATCATCCGTTTTCATTTACTTGGCGCTAAAATGAGACAACTGTTTCAAAACATGTTCAGCCTGCGATCAGTCTAATAATGTGCCAACGCAGTTTTTTAAGCTCTCCATATCGTTCTTTATTACTCTTAGTGTCGGGGAAGCTCTTAGCTGCAGACTAATCACTGCATTGCTCCTCACCCACTGCAAGCCGTTCCGTTCTGTAGATTTCACTCAGTTTCTTCTGCAATGCAACACTTCTGTGCGGATCGACCCTGCTGGTAAGGACGTGCAGATCGAACAGCACTTTCCACAATCCTTGCATGACGGATCCTTCACTTCGTTAAGCGTGCATCTTAGTTTGAAGCATCTCAATAGTGCCGGCTGGGAGGCGAACACCGCATTTCCTCACGTTCACATCGCCCTGTCAAACGAGAACGGAAGTCAATGGCTCCAAATACCTCTCCACTACCAAACACTGACAACGATTTACCCCTGAAATGCAGACAGCTTCAGCAGCATCTGGCAAAACCTGATTGATTTCGTGAAATGCGGTTGATTTTTTTTGTTGATTGTAGGAAAATATAAAATAATGTTAACAGGTTGATTGCAAGACATTGGGTTTTATAATAGCTGCAACTTGTTTTGGCAGTGCACAAAAAGTCTATTAATCAACCAGTTATCGCTGTCTGAAGACCGCGTTTCAAATTTGTGCTGACTCATTTTATCTGACTGATTTTTTTTTTACAGAAATATTTATCTGAGTCAACTAGCTGGCACAGAATTAACAGCGTTTTGTTCTCTTGTAACAATAGGTCAAATAACTGGCTTTGCAACTCATGTCTGCGTTACATTGCTACCTGCCACGTCCAATGATTCAGAGGAACATGAAAGAGCTTTTGGTATAATTTGGTGGGCAGGGAATCATTCCCTCACAAATAATGCAAAACAAATTAACTATTCATTAAAATATCCTTGATGGGATCATCTTGTGCACAAAATGTCTGTTCCTTCTTGACATAAGAATATTAACACTTCAAAGTAGTTGATTTGATATGGAGTGCATCGAAATGTCACAAAATTCCAGTTTAAGCATTTTGAATGTTCACTGAATCTGCAACATTCGTTCATGTTATTTAGGTTTAAGAAATGAATGTTACACTAATTCAGCTGACACCCCTTCATATTTGTTTCCCACGTGAAATCAGACATCAGACAATAGTAACAAATTTAATTATTTGAATAGCACTAGTAGCATTTTGCTTATTCATTTACAGGATGTGAGCATGGCAGGGTAGGCCAGCATTGACTGTCCAACCGAAATGCCCTTGAGAAGGTGATGGTGAGCTGCTTTCATGAACCACTGCAGTCCCTGTGGTGTAATATTACAATCCCGGACCAGACCGGTAGCTAGGATACTGGACAGAAACGCCAATATTTTATCTTAATTTTGTAAGATGTGAGGAAAGGATACCTTTCTCCAGGAGTGATTGCACAAATAAATAGGGATATGGTATTTTAAAACTAAACTTTATTGCTAACACAGTATTAAAATCTTTAACATCACATCTGAAAATAGCTTACAATTGCCCCTTAAACAATACTACTCAGTGAATATAATACCCTTACTAGCTATCTTATTCCCACTTAAGCAACAAGAAAATCATAGAATTTACAGTGCAGAAGGAGGCCATTCGGCCCATCGAGTCTGCACCGGTTCTTGGAAACCCAAGGTCAACATCTCCACCCTATCCCCATAACCCAGTAACCCCACCCAACACTAAGGGAAATTTTGGACATTAAGGGCAATTTAGCATGGCCAATCCACCTAACCCGTACATCTTTGGACTGTGGGAGGAAACCAGAGCACCCGGAGGAATCCCACGCACACACCGGGAGGATGTGCAGACTCCGCACAGACAGTGACCCAAGCCGGAATCGAACCTGGGACCCTGGAGCTGTGAAGCAATTGTGCTATCCACAATGCTACTGTGCTGCCCAAAATAGACCATGTCAGCTCGCAATCCACCCTAAATACCAATGGCACAGAAGAATATTTGCTTTATAGAGTTATTCTTTGAGAAAGAGATCGCTTGACACTGTTTTGCAGAATAGATCTGACTCTGGTCCGAATCCCTGCAGAAACACTGGCTGGATGTCTTCAAAAGCTGTTTCAACTGGCTTGTTTTTCACTCCCCCGTGTCCTGCAAGTCTGCACTGATTTAAATAGCTAATCTCTTTTACCTAGCTACAGAACAAACTTGGTCTCAGCTTGAGCCAGAATAGGAACTGAAAGTGAAAATTGTTTTCTCAAAATTCCCTCATGCCTTAGCTCCACCTAGCAATTACATCATATCAACAAGCTGAAAACTACTTAACTCCCCAGGGAATTCCCTTAATCAAAACAAAATTGCATTAGCCCAAGCTTTTACGATGGTTAATTGCATCTCAGACTCCTAAAGGCCTTGCTGCCTCTCAAAGTAGGATTCTTTAAAAAACGTGACTGCAGCAGTCAAACACGCCCTAACCCAGGCTTTTAATCCTTCATTCACAAAATACTTATAATACAATATAGCTGAAATTTCTACATTCATCACACCTTACCCCTTAAACAAATGAACCAGCAATATAAAAAGACTTCATTTTCCCAAAGCCTTTTAACTCTCAACATTTCTCGATATTAATATTCGACAACTTATACTCTATAAGACACGTATCATATTACATTTTAAACATGCAAACGTAAACATATTACCATCAAATTCCACGCAGTCACCCAGGTCCTCAGCGAAGTGAGGCAGCAGTGCTAACCACTGAGCCACCATACCCCCCTTATTCCCACTTAAACAAGACAACAAACATTGCAGCTCTCAATCCACTGTAAATACCAGTGGCATTGAGCAATACTTATTTTACAGTTATTCTTTGAGAAAGAGATATTTTGGCACTGATTTACAGAAATGATCTGACTCCTGTCAGAACCTCTGGCTGCATGTCTTCAAATGCTGTTTCAAATTGGTTGTTTCCGCTTCCCCTTGGACTCAGACAAGTCTGTACTGCTTTAAATACTGTTAGTCTCTTTCAACTAACCTACAGTGAGAGCAGAACTGACTCCCTTCTGGACACAGCTTCATTCAGCTCAGAACGCAACTGAAAATGCCTTCTCAAAAAGCCTGATGCTTTAGCTCTGACATCATCTCACCAAGCTGAACACAAATTTTTTTTAAAATGTTTTATTTAAAACAAATTTGTAACATTTACAGAGAGAAAAAAGGCCGTATGCAAAGAGCCTTAACATAGTGAAAACAAACAGTGGGAAAGAATAAACATGTTAAACTTTTGATAAGTATGTACCGGTCAGACAGGGAGGAAGGCATCGAGCGAGGGAACCGTGGTTTACCAAGGAAGTGGAATCTCTTGTTAAGAGGAAGAAGGAGGCCTATGTGAAGATGAAGTGTGAAGTTTCGGTTGGGGCGATGGATAGTTACAAGGTAGCGAGGAAGGATCTAAAGAGAGAGCTAAGACGAGCAAGGAGGGGACATGAGAAGTATTTGGCAGGAAGGATCAAGGAAAACCCAAAAGCTTTCTATAGGTATGTCAGGAATAAGCGAATGACTAGGGAAAGAGTAGGACCAGTCAAGGACAGGGATGGGAAATTGTGTGTGGAGTCTGAAGAGATAGGCGAGATACTAAATGAATATTTTTCGTCAGTATTCACTCAGGAAAAAGATAATGTTGTGGAGGAGAATGCTGAGCCCCAGGCTAATAGAATAGATGGCATTGAGGTACGTAGGGAAGAGGTGTTGGCAATTCTGGACAGGCTGAAAATAGATAAGTCCCCGGGACCTGATGGGATTTATCCTAGGATTCTCTGGGAGGCCAGGGAAGAGATTGCTGGACCTTTGGCTTTGATTTTTATGTCATCATTGGCTACAGGAATAGTGCCAGAGGACTGGAGGACAGCAAATGTGGTCCCTTTGTTCAAAAAGGGGAGCAGAGACAACCCCGGCAACTATAGACCGGTGAGCCTCACGTCTGTAGTGGGTAAAGTCTTGGAGGGGATTATAAGAGACAAGATTTATAATCATCTAGATAGGAATAATATGATCAGGGATAGTCAGCATGGCTTTAAGGGTAGGTCATGCCTCACAAACCTTATTGAGTTCTTTGAGAAGGTGACTGAACAGGTAGACGAGGGTAGAGCAGTTGATGTGGTGTATATGGATTTCAGCAAAGCGTTTGATAAGGTTCCCCACGGTAGGCTATTGCAAAAAATACGGAGGCTGGGGATTGAGGGTGATTTAGAGATGTGGATCAGAAATTGGCTAGCTGAAAGAAGACAGAGGGTGGTGGTTGATGGGAAATGTTCAGAATGGAGTACAGTCACAAGTGGAGTACCACAAGGATCTGTTCTGGGGCCGTTGCTGTTTGTCATTTTTATCAATGACCTAGAGGAAGGCGCAGAAGGGTGGGTGAGTAAATTTGCAGACGATACTAAAGTCGGTGGTGTTGTCGATAGTGTGGAAGGATGTAGCAGGTTACAGAGGGATATAGATAAGCTGCAGAGCTGGGCTGAGAGGTGGCAAATGGAGTTTAATGTAGAGAAGTGTGAGGTGATTCACTTTGGAAGGAATAACAGGAATGCGGAATATTTGGCTAATGGTAAAGTTCTTGAAAGTGTGGATGAGCAGAGGGATCTAGGTGTCCATGTACATAGATCCCTGAAAGTTGCCACCCAGGTTGATAGGGTTGTGAAGAAGGCCTATGGAGTGTTGGCCTTTATTGGTAGAGGGATTGAGTTCCGGAGTCGGGAGGTCATGTTGCAGCTGTACAGAACTCTGGTACGGCCGCATTTGGAGTATTGCGTACAGTTCTGGTCACCGCATTATAGGAAGGACGTGGAGGCTTTGGAGCGGGTGCAGAGGAGATTTACCAGGATGTTGCCTGGTATGGAGGGAAAATCTTATGAGGAAAGGCTGATGGACTTGAGGTTGTTTTCGTTGGAGCGAAGAAGGTTAAGAGGAGACTTAATAGAGGCATACAAAATGATCAGGGGGTTGGATAGGGTGGACAGTGAGAGCCTTCTCCAGCGGATGGATATGGCTGGCACGAGGGGACATAACTTTAAACTGAGGGGTAATAGATATAGGACAGAGGTCAGAGGTAGGTTCTTTACGCAAAGAGTAGTGAGGCCGTGGAATGCCCTACCTGCTACAGTAGTGAACTCGCCAACATTGAGGGCATTTAAAAGTTTATTGGATAAACATATGGATGATAATGGCATAGTGTAGGTTAGATGGCTTTTGTTTTGGTGCAACATCGTGGGCCGAAGGGCCTGTACTGCGCTGTATTGTTCTATGTTCTATGTTAATAAGGCACTTCCCCTGACAGCTCTGTTTGCCCATGCCACACGTGTTCAACTAAACTAACGTGGCTCTAACCCTCCCCCCAACCCCTCTCGGGTGCTGCTGCTGTCGGTTTCCTGCGCTGTTCCCTGAGTCTGCAAGCGACTTTCTCCCCCGGGGATCCCTGGTCACCCCCCCTTGCCCACTTAAGTCTCCTCTGCTCTACTTCTCAGCAGCCTCCCCCCCAACCTCCCCTGCCCCTCCGAGGCCTGACCTGCCAGGTCAGCCCTGCGCTTGGCCCTAGCCTGCCCCTCCTCCTACTCTCCCTGGTGTCCCCTGACCCACGCTAGCTACGCTGATCCCTGCCCTTGGCGCCTGTCTGTCTCCCGCCGAACGCTCGGGCCCTCCCCCCACACACCAAGGATCCATTAACCTGATTGTATCTCCCTGTGCCCTTTCAAGTCCCTTAACCAGTCCCTAGCCCATCCCCCTATCAGAGGCCCCGATCTCCCGCCAAAAGGTACCAAGTGCAGGGCCCCCTTTACTGGGCCCCTCTCTCTCCCCCCCCCACCCCCCCTCTCATTGCAATCTCCCAAAAACACCCTAAGCAGTGCACCCTCCAGCCCCCGCTCTTTGTCCAGGCTGAAAACAATCTTGGATAAAACATTACAGTACAGGATACTTTAACAAGCCGCCGCCATACAAAAGCTCTTAGAGCCCAGAGTCCTTTAGTTCAAGTCCAGCTTCTTCTTTTAATAAAAGTCTTCTCCTAGTCAGAGCAAGTTATGTTAACAGACCGCCGCCACTGTACAGCACTGAAAAAACTAAGTGCCCGTTAGTTCAAGTCCAGCTTCTTATCTTTAATGAAAGCCCAAACCTGTTCTGGTGTCTCAAAGTAGTAGTGGAGTTACTCAAACGTAACCCAAAGTTTTGCAGGATACAGCATTCCAAACCTCACCACCTTTTTGTAGAGGGCTGCCTTTACCGTGATGAATCCTGCACGCCTCTTAGCCAGCTCCGTTCCCAAGTCCTGGTAAATGCGCATCTCGCAGTTCTCCCATCTGCTGCTCTTCTCCACCTTGGCCCATCGCAGCACACGTTCCCTGTCAGCAAGCCGGTGAAAGCGGACCACCAAGACCCTCGGTCGGTCGCCCATCCTGGGCTTCCTTGCGGGGGCTCTATGAGAGCCAGAGGTGAAGTTAATCATCGTAAAAGGTTTGGGCTCCAACTCCAGGGGGCGAGGGAAGGCCTCCAGTCCCATCAGTGCCTCGATCATAACCGTCGCGTATGCACCCACATCCGATCCCTCGCAGCCCTCGGGGAGGCCAACGATCCTCAAATTCGGCCTCCTGGCTCTGTTCCCCAGCTCTTCAAGCTGCTCCTACATCCTCCTCTGGTGGACATTCAGCTCCTCCACCTCGTGCTCGAGCTCCGTTACCGTGTCCGCCTGGCTGGAGAGTTTCACCTCGACCTCCCTGAGCGCCTTCTCTTGGACCACCTGTGTCTCGACCATTCGGTCCATTATCGCTCTCATCGGGTCCATCGGGTTCAGTTCGGCGAAGCAATTCCTGAAGAATTCCATCTGTTGCTCCCTTGGCAAGTGAGCCTCCGCTCCCTGGTCCCTGGTCCCTGCCGTCTGCCATGCTTCGCCGCCCAGTCTGGGGTCCCCACTGCTCCCGTTTCGATCCTTGCCGCTTCACTCGACCACTTCTGGTCCAGCTGTCCATAAACCGGGGGGGAAGCCTCTTCCCTATCGTCTCCTTCTCCGATTCAGGTCGGCATGTCTCGAAAAAGTCAGTTGTAAAAGGTCTGTTTGCCCATCGCGGGCGGGAGTGATCCGACCTGCGACCTGCTTCCTCGAGGGCGCCACCAGGAGACCCAAGCTGAACACTAATAAATTCCGCAGGGAATCCCCTTAATCAAAACAAAATTGCATTCACCCAAACCTTTTACGATGATTAACTTCACCTCTGGCTCTCAAAAGTTTTGTTGTCTTTCAACCTATGAATCTTTTGAAATATGATTTCAGCAGTCAAACATGCGCCAACCCAGGCCTTTAACCCTTACTTCACCAAATACATACAGTACAATATATCTGAAATTGCTACATTCGTCACACCTCCTCCTTAAAAGAAAAAAATCAGCAATATAAAAAGATGGCTTCATTTTTTCAAAGCCTTTTAACTCTAAAGATCTCTCATTATTAAACACAGCTTATACTCAATAAGAGACAGGAGCAAGCTGAATTGCCTACTTCTGCTCCTATTCCAATGTACCATATCATATTATATTTAAACATACAAATGTAAATAGAAGTATTGTCCATTTCAGTCTTTCTTTTCCAGCTTTGAATGTTCCAGTCTTCTCATACTTCAAAGTCATGATAAAGCATCAATAATCACATTTTCTCTTCATGATACATGTCTAATTTTAAAGCTAAATGGTTGTAACGATAAACTCCATCTGAACAGTTTGCATTTCAATCATTAAACTTTTCCAAAATCTTTAATGGATTATGGTCTGTATATACAATTGTCACCGATGATTTGTCAGCAACATAAATGTCAAAATGTTGTAATGCCAACACCAAACTCAATATCTCCTTCTCGGTGGTCGAATATTTATTTTAATGAATATTTAGTTTCTGAGAAAAATAACCAACAGGCTTTTCGATTCTCTCGTCGACTTCCTGTAACAGTACCAACACCCACATCACTTGCATCAATTGCTTGGCATAGTTAGGTGTCATCAACACTGGTGCGGTGGTTAACACAGTTTTCAGATTATCGAATGCCCCCTGACATTCCGACATGCACGGAAATTTCCAGAAGTTCGGTAGAAGCCACTCGTGCCCAGAAATTCGGAACTTCTCTCCTCGTTGAGGCATTGGAAACGCTCCAATAGTTTTTGTTTTCACATTCCTTAGGGCCATCTGACCATGTCTAATTGTATGACCTAAGAATGTGACTTGAATTTCATAAGTTCGCTTTTAGCCAAGTATATGACCAAGTGTGTAGTTGATCAAATAATTCCAGTAAACATTCCAAATGCTCCTTCCACATTTGAGTGAACACCACCTAAACGTCAATGTGCAAGGCATACTTGTTCAGTCCAGAAATGACTTGATGGTTAATCTTTGGAATGTTGCTGGTGCATTCTTCCTTCCAAATGACATTAGTTTAAACTGATACAGGCCATTTGGCGTCACAAAAGCTGAAACTTCCTTTGGTTTTGGTGCCATCACAATAGGGAGCATCAATCGCTGCAACTCAAGTATGCTGTCAATCTCCTTTTGTACCTGTGCTAACTTCAGTGGATTGAGCCTGTATGGATGTTGTTTAATGGGAATAGCATTTCCTACATCTACATCATGCATAATTAATTTTGCACTTCCTAAGTCATCCCCACATACAGCTCTATGTGACTGTAATAATACTTTTAAGCCATTTTTATTTTTTTGAGCCATTTTGATTTTCCTCCAAAGATAACTTATCCCAATTGCTTATCATTTCCTCATTGCCCAATCTAATTTGAGGAGTGTTAAATTCAGAATTATCTGGATTTATCTCTTCTCCCTGAGTTGCAACGACTAACACCTCCTCCTTCTTTCCTTCTCTATCAAAATATCTTTTGAGCATACTACACTGACACACTCTTCAATTTTTGCTTCTATCTGGCGTTCTTGTCAAATTATTCACCTCACTCAATTTCCTTTCTATTTGATAAGACCCACTAAATCTTTCTTGTAATGGTTCACCTACCACTGGCAATAACACAAATATTTTCTCCCTACTAACAAACTACGAGTTTTTGATTTATTTTCCGCCTCTTTTTTCATCACCCGCTATGATAATTTTAAATGCTTTCTAGCCAATTCATCAGCCCTATTTAATCTCTCCCTAAAGCTAGAAACATAGTCCAAAATTGTAGTCTCAGAACTTCTGACTCACCAATTTTGGCTTCACAAATTTAAGCGGTCCTCTTACCTCATGACCAAAATTCAATTCGAATGGGCTGGAATTTAGTCGATTCATTAAGTGCATCCCTAATTGCAAATAGTACAAATGGAATTTGTTTATCCCAATCCTCTGGATAATCCTGACTATAGGCCCTCAAAATGATCTTTAAAGTTTGGTGACACCTTTCTAGTGTTTCTATGAGGAGAGACAGAGTCAAAGAACAAAGGACAAAGAACAAAGAAAAATTACAGCACTGGAACAGGCCCTTCGGCCCTCCAAGCATGCGCCTATCCAGACCCTCTATCTAAAACTGTCGCCTATTTTCTCAGGATCTGTGTCCCTCTGCTCCCTGCCCAATCATGTATCTGTCTAGATACATCTTAAATGTCGCTATCGTGCCCGCGTCTACGACCTCTGCTGGCAATGCATTCCAGGCACCCACCACCCTCTGCGTAAAGAACTTTCCACGCACATCTCCCTTAAACTTTTCCCCTCCCACCTTGAACTCGTGACCCCTAGTAATTGAGTTCCCCACTCTGGGAAAAAGCTTCTTCCTATCCACCCTGTCTCTAACTCTCATGATTTTGTGGACCTCAATGAGGTCCCCCCTCAAACCTCCGTCTTTCTAATGAAAATAATGAAGTTGGTTAGGATTTTAGTCATTGGAGTTTAGAAGAGTGAGAGGAGATCTCATATAAAGTTATAAAATTCTAACAGGATTAGACAGGGTAGATTCAAAAGGGGGAGTTCAAAACTAGGGGTCAGAGTTTGAGGATAAAGGGTAAACCTTTTAAGACTGAGATGAGGAGCAATTTCTTCACCCAGAGAGTGGTGAATCTGTGGAATTTACTCCCACAGAAAGTAGTTGAGGCGAAAACATTGTGTAATTTCAAAAAGGAATTTGATATAGCTTTTGGGGCTAAAGGGATGATGGGTTACTAAGAACAAAGAACAAAGAAAAGTGCAGCACAGGAACAGGCCCTTCGGCCCTCCAAGCCTGTGCCGACCATGCTGCCCGTCTAAACTAAAATCTTCTGCACTTCCGGGGTCCGTATCCCTCTATTCCCATCCTATTCATGTATTTGTCAAGATTCCCCTTAAACGTCACTTTCGTCCCTGCTTCCACCACCTCCTCCGGCACCCACTACCCTCTGTGTAAAAAACTTGCCTCGTACATCTACTCTAAACCTTGCCCCTCGCACCTTAAACCTATGCCCCTTGTAATTGACCCCTCTACCTGGGAAAAAGCCTCTGATTATCCATTCTGTCTATGTCCCTCATAATTTTGTAGACCTTTATCAGGTCGCCCCTCAATCTCCGTCGCTCCAGTGAGAACAAACCGAGTTTATTCAACCTCTCCTCATAGCTAATGCCCTCCATACCAGGCAACATCCTGGTAAATCTCTTCTGCACCCTGTCTAAAGCCTCCACATCCTTCTGGCAGTGTGGCAACCAGAATTGAACACTACACTCCAAGTGTGGCCAAACTAAGGTTCTATACAGCTGCAACATGACTTGCCAATTTTTATACTCAATGCCCCGGCCAATGAAGGCAAGCATGCCGTATGCTTTCTTGACTACCTTCTCCACCTGTGTTGCCCCTTTCAGTGACCTGTGGACCTGTACACCTAAATCTCTCTGACTGTCAATACTCTTGAGGGTTCTACCATTCACTGTATATTCCCGACCTGCATTAGACCTTCCAAAATGCATTAACTCACATTTGTCCGGATTAAACTCCATCTGCCATCTCGCCGCCCAAGACTCCAAACAATCTAAATCCTGCTGTATCCTCTGACAGTCCTCATCGCTATCCGCAATTCCACCAACCTTTGTGTCGTCTGCAAACTTACTAATCAGACCAGTTACATTTTCCTCCAAATCATTTATATATACTACGAACAGCAAAGGTCCCAGCACTGATCCCTGCGGAACACCACTGGTCACAGCCCTCCAATCAGAAAAGCACCCTTCCATTGCTACTCTCTGCCTTCTATGACCTAGCCAGTTCTGAATCCATCTTGCCAGCTCACCCCTGATCCCGTGTGACTTCACCTTTTGTACCAGTCTGCCATGAGGGACCTTGTCAAAGGCCTTACTGAAGTCCATATAGACAACATCCACTGCCCTACCTGCATCAATCATCTTTGTGGCCTCCTCGAAAAACTCTATCAAGTTAGTGAGACACGACCTCCACTTCACAAAACCGTGCTGCCTCTCGCTAATACGTCCATTTGCTTCCAAATGGGAGTAGATCCTGTCTCGAAGAATTCTCTCCAGTAATTTCCCTACCACTGACGTAAGGCTCACCAGCCTGTAGTTCCTTGGATTATCCTTTCTACCCTTCTTAAACAAAGGAGCAACATTGGCTATTCTCCAGTCCTCCGGGACATCACCTGAAGACAGTGAGGATCCAAAGATTTCTGTCAAGGCTTCAGCAATTTCCTCTCTAGCCTCCTTCAGTATTCTGGGTAGATCGCATCAGGCCCTGGGGAGTATCTACCTTAATATTGTTCAAGACGCCCAACACCACGTCTTTTTGGATCTCAATGTGACCCAGGCTATCTGCACACCCTTCTCCAGACTCAACATCCACTAATTCCTTCTCTTTGGTAAATACTGATGCAAAGTATTCATTTAGTACCTCGCCCATTCCCTCTGGCTCCACACATAGATTCCCTTGCCTGTTCTTCAGTGGGCCAAACCTTTCCCTGGCTACCCTCTTGCTTTTTATGTACGTGTAAAAAGCCTTGGGATTTTCCTTAACCCTATTTGCCAATGACTTTTCGTGACCCCTTTTAGCCCTCCTGACTCCTTGCTTAAGTTCCTTCCTACTTTCCTTATATTCCACACAGGCTTCCCAGCCTTCTAGCACTGACAAATGCCTCCTTTGTTTTTTGACGAGGCCTACAATATCTCTCGTTATCCAAGGTTCCTGAAATTTGCTGTATTTATCCTTCTTCCGCACAGGAACATGCCGGTCCTGAATTCCTTTCAACTGACATTTGAAAGCCTCCCACATGTCAGATGTTGATTTACCCTCAAACATCCGCTCCCAATCCAGGTTCTTCAGTTCCTGCCTAATATTGTTATAATTAGCCGTTCCCCAATTTAGCACATTCACCCTAGGACCACTCTTATCCTTGTCCACCAGCACTTTAAAACTTACTGAATTGTGGTCACTGTTCCCGAAATGCTTACCTACTGAAATTTCTACCACCTGGCAGGGCTCATTCCCCAATATCAGGTCCAGTATAGCCCCTTTCCTAGTTGGACTATCCATTGTTTTAAGAAGCCCTCCTGGATGCTCCTTACAAACTTTGCCCCATCCAAGCCCCTAGCACTAAGTGAGTCCCAGTCAATATTGGGGAAGCATGGTCGGATTTTGATAGGTTCCGGAAAATAGAGGATCACTGAAGACTATATAATGGAATTTGGCAGACTATATAAAAGGCTGCAGAAACACCTGGAATTTCCACAGTCTGTGTTGGCCTTTAAATTACTTGGCTGTGCTAGAGTGAGCAACATGGATAGGCTCCTGGTTTTGACAGGAGTTCAGTTTGCAGATAAGGATACCTTATTCAATCATATGACAGAAGCTTTAAAAAAGTTTCTGAAGAAACATTCGATTCCGATTGCTCTGATGACCTAACTAGGTCAGTCTGCAATAAAGCAGAATATGGAAGATACACTACTGACAGGATGGTGAAATTGTACGGCTACGAACAGGTTCCAAGACTATAGAAGGAGATTGGGACCCGGAAAGTATGAAGACAGAAACCCAGTTAGAACCTACAATAGGAAGATGAACCCCAGAAATGCACGGGGTATGATAAATCGATGTTTTCAATGTGACTCTCAATACCATTATGCTTTCAACTGTCCAACACATTATAATAGAGTGTGTAAAGCGGCACATGACGCAGAAGAGTCAGAAGAGGAAAAAGATAGTGACCAGAAAGAAGGCATTGTCCTATTAACAAGCAGTTTTGCGCCGGCAATGAGGGTGTTGGTTGCAGAATCCTTCAATTGTGCTGTATTGGACAGTGGCTGCACATCTACTGTGTGTGGAATTGACTAGTTAAAATGTTACCTGGGCTCCTTGAATGCTGAAAATCGTAACAAGGTGAAGGAATTTGAAAGTTCCACAAGTTTCAGGTTTGGGGATGACAATACTCTGAAGTCACTGAAAAGAGTGGTGATCCCTTGCAATATTGCTGGAGTTAACCATTTCATTAGCACGGATGTTGTATCAAGTAAGACACCTTTGCTTCTGAGCAGACCGTCAATGAAGAAAGCATGAAACTGGATATGGAACAGGATAAGGCAACAGTTTTTGGAAAAACGGCGGACTTACAATTTACACAGTCGGGACACTATTATATTCCATTACTGACAAATAATATTTCAAGTACAGTTGTTAAGGATGTGTTAATGGCCGTTGAAAATGGAACTATAGCTGATAAAAAGCTTGTTGTATTAAAATTACATAGGCAATTTGCGTATTCGTCTCCTCGGAGGCTGAAACATTTATTAAGGGACGAAGACTGATAGAACAGGTTAGTGATTGCTGTGAAGTTTGTAGGAAGTACAGAAGGACATCAGCACGACCGGAAGTAACCCAACCTTTGGCCAGGGATTTTAACGACATTGTGGCCATGGACCTTAAGATCTGGGATAAAGCCAATAATATATTTATTTAGCATTTTGTAGATTTACAAACAGATTTAGTCAATCAACGATTGTATGAAGTAAAGAAAAGAGAGTAATTCTGGATCAAATTATGGAAAAATGGATAGGAACAGGAATGGGGCCACCGGCAAAATTCCTTACAGACAATGGGGGAGAATTTGCTAATGATGAGTTTAGGAATATGTGTGAAAATAGGAATATCACAGTTATGCTGCAGAAAGCCCATTTAATAATGGTGTGTGTGAAAGAAACCATGCGGTAATAGATGACATACTCCGGATAATTTTGGCAGATAGACCAAACTGCAAGCTAAATTCAGCTTTAGCGTGGGTGGTACATGCAAAGAATTCATTGCAGATGGTTGAGGGCGATAGTCCCTATCAATTAGTGTTTGGTAGAAATCCTAAAATTCCGTCCATTTTGGATGACCAGCCTCCAGCTTGGGAAGGGACTACAATTAGCTCTGCCTTTGTTGAGCATTTAAATGCATTACATAGCAGTAGAAAAGCCTTTTGGAAGCAGAATTCTCTAAAAGAATTCACAGAGCTTTAAGGCATAATGTACGGCCATCAAATACCGTTTTTCAGCAAGGAGACACAGTATACTATAAGAGAGACAATTTTAATGAATGGAAAGGCCCAGGGACGATCATAGGCATAGATAGCAAAACAATTATTTTGCAACATGGCAATCAAACTATTAGGGTACATTCATCAAGGATAATGGGTACAGATTACAAATTTTCAAATTTAGACAGAGCAGACATACATGACGAGGAACCAGGGTCATCTGATACGCACAGTGACAGAACTATGAGGACCAGTTAACTGATATAGACAGGGTTTCTGTAAAGGAACACAACACTTCTGATGAATTAGAACAGGTCATTTTTCCAAAAGGACAACTGCCATAAGTTGGTACAAAAGTGACATACTTGCCTGAAGGGTCTAGTCAATAGAAGGATGCAACTGTTATTAGTAGAGCAGGGAAGGCCACTGGAAAGTATAAACATTGGTTGAATGTACAGCATTCAGGGGAGGGAGTCAAGACAATGGATTGGGAACAAGAAGTTCAAAAATGGAGGGCACAGAAACGCAGTGCCAGTTTAGATAGTACATCGGATAGTGAACAGGTCCGCAGGAAAAGCTCGAGAACTAATGAAAGGACATGCCACAGCAGAAGGGAAAGACCAAGCAGTAGCAGTACAGAACTAGATACCAGGCGGGAGAAGGGACGCAGTTTATCAAGGTCTCGGAACATGAGTAAGATTACGAATACTAATAGGAGTAGTGAGATTTTGGTGGCTTCCAATAAATTAGATGAAAAAGTTATCAAAGATGCCAAACAGAGTAGAGTGGGAGTATCTCTGGAAAGTGCTGCGTAGGTTTGGGTTCGGGGGAGGGTTTATCAGTTGGGTTAAGCCCCGGTGGCGAGTGTAGTGACGAACCGGCGGAGGTCGGAGTACTTTCGGCTGTACCGAGGGACGAGGCAGGGGTGCCCCCTGTTGTTCGCACTGACGATCGAACCATTGGCCATGTCATTGAGGGAGGCTAATAAATGGAAGGGGGTGGTCCAAGGGGGAGAAGAGCATCGGGTGTCGCTATATGCGGATGACCTGTTGCTGTACGTGGCGGATCCAATGGAGGGGATGGTGGAGGTCATGCAGACTCTAAGGGAGTTTGGGGAGTTTTCGGGCTATAAGCTCAATGTAGGGACGAGTGAGCTCTTTGTATTACAGGCGGGGGACCAAGAAAGAGGCATAGGGGACTTACCGCTGAGGAGGGCGGAGGGGAGCTTCCGGTATCTGGGGATCCAGATAGCCAGGAGTTGGGGGGCCCTACATAAACTGAATCTGACGAGGTTGGTGGAGCAAATGGAGGAGGATTTTAAAAGATGGGACATGCTACCGCTCTCACTGGCGGGTAGAGTGCAATCGGTCAAAATGGTGGTCCTTCCGAGGTTTTTGTTCGTGTTTCAGTGCCTTCCCATCGTGATCACTAAGGCCTTTTTTCAGAGAGTACGTAGGAGTATTATGGGGTTTGTGTGGGCGAATAAGACCCCGAGGGTAAGGAGAGGGTTCCTGGAACGCAGTAGGGACCGAGGAGGGTTGGCGCTGCCAAACCTGGGAAGCTACTACTGGGCAGCAAATGTGTCGATGATCCGCAAGTGGATTATGGAGGGAGAGGGGGCGGCATGGAAGAGGATGGCGATGGCGTCTGCAAAGGAACGAGCCTGGGGGCGTTGGTGACGGCACCGCTGCCGCTCTCGCCGACAAAGTATACCACGAGCACGGTGGTGGCGGCAACGCTAAGGATCTGGGGCCAGTGGAGACGGCACAGGGGTGCAATGGGAGCATCGGCGTGGTCCCCGATCAGGGGTAACCACCGGTTTGTCCCGGGGAAGATGGACGGGGGTTCCAGAGCTGGCATCGGGCGGGGATTAGAAGAATGGGGGACCTGTTTATTGACGGGACGTTTGGGAGCCTAGGGGCACTGGAGGAGAAATTCGAGCTACCCCCGGGAAATGCCTTTAGATATATGCAGGTGAGGGCTTTTGTGAGGCGACAGGTGAGGGAATTCCTGTTGCTCCCGGCACAAGAAATTCAAGACAGGGTGATCTCGGGTACATGGGTCGGGGAGGGCAAGGTGTCGGCAATACACCAGATGAAAGAAGAGGGGGAAGCGCTGGTAGAAGAGTTGAAGGGTAAATGGGAGGAGGAACTGGGGGAGGAGATCGAGGAAGGTCTGTGGGCTCATGCCCTGGGTAGGGTTAATTCCTCATCCTCGTGTGCCAGGCTCAGCCTGATACAATTTAAGGTGGTTCACAGAGCTCACTTGACGGGGGCGAGGTTGAGCAGACTCTTTGAGGTAGAGGACAGATGTGGAAGGTGCTCAGGGAGCCTGGCGAACCATGCCCATATGTTTTGGCCATGCCCGGCACTGGAGGGGTTCTGGAGAGGAGTGGCTGGAGCAATATCTCAGGTGGTGAAAGTCCGGGTCAAGCCAAGCTGGGGGCTAGCAATATTCGGAGTAGTGGAGGAACCGGGAGTGCAGGAGGCGAAAGAGGCCGGTATTCTGGCCTTTGCGTCCCTAGTAGCCCGGCGAAGGATCTTGCTAATGTGGAAGGAGGCGAAGCCCCCCAGCCTGGAGGCCTGGATAAACGATATGGCTGGGTTCATAAAGTTGGAGGATTAAGTTCGCCTTGAGAGGGTCTGCGCAGGGGTTCTACAGGCGGTGGTAACCGTTCCTAGACTATCTCGCGGAGCGCTAGAGGAAGGTCGGTCAGCAGCAACCGGGGGTGGGGGGGCAAGGGATAACATGAAGAGTCGGGGAAACTGGCACGCACGGGAGAGAGCCAGTGTACAAAGCTATGTAAATATACTATTTTGCCATGTATATATCTTGCTCTGCGCGATTTCTCGTTTCTTTTTTTTTGTTATGGGGGGGGGGTTATTGTTTGTAAGGGAGAAAAATTGTGTTAAAAACTTTAATAAATATATATTTTTTTAAAAGATGCCAAACAGCAAGAACTGCATAGTTGGAGTGAATTTAGGGTATACACGGAAGTACCGGATAGGGAACAAAGAGCTCTATCCCACAGATGGATTTGCACGGAAAAGGTTCTTCCAGATGGAACTTATAAGGCAAAGGCCAGGCTCGTGGCAAGGGGATTTGAAGAAAACTTAGGACGATCAGGATTTAAGGATAGATTCACCTACAGCAGGAAAGGTTATTTTAAAGATCTTCTTGGCTTTATTAGCCACAAAGGCATGGGAATGCAAATCTATAGATATAAAAGCTGCCTTCTTGCAGGGGCATCAGCTCCAGAGGGACTTTTTTCTCCGTCCTCCTAAAGAGGCAGCTAACACAGAAGGGGTACTCTGGAAGTTGAACATATGTGTATATGGATTAAATGATGTGTCTAGAATCTGGTATTTTTCGGTAAGGTCAGTTTTGTTAAAGTTAGGCTGTTGCCAGTTGAAAGCAGATCCGGCAATGTTTTACTTGCACTAAAAAGGAAATCTTTCTGGCTTATTTACGGTGCATGTCGATGATTTTTTGTGGGGTTGAACTAGTGATTTTGAAGCTATCTGGTTTGAGGAAAGAATTCAGGGTTGGAAGTCAGGCTTCCGGTGCATTTAAATATATTGGACTGGAAATCGGACAGACTAAATTAGGGGCAACCTTACGTCAGCAATCTTATTTGGAAAGAACCAGCCTAATAGCAATTAGTCATGGCCGGGTTTCACAAAATGACGCAATGGTTTCAAAGATGGAAAAAGAGCAACTGCGAAGTTTAATTGGGCAACTGAATTGGTTAGGTAGACAGACTAGACCAGACGTGAGTTTTGATGTCGTAAGAGTTGAGTACAAAAATGAATGATCCCAAAGTGGAAGGCATAATAAGAGCAAATAAACCGTTAGTCAAACTAAAAATGCAGAAGTGTGTTTAGGTGACCGTAGGCACTTGAAACTCATAGTTTATAGTGATGCGTGCCATACAAATTTATGTGATGGGGTTTCAAGCGCAGGAGGTTTTATAATTTTCCTTTCGGGGAACAATGGTAAATGTTGCCCTCTTGTGTGGGAAACAAAGAAAATAAGGAGAGTGGTCAAAAGTACTTTGGCTGCTGAGACGTTGAGCCTTGTAGAGGCGGTGGATATGGCCTTTTATATATCTCAGATATTGACAGAAATTTTGGGATTAGGGGATTTGGGTAATATATCTATTGAATGCCACATTGACAATAAATCCCTGTGGGAAAATGTGCACTCTACAAAAAGTGTCAATGAAAAAAGATTAAGGATAGACATCGCAAGTTTGAAGCAGATGTTGGACAGAGGGGGAATAGCAAAAATGAAATGGGTTGACAGTCGCTATCAGTTGTCAGACTGTTTTACAAAAAGAGGGGCTAGTTCACAGAAACTTTTGGATATTGTTAATGAAGGCCGCTTGTTTCTGTGACGTTTTTTTTTCCTCCAAAAATAAAAAAGGGGCGAAATTGCGTGTGTATTTCTTGAGTTTCTTGTAATTTTGTTTTCACCTATTTTTTTTTCCTCCAAGGAAGGGGAGACTGCTAAGTAATGGGTTAAGAGACATTCCAATTAGTTGTCTCATTTATGTTAAGTATCCAATAATTGACACTGATATGTCAAGGGGCATCAGGTGTCCTTTGTGCCAGGGGATGTGATGGTAGAGATTTGTGCAGAGTATGTTAAAGTAAAATAAAGGTGTTTGTGAAAAGGAGCAGAAACTTTGACTCTTTATGCAACAGCAGCTAAACGTCTAACATTACATAAAGTGAAATTTATTCATATTATGATAACGATTTAGATCCTCTCCCAGCATGCTTTGCTCAAGACAACAAAGCAATTTCTTGGGGCAGGCTTCCCTCCTATGATCTGAAATATAACTCTTGACAGCAAAATAGATGGGTGAACCTTTTTTCTCAACTAACAATTACTTTCTTCCTAAACTATATGTTGGTGAGATGTAAGTGTAAATGTCGCCGCAATCCCAGAGGACCATGGGTTGCTCTCCACTTTGAGACCCGAGGGTCACGACAAGTGGGACTCTCCGTCCCGGGTCGCCTGGATCTTGTTCCCCGATGGGACGGAGAATCGAGCTTTGGGACCCCTGTAATAGGGGGATTCCCCACAGGGACACCTGTAATAGGGAGACCCTCCACAGGGACCCCTATAATAGGGGGGGGTCCCAAAGGGACCCCTCCAATCAGGGGACCCCCCCACAGGGATCCCTGTAATAGAGAGACCCCCCCACAGAACCCCTATAATAGGGGGTTCCCCCACAGGGACCCCCTGTCTAAAGCGAGTCTCTCCCCCCCCCCCCCCCAGAAAAGAGACCTGGTGGGGTGGGGGGGAGGGGGGGGGGTCATATTCCTTAAGTAATAGAAAAGCTGTAATAATTATACGTAATGCAAGCTGTTATGCACAGTTCAGATCAGGAGCATTTTCTCACTACGTTTCTATAACCAAGCTGAGGGTCTTCTCTGAACAGACTGGGCCAATATGTTTTAAATCATTTATAGTTTATGAGTAGATAGAACATAAAATAACAGCTTTCTTTACATTGGACGTTGGATAGGTTTTTAAACCTTTTGAAGTATTTTAATTAACTTGTTCAACAATCATTAAGAAATCTCCTTCTCACCATTGCATTATCGCATATGTTAACATTTTTCAAGCCAGAGGTAATTAATTGGCCAATAACTCTAAAATTGATGAGGGGCCATCTATAGATATAAACAAAGACACGAATGAGCACAAGTATACAAGTTGGTCGACTGCTTTTTTCTGGTTGACCTCTGCAGGGCTATTTCCTGAAACTCGGCCCTGGACACAACATCGTCCATCTGCGCGGACCCCACTGTGTCCATACCGGGAGTTATCTTCCTCCTGCTGGTCCAGTCCATGGGCGGCGGTCGGATGAGTCCCTTGGCTGAGGGGTGGTTCTTGGCAAGGCTAAGGCATCGACATCTCTGGTTGGGTGTCGTTTAGCACGGGCCCCACTTCTTAAGGAGGTCCACATGTTTTTGTTGGATTTTCCCTTGGATCCTGACTTTATAATTCTCTCTATTACGATTTCAGAGAGCCAGAGTGTCTCGGCTCCAAAGATGTGGGTGTAGACCGTGTCTCTTGATTGGAACTTCTGCCCTGGCATCTGATGGTCATGGTACTGTTTCTGCTCTTCTTGCTGAACTTCCACTTTCCCATCCAGGTTTGGGAAAGGCAGGTTTAACCAGATCCTGAGCCTGCGGCCCATCAGAAAATCTGCTGGTGCCACACTGTTGTCAGTTTGGCGAAGTCCTGTAATTAAAAAGGAACCATGCCAGTGGCGTATCTATGGAGCCCGCGGTCTACTTCTTTATGCCTCTTTTGAATGTCTGAACCCCGCTTTCAGCCAGCCAGTTAGATGAGGGATGGTACGGGGTGATTGCGATGTGCCGAATTCCATTCAGCTGAGTGAATGTGTCAAACTGGGGCTGGTTTGGCACAGTGGGCTAAACAGCTGGCTTGTAATGCAGAACAATGCCAGCAGCGGGGGTTCAATTCCCGTACCAGCCTCCCAAACAGGCGCCGGAATGTGGCGACTAGGGGCTTTTCACAGTAACTTCATTGAAGCCTACTTGTGACAATAAGCGATTATTATTATTATTATTATTAATAATAAACTCCTCACTCGTGAACGGCGTTCTGTTATCTGCCACCAGGAATTCAGGGATCCCATAGGTGCTGACTGTGCACCTCAGCTTCTCAACAGTGGCCCTCGACATCGTCGAGGTAATTTTATAAATGTCGCGCCATTTTGAGTGGATGTCCACAATGATGAGGAACTATAAAAGGCCCGGCAAAATCAGCATGTTGTCTCAACAAGGGAGAGCCTGGCAATTCCCAGGGATGAACAGAGGCCGCTGTCGGGAGCTTCGGGTGGCCCTGACATGCCGGACAACTGCGTATGACTCACTCAAAGTCCCCGTCAATGCCCGGCCACCAGACGTAGCGCCAAGCCAACGTCTTCATTTTCGAGGTGCCTGGGTAGCCACTGAGTAGACCCTTCAGGGGAGACTCCTGACACTGCGGCGGAATGACCCCACGAGCTCCCCACAGTATGAAACCATCCTTCACACTTAGATCTTGGGAGTTTCTGGGCATAGGTCTGCTGGGGGGGTGGGGTGGGGGGGTGAGGTCCCCTGTATTCCACCGTTTAATAGCAGGTGGCGGAGCTTCGCGAACTTAGGACTTTGTTGAGCCCATGTTTGAATCTGAGCAGCCGTCACCGGCAAGGTATCCATAAAACTCAGAGTCGGCTCGACTTTACCTGCCGCTGCTGGGGACGGGAGAACTCACAAGCAGCGGGAGATGACTAAGGGCATCAGAGTGGGCTATCTGCGTACCTGGACAATGTTGGAATGAGTAATCATACGCAGCAAGCAAAAGTGTCCAAAGCTGAATCTGGGCCGATGCAATGGTGGGAATACCCTTGTCCTCTTTAAAAAGGACCAGCAGAGGCTTGTGATCGATCACAATGAAGAAGTGCCACCCGTAGAAGTATTAATGGAACTCCTTGACACCGAATATCACCGCCAAGCCTTCCTTCTCCATTTGGACATAATGGCATTCCCAGTCTGCCGGAATCTTCGAAGCAAGTACTCTCTCTCATCGTCCCATCTGTGGGCCAGCCCTGCCCCATTTCCATAGGGGGAGGCATCGCAAGTCAGGACTAGCGGTCGAGCTGGGCACGATGGATGAGGAGTGCAAGGATGACAGGCCCTTCTTCGCTCCATCAAATTTTTCTTCCTGTAAGGCACCCGAAGCCCACTTTTGGTTCTTCTTAAACAGTATGTGGAGGGGTGCCAACAGGGTGGAAGATGAATTTTCCATAATTTACCTAGCCCAAGAATAACCAGAGTTAGGTGGTGTTCCTTGAAGTTGGGGTCCCTTTTATGGCCTGAATCTTCTCCACCACAGGATACAGACCATCTCCGTCCACCCTGCACCCCAAATACGTTACCACCTTTGCTCTGAGCATGCATTTTCCCATCTTCAGCCCGGCACCAACTTGAGATACTGTTGGCCTGAAAGGTACATTCTACATATTGGCCCCAAATTCCAGCCCGGGTCGAAGGCCTCTAACCTACCAAATAGTGGCTTTCTAAAATCTTATATTCTCACACTTCTGCACAGTAATCTTCCGGGGTGGCTGGGTGTCCTGCAAGTCTGGAGTCTCCGTTTTCCTCATCACCAGTTTAATGACCAAGGAAACTAGCCGTAGAAAGGAATACATTTATTTTACTTTTAACAAGCTGCCCACAACAGTAACTATCTACAATCACAGTCCGTGTTGGGACAACCAACATGTGCTCAGCTTTTATGCTTGGTTTAACGGGCCCCAACCCTACCCACCCTACCTGGGAAGCTCGTATTCCATGAGCTCCACGGGGAGATCAATAAGAGTTGCCTCATGGGTCTCATGACATTTGTCTTCTCTTCTGTCAAAACTGGATGGGATCTTTAAACTTGTCTGGTTTACAGCAGCTAGTGCCTTAATACAGGGTCATGGCTTCACTGCCCCTGATGCTGCTGCATTGCCCAGAAAGGCATCTGGGATGTGCTGCACTGCACATTTATCAGCAAGCCGTATTTCATAAGGCTCGGGGAGTCGATAGTAAGAAAAAGTAAATGTGATTTATTTTACAATTATATACACGAGTACTCGTAGAGTCTCACCGGGTACTCTCTCTCTCTCTCTTGTCGGTCGACCGGGTACTCTCTCTTGTCGGTCGGTTCCGGACTGGCCAACCTTTCATACAAGTATGGGTAAGCTATCTCGCCCCTAGAGCGGGAGCCTGTACTCAAGGGGCAAGGGGAAAACAATCATCCCCACATTTTACGACCCGGTATTACACCATGTTTGGCAGTCAGGGTGAGAAGAGTGACAATCCCACGGTAGTTCTGGGCTAAGAGACTAGACTGGGACAGACATAGAAGGAAACACAACCAGCTACCTGGGTCTTGGTGTGGACCATCAGAATGTTGAAACAAAAGCTCCCTACCTCAAGCTATTAGAGCACCCAATTAATGTATCCCGGATTATTACAGTCTCCTGCGCCTTGAGCAACTTTGGTCTGGAAAAGGTCAATGTAGCATCCTGTTAAGGGAAGGAATGCTCTCATCATAACATTTAATGTGGACTGCACCCAGTACTTGAAAATGGACACTAACAAGACTGTTAAGATGGATGCCAAGGGTCAGGTACCTTTTGCAATTTCTACACCTGGGGTCTGAAAATGCTCCAGGAAAATTCTCAAATGAAAATAGGTTCTTCAGGTGCAAAAGGACCTGGAAGAGATCTAACAAACAATGGCTGCCAGATATGTCGGAGCCATGTACATGAACTATTAAATAAAGTATTTTAGTGAGTTAATTGTTGCTGTTATGTTAATGGATACCAATCACTCCCTATTGTGTACCAATCACACTAGCCCCAACCCATTACGTGGTCAATGGAAGGCTCTGAAATTTGCCATTATGTGACTAAAACTAGCTTCTGATACCAAGTTCTTTATTATGTCAATAAAGTGAGAAGCTAGTCAGTCAGCCTGCACAGACCACCACATGTGAGGTATCAGAAGCAGAAAGGGCAGTAGACCAATGCCTTTTAAAACTTGGCAAGACTGTTAATTAAAAAACAACTCCTTGCATGATTTTTATCCGAGGCCCATCGTAAAAAAAAATTGATCTTGTGGCAAAAAGCTACAAATGTTCACAACTTGCTGAACATCCATCTCTTCAAGGGAACCCTCAATAGTTCCTGATATCTGGCTAGAGTTATCGAAACCAGCCTTCTGGAGTGAAAATGCAGTCTACGCCAGGCCAGCAACGACTGTTGTTCCGATTACAAACTAAACACGTGAACCATGAACTATTATTTTGTTTACTGTATGTAGAAGTACACAATTCTGCTGAACTATATATTTCTCTTGTGTGTGCGTACACAAAGATCATAGTATTTGGACTTTCAAGTAAACATGTGAATAAATAATCCTCTTTATTTAAACCTACTGCTTTTATTGAAATTGACCACACTCCAGAGGCTGAGAAACATTCACATCTTCCTTTCCTAAACCACACTCATTATGGATGATAATGGGAAGGGTACAAGAGTTTCTCTCCTGACCCTATCCGTAACATTGGTAATCACTGAGAAAAACAGTATTTGTTTCAGCCAGTGGCAGAAAAGAGTGCTGACCAAGAATAATAAGTACCTGAAAATTGACAAACGGCTGCAATAAATGTTCTGTTGGGTGCTTGTACCACCCCGTGCACAGCACTTGCTGGCACATGTATCAATACTCTTGCAAAATAAAACAGAATCCCAACCATTGTCCTCAGCCTTGCGTGTAGGACATAAAGCTTTACATCTAGACCCATGAATACTGTCGCTTTGCTCCACAATTACCTTTTTCTTTTCTATCTCAAATAATTACAAATTATCAGGAAGTGAGTTATCCAAATTCTGTTCACGATAATAAGGTGAGGCTCACTGATGGTTTATTACAGTCATTTTCAAACTCGGGTGGGTCGCGGGCGGGTGTCGGGTGGGTCGCGGTGTTCCTGACCAGGGGAAGAAGTGCTCAATGGCCGTGACCAGCTTTTAAAAATGCCGGCTATCGTGTGCATGCGTATCCCTTCAGCAATGAGCAGGCCCGGAGCCCAGCAAGGTAGGCCACCTCGTCCTGACATCAGCACGCTGACCTAGGAGGGCAGATTTCTTTTTTTTAATTGGTGGAGTCTTCTCTCCAGAACGGCGACAGAGAGTAGGTCACTTGCCCATACACTAACATCATGTGTTGTGGCGCGAGAGAGATTCCTCCATTTTGTAGCTGCCAGCTGTGCTGGTGCGAACTCCAGGGCCTCTGGTAAACAGTCCATTAAAAAGCTGAAATCAAGAACAAAGCAACACAAAGGTGATTTCTTGAGGTATGGGTTTATTGATTGTGCCAATGCAAATCAGGATGCAAAGCCCATGTATGGATGGATTTGTTTATTGTCACGTGTACCGAGGTACAGTGAAAAGTATTTTTCTGCGTGCAGCTCAAACAGATCATTTAGTACATGAAAAGAAAATACGTAATAGGGCAACACAAGGTACACAATGTAAATGTGCAGGGAAGGACTGGGAAGATTAAAAGCCTGAAAACATCAAAGGCATTTGAAGACTAAGCATGGTGCTTTTGAGGACAAACCTCTTGATTTTGTCAACTGATGCATTGAGAACTTATATCATCAGCTGAAGTCCTTAGCAGAAATGTAACATTGACTGACAAAGCAAGTGAGATCGTGAGGACCGAGCAGGCTCAGCTGTCATATTAAGGGTAAGCGAAAATGGTGGGTCATGTAGTTTGGGCAGCTTGGGTTATGAATATGGACTGGCGTGGGTGGCAAAGGTCGGACGGCATAGGTCCCGAAGGATGGCCGGTTGGTAAAAATGGGTTCCAGGCAAAAAGGTTTGAAATACACTGGTATATAACACGAGTAGCTCCACTCAATACGTTTGCGTGATATGAGGGCAACACGGTGGGGCAATGGTTAGCACCGCTACCTCACGGCGCTGAGGACCCGAGTTCTATCCTGACCACGGGTCACTGTCCGTGTGGAGTTTGCACATTCTCCCTGTGTTTGTTTGGGTCTCACCCCCACAACTCAAAAAGGTGTACTGGTAAGTGAATTGGCCCTTAATTGGGAAAAAAAAAGAATTAGGTACTCTGAATTTATTTTTAAAAATTGCATGATATGTGCCCTCTGCTTCACAATCCTGTGCTTCTTTAATGTGTTTTACCGGTAGGAGGAGAAAATGAGATGGTCAACGGCTGCCTGTCAGTGAATAATTCTGAAGATGAAGCGTAGTCTTTGTACAGGGGACGCCATGACCGATGCCAATGTTATCACAGTAATTGGCTAACTTGCGCAATCCCTAGCCTGGGCCCCAGCATGTGACAAACCAAACTTTAAAACAAGAGTCGGGGAAGACGTAAATCTCTGGAACAGTGTAATAAGGATGGAGTAGGGAAAATAAACTCCAAAGGGACTTCCCCCTGCTAAAATGTCAAAAAGATGACGTTGTCATAACCAATATCCTGTTCCATCAGCAAGACAAGAATAAGACCCCAAGGCAACATGCATAATTCAAGCACTGGCACCTGTTCAGATATGCCATCACTCAAGCAAAGGGTGGCACGGCTAGCCATATCACCCACGTAATGACAGGTAACTGATGCAAGACTTTCTTATCCGATCTACCATCTTCATCACTCTGTCCCGAGCAGTGGTGGCAACAGAGGTAATGCTGCAAGAGAATTGATATTGGATAAGACCATAAGACATAGGAGAAGAATTAGGCCACTCGGCCCATCGAGTCTGCTCCGCCATTCAATCATGGCTGATATTTTTTCATCCCCATTCTCCTGCCTTCTCCCCATAAGCCCTACCAGGGGCTGGTTTAGCACACTCTGCTAAATCGCTGGCTTTTAAAGCAGACCAAGGCAGGCCAGCAGCACGTTCGATTCCCGTACCAGCCTCCCCGAACAGGTGCCGGAATGTGGCGACTAGGGGCTTTTCACAGTAACTTCATTGAAGCCTACTTGTGACAATAAGCGATTTTCATTTTCATAACCCCCGATCCCCTTATTAATCAAGAACCTATCTATCTCTGTCTTAAGGACACTCAGTGATTTGGCCTCCACAGCCTTCTGCGGCAAAGAGTTCCACAGATTCACCACCCTCTGGCTGAAGAAATTCCTCCTCATCTGTTTTAAAGGATTGTCCCTTTAATCTGAGATGTTGTCCTCTGGTTCTAGTTTTTCCTACAAGTGGAAACATCCTCTCCACGTCCACTCTATCCAGGCCTCGCAGTATCTTGTAAGTTTCAATAAGATCCACTCTCATCCTTCTAAACTCCAACGAGTACAGACCCAGAGTCCTCAACTGTTCCTCATACGACAAGTTCTTCGTTCCGGGGATCATTCTTGTGAACCTCCTCTGGACCCTTTCCAAGGCCAGCACATCCTTCCTTAGTTACGGGGCCCAAAACTGCTCACAATACTCCAAATGGGATCTGACCTGAGCCTTCTACAACCTCAGAAGTACATCCCTGGTCTTATGTTCTAGCCCTCTTGACATGAATGCTAACATTACATTTGCCTTCTTAACTGTCGACTGAACCTGCACATTAACATTAAGTGAATCGTGAACAAAGGACTCCCAGGTCCCTTTGTGCTTCTGATTTCCTAATCATTTCCCCATTTAGAATATAGTCTATGCCTAAATTCCTCCTTCCAAAGTGCATAACCTCACACTTTTCCACATTGTATTTCATTTGCCACTTCATTGCCCACTCTCCTAGGTTGTCCAAGTCCTTCTGCAGCCCCCTTGCTTCCTCAATATTACCTGTCCCTCTACAGATCTTTGTATCATGTGCAAACTTGGCAACAGTGCCTTCAGTACCTTCTTCCAGATCATTCATGTATATTGTGAAAAGTAGTGGTCTGAGCACAGACCCCTGAGTCTTACCACTAGTCACCGGCTGCCATCCTGAAAAAGACCCCTTTATCCCCACTCTCTGCCTTCTGCCAGTCAGCCAATCCTTTATCCATGCCAGGGTCTTACCCTTAACACCATGGACTTTTAACTTATTTAACAGTCTCCTATGCGGCACCTTGTCAAAGGCCTTCTGGAAATCTAAATAAATCACGTCCACTGGTTCTGCTTTGTCTAACTTCCTTGTTACCTCCTCAAAGAACTCTAACAGATTTGTCAGACACAACCTCCCTTTGACAAAGCCGTGCTGACTCAGTCCTATTTTACCATGCACTTCCAAGTACTTTGCGATCTCATCCTTAAAGAATGCCTTAAAGATCTCAACAAGGCAGCCCCTCTCAGTCAGTACGTCACTGCCAACCTCTTAGCCTCCTGCCACCAGGAGCTAGTGTGCTCATTGTGCCTGGTTGACCCTAAAGTCCACCATAACAAGCTCTGCACAGAAGTCCTTGGCCGCTCACGCTCTCTCCTCTCCATTCCCCCGTTGCTGTGCGATACAAAGGCATATCTGCCAGATAGCCAGCAAGCCTCTCAATTTGGCTGGCTGTGGCTAAGAAATTAAGACAAAAGATGGTAATCAAGTTTGACATTAATCTTTCCCTACCTCTAAGTTAATATTGTGGCTATTGTTTCTCATCTTTTTAATTGCTCTTTCGAAAGACGGCCCGGTGGCGCAGTGGTTAGCACTGCTGCATCACGGTACTGAGGACCCAGGTTAAATCCCGGCCCTGGATCAGTGTCCGTGTGGAATTTGCACATTCTCCCCGTATCTGCTTGGGTCTCACCCCCACAAACTCAAAGATGTGTAGGGTAGATGGATTGGCTGTGCTAAATTGCCCTTAATTGGAGAAAAAATAATTGTGTACTCTAATTGCTCTTTTGTGACAACAAAAATATATTCTTAAAAATCCATTCCATAGCAAATGCCATGACATCCAAAGAATTTAAATAGAGAATCCAGTGTAATTATTTATCAAAAGAAAATCCTGTTCCGTTTGTGGAGACCAGCACTGAACGGCGCTCGCCCAAAGTCCCCAAGGCAAGGGGGTTATATCCCATCACCTTGGATGGATCGTGGGAGTATATATTAGAGTGAGACTAGATGTCCCACTCTAATATGCAGATTTGCCAAAAAGTGATTCACCCGCAATGGGCAGCATTCACCTCGTGAAATCTCGCAAGATCGTGTTAGAGCTTCAGAGGTGTGGTGAGCTGGGAAGATTCGGGAAGAGGGATCTCCCGGCATCTGCCAGCCAACCTGCACTGCCTTTCGGGCGTAATGCGGCCAGTAGATCGTGCCCATAGACCGTAGAGTTTGAGCCCTCCAAGGCCTTCGATAGCCCAAAGGTTTTTAAATTTTGCCATCTGGAGCAGTTTTCCAGATCGTCCACTGTGACCTTCAATGCTTTACGCTCTTCAGCCAGCTACACCATCTCTGCCTCCAGGGAGACAATCCAATCACTATGGTCTGAAAGCCTTCTGTATCACTGCACCTTGCACCTCTATCCGCCGGTCCATCTTCTCCAAGGTCATTTGAATATGGGCCAAAGCCCTCTCCAATGCCTTCTTCAGGTCCTCAGTGACCGCCTGCCGCTGCTTCTTAAATATGTCCGTCAAGAAACATGCCAACGTCTTGGTCGACCACGGAGAGGCCAACAACACAGCTGAAGCCTCCGGCATGTTCCCCCCACTGAGGCTGAGTAAGTACTGAGTCTGGCAACTATCCCTTGCCTGGCTTCTGCCTTGCATTGAGCACACTGGACACAATTTTTATGAGGGGATCCTATCCCATCAAACATCCCCTATATCATCGCACATAATCCCAGCAAAAAAGGGCCAAAATTGAAGTACTCTGGCGGGAGCCACCGTGCGTGCAGCTGCTCATTACATAGCCGCCACCGGAAGCCTCGTGGAATCAGAGTTGAGGACAATATTATAACAATGGAAGAAGACAATTCAACTTTGTCAAAGAGATGGAAGGGCCCTTGACAGTGAGAATTATTTGTCGTGAGAGGGGAAGTGGGTTCATCATTAATGTACCATATGGCTTATTACATTCCCGTTATCTGACCTGTGCCTCTACTGTGAGCTCCTTGGGCAGCTAAATGAATGCTGCAGGGTTCTGGCCACATCAGGTTTCTCTTCATCCTGCTCTTCCTGTTGTTGTTCATCCACCTCCTCCGAAGATGTAGCATAATCGCTATTTTCCTCTACCTGCAGTTCCGTTCCGCTATGGTACGCTATGGTATCCCCAGATCTGTCCGGTCACCTGAACCACATCTCCAGTAACTCAATGGCTTGCTCTATGACCTTTTGTCAATAACCAAAGGTCAAAAGAGTTAGAGGGGAGGTGGTGAGGAATTGCTTTCAATGAGAGAGTTGTTGGGATCCAGAATTCTTCTTCTGAAAAGTTGCTGGAAGTTCCTTGCATGAATATTTTTAAAAGTTAGATGGTTAGTTAAGAATGAGGAAGTTAAAAAAAATGAATGAGGAAGTTACAAGGTTACAGTCCAAAAGTGTAGGGATTGGGGAGGGGGTGCGGGGAGGGGGAAGGACTATGCATAACTACATTCAAAGTGTTAACAGACTCAACAAGCCAAATGGCCTTTCTCTATACTGTAAATTTATATAATTCTATGAACTATATCATCATCCACATGCCATATGATTCCATTTTCTTCTAAAACTTCTTGAATCTACTTTTCTCACTTCTCTTCAAAAGCCTTCTCAAAATATATCTCTTTCACCATACCTTTGGCTATGTCCTTCATTCTTTCTCTAACTTCCAGCTCGGTATCCTTCAACACCTTTGTAAATTCCATCCTGAAATAGTTTCCTATATGAAAGGCACAAGCAAAAGTGCAAATTGTTGTTGTCTAAACAATGCATCACTCCTTTTGTATTCTGTACAATATAGTGCCATTGTACTTGGGCATCTGTGCATGTGAGAGAGAAAGGATAGAAATGTACAAGATATTGCAGCCTGAACCAATTGGGCCTGAATTGATTTTTTTTCAATTAAATTACACAATTATTAGGGGCTGGTTTAGCACACCTGGCTAAATAGCTGCGCGGGTTCAATTCCCGTACTGGCCTCCCCGAACAGGCGCCAGAACGTAGCGACTAGGGGCTTTTCACAGTAACTTCATTGAAGCCTACTTGTGACAATAAGCGAGTATTATTAGGGGCTGGGTTAGCACAGGGCTAAAGAGCTGGCTTTTAAAGTAGCCCAAAGCAGGCCAGCAGCACGGTTCAATTCCCGTACCAGCCTCCCCGAACAGGTGCCAGAATGTGACGACGAGGGGCTTTTATCAGTAACTTCATTTGAAGCCTACTTGTGACAATAAGTGTTTTTTTCATTTTCATCTTTTTCATTTCAAGGGCACTGACTGCAACAAGCAAATCAGATGAATACAATTAGAGCAAGAGGAAAAGATCTTTACTATGCACATTTAAAAAAACTTGATAAATGGTTATTAATTTGATTTTGAACCCATTTTCATTGATTTTAATGGAAATAATGGAAATAAATTATTTCAATATTACTGTATTCAATTTTAAGACCCTTTATGATTATTCCGATAAGAAAATGCTTTGCCGACAAAATTCTCTTTGTTCTCAACTCCTACCAATCCAAATCTTGTCACTATGACTATTTAGGTCACTACTAATAGGTTAATAAAGATGGAGCTACATGGCCAGCTTTAAGTTATTCCAAAGTGATATGAAACACATAGCAATGTAAAACTAGCACTATCAGATCAGGTCCAATGTGACTCTGGTACCCAACAGCGTAAGGCCCTCTTAGAAAGGCAGTCTCATATCACTGGGCTTGAAAGTACATGACTGGTGTGTCAGACCAGATTAAAGATTCACCTCAACAGTCTATTGGGACTCCTAGAACTTTATAAAGTTAAGCATAATCTCTTTAATGTTTTGAAATGACAGGCAGTTCAGACCACACATCAAAACGAGAAATATTTATCGGGCTGGAACAGAAGATCCACAGAGTTGTGATTTAGAGCTGTGTTACACCTCAACTGTTCCTGGCTGCGTACCACATTGTGCAATTGCCAATCACATACTGTTAGTGCATTATAACTGCTGCAAATAAATCACATTATTGTGTTTCCAGTCTTTATAACTGTATTTTAATATTCTACTGCTATGAATTACAGCTTTATTTACATCTGTGTGACATTGGATGGATAATTTTGCATTCTAACTGTCACTTAGCCAGATTTTATGATTCATCAATGGAATGTAGATGTAGCTGGCAAGGGTAAGTATTTCTTGTCCATTTCTAAGTGACCTTAAAAGGGTGGTGGTGAGGTGCTTTCCAGAACCATTGCAGTCCATATGGATTATAATTTTTGTGATAGAATGGAGTGGCTTGTTGGGCCATTTCAGAGGATAGTTAAGAATCAATCATTTTCTGTCATCTAGACTCACAGATAGGCTAAACTGGCTCAGGACAACAGATTTTCTAGTCTAAAGTCTATTAGTGAACCAGTCAGTTTGTAAATGACAATCTCGCAGTTTCTAGGTCACCGTTACTGTTAGCTTTTTATTCTAGGCTTACTTAATTAACTGAATTTGAACCCAGTCACCAGATTATAAATACAGCGCCCCTCCCAGATTAGAATTCCAGTGGTATAACAGGCAGTCTTTGTTTCTGTTTCATATGGTCATAGCAGGACTTCTGCCTAAGGGTCACAAGCTCCAAGATTCTGCTCTGTGGTGCTGCTGATGCCAGTGCTTTCGAAACCAGGGACTTCAAAGCCGTTCGGAAGACTTCTGGCCATTTCCAGCCCATGGTGCACACCGACTGTAAGGACAAGAGCAAGGGCTTGCCGTGTGTATGTCAAAAGAATGCAGGGAGGAAAATTGTGTTTTTAAATAGCGTCTAATTATAATTTGTTGTACGACCTCCAACTTTGCACCTTGTAAGTCATGTTAACGGCATTTTGTAATCACTCAAAGTCAGGGGCTCCGAAACTGGAGTCCGTGAAGGGTTTCCAGGAGCCCGCAAAGCTGGCTGCTGCCACATGGGCAGCACAGGAGCACAGTGGTTAGCACTGTTGCTTCACAGCACCAGGTCCCAGGTTTGATTCCCGGCTTGGGTCACTGTCTGCGTGGATTTCCTCCAGGTGCACCGGTTTCGTCCCACAAGTCCCGAAAGACGTGCTGTTAGATGAATTGGACATTCTGAATTGTCCCCCAGTGTACCCGAACAGGCGCCGGAATGTGGCGACGAGAGGCTTTTCACAGTAACTTCATTGCAGTGTTAATGTAAGCCTAGTTGTGACAATAAAGATTATTATTATATATGACAATCAAACACCAATTCGAACAGTGCTCCAAGAGGCCTTGTTGATTGCTCCATTTGATTTATTCAATCTCACTGTTGCTGAGCAGAAAGGTCCGAGGCCAAGAGCGAAGGTAAGGCAGGAGCCAGCAGGACATGACTTGGCTCGAAGCAGAGAAAAGAGACGGGAAGAAGCAGAACAGAGGCGGCGGTGGCGAGGAGAGGCCGCGGCATGGCCTACAGGTGACAAGGAGCTGGGGTGTTCGGGCCTCGGTGACTGAGTGTGTGGTGGGGTGGGGTGGAGTGGGGGGGGGGGTACAGGTGCATGTGTCAGATATGAGAATTTGCTTTCCACCATCATTCCTCACATTAAAAGTCACAAAGGGTAAGACGTAAGCATTTTTTGGGGGAAGGAGAATTTTTAAATTATTAGATTACCCACTCCTAAAGTGGATACTACTTCCAGGAGTTAATGTTAAGGGGCCATGGGTGGGAGACTTGGCCAGGGGTTAACGTGAGTGCCATATAGCTGGTGAATGTATTTGCGACAGTATGCCTCTTCCTAATATACAAAGGTGCAGCTCGAAAAGACTTATTTACATTTGATTTCTGTGTTTGCAGCTATTTCGCTGCAGAAAAGCAGCATCGACGTTCTGAAAATGCTTGAGGTTCCCCAATGCAGCTTGAAATGTTTAGGAAGCTCTGCTCTATGCTGAACATGTATCCAGCTGATTAAGGGACCCCATACTGGCACTATTACATGGGATCACCATAAGACATACAGGTGAGCTCCTTTTTGACTTCTGTTTGCTGCTGTAGAGTTTATGGAATTAGTGTTGAGCGCTATTGAAACAATTGACAGCGCTTGGAACATTTTTGAATTAACAAGGGAGAAGTGCTAGACTCTGCCAAGGAGGAGTTGGAAGGCATAGTAGGAAAAAAGTCTGCATTCAGTAATGGGGACTATAGCTGCAACTACTTGAGCTGTAGCAGGACTTGGAGATGAAATTAGCAGGAGAGGTGAGTCACGAGCAGAGTACATAGAACATAGAGAATATAACATCCAGGGCAGGCCATTTGGCCCATCGAGTCTGCACCGACCCACTCAAGCCCCCTCTTCCACCCTATCCCTGTAACCCAGTAACCCTTCCAAACCTTTTTGGGCACTAAGGGCAATTAAGCATGGCCAATCCATCTAACCTGCACATCTTTGGACTGTGGAAGGAAACCAGAGCACCCGGAGGAAACCCACGCAGACATGGGGAGAACGTGCAGACTCCGGACCCAGCGGGGAATTGAACGTGGGACCCTGGCGCTGTGAAGTCACAGCACGAGCCACTGCGCTGCTCAAATAAGAGTAATGAGACTCTTAATAGGCCATACCTACCAAGCTCTTCAAAGGACACTTTTCCTACCTCCATTTCATCCAGAAGCAGTATCTGAGATGTCTACTTTTCACCAAGGAGATGGTGACGTAGCTATGACACCTCTAACAACCAGAACTGCACTGCCGCACAGGAGGGAGTAGCACTGCGGCAGTTGTCGATATCACTGAACCCCTCAGTTTCTATGGTTCAGGGTCCTTTCAGGCTGGGGCCAGCAACATCAGGGACATCTCAACATTTTCTGTGTATAGCAGAAACACTTTCAGGGGTTCTGAAGGGAACCTCACGGGCTAACATTCCATGCACCTATAGTTGATGTGCGACCATGCAATGGTCATCATGCAAGTGAATGTCTGCTATCCTGTCAGCAAGTGCAACCTTTTATCCTGCACCATTCAACCAGACCCTCCTCCATCAAGCCACCAAGATGATCCAGAGGCTGCCTGCTTAATGACCACCTAATTCAAGATTCTCATGTGTGGACAATGGGCTACAATGAGAGCTACGAATGGTGCCCGGACCATTTGCAGGTCTTCCAATATCGCTGCAGCATTTCTCCAAATCTGTGGTGGTTTTCAGCAATATGCACAGCCTCGCTCTTCTGAAAGTACAGCCTCACTCTTCTGAAAGTACAGCCCTTACCATTAGGCCAGAGGAAGGGATGAACAAAAAAATTAAATTTGGAGGGCTGTTCCTTACTGCGCACTCAAGATCCTGGTTCCCCTGAATTTTCATTTCCACACCACTGCTGCTCTACAATGCCCCACCTTATAGTCCCTCTGTTACGGACCATCACAACATTCTCTTAGCCATAATCCTGAAATAAAAGACACAATTAAAGAACCAGTCCATAACAACTTTATCCAAGAACATTCCAAGAATGCGGCACAGTGGTTAGCACTGCCGCCTCACAGCGCCAGGGACCCGGGTTCAATTCTGGCCTTGAGTGACTGTCTGTGTGGAGTTTGCACTTTCTCCCCATGTCTGTGTGTTTCCTCCGGGTGCTCTGCTTTCCTCCCATAGTCCAAAGATGTGCAGTTAGGTGGATTGGCCATGGTCAAACAGCCCATTAATATCCAGGGATGTTCAGGTTTGGTGTGGTTAAGGTGTTAAGGGGATAGGGCGGGCGAGTCAGGTCGGGAGCTTTCAATGGGTCGGTGCAGACTCAATGAGACGGGTGGCCTCCTGTACTGTGGGAATTCCATGGGATGCATTAAAAACTGAACTATTCACCCATATAATGAGTATTTATTTTAATTTTGGTGAACTATTCACACTCTGCATTTTCTTAGCACCTGACTTGTGATGCCTTGTCTGCTCTAGAGCTCATTTGGAGTGCTACCTTGGTGGCTGCGGCAAAGCAGGTGAAAGGCTGCTGACTTTTTCTGGGATAGATCTGTAAAAAGCATTTGAGCAGCTTTGAACCTTGAAGGGCCTGGCTTCAGACTGCACCCCTATGGCATGCTGACTGAAAGACAACAACTAGGGTTCTAGCAGAGTGGCAGTGGTGTGAGCACGAACACTAAACAGTTTGTTTTTATTCTTTCATGGGATGTGAGCATCACTGGCAGCCTCATCTTTTGTTTCTCATTCCTAATTGCCCTTGAGAAGGTGGTAATGAGCCGCCTTCATGGAGTCCATGTAATGTTAATGAGTTCGAGATTTTGACCCAGGGACAGTGAAGCAACGGCATTATCGTTCCAAGTCAGGACGGTGCGTATACCGTGGACGATTGCCAATCAGGCAGTGCCTCAGTAATACTAATAAGCTGCTGTGACACAGATTGCTCGGATCCAGCGAGCGCCTGCATGCACTGGTATCCACAGCCATGATGCCAGCAGTTTGAGCCTGTAGGTCAAGCAGCATCTGTAAGAAAAACATAATTAACATTTTGAGTCATATCGGACTTGAAACGTTAATTCTGCTTCTCTTGCCACAAGACACTGCCTGACCTGCTGAGTTTGTGCAACACTTTCTATTTTTATTGTTAACACTTAACAGACCCGTATTTATAATTAAATAGACAATCATAGATTATCATAGAATTTACAGTGCAGGAGGCCACCCGGCCCATCGAGTCTGCACCGGTTCTTGGAAAGAGCACCCTACCCAAGGTCAACACCTCCACCCTATCCCCACAACCCAACCCAACACTAAGGGCAATTTTGGACACTAGGGGCAATTTATCACGGCCAATCCACCTAACCTGCACATCTTTGGACTATTGTAATTATGAGTAACCTGCATTTAATAGTATGAACAGATATTTTTTAAATTACCTCCTTCCACATTGACATTTTAGTTTGATTATTTTTCTTAGTTTTGCTTGTGTTGTAGTGGCAGACATTAAGTGTTGACGTAGTGAAATAACCTAATGGGATTCTATGTACATGCACCAGTCACTACGCATGCACAGGTGGCTGCCAGCAGCCATTTTTAATGGCAGCGCCAAGAGGTTGCTTTGATGACACACTCATTTGAGTGTAAGATATGCTCGAAATAGTATAAAAAGGGACTTGCCCCTTTAAGGGGATGTTAAATTATTAATTGTATTGTTATATAAAAGCAAAATATTGGACCAAGGTGTCACAGAGGGAGTGCTCCCTGCGACCGACAGGGGGAGGGGGGGAGGAATTGTTTAGTGGTGGCATAATGCTGGAGTTGGCAGAAGGTGATATTTTGAATGTGGAAGCTGGTAGGGTGAAAAGTGAGAACAGGAAGGACCCTGAAATGGTTCTGGGCGAGGAAAAGGGTGACGGCAGAGGTGTGGGTGATGGATCAGACAGCTGGGGAGAAAACATTGGTTGAGGAAAAAGGCAGATATGTCTGAGGCGCTATTTTCAAAGATGACAGATGCGGCGGAGACAGATAAACTGGAAGAATCGGATGGAGTCTTTACAGGGGGTGAGGAGCTGTAATGAGGTAGCCGTGGAGTGTGGAGTAGAGCTGTGGTTGAAGTATAATTAATATTGCTGGATGGTCTATTGCTAGAAATGGAGACAGTGAGGTCAAGGGGGGGGGGGGGCGCGGGGAGGAAAGTGTTGGAGATAGACTATGTGAAGGGGAGGGGTGGAAATTAGAAGCAATATCAAAAGTTATTTCCAGGTCCAGACAAGAACATGAAGCGGCACCTATTAATGAATCATTAATTTGGGCACCACGGTAGCATAGTGGTTAGCACAATTGCTTCACAACTCCAGGGTCCCAGGTTCGATTCCCGGCTTGGGTCACTTTCTGTGCGGAGTCTGCACGTTCTCCCCATGTGTGCGTGGGTTTCCTCCGGGTGCTCCGGTTTCCTCCCACAGTCCAAAGATGTGCAGGTCAGGTGGATTGGCCATGCTAAATTGCCCTTAGTGTTGGGTGAGGTTACTGGGTTATGGAGATAGGGTGGAGGTGTGGGATTGGGTAGAGTGCTCTTTCCAAGAGCCGGTGCAGATTCGATGGGCCGAATGGCCTCCTTCTGCACTGTAAATTCTATGATTTAATGGAAAACAAGTTGTGGGAGGTGGCCTGAGTATGCCCCCTAAAAAGGGCGTGCATAACTGGAGCCCATGCGGGCACCAATATCCAAGCCTTTTATCTGCAGTGAGACAAGAAAAAGCAGAAATTATGAAGTGAGAGAACAGGTTCAGCTAGGTGGAGGAGGAGTCATGCTGGATGGGGAATTGTTCAGGCCGATGCTGAAGGAAGAGGCGGAGAGCCCCGATACTCTCCTGGTTGGGGGATGGAGGTGGAGAGGAATTTGGGAATCGATTGACCCGAGTGGGGAAACCAAACATTGTTGATGCCACCACAAAACACATTGGATTGGGTTGGATTTGTTTATTGTCACGTGGACTGAGGTGCAGTGAAAAGTATTTTTCTGTGAGCAGCTCAACAGATCATTAAGTACAAGGGAAGAAAAGAAAATACATAATAGGGCAACGCAAGGTACACAATGAAATGAAAATCGCTTATTGTCACAAGTAGGCTTCAAATGAAGTTACTGTGAAAAGCCCCGAGTCACCACATTCCGGGGTCTATTCGGGGAGGCTGGTACGGGAATTGAAGGCTGGTACAGCCTTCGTCTGTTTTAAAAGGCAACGATTTAGCCCAGTGTGCTAAACCAGTAAACAATGTAACTACATAAGCACCGACATCGGGTGGAGCATACAGGGGTGTAGTGTCAATGAGGTCAGTCCATAAGAGGGTCATTTAGGAGTCTGGTGACAGTGGGGAAGAAGCTGTTTTTGAGTCTGTTCGTGCGTGTTCCCAGTATCTCCTGCCCGACGGAAGAAGTTGGTAGAGTGAGTAGGCCGGGTGGGAGGGATCTTTGATTATGCTGCCCGCTTTCCCCAGGCAGCGGGAGGTGTAGATGGAGTCAATGGATGGGAGGCAAGTTTGTGTTATGGACTGGGCGGTGTTCACGACTCTCTGAAGTTTCTTGCGGTCCTGGGCCGAGCGGTTGCCATACCAGGCTGTGATGCAGCCCGATAGGATGCTTTCTATGGTGCATCTGTAAAAGTTGGTAAGAGTTAACGTGGACATCTTCTCCTCACTACTCCCAGCATTGCAGAGGGGCCACTTCCTCCACTCCACCCTGGTCCACTGCCCACAACCCGTCACGGGCCCACTCCCAATTGCTGGTTCACTGGGTTATTTTGCTGGCAGGAATTGCAGGAGAATATTTTGTATAAACATCCTTTGATCGTCGTCCAAAGAGCCCATTCCCGCTCCGGGAGTGGGAACCCGCCCCGCCCCCACTCGGCGGCGCATGCGCGCTGCGGGCGGTTTGAACCGGCTCGCGGGCGGCGGGAATTAACGGCCGGGCCTGGCGGGCGATGGAGGCCCTCCTCGACAACCTGGCTCGCTTCGCCGAGGTGCTGGCGGTGGCGCGGAGCCCGTGGGCCGGCGACTGGGGCGAGGCGGAGGCCAGGCGGGCCTTCCAGTGGGCCGGCTACCTGGAGCGGCTGAAGCAGCGGCTGGAGGGGGCGCCGGGCGCCCGGGAGGCCTTCGGGCGGCACCTGCGGAGCCTCGGGCCGCCGCTCCAGCGGCTGGAGGAGCTGGGCGGCCAGGCGCTGAGCGAGGCCCTCCTCTGCAACCCGGCCGCCTCGGCCGCCGCCTTCCACCGGGCCGCCGCCTGGCGCCGGGAAGCGGGAGGAGGTGAGGGGGCGGCCTGGCCGGCGGCGCTGGGGCGGGCGGTCAGGGCCAAGGCGGCCGCCGGGCTGCTGACGGGCGGCGGCGGCGACGAGTGGGAGACGGGGGCCCAGATCCTGCGCCAGCGGCTGGAGGAGAGCCTGAGAGGACCGGGGGAGTTACCGGAGCGGCGGGCGGCCTGCGAGGAGCTGCTGAATCGGGCTGTCTCCGTCGGCGGTGAGGAGGCCGTGGCCGGGCTGTTGTTGGCGGGCCCTGGAGGAGGCGGTGAGGCGGGGCAGTTGGTCCAGAGCTGGTTGCTAGGAGACGGGGCCCGCGCGCCGCCGGCCCGGGACTGGTTGCTAGGAGACGGGGCCCGCGCGCCGCCGGCCCGGGACGGGTTGCTAGGGGACGAGGCCCGCGCTCCGCTCCTGGCCGCCCGCCATCCGGCCTTCGGGCAGCGCCATCTGGGTCGCCTGCGCGACTGGGGCCGGGGCCTGCACTACGATGCCAGCCGGGCGGCCTGGGCGCCCCGGCCGTGCTGGCAGCGGCTTTTGGAGCACTTCACCGCCCTCTTGCAAGGACCCCCGCCGGCGAGGGAGCTGGCGGAGCGGGCGCTGCGCTCTTGGAAAAGGCGGGATGGCGATTTCGAAGTGTGGGGCATCAGCGTCTGGACAGACCTGCTGCTGGCATTGAAGATGTAGCACTGCTTCCGCAACCCTGTGCGCTTCCAGGGGCACATTTTCACACAGGCGGACATTAAGTTGGTGGATGCTACACCTTCTAGTTGGAAGCCATTCCAGGTCCACCTCATTTGAGGTTAGAACAGCCCAGGAATAGGTTGCCTCCTGCAATTCCTTATCTCATTTTCGTGTCAAAGGAAACTGCCTCAGTGAGTCCACCCTTGACTGCGGGCATTGGCCAAGCTACTTTGGTTCCACAATCATGCTGGCAAAGAAGGCGACGCTGCCTTATTTAAGTTATAAACTGGCGAAGATGTACTCTTTTTGAACATGAAGAGTGGCAAGTTCTTCCAATTCTAAATGGCGTGTGCACCATTCAGCTGCTAAGCGATGCCAGTGACTATAAAATGACTATTGTCCAAATGACTATTCTTCAAAAAACATGCCACGAAAACAGTCTTGTTTATCCTTGAAGGCTCCAGTGTCACTCAGCAAGTGCTTGTCGACATTTATTTGCTCAGCATCCTAAATCCGTTGCATATCGTTCTGTTCAACTGATGTGCTTCATCTTGTACTTGGATTTCGTCATTACATCTTAAAAAGCCATTTCCTAAGTAAATTATACATGTAATGTCCATATAACTGAAATTTTCTAACAAAACATTCAAGATGGGCAGCACAGTAGCATTGTGGATAGCACAATCGCTTCACAGCTCCAGGGTCCCAGGTTCGATTCCCGGCTTGGGTCACTGTCTGTGCGGAGTCTGCACATTCTCCCTGTGTGTGCGTGGGTTTCCTCCCACAGTCCAAAGTTGGTGCAGGTTAGGTGGATTGGCCATGCTAAATTGCCCTTTAGTGTCCAAAATTGCCCTTGGTGTTGGGTGGGGTTACGGGGATAGGGTGGAGGTGTGGACTTTGGGTAGGGTGCTCTTTCCAAGAGCCGGTGTAGACTTGATGGGCCGAATGGCCTCCTGCACTGTACATTCTATGATAAGGTCTTGAATCTTCAGTGTTTGACAGATGTAATTGTTTAAAATTGCTCACTAGAAAAACAGACCAATTCTGTACTTTACAAATACCAAAATATGTTGAAGTACATGTCAGTTACATGTACATGGCAATTATTTCAAGATTTTCTTGTCCTTGCGTTGTACAATACACTATGGAATGTTTCTGACAAAATTCTGTATGAGTTTATGCAATATTTGTACTTGCAGAGAAAACATTAGTGACTTAAAGATCCATACTTGTGATTTGAAAGTCAGGTTGTTCATTTGATTATGATGTGGAGATGCTGGCGTTGGACTGGGGTGAGCACAGCAAGAAGTCTTACAACACCAGGTTAAAGTCCAACTTTAAACAAACCTGTTGGACTTTAACCTGGTGTTGTAAAACTTCTTACATTTGATTATAGTTAGACTAATGTTTAGTGGTGTCATATTGAAACAGCTATTAAGCTTCAGCTGTTGGATGTTACTATGAGTCAGAGCAAAAACAGTGCCATGTAAATAAAGTCTATTTTATTTTCTTGACTCCCAAGTCTTTCCTCATGGGGTTATTCAAAACATTCATTGTTATTATGTACACAAGTTTGAATGAAGATCTTACAGCCAATTTGTTTGGCTCGTTCAGAACAGAATTTATACTGTTAATATTTGATCACGCCGATCTGTAATGTAAATACTGTCATCTTTCCCTTCTAAAACCTTAACGATGTATCTGAACGTATGATTACTTTAACCTATCTGACGCCTTTTCAGATTTTAAGGCTGCAGAGATCTACCTGCTGAAATAGTTATTTGTTAGATGTAAGGGATTGTGCTTAGTGCTTTTGTCTACAATATAGGTACTGAATGGATCCATTCTGTCACAGTGACAAGATCCAAGTTCAAGACTTGGGTGTTGTTGCCTATAGGGATTTAAATTTGGGATTGGAGGCAAAGGCCTGGATTTTCAGAGTGAGGAATACTCTGGGGCCCTTGGAAATGGTGGACAGGCCCTGGTTCCCAGGATTTCTGACCCCAATCCAGGGTTATCTGATTTTTGGGAGCGCCTTTAAAGTGGTTCCTGTTAAAAACGCACCTCCGACATTGGGGCAGGACGGTAGCCTTGTGGATAGTACAATTGCTTCACAGCTCCAGGGTCCCAGGTTTGATTCCAGCTTGGCTCACTGTCTGTGCGGAGTCTGCACATCCTCCCCGTGTGTACGTGGGTTTCCTCCGGGTGCTCCGGTTTCCTCCCACAGTCCAAAGATGTGCAGGTTAGGTGGATTGTCCATGATAAATTGCCCTTAGTGTTGGGTGGGGTTACTGGGTTATGGGGATAGGGTGGCGGTGTTGACCTTGGGTAGGGTGCTCTTTCCAAGAGCCGGTGCAGACTTGATGGGCCGAATAGCCTCCTACACTGTAAATTCTGTGATAATCTATGATTGCGATGGTGGGCACGTCCTCTTCCAATTTTTAATGCAGTCAGCCAAAGTTTTTAAGATTTGTAACCCCTGCAGAGATTGTGAACCCTAGTCTGCATAAGGGGACCTTTTTTTTTTTAAAGAGTCAAGTTAAAGCGTATGCCACATGCCTCCCAGGGCTACTCATACCTGTAGTGCCAAGCACTGCCCTTGCACTGACCCCATGATGCCTCATGCCAAGCTTTGGCACTTGTATGCTTATTGGTTCCATACAGTATATAATGGGTCAGTGGTGACGGTATGTGTTAAAAAGAAGTAATTCATTCATAACTTCTTACTATTTGGAGAAGAAAGTTATTTCAGTCAGAAGGTAATTAAAGTGTCAATCATCCTGATCCTTTAAAGTATCACTCCCAAATTGAAAGACCAAATACCAGTTCTCGAGTCTCCTCACACCGCTTTGGAAAATTCTATGCGATCATGGAATGCATTTTTGCTTTAACTTACATTTGACCAAATTGAATTTAAACTTGACCAGTAAAGATAAGGACCAAAGCCTCATTATATTTCCACCTCTCAATTGTGAAAATAGTCTGTATAGTTGCCTGTTTCTTATCAGTTCCTACGATGCTATTTTTAGAAACATCATTTTAGTGTAACAAGGTGTTTTTAAACAGGTTATCTAATTCTCAGCTGTCTATTTCAGATGTTCATTTGCCATGTGATATCCATATCATAATATATCATTTATATCATACTCCGACATGTTCTCAGAATATTTCAAAGATCTTCACAACAGATTTATTACTTTTTGAAGTGCAATGCCTATGCTTGGGAGAGCAATTGTAGCAAGCAACTGCACACATCTTTTTTTCCCAAAATATACTTTATTAATAAAATTTGTAAAGGTACATTGCATAACGGTTCAAATTTAACATTCAGTTCAAAACAGATCAATTTCTTTCAACAAAGTATGGGGCACTCAGATTTTTTGCCCCAACTTTATTGTACGGGATTTGGACTTTGGAATGTTTCATCCTGCTACGCTCTTTCTTTGCACTGGACGACCCGCAAGCTTTGGATAGACCTAAGAGAATCTTTTGCTGAGTTGCTGGTTCTCCAGCAGCAATTGCTGTTCATATCAGCGTGAGTCCCTGGGAACTGCCCTTGCAGTAGAGTCCTGTTTATGGAGCTGGTCAGAAAAACCTTATGGTGTCTCTTTTCAGACCCTCTTTGCAAAGGCACGTTCCAGATGGCTGTGGGTAACTGGTCTCTGCCGTCAGTATATTTGAACTAACATATATTTGTTTTCATGAAACCTTTTGAATTCCGTTATCTGAGCAGACAAAGGGTTCTCTTTCATTTCCTGCCTGGGGGATAAGATATTTCAATATATTGTTGGATAATATGCTTTGCTGATACAGCAAATTCCAGAAGATTAAAATACTAAATTTGCTACACCATTCCATCAGAGCATACTTCTTAAAACAATGAGTTGACTTTTAACGGTTTTTGCATTGTAGTTTAATATTTGACAGTTGTTTCTTTTATATTGTTTCCTGCAGGGCACCACAGGAGCAGTCGAGGTATTGGTACTGCCTTTTGAGCAGACCGATGCTCCGCTCAATGACTGCCAAAGTGGCCGCATGTGCCCCGTATTGGGTCGCCGCTTTGGTCTCCGGTCTCAGTAGCCAGGTCGTCAGCGGGTGCCCCTTATACCCCAAGAGCCAGCCGCCCATCCTGGGCTGGCCCTCAAGGAGGCCAGGGATGTCTGACTGCCTCGGGATGTAGCTGTCATGCACACTCCCTGGGAAGCGTGCATACATGTGCATGATCCTCATGTGGAGGTCACACATGGGCTGTATGTTCAGGGAGTGGAAGCCCTTCCTGTTAATGTAGGGCAATCCCAGACAGCCCGGTGAGCACAAGGCAACATGCGTGCAGTCACATCAGTCCCTGGACGTGGGCCATTCATGCGATGGCAGAGAATCCTGCTGTCCAGGCATTTTGTTGGGCTTGGTCCTCGTCAACGTATATATTCTCCACCCAGGCAAACAGGGTGTCTGGAACCTGTCAGATGCCCCTATGGGCTGTGGCCCGGTGAGAGCCATACATGTTTCCACTTGAGTCCTGGAATGATCTCCAGGCTTAAAAGATCAGAGCTGCAGTGACCTTGATCGACACAAAGAGCGGGTGTCCTCCTCCATGTGGTGCCAAGTCCACGAGGATATGGTACAGGTGCCACCCCAGTGACGCCTGTACACCCTGGGCCATCCCGCCCCCTTCCCCCATCTCTGGGACTTCCCCCGGCCTGATGGGTAGCCGGGTCCTCAGGGACTGGGTCTGATCCCTGTGCGTGGGCCGCCGCCCCGAGCATCTGCAGATGCTGTTGCTGCCAGCGTCTGGCCGCCCGGCTTGCCAGCAGCAACACTCGGGCCTTTTTGGCCGGGTCCAAAACCGTCCATACTGTTCAATATCTGTAAGGAATTGGGAGAGTGTTTTAGACTGACAAACAGCGGTTGCTCAAACCCCAGGGCCCTCCATTCCCCCATTGATCCCCTCCTCATCCCATCCCCCCCCTCCTCCTCCCATCCAGCCCAGGTACCCCAGACACCCACACATAGCTTCAGCTGGACCGGGCGCTGGTCCCTTCTCCAATGCACCCACCCACACTCCAGCCGTGGACATGTTCCCAGAGCTGTGTCCCATCCCCAGGGATGTTAGTTACACATCCATGGTGTTGCCTCTGGCAGTGTTCAAGCACAGGGTCCATGTATCAAGGTGTGACTGAGATGCTTGGCAAGGACTACTACATGCTAAATGGCCCGCCCATCCATGGGAATCCACTTGGATTGTGTGAATTGCTCATTTAACCACGAATGCTAATGCCCTATTAGCAATGTGTTTGACTCTTATTGGGATGGGCAATAAATGCCAGCCCAGTCACCGATGCCCACATCCCATAAAGAATTTTTTTTTAAAGCCTTCAGCGACCCGGTGGGGGTTATGGGTGGTCGCTGAGGCAGACAGGCAGGGGCTAGGGCTGAACAGGTACACACAATCCAGAAGTTGGCATAGTGGAAGTGCACTAGGTTGCCCCCACCCAGGCTAATTTAACAAAAACAAAAAATTTTAAGGGATAGGAGTGTCGCTGACAAGGCTGGTATTTATTGCCCATCCCTAAATGCCCTTGTGGAGGGGACGAGCTGCTTCATGAACCGTTGCAGCCCCTGAGGTGTAGGTTCACCCACAGTGCTGTGGATTTAAAAAGAAAATAATAAAACGTGGAATATAAAATTAGTCTTAATAATAGTGACCATGCAACCATCATTGATTGTTGGGGGAACCCATCTAGTTTACTAATGTCCTTAAGGGAAGGAAATCTGCCATCTCTACGTAGTCTGTCCTACACATCACTTAAAATACACAACAATGTAATAATTACAATTAAAGTAATAATCTTTATTATTGTCACAAGTAGGCTCACATTAACACTGCATTAAGTTACTGTGAAAATCCCCTGGTCGCCACACTCTGGCGCCTGTGAGGGTACACTGTGAGGGAATTCAGAATGTTCAAATTCACCTAACAAACACGTCTTTCGGGACTTGTGGGAGGAAACCCACGCAGACACGGGGAGAACGTGCAGACTCTGCACAGACCGTGACCCACGTGGGAATTGAACCTGGGACCCTGGCGCTGTGCAGCATCAGTGTTAACCACTGTGCCATGTGGTTGATTCTTAACTTCCCTCTGAGACTTGGCACTTAAAATTGTTTACTTTCTGTGATAGTTATTAACAATTATCGTGTCAAAAGGATAGGAACATTATTAAATACGCAGCCTAATATATTCTGGAGAATTTAATGGGAAATTAATATGCAACCTCGTGAAAAACATAAGTTGGAGCATGAGATGTCAGTTGTTTGAATGTAACAGCAGAGCATTGCAAGTGAGCCCACAACTGTGCCGATCTGTAATTTACCGCATAGCTCTTCCTTGCAAAACGATGCTGGTTAATTCTTCACACTCGGAGTACTGTGTGTCGTGACACCGTGGCTTTATGATTTTGTCAGCGTAATCCAGTCCCGATAGCTCTTCGTGAAAAGGAAAACAAAAATAATTGCACCTATTTAAGATTCCTCACAATCATTCTTAAAATCTAAAAGGGACAGCAACTGCGAGTTGTAATTCTGCCTATAAACAGCTGTCTTCCAATTGTCCCCTGTTCCCAGCGGGGTGCCTATGCTCAATGTCTCCCCCAAGTGGCCCATCTCAGATTAGAAAAAGCATTATTTGCAGGTTTGATTTTCGACCAGTGCTTTCATTGATTGTCATGTGACCAGTACAACAAACTCAACTAAAATGGTTCAGAAACATGAAATACCACTGCTGGAAGAGAACATTGTTCTCAAGCCCTTTGCACCTAAACTAATTCAGTCGACTGCCAAAAGGAAAGAATGAAATGAAAATCGCTTATTGTCACAAGTAGGCTTCAAATGAAGTTACTGTGAAAAGCCCCGAGTCGCCACATTCCGCCGCCTGTTCGGGGGGGGGGGCTGTTTCAGGAATTGAACCGTGCTGTTGGCCTGCCTTCGTCTGCTTTCAAAGCCAGCGATTTAGCCCTCCAAAATGTGTTCGGACCGTCGTGAACCGCGTCACGTTTCACGACGGCGCGAAACGGGCACGGGGACAACCGATTCTGTCCCCCACAGGGGGCCAGCACGGCACTGGAGCGGTTCACGCCGCTCCAGCCTCCCTTCCTGGCGCTAAATGGGCGCCGCGCCAACCCACGCATGTGCGGGGGACTTAGCGCGCCGGCCCCGATGCAACATGGCGTAATGGTTCAGGGGCTGGCTGCGCAACAAAGTAGGCCCGGCGGGGAGAGGCCGGCCAGACCCATCGGAGCCCCCCCCCCCCCGGTGAAGGAGTGCTTTTCCCCGCCCCACAGGACGCCCCCCCCAACTGTTCGCGCAGAGGTCCCGCCGGCAGCGACCAGGGGTGAACGGCGCCGGCGGGACTCTGCTTTTTCCGCGCGGCCCATCCGGGCCGGAGAATCGGCGGCCCCGTCGACTCCAGCGGCTGGCACCGTGTCAAACACGCCGGCGAAAATGGCGCCGATTCTCCGCACCTCGGAGAATCGCGCGCCGGCATTGGGGCACGGTTGCGGCGATTCTCCGGCGCGGGGCTCAGAGAATCGCGCCCATAGTTAGATTCATGCTGGACGAAGCTGTTTGCTTGTGTGGGGGTTGGTTAAGTTCCAACTGTGTTTCTATTGTGCTTAGAAAGGGCTACAACATGAAGAATTAATAAACCAGCAGTGTATGCTTAGCAATTGGGACCTTGGAAGATAGAGAAGCTTTTAAGTTTTAGTTTTAGCCCTGGAGACCAGGGTGGAAGTTAGATGTGGAAATGTTGGGGGACCGAGGGTTCTGTGACAAAATTGAAAAAGTAATCGAGGAATATGTAGGTTTTAACTGCACGGGTGAAGTGTCGAAGGCGGTTGTCTGGGAGGCTTTAAAGGCGGTGGTGAGGTGTGAGGTGATCTCGTTCAAGGCTAGGCAAGACAGAGAGGTTGGAACTTCAGAGGGTAATAGATGACATGCTGGAGGTAAACAGGAGGTATGCAGAAGATAGGCACCCAGCGCAGTTGGAAAAGAGGAAGGAACTCCAAGCGAGCTTTGACCGTCTATCTACCAGGAAGGCGGTACGGCAATTGAGGCGAGCCGAGGGGGCAATTTATGAGCATGGAGAGAAGGCAGGCTGTATGTTGGCGGGTCAGTTCCGTAGGGATGCTGCGGCAAGGGAAATTGTCCAGGTGCAGGACAGGGCAGGGAAGTTGATGATAGCTCCAGATCAGATTAACAAGGTCTTTAAGGAATTCTATGAGAGGTTGTACAGGGCAGAGCCACCTGGGGGAGGCCGGGAGATGCAGGAATTTCTAGATGGGCTGGAGTACCTGAGGTTAGGGGAGGGGGACAGAGCTACATTAGAGGGGGCAATAGTGGAGCAGGAGATAAAAGATGTGATTAGGAGGATGCAGTCGGGGAAGGTGGCAGGGCCGAATGGGTTTCCGGTGGAATATTATAAAAAATAAAATAAGTTGGTACCGCTGGTGGTGGGGATATTTGAGGAGGTGATAGGGAAGGGGGTGTTACCACAAACTTTGGGGCAGCCATCAATTTCCCTGTTACTTAAGAAAGGTAAGGATCCAATGGAGTATTGGTCGTACAGGCCCATATCACTTTTAACTGTCGACGCAAGATATTCGTGAAGGTACGGGCAAGTAGGCTGGAGGAGTGCCTCCCGAAGGTGATAGGTGAAGATCAGACAGGGTTTGTGAGAGGGAGGCAGCTCTTTTTGAACATTAGGTGCGTATTGAACATGGTTATGGCACCGGCGGAGGGGAAAGAAACAGAGGTGGTTGTGGCATTGGACACCGAGAAAGCATTTGACCTGGTAGAATGGAGGTACTTGATGGCAGTTCTAGAGCGGTTTGAAATTGGACCCAGATTTGTGGACTGGGTAGAGCTATTACATACGGAGCCGAGGGCCAGCGTCCGCACAAATAACATCAGCTCAGAGTACTTTCCTCTCCACCGTGGGACTAGGCAGGGATGTCCTGTGTCCCCCCTGTTGTTTGCACTCACGATTGAGCCATTGGCCATCGCATTAAGAAGTTCAGGGGTATGGAAAGGGATAGTGAGGGGGGGGGGGGTATAGAGCATAGGGTGTCCTTATATGCCGCTGACTTGTTATTATACGTGTCGGAACCGAGTGTGTCAATAGGGGGGATACTGGAGCTGCTTCAGGTGTTTGGGTCTTTCTCGGGGTATACATTAAATCCAGACATGACTGAATATTTTGTGGTGTCTCGGCCAGGGGTGGGGGGGCTGCCATTCCGTAAGGCAGGGACCCTAGATACCTGGGGGTGCAGGTTGCTTGAGATTGGGGGGGGGGGGGGCTCCGTAGGTACAACATTTCTTGTTTGGTGGGGAGGGTGAAAGCTGATCTGGCAAGGTGGGATGGTCTCCCTCTGTCACTGGCGGGTCGGGTACAGGTGGTTAAAATGAACGTGTTGCCGCGATTTCTGTTTATTTTTCAATGCCTGCCGATTTTCCTGCCAAAGGCATGTTTAAGAGAGATTGAAGGGATGATTACCTCGTTCATATGGGGAGGGAAGGTGGCCAGAATTTAAAAGGTGCTACTACAGAGAGGAAGGCAGGCAGGGGGCAGGGGGCTTGGGTTTTCCGAACCTGGGGCGGGATTCTTCGACCCCCCCGCCGGGCCAGAGAATCGCCAGAGGGCAGCGTGAATCCCGACCCGCCGCCCCGACGCCGGCTGCCAGATTCTCTGCCACCGGTTTTTCGACGGGGGCGGGAATCGCGTCGCACCAGTCAGGAGCGGTTGGCAGTGGCCTCCCCTGCGATTCTCCCCTCCACGATGAGCTAGGTGGCCACCCGTTATCGGCCAGTCCCGCTGACGTAAATCAAACAAGGTCCTTAACGGCGGGATCTGGCTCTGCGGGCAGCCTGCGGAGTCTCGGGGGAGCGCGGCGGGATCTGGTCCCTGGGGGGGCCTCCACAGTGGCCTGGCCTGCGATCGGGGCCCACCGATCTGCGGGCGGGCCTTTGCCATGGAGGCACTCTTTCCCTCCACGCCAGCCGCTGTAACGATCCGCCATGGCCGGCACGGAGAAGAACCCTCCGTGCGCATGCGCTGGGATTATGCCAGAAAATGCTGGCGCTCCCACGCATGCGCCAACTCACGGCGGCCTAGCCCCTGAAGGTGCGGAGGATTCCGCACCTTCCGGGCAGCCCGATGCCAGAGTGGTTCACGCCACTCCTCAGTGCCGGTACGGTCCACCCCGCCGGATAGCGGAGAATCCCGGCCCTGATGTATTATTACTGGGCGGAGAATGTGGAGAATGTGACCAATACGGAGCTGGATCAGAGGGGTTGACTCCCAATGGGTCAGAATGGAGGAGAGTTTGGGTACGGGGTCGGGATTGAAGGCGCTGGTGACAGTGCCGCTCCCGACGGCCCCGGGAAGATACTCAGGGAGCCCGTTAGTAATAGCTTTTTTGAGAATTTGGAGGCAGTTTCGACAGCACTTCGGGTTGGGGGCAGGGTCACGGGAAATGCCAATTCGGGGGAACCATAGATTTGAGCCAGGGAAGTGGGATGGAAATTTTCAGAGATGGGAGGAGAAAGGAATTGGGACACTAAAAGATTTGCTTCTTGGGGGTCGTTTTGTGGGATTGAAGGAGCTGGGAGCGAAGTATGGGCTGGAGCAAGTGGAAATATTTAGATACATGCAGGTTCGAGACTTTGCCAGAAAGGAGATACAGAGCTTCCCAGTAGGGCCGGCTTCCACGTTGCTGGAGGAGGTGCTGACGACAGGGGGACTGGAGAAGGGAGTAGTGTTGGCGGTTTACGGAGCTATTTTGGAGGAGGAGAAGGTGCCGCTAGAAGGGATCAAAGCAAAGTGGGAGGAAGAGTTGGGTGAGGGTATGGAGGAGGGGTTCTGGTGTGAGGTGCTCCGGAGGGTGAACGCCTCCACCTCGTGTGTGAGGTTGGGGCTGATACAGCTGAATGTGGTGTATAGAGCACACCTTACAAGAGCGAGGATGAGCCGGCTCTTTGAGGGGGTAGAAGATGTGTGTAACGTTACGAGGGTGTGGGGGGGGGGGGGCGCAAACCACATTCATATGTTTCGATCCTGTCCAAAGCTGGAGGATTACTGGAAGGAGGTGTTAAGGGTAATCTCTAAAGTGGTGCACGTGAAACTGGACCCGGGCCCTCGGGAGGCCATATTCGGGGTGCCGGACCAGCCGGGGTTGAAAACGGGCACGGAGGCAGATGTTGTAGCCTTCGCCTCATTGATCGCCCAAAGGCGAATCCTGATGGGATGGAGAGCTACCTCTCCACCCTGTGCCCTGGCGTGGCTGGGGGACCTGCTAGAATTCTTGACGCTTGAAAAGGTCAAATTTGAACTGAGGGGAGGGGAAGGGTGGAGGGGTTCTACAATTCATGGGTGTTATTCATTATACACTTTTGAGAATTGGATTTCATCGAATATTAGGGGGGGAGCTGGGAGGGTTGGGGGGAGAGGGACTGTATGTGTTAATGGTGACTATGGGTGATTCCTGATTCCTCTTTGTCATTTGTTTATGTTGACATGCGGGCTAATGTCTAGGGTTTGGTGGGAGGATGGGATTGTTGTTATTGATGTGGGGATTGACATTGCATTCATTACTGATTATTGTTTATTGTTGGGTGTAAATTTTGGAGAAAATGTGAAAAAGGAGGAGAATAAAAAGTATTTAAAAAAAGAAAGCTTTAGTTTTAGCTGAATTTATGGCCAGTTGGAGCTAGGTATTGGGAGAGAACACAGCTCTCACAGCTCGCTAAAAGCAGTTGGTTTAGAAGGCCAGAGAGGTCTCTCAGCCTTGCAAGAAGAAAAGCCATACTATGGACTAATTGTTAAGAAAGCAGATGCCGGAAGTCTAAAGTCCAGCTTATTGAGGAAACTAGAGAAATTAAGAGAAGTGTCCAAGAAGTCAGGAGTTCAGTGAGCAGAAACCAAGGTTATGCTCAGAAGAATTCAAGGAAGAGTAAGCAAAGTGTTCCGAGATAAAGAGACAATTGCAGTAACCAGATTTAAAGTGGGACAGCAGCCTTCAGGTCTGATACCATTTTAACATAATAATAATCTTTATTGTCACAAGTAGGCATACAGTAACACTGCAATGAAGTTACTGTGGCAAGCCCCTAGTCGCAACATTCCGGCGCCTGTTCGGGTACACTGAGGGAGAATTCAGAATGTCCTAATCACCTAATAAGCACGTCTTTTGGGACTTGTGGGAAGAAACCAGAGCACCCGGAGGAAACCCACGCAGACACGGAGAAAGTGCAGACTCCACACGGACAATGACCCAAACCAGGAATTGAACCAGGGACCCTGGAAATGAGAGTTATAGCAATTATGAGCAGTTTGCAGTTTTCAAGACAAAAGAAAGCCTAAAGGGGTTGGTGTGAAATTGTGGACCGGATTTCATATTAAAAATTGAGTGTATACCCTATGGGATTGCCACCGACAGTGACGTTTTCCAATGCTGCACGGAACAACTCTTTGCGGTCCGTGGTGTGGGGGTCCATAGATCAGGGCGGCATTTAGAAATGGCGCCCCGATCCCTTCCTGCACCGACAAGCTGAACTCGTCAGTGCAGGAAATGAAGCTAAGTGCGGCCTCGACGGGGCAGTTCTTGCCGAGCTCTTTAAAAAAAAGAGTCCTGCTGGACAGTGGGGTGGTCTCGGTACTGCCGGCGTCGAGAAACAATCTGCTAAAAGCGCCCAAAATGGCACTCTGTTTTGTTCCTGTTAAATTGCGCCCAAAATGTTATAGGAAACCAAGAATGTCATGGTAATCACAATGTCACACCTCCCTGCAAAAAAACAACTTGAGAGGTGTAAAGTTTCTCAGCATTATTTCTCACTGATTAATCATATTGCTCCCAATTTGACTTTAATTATGGAACCATTGCTAAAAGTAGTAATAAAAGGTAGTAGACGAGGCAAATGCAGCCCTTTGATGCGCTCTGCAGGAAGTTGCACCTTGTGCCACAACAGGACCCTGGTTCATCTAGACCTGTGCCAATGCTTCATTCAATTCAAAACAGCAGCAATGCAGGCAGGCTGACTCCACCAAAACTCCCGCATTTTAATTTGAAAATGAAATGAAAATCGCTTATTGCCACAAGTCGGCTTCAAATGAAGTTGCTGTGAAAAGCCCCTAGTCGCCACATTCCGGCGCCTGTTCGGGGAGGCTGGTACGGGAATTGAACCGTGCTGCTGGCCTGCCTTGGTCTGCTTTAAAAGCCAGCGATTTAGCCCTGTGCTAAACAGCATTGAAGTCTATTGATACCGACTGAAGTCCATTGAAATCCATGGAGATGAAAATCTGGACAAGTGCATATTACATAATTGAGCAAATTCCAAGTTACCCCGTCCGCACTATCCATATGGTACTTGACGAGGCTTCTAAATGCAGAACTTCACAACGGTGGAGCACTTTATTTGATGAAATGGAAGCTGCTGCCTGCTAAATTCAGCTTCTTTCAGTTTCTAACAGAAACCCTACACTTACACAGAAATGTGAATGTCACAACGCTTTCCAAATTGCTCAGCAAGAGAGACGAGAGTTGACAGAAGAGAAGGTCAAAGATGTTTGTTTTGAGGATTTTTATAAAGGAATGAATAAATATAGGAAGTCAAACATGAATACTTTTTAATCTTTGTTTCTGAAAAATAATTGGAAAACACTTAATTTAGTATTAATAATTAAAATGCAAATCTAACCACTTTGGATTGATATATACCAGGTGACAATTGAAATCATATAAATATATATTGATGCAATATTATAATAATAAATAAAGTACTGTTTAAACATAATTTTGGAACACTGAGTCACATGATGCAAATGTATTGGAGGCAATTCAGAGAAAGTTAACACCTGGAATGAATGGGTTGTCCTATGACAGACTGGGCTTGTTTCGCCTGGAGTTTGGAAGAGTGCAGGGCGATTTGATCGGAGTCTATAAGATCCTGAATAGTCTCGACAAGTGGAAATGTGTTTCCTCTTGTGGGTGAGTCGGGTAAGGAGGGGGGGCATCATTTTAAAATCAGGGGTCACTCCTTTGTGACAGAGAAGAGGAGAAATTCTTTCACTCAGAGGGATGTGTGACTTTGGAACGCTCCGCCTCAGGTGGCGATGGATGGGGGGGGGGCGGGTCATTGAATATTTTTAAGATGGGAGGTAGGTAGATTCTTGTTTGGCAAGGTCACTGGGAGCAGATGAGAAAGTGGAATTCGAAACACAAACTAAGAAACACAAAATAAGATCAGCCATGGTCTTATTGAATAGCGGAGCAGGCTCGAGGGGCCGAATGGCCTACTTCTGCTCCTATTTCATATGAGCTTTGCCTTCCAGTCCTTCTGGAATATCCTGAAGGGGAACGACAATTAACTAAAAGAAATGCCTCCACAAGTGTTACGCATGAAATGGTAATGAATTAAAATTCTCTTTATAATGAGAGATTGCATGGATAATGTCTTCCATTTAAACATTAATTAAGAAGATTTTGCATTTTTAATAATTGAAACAAACAGACAGTGATTTCATTTTTTTTAACATTTGAATCAGTCATGCCCTTCATTGATAATGTATGTTTAAATGGCATTAGAGAACTACAGTTTCTAACAAACCGACTGCTGTACTGCACTGCAGCACTTGGAAAACCATTTAAAATAAATATGCCTGCGTGCATAAACACACAAGAATCCAATTATCGTGATTGATTTGGCCACCAGCCCAAATGACCATGATAACTGACCTGATTTTCGCAGCCAATTCCCATTTGTCGTGTTGCTCAGTGATTCCAGTCAATTTAAACAGCTGATTAATCTGATGCTTTACCTCCCTTGTTACAATGGCCAGTTTGTGCAGAGCAGCATTTCACCCAGTGCGATGGATTGTTAATGTTTGGCCGGGTCGGTAAACAGATAATACCAGATTGGCCGCCCACCTGAACCTCAGCCCAATCACAATGGAAGGGATGAACATGCAGACGATCGGTTACCACCAACAATAACTTCCATTTGCAGAGTAGAGATTTAATTTAGGTAAAACATCCCAAGGCAGGTCACAGGAGCATTATCAAACAAAATCCGATTGTGAGCCAGAGGAGGAGATATTCAAGCAGGTGGCCAAAACCTTGGTCAAAGCACTGTAAGAAGCCTCGCAACACCAGGTTAAAGTCCAACAGGTTTGTTTGAAATCGGAAGCTTTCGGAGCGCTGCTCCTCCATCGGGTTAAGTGGAGGCAGGTTCACAATCACAGCATATATTGGCAGAGACACAATTGGGTCAGCACGGGTAGCCACAGTGGTTAGCACTGTTGCTTCACAGCGCCAGGGTCCCGGGTTCGATTCCTGCTTGGGTCACTATTTGTGCCAAAATATCGCAAGACCCAGAAAACGTGAATCTTCCGTCTCTCCTCAATCCCCCACTGGTGACATAACGAGGTTCTCACCCAGGAATGTCAGGAACCTCATTTCAATACATTTAAATATAATCAGCAACCCTCCCCTCCATATTGCCCCCCTCAGATTAGGGAACTTCCACCTTATTGATGTGACGTCATGTCAGCGAGGTTTACAGCTGCTTTTTTAAAAATAGAAACCACCAGGGGCGCACAGGTAAGCATAGCTACCTGGGGGGGGGGGGGGGGGGGGGAGACATGTCCGGGCAGTATCCTGGCAATTCATTGGCACTTCCCTCTGGCACTACACCCACCGGCAGGGGGCAGTGCCGGATAGTGTCTCTGGGGAACTCCATTGAGGGGGTTCCCCGTGAGCATGTCTGAGAGAGTCCTCATGTAATAATAATCACAGTAATCTTTATTAGTGTCACAAGTAGGCTTACATTAACACTGCAATGAAGTTGCTGTGGAAAGCCCCTAGTCGTCACACTCCGGCACCTGTTCGGGTACATTGAAGGAGAATTCAGAATGTCCAATTCACCTAACAGCATATATTGGCCCAAACATCTTTTGGGACTTGTGGGAGGAAACCGGAACACCCGGAGGAAACCCACGCAGACACGGGGAGAACGTGCAGACTCCGCACAGACAGTGACCCAAGCCGGGAATCGAACTGGGACCCTGGAGCTGTGAAGCAACAATGCTACCCTAAAGATTATGATATAATGGCATTATTTACATTTTTCATTTACTCTTTCATGGAATGCTGGTGCAGCGGATTTGGCCAACAACTGTTGCCCATCCCTAATTGCCCTTGAACTGAATGGCTTTCTGGGCCATGTCAGAAGGCAATCAACCACCTTGCTGTGGAGTCACATTTAGGTCTCCCTGAAAGGATTACTGATGATAGTTTCATGGTCATCATCACTGAGACTAGTTTTCAAATTCAGATTTATTGATTAATTGAATTTAAATTTAACCAGCTGGTGTGGCGGGTGCATAAGCCTGGGACTATGTGACATTACCACTGTGCCACCAGACTCCCTTGCAATTAACACGTGGCCAAGCACGGCCTAAGACACAGTAGAGGCCTTTTGACACTAAGAGGTGAATGTTGCAGTCCCGTCCGCCACCGGAATCGTCGCAGGCGGGACAGATAATCTGACAGCCTGTTTAAATGTCCGTTGACCTTGGGCGTGAATTTCCAGTCTCAGGGTAGGTGCTACTAGAATATCTCCCCCTAAATGAATTAGCATACCAGGAAGCAAGGTTCAAATTTACAAGCCCCAGAATATCGTGCACAGGACGGGATACTGTGTGCTGAAGGCTACGTCAATCAGATAACGCTAACCTGATTGGAAATTTGGAATATTCATTGACATACAACCTAACAACCCTTAATCCTCACCATTTTGTCTCTTATAAAATCACATAATACCGCCGACAAAATGGAAAAAAATGAGTCCAGCTACGGCATTCTCCAAAGTAAAGGTAGAATAGGAATCTACTAGGTTTACACATTGGGTACAGCCACTGTCAAATGGCTCCCAGGCAAGTTGTGTGTCGTTCTGCAATCAGCCAATGGGTGTTGTGTGAATGCAGTCACAAGTATCTTTGACCTCTCATCTTCCTTCTTCATCTTGCACAGAGGTGCCTGGACCTGGCAAGCTGTCTCTTTGTGTCCATATGGTTGATCAATAACTCAATGTGTGGACCGAATGAAGCTGCGATTCAATGCCACATAATGCCCCCAGCACATGGATTGTCACAGCTCTATTCAACTGGAACTCCTCCGCCATCCCCAACAGGCAAGGAATACTGGAATATATGGCTTTCCTGAGACAGAAAATGCCCCGCAATAACTTAACCAAGTGGGGAGGGGGAGTAGGGAAGGTGGTGGGAATGTCGATCACAATGATACTTGTGATGAATGGTTACTGTACCCTTGACACCATGTTGGTGATGCCCCTTTAAGATCGGGTATGGAACCCTGGGGGACTCCGCCTCCGGCTCCGCCCACCAGGGAGCTGTATATAAGGTGACGCCCTGTAGACGGCACCCAGTAAGCACCCGTCTCGGCAGCAGGCTAGTTCTCTGCTTATTAAAGCCTTCATTTACCATTCCGCACTCTCGTGTCGTTATTGAGGGTACTACAATACTGACTGAGATAAAGGGAAGTAATTGTGATGGTTACAAGCTTTGTCACCATCGGAGGAAGAATGGATGGACAACATCAAACGCAACTGGACGAGCAGAGAATAAAAAACAGAGCTTTTTAAAAATTCATTTTTACGGGATGCGGGCATCGCTGGCGAGGCTGACATTTGTTGCCCATCCTTAATTGCCCCCAAGAAGATGGTGGTGAGCTGCCTTCTTGAACCACTGCAGTCCATGTTGTGTAGGTACACCCACTGTACCACTGATTTCCAGGATTTTGACCCAGCGACTGTGCAGGAGCGGCGATACATTTCCAAGTTGGGATGGTGAGTGACTTGGAAGGGTACATCCAAGTGGTGGGGTTCCCATGTATCTGCTGCCCTTGTCCTTCTAGATGGTAGTGGTCGTGAGTTAGACCATAAGACCACAAGTCATAGGAGCAGATTGAGGCCATATAGCTCATCGGGTCTTCTCTGCCTTTCAATCATGGCTGATATGTTTCTCATCCCCATTCTCTCCATAAACTCTGATTGCCCTATTAATCAAGAACCTATCTCTGTCTCAAAGACACTCAGCGATTTGGTCCCCACGGCCTTCTGCATCAAGAGTTCCACAGATTCACCACCTTCTGGCTGAAGAAATTCCTCCTCATCTCAGTTTTAATAATAATAATAATCTTTATTATTGTCACAAGTAGGCTTACATTAAGTCTGCAATGAAGTTACTGTGAAAATCCCCTCGTCGCCACACTCCAGCACTTGTTCGGGTACGCAGGGGCTGGTTTAGCACAGGGCTAAAGATCTGGCTTTTAAAACAGACCAAGGCAGGCCAGCAGCACGGTTCAATTCCCATACCAACCTCCCCGAACAGGCGCCGGAATGTGGCGACTAGGGGCTTTTCACTAACTTAATTTGAAGCCTACTTGTGACAATAAGCGATTTTCATTTCATTTCATTTTTCAGAGGGAGAATTCAGAATGTCCAATTCACCTAACAACCCATCTTTCGGGACTTGTGGGAGGAAACCGGAGCACCCGGAGAAAACCCACGCAGACACGGGGAGAACGTGCAGACTCCGCACAGGCAGTGACCCAAGCTGGGAATCGAACCTGGGAACCTGGCGCTGTGAAGCAACAGTGCTAACCACTGTGCTACCGTGCCGCCCCTTCAGGATCGTCCCTTCAGTCTGAGGCTATGCCCTCAGGTTCTAGTTTTTCCTACTAGTGGAAAAATCCTCTCCATGTCCACTCTACCTAGGCCTCTTTGTATCCTGTACGTTTGGAAGGTGCTGCCTAAGGGGACCCGAGCTCGCATGATTGCAACAGATAGAGGCCATGGAAGGATTTGAAAAAAGCGATGGAGATTTTGAAACTAATGAGTTGGAGAATAGGCAGCCACTGGGATATCAGTAAAGGAAGGATTGTAGGTGAGCAGGACTTATTATGGGGCTCACCGAGTATGTTGTGTTATTGACTCTGGGGTAACACGGACTGCAACTGGATGCAGTAGACTGGAAAACAGACACCAAATGTAGACATTGGTTCAATACGATTTATTGAACTTCTGTAACAGTGCACACAGCTTGCTGTGGGTTGACACTCTACTTTTCTCAGTGTGCTAACTCTAACTAACTCGACCAGACTAGCTCTGAGCCACGTGTAGAAGGTGCTAACTAATATATACACCCTGACTGTCACTACAGTTGTCACCAGTGGAAAGAGGTGGAGTGCTGCTGCCTCGTGTGTTTTATAGTGGGAAGCCCCCATCTAGTGTTCTGTCTAGTGATTGGTTGTGTTCAGTCCTGTGTGTTGATTGGTTAACCTGGGTGTCTATCACTGCCTGTCTTTACCTCATGATGTGTGAGAGTGCATATTATGACAGAGTATGCACCGATCCTCACTGGGCACCCTACCTAGGCTCACGTCCCCACATACCATCGAAACCCTCTTGCATTTTTCTGAACAATAATTGGAATGCAATTCTTACCGGAATGAACACACTCCCCAGCATCATGTAAAAAAGGCTCTCAGACTGTCATTCAGTTGGTGATGTGTTTTATATTGGCTATATAGCTAGGATGGATATCATGTCATCCACACGGTAGAGACCAAGTTAGGCATGAGCAATGTGGTCTTCTGAACTAGTTTCAAGTGCCAAGCGTGATCTGAAATAAACGCTCCTGTTTTTGTTCTTGCTTTTGGTGCTGTGACCTTTTTTTCACCTATTCTCGGACACTACAAGGTGCCAAGGCATTAGGTAGGCTCTTGATGTGGTGCATAAGACATCACTGCTTTGTAGAATAAGATAGATGAACCAGCCACTCTATTGCTGTCCAATGTTTTTGTCTGCTTGGATGTCACTCAGTATCTTGAGCAATGTTATAAATCAAGACAAAGGCTGATGATAGATAAGAGTACTGGTCTATACATTAATGCTATTTAGCATATATTTTATTCAAAACTAGATGAACAGCTAAATATGAGAAAGAAGAGCAGCAAGTTCTGAGCAACCTTTCAAAATTTATTCCTGGGCGAAGCAGCGATGCTGCTTAAAATTGCGATTCTCTTCGAGATTTCATTGTTATAATTTAAGAACAAGCCACCTAAATTCAACAGCTGAGCGCGCAAATTCAGCTGCCGCATCAAAGGGTCTTGAAAGCGAGGGGAGTTCCTGCCAGTGAATACTCCCGCTGAAAACATTATTCCATGGAGCGACACTGAGTCATGCTGCTCACTAATAACTTCATTGCAGCACAACGACATTTGGAAATGTCCTTTGCTTTTATGTCAGGTTAGAATGAAAGGCTCAAAGATGTTCAGAAGTCCCCGAACCTGGTAAATTGGCGTGTAAGTCTCTGAACCAGATAACACCACGGTTTTAAGTCCCTTTGAATAGAGTCACTTTTAACAATGTTAACGGAATATACAATCAGGAGATTTGAAGCTTGATAAATTATTATGGGGTGATTTCTGGCAGCACATTGAGGCAATAATTATCCTCGAAAGTGACCACGCTTGGGGTCATAGAATCATAGAATTTACAGTGCAAAAGGAGGCCATTCGGCCCATCTGGTCTGCACCGGCCCTTGGAAAGAGCACCCTACGCCTCCACCCTATCCCCATAACCCAGTAAAAAACTAAGAGGCAATTTAGCATGGCCAATCCCCCTAACCTGCACATCTTTGGACTGGTGGGGGGGAACCGGAGCACCCGGAGGAAACCCACGCAGACACGGGGAGAAAGTGCAAACGCCACACAGACAGTCACTCGAGGCCAGAATTGAACTTGGGACCCTGGAGCTGTGAGGCAGCAGGGCTGACCACTGTGTCCCCATGAGCTATCCCTCATTTAGCGCAAGTCACCCTCCCTAGCAGTGACCATCTGAGCAGCAGGAAACACAGAGCTTTGATGTAGATTTCCAAGCACCACTTAAAGGAATATTCACTTTTCATTTCACTTCCTGGAGGAACTTTGAAGAATACCTCAAAAGGCTTTTGGGCCACTTTGATGACTCGTCACCAACATTCTTGCAAAATTAATTCTCCAAATTCTGCGAGGGGGCTTCAGCTGAAAAGCATTAGTGCTCTGCCACTCTATCTTATTGTAACACCTTCCTGGAGCCAACATGCCCAGTCATGGGGGTTTTGTCAGGGGTATCCCTTGTTCTGAACACGGAATGGGTGGAATTAACATGGTCAGGCAGAGTAGTACCAGCCACTGTCGGAGAGTGGGAGAGAAGGAAGGAAATATCCCTACTGGAAGCACAGGGTGCTCCTCGTCACAGAATCGGAGAATTGATAAAGCACAAAAGGATGCCATTTGGCCCATCATGTTTACACCAGCCCTTCGAATGAGTAATTCACTTAGTGCCACTCTCTCATCCCTGCCAACTGGGGTACCGGTGGCTGTTAGGGATGGGTTCTGTGGTGCCTGTCCTGGTTCTCCCAGTGGGGTCTACTGTCGGCGTCCTCATTGACTGAACCTTGTGCCTTCCCACCAGAACGGTATCAGCTGGTTGTGTGGTGGAGACATTCATACTGTGCAGGCGTGCGGCTCTATGCAATGAGACTGGTGTAGGGGCAGCTCCCAAAGATGGGGGGAAACCACGGGATGTGAAGATTCCCTGCTTGCCACACTCCGGCGCCTGTTCGGGTACATTGATGTTATTACAAGGGGCTAGTCAGGTTTCCTGTGCGGGTCTGGGATGCATTGACTCATACCGTGTGATACCAATGGGGCGCGTTTGACCTGCAGGGCGTGGAGACATCGCTTGATCCTCAGGAGTGGGTAAGCCGATAGTCTCACGAGTGAGACTGTTACTCTGAGAGGGTCTGTGTGCCAGGGTGGGTTCCAGCGGCACTGGTGTATGTGTCCTTTGTGTGGGGTTAGCTCTGTTATTCCCTGTTCCCTCTGCTGAGGAGCTGTGCATCCAAGGAATGTAATGAAGAATTCCAACACCTGGTGATCCAATGATTGTTCATGGGCATGTCCATTCCCTTGATTGTACTGCTGAGACATGAGGGTCTCCAGTGGGTGGCTGGATGGGTGTCTCCATGATCAGGAGACGTCTGAGCTTTTTTAGGATACTGGCAGCAGTGAACAGTCTCACCAGTCAAGAGCCTGTAAGTTACACTTATGGAATGGGTTGCAATACTTTTACAGCTGCAAAGGGAGGTTCAACCGCAGCCACTTGAACCTGAGGGGGACACTCCGAGTCCACACCCGCCGAGTCCACACCTTTCCCACCGAGTTGGTACCCACTGGTCCCAGAGCTCCAGGCTTGCATCCCCAGCAAGCCTGATCAATGTAAAAAGTTTTCTTACCTCCTTGCTCCTCTCAAAAACCATCGTGCCTGGGCCCAGCTTGTAAATACTCTCACCAAATTATGTCCATGTGACTCCCGGCTGTGAGGGGTGGAACATAATGGGGAGAGGTGGAGAATTGAGTTTCCAGCCCGATCATCACATTGAGATGTATGCCAATCAGCTGTTTGCATTCTCCCGCCAGTGCGGGGCAGGTATCCCACTATGGCCAGCGGTGCGAGAGCGGAAACTGGGGACGGGCCTGCCACCTGGCGCCAAACCTGTTTTATGGCCAACACTCCACTCATCGTCCGATCGGGATTCCCAGTCGTAGCAGAGGGAATGGAGAATCCCGGTCCCCATTATATGTTGACAACCTAGAAATATAACGAAGGACTAAGGTCACATGGATGGTGCTGGATTCTGCTCCGTTCCTGCCGCTAAGATCGGCACTCCCAATCGAGCGGAGAATCCCACATCGGGCCATAAACGGGATCAGCACCGAGCGGCAGACCCGTCCCCAAGGTCGCCACTCCCCTCCAGTCGGTTGTGGCGGGATACCCGTCTGTGCTTGCGGGATCATGCAAATGCTGATTTGCAGTGATTTGAATGCAATTTGAATGTGCTGGAAGCCTGAATCTCACCCATTCCCCCTGACCCCCCCCCCCCCCCCCCCTTCCCCCCACCACAATTATGCTCCAACTCCCACAGTGGAAACTCCACTGTGCGGGCCTTTGGTGTAAGTATTGCCAAGTGTATTCCTGTTGCAATAGGCCCCAAAGGTGGGGGAGGTCAGCCCATTGGCAGTCTGCAGAGGGAGGGTCCCCCAAGGGTCCTGGAGGTTGGCGGGTCTCGGGTTGTGGGCAAGGGGCTGACACCGAGACCCTCCCCCGGAATGGGGGTCCCATGTCTGTTCTTCCCCTTCCAGCCCTTCGCATGCTGAAGGTCACTCTTGGCATGATAATCTCAGACAGCCCTCTGTTCAAGATCTTCATCCTGATCGGACCTGTTTAAACTCAAGTGGATTTCTCGCTCTGAACTGTTCTGCCTGACAGCTGATGAACAAATCAGGCGGTTCTGTGAAGAACCAAGCCAGGAACACTTTCCCTTTCCTCAGCTCCTTCAGCCCTAAGCTTTTGAAGCTACTGTTTCTTAGAAAGCAAACAACACTTGAAATCACTTTCGACCCTTTGAAATTTATTCAAATGCTTTATTCAATTTCACAGTGCAACATCTTTAACTTGCCTTTGATTGACAGCTTAATGGTTCAAACACAGGTGCCAGGAGGTTTGTTTAGTTATCTTTCCCTTCATGCTTGAATGCATCTGAAGTGCCCTCCATTGATCCTCACGGCAAGTTTTCAAAACGTTCTTGTTATGAATGACAGCTGTTGACCAATTCAAAGCAACAAAGTGGTTTCACTTCCTCTTTTCTAAACGCAGGAAGCATTGCGCATTGTTGATGTGGTCATCAACAATCAATCATAACAAGAATGTCCAGAAACATTGAGGTGGGCTGTGGGTGACTAAAGGGGAGCAGCTGAAGGGTTCTGAGGGGATTGGGGGTTTGGGTGGGAAGGGGATGCATTTTTAAACATTTGTTCATGGGAAATGGGTGTTTCAGGCTGTGTCAGCATTTATTTCCACCCCTAAGTGCCCTTGAGGGGGAAGTTAAGAGTCAACCTCATTGCTGTGGGTCTTGAGTCACATGTAGGCCAGACCGGGTAAGGACGGCGGATTTCCTTTTGTAAAGGACATTAGTGAACCAGATGGGTTTTTACGACAATCGACAATGGTTTCATGGTCATCATTAGTCTTTTGATTCCAGATACTTTATTAAGTTTGAATTCCATCACCTGCCGTGATAGGAATCGAACCCGGGTCTCCAGATCATTATCGTGGGTCTCTGGTTTACTAGTCCAGCGACAATACCACTATGTCACCACCTTCCCACTTGAGGGGGTGGGGGGTCGTGTGGGCATGCGGGCCACCCTCATGCGTGCTTGATGTGGGGAAGGGGGCCTTTATTCCTGTGGTGGGGGAAGGATGCCCCTCCTTGATGTGGGGTTGGGGGTGTTCTCCTTGTCGTCGGGGGGGGGGGGGGGGTCAGCATTTGTGTTATGGTGGGGAGGGAGGCCTGTCTCTGGACGCTGGGATTGGGAAGCCCATTCAACAGAGTGGCCCCACCCCAGGAACTGCAGGGAAATTGGCTTGTTTGGTGCTGTGCATATTTTTGCATCGCCAAGCGATGCTCAAGCCACCAGCGGGACCCAATGCCGATTCTCCACTAGAGATAGCACGTAGAATGTGGAAGGTTGAATCCCGGCCCTGGGGCTGGAGTCTCCGATTTTGAGGCTATGTCCCCATGCCGGCGTGGGAATGGTGGCATTTTATGACATAAAAAGTGGCCTAAATTGGCCACCGATCCTCCGTTTGGCTGGGGGCTACCATGCCGACTCTAACTGCCGATACGAACCGGGGAACCACCGGATCCATGGCCGTGCATGCGCACAGCGGTGGTCTGCAGCGGCCGCGCCGTGCTGCATGGCGGCAGCTGCTCACGGACCCAGCCCGCGGAATAGTCGCCCCCTTTGGCCGGCTTGCACACCCCGGACCACCCTCCCACAGTGCCCCAGCCCCTGATAAAGTCCCCCCCTGCCCGTGGATCGGCCCTCCCCCGACTGTGGCGGCGCTGGACTGAGTCGGCAGCCGCCACGCCGAGTTCTCGACGGATGAGACCACACCGCGACCGACGCCGTCGGGAACTCGCCCAGTCGGGGGCGGAGCATCGGGGGGCGGGCCCCAAGCAATATCCTGAGGCCATCGATACGTCGCGCGACATGCTCTGCGAGTACGCCGCTTTGGAGGGGGCGGAGCATCACGAAAGCGGCGCTGCCCCCGAGTTGGTCGGAAACCGTGATCCTCCGGCCGACCGCCGAACACGGTTTTGGTGTCGGCGACGGGAGAATCTAGCCCCTGGAGTCCGCACAGGCACAGAATAACGCAGAAATCCAGAAGTTTCTGTCAGTGATTCCACACATTTCCAGAGGGAACTCTGTCGAGGCCAAACCCCTGCGGCCCATCCGTCACCCCACTGCCCTCCCATAATGGAATAATGAGAATTTCCACTCGAAAACCCCCCTGGGCTTTTAACAGGATACTGACATCATAATTACTGTGAAACTCCCTCAGTGAGAGGCTAATTTTATATTTGGAGAGCATCAAATTCCTCCATAATAAGAAAACAATTCCACATTTTAATTTTTTTAAAGTTTGTTTATCTTCATTTTCGCCTCTATCCAACTCTAATCCTGATTGTTTGTATTGCTATCTGAATATTTAAATTACGGGTGAAGAATACCAAATACTTTAGACTTCCCCATTCCAATGTGATTGGCAGATCACTTAAAACATATTACATACAGTGCAGAAGGAGGCCATTCGGCCCATCGAGTCTGCACCGACCCACTTAAGCCCTCACTTCCACCCTATCCCCATAAGCCCTCCTAACCTTTCTTTGGACACTAACCTGCACGCCTTTGGACAGTGGGAGGAAACCGGAGCACCCGGAGGCAACCCACGCAGACACAGGGAGAACGTGCAGACTCCGCACAGACAGTGACCCAGCAGGGAATCGAACCTGGGACCCTGGCGCTGTGAAGCCACAGTGCTAGCCACGTGTGCCAACAACTTACTTGTTGGCGTCACTGATGCTGCACCCCAGGCGATCTCCTTGAATTGGCGCCAAATTTAATCGCCGGCCAGCGAAGAGGAAAACGGAGTCAAAAATATCGTTGGTTCTTTGCCAGTCCCCTACGTCATGGGTAGCAGTGAATGTCTTTGCTTTGCCACTGACCACTAAATCCAGCCTATGGCATTGGTTCAGAGACAAAGGCAGCATCAAAAATCTAAAGTCATCACAAAAATGTGACATATATACGTTCACTAGGCATTAATCACTTTATGTAATGCTAAGCGTCATTCTCCATCATGTAGCTGGGTGTATCCAGAATCTGTTTTTAATTATTTTTTTAGCAATGTATGTAGATGAGTTAGATTGGAACGATTGATTACTGTCAAGGACTAACAGTGTGTGATCAATCATAGAATGTGCTGTGCAGCACCAAGGTCATCTATCAGCAGCTTAATGTCGGGAAAGATACATCTTATTGTACTCCTTGTTCCAACCGATGAAATGCCATTGCGACAAAATTTCAAGTGCTAATTGGTGAAAATGAACACATTCTGTGATTTGTCTGTCAAGCAGCTCTGATATTTACACTTGGCTGAATTCTGTATTAACTGGTGCACTGACCCTCTTGTTAAACACATGGCCGGTTGCAGTTAAAATATCCGCTCTTTAATCTCAGACACTACTTTGGGTTCTGCCACTGTCACTTTTGAAAGAATGATTTTAAACACGTGGGTCTGGTGGGGTTCGACGGCGAGGTGTCACAACTTGATAATGTTCAGCATGTGTAGAAATCCTGAAATTGCAGCTTATCACGCAGGCTCCGGCAATGTGGTTGACTCTCAAATGACCTGTGGAATGGCCGAGCGAGCCTCTCAGTTCAAGGTCAATTAGGGATGGGCAAGTAACACACATGGGGTGGGATTCTCCGCCGGCGGGATTCTCCGTTCCGCCTGTGGATTTCCCGGCACCGTGTGGTGACCACAATGGGAAATCCATTGGCGGGTGGCCAGAATAGAGAATCCCGCTGCCGGCGAGGGCGTGCCGTCGAGGAACACACAGCTGGCGGACCAAAGAATCCCGCCCGTGGTCTTTGCCTCCATATTTGCATTGTCACAATTGACAAAACCATACTCAAGAAATCATCTTTATACTTAGCTGGTGCAAGTTAAGTTTCTTTTTTCAAGACCTTAACAGCCACCGAGAACAGGTACCCTCCTCCTCCACGGGTGTCAAGTCCGCTAGGCACAGGTGCCGCACCATCTTCTTGCTGAAACAAAGTCTACGGCGGCACACGCTGTCCGTCATCTCCTCAAACGAACAACGACACCTGTACACTTTGGGCCATCACTGGTCTCCCGCTCTGGGCCTTTCTCCAGCCTGATAGGCAGTTGGGTCATGGGGTGCCTTTGCATCGATGCTGCTGCCGCTTTCTCCAGCGCCCGGCCCCCTGGGCTGCCTCCAGCACCACCAGGGCTGCTGTTGCTGGGTCGACAACACCATTTTGTTATACCTGTGAAGAATCGGAAATGGAGGGAGACTGACAATCAGTTATGGCTTCCACCCTGAGACCCTCAACTCTCCCATGCCTCCCCACCCTTACATTTCCTGGCTTCTCTCAGAGTGCCAGTGTGCTGGGGTACCCCATTCTTCACATTCATCCCCGGCCACAGAACCGGCCTGTGTTCTAGAAGCCTCTAGAACACAGACCCCTGCCGGGAACATTAAGGAGACCAATCACAGGTACTCTCCCCCCCTCCAATCACACACTCCCCTCTGGTTAGACCCATGGAAGAACCATTGAAAAGTTACAGCTCAGAAGGAGGCCATTCGGCCCATTGTTGTCCCAAGAATACCAAGGTGCCCTCTCTAATCCCACCTTCCTGTGCCCAGTCCATAGCCCTGTATCTTACAACACTTAAAGTGCAGATCCAGTCACCCATCAGCCTGCGTTGTTCCAAGGAAGATAACCCCAACCTATCCAATATCTCCTCGCATCTACCTTTTTCTAGCCCTGGCTACATTCTAGTAAACCTCCTCTGCACCCTCTCCAGAGCAATAACATCCTTCCAGTAATGCGGTGACCAGAACTGCACACAATACTCCAGTTGTGGCCTTGCCAGTGTTTTATACAATTCTAGCATTATATCCTTACTTTTATATTCTATACCTCTACCAATGGAGAGCATTCCATATGCTTTCTTAACAACCTTGATCGACTTGAACTGCTGCATTTAGGGATCTGTGTACTTCTTGGCCCAGATTTCTCATTTCACCTACCCCTTTTAGTATATTCCCATTTATTATGTACTCCTATGACTGTTTGACCTCCCTAATTGCATGACCTAACAGTTCTCTGTGTTAAATTCCATCTGCCACTTTACCGCCCACTCCACCAACCCACCTGTATACATTTGGAGATTGGGCGGCACGGTGGCACAGTGGTTGGCACTGCTGCCTCACAGCTCCAGGGACCTGGGTTCAATTCCGGCCTCAGGTGACTGTCTGTGGGAAGTCTGCACGTTCTCCCCGAGTCTCCGTGGGTTTCCTCCGGGGGCTCCGGTTCCCTCCCACAGTCCAAAGATGTGTAGGTTAGGTGGATTGGCCATGCTAAATTGCCCCTTAGTGTTCAAAAGGTTAGGTGGGGTTACTGGGTTACAGGGATAGGGTGGAGGCATGGGCTTATGTAGGATGCTTTTTCCAAGGGCTGGTGCAGCCTCGATGGGTCGATTGGCCTTCTTCTGCAGTCTAAATTCTATGATTATATAACTGTCCTCTTCACTGTCCACCAGTCGACCAATGTTTGTGTCATCTGCAAATTTCCCAATCGTGCCTCCCACATTCGTGTCCAACCCGTGGATATAGAACATATAGTGCAGAAGGAGGCCATTCGGCCCATCGAGTCTGCACCGATCCACTTAAGTCCTCACTTCCACCCTATCCCCATAACCCAATAACCCCTCCCAACCTTCTTTTGGACACTAAGGGCAATTTATCATGGCCAATCCACCTAATCTGCATGTCTTTAGACTGTGGGAGGAAACTGGAGCACCCGGCGGAAACCCACGGAGACACGGGGAGAACGTGCAGACTGCGCACAGACAGTGACCCAGCGGGGAATCGAACCTGAAACACTGGTGCTGTGAAGCTACAGTACTAGCCACTGTACTACCGTATGGCCGTAACATATATAACACAAACAGGAAGGGTCCTAACACCAAGTCCTGGGGAACATCACTTGAAACAACTTTCAGCCATCGACCATTACCTTTTGTTCCCTGTAACTAAGCCAACCTTTTATCCAGTTTGCCACACTGACCTGTATCCCATGTGCTTTCGCTTTCTTGACCAATCTGCCATGTGGGACTTTGTCAAATGCCTTGCTAAAATCCATGTACACCACATCCACTGTACTACCTTCATCAACATTTCCTGTCACTTCCTCAAATAATTCAATCAAATTTATGAGGCAAGACCTTCCTTTAACAAATCCATGCTGACTATCCCTGACTAGACCATGCCTTTCTATTCGACATTTAATCCCATCTCTCAGGATTGATTCCACTAATTTGCCCACCACTGACGTAATTTAAAAAAAAATGTTTTAATAATCTTTATTGTAGGCTGACAAGTAGACTTACATTAACACTGCAATGAAGTTACTGTGATAAGCCTCTAGTTGCCACATTCTGGTGCCTGTTCGAGTACACAGAGGGAGAGTTCAGAATGTCCAATTCACCAAACAGCACATATTTCGAGACTTGTGGGAGGAAACCAGAGCACCCGGAGGAAACCCCCGCAGACACGGGGAGAATGTGCACACGGGGAGAATCCACACCGACTGTGACCCAAGCCAGGAATCGTACCTGGGACCCTGGTGCTGTGAAGCCACGGTGCTAACCACTGTGCTACTGTGCTGCCCTATTATAGTTTGGCATGTGGGGTAATCCCCTGTGGTGAGGCCCAGCTCTTGCGTGTTTAACTGTTGGTTGCTGCCTCTGTAGTGCTGATGCCTCCAGTGTTCAGGCTCGGTCTCCAGGCCTCACAGTTTGATTGGAATGCTGGGCAATAACACTCGTCTGAGAATGGCATGTGTACCCATGAGAAGCAACTTTAGAGCTGTGCAGTATTCACATAACTATCAATGCCAATTCCTTATTAGCAATAGACTTCAGCTGTGCAGCCAGTGGCTGCTCACAGTCAGAGGGAGTTGAAGTCACCTGCACCATATTAGTACGAACGGGGCTCGGTCCTGGAAGTGTTTGGTGGGACAGAAAGGCAGCGGCTGTAGTTTCCGCTGTTATGGGTATCCACAAATTGGAGGTTGGCCTGTTGGACCTGCAGACGCTGAACCCCTTACCCTCCCAGCCCAAGGGCTATCCCTGACCGATGGTGCCCAACCCCCTGACCAGGCCCATCCCCTGGGGGTTCACCCCCTGAGGACTTGGCAGCAGCTCCAACACCCCTGAGCTACACGCCTGAAAAGAAGGATGGCTACTCACCTCCTCCCATCCCCTCAGCCGCTATTGCACTAGCTTCCTGGCTTTAAATAGGTGCGCTAAAGGGCACCCATGTGATCTCTCACTGGGGAGTCGGTTAGATCCCTGGAGGCCGTTGGATAGCAAGTCCATCTCGTTAATGAGATGCAGGTTGCCCGTAATTGGTGATTATTGGTTTCTCGCCACGTTTGGACAGGATCCGGATCCAACCAATGGGAGCGGGTCGGTTGGATCGCAAACGGCACGGTGCCCGGCGCAGTTCCCGATTTGGCCATTCCTGTGATCTATCCGACCCACACAAACCCTCGGCAGGCACACTGTGGCCGTCAAATTGCAGCCTTGGGTTCTCTAATAGAAACAAGATTATACTTACTTTCTTTAGAACTGTCAATGTTGTGATTACCATCAAAAGTGAATTGCATGTTTGTTCCCTCAATAAACGTTTACATAATTTAGAAAATGAATTAGTCAGGATTATCCATCCCTTCCCGCTGTTAGGACCTTGTAAAGAGGTCCATTGTTGTGAAGAGGTACATTGTTGAGGAGACGTACATTGATGTGAAGAGGTAAATTATTGTGAAGAGGTACATTGTTGAGGAGACGTACATTGATGTGAAGAGGTAAATTATTGTGAAGAGGTACATTGTTGAGGAGACGTACATTGATGTGAAGAGGTAAATTATTGTGAAGAGGTACATTGTTGAGGAGACGTACATTGATGTGAAGAAGTAAATTATTGTGAAGAGGTACATTGTTGAGGAGAGGTACATTGTTCTGAAGAGGTACATTGTTGAGGAGAGGTACATTGTTCTGAAGAGGTACATTGGTGTGATGAGGTACATTGTTGAGGAGAGGTACATTGTTCTGAAGAGGTACATTGTTCTGAAGAGCTACATTGATGTGAAGAGGTACATTGATGTGAAGAGGTACATTGTTGAGGAGAGGTACATTGATGTGAAGAGCTACATTGTTCTGAAGAGGTACATTGTTCTGAAGAGCTACATTGATGTGAAGAGGTACATTGATGTGAAGAGGTACATTGTTGAGGAGAGGTACATTGATGTGAAGAGCTACATTGTTCTGAAGAGGTACATTGATGTGAAGAGGTACATTGTTGTGAAGAGGTACATTGTTGTGAAGAGGTACATTGTTTTGAAGAGGTACATTGTTGTGATGAGGTACATTGATGTGAAGAGGTACATTGATGTGAAGAGGTACATTGTTTTGAAGAGGTACATTGTTGAGGAGAGGTACATTGATGTGAAGAGGTACATTGTTGTGAAGAGGTACATTGTTTTGAAGAGGTACATTGTTGTGAAGAGGTACATTGTTGAGATGGTGACCAAACAGGTGGATGAGGGTAAAGCAGTTGATGTGGTGTATATGGATTTCAGTAAAGCGTTTGATAAGGTTCCCCATGGTAGGCTACTGCAGACAATACGGAGGCATGGGATTCAGGGTGATTTAGCAGTTTGGATCAGAAATTGGCTAGCTGGAAAAAGACAAAGGGTGGTGGTTGATGGGAAATGTTCAGACTGGAGTCTGTTATGGGACCACTGCTGTTTGTCATTTTTATAAATGACCTGGAGGAGGGCGTAGATGATGTATGAGTAAATTTGCAGATGACACTAAAGTCGGTGGAGTTGTGGACAGTGCGGAAGGATGTTACAAGTTACAGAGGGACATAGATAAGCTGCAGCGCTGGGCTGAGAGGTGGCAAATGGAGTTCAATGCAGAAAAGTGTGAGGTGATTCATTTTGGAAGGAATAAGTGGAAGACAGAGTACTGCACTAATGGCAAGATTCTTGGCTGTGTGGATGAGCAGAGAGATCTCGGTGTCCATGTACATAGATCCCTGAAAGTTGCCACCCAGGTTGAGAAGGTTGTTAAGAAGGCGTACGGTGTGTTAGCTTTTATTGGTAGAGGGATTGAGTTTCGGAGCCATGAAGTCATGTTGCAGCTGTACAAAACTCTGGTGCGGCCGCATTTGGAGTATTGCGTGCAATTCTGGTCGCCGCATTATAGGAAGGATGTGGAACGTCTGAGGATCCTGGGATTATATTCATTGGAGTTTAGGAGGTTGAGGGGAGATCTAATAGAAACTTACAAGATAATGAATTGCTTAGATAGGGTGGACGTAGCGAAGTTGCTTCCATTAGCAGGGGAGACTAGGACCCGGGGGCACAGCCTTAGAATAAAAGGGAGTCACTTTAGAACAGAGATGAGGAGAAATTTCTTCAGCCAGAGAGTGGTGGGTCTGTGGAATTCATTGCCACAGAGGGCGGTGGAGGCCGGGACGTTGACTTTCTTTAAGACAGAAGTTGATAAATTCTTGACTTCTCAAGGAATTGAGGGTTATGGAGAGAGAGCGGGTAAATGGAGTTGAAATCAGTCATGATTGAATGGTGGAGTGGACTCGATGGGCCGAATGGCCTTACTTCCGCTCCTATGTCTTATGGTCTCATGGAAGCATTGGAAAGGGTGCAGAGGAGATTTACCAGAATGTTGCCTGGTATGGAGGGAAGATCTTATGAGGAAAGGCTTGAGGCTGTTTTCGTTAGAGAGAAGAAGGTTAAGAGGTGACTTAATTGAGGCAGACAAGATGATCAGAGGATTGGACAGGGTGGACAGTGAGAGCATTTTTCCTCAGATGGTGATGTCTAGCACGAGGGGACATAGCTTTAAATTGAGGAGAGGGCATTGTTGAGGAGAGTACATTGTTGAGGAGAGGTACATTGTTGAGGAGAGGGCATTGTTGAGGAGAGGTACATTGTTGTGAAGAGGTACATTGTTGTGAAGAGGTACATTGTTGTAAAGAGGTACATTGTTCAGGAGACGTACATTGTTGAGGAGAGGTACATTGTTGTAAAGAGGTACATTGTTGAGGAGAGGACATTATTGCGGGGATGTACATTGTTGTGAAGAGGTACATTGTTGTGAAGAGGTACATTGTTGTGAAGAGGTACATTGTTGAGGAGAGGTACATTGTTGTAAAGAGGTACATTGTTGAGGAGACGTACATTGTTGAGGAGAGGTATATTGTTGTAAAGAGGTACATTGTTGAGGAGACGTACATTGTTGTGAAGATGTATATTGTTGTGAAGAGGTACATTGTTGTGAAGAGGTACATTGTTGAGGAGAGGTACTTTGTTGAGGAGAGGTACATTGTTGAGGAGAGGGCATTGTTGTGAAGAGGTACATTGTTGTGAAGAGGTACATTGTTGTAAAGAGGTACATTGTTGAGGAGACGTACATTGTTGAGGAGAGGTACATTGTTGTGAAGAGGTACATTGTTGAGGAGAGGGCATTGTTGTGAAGAGGTACATTGTTGTGAAGAGGTACATTGTTGTAAAGAGGTACATTGTTGAGGAGACGTACATTGTTGAGGAGGGGTACATTGTTGTGAAGAGGTACATTGTTGAGGAGAGGTACATTGTTGTGATGAGGTACATTGTTGAGGAGAGGACATTATTGCAGGGATGTACATTGTTGTGAAGAGGTACATTGCTGTAAAGAGGTACATTGTTGTGAACAGGTACATTGTTGTGAAGAGGTACATTGTTGAGGAGAGGTACATTGTTGAGGAGAGGGCATTGTTGTGAAGAGGTACATTTTTGTGAAGAGGTACATTGTTGTAAAGAGGTACATTGTTGAGGAGACGTACATTGTTGAGGAGAGGTACATTGTTGTGAAGAGGTACATTGTTGAGGAGAGGTACATTGTTGTGAAGAGGTACATTGTTGAGGTAGGACATTATTGCAGGGATGTTAATTGTTGTGAAGAGGTACATTGTTGTGAAGAGGTACATTGCTGTGAAGAGGTACATTGTTGTGAAGAGATACATTGTTGAGGAGAGGTACATGGAGCCTCATAATATCCAGTTTGTTGTTATCTGGCTAAAACTTGTTTAAAGGCTATCTGGAGGATGCTAATATTCTCTGCTGGTCCTTTTCCTTCAGGAAGACTTGGATTAGTTCTTCTGACCCATTTAGGTATCTGTCAGGCCTGTCTTTCTCAACTGTGCATGAGGGTAATCATCTGAGGAGTACAGCTGATCCAGCAAGTCCCCAAAAAAGGGGCTAGGACTACCATCCACTTTATGATGTTCATGGAATCATTGTATCCCTACGGAAGGAGGTCATTCGGTACTGACCCTCAGGAAGAGGACCTGACCTAGGCCCACTTCTCTGCAGGGTGTACATTTTCCAGTCTCTTTCTTCTCGTCGTGACCAGTAAAAGAGGAGGTTTTCTTTGTCCTTTTGCTGAGTAAAAGTCCGTAACAGATGTATTCGATGAATAATTGTTTTAGTTCTGTGCAAAATAATTAAATAGAACGCCAGAATAATCTATTTCTAGTTGATTTGTGGAGGGAAAGCAAGTACAACACCTTCTGTCTTTTCACCAATACGCCCCATATCTATGAGCCATGTACAATGTTGAACACACACAGCCAGTTGTGTGTTTTTTTTTAGTCAAAGGGCCTGAATACTGTGCACGTATTGCATTAAACAGCAACATTTTGCCATGGCAACAGGTACCCCTGGCATTTTGCCCCTGAGGTATTGCATACAAAATCTACCAACCTGCGTGACTTGTGAATGTTTCCTGCTGACACATCCAGCTCAGGTAGAAGCGGGAAGTGTGCGAGGTGATGTCTACTGTTTACCTGATTACACTCGGTAATCTTTAAGGAAGAGATTACCAAGCTCAATTACAAAGAAAGATACAAGTCTGATCGGAACAAATGTGTCCGTTCTTGTAGTTTTAGTTAAAAAAACATAAAATCTGTATCTGCCAAACAAGCATATCCGCTGTGCACCAGTTGATGGAGGCACCAAGGTATTTGTTATAACAAGGGTAGGAATGCTGTGCTTTGCGTGTTCCACGAGCCATAAAGCTGCTTCGTATGTTGACATTTTAAAATGGCTCCTGCGGTGGTTTTGCCCCAAACAAATCTCCCCCTCTCTCCCTCCTCTGAGGAAAATTATTATTAGGTGGCATCTGCATGGGCAACACAGAGCATCCACACTGGCTGGAAAAGCAATATTAAAAACAAACAGTATACAATGATGCTCCAAAGCAAAACGCATTTTTTTCATTGTTCGTGCCAAAGCACGGTAACACTGCTGCACAAACACCTTAAATCTGGCCCATTATGTGCTAATTGAACCCTGAAATTAATTATTCATGATCAACAAGATCAATTAGAATCTACAGGAATCATTCTCCTAGTCAGCAGACAGATGGAGGCATCAAGCATCACCATAGCAACAGCAGCTATGAGCAACTCATACCTTGAAGAGAGGCAGTGACACATTTGTACACCAAACAGTATATGTGCAAATTGGTCTCATGTGGATTGGAGCCATTTTATCACAATGATTAATGCTTCTAGTAAGGTCCAGGATCCTTGATTAAAGCTGGAAGCAAAGGACCAACAAGAAAGATATTCTGCCCTCCTCGTAACAAAGCTCGGAGGAAGTTAAGAAATGAGAGGCAATGATCAGGAATAAAACTCAGGACTGGAGATCTCACAATGGATATCACTCAGAGTCTTATAATAATAATAATTTTTATTATAATAATTTTTATAATAATCTTTATTGTCACAAGTAGGCTTACATTAACATTGCAATGACGTTTTCCGTGAAAAGCCCCTCATTGCCACACTCTGGCGCCTGTTTGGGTACACTGAGCGGGAATTCAGAATGTCCAAATTACCTAAGTCTTTCGTGACTTGTGGAAGGAAACCGGAGCAGCCGGAGGAAACCCATGATGACACGGGGAGAACGTGCAGACTCCGCACAGACAGTGACCCAAGCCGGGAATCGAACCTGGTACCCTGGAGCTGTGAAGCAACAGTGCTACCCACTGTGCCACCGTGCTGCCCAGCGTGCATTCCCAATGTTCGAGTCTCGCAGCGTGCATTCCCAATGTGCGACAGCATATCTTACAATGATCTAAAACACGCAGTGATCTGATCGTGACTAGATTTTAGGAAGCTATTTACTTTTGTTCAATTTATACTTCTCTGGGCTCGATAAGTTCAGAAAGCATTTGTTTATTTAGGCAGTGTTGATAGAACTAAATGTTATTTTTGTGTGGAGCAGCTGGAAGATGCTGTCTCCTTTAACATTCTAATTTAATGGAGCAGGAGCTTCAGTTTAACTCCTGTCCTTCAGTTGGGTATGGGTTTGCATTTTCCCCCCTTAGGACACAATTCCTGGGAGGCAATTTCTTGGATAAACATCAGAAACCCAGAAACCCAGGTGCTGTACAATAGTAAACACTGTGGAGTAAACAAGGAATAAAACATAGAGGCGTACATCAGAAGTTAAGCCTGATAGCACAGTGCATCAGATAGTACTGTTCTGTTATGTAAACACCAACATGCAAAAAAAATGTTTACGCCCTGTCTCCATCATAGCAGCCTATGGCAGCAGCTACACTACGATCAAAAGTCGCAACGTTTGGTGTTTCAAAAGGCGAAATAGGCAGTGAAATATCTTGGATTTGTTATGAATTGTGTATTACAAAAGCCTCTCATGCGCTCTGGCGTCACTGTACCCTTTGATTCTGTTGAAACCTTGTAATGCATTCCCAAGGACATCCTTCCACACATATTCATTCAATAGGTCATTGTTAAACTAAAACAAACCTATCCAACCACGCTGAATTCACAATGTAAGATCTTTCACTGGTTGAATCAAATATGGCTATTTTGTTTTGCTTTGAGATCCTTCTTTCAGCAACAATATTTAACCTTGGCGTCTGCAATCTATTGAGAAAAAGACGTGATTGAGGCAGTGTCAATGAATGCTCCCAGGTATCATACATAAAGGTTTCTGTCCTTGCACAGAATTCAATTTAACGCAGACATTTGCCTAACAGCAGGTTGGTGCTTTTCTCTGCATTTGAAAATCCCCTGCAAAAGTATCTGTGTGCTTCTATTGCATAATTCATGGCTGAAAGAAATACGATTGGCCACAACTGCACATTCTGCTTATTTTCTAATAATGCTACATAGCTGCCATTTACCCTTTTCACGAGCGAGCCTTCGTCACAGCAGCTCCTTGAGTTTTAATCAAGTCCTGATCCTTCAATATAAAATACAGCAATCTGTCATTAATTACTCTTCAGGCAGCCTCTGAAATGGACTTTCAGTGCAGTGAAATGTTTACTCCTAATGTGCTGCAGGAGCTGGGGAATTAGCAGCACAATATTGTGCTCCACCAAACTGAATGGTGCTGCCTGCCCTGAAGGGATATCAGAATAATAAAGTAGCTTAACCGGCATGTCAGGAAACAAATGCTTCATCCAGCACTCACTGCCAAAGCTCCATCTCAATCTTTGCAATTTTGCTCTTCGTGAAATGCCCTTTTCTCCTGTCAGACATTGATCCTGGTGAAGTCAATAATTAAAGAACACATCAGAATTCTATCATGTCTGAAATTTTCAAGGAATTTGACCAACAAGGCATGTTATGTTAGAAGGTAGATGTCACGTTGGTTTGTTAATCTGATTCCTTCAATCGATACATTAAGCTGTTACAATTTCCCCTGAAACATAAAACTAGTCATTCCACTTCAAAGGAAATTTGTTGCAGGCAAAGTACTTTAAAATATTTCTGAGAAACAGAATGAAAAGGTGCTGCATAAATATTTGAAAATAAAAGCTATTTCATATCTTTTCAGCTGCACAGAAATGCACACAGGTCCTTCAATGTGTTGTTTTGGCTAACATCATTGTAAGTAACGTCTGAAGGTTTTCCCTGGCCACTATTTGTAGTGAAATCATAGGCACATAACATTCTTTTTAAGACATATTTACGATTTCTTAGGAATATAAAATAGGGGAAATCTTCACAAACATATTTATGTAGCCACTGATACATTAAGTAAATCAATATTTTCAAATTGCAATCTAAATGGCCGAATACCATTTATTTGCTTTCATTAACTTACATTGTTTCAACAAGCTCAATATAACATTTTTATGTGTCTTGCACTAGTTCAATTGAAGCACGTAAAATTAAAATATTATTCTATATTTATTGACTGCTCATAGAAATAAGAATTGTTTCTGGGCAATAGGCAGTGAAGTCAATTACCACAATGCCCATTAATATTGGGGAACAGGGGTTGAATGTAACCCACGAAAGTCACTTCTCTCTGCTAGACTTCAGAAACCATGAAATGCATGTGGGTAATTTCCACTTCATGGATTCCACAATGAATTGGCCATTTAAGGGCGTCAGTTGGCAGTGGGCCATCCAAGGGTGTTCCCGCCACAGGCTTAGTTTGGGCAGAGGCAAGAAGGCAGAGGAGTCCCCGCCCTTGGTCCTCCCCTTTGATAAATATCCACCAAACACTCCAAGAGAGAGGGCATTAAACTCCGCTCCTGGTGTGCATGTTGTTGATGAGGAAGGGAGTCCAGACGCACTTCCAAGTCAATGACAAAAACTGTAGTGAATTGTTTGCATTGTTTCTCATTGCTCTCTAAAAAAGATGGCATTGTCCTGGTAAATGGTAGTGGTGTAACAACATGGGCCGATTTACTGTTCACATGTTCGGACACATTTTCCACTTTCATGCTGAGTGCAGAGAGGAAAATAGACAGGATGGATTCCACAGCTATGATGGAGCTTGTCTAATTTTCCTTACAACAGTTAAAAGAGAAAATAATGCAGGATAAACCATGGGCGTGCTACCCTCTTCTCTCATTTTCATCTTTTCTTTCTGACCAGTGTGGTGATATGCCTGTGCACAGTTTTGAAGATAGTTACTGATGCGACCTCCAACCAGCTGGTGGCGCCAGACATCCTTCAGGTGACTTGAGATACCCGCCAGAGGGTAGTAGGACGTACGAGAGGATAGTCACAGTTAGTATCGTTCCAGTAGAATTCACTGAATTCATCCAGCAGTTACTGTCCGTATAGTGATTCGTTAGTTACCTTTCTACGTGTGTTAAGTAGTAACCTTTCTAGTTAAATAACTGGATGCTCTGTGTACCTCAGTGCAACAGCCATATCACAGAACACAACATCCAGAATCCACCATGTTAATTTATTTTTGAGTTGAATACAATGATAGGAATAAAGCTAATATATAAATATAAGTGATGATGTCATTTCAGTAATAAGAACTTAACTCATAGTTTTGTTAGCTGTGTTTCTCACAGGGAGTATTCAAACTGGGTATTTTAGTCAACAGGTATAAACCTAATCTGAATAATTCTTCTAAATCCAGCTGATCGCTGTGTTCTTAAGGACCAGTACTATGAGAGAGTGCACTAGGGAACAAAACAGACCTATTATTCAATGTTAATGGTCATTCAGCTTAGTCACAATAATAATTCGGTTTAAATTCCTTTTAAATTCAAACCATTTCAATTTTCCATTGGAATCAATGTGAAACTGACCGTTATAAATGACTGTGGAAATCAGAATGCATTTGCAAGCTGTGAAAAGTCAAGGTATTATTACTATTAGCGAAAACCTGTCAGGCAAAGCTACAGTATCATATTATTACAGACATGGAAAATAACAGTTGATTTAAGGTTTTCCTTTATAAGTATAAAACACAATACTGATTCATGAAATTAACGGCAAGTTTTGAAATTCACGTCAGTGGGGGTTAAGTTTCCATTTTCTTTGAATTGAAGGGACAAACCTTGGGGAGTCACGCTATTTTTCACGAATGGAAGGTTTCTGAAAAGAAGTGTGCATTCTACTGGTGTCCTTTAGTGGCTGCTTTATCCAGTGAGGCGAAGGAAGGTTGACACTGAATGACCCCCCCCCCTCCCCAGACAACACTATACAGACAATGACAATGATCGCTTTCTGAAACATTCAGTAGCACGGTTAAGGTAAAATGTCAACATAATATTGCCCAGCAGATTCCAATCGCGTATCTGCCATAAACATCACAAAGAACCTGAGATTCTGGTTATGCTTCATTCCAAACCTTTTATGCAATCTAACATCTCATTAATGGGCGGCCCAGGAGCACAGTGGGTTTCACTGTTGCTTCACAGCGCCAGGGCCCCGGGTTCGATTCCCGCTTGGGTCACTGCCTGTGCGGAGTCCCTGTGTCTGTATGAGTCCCCTCCGGGTGCTCCGGTTTCCTTCCACAAGACCCAAAAGACGTGCTGTTAGGTGAATTGGACATTCTGAATAATCCCTCAGTGTACCCGAACAGGCAACTCGGGGCTTTTCACAGTAACTTCATTGCAGTGTCAATGTAAGCCTACTTGTGACAATAAAGATTATTATCATTATTGACTGCTTGAATGGCCACACTTGCATGTTATGGCTGGGATTCTCCCGTTACGAGTCTGCCCCGCTACCACCCTTTGAGGCAGTGACCTCCAAGTACCCACATCCTCTTGTGAAAGGATATGTCCTTAGCTCTCCACTAATCCAATTACTAATTACTAAAAGATGAGTGAAATACAATGGCAGCATCACATTTGATGAGGTGGTTAATAATGCTCGACCAATTACTTTAAATCCATTCCTCCTGGTTTTCGTGCATCTCTTTATACCCAGGCTTGTCGTCATTTTAAAAAATTAATTTAAGGGATGTGTGCATCGCTGCTCAGTATCACCCATTTCAGAGGGCATTTGAGCGTTAACCATATTGCCTGATAGAATCACAGAATCGTACAGTATAGAAGAGGCCCTTCGGCCCATCGAGTCTTCACCGAAACCTGAAAACACCTGACCTAACCACCTAATCCCATTTGGCAGCACTTGGCCCGTAGCCTTGAATGTTCAGACGTACCAAGTGCTCATCCAGGTACTGTTTAAAGGATGTGAGGCATCCCGCCTCTACCACCCTCCCAGGCAGTGCGTTCCAGACCCTCACCGCCCTCTGGGTAAAAATGTTTTTCCTCACATCCCTCCTAAACCTCTTGTCCCTTACCTCGAATTTGTGTTCCCTTGTGACTGACTCTTCAACTAAGGGGAACAGCTGCTCCCTATCCTTACTATCCATGTCGCTCATAATCTAGCACACCTTGACCAGGTGTGGTCCCCTCAATCTTCTCTGCTCTAGTGAAAACAACCCAAGCCTATCCAACCTCTCCTCATAACTTAACTGTTCCATCCCAGGCAACATTCTGGTGAACCCCCTCCAAGGCAATCACATCCTTCCTATAATGTGGCAACTCCAACATGACCTCCCTGCTTTTGTGATCTGCACCTCGATTGATAACGACAAGTGTCCTATATGGGCGGCATGGTGGCACAGTGGTTAGCACTGTTGCTTCACAGCTCAAGGGTCCCAGGTTCGATTCCCGGCTTGGGTCACTGTCTGTGCGGAGTCTGCACATACTCCCCGTGCCTACGTGGGTTTCCTCCGGGTGCTCCGGTTTCCTCCCATAGTCCAAAGGTGTACAGGTTAGGTGGATTGGCAATGCTAATTTGCTCTTAGTGTCCAAGAAAGGTTAGGGGATCGGGTGGAGGTGTGGGCTTAGGTAGGGTGCTCTTTCCAAGGGCTGGTGCCGACTCGATGGGCCGAATGGCCTACTTCTGCACTGTAAATTCTATGATTTTATGATGCCTTTTTCACCACCCTATTAACCTGCCCTTCCATCTTCAGAGATCTATGGATAAATACGGCAAGGTCCCTTTGTTCCTCAGAACTTCCCGGTATTGTGCTGTTCATTCAATACTTCCTTGTCAAATTATTCCTTCCAAAGTGTATCACCTCACACTTCGCAGGATTAAATTCCATCTGTCACTTTGCTGCCCATTTAACCCTCCAGTCAAGATCTTCCTGTAATCCAAGACACTCAACCTCACTGTTAACCACACTGTCAATCTTTGTGTCATCCTCAAACTTACTGATCCTACCCCACACATAGTCTTATTTGTTGTTTATATAAATGACAAATAATGGGGACCCAGCACAGCTCCCGGCTGAATGCCATTGGTCTGGCCTCCAGTCACTAAAGTCATCACCCTCTGTCTCCTAAAACTAAGCCAATTTTGAATCCACCTTACCAAATTACCCTGTATCCCATGTGCATTTGCCTTCTTTATAAGTCTCCCATGTAGGACTTGTCTTGTCAGGGCCGCGAGGTTTAATGCAGAGAATGCCATCCACGACAGCCACCCAGATCACCACGAACCAGGGCCAGATTTGTGGGCACCCCGGATGAGGAGGACTGCCTGATGGAACTGAACTGTGTCATGACTCCAAAAGTTGCACCGATCCGGGTCACGCTACAGGTCAATGGGCATCTGGTAACGATGGAAATGGAAACTGGTGTTGCCATCTGCATTGTGGATCTTCGTACGTTTCGGCGGCTTCGTGCAGGGATCATGTCGCCGACGCTTCATGACACCAAGGCAAGATTGGCGCCCTTCACTGGGGAGCCACCATGACTCCGGTGACTCCCGGGCAGCTGTCAGCTCGCCGTCCATTGGTTGTGGTGCTGGGACCAGGACCAAATCCCTTGGTGTATGACTGATCACTCCGTTTTGACAGGTTTTTTGGATGGACACCAGAAGCCGATACATCGAAGTGTTGCAGGAGGGTCTGGGTAGAATGAAGGGAGCCAAAGCCCATATCTACGTGGTTCCGGAGACACAGCCGTGCTATTTCAGGGCAAGGCCTATACCTTATGCTTTGCTGCCGAAGGTCGACACAGAGCTTCGGCGCCCACAGGATCTTCGGATTATATGCCCGGTGAAGTTTGCGGAACGGGCCGCGTCCTTGGTGCCAATAATGAAGCACGACAAGACTGTCCGCCTTTGCGTAAAACTGTCAACAGGGCCTCACATCGGGACCGATACCCAATACCCCATCTAGAGGATTTATATGCCGGATTGGCTGGACATGAGTCATGCGTAACTGCAGGTGGAGGTAGACCCAACATTAATACTCATCAGAGGTCGTTTGAGTACACCCACCTCCCGTTTGGAGATTCATCAGCCCGTCGATCTTTCAGCGGATGATGGAGAACATTTTACAGGGCCTCCAAAAGGTAGCTGTCTACATAGACGCCATTCTCCTTGTAGGATTTACAGAAAGGGAACATTTGAATAGCCTAAAGGAGGTTCTCTGGCGGTTTTCCCATACCGGTGCTCGGCTGAAGAGGAACAAGTGTGTGTTCCGTGCTGAAGAGGTGACCTATCTCGGTTATAGGGTGGACAGGGATGGTCTATACCCAGTGGAGGATAAGGTTGGTGCAATAAAAGGGGCCCAGGCCCAGAAGATCGCCACTGAGCTCCTATTGTTTTTGGGTCTGGTCAGCTACTACAGGAAGTTCACTGTCAATTTGGCCGCTCTGTTGGCGGACCCAGAGCCATGTTATGCTCAGACAGAGAAAGAAGGTTTAGCCGTAATTTTTGGAATCAAAAAATTCCATCAGTACATGTGTGGTCAATGTTTTGTCATTACAACCGACCACAAGCAGCTTCTTGGCTTTTTTGGGGAGGACAAGGGAATGCCACCGATCGAATCGGCTCACATCCAGCATTGGGTGCTCCTGTGCGAAGCATACGGATATTCATTCCTGCACTGCCCAGGAACGCAAAGTGACCACACTGATATCCTCAGCTGTCTGCCATTGGCTGTGAGCACCCCGTCCCCACCAATGGCAGATAAGGTGATTGTGGCCCTCAATTTCATGGACACCTTGCCAGTGACGGCTGCTCAGGTACGTGCGTGGATACACCGAGACCCGGGATTGGCGAAGCTTTGCCTCATGCTGTTGAGTGGTGGGAAGAAGGAGGTCCTTCCCATAACCCTTTGGTCTTTTGCCCAGAGATTCGCCAAGCTCAGTATAGACGATGGCGTCATATTGTTGGGAGATCGGGTGGTCATCCCCCCATTAAATCTCCAGCTACAGGACCTTCACACTGGCCATCCGGGTGCACCTAAAATGAAAATGTTGCCCCGCAGTTATGTCTGGTGGCCCGGCATCAGGTGAAGGTCCACCTGAGGAAGTGGGAACCCATATGTCTTGACAACTGACCGGCAGCATTGGCGCCTCAGCTTCAGCCTGGGATCCCAGCCAGCTGGATCACGTTGTCCGATCCAGCAGGAGGACGATGACTCCGAATCCAAAATGGAAGCAGAGGAATCCATTCCAGCTGACGGTGACGGACCGAGGCCCCAACAGTCACTCTTTGGCAATCGACCAGGAAAAGGCGATCGGCGAACCGGTGTACTCTACCTGACCCAGAGCCGCCTTAGGCAGAAATGCAGTCGCGGTCCAAGTGGCGCTGGTGGCCCCCCCAGATTGGCGACTGAAGGGGGACTTTCGGACTTTGTGGGGAGGGGTGTCCTAACCCCCACGAGGATCACGGGGAAACCACCATTGATCTTCCCTTGGGACTTGTGGAGTACGAGCTTCCCAGATAGGGAGTGGAGGCCACCCGCCTGAGGCTCGTTACGGACTGATACAAAAGCCGGTCCAAAGCAGGGCCGAGACAGACTGGTCCTCCCAGCGAGGATTGTACTGGGAGCGAGAGTCTGCTTCATGCAGAACTTTGTACATAGTTAAAATAAATTAATATTCAATTTTTGCCTGTTTCCCCAAGTTGGTAAAAGAAGGTAACTGTGATTCTTTTAAGAAAATAATATTAATTAAAGAGGCTGGAATTGGCACTCGTTCTACAACCTGTAGTTCACAGTTATCATCCCTGCCCTGTTGAAAGGATCCTGGGAGATGGCCAAAGCATTGCCTGTGACCCTGGACTGGAGAATCATTTCCTGCCAACATAAAAAGCTCCACATTGTGAGGAGATTAGCTCATGTTTCACAGAAAATAACATTGGGAAGGGATTCTATTTTACTCTGCGTTTCCGGATGTCAATTTTTGCACAGATTCCACAATAACATCTTGCGGTCTTTGTGCTTGAATGGGTCAGGCCGCTATGATGACTGTGATGACCAACCTGAGGACTGACGTGTCTTGTGTTGTTAGAGAAAGGACATATTTGTCTGTTGAACAACGCATCGTTATAACTGCCAGTTCTTTGCTCAAACAAACCAACACTGACATTAGCCCCACTGTTCAGCATTCTCCCTCCAGCCCTGTTCTCCCGCTACCAATCTGCAATACTTTTCCCTTAAAAAGTTTCTGCCTCAACGATTCCAAGCTTCAAATTATTGAACACATCCTGAATATTTAGCATGCCATCACTACTCCCAGAATATTTGCTCTCTCAGAATTACTAAAATCAGATAGGATTTCCAATGCGCCAAGGGAATGATGCATTGATGTCTACTCCTGTCTCTCCACCAAATCCGAGATTTCTTTTACACCAACTTGAGCATCCCCCAGTTTGCTTCAGCCGAGTCTACCAACTGGGCATCCCTTTTCCACCTGCCAAATGGAATACCATCAAGGAAGGGGAAATCAGCTTCCTGTCCCATTCTTGCCGTGTCTCCCCTTCTTACCAAGACTCTCTGGGACTAGTTGGTCTATAGTGACGGTAAACTCAGGGTGGTAGCAATTAGGCTCCACTGATGGAGGTACAAAGAACAAAGAACAATACAGCACATGAGCCCTCCAAGCCTGTAGCGCTCATGATACCGACCTTTGCCAAAACCCTCAGCACTTCCTTGTGCCGTATCCCTCTCCCCATCCTATCCATGTGTTTGTCAAGATGCCTTTTGAACACCGTTAATGTATCTGCTTCCACAACCTCCCCTGGCAACGTGTTCCAGGCACTCACCACCCTCTGTGTAAAAAACCTGCCTCGCACATCTCCTCTAAACATTTCGCTACGGACCATAAACCTAAGCCCTCTGGTGACTGACCCCTCCGCTCTGGGAAAGACAGCTTGCCCATCCACTCTATCCATGCCCCTCATATTCTTGTAGACCTTTATCAGGTCACCTCTCAACAGTCCGAGTCTATTCAGCCTCTCTGCATAGTTAACACCCTCCAGGCCAGGCAACATCCTGGTAAACCTCCTCTGCACCCTCTTCAAAGCCTCCACATCCGTCTGGTAGTGTGGCGACTATTGGATCTTTTTATTGACTCTCAAAATCCCCCTTCCACAACCTTTGCAATACCTTTGTTGCCGTTAAGGACCCTTTAAGGTTCCTCATCCTTCTGCAGCATCTTTGAAGAACCATCTTTGACCGGACAGGCTCTCTCTTGAAAAGTGGATTCCCACCAGGGGTCTGTCTTGTGGGGCCAATAATCCCCAATCCTGGAAAGAGGGCCATGCAGGGTCAGAGGCGTGAGGGGTAATGTAACCCTACCATGACTTTGTCTGATACATAAAAATTCACTACAGTCCTACATATAATCTTGAGTCTGAAGAAGAACATTGCTGTAGGAGGGAGCAAACTAAAGTACTTCTGGATTGTAATTATACCACCGCATGGGGCGTATTTATTTACCTTGCTGCCTAATAGGGAGATTTTCCCTTTTAATCCTCTCTGTCGCCCTGATGTCTCAGGTCTAAAAGTCACCAGAGTTATTCAAGAAGACACCAGCATGAGTTGAGTGGATATTGGCCTCCCAATCAGTCAGCCAGACTGGGGATGAGAATGATTTTGAAATTTTGTACCAGCTGGGCACTGCTGTATCCATTTATTGATATGGGAGCGAATGCGAGCCAAGTCCGGCTCATTGTCTTGTGTGATGCTGGATAAGTTAAAAATAAATCAGTAACAGTGGCTGTAATGGGAGTGTTTAAAACTCATGCATAATAAACTGATGACATCTTGGTTTCTGGTGCAGATGGTTCATCTGTCTTCTGCGAATTACATGGAATCCGTCAATCTATTATTTATATTTTCATAAATTTATTGCAGCTTTTGTGACAATCTTTTTGGAATGTGGATGACTACTTTGAGGTTTTACGAACATAAAGCATAGTATAAAAAAAGGTGCACTTTAATGTTTACACCATTGCTAATCCAGCTGATCGTCAGCACATTATACATATTTTTTTTACCTGCAATTCGTTAGCATTCACTTACCCACTCATCTCTATGAAAATGAACTAACAGCTGGATTTGCTCTAACAAATGAAAAATAAGGCTGCATAGAAAGTCTTAATGACCTGGTTCAGCGATGTTGCAGCCAGACGAATTATGGTTAAAAGAAGGTGACGTGAAGAAGACTTTTTAACAAAGGAATGTAACATTGAGTTAATGTGCTTCTGAAGAATAAGTGTAAGTATCTCTTTTCTCATACCGTATTGGAGTGTGAAAACTTTAAAATAGTGAAACCGCACCCTGGCTTGAACAGATACTGGGGAGAGGAAGAGGGAAACGTTGAAAACTGTACCAAAGCATGTAAGTTTTGATTTTACAGAGTCAGTGATCAGAACCTTTTGATGGATCAGACCACCAGATAAATTAACAAGTGCTACAGTAACAGAACCTAATGCTGTGAGTGCCGATAGTAAAATGTTTCGGTATTCTGGCAAGGTTTGTGCCAAGTTTTAAACGGCTCTACACATAAATGTGAGTATACGTTATCATATTTCGTCCATTTACTTCACTGATAATTTCATCTTAAATCAGGAGGGAGATTTCCAGAGTGTCAGTGGACTGAATGATGAGCGGCACGAGCTTAGTTGAGCTGAATTTGTAACAAGCGCAGATGGATGGCGCCAAATGAGGTGTCGGTTCCAAATCACCCCATATATTCTGGTTGGGATATGAGGTGCGCTGTTCTGGTCAATACAATGATTAGAAAAATTATTGGCTGATGGCACGATACTTTATTCAGCCGCATCAAATCAGGCTGCTTGAAATTACATTGAACGTCAAGGCCTGGATTCTCTGCTTCCCAATGCCGGAAACACAGAATGTGACCAGGTGGAGGATCGCGGGTAATCAGAAAATCGAGGACGGCCTCTCGCGCCAATTCCTATGCCATGCTCCAGTCCCTCGCTGGCAGCGATATCGATGTTTACATCCTACGCTGGTGGATCCATGCAAAACCGTTATTTGCATGGATTTCAATACCATTAGCGGCTTGGACATTTAATACTCGCCCCTCTTTGGTGGCAATCTCGCAGGCACGAATTAGTGCAAGTATTTACAAGCGGGGCCGGGGCGCCATGGCTGCAGAGTGGGAGCGGGAGGCTAAAATATACTGAAAAACCCTAAAGAATTGTCGGGCTTGCTGGTGAGTGGCTGCCCGGGCTGGGAGGCAGTAGTAGGGAATGACTTGGTGCCAGGCCCGTGGACTCGGGTTCTCGCCCTCGGGATCAGAGTGGCCTTGCTCAGACCACAGTATTGTGATTTAACACACCCCTTTCGTGCTATTCACAGACTCCTGGCAGTTCCCTCTGCTGAGCGCTGCCTGTGTCCTTTAAATGCTCAGAAGGCCGCTGATCATCTGGGAGCCCACCCAGACCGCCCCTCTGGACGCCTTCACACCCCAGCTGTTTCATCAAGGAGATGGGCGTGGCCAAGCTCAATCAAGGGCCCACCAGGTGTTGGCTCAGATGTGCTGCCCCATTGCAGAGGAAACAGGGAATCACCAGAGCTCACCCCAACTAGAGGACACATGCACCGCGGCCTTTGGAACCTTCCTAGTTTTCTGCTCTCTCGGGGAATAATAAGAATAAGGGGCGTCATTCTCCGACCCCCCGCTGGGTTGGAGAATCGCCGGGGGCTGGCGTGAAGCCCGCCCCCGCTGGTTGCCGAAGTCTCCGGTACCGGATATTCGGCGGGGGCGGGAGTCGGGCCGCGCCGGTTGGCGGGCCCCCCCGCTCGATTCTCAGGCCCGGATGGGCCGAAGTCCCGCCGATAAATTGCCTGTCCCGCCGGCGTGGATTAAACCACCTTTTGAACGGCGGGACAAGAGGGCGTGGGCGGGCTTCGGGGTCCTGGGGGGGCACGGGGCGATCTGGCCCCGGGGGGTGCCCCCACGGTGGCCTGGCCCGCGATCGGGGCCCACCGATCTGCGGGCGGTCCTGTGCCGTGGGGGCACTCTTTCCCTTCCGCCTCCGCCACGGTCTCCACCATGGCGGAGGCGGAAGAGACTCCCTCCACTGCGCATGCGTGGGAAACTGTCAGCGGCCGCTGACGCTCCCACGCATGCGCCGCTCGGGGATGTCATTTCCGTGCCAGCTGGCGGGGCAACAAAGGCCGTTTCCGCCAGCTGGCGGGGCGGAAATTCCTCCGGCGCCGGCCTAGCCCCTCAATGTTGGGGCACCGCGATGCCCGTCTGATTGGCGCCGTTTTGGGCGCCAGTCAGCGGACATCGCGCCGTTTCGGGAGAATTTTGCCCCTGATTCTTTATTGGCACAAGTAGGCTTACATTAACACTGCAATGAAGTTACTGTGAAAAGCCCCTAGTCGCCACACTCCGGCGCCTGTTCGGGTACACAGAGGGAGAATTCAGAATTACCAATTCACCTAACAGCACGTCTTTCGGGACTTGTGGGAGGAAACCGGAGCACCCGGAGAAAACCCACGCAGACACGGGGAGAACGTGCAGACTCCGCACAGAGAGTGACCCAAGCCGGGAATCAAACCCGGGACCCGGGTGCTGTGAAGCAACAGTGCTAATCACTGTGCTACCGTACCAGACGTCACCTTTCACCCCCACCCCTCAGGATTGCCAGCTGTCTCCACCTGGTGAGGCTGGCAGCGCTGACTGCCTTTGCCTTCAGCTCTCAGGTGCTGTTTAGGTCGGCAGGCTTGAGTCTACCTTAGGGGAAAGGGTTTCTCACTCCTCACTGGCATGGAGCTGTGGGTCCATTTGGACACCCGATCTTGGCGGGGGGGGGGGGGGGGGGGGGGGAGGAACACCATTGGTAGATATTGAATGTTTCCTATTGGTCAAGCTGTATGGTTGCTCCGCCCTGCAAGGCGGGGTATAAGAGCCCGCCCCGCCCCAGCAGCCATCTTTCTATACCTGAGCTGCTGGGGGAAACATCTAGCTTATTAAAGCCTTCAGTTGGACTGCAACCTCGCTTTAGTAGTCATTAGTCGTGCATCAATTTAATAAGCTAGATTTAAAGGGATGGAGCTCCGAATCAAGCCGGAGTGTCTGCAACTCAGCCCCCACGCGGCGCACTCTGCGGCAACCTTCAAGCACTGGCTGGCGTGTTTTAAAGGATATCTCGGGACGGCCGAAAACACATCCAAGGGAGAACCGAAAATGCAAGTCCTTCACTCGAGGGTGAGCCCAGAAATTTACACCCTCATCGAGGACGCGGACGACTTTGATGCAGCAATGGAGCTGCTAAAAGGACATTATATTCGCCCGGTAAACCAGGCCTACGCCCGACATCTGCTAGCAACGAGGCGACAAATCCCTGCGGAATCGCTGGAAGAATTCTACCGTGCGCTCCTGGTGTTGGGGAGAAACTGCAGCTGCCCGCAAGTTTCGGCAAGCGAACACACAGAACGTTTGATCCAGGACGTTTTTGTGGCAGATATGCTGTCCTCCCAAATCCGCCAGCAATTGCTGGAGAAAGACACCCTCGGCCTCAAGGAGGCACGGGCCCTTGCAGGCTCCCTGTATGTGGCCTCCCAAATGCCCGCGCTTATATCCCCGACCACGTGGCAGCCCCCTGGGCAGCGTGGAACCCCTCCGCAGCCGACCCTGAGACATCCCCCATCCCCCCACAAGCTTATGCTGCAAGGCGGCCTGGCAACCCTGGGGGGCCCCGCTGCTACTTTTGCGGGCAGGCCAAGCACCCCCGGCAGCGCTGCCCGGCCCGCGCATCCACCTGCAAGGGATGTGGTAAAAAGGGCCACTTCGTGGTGGTATGCCAGGCCCGTGCGGTCGCCGCGGTCTCCGGCGGCGAATGCGGACCGCCACCACAAACCTCTCCACGGTCCCCGTGCGGCCATTGAGTGCCGCCATCTTCCTCCTCCAGGGCCACGTGCGGCCCCCGAGCGCCGCCATCCTGTCCCGCGGACGCCACGTTAGAGGGATGGGCGCTGCCATTTTGTTCACCCCCCAGCCATGTGCGACCAATGGGAGCCGCCATCTTGGATGGACTCCCAGGACCCCAGCTCGGCTGACTTCACACCGCCTGAAGAGAACACTCAACTGCTGCCGCGGTTAGCCTCGGTGACCCTGGGCCAGTCCCGGCCTTGAACACTCTCAACTGCTACAACAACAGTACTAATCAACAGGCACGAGACATCCTGCTTAATCGACTGGGAGCACGGAGAGCTTCATACACCCCGACACGGTAAGGCGCTGTTCTCTCCCCGTCCACCCCGTTAATCAAAAAATCTCCCTGGCCTCCGGTTCCCACTCAGTAGAGATAAAGGGGTTTTGTGCAGCAAACCTCACGGTCCAGGGAAGGGAGTTTAAAAATTACCGGCTCTACGTCCTTCCCCACCTCAGCGCGTCCACACTCCTAGGGTTAGACTTCCAGTGCAATCTCCAAAGTCTAACTTTCAAATTCGGCAGCCCTATACCCCCTCTCACTGTCTGCAGCCTCGCGACCCTCAAGGTCGATCCGCCTTCCCTGTTTGCGAACCTCACCCCGGATTGCAAACCCGTCGCCAGCAGGAGCAGACGGTTCAGTGCCCAGGATCGGATCTTTATAAGGTCAGAGGTCCAAAGGCTACTGAGGGAAGGAGTCATTGAAGCCAGCAACAGTCCCTGGAGAGCTCAAGTAGTGGTGGTAAAGACCGGGGAGAAGCATAGGATGGTCATCGACTACAGTCAGGCCATCAACAGGTTTACGCAGTTGGACGCGTACCCTCTCCCCCGCATATCCGACCTGGTAAACAGGATCGCACATTACAAGGTCTTCTCCACGGTGGATCTTAAGTCCCCCTACCACCAGCTCACCATCCGCACTAGTGACCGCAAGTACACTGCCTTCGAGGCAGATGGGCGGCTCTATCACTTCTTAAGGGTTCCCTTCGGTGTCACTAACGGGGTCTCGGTCTTCCAGCGCGAGATGGACCGAATGGTTGACTGGTACGGTTTATGGGCAACATTCCCGTATCTCGATAATGTCACCACCTGCGGCCACGACCAGCAGGACCACGACACCAACCTCCGAAAATTCCTCCAGACCGCAAAGATCCTTAACCTTACGTAAACAAGGATAAATGCGTGTGTAGCACCGACCGCCTAGCCATCCTCGGCTGCCTAGTGCGAAATGGAGTTATCGGCCCCAACCCTGAACGCATGCGCCCCCTTATGGAGTTCCCCCTCCTTCACTGCTCCAAGGCTCTGAAGCGCTGCCTAGGGTTTTTCTCTTTCTATGCCCAGTGGGTCCCCAACTATGCGGACAAGGCCCGTCCCCTGATCCAATCCACAGCTTTTCCCCTGTCGATAGAGGCCCGCCAGGCCTTCAGCCGCATCAAAGCAGACATTGTAAAGGCCACGATGCACGCCATCGACGAGTCCCTCCCCTTCCAGGTCGAGAGCAACGCATCTGACGTAGCTCTGGCGGCCACCCTCAACCAAGCGGGCAGACCCGTGGCCTTCTTCTCACGTACCCTCCATGCTTCCGAAATCCACCACTCCTTAGTCAAAAAGGAGGCCCAGGTCATAGTAGAAGCTGTGGGACATTGGAGGCATTACCTGGCCGGCAGGAAATTCACTCTCCTCACTGACCAATGGTCGTTTGCTTTCATGTTCGATAATGCACAGTGGGGCAAGATAAAAAACGATAAGATCTTGCGGGGGAGGATCGAACTCTCCACCTATAACTACGAGATCTTGTATCGTCCTGGGAAACTAAACAAGCCTCCTGATGCCCTGTCCCGCGGCACATGTGCCAACGCACAAGTGGACCGCCTCTGAGCCCTCCACGAGGACCTCTGCCACCCGGGGGTCACTCACTTCTTCCACTTTATCAAGACCCGCAACCTGCCCTACTCCATCGAGGAGGTCAGGACAGCCATCAGGAATTGCCAAATCTGCACAGAGTGTAAATCGCACTTCTACAGGCCAGAGAAAGCGCACCTGATAAAGTCTTCCCATCCCTTTGAACGCCTCAGTATGGACTTCAAAAGCCCCCTCCCCTCTACCGACTGCAACACGTACTTCCTGAACGTGATTGACGAGTACTCCCGGTTCCCATTCGCCATCCCCTGCCCCAACATGACCGCAACCACCGTCATCAAGGCCCTCCATAGCATCTTTGCACTGTTCGGGTTCCCCGCTTACATACATAGTGATAGGGGGTCCTCCTTTATGAGCGACGAACTGCGTCAATTCCTGCTCAGCAAGGGCATCGCCTCGAGCAGGACGACCAGTTACAACCCCCGGGGTAACGGACAGGTAGAGAGGGAGAACGGAACGGTCTGGAAGACCGTCCTACTGGCCCTACGGTCCAGGAATCTCCCAGTCTTCCACTGGCAGGAAGTCCTCCCGGATGCCCTCCACTCCATCCGGTCACTGCTTTGTACCACAACCAACCAGACACCTCACGAACGTCTCCTTGTCTCCCCCAGGAAGTCCTCCTCTGGGACCTCGCTCCTGACTTGGCTGGCAGCTCCCGGACCCATCCTGCTCCGAAAACACGTGCGGGCACACAGATCGGACCCGTTGGTCGAGAGGGTCCATCTTCTCCACGCTAACCCCCAGTACGCCTACGTGGCGTACCCCGATGGCCGGCAAGATACGGTCTCCCTACGAGACCTGCCGCCCGCCGGATCCCCACGCACACCCCAGCCACCAGTCCCACCCTCCCCTCCATCAGGGCACCTTACAGGAGAATCGGTCCTTCCGCCGCCCCCGTCTAGGGCCCACCGACGCACCCCGCAGATGCTCCCTTCCCAGGTCAACCGGTTTCACCACCTGCGCCCTCTAGGGGTGTTGAAGTTGCCACAGATATCGAGGCCACGCTCCCGGAGTCACAGACGCCCGAGCCTCCACCGGCGTCACCACCAGAGTTTTGACGATCACAGAGGACAACCAGGGCCCCCGATCGACTGATTGCTTCATTTTAAAAAAAGTATATAGTTAATTGTGAATCTGTAAATAGTTACGACAATAAGACAAAATGCTGTACGGAGGTATTACGGTACCTCCATAACTATCATTTCTACCACGGTACCATGTTGTAATATCAAGCCACCACCCCCGCTGGACTCTTTTCTAACAGGGGGTGAATGTGGTAGTCTGTGTAGAGGTATTACGGTACTTGGTAATACTGGAACTCCATTGGTAGATATTGTATGTTTCCTATTGGTCAAGCTGTATGGTAGCTCCGCCCTGCAAGGCGGGATATAAGAGCCCGTGCCGCCCCAGCAGCCTTCTTTCGGTACCTGAGCTGCTGGGGGAAACATCTAGTTTATTAAAGCCTTCAGTTGGACTACAACCTCGCTTTAGTGGTCATTGATCGTGCATCAGGGGGGGTAAGTCTTCTGAGGGCCACCTTCGTGGCTGCAGTGAGTGTGTGGTAAGTGGAGCGATTAAAAACAACTCAACTCCGGCCCCAGCAGGTACAATGCCCTGTGGGCCGGCAATTGTGCAGAATTTGCAGCTGCAAGATGCTGGCTCGTTTGCCGAATAGCGCCCCCTAACGGAAATGCTAATCAGACGCCATTCAGTCCAGGCGGCAACATTCAGTGCGGGAATCTATGGTTCCTCAACCAGGTGCCGGTTTCTCCATATCTGCAACTAAGTACCAATGCTGGCGTGGGAACTGTGGTATCTTACGACGCCAAAATTGGCGCCGAACCCTCACCGATTCTGGGATCAGGGAGGGCGGCTACCACAGGCGCCGGGCAAAACTCTTGGCTCCCGCACCAAAAACGGCTGGAGAATGGCCGGGTCCGTGGCCGCGCATGGCAGGGGCGATGACCTGCAGCGGTCACGGCTGTCAACATGGCACCGGTCGTGCACGGACCCGACCTGTCAAATACGGCCCCACAGGACAGATCCCTGGTGCTGTGAAGCAACAGTGCTAACCACTGTGCTACCGTGCCACCTAATCAATTCTCAACCCATGCCAATATATTACCCCTAATCCCATGCACTTTACTTTTGCACTTTATCAAATCCAAATACACCACATCCACTGGTTCACCCTTATCTATTCTACTCATTACATCCTCAAAAAACTCCAGGAGGTTTGTCAAACGTGATTTCCCTTTCATAAATCCATGTCGACTTTGTCTAATCCCGTTGATATTTTCTAAATGTTCTGTTATTACATCCTTTATAATTGTTTCATCATCCTTATGGTAGGGTGGCACAATTAACACTATAAATGTGCATGTTTTCTGTGTCATATTGGGATCTTTAGTCTGAGTACCACCCAGCAAAAGGGCACTGTGCATACCAAAGACCTGGCTTATGTAACTAGCTCGTGTCCAGGTAACTACTTTTCATTCCTAGCATTTAGAATTATCCTTCTTTTTGATGAAATTACTTTCAGCCCGTCATTGCTGAACAGAATAATTAACAATTAAAATGAATGAATATACATTCCCGAAGAAAGCCTTTATCTTCAAAGCTTGTCTGAAGTGCAGATCAAATACTGGCGAGAAGTGTGACGTTACTGCTGAAGTGTGCATGAAAATTGTTGAAAGATTGTACTTTGCAGAGTTTCCAGTAAACTGTGGCCCAGTGGATTTTACGAAGACAACCCAGTGAATCTGTGACGATTGATTCATCTCAATAAAAATTGGTGTTTGTGAGTTTGTGATGTAATTGAAAATATCAAGATTCCATTGATTTGTTACAATCTGGTGAAAAACAATACTGTGGACACCTCGGTACATATTCTGTCATTCCTCTAACTTTCCTAATTGCAGAATAAATTGTAGTTTGTGTGATTTTTCATAGCTGCATTGTCCTACCCTCCAGAAAATGAAACTAGAGCCTGTCTGACAATCCCGCGAATCAATGTAATTGCAGTATATTTTTCAAACTAAACAACACTGAAGGAGGCAGGAAGATTGGATTTATTTTGTTTTAATGAAAAAAGGTGGAACCAGAACTGCAGCGTGAAAACGGCTTGACTGCCATCTATTCTCACTAATTTAATCTGATGGGCTAGAATCACGGAGCATTGGTACTCATCATATAGCCCAGGGAGCTATGTGTGGATAATTTGCCATTCACTAGTAGCTCCTGACAGAGCTGCTGCCCCGCCAATTATTCACCTTTTACTCAAAGCATTATGACCTGCGGGATATTCCCAGTGTTCTGATTCAGGAGCATTTCCACCTCCTTTGTGTCCAGAGATAAGCAGGTTCTTCCAGCATCCACAGACTAAGGGCGGAATGCTCTGTTTGGAGACTATGGACAGGATTCTCCGCTCGCCGACACTGAAATCGAGACACTCAATTGGGCGGAGAATAGCTTCCGATGCAACAATTGGGGTAGGCGCAGGTATGACGGCAAAGCGGGATGCTCCGGCACCTTGAAAATAGCGTAAACGCATCGCTCGCCGCGCGGGGTTAAAGTCCAGTAGGCATATTCTTAGCCGGCCTGACACCATATTCTCCGGGGCCTCCGCGATTCACCACCTCCGATGGGCCGAGTCCCCGACGCCGGGGTTCACTTGTGGTTTCAGAAGTCGTGAACCTGGCGTCGTGGCCGCTGAGCGAGAGAAAGGAGGTAGGAAATGGAGTAGAGTGACTGCGGGCTGCCGGCCCGGACACTGGCTGTGCTGCCTGGGGTGGAGGGCCACCTGCCAAGGCCGGGGAGGGGGAGGGGGAGGGGGGGGAGAACAGGCCAGGCAGCCGGGGTAACCTTCCCACAGGATTGTGGCGGTGCCCAGACACTGATCGCCACTATGGTGGCCATCTTGCTGACCACCCACCCCGGCCCCTGGTTCTACACAGTGACACTGGCCATATGGGTGCGCCCATCCCCGCACCCACCCCCCCACCGCTACAGCGCCCCTCCCTCCCCCAAACAACCCACCCAACTGGCCGACACCCAGGGCCAAACCCACGGTAGCCACCAGTGAGGGCAGTGCCAGCCAACTGTACCCCTTGCAGCAGGGACGGGCGCCAGGATCGGGGGGCACCGACGGTGCCGGTTACTAATGGGGCAGGAGTGAGGGGGGAACATGCATGGGCGGAGCACACAGTGCCAACCGGGGCCACCGTGTTGCCCATGGAACCTGGCTGGGCACGGGGGTATGTGCCATGCTAACATGTTGGCCTTCCACCCCCTCTACGTCCAAATACGGGGGTTACCCGACCAACACCCTCCTTCGAGTGACCCATGTAATAGGGAGACTACCCACAGGGATCCCTGTAATAGGGGACCCCCTCAGATACCCCTACCCAAAGGAACCCTCTTCACCGACCCCCTCCCCCACACAAGTAACCTCCCCACACCCCGCTTTCTAGAAGATAGAGAGCAGTCCATGCAGGGGAAGTGGGAAGCATTCTAGCTGTAATACTTACCTTGCAGATCCACATGTCCATTCCTCGAAGGAGAACAGCTGTGCCTGGATCTGGTTCCCACAGATCCACTGTATGCAATCTATTCATGGCTTTCCTGTAGTGGTTTCTGATTGACTGCTCATAAAAATATTTGCAGTTGTGATCCATTTATATCCCTTCACACTTCAGTGGCCGATGTGGTGATACCCCAATGATTGTAAACATTGCCCACACCAAAGAGAGGTAAGCGCAGTGAAATCACACACCTGAATGATTAGAATGCATTCAGTGCTTGGAATGCACTAAGATCTCTTTGATGTGGTACTGTGGTGCAGTGGTTAGCACTGCTGCCTTCGGCGCTGAGGACCCGGGTTCGATCTCGGCCCCGGGTCACTGTCCATGTGGAGTTTGCACATTCTCCCCATGTCTGCGTAAGTTTCAACCCCCCCCCCACCCCCCACAATCCAAAGATGTGCAGGGTAGGTAGATTGGCCACGCTAAATTGCCCCTTAATTGGAAAAGAAAGTTGGGTGTTCTAAATTTATAAAAGAAACATCTCTTTGATGTGGTCAGTGTTCACAAACATTGGGGTTTCCTGTTCTGGCCCGTGCTTTGCTGGTCGACCTTTTATGCAGAGGGTAATAGAGATCCCCTGACCCCAGTGGGGGAGCCCGTACTTCTCAACGACCAGGGGGAAGATAATCATCCCCAGCCCGTAAGCCCCCTGCGGGCTACTACAGGTGGCACACCCTGCCCACTGAGGGGTGCAAGTCTACTTTCTCTCCTATCTCCCCTCATGCTCTCCTCGAGTTTATCTTAGCCATGAGATCTACACAGTGGCAGCCGTGTGAACCATCTACAAGATGCACTGCAGTAGCTCACCAAGGTTCCTCAGACAGCACTTTCCAAACCCACGAGCACTACCATCCAGAAGGACAAGAGCAACGGATACCTGGGAACCCCACCACCTGGAGGTTCCCGTCCAAGTCACTCTCCACCCTGACTTGGAAATATATTGCCGTTCCTTCACTGTCGCTGAGGCAACATCCTGGAACTCCCTCCCTAACAGCACAGTGGGTGTACTTACATCTAAAGGACAGCAGCGGTTCAAGAAGGCAAATGACCACCACCTTCTGAAGGGCAACTAGGGATGGGCAATAAATGCTGGCCTAAACACATCCCGTAAATTAATTTTTAAAAATCTGCTGTTATCGGCCCTCTCCTCCACAAAATCACACTTGAACTTCCTTCCATCCTTTCAAACTGCTGCCCCTTCTCCCGCTCTCTTTCCTCTCCAATATCCTTGAATGCATGTTCTCCCCACTCACTCAGTTGCAGACAGTGAAAAGTATTCAAAGCTTGAAACTATTAGACACACAGGAGTTATATTCCAATCCCTCAATTGAACCATTACTATTTTACCATTTCTGCATTTGAATTTGAAAAAATGCTTACGGTCGATCAGAGATTGTTTTCTAAGGGCAGTAATTACTGTTATGTAGGTAACTGTGGCAGCCAATTTTCAACAAACAGCAGGACTCTGGAAAACATAATACGTTAATCTACTTTTGGTCAGGTTGGCCGCGGAATGGACTTCAACGAGTAAGTTGGCATGCTCGCTGTCCTGTAACCCCTTTAGTATTACCCGAACAAGCTGCAGCTTAGTGCCTTGTAGTCCAGTGCTTGCTGAAGTAGCCACCTGGAGGGTCAGTGCAGCGGAGAGGGGCCAAATGGCCTCCTTCTGCACCCGTAACAACTCTGTGATTCTGCGATTCCGTGTGACCCAGAGTTCGAACGCTACCATAAAACCAAGCTCAATTGTAAAAATAAGAATGCAACTCTGCAGAAGTGGCTGTGATCTTACCTGAATTCGCTTGGTGATTAAATTGTCCCATCTTTCACTTGGCGGGTTAGAACTGAGGGGCGAAGGCTGTCCGTATTAGCCAGAAACTATTTCCTCCTCTGTCAACTTCCAGCGATGGGCTAGTAGCCGGCTCATATCCTTGAATGTCTTCTCAACAGAGTAGGGCATTGTGCCAATATCTTTCTCAGCCCCCACTGACAACGGCTTCAACTTTTATTGTAGAAAGGGCAGCACGGTAGCATTGTGGATAGCACAATTGCTTCACAGCTCCAGGGTCCCAGGTTCGATTCCGGCTTGGGTCACTGTCTGTGCGGAGTTTGCACATCCTCCCCGTGTGTGCGTGGGTTTCCTCCGGGTGCTCCGGTTTCCTCCCACAGTCCAAAGATGTGCAGGTTAGGTGGATTGGCCGTGATAAATTGCCCTTAGTGTCCAAAATTGCCCTTAGTGTTGGGTGGGGTTACTGGGTTATGGAGATAAGGTGGAGGTGTTGACCTTGGGTAGGATGCTCTTTCCAAGAGCCGGTGCAGACTCGATGGGCCGAATGGCCTCCTTCTGCACTGTAAGTTCTATGATAATCTATGGTGAGGAGGATGTAAAGTCTGTGCCATCAGAAAGTGAGGTCCGGTGCCCAGCATTTACGATTCTTTAATCCGTGCTCCTTAGACTCTGTCTGAGGTCTTGTCCCACTGAGTTTTCCCTGCGGGTTCAGGCATTCTCTCTTTCCCAAATTGCCTGAATGACAGGATTTACATCTTTATTGAGTAATCACTCGTTTTCGAGAGGAGGATAAAATGTCTCTGGCTCTCTAGGATATTGATGGCTGGTAACTGTTGGAAATATATATATTTCTGATGATGTTAATTTTTATGTCAAGGGCCATTCACCTACATTAGACACTCTACAAACAGCAAGGCCTGTTAAATGTTCTTGAAAATTTAAAGTGTAAGTACTATTCACACAGAAGTTATAAATCTAGGTTTAATAATAATAATCTTTATTAGTGTCACAAGTAGGCTTACATTAACACTGCAATGAAGTTACTGTGAAAAGCCCCTAGTCGCCACATTCCGGCGCCTGTTCAGGTACAGGGAGGGAGAATTCAGAATGTCCTAATCAGCACGTCTTTCGGGACTTGTGGGAGGAAACCGGAGCACCCGGAGGAAACCCACGCAGACACGGGGAGAACGTGCAGACTCCGCACAGACAGTGACCCAAGCCGGGAATCGAACATGGGACCCTGGCGCTGTGAAGCCACAGTGTTAACCACTCTGCTGCATGGAACATGAACAACTGCACTAACCCTTACGAAGCCTACGGGGATACACTAATCAATCTCCCGTGGAATACGAGCTTCCCCACTAGTGGGCGGAGACCAGCCCAGCTGGCGCCCGTTACCTGGCTCTGTTAAAGCCGCGTGGGGGGGGGGGCGTGGGGGGATCCGACCCGGTGGGGGGCCCCACTGGGGCCGCCATTCTGGTAGTCCTGACTGGGACTTGCTGTGTGTACAACGTCGTAGCAGCCGCTTTCAATCACTACAATAAACACGCATTTATTCACCTTCTCGGGACTCCTGGGTCTTCATACTGGCAACGACGTAAAAACAGCAATGTTTACCAGCCCCATATACCGAGCGGATGCCATTTCTTCCTGGCGAATGATATTGGCAGGGGGATCGATGGAAGGTAAACCTGCAGTTCCCCTATAGGGCCCTAACCTTTGGCATAATCAAGAGCCTCACTAACCCACCATCGCTGGACTCGAAATCCTGATGTTAGGACCCAAAACCACCAGTGATAATGCCAAGGTATTGGGTTAACACAGCTGTACGGACTCTGGGGGAGTCAGTGACAGACTTTCTGACACGGCTTTGAAGGCTGGAAAAACATCGGAGCCGGGATTCTCCGGCCCTGCGCCAGGTTGGAGAATCCCCGGGGGGAGCCGCGAATCCCGCCCCGCTGCCCCGCCGCCAGCTGCCCTATTCTCCGGTGCAGTTTCTCGGAGGCCGGCGGGATTCCTGCCAAGCCGGTCGGGGGCCGTTGACAGCGGCCACCCTGCCAATTCTCCGGGCCCCGATGGGCCGAGTGGCCGTAATGTTTTGGCCAGTCCCGCCAGCGTGAATTACTCACCTCACGCACGGCGGGACCTGTCACTTAAGTGTGCGGGGGCTTTCCTGGAGGGGGTGTGGGGGGATCCGACCTGGTGGGGGGCCCCATGGTGGCCTGGCCCGTGATTGTGGCCTACCGACCTACGGGTGGACAGGTTCCATGGGGGCCTTCTTTCCACCTTGCCGGGCTCCTCTAAGGCTCCGCCACATTGCCCGGGGACCGGCACGGAGAAGGGAGCCCATGTGCATGTGCGGAAATGCGCCGGCCGGCTCGCGCATGCGCGACACCACGCCGGCCCTTCGACGCCAGCTGGAGCGGCGCCAACCACTCCGCCGTCAACCTAGCCCCCGAGAAATTGGAGAATTCCTCCGTTTCGGGGCCTGTTGATGCCGGAGTGGTTGGCACCGGTTTTCCCGGCAGCGTGGGGTCAGAGCCCCATTTTCAGAGAATCCCACCCTGGGAGTTTGGCCCATCCCTCGCCAAGATGCTGAGGGACTGTTTGATGTGTGGGATCAACAACTTGGCAACCCAGAGGAAGGTATTGGCAGAGCTAACCTTATACCTGAAAAGAGTCACTGAACTGGCCCTTTCACGCGGGAAGGCTAAGTAGGGGGTGCAGGAGTTCCAGGATTCTGTTGGTCACAGCGTCCATAGCGCTGGGCGGCCCCTTACAGAGGCACGGCACGCTCTTGGGAAATTACTCACACAAACTGATCTCCACCAGCAACCAAGTACACAATGTCACGTCTGGACTCAATGACCAAGAGTCACCACTGACCAACCAACCTCTCGACATGGATGCTAACATTGCATTTGCCTTCCTAACTGCCAACTGAACCTACAAGTTAACCTTGAGAGAATGCTGAACTCGGATTCCTCAGTACCCTTTGAGCTTCTGATTTCCGAAACCTTTCATTACTGAGAAAATGCCTCCATTCCTCCTTCCAGAGTGCATAACCTCACACTTTTCCACATCGTATTCCATCTGCCACTTCTTTGCCCACTCTCCTAGCTTGTCCAGGCCCTTCTGCAGCCCCCCTGCTTCCTCAATGCTATCTGTCCCTCACATATCTTTGTATCATCTGAAAACTTAGCAACAAAGCCCTCAGTTCCTTCTTCCAGATCATTAACGTATATTGTGAATAGCTGTGGTCCCAACGCTGACCCCTGCGGAACACCACTAGTCACCGGCTGCCACCCTGAAAAGGGCACCTTTATCCCCACTAACTGCCTTCTGCCTGTCAGCCAATCCTCCATCCATGCCAGTACCTTGTCCCTAACATCATTGAGTCTTATTTTATTTAGCAGCCTCCTGTATGTCATTTTGTCAAAAGTCTTCTGGAAATCCAAATAGATCACGTCCACTGGTTCTCCTTTGTCTAGCTTCATCGTTACCTCCTCAAAGAATTCTGACATATTTGTCAGGCGTGGTCTCCCCTTGACAAAGCCGTGCTGACTCAGTCCTATTTTATCATGCACTTCCAAGTACTCTGCAATCTCATCCTTAATAATGGACTCGAAAAGCTTAACCAACGACCAAAGTCAGGCTAACCGGCCTATAATTTCCCGTCTTCAGCCTCGCTTCCTTTTAAACAGGGTTGTTACATTAGCCATTTTCCAATCCTCTGGGACCCTTCCTGCCTCCGGTGATTCCTGAAAGGTCACCACCAATGCCTCCACAATCTCCTCAGCTATCTCCTTCAGAATCCTGGGGTGTAGTCCATCTGGTCCGGGTGATTTATCCACCTTCAGACCTTTCAGTTTCCCCAGAACCTTCTCCTTCGTGATGGCCACTACACTCACCTCTGCACCCTGACTTGTGCAAGGTCAGAACCAGAGAAAAGACCATACAGAAGCATGTGGGCCACTTCAAGGGCAGGGAACCCACCTCGGAGGAAATCATGCCAGGCACATCAGTGCCTCTACCACCCCTCGTACCGCCCTAGAGTCAGGGGGCACAGCCCACCATGGACCAGCAGCAGGACCAACAGGATGGTGTTGACTCGGCCTCGGATACACACGTGGAAGCGACAGCACTTCTGGACAATGCCGAAACCAGAGCTGAGCCCATCAATCGTCATGGAAAAGGTGATCGATAACCCCCCAACCCAGCGCTACCACTGGCAGAGTTGCAGCCATGAGCGAAATGGCGCAGGAAGGCCCCCTCAGCTGATGGACTTGGGGGTAGGGATGTAATAACCCTTACAAGGCCCATGAGGATACACTAACTGATCTCCCTGTTGGATTTGAGGAATATCAGCTTGTGGGCAGAGGCCCTCCCAGCTGGGTCTTGTTACCGGGATATGTAAAAGCCACCGCGGACAGCAACTGGCATTCTGGGACTTATTGGGCGGGATTCTCTGATTCTGGCGCTAAGTGTTGATGCCGTCGTAAACGCCGGAGCATTTTACGATGGTGTCACCTGTCCCCTAGGATCTAGCATCAGCGATCCTGCGCCGCGCAGGGGGCAGCACGGCACTGGAGAGCTTCACACTGCTCCAGCTGCCGATACGGGCGTCAGAACGGGTTCGCGCAAGAGCGTGGGTTGCCTTCTCCACGCCAGCCCCGAAGCAACATGGCGGAGAGCTACAGGGGCCCGGCGCGGAGGAACACAGGCCCCCACCGGGATAAGCCTGCCCGCCAATCGGTAGGCCCCGATCGTGGGCCAGGCGACTGTGGATGCCCCCCCCCGGGGTCGGATCCCCCCTCCCCCCTCCCACCAGGCCTTCCCCCTGCAACATGAACGCCGAGGTCCCGCCGAGTAGGACCATATGAGAACGGCGCCGGCGGGATTTGGCCTAACTCGGCGGGCCCTCGGCACATCACGCGGGGCGAATCGGCGGGGGGGTGGGGGGGCGCCTTGAGCAGCCCCCGACCGGCCGTGCACCGACCGTGCTGGCACCAATGGCACCGATTCTCCGGTCACCAGTGAATTGGTGTCGCAACGGCGTCGCGCGCATCGCGCACCCCCCCCCCCCCCCCCCCAGCGATTCTTCGACCTGTCGCGGGGTCGGAGTATCCCGCCCCTTGTGTCTAAGCCACCAGAGCGGCCATTTTCTGTGACCTAAATAAACCTCTGTATACATTCTCGGGCCTCCTGGGTCTTCATAACAACCATTAATTATGCATTTAACAACCAAAAATAATTAAATCCCTGAAGGCCCACAGCCACGTTTTTTTGACTAATACTGAATTATTCCAATCTGATTATTCAGGAGAGAATAGCAGTGCATTTAGAAAGTCATAATCTGATCAAGCAGAGTCAGCATGGTTTCATGAAGGGGAAATACTGTCTGACAAATTTACCAGAGTTCTCCAAGAAGTATCAGCCAGAGTGGATAGAGGGGAACCAGTCGATGTTGTATATTTGGATTTTCAAAAGGCATTTGATAAGGTGCCACATGATAGGAGCTCATGGACTGGAGGTAATATTCTGGCATGGATAGAGGGTTCTTTCTCAGATTGGAGGGCAGATTGTACAGAGAATATAAGTAGTTTACAGAAGGACATTAACAGATTACGGGAGTGGGCAGAAAATTGGCAAATGGAATCCAATGTGGAAAAATGTGAGATTGTTCAATTTGGAAGCAGGCATGAGAATGTGGATTATTATTTAAATGGAGAGAGACAGCAGAAAGCTGTAGCACAAAGACACTTGGGGATCCTAGTTCATGAAACCCAGAAAACTAGCACAGGGGTCCAGAAGGTAATAGGGGAGACAAATGAAATGCTGGCTTTTATTTCAAGGGGGGTGGAGTATAAAAGCAAAGAGGTGTTTCTGCAAGTGTACAAGGTACTGGTGAGGCCACATTTAGAATACTGTGGACAGCTCTGTTCCCCTTCTTTAAGGAAGGATATATTATCATTGAAGGCAGTACAGAGGAAGTTTACTCGATTGATCTCGGGTATGGAGGGACTCGCATATAAGGAAAGATTAAACAGGTTGGGCACGATTCTCTGACCCTCCACGCCGAAATCGCACTCGGCGTTGGGGCTGAAGATTACCCAAAATAGGCTCCCACGCCGGCACGCGATTCTCCAGCAATTATCCACGCTCGACGGGCCGAGTGCCCACCGGCGTGGTTCACATATGGTCCCACCCGGCGGGACCTCGGCGTTCTGGCTGTGGGGGCCGTTCTGGTGGGGGGGGGTTGGGGTGATCCGACTCTGGGGAGGGGCCTCCACGGTGGCCAGGCCCACGATCGGTGGCTACCGATCGGCCGGCGCGCTCAAGCCGGGGGCGGGGTGGGCCCTATGTTCTCCTGCACCGGGCCCCTGTCGGGCTCCTCCATGCTGCGTGGGGGCCGGCGCGAAGGCAGCCGCCGCGTGCATGCGCGGAGCCACGGCCGGCCACCGTGTGCATGCGAAGCCGCGTGGGCGTAACTGCAGGGCCCGTCCGGCAGCCGGAGCTGTGGGACGCACGCTGGGGCCCTGCTAGCCACCTTGAAGATAGGGAATCACCCCAGACTTTCTAGGAAAAAGTCTGGAGTGATTCCCGCCCGTTTTCTTAGTCCCTAGGAGGGAGAATCACGCCCGTTGGGCCTGTCCTCCTTGGGGTTGAGAAGAATGAGAGCTGATAGGATTGAAACATATAAACTTCTTCGGGGGTCAGACAGGGTGCAAACATTTGGGGGATGTTTCCACTCATGGGAGAGCGTAGGACCACAGAGCATAGTCGCAGAATAAAGGGGTGGTCATTGAAGACGGATTTGAGGAAGAATTTCTTCTCTCAAAGCAGTGGTGAATCTTTGGAATTCTTTACCCTGGAAAACAGTGGAGGTCGAGTCCTTGAATATTTTCAAGGCTGATAGGTCTTTAATCAGTCGGGGAATTAAGGGTTACAGAGAGAAAGTGGACTTAGTGGGTGTGAAATCAGCCACGATCTTATTAAATGGCGGAGCAGGCTAGAAGGGCTGAATGGCCTTCCTCCTGTTCTGATTTCTTATTGTCCAACTAAAAAGCCCTGACGTTATTCTGAAGATCTGTGAAGCAACGTGCATGTAGCTCTTTTGATGCATGCTTCTTTTACCCTGACCTGATTTATGTTGTGTCTATGTCCACTTGGCTCAGTTGATCAGCTGTGTTTGCTTCTGAGTCGAATGGTTGTGGCTTCAAATCAATATTTAAAAAAATTAGATGCATAATGTAATAGTGAGGGATGTGCCACCTCGTGCCTGAAATATTAAACAGAGGATCCGTTTGATATGGGGCTGTTTAGCACAGGGCTAAATAGCTGGCTTTGAAAGCCAACCAAGGCAGGCCAGCAGCACGGTTCAATTCCTGTACCAGCCTTCCCGAACAGGCGCCAGAATGTGGCGACTAGGGGCTTCATTGAAGCCTACTTGTGACAATAAGCGATTTTCATTTCATTTTTCATTGTTTGCCTTCTTAGGAAGATGTAAAATATCCCCTGAGCGTTATTTGAAGAACAGCAAGTTGTTGGTGGTCGGGAACCACTCACACAGTGGTTTAGCTCACTTGGCTAGATAGCTGATTTGTGATGCAGAACAAGGCCAGTGGCGCAGGTTCAATTCCCGTGCAGGCTATGGTTATTTATGAAGACTCTGTGTTTTCAATCTTGCCTGAGGTGCGGTGATCCTCAGGTTAAATTGCCACTGGTTAGCTTGTGGTGATCAGGGACTATGACTACCTTGCACACAAAGGAGAATATAGAACATAGAACATTACAGCGCAGTACAGGCCCTTCGGCCCTCGATGTTGCGCCAACCTGTGAAACCACTCTAAAGCCCATCTACACTATTCCCTTATTGTCCATATGTCTATCCAATGGCCATTTGAATGCCCTTAGTGTTGGCGAGTCCACTACTGTTGCAGGCAGGGCATTCCACGCCCTTACTACTCTCTGAGTAAAGAACCTACCTCTGACATCTGTCTTAAATCTATCTCCCCTCAATTTAAAGCGATGTCCCCTCGTGCTAGACATCACCATCCGAGGAAGAAGGCTCTCACTGTCCACCGTATCCAATCCTCTGATCATCTTGTATGCCTCAATTAAGTCACCTCTTAAACTTCTTCTCTCTAACGAAAACAGCCTCAAGTCCCTCAGCCTTTCCTCATAAGATCTTCCCTCCATACCAGGCAACATTCTGGTAAATCTCCTCTGCACCCTTTTCAATGCTTCCACATCCTTCCTATAATGCGGCGACCAGAATTGCACGCAATACTCCAAATGCGGCCGCACCAGTTTTGTACAGCTGCAACATGACCTCATGGCTCCGAAACTCAATCCCTCTACCAATAAAAGCTAACACACCGTATGCCTTCTCAACAACCCTCTCAACCTGAGTGGCAACTTTCAGGGATCTATGTACATGGACACCGAGATCTCTCTGCTCATCCACACTGCCAAGAATCTTACCATTAGCCCAGTACTCTGTCTTCCTGTTATTCCTTCCAAAATGAATCACCTCACACTTTTCTGCATTAAACTCCATTTGCCGCCTCTCAGCCCAGCGCTGCAGTTTATCTATGTCCCTCTGTAACTTGTAACATCCTTCCGCACTGTCCACAACTCCACCGACTTTAGTGTCATCTGCAAATTTACTCACCCATTCTTCTACGCCCTCCTCCAGGTCATTTATAAAAATGACAAACAGCAGTGGCCCCAAAACAGATCCTTGTGGTACACCACTAGTAACTGGACTCCAGTCTGAACACTTCCCATCAACCACCACCCTTTGTCTTCTTCCAGCGAGCCAATTTCTGATCCAAACTGCTAAATTCCCTGAATCCCATGCTTCCGTATTTTCTGCAGTAGCCTACCGTGGGGAACCTTATCAAATGCTTTACTGAAATCGATATACACCACATCAACTGCTTTACCCTCATCCACTTGTTTGGTCACCTTCTCAAAGAACTCAATAAGGTTTGTGAGGCACGATCTACCCTTCACAAAACCGTGTTGACTATGTCTAATCAAATTATTCCTTTCCAGATGATTATACATCCTATCTCTTATAAACCTTTCCAAGATTTTGCCCACAACAGAAGTAAGGCTCACTGGTCTATAGTTACCGGGGTTGTCTCTACTCCCCTTCTTGAACAAGGGGACAACATTTGCTATCCTCCAGGCTTCTGGCACTATTCCTGTAGACAAAGATGACTTAAAGATCAAAGCCAAAGGCTCAGCAATCTCCTCCCTAGCTACCCAGAGAATCCTTGGATGAATCCTATCTGGACAAGGGGACTTATCTATTTTCACACTTTCCAGAATTGTTAACACCTCCTCCTTATGAACCTCAAGCCTTCTCCTCGACAACATTGTCTTTTGCCTGTGTGAAGAAAATCTATGCCGCGTTACTCCACTAAGAAAAGGTTGGAATTTTTTTTTTTTAGCTTTCCATCTGACTGAAAAGTTTCAACTTCAGGATGAATTTACAACCCAAGTCATCTAATTTACTTACAGACCAGAAAAACTTGAAGGGCAAAGTAAGTCTAGAAGAGGTGTGCGTAGAATGTTTTCAGCGTAGTTTCTTAGAACAGCACATTGTGGAGCCGCAGGTTATAGAGCTGGTATTGTAGGATGAGATTGGATTAATTAATGACCTCATAATGAAGGCATCCCTAAGTAGCAGTGACCATAACGTGATTAAATTTTACATTCAGTTTGTGGGAGAGAAGAGCGAGACTAAGAGCGAGACTAAGAGCGAGAATAAGACTAAGATCAACTTAAATAAGGACAATTGTGAGTGCATCAAAAGCGGAGTTAGCTAAACTGAACTGGCAAATGCAGTTAAGAGATAGGTAAATAAAGATGCAGTGGCATATCCCAGCCTTGGTTGACTGTAGAGTTTACACGTTCTCCCCATGTCTGTATGTGTTTCCTCCGGGTGCTCCGGTTTCCTCCCATTGTCGAAAGATGTGCCGGTTAGGTGGGGTTACGGGGATAGGTTGGGAGAGTGAGCCTAGGTAGGGTGCTCTTTCAGAGGGTCGGTGCAGACATGATGGGCCGAATGTTCTCCTTCTGCACTGTAGGGATTCTATAGATTTCAGAATACATGAAATAGATACATTCCAATGAGACCGTAAAAATCCACAAGGAAAGCTCACGGTTAATTAAACAAGTTAAATATAGTATCAAACTTAAACATGAGGCATTTAATTTGGCAAAGATAGGTGGCATGTCAGAAAATTGGACACAACATGAAAAACAGCCAAGAACGACAAAAAGATTAATAAAGGAGGAAAAATTAGAGGTGAGAGATAGATAGCTAGAAATATAAAAACACATAGTAAAAGCTTCTCTTGATATTTGTATAAGAATAACATTTTCAAGGTGAGCATTGTAAATCAGTAAATAAATAATAATAATAATAAATAAAATAATAAATAAAAAATCTTTCTTATTGTCACAAGTCGGCTTACATTAACACTGCAATGAAGTTACTGTGAAAATCCCCTCGTCGCCACATTCAGGTGCCTGTTCGGGTACACTGAGGGAGAATTCAGAATGTCCAATTCAGCTAACAGCACGTCTTTCGGGACTTGTGGGGGGAAACCGGAGCACCAGGAGGAAACCCACGCAGACACGGGGAGAACATGCAGACTCCGCACAGACAGTGACCCAAGCTGGGAATCGAACCTAGTCCTGTAGAATCTGGGGAATGAAGAACAGAAAATAAGGAGATGGCAGATAAACTGAACAGGTATTTTGCACCGACGTTCACTATAGGCAATGTGAGTAGCATCCCAGAAATATCTATAAAGAAGGAAATGGGAGGGAGGAACTCAAGACAATTCTATTTACCAGGGAAATGATTCAGAGAAAATTGCTGACAGGTCCCCAAGTCCGGACTGATTTCACCCCCGGGTCTTAAAAGAAGTGCCCAGTGAAACAGTTGATGCTTTGGTTTTAATTTTCTGAAATTCCCCAGATTTGGGGAAGTTTCCATTAGGTTGGAAAATAGCAAAGACCAGGAAAATGCATGGATTTGTCTTTGTGGATTTGATTATCAACGATCTCTGTAGACTATTAGGGAGCTGAGCTTATGGAATTCTAAAAGGCGAGCTGATTCGTATCAGGATTGTTGTAGAGGTGTTCGATGAAGCATTGTCAGATTTCTTACAGACTGGGGAGAATTTAGCGTGGATGAAAGCAATGCAGATCGCAAGACCCACGGAACTTAGAAAACAGAATCATGTGTTCAGTCACGGGAGAGTAGCGGTCCAGTGGAGAAGGTGGGTCAAGACCATTAGGGCAGCACGGTAGCATTGTGGATAGCACAATTGCTTCACAGCTCCAGGGTCCCAGGTTCGATTCCGGCTTGGGTCACTGTCTGTGCAGAGTCTGCACGTTCTCCCCGTGTGTGCGTGGGTTTCCTCCGGGGGCTCCGGTTTCCTCCCACAGTCCAAAGATGTGCAGGTTAGGTGGATTGACCATGATAAATTGCCCTTAGTGTCCAAAATTGCCCTTAATGTTGGGTGGGGTTACTGGGTTATGGGGATAGGGTGGAGGTGTTGACCTTGGGTAGGGTGCTCTTTCCAAGAGCCAGTGCAGACGCGATGGGTCGAATGGCCTCCTTCTGCACTGTAAATTCTATGATACTCTGAAATGGTCTGAAACGATGAAACTGCGCCAAAATGGTGAAAAACACGCCAAGGGCCATTTTAGCTTATCTCTGGTGTGGCAGGAACCAGGTACATAAACGAGAAGAATATCCAGCCGAGGGGGCAGAGTCTCACATGTGTGGAAAAACAGGCCACTTTTAAACCATTTGTCACTCAAACCCCGATGACCTATAAAAAAGAGGGAGAAAATTGTAAGCAGAGCCATGTACAAAAAGCTGAAAAACCACAAGTACAGGGGAGATAATTCCAAGTCTCTTCCCACACCCAGTGGTGCACTCTGGCAGACGTCCGTCTGTTTCCAGAGGTAATAACTTATGGGACGGAAAATACTGGATAATCACAGCAAGTCTGGCAGCATCTGTGTAGAGAGAAGGGAGCTTACGTTTTGAGTCTGGATGACTCTTTGTCAAAGCCACAGAGAACTGGAAATGGGGTCAGATTTATACTGCAGTGGGGGGAGCGAGGAGCGTTGGGGCTGCAGAGGGGGCCAGCGATAGGTGGAAATTGACAAAGATGTCAAGGACAGAAAGATAAAAGGGATGCAAACGGGGCTGATAAGGGCTGAGAAAGGTGCTGATGGCACATAAAGAGATTAGAATGTGTACATGGCAGAACAAAGGTGAGCAGTGAGTCAAAGGGCAACTCGGCCCAAGTGGGGTGGGGTGAGGGGGGAACAATGGTGAGGGAAAAACAGATCAATGGAAGAAATGAAAATGAAAATAAACTGATAGAAATAAAAATGGGGTGAAGGTGGAGGAGAGAGTTCACGGTCTGAAGTTGTTGAACTCAATGTTAAGTCCGGAAGGCTGCAGCGTGCCTCACCGGAAGGTGAGATGTTGTTCCTCCGGTTTGCGTTGAGCTTCACTGGAACATTGCAGCAGGCCAAGGACGGACTTGTGGAGGTGAGAGCAGGATGGGTGAGTTGAAATAGCGAGCGACAGGAAGGTCTGCTTGTGGATCGAGCGGAGATGTTCTGCAAAGCAGTCACACAGTCAGCGTTTAGTCTCTCCAGTAGACGGCACTGGGAGCAGGGAATGCAATAGACAAGAGGCATGTGCACCTCCTTCAATCTGATCTCTTGCATTCACTGCTGGAAAATAACTTGCCAGGCTGCTTGTATGACATCCAGTGCGGATAAGCAGAAATTTCCTCCAAGAAGATTTGAACAACTCGTGGCATTTTCTGTCCCTGTCCCTGCGAAGTAGCCTATGATGTCACGTCCTGTCACGTGTCTTGGCTCTTAAAGAGACATTACACACAATTACAATAACCCACATATATAACACGCCCTCCATGACAGCGCCGTAAAATTCTGCTCATTGTTATCGTCCTCCACACCAACCCCGTTCACTATCTATCAACTCCATTCATCTCCGTTGCCAGTGTGGGAATAAAGCAGTCTTATCACAACCAGGGCCTTACAGTCGATTCTGAGAAGGGTTTCTGCTCACATGTTCATGCCATCTCTGAGAATGCCTATTTCCACATCTGTATTGCCTGACCTCTTCCCTGTTGACGCTCATTCATGCCATTGTTATCGCTGGGCTTGACTATTCCAATCATCTCCTGGCTGGTTTTCCATATGAGGGACACAATCTACCAGCCAGGCTGTGTACAAAAAGAAGCGTGCCGTGGCACAATGTGGCTGGTAGCTGCATGAGGCCCCGCTTCCGGGGTCTATCCAGTTCACTTCGCCTTGTGGGAGCTAATGCAATCTCGCTAGATGTCGCGATGTGAAGCCCGTCCATTTTGGGCAGGATCACCTTTTGGCAAATTTGCATGTCAGAACGAGAAAGCTAGTTTCACTCTAATATGCAGTTACCTGGGGTAACCAAGTCATTGGAAATTACCCCCTTCGCCCTGGAAACGTTGAGCGAGCGCCGTTCAGTGCTGGTATGCACAAACAGGGACCAGATGAACAGCACTCGTGGGGGCCTGCCAGGTACGTACCCTCTGGGCAGGGTGGGAATCTGGCACTGTTGGTGCCACTCAGGCCCCTTGGCACTGTCAGCATGGCACCCTTTCAAGGTGCCAGGCTGCTGCTGTGCCAAGAGTGCCAGTCTGGCGGTGCCAAGCTGGCATTTTCCACGTGGCAGTGATCAGGCCCGGGGGGGGGGGGATGCACTGTACATGTGTAGGGGGGTGGGTATTGGGGTTTCAGGAGTTGTGTCTGGAGTTCGAGAGATGAGACGCCATTTAAAAATTGCGGCAGGAGCTCCTCAGTGCAGGAAATGGGGCTGAGTGCGGCCTCGGGCACGCGATGCCCACTGAGGCCCCGTACCTTACCAGATGGGTGCTAGAAAGTGGGGTGTTTCGCAGCGCTGTGAGCCAGGAAACATGTAACTAAACGTGCTCACTCTCCGACTCTTGTTCCCATTTGGTTAGTTTGGGCCTGAGAGCATCCAAAACTTTATAGACAAACGTCTTAATTCACACCAAGTCCTGTTTGCCTATCATCCCTGTGCCAGCTGCGCTACATTGATGCCTGGTCAACCAATGTCTCATTTTTAATCAAAATCCCACCCTTTCCTTGCCCCTCTCTGTCACTCTCTTCTTCTTCAGCTCCACATCCCTCTGGGGTCTCAATGCTCCTCCATTGGTAGCTGTGTCTTCAGTTGCCTGGGCCCTAAGCTCTGAAGTTACCTCCTTAAAACTTCCCATCTTTCTACCAGGCTTTTCTCATTGAACACACTTGTTAGAACCTACCTCTTTAACCAAGTTTATGATTCATCTGACCAGCGTGAGAGGCTGGTGTGATTTGCATGGGAGATCTCACATGAAGGTGCATTCATTGTTCCACTGGCATGACCCTGTAGCATTGCTGCCAGGTTCTTCTGTCCACTCCCGAGGAATCTCCATCTCTGATCAGTGTGATGATATGCATAAATCAAATCTGGACATAATATTATACACCACCTCCAACCACCAGGTGGCAGTGTAAACCCACCACCTGACCCTGTGTCTGGGGAGTTGGGAGTAAGAGGTGTTGGTAGATAGACGTCTTTGCAGTAGCTCTACAATAATTAGTTAATGTTAGTAGTTTGTTATTTTATTTATTCTAGTTACCTTTGTCACGCAGTCGTTTCATAATAAATTATTTGAACTAGATGTTCTGTCGCGCATCATTCATCTCGGCCAGTCTACAGAACATGACAGTCAGTTGCTCCAACTCTTTTGTCCTCAAGGGCCTGTAATGGAAGAATGGCGTCTCTCACCTTGTCCACTTCACCTCTACTGCCTCCAGCACAGCCCCCTTGAGTCTCGGGACCCCTGTCTGCCTTGATGTTCCATTTTTCTGGTTTGAAGGTTTAGCCAAAGTATTCAGCAGCATCCTCCTGTCCGTGTGGGCAGCTTTCCCTTCAGTCAGAATCCCTCTCTCGACAGAAAGCTGACTGCGCCACATGCTACCAGCACAATGCCGCCAGCTTCCCTGCTGAGCACAGACGCAGCCTGCCATGTGGGTGGCAGCTGCGCCAACGGCGCCAGCAGGCAAATAGGTTGGCAGCACCAACATTGTGTGCTGCCCACCTCTATCAGAACCATCATGGAAGAGAATTTTGAGCACTGTGCCAGAATAATGACACGAGCCAATATTTATCCCTCAAATCTGATGAAGGACGGAGTCGAAACATTAACTCTGCTTCTCCCGCCACAGATGCTGCCAGACCTGCTGAGTGTTTCCAGAATTCTCTGGTTTTATTTCGGGTTTCCAGCCAAGACTTGTCTTTGGTTCCCGACTCAATCTGCATTCCCAAGCCACCAACCCCTTTCCTCTCCGTGGCAACTGTCAGAGACTGAAGCAGACTGTTTTTGACCCAGTCACAAGTTTGGCATCACATATCCACATCATCACTAAGGCTGCGTTCTTCTATCCGACTCAACTCCTGCATCATCTACTCTGCTACTGAGACCCTCATCCATGTGCTTCATAGCTCTGGACTTGACTTTCCAATGCTTTCCTGGTTGGAATTCCATCTTCCACCTTCCATAATTTTAAGCTCGTCCAATACTCTATTGCCCAAATCCGAGCTCACATCAAGTCCCATTTGCCCATCACTCTTGTGCTTTCTTATCTACTTTGGTTTCCAGTTCAGAAATTCCTCAATTTTAAAATTCTTACCCTTGTCTTCAAATTCCTCCATGGCCTCACCTCTCTCCATCGAATCTCCTTCAGCTCGACAACCTTCTGAGCTGACCGCGTCACTCTAATTCTGGCCTCTTGATCTTGCTTTTAATTCCTCCATTGTTATTGGCTGTTCCGTCAGCATCTGAGGGCTTAGGATTTGGAATTTTTCCTCTCCTCTAAGATGTTCCTTAGACCTACCTCTTGGACCAAGCTTTTTTGTCACCTGCCCACAGTTGATGTGGCTCACTGTCAATTTTTGTTTGGTAATTAGAGACACAGCTGTCAGGAACCCCCCACCCCCATAAGAAAGACCATGGGCAGCTTTCTGTGCACCTCTGTAGTGTCTATTATGGGGGGCTTCCAGGCAGGGTCTCTGGTGGAGGTCTCACTAATTAAGGAGTCTCCAGTATGGAGGGGTCTTTCTAATTGGAAGGTTTCTGGTGAGTGTCTCTCTTATTCGGGGGTCTCTGGTTGGGGGAGTGATGGGGAGAGTCTGTTGGGGGTAGGATGGGCAGGCCTTGCATTGTGGGGGGAGGGTGACTCTCCGAAGGACTTTGGGGCCAACTCCATTAAAGAGTTTCCCCCTTGGCCCCTCACAAGGTCCACTGCGTCAGGGCCACGTTTGTCAAGACCTGCACCAATTCTCGGCCACATGATTCCCGGGCACAGAGGACCGGAGAATATGGTGCCCCGCCCATTAATAGGATACAGATGTGTCTTAATGACTCATTTGCATCCTCCCAGTGGTGCAGGGTGCGAACCTCGGGCGTCATTCTCCGACCCTCCGCCGGGTCGGAGAATGGCCGTTGGCCGCCGTGAATCCCGCCCCCGCCCCCGCCGAAGTCTCCGGTACCGGAGATTGGGCGGAGCGGGAATCGGGCCGCGCCGGTTGGCGGGACCCCCCGTTCAATTCTCTGGCCCGGATGGGCCGAAGTCCCGCCCAGAAATTGCCTGTCCCGCCGGCGTAAATCAAACCTGGTATTTACCAGCGGGACCAGGCGGCGTGGGCGGGCTCTGGGGTCCTGGGGGGGGGGGGGCGCGGGGCGATCTGACCCCGGGGGGTGCCCCCACGGTGGCCTGGCCCGCGATCGGGGCCCACCGATCCGCGGGCGGGCCTGTGCCGTGGGGCACTCTTTCCGTTCCGCCTCCGCTACGGCCTCCACCATGGCGGAGGCGGAAGAGACTCTCCCCACTGCACATGCACGGGAAACTTTCAGCGGCCGCTGATGCTCCCGTGCATGCGCCGCATTTCCGCGCCAGCTGGCAGGGCAACAAACGCCATTTCCGCCAGCTGGCGGGGCAACAAAGGCCGTTTCCGCCAGCTGGCGGGGCGGAAATTCCTCCGCCGTCGGCCTAGCCCCTAAATGTTGGGGCTAGGCCGCCAAAGATGCGGAGCATTCCGCACCTTTGGGCCGGCGCGATGCCCGTCTGATTGGCGCCGTCTTTGGCGCCAGTCGGCGGACATCGCGCCGTTGGGGGAGAATTTCGCCCCTCAATCCCGACACCCGTGGGAGCGAGCTGATCCTGTTTTCTGCCCGACTCTGGATTCTCCGTTGTATCGGAAACTCCACTATCGGCGTCGGAGAATCCAGCCCATTGTTGTAATTCAAACTGCACGCTCAGACAGTGGGTGGAATTTTTTGCTGCTCCCTCTGACGGGATCTTATCATCCGCAGGTTTCCAGGTAACGAGGGGTGCATTCAACGCGAAACCGCATGGACAATGGCGGGACCAGGAGATCCTCCCATCGGCCAATGGCAAGCTGCCCTCTGCCACTGCTGAACACGCTGCGGAGGGGTGGGAAAATTTCCCCCCCCCCTCCCAAACCTGACGGTTGCAATCTCATTTGGCAAAAAGTGATTCACTCAAGCATTTCCATGTTCTTTAGCCGGATCCCCTGGAATGACCACAGTTCAGGGTTAAATGATAAGCACCCAAATTATGACTTTTTGGAACAAACAGTCTGTATTGCTTGTTTTCTTCGGAAAGGGCAACGGGTATTAAAATATTAATACCATCGTCTGATGGGGAGACAGAATGAAACAGCTACAACAGCTGAGCCTCCGCTTCACTCTGGGGATTATCATTCCTGCTTCTTAAACCTCGGCATGTTACAGCTCCAGAAGCAGATTTAATTTATTAGCCAAATTTACAGCAAATAGATTATCTCTGTCTCGGTAATAAACCTGACACGAAACATGCACCTCATGAATAACAGATAGTTGGTAACAATTTCCTCAGAGTCGGCCCTTAGTTAAGCGGGTACGGCCCTTATCACGGCAGCTCTTCACCTATTCCGTTCACAGGATTTCAAATGTGCCGAGCAGTGGCGATTACAGGCCGCCTTCGCCCTCTCTACACGGCTGCTGTGGTTTTATTTATTTTCGTGGCTGTGTGCCTGTGTTCTGCTTTCATACAATTTTATTTACTTTAGCTGGAAGACACGGTGTTGAGGGGAGGGAATAGTCCCAAAGGAGTGGAGGGTTACGGGCAGAGGGTGGGCCCCACAGTAAAGGACCTTTGAATTTAGAACAGGTTCAGTTTAAAAAAGGTTTTTACACTTGCCAGAGGACATTAATAAAACATGTGCGCCTCACTGCCTTTGAGCACAGCAGACGTGAATCCATCACAATGTAGGGAACATCTCTTATTTAATCATTTCCTATTTTGGCATAATGCATGCGTGTCACAGTTAAAAATGAAGAAAGCAATGCCTCCTCTAAGGATTCCCAGATGTCAGAGGACTCTGCAGTAATCAGTCCCTGAATTGAAACGTTTATTTAAAAACTTGAATTTAGCCCCTCACGATTCAGTAATGGACCCCCTACTCCAGCTGGATTGGATTTTATTTATTGTCACGTGTACCGAGGTGCAGTGAAAAGTATTTTTCTGCGAGCAGCTCAACAGATCATTAAGTACATGAAAAGAAAAGGAAATAAAAGAAAATACATAATGGGGCAGCACAAGGTACACAATGTAACTACATAAACATCGGCATCGGATGTAGTGTTAATCAGGTCAGTCCCTTAAAGGGTCGTTTAGGAGTCCGGTAACAGCGGGGAAGAAGCTGTTTTTGAGTCTGTTCGTGCGTGTTCTCAGACTTTTGTATCTCCTGCCCGATGGAAGAAGTTGGAAGAGTGAGTAAGCCGGGTGGGAGGGGTCTTTGATTATGCTGCCCGCTTTCCCCAGGCAGCGGGAGGTGTGGATGGAGTCAATGGATGGGGGGCAGGTTCGTCTGATGGACTGGGCGGTGTTCACGACTCTCTGAAGTTTCTTGAGGTCTTGGGCCGAGCAGTTGCCATACCAGGCTGTGATGCAGCCAGATAGGATGTTTTCTATGGTGCACCTGTAAATGTTGCAAAGAGTCGGTGTGGACATGCCAAATTTCCTTAGTTTCCTGAGGAAGTATAGGAGCTGTTGTGCCAGTAAATCAGCTCACTGAGCTGGTGCTGGAGAATTTTTCTTCCTCTGTGTAATTGCACCAGAAGCCTTCAGCTCTGGACACCCCAGCAAGTAGCAAACAACTCCAACAATGGAGCACTGACTTTACAACCAGGAGACTGGGTTTAAAACCCCAGGTTTCGCTAACATTTGCACTCAGGTTAGCTGAGTGAGGCAGATTTTGCTGCTTCCTTGTGGAACAATTAGTGATTGCACATCTCATTTGGGCATCCAAATAGATCGATTGTGGCAAGGTGTTGACTATATCCATGTTGATGCCTGAGGGTAGCAGGTACGTTGATAGATTTTAGGAGGCAAGTAGTGAAGATAAGAACCATAATGAAATATTTCCTGCTGAGACATAACCACAGTCAGGGAGCTTGGGGAAGCCTGACCTCTCCGGTGGTGAGCACGGACCAGACTTAACAGCCACACGAGACAAATAGGTGCTGTCGATGAGATTACAGTAATGCCTGTGCCCACATCCCCTGTGCAAACTAGATGCATTGACCATTGACCCCAGGGTGCGTGTTGGAGGGCCATCAGCAAGTAGAATCACAGCCTAATGCTTGGGATTAAGCTCTGAGAATTTTCACGGCATATGCTTTATTTGTGACAACATCAATGAATCCCCCCAAATTTACCGATTTATTTTTCTGAACCACCAGCCTCTCTGCACCTCTGCAGAGTTTTCCCATATTTTCCCATCTTATTTCCCCCCCCCCCCCCCCTTGAAACGTATATCGCCTCACATTTCTTTGTGCACTAATATTTCAGCTCATATCCGTCCGTAGTTTCAAATCAGCTCACACAGAACAGCTGGGGGGGAAATTTAGGTCTGCTTCCACTAGAGAGCAGTAGCAAATCGAGACTGATGCAGCTTCACAACTGATTTTGTGATTCTGTCGTATTTGGTTTATTTCATTTCAGTGAAGGTGACAGCGAGGGTTGAATGCATGGGAGTGCTTTGATGTAAGGGATTCTGACACCAGTTCTTTGCATTCGATATTTCATTCCTGTTGGAATTTTGCAATTCAAAAGCAACCAAAGATGAGAAATGGCACCGGTCAGGTGTCCTTCTCATGTGTGACAGTCAGGTGCGAGGGTTAAATTAGACCAGACCGTCACTATGGGTCTGGTTCATATTTAGATTATCATAGATTATCATAGATTATCATAGAATTTACAGTGCAGAAGGAGGCCATTCGGCCCATCGAGTCTGCACCGGCTCTTGGAAAGAGCACCCCACCCAAAGTCCACACCTCCACCCTATCCCCATAACCCAGTACCCCCACCCAACACTAAGGGCAATTTTGGACACTAAGGACAATTTAACATGGCCAATCCACCTGACCTGCACATCTTTGGACTGTGGGAGGAAACCGGAGCACCCGGAGGAAACCCACGCACACACGGGGAGGATGTACAGACTCCGCACAGACAGTGACCCAAGTCGGGAATCGAACCTGGGACCCTGGAGCTGTGAAGCCACAGTGCTAACCACCATGCTACCGTGCTGCCTAGGTGCCTAGGTGCATGGATTTCTGCTGTTGCACACAATTACAGCCTCCCGCCACAGGCCATGGTGTTCAGTAAATTGATATCGTTTGTATGAGTTAATTGGGCTAGTTTTGTAAAGGACAACAAAGTGTTCACGCTGAGTTTGGTTGTAACAAAACGTACTTTATTGTTACAAACTATTATATTCAACTCCAGTCAAACCCTACCGCCGTCCTGGCCAACTCTATTCATATAAACCAAGTATTGTTCAAGGTCCATTATCGGGGAAGCTCGTACTCTGCAAGATCCACGGTGTAGTTAATTGGCCCAAACCCGTAAGGCCCGTGCGGGTTATGGCAGCTGGGCACTCTCAGCGGGATTCTCCGAGCCGAAATGGCACTCGGCGCGGGGTCGGGGCATGGGGCGTCAGACCCGTGATCGGGTCCGATGCCTTCCCGCGATTCTCCGCGGACCGGAGAATCGCCGCCAGCCGCGCGCGCGCGGTCGATGCAGCGGCTGTCAGGGGCCATTGAAAGAGGCCCCTGTGCGATTCTCAGCCGGCAGCTGACCGAGTTCCCGCCGGTGTGGTTCCCTCATGGTTCCATCCGGCGGGCACTTGGAGTGGCAGCTGCGGACCCAGTCTGCGGCTGATCTGGTGGGGGGGGGGGGATCCGTCACCGGGGAGGGCCCTCCTGGACGGCCAGGGTTCTGATCTGGAGCCACCGATCGGTGGGCGCGTGCGGTCTGGGGGGGGGGGGGGCAATATTGTTGGGGTTGGCTTGTTGTGTGGGTCCGCGGCCGGATGTGCAGAGCCCCGTATTGGCAGCCAGAGCTGCGTGGAGCACTCGGGGCCCTGCAAGTCCCCTTCAAGACGGAGAATCACTCTGAACTTTCTCCAGGACATAACCCGCCCCACTGCTGCCATCGGGGTCTCCCATTGTTTGCCACCCTCGCGGCCGGAGAGGGAGTGCTCCTTTGGCGGGACCGGAAGATCTTGCTGGTGGGAACAGCCGTTAAATTCCGACCTATACCTACAATCATATGGCCAAGCAGCCAATGAAATGCTCTGTTTCACAGCGCTCTGTGAAGCTAAGTCCTACAGATTCTCTTGGAACAAACGGTTTCTCACAAAATGTTTCAATCCGTAAATTGATGACATGATTCTAGTTGTTCAAAACCAAGTAATGTTCCCTTGATGGGTAATAGTAGACGGACAGAATAATAATCTTTAGTATTGTCACAAGTAGGCTTACATTAACACTGCAATGAAGTTACTGTGAAAATCCCCTCGTCGCCACATTTCGGCGCCTGTTCGGGTACACTGAGGGAGAATTCAGAATGTCCAATTCATCTAACAGCACGTCTTTCGGGACTTGTGGGAGGAAACCGGAGCACCCGGAGGAAACCCACGCAGACACGGGGAGAACGTGCAGACTCCGCACAGACAGTGACCCAAGCCGGAATCAAACCTGGGACCCTGGAGCTGTGAAGCAATTGTGCTATCCACTCGCAACGTCTCGCGAGATCCAACGCGATGAATCCCAATGGATTGTGCCTCGTCTCACTCTAATGTGCAGATTCCCGAGGTATCTGTGGCTTTGGGATTCAATCCCTTCGCCTCGTAGACCTCGGGCATGATGAGACCCACGCAGACACGGGGAGAATGTGCAAACTCCACGCAGACAGTGACCCAGTGACGAGATCGGACACGGGTCCTCAGCGCCGTGAGGCAGCAGTGTTAACCACTAATCCACCCTGCCGCCCTTTGTCACAATAATTTACCATGAATTACTGGTGTTATGTTTATTTTTTATGGTTGAAAATGGCGACTGCAGGACAGCATGGTAGCATGGTGGATAGCACAATTGCTTCACAGCTCCAGGGTCCCAGGTTCGATTCCCCGCTGGGTCACTGTCTGTGCGGAGTTTGCACATTCTCCCCGTGTCTGCGTGGGTTTCCTCTGGGTGCTCCGGTTTCCTCCCACAGTCCAAAGATGTGCAGGTTAGGTGGACTGGCCATGATAAATTGCCCTTAGTGCCCAAAATTGCCCTGAGTGTTGGGTGGGGTTACTGGGTTATGGGGATAGGGTGGAGGTGTGGACTTGGGGAGGGTGCTCTTTCCAAGAGCCGGTGCAGACTCGATGGGCCGAATGGCCTTCTGCACTGTAAATTCTATGTATCAATCTATGTACCCACACTGGCAGTTCACTTTTGTACTTGGCATAGAAGTCAACCCCCGTGTTTGGTTGGATTCAAAGGTCGACTTATACTCGATCTCAATGGTATACAGTGAGGAGGTTTTTAGTGTAATTATACAATTGCAGTTATTTCTTAATGGACCAAGTCTGAAAACATGAGCTTACTGACAGCAGCCCAGACAATTTCTGAAATTCCTTCAAAGTCTCTCTCCTTGGCCATCCTTGAATAACCTCATCTCCTTTTAACTTCAGGAATCCTTTTGACACAGAACATTTTATAAAACTCCCTCTGTAACTGTAAATCAACAATCGTCCAAAGTTGATCACAAAATGCTGCCAGCTGTCGTAGGATATTAGCATGCCTCTTTCGAAATGCTTCTCTTTTCGTTGGCAACTAAAATCAATGGATCACCTCCTGTTCTGCTAAAGCAAATTCTGCTTGAGAAAAGGTCACGGCGAGAGTGAGGAGAGCCTTCCAGAGCTCATCACATGGTGCAGGCAGTTCAAAAGGCCCAGGTTCACATGGCAACAAGGCAACTCACCCACAACACGCAAGTGGGTTGCAGCATCGATTTTCCCAGGTCTCGTCCAGCAGACACCTCGGCTGATGAACAATCAAAATGGGCATGGACTGGTGTCGACAAACATGCATTTTCTTTTGCACAACTGCTCCAAGCTATCACTGCTGTAGTTACTGGTGTCGTGGTATTGTTACTGGACTAGTGATCCAGAGACCAAGGGAAATGTTCCAAGGACCAGAGTTCAAATCCCAGCAGAGCACAGAGAGTCATAGAGGTCTACAGCCCAGAAAAGGCCCATCGGCCCATCGAGTCTGCGCCGGTCAAAAACAGCCACTGAGTATTCTAATCCCTTTTTCCAGCACTTGGCCTTGTATGCCTTGGCAGATGGTGGAACTTGAATTCAATAAAATTCCAGAATTCAAACCTAACAATGACCATGAAACCATTGTCGATTGTTGAGAACACCCATCAGGCTCCCTAATATCTTTGAGGGAAGGACATCTGCCAACCTTACCTGGTCTGGCCTACACGTGACTACAGACTCACAACAATGTGGTTGTTTCTTAAATAGTCCAGCACGTCACTCAGTTCAGCAACAGTAAGGGATGGGCAACAAATGCTGGCCTTGCCAGTGATACCCACGTTGTGTGGAAGGATTAAACAAAAATATATTATAACATGATTCTAATTACAGCCAGAATATTACACACAAACATACAAACTTACAAAATAAGGGCAGAGGTCGGCCGTTTGGCCTCTTATGCCTGATCTACCATTCAATAAGATCATGGTTGATCTGTTTGTGTTGAGTTCCACATTCCCATCTACACCCCTGATAACCCTTGATTCCTTTGCCTATCAGGAATCTATCTACTTCCGCCTTAAAAATATTCAGTGGCCTTGCTTAAGGAAGTGCAGTCAGAGAGGTAATGGGTGGCCACCAGTCGGAAGAAGAGAGAGACAGGTAGGTAGAAAAGTCCCAGAGTGCGTCTCAATCAAGAGCCGTTATCCTATGCTGGAAAACGGTGAAAGTGACGGTTCCTCTGGGAAGCGCAGCCAGAGCCAAGTTCACAGCACCGTGAGTGGCCCAGCTGCACAAGGAGGGAAGAGTAAGAATGGAAGAGCAACAGCAGTAGGAAACTCATAGAATCGTAGAATTTAGAACATACAACATAGAACAGTACAGCACAGATCAGGCCCTTCGGCCCTCGAATTGTGCCGTGCTTTGTCCGAAACCAAGATCAAGCTATCCCACTCCCTTTCATTCTGGCGTGCTCCATGTGCCTATCCAATAACCGCTTGAAAGTTCCTAAAGTGTCCGACTCCACTATTACAGCAGGCAGTCCATTCCACACCCTAACCACTCTCTGAGTAAAGAACCTACCTCGGACATCCCTCTTATATCTCCCACTCTGAATCTTACAGTTATGTCCCCTTGTAACAGCTGCATTCACCTGAGGAAATAGTCTCGGAACGTCCACTCTATCTATCCCCCTCATCATCTTATAAACCTCTATTAAGTTGCCTCTCATCCTCCTCCGCTCCAAAGAGAAAAGCCCGAGCTCCCTCAATCTTTCCTCATAAGACCTACCCTCGAAACCAGGCAGCATCCTGGTAAATCTCCTTTGCAACCTTTCCAATGCTTCCACATCCTTCCTATAATGAGGTGACCAGAACTGCACACAATACTCCAAATGTGGTCTCACCAGGGTCATGTATCGTTGCAGCATAACCTTGCGGCTCTTAAACACAAGCCCCCTGTCAATAAACGCTAACACACTATAGGCCTTCTTCACGGCTCTATCCAGTTGAGTGGCAACCTTCAGAGATCTGTGGACATGAACCCCAAGATCTCTCTGTTCCTCCACACTCCTCAGAACCCTGCCGTTGACCCTGTAATCCGCATTCAAATATTTCCTACCAAAATTAATCACCTTGCACTTATCAGGGTTAAACTCCTTCTGCCATTTTTCGGCCCAGCTCTGCATCCTATCAATGTCTCTTTGCAGCCTACAACAGCCCTCCACCTTATCCACTACTCCACCAATCTTGGTGTCATCAGCAAATTTACTGACCCACCCTTCAGCCCCCTCCTCCAAGTCATTGATAAAAATCACAAATAGCAGAGGACCCAGCACTGATCCCTGTGGTATACCGCTGGTAACTGGTCTCCAGTCTGAAAATGTTCCATCCACCACCACCCTCTGTGTTCTATGTGATAGCCAGTTACTTATCCAATTGGCCAAAATTCCCTCTATCCCACACCTCCTTACTTTCTTCATGAGCCAATCATGGAGAACCTTATCAAACGCCTTACTAAAATCCATGTATACGACATCAACTGCTCTACCTTCATCTAAACACTTAGTTATCTCCTCAAAGAATTCAATCAAATTTGTGAGGCAAGTCTTACCCCTCACAAATCCGTGTTGACTATCCCGGATTAAGCTGCATCTTTCCAAATGGTCATAAATCCTATCCTTCAGGACCTTTTCCATTAAGTTACCGACCACCGAAGTAAGTCTAACCGGCCTATAATTACCAGGGTCATTCCTATTCCCTTTCTTGAACAAAGAGGACTCGCCAGTCCTCTGGCACTATCCCGGCGGACAGTGAGGATCGTAAGATCAAAGCCAAAGGCCCTGCAATCTCATCCCTTGCCTCCCAAAGAATCCTAGGATATATCCCATCTGGCCCAGGGGACTTATCGACCCTAAGGTTTTTCAAAATTGCTAATACATCCTCCCTCAGAACATCTACCTCCTCCAGCCTAGCCGCCTGTATCACACTCTCATCCTCAAAAACATTTTTCCTCTCCTTAGTGAACACTGAAGAAAAGTATTCATTCAACGCCTCTCCTATCTCTTCTGACTCCATGCACAAGTTCCCACTACTGTCCTTGACCGGCCCTAATTTACAGTGCAGAAGGAGGCCATTCGGCCCATTGAGTCCTGACCGGCCCTTGGAAAGAGCGTTCTACCTAAGCCCATACCTCCACCCTATCCCCGCACCTCCACCCTATCCCTGTAACCCCATCTATCCTTTTATGGAAACTAAGGGCAATTTAGCATGGCCAATCCACCTAACCTGTACAACTTTGAACTGTGGGTGGAAACTGGAGTACCCGGAGGATACTCACGCAGACATGGGGAGAACGTGCAGACTCTGCACAGACAGTGACCCAAGCCGGGAATCGAATCTGGGACCCTGGAGCTGTGAAGCAACAGTGCTAACCGCTGTGCTACGGTGCCGCCCACATGCTGACTCAATAGTGAGGGGTGCAGACAGGCATTTTTGCAGCCGCACACATGACTCCAGAATGGTATGTTGCCTCCCTGGTGCCATGGTCAGGGATGTCACTGAATGGCACGCTGTTTAGCACAGGGCTAAATCACTGGCTTTGAAAGCAGACCAAGGCAGGCCAGCAGCACGGTTCGATTCCCGTAACAGCCTCCCCGAACAAGCACCGGAATGTGGCGACTAGGGGCTTTTCACAGTAACTTCATTTGAAGCCTACCTGGGACAATAAGCGATTTTCATTCTGAAGGGGAAGGGTGAAGAGTCAGAGGTCGTGATTCACATTGGTACCAACGACAGAGGGAGAAAGAGGGATGAGGTCCTGCAAGAAGAATTTAGGGAGCTTGTAGCAGATTGAGAAGCAAGACCTCAAAGGTTGTAATCAGTTCCCTTTTGAAAGCTGCTATTGAATCTATATTTACCTTGTTGAGGTTAGCAAATATTTCTATGTGCAAGAGGCGGTAGAAGTTGCAAACTATCTGCTGCAAGTGGCAACTGATCATATGCAACTTTCAAATCGAAGATTTTTGTAATCCAAAAGTATTCGGGGATATGGGGCAAAGACAGATATATGGAGTAATGTTGCAAATCAACCCTGATCTCAATGAATGATGGAGCATACTGTCAGCGTCAAATGGCCTACTCCTGATCCAATATTTTTCCAAACAGTCCATCCCAAGTGCTAACCACACATTGCAGCAAAGAACAATTGTCACAACACCTCTAGTTGTTTTGCCAATTATCCTAAATATACAAACACAGAAAATAGGAGCAGGTAAAGGCCATGTGGCCCTTCACGCTCCACCACTCAATGTAATCATGGCTGATTGTCTATCTCAGCACCAGACTCCACTGCTCCCCTCAAACCCTTTGGCACCTTTAGAGTCTCGGAATCTATTTCCTTCTGAAACGTGGCCTCCACAGCCTCCTGTGGTAGAGTATTCCACAGGTTCGCCACCCTCTGTGTGAAGAAAGTTCTCCTCACCTCCGCCCCAAATGGCCGGCCCTGTATCCTGAGGCTGTGACCCCCTTGGCCAGGGGACAGAGGACCCTGCATCCAGTCTGCCCAACCCTGTCAGGACTTTATATGTTTCAATTACATCCCCGCCTGTTTTTCTAAATTCCAGTAAATGCAGGCCCAATCCATCCAATCTGACCCGAATGCGGAAGGGATGATCAGTAAGTTTGCAGATGACACGGAAATTGGTGGTGTGGCAGATAGCTAGGAGGAAAGCTTCAGATTACAGGATGATATTCAAGGGCTGGTCAGGTGGTCAGAACAGTGGCAAATGGAACTTAGCCCTGAAAAGTGATCACGATGCCGAGTTCCCAGGTTCGATCCCAGCTGTGGGTCACTGTCCGTGTGGAGTTTGCACATTCTCCCCGTGTTTGCGTGGGTTTTGCCCCCACAACCCAAAGATGTGCAGGGTATGTGGATTGGCCATGCTAAATTGCCCCTTAATTGGAAAAAGTGAATTGGGCACTTTAACTTTTTTTTAAACTTGAAAAGCGTGAGGTAATGCATTGTGGGAGGACTAAATGTAAAGTGGCCATAGTCCCAGGTGACTTCAGACTGCTTTCCCCTTTGACAGGAAGAGCTGACTGGTGGTGGTTTAACCTGAAGATCACCACATCTCAGGCGAAGCACACGTTGAGACGGTGGGCCTTCAAGAATAACCTCAGCCGATATGGGAATTGAACCTGCTCTGTTGATCTTGTTCTGCATCGCAAACCAGCTATCTATACCACTGAGCTAAATCTGGCCCCGTGGGAAGGTTAAACCAGCTAAATTGTGGGAGGACTGACCAGATAAAGGAATACACAATGAATGGTTGGACGCAGGAAGTACCAAGGAACAGAATTGGTGTGCATGTCTACAGATCGCTGAAGGCCGCAGGAAAGGTGGATAAGGTGGTTAAGAAGGAATATGGGATACTTGAATCCTCTTGCAATAAAGGCCAATATACAATTTGCCTTCCTAACTGCTTGCTGTATCTGTAAGCTTGATTTCAGTGACTGGTGTACGAGGATACCCAGGTCCCTCTGTCTGTCAGCATCTCCCTATCTATCACCATTTAAATAATACTCTGCAATCCTGTTTCTCTGTCAGAAGTAGATAACTTCACATTTATCCACATTACACTTCATCTGCCATGTATGTGTCCACTCACTCAACTTGACTGAATCACCTTGAAGCTTCTTAACACTCACGTTCCTACCAAGTTTCGTGTCGTCAATAAACTTGGGAATATTACTTTTTGGTTTCCTCAGCCAAATAATTGATGTGCACTGGTTTCTGGGATATCCCGCTACTCACTGTCTGCCACATTGAAAAAGAACCATTTATTCCTGCTCTCAGTTTCCTGTATGTTATCCAATTCTCAATGCAAACCAATATATTACCCCCGGTCCCATGCACTTTAATTTTGCACTCTCACCTCTTATGTGAGACGTTATCAAAAACTTTCTGAAATTCCAAATGCACCTCGTCCACTGGTTCACACAAAGGACCATAGAAACGTTACAGCACAAAAGTAGGCCATTCAGCCCATCTTGTCCATGCCAGCCCGAGGACACCCAGGTGCCCCTTCTAATCCCACCTTCCTGAACCCAGTCCATAGCTCTGTAGCTTACAAGGTGCGGATCCAGGTACCTTTTAAAAGAGTTTAGCGTCTCTGCCTCCACCACCAACTCGGGCAGCGAATTCCAGACTCGCACTACCCTCTGCGTTAAAATGTTCTTCCTCATGTCCCCTTTGCACCTTCTGCCACTTATCTTGAATCAATGTCCCCTGGTTCTCGAATTCTCCACCAAGGGAAACAATTCTACCATTCCCACTCTATCTCTTCCCATCATAATTTTGTACACGCCAAGATCTCTCACTTCATCCAATCCCCTTCGAATATTCCCATTTATTGTGTACTTCCTATAACTGTTTACTCTCCCTAAATGCATGACCTTCTTTGTGTTAAATTCCATCTGCCACTTTGTCGCCCACTCCACCAACCCACCGATATCATTTTGGAGATTATATCTATCCTCTACAGTGCCCACATTCAATCGTACCCCCCATGTTCACATCCAAATCATTAATATATAACACAAACAATAAGGGTCCCAGCACCGGGCCCTGTGGAACACCACTTGAAATGACTTTCCAATTGTAAAGGCAGCCATCGACCATGACCCTTTGTTTGCTGTTACTAAACCAATATTTTATCCAGTCTGCCACAGTGCCCGGTACCCCATGGGCTTTTACTTCTTTGACCCTATTATGACTCTTATCTATTCTACTGGTTACATCCTCAAACATTCCAGTAGGTTTGTCAAACATGATTCCCCTTTCATAAATCCCTGTTAACTTTGTTTAACCCAGTTGATATTTTCTAAGTGTCCCATTAATTTCTCCGGCACTATTTTTTCTAGTAGTGCTAATTTCCTTCAAATCCTCCCTCTCACTAGATCCTTGATTCCTTAGCATCTCTGGGAAGTTATTTGGGTCTTCCTCTGTGAAGACAGAACTAAAGTAGTTGTTTAATTGCTCTGCCATTTCCTTCTTCTCTATTATAAATTCTCCAGTTTGGAGTGTCAGGGACCTACATTTGTCTTCACTAATCTTTTTAAATCTACATTTATGAAATGAAATGAAAATCGCTTATTGTCACAAGTAGGCTTCAAATGAAGTTACTGTGAAAAGCCCCTAGTCGCCACATTCCGGCGCCTGTTCGGGGAGGCTGGTACCGGAATTGAACCGTGCTGCTGGCCTGCCTTGGTCTGCTTTCAAAGCCAGCGATTTAGCCCTGTAAGCATTTACAGATGCTTTTCTGCTACTTGCAAGGAGGGAGGCAATGGTGTAGTGGTATTGTTATTAGGCAAGTAATTCAGAGACCCAGAGTGATAGTCTGGGGACCCAACCTCAATTTTTAGGTGAGGTGGTGGTGTAATGGTATTATCATTAGTCTCATAATCCAGAGACCCAGGGCAAGATCTGGGGAGCAGGGTTTGAATCCCACTACGGCAGATGTTGGAATTTGAACTCAATAAAAATCTGGAATTAAAGTCTAATGATGACCATGAAACCATTGCCAGATTGTCGTAACAACCCATCTGGTTCACTAATGTTCTTTAGGGAAGGAAATCTGCCATCCTTACCTGGTCTGGCCTACATGTGACACCAGGGCAAAGTGGTTGACTTAAAAATTGTCTTTTGGAATGGCCTAGCAAGGCACTCAGTTCAAGGGGCAATTAAGGATGCACAATAAATGCTGGCCCTGCTGGTGCCTTGATAATTGCTCACCTTTGTCCTTTAACTGTTCCAGACCATCCGTAGTAGCAGTAAAACTGTTGTAGGGGCAGCCGAAAGCAGTTCAGCTGTCCCATAAATGGAGCAGGTCAGAAATCAGTAGTGGAAGCCTGAAAACTGGGCGTAACCCAGCCTCCCGTACCAGCCTCCCCGAACAGGCGCCGGAATGTGGCGACGAGGGGCTTTTCACAGTCACTTCATTTGAAGCCTACTTGTGACAATAAGCGATTTTCAAAACATCCAGAAATTAAATCAGGAGCCTTGAAGTAGCCAACAACCCACCGATGAATAGTGGATCAGATCTCAAAATAGAGCAGTGTCTGTTTTTTGCCGCTGGGTCGTGTTATCAGTTGTTCATTGAATTTATCCCATGGTGAGTCAGACACTGGGACAGCCCAAATGTACAAAAGAGTTTTACCACAAGTATAGGGCCCCGGTATAGTATTTTAAGTACTTCAGTGCATATCCCGGATGCCTATGAAGGAACATGATTCAAAAGGTTGGGATTCGTACTTGCAGCATAGAACGAGCAGAGATTTAAATCTTCGCTACCTGATATCCACCTGCAAGATGGGGCAGTTCCCAATGTGTTGCTATGGTTATTAAATTAAAGTCAGATTTTGTTCCATGTTGCATTTTCTCCTCTCAGTAAAATTACTAGATGGTAGAGATTAATGTTTTATACTGCTAAACCGGAACATTAAACCCTGTCTTGTTTGTAGCTGCTGAAATGTTATTTGGATTTGGATTTGGATTTTGGATTTTGGGTATTGTCACGTGTACCGAGGTACAGTGAAAAGTATTTTGCTGCGAGCAGCTCAACAGATCATTAAATACATGAAAAGGAAATACATAATAGGGCAACAAAAGGTACACAATGTAACTGCATAAACAGGTCAGTCCATGAGAGGGTCGTTTAGGGGTCTGGTAACAGTGTGGAGGAAGCTGTTTTTGAGTCTGTTCGTGCGTGTTCCCAGACTTTTGTATCTCCTGCCCGATGGAAGAAATTGGAAGACTGAGTAAGCCGGGTGGGAGGGGTCTTTGATTATGCTGCCCACTTTCCCCAGGCAGCAGGAGGTGTAGATGGGGTGGATGGGAGGTAGGGTTTGTGTGATGGACAACTGTCTGCCTGCGCCATCTTTGTGGTGATATGCATCACTGTAAATACACAAGGGGTTAATGAAAATACACTACAACTAAGTAAACACTAGAGGGAGCACCAGAGACATCATGACATGCAGACATACAGCTGATGAACACATAGAATAGGACACGACCAATGGGCAGTCAAGACACCCAGAGATGACACTACCACAAGGGGGCAACCCATATAAAAGGACAGGGCACACATGCTCTTTTTCTTTCCACAGGCGACACTTAGAGAGAAGGACAGGGGCAGATCGGAGTTTAGCACAGGGCTAAATCGCTGGCTTTGAAAGCAGACCAAGGCAGGCCAGCAGCACGGTTCGATTCCCGTAACAGCCTCCCCGAACAGACGCCGGAATGTGGCGACTAGGGGCTTTTCACAGTAACTTCATTTGAAGCCTACTTGTGACAATAAGTGATTTTCATCACACCCACTGCATGGCTTAGAGCAGACTGGTTAGTTAGACTGAGTTACTATAGCAAGATTAGCAGGAGAGTTGAACTCAAGTAGGAGAATTGTTAACTGTTCAATAAATGTGTTAAATCTATCTCCTTTGTCAGAGCATACATCAAGGAAGCAGCTTATGCTACATGAATAAGCATAACACAACAATCTTCACATCCAATGAAGCTCGTCTGTAACTATTCTGTTAAGTACGTCCGTCATCCAACTACATCTTGTTCGAGCCCTCGTCCTGCTGCTCTCCACTTTACCTTCTCGGAGAGATCTGTGAAGCTTTTCAGCTCTAAAAAATGTACATTTTATTCCCTGGGTGTCACTTCTTAAAGTTCTTTTTGTCCTTGCAATTTTAAGCACCTCTTCATTTGTCCTTTGTTCGGTATATGCAATTTTAATCTTAGCATCTATAGTTCAAAGACCTCTATTTTTCGTCCCGAGATCTTTACTTATTGTCCAGGTTTCTGGGACATATAAGAAAGTTGATAGAACGTAGCATCCTGTGAGTTTTTTCTTGATACAAATTTGGTTTTTCTTCACCTTCACAAAATTTCTATTTGCTATCTCTATTCTTCTTCTGACTTCCATATCACATCCACCATCTTCTGTCATTATTTGTCCAAAGTAGACAAGCTTCATCCAGTGTGAAACCATCCACTTCAATCTTCATTCAAATTTCTTCCACTATATTCCTTCTAATTACCATTGCTTTTGATAATTTGGTGTTCCTACTCAATCTATTTTCAGATTTTACTTGAGCCATGATATTTTCAGGGCTTGGTGGCACAGTGGTTAGCACTTCTGCCTCACAGCGCCAGGGACCTGGCTTCGATTCCAGCCTTGGGTGACTGTGTGGAGCTTGCACGTTCTCCCAGTGTCTGCATGGATCTCCTCTGGGTGCTCCGGTTTCCTCCCACAGTCCAAAGGCGTGCAGAGGATTGGCCATGCTAAACTGTCTCTTAGTGTCAAAAGATGTGCAGGTCAGGTGGGGTTATGGAGCTAGGGCGGGGAGTGGGCCTAGGTAGGGTGCTCTTTCAGAGGGTCGGTGCAGACTCAATGGGCCAAATGGCCTCCTTCTGCACTGTAGGGATTCTAAGGAGGGTCACTTCTGATGCTGGAAGTAGTGCTGTGTTATCTCAAGTTTGTTATATTTTTGCCTCCAATTTGTACTCCTGGAAGTACATCTAACTCAGAATATTTGTTCTAATAACAAATTGGGTAATTATATCGATAGTACATAGCCCTATTGTAAGACCATAACCATAAGACCATAAGACATAGGAGCAGAATTAGGTCACACGGCCCATCGGGTCTGCTCCGCCATTTAATCATGGCTGGTGTTTTTCTCATCCCCATTTTCCTGCCTTCTCCCCATAACCTCTGATCCCCTTATTAATCAAGAACCTATCTATCTCTGTCTTAAAGACACTCAGTGATTTGGCCTCCACAGCCCTCTGCGGCAAAGAGTTCCACAGATTCGCCACCCTCTGGCTGAAGAAATCCCTCCTCATCTCAGTTTTAAAGGATCGTCCCTTTAGTCTGAGATTGTGTCCTCTGCTTCTAGTTTTTTGTACACCTCTCTTCACATGAAACATGTCTGATTGTCCATCTTCAGGCCTGATACTCTCTATTTGATCCCACCATAGGCTCTGGATAAATCACACATCTTTGCTGTCAATGTCACATTTCAACAGCACACCTATTAGCTTTTGTAATAAACATGGCTGAATAGCCTGTAAAGCCTTTATAAACATTCTTGTTTACTTCCAGCCATTTATCAAAGATTGCTCTTTGGTTAAATATTCCCTCGCTTGCTCAACTCCAGGTCTAAATCCAGACTGTATTTCACCAATTTCTGCTTCAAATATGTTATTATTTCTTTATATTATGATTTTATTACAATCCCAAACAAGACCCCAATATTTTTATTTATTTGTAAGACTGTGCAGAAAGAATGATTCGCTTCAGAAGTGATTGCATGAAGAAATAGGGCTTGGGTGTTTGGGGAAAAAAACTTTATTATTACTACAATGTTAAACTTTTAACTTCACACCCAAAAAGACCAGATTCCAATTACCCCTTAAACACTACAGCTCAATTTCCAATTAAACAACAAGAAAAGAAACATACAGCTCCCAATCTATCTTACTATGGGAGAATTGTGGACTCAGTATCAGGCAGATCAGAATTCAACTCCTCTCACCAAAGACTTCTCCAAAAACAGTCTCTTTAAAGCTTTTCAAAATGTCTCTCTGCGTTCCTTGGCTCTACCCAGCAATGATCCCATCTCCCCAAGCTGAAAAACAAATGATCTCTGCAGGCTGCAAAGCACATTAACTCCGCAGGGACTTCCCCAGTCAAACACACTCCATTAGCCCAGACTGAAAAACACAGTCCGCTGTCAATTTCACCTCCTGAATGCTAAAAGCACACAGGTCCTCCAAGACAGAATTCCTTTTTTTAATAAAAAACATGACCACTGCAGTCAAGCACACTCTAACCCCGGCTTTTAACCCATAAATTTGCCGGAGACTTGGAATTCAATATTTTAAAAGTCTCCCAGTCGTCACAATTTTCAAAGTTAATTTAATGAGATGACCCGTTAAGATTATAATTCTGAAATTATTTCAGTTGATTGCTTTAGGTTTCTTAGGTAATCTAACAAATAATGAATGTCATAAGTCATTGGAATGTATCTTTTAATCACAAATTTCTGTTACCACTTCTATTTTTGTTCTTTCATGTTTTTTTTTGTGGATATTCTGGGCGCGATTCCCCCAGGCCCGTGCCGGGCCGGAGAATCGCTGCTGTGCGCGGCGGGGACGCCGTTCCTCCGGCCCGGATGGGCCAAGCGGTCACGTGGAAAAAGCAGAATCCCACCGGCGCCGTCCACACCTGGTTGCTGCCGGCGGGAACTCTGCGCGCAGGGTCGGGGGCGGCCTGTTGAGGGGGGTGGGAGGGGGGGTCTGTCCCCGGGGGGGGGGGCCTCCGATGGGGCCTGGCCCATGATCGGGGCCCACTGCCCCCCCCGGGCCTACTTTGTTGCGCGTCCGGCCCCAGAACCATGTTGTGTCGGGGCTGGAGCGTTCAGTAAGGCCACCGCGCATGTGCGGATTGGCGCGCCGCCACTGCGCATGCGTGGGTTGGCGCCGCCCCTAGTGCGCGGCAGGAAGTAAGGCTGGAGCGGCATGAACCGCTCCAGCACCGTGCTGGCCCCCTATGGGGGACAGAATCGCTACTGCCAGCGCCCATTTCACGCCATCGTGAAACGCGACGGCGTTCACGACGGTGCAGACATTGTCCCGTGATCGGAGAATCGCGCCCCCTGTGTGTTACTTCATCTATGTCTGGAGATTTCCCTGCACCCATCAATTTCAAAGTATTCTTTATCTCCGATATCATCACGTTTGGTCTGTCATTTGCCTCTACATCTTGAGGAATTCCTTGATTTGGGATCCCTGCCTTCAGAACCATTTTCCTAATAATTGGTTGGGATCATCTTGCCTTTTCCACCGTTACCAGCCTTTGTGCACATGAGAATGGCTGAAGACCCCGGACCACACCAGCCAAGTACTGTTGTATATTGCAATCGGGGCGGCACAGTGGTTAGCATGGCTGCCTCGCAGCACCAAGGACCCGGGTTCGATTCCCGGCTTGGGTCACTGTCTGTGCGGAGTCTGCACGTTCTCCCCGTGTCTGCGTGGGTTTCCTCCGGGTGCTCCGATTTCCTCCCACAAGTCCAAAGATGTGCAGGTTCGGTGGATTGGCCACGCTAAATTGTCCGTCGGTGGGGTTAAAGGGATAGGGTGAGGGATCGGGTCTAGGTGAGGATGGTCTTTCAGAGGGCCGGTGCTGACTCGATGGGCCGAATGGCCTCCTTCTGCACTGTAGGGATTCTATGAATATAAACCGAGCACAAAAATGACTGCTGCTTTTCATAAACTTTATATTTTACTTATAATTTCACTTCGACTTTACATTTACCTATTGGCCCCTGACATTTACACTCTTTAAATAGCAGTATTTTTAGAGATACCATTTGGCTGTGTACCTCTGACAGAAGCAAAGTCCTGACCTTTCCATATCACTGGTTATTGATTATCACAACGCACCAATTGGGACTCAGTCGGTAGGACATAGAATTTAACAGCCTACCCTAAAATCACCGACCAGTTTTGAAAGAATGTCAAACAAACAGATTTTTTTCACATGAAAGGTCAGTAAAACTACCTTCTGTTGAAAGCAATGATAAATATCAGAAGAGCCTGGGATCCCTTTCAGATGTAGACTTTGTCAGTTGGCACTGAGCCAATTGTAATGCCCACACTGCCAATTATACCTGAGAGACCTGGACAAATCTGACTGACGTCACACCCCATTCACTTTCATTCCTTTCCACCTTCCAACCAGACATCAGTGCATTTCAAATGCACCTCACGTCGCAGGTTTACAACTAGTTCCCAAAAGAAAATCCTCCCGCACAATTATTGTTTTGTGCTTTAGGACCAAAAAGTTCAAAACATCCTTAATGTGATCACTGGGATCGATATAGGGCAGGATTCAACGACCCCGTTGCGCCCGGCACTGATCGGGATGTGACAGGTGAATAGTGGGAGAGGGCAACATCGGGATTCGCTCCGGGCGTGAGTCATTTTACCATGCACCCAGCCCGTTGCCGATGGGGAGTTCCGGATCTCGCCCCAAAATTATTTAGGGGCTGGTTTAGCACACTGGGCTAAATCACCGGCTTTTAAAGAAGACCAAGGCAGGCCAGTAGCACGGTTCAATTTGCGTACCAGCCTCCCCGAACAGGCACCGGAATGTGGCGACTAGGGGCTTTTCACAGTAACTTCATTGAAGCCTACTCGTGACAATAAGCGATTTTCATTTCATTTCAATGGCGAGAATATCATTAACCCTGTTGCTAACTTTTGGTTGGTTCAATTGGCTCTGTTTTATAACCTTTGCTCTCGAGTCGCCAGGTATCTTTATGATACCGCCACGAGGTTCATGTTCAAGTAATGATTAATAACTCAATACACCAATTAGTAAGATTCAAATCAAAGCACATTTATTGTACACAGTAATCGCTACTCATGCATAAATTCTACTTCTAAGTTACTTCTACAACTAACAGGTCTATACTTAGCTTCGGACTGGCCCACCAGGTCAGGGGAACAAATGGCTTTTCATTCGGGTTCTGAGTCTGCAGGATTCAAAGGTTGGTACGGACTGGTAGCTAGGAACACCTATCTCGTAGCGAGCGTTGACTTAAGACATACGGGCTCTTGGCGGCAGCTGAACCAGTCACTGTCAAGGGTTGGTTCGCGTTGCTGAGTGACCCGGTCAAGAAGGATGATTTGAACTTGGGGACTTTACTTTATAGTCCCCAGGGGCTTCCCGCCTTTCGGGCCGGACCCCGTACCTGGTTTCAAGTGATTGGACTTTGTTCCAATCGCTTGGTTCGATTTCTCCAATACTGGAGCGGTTCCCTGATCGATGGGCGGTCTTTAGGTGTCCGTTAACCTCTTTTGTGTTGGCTCCTGCTGGCGCCGAGGAGTCTGGCTTGGCCTTGTTTATCCCAAATGTTTTGATTGTTCCCGGAGATCGCTCATAAGTATGTAGATGGCTGCTACATTATTATGCAGATGGCTGCTTGTATCGATGCTGTCTGGGTTTTTGCAGAGTTTAATACACAGTAAACTTGCACCTGCTAGTTTCTGCCTCTGTTGGCTGAATTTCCCTTCAGCCTTTGCTGTTCTCCATTTTACGTCAGGAGTTGGCCAACCCAGGTGGCTACACTCTCTCCTTGTGATCCTAACGCGAAGCGTGAAGGATCACATAACTGCATTGTTTTTCATTCCCTGACCCGGCGAGCACTCTTCTATGGCCTCTACACTGACCATAACTATGCAAGAAAATTTTTAACTGTCAATTCTGAGGGGCGCTATGTCAAACAGGGACATGCATTACAAAATAAGAAAATCGGTACCTCTAACTATCCTTAATAAACTACACTCACTCAAACATTCAATCATACTAACTTCCTAAACAATACACACAAAATCATAGTAGTTTTATACACATTTTCCCTGGCTTGGCAGTCAAGCTCAGGATTGTACAATCGCTCATGAACCATTTCTTTATTCACAAAAAACGCAAACAAATGTTCTTTATTATAGATCGTGGGGGTCGGGGGTCTGGTCGTATCCAAAAATAGGGGATCCTATCCTATAGACCGGGGTGCGAGCGTGGTAGGCTCTCCTTCTCCATTTTCTCAGACGACTAGTCTGCACGATGCAGCAGAGTATCGCCAATACTAGCAGGGACTCTATTAAGTAGGACAGGGAGTACCAGGTTAAAAACCTCTCACACCAAGATGGTGTGGTGTCGCTCGTGACTGGGCTCTGGGTACTATGGGGAAGTGAATTATTAACGGCTGGGGGAGGTTGGGGTCAGGGGGTTCGCGTTCGCGCGCAACCAAATGTCCATTAGGGCGATGAGTGACGCGGAGGATGTCCTCATGGTTCTTCTTCTTTCTCTTCTCTTCTGTTCCTGGAGCTTCTGGAGTTCTGTGGGATCAAGCATAGTGTCTGTTACAATCTTGGTTTAATATCGCGTATGATAGCCTGGCTGTCCTTTAGTGCCAATTACTCCCTTTATAATTAGTCACTATGAGTGACTCCCTCATTTTTTTTTTAAACTGAATTTCAGGACAAGACACACTTACAAATACTGAACCAGTGCGAGCCGTCTCGCAGACTGTGTGGTTTACCATCCAAATGTTTGAGGATGTAAATAGCATAGGGTTGGCAACCTAAAGGTCACCTGAAACAAACCAAAACTTTTTGAACGAAAATTGCCGAAATGAGGTTCGTATGGGCCGCGACGGGTAAGATTTGGATGGAATCTCTGGGTAGGATGGGACCAATGCCGTGTGTGCTCTACCGGAGCGTAGCTGACCAGAGGGGGGTTCCCAGGCAGGGCGGGTCCCAATGCCGTTTCTCCACTGCCTGAGCAACAAACAAGAACGGGCAAGAAATGTAGTCATCGTGGGGGGTTGCCATATTGGTTCTTCCTTCGAACCAGAAGGGCAGTTACGAACGGGGGTCTGTGTATCTGTCGACAGACGAGTTCCTCTGAACTGGCGTCTGGGACATTAACAAGTCTCTGCGGACAAGTTCTCAGAGGTTTCGGCTGAAAAATAAGGCGTGGGGCTGTGGGAAAAAAAAAATTAGGGTCTAACATACAACATTGAACAGACAACATCAAAGATGCTGCATGTTCCATCAGAAAGGACACCGTTTACTCCCAAGTGGTTCCTTTTTAAAACATCATCTGGACACCTCAGTTATCGGTTGCAAACAGGGTCGCAAAGGGGTTCTCGTTTTGGGAGTCAGACTCAAGGTCGTCATCTTCTCCCGGATGCCAAACTCTCGAGTGTATCAGGGCTGATAGGGCTGCATGGTGAGATTTGGGATCGCTCTCGTCGTTCCGGACGAGTCTGTACGAATTATCTCGGTGCCAAAAGGTGGTGCCTAGTTCTGTGGGGACGGAATCGGGGTTGTCATTGTAGGTCGGTGGTCGGTGGTGGGGTTTGTTTAGGAAAGTGATCGTGAAGGGATCACTCGAATCGTGGTCAGATTCGCTGGGTGTGGGTCCTGTTGCATGGGGATAGTAGGGAGGCTTGCTGTGGCTATTGTCTGAGTCACAGTCGCTGTCTCTGCTGCTGCAGTCTGTGGGCGTTCCGGGGCGGAATGTATGCTCGGGGGTGGAGTCGGGGTTGAGTCCGTGGCTGGGCTGGACGTGTTGGGGAAGGTTGGGGTTATGTTGGCTGTGGGCGGGGTGTGGTGTGCTGCATCGAGCATGACGTGGTGTGCGTGGTTGGACTGTGGTCCATATGCCTTAATCTGGTTGATATGGAACCACGCAGTCTTTCCATTGGGGTACTTTATTTTGTAGACGGAAGGGCTGACTTTGTCCGCAATGGAGTACGGACCCGAATACTTTGGTGACAGGAATGTGCTGGGGTTGTATACGGAGAGCATGACTTGCTGTCCTACACTGAACTCAGTCGCATGCACTGTCTTGTCGAAACAAGCCTTGCTCTGTTTCTTTCTTGTGCCCAATTTCACTGCAGCTGCTAGCTGAGCCGTTTTAACATTCTCCACTAATTATTTGACTGCTTTCTCGTGTGTGAGGGCCGTCACTTCGGGGCTGTTCAAATCTAAACCTAATACAAATTCTGTGCCTTTCATGGGGCGGCCGGTCTTCAGAGTGTGTGGGGTGTAACCTGTGGAAGTTGAAATTGTATTTCGCAAAAACATCAGCGCAAAAGGGAGGACTGAATCCCAAGTGGTGTTTTGCTGGACCATTTTTCTGAGGGTGGATTTTAGGGTCCGATTCATGCGCTCCACGATATCACTCGACTGGGGGTGGTATGCAGTGTGGAATTTTTGGGTAATGCCAAATATCGTGAGGACGTTCTTCATTACACGTCCCGTAAAATGGGAACCTTGGTCGGATTCAATGCTGCGGGGGAGTCCCCATCTCGTAAAGATGTGGTGGGTGAGGATCTTGGCTGTGGTCTTTGCCCGTGTTTGTTCTGGATGGGAATGCTTCCACCCATTTTGTAAACGTGTCTATCACCACGAGTACATATTTATGACCATTCCTGCAAGGGGGCAATGGTCCTATAAAGTCAATCTGAACAAAGAACAAAGAACAAAGAAATGTACAGCACAGGAACAGGCCCTTCGGCCCTCCAAGCCCGTGACGACCATGCTGCCCTTCTAAACTAAAATCTTCTACACTTCTTGGGTCCGTATCCCTCTATTCCCATCCTATTCATGTATTTGTCAAGATACCCCTTGAATTCACTATCGTCCCTGCTTCCACCACCTCCTCCGGTAGCGGGTTCCAGGCACCCACTACCCTCTGTGTCCAGGGTTAGTCCAGGGACCATTAACGGGTCGGGTGTGACTGAGTTGAGCTTTTTTTGCGCATCTGACCGGGTTGTTCTGGGCACAGATAAGGCAATTCTCAACGTAGTGAGTTACATCTTCTTTCAAACTCGGCCACCAACAGAGCTGCCTGAGGTGGGCTGTAGTGGGATCAATTCCCTGATGTCCATGACTGTCATGGAACAAACAAATGAGCTGATTCCTGTCCTTTAACACCACGCCGTCATGTGTGGTCAGAGCATTTTTAAATCTATCATAGGGTGCTGTATAGTTTCCTTTAAAAATCTCCCTGAGATTGCTATCCTGCTTCTGGGCCTGCACTAAATCCTCAATATTAGTCTGCGAGACCTGAACTGCATTCACTGGTGCGCTCTCGGGGGGTGACCAAAAATATCCATGCCTGGAACCTGCTTTAGCCAGTGCGTCGGCTTTTACATTTCCATGGGGGGAGGAACGATGGTGACTACGAACTTTGACTATCCCAAAAGTCCTGTCCTGTGCCTTTTCTCGAATGTGACGGAGCAATGGGGCTGAAGGGAGGGGTTTTCTGTCTGCGGAAACAAATCCTCTTGCTTTCCACAGGGGTAGAAATTCCGTAAGGCTGTTGCAGACATAGAGGCTGTCCGAGTATATGTCTGCTGGGCTGGGGAAGGAATCTGGGTGTTCCACTATGTATGCGATGGCCACAAGTTCTGCCGCCTGCGCGCCTAAGTGTCCTGGAAGTTTTATTGCTATTTCTTCTAGGGCGCATCCCTGCGCGTCCTCGACGTAAATGCCGCATCCTGTTATAAGACCATAAGACCATAAGACTTAGGAGCGGAAGTAAGGCAATTCGGCCCATCGAGTCCACTCCACCATTCAATCATGGCTGATTTCAACTCCATTTACCCGCTCTCTCTCCATAGCCCTTAATTCCTCGAGAAATCAATGCACTTCCCTTCTAATATTGTGGAAGATCCATCCACATATATCCTACTGGGTTCACACGTGTCTGTGTGCTTGGGGCTCTGGGTTGAACTACCTATCTTTCTGGGGGGTGTTTTAGCAATAAAGGGGCCTGTGTTGTGGTGTGGAGAGATAATTTCACATTCATGGAGCGTTCCGGGGTACTGTAGGTTATCGGCTAAAAAAGTGTGGGACTTTGTCCTTTTAACAGTGATGTCCCGTCCCTGCAAAAGAAGGGTCCAGCTGGCTGCTCTAATCTGACTAACTGTACCGTCCTTGAGTCGTCCTCCGTCCAGTAAAAGTTGGGTGGGGGTGTGTTCTGTCAGGATTGTGATGGGGTTTAGTCTGGTTATGTACGAAAAATACTGGACTGCCCAAAAAACTGCGAGCAGGTGCCTTTCACAGGCTGAAAATCCCTGCTCCAATGCATCTAAAACTCTGGAGCGTAAGCCACAGGCCTTAACTCTTTGTACCGTTCCTGGAGGAGCACGGCCGAAAGGGTGCGGTCTGTGCTTGCTACCTCTATAGAATAGGGGGAAAGCAGGTCTGGAACTTGTAGTGCGGGGGCTGCAATGAGTGCTCTTTTCAACGAGTCCACAGCATCCGTATGCTGCGGAAGCCATTCCCAGGGGGCTCCTTTCTTTAGGAGGTCTGAGAGGGGTGCTGCCTTGCTGGCGAAACCGTCAATGTGGTTTCGGCAGCAGCCAGCCAGTCCTAAAAACGACCGGAGGGCTGAAACATTCTGGGGAAAGGGCAATTTAGCAATCGAGTCAATCCTTTTATGCTCGATCTCGCGTTTACCATGTGTGATAATTGTACCCAAATATATCGCCTTGTTTTCCAAAATCTGGGCCTTTTTGGGGTTAACTTTACATTCAATTGCTTGTAGGAGTTCCAGGAGTTCGGACAGAAGCTCGATGTGCTCTTCCTTGGTGTCTGTCTGCAGTAGTAGGTCGTCTACGTACTGGACCAGACATTCGGGGCGAGAAAATTTGGCTAAACCATTTGCCAGCTGTCGGTGGAAAATGGAGGGGGAGTTGTGGAATCCTTGTGGCAGGCATGTCCACGTGTACTGTTGATTTTTAGAGGTGAAGGCAAATTTGTACTGGCACGCCTTTGCCAATGGAATGGACCAGAATCCATTACTGACATCCAAAACCGTAAAGAATCGGGAATTGAGTCCCTGCTTGAGCACGGTCTCGGGACTTGTTGCTACTGTGGGGGCTGCTGCGGGGGTGATTTTGTGTAGTTCCCGGTAATCGATGGTCAGTCGCCATGATCCATCGGGCTTTCTCACTGGCCAAATCGGGGCATTATTAGGGGAGGCTACTGATCTAAGTACGCCCTGCTCTAATAAGCTGTTGATTACTTTTGAGATTTTTCCCTCTGCCTCTTGGGGAAATCCGTATTGCTTCTGGGGTCTAGGGTCAGGTCTTGTGATTTGTACTGAACCAGTCATCCGGCCACAGTCGTGTTTGTGGGTCGCGAATGCTGTCCTGTTCTTTTGTAACACTGCCCTAACCTGCTTGTCCGTGCTAATTGTAGTCGGGTTAAACCAAAATTCGCCTACTGCGCTAATTTTGTTGGCGTATTCACCTATTGTGAGCGTTGCGGGGGCTCTTGCGGATTTTGCCATTTTCCAGACACATTGGTTGACTGGATCAAATGATAGATTGTGGGAATTCATAAAGTCTATGCCCAAAATGTGTTCTGCTGTGTGGGCTAGATCGACTAAAACTATGGGGTGCTTGGTGGTGATGTTGCCGATTTGAATGGGTACAGGGGCTGTGATGTGTCCCTGCTGTGAGTGGCCTGTAAAGCCGCTGAGGGTGATAGTGGCTGTAGTGGGCCACGTGTCCTTTTGAAACATGGTGGAGGAATTTATTGTGGTGCGGGACCCTCGTGTGTCCCAGAGAAACTCGATGGGCTATCCCCGTATCTTTGTTGCAACTACCGGTCATCCGGACCTATCCCAAAGGGTGTCGCAGACCCAACTGGGGGAGCCCGAACACCGTCAGTCCATTCCAGTCAGGTCCGTCTGATCTGAACGGGTGCTCACACTATGTATGGGCTCTGTCTTATTCTTACTTAGAGTGCTCGTCTGCTGGGCTCTCTGTGGCTTTCGTGGGGCATTGCATTCTCTTGCAAAGTGTCCCAACTGTCCACAGTTGTAACACTCCTGTGACTTTTGTGGGGGGCTGTTCTTTCCTTCATTTACCCATGCGGGGTTCTGGTGTGTTTTAACGGCTTGTATGTCTGCTTCTGCCTGCTTTTCTTCGGGATTTTTAACTGCGGGTTTGTTTTGTACAGACTGCTCCCAGGTGCAGGACCCATTTCTCATTATGAGCCTCCTCTGAGGGGTCATAATTGGCGCAAGCTTTTTGCCCTGTTTCTGTGGCATGGGAGATAAGGGTGTGGGTCCATTTGGCCATGCTGCAAAATGGATCCACAGCCGTCCAGCAAACGCTGTGGGGTGCTCGGTTTTCTTTTGCCTGCACTTATTGAGGCCATCTACGGGGTCACCCCGGTTATACCCGATCGTGTCTAGGATCGCGGTATGCATTTCTGCAAGGGTGCCTCCTCCTACATTCTGTGGGTCGGGAAGGGCTGCTACGAACGAAGGGTCCAAACTCAAAACTATGAGCTTTACGTGCTCTCACTCATCCAGGCCGTACATGGTCGCCTGCTGCTTTACTCTGGCAAAGAAGAGGTGGGGGTCTGAGGTGGGGAAGAACGGTTTGATTTTCTCGCACGCGTCCCGTAATTGGGTCACTGTTAAGGGGGTGGTGTACTGAAATTCTGTATCGTCCGATGTGGCTGTGCGGTGGGTTCATTGGAGCCTGAACTATCTGCTCGGTGGGGGGTTGGGGCACTTTTCTCTTTTGGGGCTTTCCCTGCGCACATGTTCCCTGAACATATCTCTGCGCTGTCTCATTTAACTCTTCCCACTCAGGGCCGTCTTCCTCATCGAACTTTGATCCAAAGGCTTCCTGGAATCCTTTTTGAACTGAAAGCAGAGATTGCAGTTCTGCAATCTGCTTCCGGCACTTTGCGTGGTCTAGTGAGATTTGTCTTGGCTCCGTGGTGGCAGCATGGAGTGCTCTTAACGCTGCCTTCAGGTCACTACACTGCCTCTGCAATGCCTCTACCTGCTTCTCGGTTTCCGCTCGTACCAGGACTGCACGTTGCATGTCCTGATAGGCCTTTTCGTACTGGGACTGGAAGCTGCTTAAGTGCACCAGACAAGACTGGTGTGCCCACTTGGCATCATCCACCTCTCCGTCTTTTGCTGCCAACTTCCTCCTTAACTCTACGTTCTCTCTTTCTACCTCACTGACATCGACCTTGCTCATTCGATGTATGCCTTCTATCTCTTTCCGGAGTGTCCTAACGACCTCCTCTGTGCCTCACAATTGTGCCAAGCAGGACACGATTGCCATCGGCTTGCAAGCTTTCCCTAAGCTCTTTTTGTGGATCTCGCTCAGGTTCTCCCACCAAGTATGTCCTATACTCCCGGGACCTGTTTCCTCATTGTTACAGAATTCGCTCCAAAGGGGCCATCCTTTCCCTTTGAAGTACTTCCTGATTTCCTCTTCCCAAACGGGACATTGTCCTACTCTGCTGCTGCTGGTCGCTGCGACCACAAATTCTTCTGGGTTCATGAGGCGTTGCATTGCCTGGGTTGCCATCTTTCCTATCTGAATGCTTTCTTAAATTTGGAACAAGGGGTACTAAGGCGGTGCTGTAATTACGGGTACGGCTTTCGCTATTTTCCGGAATACAAACTCCCAACAGTTTTGTCGCAACAAAAAATCTATCAGTATTACCTTATAGCCCTGTTAGTTACGCATGCATTTAACACACTTCCGAATTATGAGGATTGATCAGAATTGCTTGAACACTTGTGGTTTTCTGTTCCCAATTGGATCTCTAATTCAAATTTTTGGGTTCTCCCGGAGTGGTTAAGCCACTTCTAGATCGGGTCCCGTCAGATGTCGCCAGTAATATGTTGCTAACTTTTGGTTGGTTCAATTGGCTCTGTTTTATAACCTTTGCTCTCGAGTGGCCAGGTATCTTTATGATACCGCCACGAGGTTCAAGTTCAAGTAATGATCAATAACTCAATACACCGATTAGTAAGACTCAAATCAAAGCACATTTATTATACACAGTAATCGCTACTCATGCATAAATTCTACTTCTAATCTACTTCTACAACTAACAGGCCTATATTTAGCTTCGGACTGGCCCACCAGGTCAGGGGAACAAATGGCCTTTCGTTCGGGTTCTGAGTCTGCGGGATTCAAAGGTTGGTACGGACTGATAGCTCGGAGCGTCTATCTCGTAGCGAGCATTGACTTAAGACTTACGGGCTCTTGCCGGCAGCTGAACCGGCCACTGTCAAGGGTTGGTTCGCGTTGCTTAGTGACCCAGTCAAGAAGGACGATTTGAACTTGGGGTCTTTACTTTATAGTCCCCAGGGGCTTCCCGCCTTTCGGGGCGGACCCCGTACCTGGTTTCAAATGATTGGACTTTGTTCCAATCGCTTGGTTCGATTTCTCCAATACTGGAGCGGTTCCCTGATCGATGGGCGGTCTTTAGGTGTCCGTTAACCTCTTTTGTGTTGACTCCTGCTGGCACCGAGGAGTCTGGCTTGGCCTTGTTTATCCCAAATGTTTCGATTGTTCCCGGAGATCGCTCATTAGTATGTAGATGGCTGCTACATTATTATACAGATGGCTGCTTGTATCGATGCTGTCTGGGTTTTTGCAGAGTTTAATACACAGTAAACTTGCACCTGCTAGTTTCTGCCTCTGTTGGCTGAATTTCCCTTCAGCCTTTGCTGTTCTCCATTTTACGTCGGGAGTTGGCCAACTCAGCTGGCTACATCCCTAACTCCCATGCATTTCAATCTCATTGCCGAGATTGAAACCCAATGCAGGAAATTACCCCACTCCCCAGCGGGAGGTCAAGTGGGTCTCGTTTGGCACTCAAAAGCATGAATCTGGTGCAATGGCTACTGAGGGGACGTGCGGAGGTGAGCAGCCATTTCCATTTTCCGGCATGCGGCTCACGGGCACCGGTGCTGCTGCCCCAGTGCTCAGGGAAGGGGGGTGGCGGGTTGCTGGGAAGAACTCAGAGGGTTTGGCCTAAGTCGGTGGGGGGGGGCTGAAGAATTCCAGGTCAGGTGTCACCCTTGGGCAAGGCGGTTCGGGGCCTTGCGTCTGTGAGGCCTTCAAGACATTGTGGTGACCCATAACAGGGGCAGCCATAGTTGCAGCCTATCTGTCCTGCGGAACACTTCCAGTACAGAGTCCTGCTGCGCGCACTCTCCTGAAAGACAATTTCATCCCCTTTGACTAGGAGCAGCCTCTAGCTTCACAGCTGAAGGCTATTTCAAATGAGGAATTAGCCTTGTTAGTTGTGAGCGCAACTTCACGCTCCTCAATTCTCAAGTGCCTCCTCAAAGACACAGATGTCATGTCTCAGAGTGTACTGCATGTCCAGCAAACTTTGTTGCCTGACCAGTGTGCCTGTACTCTAGGAGCGTCAGCACCATTGAGGCAGCCACCAACAATCAAACACTAAAGAGCAGGGCTTCCCCACTGAGGATCCTCTCGGGGCCAAAAGGTGAGCGGAGGGCGGCTGGGAACAGACTCCCGAATCTCCCCAGCAAAGGTCTGGGATCTGGGAGCTCCTGATTTGGCCCGGGGTGATTGTGCAGGGTGAGGTTTGCCAGCACAACTGGATGGCACTCTGAGAAGTCGGGACAGTCGTGGTAAGGGTGGGGGAAGCTTGGGAAATTTGACATTCCCAGGACGGAAGCCTTAACAGATTGTGGGTCTCTCTCGTTCTCCAAATCCTTCCAGGTGGAACTATATTTGCTGATGTTGAATCCGCGGAGACTGCGCTCGTTTTGCTTGTGGCAGCCGAGGCGGGCAGATGCCGTAGAGGCAGCAGCGACAATGCAGGCTGGAGGAGGCATCACATGTGCAGGGGGCCGGCCACACCCTGAAGGCCGGCCACCGTCAGGCTGAGGATGGAACCAGAAGGAGAGGCCAGGGAGACAGGCGTCGTTGGTCATTCCATGAGCTGACAGACAGCATACGCCGAAGAATTTTCCATCTCAGCAGAGAGACAGTGCGGCACCCGTGCCACATCCTCGCGGACATGGCACCCATGGAGGAGGAGGACATCCACTCCCAGTGGTTGTCAAAGTCACTGCAGCTCTTAGCCTCTGTGCTATCGGGTCAGAGCAGGGCTGGAGCGCGGACCTGGGTGGCATATCTCAATCTTCCACCCACATCCGTGAAGTGAAGGGTGCTCTATATGCAAGGGTTTCAGAATATATCACCTTCGACCTGGGCCAGGTCCACTAAGATTCCCGGGATGCAGAATTTGCCACCTTCGCTGGGATGCTCCTGGTGCAGGGGGCGATCTGTGACATACATATCGAGTTGCGAGCACCGAGGCGTTAGGGAGTATCCTACATTAATAGGAAGGGGTTCCACGACCTGAATGTTTGGATCATGTGCGACCACCAACTCAGAATCATGCACATGTCTGCCCGCTACCCAGGGAGCGTGTCTGCCCGCTACCCAGGGAGCGTGCATGACAACTGCATCCTGGGGCACTCGGAGATCCCCGGTGTCTTCGAGGACTATCCCAGACGACAGGTTGGTTTGTGGGGGACAAAGGATACCCGCTGAGGACATGCCTAATGATGCCAGTGCGGAGACCCGAGGCTGAGGAGGAGATCAAATACAATGAGGCCCACACTGCCACCCGTGCTGTTGTTGAGTGGCGCACCGGGCTGCTGAAAATGTGGTTTCGATAACTTTACCGCACTGGCGATGTGCTGCAGTACCCCCCCCCCCCCCCCCCCCCCGAGCCTCTCCTGCTTTGTGGTGGTCTGCAGTGCCATCCACAATCTGGCACAGCAGCGGGACCACATGCCGGATGAAGAGGAGGAGGAAGAGATGGAGGGACATGCGGCCTCGTCTGAGGAGGAGGAGCCGGAAGATGGAGGACAGGCAGCGGTGAGGGTCCAACATGTGAAGAGGCCCAGCGAGGCCCTCATCATCTCCAGGTTCTCCGAGGACGAGGCTGTGTCTATCAGCTCAACACCCCTCCACCCACTCATTTCCTACCCCCCCCAATCTCCCTCCCCCTTCCAGCCCAATCTCCCTCCCCATCCCCTCCAGATCTCTCTTTCCCTGCCCTGCCCTGCCCAATCTCCGTCCCCAGATCCCTTCCCCCATTTCCTTCCCCCACCTCTCTTTAACACCGCCCCTTCCCCGACCACCCTATTCCCCCCTCCAAGGGCCTGTATAACATCAGTCCAGGGTGATGGGACTGTGTCGGCACTGTTAGTGGGTCACCATCCAAGGCAGGAGAGTGATATCACTCACTGTGCGGAAAGCTCTGATGCTCCTCAGTTTATGCCAAAGTCTGAGTCTTGTCTTTCTACTGACAGCGCGCTCACACCCACCCTCTGAAGGGGGTCAGCATCGGGAGCGCTTGATCTTGGATCTCTGTGCACAGGGGGGTAGGGGCGAGGTGGGGGGGGGGGGGGGGAAGGGGAACAGGGGGCGATGGTGCGAGCAGACCCGCTGTGAAGATTAACATGACAAAAGCTTCACATGTGTGAGGTCTGACATGGTTTAATCGTGAACATTTTACTGTGACAGATATTGACCCCCCCCCTCAGTGCCCACTCAGTGCTCCTCTCTCTTCTTGCTCTTTCATGGTCTACTGCTGTGTTTAGGTGTGTCCCCAGGGTGCACATCAGAGGTGAAGTCAACCCGATGTTTGTAAACATTGGGGTTTCCCCACATAGAGACGCTGACCCACGACGGACGGACGTTCTCTGGAGGGTCTGGAGCCGGATGGCCCTGGCCAACTTACTGGTGTCACTGGCGTTATCATGTCACCCTGTTCTGTCCACTGCCCTTGAGATGCGTCAGTGTCAGGTGGTAGGATTCAGAAGAACTGGAGACCGCTGTAGTCTCCTCGGTGGCAGGCCCTGGGATGGCCGCCAATGCTTCCCCCTCCCTGACAGTACCAGTAGGCTCCTGGGGGGCTCCGTGAAATGGAAGGGCAGCTGGAGTGAGCTCCAGAGACCTCTGAGTCATCAGAACTGCCAGTCCCATTGTCTGAGGTGTTGATGCCTCATTGATGGTCCTCAGTGACTGGGCATGCTCAGTGCCTTGGCAATGTACACCTGCATGTGGGACATGATGTTGAGGCCCTCAGACATTGATGTCACAGACTGAGCCATGCCTTGGACACCAACACTCAAGTTGTGGATGCCGCGCTCCAGCTTTTCCACTGTGGTCGCCACACTAGAAATGTTGGCCTTGGTGCCACGCATTGCCGGCTCTATCTCCTGCGCCCAAAGTCTTTGAGACTCCTCCAATCAGGCTTGCAGCCTCTGGAATGTCAATGGCACCCCCTCCTGAATCTCACGGCTGTGTCCCATCATCTGCAACAACTCTGGGAGAACCTTGTCCAGAGGCCGGGCATCTGTGTCCTGAGGTCCAGCAGACCTCAGATTTCTGCCTCTCTTGGATGTTTCTGCCTCCCCCTGGTGTGCATCAGCAACTGTGTGGGGCTCAGCAGATAGTGCCCCAGCAGCCTCTCCATTAATGTCGTCCACCAAGATGTGTGTCTCTGTGCTGGTGGAGGGTGTGAGTGACAGCTGTGGCGCCTTGATGGCGGTCTCCCATGAGCTCTCCTCCGAGGTGTTCTCTTCGGTAGCAGGGGTTGGGTGGAATGATTCCTGATGGCTCGTCCTCATTTGATGGTGATCCTGCGAGACAATGAACATGGGGTGAGTGAGAAGGAAGGATAATTTTGCCTGACATGAACTCACTTGAGATGGGTCATCTGGGTGAAGGGCAGTGGACCCTCACCTCTGCGGTGCCGGCCAACATCGCTGTGGGTGGCGGCTCACTTATTGGGCAACCCCGTGACATCCAGGGCCTGTTCCTCACAGGGAGTAGCAACTCGAATCTGTGGTACTCCGCCCTCCACCTTGACCCTTTCCCGCTTATTATGGGCTATCTTCTCCTGCGGGGACAAAGAGAGGGCATTATGAGCCCCATGCTTGATGCTTCGGGGTGAGGGGTCTATAGCAGGTGACATGTGTGGGCACCGCACCTGGACATGAAGGGGTTGTTATAGTGGGTGTCGGTGGGTTCTGAGGAACAAGCTTGAGGATTGGATATGGGGAGGGTGCAAGATGTCAGCCAGTGAATTGGAGGGGTTTGGGAATTTTGGGTGGCAGGCGGAACTGATACCAGGAGAGAGGTGGTAACGTACCCTTGCAGCTCCATGGAGGTCGTTGGTCGTCTTCCAATGTTAGACGTTGGTCTTTGTGGTCATGCTGCCCGCACTGACAGCTGCTGCCAATGCCTCCCAGGCAGTATTGCCGATCCTGCTGTTGGTCCTCCAATTCCCTCTGGGGAACAGGGTGCCCCACCTCTCATCCACAGAGTTGAGAAACCTTGTGAGGTCGGCATTCCCAAAGTGAGGAGCAGGTCTGCGCGCTGCCATGCTTGTGTGTTGACTGGTAGTGAGCGTCAAACTGGCGCCAGCCCTGATTTCGGCACAAAAATCCATTCACCGCCCGATTGCCAAACACGATATTGGCGTTGGGCTACGGAAAATCCAGCCCCCTATCTCTCCTGTTGTTGTAAGGACTTTCTACACCATGTTGAGAGAGCAATCCCTGCCATTAGTACACAAGTCCAATCCAGTGCTTCAGCGACTATACCCAGGAAGCAGCATTAATGGCCCTCCCAATCACCCATGTGTAACTATCTCTAGGTCCAGCCAGGTTGCCAAGCACCAGTGCTTCAAGCTGTGAAGGATGCAGTGAATGTTATCACACAGCCAGGTAACTGAACCCCAACACGAAGCTGAGCAACGGGAGCAGCGGGAGCAGCGGGAGCAGCAGGGCAGGCTAACAAAATCATTCCATAACTGCAGCTACCACCTCCTATCAGATATCATAGATTGTAGACACGGGATAGTCATTCATGCATCTGGACGTAAGGACCAACACTCCAGAAATGTCAAACCGTATGCAAGTACAATGAATCTGGAGTACAAGTTGAATTCTGGGCAGATCACGTTAGGAATGATGTTAAGGCCCTGGAGAGGATACGGAAAAGATTGACTACATAGAACTTACAGTGCAGAATAAGGCCATTCGGCCCATCGAGTCTGCACCGATCCACTTAAGCCCTCACTTCCACCCTATCCCTGTAACCCAATAACCCCTCCTCACCTTTTTGGTAACGAAGGGCAATTTATCATGGCCAATCCACCAAACCTGCATGTCTTTGGAATGTGGGAGGAAACCAGAGCACCTGGAGGAAGCCCACGTAGACACGGGGAGAACGTGCAGACTCCGCACAGACAGTGACCCAGCGGGGAATTGAACCCGGGACCCTGGCGCTGTGAAGCCACAGTGCTATCCACTTGTGCGACCGTGCTGCCCCACAAGGATGGTTCCGGATGAGGGATTTCAGTTATGTAGAGAGACTTGAGAAGCTAAGTCTCTTTGGAGCAAAAAGGGTGAAGAAGGGGTTTGATAGAGGCATTCAAAATTACGAATGGTTTTGATAAATTAAGTAAGTTTCATTGGCAGAAGTTGGTAATCGGAGGGCACAGATTTAAAGTGATTAGCATGAAACACAGAAGCTTCATCTTCCTCATCTTTTAGCTCCTCCTATATTACTTGTAGTCGCCACAATGCTGGTTGGTTGCCCTTCTCCAGATCCTCCTATCAGTCACCCATTCCTTTTCCAAACCTGCAACATTTAATTCTCTCGCCATTGCATTTGTCCATCTGGTCTTAGGCCTTCGTCTGCTGCTTCGTTCAGGTGGCCCCATCACCATCACCTGCCTCACCACATTTCCTTCTCTCTCTGCAACGGATTACCACAACTAGAACCAATTCAATCCCAGTTTGGTTACTTTCATTGATGATCCCACACTCCTCACTGATCCTCTGATGTTTCTGATCTCCCCCTTTCCTGTTACTCCGCACATTCATCCCAGCATCCACTTCTCTTCAGTATCCAGCCGCTGTTCTTCTCTTCTTGGAATTGCCCGTGTTTCTCCGCAATGTAAGAAGGCCCGTCTCACTTTGGTAGATTCTTCCTTTCCATTTCAGCCAAAGGTTCTTATCACATAACATTCCATTGCACCTCTTCCAATTGCCCCAACGAGAGCTAATCTGATGATTAGTTTCTATTCCCTTTCTCCCACTGGCTGCCACCACTGACCCCCAAGCACTTGAAACTACTCAATTTCTCCAAGAGTAACAGAAGCAACATAAGGAGGCCGGAATTCTCTGGTCATTGGGATTCCCCTTTCCCGCCGGCCATGAGGGAAAGACTAGTGCATCGGGCTCTAATTTGCTGATTTCTATTGAGACAGATTGGCTTAAAATCTCGCTCTAATTTGCATGACACTGTCACACAAGGTCAAATGCACCCCACTATCCTTTCATTCCTATCACCTCAGTTCAGGCCAAGACAAAGGGACCTGCCAAAATATTTCAAAACATCGACGGAAAAGGGACATTCTTTATTTGGAGTGCAGTGATTATTGTCACCGATAGATTCAGGTCAAGTCAGAAAGAAGTCTTCCATAGTTTTGAGAATCCTGCATAAAATTAGTTTTGGGCGCCTCAACTCAACCTGACGAGTTTATAATTGACCTTCCCACAACCCCACCCACCCTTCACCTCACCAAAAATGTGCACCAGGAAAACATCAGTGTACATTTCTCGATTGCTATCGAGTAATTCCAAGCATTTATCAAATTAAACGTGACCAAATAGTATGGTTAAGGCTCAAACTATATTGGCACAAATTCAGGCTAAAAGTGCCGAATGGCCTACTGCCGCTCCTATGGTGGGCCGAAGGGCCTGTTCCTGTGCTGTATTGTCCTGCTCCTGTTTTCTATGTTTTCTGTGTTTTCTATGACAGGAGATTAAGTTCAGCATTTAAATCCCTGTAGTTGGCGTGGCTGATTGTCATTGGATGGTTGACACCATTCGGATGGGTGACGCACGGACTTTTGAAAAGATAATCAGGTCATTCTGGGAATGCTCAGCAGGTCAGAGGGCAATCAGCTCGCCTCCCCAGAATCTCTGCGCTGGCACGCCCTGCAGCCATACTGCACGGTGGGCGGCTGAACAGGGCAGAATGGAAGCTCCGCCCCTCAGTGGGGAGGGAGACCCGCCTTGGCGAACTGCTGGCCAATCCGGTCGGCCCCGCCAGTCGCTCCACCAGTCGTGGTAGCACCAAGAGTGCGTGAGTGGACACTGCTGGGACTGCAGTGAGGAGGCAGAAGAAGGCCCAATGCATCCCCGGAAACAGGTAAGTCTGTGGTCTGGAAGAGGGTGGGGGGGGGGGGGGGGTGGTTAGGTCAGGTTATGGAGGGAAACGGGAGGGGGAAGTGCTAGCAGAAGAGTTGAAGGGTAAATGGGAGGAGGAGCTGGGTGAGGAGATCGAGGAAGGTTTGTGGGCTGATGCCCTAGGTAGGGTTAATTCCTCCTCCTCGTGTGCCAGGCTCAGCCTGATACAATTTAAGGTGGTCCACAGAGCGCACTTGACGGGGGCGAGGTTGAGTAGGTTCTTTGGGGTAGAGGACAGATGTGGAAGGTGTTCAGGGAGTCCGGCGAACCATGTCCATATGTTTTGGTCATGCCCGGCACTGGAGGGGTTCTGGAGAGGAGTGGCGGGAGCAATATCTCAGGTGGTGAAAGTCCGGGTCAAGCCAAGCTGGGGGCTAGCAATATTTGGAGTAGTGGACGGGCCGGGAGTGCAGGAGGCAAAAGAGGCCGGCATTCTGGCTTTTGCGCCCCTAGTAGCCCGGCGAAGGATCTTGCTAATGTGGAAAGAGGCGAAGCCTGGAGGCCTGGATAAACGACATGGCTAGGTTCATAAAGCTGGAGAGGATTAAGTTTGCCTTGAGAGGGTCTGCGCAGGGGTTCTACAGGCGGTGGCAACCATTCCTAGACTATGTCGCGGAGGAAGATCGGTCAGCAGCAGCAGCAACCCTGCGGGGGGGGGGGGGGGATTGCTTGGGGAGATGGATGAGCAGGAGATAACATGAAGGGCGGGGGGAAAACTGGCACGTGCGGGAGAGAGCCAGTGTATAAAGCTATGTAAATATACCATTTTGCCATGTATATATCTTGCTCAGTGCGATTTCAGGTTATTTTGTTACGGGGGGGGGGTTATTGTTTGCAAGGGGAAAAAATTGTGTTGGTAAAAAACTTTAATAAATATTTTTTCTTTTTAAAAAGGGAGGGAAACGGGATGTGGATGATTGGGGTGGCAGGTTCAAGGCAGCAGGCAGGTTGGAAGAAAGTACCTTGGTGGGGGGAGAAGGGGGAGGTGGGAGGGTGCATGCGCACCCCCTGATCTGCGAAAGTCAGACCCCCAAAGATAGAACTCCCCGCCCGTTGAAGAGCATTTGAAAATCAGGCATCCCACTCCCGAAGTTTTCATGGCATTGGCAGCATATCATCAGGCCAATGGGCTTGCTAACAATCCTAAGTGATCCTTGATTGTCTTCCCCCCCACCACCCCGTGTTTTGGGGGTGAGCTTGTGGGTGGATGAGAGATGGTGGGGTGGGCACCTGCCCTATTTGACCTGCTCCCCACCTTTCCCCACACTGAAAACGTGTCCGGTGGGGGCACGTAAAATGGAACCCAATTCTCCAAGTGGTGATTAGTATTTGCAGCAGTTCCTGTTTTTGTTTTGGATCCCCAGCATCTGCAGTATTTTGCTTTTGAACACCCTTGCTGACTTTTGCTCCGAAGGTTTAGCATGGAGAAGGGCAGCAAAGAGGTCCGTGCAAATATTGTGAGCTGGATTCTCCACCGTCCCACGCCGAAAACGCGTTCGGCGCAGGGGTGGAGGTTCCACTTTTATGCCAAAATCGGGCCTGGCATCGGTCGGGCGACTCTCTGGGAACCAAGGATCGACATGGTCGCGGGGTACTTCGCACGGCTTGGCGCCCATTGACAGAGGCCAGCCCAGGGAACCTCTGCTCTTGACGGCCGGGTTCCCGACGGCGTGGAACTAACCACCTGTTGCTGGTCGGGATGGTTGGGGGGGGGGGGGGGGTGGGGAATTGGACACCGGGGGGGGGGGGGGGAATTGGACACCGGGGGGGGGGGGGGGGGGGGGGGGGGGGGGGAATTGGACACCGGGGGGGGGGGCCTTATCGGCGGCCGGGGGTTAGATCCGCGCGGTTAGACGCTCGGCACCCGGACAATCGGGGGGGGGGGGGGTCTAATTTTTGTGTCTGGCACCACGGTCCGAGTCCACCATGGAGCTCGGTGCGGCCCTCGCCGCACGCATGCACGGACTCCGATCCGGAAGTGCGTGGGCCCGTATCCGCAGGTAAAGCTACGGGATTTACTCCGGGTCCGTGCTAGCCCCCTGCAGGGCATTGAATTAGCTGATCTTTTTTCCAGGAATCTCTGGAGTAAAACTGCACCTGGGAGAATCCAGGGCTGTGGATTTAATGGGCACCGGCCCAGGAAAAGTGATCTAATTTTCTTGCCAATGATTCCTTTTCAACAGCCGATGGTGAGAATGAGAGTATGAAATCCAATGTGTCACCTCAAGCTCCAATTTCAATTTGAAACCACATTGAGCTCACAATAAATCACAGCAGCCCAACGTCGTTCTTGTAACCAGATTACTGTGAAAATGAACCGACGGATAACTAAAACCTAATTTGAGCGTGATGAAGTGCATTTCATCACCAAGTAATTATTTTACCCTGATCTCTTTCCACTGGAGACACCAAGTTATTGAGTAGTGTGCTGGCTTAATGCAGTGAATTGCGGTTACCATTCAGAGGGCATACATTGCACCTATGGGTCGTTTGCATCATTTACTTGTCACTTCACCCCTTGCAATTGATGACAGCCTCGGTGGGAAGAATGAATGAACAAGCTGCTGGGACATGTCACTGTCAGAATGCAAATTGACCATTTTTATTCTTGGCTGCAAAGTGGATGGCCGCCATTGTAGCACCTTCTCTGTTGGAGACAAAATTAAAAAAAACACGGGAGTGCAGCATTATAATAGAGACAAAGAGGAAGCTGCCTCTGAATCCCATGGGGACTCCATGCATCATTTATCCCACTCCGTGTGATGGAGACGGGAGAAAATAAGAAGTGAAACCGCAGAATTGCAATAACAACACTGGCCCCTCTGTAGAAAGGGGACCTACCGGCAGTGCTTACGGAACAATTCGTTATTCGTAACAGAGCTTAAGAATGCGGCCGAAACTATGAAGTGATCGATGCTACATATGTGGCTGCCTGACACAGAAATGAAAAGCCAAAACGCCCTGACTGAACCACAACAAATTGAAGACCTCTGCAAATTCCTCCTGGGGTGACAGCATTTGCCCATACCAATTTGATCGTGTAATCTGTAATCTAGTAATAATCTTTATTGTCACAAGTAGGTTTACATTAACACTGCAATGAGGTTTCTGTGAAAAACCCCTAGCCGCCACACTCCGGTGCCTGTTCGGGTACACTGAGGGAGAATTCAGAATGTCCAATTCACCTAACAAGCACGTCTTTCGGGACTTGTGGGAGGAAACCAGAGCACCCGGAGGAAACCCACGCAGACACGGGGAGAACGTGCAGACTCCGCACAGAGAGTGACCCAAGCCGGGAATCGAACATGGGACCCTGGCGCTATGAAGCCACAGTGCTAACCACCGTGCTGCCCATCTGTAATCACCTGCGCCCACAGTCCGAGCTACGCGGTTCTGCTGCAGCTGAATTTCCAGCCAAATAAAGCAGATCAAGCAGAACATCAAAATAAAGGTATAAACCAGTTTGAAAAGGAGAGAAATAGTTGAAACAGTAAAGGTGGCTACAAACAGAGATGCCGAAACAATTCATTAATATCCCATGTATTGAGTGGGGTGAGATCCAGGTAATTTGTGCACAGGAGAATTAATAATAATAATCACTTATTGTCACAAGTCGGCTTCAATTAAGTTACTGTGAAAAGCCCCAAGTCACCAGATTCCGGCGCCTGTTCGGGGAGGCCGGTACGGGAATTGAACCCGCGCTGCTGGCCTTGTTCTGCATCATAAGCCAGCTGTTTAGCCCACTGTGCTAAACCAGCTCCTTGCTAAACCAGCCCCTAATTTGATTTAATGAGAGATTTAATGTGCTATAGAGTTTGCAGAAGCTTATACAGCACAAATGGAGATTTATTGGCACCATTGTGCAAGATCTTTGAAAGAGTTATCCACTTGCCCCAACACTCTGCAGTTGTTTTATTTTCAAATTATAAATTCAATATTTTTTTGAAAGTTATCAATACAAATGAACCTGCTTCGACTCTCTCAGGCAGTGCGGGCAACTAGTTGCATCAGCAAATTCCTCTTCAATTTCATCCTGGTTCTTTTGTTAGCGATTTAAAATCTGCAACCTCTGCCCATCGGCCCACCCTCCAGTGGAAACACTTTTTCCTCACTTGCTCTGTAAAATCGCCTCATGTCTTTAAGCAGCGCCTTAGCCTATCTGCCCTGAGGAGGCTAATCCCCCTTTCTCAAACTCCCTAACAGCACAGGGGGTGTCCCTACACCGAATGGTTTGCAGCGGTTAAAGATTGCAGCTCACCACCACCTTCTCAAGGGCAATTAGCAATGGGCAATAAATGCTGGCCCAGCCAGCGACATGCTCATCCCTTGTGAAGTTTTAAAAAAAGATACCAAAGTTTGAGGTCACGTACCAACCAACTCAAAAACAGCTTCTTCCCTACTGCCATCAGACTTTTGAATGGACCTACCTCGTATTAAGTTGATCTTGTCTCTACACCTTGCCATAACTGTAACATTATATTCTGCAGTCTCTCCTTCTTTCCCTATGTACGGTATGCATTGTCTGTACAGCATGCAAGAAACAAAACAATACTTTTCTCTGTGTACCAATACATGTGACAATAATAAATCAAATCAAATCAAGTTTTGGTAAAAATGCCCTGCCAAGCCTACGCAAGGTTGACTTCCTCACCAAATCCTTATTAAATAATAAAGATTATTAATATTTAAAGTGTGCTGCCTGAATTGGACAAACTACTGGAGCTGAGAACTAATCAGTAATTTCTATTCAGATTTCTAACATCCGCTGTATTTGCTATTGTACATCCTTTCTGACATTGCTTCTGAAGATTGAGCATAACTTCCTTGCTTTTATATTCTATGCCTCCAGTCATAGACTGAAGGATCCTGAAATGCCTTTTAACAGATTTGCGTGAGTATGTGAATCTCCAAGTTGCTTTGTTCATGTTTTGTTCATTTAACATTGTAGCATTTGGCTTATATTGCCTTTTCCCAAGCTGCATCGTTTCCCACGTCTCCTTCACCTGTCATATGTCTGTCCATTTCACCAGTCGATTCACGTCCTGCTGAAGGTTACTACTCCGCTCCTCTCTGCTAACTAAGTTCCCAAGTTTTATGACTTCTGCTGCCTTTGAAATTATGCTCTGTGCAGCCAATGCAGACTGCTAATCTGGTCGTAATCATGACCCCCATAGAATGGATAGAATCCCTACCATGAAGTAGGGGGCCCTTTGGCAAATCGAGTCTGCACTAACCCTTCCGAGGCACACTTCCCCGCCCTAACCCCGTAACCTCACCTAACCTGCACTTCTTTGGATGCTAATGGGAAATTTACCATGGTCAATCCACCTATCCCGCACATCTTTGGAATTTGGGAGGAAACCAGAGCACCCGGGGGAAACCCACCCCGACACCGGGAGAACGTGCAAACTCCCCACAGACAGTCACCCAAGGCTGGAATTTGACCTTGGTCCCCTGCGGCTGTGAGGCAGCAGTGCTAACCACTGTGCCACTGTGCAGAAGGACACAATGATGTACCAAGCTTCAGAATCAAAAACAACTCTTCGCTACTACAAGAGTTGGCAGGTCTGCACAATATATGACAGATGAGAAATAGTCCCCCTTTTTTACAGTCATTTTAAAATGCAGCAGCAGAGTCTTCCTCAGATGGCACAAGGAGTATCCATTTAGACCGATCTAGAGAGCTTGCGGTTGATCAGATTAAGTGGCGCATAGTGAAGCCAATAGCACCATATAAAAACTGAAATTAAATTATGTTTCAAACTCTTTTGTGAGGTTTTCTTTTCCTTGGGGAATAAGCTGAAATAACAGCTTAACTTCAAGTAGTGGCGGGGTAGATATCTGTATGCATTGCACTTGTTTCTCAGACCTACAACTGCACCAAGCATAATAAGTTAACAGTGGCATTTGATACAAGAACTGGCCTCGCTATTAAATTCATGAGAGCATTTCTTTTTAAAGGGGTCTATGACATTGCACCCCACCCTCCGACCACAATAGGCTGCTCCAATTTCCCTTTCCCTTCACATATCCGAGGGTTGCTTCATGTTTGTGTAAAGAACTTGATATTTTTGCGTATGAGAGTTTGGGATTTATCGTTTATGAAGACCTCAGATTTTCTGTCCATCATGCTCTGGAAGTTTTATTTTTTTGCAGTCTCACAATTCTCGTGTAAAAATGACTGCCTTCTTGAATTGGAAGGTCATGATCTTATTTCCTTTTTAATTTTTTTTTCATTTAGAGTACCCAATTCATTTTTTTCCAATTAAGCGTGGCCAATTCACCTACCCTGCACATCTTTGGGTTGTGGGGGTGAAACCCACGCAAAAACGGGGAGAATGTGCAAACTCCACACGGACAGTGACCCAGAGCCGGGATCGAACCTGGGATCTCGGCGCCTTGAGGCAGCAGGGCTAACCACTGCGCCACCATGCTGCCCATGATCTTATTTTTATTGCGGAACAACCCAGTTCAGTGTGCAGGAGATTGGATACTTTTGTATATAAGGGCTTGAACTTTTGTGAATGATCGAGTGATGGCTTTTTTTGAGTGTATATCAAAAACATGCACTGACAACTCTCCGAACTGGGCTTGAAATTTACCAACTTGACAGGGTAAAACTCTCCCAGTTTCTCTTGAATGCAAGATTCAGACCTGAAAAGTTCCGTCATTGTCCAAACCGAGTTCATTGAGCGTTCTATAAAATTATCCACGGTTTTACAGTGAATTGGAAATTGTATCCTGATACCTAAGCTGTTCTTCGGAAGTTGGAGCATAGAAGCAGTCTGGGATAGAGTAAATTGAGCTATTCTTAGCTTTTTATACTCTGTGAGTCTTCAAACTATAATAATAATGTAGCTGACCTGTGCCTGATGGGAACAGTGACTGTAAGAAGTGTTGAAGTGCTCCAATGCCAACACTGACAACCGCACCACGAAAGCAAAACATAGAACATAGAACATAGAACATTACAGCGCAGTACAGGCCCTTCGGCCCTCGATGTTGCGCCGACCTGTGAAACCACTCTAAAGCCCATCTACACTATTCCCTTATCGTCCACATGTCTATCCAATGACCATTTGAATACCCTTAGTGTTGGCGAGTCCACTACTGTTGCAGGCAGGGCATTCCGCGCCCTTACTACTCTCTGAGTAAAGAACCTACCTCTGACATCTGTCTTATATCTATCTCCCCTCAATTTAAAGCTATGTCCCCTCGTGCTAGACATCACCATCCGAGGGATTTGTTCAACATTTATCTGACCATTTCTGTCTTTTCAGAATTATATTTAATTTATCATAACGTCAAACTTAAGCAATAATTACACATATAGGCCCGATTTTTTGTAAAATTTGAATGAAAGAGGTTGAGCTGTAGAGTTTATGTCATTGTACAAAGCCATCAAAATATTCTCATGATCAATTGGTTGCTGTTGAAATTACATTGCAGCAATTCATTTGGTACAATAGGCAGCTATATAATTGTAACATTCTATCAATAGTTAAAAAGCAGTGAGTTGACAGTTACGAGTAAAACAAAAATAAGCACATCGCAGAATTCTCTTATCAACAAAAGAAAACCTGGATCTTTAAAGAATTGAAGAATTAATATTTTACAAATGCTCGCGTTGGCACTGGAGGCTTGTAGTCTGCAGCTCTGAAGTTACGATGACTTAATTTTCTGGCAACTATATTTTTCTTGACACATACTTTCTTTGACAGTCGCACTGTCTCCGGAGGCACTGCTGAAATCCAGCTTCTTAGGTGCTGCCTTGACTTCTGAGTTGCCATTCAAGTTGACACTGCTATCAGCGGCAGACTGACAAAGTCAACAGTGCATAAAAAGTATTTAAATTCTCATCCGTCTTCCACCTTAAATAGCCCTGCCAAATAACAACACGGAAAAGGTAGACAGTCTGTAAACCAGTTCTCGTTTTCACTTAAAACTCTATTATTTTTCATTAAATATTTCCTGATGCAGAACCACATGCTATGATTGATCAAAAGAGTGAGATTTAGAATGTAAAAGCCAAGAGATAATGATGGATCTATTCAAACTTTAATGAGACCTGTACACAGTGTTGAGCTTCACAGTATAGGAAGAATATCATCAATGAATCCCTACAATGCAGAAGGAGACCACTCGGCCCATCGAGTCTGCACCGACGCTTCGAATAAGCAGCCTACCCACGTCCACACCCTCACCCACTCCCCTAACCCCACAACCAAACCTTCATATCCCTGGGCACCAAGGGGCAATTTAGCATGGCCAATCCAACTAACCTGCACATCTTTGGGCTGTGGGAGGAAACCAGAGAACCCGGAGGAAACCCACGCAGACATGGGGAGAAAGCAAAAACTCCACGCAGACAACCACCCAAGGCAAGAATTGAACCCGGGTCCCTGACGCGCTGGGGCAGCAGTGCTAACCACTGTGCCGACCCTAGAAGCCAATGTTGAGGCATGGAATGCGCTGCCTGTGGAAGTAGTTGAGTCGGAAACATTAGGGACCTTCAAGCAGCTATTGGATAGGTACATGGATTATGGTAAAATGATATAGTGTAGATTAATTTGTTCTTAAGGGCAGCACGGTAGCATTGTGGATAGCACAATTGCTTCACAGCTCCAGGGTCCCAGGTTCGATTCCGGCTTGGGTCACTGTCTGTGCGGAGTCTGCACATCCTCCCCGTGTCTGCGTGGGTTTCCTCCGGGTGCTCCGGTTTCCTCCCACAGTCCAAAGATGTGCAGGTTAGGTGGATTGGCCATGATAAATAGTGTCCAAAATTGCCCTTAGTGTTGGGTGGAGGTGTAGACCTTGGGTGGGGTGCTCTTTCCGGGGGCCGGTGCAGACTCGATGGGCCGGGTGGCCTCCTTCTGCTCTGTAAATTCTTTGATAATCTATGATTAATCTAGGACAAAGGTTCGGCACAACATCGTGGGCCGAAGGGCCTGTTCTGTGCTGTATTTTTCTATGTTCTATGTTCTATGTTCTAACAAAGAGGGTGCAATTTAGATGTCACAGTAGATGCTGCTTGTAAGAAGGAGTTTTAACATTGGGATTCTTTTTGTTGGACCATCATTCAGAGATTTGTCATCTCATCGAGATGTTTCAATTTGTGAAAGAGATTGGACAAGGTGGATAGAAGCAGACTGCTCCTGTAGCTGTGATGTCTCGACCACTGGAAATGGTTGTTGGAGATGTGCTCGAGGTTTCCAGGAAGCAGAGACAACCATTACATCCTTAGCTTCAGCTTTTCTGGTCACCCTAACTCCTTCAGGGCTAGCTCCAGGGGGTCAAGAAGTATCCGCTGATTGTATGGCTTCTGACCCCTGTACGACACCCCAACACACAAACAGAGGACACATGCAACCATGGGCGAGATTCTCCGACCCCCCGCCGGGTCGGAGAATCGGCGGGGGCGGGTTGGCGCCCCCCCCCCCCCCCCCCCCCCCCGCGATTCTCCGGCCCGGATGGGCCGAAGTCCTGCCGCTAAAATGCCTGTCCTGCCGGCGTAGATTAAACCACCTACCTTACCGGCGGGACAAGGCGGCGCGGGCGGGCTCCGGGGTCCTGGGGGGGGCGCGGGGCGATCTGGCCCCGGGGGGGTGCCCCCACGGTGGCCTGGCCCGCGATCAGGGCCCAGCGATCTGCGGGCGGGCATGTGCCGTGGGGGCACTCTTTCCCTTCCGCCTCCGCCATGGTCTCCACCATGACGGAGGCGGAAGAGACTCCCTCCACTGCGCATGCGCAGGAATGCCGTCAGCGGCCGCTGACGCTCCCGCGCATGCGCCGCCCGGAGATGTCATTTCCGCGCCAGCTGGCGGAGCACCAAAGGCCTTTTCCGCCAGCTGGCGGGGCGGAAATTCATCCGGCGCCGACCTAGCCCCTTAAGGTTGGAGCTCGGCCCCCAAAGGTGCGGAGCATTCCGCACCTTTGGGGCGGCACGATGCCTGACTGATTTGCGCCATTTTGGGCGCCAGTCGGCGGACATCGCGCCGATACCGGAGAATTTCGCCCCATATTTCTACAGGAGCCACCATTGAGACGTCCATTCGCCTTCCCACAAGCAGGTGCTTCACAAGCAGACAAGTGTAAGAGGACAACAAAGGAAGCAATTGTCATCCAGGGGTGGTGTAGCTGACCTTTCACATGAGGCCCTCACCACACCTCTGCGCCTATCAGCATCACATGCCAAGGCCTTTTGTCAACACAGACATAATAATGCTCTCGCGTTTACAAGGCATCAACGTACTTTATTCCACTTCTGGTCACTTGTCAACTGGTATACAGAAATACATATGCCACCGAGTGGGAGGGTGAGTTGTGAGGAGGATGCAGAGATTCGCTGCAGAGATTCGCCACCACAGAAAGCAGTTGAGGCCAAAGCGTATGTTTCAAGAAGCAGTTAGATATAGCTCTTGGGGGAGGGTGGGGGGGGGAAGAAAATTAAAGGATATTGGGAGAAGGTGGGATCAGGCAGGATCAGCCTTCTGCTGGAGACAGCACTTCTCTCCCTGGTTTTGCTGCCTCCAGGGAGTGTCTCTGGATTTTCAAGGCACCCTTCCTCATGCTGAAGTCATTCCGCCGTTGCCTCCACTGACATGGACTCCCTCGGTAATACCCCACAGGGGGCTTATGGGCAGGTAATGATTATCATCCCTGTGGTCCTCGCAGAGTCCGAGCTACCCCGCTCGGGGCGGGGGAACTCTATTAACCAATGTATAGAAGGTTGGCCAGTTAGACACCGACGTAGAGAGAGGAACCCGGTAGGGACCTACCAGGCAGTGTAACCATATTGTCAATAAATCTATGTTCTTTATGTTACTTGGTGTGAACTCCCCGTGTCCTTATTAATCCCTCCTTCTGGCCTGTTTCTGTGGCCTGTCAGCTGCACACCTGCCATTGAAAATGATACTTCACAGTGAGGCGTGCCGTCAGTACTATGACCCGCACGACACACCTACAAGCCCAAATTCCCCGCCTGCTGGCCATTCATTGGGTCTTCCTTGTAAATTTGCTGAGGGAATCCCACTGCCCGCCGGTGTGCGCCACGGGTCCAGATATCCGGATCAACAAAACCAGGGGCTGGTTTAGCACAGCGGGCTAAACAGCTGGCTTGTAATGCAGATCAAGACCAGCAGCGCGGTTTCAATTCCCCCACCGGCCTCCCTAAGCAGGCCCCGGAATGTGGCGACTAGGAGCTTTTCACAGTAACTTAATTGAAGCCTACTTGTGACAATGAGCGATTATTATTATTATTATATCCCCCCTTGACATCCAGCCAACCAGAACAATTCAGGCCATGAGTTCAAATCCCACCACAGCACTGGAGAATTTAAATTCAATTGAATAAATCTGTAATTAAAAAGCTAGTATCAGTGATGATGACCATTAAACTGCGAGGTTGCTATCAAACTCCATTTGGTCCACTACACCCTTTAGGGAAGGAAACCTATCAGCCTGAACTGATCAAACCTCTCTGCAATACAACATCACCAGCAACGTGGTTGACTTTTAATAGAATTTACAGTGCCAAAGGAGGCCATTCGGCCCATCGAGTCTGCACCGGCTCTTGGAAAGAGCACCCCACTTATGCCCACACCTCCACCCTATCCCCGTAACACAGTTGTGGTGTTGGGTGCTCTGGTGCACAGATGAGCCAACACAGTTGTATGTGGTACAACTCTATTTCATTTTAACTCTTGTATACAGTTCGTTCTGGATACTCTACACGTGCTGTCTCCCTGAGTGTGTCGTGTAGCAGGTCTGTCCTTGTCCTTGTCTCCAGCCAATACTGACCACACGGTGTCGTGTTTGTGCTTTTATATCTTTCTGTGATTGGTTGTGGTGTTGTGTGTTCTGATTTGTCTGTTGGTGTGTCTATCATGATGTGTGTGTTTGAATATCATGACATCCCCCCTTTTTACAAAGATATGTGCCTACGTGGTTATAAATATGATCGTGTCGTGAGTGCATCTAAGAGTGTGTGTGTGTGTGTGTTGTGTACAGCGTGTGTATATGATGTAACTATTTACATGGGGCGATGTCGGGTGCGTCACACTAACAAGGTTGTACCATAACAAAACATGAATGCGAGAAAAAAAACAACTTGAACAGTGGTCCGGTCAGACGATATCTGGAACGATAAACAACAGCAGGTTATAATACAGAAGTGTTTGACTTTTTGAACGTATGAACAGCGTTATAAGTCCAGTCTAATGGGTGACCGCCTCAAGAATGTGCTGGTCCTCAAGCCGGTTCAGCTGTGGAGATCTGGGTTCACACTGGTTCACCTTGGACTGTTGGAGGTGATGCTGTTGCCGAAGTCTCTACTTTTCCATTTGTTGTACTTCGTGCAGTGCTTGGTTTTTCATTCGTGCAAATATAACATTCAACATCTTTGTTAGTGTTGCCTTGGCTGTGGTTTGGTTTACTAAGTTTTTTTGCTGGCCAGGTGTATATTGTGGCGCGTTCTAACAGCCTGTAACACAGTTTCTTTGTGTATTTCTATGTGCTGAGATGTTACTGTAGTTAGTAAGGCCTTAATTATCTGCAACTGAACACCTTCGTCGGTTTGTGGTCCTTGAGAACAACCACATATTGTCTCTATAATTCTATCAATTAATTTCTGTAAACAGTCAGATGATGTGCTGACTATGCGGGGACATTTCGACTGGCATGCCAACTCAAAAGGGAGAAAATACTTGTCTGCTTCAATAAAGTTTGCCCTGGATTTGACAGGCGGCAAGGTCCCAGAAACAGCCTTAGCTTCTGCATGGGGAGGATTTTAGCTGCTGTGGCCTGGTCACGGGTGGCGATGCAACTCCACAGTGTATAGGCCCAGCTTTCCCAACCTCTCATCATAGGACATCTCTCTCACCCCAGGAACTAATCTGGTGTATCTGTGCTGTATTGTCTCCAAGGCGAGTATATCTGTCCTCCCATGTGGAGACCAGAACTGTGCACAATACTCCAGGAGTAATCTCATCAAATGTCCTATAAAATTGTGGCAAGACTTCTTTATTCCTATACTCCAATCCCCTTGTGATAAAGGCCAACATGACATTCGCCTTCCTAGTTGCATGTTGTGTCTAACGATAGTTTTCTATACGGGTATTTACAAGCCCCTCTGAACATCAACAGTAACCAGTTTCACATCTTTTAAAAAAACATTCAGCTTTTTTATTCTTACCACTAAATTGAATAACCTCACACTTCCCCACATTATAATCCATCTGACCACCATCCTCGGATGGTGATGTCTAGCACGAGGGGACATAGCTTTAAATTGAGGGGAGATAGATATAAGGCAGATGTCAGAGGTAGGTTCTTTACTCAGAGAGTAGTAAGGGTGTGGAATGCCCTGCCTGCAACAGTAGTGGACTCACCAACACTAAGGGCATTCAAATGGTCATTGGATAGACATATGGATGATAAGGGAATAGTGTAGATGGGCTTTAGAGTGGTTTCACAGGTCGGCGCAACATCAAGGGTCGAAGGGCCTGTACTGCGCTGTTATGTTCTATGTTCTATGTTCTTTGTTACCCAATCACTCAAGACCACAAGACGTAGGAGCAGAATTAGGCCATTCAGCCATCAAGTCTGCTCCGCCATTCAATGGAATCATGGCAGATCTGATGTGATAATCCTCAACTCCACTTTCCCGCTTTATCCCCATAACCCTTGATCCCAGACTGATTAAAAATCTGTCTATTTCAGCCTTGTAAATATTTAATGACCCAGTCTCTCCAGCTCTCTGCGATAAGGGATTCCACAGATTCCACCACCTTCTGAGAGAAGAAATTCCTCCTCATCTCTGTGTTAAATCGGTGACCTCTTACGCTGAGTTTATGCCCTCTGGTCCTTGACTCTCTCACAAGAGGAGACATTGCCTCAACATCTACCTTGTCAAGCCTCCTGAGAATCCTACAAGGTCACCTCTCATTCTTCGGAACTCCAATGAGTGCAGGTCCAATCTTCTCAGTCTCTCCTCATAAGAAAATTCTCCCATACCTGGGATCAAACGGTGAACCTTCTCTGGACTGCCTCCAATGGCACTATATCTTTCCATGGATAAGGGGACCAAGGGCAGCACGGCGGCACAGTGGTTAGCACTGCTGCCTCACGGCGCTGAGGTCCCAGGTTCGATCCCGGCCCCGGGTCACTGTCCGTGTGGAGTGTGCACATTCTTCCCGTGTCTGCGTGGGTTTCGCTCCCACAACCCAAAGATGTGCAGGGAGGTGGATTGGCCACACTAAATTGCCCTTTAATTGGAACAAATGAATTGGGTACTCTAAAATTTAAAAAAAAAGATAAGGGGACCAAAACTGTTCACAGTATTCCATGTGTAGTCTAACTAGTGCCTTGTATAGTTTTAGCAAAACTTCCCTATTTTTAACTCCCTGTATCTCTTTGCAATATCTTTGTGTTCTTCTCACAGCTTGCATTCCAGCCTAGCTTTTTATCATCAGCAAAACTAATGATATTACTCTCTCTTTGTCTAAGTTGTTAATACAGATTATAATTGCAAAGATCCCACCACTATTCATCGCTTGCCAACTTGAAAATGCCTCATTTATCCCTGCTCTCTTCTTCCTGTTTGTTATCCAATCCTCTATCCATTGTAATTATTACCCCCAACTCCATGAGCCTTCAGGTGCAATTTAGCCGACTCAGATTGTAAGGCTGGCAGTGCCAAAGTATCCTGGTGCCAACGGAGTGCTTGGGTGCCACCTTTCCCAGTCCCCGACCACCAGGTGGTCCCCAAAGGCCCCGAGGTGCCGTTACCCCTGGTCCAGGTTTGTGTGGACTCGTACTAAACAGCGTCCTGGCGAGGTCTCCCAGGCGTGGCTGTTGAGTAGCAGCCGTCAGGTCAATGCTGCGCCCAGGTATTTAAATAAGCAGGTAGCCTCATTTAAATATTCAAATCTGGATCTTGACCCGGGAGGGTGAGATCCACATTGCGCCGGGTTGAATAAGTCGGGTGACTCGCATAATGTTTCGCTCCTGGCGCGGAGCCCGATTTGGGGCTTACGGGTGATTGACCCGTTGTGCCCGGATCTGTGCAGGCACAACGGGTTCGCTGAATCGCACCCTTCATCTTGCGTGTTCAGTTTTTGTGTGACACCTTATTGAGAGCTTTTTGGAAATCCAAGTATACTACATCTCCTGGTTTCCTTTCATCTACCCTATCAGTTGCCCCTTCAAAAACTGGAAGAAATTAGTCAAACACAACTTTCCTTCTGCCAGACCACGTTGACTTTATCTGATCATACTACGATTTTCTAAACTCATTGTTAAAACTTCCGTAATAACAGATTCCAGCATTTTCCCGATGACTGATGTCAGGCTTATTGGCATGTCGTTCCCTGATTTCTTCCTCCCTCCTTTCTTGAATACCAATGTTGCCTTTGCTAATTCCTAATCCTCTGGGACCATTCCAGAATCTCGGGATTCTTAGAAAATCATAATCAGTCCATTCATATTTCTGCAGCTGCCCCGTCTAGAAGTTTCAGCTGATTAAGAATAAATGCTGGCCTTACACGAAATGCTCACATTCTGCAAATGAATAAATAATTCTGGGGCTAGATTCTCCGCAGCCCCGCGCCTAAATCACGGCCGGCGCGGGAGTGGAGAATCCACGTTTGCAGCAAAATCGGGCCCGACGCCGGTTCGGCGATTCTCCGGGACCTGAGAATCGGCGTGATCGCGGAGTACGCCACGCGGCCGGGTGCCCATTGACAGAGGCCCGCTCAGCGATCCTCCGCTCCCGACCGACCGAGTTCCCGACGGCGTGGAACTAACCGCCAGTTGGGGTGCTGGCGTCGCGGCTGCAGGCTCAGTCCGCGGCTGCCTTGGTGGGTGGGCCGGGGGGGGGGAGGGGGGGGGGATCGGACACTGGAGGAGGTGGGGACTTCTCGGCAGCCGGGGGTTAGATCCGTGCGGTTAGTTGACCGGACGCGTGGCTGATCGGGGGTGAGGGGGGGTGTCTCAATTTTGGGTCTGGTTCCGGGGTTCGAGTTCGCCATGGAGCTCGGTGCGACCGCTGGAGGCCACCGCCGTGCGCATGCGCGGACTCCAAACCGGAAGTGCGGGAGTCCCTATCCACAGCTAAAGCTGAGAGAATCACTCTGGGTCCCTGCTAGCCCACTGCCGGGCATTGAATTAGTTAATCTTTTTTACAGGAATCTCTGGAGTCAAGCTCCAGCGCTTTTACTCCGGCATGGGGACATAGTCCCATTTTGGGAGAATCCCGCCCCTGATCTTTCAGCTCATTACTAAATTTCTCCATTGCCATGGAAAACAGGAAGGAAAATAATTCACTCAAAAAGACCAATTAGTCAGACATTGCATCTCTGCCACATGGGCTGGATGAAGATAGACTCGTAGAATTTACAGTGCGGAAGGAGACCATTCAGCCCATCTCGTCTGCACCAGCCCTTGGAAAGAGCACCCGGCTTAAGCCCACACCTCCACCCTCTCCCCATAACCTGACCTCACCTTTTTGGACACTTCCAGACAATTTATCATGGCCTTAACCTGCACATCTTTGGACTGTGGGAGGAAACCGGAGCATCCGGAGGAAACACACGCAGACACGGGAGAAATGCAAATTCCACATAGACCTGAGGCTGGAATTGAACCCTTGTCCCTGGAGTTGTGAGGCAGCAGTGGCACTGTGCCACCCCTGATGTGCCAAAGCGGGCACAGTAGCGCCAATCACACCATCATGCTGTTGTGTTCTGTGTTATGAGTGTGGTAATGATGTACACAGAACTTCGAGTTGTTTAACTAGAAAAATGATTTATTAACAAACACATGGAAAGATAACTAACAAACTATAACACAGACGATGGCTACTCAATGAAATGAAATGAAAAATGAAAAGAAAATCGCTTATTGTCACGAGTAGGCTTCAAATGAAGTTACTGTGAAAAGCCCCTAGTCGCCACATCCCGGCACCTGTTCGGGGAGGCTGGTACAGGAATTGAACCCGCGCTGCTGGCCTTGTTCTGCTTTACAAACCAGCTGTTTAGCCCACTGTGCTAAACCAGCCCCGTCAGTGAATTCTCCTGGAGCTACTCTAAGTGTGACTACTCTCTTGTACGTCTTACTACCAATTGGCGGGTGTCTCAAGTCAAATGGTGGATCATCTGCTGGTCGGAGGTCATACCGATAACTATATACACTGATAAACAACTATATACAGTGATGTGTACATGCATATCACCACACATGCAAGCGCATCCAAGCCAACATAGCCCCAAGACTTTCCTTTGTAACATAAAAACTCCTCGGATGACGCTGGAGACCATGATACATTTCCTGAATAAAATGGTGGCATGTTGTCTCTCCTAAACTGTACACCGTTATGAATAGCTTTGCAATGACATTTCAAATGTCCCCTGCCTATTTGAAAGGCTTTGTTCTCTAATGAGGGACTGCATTCGAATGAGCATATGCCATACGCGGAGGTCTTCATTAACGAGTCTTCAAAAACCCGGCTATATCCTTAATTTGCTTCGAGAATTGAGAGTGCTGTTGCCAAATCAGTGCTGCCTGTTTTCATTTTTGATTGGGTGGCTGCAGGTGTCTGGATCGCAGCCCTCAGCAACATGGGAACAAAATAATTTTAAAAAACCTCATCCAGACATCCCTGAACAGCAAACAGCGTGAGGCGGCAGACTCCAGGATCACTTTCAATGTCATGCTTTTTGCAGACTACCTTTCTGTGCATCTGTTCATGATTCGACATAAATTGAAGAAATTAAGGGTTCAGTTCTAAATCAGACCACAGTGGGTTTGGTAGTTGGTGGGGAGGGCGGATGTCAAAGTCAGTCTGGGCATCAAAAACAGGATTTACATTTCCAATTTATGAGTATTACATGGAGTTTATTTTTTCTTAATTCCATTAACCGTGCATAGATCTGCCCATAATCAATTGGCTTGCTGCTTTGGCATTTTCTAATTTGGTAGAGTGACATGATAATCTTCGTCAAATAGAAAATATATACAGCAGACTGGCTGACGAGACTGTTCCCTCGACGTGTAATAAATCCTATTTAGACTAATACTGAGCACATCCTTTCGAAGACAGTGGTTTATCTTAAGTATTTTCTTTCATTGCAATTAACTTCAATGTCTTCGAGTTAGGTACATAAATCAAGGATTATTGACACCTGTCTTCTCACTCTGTGCAAACAATGCAGTTAGAACTTCCTGTGCTGTTTGTCTGTGAGAAACAGAACAACAGAACCAGCACCCTGGCTTGCCTGTTCCCGGTCCAAGTTGGAGTACATGTGAGTCCTCACGAATAGCACATCTGTGACTTCCCTGATGCACTTGTGTGCGGTAGACTGGGATACATTAACGGCACCAACAAGAACACTGTGCTCAGTACTATGCACCACACTTCATGGAAAATGTGAAGGCTTTGGTGAGGACACAAAGAGATTACTTATTACTGCTATGTCCTAAAAATACATGTTTAATGGTTAATAATGATTACTCGGTACTCTTCCTATAATTCATCCCAATCCTTAATAAAGTAATTTATGCAAAATTAATCTAATGGATGCTAACTATTTAGTGTTTAAAAGGTATCATCACTGAACCCCTCCTTCACACCCAAGACAGTCACCCAAGTCCGCAATTGAACCTGGGTCCCTGGCGCTGTGAGGCAGCAGTGTTAACCACTGTACCACAATGATGGCTTGATAAGAAACAATCTCCAGGCGAATGGAGTAAAGGCAGGAGAATGGCACCAATTCAAGATGCCCGTTTGGAGAGCTGGTGCAGGCATGATGAGCAAGTGACCTCCTTCTGTGCCATAACAATTCTTTGATCCTGTGATTTCTTCCTGATTAAGCTAGTCTTCTTTTTAATTTCTCAATCTCGGTGGTATGGGGTTAGGTCCTCACCCTAGTTTTTTTACTAATGATAGAAGAAAATTCAATGAAGTATCCTCAATATCAATACTATTAAGAGTTTAAATAAAAAATAATTATACATAGATGCTCTCATTCACCGTCACATCTGCAGATAGCTGCATCAATGGTGCTCAAATTAAAGCTAGCACTTCAAAATTCATAGCGACAGACATTCATTTAATAAATGGTTCGGAAGTCTGAACTAGAGAAGGCGCTGAATGGGAATCTCAGGTTGTTGAAGTAAGGGATGTCCTTCAGAGGTTAAGCATGATGTGGTCGTGTACTATCAAGGAACAATTTAATGTTGGTTTCACCCAATCTAAAGTCATTAGCTAGAATGCAAATGAGTTTCCATTCTTTAATGATGTTTGTTGTCGCTCACATTGATCAGCACACCTTCAAAAGCTTTTCTTAAAAGTAAAATGTCTTCCTGTGCGGCTAAATATGTGATCCTGAAAAACATATGCCTGTTCTTGTTCCTGATTTCTCAGCAGTAGGTTTCAGTGTGAAGCTGTTCATTGGTACCAGTTTATGAGTTAATTACTTTTTATTTCAAAAAGTCATTTCCTAGATTACATTTTGTTTGTTGATCGCTGAAGTCGATGCAATCGTTGCTGCCTTGGCCACAGTTCCATAGCAACGCAGACTGGGTGAAGAACAGCACGGCTGGCTCTCCATGAGGCCGATCGCTGAGGTCGCTAGCAGTAACAAAGACACGTGAGAAAATGAAAAGGTATCCAGACTCCCTGTCTCTTTGCAACATTCGAACAAGTATGAAATATTGGCGAATGAGAATGCAATGGGCAGCACGGTGGCGCAGTGGGTTAGCCCTGCTGCCTCACGGTGCCGAGGTCCCAGGTTTGATCCCGGCTCTGGGTCACTGTCCGTGTGGAGTTTGCACATTCTCCCCTATTTTGCGTGGGTTATACCCCCCACAACCCAAAGATGTGCAGGCTAGGTGGATTGGCCGCGCTAAATTGCCCCTTAATTGGAAAAATGAATTGGGTACTCTAAATTTAAAAAAAAAGAGAATGCAATTAGCTGCATCCTTTAAATTAACCTGACTGATCAACAAAAAGAATGCAGTTGCCATTCACATTGCCTCGGCAGCATGATTTTGCCTGCGTCGTAAATAAATTCTATCGGTTAAATTCGGCAACGCACGGGATTTGATTTGATTTATTGTCACATGTATCGAAGTACAGTGAAAAGTATTTTTCTGCAGCCGAGGGAACGTACACAGTACGTACATAGTAGACAAAAAGGAAAATAAACAGAGAACATTAACAAATGGTGCATCAACAAACAGTGATTGGTTACAGTGCGGAACAAGGGCCAAACAAAGCAAATACATGAGCAAGAGCAGCATAGGGCATCGTGAATAGTGTTCTTACAGGGAACAGATCAGTCCGAGGGGGAGTTGTTGAGGAGTCTTGTAGCTGTGGGGAAGAAGCTGCTCCTATGTCTGCATGTGTGGGTCTTCAGACTTCTGTACCTTCTGCCTGATGGAAGGGTCTGTGCAAGTAATGAATGTTATTAGTTATGTCCCCAAGATAGAGCTTCGCATAACAGAACTGTGTGTCAGGAATCTGGGTACAGACAGCAGCGTGCTCAATTTGTGCCGCAAAATGATTTTCCGTCCATTGAATTCTGGGTGCACTGATTTCAGCAGCTTAAATACACTCTCGCTAGACAGAACATTCTGTGCCATATTGAATTATATATCAACAAAGTTATGCATAATTTCTGATGTCTAGAAAGGATGCTGTGAAATACCAGTGACACAGAAGTCCGTTAATGAATCTTCGCGGAGCTTTCCGGCCTGCTACTTTGACAAAGATGTTGGAAGCAATTTTGAACTTTCCGCCAAGTTGGCCACACGTCAGCCATGCCTTCCCCCAGTGGGAGGCCTGAATCATTCTCAGGATGGACCCACCAGCGAGAGTCCCAATGCTAAATGAGTGCATGTGGGCAGTTCACCGGCTGAGTCAGGAATCTGACGGTTCAGTGGGTGAGCCCAGCCACAAATCGGCATCAAACGAAGGAAGGAGCAAACTTTGTGGTGGGTGCATTGAAGAGAAGGGGCGATTTGGGGCGAGGTTATTGAGTGGCTGGCAGCAGGACACAGAATTTTTATTTTTTATTTTATTATTTCATAAATTTAGAGAAGCCAATTATTTTTCTTCTCCAATTAAGGGGCAAATTAAGCATGGCCAATCCACCTACCCTGCACATCTTTGGGTTGTGGGGGTGAAACCCACGCAGACACGGGGCAAATGTGCAAACTCCACACGGACAGTGACCTAGGGCCGGGATTCGAACACGGGTCCCAGTGCTAACCACTGCGCCACATGCCGCCCCCAGAATGCTTAATTTTGCTGAAGGGGGAGAAAGCGGGAGTAGGGTATTGAGTTGGATGATCAGCCATGATCGTAATGAATGGCGGAGCGGGCTAGAAGGGCCGAATGGCCTCCTCCTGCTCCTATTTTCTATGTTTCTATGTTATGATCTTTTCACTCTAGTCCTTTGGTACAATGTGGTGTCCTGCATTGCGAGAGGTACCAAAATGTCTGCAAAGTGGTTTTCAATGCCCTGAAATGATGATAGACGCTTTAGAAATGCAAGTATTTCTCACCTAGTCCGAATGATTTCTTAACATCGTCACAGAGTTATGATCATTTTACTAAAGTCCTTTAGTTTGCAAGGTATCTTGTCCAAAGCCCTGATGCTCCTGCGGTGTTTTCTACTTTTTGGGAAGCACCTTCTTGATAATTAATCGATTGATGACTTCAAAAGAAAACTTAATGGGTACAACCACTCGGGGAGGGGGGGGAGGGGAGGGGGGAGGGTGGAGGGTGGAGAGGGGGGTGGAGGGGGGTAGGGGGAGTGGACCCGGCAGCTGGCGGTATTATGTTGTTTTTGTCTCGATTTTATATTTGATGTGCAGCTGGTGTCATTATATTCCTGCCTGATGCAGGTCGGGGCTGGGTGGGGGCGAATGTGTGGGTGTGTGTGTGGGGGGGGGGGGGGGCGGGCAGTGGTGTTCTGGGTGCCAAGTGATTAGTGTCCTCATTGTGTCAAGTGTCTTCTGTATTTTTGATATTGTCAATAAACTAAAATATTTGCAGGTAGAGTTTGCTGCTCGCTCCTGCTGGTGGCTGCGGATGCCTGGGGGCTGCTGTTGTTGTTTCCTTCCTTTTCTGCAGCCTGGTGCGCGACATTGTTCCAAATGAGCCACCTGCAAATGCAGATGCTTTCGCAGATTGCTGATGATTTTTTTGCTGGTGTGGTGAATGCTGCCTGGAACTGGCACGTCACCAACGGGTTAAACACGCTGCAAGTCAAGGATGTTGAACTGCACCCAAAGAGAAAATGATGGAAAATCTCAGCAGGTCTGGAAGCATCTGTAGGGAGAGAAAAGAGCTCCAGATGAATCCAGATTTGAGTTTTGAGTTCAGATGACCCTTTGTCAAAGCCCTTTTGGGGGGGGGGGGGGACTCTACCCTTGTTCTGGGAGGGAGGGGAGGGGGCGAGGGTAGTGGCGCAGGAGATAGACCGCACACTGTTGCGGACCCTGTCCACAACTGTAGGTGGGAAATCACGGTTGAGGAAGAAGGAACACATTTTCGAAGCACCATTTTGGAAAGTGGCATCATCGGAACAAATGCGATGGAGGCGAAGGGGCTGAGAGAAAGGGATGGAGTCCTTACAGGGTGTAACGTGCGAAGAGCTGTAGTCCAGATAGCTGTGGGAGTCAGTGGGCTTGTCGTGGATATTAGTGGATAGTCTATTGTCGGAGATGGAGACAGAAAGATCAAGGAAGGGAAGGGAAGTGCCTGAGATGGACCAGGTGAAAGTGATGGAGGGGTGGAAACTGGAAGCGAAGTTGATGAATTTTTCCAGGTCCGGGCGAGAGCATGACGCGGCACCAAAATAGTCATCGATGTATCGGTAAAGGAGTTGTGGGAGGGGACCCGGGTAGACCTGGAACAAAGAATGTTCCACATACCCCATAAAAAGGCAAGCAGACCCATGCGGGTACCCATTGCGACACCTTTGATTTGGAGAAAATGGGATGAGTTAAAGGAGACGTTGTTGTGAAATAGAACAAGTTCATCCAGGCCGAGGAGAGTGGTGGTGGATGGGAATTGTCCGGGCCTCTTTTCGGGAAAGAAGCAAAGAGCGCTCAGGCCATCCTGGTGTGAGATGGAGGTGTAGAGAGATTGTACATCCATGGTGAATAGGATGCGGTTAGGGCCCGCGAACTGGGAGCTTTCAATATGACGCAGGACATCAGAGGAATCCCGGATATAGGTGGGAAGGGAATGGAACAGAGGAGTGAGGATGGAGTCAAGATTCGAGGAAATACGTTCGGTGGGGCAGGAGCATGCTGGCACAATGGGCCTGCCGGGACAGTCCTTCTTGTGGTTTTTGGGAAGTAGGTAAAAGCCGGCTTTCCGGGTTTGGGAGACTATGAGGTTGGAAGCCATAGGGGGAAGGCATCCAGAGGAAATAAGGTCGCTAACAGTGTTGGGGATAATGGCTAGATGTTCAGCAGTCTGGTCATGGTCCAGGGGGAGGTAAGAGGAAGTGGGAGGTAGGAGAAAGTATCTGACAGTTGGCGCTCAGCCTCTGCGAGGTAGAGGTCAGTGCGCCAGATGACAACAGCACCCCCTTTGTCGGCAGGCTTGATGACAAAGTCGGGGTTGGACCTGACGGACTGAAGAACAGAAAGTTCAGAAGGAGAGAGGTTGGATTGGGAGAGGGGAGCAGAAAAATTAAGACGGCCAATGTCCTGTCGACAGTACTCAATGAAAAGCTCAAGGGCAGGTAATTGTCCCGGTGGGGGGCTCCACTTGGAGGCAGAATGTTGGAGGAACATGAAAGGATCTGTGGAATGGAGGGAGGACTCTTACCCAAAGAAGTGGGCACGGAGACGAAGGCGACGAAAGACGAGTTCAACATCATGCTGAGCGTGGGGACGTAAGGGTACAAAGCTGAGCCCTTTGCTGAGAACAGCACGCTCATCCTCAGAGAAGGGAAGGTCGGAGGGTATGGTGAACACGCGGTAAGGGCTGGGGCTGGGAGAAATGGGGTACGAGGGATTGGGACTGGTGGAGGGCCTAGCTGGGCAGTGGTGTTGATAAGTGGTGTTGAACAGCACCTTGAGCGCCAGTGGAATAGGGGCGGCACGGTGTCACAGTGCCAGAAACCCGGTTTCAATTCCGGCCTCGGGTGACTGTCTATGTGGAGTTTGCACTTTCTCCCCGTGTCTGCGTGGGTTTCCTCCGGGTGCTCCAGTGGATGCCAGGATTTGGTTCCGGTGAGATTGGGCTGTGTGGGAGGGGCCTGCACAGCTGCGGCTCCTAGACAGAGGATGGCACCGATACGTGGAACAAGTCACAAATTGAAGGACAGATCATTTCTACGAAGATGTTCTGGACATGATAACACATTCTCAAATTTATCCTCCATTTCTGTTGAGGAACATGCGAGGGGAGATATCCTGGGTGGGATTCTCCGCAATCGGCGCGATGTCCGCCGACCGGCGCCAAAAACGGCGCAAATCAGTCCGGCATCGTGCCGCCCCAAAGGTGCGGAATTCTCCGCATCTTGAGGGGCCGAGCCTTCACCTTGAGGGGCTAGGCCCGCGCCGGACTGATTTCCGCCCCGCCAGCTGGCGGGAAAGGACTTTGGCGCCCCACCAGCTGGCGCGGAAATGACATTGCCGCGCGACGCATGCGCGGGAGCGTCAGCGGCCGCTCATGGCATCCCCGTGCATGCGCAGTGGAGGGGGTCTCTTCCGCCTCCGCCATAGTGAAGACCATGGCGAAGGCGGAAGGAAAAGTGTGCCCCCACGGCACAGGCCTGCCCGTGGATCGGTGGGCCCCGATCACAGGCCAGGCCACCATGGGCCCCCCCCCTGGGGCCAGATCGCCCCCCCCCCCCAGGACCCTGGAGTCTGCCCGCGCCGCCTTGTCCCGCCGTTCGATAGGTGGTTCAATCCATGCCGGCTGGCGTGGGTTGACAGCGGCGGGACTTCGGCCCATCGCGGACCGGAGAATCGCCAGGGGTGGGACCGCCGACCGGCGCAATTTCTGCCGACCAGCGCGGCGCGATTCCCGCCCCCGCCGGATCTCCGGTGGCGGAGAATTCGGGACACGGCGGGGGCGGGATTCACGCCGGCCCCCGGCGATTCTCCGACCCGGTGGGGGGTCGGAGAATCGCGCCCCCTGTGTTTGTTTGTTTTGTGTGCAAATGAGCTGATATAGTTTTATATTGGTACCAGTATGGAACGGTGACGTTTCCTTGTTGTTTAATGGTTAGTGTGATATGTGCAATGTTACGTTGTTGATTTTCAAATCTTAGTTATTATTGACCATTTAGTAAACAAAATATTCTCAAGTGGTTTCTCGTGGGTACATGTGCCATATCTCAGACGGTGATTATTGCATCGCATTTCTGATTTCATTAGAATGACGGAGGTTGAAGGGCGACCTGATAGAGGTCGACTACATTATGAGGGGCATGGATAGAGTGGATGGGCAGGGACTCTTTCCCAGGGTGGAGGGGTCAGTCACTTGGGGGTTTAGATTTAACGTCCGTGGGGTAAAGTTTAGAGATGTGCGAGGCAAGTTTTTGACAGTTTTGGGCAGCACGGTGGCTAGCACTGTGGCTTCACAGCACCAGGTCACAGGTTCGATTCCCCACTGGGTCACTGTCTGTGCGGAGTCTGCACGTTCTCCCCGTGTCTGCGTGGGTTTCCTCCGGGTGCTCCGGTTTCCTCCCACAGTCCAAAGACATGCAGGTTAGGTGGATTGGCCGTGCTAAATTGCCCTTAGTGTCAAAATGGTTAGGAGGGGATATTGGGTGGTAGTGAGGGCTTAAGTGGGTCGGTGCAGACTCGATGGGCCGAATGGCCTCCTTCAGCACTGTATGGTCTGTATGGTCTATGTACACAGACGGTGGTGATTGCCTGGAACGTGTTGTCAGGGAGGTTGTGGAAGCAGATACATTAACGGCGTTCAAAAGTCACCTCGACAAATACATGTATAGGATGGATATTAGACCATAAGACATAGGAGCAGAATTAGGCCACTCGGCCCATCGAGTCTGCTCCGCCATTCAATCATGGCTGATATTTTTCTCATCCCCATTCTCCTGCCTTCTCCCCATAACCCCTGATCCCCTTATTAATCATGAACCTATCTATCTCTGTCTTAAAGACACTCAGTGAATTGGCCTCCACAGCCTTCTGCGGCAAAGAGTTCCACAGATTCACCACCCTCTGGCTGAAGAAATTCCTCCTCATCTCTGTTTTAAAGGATCATCCCTTTTGTCTGAGATGTTGTCCTCTGGTTCTAGTTTTTCCTACAAGTGGAAACATCCTCTCCATGTCCACTCTATCCAGGCCTTGCAGTATCTTGTAAGTATCAATAAGGTTCCCTCTCATCCTTCTAAACGAGTACAGACCCAGAATCCTCAACCGTTCCTCAGACGACAAGATCTTCATTCCAGGGATCAATTTTGTGAACCTCCTCTGGACCCTTTCCAAGGCCAGCACATCCTTCCTTAGGTATGGGGCCCAACACTACTCACAATACTCCAAATGGGGTCTGACCAGAGCCTTATACAGCCTCAGAAGCAAATCCCTGGTCTTGTATTCTAGCCCTCTTGACGTGAATGCTAACATTGCATTTGCCTTCTTAACTGCCGACTGAACCTGCACATTAACCTTATGAGAATCGTGAACAAGGACTCCCAAGTCCCTTTGTGCTTCTGCTTTCCTAAGCATGTCCCCATTTAGAATATAGTCAATGCCTAAATTCCTCCTTCCAAAGTACATAACCTCACACTTTTCCACATTGTATTTCATTTGCCACTTCTTTGCCCACTCTCCTAGCCTGTCCAAATCCTTCTGCAACCCCCTTGCTTCCTCAATACTACCTGTCCCTCTACAGTACCTTCTTCCAGATTGTGGTAAACCACTGTTGCACCTGTATTAGGTGATGTACGGTAGGAGCTGTACTACAGGTTCGCCGGTAGTCCCTGCCTGTATAAATATGAGTGTCCTCCAGCCAGCAGTCATTTCGCCAGCTGCTGTGGGAGGCCACACATCTGTTAGCAATAAAGCCTCAGTTGGATTCAACTATCATCTTTGTCCAATTGATCGTGCCTCAATTTATTGCTATCAGTTTCTAAGGATGGACCTCCGTATCAAACAGATCGCCTGCAGCTCGATCCGCACTCAAGCGACGCCAGAAAGGACTTCCAGCACTGGCTAGCTTACTTCGAAGCGTATATCAACACGGCACCGACCCCTGTTCCGGAGGCTCAGAAGATTCAGATTTTATATTCCAGGTTGAGCTCCAAAGTCTTTCCGTTAATCCAGGATGTGCCGAATTACGCCAAAGCCATGACTCTACTCAAGGACAACTATGCACAGAAAACGAACACGCCCTTCGCCAGGCACGCACTCGCCACTCGCTCTCAACTCCCTGGTGAGTCCATAGAAGACTTCTGGCGGGCCCTAATCCCACTAGTCCAGGACTGTGACTGTCAGGCTGTTACGGCAACGGAACACTCAGACCTCCTAATGCGGGACGCTTTTGTGACTGGAATTGGGTCAGATCTCATACACCAGCGGCTCCTAGAAGGGGCCACGTGCGACCTTGCAGAGACTAAAACGCCAGTGCTCTCCATGACGGTCGCCCTGCACAACGTCCAGTCCTACACCCCCAGCCGCGCCGCCCACCCCTCCTACGCTTTGTGGACCCCACAGACAGCCGTCCCAGTGGGGGCGCTGCCCACCCAATACACCTGCGCTGCACGCCAGCCAGCGAACACCGGGGGCCCCAATGCTATTTTTGCGGCCAACAGAAGCACCCCCGCCAACGCTGCCCGGCCCACGCTGCCCTTTGTAAAGTCTGCGGGAAGAAGGGCCACTTCGCCGCGGTGTGCCAGGCCCGCTCAGTAGCCGGTATCGCCCCCACCCCCCTCGGTCCCGGACAATGCGCGCCGCCATCCCCCCCTCAGACCACGGGTGGCCGGTGGGCGCCGCCAACTTCCCCTCCGCGCAACACGTGCATTTCATGGGCGCCGCCATCTTGTTCCACCCCTGCAACGTGCGTTCCATGGGCGCAGCCATTTTGTAACCCTCAAGATCTTCGGGCGCCGCCATCTTGTCTACCCCTCAGCACCTGGGCACCACCAGCGTTCCAGGACCCGGGCTCACCAGCCGCCCCATTACCCGATGACCAACCAAGACTCGCCTCCATGTCAATCGACCAGTCTCGTCCACATAACCTGACCAACGCATCCACCAGTGTGAAAGTCGACGGACATGTAACCTCCTGCCTGCTGGACTCCGGGAGCACCGAAAGCTTCATACACCCGGATACGGTAAGGCGTTGCTCCCTCACGATACTCCCCGGCAACCAAACAAATCTCCCTGGGCTGCGGATCCCATTGCGTAGCGATCCGGGGGTACTGTACGGTCACGCTCACGGTCCAGGGCGTAGAATTCAGCGGCTTCCACCTCTACGTCCTCCCTAACCTGCACTGCACTAATCCTCGGCCTGGACATCCAGTGCAACCTCCAGAGCCTAACTCTGAAATTCGGTGGGCCCTTACCACCCCTTACTGTGTGCGGCCTCGCGACCCTGAAGGTCGACCCACCTTCCCTCTTTGCCAATCTAACTCCAGATTGCAAACCCGTCGCCACCAGGAGCAGACGGTACAGCATCCAGGACAAGACCTTCATCAGGTCCGAAGTCCAGCGGCTGCTTCGGGAAGGCATCAGCGAGGCCAGCAACAGCCCCTGGAGAGCTTAAGTGGTAGTTGTTAAAACTGGGGAGAAACATAGAATGGTCGTGGACCACAGCCAGACCATCAACCGGTACACGCAGCTCGACGCGTACCCCCTCCCACGCATATCTGACATGGTTCACCAAATTGCGCAGTACCGGGTCTTCTCAACGGTAGACCTGAAATCCACCTACCACCAGCTCCCCATCCGTAAATCGGACCGTCAATACACTGCCTTCGAGGCAGACGGCTGCCAATACCACTTCCTTAGGGTCCCCTTCGGCGTCACAAACGGGGTCTCAGTCTTCCAAAGGGAGATGGACCGAATGGTCGACCGGTACGGGTTGAGGGCCACCTTTCCGTACCTAGACAACGTCACCATCTGCGGCCATGATCAGCAGGACCACGACGCTAACCTTGCTAAATTTCTCCACACCGCTACTCTCCTAAACCTCGCTTACAACAAGGAGAAGTGCGTGTTCAGCACAAACCGTTTAGCCATCCTCGGCTATGTGGTCCAGAATGGAGTTCTGGGGCCCGATCCCGACCGCATGCGCCCCCTCATGGAGCTCCCCCTCCCCCACTGCCCCAAGGCCCTCAAACGCTCCCTGAGATTCTTTTCGTACTGCGCTCAGTGGGTCCCAAACTATGCGGACAAGGCCCGCCCACTAATACAGTCCACCCAGTTTCCCCTGATGGCCGAGGCCCAACAGGCCTTCGCCTGGATCAGAGCTGATATTGCCAAGGCCACAATGCACGCTGTAGATGAGACACTGCCCTTCCAAGTAGAAAGCGACGCATCAGACGTCGCCCTTGCCGCCACCCTCAATCAGGCCCGTGGCATTCTTTTCCCGCACCCTTCATGCCTCAGAAATTCGGCACTCATCCGTCGAAAAGGAGGCCCAAGCTATCGTTGCAGCTGTGTGGCATTGGAGGCATTACCTGGCCGGCAGGAGATTCACTCTCCTCACTGACCAATGGTTGGTAGCCTTCATGTTCAACAACACGCAGCGGGGCAAGATCAAAAATGATAAAATCTTATGGTGGAGAATCGAGCTCTCCACCTATAATTACGACATTATGTATCGCCCCGGCAAACTCAACGAGCCTCCAGACGCCCTACCACGAGGTACATGTGCCAGCGCACAAGTAGACCAACTCCGGGCCCTGCACGACAGCCTTTGCCACCCAGGAGTCACACGGTTGTAACACTTAATTAAGGCACGAAATCTGCCCTACTCAGTCGAGGAAGTATGGACAATCACCAGGGACTGCCAGGTCTGTGCGGAGTGCAAGCCGCACTTCTACCGGCCGGACCGCGTGCGCTTGGTGAAGGCCTCCCGCCCCTTTGAACGCCTCAGCATGGACTTTAAAGGCCCCCTCCCCTCCACCGACTGTCACACATATTTTCTCAGTGTGATCGACGAATACTCCAGATTCCCCTTTGCCATCCCATGCCCCGACATGACGTCTGCCACCGTCATAAAAGCCCTCAACACAATCTTCACTCTGTTTGGTTTCCCCGCCTACATCCACAGTGACAGGGGATCCTCATTCATGAGTGATGAGCTGCGTCAGTTCCTGCTCAGCAGGGGTACCGCCTCCAGCAGAATGAAAAGCTATAACCCCCGGGGAAACGGACAGGTAGAAAGGGAGAATGGGATGGTATGGAGGGCCGTCCAGCTGGCCCTTACGGTCCAGAAACCTCCCGGCCTCCCGCTGGCAGGAGGTCCTCCCTGTTGCACTCCACTCCATTCGCTCATTATTCTGCACTGCCACGAACAATACACTCCATGAACATCTTTTTGCCGTCCCCAGGAAGTCCACATCCGGGGTGTCGCTCCCGACTTGGCTCGCAGCTCCGGGAACTGTGCTTCTCCGTAAGCATGTCCGACTCCACAAGGCGGACCTGTTGGTGGAGGGGGTGCACTTGCTCCATACAAACCCCCAGTACGCCAACGTGGCGTTCCCCGACGGCCGCCAGGATACTGTCTCCCTCAGGGACTTGGCACCAGCAGGTCCCACCCCGCCGCCCCTGGCGCCACCCTCCCCTCTCCCGTCGCTCCCAACAGCACCCCCGCCCCCCAACCCCCAGGACCATCCGTCCCCCGTCCCCCCTGCCCACGCCCGACGATGAAGAGGATTTTGGCACGCTCCCGGAGTCACCATCGACCAGATCAGCACCAACATCGCCGACACCACTGCGTCGCTCCCAGAGGAACATCAAGGCCTCGGACCGGCTAAACATCTGACCGGTCCACCGGACATCAAAGGGCATTTGTTTGCTCAAATCCTGTAAATATTAACTCATTGTTGTATATAGTTTTCCACCACCCCCGCCGGACTCAATTTTTAACAGGGGGTGAATGTGGTAAACCACTGTTGCACCTGTATTAGGTGATGTACGGTAGGACCTGTACTACAGGTTTGCCGGTAGTCCCTGCCTGTATAAATATGCGTGTCCTCCAGCCAGCAGCATTTCGCCAGCTGCTGTGGGAGGCCATACATCTGATAGCAATAAAGCCTCAGTTGGATTCAACTATCGTCTTTGTCCAATTGATCGTGCCTCACAGATCATTAATGTATAGAGGGATACGGCACTAGGAAGTGCTGAGGGTTTTGGCCAAGGGTGGTATCATGACCGGTATAGGGTTGAAGGGCTGATGGGCCTGTTCCTGTGCTGTATTGTTCTTTGTTCAATCAAACTTTGAAGCCTATACACGTTTCCTGAACTCCAGAAGCGTCAGCACCATAGAGACATGAGCCAACAGTTAGACATTTAAGTATCCCCAAAACGAGGAGCAGGTCTGCCCGCTGCCATGCCTGTGTGTTGACTGTAGTGATTGAGGAGGGAGCGTTTACCAACAGCTCCCCCTTGTTAGAGATGAGACGCTGAGATGCGAGTCTGGCGAATCAGACGACGAGACAGCCAGTAATGGCGAGAAGCTCGTGGGGACTCATTTCTGGCTCTAAGTGCCGTTAGATACGGGTCACAATCTTGCCAATGCAGCCGTCAAGAAACACCCCGCCAATCATGCCCAGAATAACACTGAGCAATGTTTCCATTAAATTGTCGCCTCTATCTTCATGTGCTCCCAAGGTGATTCAGTTCAATGATATCTGTTTCCTGTAGTCGGAACTTCTTAAGGGTTTTTCTGATTGGCTGCTGTAACTTTCGTGGAAAATCAAGGAACTTTCCTGTCATTTGACTTGTGATTGATCAAGAAAACCCTCACACAGATTCCCAAACAATATCTCCGTGAGGAATTCATGTGTAAAGCCTTTCAGGACATTTGTACAATATTGAGTAATGTAAAGGTAAAGTCGCCTTAGTCCCAGATGACCTTGGGTTGCTTTCGCCATTGAGGGGGTAGAGCTGACTGGTGGTGATTTAACCTGAGGGTCACCACACCTCAGGCGAGGGGCAAGGTTGAGAAGTCATGAATAACCTCAGCCGGTACGAGAATTGAACACACGCTGCATCACGAACCAGCTGTCTAGCCAACTAATGTAATGTAATAGCCTATCCACCATCTACAAGGCACAAGTCCGGAGTGTGATGGAATACTCTCCACTTGCCTGGATGAGTGCAGCTCCAACAACACTCAAAATGCTTGACACCATCCAACAAAAATCAGGCTGTACAATTGGCACCCCATCCACCACTTCCAATATTCACTCCCTACACCACTAATGCAGTGGCAGCAGCATTTACAAGCTGCACATGAACTGCACCAACTCACCAAAGCTTCTTCAACAGCACCTTCCAAAGCACCAACCTCTATCACATAGAAGGGCAGCAGATGCATGGGTGCGTCACCGCCTACACGTTCCCCTCCAAGCCACATGCCATATCCTGACTTCCAACTTTACTATTGTTCGGTCAGAATTCAGAATCTCCCTTCCTACCAGCACGAAGGGTGCACCTCCATCGCGTGGACTGCAGCAGTTCAAGAAAGTTCCTCAACACCACCACTACCTTCGCAAAGGCAACTAAGAACGGGCAATTTGGTGTCTGTTTTCCCCAATCTTTATCATCAAATAGTACACCAAGACCTTCAGCCTGCATGGGACATGACGCCTTCCAAATTGGATTTTCCAATGTTTTGATAGATGAAATAATAAGTCGAGGGTCTTGATTGACAATTTCCTTTGATGTAAAATTTAGCTGAGTGGGATCGTGCTCTGTCTTACTTTAAAGTTGTATATAAAAGGAAAGCGGCGAACACAAACTGCTAATACGTGTTTTGTCACATTCTACTGACAGTGTTGTTCTCCGAATAGACACCTATCTAATTGGCACTTCTGACACATCTAGCACTGTGAAGAGATTAATTTTCACCTATGCTTAATTTTGCTTCTTTCACTGGCAGACCTTATACCCAATATAAATGTGTGAAATTCAAATATGTTTGATCATGGCAGTGACTAACAACGATGAAAGTGTACGCTTGAAAAATTAAAATGATGTATTATTTGATTTATTTAGGACACAGCTTCAGTGGCCAAACCATTTCAATCTGTTTGGTGCTTATGTTTATCCCCCACAGTTGCCGTCAATATATTCAACTTTATTTCCACTTAGTTGGTCAGTGTGCTCTGTACTAATTTAACCTTTCAATGTTGGGAAGCCATTTGTCACAGTTAAGAAGTTAATGCTTCTGCAGAATCATACTCCTGGAGGCTTGTGTCGTTATTTTGATTGAAATATTAAAGATAGGCTTTTCAAAAAAAAAGTAGCCAAATCTTAATTAATTTGCAGGAACTTGCCAAGGTTCCTTTGGCAGGAGGTCCCAAACCTGGAACCCCTGGAACCTTAGGAGAACAAGGGCAACAGATGCACGTGAATACCCAACAAGAGCAAACTTCCCTCCAGGCCACACACCTTCCTGAATTGGAGTGATAGCACCATCCCGTTACCATCTCTGGGTCAAAATTCCGCAACACCCTTCCGAACTGGACTGCGGTTGCACCCACACTGCATGGACTGCACCGGTTCAAGGTGACACAATCACCGGCACCTTCTCTAGGGAAATGGATGCTGACCTTGTCAGTAGCACTCACGTCCCATACATAAAGAAAGATGCGTCCATTCTTAACTGCGCGAGCTGAATAGCAGCTTGAGGTGGAAACTCATTTGCTTTTCCAGGATGAGGCTGATCCAAATTGCTAGGAATGTCGGGTTGAGGCTAGCTCTCCGACTCCTGTTGCCTCTCTAGGGAGCGTTTAAAGAATTCACCTTTAATTAGCAGCAGCAGGAGTTGTGAAGGAATTCTGAGCGGGGCAGGCCCAACTCTAAAGAGCTGAACACCTCTTTTTGATGGTTCATAAGAAAACCAACAAAATTAATTTAGCAGTGGGGACCAATGCCTTGTCTGGTTGGGTGCTGGCCTATTACTGGTAAATTGGCATTCTTTGTGTCCATTTTGCCATAAATGGGTGCAAAACACACCCTTCTCTACTCCTATCTTGCTGGCCAGAATATTCAGGCACGCCAATGGCAGGCATCATTGTGGAGCTGGATAGGAGAAATTGGAGAGTGGCTAAAAATCAACAGCGGCCAAACAGATTGAGTATCAAACTGCAAATCCTTCCAACACACATCAGTTAAGAGTGGGAGAAATTCCTGGTCAGCTATGTAATGGTAAGAAATTGAGCCTTGAGATCACCATCCATAGCTCCAGGCTGCGACCTGCAGGTGAAAGTGCACGTTGCCGCAGCAACTCAGGCTCCTCAGGGGTCCGGTTGGCTCAGTTGGCCAGATGGCCAGTTCGGATCAGATTGGTGCTAACGACATGGGGTTCGTCCCCGTTGCGGCTGAGTGGACATGCGATGTGCCTCCCTGCATGATGGCGATCGCTGCATTGTGAGCCGGTCCTGCCATTGAGCAGAAAACTGAAGAAGAGAGTTGAATGGAGTATTTATCAAGGATTGTTTTCACTGCAAAGGTGAGAAGATGTTAGTGTGCCCCAATAGGATAAATATTATCAGTTAAATCGCCAATATTCTCCACTGATTAAGAAAGAAATCCCAGTGTCTATCGTCATCTTTACAAGTCTTTGAATTGTATGTTCTTTAGTACCTGTGAGTCCCTCCTGAAGAACACAATCCGACCTATTGTATTCCCATTAGAAGTATTTAATTAAATTAAGCATAAATCTCTGTTGCAAGACATCTTTGAATATATTTTTCCCTTCTGGCAAAATGCCTGCGGCACCTTGTGTACATTTGCAGCTTTGCCCACACAATCTATTTTTAAAAGTAGCTTAATCGAATGCCGGGATGCTAAGTGATCCTGTCATTTCCAAACAAGAGGGGATAAAACAAGGAAACCTGTCAGGGCCGGTAGGTTGATGTGATGAGCTATCGTGGCATAGCAGTGCTCCGTGAAATCACCAGGATCAGTGGCTCTTCCTATGTTACGTCACTGTGGACGAATTGACTCCCTTGAGAATCCAGACAGACACTTGTGAATTATTCAGAAGCTTTTGATTAGTAAGCTGGAACAGGGGTAGGAGGTAACAGTAAAAGCCCACTGATATCGCAGCTAAAGCTGAATGAGGGAGGAACCTGTAAACACCAGCTTATTATAACTTGCAGACCTACATTCGCTCCCGGTTTGGCAATGCCACCTTTTCAAAAAATAAAATAAAATCCTTCTGTTCAAATCCCTCCTTGGCCTCGCCCCCTCCCCAACTCTGTCACCTCCCAGCTCTACAAAATTCCGAGATCGACTCGCGTCTCCAATCTTGACCTCGTTAACATCCCCGATTTAAGTGACCCCTCTTTTCCAAAAATAAAATATCTACATCCAATCGTGAATGGTGGTGGACAATTAACCAACTCGCTGGAGGAGGAGGCTCTCACAAATACCCCATCCTCAATGATGGAGGAGCCCAGCACATCTGTGCAAAAGATAAGGCTGAAACGTTCGCAACAATCTGCAACCATAAAGGACAAACGGATGGTCCAACTTGGCCTCCTCCAGCATTACAGGTGCCAGTCCACAGCCAATTCCTTTCACTCCCCGTGATATCAAGAATACCGCTGAATTGAAGTCACCCAGCAAGAGTACATTCTGCATCCTTGCCATCCTCAATCCTCCCTCAAGTGGTGTTCAGATTGGAGGAGTACCGGTTCATCAGCTGAGGCAAGGGGGTGGGGTGGGGTGGGGGCAGGGGTGCTTCGCGTTGGGGGTAGTCAACAGTCTGGAGTCAATGGTGGGGACTCCCAGGGAAACTCCCTGACTACACCAATTTGCCGCCTTCCACCTCTGGGCAGGACACACCATACCAGGGACGGATGGTCATGGTGGCATCTGGGTAATTGATTGGGAATTTCCGCCCTCATTCTCGGTGGGCGGGGAGGTTGGTGGGGACAGAGAACCCGACGGGAGTCCCCAAATGGCTTTTACGCCGGCTGGACTTCCCGTTCCCATTTTCCATTAACATACATTTACACAGCATTAGCAGGGATCCCCACTGTACTATCCACCCACGTAAAGGTTTCCCCTCCGTGCTGGTGTGACCTTGGGTCAGTGGGGTTTACAACAGCTATTGCCAAATGTGGATCTGGCGAACAATTTGCACCATGAAGAGGATCATGCTCTGGCAGAACTCCGGCATTGCCCCCTGCTACGTTTTAAACGGTATCCCCTTGAACGGGCAGTCTCTTGAGAGCTGGTGGGACCTGCCTCCTTGCCCAAATGTCAAAAAATATTGCGGGAAAAGCCAGCACTTAAACAAAAAAAATTGGGTATGATTCCATGAGTATGACTATGTCAGGCTGTGAGGCAGCTCTCCTAATTTTGTTGTTATGCCAGGAGGACATTGCCGGGCCGACCGGGCGGAGCTGAGTTTGCTACTGTTCTTTCTGGTGCCTACATCAATGCCAAATTGTCCACCTGCCTTCACCCTTGGTGCAATTTGGTACAATTGAGTGGCTTTCCATGGACCTGGTGTAGCCTGCACACGTTCACATGTAGGTCAGACCAGGTAAGGATGGCAGATTTCCGTCTTCACTAGGGGCTTTTCACAGTAACTTCATTGAAGCCTACTTGTGACAATAAGCGATTTTCATTTTAATTTTCATTTCATTTCATTTATTTTTTCAGAACGCTTACTCGAAGATCAGAGGCTGAATGCCGTTGACTGCTGAAGTGTTCTCCGACTGGAAGGGAACATTTCTGCCTGGCGATTGTTGTGCGATGTCCGTTCATCTGTTGTCGCAGCATCCTAAAAACGACCTGAGTTGTGTCACATTCTTCGGTCACGATTCTTCTAAGATTGCTTTCATGTTCTTTGGCTCCTTGTGTAAACCATCTTTATCGATGATGTGGCCCAGATAATTTATGGATGTCTTGAAAAAGTCACACTTTTCTCTTTTAACTCAGAGATGACTGTTTTGTAGGCGTTTCAGAATAGCTTCAAGAAGTTCAAGTGTTTCTGCTCACTTGAACCGGTGATGAGAATGTCATTGAAACAACATTGCACCCCATTTTGCCCACTCAGAATTTGATCCATGGACCCCTGAAAAAGAGCAACAGCAGATGATATTTCAAAAGGAAATCTTCTGTCATGAAACATACTTTTGTTAGTGAGTAACAGCTGTGGTTTTGCAGCAACATTTGTTTGTAAATACGCCTGTGATAAATCAATTTTACTGCATTTCTGTCCTCCAGACAGCCCAGCAAACAAAACTTCAATCAACGGCAATGGATAGTGATCTGCGCATAATATCAGGTTAATAGTTGTTTTAAAATCTCCATATATTCTCACCGAGACATCACGTTTCAGTACAGGAACTATTGGTGTTGCCCATCACTCAGAACAACTGTTTCAATGACTCCTGTTGGACTAGCCTTTCTAGTTCTTCTTCGACTTTTGGCCTGACGGTGCATGTTACGGTTCTAGCTTTGGGACATTTTGGTTTAATGTTTGTTTTGATCTTTAATTGTGCTTCAACACCGGTCCAAGAACCTAGTGAATTTTCAAACACATTCTCAAATTTTTCTTGGAGTTGTTGTGGGTTGTTCTTGGGCTCCACTAGTTGATTTACTGCACTCCAGTTGAGTTTAAGCTTTGTCAGCCATGCTCTACCAAATAAAGCAGGAAAATGTCCACGGACAACGTGAGGAGACAACTCTGCCATCTGTCCATTGACTTCTACTTTCATCATAATGCACATAACGGCATAACCAATTCTGTGCAGCCCTTCAGCTAACATTTGATGGTTTTAGAGGCAGCTGATTACACTTTTAATTATAAATTGTCTCGGGTATTAATGGTTCAGGTGCACCCGTACACACTTCCATCTTAATTTGAAACCCGTCAAGTTTTAAAATGTCCGTGTGAAAGCCGAGGTTGCTGGTGGTGGTGGTGGTGGTGGTTGGGGGGGGGGGGGGGGGGGGGTGGGGGGGGGGGGGAGGGAGGGGGGGGGTGCTCATTCAGAGTTCGCCCCACCAGTGCAACCTTTTGGGGCCCACCTCCTGAATAATTTTTCACGAAGTGTCAAAAACGTATGGCTGTTAAGAAATGCTAGAATTCCGCCTTATGTGTGTAGCCGCCCCACAGGAACTGCAGTGCTTCAGGAAGGCAGCTCGGCACCACTCACTCAATGGCAATTAGGGATGGGCACATATGCTGGGCTAGCCAGCAACACCGAGAGCACATGAAAGAACACCGAAAATTAAACACAGTTCACCACATCACATTCCACCACCAGTTCTCCCCGGGCATCCACCAAGTCAGGTGCAGCAAGGACATTAAATCGTGCCCTTTCTTTTTAGAACATAGAATATACAGTGCAGAAGGAGGCCATTCTGCCCATCGAGTCTGCACCGACCTACTTAAGCCCTCACTTCCATCCTATCCCCGTAACCCAATAACCCCTCCTAACTTTTTTTTTTTGGGTCACGAAGGGCAATTTATCATGGCCAATCCACCTAACCTGCACGTCTTTGGACTGTGGGAGGAAACCGGAGCACCCGGAGGAAACCCACGCAGACACGGGGACAACGTGCAGACTCTGCACAGACAGTGGCCCAGCGGGGAATCGAACCTGGCACCCTGGCGCTGTGAAGCCACAGTGCTATCCACTTGTGCTACCGTGCTGCCCTTATTCCTACAGATGCAGTATTGAATCTTAAATCTCATGCTTGTTCTCAAACCCTGGAATGTCCCACCCCTTTGACGCCATTTAAACGGAAGTAGCTGTTGTTATAATTCATCATTCGCCTGCTATGATAGCAATTGGTAAAATATGAAAAAATAGGCAATCATGCACAAAGCACATCATTCACCTTTTGTACCAATGTGGATCTGCATTTAATGTAAATGACACACGCCTTCTGATCATATGTATTCCAAAATGGTCCTAATTTATTTGTTCAAAATGAGAGTTCCGTGTCAAGCCATCATTCCTGAGACTTGCAATTCCATTCAATGCTGATCTCATGTGCACTTGAACTCTGAGTCTAGGTGGATGAGACTCAAGGGTGGGACATGATCGTGCTAGTCAGTAACTGGGGGTATTCATGAAAAAGGTGTGGAGAATGAACTTACATGGCATGAGGATATTGGTGGGTGAGCTGAAACTGGATTATCTTTGCTGCAGTTCTATCAAGATATTTGATGCTTGGTATTTATTTCACTTTTTAAAAATTGATTTACAGGATGTGGGCGTCACTGTTTAGGCCAACACTTAATTCCCATCTCTAGTTGCCCTTCAGAAGTAACAGGGTTGTTGTCATGGTTGACTTCAACTTCCCAAATATTGACTGGAACCTCCTTAGTGCAAATGGTTTGCATGGAGCAGATTTTGTCAGGTGCGTACAGGAAGGATTCCTGACTCAATATGTAGATAGGCCGATGAGCGGGGAGGCCATATTGGACAGCTTGTTGCTCAGCAACAAACCAGGCCAGGTGTCAGATGTCTCGGTGGGAGAGCATTTCGGTGACAGTGACCACAACACCTTGACCTTTACCATAGTCATGGAGAGGGATAGGAACAGACAGTATGGGAAGGTATTTAATTTGGGGAGGAGAAATTATACTGCTATTAGGCAGGAGCTGAGGAGCATAAAGTGGGAACAATTGTTCCTGGGAAAGTGCACAACAGCAGTGTGGGGCTTGTTTAAGGAGCACTTGCGGCGAGTGCTGGATAGTTTTGTCCCACTGAAACGAGGAAGGAATGGTAAGGTGAAGGAGCTTTATATGACAAGAGAAGTGGAGCTTCTAGTCAAGAGGAAGAAGGAAGCTTACGTAAGGTTGTGGAAGCAAGGATCTGACTCGGCTCTCGAGGGTTACAAGGTAGCCAGGAAGGAACTCAAAAATGGACTGAGGGGAGCTAGAAAGGGGCATGAAAAAGCCCTGGCGGGAAGGATTAGGGAAAACCCCAAGGTGTTCTACACTTATGTGAGAAATAAGAGGATGATCAGAGTGAGAGTAGGGCCGATCAGGGATAGTGGAGGGAACTGGTGCCTAGAGTCGGAGGAGATGGGGGAGGCCCTAAATGAATATTTTGCTTTAGCATTCACTAGAGAGAGCTTGTTGCTCATAAGAACAGTGTGAACCAGGTTAATAGACTCAAACAGGTTGATATTAAGAGGGAGGACGTGCTGATAATTTTGGAATGCATCAGGATAGATTAGTCCCCTGGGCCTGACGGGGTATACTCAAGGTTACTACGGGAAGCGAGGGAGGAGATTGCTGCGCCGTTGGCGATGACCTTTGCGTCCTCACTCTCCACTGGAGTAGTACCGGATGATTGGAGGGAGGCGATTGTTGTTCCCCTATTCAAGAAAGGGAATAGGGAAATCCCTGGGAATTACAGACCCATCAGTCTTACATCTGTGGCGAGGAAAATATTGGAAGGGATTCTGAGAGATAGGATTTATGATTATTTAGAAGAACATAGTTTGATTAAAGATAGTCAGCATGGCTTTGTGAGGGGTAGGTAATACCTCACAAGCCTCATTGAATTCTTTGAGGGTGTGACGAGACACACATTTGAAGGTCGGGCAGTGGATGTGGTGTATATGGATTTATAAAGCATTTGATAAGGTTCCCCATGGTAGGCTCATTCAGAAAGTTAGGGGGATACAGGGAAATTTGGCTGTCTGGATACAGAATTGGCTGGCCGAAAGAAGACAGATAGTGGTAGTGAAGGAAAGTATTCCGCCTGGAGGTTGGTGACCAGCGGTGTCCCGCAAGGATCTGTTCTGGAACCGCTGCTCTTTGTGGTTTTTATAAATGACTTGATAGTGGTGTACAAGGTGATGAGAGGCATGGATAGAGTGGATAGCCAGAGACTTTTCCCCAGGGTGGAAATGGCTGTCACAAAGGGACATAATTTTAAGGTGATTGGAGGAGGGTATAGGGGGGATGTCAGAGGTAGGTTCTTTACACAGAGAGTGGTGGGTGTGTGGAATGCACTGCCAGCAGAGGTGGTGGAGTCAGAGTCATTAGGGACATTTAAGCGACTCTTAGACAGGCACACGGACATCAGTAAATTGAAGGGGTGTAGGTTAGGTTGATCTTAGATTGGGATAAATGGTCGGCACAACATCGTGGGCTGAATGGCCTGTACTGTGCTGTACTGTTCTCTGTTCTATGTTCAGAAGGTACTGTGGAATAGCAGCATCTCGCACCCTCGTTATTCTTTTTTCTTCAATGGATTGGATTGGATTTAGATTTTGTTTATTGCCACGTTTACATGAAAATACAGGTACAGTGAAAAGTATTTTTCTGCGAGCATCTCAACAGATCATTAAGTACATGGGAAGAAAAGGAAACAAAAGAAGATACATAATAGGGCAACACAAGGTACACAATGTAACAACATAACACCGACATCGGGTGAAGCATACAGGGGTGTAGTGTAATGAGGTCAGTCCATAAGAGGGTCATTTAGGAGTCTGGTGACAGTGGGGAAGAAGCTGTTTTTGAGTCTGTTCGTGCGTGTTCTCAGACTTCTGTATCTCCTGCCCGATGGAAGAAGTTGGAAGAGTGAGTAAGCCGGGTGGGAGGGATCTTTGATTATGCTGCCCGCTTTCCCCAGGCAGCGGGATGTGTAGATGAAGTCAATGGATGGGAGGCAGGTTCGTGTAGGATCTTATGTGGGATCTTATATTAACTGGGACGTTGGTTCTAAATTCCACCAATAAAATTATTTCGCATGAGGTGCGGTTGTGGGGGGGGGGGGGAGATCTAACTTTAAAGAACTTACCCAGTGATCAAAAGCCATCATGTGTTTATCTCGTTCAAATTCATTGTAATCCTGAACAGGACACTTTAGGTACCTTCTGAATTCTGACAGTAGGATTTGGGGACCAGCTCATTGGCATTTAAAAGGGCAGTTTTGTCTGATCATAGACCAGAGAGATTTCTTTTGATGACAGGGACTAGCCGTTACGTACCCTTCTTTTTAAAAATTCATTTACAGGATGTAGGCATCGCTGGCTAGACCAGTATTTATTGCTCATCCATAGTTGTCCAACAGAAGGTGGTGGTGAGTGGCCTTCTTGAACCACTGCAGTCCCTGAGGTGTAGGTACACACAATGTGCTGTTAGGGAGGGAGTTCCAGGATTTTGTCCCAGCGACAGTGAAGGAGCGGCGATATATTTCCAAGTCAGGGTGGTGAGTGACTTGGAGGGGAACCTCCAGGTGGTGGGGATCCCAGGTATCTGCTGCTCTTGTCCTTCTAGATAGTAGTGCTTGCGGGTTTGGAAGGTGTTGTCTAAGGAACCTTGGTGAGTTACTGCAGTGCATCTTACAAATGGTACACACGGCTGCCACTGTTCGTCGGCGGTGGAGGGTTTGAATGTTTGCGGAAGGGGGAGCAATCAAGCGGGGCTGCTTTGTCCTGGATGGTGTTGAGCTTCTTGAGTGTTGCTGGAGCTGCACTCATCCAGGCAAGTGGAGAGTATTCCATTACACTCCTGACTTGTGCCTTGTAGATGGATGGACAGGGTTTGAGGGGGTCAGGAGGTGAGTTACTCACCATAGGATTCCTAGGCTTTGACCTGCCCTGGTAGCCACTGTATTAGTGTGGCTAGTTCAGTTCAGTTTCTGATCGATGGTAACCCCTACGATGTTGATTGAGGAGGATTCAACGATAGTAATACCATTGAATGTCAAGGGGCGGTGGTTAGATCCTCTCTTGTCGGAGATTGCCATTGCCTGGCACTTGCGTGGCTCGAATGTAACTTGTCACTTGCTGTGGCATATTGTACTTAGGACTTCTGCACTGTAAATTCTATGAAATTCTATGAATGTCAAGTAAAAAGTCAAAATTCCTCTTTCCTGGCACAGGCGGCACGGTAGCACAGTGGTTAGCTTCACAGCTCCAGGGTCCCAGGTTTGATTCCCGGCTTAGGTTGCAGTCTGTGTGGAGTCTGCACGTGCACCCCGTGTCTGCGTGGGTTCCCTCCGGGTGCTCCGGTTTCGTCCCACAGTCCAAAGACGTGCAGGTTAGGTGGATTGGCCATGCTAAATTGCCCTTAGTGTCCAAAAAGGTTAGGTGGGGTTACGGGGATAACAGGGATAGGGTGGAGGCGTGGGGCTTAAGTTGGGTGCTCTTTCCAAGGGCTGGTGCAGACTCGATGGGCCGAATGGCCTCCTTCTGCACTGTAAATTCTATGATTCTATGAGTTAAGGCAAATGCATGCTTCAGCAGCACATTCAGTCATTTCAACACAGTATCCACGTCAGGAGATAGATAAATCTTATGATCACCTTGGCAAAAGAAAAAATGATAGAGGGAACAGGCTTGTTTCGTGTCAGAGAGTCTGGTGAATTAAGAGACCTTGCTGCTTAGTATTTGAAAAGGGTGCAGCAGACATAAAGACCTTACCAGATGGTGCACAATCCTCATTAAAATGATAGAAATACGCAAATATCAGAGGTTCCTTTTTTGTTATGTTAATTAAATGTGGCATTTATAAACACATGCGCTTGTGTGTGTGCGCACATGAGTTTGTATGGTTTGGAGGTATTTTTAAGAGGTTCCAGCCTCTGACTGAATCTTTGGCAGTTCATTTCTCTAAAATCAATTGTATTAAGATTTTAATGGTAGCTGGCTCCATCCTCTTTATGTTCGAGCCATTTATAATTCCTGATGCTGTTTCACACTAAGCTGGCAGTGATAATACTCTAGAGGAATTTGGATTTTACGGAGATTAATGATGAAAGGATTTATGTGCAGTACGAGTTATAGGCTGTTGGTGCCACTGTGTTGAATTAAAATCAGGGAGCTCTAATTTGTTATAGATCCATAGTCGGCGTATTTATCTTCTTGCCATATTACTGATTCTAATTTGTCAGTAAAACATGATGTTTGATTGATGCTTGGACCCGCTGCAAAGCTGTTAGCCATTCAAAGGATTTAAATTAGGGAGAGCATAGAAGCCCCTATCTGTTCATCTTACGTTTCACACTAAACCTGGCCCCTCAAGCTATTTCGCTTTTGTTGAAGGACACTGTGTAATTTTCCTCAACGCGTTTACCTCATCTCATTTTAAGTGAGAATTATTTTGTTTTAAATGATTTATCGTACCAGTGACCTGTAGGTCTGCTAATGCAGTAATGGATTCCTGCTTAGAGGGCTGGAGTTCAAATTCAGCTCCCGTCGCTGGCTAAATGAAGCTGCGACGTGGCAGGGTCACTCGACTGGTTGATTTGTAGCTCCCTGTCTCGGGGGAGGCTACCTTGTCGGGGAGACGACTCATATTCCACAGAGGCACCTCCTGACTCATACCGGCTGTCACTGTGGACAGCTGAACTATCGCATCCTGCCACCTGAGGGAACACATGAAAGCCAAAGGTTGAAAGTGGACCTTATAAGAAGCGGGAAGTTAATAAAAGCATTTCACTGACTGAATTCTTGCCAGTCTGATAATGAGAGGTCGTCAAGGAACCTGGAGAAGTGTGAATTATGATTCAATGCACTACAGAATGTAATGAAAGACTGGCATCCATCTAGCACCTTTCGCAACACCGCAATTTCCCACAGCACCTCACAGCCAATGTAGTACATGTAAGCCGCAATAATGCAAGAAATGCAACATCTATTTTTCACAAAGCAAACTCGTAAAAATAGCACTGAGAAAATACATTTAAATTGCAGTTTGGCCAAGACACCAGGGATAATATTTCAGCCCTTCTTCAAATAGTTATGTCCACCTGAGAGTGCCTCAAGTTTCAAATCTCATCCTGAACACAGGGCCTTGAAGAGTGCAGCACTCACTCAGTACTGCACGAGAGGATCAGCCCATTGTGTTCAACACTCTAGAGTGGGACTTGAACCCACAATCACTGCACTCAGAGGCGAAGGCCCTACCACTGTGTCACAGCGGACACAGGTCGACCAATGCAGTGTTGTCATGAGGGGAAAGGTATCACACTCTTTCCACATGGTGACTTTCTCCCCCAGCAACTTTCTCATATTCATAGCTCGATCATCAAGCAAGACTGCGAATTCCACAGCTAGGCTGAAGGGGCAGATTTTATCTGATAATGTCCTGCCAAAATTAACTTTCCTGCCTGGAGGGAACACGGGAGGAGCACAGCTTAAATAGTACCCACTCTAATTTCCACTCCATTTCTGCTCAATTCCTGGTAGCTGACACTTTTTTTTTAGGTGGCCAAAGTGTCCAGCAGTACGGTAGCACAATGGTCAGCACTGCCATTTCACAGCGCCAGGGACCCGGGTTCGATTCCCGGCTTAGGTCACTGTCTGTGCGGAGTCTGCACGTTCTACCCGTGTCTGCGTGGGTTTCCTCCGGGTGCTCCGGTTTCCTCCCACAAGTCCTGAAAAATGTGCTGTTCGGTGAATTGGACATTCTGAATTCTCCCTCCCTGTACCTGAACAGGCACCGGAATGTGGCGACTATGGGTTTTTCACCGTAACTTCATTGCAGTGTTAATGTAAGCCTACTTGTGACAATAAAGATTATTATTATTATTACTAGGTGTTAATTCTGGGTGAGCTCCATAAATGCCAAACCTTCTTTCATCCTGGATTTCATTGGCTATTAAGTGCTTTGGAATATCCTGGGGCTGTGAAAGGTGCAATGTAAATGCAAAGTCTTCCACTACATTCTTCAGTGTATGAGGATATAGAGTGGTTCGTTTTATTTAATATCAGCCTCATCATCGATTTTACATTGGTCTCCCAAACTACCAGTCTCTGTAATTAGCAGTTCGCTGTCTCTCCCCTTCCTGAGTCGCAGTGGAAGTTGGTATTGTAAATGTCCCTTTTCAAGGGTCTTCTGTTCTCCCGAGCCCTTAGAAATTCTTCAGTTACAGCTGTCCTTCCATTGATTTTTTTCCAGGCAATATCTGGCTGCTTTTGTTTCAACATAGATGTTCCATGCATGCTTTGGTGCTAAATGGCAGAACTGAAAAGAAAATCACAGAATCATATGAAGGATTTAAAATGTGACGGAACAGATTCATACAAAAAAAAAGGCCTCTGGACCTTTAAGAGCTCCTTTGTCTACTGAGCCTCCCTTTATCCTGCCTCCAGATGGGCTTGCTGAATATACAGCAGGACCCAGTCGGAACCGAAGGGGAAGCGCTAATGCTCTCACCTACATGAAGTTTGCACTGTCTGTTAAAATGAAGCTTCTGCATGATGTGTGGAAGGGAAAACACATCCGAGGGGTGTCCTGTGAAACTGGGTAGGGTCACCGAGCCCCCTAATTCCCTTATTCCTGCCGAACCCAGTACTGTTGGTGGGTATAATCTTGATTATCAAAAGAATACATCCTGCTGCTTTCATCCACATGAACATGATAGAAAAGCATGGGGCAATGTATCCCACTGATACTCCACCGTCCTTCTTAACCCTGCCTTCTTTCCTCAGGCACAAATTGATTTTTTGTCAGTCTTTTTATTCAATGGAAGCAACAGTAAACCAAAGAATAATCTGCTAACCAATATTCAGATTGTTCATATTTTCCCTGTTAGCTGCCTTTTCTCCATCATTCTGGGTAATTAAATGACTTGCCTTGAGTAGGTCTCAATAGCGCCACGAATAAAGAAATATTCCAAAGGTTTGGGCCCAAAGATTTGTACAGGCTGGAGCTGGAACATTATTCCGATTCAGGGACGTCCTTTTTTTGTGAGACGTATGTTTCTCATATGTCGCGTCTTCATGTGCAGTGTTTCACCGAGAGCAAAATCACAAGGGGAGAAAAATCAAAATACCCACCGCCAAACAGAAAGGACAGACGAGGCTGGTTTAAGGGACATGTGGATTTAACAATTTGAGCGTAGATGTAAAGTTGTATTGTCAACTGCACTCAAGCAGAAACTGTGAGAGATGATAAAGCAATTGTGGCTACTTTGAGTTTGCAATGTGAGACCACATCAGATTGCAGCAAAGTGACAGAGATTACAATTGTGACCAGGGCAAACAAAAGCTGGATTAAAAGACTGCCGTGAGCGGGCAGAAAAAGTATGCCGTGTGTGTTATTGTCTTCCGAAAACATTTGGAATACTCCATAATGCAGAAACATAATTTTAAGGACATCATGCATTGCAAACTGTACGCCACACACTGACAAGACACGTTGGGGTTTGAAAAGTTAATATCTGCAGTGATACATGCTTTTTTCGGATGTATTGAAAGTGTTGCCAGTAAATCGCTGTCATTGAGGCATCACACTATTAAACAGCCCAGCCTCTTCCATCTCACCCATTAATTTGGCAGAGCATTGTCACATTAGACTGAACAAAAATGTTTTCACCTGCCCAACCATCCTGAACGGACATGGTTCTTACTTACTAACAGCTGGATATCGATTGCAGGCAGTCAACCAGCATGACCCTCCCGCCACCAGTCAGGCAAAGTGGAGTATTGGCTGACTTGGCCGCCCCCCCCCCCCCCCCCCCACTCCCCCCCCCCCCCCCCCCCAGGGTTCCTCGTGTGTATGGGCGGATGAGACATGAACTGCTCCGTGCATAATCAGTTGCAAAACCTCATTTGAGCAGTCAGCACCAGCTGAGGCTGTCTGAAGGCAGGAGGAGATTGGTAATGCGGAAGAGAAGCGCGATTGGCAGCGCACAGCAAAAAATGAAATGAATGATTCATGGGGAGGCGGCGTGATGGAGTTAAGCAGAGAATTGGCGAAAGAAAAATTAATCACGGTGGGAGCAGGAGGGCTGATGTTAATCAGGAATAAGTAAACAGTGTTGCCTTTTGCTCAGATTGAGCCCACACATTCATTCCATCCTTGAATAGTTATGCAAAGTTAACACAGTGGAATTTTAAACGACAGTGGCTTGACTGTTGTGATGATGTGGAGATGCCGGCGTTGGACTGGGGTGAGCACAGTAAGAAGTCTTACAGCACCAGGTTAAAGTCCAACAGGTTTGTTTCAAATCACTAGCTTTCGGAGCGCTGCTCCTTCCTCAGGTGAATGAAGAGGTAGGATCCAGAAACATTTACATAGACAAAGTCAAAGATGAAAGACGATACATTGAATGTGAGTCTTTACAGGTAATTAAGTCTTTACAGGTCCAAACGGAGCAACTGGAAAAAGGGATAATCACAGGTTAAAGAGGTGTGAATTGTCTCAAGCCAGGACAGTTGGTAGGATTTCGCAAGCCCAGGCCAGATGGTGGGGGGTGAATGTAATGTGACATGAATCCAAGGTCCCGGTTGAGGCCGTACTCGTGTGTGCAGAACGTGGCTATAAGTTTCTGCTCGGCATTTCTGCGTTGTCACACGTCCTGAAGGCCACCTTGGAGAACCCTTACCCGAAGATCAGAGACTGAATGCCCTTGTCTGCTGAAGTGTTCCTCGACTGGAAGGGAACATTCCTGCCTGGTGATTGTCGTGCGATGTCCGTTCATCTGTTGTCGCAGCGTGAGCCATGGTCTCCCTATGTAACGTGTGGCACGACCCCCCCCCCCCACACCACCCACTACCATCCCACCCCCCCACCACCCCCACATTAGCCCCTCATCACCGCACCACCTCCATACCACCCCCTCACCACACCTCGCCCACACCACCATCACCCCACCTCCCGCACACCAACCCCTCATCACCCCACCACCCCTATACCACCCCCTCACCACACCTCGTCCACACCCCCACACCACCCCCAGACTACCCCCTCATTCCACCTCCCCACACCACCCCCATACTACCCCCTCACCCCACCTCCCCCTCGCCACCCCCTCATCACCCCACTTCACTCCCACACCATCCACCACCCCAACCCGTGATCCAATCATGTGTCATGCCTTGCAGGATCACCTGGCGACAATACAGGCCGCACTGGCGTCCCCCAATCCTGACCCCAACCCCAAGCACATTCCAGTGACGAGGAGGCAAATGGACAGCACCGCGAGCCCACAGATGCCAGCCCGCGATACCCCGGAGCCCCAGTCCGGGGACGACACTGACCTACCGGCACAGCTGTCTCCAGCACCCTCCACCAGAGACACTCACCTCGGATGGACACTTTGGTGAAGAGGTGGTGGTACATCTGATGGAGGTAGAAACCCCCAAGGGGGCGGACGGACGGTGGGCGGCCCAACCCCAGGGACTAGCTGCCATCCAGGTGGGTCTCGGGTTTCTGGAAAAGGCCGTCCCGTCGATAATGGAGATGCAGGCACGGAGCCAGGGACTACATGAGGGGTTGTCAGCAACCATGCAGCGCCTGCAGGTGCATTTGGAGGTGTCCAATTGTGTGCAGAGACAGGAGGCGGTGCTGACAATGTGTGCCACCCAGGGCAACACCGTACCGGTGAAGTCCGTGGTGGAGGCCTTGGAGGCGAGGTATTGGCCAAGGGCCAGGATGTTCGAGGCCTGAGCATTCTGTGTGGATGGTGAGGCACAGGACAGGGCGGCCCTGTCACAGGCTGCTTTGTACCAGGGCCACCTGGACATTGCAGCGGCACTCCAGAGCTTGGCCCAGTCACAACGGGCTATGGCTGAGGGCATCGTCAGCATTGTCCAGGCGTTGTCCGACCGGAGCCAGCCACAGAGGGAGGTGGCACAGTAACTGAGTGATGTGCCGCGGTCCCAGAGGGAGGTGGCCCAGTCCCTGTGCTCCATGGCTGCAAGCATGGAGACCCAGGTCGAGGTGAGAGTGGGCCTCCAGGACTGGTGGTGCCAGGTGGAGGGGGAGCCTCAGGGGTTAGCTCCCATTGCACCTCAATCTCACGGAGTAGCCTCGGGGCTTTTGGACACCCCCCGGGAGGAGGAGATGATGGGGTCCGTGCCGGTGACTCCTGCAGGGAAAGTGGCAGCATACCACAGCGCCACAGACTCCCACTCTCTTATCTCTGGCGCATGCGATGAGCAGCAGGCAGAACAGGAGGGCGCCGCGCCACCTGGGACCCCAAGCAACTGCTGGGCCAATCCAGGCCCCGTCTCTCCAGAGGGTGGTCACCAAAGGGGATCCATGCCATAGGGCGGGATTCACTGCAGGCCACCTCCACCCCTGCTGTACGGCCTGGGGATCCACCTAGACATAGCGTTAGGGCCTGTAAGGCCAGAATGATAGACACCAGTTATGTTGACACAGGTGCAGCACATAGAATAGCGTTAAGGGCTCAGGCACAAACCATTGTAGATTTGTTTGCATGTTATGGACTAAACATAAACAAGGACTAAACAACATAACGGGCTACAAAGCGAGGTCTAACAGTATCTCTGGCAGCAGCGCACCCCTCCCCGATGAACTCAATGCATTCTATGCTCGGTTCGAGCAGGTAACCAACAATCCGCTGGCGAGTGCCCCAGCAGCCCATAATTCACCCATACCCACCATCACAGCTTCTGAAGTCAGATCGGCCTTCCTGAAAGTGAACCCTCAGAAGGCGACGGGCCCAGACGGGATCTCTGGTCGTGCACTCAGAGCCTGCGCGGACCAGCTGGCAGAGGTATTGGCGGACATCTTTAACCTGTCCCTACTCCACTCCGAGGTCCCCACCTGCTTCAAGAAGACCACCATCATACTGGCACCAAAGAAGAAACAGGCAACGTGCCTCAATGACTACCGTCCAGTGGCCCTGACTTCAGTCGTAATGAAGTGCTTCGAGAGGTTGATCATGAAGCGCATCACCTCCATACTCCCAGAACGCCTTGATCCACTGCAATTCGCATACTGCTGCAACCGGTCCACATCAGACGCCATTTCCCTGGCCCTACACTCATCCCGAGAACATCTCGAAAACAAGGACTCCTACATCAGACTCCTATTTATTGACTACAGCTCCTCCTTCAACACCATAATCCCAGCCAAGCTCATATCAAAGCTTCAAAACCTAGGACTTGGCTCCCCACTCTGCAACTGGATCCTCGATTTTCTGACCAACAGACCACAATCAGTAAGAATGAACAACAACACCTCCTCCACAATAGTCCTCAACACCGGCGCCCCGCAAGGCTGCTTACTTAGCCCCCTACTCTACTCCCTGTACACACACGACTGCGTGGCAAAACTTGGTTCCAACTCCATCTACAAGTTTGCTGACGATACGACCATAGTGGGCCGGATCTCGAATAACGATGAGTCCGAATACAGGCGGGAGATAGAGAACCTAGTGGAGTGGTGTAGCGACAACAATCTCTCCCTCAATGCCAGCAAAACTAAAGAGCTGGTCATTGACTTCAGGAAGCAAAGTACTGTACACACCCCTGTCAGCATCAAGGGGGCCGAGGTGGAGATGGTTAGCATTTTCAAATTCTTCGGGATGCACATCTCCAAAAATCTGTCCTGGTCCACCCACGTCGACCCTACCACCAAGAAAGCACAACAGCGCCTATACTTCCTCAGGAAACTAAGGAAATTCGGCATGTCCACATTGACTCTTACCAACTTTTACAGATGCACCACTGAAAGCATCCTATCGGGCTGCATCACAGCCTGGTATGGAAACTGCTCGGCCCAGGACCGCAAGAAACTTCAGAGAGTCGTGAACACCGCCCAGTCCATCACACAAACCTGCCTCCCATCCATTGACTCCATCTACACCTCCCGCTGCCTGGGGAAAGCGGGCAGCATAATCAAAGATCCCTCCCACCCGGCTTACTCACTCTTCCAACTTCTCCCATCGGGCAGGAGATACAGAAGTCTGAGAACACGCACGAACAGACTCAAAAACAGCTTCTTCCCCGCTGTGACCAGACTCCTAAATGACCCTCTTATGGACTGACCTCATTAACACTACACCCTGTATGCTTCATCCGATGCCAGTGCTTATGTAGTTACATTGTATATGTTGTGTTGGCCTATTATGTATTTTCTTTTATTCCCTTTTCTTCTCATGTACTTAATGATCTGTTGAGCTGCTCGTAGAAAAATACTTTTCACTGCACCTCGGAACACGTGACAATAAACAAATCCAATCCAATCCAATCCAATTTTCAAAATAGACACCTGTGCACAAATGTTCCAAGCTGCCTCGGTGCTCTGTCAGAGGGTGTGAGGGATGGGCTGGGCTGACTGTGGAGGGGCGCAGTGGGATCATGTGATTTAAAAAGACATTTATCTACGGGTTGTGGGTGTCGCTGGTCAGGCTGGCATTTATTGCCCATCCCTAATTGCCCTTCAGAAGGTGGTGGTGAGTTGCCTTCTTGAACCGCTGCAGTCCTTGAGGTGTAGGTACACCCACTGTGCTGTGAGGGAGGGAGTTCCAGGATGTTGCCCAAATGACAGTGACGGAACGACGATATATTTCCAAAGTCAGGGTGGTGAGTGACTTGGACGGGAACCTCCAGGTGGTGGGGTTCCCAGGTATCTGCTGCTCTTGTCCTTCTAGATGGTAGTGGTCGTGGGTTTGGAAGGTGGTGTGTAAGGAATCTTGGTGAGTTGCTACAGTGCATCTTGTAGACGGTACACACGGCTGCCACTGTTTGTTGGTGGTGGAGGGGTTGAATGTTTGCGGAAGGGGGAGCAATCAAGTGGCTGCTTTGTCCTGGATGGTGTCGAGCTTCGAAGGTGTTGTTGGAGCTGCACTCATCCAGGCAAGTGGAGAGTATTCCATTACACTCCTGACTTGTGGCTTATAGATGGTGGACAGGGTTTGGGGGGGGGGGGGGGGGGGGGGGCAGGAGGTGAGTTACGCACCGTAGGATTCCTATCCTTTGACCTGCCCCAGTAGCCACAGTGGTAATAAGGATAGTGCAGTTCAGTTGACCCATCAACGGAATGGGTGCGCTCCAGCGGAACCAGAGGCACCTTGTTGTCTGGAATGAGTGTGTGTGGGGAGTGGAGCTGGAATGAGTGTGTGTGGGGAGTGGAGCTGGAATGAGTGTGTGTGGGGAGTGGAGCTGGAATGAGTGTGTGTGGGGAGTGGAGCTGGAATGAGTGTGTGTGGGGAGTGGAGCTGGAATGAGTGTGTGTGGGGTGTGGAGCTGGAATGAGTGTGTGTGGGGAGTGGAGCTGGAATGAGTGTGTGTGGGGAGTGGAGCTGGAATGAGTGTGTGTGGGGTGTGGAGCTGGAATGAGTGTGTGTGGGGAGTGGAGCTGGAATGAGTGTGTGTGGGGAGTGGAGCTGGAATGAGTGTGTGTGGGGAGTGGAGCTGGAATGAGTGTGTGTGGGGTGTGGAGCTGGAATGAGTGTGTGTGGGGTGTGGAGCTGGAATGAGTGTGTGTGGGGAGTGGAGCTGGAATGAGTGTGTGTGGGGTGTGGAGCTGGAATGAGTGTGTGTGGGGAGTGGAGCTGGAATGAGTGTGTGTGGGGTGTGGAGCTGGAATGAGTGTGTGTGGGGAGTGGAGCTGGAATGAGTGTGTGTGGGGTGTGGAGCTGGAATGAGTGTGTGTGGGGAGTGGAGCTGGAATGAGTGTGTGTGGGGTGTGGAGCTGGAATGAGTGTGTGTGGGGAGTGGAGCTGGAATGAGTGTGTGTGGGGTGTGGAGCTGGAATGAGTGTGTGTGGGGTGTGGAGTGCTAATATGTGGCTGCAGCTTGTCAACCTCTCGAGTGCCATTCCTGACCCCGGTGACTCCGACACTGCTTCTCATTGGGATCGATCGTGTTCCACGTGGCGCCAGTGCCAGCCCATTAACGTTGTTTAAAATAAATTTAGAGTACCCAATTCATCTTTTCCAATTAAGGGGCAATTTAGCATGGCCAATCCACCTACCCTTGCACATCTTTGTGCTGTGGGGGCGGGACCCACGCAGGCATGGGGAGAATGTGCAAACTCCACACGGACAGTGACCCAGGGCCGGGATCGAACCTGGAACCTCGGCGCTGTGAGGCAGCAGTGCTAACCCACTGTGCCACCGTGCTGCCCCTGCGTAACGGTTATTGAATTTCTCCAGGAGCCGCACCAATTTTGCTGTCGCTGAACACCAGCGATTCAGTCCTAGCATCAGCACTCATTAGCCTCAGAAACGGAGAATCCCGCCCTTAGTTTCAGGAATGGAGAATCGCACAGGGACGATTTCCTTCTCCTCCATCTTAGACTCTGAGCAGGTAACCGCTCTGCAAATAAAGGCTGACAACTGGTTCGCTAGCCTGTAGTGTGGCCACCTGGTTATCCTTTGTCTCTGCTGTGAAGCAAAAGTGAAACTCCTTAAAACACAACAGGAATATGTTGTGATCTTGCGAAAAGTATAATTAATCACCGAAATAGAGTACCCTATCAGCATTGACAAGTGTGAAAGTAAGTCAGTTCATGAATAGACTATGTGAAAGTGAATCATATTTCCTTTTGGCACAACTGAACAGAAGCTGGGAAACCACATTTTCTAGGTAGGAAAAGTTTTCCACAATTGGATTTTTACTGGATTGGCTCCTTCCGTACCTCTGGAGCAGGAGTCATGTCTTCCGCAATATTTTCTGTCTATTTTAGTCTAAATGGCTGCTGCGTCTATAGACTTGGTACAATGTAGTGGGCGCTGTGGCCCATCACATTAGCGTTCTAATGCGCCATTAAATGATGGCACCTAAGCTGGTGCCTACAGTTCCCATCCTGGCCACCACATCAGGAGTCAAAGAAGGCGTGGCAGGTGCTGTTCTCCACAGGAAGATGGAAACAATCATTGGTCCGTCAGCCCTTTGAGAATTTTCTCTCATTCCAGTAGATTACGGTTGAATTTCCCATATTGGTTCTGTGACCCTCAATGTCTATGCTTCACAAAAAGCTGTCACAGTGAGAGGAGAAAGCTGGAGGGTAAGTACGGTAGCATAGTGGTTAGCACAATTGCTTCACAGCTCCAGGGTCCCAGGTTCGATTCCGGCTTGGGTCACTGTCTGTGTGGAGTCTGCACATCCTCCCCGTGGGTGCGTGGGTTTCCTCCGGGTGCTCCGGTTTCCTCCCACAGTCCAATGATGTGCAGGTTAGGTGGATTGGCCATGATAAATTGCCCTCAGTGTCCAAAATTGCCCTTAGTGTTGGGTGGGGTTACTGGGTTATGGGGATAGGGTGGAGGTGTTGACCTTGGGTAGGGTGCTCTTTCCAAGGGCCGGTGCAGAATCGATGGGCCGAATGGCCTCCTTCTGTACTGTAAATTCTATGATTCTATGAAATAAGCCTCTTCAGAATAGCTCAGTTCCAATAGACAGGGTTAGTTCCCAAATTGGGCACGTTTCTTTTTTTACACTTACCCAATTATTTATTTTTTACAATTAGGTGGCAATTTAACGTTGGCAATCAACCTACCCTGTACATCTTTGGGTTGTGGGGGTGAAACCCACACAAACACGGGGAGAAGATGCAAACTCCACACAGAGTGACCCTGAGCGGGGTTCGAACCTGGGTCCTCAGCGCCGTAAGGCAGTAGTGCTAACCACTGCCGCACCGTGCCACCCTCAAATTGGGCACGTTTCTGGCAGCTTGTATCAGCAGAATGCCAGAACAGAGTTGCCTCAGGATAGAAGCTAATTTGTCCTTAGGCCTGATCAGAGTAAACCAGGCCAGCTCTGGTCACCAATTAAGCAGGACAATGTTGCAACAATATTTGTATTGTAAGGAATACAAGGCATTAACAATAAGGTAATAATACTTCTCACCACCAGATGGAGATAAGGAGCAGTGATATAAATATCATGTGACTTCTGGGATTCTGGGAGAAGGTTGTTAGGCATTAGAGAGATTAGGTGTGTAGCAGAGAGTTTTGTTGCAAGAGATATCGTATTGTTTATTTAATAACATTCCTTGTTGGCTGGTTCGAATCTTTAATCCAGTAGTGTAAAATAAATCAGCTTTGTTCAATAACTCAGCTTCATGTTCTTTGTTAACATCACATTCTCTGAGCATCCTGATAGACCCAACAGAGAACATCACAAATATTGGGCCTTGCGAATTTTGTGCTTTGCTGAGATCTGGAGAGGGATGCAGTGTGATGCGAGGGGTTGCTTGGTGGGAGGCCGGGGTGGTGGTCAGGAGCGGTGACGGGTCAGGCAGCAGTCTCCCCTAGTTCTTTGGTGAAGTCACATGAAGCAGTCCTCCTCCTTCCCGCTCGATAATCTCAACACTCTTTTGGGGCTGCTTTGAGCGGCATCCATCTAGGCTGCCCTGGAGTTGGCTTTTGGACCTTCTGCGTCGAAAGCTCTGACCAGGGCAAACAAATTTGAGATTCCAGACATGGAGTAAGTGCAAAGAGCCTCATTTCAATATCACATTGAAGCTCCAGCGCTCGTTTCAAGTGGCTCTTACGATAAATCTTTCAAAAAGCGCTGATCAATTTAGCTGTGTTCTGAGCTCCTGTACAATAGGAGACTGCCGAAGGCATAAAGGGCCTCTGCACTAATATGGTTACTGCTGCACCGGTGTCACATCCATAAAGTTAGCGCAATGATGGTAAATTTGGACCCAATTTTTTTTTCCTACAATATTAGTTGCTGGTCAAGCTCAGTGTGCCATGATCGAATCGCATGATGAATTTGCAGGTTTGTGCTGGATGGGGCATGTGACATTTCAAAAAAAAGTCAAGAAATGGAATAAAACCATTTCACAGGGCCTCTATCGTGTTGTAAAGAAAACTGGTTTGGATTTGGTTTCAAACTGTAATGTTTTGCAGTTTATAATATCTGTTTCTAAGCACGAGTTACCCGTGCAGCCCTCTGTGCTTATAGTCAGGCTGAACTATTACAACTAATCAGGAACAATATCATTTTTCTTATCTAAAATGCACCTAATGTAGATTTGATAACAGTATTGGCGAACGGTTCTATCTAATTGCTCCAAAATCACAATCCGATATAAAATGCTTTTCTAGACAAAGCAGCGTAGGTGAAATACAGAAAGGGTGCTGTTGAATCCTGCAAGCTACCTAAGGTATAGAGGGTTCCAATTAACAACCAGCTCAGCTGTACACAGATATCGTGGTAAGTGGCATTTGATTGTTCCCCCAGACATTCATTTTTCTCTGCCTGTAGCTCTTAATTTTCATCCTTCACACACTATTGTGCAGCCTCTGCTAATGGAAGGGGAGTCTAACTGGGTCAAAGGTGACTGCACACCCAGCATCAGTAGTGTTCCATGTTTGGGTAGCAAGCATTTCCCATTCATTTTCAGTGGTCGGATTTTCGGTCAATGGCAGATCTGGGCAAGCTAATACAATGGGCCTCCTCCGGATCTTTTGTTGGAAACCGATGCAGCCAAAATGGTATCTGAGGTGGTCAGAAAACCATCAGGTAATTTACCATCTATATGCAGGCCTTGTTCAGCAGTGGCATGAGTCGGAAAACTGGCAGTAAAAAGTCTCATTCCTGGGTCAGCACCTTGGACAGTGCAGCACCCCCTCAGCACTGCACGGGAGTTCCAGCCTATCTGTTTGCATTCATGGCCTGAACTGGGTCTTGGGGAGGCAGTGGCATAGTGGTATTGTCACTGGACTAGAACCCAGAGACCCAGGGGAATGCTCTGGGGATGTGGGTTCAAATCCCACCAGGGCAGATGGTGGAATTTGAATTCAATAAAAATCTGGAATTAAAAGTCGAGCAATGACCATGAAACCATTGTCCACTGTCATAAAAACCCATTTGGTTCACTAATGTCCTTTAGGGAAGGAAATCTGCCATCCTTACCTGGTCTGGCCTACATGTGACTCCAGATCCACAGCAATGGGGTTGACTCTTAAATGCCCTCAGGGATGGGCAATGAATGTTGATCCAGCGATGCCAAAATCCCATAAACAAATTTTTAAAAACCCCAGAGACGAGACTAATGCCAACTGAGCAACAGACGACATGGCACCGTGACTTTCCACTTATGAGCCAAGATGAAGTTAATTTGAACAGTAGATATTAAATATTACAGGTTGATTTTTCACATATGGGCCGGGATTCTCCGATATCGCCGCCAAATGTTGACGCCGGTGTCAAAACCGGCGCGAGCACCCCGACATCAATGGGCCTCCAGGCCCAATAATTCTCCAGTTCTTCAGGGGCTAGAATGGCGTCGGAGTGCTGTGCGCTGGTCCGGCGCAGGTCCGCATATGCGCGCGACAGCCATCTCCGCAACCGGCGCATCGGAGCGGCATGCCGGGATTCTCGGGCCACCCGCCAATTCCCCGACCCGGCACGGGCTCGGAGAATCCCGGCCATGTGGTTTTGGGATGTTGACAACACCAGTAAGAGCAACTTCATGTTGTCCACCCACATTTACCTTGAGAGCATGAAGAGTGGCATTCCACCCAATATCTCCACTGGAACTCACTGAAGAACTAATTTCGGCCCAGACTTTTGTCCCTGATCCACGTGCTCAGAAGAGGGAGATTTCCCGCATTGACAAACCCGACCTTTAAAATTCCTGCCCCGCCAGTCAGAATTTCAGTTGGGGGGGGGGGGGGGGGGGGGGGGGAATGAGCTGAAATAGAGGTCAGGGAGGGTGACCCTGGATCGAGTGTGGTAACTGGCATGTATTGAGGCCAGCGAGGCAGAAGGCCTGCCTCTGTTTTACCCCTCAGGCAGTTAACCCTTAAATTGGCCACTGCATCTTCGATCTAATTTTCTAACATCTCCCTGACGTCACACCACTGTGCCCCCCATTTGACAAAATGTTTTCACATGGATTGTATTAAGTGGAGCAATTCCTAATTTCTGACAATTATTTCATCTATGAACGTCTTGTGGCACAGTGTAGTGTGTCTGAGCTACAAGCTCTGTGATCCAGTCTCATTCCAGGACTTGATGACCAAAATTAATAGAATAAATGGACACGAATTCTCAGCCCTGCAGAGGGCCAACAGGGACCCGGAGTAAATCTCGCCGCTTTTGTTGCGGATACGGGTCCCCGCGCTTCCAGGACGGAGGCCGCGTACGCACACGGCGGCGGCCTCCAGCAGCCTCGCCCTGCTTCATGGCAGACTCAGACCGCGGAGCTGGACCCGAAAAAGAAACCCTACGATCGGCCACGTGCCCAACCCTCAACCCCCGCGCAATCATTCCCGCAGCCGGCACACAAGTATCCCAACCGGCAGGACCAGGTTAGATCCACGGCGTCGGGACTGCGGCCGGTCAGGGGCGGAGGATGTCGGAGCGGGTCTCTGGCAATGGCCCCAGGCGGCTCGGTGTACTCCCCGAGTACGCCGCTTTTCAGTGCCCGGAGAATCGGCCAACCGGTGCCAGTCCCGATTTCTGCGCCAAACAGGATTCTCTGCCCCGGCTCCAGCTGCGACTTTGCGGTCGGGGCGCAGAGAATCCAGTCCAGGGTTTTGATCACTGCTTTGGCTAGGATTGATTCGGGACCAGCCTCCTTACCAGGGTCACGATGCAGTGGCACTATGCTCCAGATCCGCCTTTGGGCAGAGAACTCACGAAGAGGATTTTATCCAGATCCACATTTTGCTTGGAAATTATTAGTGAAACGAGGAGCAGAAACCACAATCTGTTTACTAAGTTTTTTAATTGAAATTATTTAGCCTCCATGTCGGTCACAAGGGCGATACATCTGGCTGGAGAATCAGCTGCAGGAAAGAGTTAAAGACAGGAAACTGCTGGGAAAACGCAGCAGGTCTGGCAGAAACAGAGTTAAAATTTCGAGTCTGTATGACTCTTCTTCGGAGCTAAAGAGAGGGAGGACCGTGATGGATTTGATTCTGTGTAATACGGGGCAGGGCAGGTGGTGCAAAGTGCAAGGTTAGTGACAGTTCGGAGCTGGGGAAAGATTGCACAAAGATGTAAGCCATAAGACAAAGGAAATGTTAATGGAAGTGTGAAGGATTGCAGAAAGTGCTGATAGTGGAACAAAGGTAAGACAGCAGAATGTGTGACTGGGAGACTCAGTGTTCAGAGAAAGCAAACATTATGAACAAGTGACAGATGGCCCAGTGGGGGCATTTATGTTTGGACAAAAATATCTGGGGGGGGGGGGGGGGGGGTGGATTGAAATAAAAGGGGTCAAGATGGAGGAGGTAACCTTCTAAAGTTGTAGAACTCGACATTGAGTCCAGAGGGCTGTAACGTGCTTAATTGGAAGATGAGGTGTTCCTCCTCCAGTGTACGCTGGGATTCGCTGGAACACTGTAACAAGACGAGGGCATGTGGGCGTGAGAGCAAGATGCTGAGTTGAAATAGCAAGCAACATGGAGGCTGGTGTCACGCTTGCGGACTGAGCAAAGGTGTTCCTCAAAGCAGTCACCCAGCCCGCGTTTAGTCTCCCCCGTGTAGAGGAGAGCGCATTGGGAGCAGTGAGTACAATAAATCAAAGTGAAGGAGGTGCAAGTGAAATGTGGCTTCACCTGAAAGGAGTGTTTGGGGCCTTGGACATGGAGGAGGGAGGAGACGAAGGGGCAGCTGGTGCACCTTCTGCAATTGCAAGGCGGAGGCGATGATGGGTTGAGAGTGATGGGGGAGTGAACTAGGATGTCACGGAGGGAGTAGTCCCTGCGGAATGCTGACGGGGGTGTATGGGGAGGTGAGGGGAAGATTTTTTTCATGGTGGCATCTTGCTGGAGATGGTGGCAATGGCGGAGGATGATCCTTTGAATGCGAAAGCTGGTGGAATGAAAAGTGAGGACAAGGGATTGAAAGCCGTGAACTTCTTTCAATAGCCCAGTGTCCCAGAGAAATTATAACATTTTGTCATGATGTTATAAGGCTTATTGCTGCTAATTTATTGTTCGTTCCCTCAATTCCTCACCATGAGTACGTTTATCTTTGTACATTTTCAGTTAAATGGCAGATGATAAAAGATAACAACTGCTCATAGCACCTGGAGGGTTCAAATCCCAATGCTCATATGGAGAGATTCTGTACCCCCGCCACTGTCAATAGAATTTCACATTGAAGACACCCCATGCCGCCGGGAGACCTGTGGGCAGGGACATAGAAACATAGAAAATATGGCCGATCATGCAAATTCAGTATCCCACTCCCGCTTTCCCTCCATACCCCTTGATCCCTTTAGCCACAAGGGCCACGTCCAGCTCCCTCTTGAATATCTCCAACAAACTGGCCCCAGCAGCTTTCTGTGGTAGAGAATTCCACAAGTTGACAATACTCTGAGAGAAGTTCTTCCTCATCTCAGTGCTAAATGGCTTACCCCTTATTCTTAGGCTGTGACCTCTAGTTCTGGACGTCCCCAACATCGGGGATATTCTCCCCGCATCGAGCCTGTCCAGCCCCATCAGGATTTTCTATGTTTCTATGGGATCCCCTCTCATTCTTCTAAACTCCAGTGAGTACAAGCCCAGTTGATCCAATCTTTCTTCATATGTCAGTCCTGCCATCCCGGGGATTAGTCTGGTGAACCTTCGCTGGACACCCTCAACAGCAAGAATGCCCTTCCTCAAACTAGGAGACCAAAACTGCACAAAATACTCAAGGTGTGGCCTCACCAAGGCCCTCTATCACTGCAGGAAGACATCCCTACTCCTGTACTCGAATCCTCGCGCAATGAAGCCAGCATATCATTAACTTTCCTCACTGCCTGCTGTACCTGCATGCCAACTTCAGCGACTGTTCCACCATCACACCCAGGCCTCGTTGCACTTCCCCTTTTCCTAAACTGCCACCATTCAGATAATAATCTGCCTTCCAGTTTTTGCCACAAAAGTGGATAACCTCACATTTACCCACATTATATTGCATTTGCCAAGTATTTGCCCACCCAGCCAGCCTGTCCATGTCACTCTGCAGCCTCTCTGCATCCTCCTCATCGCAAATCCAGGGAATCCCGTCACCAGCGAATGGCCATATAATTCCGGCCAGCATGGTCCTTTATTGTAGGTGCTCTCCCAAATAGAGGGGATGTTGCCCAAAAGAAAATATCCACGACCCGCAGTTATATAGTGCATTCAATGTCATAAAACATCTCAGGGCTTTTCACAGCCGTGTTCCCAAACAGAATTTGACACTAGACCCCAGAAGGAGATACTAGCACCAGCGACTGAAAGCTTGACCGTAGAATTAATGTGTTTCTTAAAGGAGGAGCACAGTGAGAAGTCTTACAACACCAGGTTAAAGTTCAACAGGTTTGTTTCAAATCACTAGCTTTCGGAGCACTGCTCCTTCCTCAGGTGATTCACTGTTGGACTTTAACCTGGTGTTGTAAGACTTCTTACTGTGCTCACCCCAGTCCAACGCCGGCATCTCCACTTAAAGGAGGAGAGAGAGGAAGTGAGGCGGGGAGGGAATTCCGAAATGTGCAAATGGAGGCCTGAAGGAAATCTGGGGGCCTGCGCAAGTGGGCAGAATCGGAGGAATACTCAGGACTCGGAGGGTGCTGAAGCTGGAGGAGGTGCAAGACGGTGCGATCAGGGACCGTGCTAGCCAGGCAGACATGGTTCTCCTGCCTCTATGACTACAATTCAGACGGAGGCTGGGATTTTCTGGCCCCGCTGGGGCGGGACCCGCTGCAGAGGATGCGGCTTTCGGTGCGAATGGTCAATCCCCACAGTGGCCGTGGCCAGAAAATCCCACCCAGAGTTATAATGAGAGCTGGAATTACAGTTCCAGCCATCCAGTTGTCCTGCAACAAAGAGGTAGAAAAGAATATTGCAATGTCAGTACAGAGAGGGAGGTCAACAGAGCCAACAGACAGTGTACCGTGCCTTTAAATATAATAATAGCTTATTGTCACAAGTAGGCTTCAATGAAGTTACTGTGAAAAGCCCCGAGTTGCCACATTCCGGCGCCTGTTCAGGGAGGCTGGTACGGGAATTGAACCCGTGCTGCTGGCATTGTTCTGCATTACAAGCCAGCTATTTAGCACACTGTGCTAAACCAGCCCCAGATAATTCTCCATATGATCTGTGCCTTTTTATTACAGGGGAGGACAACAAATAATATTTTACCATCAATAAGGAGCACAGTTGGCATTTGATATGGAAATAAATTCTGTATGAACCGTAACTTGTAATTACTGCATGAATTATTTTTTTTTAAAGTCTTGCTGTTGGCGAATATGGAACAGACAGTTTCCTCTGGAGAATGTGTCAGACACAAATGGAGAATACCTTGCATTATGCCTGTGCGTGAACCTCAGGGCTCCTGGGAGGGTGTACCAGCTCTGAAAACTGGCAGTTTTCAATCAAGTGGTGGCTTAATGATCTGTGGACGGCTCCGCCTGGATTTGGGTTACACATCCCCTGTGGAGCGTGGTGAATTGAAGCTTAATTCTGACGGCAATGTCCAGATGGGGAATGGCAGCAGTTGCCAATAAAGCTCCTCTGGCCTTTCCTCTTTCATTCACTGCTGCATGCACAGAGCGAGGCTGCTGAGAGGGTTGTCAATGGCTAATGTGAAACGTAAATATAACACAAGGCAGGTTGATGTAGCTGCCACATGTGCCAGACTTCGGTCTGTGCTCCCTAAAGGAAAAAGGGTATTGCATGGGCTTTATTGGGTGTAATGACAGACGGACTTGACATAATATAGACAAAGCTGGGGATTATATCATCTCCTTTTCCATCTAAATATTTATGGAGTACCGTCATGTTTAAAAAAGACACAGCAACTAACTCATGTTTTTTAAATCAGAATCATCACAATGATGGCTGTCCATTGTCACTAAAGGCACAGTTTATTTTGAAAAATGAAAAATATTTCATCGCATTTCATTTCAGTGGTAAAGTGACTGAGGTGTTTTTGAATTCCTGCAATTGAGAATTTTGCAGTGAAGAATAGTTACCTGCCAAGAAATGTTGGAGAGAATTATACTGGATAGCAATCTACTCAATTGAGTCTGATCGTTGATCTACATATTGTTGCCATGGGTACAATTTAATAAAAGTATTATAAACAGGTTAAAAATTGTGGTCTGGGTCTAAATTGCATTCTTAATATTTGTTCGTTTCAATGAATTAGCAGAAAAACTTGCAATTTGCACATGGACGTAATTTATTCTTTATGTGTCGTAAAAATAGGTTTGAATGTTAACTTATTCCGAGAACATCACCGTCAATGTAGCGTTATTTTTAAATGTGCCATGAAACATTGTGATGAACTGCAGAAGACTCCACATTTGGTACAAATAAGTCACCCTGTCTGTAGTTTTTCCAACTGATAGTGAGGCTATGCTTCAGGGACTGGAAGGAGCAGTTAGGACCTGTTCATGCTTAGAACCTGGGTTGAATGCAGCCAAGACTGTTGAAGGGGAAGGGAGGGGGGGTGGAAGAAAAAAATATGTTACTGTTGGTCGATGAAGCCTTAAGTAAAAGGTATATGTGACTCTTGTCTCTAATGAGTGAGATGCTACATCAAAACTGTCTGTCGGTGCTCACTAATTGGGACCAAATTAGTTAGCTGGGTAGTGGAGCTGTCACGTTGGTTCAGCATTCAGCAGAAGATGCACTTCAGAGACTGGGATTAATATGAATCGTTGGAGTAATGGACAAAAGCTCTATCTTGCATCATGTTGTGCTGTGGGCCTGAGAACACTTGATGCTAACACCCAGGTGTAAAATGCAGAACATATTAATTTCTCATTACTGATATTCCTCAAATTCAGAAAGGCACCTTTAAAAGGTAAGCAATAATTAGCAGAGACGTCATGGAGGCTGCTTGAGGAAAATGCAGGCAGAATGGTGGCTAACTCTGGAAGCAACAGACAATTACTGAACCTCGGAAAAGCCACGCAGACTTCACTATAATTAAGTGCCAGTCACATTTCTTGTTCACAGGATATGTGTGGCAATGGTGTCAGTGAAAGTAACTTATTTTCAGCTGAAGTTTAAAAATAAAGCATCAAACTCAAATATTTGTACCACCAGCGAGCAGCAACCTCCATACAGATAATGAGTCACTGTGGAACCTGTGTCTACCAAGCAATTATTGTAACTTGTGCGAGAGCTGATTTATTTTGTTAACCAAAATTTATATGTTTCACAAGTAATAAATATGGAACAGGATTTCAATTCACTTCTCTTCAAAAGTCACAGTCAGAATGGCCGGATTTCTCCGTTTGGGAGATTAAGGGCTGGATTCATCGTTTTTGAGCCTAAGTGTGGTGTTTTATGTCAAAAAGATCGGCCCCACCCCTGCGACCGGTAAGGGGCTAGCAGCCGCGCCACTTAAAACCCACGGCTCCTGCGGTAAAAAGGGCTGGAGAATTACCGAGTCCGTGGCAGTGCATGCACACGACGACGACCTGCACCGTAAAACACGGACCCGGCCATGTGAGGACCTGACCTGCCAGATGGTGCCGCCACTGGCCACCCCCCACCCAGTCCCCCCAACCCTCGCGGAAGTCCGTCCCCCCCTCCGGCCAGCAGCACGGCTCCCCCCCCCCCCCCCACCAGAGACCCCGATAAGAGAGACACCCACCAGTACCCGACCCCCTCACCCATTAGAGATACCCCTGCCTGGAAGCCCTCCCATTACATAGACCCCTGTCTGGAAGTCCCCCATACGAGAGACCACTCTCTGGAAGTGCCCTATTGAAGAGACACTCACCTGGAAGCCCCCATCACAGAGACTCCTGCCTGGAAGCTAGTCCAGTCAGAGACAGTAAAAAAAAATCGCTGCTTAAAACTCACCTGTGCAATATACTTGCTGACTCAGGCAAATAAACAGCACCAGTAAATTCCTAGAAAGTGAAAACCACTTTAGCTGGGTTTAAATCCCTTCAGACCTTTGATCTGCAAGCATTGCATTCATATCAATGTGAATTTTTTTTTACTAGGCTGTCATTGACAGCTCGCACACTCCCAGCTGTCTGGATTGTTCAATCTAATTTCCCTTCATGCTTGAGTGGATTTCAAGTAGCCAGCTGTGAAACTAACCGCAATGTTTATAAACATCTAGCTATGATTGACAGCATGTGGGCCACATCAAAGCCAGTGAAGTGCCCTCACTTCCTCTTTTCTTCCTCAAGGTGACTTTCGTACTTTTAAACTTCCCAGAATGCGGAAGTTAGTGTCATCGAAAGGGCAGGAGGCTTGGTTTTCCCCAATGATCCTGCACTACAAACGAAGACACCCAGAACAAGTATGCTCCGCATTTCTAAGACGGCCTGGTTGAGGAGTGAAGTGTGTGGAATGTCTGATGGTTATTTCCACTCCTCAGAAGATTCAAGCTCTATTCTTCATAACCTTGAGGACTTCCAAAACTCGGCTGCCCATGTGCTACCTTGCATCAAGTCCTGTTTCCCTATCACCCCTGTGTTCGCTGACCCACATGGGCTGCCGATTAATCCCTTCCCGAAACTTTTTCATCCCATTTTCAAACCCCCTCCAAGATCTTGTCCCTCTCGATCTCTGTAATTTCTACCAACCCTACAACCCTGTAAGATATCTGGACTCATCTAATTCTGGCATTCAAAAACCCTGATTTTAATTATTCCACCATTGGCGATTGTGCCATCAATTGCTTCGGTCCTAAGCTCCAGAATTCCCTCCCTAAACCTCCTGGGTGAAATTCCTCCAACAAATGACCAGTGCCGAGATCTACCGGCAACATTACCGCCGAAAAGCAGCGTGCTGCGGCGCGACCGATAGATTCCAGGAGGTCCCTCATCTGGATCTCCCGGCTCACTTACGCCTCGCGCGACGTAGCAACGTGAATCCCGCCCACTGTGGGCCGGATCACTTTTTAGCAAATCTGCATGTTAGAGTGAGACGGCTACCCAAGGTGTGGGATCTAATCCCCTCACCTTGGATACCACGGGTGAGTGCTGTTCAGCACTGGTCTCCATAAATGGGATCCAGATGGAACAGCACTCCTGTGGGTCTCCAGGGGATTGAGGCCCCCAGGTGTTTGCCCTTTTGGCAGGGTGGCACCCTGACAGCACCACCTAGGTACCAGTCTGGCACTGCCAACGTGAGCAGGTGGCAGGGCCAAGGTGTCAGGCTGGCATTTTGCCCACTATGGGAATTGGGGGTGTCTTTGAGATGTTTCTTAAAACCTACCCTTTGACCAAGAATTCTGTCCCTGTTAGAACCCAACCCAAGGTCAGGAAATTTGTATCATCAGTTTCCCTGTGGCCTCGCCTTAGTATGAATTCCCCCAATGAGGGGGCAGGGCTACACCCTTAACAGGGTTACCCTGGGACACAAATACCTTGGCCCGAGAGTGGACCAGGCACAGAAAGCCCTTTGGGAAGTAAAGAGTGTATTAAGCAAGCCTATTGAATCCTTTCTGTTTCTAATCCGTCATCGATTCCTCGTGGTCGCTCGCCTGGGTCCTGCACTGGCGATGAGGATGGGATGGGCTGGGCCTATCGTGGTCCCGTCTCCAGGACCTTTTTCAAGTAGCGATGTTTCTGCTCACCGTGGACGCCCATTCGAAGTGTTTCGACGTCCACCGAATGACAACCATGACATCGCGGGCCACGATTGAGAAGCTCCGGAAGACTTTCAGTGCCTATGGAATCCTGGAATTTTTCATGTCGGACATCGGCACGGCATTCACCAGTGCGTCGTTGGGGATTTTCTGCGACAGAAAGGCGTCCGCCACATGAAGACCTTGCCTTACCTGCCATCATCAAATGGTTTAGCCGAGCAGGTGGTACAGACTTTCTTGCTGCAGGTGCAGAAGCAGACCTCGGGTTCCCCGGAGACCCATTTGGCTCGGTTTTTATTTTGTTCCGGCACCACGCCGCACGCCTCTAGCATCTTCTCAGCTATTGATGGGACGTCGGCTGAGCACGCGGTTGACTTCGTCCTGCCTGATATTGGGAGGAGGGCCGCCACAGGCAGGAATACCCTGACTAGAGGCGAAACAGACCCGTCAGGGAGTTTGCCGCGGGCGACACGGTTTATCTATGAGATTTTGCAGACCATGCGTTATGGATTCAGGGGGTTGTGATCCAGCCATCGAGACCACTACTCAGCGGGGGCGCAAGGGAAGGAGTCTAACAGACACGTGGACCACCCCCTCAGTCGCAACCCAGATCCTTGAAGACCACCCAGAGCTCCGACGACCGGTGACACCTCTCCCTCCGGCACAGCCGCCATTGGTGCCCTTTGAGGTTGACATGCCCCACGATTTAGAAATGCGGGTTGCCACTACCTCAGAGCCGAGTCTAACCTGAAGATTCAATCCACTGAGGTCGCCTCGGCCCGAAAACGTCGCTTCCCAAGACGTTACACACCACAGGAGCCAGCACAACGGACACCCAAAAGGCAGTCCCGGGAAAAGCGGACAAAAGAATTCACCCCTTCAAGTGTATGACATTACAGACTTGTGAGGGAGGGGTGTTATAATCCGACCCAAGGCCACGGGATCTGTTACATCAGGTTCCGCATGGCCTCACCTGGGTATGATCTCCCCGATGAGGGGTCGGGGCTACACCCTTAACCAGGGGCACCCTGGGACATAAATACCCCGGCCGAGAGTGGGCCGGTGTTGTGGGCCAGGGTTTAGAGAACCCCAAAGTGTATCATGGAGTTCACCTGACCCACAACTTTTAATAGATTGTGGTATGGGGAGCACATGGCCCACTCTACAGGTGTGGTACAGCAGAAATGGAATAGTTTTTTTTAAAGCAAAACAATGTTTATTCTATGAACTCAAGTTAACCTTTTTAAAACAGACAGTGAACATCTTAGCAACCATTAATTCAAATACGACCCCCAAAGAATACAACACTAAGTAATCCTTTAAGCTTTCCTTTTAACATCCATAAGACTTAAAATACCTTTTACCAGAGGCACATCAGGTTAAATTCACTACTGTTATTAGTTTTAAATCACCAGGATCGATTTACAGTCTTTAGGTTCCAGGGAGAGACTCTAATATACCTTCTGGCTGTGACTGCAGCTATCCAGCTCTGAAAGCGAAACTAAAACCCACCCTGCAGCAAACAGCCTAAAACAAAAGTAAAAAGCTGACAGACAGCCCAGCTCCACCCACTCTCTGACATCACTGCAGCAATATACACCCATTTCTTAAAGGTACTCTCACTACAGATAATTATATACACATCCATTTATAAACACTCATTTCTTAAAGGTACGCTCACATGACAGCGGGGCATGGGAGATCCTTCAAGCAGTAAACAGCGTATTGAGTAAGTCTATTAAATCGTTTTTGTTACTAATCCTTCATTGCTTCCTCCTGGTCACTCAACCGGATTCTACAGTCACCCGTCTTAAAGGGCAGAATGTAATGCCCTCCCCCCAGTCGATGTCAGGAGTGGGGTGGGGGCCATGTGATTGGGTGGGAGGATACGGGGTGGAGTTCCGGTGCTTCTCTCTGATCCAGTCCGATGGGGCAAGGCTTGCCAACTGTGTTCCCGCCTAGAGCCCAATTGAGGGCTTTAAGGGCCACATCCTGCCACAACTTGTATTCAACCAGCGGCAGGTAGGAACTCGCCCTCTGAGGAGGTCAGCCAGAAACCCCTGTTGTGTTTGCCTGTGGTCTACCGGTGTGGGCCCATTGTTCACGGGTGCCCTGAGCTTGATTGATGGACCCTGCGTCGGGAAGGAAGGGCTCTGTAGGAAGCCAACCCCCTTATCTTGCTTCTGATTGCTCTCTGCCCACCCCCTTCCCCCTTGGCAGCAGCCCCAGCCCTGTGATGTCATACCGTCCGCACTGACTTCTATCTGGGAATCCTTAGACGATCCTCACGGTTGGCCCCACTGCAGTACTAGCAGTGGCCACTGTTCCTGATGGCGTTTGTCGACATTTGACAACTGCCATCCTCTGACTGGCTGGCAACACTAGTGGGTGCTGTTTGTTGTGCCTTACTGGGAGTTTAATCTGATCGGACGCCCAATGCTGCCCAGGCAAGGGCCCAATTACCTCGGAATTGCATCGGGCCTCAAGAAGAAAATAACAGAAGTGGTTATGATCCGAAATAGTTGAACTGAGCATTAAGTCCAGGAGGCAATCAGGCAAACAAAATGAGGCACGGCGCTTCCAAATTTCTGTTTCTAATTTCTAATAATTGGTACTTGAAGCCCTGGGCTCTCACTTGGATGTTGGGATAGTCATGCCAAATTCTAATTATCTGCAAAATCTGCATTGAATCCCTAGGTGTAGCAAAAAACAATAGCATATTTTCAAATGTACTTTTTCGTATGCTCATTAATTTAAGGGTGACAGTTGTGTGGAAAGGTATATTTCCATCTACATCCACGGAGGAGGGGCAGAGCATGAAATTGGCCCAGGTATACCAATAATAGACCCATACCTCAGAATCAGTTGTATTGAGAATAATTGAGGTAATAACATCTGGATTTGGAACAAAGAAAAGAAAGTACAGCGCAGGAACAGGCCCTTCGGCCCTCCAAGCCTGTGCCGATCATGATGTCCTAACTTTTAAAAAAAACTTCTGCCCTTACTCGGTCCGTATCCCTCTATTTTCTCTCTATTCATGTATCCATCCAGATGCCTCTTCAATGTTGCTAATGTGCCTGCTTCCACCACCTCCTCTGGCAGCGCGTTCCAGGCACCCACCACTCTCTGCGTGAAAAACCTACCCTGCATCTCTCCCTTAAAGTTTCCCCCTCTCACCTTGAACTTGTGTCTCCTTGTAATGGACACTTCCACCCTTGGAAAAAGTCTCTGACTATCCACCCTGTCTATGCCTCTCATGATGGATGGCACAGTGGTTAGCACTGTTGCTTCACAGCTCCAAGAACCCGGATTCGATTCTCGGCTTGGGTCACTGTCTGTGTGGAGTCTGCGCGTTCTCCCCGTGTCTGCGTGGGTTTCCTCCGGGTGCTCTGGTTTCCTCCCACAAGTTCCGAAAGACGTGCTTGTTAGGTGAATTGGACATTCTGAATTCTCCCTCAGTGTACCCGAACAGGCGCCGGAATGTGGCGACTAGGGGATTTTCAGAGTAACTTCATTGCAGTGTTAGTGTAAGCCTACTTGTGACACTAATAAAGATTATTATTATGATTAATTATTTGACCTCTATCAGGTCTCCCCTCAGCCTCCGTCTTTCCAGTGAAAACAATCCTAGTTTATTCAACATCTCCTCATAGCCAACACCTTCGAGACCAGGCAACATCCTGGTGAACTTTCTTTGCACTCCCTCCAAAGTTTCTTTGTCCTTCTGTTAATGTGGTGACCAGAACTGCATGCAATATGCCAAATGCGGCCTCACCAAGGTTTTATACAGCTTTTTTTGAAAACTCACCACTATTCTTAGAAGTCCCCCTATACCAAAAAGGGCCGACATTCTAAATGGTGATCAGGGATTCTCACTCCCCGACTCCGATGCAAGCTTCAGTGGGTGCTATTCAGGCCAAACTATATTTTCAAGTTTTCCACCGGTATAACCCATACCTTCACCGAAGATTTCATCTACTTACCACTTAGTAGCATCGATCCTGGGTCCCGCATTGCTAACTAAGTAAAGTAGACTTTGGAATCACCACTGTTTCAGGTTAAAACTTTTAAGTTATTTTATTATTATATATATTTTTTTCTTTTTAAAAGATGCAATCACTGTCTTTACAGAAAAGTAAAAAGATCTTGCTTCTGGATCCTTCTGGTTGGTTGAAGGGACCTTCAGGCCCAACTTGACAATCAATCTTCTTTAAAGTCTGGTCTTCTTTAGATGTATCAGCTATTTTAGCTCGGCTGCTCTGCCCTGTCCATTTCCCATGGCCAAGCTGATTGTAATCTGAGTCTAGCTGCTTGTTCCTTCTCTCTCTCTCCCTCTGAGCTCTGGTTCTGGATCTGGATCTCAGTGTTCCTGCCCTGGTTTCGAGGTTTATATTTGCTTTCTAACAATTATGTTTTTTGATGTTATTGTAAAGTAACTCTTATTTTCTTTGATTGTAAAAAGTACCTTTAGATCTAAACCTTTTAATCCAACTAAGTATACATTTTGACATGACTTCATCTCATAGATCTGATTACATTGTTTCCTTTGTGGTGTTCAAAATGCTTTGATTTCAATAGGTGTTACTTTTAATTCCTGTCATTTCTATAGTTTTATTTTCCAATTGTGTCCTCAGCTCAATTTTGACTTTGATTTTGGCTTTGAATTATGTTTCTCGTAGACTGAGAGCCTCCAGTTTTTTTTAATTTACCTGGTATTAGCAAATTTTCACACTTAGAATCTCATCCTTTCTTTTCCAGATCTTCACTAAGTTAGTTACTTTCAATGAAGGTGTGAGCCATTGTCTTTGGCTTAATTCAAAATCCTGTTTGTCTTGTTTGCTAAGCCTGCTTGACCAAGGCTATCTGCATTTTTCAATCCTTCCCTGACAGCTGCTGTTAACCCTTTGTGGGATCTTTCCCTGTATCCTCTCATGTTTCTCTCAGACCAGATATTGCCAGACTTCCATGTTTCAAATGACACATTTTTCCATATTATCAATTACAAGCTGCAACATGATTTCCCAACTCACTGCCCCAGCTGATGAAAGCAAGCATGCCATATGCCTTCTTAATCACCTTGGCCACCTTGTTGCTACTTTTAAGGAACTGTGGACCTGCATGCCCAGATACCTCTGTATGTTAATGTTCCTAAGGTTCATTAACTAGTCCATTTTCCTCCAAATGAACACACATCCTGTCCCTCAGTATCTTTTCCAAAAGCTTCCCCACCACTGATGTCAAGCTCATAGGCCTATAATTTGCTGGATTATCCCTGCTTCCTTTCTTAATCAAGGGAACAACATTGGCTATTTCCAGTTCTCTGGAACCTCACATGTGGTCAAAGAGGATGTGAAGATACCTGTTAAGGCCCCAGCTATGTCTACCCTTGCCTCCCGCAGTAACCTAGGACAGATCCCATCTGGCCCTGGGGACTTGTCTATCTTAATGCAATTTAGGATAGTCAACTCTGACTCCTTTGATATATTGACATTCTCAAGAGCGTTCACACACCTATCCCTGAGCTCAACATCCATCATGTTCTTCTCCCTAGTGAATACCGATAAAAAGTACTCACTAAGGATTTCATCCACTTCCTGTGGTTTCACGCATAGCTTTCCTCCATTGTCCTTGAGTGGGCCTACTCTTTCTCTTGCTGCCCTCTTGCTTATAATATCTGCATAAAAAGCCTTGGGATTCTGCTTGACCATATTTGCTAAAGACATTTCATGGCCCCTTTTAACCCTCCTAATTCCACGGTTATGTTCCTTCCTACTTTCACTATGTTCCCCAAGGGCTTCGTCAGTTTTTAGAAGCCTAGGCCTATCGTATTCTTCCTTTTTCCTTTTGACTAAACTTACAATTTCCCCTGTCATCAATGGTTCCCGAATCCTGCCATTTCTATCCTTCATTTTTGCAGGGACATTCCTGACCTGCACTTTAATCAACTGTCCTTTAAAAGCCTCCCACATGTCAGATGTGGATTTGCCCTTAAATAGCTGCTCCCAATCCACATTCCCCAGTTTCCGTCTAATTTGGATGTGATTCGCCCTCGCCCAATTAAGCACCCTCACCCAGGGGCCACTCTTGTCCTTATCTTATGGAATTATGGTCGCTAAGCCCCAAAATGCTCCCACACTGAAACACCAATCACCTGGCCTCATTCCCCAATACCAAGTCTAGTATGCTCCCTTCCTGGTTGGATTGTCAACAAACTGTATCAGAAAGCCCTCCTTGACACGTCTAACAAATTGCTCTCCATCTGAGCCCCTGGCTGTAAGGGATAGCCAGTCTAATTGGGGAAGTTAAAGTCGGCCATCACAACTACCCTGCTTTTTTCACATCTTTCCAGTATCTGACTACACAACTGCTTCTCTGTCTCCTGCAGGCTGTTGGGAGGTCGATAGCACACTCCCGAGATTGTGATTTCACCCTTCTTATTCCTCAGCTCCACCTATAATGCCTCACTACAAGGTCCCTCCAATGTGTCCTCCCTCAACACAGCTGTGATCTGCTCCCTAATCAGCAATGCAACTCCCCCACCTTCTGTCCCCATCTGTCCCGTCTAAAACAACGGTAATGCGGAATGTTAAGATGCCAGTCTTGACCCTCCTTTTACTTTGTCACCGTAATTGAAATTACATCATAGTTCCATGCAGTAATCCTGGCTCTCAATTCATCTGTCTTACCTGTTACACTTCTTGCATTGAAGCAAACGCACTCCAGTTCCGCTGAGCCCTGTGGCCTCCCTCCGCCTGCTCTTACTCTGCGCTATGTTTATCTCAGTCTCACTTTTCCCCCCAGTCTCTATACTTACTGGCCTGCTGTTCCAGTTCCCATCCCCTGCCATGCTAGTTTCAACCCTCCCAAACAGAACTAGCAAACCTCCCGCCCAGGATATTGGTGCCCCTCCAGTTAAGGTACAACCTGTCCTTCTTGTACCGGTCCCACCTTCCCCAGAAGACATCCCAGTGATCCTTATATCTAAAACCCTCCTTCCTACACCAGCACTTTAACCACATGTTCAACTGCGCTATCTCCCTGTTCCAAGCTTCACTAGCACGTGGCACAGAGGGTAATCCTGAGTTGACTACCATAGGGGTCCTGCTTTTTAGCTCCCGACCTAACTCCCTGAATTGTCTTTGCAGGACCTCTTCCCTCTTCCTGCCTATGTCTTTAGTACCAATGTGGACAATGATATCTGTCTGTTTACCCTCCAGTTTCAGGATGCCTGTAGCCGTTTAGAGACTTTCAGGACCCTGGCATCAGGAGGCAACACACCATCCTAGAGTCCCGTTTGCAGTCACAAAAATGCCTGTCTGTGTCCCTCATTATCGAGTCTCCTACTACGCCTCACTCACTTGGACTTAGGCCGACCCTGCTCTGCAGTAGAACCAGTTGTGGTGCCACAGGCCTGGCTACTGCTGGTATCTTCCCCTGAGAGGCTACCCCCCCCCCAACAGTATCCAAAACAATATATCTGTTTGAGAGGGGAATAGCCTCAGGAGACTCCTGCCTTACCGGCCTGCCTCTCCTGGCGGTTACCCATCTACCTGTCTGAGCCTGTGGTGTGACCATCTTCCTGAAGCGACTGTCTATCAGTCTCTTTGCCCCCTGAATGCTCCGCAATGTGTCCAGATGCTGCTCCAACCGAAATACATGATCTGGGAGGAAATGCAGGTGGTCACACTTCCCGCAGACATAGTCATCAGGGACGATAGAAAATTCCCTGATCTCCCACATCTGGCAGGAGGAGCATATCACTGCCCTAACTGCCATCTTTGCCCTTGTACACTTGAGAAAGATACAAGAATAAGAATCTTACCCTGCTCGTCCTCACCACAGTGCCTTTTTTTTGGTTAGAGGAGGAGAGAGGGAGGGAAATACTAATATAGTGTTTCCTGCCTAACCGCTCCTTGACACCAGTTCTTTAGCTTCCTACAGTACAGAAGAGGGGACTGAGTTGACCTCTCCCAGAATCCTCTACTGTCGTCTCTGCTGGATCAGGTTTGGTGGGTTCATAATGTAAACAAAAAGCATTGAATGCAAAGATCCCAATTGTGAGGCGGGAAATAAATCAGATGTACACATGTGTTTTTTGTGGGCTTTGAGCATTTTATAGACCCAAAATTTCAAGGCTTGCCCATGAAAGCCAAAGGTACCACTTCGAGAAAGCCCGCACCTTGCGTGTGAAGTCTTGCCTGCCGGAAACCTGGGCACATGCTCCAGGTTTTCCATCCATTTGAACAGTGCCCCTATATTACCGAGCCGCAGGCAACGCTCCATTCTGGGCGATTGTATCGATGAGATTATTTCTCAAACCTTCAAACTCTGCCCTGTTTGGCTGACTCCCCTGCACCCCAGCCCCTATCCAAGCAATCTCTCTGAGCAGGATGACCAGTTCGTTCTAATTAGTGGCAAATTAGACACGCCAGCTGAGTAAAGATTGTTCAAATGCTTTTCACTTGCACACAGCCGAGAGAGCTGATTTTTCAACCCATAACATATGGTCTCGTTCAAATGATTTAAAAGAACACAACGCTGCAATATACGTCCTGTAATTCAGTGTCCATTTTAGCTCTGCTTCCGACAAAGATCTGTTAAGTACCTCTAAGTTTTTGATGGGGGTGAGAGGCTCTCACACTTACAAATATGCACTCTTCCAATATCACACATGTTATCATTTACTGGCAGCGCAGAAGTCCTGAGTTCGGATCACACCATGGCAAGTTGTGAAATTGAATTCAATAAATCCAGCTAATTGGGAGATTGTGCCAGAAATCGATTGACCAGAAACGTGACCAGATTATCCCACGTAATATTTTGTTCATGGCCTTTAGAGAAGGGAAAATATTGTCCCTACTTCGTAATGCGAGTTGCGCAGTCTGTGGTCTGCCCCTAATTCGGGGCAACTAGGGACGGACAAGAAATATTACTTTGCCATGGGTGCCAATCCCTCAAAAATGAATGAAGGAAAAAGAAAAGGTTGCAAAAATGTCTGTGTCGTTTCCAACTCACGCCCTATGTTCTAGGCAGAAGAATACAGCATGAGAAAACCCTCTCGCAGCCATTCGAACACTTTTTTAAGATTTAGAGTACCCGATTTTCCAATTAAGGGGCATTTTGGCCAATCCATCTACCCTGCACATCTTTGGGTTGTGGGGGGCGAAACCCACGCAGACATGGGGAAAATATGCAAACTCCACACGGACAGTGACCCAGAGCCGGGATCGAACCTGGGACCTGGGCGCCGTGAGGCAGCAGTGCTAATCACCAGAACACATTCGATTCTAATGAGAAACGGTGCCGGATTCGCCGGTTTTGCGATTGAAACTCAGGAGGCTGACAAGCTGCAGCCGTACACACTCACTTCACTCCCCACACACACTCCCCACATCCCAGACAACAAGCTGGCAGCGAGGAAAGCAGCCGCAAGGTTCGCGGACGCAGAGCTCGAGACCCTCTTGGACACCGTGGAGGTGAGCAGGATGACCCTGCACCCCGGCCTGGGAAGGAGGCTGCCACTTGCCATGCCTGGGCCTAGAGGGGGTCAGCGCCGTGGGCAACATTATTCTGACTGGCCAACAATGCCGAAAAAAACTGCACAAGCTCCTCAGGGCGGCCAGGGTGAGTAGACAGCACCCCAGTCCCAGACCCACGTAATCTTACCACCCCCCCCCTCCCCCGGTCCCGATCTGAAGGGCGGGCGGACCACCACTCTGCACCACATGCTGGCACCCATACCGGCTGCCATGGCCAGCTGCCCTGGCCACTGAGGCCACCAGCTACCCACTCCCTGGGCCGCATGCGTCAGATTGTCTAACGCTTTTGCGTTCTTTCCATTCCCCCAGGAAAAGGCCGCACACAACTGCCGGGAGCGGGAGAAGACTGGAGGGAGACCCCCGGACCTGTGACCCCCTCACCATGGCACAGCAGAGGGCACTGGACATGGTCGGCGGCCCGGAAAAGGGAGGTTGTTGGGGTGGAGTTCAGCCCTGGGCGAGGAGCTGAGACCCTGCTGAGTTGCAGTTCCCGTGACACGTGTGCCAACACCACCCACACCCCCACACCACCCTCAGCCCCACACCAACCTTACCCCACCCCACACCAACCTCACCCCACCACCGAACCACCCACACCATCACCCCCACACCACCCTCAGCCCCACACCAACCTTACCCCACCCCACACCAACCTCACCCCACCACCGAACCACCCACACCATCACCCCCACACCACCCTCAACCCCACACCAACCTTACCCCACCCCACACCAACCTCACCCCACCACCGAACCACCCACACCATCACCCCCACACCACCCTCAGCCCCACACCAACCTTACCCCACCCCACACCAACCTCACCCCACCACCGAACCACCCACACCATCACCCCCACACCACCCTCAGCTCCACACCAACCTCACCCCACCACCGAACCACCCACACCATCACCCCCACACCACCCTCAGCCCCACACCAACCTTACCCCACCCCCGCACCAACCTCACCCCACCCCACACCAACCTCACCCCACCACCGAACCACGCACACCATCAACCCCACACCAACCTCAGCCCCACACCAACCTTACCCCACCCCCACACCAACCTTACCCCACCCCCGCACCAACCTCACCCCACCCCCACACCAACCTCACCCCACCCCCACCCCAACCTCACCCCACCCCCGCACCAACCTCACCCCACCCCCACACCAACCTCACCCCACCCCACACCAACCTCACCCCACCACCGAACCACCCACACCATCACCCCCACACCACCCTCAGCCCCACACCAACCTTACCCCACCCCCACACCAACCTCACCCCACCCCCACACCAACCTCACCCCACCCCACACCAACCTCACCCCACCACCGAACCACCCACACCATGACCCCCACACCACCCCAACACTTCCCCCACACCACCCTCAGCCTACACTACCCCCACACCACCCTCACCCCCACCAATTAGTTCTAGGGGTTAGGGCACAAATCTGTAAATATTAGTTCACATTAAACACCTGTTACCACTGGTACAACCTACCTTGGTGCTCTGTCAGATGTGTGTGAGCGGTGGGCAGGTGTGGGCTGCCAGAGGAGGGGGGGGGAAATGGGTGGAAGTTGTGGGTGGCCCGGGCTTCCCCCCCCCACCCCCCCACCCCCGACCATCTCCACCACCATCACCCCAGGGGAATCGATGGGACTGGGTGATGGAATGGCCAGCTCGCATGCAGTGGTCACCCAGGTGGACTGTGGAAAGTGCTACTGTGGGCAGGAGTCAGACATTGTCAGACAATGCAGAACACCAGAACTCATCACAGATCGTGTGTCATCATCCGCCATCCCATGGACCCGCTGATACTGCCACCCCAGGGCCCCCATCCCATAGTGTGACAGGTATGTATCACGGAGGGGTTTGCAAGCAGGCAGGAGGTTGGCTGGAAAAGGAGTGAGGGGGTGTGGGGGTGGGATGCGGTGCCCGTGCCCCTGGCCAGTTCCCCCTCTCCGTCCCCACCAAATTGGTGAACCAAGAGGCGATCAGAGAGTTCCATACCCATTGGCACTGGTGCATACGTCGTGCGGCCTCCCGTGCCTGTAAGGGCCCCATGTCCTGCCTGTCCTCGCCCTCTCCCGCATCTCCTCGTCGGGCGAGGGCTGATGTTCCTCCTTCTCCTCCTGCACATTGCTCCTCTGCTGCATGATGTTGTGGAAGACGCAGCAGGCTGCCACAATGCGAGTCTCTGCAGTGGAGTATTGGGTCTCCGCAGTAGTGTGCCGGGTCTCCGCAGTGGTGTGTCGGGTCTCCACAGTGGTGTATCAGGTCTCCGCAGTAGTGTGCCGGGTCTCCGCAGTGGTGTGTCGGGTCTCCACAGTGGTGTATCAGGTCTCCGCAGTAGTGTGTCGGGTCTCTGCAGCGGTGTATCGTGTCTCTGCAGCGGTGTATCAGGTCTCCGCAGTAGTGTGCCGGGTCTCCGCAGTGGTGTATCGGGTCTCCGCAGTAGTGTGCCGGGTCTCTGCAGCGGTGTATCGGGTCTCTGCAGCGGTGTATCGGGTCTCTGCAGTGGTGTATCGGGTCTCTGCAGCGGTGTATCGTGTCTCCGCAGTGGTGTATCGGGTCTCCGCAGTGGTGTATCGGGTCTCCGTAGTGGTGTATCGGGTCTCCGCAGTGGTGTATCGGGTCTCCGCAGTGGTGTATCGGGTCTCTGCAGCGGGGTATCGGGTCTCTGCAGTGGTGTATCGGGTCTCTGCAGCGGGGTATCGGATCTCTGCAGCGGTGTATCGGGTCTCTGCAGTGGTGTATCGGGTCTCTGCAGCGGTGTATTGGGTCTCTGCAGTGGTGTATCGGGTCTCTGCAGCGGTGTATCGGGGCTCTGCAGTGGTGTATCGGGTCTCCGCAGTGGTGTATCGGGTCTCCGCAGTGGTGTATCGGGTCTCTGCAGTGGTGTATCGGGTCTCTGCAGTGGTGTATCGGGTCTCTGCAGCGGTGTATCGGGTCTCTGCAGTGGTGTATCGGGTCTCCGCAGCGGTGTATCAGGTCTCCGCAGTAGTGTGCCGGGTCTCTGCAGCGGTGTATCGGGTCTCCGCAGTGGTGTATCGGGTCTCCGCAGTGGTGTGTCGGGTCTCCGCAGTAGTGTGCCGGGTCTCTGCAGTGGTGTATCGGGTCTCTGCAGTGCTGTATCGGGTCTCCGCAGTGGTGTATCGGGCCTCTGCAGTGGTGTATCGGGTCTCTGCAGTGGTGTATCGGGTCTCCGCAGCGGTGTATCGGGTCTCTGCAGTAGTGTGCCGGGTCTCTGCAGTGGTGTATCGGGTCTCCGCAGTAGTGTGCCGGGTCTTCGCAGGGGTGCGTCGGGTCTCTGCAGTGGTGTATTGGGTCTCTGCAGTGGTGTATCGGGTCTCCGCAGCGGTGTATCGGGTCTCCGCAGCGGTGTATCGGGTCTCCGCAGCGGTGTATCGTGTCTCCGCAGTGGTGTATCGGGTCTCTGCAGTGGTGTATCGGGTCTCTGCAGTGGTGTATCGGGTCTCCGCAGCGGTGTATCGGGTCTCTGCAGCGGTGTATCGGGTCTCCGCAGTGGTGTATCGGGTCTCTGCAGTGGTGTATCGGGTCTCCGCAGTAGTGTGCCGGGTCTCCGCAGTGGTGTGTCGGGTCTCCACAGTGGTATATCAGGTCTCCGCAGTGGTGTATCGGGTCTCTGCAGTGGTGTATCGGGTCTCCGCAGTAGTGTGCCGGGTCTCCGCAGTGGTGTATCGTGTCTCTGCAGCGGTGTATCGGGTCTCCGCAGCGGTGTATCGGGTCTCCGCAGTGGTGTATCGGGTCTCCGCAGCGGTGTATCGGGTCTCTGCAGCGGTGTATCGGGTCTCCGCAGTAGTGTGCCGGGTCTCCGCAGTGGTGTGTCGGGTCTCCACAGTGGTATATCAGGTCTCCGCAGTGGTGTATCGGGTCTCCGCAGTGGTGTATCGGGTCTCCGCAGTAGTGTGCCGGGTCTCCGCAGTGGTGTATCGTGTCTCTGCAGCGGTGTATCGGGTCTCCGCAGCGGTGTATCGGGTCTCCGCAGTGGTGTATCGGGTCTCCGCAGCGGTGTATCGGGTCTCCGCAGCGGTGTATCAGGTCTCCGCAGTGGTGTATCGGGTCTCCGCAGTGGTGTATCGGGTCTCCGCAGCGGTGTATCGGGTCTCTGCAGTGGTGTATCGGGTCTCTGCAGCGGTGTATCGTGTCTTCGCAGTGGTGTATCGTGTCTCTGCAGTGGTGTATCGGGTCTCTGCAGTGGTGTATCGTGTCTCCGCAGCGGTGTATCGTGTCTCTGCAGTGGTGTATCGGGTCTCCGCAGTGGTGTATCGGGTCTCCGCAGTGGTGTATCGGGTCTCCGCAGTGGTGTATCGGGTCTCCGCAGTGGTGTATCGGGTCTCCGCAGCGGTGTATCGGGTCTCCGCAGCGGTGTATCGGGTCTCCGCAGTGGTGTATCGGGTCTCCGCAGTGGTGTATCGGGTCTCCGCAGTGGTGTATCGGGTCTCCGCAGCGGTGTATCGGGTCTCTGCAGCGGTGTATCGGGTCTCCGCAGCGGTGTATCGGGTCTCCGCAGCGGTGTATCGGGTCTCCGCAGCGGTGTGCCGGGTCTCTGCAGCGGTGTATCGTGTCTCTGCAGTGGTGTATCGGGTCTCCGCAGCGGTGTATCGGGTCTCTGCAGCGGTGTATCGGGTCTCCGCAGCGGTGTATCGGGTCTCTGCAGCGGTGTATCGGGTCTCTTCAGCGGTGTATCGGGTCTCCGCAGTGGTGTGTCGGGTCTCTGCAGTGGTGTGTCGGGTCTCCGCAGTGGTGTATCGGGTCTCTGCAGTGGTGTATCGGGTCTCTGCAGTGGTGTATCGGGTCTCCGCAGCGGTGTATCGGGTCTCTGCAGCGGTGTATCGGGTCTCCGCAGTGGTGTATCGGGTCTCTGCAGTGGTGTATCGGGTCTCCGCAGTAGTGTGCCGGGTCTCCGCAGTGGTGTGTCGGGTCTCCACAGTGGTATATCAGGTCTCCGCAGTGGTGTATCGGGTCTCTGCAGTGGTGTATCGGGTCTCCGCAGTAGTGTGCCGGGTCTCCGCAGTGGTGTATCGTGTCTCTGCAGCGGTGTATCGGGTCTCCGCAGCGGTGTATCGGGTCTCCGCAGTGGTGTATCGGGTCTCCGCAGCGGTGTATCGGGTCTCTGCAGCGGTGTATCGGGTCTCCGCAGTAGTGTGCCGGGTCTCCGCAGTGGTGTGTCGGGTCTCCACAGTGGTATATCAGGTCTCCGCAGTGGTGTATCGGGTCTCCGCAGTGGTGTATCGGGTCTCCGCAGTAGTGTGCCGGGTCTCCGCAGTGGTGTATCGTGTCTCTGCAGCGGTGTATCGGGTCTCCGCAGCGGTGTATCGGGTCTCCGCAGTGGTGTATCGGGTCTCCGCAGCGGTGTATCGGGTCTCCGCAGCGGTGTATCAGGTCTCCGCAGTGGTGTATCGGGTCTCCGCAGTGGTGTATCGGGTCTCCGCAGCGGTGTATCGGGTCTCTGCAGTGGTGTATCGGGTCTCTGCAGCGGTGTATCGTGTCTTCGCAGTGGTGTATCGTGTCTCTGCAGTGGTGTATCGGGTCTCTGCAGAGGTGTATCGTGTCTCCGCAGCGGTGTATCGTGTCTCTGCAGTGGTGTATCGGGTCTCCGCAGTGGTGTATCGGGTCTCCGCAGTGGTGTATCGGGTCTCCGCAGTGGTGTATCGGGTCTCCGCAGTGGTGTATCGGGTCTCCGCAGCGGTGCATCGGGTCTCCGCAGCGGTGTATCGGGTCTCCGCAGTGGTGTATCGGGTCTCCGCAGTGGTGTATCGGGTCTCCGCAGTGGTGTATCGGGTCTCCGCAGCGGTGTATCGGGTCTCTGCAGCGGTGTATCGGGTCTCCGCAGCGGTGTATCGGGTCTCCGCAGCGGTGTATCGGGTCTCCGCAGCGGTGTGCCGGGTCTCTGCAGCGGTGTATCGTGTCTCTGCAGTGGTGTATCGGGTCTCCGCAGCGGTGTATCGGGTCTCTGCAGCGGTGTATCGGGTCTCCGCAGCGGTGTATCGGGTCTCTGCAGCGGTGTATCGGGTCTCTTCAGCGGTGTATCGGGTCTCCGCAGTGGTGTGTCGGGTCTCTGCAGTGGTGTGTCGGGTCTCCGCAGTGGTGTATCGGGTCTCTGCAGTGGTGTATCGGGTCTCTGCAGTGGTGTATCGGGTCTCCGCAGTAGTGTGCCGGGTCTCCGCAGTGGTGTGTCGGGTCTCTGCAGTGGTGTATCGGGTCTCCGCAGTGGTGTATCGTGTCTCCGCAGCGGTGTATCGGGTCTCCGCAGTGGTGTACCGGGTCTCCGCAGTAGTGTGCCGGGTCTCTGCAGCGGTGTATCGTGTCTCCGCAGTGGTGTATCGTGTCTCTGCAGCGGTGTATCGGGTCTCCGCAGCGGTGTATCGGGTCTCCGCAGTGGTGTATCGGGTCTCCGCAGCGGTGTATCGGGTCTCCGCAGCGGTGTATCGGGTCTCCGCAGTGGTGTATCGGGTCTCCGCAGTGGTGTATCGGGTCTCCGCAGCGGTGTATCGGGTCTCTGCAGTGGTGTATCGGGTCTCTGCAGCGGTGTATCGTGTCTTCGCAGTGGTGTATCGTGTCTCTGCAGTGGTGTATCGGGTCTCTGCAGTGGTGTATCGTGTCTCCGCAGCGGTGTATCGTGTCTCTGCAGTGGTGTATCGGGTCTCCGCAGTGGTGTATCGGGTCTCCGCAGTGGTGTATCGGGTCTCCGCAGTGGTGTATCGGGTCTCTGCAGTGGTGTATCGGGTCTCCGCAGCGGTGTATCGGGTCTCTGCAGTGTTGTATCGGGTCTCCGCAGTGGTGTATCAGGTCTCTGCAGTGGTGTATCGGGTCTCCGCAGCGTTGTATCCGGTCTCTGCAGCGGTGTATCGGGTCTCCGCAGCGGTGTGCCGGGTCTCTGCAGCGGTGTATCGTGTCTCTGCAGTGGTGTATCGGGTCTCCGCAGCGGTGTATCGGGTCTCTGCAGCGGTGTATCGGGTCTCCGCAGCGGTGTATCGGGTCTCTGCAGCGGTGTATCGGGTCTCTTCAGCGGTGTATCGGGTCTCCGCAGTGGTGTGTCGGGTCTCTGCAGTGGTGTATCGGGTCTCCGCAGTAGTGTGCCGGGTCTCCGCAGTGGTGTGTCGGGTCTCTGCAGTGGTGTATCGGGTCTCCGCAGTGGTGTATCGTGTATCCGCAGCGGTGTATCGGGTCTCCGCAGTGGTGTATCGGGTCTCCGCAGTGGTGTATCGTGTATCCGCAGCGGTGTATCGGGTCTCCGCAGTGGTGTATCGGGTCTCCGCAGCGGTGTATCGGGTCTCTTCAGCGGTGTATCGGGTCTCTGTAGCGGTGTATCGAGTCTCTGCAGCGGTGGGTTGGGTCTCCACAGCGGTGTATCAGGTTTCCACAGCGGTCTGTGGCCTCCGGAGAGGTCCCATCAACCATGACCACAGTGGACAATCCCTGTCACCCAGGAGCCAGCCCCTCAGCCAGGGTGGGGGATCTCAAACATGTCAGGAATTGTCGAAAGTGGCAGGATGATGGCGTCGTCGTGCACACTGTCCGGGTATTGGGCACTGAGGCGAATGATTCACAGCTGATGGTCAGATATCAGTGGGCAGCACGGTAGCACAGTGGTTAGCACTGTTGCTTCACAGGTCCAGGGCCCCAGGTTCAAATCCCGGCTTGGGTCGCTGTCTGTGTCGAGTCTGCTGGCTATCTCTGAGCTGACTCTGAGCTGACTCTGGCTCCTCTTTAAATTCTAGTCTTCCTGAGATGTATTAACTATTTTAGCTCGGCTGCTTTGCCCTGTCTCTTTCCCATAGCCGAGCTGACTGTAATCTGACTCTGAACTGCTTCTCCCCTCTCTCTCTCTCCCTCTGGTTCTGGTTCTGGTTCTGCCTGCTGTTCCCTTTCTTCGGGTTTATATATTTTTCTAACAGTTATTAAGTTTTTATGACGTTATTGTGAAGTAAAATTTTTCACTTTGATTGTAAAAAGTATCTTTGATCTAAACATTCTAATCCAACTAAGTATTCATTTTGACATGACTTCACCTCATAGATCTGATTACATTGTTTCTTTTGTGATGTTCGAAATGCTTTTGTTTCAATAGAGGTGTGAATTTTAATTCCTGTCATTTCTATAGTTTTATTTACCAATTGTGTCCTCAGCTCATAATTTTGACTTTGATTTTGGCTTTGAATTATGTTTCTCGTAGACTGATAGTCTCCAGTTTTCTTTAATTTACCTGGTTTAGCAAATAATCACACCTAGAATTATCACCAAATTCAACTGAACCTCAACCTTTCTTCCAGCTTCGAACTAAGATAGTTACTTTCAATGAAGGTGTGAGCCATTGTTTGTGGTTTCATTCAAAATCCTGTTTGTCTTGTTTGCTGAGCCTGCTTGAGCAAGGCTATCTGCATTTTACAATCCTCTCCTGGCAGCTGCTGTTAACCCTTTGTGGGACCTTTCACTGTATCCTCTCATGTTTCTCTCAGACCAGATATTGCCAGACTTCCATGTTTCAAATGACACATCTTTCCATATTTTCAATAACAGTGCGCAGCAAGATGGCTGCTTTGCAGGCCACGGTAATGGCGGTCCGCACCTGGACACCGCCCCAGTCCCGTGGGGGTTCACCTCGGCCACTTGCCTGGTAGAGCCCCCCGACCCCAAACGGCCCAGCCAGTGTCCGTCCCGGCAGCCCACAGTCGCTCCTCTCTGCATCCTACCTCCTCTCTCTCCCTCATCAGCCATGATGCCGGTTTCATGATTTTTAAAAGCACACGTGAACCGTGCCGTCGGGAGCTCGCTCCATCATAGGAGGAGAATCGCAGAGGCCCTGGAGAATACTGGGTCAGGCCCGCTAATGATACGCAAACAATGTTTACTGTATGTGCGTCCCCGTCCGCATTGATGTTGCTATCGAGGTGACAGAGAATTGCGCTTTGGCGTCAAATCGGCATCCCCCGCAAATTTAGCATCAGAACCTATTCTCTGCCCAATAGCGTTCCCCGATTTAGGCATTGCCCAACAGAGAATCATGCCCGTTGTATTTAATGGTGATGTGTCCTTTGACCCCCTTTGCTTCAACAAATGAGTTGAAGGTGAGGTGTGATTTAAGGCACGACTTATATTGGTCTATTGGAGAGTACATCCTCTTTTAAGTTGCTCTGTTATAAGCTTTTGAGGTTTTATGTTGTGTTTTGAATCTGGCCTGTATGAGTATTTATCTTTGCGGATTTCCACCAGTGTTGTTTCGTGTTGGGTATAATGTAGGGACTCCTGTCATTCTGGAGAAACTTCTCCTGCTCGCCCATCCTCCAATCTGCAGCTTACCCCTGCAACCGAGAAACTCGAAGCTGGTCTCATTCCATGGGTGTAATTCTCCCATGCTCCCATCAGTGGGTTCAATAGAGAGGGGTCACTAGAATTTGGCAAGAGTCCACTTTCAGCAGCATGGGCCCCAGGCAAGACCGACAGGGAAATGGCCCAATCATCTTTATTCTGGCTGGGAATGGTGGTGTTCGATATGCAAATATATAATGATGACGTGGCCAGCAAAAGTTTAGTTCCAATATGTTATGCACAGACAAATACTGGGCAACAGTTCATGGGGAATTTGGGAGCAGAAAACATGAGCATCAGAACGCAAGAAATAGAAGTAGGTGTAGTCCATTCAATCATTCGATCTTGGTCTTCAATCTCTACTTTCCCGCCCACTCCCCACATCCTTTGAGACCAAAAATCCGATGACTGTCCTCATCTTAAATATAATCAAAGCTGGAGCCTCCACAGGGACTATGTTTGCGGAGCACAGACTGATTGGGCCAAACCAGGTCACACTGATACGCTCAGCGGAGATGGAGAATTATTGTATCTTGGGCTCTGGTTGAATTTCTGAGCCTTCAGAGGAATTCCCTCATAATTTATTGTGAACCCGGCTGAAAGACCCACATAATTCTGCAGCCTTTGTTTTGTACCTGCCCATGTTCTTTGGGTATGTTGCGGCTCTGCAGGCCCGATACATAACCAGCAATAATTAGTTATAATCTCTCAAATTTACCATTTACAAAAGCAATTTGAGAGGATTGGCCTGAAGGTTTCACAGATCTTTTGGGATTTCTTTTCCCCACCAGCAGTGGTTAGAAAACAATTAGCAATCAGTGAATGTTAATTAGATGAAGTGCCCAATGATTTATTGCAGGATTTGGGCTTAATGTTATTAGAGATATTCTTTTTTGAACATGATAATTATGCTGATAGAGAGCACACTTTCACAGGTGACGTAAGCAGGCGTGACTTAAAAGATCAACCAATGCCTTTTTAAAATGTGTTCGTGGGATGTGGGCATCACTGGCTGGGTAGGCATTTATTGCCCTTGAGGGGGCATTTCAGAGTCAATCGTGTTGCTGTGGACCTGGAGTCACATGGAGGCCAGACAGGGTATGGTTGGCAGATTTCCTTCTCCAGAAGTGCATCAGTGAGAAGAGTTTTTACGACAATTGACAATGGTTTCATGGTCATCGTTAGACTTTTAATCCCAGACTTTTATTGGATTCAAATTAAACCATCTGCAGTGGCAGGATTACCTTGGGTCTCTTGATCACTAGTCCAGTGAGAATACCACAAAGCCACCATGTCTCCCCACACACATTCCCCTTCCTTCACAGAGCAGCTGTGGAGGTCTTATCCATTTACTATTCGAGAATTCAACATTTTCAGATCAATTTGAGGATATATTTGACCAATAAAAATGCTTGTGTGCTGCCTAAGTTGTTCTTTGTATAAGGCGCGATTCTCTGCCCTCGTTATCATAGATTTTCATAGAATTTACAGTGCAGAAGGAGGCCATTCGGCCCATCGAGTCTGCACCGGCTCTTGGAAAGAGCACCCCACCCAAGGTCAACACTTCCACCCTATCCCCATAACCCAGTAACCCCACCCAACACTAAGGGCAATTTTGGACACTAAGGGCAATTTATCATGGCCAATCCACCTAAGCTGCACATCTTTGGACTGTGGGAGGAAACCGGAGCACCCGGAGGAAACCCACGCACACACAGGGAGGATGTGCAGACACCGCACAGAGTGACCCAAGCCGGAATCAAACCTGGGACCCTGGAGCTGTGAAGCAATTGTGCTATCCACAATGCTACCGTGCTGCCCATGTCATTCATCTGAGGAAGGAGCAGCGCTCCGAAAGCTAGTGACATCGAAACAAACCTGTTGGACTTTAACCTGGTGTTGTAAGACTTCTTACTGTGCTCACCCCAGTCCAACGCCGGCATCTGCACATCATTGATGTTTATAAACATTGCGGGTAATTTCACAGCTGACTGAAGCATAAAGGGAGATGAATGGAACAATGCTGACAGCTGTGTGCGTGTGTGGAAGTTGTCCATCTCAGCCCAGTGAAATCAACATCAAAGGGAAATGAATGAAAAGTTTGCAAATCAAAGATCTGAGGGGTTTTAAACACAGTTGATGTGGCTCTTTCTAAGAATTGACAGGTGCTGCTTCCTGTGTCTGAGCCAGCAGGTGTATTGCCCAGGTGAGTGTTAAAGCAGTGATTTTTGGCATCTCTCTAAATGGGGGTAGGGAGTTGTCTCAGAGGAGTCTCTTTATTTAGGGAGTCTATGTGGGAGTGTCTTTATTTTGTGGGTCTCTGGTGCGGCACTCTTTAATGAGGGAATCTCTGGGGGGTCTATTTATTTAGGGAGTCTCTGGTGGGGGAGCAGTGGGGGAGTCTGGTGGCGATGGGGTGGGTGGGCAGGTCTTGCATTGTGGGGGGAGGGCAGCCCTCCAATGGACTTTGAGGGCAACTCCCTTAAAGAGTTACTCCCTTGGCCCACCGTGAGATCCACTGCATCAGGTGTTTGCTTGTCGTGGCCTGCACCAGTTCTTGCCCACGTGATTCCTGGGCCCAAAGGAGTGGAGAATATGGTGCCCAGCCCTTAATACGATGCACATGGGTCTTAATGAGTCATTTGCATCCTCTCGCTGGCACGGGCTGCGAATCAGGTGCGAACTTCCGCAGTGCCGGATGGCATTGTCAGGGTGCCCGCGTGTCAGGGAAAGTGCCAGGGCACTATCCTGCCCTGTCCCTGACCACCTAGGTGTCTCGAATGACCTACATGACCCCCCACGTTGCAATGAAGCCTGGTCCAAGCTTGTGGAAAGCAGTACTGATTGGTGCCCGACTGGTGCGGCCATTGACTCCCGGGCACTGGGTGAATGCGGCATCGGGATATTTAAAATTTAAATATCACCATTCAGATCATGCCCAGTGTGGGCGTGATCCAAATTCTGCTGGGCGTAGCGAGTCGGGTAACTCACAATCGGCCAGGTGTCTGGTGCAAAGCCGATTTGGGGCTCTCCAACGCTTCATCCGTTGCCCCTGGCTGCATGCCCAGGGTCCCCCTTAATTGAGGGTTGTCTGTAGTGCCATCAGTGACCACCGCAGCTGGTGGCGCTGCTGTGACTAGAGAGCTACTGACCATTTGATTGGCTGGATGCTCCTGGAGGTGAGACTTTCTCCCACCTGGGCCGAAGGTCGATGAGCATTAAAAAAAAAACAAATGAAAAGAGGACACGCCCCCTTTTCACAGCATTAGCTCCACGTTCAGGTAGGCTTTTAAAGGTCTCAAGTATTTTGTTGGGTTAGTGAATGGCTGAGTGAGTGGGGGGAGTTGGGTGGGGGGTAGTCACATCAGGGGGTAGTCATGTTTGTGGAGAAGCCGCTGGGGCCTAGTTGAGTCGGGGGTCAAATGGTTGGGGGGGGGGGGATCAGGTTGGGGGCTAGTATTAATAATATTTCCAGGCTAAGTATGCAGGTAATCCCTGTGTATCTGCCGTAGCCTCTGACACTTCGCTCGGTGTCGGAGACAATTATAGAGGGTCCCAAGCACTAAAAACGCCAATTAGAAGTTTAAACTTCCCGGGCAAATTCAGTGCCTTGTGTGCCTCAGGAATTCCGCAAGATCCAATTTCGACAATGCGGATAGTGGACGATTTGGGCCATTATGAGTTCTGTTCCACCATTGTATCTGGTAGGGCATCCCATGTGCTAACAGTCCCTCTGCACCAAAATAAATTCTTCTTACCCCTTCCTTCACTCTTTTGGTGGTGACCTTACATTTATGCCCTCTGGTTAATGAATCATTGAACAGTCGAAATAGTTTTGTTCTGCCTTATTAACCGCTAATTATTATTAATGAGCCAAAACCGAAGTTAGTTTCAAATCTAATATTGGAATCAAATAGGATATCTTGCGACCTCACTCTTCTCCACATTTTCTTGACCAATCCGATGCAAGCAAAAATATTGGGTGCGATCTTCTGGCCACTTTGCCCACCATAGTGGGCCGGATCTCGAATAATGATGAGTCCGAATACAGGAGGGAGATAGCGAACCTAGTGGAGTGGTGTAGCGACAACAATCTCTCCCTCAATGCCAGCAAAACTAAAGAGCTGGTCATTGACTTTAGGAAGCAAAGTACTGTACACACCCCTGTCAGCACCAACGGGGCCGAGGTGGAGATGGGTAGCAGTTTCAAATTCCTAGGACTGCACATCTCCAAAAATCTGTCCTGGTCCACCCACGTCGACGCTACCACCAAGAAAGCACAACAGCGCCTATACTTTCTCAGGAAACTAAATAAATTTGGCATGTCCACATTAACCCTTACCAACTTTTACAGATGCACCATAGAAAGCATCCTATCAGGCTGCATCACAGCCTAGTATGGCAACTGCTCGGCCCAGGACCGCAAGAAACTTCAGAGAGTCGTGAACACCGCCCAGTCCATCACACGAACCTGCCTCCCATCCACTGACTCCATCTACACCTCCCGCTGCCTGGGGAAAGCGGGCAGCATAATCAAAGATCCCTCCCACCCGGCTTACTCACTCTTCCAACTTCTTCCATCGGGCAGGAGATACAGAAGTCTGAGAACACGCACGAACAGACTCAAAAACAGCTTCTTCCCCGCTGTTACCAGACTCCTAAATGACCCTCTTACGGACTAACCTCATTAACACTGCACCCTGTATGCTTCATCCGATGCCAGTGCTTATGTAGTTACATTGTATATGTTGTGTTGCCCTATTATGTATTTTCTTTTATTCCCTTTTCTTCTCATGTACTTAATGATCTGTTGAGCTGCTCGCAGAAAAATACTTTTCACTGTTCCTCGGTACACGTGACAATAAACAAATCCAATCCAAAGCATCACGCCACGGCGCAGCATGGCCGGTGAAAGCCGAGAGACCCCGTTCCCGGGATCCAATCGGCTCGCAACGCCTCGCGAGATTCAACACAATCTCGTGAGACGTTGCAAGGAGAATCCCGCCCACAATGGGAGGGATCATCTTTTGGCAAATCTGCATATTAGAGCGAGGCAGAAAGCCTCACCCTAATGTGCAGAGTCCCGAGGTACCCGAGGCTTTGGGATTCAATCCCTTTGTCAGGGGGACCTTGGGCGGGGCCGTTCAGCACTGGTTCCCACAAACCGGAACCAGGCAGAACAGCACTCATGAGGGTCCCCAAGTGAATCGGAGACCCCCAGCTCCATGCCCTTTTGGCAGGGTGGTGCCCTGGCACTGCTGGTGCCACCTGGGTACCCTGGCAGTGCCAGTCTGGTACCTTGGCAGTGTCACCTGGGTGCTATCCTGGCATTGCCAAGGTGCCCTGGTGACCCTGCCAGCTGAATGTACAGGTCCACAGGTCACTGAAAGGGGCAACACAGGTGGAGAAGGTACTCAAGAAGGTAGACGGCATGCTTGCCTTCATTGGCCGGGGCATTGAGTATAAGAATTGGCAAGTCATGTTGCAGCTGTATAGAACCTTAGTTAGGCCACACTTGGAGTATAGTGTTCAATTCTGGTCGCCACACTACCAGAAGGATGTGGAGGCTTTAGAGAGGGTGCAGAAGAGATTTACCAGAATGTTTTGCCTGGTATGGAGGGCATTAGCTATGAGGAGAGGTTGAATAGACTCGATTTGTTCTCACTGGAACGACGGAGGTTGAGGGGCGGCCTGATAGAGGTCTACAAAATTATGAGGGGCATAGACAGAGTGGATAGTCAGAGGCTTTTTCCCAGGGTAGAGGGGTCAATTACTAGGGAGCATAGGTTTAAGGTGCGAGGGGCAAGGTTTAGAGTAGATGTACGAGGCACGTTTTTTACAGTTGCCTGGAACTCGCTGCCGGAGGAGGTGGTGGAAGCAGGGACGATAGTGACGTTTAAGGGGCATCTTGACGAATACATGAATAGGATGGGAATAGAGGGATACGGACCCCGGAAGTGTAGAAGATTTTAGTTTAGACGGGCAGCATGGTCGGCACACGCTTGGCGGGCCGAAGGGCCTGTTCCTGTGCTGTATTTTTCTCTTTGTTCTTTGTTCTGGCATGGGCACTGTCAGGATGGTACTGCCAAGCTGGCATTTTTGCACATGTGTGATCAGGCTGGGATTGCCCACTGTGGGTGTTGGGGGGAGGGGGTGGGTGTGCCTCCCATGTTGCTTTTGGCCTGGGAGGAGGTTATTTGGGGGGGAGGGGGCCTCGGAGATTGGGACGCCATTTAAAAATGGGATCTGTCGCTACAATGGGGAATTCCGACAAGTGGAGCTCCCCATGGTAAACAACGGGGCTATGTGCGATCTCATTCAGGCCCCTTATTCAACACAAGTAGCGTCAAATAGCCACGTGTTTCTGGGCACTGCGAGTGCCGGGAAACACCCGGCTAAACGCACTCGCCAGGGAACTTTGTTCCCGTTTGGGAAGATCGCGCACCTTTATTTCCCAAAGGGAGCTCACACATTTTCATCCATGTCTGAACTGGATGTTTCATATCATCAAATCTTTAATATGCAGCTTTTTTGAATGCTGCATTGACATCGTAATGAAATCGAAGGTGTGGGAGGGGGAGAAAATCAAAATGTTCTTGTCTCTTGAACTGCACAAATTAAGGTTAGAATTCATGAGAATTTAAAATAAGAAAGCTGTAAAGGAAACACCCGACGCTTAAAATTCCAAATCAATAATTCATTATGATGCATGGTCCCTTGTTTTGCTTTCAGACTCAGATGAAAGTGATGGCTTTGTACCAGTCCCCCAGGAGGGCAGAGACATTTCAACACCAAGAGCAGTGAGATTGGATCGTGCGACTATGAATTTCAAGCAGTGCTGGGCCACAGAAGGAGCTGGCTTTGCTTTGTAATTTGGCAGTGTTGTATAAGACTGATTTATTTCACTTTTTCAATCAATGCAACATGCGCAATAACGGCCAAGAATTCCTCTTGGATCGATGTAACCTCTCTGGAAGAGCAGAGGCACCAACAACAACAGCTTGCATTTATGTAGTGCCTTTAACATAGTTGGACATGGCTTGGGCCTCAGTTATTTACAGCGAGGGCAGAGTGCAATGTGATGAGAAACGATCCCGTCAGGATGACACAAAGAAGCTACAAAACAGATCGGGATAGGTTAACGGAGTGGGCAGGGAGGGGTGGTAGATGTGTGGAATGGGGGGGGAATTATCCCCATTGGAAGGTAGAATAGAGAAACATCATTTACAATATTGGAGGCTCAGAGATGTCGGCGCGTAAATAGATTTAGCTAACTCGCAGAGACGGAAGCAAATGGGAAGGCAACTGGTACAATGACACTCATTGCACAGGAGTTGGAATGCGAGAGTAAGATGAGTATCACAGTGAGAATGACTTACTGCAATTGGACAGGACTTTAGTGAGACCGCGGTGAGAATTCTCCAGCTAATCACTGGCGGCGGGGCTCTCTGATTCCGCTGGCAGCAGCCCCCCCCCCCCCCACCGCTCATGAGCTTCCTGACGCCGTGGGGTGGCTTCAATGGGAAATCCCATGGTCAAGCGGGGGGGAGTAGGCCCCAGTTTACCTCGGTTGGCTAGACAGCTGGTTGGCCATCGGCGCGGGTTCAATTCCCACACCGGCTGAAGTTATTCGTGCCCCTCAACCTTGCCCCTCGCCTGAGGTGTGGCGACCCTCAGGTTAAACCACCACCAGTCAGCTCTTCCCCCCTCAAAGGGGAAAGCACAGCCTGTGGTCATCTGGGACTGGGACGACTTTACCTCACTCCTCGAGCCACATGGGGAACACAATCAAACCCGCCCTGTGTGCCCCAGGCACGATATTGGCCAGAGAAAGCAGCAAACATTCACTAGCTTGGTTCCTTGACGGACAGGGTTGTCCAATGAGGTGCGATTGAGTAGAATCCTCACAGTTCAGAAGAATGGCTGCTTTATCACTGAAATATAAAAAATTCTTGTGTTGGTTTGACGCGTTGAAAGATGTTGTTTGGCTGGAGAGTCTAGATTTAGAGGCCATAGCCTCGGGATAAGAGGTCAACCATTTTGGACTCAGAGAAAGAGCAATTTTCCTCAAAGTGGAGTGAATTGTTGGAATTCTTCACAGTCGGGGGCTGCGGAATCTCCGCCACTGAGTGCATTTGAGACTGGGTTGTTAGGATTGTGGACCCGAAGAGAATTAAGGGATACTGCTATAATGCGTCCACCAGGGCCGGAGGGGGTAGCGGGGGGGTGGGGGTTATCAGGGTGTGGGATCGAGTGTCCTCCCAGGACCGGTGTGTCCAGGCGTGGAGCGCCACTCCCGTGGCTTGCAAGGCAGCCATCTTACTGCGCACCCCACTGACCGCCCACCGGCCATATGGGTGTGCGAGCTGGAGCTGCTCGGAGAGGGCCCTGCAGCAGTGGAGTCTGCCCCAGAGGCACAGGAGCCGTCCGGCGAGATGGAGAGCCGGCCACCCAACAGGTGGAAGAGGAGGTGGGAAGGAGGCGCCACATTGGGATCGTGTGTAGCGGGAGCGCCTGTCTATCGAGGACCTGTTGGTCTGGGCATGTCATCAAAGGCTCTGGCTGAGCAGGGGGACAGTGCGATACGTCTGCCAGATCATGGCACACCTGAAACCATGGGGTATAGGGGAGGACACCTGCTCCCGGTGGCAGTCAAAGTGATGGTCACCCTGATGCGCGACCAATTACACTCAAGACGAAGTGATTTCATAACTGAAGGCTTTAATCTACTGGAACTTGTTCCCCAGCAGCTTCGGTACAGAAAGTGAAGGCTGCTGGGACGGCACCGGTTCTTATACTCCGCCTGTCAGGGCGGAGCTACGTAACAACAGCCGATCGTAAACTCCTAGGTCTAACCAATGGTCATCAGCCTCTTGGGTACCGCAAGACCTGGTACTACCACACGCCCTGACCTTTTTTGCCACAGGGTCCTTCCAGGCGCCGAGTGGGGACCTGCCCGGGATCTCGCAGACCTCGGTGCACAGGGCCTATATGCCCGGTTGGCACAATACATCCATTTCAATGTGGACTGAGCCCACCAGGATGCCGGGATTCGCTGCCATCGCTGGGATGCCCCAGGTCCGGGGGCCTGTCACCCTACGAGCACCAGGGGCTGGCCTTCCGAAACCGAAAGGGGTTCCACTCCCATGAACGTGCAGCTGGTGTGTGACATCATGTAGCTCTGTGCCCGATACTCAGGCAGCGTTGCATGGTGTCTTCACCCTGGTTCACCTGACGGTTCCCGATTATGTCAAGGTGCATCCCCGCGTGAAGGGTTGGCTCATGCCCATGCCGCAACCAGCGCCATAATCGAGCGGCATATCGTCGCCCCGAAGATACAGCCCTGGTGCCTGGACCACACTGGAGGGGGCCTCTAATGGAGCAATAGGGGAGTCTCCCACAGCGTGGTGGCATCCTGTATCCACCACAGAATCACGCAGCAGAGGGGTGCTGGTGGAGGGGAATGAGCGGCAGGCCTCGTCTGGCGAGGTGGATGCGGTGGAGGGAGGTGAGGGGACAGGATGGGCAGGACATGGGGCCTGGGCCGCCAAAGGAGGCCGCACAACGTATGCGGCAGCAGGGCTGCCACGCGCGGGGTGCTCGAATCGCCTCCAGGTTCACCGGCTCGGGGGCCTGGCCACTGGTGGCTCAAACCTCCTGTCCACTCTCCCCCCCCTCCCCCAACACTACCCTCCCCCCAATGCCACTGACCAACATCTGCCTCCCATGTCCACCCGCCCACCCCACTCCATGATTATTCCCTGCCTCACTACGGAGTCTGGTCCTTGGAATGGAGGGTGATGATGACCCCCCCCCCCTCGGCGATGAGCTCTGTTACTCCACATCGTTCGACAACGTCTGACTTCTGGCCGTGGCAGTACTTCCCACCGTCAGCCTGGGTGATCCCTGCACGAGCTGTCCATTCATCACATGGCGGTTCCTCTGATTCCTACCCTGTGACCTGGGTCCCCTTGACAGGCCATTCTCTGTTGCGACCGGGCCTGGATGGGCACTGCAGTCTCTGGGGTGTCTCAGCTGGTGTGGTGCCCCCTTCTTCTGCCCGTTGTCCATCAGATGTGCCAGGGACAGGAGGGGGGTGGGATCTGAGGTGCAGTGGTGTTCCGGCACCTCCCCTGCGGGGGCTACCAGCATGGGCCCCATCACCTCCTCTTCCCTCGGGGTGCCCCGATGGCTGCCGGGCTTCTCCTTGGGTCGGGGGGGGGGGTGTCCTGAGCAAGCTCCGGGGGTTCCCCGCCACCTGGCTCCACCAGTCCTAGAGGACCACCCTTGTCTTGACCAGGGCCTCAATGCTTGCGGCCGTGGAGCACAGAGACTTGGCCACCTCCCTTTGTGACTGGCTCAGGTCAACCGTCGATGCCCACAGCCATGACTCATTGTGATTGGGCCAAGCTCTGGTGCGCCGCTGTAATGCTCCGGAGTTTTGCTGGCTGGCGTTTGGGGCTCGCGGCGCTCTCCGGTCCCACCTCGTCGCTCGATGTGGCCAGGGGCGTGGGGGGGGGGGGGGTGGCGGGGAGGGGGCGGGTGGGTGGCGTTGAAACCCGTCTTGTCGCTAGGTGATCCTGAAGACATATGTTTGGTTCACGGGTGGACATGGTGGTCGGGTAGAGTGGAAGTGGTGGGGTGCTGGGGTGCGGCGGCGCTGGGTGAGATGGGGGTGGTGCTATGCTTGCAGTGGTACGGCAACTCAGCGGGGGCTCACTTGATTCCCCGATATCGACAGCCGCCAGCTCTCGACCCACCGACCAGGTTCAACGCCCACCGCTCCATAGCAGTGAAGGGCCGTCGGTCCGGCAGGTCCCCTCCAGTCTGCTGTCTCTCTCTGCTGTGGTGCGCCACCTTCTCCTGGCGGAAGGGGACAGAAGATGCACAGCGTGAGGCTGTTGGACATAGACAACACTTGAGGTGGGCAGTCCTAACAACTGTCCTGGCTTGAGACAATTCACACCTCTTTGACCTGTGACTACTCCTCTCTCTGGACCTGTAAAGACTTAATTACCTGCAAAGGCTCGCATTCAAAGTATCGTCTTGCATCTTTGACTTTTTCTATATATATGTTTCTGGAACCTACCTCTTCATTCACCTGAGGAAGGAGCGGCGCTCCGAAAGCTAGTGATTCGAAACAAACCTGTTGGACTTTAACCTGGTGTTGTAAGACTTCTTACTGTGCTCACCCCAGTCCAACACCGGCATTTCCACATCATCTCTTTTTCCAAGACTGGGCAGCACGGTAGCACAGTGGTTAGCACAGTTGCTTCACAGCTCCAGGATCACAGCTTCAATTCCCGGCTTGGGTCACTGCCTGTGTGGAGTCTGCACGTTCTCCCCGTGTCTTCGTGGGTTTCCTCCGCGTGCTCCGGTTTCCTCTCACAGTCCGAAGATGTGAAGGTTAGGTGGATTGGCCATGATAAATTGCCCTTAGTGTCCAAAAAAGGTAGGGTGGGGTTACGGGATAGGGTGGAGGTGTGGGCTTAAGTAGGGTGCTCTTTCCAAGGGCCGGTGCAGACTCGATGGGCCAAATGGCCTCCTTCAGCACTGTAAATTCTATGATTCTATGATTAAGTTTGAGTCCTCTTTCTTTCCTCTCTTTCTATTTTGCAAAGGTTTCTCGGGTGAGTATATTTAACCGAACAGCCAATGTGAATATTAAATGGAAAATCCTGCTTCATGATGTAAAGCACTGGCAGGAGCTGAAATGTCTGCAGGAATAATTTTGCAGTTTTTAACTTTTCAAATGCTTTCTTATCTGTCTCCCTGGGTTTCTTTTCTCTGACCTTTCGTTTTCTTGTTAAGCATGAGAACTTCTTGAACCACATCACACTGTTTACCAAGCAGCAACTGCATACCAACAAGATACTGCCGTTCTTTCCATATAATCTCCGGGATCTGCAAAGTCAACACATTTTCAGTGAAAGTGTAAGGGACCCATGTCCATTTCCATTAGCTGGGGACTTCTGATGCTGTGCAATATGATGCTAAATACTCTTTGACATTCTGCCTTCAACGGCAAGATTATTTTCTCGGTTGTTTAATTGTGGTTTTTCTGCCGCTCCGAAAGAAAGAAATGACTTGCATCGATATATCTGTGGAGATCGAGTAGTTGGAGCAGAATTTTTAATTGGACAGAGTTTTAATTGGGCCTATTGATCTCGGAAGAGTGTTTAATGGCACAAATGTTCTTTTCCATTTCATGGGATTTAAGGTCCCCTGATCCTTCTCGCTCAATTTTGAATCAATATTCCCGCTCTTAGATCCATTATTCATTGGCTGTGGGTATCGCTGGCTGGCACTGAGTGGCACGTCCCTGCGAGGTTGTCGGAGTTGGGGAACATTGACAGGTTGAGCTGCTCGACAGTAAGCAGCGTAGCGGCCCATCCTGCCACAGCGGAGGCATTGTCGGGTTCTTGCGGGACATTGCCGCTTTAAATGTGCGGATCCACAGTTGCCGCACGTCGTGACGTCATGGCGTTCGTTGCGCCACTGCGCATGCGCGGTTCGGTCTTGCGTCAAGCGCGCCTGCGCATCACGCCCCTCAGTGTTGTCGTAGTTTTTGGCGTGCACAAGCGCGGGAGGCCTCGAAAAGTGCGTGAAATGTCCGCCCTCATCCGGGCTGCGGGCCAGGAGGAACTCGATCGCCTGGACCCGTTCGGCCTCGTAAGGGTGCCTGCCTCGCCGATCCGGCCGCGTAGGACCCCTGCCATTCCGATCTGGCCGTGTAGGACCCCTGCCTCGCCGATCCGGCCGCGTAGGACCCCTGCCGCGCCGATCCGGCCGTGTAGGACCCCTGCCTCGCCGATCCGGCCGCGTAGGACCCCTGCCACGCCAATCCGGCCGTGTAGGACCCCTGCCTCGCCGATCCGGCCGCGTAGGACCCCTGCAGCGCCGATCCAGCCGCCTGAAATTGGGTATAACGGCTAGTCGCGTTTTCGTGCAGGACACAGGCTTCGATTTTAAGAGCTGCTGGCCGAGGGTGCCCGAGGTGACCCCAAAAACGATCTGGTTCCAAATCATGGAGTCTGAGGTGGTGTCGTAACCACAGGACTGCGCGAGGATACGGAGGTGCGTAAGGAAGGATTGAAAGGGCTCATCCTTACCTTGCAGGCGCTGCTGGAAGAGATACCTCTCGAAGCTCTCGTTGACCTCGACGTTGAAGTGTTGGTCGAGCTTGAGAAGGACCGTCTTGTATTTGGTCTTGTCCTCGCCTTCCGCGAACACCAGGGAGTTGTGGACATGGATGGCGTGTTGACCTGCCGTGGGGAGGAGGATGGCGATCTTTCTGGTGTCCGAAGCCCTCTCCTTTTCCTTGGCTTCCAGGAAGAGCTGGAAGCGCTGTTTGAACAGCTTCCAATTAACGCCAAGGTTTCCAGTGACTTGCAGCGGCTACGGTGTGCTGACGGTGTCCATGGCACAGGATGGCAGATTCCGGAGGATCTTTAGGTAGGTACCAAAGTCACTCTTGGTACTATGAAGTGTTGGGTGCTCTGCCACACAGATGAACCAACACGGTTGTGAATGGTACAACGCAGTTTTATTTCAAACATCTATTTACACTGGTAAACTGTTTACTGAGGATCGATCATGTCCCTTGATTCTGTGGACCTATTCTTAATTCTATCTTGTAGTGGCGCTCAGCACATGGTGGATGTCTGAGTGGCCTGCAATGAGCTCTGTGCCCTGAGCCGTCTCCTGCTCGAGTGCCCAGGAAGTGTCGTGTTCCCTGTTTTGTACTGTGTATGCTCTTGCCTGTGATTGGCTGTCGTGCTGTGTGTGTTGATTGGTCCGTTGATCTTCCATCAGTATGTATGTATGTATGTGCTATGGGGCGTCATTCTCCGACCCCCCGTCGGGTCGGAGAATGGCCGTTGGCCGCCGTGAATCCCGCCCCCGCCCCCGCCGAAGTCTCCGGTACCGGAGATTGGGCGGGGGCGGGAATCGGGCCGCGCCGGTTGGCGGGACCCCCCGCTCAATTCTCCGGCCCGGATGGGCCGAAGTCCCGCCCAGAAATTGCCTGTCCCGCCGGCGTAAATCAAAGCTGGTATTTACCGGCGGGACCAGGCGGCGTGGGCGGGCTCCGGGGTCCTGGGGGGGGGGCGCGGGGCGATCTGACCCCGGGGGGTGCCCCCACGGTGGCCTGGCCCACGATCGGGGCCCACCGATCCGCGGGCGGGCCTGTGCCGTGGGGGCACTCTTTCCCTTCCGTCTCCGCCACGGCCTCCACCATGGCGGAGGCGGAAGAGACTCTCCCCACTGCGCATGCGCGGGAAACTGTCGGCGGCCACTGATGCTCCCGCGCATGCGCCGCATTTCCGCGCCAGCTGGCGGGGCACCAAACGCCATTTCCGCCAGCTGGCGGGGCAACAAACGCCATTTCCGCCAGCTGGCGGGGCGGAAATTCCTCCGGCGTCGGCCTAGCCTCTCAATGTTGGGGCTCAGCCCCCAAAGATGCGGAGCATTCAGCACCTTTGGGCCGGCGCGATGCCCGTCTGATTGGCGCCGTTTTTGGCGCCAGTCGGCGGACATCGAGCCGTTGGGGGAGAATTTCACCCCTGATATGTGCCTGAATATCATAGTACGAAGTCTTACAACACCAGGTTAAAGTCCAACAGGTTTGTTTCGATGTCACTAGCTTTCGGAGCGCTGCTCCTTCCTCAGGTGAATGAAGAGGCCTGTTCCAGAAACACATATATAGACAAATTCAAAGATGCCAAACAATGCTTGGAATGCGAGCATTAGCAGGTGATTAAATATTTACAGATCCAGAGATGGGGTGACCCCAGGTTAAAGAGGTGTGAATTGTCTCAAGCCAGGACAGTTGGTAGGATTTTGCAGGCCAGATGGTGGGGGATGAATGTAATGCGACATGAATCCCAGGTCCCGGTTGAGGCCGCACTCATGTGTGCGGAACTTGGCTATAAGTTTCTGCAATGGTTCGTTTGAGGTTGCGCGGTTGTTTGAAGGCAAGTAGTGGGGGTCACGTCGGCGTAAATCAAAACACCTTTTTAACAGCTTCAACCAGTGCTGATGGTTGACGCTGTCCAGCGTGGAGGGAGGTCACGGCCTGGGGGTGGCCGCAGTCTGTGTGTGTGGGTGGGTGTGCGGCGGGGATGGGGTGGGGTGGGCTTCGGGGGAGTGCCGGGGACGGGGGGTGGGTGACGGGGGGGTGAGTGCCGGGTACGGGGCGGGGGTGAGTGCCGGGTACGGGGACGGGGGGGTGAGTGCCGGGTACGGGGGGTGAGTGCCGGGGACGGGGGGCGTGTTGAGTGTCGGGGAGGGGGGATGAGTGCCGGGTACGGGGCGGGGGGTGAGTGCCGGGTACGGGGACGGGGGGGTGAGTGCCGGGTACGGGGGGTGAGTGCCGGGTACTTGGGGGGTGAGTGCCGGGGACGGGGGGGGTGAGTGTCGGGGGAGGGGGGATGAGTGCCGGGGACGGGGGGGAGTGAGTGCCGGGTACGGGGGGGATGAGTGCCGGGTACGGGGGGGTGAGTGCCGGGGATGGGGTGTGAGTGCCGGGTACGGGTGGGGGGTGAGTGCTGTGTCCGGGGGGGGGGTTGAGTGCCGGGGATGGGGGGGTGGGTGAGTGCCGGGGACGGGGGGATGAGTGCCGGGTACGGGGGAGTGAGTGCCGGGGACGGGGGGATGAGTGCCGGGGACGGGGGTGGTGAGTGCCGGGTACAGGGGTGTGAGTGCCGGGGACGGGGGGATGAGTGCCGGGGTCGGGGGGGTGAGTGCCGGGTACGGGGGGGTGAGTGCTGTGTACGGGGGGGTGAGTGCTGGGGATGGGGGTGTGAGTGCCGGGTACGGGGGTGAGTGCCGGGTACGGGGGTGAGTGCCGGGTATGGGGGGGTGAGTGTCGGGGAGGGGGGGGTGAGTGCCGGGTACGGGGGGGTTGAGTGCCGGGTACGGGGGGGGGGGGGGGTGAGTGCCGGGGACGGGGGGATGAGTGCCGGGGACGGGGGGGTGAGTGCCGGGTACGGGGGGGGGGTGAGTGCCGGGTACGGTGGACGGGGCTGAGTGCCGGGTACAGGGGGATGAGTGCCGGGGACGGGGGGATGAGTGCCGGGGACGGGAGGGGTGAGTGCCGGGTACGGGGGGGGGGGTGAGTGCCGGGTACGGGGGGGGTGAGTGCCGGGGACGGGGGGATGAGTGCCGGGTACGGGGGGGGGGTGAGTGCCGGGTACGGGGGGGTGAGTGCCGGGTATGGGCGGGGGGTGAGTGCCGGGTACGGTGGACGGGGGTGAGTGCCGGGTACAGGGGGATGAGTGCCGGGGACGGGGGGTGAGTGCCGGGAATGGGGGTGTGAGTGCCGGGTACGGGTGTGAGTGCCGGGTATGGGGGGGTGAGTGTCGGGGAGCGGACGGGGGGGTGAGTGCCGGGTACGGTGGACGGGGGTGAGTGCCGGGTACGGGGGGGTGAGTGCCGGGTACGGGGGGGGTGAGTGCCGGGTACGGGTGGGTGAGTGCCGGGTACAGGGGGGTGAGTGCCAGGGATGGGGGCGGGGGGGGGGAGAGTGCCGGGGGGGGGCGGTGTGAGTGCCCGGGGGGGGGGGGGGGTGAGTGCCGGGGACCGGGGGGCAAGAGCCGGTTACGGGGATGGTGAGTGTCGGTGGCGGGGGTGCGAGGGCAAGGGAGTTCATCCGTCTGGCCAGTTGCCATCCTCCAACAGTCGCGCCCATGCATGCCACCTGGCTGTGGGAGGGGGGATATGAGCAATAATGACATGTCGTCGTATCCACCCCCCCCCCCCCCCACCCCGCCGGCCATCATGTTTTCTGATCAGCCAGCGATGTTGGCCGCCGTGGCGGCAGCCGGTATTCTCCATGTTGCCCTGGAGGAGGAGGAGGAGCGTGTCAGAGAGGCGGCGCAGGCTGCCGCAGAGGGGCAGGCGGCAGCCACCCAGGCTGGAGGGACACCCACACGACAGGATGAGGAGGAGCAGGGGGAGCACGTCGTGGAGGAGGACCACGAGGAGGGGAAGGAGGACGTTGCGGCGCCACAGCAACGAAGGCACACGAGGAGGCCCCGTGTGTACCGGCCCCGGTTGTCGTACCAGAACCTCACGGACCGGGAATGCTGGAGGAGACTCCGGATGAGCCGGGAAACCGTGGCACACATCTGCCACCTGCTGGCACACTTGGCACCGCGTGGCACTGGGAGGGGGATACCCTCTCCCCGTGTCCGTCAAGGTTATGGTGGCCCTGAGCTTTTATGCCACGGGGTCATTGCATCCGCCAGGTGGGGACCTGTCCGGCATATCGCAGACATCGGTGCATCGGTGCATCCGGGCAGTGACAGACGCCCTATATGCCATTGCGGACGGCTACATCTGCTTACCTGTGGACCGGGCCAGCCAGGATGCCCGGGCCATGGGCTTCTCTGCCGTGGCCGGGTTTCCCATGATCCAGGGCGCGATCGATGGGATGCACGTCGCCGGGGCTCTCACGGGCGCCGGTAGAAGCGTGTCTATTGCAGGCCATGGAGGATGATGACAACCCGCTCTGCAATGAACTCCTGGCTCCACATCGTTGGACTATGTCTGACCCATGGCCACAGTACCACCATCCACCCGGACCATCCCTGCATGCGGCTGTGACACTGCAGTGCACGGTCCCGTCCTCTGCCCGGGGGGATAGTGAGCGCGGCCCAGGGGGAAGTGGACAGATTCGCCTGAGGCCGACGTAAGACCGCCCCTCACACACACACTGACGCTCAACATACATGACACCCCCGCACGCTTCGTACAAAGCACAAAGGCAGCTTCTGTAGGTGTTAAAGTGAATTTAATAACAAACAGTGCGTACACGTGCCCGAGCCCCTAAAACTCGTCTGTGCCCTGCACCCGTGCCAACTTACTCAGTGTCTAATTGTTTGGCCTTGGGGGCCCTTTGACTACGTCTACGTGGTTCCCCAGACGGTACAGCAGAACTGGAGGTGGACTCCTGCGATTCCTGCCCTCTGACACTGGATCCCTTTGGCGGCCGTTTCCTGGGGCGTCCTGGCCTAGATGGGCCAGGCTGCGGCCCGGGCGACTGGGGTGGCGGGCTGCCAGCCTGTCCTGCCCGTTGCCCACCCGATGCACCTGGGACGGAAGGGGGGGGAGTCCGAGGTGTCGAGGTGTTCTGGTCTGGGACCTCCCCTACAGGGGGAGCCGGGACGGGCGCCAGCAACTCCTCCTCCCTCGGGGTGCCCAATGGCCCCCAGGCCTCTACATGGGTCGGGGTGCGAACGGACCGGCCATCCGACGCCCCTCTGACACCTGGCGCTGCCAGTCCTGGAGGCCCGTGCTGGTATCGACAGGGTCTGCAGGTTTGCAGCCATGGAGCTCAGAGAGTTGGCCATCCCTGTCCGTGACTGTGCGACGCTGGCTAGCACATGGGCAATGGCGCCGATGCCCTCAGCGATGGCCTGCTGAGACTGGGCCATGGCCTGCAGGGATTGAGCCATTGCCTGCTGAGACAGGGCCACTGCGTTGAGCGCCTCTGCCATCTGCCGCTGGCGCTGGCTCATGGCCTCCTGTGAGAGGGCAAGCATGTCCGGGGCCACAGACGCCGGCTGCATGGAAAGCCCCAGGCCTCGCAAACCGTTCCCCATGTCTGACCCATTGCCTCCACCGCGGACGCCACCCGTGCGGTGTCAGCCTGGGTGGCACGCATGACCGGCACCACTCCCAGCTCCTGGACGCAGGTGGACTCCTCCACCTGCGACTGCAGCCGCTGCAAGCCGACCGTCACCCTCTTCGCTCATCCCAGGTTCGGTGGTTGCATCGGATCTATGGGTTGGTGTGGTAACTCCAGGAACCCGGGATCCATCTGGGCGGCAGATGTTCACTTGCACCATGATGCCCTCCGACCGCCCGGCGCCTCTGCTGCTCCTACCTCCACCTGCTGTACCGGGACGGCTGTGTTGTGCGCACCAGTGAGTGTACCAGACGCCTCATCACTAAAGTGCCCAACCGAGGTGAGTGTCTCTGCGATGGTGGAGGGTGTTGGTGACAGCAGTGGCGTTTTGTCGTGTGCATCGTCCGACTCTGAGTCCATGGCACTTTGGGGTGGCAGTTAGTCTCCACCCATCCACTCTGTGTCACTGTCCTGTATTTTGGTTTCCTGGGTAGGGGTGTCCTGTGTAGGGGTGTCCTGGGTAGGGGTGTCCTGTGTAGGGGTGTCCTGGGTAGGGGTGTCCTGGGTAGTGGTTTTGTGGCTCAGCTGCGACGGGGGCCTGTGGCTGCCCCCCTCGTCGCTGGGTGGCACACACCTGCGTCACCGCACCCGCACGAGACGGGGGCATCATTTCCCTATTGCTCCAGGTCTCTCCGTCTCCCGTGGTCGCCGAGGGGCATCCTGCGGGCATCGCGTGCCAGAGGGTCCGGGTCTCTCCGTCTCCCATGGTCTCCGAGGGGCATCCTGTGGGTGTTGCGTGCCAGAGGGTCCCGGTCTCTCGGTATCCCGTGGTCGCCCTGAGGCATCCTGCGAGCGTCGCGTGCCAGAGGGTCCGGGTCTCTCCGTCTCCCGTGGCCTCCGAGGGGCATCCTGCGGGCGTCGCATGCCGGAGGGTCCGGGTCTCTCCGTCTCCCGTGGCCTCCGAGGGGCATCCTGCGGGTGTCGCATGCCGGAGGGTCCGGGTCTCTCTGTCTCCCGTGGTCTCCGAGGGGCATCATGCGGGCGGTCTGCATCTGCGGGGATGGGTGCCTCGATGTTTGCTCCTGCGATACACAATGAAACATGCATGGTTAGACACGCAGGCAGTGATCAGGTGATATGGGGGAGGGGGGATATTGGGAAGGGGGATATGGGGGAGGGGGGATATGGGGGAGGGGAGATATGGGGGAGGGGGATATGGGGAGGGGGGATATGGGGGATATGGGGAGGGGGGATATGGGGAGGGGGGTTATGGGGAGGGGGATATGGGGGAGGGGGGATATGGGGAGGGAGATATGGGGAGGGGGGATATGGGGATATGGGGGAGGGAGGATATGGGGAGGGGGGTTATGGGGGATATGGGGAGGGGGGATATGGGGAGGGGGATATGGGGGAGGGGGGATATGGGGGAGGGGGGATATGGGGAGGGGGGATATGGGGGAGGGGGGATATGGGGACGGGCTGTCAGTGGCTCACTTGCTGGTGGACCCCCGACCTCTGCATCGGCAACCTCCCGGTCCTCAGGTCCACCAGCCAGTTCCAGGGCCCTTTCCTCATGCACGGTGAGTGGCCTCTCATCAGCTGGGCCCCCTCCAGTCCTCTCACGCCCCTATTGTTGTGTGCGCGCTTCTCCTGTGGGGGTGGGTGGATGGCAGGGGTAAAGGGCAACAGTGTTAGACAGGTATATGAATGCACGCCATCGGCTGTGCGTATAGTACAGAGGTTAGGGTTAGGGTTGGTTTCACCTGGGGGTGTGCCGCACATCAGTCAGGGAGGGGGGGCGGCTCACCCTGGCTGCCCTGACGAGGTCATTCACCTTCTTGTGGCACCGGGTGCCTGTCCGTGGTGTCAGAGGCACAGCGGTGACGGCCTCTGCCACCTCCCTCCACAGATGCCGGCTGATGCGTGGGGCGACCCTGCGGCTGAGTCCGGGGTACAGGGACTCCCTCCTCTCCTCCACTGCGTCCAGGAGCGCCTCGATGTCGCGGTCCTGGAACCTCGGGGCTGCCCGGCGGGCGGCCACCTTGTCTGGTCTTCTGGGGTGGGGTGGGGGGGGGGGGGCGTGTCTTTTGAGCCGTCACGCCGTGCGGCGTCATTGTGAATGGTGTCACGTCATTGTGAATGGCGTCACGCCGCTGCTAGCCCATTCGGGGCCGGAGAATTTGCGTGGTTGGGGGGGCCCGACGCCGGAGTGATCCACGCCGTTTTTGGAGCCGGGTCCCGGCCATCGCGCCAGTTTTCGGAGAATCCCCCCCACTATAATAATATAAGAGGCTTTGCTGTCATCTCCAATATTTACTGGTTAGTCTTTCCAGTTTTTTTAGCTTGTGGGAAATTTCTGAATATTTCTTTCACTCTAAGTTAAGCACAATCATCAAAATAGCCATGTTGCAGGAAAAAAATAACAAGACAGAAATATTTAAAATTTACATCATTTCAGGCTTCCCTGTTACTGTAACAAGTGCTCTGGTTAGTAACTTGTTTAATTTGCACATTGTAATTCCAACAATTTATGTATGTAGCATGTTCAGTCAACAGGCAGCATAGTGGTTAGCACAATTGCTTCACAGCTCCAGGGTTCAAGGTTCGATTCCGGGCTTGGGTCACGAACTGTGCGGAGTCTGCACGCTCTTCCTCTGTGTGCGTGGGTTTCCTCCGGGTGCTCCGGCTTCCTCCACAGTCCAAAGATGTGCAGGTTAGGTGGATTGGCCATGCTAAATTGCCCTTAGTGTCCAAAATTGCCCTTAGTGTTGGGTGGGGCAAACTGGGTTATGGGGATAGGGTGGAGGTGTGGGCTTGGATAGGGTGCTCTGTCAAAAGAGCCCATGCCGATTCGATGGGCCAAATGGCCTCCTTCTGCACTGTAAATCCTATGATTCACTCAACAGGATTATTATTGTACACCAATATTCTAAAGTGGAGAGCTTGAGAATGCAGGAAACAACTCATATTATCAGAGCTTAGGCTGAAGTCTGGCACATGCAAGAGATGTTAGTACGAAAAGGGATAAGACATTCAACCTGAATTTTAATAAAAGTCTCTGGAAGCTTTTGAGACTATCAATCACTTTGGTAGCCTGCAGCAATCTTACACAGAGAATTGTGCACTTTTCAATCAAATACCATATTGATTAAATTCATATTAATTTTTCATTAAACAGTAATTATATTAACAAGTACAGACTTTAAGGAAAATTGGAACGGGGATGCAATCAAGTCAGCTTAGTTTTAGATTTCAAGATTTCATCTTTTTTATCAGATCAAATGTTCTGCCAATGTCCCAATGCAGTTAAATGTGCAATATCTTGTTGCATTTTTCTCAACGAAACCTAGGCGCCTTCCCAATGTCTCTTACCCTATAGCAATAAAAAATAAACAACTTGTCATTCATCTCATTGCTTTTATGGTAATCATGCTTTGCGTGAATTGGCAGACATGCATTTCCAATAACTTCATTCAATAATTCTTGATATATTTGCCACTCGAGATATCAGCTGAAACAACTCATCATAACCCAACGAAGGAGTTCTAACTAATATCAATCTAACTCAATAGCTTCTCTGCTGTTTGGCCTCTCACACCTTTTGTTCTCTCTGGGGACTGCCATCAGCACTCTTTCCCCTTGGTTTCTGTGGCTATTAGTGTCATGATATGATATTATCTGCAGACATGCAGATAATGATATACAGACAGGCAGCTAATGAACACAGAGAACAGGACACGACCAATGAGCAGGCAGGACACTCAGGGGTGGTATCTCACTATAAAAGGTACGAGCCACTCACACTCCGCCTCTTTCCACTGATGAACATCTACAGAGTGAGTCAGGGTGTATGTACAGTATCACACCTCCAGCACGTGGCTAAGAGCTAGTCTGGTTCAGTCAGAGAGAGAGTAACCACACTTAGGTTAGCAGAGAGTCGAACTCACAGAGAACTGTGCTAACTGTGCTACTGGGGTTCAATAAATCAGATTGAACTAACTTCAAGGTCTGGAGTATCTTTTGGTTAAAGCTGCATCCAGTTGCAGCCTGTGTTATCCCAGAGTATATAACACAACAAGTAGCACCCCGTTTCCCTGGGTTTCTGTGGCTATGACTCATCTTTCATTCTCACTCCACAGAGAGAGAATATTCCCCACATTCTCTGTCTGTTAGCTTTGACAAAGAGTCATCGGACTCGAAACATGAGCTCGTTTCTCTCCCTACAGGTGCTGCCAGACCTGCTGAGATTTTCCAGCATTTTCTCTTTCGTTTCAATATAACTCAGTTTGAGCATTTGCTGATTATCTTCATTTTGACAAGCGAAAACTAGAGAGGTTATAAACTCGATTCATTCATAGGCCGCCACAGGCCACTGCTGGGCTCCATGTGGGTCCCAGAGGCAAACTGCATTCCTGGAAGCACCCGTGCCAGTCTGTCCAGCACCTTAAAATGTCACAAAGTCCCAATAACTGTCGTAAACCTGCAGAAAACAAAGACTGTTGTTAGTGTGAGCTAATTATTCAAACCTCGGCTTTTTTTAAACAGCTTGTAAAACAGAGCTCGCCCATGTTGTCGCATAAGTTGCGGCAGTTCTTAAAATGACAGACTCTAAAGTTTTCTCTCCTCGGATGCTGTCAGACACTGCTGAGACGGTCCAGCATTTTCTGCTTTTGTTTCAGATTCCAGCATCCACAGTCATTTGCTTTTATATTAAAATGCCCAAGTTGGATGGGATTTACCGACCAACCCGCCACATAGGCGGCGGAAGCGGCCCACCAGCAGGATTTCCTGGTCCCACTGTTGTCAACGGGATTTCCCGTTGTCTGCACCCCTCGTTGCCAGGAAACCCATACCCCATGAACAGTCGGTAAGTTCAAAATCATATGGTTATGATAAGCCTCTAACCAACTTATATTGGTGCAACTACTTTGTTAATGCACTGACATGCATTTAATTAAGTTACTATTGCAGTTTATTGAGTATATCGACGTGACACAGCTGCACAGTGATCGGCACTGATGCCTCACAGCTCCAGGGTCCCAGGTTCGATTCCCGGCTTGGGTCACTGTCTGTGCGGAGTCTGCACTTTCTCCCCGTGTCTGCGTGGGTTTCCTCCGGGTGCTCCGGTTTCCTCTCACGGATGTGCTCAAAGATGTGCAGGTGAGGTGGATTGGCCATGCTAAACTGTCCCTTAGTGTCCAAAGATGTGCAGGCTGGATGGGGTTACGGGGCTAGGGCGGGAGAATTGGGCCGAGGTTGCGTGCTCTTTCAGAGGGTCGGTGCAGACGTGATGGGCCGAATAGCCTCCCTTTGCACTTTCAGAATTCTATGATTCGTGACTAGCTTCTCTACCAACAAACTTTCAGCAAAGTGAAGGCCCCAAATAAAGATATGGGAGTTTATTCCCAATTTTAGGTGATTCGCGTAAATCTATCTTTCTGACTGATTTACTGAACAATACAGCGGTGTTCCTCATCTATATTTATCTCACTATATCGAGAACTGAGGCTGCTGCCAGCTCAGATGGCTCTGCCTCCCACTGTATGCAGGTCAAGATGGTATCCAGTATTGAGGTCAAGTCGGGTTAGACGGAGGAAGGGATAATTGGGCCTAAATGAGGAAAAAGAGAAGATGAGGAATAAAAGGCGGGGGGGGGGGGGGGGGGGGGGTGGGGGGGCGGTGGGTTGAGAAGAGGAAGGGGTTGGTGATAGAGGAGGACAAAATGGAGGGAAAATAGGAGGGAAGAGAGAAAAAGTGGGAAGCAGATAGTGGATTGGATTTGTTTATTGTCACGTGTACCAAGGTACAGTGAAAAGTATTTTTCTGCGAGCAGCTCAACAGATCATTAAGTACATGAAAAGAAAAGGAAATAAAAGAAAATACATAATAGGGCAACACAACATATACAACGTAACTACAGAAGCACTGGCATCAGATGAAGCATACAGGGGTGTAGTGTTAATGAGGTCAGTCCATAAGAGGGTCGTTTAGGAGTCTGGTAACAGCGGGGAAGAAGCTGTTTATGAGTCTGTTCGTGTGTGTTCTCAGACTTCTGTATCTCCTGCCCGATGGGAGAAGTCGGAAGAGTGTGTAAGTCGGGTGGGAGGGGTCTTTGATTATGCTGCCCGCTTTCCCCAGGCAGCGGGAGGTGTAGATGGAGTCAATGGATGGGAGGCAGGTTCGTGTGATGGACTCGGCTGTGTTCACGACTCTCTGAAGTTTCTTGCGGTCCTGGGCCGAGCAGTTACCATACCAGGCTGTGATGCAGCCCGATAGGATGCTTTCCATAATGCATCTGTAAAAGTTGGTAAGAGTTAATGTGGACATGCCGAATTTCCTTAGTTTCCTGAGGAAGTATAGGCGCTGTTGTGCTTTATTGGTCGTAGCGTCGACGTGGGTGGACCAGGACAGATATTTGGAGATGTGCACCCCTAGGAATTTGAAACTGCTAACCATCTGCACCTCAGCCCCGTTGATGCTGACAGGGGTGTGTACAGTACTTTGCTTCCTGAAGTCAATGACCAGCTCTTTCGTTTTGCTGGCATTGAGGGATAGATTGTTGTCGCTGCACCACTCCACTATCATAGATTATCATAGAATTTACAGTGCAGAAGGAGGCCATTTGGCCCATCGAGTCTGCACCGGCTCTTGGAAAGAGCACCCTACCCAAGGTCAACACCTCCACCCTATCCCCATAACCCAGTAACCCCACCCAACACTAAGGGAAATTTTGGACACTAAGGGCAATTTAGCATGGCTAATCCACCTAAACTGCACATCTTTGGACTGTGGGAGGAAACCGGAGCACCCGGAGGAACCCCACGCACACATGGGGAGGATGTGCAGACTCCGCACAGACAGTGACCCAAGCCGGAATCGAACCTGGGACCCTGGAGCTGTGAAGCAATTGTGCTCTCCACAATGCTACCGTACTGCCCTATGTTCTCAATCTCCCTCCTGTATTCTTACTCGTCGATATTCGAGATCCGGCCCACTATGGTCGTATCGTCAGCAAACGTGTAGATGGAGTTGGAACCAAATTTTGCCACGCAGTCGTGTGTGTACAGGGAGTATAGTAGGGGGCTATGTACGCAGCCTTGCGGGGCCCCGGTATTGAGGACTATTGTGGAGGAGGTGTTGTTGTTCATTCTTACTGATTGTGGTCTGTGGGTTCGAAAGTCAAGGATCCAGTTGCAGAGTGAGGAGCCAAGTCCTCGGGTTTGGAGCTTTGATATGAGCTTGGCTGGGATTATGGTGTTGAAGGCGGAGCTGTAGTCAATAAATAGGAGTCTGATGTAGGAGTCCTTGTTGTCGAGATGCTTTAACAATGAGTGTAGGGCCAGGGAGATGGCGTCTGATGTGGACCGGCTGTGGCGCTATGCGAATTGCAGTGGATCAAGATGTTCTGGGAGCATGGAGTTGAGGCGCTTCATGACCAACCTCTCGGGGCACTTCATTACGACTGACGTCAGGGCCACCGGACGGTAGTCATTGAGACACGTTGCCTGGTTCTTCTTTGGCACCGGTATGATGTGGGGACCTCGGAGCGGAGTAGGGACAGGTGAAAGATGTCCGCGAACACATCTGCCAGCTGGTCCGCACAGGCTCTTAGTGCACAACCAGGGATACCGTCCGGGCCCGTCGTCTTCCGAGGGTTCACTTTCAGGAAAGCCAATCTGATTTCGGAAGCTGTGACGGTGGGTATGGGTGTGATATGGGCTGCTGGGGCACTCGACAGCGGATCATTTGTTTCCTGCTTGAACCGAGCACAGACTGCATTGGGTTCATCGGGGAGGGGTGGAGGGGTGCGCTGCTGCTGGAGATACTGCTCAGCTTTGCTTTGTAGCCGTTATGTTGTTTCAGCCTTGCCACAACCGCCGAGAGTCTGTCTGTGACTCTAGCTTGGTTTGATATTCGCTCTTGGCATCTCAGATGGCTTTGCGGAGGTCGCAGCTGGATTTCTTTTATAGGTCAGGGTCACCTGACTTGAACTTGAACCTACTGTCCTTCAGTAGGGAGTAAATCTTGCGATTGAACCGTGGTTTCCGGTTGAGGAACGTACGTACTGCTTTCTTTGGCACGCAGTCATCCACACATTTGCTGATGAAGTCTGTGACGGTGGTGGCATACTCATTTAAGTTGGTCGTTGAGTTCTTAAATATGGGCTAGTCCACTGTCTCTAAGCAGTCATGTTGGAGCTATTCTGTTTCCTCGGACCAGCACTGCACGACCTTCTTAGCTGAATTCTCCCACTTGAGTTTCTGCTTGTATGCTGGGAGAAGGAGCACGGTCTTATGGTCTGATTTCCATAGGGTTAGGAAGAACAAGATGAGAGAGGGAGTTAGAGAGAGAACGAGAAAGAAGGATAAGAGGAAGAAAGAGGGCCCTGGCAGGGAAGGGGAAAAGGATAGAGATAGAAAGGAGGGGAAGGGAAAGAGGAAAAGGTGGAGAAGCAGCGAGAAGGGGAAAGTGAGGAAAAAGAAGCAGGAATGGAGAAGGAACCTGGAAAAGCAAGGTGGGCAAGGGCAGGAAGAGCAGAGAGGGAATAGAAGGGGAAGGAAATATGGTACGAGGACATAAGAACCAGGAGCAGGAGCAAGAAATCCAGCCCCTCGAGCCTGCTCAAATAATACTGAATAAAAGCAAATGACTGCGGATGCTGGAGTCTCACTCCATAGTATAAATATTCCCCACTTTCTCTGTCTGTTAGTTTTGACAAAGAGTCATCGGACCCGAAACGTTAGCTCTTTTCTCTCCTACAGATGCTGCCAGACCCGCTGCGATTTTCCAGCATTTTCTCTTTCGCCTCGAGCCTGCTGTGCCATTCAATACAATCTTGGCCAATCTCACCTCGGCCTCAATGTAAGCATACTTGTGACAATAACAAAGATTATTTTAAAAAACTCCACTTCCTGCCCGTTCTCCGTAACCCTTCAACCCATTACCAATTAAAAATCTGTCTAACCCCTCCTTAAATTTACTCATTGTCCCAGAACCCACCGCACTCTGGGGCAGTGAATTCCACAGATTCGCAACCCTCTGGGAGAGTAGTTTCTGCTCATCTCTGTTTTAAATCTGCTGCCCCTGATCCTAAAACTATGACCTCTCATTCTGGATTGCCCCACACGAGGAAGCATCCGCTCTGCGTCTACTTTGTCAATACCTTTCATCATCTTACACACCTCAATTAGACTCCTCTCATTAGTCAAAACTTAAGAGAGTATCAACCGAACCTGCTCAATCTCTTCACGAGACAAGCCACTCATCTCTGGAATCAACCTAGTGAACCTCCTCTAAACTGTCTCCAATGCAACTACATCCCTCTTCAAATAAGGCGACCAAAACTGCACACAGTACTCCAGGTGCGGTCTCACCAATGCCTTGTACAGTTGCAGCAACACTTCTCTACTTTTATACTCTATTCCTATAGTAATAAAAGTCAAAATTCGATTTGCGTTCCTTATTAGCTGCTGTACCTGCATTGTAATTTTCTGAGATTCATGCACGAGGACACTCAGGTCCCTCTGCACCGAAGCAGTCTGACGTTTCTCTCCATTTAGATAATAAATTGCCTTTCTATATTTCCGACCAAAATGGAGAACCTCACACTTATCCACGTTAAACTCCATCAGCCAAATATTGGCCCACTCACTTCACCTACGTATGTCTATCTGTACATTTCTTATTTCCTCATTGCAACTTACTATCCCACCTATTTTAGTGTCATCTGCAAATTAGGCAATAGTACCTTCTACCCCTGTATCCACGCCATTACTGCAGATTGTAAACAGAATTGAGAAGGGTCGGGATGGAGCTAGAGATGGGGATTTCGAGGGAGGGAGCCGCTACAGGTATTCTTGTCTCAGTTTCACAATCCTGTGCAGGTGAGGTATCTGCCGCTGCTCAGGATGTTTCGCTGAATGTGGCAAACTGGTGCCTTCCTTTCCTTTTTATCAAGCATAAAACATTTGCATATAGATGGACAAGGTGTGAAAGTTTGAGAATTCAGTGTAAATAATGTATCACAGAAATGCACAAGTTACAAATAATACAAGATAGAGAGTATCTGGGACCACTAAGTGGTAAGAATCGAAGGATTTTCAAAGTTACACAAACAGGTAATAAAAAGCTGTAAAATAAAATAATTTTTAAAATGTTTACATCGGGCAAATTATTATTATTTTTTTTTTTTAAATTTAGACTACCCAATTCATTTTTTCCAATTAAGGTGCAATTTAGCGTGGCCAATCCACCTACCCTGCACATCTTTGGGTTGTGGGGGCGAAACCCACGCAGACACGGGGAGAATGTGCAAACTCCACACGGACAGTGACCCAGAGCCGGGATTGAACCTGGGACCTCGGCGCCGTGAGACAGCAGTGCTGTCACTGCGCCACCGTGCTGCCCACATCGGGCAAATTAAAGATTGAGTTATATAAACATGGGGTGAAGTTAGAACTTCGACTATTTTGAAAAATCCTTTAATAAAAATTATTATTGAAGAAATTTAGCTGAGAAATAACTAAATCATTTAACAGCACTCCACGATTGTGGCTCAGTTACATCTGATTGGACGAGGTATAGTCTTTGATAGGGTTTTTAATCGTGATGTGGGAGCAGCCAAGGTTGAACTTCTTGCTGATTTCATGATTGCTGGCTTTGTGCGGGATTGGGGGGGGCCACAGCACAATCTGTCAGGGCCGTGAAGAACAGGCCTCAACTTCAGGATTTCCACGCTATCCTGTGCATGTCCGACATCCTGGGCGGGGTTCTCTGATCCTGAGGCTAAGTGTTGACGCCATCGTACGTTGCGTTGTGACACCGTTGCGGTTCTCGATGGCATCAACATGGCCTCAGGAGCAGCAATTCTGACCCCTGCAGGCGGCCAGCACGGCACTGGAGCGACCCTTACCACTCCAGCTGCCGATCCCCGGCATCAAACAGACGCCGCGGGTCTGCGCATGCTCAGTGGCACCGGCGCCAATACGCACATGCGCGGTGTCTCCATTCTCCGCTCCGGCCCTGACGCACCATGGCGTAGGGCTACACGGGCCGGCGGTGAACAAAAGAGGCCCTCAGCCCGAGAGGCTGGCCCGCCGATCGGTGGGCCCCGATCGCGGGGCAGGCCACCGCGGAAGCCCCCCCCTGGGGTTGGAACCCCTCCCCCCACCTGGTGCATCCACGCCGAGGTCCCGCCGGGTAATAGCAAGTGTGGACGGCGCCGGCGGGACCCGGACAGAGAATCGCTGGGGGGGGGGGCCCGTAGAGCAGCCCCCGACCAGCGCCGCGCCAACCGCACCGGCGCCAATGGCTCTGCGGAGAATTGGCAGACCGGCATCGTGGCGGCGTGGCGCGATTCGCGTCGGTCTCGGCGATTCTACGGCCGGCCCCCGAGGTGAGAGAATCCTGCCCCCTAAGTTTGACGTCAGTTTCCGAGGGTTAATAAGGACGAAAGCTGACTGTGCCGTGAATCCCCTCCTGTAAAATCCAGGTCACCATGAACTAAGCAGATTTGCCGTGATTTTCTATGAGTCTAACATTGTTCATAGGTGTTGGACTACATAAAAGTAAAATATTCATAACTGTGAGCAAAATGAGGCACAGATAGAAAGCATGTGCTTGCATCAAGAAAGCATCTTTGCTGTAGGGTAGAACACTTTGCTCTGGATAGCAGAGGCATAATGCGTTTCCTTTGTCTCAAGTCAGTTCTGCGGTCCATGACTAATCATTGAATATCACCACCTACACTGCTTCTAAAAGCACCCCCAATACGTGCTGTCCTTCACTGCTAATCAAAGGATTTCAATGCAATTCAGCTCCAATAAACAAGGTGACCTTGGGCTGAAAAGCTCATTGTTGAATGAATTATGAGTTATCTTGATTAGCTTTGGAGGAGCATGAACATATGCCAATCTATTGGGATTCATAAATGTTATATTGTGTTCTGCCTTCTATGCCCATCACCTTGACGTTATTGCACCTCCTTCTTTAGAAAAAACCCCCGTAGAGCTGCAGCCCCACTCCTGCGGAAACATGAACTACAATGAAAATCCTCCACTTTTCACAGATTTCATTTGGCCTTGTGGTGAATAAAAGAATGTGAAGCATCATTTGCTGTGTAGGCGTTAAGCATCTGCTGCACAGCCAGTATCACAAAAGTTGTTGAGCGGCTTGCACCAAAAATGAAACAATTTTATCAACGATTTTGGCAAATGTAAGTTTGGGTTGAACATTGAAATATTGACAAATTAAACATTGTTAGATTCGCAACAGATATTTCATATTTAAATGGATTTTAGCGATAGGAATGTCCCATCTTCATGAAGAGGTCTTTAAAAAGCCAATTATTATGTTTTCAATTTGGGCATTGATGAAATCAAATCAGGAGACTAAATCCTTCCGTTGGCAGCTAATATGTGAAACAAATATTTTGCTGAGCAGATTTTCATGCAACCGTTGCGCACTCCGCCGTAATTGGTTTTTAACTTTGTGAAGCTCAATCTCGCGAGAATCAAAGTATCTTCATCTTCCACCACTTTCTTGCTCTTGCCATGGACTCAAAAATTTAGGCTTGGGCCTAAGTTTTCACCTCGTCGGGAGCCTTCTAAAAATGGAGAGCTGTGGCATAATGATGAAGGAGAGAAACATCGAATTAACCTGTGGAAAAATTGAACTTTAATGAAGACCCCTGAGGTTGTTTTTAAAATGGACACACAAGGCTAAAGATGGCTGAGGATGTCAAGTCAGATTCTGGCTGGATTGCTGTTGGATGATAATACTGATAATAATCTTTGTTAGTGTCACAAGCCGACTTACATTAACTCTGCAATGAAGTTACTGTGAAAAGCCCCTAGTCGCCACATTCCGGCGCCTGTTCGGGTACACTGAGGGAGAATTCAGAATGTCCAATTCACCTAACAAGCATGTCTTTTGGGACCTGTGGGACAAGCAAACACGGGGAGAACATGCAGACTCTGCACAGTCAGTGACCCAAGCCGGGAATTAAACCCGGGTCCCTGGCACCGTGATGCAACATTGCTAATAGAGACAAGCTTCTAAAGCATACAGAAATGGATTGTTGGGCAGCACGGTCGCGCAGTGAGTAGCACTACTGTCTCACGGCGCTGAGGTCCCAGGTTCCATCCCGGCTCTGGGTCACTGGGTCTATGTGGAGTTTGCACATTCTCCCGTGTTTGCGTGGGTTCCGCACCCACAATCCAAAGACGTGCAGGCTAGGTGAATTGGCCATGCTAAATTGTCCCTTAATTGGAAAAAATTAATTGGGTACTCTAAAATAAAAATAAAAATAAATGGATTGTCATCTCCGTTGGAGACAATGGGACATAATGGGACCCGAGTGTTAGCTTTTATTGGAAGAGGGATTGAGTTTCGGAGCCATGAGGTCATGTTGCAGCTGTACGAAACTCTGGTGCGGCTGCATTTGGAGTATTGCGTGCAAATCTGGTCGCCGCATTATAGGAAGGATGTGGAAGCATTGGAAAGGGTGCAGAGGAGATTTACCAGAATGTTGCCTGGTATGGAGGGAAGATCTTATGAGGAAAGGCTGAGGGACTTGAGGCTGTTTTCGTTAGAGAGAAGAAGGTTAAGAGGTGACTTAATTGAGGCATACAAGATGATCAGAGGATTGGATAGGGTGGACAGTGAGAGCCTTTTTCCTCGGATGGTGATGTCCAGTACAAGGGGACATAGCTTGAAATTGAGGGGAGATAGATATAAGACAGATGTCAGAGGTAGGTTCTTTACTCAGAGAGTAGTAAGGGCGTGGAATGCCCTGCCTGCAACAGTAGTGGACTCGCCAACACTAAGGGCATTCAAATGGTCATTGGATAGACATATGGACGATAAAGGAATAGTGTAGATGGGCTTTAGAGTGGTTTCACAGGTCGGCGCAGCATCGAGGGCTGAAGGGCCTGTACTGCGCTGTAATGTTCTATGTTCTGTGTTCTACCACGGTAAATGCCATTTTCAAGTATATCTCTATCTCTATCTCTCTCATTGATTAGCAAGTCAACAAAGACCACGAGTTGGAATCCCCCCCCCACCCCTACCGTGCTTGCGGTAGTGGAGGTCTCTCACCATTGGCCGCTGGCGGCATCCTCCGGTCCCACCACTGTCAATGGAGTTTCCCATTATTCACACTCTCCGCTGCCAAAAAAACCCACGACAAGGGGTCACCATGGGCCTGCCTGCCAATCGCAAAAAGACACATTTATTCCAACTTTTTGCTTCCTGTCTGCAAACCAGCTATCTACCCGCACTCCCATGTGCTTTACATAGTTATCTGCTTTGTGAGACCTCGGTGGAAGCTTCTGAAAGCCCAAATAAACCACATTTATCGGTTATCCCTGGTCAAATCTATTAGTTGCATCTTCAAATAAGTCTAGTAGATTTGTCAAGCATAGAACATCCATAGAAAATAAAGCACAGAACAGGCCCTTCGGCCCACGATGTTGTGCCGAACCTTTGTCCGGGATTAATCATAGATTATCATTGAATTTACAGTGCAGAAGGAGGCCATTCGGCCCTTTGAGTCTGCACCAGCTCTTGGAAAGAGCACCCTACCCAAACTCAACACCTCCACCCAACACCAAGGGCAATTTTGGACATTAAGGGCAATTTATCATTGGCCAATTCACCTAACCTGCACATCTTTGGACTGTGGGAGGAAACCGGAGTACCCGGAGGAAACCCACGCAGACACGGGGAGGACGTGCAGACTCCGCACAGACAGTGACCCAAGCCGGAATCGAACCTGGGACCCTGGAGCTGTGAAGCAATTGTGCTATCCACAATGCTACCGTGCTGCCCTTAAGAACAAATAAATCTACACTATATCATTTTACCGTAATCCATGTACCTATCCAATAGCTGCTTGAAGGTCCCTAATGTTTCCGACTCAACTACTTCCACAGGCAGTGCAATCCATGCCCCCACTACTCTCTGGGTAAAGAACCTACCTTTGATATCCCTCCTATATCTTCCACCTTTCACCTTAAATTTATGTCCCCTTGTAATGGTTTGTTCCACCCGGGGAAAAAGTCTCTGACTGTCTACTCTATCTATTCCCCTGATCATCTTATAAACCTCTATCAAGTCGCCCCTCATCCTTCTCCGTTCTAATGAGAAAAGGCCTAGCACCCTCAACCTTTCCTCGTAAGACCTACTCTCCATTCCAGGCAACATCCTGGTAAATCTTCTTTGCACCTTTTCCAAAGCTTCCACATCCTTCCTAAAATGAGGCGACCAGAACTGTACACAGTACTCCAAATGTGGCCTTACCAAAGTTTTGTACAGCTGCATCATCACCTCACGGCTCTTAAATTCAATCCCTCTGTTAATGAACGCGAGCACACCATAGGCCTTCTTCACAGCTCTATCCACTTGAGTGGAAACTTTCAAAGATGTATGAACATAGACCACAAGATCTCTCTGCTCCTCCACATTGCCAAGAACTCTACCGTTAACCCTGTATTCCGCATTCATATTTGCCCTCCCAAAATGGACAACCTCACACTTTTCAGGGTTAAACTCCATCTGTCACTTCTCAGCCCAGCTCTGCATCCTATCTATGTCTCTTTGCAGCCGACAACAGCATGATTCCCCTTTCGTAAATCCATGCTGACTTTGTCTGATTATACCACTGCTTTTCAAAAACTGTCGTTGATAATGGACTCTCGCAACTGCCCTACTATCGTCGTTAGGCTCACTGGTCTATAGTTCCCTGTTTTCTCCCTATCCCCATTTTTGAATAGTGGGGTTATATTAGCTTTCCTCCAATCTGTAGGAACCATTCCAGAGTCAAAGAATGATGGAAAATGACCACCAATGGATCTACTATTTCGAGGGCCACTTCCTTAAGAATCCTGGATGAAGATTATCAGGCCCTGGAGATTTGTCTGCCTTCAATCCATTAATTTCCCCAAAACCATTTCTTTACTCATACTAATTTCCTTCAGCTCCTCACTTAAACTTGTGTTTCTCAAAACTTCCAATACATTATTCGTATCTTCCTTGGTGAAGACAGAAGCAAAGTACAAATTTAGTTCCTCGGCCATGTCTTTGTTCCCCGTTATGAATTCTCCCGTTTCTGACTGTAAGGGGCCTGGCACAGGGCTAAATCGCTGGCTTTGAAGGCAGGCCAGCAGCACGGTTCAATTCCCGTACCAGCCTCCCCGAACAGGGGCCGGAATGTGGCGACTAGGGGCTTTTCACAGTAACTTCATTTGAAGCCTACTTGTGACAATAAGCGATTTTCATTTTCATTTCATTTCATTTTTGTCAAACTTTCTCTCTTTACATACCTATAGAAACTTTTACAGTCAGTTCCCCGCAGCTTACTTTCACATTATAGTTCCCCTTCTTAATCAATCCCTGGTCTGCCTTTGCTGTATTTTCAGCAGTTTACAATCCTCAGGTCTATTGCTTTTTATTGCTAATTTGTGTGCTTCTTCTTTAAATCCAATACTGTCACTGGGCGGCACGGTGGCACAGTGGTTAGCACTGCTGCCTCACAGCTCCAGGGACCCGGGTTCAATTCCGGCCTCGGGTGACTGTCTGTCTGGAGTTTGCCCATTCTCCCCGTGTGTGCGTGGGTTTCCACCGGGTGCTCCGGTTTCCTCCCACAGTCCAAAGATGTGCAGGTTAGGTGGATTGGCCGTGCTAAATTGCCCCTTAGTTTCCGAAGAGGTGAGGTGAGGTCACAGGATTACGGGGTAGGGTGAAGCCGTGGGCTTAAGTAGGGTGCTCTTTCAAGGGTAGGTAGACTCGATGGGCCGAATGGCCTCCTTCTGCACTGTAAATTCTATGATTCTATGATTCTAATTTCCCTTGTAAGCCACGGTTTGGCCACAGGCCTCTTTCTACTCTTGCACAATCTTGAACCATCTCGCAAAGCATGGATAATTAACTGTACCGCTGGATGTGGATGTAAAACATGCACAATGCACATTAATGATGATAATAATAGTCACTTATTGTCACAAGTAGGCTTCAATGAAGTTACTGTCAAAAGCCCCTAGTCGTCACATTCCGGTGCCGGTTCGGGGAGGTCGGTACGGGAATGGAACCCAGACTGCTGGCCTTGGTCTGCATTGCAAGCCAGCTGTTTAGCCCACTGTGCTAAACCAGCCCCTCCAGTGGGATCCATGTAAGAAAACTCATAATTACTTGAACCAATCAGTTTCTCAAAGATACTTTTGATGTTTTACTCAGATTCTGATTGAGTTATAGCTAAAATTCAACAGAGATTGACTCTAAACCAGTCTTGTATTCCAATCTATGACTATCATTGAGTAAAAAGGCCAGATATTAATCAGTAGTGAACAGCAGCATTTGCCACTGTCTTCAAAGACAGAAGCCCACAAAGATATAGTGATCACTGAGATGATCCCTTTCCTGATCAAATTTGAATCTGGCGCCAAGTCAAGGAAATGTCCTGCGTTCCTGCAGCAGTGACATCATCAAGCAAGATAGGCAACCAATCACTTTGAAGTATTCTCACAGACAGTGCACTGGGAAATGCAAACAAAGTGAATTCCATTAATTTTAATTTATAATTTCTACAGGTAATAAAGTAAATGATTGAGGCTTACACCTGAGATTAAGATGGAAGCTGAAATATTATGAACAAACTTTCATTAAAAAAAATCATTTTAAAAATGTGAAATCTCTTTCTATAATGGAGAAAATTGACATTCAGCAAATATAAAATAACTCAGTGTCAGTGAGGCTGGTTAACATTGTTAATGAACTTCGCGCACCATTAAAAATCCAATGACATATCATTCAACATGGTGTAACCTTTTCAATAGTTCTTAAATTGACTAAGAATTTAAGAGTGTCGATTTTTATCAATTCAATGATTTCTAGTTGACTGCAGTCCGGGAATTGTAACAGTGCATCCTGTGAGGAAGCATAGAATCACTGACATCAACATCTGCATTTCTGCATTTAAATGTGCATGCGCAGACACCTGAAGTTGCTTTCAGTTTCAGAGGAGCATTGGTGGCGAATTCCATCTGTTTCACCATCATTGTTCGTGTAAAACGCAGACCAATATGTAATGTGTATGCGTAATAAATATGACTGACCCCGGTTTATGCTATTTATCCTCTGTGCACAAGGAATGACAGTAGGGGCATGTGATGAATGATATCTGTATACATATGTGCCTTTAATGCGTAGGCCCCTTAAAGACCGGGTTTGGAACCCTGGGGGACTCCGCCTCCGGCTCCGGTTACGTTCAGTGGGCAGCATGCAGTGAGCACACTTCTCGGCAGCTGTCTGGTTCTCTGGTAATTAAAGCCTTTGAATTATCAATCTTCTCTCCTGAGTTGTAATTGAGGGTATCTCAGGGCACTGCCATGGCCCATTGCATTGGCGGTAATTCTAATCTTGAGATTTCTTGCTGCAAATCGACATTTGGAAACTAAAAGGTAAAAATTGGATTGTTCTTGACCACAGTGGGTTTTTTGAGCAGCCTGCTGAAGAACAATATTCAGACTTGCATGTGAAGGATAATTACTGCCTAGGGTCACCACTGTTGCCTGGATTGACATGACGCTAATGGAGCCATAGAGTCATACCACAGAAACAGGCTCTTTGGCCCATTGTTTCTGTGTCGACCATCAAATACCAATCTCTACTAATCCCATTTACCAGCACTTGGTCTTCTATGCTTTGCTGATTTAAGTGCTCATCCAGATGCTTCTTAAATGTTGGGAGAGTTCCTGCCTCTAGAACCCTGTCAGGCAGCACGCTACATATTTCAACCACCTGATGCACCAGCGGAACCTCTTCGAAGGAAATATATCCAAGCACTTTTTCAAAGTTGATCTTGGGATGTGGGCGATGCTGAGCTGGGCTGTTGCTCATCCCTAATTGTCCTTTCTTAAAAAATATATATTTAATCAAGTTTTTCAACAAATTTTCAACAACCCCCCCCCCTCAACAAAAAGAAAGCAACAAGAAGAAATTATACATTGGATTTCCCCCAAATACAATAATCCCCATATAACAGTAAAAAGCACAAATAGGGAAAAAAAACCACCTTAACCCAAACACCACCCCAAAAGAAACACCCCTCCCTCCCTGCCCCCACCCCCCCCCCCCCGCCCCTGGGCTGCTGCTGCTGCTGACCTCCTCCTAACACTCCGCGAGATAGTCTAGGAACGGTTGCCACCGCCTGAGGAACCCCTGCACAGACCCTCGCAAGGCAAACTTTATCCTCTCCAGCTTGATGAGCCCTGCCATGTCATTGATCCAAGCTTCCACACTAGGGGGCTTCGCATCTTTCCATAGTTGCAAAATCCTCCGCCGGGCTACCAGGGACGCAAAGGCCAGAATACCGGCCTCTTTCGCCTCCTGCACTCCCGGCTCGTCCGATACTCCAAATAATGCCAATCCCCAGCTCTGCTTGACCCGGGCTTTCACCACCTTGGACATAGTCCTCGCGAAACCCCTTCAAAACCCATCCAGTGCCGGGCGCGACCAGAACATATGGACGTGATTTGCCGGGCTCCCCGAGCACCTCCCACATCTGTCCTCCACCCCAAAGAACCTACTCAACCTCGCCCCTGTCATATGCGCTCTGTGAGTAACCTTGAACTGTATTAGGCTGAGCCTGGCGCAAGAGGAGGAAAAATTAACCCTACTCAGAGCATCAGCCCACAGACCCTCATCTATCTCCTCCCCAAGCTCCTCCTCCCACTTGCCCTTTAACACCTCCACCGAGGCCTCCTCCTCTTCCTGCAGCTCCTGATAAATCACCGAAACTTTGCCTTCTCCAACCCATACACCCGAAATCACCCTGTCCTGAATCCCACGTGCCGGAAGCAGCGGGAATTCCCTCACCTGCCGCCTCTCAAACGCCCTCACTTGCATGTACCTGAAGGCATTTCCCGGGGGTAGCCCAAACTTCTCCTCCAGCGCCCCTAGGCTTGCAAACGCCCCATCGATGAACAGGTCCCCCATTCTTCTAATCCCTGCCCGATGCCAGCTCCGAAACCCCCCATCCATCCTTCCCGGGACGAACCGATGGTTCTCCCGAATCGGGGACCAAACCGAGGCTCCCACCTCGCCCCTGTGTCGCCTCCACTGCCCCCAGATCTTCAGCGTCGCCGCCACCACCGGACCCGTGGTGTACCTTGTCGGCAAGAGCGGCAGCGGTGCCATCACCAATGCCCTCAGACTCGTGCCCACACAGGACGCCATCTCTAACCCCTTCCACGCTGCCTCCTCGCCCTCCATTACCCACTTATGGATCATCACCACATTGGCTGCCCAATAATAGCCACACAATTTTGGCAGCGCCTGTCCTCCCCTGTCCCTCCTACGCTCCAGAAACACCCTCTTCACCCTCGGGGTCTTATTCGCCCACACAAATCCCATGATGCTCCTGCTTACCTGTTTGAAAAAGGCCTTGGGAATCAAAATGGGAAGGCACTGGAACACAAAGAGAAACCTCGGAAGGACCGTCATTTTTACCGACTGCACCCTACCCGCTAGTGAGAGTGGCAGCATATCCCATCTTTTAAAATACTCCTCCATCTGCTCCACCAACCGCGTCAAATTGAGCTTGTGCAGGGCTCCCCAACTCCTAGCTACTTGGATCCCCAGGTACCAAAAGCTCTTTTCCGCCCTCTTCAGCTGTAACTCGTCTATCCCCCTTCCCTGGTCCCCTGAGTGCACCACAAAGAGCTCGCTCTTCCCCACGTTGAGTTTATATCCCGAAAAGTCCCCAAACTCCCTAAGGATCCACATGACCTCCGTCATCCGCTCCACTGGATCCGCAACATACAACAACAGGTCATCGGCATACAACGACACCCGATGTTCCACTCCCCCCCGGACCAATCCTCTCCATTTCCTGGACTCCCTCAGTGCCATGGCCAGTGGCTCAATTGCCAATGTAAACAGCAAGGGGGATAAGGGGCACCCCTGTCTCATCTCCTGGTACAGCCGAAAGTACTCCAACCTCCACACTCGCTACCGGGGTTCTATAAAGCAATCTGACCCAACCGATGAACCCCTCCCCGAACCCAAACCTCCGCAACATTTCCCAAAGATACTCCCACTCCACCCAATCAAAGGCCTTCTCCGCGTCCATAGCTGCCACCACCTCCGCTTCCCCCTCCACCGAGGGCATCATAATCACATCGAGGAGCCTCCGCACATTTGTGTTTAGCTACCTACCCTTCACAAATCCTGTCTGGTCCTCATGAATCACCCCCGGGACACAGTCCTCAATTCTCGTGGCCAGTACTTTTGCCAGCAACTTAGCATCAACATTGAGGAGCGAGATCGGTCTATACGACCCACATTGCAATGGATCCTTGTCCCGCTTCAAGATCAAAGAAATCAGCGCCTTGGACATTGTTGGGGGCAAGGTCCCCTCCTCCCTCGCCTTATTAAAAGTCCTCACTAGCAACAGGCCCAGCAGGTCCAGGTATTTCCTATAAAATTCAACCGGGAACCCATCCGGCCCCGGGGCCTTCCCCGCCTGCATGTTCCCCAATCGTTTAACCAGCTCTTCCAGCCCAATCGGCGCCCCCAAACCAGCCACCTGCTCCTCCTCCACCCTCGGGAACCTCAGCTGATCTAGGAATCGTCACATCCCCTCCTCCCCCTCTGGGGGCTCAGACCTGTACAGATCCCCATAGAAGTCCCTAAATACCTCATTTATTCTCACCGCACTCTGCACCGTATTCCCTCCACTTTCGGGATTAGCGCCCTACTCAAAATGAAAAAATCTATCCGGGAGTAGGCTCTATGGACGTGGGAAAAGAAGGAAAATTCCCTAGCCTGCGGCCTGGTAAACCTCCATGGATCCACTCCTCCCATCTGGTCCATAAACCCCCTGAGCACCTTGGCCGCAGCCGGCCTCTTACCCTTCCTGGACCTAGAATGGACCAGTGCTGGGTCCAGCACCGTGTTAAAGTCCCCCCTCCCCCCCCCCCCCCCCCCTGCTATTATCAAGCTTCCTACCTCCAGATCCGGAATCCGACCCAGCATGCATTTCATAAATCCGGCATCATCACAATTCGGGACATATAGGTTCACCAGTACCACCCGCACCCCCTGCAACCTACTATTCACCATCACATATCGACCTCCATTATCCGCTACAATATTCAGTGCCTCGAACGACACCCACTTCCCCACCAATATTGCAACCCCTCTGTTCTTCGCATCCAGCCCTGAATGGAAGACCTGCCCTACCCATCCCTTTCTCAGCCTAACCTGATCTGCCACCTTCAGATGTGTCTCCTGGAGCAAAACCACGTCTGCCTTCAGTCCCTTTAAGTGCGCGAAGACCCGGGCCCTCTTGACCGGCCCGTTCAGGCCCCTCACATTCCAAGTTATCAGCTGGACCAGGGGACTACTCGCCCCCCCCCGCCGACTAGCCATCTCCTTTTCTAGGCCAGCTACGTGCCCGCGCCTCCCGCACCCTCCAGTCCCCCAGGCGGCAGACCCCCGCCCCGACCACCACTTCCACTTCCAGCTCCCCTTTGGCCAATGCAGCAGCAACCCAGTTCCCTCCCTCCCCCCCGCTAGATCCTCATCTAGCCATTTTGCTCCCCCCATGACACTCCCATAAGTCAGCTGACTCCTGCTGACCCCAGCCTCTCCCGCCATTCCATCTTGTGAGAATCCCCCCACCCCTTGGCAGTCAGTGTGTGCTCCTCTCCAGCACTGCCCTTCCCCCCCGGCCCCGCCTCCATCCTTCTCTCGCGCGGGAAAATACCCGCGCTTTCTGCCTGAGCCAGCCCCGCCCCCTCTGGCGCAGCTCCTTTTTGCGGCCTTACCCCAGTTCCCCATCCCCGGGCCTCCACCCCCCCGCTTCCTCCGCGGGACCCTGCCCCTCCAACACCGACGCCCACACTCTCCCACAGCCCCCACATCAAATCCATTCACCCTTCCCCACCCAGCACCAAAACAAACAGAACATTCCCCAAACACTGTAAACACAATAAACATCCCCCCACGACAAACCCTCAGTTTGAGTCCAACTTATCAGCCTGGATAAAGTTCCATGCCTCATCAGGCGTTTCAAAATAGTGGTGCCGATCTTGGAACTTGACCCACAATCGCGCTGGCTGCAGCATCCCGAACTTCACCCCCTTCCGATGGAGAACCACCTTAGCCCAGTTAAAACCCGCTCTCTTCTTAGCCACCTCCGCACTCCAGTTCTGGTAAATATGGATCTCCGTGTTCTCCCACCTGCTGCTCCGCTCTTTTTTGGCCCATCTCAGGACACACTCTCTGTCCATAAAGCGGAGGAACCTCACCACTACAGCCCTTGGCGGCTCATTGGCTTTGGGTCTCCTTGCCAGGACCCCATGAGCCCCATCCAGCTCCAGGGGCCTCGGGAAAGCTCCCGCGCCCATCAGCGAATTGAGCACCGTGCTCATATGTGCCCCGGCATCGGGCCCCTCCACTCAGGATCCCAGGATCTCAGGATCCCAGGATCCAAAGATTCTTCATCCTCGACCTATTCTCCAGGTCCTCAAATTTTTCCTGCCGCCTCTTGTGCAGCGCCTCGTGCGCCTCCACCTTCACCGCCAGGCCCAAGATCTCGTCCTCATTCTCCGAGGCTTTTTGCCGCACCACATGGATCACCGCCCCTTGGGCCTTCTGTGTCTCCACAAGCTTCTCAATCGCCGCCTTCATTGGCGCCAGCATTTCTGTCTTCAGCTCCGCAAAGCAGCGTTTAAGGAATTCCTGCTGCTCCTGCGACCACTGCGCCCATGCTGCTTGGTCTCCACCCGCCGCCATCTTGCTTTTCCTCCCTCGCACTTTTCGCTGCACCAGGATCACTTTTTTAACCGCTCCACTCCTGGTCCAATCCATATAATGTCGGGGGAACCTTGCTGTCACCTTCCCACACTGGGAGCCGTCGAACAATTGTCGTTGGGGCCCCTCTGAAGAGCCCAAAAGTCGGTTCCTGGCGGGAGCTGCCGAACGTGCGACCTACCTAGGCATAGCCGCAACCGGAAGTCATCCCAATTTTTCCTTGAACTGAGTGGCTTGCTAGACCATTCCAGTAGGGGGCAGTTAAGAGTCAATCGCATTGCTATGTGGGTCTGGAGTCACATATAGGCCAGACTGGGTAATGACAGCTGATTTCCGACATTCGTGAACCACATCAGGGGCGAAATTCTCCCGAAACGGCGCGATGTCCGCCGACTGGCGCCCAAAACGGCGCCAATCAGACGGGCATCGCACCGCCCCAAAGTTGCGGAATGCTCCGCATCTTTGGGGGCCGAGCCCCAACATTGAGGGGCTAGGCCAACGCCGGAGGAATTTCCGCCCCGCCAGCTGGCGGAAACGGCCTTTGGTGCCCCGCCAGCTGGCGCGGAAATGACATCCCCGGGCGGCGCATGCGCGGGAGCGTCAGCGGCCGCTGACAGTTTCCCACGCATGCGCAGCGGAAGGAAAGAGTGCCCCCACGGCACAGGCCCGCCCGCGGATCGGTGGGCCCCGATCGCGGGCCAGGCCACCTGGGGGCGCACCCCCCCAGGACCCCGGAGCCCGCCCACGCCGCCTTGTCCCGCCGTTCAAAAGGTGGTTTAATCCACGCCGGCGGGACAGGCAATTTATCGGCGGGACTTCGTCCCATCTGGGCCGGAGAATCGAGCAGGGGGGGGCCCGCCAACCGGCACGGCGCGATTCCCACCCCCGCTGAATCTCCGGTGCTGGAGACCTCGGCAACCGGCGGGGGCGGGACTCACGCCAGCCCCCCAGCGACTCTCCGACCCGATGGGGGGGGGTCAGAGAATGACACCCCAGGTTTTTACAACAATGGTTTTGAACTTTTAATTCCAGAATTTTATTGAATTCAAATTTCACCAGCTGCCGTGACGGGATTCAAACCCAGGTCCCCTGGGTTACCAGTCCAGTGACAATACCACTGTGCCACCGCGTCCCCACAAAGTTATACTATTTTAATCCACTGCTTTGTTTAATGTTGCGGCTCCATTACCTGTGTCTGAGCAATCGGAAACATAGCTTGCAAATTAATCATCAATCAACAGTTGTCTTTGCCAAGGAGTAGATTATGTTTACCTTTAATTGTTTTTAACATAATTTGCAATTTGTTTGCTGCATTTTTAGTGATTTCAGTTCTGAATATCATTGACTTGTTGGGAGCTTGTTCTGCTTTTGATTATGTCAATGTAACATTAGGGCCAACATGATGGTACAGTGAGACAGGCACTCCTTTCTGTTTCAGCATTCTTACCACGGAAGAGCTTACCAGAGCTGCTTTCGAACCGCAGCTCCATCCATTCTCAAAGAAAATGCACTCTGCCACCTTTAAAAACTAATGAGCTGTCAATGCATCTCGACGCAGAGCATTGTTCAGGTACATACAGAAGGAAAACAACTAATGGCAAATTGCTTTTTCCTCTCAGCTGCCCAGAATAGACCTATGAGAGAATTGCTATCTGGCGGGTGATCCCTGAAGGGGGAAATCTCTTGTCAGAAAAACCGCCAACATTTTGTAAATCTTGCCAGCGTAGAGTTTCCTGCAGCAATAACTCTCCAGCGCGAAGTGCTTTGGTGACATTTGATTCCACTGCAGTTCAGATTTCCATAAAAGCATTAGCTCCGTGATCAGTGAGCAAAACCTGTTCTTCCCGCTGCCTAGTGGGTGAGGTGTTGGGTGCCTGGTACCATGAGGTGTTGGGTGCTCTGAGGTACAGACAAACCAACACGGTTGCGATTGGTACAACGCAGTTTTATTCCATCTAACTATTTATACATCAGACTTGGTACTCAGCACGTTGTGACTGTGCGAGTGTCTTGCTATGAGGTCCTGGCCTTGTGCTGTCTCCAGATGGACTGCCCAGGAAGTGTCGTGTTTCTTGTCTTATACTGTGTCTGCTCTTGTCTGTGATTGGCTGTCGTGTTATGTGTGCTAATTGGTCCGTTGGTCTGTCTATCATTATGTATGTGTTATGATGTATGTTTAAATATCATGACAGTGGGGAAAAAAAGACAAACAGATTATTGTTGTGGCAGCTTGAAACCTCTCTCATGGGCGGCACGGTAACACAGTGGTTCGCACTGTTGCTTCACAGCGCCAGGGGCCCGGGTTCGATTCCCGGCTTGGATGACTGTCTCTGCGGAGTCTGCACATTCTCCCCATGTTTGCGTGGGCTCTCGCTGGGAGCAGCGGTTTCTGCCTAACAAGTCCCGAAAGATGCTCTTTCTTCAGTATGTATGATGACATCTTGTTACATAATTGTCTTCATAATTCTGTATTTGTCCATGCATAGCTGTTAGAGGGATTTACAAAGGCTCTTATATGTCACAAGCAACGTGTGATTCTCTCCAATTTAGTCCACTCCCCTCATGTCCTTAAAGGGAGGGGTATACGTCCGCAATCAGGGGCATCATCGATTCTTGTATGAGTCTCGGTAATCACCTCTGGCAGGCCACTTGAATGTGTAGGATGTCCTCCAAGTCTGACCTTCTTTTCACCTCGCATCCACACCCACACGCCTTCCGAAGAGGTCAGTCGGGTGGCTGGGAAGGAAGTTTGTAGCAAATTCCCCTCAGTTGGCCGCCATCTTGCTTTTTCAAAAAACTGCCAGATAGTAATCGTGCGTGAGTTCCAAAGTGGTCGACTCCCACATTAAATTCCATCTGCCTCTCTTTTGCTTGAGCAATGAGATCAAGTCAGCATGTTTCAGGGATCTTGCTGTCTACAGGGAAGCTGCTAAATTGCATGGTGACCGACAGTCCCCCTACTTTGAAGTGTTTCAATGTGATGGACTTTAGTTATTAGTGAGAGACAAGATAAGGAGTTTAAATAAATTCAGATCTTGCTTTTTTCTGCGTGAGCACGAGGAGCAAATCTGACATTTGCTGAACGGACGATACTGCTGACTGCACAGATGGTGCGCATCACTGGCAGCACAGAGAGAACATTTCTGTTCAAATTAAATATACAGCAAGATGAAAATAGCAAAGAATAGCTATTAAAAACGTCTTCCTCGGTCTGGTTTCCAAGTTCAACTCGTATTGGTGATGGGCTATGACTCCAAAATGTTCCCTGACTGTTCTCCACATACTGACAGTTTCTGTAATACTCCCTTTTGCAATGGAAAGAAAAAACAGGCAGGGTGCACATTGGTGACCCATGTGATTTAGCCTGCTTTGCACAGTTATACACAGCTCCCTTGACACCTTGGGCAGGGAAATAGACTAATTAGGAAACTGACAAATCAAAGTGTGGGGAGAATTTAAATGTATGCAGTGGCATGGTGGTATTGTCACTGGACTAGTAATCCTGAGACCCAGGGTGATGCTCTGGAGACCTGGGTTCGAAATCCACCAGGGTGGATGGTGGTATTTGAATTCAATAAAAATCTGGAATTTAAAGTCCAATTATGACCTGCGAAACCTTGCCATTTAGTGCTGGTCACACAAACATGGACCAGGCGTAACTGCACCCGCGAGGCCTCCCAGACCATTGGAGGCCGTTGGTGGTCGGGGTCAGGGCACCTTGGCACTGCCAGAGTGCCTGGGTGACAGTGCCACCATGCCAAGCTGACAGTGCCAGTGCCCAAGTGCCAGGTTGGCATTGCCAAGCCCGAGTGGTCCTTGCCAAGCAAAGGGGGAATGAGGGCGGTTCCTGTGGACCTCTCCAAGATTGGAGGGGCGAGGGGTGTCATAAAGCCAGTGTGTCTTGAAGGTGTAGGGGGGGGAATAATCACAAGCAGGAAACCCCCCTAAGTGAGGCCTCGATGGGCAGAAACTCCCCGAGGCCAAAAAGGGCGGCAAAATACCGCTGAATATCGCGTTCTTTCTCAACGCTGCAGCCACCGAGGAACACACTGCTAAACGCACTCGGTAGCGGACTTTAACTTCAGTCCACTGAATCGAGCCCAATGTCTGGGAAGTAGGTTGTCCAGTTGCAAATTGATTGCACTCACCAACTCAACAGAAGAGACTTCCCAGATAATGGCTGCCAGGCCTATCCAGGCCGTGAGGTTGAAATATCAAATAAAGTCTTTCAGCGAGCTAATCATAACGGGTATGCTGATGAGTAATCAATTATTCCCCCATTGTGTCCCAATCAACTCAGCTCTGACTCATTATTTGCACAGTGGGAGGCACCAAACCACCAAACCGTGCCATCAGATGATCAAAATCAGCTCAACCTCATTACTCTACAATAGAATCCAGCAAGGCCGTCTTGGACCACTCAGTGTAGCAGGATCATCAACGTCCTGTGGGTTACCACTGACCAGAAACTGGACTGGACTAGCCATATCAATGCTGTGTCTGCAAGAGCAGGTTGGAAGCTATCAATCCTACAGCAAGCAAATCACCTCCCAACTCCACAACGTCTGTCTACCATCTTCAAAACACACATCAGGAATGTCACGGGGTCAAAATCATGGAGATCCCTTCCGAACGGCACTGTGGGTTATTATGATTTTTTTAAAAATTAATTTTGCAGTATGTGGGCGTCGCTGGTAAGGCCAGCATTCATTGCCCATCCCTAGTTGCCCGCCAGAAGGTGGTGGTGAGTAGCCTTCTTAAACCGCTACAGTCCTTGAGGTGTAGGTATGCCCACTGTGCTGGGAGAGAGTTCCTCCAGGAACGGTGATATATTTCCAAGTCAGGGTGATGAGTGATTTGGAGGGGAACCTCCAGGTGGTGGGGTTCCCAGGTATCTGCTGTTCTTCTCCATCTAGGTGGCAGTGGTTGTGAGTTTGGAAGGTGCTGTTTTGGTGAGTTCCTGCAGTGCATCTTGTAGATGGTACACAAGGCTGCCACTGTTCATCGCTGGTGGTGGTTTGAATGTGGGAGCAATCAAGCGGGAAGCTTTGTCCTGGATCCCAGCCCAGACCCCAACAGTGGAGTGGATACTGGTTCGAAACCCCAATACTCTGGTTTATTTTATGACTGTGCGGAAAGAATGATTCGCTCCAGGAGTGATTGCATGAACAAATAGGGCTTTGGTATTTCTAAAACAAAACCTTTATTATAAATACAATATTAAACTCTTAACTTCACGCCCAAAAAAGATCAGCTTACAATTACCCCTTAACACAACTATACAATTTTCCATTAAACAACAAGAAAAGAAACAGACAGCTCTTTATCCAGCTTAGAATTAGCAAGGCATAGAATAATACTTGCGGTATAGAAAAGATTCTGGCTCTTGTTAGAATCCCTTCAGACTCTGGCTGAATATCTTCAAATAGCTGCTTCAACTCAGTTGTTTCAGCCCCTTCCTTCTCTTCAGACAAGAAGGGTCTGCTTTTAAATTATTATGACTCTTTTTTTCACTATTGTACTGGGAAAGAAAATTGCCTTTATCTGTCGTCTGAAATACACCAGGGTTGCCAGATCGGACTTCACTTCCAAAAGCCTTTTCTCTAAAACCCCGTCTCTCTCCACAGCTTTCTCCAAAACTGCCTCTCTCCACAGCTTCTCAAGATGTCTCTCTGCGTGCCTTGGCTCCACCCAGTAATGACCTCATCTCCCCTAGCTAAAAAAAAAAAATTCTCTCTGCAGTCTGCAAAAGCACATTAACTCCCCAGGGAAACCACAGTCCAGTAGCCTAGACTGAAAAACACATTCCTTTGTCAGTTTCATCTGCTGGCTGCTAAAAACATCCAGGCTCTGCAAACAGAATTCTTTTTAAATAAACACATTGTAACCCCAGGCATTTAACCCTTAAATTGCACACAGCATCTCTCATCCAATTTTCCTAACACCTCCCAATCATCACATTTGACTCTTATTATTCTAAGAGCAGACATCCTCTCCAGATCGCATCTTTCCTTGTATATATGTGTCTGTGTGTTTCAGTGAGTGAGTGATTCATTGCATTTGTGTTTTGAATGTTGTATAAATAAATGTTTAGGCCTTACCTTGGTTTAAACTTACCAAAAAGCCTCTTCCATGCCTATTCTTTAAAATCACAACACTCACGCAGTTTTTTTTTCCATTTACGGGATGTGGGCGTCGCTGGTTAGGCCAGCGCATTTATTGCCCGTCCCTAATTGCCCTACAGAAGGCGGCGGCGAGTTGCCTTCTTGAACCGCTGCAGCCCCTGAGGTGTAGGCACAAAAGTTTAGAAAGCTCCTTCCAAAACAACTGAGGAATAGTGGAAGATGTTGAAGGAAACATTTAATTCAAAACAGAAGGAGTTTATATCCCAGAGAGGGAGAAGTGTCTCTTCACAGTAAAAACAGCCATGGACAACAAACGATACAGAGAAACATAGGAAATAAGTGCAGGAGTAGGCCATTCGGCCCGTCGAGCCTGCATCATCATTCAACATGATCATGGCTGATCGTGCAAATTCAGTATCCCACTCCCGCTTTCTCTCCACACCCCTTGATCCCTTTAACCGCAAGGCCCACGTTCAGGTCCCTCTTGAATATATCCAATGAACTTTCTGTGGTGGAGAATTCCACAGGTTCACAACTGATTGAGAGCAGTTCTCCCTCATCTCAGCCCTCAACGCCCCTTATTCTTAGGCCGTGACCTCTAGTTCTGGACGTCCCCAACATCGAGAACATTCTTCCCGCATCGAGCCTGTCCAGTCCCATCAGGATTTCATATGTTTCTATGAGATCCCCTCTCATTCTTCTAAACTCCAGTCGATCCAGTCTTTCTTCATATGTCAGTCCTGCCATCCCGGGAATTAGTCTGGTGAATATTCGCTGGACACCTCTCAATAGCAAGAATGTCTTACCTCAAACTAGGAGACAGAATTGGCCTCACCAAGGCCCTGTATAACTGCAGCAAGACATCCCTACTCCTGTACTCAAATCCTGTCGCTATGAAGGCCAGCGTGCCATTAGCTTTCCTCACTGCCTGCTGTACCTGCATGCCAACTTCAGCGACTGTTCCACCATCACACCAACGTCTCGTTGCACTTCCCCTTTTCCTAAACTGCCACCAGTCAGATAATAATCTGCCTTCCTGTTTTTGCCACCAAAGTGGATAACCTCACAATTACCCACGTTAGATTGCATTTGCCAAGTATTTGCCCACTCAGTCAGCCTGTCCAAGTCACCCTGCAGCCTCTCTGCATCCTACTCATAGCACACACTGCAACCTAGCTTAGTGCCGTCTGCAAATTTGGAGATATTGCATGCAATTCCTTCGTCCAAATCATAAATGTATATTGTGAACAGCTGGGGTCCCAGCATTGAACCCTGTGGTACCCCACGAGTCACTGCCTGCCACTCTAAATAAAAAAACCATTTATTCCCACTCTCTACTTCCTGTCTGCCATCCGATTCTCTGTCCACATCAACACATTACCCCCAATACCATGAACTTTAATTTTGCTCATTAATCTCTTGTGTGGAACCTTGTCAAAAGCCTTTTGAAAATCCAGATACACAACATCCACTGGTTCACCCTTGTCCACTCTACTGGTCACATCCTCAAAAAATTCCAGAAGATTTGTCAAGCATGATTTCCCTTTCGTGAATCCATGCTGACTTGGCCCGATCCTGTCCCTGTTTTCCAAATGCTCAGTTATTTCATCCTTAATAATAGACTCCAGCATTTTCCCCACCACTGCTGTCAGGGCTAACCGGTCTATAATTCCCCGTTTTCTTCCTCCCTCCTTTTTTAAAAAGTGGGGTTACATAACCTACCCTCCAATATATTGAAACCCTTCCAGAATCTATAGAATACTACAAAATGATCACCAATGCATCCACTGTTTCTAGGGGCATTTCCTTAAGTGTTCTGGGATGCAGAACATCAGGCCTTGGGGAAGTATCGGGTTTTAATCTCATTAATTTCCCCAATACAATTTCCTGACGAATAAGGACTCCCTTCAGTTCCTCCTTCATGCTAGACCCTCTGTCCCCTAATATTTCTGGAAGGATATTTGTGTCCTCCTTAGTGAAGACAGATCCAAAGTATTTATCAAACTGGTCTAACCCTAACTCTTTGTTGCCCATTATGAATTCACCTGATTCTAACTGTAAGGGTCCTACATTTGGCTTCACCGGTCTTTTTCTCTTCACATATCTATGCAGTCAGTTTTTATCTTTTATGAAAGCATACTCTCGTATTTTATTTTCTCCTTCCGAATTAAACCCTTTGTCCTCCTCTGCTGAATTTTAAATTCATCAGGCTTGCTGCTTTTTCTGGCCAATTTATATGCTTCCTCTTTGGCTTTAACACTATCCCCGATTTCCCTTGTTAGCCATGGTTGAGCCAACTTCCCCGTCTTACCCTTGTGTCAGACAGGGATGTACAATTGCTGAAGTTCATCCATGTGCTCTTTAAATGTCTGCCATTGCCTATCCACCGTCAACCCCTTAAGCAAGCTTTGCCAGCTTGTCCAAACCAATGCACGTCTCATGCCATTAAGTTCTTTAAGTTCAGGATCCTAGTGTTAGACTTAACTGTGTCACTCTCCATCTGAATGAAGAATTCATTTTTTTAATATAAATTTAGAGTACCCAATTAATTTTTTCCAATTAAGGGGCAATTTAATGTGGTCAATTCACCTACCCTGTAAACCTTTGGGTTGTGGGGACGAAACGCACGCGAACGCGGGGAAAATGGGCAAACTCCACATGGACGGTGACCCAGAGCCGGGATCGAACCTGGGACCTCGGCACCATGAGGCAGCAATGCCAACCACTGCACCACCGTGCTGCCCACTTAATGAAGAATTCTACCATATTATGGTCACTCTTCCCTAAACCATCTTGCACCACAACGTTACTAATTAATCATCTCTCAAAGAGATAAGAGACAGCATAAAACTAAACGGAAGGGCCTACAAACATGCAAAAAACAGCACAAATCCCACCTAATGGTAAAGATACAAAGACCAACAAAGGTCTACAAAGCAGCTACTAAAAGGGATTCTTAAAAGAAACTTGCAAGGGTCATCAAAATCAGTGAGCAGAAGTTCTACAGTTACATAAAGGGAAAGTGGGTGCTCAGGAGCAATGTTGTCCCTCTAAAGACTGAGCGTGGGGATAGTGTCAATGACTATGGGGAAATGGCAGATATAGAATTTTTTTTTTACAGTGCAGAAGGAGGCCATTCGGCCCATCGAGTCTGCACCGGCTCTTGGAAAGAGCACCCTACCCAAGGTTAACACCTCCACCCTATCCCCATAACCCAGTAACCCCACCCAACACTAAGGGCAATTTTGGACACGAAGGGCGATTTATCATGGCCAATCCACCTAACCTGCACATCTTTGGACTGTGGGAGGAAACCGGAGCACCCGGAGGAAACCCACGCACACACGGGGAGGATGTGCAGACTCCGCACAGACAGTGATCCAAGCCGGAATCGAACCTGGGACCCTGGAGCTGTGAAGCAATTGTGCTATCCACAATGCTACCGTGCTGCCCCAATGTTGAATAATTACTTTGCCTCAGTATTTACAGGAGAAAAGGAAATCCCAGGGACATTAGTAGTTGATCGGGAACAGGTACTGAATAAAATTCACGTAACTAAAACATCAATAATGAGGAAAATAATGGAACTAAAGAGTAACAAATCCCCAGGAACTGATGGTTTCCATCCAAGGGAATTAAAGGAAGTAGTGGAGTACATTGTAGATGTCCTGACTTTAATCCTTCCGAGTTACTTAGAACATAGAAAAATACAGCACAGAACAGGCCCTTCGGCCCACGATGTTGTGCCGAACCTTTGTCCTAGATTAATCATAGATTATCATTGAATTTACAGAGCTCTTGGAAAGAGCACCCCACCCAAAGTCAACACCTCCACCCAACACTAAGGGCAATTTTGGACACTAAGGGCAACCTATCATGGCCAATCCACCTAACCTGCACATCCCTGGACTGTGGGAGGAAACCGGAGCACCCGGAGGAAACCCACGCACACACGGGGAGGATGTGCAGACTCCGCACAGACAGTGACGCAAGCCGGAATTGAACCTGGGACCCTGGAGCTGTGAAGCAATTGTGCTATCCACAATGCTATCGTGCTGCCCTTAGGAACAAATAAATCTACACTATATCATTTTACCGTAATCCATGTACCTATCCAATAGCTGCTTGAAGGTCCCTAATGTTTCTGACTCAACAACTTCCACAGGCAGTGCATTCCATGCCCCCACTACTCTCTGGGTAAAGAACCTACCTCTGACATCCCCCTATATCTTCCACCATTCACCTTAAATTTATGTCCCCTTGTAATGGTTTGTTCCACCCGGGGAAAAAGTCTCTGATTGTCTACTCTATCTATTCCCCGATCATCTTATAAACCTCTATCAAGTCGCCCCTCATCCTTCGCCGTTCTAATGAGAAAAGGCCTAGCACCCTCAACCTTTTCTCGTAAGACCTACTCTCCATTCCAGGCAACATCCTGGTAAATCTCCTTTGCACCAGAACTGTATACAGTACTCCAAATGTGGCCGTACCAAGGTTTTGTACAGCTGCATCATCACCTCACAGCTCTTAAATTCAATCCCTCTGTTAATGAACGCTCGCACACCATAGGCCTTCTTCACAGCTCTATCCACTTGAGTGGCAACTTTCAAAGATGTATGAACATAGACCACAAGATCTCTCTGCTCCTCCACATTGCCAAGAACTCTACCGTTAACCCTGTATTCCGCATTCATATTTGCCCTCCCAAAATGGACAACCTCACACTTTTCAGGGTTAAACTCCATCTGTCACTTCTCAGCCCAGCTCTGCATCCTATCTATGTCTCTTTGCAGCCGACAACAGCATGATTCCCCTTTCGTAAATCCATGCTGACTTTGTCTGATTATACCACTGCTTTTCAAAAACTGTCGTTGATAATGGACTCTCGCAACTGCCCTACTATCGTCGTTAGGCTCACTGGTCTATAGTTCCCTGTTTACTGACCCACCCTTCAACTCCCTCATCCAAGTCATTAATGAAAATCACAAACAGCAGAGGACCCAGAACTGATCCCTGCGGTATGCCACTGGCAACTGGGATCCAGGCTGAATATTTGCCATCCATCACCACTCTCTGACTTCTATCGGTTAGTCAGTTCGTTATCCAACTGGCCAAATTTCCCACTATCCATGCCTCCTTACTTTCTGCAAAAGCCTACCATGGGGAACCTTATCAAATGCCTTACTAAAATCCATGTACACTACATCCACTGCTTTACCTTCATCCACATGCTTGGTCACCTCCTCAAAGAATTCAATAAGACTTGTAAGGCAAGACCTACCCCTCACAAATCCGTGCTGACTATCCCTAATCAAGCAGTGTCTTTTCAGATGCTCAGAAATCCTATCCTTCAGTACCCTTTCCATGACTTTGCCTACTACAGAAGTAAGACTAACTGGCCTGTAATTCCTAGGGTTATCCCTAGTCCCTTTTTTGAACAGGGGCACGACATTCGCCACTCTCCAATCCCCTGGTACCACCCCTGTTGACAGTGAGGACGAAAAGATCATTGCCAACGGCTCTGCAATTTCATCTCTTGCTTCCCATAGAATCCTTGGATATATCCCGTCAGGCCCGGGGGACTTGTCTATCCTCAAGTTTTTCAAAATGCCCAACACATCTTCCTTCCTAACAAGTATTTCCTCGAGCTTACCAGTCTGTTTCACACTGTCCTCCCCAACAATATGGCCCCTCTCATTTGTAAATACAGAAGAAAAGTACTTGTTCAAGACCTCTCCTATCTCTTCAGACTCAATACACAATCTCTCGCTACTGTCCTTGATCGGACCTACCCTCGCTCTAGTCATTCTCATATTTCTCACATATGTGTAAAAGGCCTTGGGGTTTTCCTTGATCCTACCCGCCAAAGATTGTTCATGCCCTCTCTTAGCTCTCCTAATCCCTTTCTTCAGTTCCCTCCTGGCTATCTTGTATCCCTCCAACCTTGTTTCCTCAGCCTTACATAAGCCTCCTTTTTCCTCTTAACAAGACATTCAACCTCTCTTGTCAACCATGGTTCCCTCACTCGACCATCTCTTCCCTGCCTGACAGGGACATACATATCAAGGACACATAGTACCTGTTCCTTGAACAAGATCCACATTTCACTTGTGTCTTCCCTGACAGCCTATGTTCCCAACTTATGCACTTCATTTCTTGTCTGACAACATCGTATTTACCCTTCCCCCAATTGTAAACCTTGCCCTGTTGCACGCACCTATCCCTCTCCATTACTTATATTCAAGAGTCGGCCCTCTGGATTAGAAAGTTGCTCATGTCACTCTGCTTTTTAAGAAAGAATTACAGACCAATTAGCCAGCATCAGTGGTGAGGAAATGTTTGGAGGCTACCATCAAGGATAGGGTAAGTGAATACCTCGAGAATTTTCAGTTAATCAGGGAGAGCTGGCATGGATTCATGACATGCAGGTCATGCCTGGAAAAACCTCCTTGAATTTGTTGAACAGGTGAGTAAGGTAGTGGACAGGTGAATGTCTAAGGAAGTTGTTTATATGGACTTGTAGAAGGCATTTTATAAAGTCCCACATAAGAGACTGTTAACTAAGGTAGAAGCCCACGGAGTTGAGGGCAAATTACTGACATGGCTGGGAAATTGGTTGTGTGACAGGCAAAAGAAAGTAGGGATAATGGGTAGGTACTCAAATTGGCCGGATGTGATTAGTGGTGCCCAACAGGGCTTCAATTATTCACAATATTCAGGATGGTCAAGATCTGGGGGTTCAGGCACCTCGATCTTTAAAATGCCATGAGCAAGTGCATAAAGTAACCAACAAGGCTAATGGGATGCTGGCCTTCATAGCTAGAGGACATATAATACATAGGTACATACATAGGAAGTAGAAGCAGGTGGAGACCATTCAACCCTTCGAGTCTGGTCCGCCATTCATTCTGATCATTGCTAATCATCAAAGTCAATTCCCTGATTCCCCCCCCCCCCCCCCCCCCCCCACCCCACCCCCATATCCCTTTAGCTCCAAGAGCTATATCAATTTTGAAATTACACAATGTTTTCACCGGCCTAATCCTGTTAGAATTTTATAAGTTCCTATGAGACCCCCCCTCACTCTTCTCAATTTCCAATGAATATTGAATCAGGTATATCTATCTTCCCAAGTTGGAACACTGCGATTCCCAATGCATGATGCCAAGGACTGGCAAAAAAACAATTCAACAATCCATTTTTTGTGTTTGCTTGGATCTGCAATTTAAAATGGCATTGTGCATTACTAATCTGCTTCTCCTCCTTTTGATGCACTTGCCACCCGCACAGTCCAGCCAGATCCATAGTCAACTAAAAACAGGCTTTTATAGATACTTTGAATTTCCTAGGAACAATTCTTGCAAACCGGGGCATTAATGAGACCACATAGATGTCATGCTATAGAATCAGCACAGTGCAGAAAGAGGCTTTTTGGCCCATTGAGTCTGCACCAACCCTCCAAAAGAGCAACCCACCTAGGCCCACTCCCCCGCTCTATCCTCGTAACCTGCACACCCACGGACACTAATGGGCAACTTAGCACGGCCAATCCATCTAATCTCCGCTTCTTTGGACTGTGGGAGGAAACCAGAGCACCCGGAGGAAACCCACGCAGACGCACGGAGAATGTGCAAACTCCACACAGACAGTCATACTCAAGGCTGGAATTAAACCCGGTCCCCAGCTGCCGTGAGGCAGTTGTGCTAACAACTGTGCCAAGGTGCTGCCCCTGCCACCTTGTCGCCCCTGAATCTCGAACACCGGGTGCAGTTTTAGAGTCTTTATTTAAGGGAGGGAGTAAATGTGTTAGGGATGGTTTGGAGGAGGTTTACTGAGTTTATAGCTGGAATGAGCAGGTTGCCTGTTGGACAGGCTGGATTTGTTTCTACGGGGGTTTAGGAGGGTGAGGGGTGACTTGATTGAAGTGTATAAGATCCTGAATGGCCTTGACAAGGTGGACATGGAAAGGGTTTTTCCTCTTGTGGGCGAGTCCAGAACTAGGAACTGTTTCAAATTTAGGGGTTGCCATTGTAGGACAGAGATGAGGAAAAAGAAATTCTATCAGAGGAGTGTAACTTTGCAACTCTCTGCCTTCGAAGGTGGTGGGTGCGGGGTCAGTGGACATTTTTAAGGCGGAGTTAGATAGATCGTAGGTGAGCAAGGGAATCATAGAACCTAGAATCCCTACAATGCAGAAGGAGGCCATTCGGCCCATCGGGTCTGCACCTGCACTTCGAAAGAGCACCCCACTTAAGCCCACCCTATCCCCGTAACCCCACCTAACCTTTCTGACACTAAGGGGCAAGTTATCAAGGCCAACCTACCTAACCTGCACATCTTTAGACTGTGGGAGGAATCCGGAGCTGCCGGAGGAAACCCACGCAGACAGGGGGAGAATGTGCAAAACTCCATACAGACAGTCACCCGAGGCTAGAGTTGGACCCGGGACCCTGGAGCTGTGGGGCGGCGGTGCTAACCACTGTGCCGCCGTGCTGCCCATTATCGGGTAATCAAGGGTAGATGGGAATGTGGAACTCGAAACACAAACAGAGCAGCCATGACCTTACTGAATGGCGAAGCAGGAGCGAGGGAGCAAATGTCCTACTCCTGCCCCATTCTACATGACCGCATAGAGTCATAGAATTTACAGTGCAGAAGGAGGCCATTCAGCCCATCGAGTCTGCACCGGCCCTTGGAAAGAGCACCCCACTTAAGCCCACACCTCCACCCTATCCCCGTAACCCAGTAACCCCACCTAACCTTTCTTTAAATAAATTTAGAGTACCCAATTATTTTTTCCAATTAAGGGGCAATTTAGCATGGCCAATCTACCTATACTGCACATCTTTTGGGCTGTGGGGGTGAAACCCACGCTGACACGGGAAGAATGTGCAAACTCCACACAGACAGTGACCCAGGGCCGGGATTCGAACCCGGGTCCTCAGCGCCGTAGGCAGCAATGTTAACCACTGTGCCACCGTGCTGCCCCCACCTAACCTTTTTGGACACTAAGGGCAATTTATCATGGCCAATCCACCTAACCTGCACATCTTTGGACTGTGAGAGGAAACCGGAGCACCCGGAGGAAACCCACGCAGACACGGGGAGAATGTGCTGACTCCGCACAGATCCAAGCCAGAATCGAACCTGGGACCCTGGAGCTGTGAAGCCACTGTGCTAACCACTGAGCTACCATGCTGTCTTTGGCTGTTCTATTGTGAAATGGAGCTATTTCCTCTCAAGGGTATATACTCGTTCTGTACCTCGTTAAATGGACACTAAGGGGCAATTTTAGCATGACCAATCTATCTAACCTGCACATTTTTGGACTGTGGGAGGAGACTGGAACACTCAAAAGAAATCCACGCAGACAAGAGGAGAATATGCAAACACCACGAAGATAGTCACCCAAGGCCAGAATTGAACCTGGGTCCGTGGTGCTGCGAGGCAGCCGTGCTAATCACTGTGCCACCCAGTGCTTCAATTTTCAAACCAAAAGGAATGACAGAAAAATGCAATTCTTCAACAGAATGACCAATAGAACCAGCCTTTAATAAATAGATTCTTGAGGTTTAATCGGAAAGGAGAAGGAAAATAGCAGGTACTTCCAACACTGTTGTTTTTGCTACCTTTAGAAATATATATTTACCTCATATATAATTGTCTAATAAAATTATTTTGACAGGCCCCTGGTGACTATTTTTGGAAGGTTAGGTGGAAGGAATGTGAAATTATAATCATGTTCAGTGATTTAAGTGTTCCTCTCAGGCACCTATTATTTCCTGGTCGATAGTGGACCACAAGAGGACTTGGTTACAAGTTCTGCACTACACGGTGATTGATTGAAAGGTGCAGGGTGCGATCAAATGTCCTTGTTGCGCCCGACTCAGTGACACGATGAGACCGATAAATCTCATAGAACATAGAACAATACAGCGCAGTACAGGCCCTTCGGCCCACGATGTTGCACCGAAACAAAAGCCATCTAACCTACACTATGCCATTATCATCCATATGTTTATCCAATAAACTTTTAAATGCCCTCAATGTTGGCGAGTTCACTACTGCAGCAGGTAGGGCATTCCACGGCCTCACTACTCTTTGCGTAAAGAACCTACCTCTGACCTCTGTCCTATATCTATTACCCCTCAGTTTAAAGTTATGTCCCCTCGTACCAGCCATATCCATCCGCGGGAGAAGGCTCTCACTGTCCACCCTATCCAATCCCCTGATCATTTTGTATGCCTCTATTAAGTCTCCTCTTAACCTTCTTCTCTCCAACGAAAACAACCTCAAGTCCATCAGCCTTTCCTCATAAGATTTTCCCTCCATACCAGGCAACATCCTGGTAAATCTCCTCTGCACCCGCTCCAAAGCCTCCACGTCCTTCCTATAATGCGGTGACCAGAACTGTACGCAATACTCCAAATGCGGCCGTACCAGAGTTCTGTACAGCTGCAACATGACCTCCCGACTCCGGAACTCAATCCCTCTACCAATAAAGGCCAACACTCCATAGGCCTTCTTCACAACCCTATCAACCTGGGTGGCAACTTTCAGGGATCTATGTACATGGACACCTAGATCCCTCTGCTCATCCACACTTTCAAGAACTTTACCATTAGCCAAATATTCCGCATTCCTGTTATTCCTTCCAAAGTGAATCACCTCACACTTCTCTACATTAAACTCCATTTGCCACCTCTCAGCCCAGCTCTGCAGCTTATCTATACCCCTCTGTAACCTGCTACATACTTCCACACTATCGACAACACCACCGACTTTAGTATCGTCTGCAAATTTACTCACCCACCCTTCTGCGCCTTCCTCTAGGTCATTGATAAAAATGACAAACAGCAACGGCCCCAGAACAGATCCTTGTGGTACTCCACTTGTGACTGTACTCCATTCTGAACATTTCCCATCAACCACCACCCTCTGTCTTCTTTCAGCTAGCCAATTTCTGATCCACATCTCTAAATCACCCTCAATCCCCAGCCTCCGTATTTTTTGCAATAGCCTACCGTGGGGAACCTTATCAAACGCTTTGCTGAAATCCATATACACCACATCAACTGCTCTACCCTCGTCTACCTGTTCAGTCACCTTCTCAAAGAACTCAATAAGGTTTGTGAGGCATGACCTACCCTTCACAAAGCCATGCTGACTATCCCTGATCATATTATTCCTATCTAGATGATTATAAATCTTGTCTCTTATAATCCCCTCCAAGACTTTACCCACTACAGACGTGAGGCTCACCAGGCTATAGTTGCCGGGGTTGTCTCTGCTCCCCTTTTTGAACAAAGGGATCACATTTGCTGTCCTTCAGTCCTCTGGCACTATTCCTGTAGCCAATGATGACATAAAAATCAAAGCCAAAGGTCCAGCAATCTCTTCCCTGGCCTCCCAGAGAATCCTAGGATAAATCCCATCAGGTCCCGGGGACTTATCTATTTTCAGCCTGTCCAGAATTGCCAACACCTCTTCCCTATGTACCTCAATGCCATCTATTCTATTAGCCTGGGGCTCAGCATTCTCCTCCACAACATTATCTTTTTCCTGAGTGAATACTGACGAAAAATATTCATTTAGTATCTCGCCTATCTCTTCAGAGTCCACACACAATTTCCCATCCCTGTCCTTGACTGGTCCTACTCTTTCCCTAGTCATTCGCTTCTTCCTGACATACCTATAGAAAGCTTTTGGGTTTTCCTTGATCCTTCCTGCCAAATACTTCTCATGTCCCCTCCTTGCTCGTCTTAGCTCTCTCTTTAGATCCTTCCTCGCTACCTTGTAACTATCCATCGCCCCAACCGAAACTTCACACCTCATCTTCACATAGGCCTCCTTCTTCCTCTTAACAAGAGATTCCACTTCCTTGGTAAACCACGGTTCCCTCGCTCGACGCCTTCCTCCCTGTCTGACCGGTACATACTTATCAAGAACACGCAGTAGCTGATCCTTGAACAAGCCCCACTTATCCAGTGTGCCCAACACTTGCAGCCTACTTCTCCACCTTATCCCCCCCAAGTCACGTCTAATGGCATCATAATTGCCCTTCCCCCAGCTATAACTCTTGCCCTGCGGTGTATACTTATCCCTTTCCATCATTAACGTAAACGTCACCGAATTGTGGTCACTGTCCCCAAAGTGCTCTCCTACCTCCAAATCCAACACCTCGCAAAATCTCGCAAGATTTGCAATGCTTGAAATGTCTCAGATCTCGTGACACGCATGTAAACAAGCGACACAAAGTTTAACTGTGCATTGACAACTTTTGAATGTTCCCAATGCCCAACTTTGGCTGTGAAAATCAAAATTACACTTTCCTAATTATCCAGATTGGTGCCTTACCCCTCTGTTATTTACGGCTCAAAATCGTTTCAGAGCTCCCGTTTCAGATCATCATTCCTTTTGCACTGCTATTCTCTGTCTGATTATGCATCAAACCCTGTGGCATGCTATGTCCAGCTCTGAGCCACTTCACTGCTGTGGATTAGATTTGTCTGGGTTCTTCCAGCACTAAACATTTTGACAGCAGCAACAGCAGCAGAATAAGCTTTTTCTTCCTATTCAGCTGCTGCTCAATTGGCCAGCTTCCCAGGGCCGTCAAATGAAGCATTTCCAGCATCACTCATCACGTTCCCTTTCGACCAGGACCCACTTTGCAGAGATTGCTGAGGACGAGAAGTCTCTCAGCCTGTGAATACCTCTCATTTTTCATATGGTGCCGACCGTGTGAATATAACTTGGTTTCGGCCATCTGTATCTGTATATGGTAGACCAGGACTGATTTTTGGTGACGTGCATCCCTACGAATTTGAAGCTGTTAACCATCTCTACCTCGGCCCCGTTGATGCAGACAGGGGTGTGTACAGTACTTTGCTTCCTGAAGTCAATGACCAGCTCTTTAGTTTTGCTGGCATTGAGGGATAGATTGTTGTCATTGCACCTCTATCTAGGTTCTCTATCTCCCTCCTGTCTTCTGACTCGTCGTTCTGACAATAATGAAGATTATTATTATTGTAAATTCAGTAAGACAGCTTCTGTGATGGAAGTCTATTCCTTTTTTGGTAGAATTCAGTGTTATTGAACTTGCCTACTTGTGACCTTGGAAGTGCGCTCATTCCTTTCTGAAGATAGATCTTCTTGGGTAGTTATTTCAGTAACTGTCACACTAGGTATTGAAAAGCTCTCAGAAACAGAATCTGAATTTGTCGCTGTCTCTGGTTTTTGTTCCGAAGTGTAGCTATCTAGATTTTTCCAGGGTAGAACCTCTTGAGCAGTTTCTGCAACCTCACTTCAGGCAACAAGTAACTGACCAGCATGACATCGCCAAACTCTTTCGTCGCCCGCCTGTACGGTGTATGATATTGGACCTGTCTTTGCTAGGATCACAGCAGGTACCCAACTTCCCGTTGGTGGTGGAGCTCCTAGCTAACATTCTCTCTCCCTGGTTGAATACTTCGCCTTTTTTTTTCTCCCTCCGAGCATTTTGTGCTTGTTGTTGAAGTTTGGCAATCTCTGAAATATCAGGTGGAGTTAAGAAGTCAAAATGTTTTGTAGCGTGCCCTTGAAGAACAGCATTGCTATTGAACTCTGTGTGGTAGCATGTACAACGATCCTGTAAGGCAAGAGGAATTTGTTTAATCTTTGTGGTAGTATCAGGTATTGCAGTACCCGAGAAGCTGTAGACCATTGGGTAAGCCTAGCAGTTTACCATTGGCTGTTTGGTATGTGGCTCCGCCCTGACAGGTGGCGTATAAGAACAGGTGCCGTCCCAGCAGCCCTCATTCTGTACCAAAGCTGCTGGGGAACAGATCTAGTCTATTAAAGCCTTCAGTTATGATACAACCTCATCTTTGAGTATAATTGATCGTGCATCAATCTTCTTGTCAATGGCCCCAGATCCTTCGATGCGTTGATGGAATGCTTGAATTATTGCGCACAAGTTTTTAGGCAGGACAAAATGGGAGATAAAAAAGGCGGGGGAGTAGCACTAATGGTTAAATAATCAATTGCATTTGTGAAAAGGAATGATGTACTAAATGGATCAACATACGAAACTATAAGGGTTGAACTTAGAAATAAAAAAGGGGTCAGCCACACTATAGGGAGCATGATACAATTCTAGACGTGGCCTTGGAGAACGAAGAAGGGCAGGTGGGTGAAGCGACAGTTGGCGGCCATATCGAGGATCGTGATCACAGTTCAGTTAGATTCAGGGAAAAGGACAGAGATAAAGCAGGAGTACAAATTTTGAACTGGGGGAAGGCAAATTTTGTAGAAATGCGAAGGGACTTGGCTGAGGTGGACTGACCGGCATGGCTAGACAATAGATCTGTGGAAAACCAGCAGGAAGCACTAAAAGGAGGAATCCTCAATGTACAGAGTCCCCTCCAAAAATAAGAGTCATCCTACCAAATCTAGCCCCCCCCCCCACACCCCGGTTGCCTAGAGTAATAAAGGGGAAGATCAAACAGAAAATGAAAGCATACGATCGGCATAAAGAACTAAGCACAGTGATAGCCAAGTCTTCAATTAGCGGCAGAGGATAATGATCCATGTGCAATATTGGATTAATAGTAGTTTTAAAATCTCCACCAATTATCACTGAGCCATCCTGTTTTAATACAGGAACAATTGTGTTGCCCAATCACTTGTAGCAACAGGTTTGACCACTTTTCATACTAATTTATCTAGTTTTTCTTCAATTTTAGGTCTGATGGAGGATGGTATGATTATAGCTTTGAGATATTTGGGTGTGCAGCATGGCTTGATCTGTACCTCAATTCCAGTCATAGAGCTAAGCAAATATTCAAACACTTTATCGTACGTCTTCAGAAGTTGTTGCAAGTTGCTCTTTGAATCCACTAATTGATTGACTGTTTCCCAGTTAAGCCTAATCTTCGCCAACCACGCTCTGCTCAATGGAGCAGGAACGGTTCCACAGACAATGTGAAGAGGCAACTTTGCTTGTCTGTCCATTTGCTTCTACTTTCACCATAATGCATCCTTCACAGTAACTTCACTGAAGCCTACTTGTGACAATAAGTGATTATTATTATTATTTTACTGGTACAAACTCTGCAGTGTACGTCCTTAGGATCACAGTTTTGGATATGCCCCAAAATGCTGTTGTTTGCCCTGCATTGACAAGACACCTAGCTTTAGCTCCTGCAGTAGCCCGGTTACCATGTCTTTTGAGTGATCTTGAGTTTCATCCATTAATTGGTAGATGCGACTAGACTGCTAAGCTATGTTTCTTTTTCTTGAACTTTCTTGGTGTCGGAGACGTTTTCTGAGCCGAACATGCCTTGGCAATGTTGCCATGGTTCTTGCATTTGTTTTACTCCAGCATTCCCCAGCTCAGTACCCAACCTGTGTAAATGGTGGTTGCACCTTTGCAGTCTAGTTCCCTGTGGTATCCATTTTATGGATCTTCGCTCCAGCCCCTACTAGTGAAGCTCCTTTTGTTGCCAGCTCCACACCTGCAGCAACTTCCACAGCTGCTCTTGGAGTTAAATCACTTACAGTAAGCAACTTCCTCTGAATAGCTTCGCTACAGAGTCCACAAACCAGCCTGTCACGCAAAGTATCGTTAAGTGTTGCACCTTCTTAAAAACACGATGAACTATAAATTGCTTTCACCTTCTTCCTGACTGTGGCGGGGGGAACTAAATCCTTTCTCCAATCAATAATGGTCTAAAGGAGAAATGTCCCTCTAAGATTTTTATTAATTCAATGTTGGACTTATCTCCTGGCTTTTCTGCTTGAAATTAATTCTGCAGCACCCTAAACGTTTTGCATTCTACTGAGTTGAGAAATGTTGCGGCCTTTACTTCCTCCAGTGTTTGATTTGCCTTCAGAAATAATTGGAGTCTGTCCTCCTAAAGGTTCCATGTCTCACAATCCCCGTGGGCAGCACGGTAGCATTGTGGATAGCACAATTGCTTCACAGCTCCAGGGTCCCAGGTTCGATTCTGGCTTGGGTCACTGTCTGTGCGGAGTCTGCACATCCTCCCCGTGTGTGTGTGGGTTTGCTCCGGGTGCTCCGGTTTCCTCCCACAGTCCAAAGATGTGCAGGTTAGGTGGATTGACCATGATAAATTGCCCTGAGGGTCCAAAATTGCCCTTAGTGCTGGGTGGGGTTACTGGGTTATGGGGATAGGGTGGAGGTGTTGACCTTGGGTAGGGTGCTCTTTCCAAGAGTCGGTGCAGATTCGATGGGCCGAATGGCCTCCTTCTGCACTGTAAGTTCTATGACTGATAATCTATGAAACGCTTCCTTGGTGCCAGTTTTTCCTGCCACTTTGGGATCCCGGATCCGATGGTCTATACTCCCACTCTTCCAATTTGTTGAATGACAAGTATGGCAGAAACAATCGCCTTTACAAGCAACTAGGAATTATTTTCCATTTGTCCATTTTGGCTGAAAGTCGTTCGACATTTTCCCTGAGTGGTGGCCTGTGCTGAACAAAGAACAAAGAATGAAGAAAAGTACAGCACAGGAACAGGCCCTTCGGCCCTCCAAGCCCGTGCCGACCATGTTTCCTGTCTGACCTAAAACCTTTTACACTTCCGGGGTCCACACCCCTCTATTCCCAGCCTATTCATGTGTTTGTCAAGACGCCCCTTAAATGTCACTATCATCCCTGCTTCCACCACCTCCTCCGGCAGCGGGTTCCAGGCACCCACTCCCCTCTGTGTAAAAAACTTATCTCGTACATCTCTAAACTTTGCCCCTTGCACCTTAAACCTATGTCCCCTAGTAATTGACCCCTTACCGGAGAGTTGGCGGAGATTTTAAAAGATCGTGGCCTAGTTTCGGGAGCCGTTCGGAGGAGGAGGAGCAGTCTCTGTCAGGGAGAGAACCTGAGAACATCTAAGACACTCAGAAGGTAAGAAGGTAAGTAAGTGATTTTTACTCATTTTTACTTTTATACCTTTTTCAAATTGTGTGTGTCGGGGGGGAAACTGAAGTGACATCACAGAAAAGCTGTGGCCTGAGTGGCTAGTTGGGAATCTACACTAAATTTAAAAAATTAAGCATTGGTAACTAATTAAACATAATTACTTAATTATAATTTAGAGGGATATCTAAGCCAGAGATCGGAGAGTACTATATCTAGCTTTCGCATTTCTATTAGAAATCTAGTGCTAGGAAACAGATAGTTAACAGTAACTTTGAAATTTAAAAAAAAAATTTAAATTTTTTTTTAAAAAATTTTAATTAATTGACGCAATGTCAGTTAGAGGGGTGCAGTGCTCTGACTGTGAGATGTGGCAGGTCCGGGAGGCTTCCAGCGTCCCGGATGGCTTCATCTGCAGAAGGTGCACCCAACTGGAGCTCCTCACAGACCGCATGGTTCGGTTGGAGCAGCAATTGGATGCACTTAGGAGCATGCAGGTGGCGGAAAGTGTCATAGATCGCAGTTATGTAAATGTGGTCACACCCAAGGTGCAGGCAGAGAAATGGGTGACCACCAGAAAGGGCAGGCAGTCAGTGCAGGAATCCCCTGTGGTTGTCCCCCTCTCGAACAGGTATACACCTTTGGATACTGTCGGGGGGGATAGCCTATCAGGGGAAAACAGCAGCAGCCAGAGCAGTGGCACCACGGCTGGCTCTGATGTTCAGAAGGGAGGGTCAAAGCGCAGAAGAGTAATAGTAATAGGGGCTCTATAGTCAGGGGCACAGATAGGCGCTTCTGTGGACGTGAAAGAGACTCCAGGATGGTATGTTGCCTCCCTGGTGCCAGGGTCCAGGATGTCTCCGAACGGGTAGAGGGCATCCTGAAGGGGGAGGGCAAACAGGCAGAGGTCATTGTACATATTGGTACTAACGACATAGGCAGGAAAGGGCATGAGGTCCTGCAGCAGGAGTTCAGGGAGCTAGGCAGAAAGTTAAAAGACAGGACCTCGAGGGTTGTAATCTCGGGATTACTCCCTGTGCCACGTGCCAGTGAGGCTAGAAATAGGAAGATAGAGCAGCTAAACACGTGGCTAAACAACTGGTGTAGGAGGGAGGGTTTCCGTTATCTGGGCCACTGGGAGCTCTTCCGGGGCAGGTGTGACCTGTATAAGAAGGACGGGTTGCATCTAAACCGGAGAGGCATAAATATCCTGGCCGCGAGGTTTGCTAGTGTCACACAGGAGGGTTTAAACTAGTATGGCAGGGGGGTGGGCACGGGAGCAATAGGTCAGAAGGTGAGAGCATTGAGGGAGAACTAGGGAATAGGGACAGTGTGGCTCTGAGGCAGAGCAGACAGGGAGAAGTTGCTGAACACAGCGGGTCTGGTGGCCTGAAGTGCATATGTTTTAATGCAAGGAGTATTACGGGTAAGGCAGATGAACTTAGAGCTTGGATTAGTACTTGGAACTATGATGTTGTTGCCATTACAGAGACCTGGTTGAGGGAAGGGCAGGATTGGCAGCTAAACGTTCCAGGATTTAGATGTTTCAGGCGGGATAGAGGGGGATGTAAAAGGGGAGGCAGAGTTGCGCTACTGGTTCGGGAGAATATCACAGCTGTACTGCAGGAGGACACCTCAGAGGGCAGTGAGGCTATATGGGTAGAGATCAGGAATAAGAAGGGTGCAGTCACAATGTTGGGGGTTTACTACAGGCCTCCCAACAGCCAGCGGGAGATAGAGGAGCAGATAGGTAGACAGATTTTGGAAAAGAGTAAAAACAACAGGGTTGTGGTGATGGGAGACTTCAACTTCCCCAATATTGACTGGGACTCACTTAGTGCCAGGGGCTTAGACGGGGCGGACTTTGTAAGGAGCATCCAGGAGGGCTTCTTAAAACAATATGTAGACAGTCCAACTAGGGAAGGGGCGGTACTGGACCTGGTATTGGGGAATGAGCCCGGCCAGGTGGTAGATGTTTCAGTAGGGGAGCATTTCGGTAACAGTGACCACAATTCAGTAAGTTTTAAAGTACTGGTGGACAAGGATAAGAGTGGTCCTAGGATGAATGTGCTAAATTGGGGGAGGGCTAATTATAACAATATTAGGCGGGAACTGAAGAACATAGATTGGAGGCGGATGTTTGAGGGCAAATCAACATCTGACATGTGGGAGGCTTTCAAGTGGCAGTTGAAAGGAATTCAGGACCGGCATGTTCCTGTGAGGAAGAAGGATAAATACGGCAATTTTCGGGAACCTTGGATGACGAGAGATATCGTAGGCCTCGTCAAAAAGAAAAAGGAGGCATTTGTCAGGGCTTAAAGGCTGGGAACAGATGAAGCCTGCGTGGAATATAAGGAAAGTAGGAAGGAACTTAAGCAAGGAGTCAGGAGGGCTAGAAGGGGTCACGAAAAGTCATTGGCAAATAGGGTTAAGGAAAATCCCAAGGCTTTTTACACGTACATAAAAAGCAAGAGGGTAGCCAGGGAAAGGGTTGGCCCACTGAAGGAGAGGCAAGGGAATCTATGTGTGGAGCCAGAGGAAATGGGCGAGGTACTAAATGAATACTTTGCATCAGTATTCACCAAAGAGAAGAAATTGGTAGATGTTGAATCTGGAGAAGGGTGTGTAGATAGCCTGGGTCACATTGAGATCCAAAAAGATGAGGTGTTGGGTGTCTTAAAAAGTATTAAGGTAGATAAGTCCCCAGGGCCTGATGGGATCTACCCCAGAATACTGAAGGAGGCTGGAGAGGAAATTGCTGAGGCCTTGACAGAAATCTTTGGATCCTCGCTGTCTTCAGGGGATGTCCCGGAGGACTGGAGAATAGCCAATGTGGTTCCTCTGTTTAAGAAGGGTAGCAAGGATAATCCCGGGAACTACAGGCCGGTGAGCCTTACTTCAGTGGTAGGGAAATTACTGGAGAGAATTCTTCGAGACAGGATCTACTCCCATTTGGAAGCAAATGGACGTATTAGTGAGAGGCAGCACAGGTTTTGTGAAGGGAAGGTCGTGTCTCACTAACTTGATAGAGTTTTTCGAGGAGGTCACTAAGATGATTGATGCAGGTAGGGCAGTGGATGCTGTCTATATGGACTTCAGTAAGGCCTTTGACAAGGTCCCTCATGGCAGACTAGTACAAAAGGTGAAGTCACACGGGATCAGGGGTGAGCTGGCAAGGTGGATACAGAACTGGCTAGGCCATAGAAGGCAGAGAGTAGCAATGGAAGGATGCTTTTCTAATTGGAGGGCTGTGACCAGTGGTGTTCCACAGGGATCAGTGCTGGGACCTTTGCTCTTTGTAGTATATATAAATGATTTGGAGGAAAATGTAACTGGTCTGATTAGTAAGTTTGCAGACGACACAAAGGTTGGTGGAATTGCGGATAGCGATGAGGACTGTCGGAGGATACAGCAGGATTTAGATTGTTTGGAGACTTGGGCGGAGAGATGGCAGATGGAGTTTAATCCGGACAAATGTGAGGTAATGCATTTTGGAAGGTCTAATGCAGGTAGGGAATATACAGTGAATGGTAGAACCCTCAAGAGTATTGACACTCAAAGAGATCTAGGAGTACAGGTCCACAGGTCATTGAAAGGGGCAACACAGGTGGAGAAGGTAGTCAAGAAGGCATACGGCATGCTTGCCTTCATTGGCCGGGGCATTGAGTATAAGAATTGGCAAGTCATGTTGCAGCTGTATAGAACCTTAGTTAGGCCACAATTGGAGTATAGTGTTCAATTCTGGTCGCCACACTACCAGAAGGATGTGGATGCTTTAGAGAGGGTGCAGAACAGATTTACCAGAATGTTGCCTGGTATGGAGGGCATTAGCTATGAGGAGCGGTTGAATAAACTCGGTTTGTTCTCACTGGAACGAAGGAGGTTGAGGGGAGACCTGATAGAGGTATACAAAATTATGAGGGGCATAGACAGAGTGGATAGTCAGAGGCTTTTCCCCAGGGTAGAGGGGTCAATTACTAGGGGGCATAGGTTTAAGGTGAGAGGGGCAGGGTTTAGAGTAGATGTATGAGGCAAGTTTTATACGCAGAGGGTAGTGGGTGCCTGGAACTCGCTGCTGGAGGAGGTGGTGGAAGCAGGGACGATAGTGACATTTAAGGGGCATCTTGACAAATACATGAATAGGATGGGAATAGAGGGATACGGACCCCGGAAGTGTAGAAGATTTTAGTTTAGACGGGCAGCATGGTCGGCACAGGCTTGGCGGGCCGAAGGGCCTGTTCCTGTGCTGTATTTTTCTCTTTGTTCTTTGTTCTGGCATGGGCACTGTCAGGATGGTACTGCTAAGCTGGCATTTTTGCGCATGTGTGATCAGGCTGGGATTGCCCACTGTGGGTGTTGGGGATTGTAGTTTAGCGTGGTCGGCACGGGCTTGGAGGGCCGAAGGGCCTGTTCCTGTGCTGTACATTTCTTTGTTCTTGTTCTTTGTTCTTTGTACCCTGGGAAAAACCCTCTGACTATCCACTCTGTCTATGCCCTTCATAATTTTGTAGACCTCTATCTGGTCACCCCTCAACCTCCGTCATTCCAGTGAGAACAAACCATGTTTATTCAACCTCTCCTCATAGCTAATGCCCTCCATACCAGGCAACATTCTGGTAAGCCTCTTCTGTACCCTCTCTAAGGCCTCCGCATCCTTCTGGTAGTGTGGTGATCAGAACTGAATATTATATTCCAAGTGTGGCCGAACTAAGAGTCCAGTAAGAAGTCGAACAACACCAGGTTAAAGTCCAGCAGGTTTATTTGGAATCACTAGCTTTCAGAGAGTAACTCCTTCGTCAGGTGAGTGTATGGTTCGAAAGCTACGCTCCGAAAGCTCTTGATTCCAAATAAACCTGGTGTTGTAAGGTTTCTTACTGTGCCCACCCCAGTCCAAGCCGGCATCTCCACATCATAACTAAGAGTCGGCAGACTTCAAGATCCCTGTTCCCTATAGCGTTTTTATCTTCAGCATATGCGTGGTCCCTGCAGCCCAAACTCCAATCACTTCAACGTAAGTATGGGCGGCACGGTAGCACAGTGGTTAGCACTGCTGCTTCACAGCGCCAGGGTCCCAGGTTTGATTCCCGGCTTGGGTCACTGTCTGTGCGGAGTCTGCACGTTCTCCCCGTGTTTGCGTGGGTTCCCTCCGGGTGCTTCGGTTTCCTCCCACAAGTCCCGAAAGACGTGCTGTTAGGTAATTTGTCCATTCTGAATTCTCCCTCAGTGTACCCGAACAGGCGCCGGATTGTGGCGACTAGGGGATTTTCACAGCAGCTTCATTGCAGTGTTAATGTAAGACTACTTGTGACAATAATAAAGATCATTATTATTAGCAAGTTCGCCCTATAGTCTGTCAGACCTTTTTTTGAAAAATATTTTTGTTGGGGTTTTAGTGCTTTATATCAAAATTTACTAACCAGAATTAAAACAACACAACAGCAACATATGTATCACAGGTTATCACAGTGTCTGTGATTGTAGTCCCAGTGATAGCATTCCCTTATTTACATTGGTGTGCATAGTGCAGAGAATATATTATTATTTATTTTTAATTTAGAGTACGCAATTCATTTTTTTTTTCCAATTAAGGGGCAATTTAGTGTGGCCAATTCACCTACCCTGCGCATCTTTGGGTTGTGGGGGCGAAACCCACGCAAACACGGGGAGAATGTGCAAACTCCACACGGACAGTGACCCAGAGCCGTTCATCCGTGAACCTGGAACCTCGGCGCCGTGAGACAACAGGGCTAACCCACTGCGCCACCGTGCTGCCCAGAGAGTATATTATTTATAGAGATGGAGAGAATCATACTGAATCATCGATTACAGAGGATGAGAAGGGTGCTCTGTGTCCCTGGTCTTTTACGTGTGGGAGGGGCCTGTGCCCCGCCAGGTGTAGTGACTGTCTCACAATTTCTACTCTATGTTGTGTGCGTTCCCCCCTTACCCCCGGCTGTTGTCCCTCCTCCCACAGCCCCCATGCCCCCCCCTCCCTGCCGCCGCCCCCCCCCCCCCCCCCCACCCCCCGGTTGCTGGTTACAAACACGTCTTCGAATAGATTGGTAAATTTATTTCCAAGCGCCGTCCGGTCCTCTGATTGAGAATTTTCTTTTCTCTGGCTTCAGGAATTCAGCCAGGTCTGGGGGCCATTCCGAGGTTCTGGGTGGCGCTGCCGACTTCCATCCTAGTAGAAGTCTTCGCTGGGAGGCAAAGGTTAGGGCATCTGCCCTTTTCCCTGTGAAGAGCTCTGCGTGCTCCGAAATCCCGAAGACCACCATAAATGGGCATGGATCCATCTTAACCCCCCAGTTTCTTGACATGGCCTCGATGAATCCTGTCCAAAATCCATTGAATCCGGGGCAGACCAGAACATGTGGGCGTGGTTGGTCGCGCTCCCCTAACACCCCTCCCACTTGTCCTCTAACTCCGGGAAGAATCCGTTCATCCGCGTCTTGGTTAGGTGCTCTCTGTGCACCACCTTGAGTTGCCTTAGGCTTAGAGGAGGTGGAGTTGATCCTGTGCAGCACCTCAATCCAAAGTCCTCCCCTATCTCCACGTCCAGTTCCTCCCCCCATTTCTGTCCCATTTTGTCCAACGGGGTCCTGACCTGTTCTACAAGTCGTCTGTATATGTCACCAAGTTTGGCTCCCCCTAGCCAGTCCAGCTCTACCATCGTGTCCAAAAGTGCATGTCCTGGTCGCTGGGGGAACACCTTGGTCTCTTTACGGAGAGAATAGCACAGCTTCAAGTAACACATCTCATTCACTTTCGGAAGTTGGAGCTTCTCTGTTAGTTCCCCCGGGGTCGTAATCTACTGTCCACGTACATGTCCTTTACCGTCAAGGTCCATCCCTCTGTCCACTTTCCATGTCCTCAACCCGGCGTCTGTCTTAGCGGGTGTAAAATTATGGGTTGTTGCAGATTGGGGCCTCTATAGACTTACCATCATGTTTAAAGCCGCCTGAACTGGTTCCATTTCTTTAAGCTGGCCACTACCACATGGTTTTTCATACCCTCGGGATTTCCCCCTACTCCAGACAAAGGCCATAATTAGCTTATCAAACCCAGTGAAGAAGGATTTGGGATGAAGATCGGGAGCAATCTGAATATGAAGAGGAACTTGGGCAGCACGTTCATTTTGATCGTCTGCACCCTTCCCACAAGTGAGAGTGGGAGTGCATCCCATCTTTGTACCTTTTCACCTCCTCCACTAGGCTGGAGAGGTTCTACTTGTGGAACCCATCCAGTTGTGAGCTTTCTGTATCGCCAGGTACCTGAACTTGGTTTGGGTCATTTTAAATGATAGTTCCTCCAGTTCCGCTCCTCCCCTCGGGGGTTCAATGGAAGATTTTGCTCTTCCCCAGGTTGAGTTTATATCCTGAGAACGTTCCGAACTCTCTAGGAACCCCTGTTATCTTTGCCATGCTGGCCAGGGGGTTTGACACATAGATCGCAGGTCATGCATATGGAGTGAAACTCCGTCCTCCCTGTCCCGTCTCTGAATGCCTGACCACCACTCCGTCAATCTGCGAGCAATGGCCTGTAGCAAACAGGAATGGGATAACGGGCAGCCCTGCCTCATTCCCATATGGATCCGATAGTACTTGGAAATCTGGTGACGTTCGTGAAATTGCTTGCAAAAGCCTATCAAAAATTACAGTGGCCCCAGCTTTATGAGGCAATAGCCAAAGTATTGGAAACAGTTTAATATTTGCTTTTCTTTAATTCAGCTTGCAAACTATATAATGCAAGATGATTCAGTGTGACCCACTTCAGCTTCAAAATATGTTCATCTTTCTTCCGTTGATAAAAATATGCAACACGATCTGACAAATAATATTCATTTGTTTTGCGACTCTATGTACAAAGATAGAATTAACCCCCCCACCCCCACCCCAGTGTAGCATTGAACTCGCTTGATCCTGCACCTTATTGAGAAATATATTAGTGAAAAAAACAATTAGAGCGAGCTGGCCTGATTCTAATTTGCAAAAAAAAAAAAGGCCTGTACGCTTACCCGGGCAGTGAATTCATGTTCAGCTAATTGCTGTTGCTCCTTGATTTGTCGGCACCGCTTGTATTATTCATCAAATGTTAGTGAATCTCCCAAGGTATTGCCTTGTGGTAGGTTAGATAATGGAATTGAATTTTGTCCGCTTTCTGCCCTTTTTCTATTTGTTGACAGGATGTGAGCTTCACTGGAAGGCCAGCACTTTTTGTACATTCCTAATTGGCCTTGAGAAGGGGCTGGTGATAAATCTTCTTGAATCACTGACATCCAAGTGGTGTAGGTACTCCCACAGTGCTGATAGGGAGGAAGTTCCAGATTTTGACCCAGCAACAGTGAAGGAACAGCGATTTCGGGCACGATCTACACGAATCGGGGCAGAGTCTCGTAGCGCGCAAGGTTAGCCGAGTGCTTCCCAGTGCTTGGAGCACAGAGAAACATCCCGCTATCTGATGCCCACCTGGGTAGATCAGGGGTCTTAGTGGGGAACTCCGCAATGAGGCAGCACTTAGTCCCGTTTTATGCACTGAGGGGATCCACTCTCTGGAATTCTGAGGAACCCCTGCAATGTTGATTGATTTCCAACGACAACGACCATCTTTCTTTGTGCTAAGTATGACTCCAGCTTGTGTAGAATTTTCCCCTTAATTCGTGTTGACTTAAATTTTGCGAGAGCTCATTGATGCCACACTCCATCAAATACTGTCTAAATGTCCAGAGCAATCACTGTCACCACCCACCCCTCTGAAATTCACCCTTTTTTGGGCCAAGGTTGTAATGAGGTTGGGAGCCAAGTGACACCAGTGAACCCAAACTGAGCATTAGTGAGCAGGTAATTGCTGGGTAAGTGTCACCTTTGATAGAACTACAGACCACAACTTCCAACACTTTGTTTCTAATTGAAAATAGACTGATTAGGTGGGAATTCGCCGGATTGAATTTGTCCTGCTTTTTGAGGACCGGGCATACTTGGGCAATTTTCCCCCTTGTTGGATAGATGCCAATGTTGTAGCTGTACTGGAACAACTTAGCTATGAGTGCAGCAAGATTGGGAGTTGCTTCCGGGATGTTGTCAGGGTGCAAAACCTTTGCTGTATCCAGTTCCTTCTGCTGGTCCTTGATATCACATGTGTAATAATCCTCATGAGACCCTCATGAGGGGGTGACCTGATTGATCTTCCCATGGGTCTCGTGGAATACAAACTCCCCCCCCCCCGCTGATGGGAAGAGATCTATCAGCTGGAACTCATAGAATCAGCCATTTAATCGGTCCTGGATTGGGACCGGCATGATCGGTATTCCGGTTTGGTCCTATGTGTGGTCTGTCGCATTGCGGCCTTTTTCTTGGGTGATAAATAGACCACCATTTGAATCACCTTCTCGAAGCTCCTGAACATTTATGACATGAATTAATCCAATTGACTGAAGGTCAATCTGATGCTGGGAGCTCAGAATTAGGCCGGGATGGACCATCCATTCGGCACTTCTGGCTGATGATGGTTGCAAGTGAAGATCATTGGCAAATGGTCCAGCCTTGTCTTAATGCTCAAAGTAGCAGGTTAAAAATGGAATGTCATGTTCTCTCACCCAGTTGTCGCTGAACTCTTCTGATTTTCCACAGGGAGACAATTCCATTTTAAAATCACATGACTTCAATATGATGTCCATGTCTCTGCTTGCCTCATGCAATGTCTTGCTCCTGTCCCCAAACCAATGAGGTCCACAAAACAACAGGATATAGACAGGCTGCAAAATTGGGCAGAGAAATGAAATGAAAAATGAGGCAGATGGAATTTAACCCGGACAAATGCGAGGTGGTGCATTTTGGAAGAACCAATTCAGGTGGGAGCTATAAAATAAATGGCAGAACCATCAGGAGCATAGAGACACCGAGAGATCTGGGCGTGCCAGTCCACAGATCCTTAAAAGTGGCAGCACAGGTGGAAATGGTGGTAAAGAATGCATATGGCATGCTTGCCTTCATTGGACGGGGCATCGAGTATAAAAGCTCAAACATTATGTTGCAATTATATAGAACGTTGGTTCGCCCAGATTTGGAATATTATGTCCAATTCTGGTCACCACACTACCAGAAGGGCGTGGAGGCTTTGGAGAGAGTACAGAAAAGGTTTACCAGGATGTTGCCTGGTATGGAGGGTACTAGCTATGAGGAGAGATTGAATAAACTGGGATTGTTCTCCCTAGAAAGACGGAGGCTGAGGGGCGACCTGATCGAACTTTATAAAATAATTAGGGGTATAGATAGGGTGAAGGGTGAACAGTTGGAGGCTTTTTCCCAGGGCGGAAATGACAATTACAAGGGGGCGAAGGTGAAGGGGGAAAGGTTCAGCAAAGATGTGCGGGGGAAGTTTTTTACACAGGTGGTTGCCTGGAATGCACGGCCAAGTGAGGTGATTGAGGCAGATGCGTTAGCGACCTTTAAGACTTATCTGGATAGGCACATGAACAGACGGGGTATAGAAAGATACAGCGGTTGGTCTGGATAGGACAAGTGATCGCCGCAGGCTTGGAGGGCCGAAGGGCCTTTTCCTGTGCTATATTGTTCTTTGCTCTTTGAGTAGAAGTTCAAATGATATTTTAAGGCATACTTCAACCACTCACAGATGAAGCTAGATCTTTTTGAGACATTTTTCTTGTCATTGCTTGTGGTTATTTTTTCAATGTTCTTTAATATTCCTGTGCTCGCCATTCTAGGCTGCAACCGTAAAAGGACTTCTTGCATTGTTTTACACTGAGAATCACCTCAGAATCATACTCTGTGAGGAAGACATGCAAATGAGTTAACAGCTGCAATCCATGGGAGAGCAAATAGGAGATGTGCTCAGCAAAATGGTCAGTTTCTCAATAATATCAGATTAGAATCGACACCTGTTCTCTGAGGAACAATCCATCACAGGACATTAACACTGATAGAATGGCAGGGAGGGACCAGAGAGGAGATGTTACATTCAACAAGCCAGGAAATACAATGTTGTAGGGTATTGGATATCGAACAAAGAGCAGTACAGCACAAGACCAGGCTCTGTGCCCCTCCAAGCCTTCGCCGATCATGATGCCTGTCCAAACTAAAACCTTCTGCACTTCTGGGGTCCGTATCCCTCCATTCCTATCCTATCCACGGATTTGTCAAAATGCCTCTTAAACGTCGCTATTGTATCTGCTTCCATTACCTCCACGGGCAGCGATTTTCAGGCACTCACCGCCCTCTGTGTAAAAAACCTGCTTCACAAAACTCCTCTAAACTTTCCTCCTCGCACCTTAAACTTATGTTCCCCAGTGTCATGTGAGAGTACCTTTAAGAAATGGGTGTTTAAGAAATGTACCTTTAAGAAATGGAGCTGCTCATGTTACTGGAGTGATGTCAGAGTGTGGGTGGAGCTGAGCTCTACTTCTGCTTTTTAGTTTCAGTTTGAGAAAAAGCTTGGGTGTGTCTGTGTTTTTCAGTGAGCTGCATCTGAAGTCTGCCATCCAAAGATTATCTGTGGATCATTTGGTGAATTCAGAATTATAAATGTTTTCAGTATTGAATGTAAACCCTGATGTGCTTCTGTTTAGAGGTTTGTTAAGTCTTTTGGATGTGAAAAGAACAGCATACAGATTGCTTAGTGTTGTATTCTTTGGGGGGTGCATTTGAATTAATGGTTGCTAAGATATTCACTGTTTGTTTTAAAAAGGTTAACCTGCGTTCATAGAATAAATATTGTTTTGTTTTAAAAACTACTCATCCATTTCTGCTGTACCATACCTGTAGAGTGAGCCATGTGCTCCCCATACCACAGTCTATTAAAAGTTGTGGGTCAGGTGAATTCCATGATACACTTTGGGATTCTCTGAACCCTGACCCATAACAATTGGGGGCTCGAGGGGGATAAAAGTCTATCTATTGGATTGGCTTAGTGAACTTAAAGACAGTGAGGGGTGAGCATATTGTGGTTGCTTTTCAGGTGTGGTATTTCAGTTAAGTAGGGAATGTGTTGTGGACAATGGCTCTTTCAGAGGCTCAAACGTTTGTGGGGGTGGAGACTGTCACACGCAGTACCTTACGGGCAGAGATTAAAAGCAGACTGTTAGATTTGGCAAAAACATTGCAGTTATCATTACCTGACAAAATGCGAAAAGATGAGGTAATTATGGCGGTGGCTAAGCATTTAAAGTTGCCTGAGATACAGTTTGACTCATTGGAAATGGCAAAAATTCAGTTGCAAATTAAACAAATGGAACATGAGAAAGAATTAAAGCAGCTTGAATATGAAAGAAAGAGAGAGGAAAAAGAAAAGGAGAGAGAAGAAAGGAGAAAAGAAGGAATAGACCTAGCAGAACAAAAAGAAAGAGAAAGGGAGATACAAATCATGAAAAAAGTTGAAGAGAAAGAGTTTGAACTTCAGAAAATGGCCATGAAACATGACAGTAAGTTAAAATTGGCAGACGTAAAGGGAAACGTACAGTTGGATGATAGTGATGAGGATAGTGAGAAAGGGCGTCAAAGTTGAAGGCTTGGTGGGGATCTATTTAAATATGTCCAAGCATTGCCAAGGTTTGATGAGAAGGAGGTGGAAGCCTTTTTTATTTCACTTGAGAAGGTATCTAAACAAATGAAATGGCCACAGGACATGTGGGTATTACTGATTCAAACAAAGCTGGTAGGTAGAGCTAGTGAAGTGTTTGCATCACTACCGGAGGAGGTATCTGGGACGTATGAGGAGGTGAAAAAATCCATCTTAGGTGCATATGTACTAGTGCCTGAAGCCTACAGACAAAGATTTAAAAATTTAAGGAAAGAATTTGGTCAAACATACATGGAGTTTAAAGGATCAAAAAGAGTAATTTTGACAGGTGGATAAGGGCTTTGAAAATAGATCAAACGTATGAAGCTCTCAGAGAAATTATACTTTTGGAGGAGTTTAAAAATTCAATTCCTAATGTGGTGAGAACTCATGTGGAAGAGCAGAGGGTTAAAACTGCGAGATTAACAGCCGAAATGGCAGATGATGATGAATTAGTTCATAAATCAAAGCTTGGTTTCCGACATCAGTTTCAGCCGGTGAGGGATAGAAACTGGGGACATGAGAAATACTCAAGTGGTAAAGGTAAAGGTGATCTGATGGGAGATAATAAGGAGAGTGTATCTCAGATTATAAAAGAAATCCAGGAGGGTGGGAAAAAAAATTGAAAAGTTTCAAATGTTTTCTCTGTAATAAACTAGGCCATGTAAAGTCACAGTGTTGGTGGGTGAAGAGAAGCACTGGGAAGGCTGATGTGGTAAAAAAGGATAAGACAGTGGGGTTTGTTAAAGTGGTAAAGGAAAGCCCAAGTGAAGCGAAGGAAGTGCAAAAGATTGTACAGCCTGATCAAGAGGTGATTGATAAGAAGGTGCCAGATCTCTTTAAAGAATTTACTTGTGTGGGTAAAGTTTATTCATGTGTATCAGGAGGAGCAGGTAAAGAAGACACAATTTTAAGAGATATGGGAGCTAGTCAATCTTTAATGGTAAGAGATGAGGAGTTATGTAGTTTGGGAAGAATGTTGCCAGAAAAGGTGGTATTATGTGGAATTCAGGGTGAGAAGAGTAGTGTTCCATTATATAAGGTAAGGTTGGAAAGTCCAGTGAAGAGTGGTGAAGTGGTAGTAGGAGTAATAGAGAAACTATCTTGTCCAGGAATACAGTTTATCTTGGGTAATGATATAGCTGGATCGCAGGTGGGAGTGATGTGGTTGATAAGCCAGTGGAAAATCAGACAGCTAAAATGTTGAAGGACGAATATCCTGGGATTTTTCCGGATTGTGTGGTAACAATGTCGCAAGGTCACAAGTTAAGACAAGAAGAGAAATCAAAGAGTGAAGATGAAGTGGACGTGCAATTATCAGAAACGATTTTTGATCAGATGGTTGAAAAAGAACAAGAACAGGTGGAGGATGAGGCGAATATTTTAGTTCAGGAAAATTGGCAGAGTTACAACAGCAAGATATAAAAATAAAACAGATGTATCAGAAAGCATATACGGAAGAGGAATCTGAGTGTATACCAGAGTGTTATTATCGTAAAAGTGATGTCTTGATGAGAAAATGGAGACCTTTACATATGCAGGCGATTGAAAAGTGGGCAGAAGTTCATCAAATAGTATTGCCGGTAGGGTATAGAAAGGAGGAGTTGCGAGTTGCACATGAGTTACCAGTGGGAGGTCATTTGGGGATAAGGAAAACTTAAGCTAAAATCCAGAAACATTTTTATTGACCTGGACTACATAAAGAAGTAGTTAAATTTTGTCAATCATGTCACACATGTCAAGTGACAGGGAAACCTCAAGCAGTGATAAACCAGCACCCTTAATACCCATTCCAGCATTTGAAGAACCTTTTACAAGGATCCTAATTGATTGCATAGGGCCGCTTCCTAAAACAAAAAGTGGGAATCAATATATATTGACTATAATGGATGTGTCTACTAGGTTTCCAGAGGCCATTCCAGTACGTAATATTACAGCTAAAAGGATTGTGGAGTAGTTACTTGAATTCTTTACTAGATATGGACTACCCACAGAAATATAAATTGGATCTCAAGGATCAAATTTTACCTCAAAGTTATTCAAAGAAGTTATGGATAGCTTAGGAATAAAACAATTTAAATCAACTGTGTACCATCCAGAATCGCAGGGAGTGTTAGAAAGGGGGCATCAGACATTAAAGACAATGTTGAGGGCTTATTGTCAAGATTATCCTGAGAATTGGGATAAAGGAATTCCATTCGTACTGTTTGCAATTAAGGATGCACCTAATGAGTCAACCAAATTTAGTGCTTTTGAACTAATTTTTGGTCATGAGATAAGAGGACCACTTAAATTGATTAAGGAAAAATTGGTGAGTGAGAAATCGGAAGTTACATTATTGGATTACGTGTCAAATTTTAGGGAATGATTAAATGGAGCAGGTGAATTGGCTAGACAACATTTAAAAGGTGCACAAAATGTGATGAAACGGGTAGCAGACAAGAAATCCAAAGTTCGTAGTTTTGCCAGTGGAGATAATGTTTTAGTATTGTTACCAGTGGTAGGGGAGCATTTGAAAGCAAGGTTTTGTGGACCTTATGAAATGAAAATCGCTTATTGTCACGAGTAGGCTTCAATGAAGTTACTGTGAAAAGCCCCTAGTCGCCACATTCCGGCACCTGGTACGGTAATTGAACTATGCTGCTGGCCTGCCCTGGTCTGCTTTAAAAGCCAGCGATTTAGCCCAGTGAGCTAAACCAGCCTCTTTGAAATTAAGTGAGGTGAATTATGTGGTAAAAACACCAGATAGAAGGAAGAATCACCGAGTGTGTCATGTGAATATGCTTAAAAGGTACTTTGAAAGGGAAGGAGAGAAAAAGGAGGAGGTTTTAATGATTCTAACTCAAAGTGATGAACCAAATCCAGATGACTGTGAATTTGCATACCTCAAATTAAATTGGAAAATGAGGATGTTCTTAAAAATTGGGATAAATTGTTGAGTTATGTTCCAGAGGAAAAACAGACTGACCTGAAAGAGTTATTGATATCACATGGGCAGGTTTGTAGAGATAAATTGGGAAGTACTAAAATGGCTACACATGATGTAGATGTGGGAAATGCTGTTCCTATCAAACAACATCCATATAGACTTAATCCTTTAAAATTGGCACAGGTTAACAAAGAGATTGAGAGTATGCATAAAAATGGCATAATTGAAGTGGGTTGCAGCCAATGGAGTTCACCCATAGTGATGGTACCTAAACCAGACGGTACCCAACGGTTGTGTGTGGACTATAGAAAGGTTAATGCAGTTACAAGAACGGACTCTTATCCTAGCCCACGTTTGGAGGATTGCATTGAGAAAGTGGAACAGTCCGCTTTTATTTCCAAATTGGATTTACTTAAAGGTTACTGGCAGGTACCTTTATTCGAAAGGGCGAACGAGATTTCAGCTTTTGTGACTCCAGATGGTATATACCAATTCAAAGTTATGCCATTTGGCATGAAAAACGCCCCAGCCACATTTCAACGATTACCTAACAAAGTTGTTTCAGGATTACCCAATTGTGCGGTGTACATCGACGATCTGGTAATTTTCAGCCAGACATGGAAAGACCATTTAAAATATCTGATGGGGTTATTCGATCGACTTCAGGAGGCGGGTTTGGTGATAAACCTAGCCAAAAGTGAATTTGGAAAAGCCCAAATCACTTTCCTTGAGGAGATTTCGATACCCTCAAGACGAAGGGAAATAATGCGATTTCTTGGCATGAGTGGATTTGATCGAACATTTGTGGAAATGTTTGTTGCGTGGTGGCTCCACTGATGGACTTGCTCAAGAAGCGTAACAAATTCCAGTGGACAGCGGAGTGTCAACAGGCATTTGACTGCCTGAAAGCTGTGATAACCAATGCTCCTGTGTTGGAGAATTGCAAGGGCTCTGTGATCAGATTGAACCAAAGTATCTGACATTAAAGAGAAATGCCGAGGCGGAGAGAAATGGATGAATCATGCAGACCTTCTTGGTCAAAGAGACTGTCAATCAAGGCGGATTTCAGTTTGAGGAAGAAGAATGAAAAAAAAATGGACTATATTATTATGCCTGTTTGCGTGTGTTTTTTTTTTGAAATGAACAAGTATATTTACTGTGTGCATTTCTTAAAGGATAGTGCAAAGGTGAAAAATGAAACCATCTTGAAGTTGATGGGTTTTTTTTTTCTTGGGCGGAGGTGCCATGTGAGAGTACCTTTAAGAAATGGGTGTTTAAGAAATGTACCTTTAAGAAATGGAGCTGCTCATGTTGCTGGAGTGGTGTCAGAGTGTGGGTGAAGCTGAGCTCTACTTCTGCTTTTTAGTTTCAGTTTGAGAAAAGGCTTGGGTGTGTCTGTGTTTTTCAGTGAGCTGCGTCTGAAGTCTGCCATCCAAAGATTATCTATGGATCATTTGGTGAATTTAGAATTATACATGTTTTCAGTATTGAATTTAAACCCTGATGTGCTTCTGTTTCGAGGTTTGTTAAGTCTTTTGGATGTTAAAAGAACAGCATACAGATTACTTCGTGTTGTATTCTTTGGAGATAAGATATTCACTGTTTGTTTTAAAATGGTTAACTTGAGTTCATAGAATAAACATGGTTTTGTTTTAAAAAATACTCGTCCCGTACCATACCTGTAGAGTGAGCCGTGTGCTCCCTATACCACAATCTATTAAAAGTTGTGGGTCAGGTGAACTGCATGATACACTTTGGGATTCTCTAAACCCTGACCCATAACACCCAGTCATTGACATTTCCACCCTGGGAAAAAGCCACTGACTATCCACTCTGTGCATACCCCTCATAATTTTGTCGCCCCTCAACCTCCCATTCCAGTGAGAACAAACTGAGTTTGTCCAACCTCTCCTCATAGCTCTTCTCATACAGTTCAGGAAGTCTGAGGAAATCTTTGCAGTCATGCGTAGGTCAATTGCTTCTAACATTTTACAAATGTACGCCACAGACGCGCAGGAGCCGTTCACCAAGGAGAGGGGCCATGTTTTTGAGGATGAGAATGTGATACAGGCGGGTAGGCTGGAGGAGGTAGATGTTCTGAGGAAGGATATATTAGCAATTTTGAAAAACCTTAGGGTCGACAAGTCCCCTGGGCCAGATGAGATATATCCTAGGATTCTTTGGGAGGCAAGGGATGAGATTGCAGAGCCTTTGGCTTTGATCTTTGGGTCCTCACTGTCCACGGGGATAGTGCCAGAGGACTGGAGAGTGGTGAATGTTGTTCCTCTGTTCAAGAAAGAGAATAGGAAAGACCCTGGTAATTGCAGGCCGGTTAGTCCTACTTCGGTGGTCGGTAAGGTAATGAAAAAGGTCCTGAAGGATAGGATTTATGACCATTTGGAAGATGCAGCTTAATCAGGGATAGTCAACACGGATTTGAGAAGGGTAAATCTTGCCTCACAAATTTGATTGAATTCTTTGAGGAGGCAACTAAGTGTGTAGATGAAGATAGAGCAGTTGATGTCGTATACATAGATTTTAGTAAGGCGTTTGATAAGGTTCCCCATGGTCGCCTCATGAAGAAAGTAAGGAGGTGTGGGATAGACAGAAATTTGGCCAATTGGATAAGTAACTGGCTATCACATAGAACACAGAGGGTGGTGGTGGATGGAAAATGTTCAGATTGGAGACCAGTTACCAGCGGGATCAATGCTGGGACCTCTGCGATTTGTGATTTTTATCAATGACTTGGAGAAGGGGTTGAAGGGTGGGTCAGTAAATTTGCTGATGACACCAAGTATGGTGGAGTAGTGGATGAGGAGGAGGGCTGTTGTAGGCTGCAAAGAGACATTGATAGGATGCAGAGCTGGGCCGAAAAATGGCAGATGGAGTTTAACCCTGATAAGTGCGAGGTGATTCTTTTTGGTAGGAAAACTTTGAATGCGGATTACAGGGTCAACGGCAGAGTTCTGAGGCATGTGGAGGAACAGAGAGATCTTGGTGTTCATGTCCACAGATCTCTGAAGGCTGCCACTCAAGTGGATAGAGCCGTGAAGAAGGCCTATAGTGTGTTAGCGTTTATTAACAGGGGGCTTGAGTTTAAGAACCGTGGGGTTATGCTGCAACGATACATGACCCTGGTGAGACCACATTTGGAGTATTGTGTGCAGTTCTGGTCACCTCATTATAGGAAGGATGTGGAAGCATTGGAAAGGATGCAAAGGAGATGTACCAGGATGCTGCCTGGTTTGGAGGACAGGTCTTATGAGGAAAGGTTGAGGGAGCTAGGGCTTTTCTCTTTGGAGTGGAGGAGTAAGAGAGGTGACTTAATAGAGGTTTATAAGATGATGAGGGGGATAGATAGAGTGGACGTTCAGAGACTATTTCCTCGGGTGGATGTAGCTGTTACAAGGGGGCATAACCAAAAGGTTTGGGGTGGGAGATATAGGAGGGATGTCCGACGTAGGTTCTTTACTCAGAGAGTGGTTAGGGTGTGGAATGGACTGCCTGCTGTGAGAGTGGAGTCGGACACTTTAGGGACTTTCAAGCGGTTATTAGATAGGCACATGGAGCACACCAGAATGACAGGGAGTGGGATAGCTTGATCTTGGTTTTGGACAAGGCTCGGCACAACATCGAGGGCCGAAGGGCCTGTTCTGTGCTGTACTGTTCTATGTTCTATGAGTCCACAAAAAGATCAACCATGATCTTATTCAATGGTGGAGCAGGCTCGAGAGGCCAGATGGCCTACTCCTGCTCCTAGTTCTTATATTCTTATTATGTTCCAGGAGGAATTTGATAAAAGAACAAAGGACAAAGAAACGTACAGCACAGGAACAGGCCCTTCGGCCCTCCAAGCCTGCGCCGACCATGCTGCCCGTCTAAACTAAAATCTTCTACACTTCCGGGGTCCATTTCCCTCTATTCCCATCCTGTTCATGTATTTGTCAAGATGCCCCTTAAACATCACTATTGTCCCTGCTTCCACCACCTCCTCCAGCAGCGAGTTCCAGGCACCCACTACCCTCTGTGTAAAAAACTTGCCTCGTACGTCCCCTCTAAACCTTGCCCCTCGCACCTTGTAGGTGAGTTGGGGCATTGGTGGATTCTAGGGGTTGCATTGGGAAGTCGAGAGATTGGGACGCCATTTAAAAATGAACTATGTTGTTTTATAAAGCCTCAGGGGATTGGTTTTAGAGACTCTTGAAAAAATGAACAGTCGATAGAGGACAGAGACTTAATAGAATTAAAGTAAGTCCAGCATCAGTAACTAGGAAATTAATTAAACTAAAGAGTGGCAAATCTGACTTTCCATCAGAGGTGTTAATGGGAGTAGGGGAGCACATTGTAGATGCCCTAACTATAATCTTTCTGAGTTCCCTGGAATCAGGAGTTATCCCTCTGGATTGGAACATTGTACATGTGACTCCACCTATTAAGACAGTTGAAAGGGCGAAACCAGGGAATTGCAGACCGGTTAGCCTAATGGGGATATTGCTGGAGTCTAGAATCAGGTATGGGGTAACTGAAATTTTTCAGTCAATCAGGAAGAGCCAGCATGGATTTGTGAAGGGAAGGTCATGCCTGACTAATCTTATTGAATTTTTGTAAGAGGTGACTGAGGTAATGGACAGAGGAAAGCCTATGGATGCTATTTACATGGACTTCCAGAAGGTATTTAATAAAGTTCCACATAAGAGACTGTTATCTTATAACTAAGGTGGAAGCCCACGGAGTTGAGGGCAAATTATGACATGGTTAGGAAATTGGTTGAATAGCAGGCAACAGAGAGTGAAGATAATGGGTAATTACTCGAATTGGCAGTGGTGTACCACACAAATCTGTGTTTGGGGTTACAATTATTCACAATATTCCTTCATGACTTGGAGGAGGGCATAGAAAGTCCCATGCCCAGATTTGCTGATGATATTACATTAGGTGGCATTGTAGGCAGCCTTGGTAATAGCATATTCTGTTTCCACCAGCTTTTCAGGAAGAAAGCTTCAAAGACTCAAAGAAAAGGCAGTGGAAGCAGAGTTTTGAATATTTTTAGGACAGAGTTGGTAGATTCTTGGTAAGCAAGGGAATGACAGGTTATCAGGGATGGGCGGGATGCTGATTTGAGGTTACTCTCAGATCAGCTATGATCTTATTAACTGGTGGAAATGGATCGAGAGGCTGAATGGCCTACTCCTGTTCCTTGTTTGTATGTTTGTATGTATGCTGCATCTCCTACAACACTTCAAAATCAGGCTCATTCTCAGGGGTAATAAAACAACTGTCCAGATGTGGCCAGCGATTATTATTCATACTTGTTCAAAGGTTTGACAAAAAGTGTTCAATTTTCAATCGGAGCTATTGACACTAGCCTTCCGAAACTCCTGGTCAAAACCCTCACAGTGAGCTTCCAGCTCTCGGTGTCTCTGATGCTGTCCGATATTGTTGCCGCCTCTGGTAAGTGAAAGAGTACATATTTAAACTACCTGCTTGAAGAACATTGAACTTTTGTATAAAAGTATAGATAAAGCTTTTTATTAACGCTTTTTGCAGCAACAAAAGTGACACAGTCCACATCTTTCCAAAGTACACAGCAACGGCATGATCACATTTCACAGCACTTTGAGGCAAACAGTAAGGGCAACACCTTCAGGCCAAGTAGGTTTCCCCCTTGAGTAATAGAAGACATTCTTGACTTGTATACTGGGACAACAGACACCAAAACAGCCTCCATCCACTATCACGGTACAGCCAACAAAGAGAAACAACCCCCTCCCCTACACCACCTGAAATGCACAGTATAGCAGCAAATGGGTTGACACGTCTTGGGAACTGTATCAATAATCAGTAGGACTGTGATCATCTGTGGAGCATAATTTCAATCTAGGGTGTGGCTTGTCTCAAGCTGAACCCAGCATAATTGTTACCTACAACCAAAAGCTATATCAAATTACATTAGTGGAGCACATTTAAGAATGCAAGACATTGCGGGATATCGTGTGGATTTATTGCTTTGTACACAAATGCTGCCGTCCTCGGTGGGTCCAATAACGTGGAGGGGAAATGGCCGTAGCCAATGACGACATGGAGTGATGCTGCACCTAAACCTCTTGAGACATGCCACCTTTGGTTATCGATGAGGATTGCCACTCTGGCCTCCTCTTCCTGTTTTTTCATTCAAACGTTTTGATGCAATTCCCACACCTGGGGGCGAAGGTAAATTTCTGTTCAAGATTTTATATGATAAAATTTGTAAAGCACTGAATGCTTCATAGTTCATAAATAACCTCTATCTTTGGAGTGCTAACAATATTCAAATGTAGATAATTCTTAAATATGTGACTTTTTTTATCGTTATAAAAGCTAATTACTCATCTAGAATATCAATAATTTGCATTAAATTATTAGTATATGTGCTCTGTAGCAAATCTTTCTTGCATACTTCTTTTCATAGTAATGGCGATATAAAGTACAAACTGATTGTTTGGTTCAGTGGACAATCGAAGGCAATCTTGCTACACAGCCAGGATGGACATAATGATACATGCAGTTTGGCTGTCAAGTGAAAAGTGCCCAACCAGGATGTACATGTATCAATTCAGTGCGATTTTACAGATAACACCGTCTATTTAAGAAAAATGCATATTTTGGGAAGTGCACAACCATTGTGTTTTTAATTTTCTGATCACATATGGGAGATCTTCACGTCCCGGGTTTCTGAATATCCATTGAATATGCATTAAACCTTGGCTCGGATTCACTGGAACTCTTTAAATTTCACCTTAATATCCGAAACTCAACAGAGCAATTCGCAACATCAACCTCCCTTTAGCACTTAAGTTGGAATTAACCCTTTGTTTGAACCAGGATCCAATAATCCGTCACATCCTTCTTCTCCCGAATGACTGACCACTTGAACATTTCGTTTCCTGCTAAGCCTCCTGGCAGTTGACCGGTCAAACCAGCAGTCCCCCCCCCCCCAAAAAAAAAGCCCAATTAATCATTGTGAAAATGGTAAAGCCTGGGATTGAGATGACGCACACCACCATTTTGTACAGATTGCACTCAAACGCTGGTTTGTTAATTTGTACACTGTTAACAATTGCCATCCTCATGTGTGGACACTCACACCACATATTTCTGTGCAAACAATCACAATGAATCTTGGACACAAACACTACAAAATATCGAACAGACTTTTCTTTTTAAAATATTCTCCCTGTTATGAATAGTCCCCTTCTTCATGTTCTTTGTAGTAGTAAGAATCTTTAACTTCCTCCTGTATAAACTCTTCCTTTTTCTCCCACCCGTTTGGCCAGCCGCCATTGCTGTACGTGGTGGCCCCATACGACTTTGCGGTCCCATAATTCTGAGAAATGTCCCCGGTTTCTTCTGCCAGTTCATCTTCGTGCATAAAACCACATTTTTCGTCACTTGTTTGTTCAGGGTCTGCCCAGGGCTGTTTTTCACCAGACGCAAATATTCCATAGAATATGACTCCGGCGTAGTGGACCAGGGCTGCAATCAGAAAGACGTACTGCCACTCGTTCTGACTCTGTGAACAAAATGTACAGTGAGCTTAGTTTGCGTATTGCCGACAATTTGCCGGATTAGTGTGGGCTTGAGGGCGTACAAAACATCCACTGCTGAAAATCGCAGTTTCAAGTTAAGGGAGTCGACCTTTAAGAGATGTTGATTTTTTTCAAATGCATTCAAACAACTCATTCCTCCATTCAAACAACTCATTCCTGGGAGGAAGGAGTTATCGTATGAAGAAAGGTTAAGCAGGCTTGGCATCTATCCATTGGACTTTAGAAGAATGAGAGGTGATCCTATTGAAACATATAGGGCGGGATTCACCGTTCCCCGATGTCGATTTCGTAATCGGCGATCAGGCGGAGAATCCCTTTTGACGCCGAAATCAGGGGCGGCACCTGTTTGACGTGGGGTTTGTATCGCGTCGCATGCTGCAAGCCGTTGGGACGGTGTTAGCACACCACCTGAAGGCCCTCCCCTGATGCGCCCCCCCCCCCCCCCCCCCCCCCGATGGGCCAAGCTCCCGACCGCACGGAGGACATGTGGCCGCAGCGGTCGGGAACCCGGCGTGTTGGCTGCGGACTAGGACCAGCGCCGCCACAGCCGGGTGCTGCTGGCCGGTGGGGGGGCTTCCGCGAGGGCTGGAGAGACTGGTGGGGGGTGGCCAGGGGGTGACCAGGGGACACGCTCTGGCAGGGCGGATCCACACGCAGCCGGTGGCATGTTGTACAGCACGGCCGCTGCAGGTCATCGCCGTACACATGCACGGCCATGGACCCGGCCATTCTCCAGGCGTTTTTATCGTGGGGACCGGGAGTATTACGCGGCATAGCATCAGTCGCACGATTGGTGAAGGGGCAGCGCCAATTATTTTGAAGTAAAACGCCTCAGATCCTCCGCACTTAGGCTCAAAATTGGTGAATCAAACCCATAAAATCCCGATGGGACCTGATACCAAGATAGTTGTTTTTACTGGTGGGGAAGACTAGGAAGACAGGAGACACAATTTAAGGATAAGAGGATTCACTTTTAAGACGGAGATGAAGAGAAATGCTTTTCACTGAGAGAGCTGCCCGGATGCAGAATTCTCTTCCACAAAAAACAATGGAAGTTCTGTCACTGAATTTATTCAAGGCAGAGTTCGACAGATATTTGATAGATAAGGACGTCAAAGGTTATGGGGAGCAGGGGGAAGATAGGGAAGTGGAGATAAGACCATAATCTGATCAGATATGATCTTCCAGGATGGCAAAGCAGGCTTGTAGGGCCGAATGGCCTACTTGTCCTCCAAAGTCCCATGTTTCAATGTAACTTAGTTATCACAACTAAAGATAATAATTACCCTTGTGGTGGGAACCAGCCCTTCCTCACCCTGCCATACAAATGCACCACTTGTAACTTCTGACAAACAAATTGCTATGAATGGATTTTTTAAATTCCTTCCTGGGACCGAAGCAAAGCTGGCTTGGTCAGCATTTATTGGCCATCCCTAATTGTCCTTGAGGGGGAAGTTAAGAGTCAACCATACGGCTGTGGATGAGGAGTCCCATGTTGGTCAGATCAGGTAAGGACGGCAGATTTCCTTCTGTAAAAGACATCAGTGAACCAGATGGGTTTTTACGACAATCATTTCAATGGTCACCATTAGACGCTTCATTCAAGATTCTGACTAAATTCAAATACCACCATTTGCCGTGGCAGGATCTGAAACTGGGTCCCCAGAGCATTACTCTGGGTCTCCTGTTTACTATCCCAGTGACAATACCACTTTCAACCACCACTACCTCCCTGCCACCCCCACCCGCCTGCCCTACCCAAGAAGGTCGGGACTGCATATCAATAAATTGTAATATAATTTAAGGGGATCCCTGCCAAATTGCTCCCCCCACATTAGGAATTCCACCCTTGCCGGCATAACGTCATGTCAGTGAGGTTTACAATAGCTTTCGCAGAATGTGAACGAGGTACAGGGAAGCCGTCAGGGGTGCTCAGGATGTAAAGTCCCCACGGGGGAGAGGGCCATGCTTCGCAGACCCAGGCATTGTCCCCTGGCACGTTGGCACTGCCCCCTGTGGGGAGCACCATTGGGCGGGAGCTCCTCTTATGCGTAGGTGGGGTTATCCTTATGTATGTTGGGGGGGGGGGGTGGTACAACTTATCCATGGGGGGGGGGGATGCATTTCTTTTATCGCTGATCGGTGCACCCTTTAAGAAGGGTGTTGCCGACTGTATTAGACTCCATCCAGTCAGTGTGATAATGTAGGCACAGTGTGCTGCAAAATGTGACACGAGAAGCCGGTTGTGCAGCCTGCCAGCTGTCCGCCGGTTTTCATGGCTCAGCCAGCACTGAATATCACCGAAAATTCCACCCAAGGTGAGTAGACATTTGAAGACCTAGAGTTCCACTAAAAGCCATTAACTTAGTTGCAAGCCTTCAAATAGTAAAGGTAATTAAAAGGACAATGGGGAATTCCAATACGAAGGAGGGCTCTCCCAACCAATTTCAGTTAAAGATCGCCTGAGGACATATTGTCTTGAATTTTAACGACAAGAAACACTGCAGTCTGCTGAGAAATCCTGTGTTCTGCAAGGCCCTCATTTTAACTAAAACATCAACTTCATCTAAGAAACTATAGGCCTGCCATAAAAGCGACTGTGGTAATTATAACCTGAAATGGTATATTTCCTTCATGTGTATCGAATCAGTGTGTGTGTGTGTGAGAGTTGTGAGATCAGTGAGTGAAATGGTGTGTTAAATTCTGGGTAAGTGTTTCATAATAAATAACCTCCTTTATTTTTGAACTCACAAAACGCTTGGTGGTGGAAGAGGCTAAGTGGGGCATTCATTCTGAGGGCAAGGAAACACTCACCTCTTACATACGCATATACTGATCATGGGAATACAAGCGCCAAATGTTATTGTCTCGTCATGGTGGGGGTAGGACCTTAAAATATGACGAGCCATTCAATAATCCATTGATTTCGGCGGGATTCTGCCCCTAAATGTTATCTATGGCACCTGCTAGATACTGCTAAATTTGGGCAAGAATTTAGAGTTATTATTGAACAAAACGTTACCATCGGTTTTAACCATCGTAGGGACTGTCATAAAAAAAGTTCTGCAAATAAATTTCGCAGTAGAAGAAAATTTGGGTGGATGAGGGGAGAGGGGTTATGGACAGGGAAGAATGGGCAGCACGGTAGCATGGTGGTTAGCACAATTGCTTCACAGCTCCAGGGTCACAGGTTCGATTCCCGGCTTGGGTCACTGTCTGTGCGGAGTCTGCACGTCCTCCCCGTGTCTGCGTGGGTTTCCTCCGGGTGCCCCGGTTTCCTCCCACAAGTCCAAAGATGTGCAGGTTAGGTGGATTGGCCGTGCTAAATTGCCCGTTGTGTCTAAAATTGCCCTTAGTGTTGGGTGGGGTTACTGGGTTATGGGGATAGGGTGGAGGTGTCGGCTTGGGTAGGGTGCTCTTTCAAAGAGCCGGCGCAGACTCGATGGGCCGAATGGCCTCCTTCTGCACTGTAAATTCTATGATGAATAGGGAGAGCTGTATTTGCATTGTATGATTCATAAATTATTAAAGTAGAAAACACTAAGACATCCTATACTAAATATGAGCTGCAATTCCACGTTTGAATCCTGGACTATATGTTGAAAATCTATTCCCATGTGCTCCGTGATTGTTGCTGAAACAGATGTTGTACCTTGTTTTTTGTCATTGCTCCTACGATCAGCGGGCAGACCATTCCAGACAGTGTTCCTACACCATTGGAAATGCCCATGAGAATACTGGCATATCTTGGTGCTATATCCAGATGGTTAACATTGAAACCTAAGTTAGAAAATTAAAAAATGACTTGTGAAAGTGTTGTGACAGTTGGGATTGGGGATCGACACCATGCACGACAACACGCGTTCATTTCTCACGAACATTTAAATGAGTTGTTAAACTAACAATCAAATCAACCGTGCGCAGATGTAACATTCCTTGATAAGCTGTCACAAAAAAAAATTTAGAACCGACTTTAAAGTACCACAAACAAGTGCAGAAACTAATCAAGAAGGCTGATGGAATGTTGGCCTTTTTATCCAGAGGTCTGCAGTATAAAAACACATGGATTACGCTGCAGCTTTACAAAACCCTGGCTAGACCCCACTTGGAGTCACTGTGAGCGGACCTCGGCACCACACCTTAGGAAGGATATTTTGGTCTTGGAGGGAGTGCAACGTAGTTTTACAAGAACGATACCTGGACTTCAGAGGAGAGATTGGACAAATGAAGCCTGTTTCCCCCAGAATTTAGAAGGTTAAGGGGGTGATTTGATCGAAGTCTTCAAGATATTAATAGGAAATGGCAAGGTAGATCAAGATGAACGGTTTCCACTGGTTGGAGATTCTGGATCTGGGGGGCATAGTCTAAAAATTAGGGCCAGATCGTTCAGGAGGGATGTTAGGAAGAACCTCTTCACAAAAAGGGTCATAGAGATTTTGAACTCTCTCCCACAAACTAGGTGAAGCTGGAACAGTTGTTAATTTGGGTAGGGTGCTCTTTCCAAGAGCCGGTGCAGACTCGATGGGCCGAATGGCCTCCTTCTGCACTGTAAATTCTATGATAATCTATGATAATTTTAAATCTGAGATAGATAAATGTTCGTTAAGCAAGGGTATTAAGGGATATGGGCCAAAGGCACGTATATGAAGTTAGGTCACAGATCAGCCATTGAATGGCACAGCAGGCTCGAGGGGCTGAATGGCATACTCCTGTTCCTCTGTTCCCAAATACAGGATTTATTTTTTTAATCAATACGACATTGTAACCATAACCAACTGTTGGGTATAAATCTATCAAAATTAATGGAATTAAATTGTCCCCTCTTTGCCAGCTATCCTGCAAAGTGAACTTTGATGGATACAAATCATCTCCGATAACCCGACAGTGGCAGCAGCGCTATGAGACGCTGTAAGGATGACTAGTGTGGAAAATGGAACGATTCTGAACTCAGCCTGGGTTGCTCTGGTGGTCTTCTGACTCAGGCATGTTACTGAGGCAGAGTGAAAGGTCCTTTCTTCTGAATCTCATCTCAGCTAATCCTGGAAGTACTTAACATTGAAAATAGGTGTCCAAACCAGAAAGGTGTCCATTCTCCAAAACAGAGATCACCTCACATTGATGATTGCTAGCATCTGGTTAAGACATTTGCACCTTAAAGCTTACAAGAGGTACATTTTGTTGATATTTGACTCAATTTCATTATGAAAACCCATTAACCATGAATGAACATTAGATCATACACAGACGACAACAATAAGTATTGAAAAAATATTTCTCTGTCAATGTGATATAATAGTTTAATCATTCTCTTATGAGGTTAGCCCAATGCAGAGTGTCACTGAGTCAAGAATACTCGCCTTGGTGGCTAGTTTAGCTCAGTTAGCTCGACAGCTGGTTTATGATGCAGAGCAAATTATGGGTTCAATTCCCGTACCGGCTAAGATTATTCGTGAAGCCCTGTCTTCTCAAACTTGCCCCTCACTTGAGGTGTGGTGATCCTCAGGTTAAATCACCACCGGTCAGCTCTCCCCTTTAAAGGGAAAAGCGGCCTGTGGCCATCTGGGACCAAGGCGACTTGACCTTATTCTCCTTGTGCAAATAACATACTGGCCGGGATTCTCCCCTACCCGGCGGGACGGGGGTCCCGGCGGGATGGAGTGGCGGGAACCACTCCGGCGTCGGGCCGCCCCAAATGTGCGGAAGATTTCTCCGCACCTTTAGGGGCCAAGCCCTCACCTTGAGGGGCTAGGCCCGCGCCGGAGTGGTTGGCGCGCCGCCGGCCGGCGGGAAAGGCCTTTGGCACCACGCCAGCCGGGGCCAAAGGGACTGCGCCAGCCGGCGGCAGTACGCGCATGCACGGGAGCGTCAGCGGTTGCTGACGTCATCTCCGCGCATGCGCAGGGGGGGCTGTCACTTCCGCATCGGCCATCGCGGAGGCTATGGCCGAGGCGGAAGGAAAAGAGTGCCCCAACGGCACAGGCCCACCCGCGGGTCGGTGGGCCCCGATCGTGGGCCAGGCCACCGTAGGGGCACCCCCTGGGGTCAGACCGCCCTGCACCCTCCCCCCCCCCCCCAGGACCCCATAGCCCGCCCGCGCCTCCAGTCCCGCCTGTAAGGTAGGTGGTTTAATTCATGCCGGCGGGACTGGCATGACAGCAGCGGGACTTTGGCCCATCGCGGGCCGGAGAATTGCCGGGGGGGGGGGCCCGGCGACCGGCGCTGCGCGATTCCCGCCCCCGCCGAATTTTCGGTGCCGGAGAATTTGCCGGCCTGCGGGAGCGGGATTCACGTCGCCCCCCGCCGATTCTCCGACCCCCCGCCCACTGTTCTGCAACACCATTAAGCATTTTGATAAGGGACACTGGGCAATATGTAGATATATAAGTGACACAGTTCCTGGTATCTGCTACAATGTATTCCGAAAGAGCAAAATAAAATGTAAAGTATAGAAACTGTGTTCACAAAATCGAAGTAATGACATGGAGTAGTTTCTGGACAAGCTGGAATTTCCTCAGGTGGAGGAAGCAAAGAGGCAGGCGTTGGAGGAGCCCCTGGGGCTGAGGGAGGTGGTGGATAGTATCAGGGGTATGAGGTCGGGGAAGGCCCCTGGGCCGGATGGGTACCTGGCAGAATTTTATGAGGAATTTGCGGCGGACCTGGGACCCCATCTGTTGGGGGCGTTTAATGAAGCACTGGAGAAGAGGGGGTTGCCGGAGACGATGACGCAGGTAGTAATCACACTAAAGGAGCAGGACCCGGTGGAATGTGGGTCGTATAGGCCCATATCACTATTGAACACGGATGTGAAAGTATTGGCTAAGTTGTTGGCGGGGAGGATGGAGGAGTGTGTCCCCGGGGTGGTGGCAGAAGAAGAATGTGGTGATGAATCCGTCGGGGGCTCTGGTACCGGAGGTGGTGGTGTCCATGGATGCAGAGAAGGCATTTGATCGGGTGGAGAGGCGGTACTTGTTCAAGGTTTTGGGACGGTTTGGGTTTAGGCCGACATTTGTGGCATGGGTACGGTCGCTGTATGTGGCACCAAGGGTGAGGGTAAGGACGAATGATATGAACTCACAAAGCTTTGACTTACACAGGGGTATGAGGCAGGGGTGCCCACTGTCACCGCTGCTGTTTACGCTGGCCATAGAGCCATTGGCGATGGCTCTCAGGGGGTCGGCAGAGTGGCAGGGGATTCTGTTGTGACTCCGCCAATTTTCCTGAACTAAAAATATCCACCTCATCCTCCACCTGTTCCAGTTCTTTTTCAACCATCTGATCAAAAATCATTTCTGATAATTGTTACTTCAACTTCATCTTCACTCTTTGATTTCTCCTCTTGGCTTAACCTGTGACTTTGTGACCTTGTTAGTACACAATCCGGAAAAATCCCAGGAAATTTTCCTTCAACACTTCAGTTGTCTGATTTTCCACTGGCTGATCAACCACAGTAGGCATCACTCCCACCTGCGAACCAGCTATATCATTAAGGAAAGAATTTCGTCAAACATACATGACGTTTGAAAGGCTCAAACAGAGTAACTTAGAGAGGTGGATAAGGGCTTTGAAAATAGACCAAACGTATGAAGTACTCAGAGAAATTATGCTTTTGGGGGAGTTTAAAAATTAAATTCCTGATGTAGTGAGAACTCATGTGGAAGAGCAGATAGTTAAAACTGTGAGGTTAGCAGCAGAAATGGCAGATGATTATGAATTAGTTCATAAATCAAAGCTTGTTTTCCGACATCAAGCTTTTCATCCGCCTGCATATGTAAAGGTCTCCATTTTCTCATCAAAACATTACTTTTATGGTAATAACACTCTGGTATACACTCAGATTCCTCTTCCGTATTTCTGGACAAGATATTTTCTCTATTACTCCTACTACCACTTCACTACTCTTCACTAAACAGATCGCAGACAAGAAATCCAAAGTTCGTAGTTTTGCCAGTGGAGATAACGTTTTAGTGTTGTTACCAGTGATAGGTGAGCCTTTAAAAGCTAGGTTTTGCGGACCTTATCAGATTGAAAGGAAGTTAAGTGAGGTGAATTACGTGGTAAAAACACCAGATAGAAGGAAGACTCACCGAGTGTGTCATGTGAATATGCTTAAAAGGTACTTTGAAAGGGAAGGAGAGAAAAAGGAGAAGGTTTTTATGATTCTAACTCAAAGTGACGAATCAAACTCAGATGACTGTGAATTTGACATACCTCAAATTAAATTGGAAAACGAGGATGTTCTTAAAAATTGGGATAAATTGTTGAGTTACCTTCCAGAGGAAAAATGAACTGACCTGAAAGAGTTATTGATATCACATGGGCAAGTTTGTGGAAATAAATTGGGAAGTACTAAAATGGTTGCACATGATGTAGATGTGGGAAATGCTGTTCCTATCAAACAACATCCAGACAGACTCAACCCTTTCAAATTGGCACAGGTTACCAAGAGATTGAGAGTATGCTTAAAAATGGCATAATTGAAGTTGGTTGCAGCCAATGGAGCTCACCCATAGTGATGGTACCTAAACCAGACGGTACCCACGGTTGTGTGTGGACTATAGAACGGTTAATGCAGTTACAAGAACAGACTCTTATCCTATCCACGTTTGGAGGATTGCATTGAGAAAGTGGGACAATCGGCTTTTATTTCCAAATTGGATTTACTTAAAGGTTACTGGCAGATACCTTAATCTGAAAGGAGATTTCAGCTTTTGTGACTCCAGATGGTATATACCAATTCAAAGTTATTCCATTTGGCATGAAAAACGCCCTAGCCACATTTCAATGGTTAACTAACAAAATCATTTCAGGATTACCCAATTGTGCGATCTGGTCATTTTCGGCCAGACATGGACAGAACATTGAAAACATCTTATGGAGCTATTCGATCTACTTCAGGAGGCGGGTTTGGTGATAAACCTAGCCAAAAGTGAATTTGGAAAGGCCCAAGTCACATTCCTTGGCCATACAATCGGACGGGGTCGATTAGTCCCACGGGATGTGAAAACGGAAGTTATTGGGGAGTTTCTGATACCCTTGACACAACGTGGAAGAAGAAGAACGAAAAAAAATGGACTATATTATTATATCTGTTTGCGTGTGTTGTTTTTTTTTGAAACAAAAAAGTATATTTATTGTGTGCATTTCTTAAAGGATAGTGAAAAGGTGAAAAATTAAACCATCTTGAAGTTGATGGTTTATTTTTATTTTTCTTGGGTGGAGGTGTCATGTGAGAGTATCTTTAAGAAATGGGTGTTTATAAATGGGGGTGTATATAAATATCTGTAGTGAGAGTACCTTTAAGAAATGGGTGTTTACTACTGCAGTGATGTCAGAGAGGGGAGTGGAGCTGGGCTGTCTGTCAGCTTTTTACTTTAGTTTTAGGCTGTTTGCTGCAGGGTGTGTTTTAGTTTTGTTTTCAGTGTTGGAGCTGAAGCCAGACAGAGCAGGTGTACTGCTGATCTCTCTGCCATGAAAAGACTATCTCTTGATCATTTGGTGAATTCAGAATTATAAATGTTCTCAGTAGTGAATGTAAACTTAATGTGCTTCTGTTAAAATGTGTTTCTTAAGTCTTCTCAGCGAAAACAGCGCGAGAGGAGAGAGAGCCGGGACAGCGAAAACAGCGCGGGAGGAGAGAGCCGGGATATTTAAAAAGCGCGGGAGGAGGGAGCCGGGACAGCGAAAGCAGCGCGAGAGGAGAGAGAGCCGGGACAGCGAAAACAGCGCCGGAGGAGAGAGCCGGGAGATTTAAAAAGCGCGGGAGTAGAGAGCCGGGACAGCGAAAACAGCGCGAGAGAAGAGAGAGCCGGGACAGCGAAAACAGCGCGGGAGGAGAGAGCCGGGAGATTTTAAAAGCGCAGGAGGAGAGAGCCGGGACAGCGAAAACAGCGCGAGATGAGAGAGAGCCGGGACAACGAAAACAGCGCGGGAGGAGAGGGCCGGGACAGCGAAAACAGCACGAGAGGAGAGAGAGCCGGGACAGCGAAAACAGCGCAGGAGGAGAGAGCCGGGACAACGAAAACAGCGCGGGAGGAGAGAACCAGGACAGGGAAAACAGCGCGAGAGGAGAGAGAGCCGGGACAACGAAAACAGCGCGGGAGGAGAGAGCCGGGACAACGAAAACAGCGCGAGAGGAGAGAGCCGGGATAACGAAAACAGCGCGGGAGGAGAGAGCCGGGCGATTTAAAAAGCGCGGGAGGAGAGAGCCGGGACAGCGAAAACAGCGCGAGAGGAGAGAGAGCCTGGACAACGAAAACAGCGCGGGAGGAGAGAGCCGGGAGATTTAAAAAGCGCGGGAGGAGAGAGCCGGGACAGCGAAAATAGCGCGAGAGGAGAGAGAGCCGGGACAGCGAAAACAGCGCGTGAGGAGAGAGAGCCGGGACAGCGAAAACAGCGCGGGACGAGAGAGCCGGGACAACGAAAACAGCGCGGGAGGAGAGAGCCGGGAGATTTTAAAAGCGCGGGAGGAGAGAGCCGGGACAGCGAAAACAGCGCGGGAGGAGAGAGAGCCGGGACAGCGAAAACAGCGCGAGAGGAGAGAGAGCCGGGGCAGTGCTGGGAGAGGTGAGTGCACAAAAGGTGTGGCAGGAGTGCCTTTAGTCACGGAGTGCTGATTGGAACAGAGTACATCTGAGTTTAGGTGAGTGACTGAGTTCGGGTGAGTGGCTGTGTTTTTGTTGGTGTTCGGGTTAATCCTTGAGGGTCTATTAAAAAAAAAAATTATTCAAATTAATTAACTAGTTGAATATGGCTGGACAGGTGATGTGCTTTTGCTGTATGATGATGGAACTGGTGGATCCCATTGAGATCGTCAGTGATCACATCTGCAGCAAGTGTTGGTTGCTCGAGGAACTTCGGCTCAGAATTGATGAGCTGGAGACCGAGCTGCACACACTGCGGCACATCAGGGAGGAGGAAAATTACCTGGACGCTTTGTTTCAGGAGGCAGTCACAAAATAAGTACTGGTAATTCGGTCAGTGGTCAGGGACAGAGTGGTGTGACTGCAAGGAAGGCAGGTAGGGGGATCCTGAGTTTAGGAGTTGAGGAGCCTCAGCCCTTGACCTTGTCCAACAGGTATGAGGTACTTGCTCCCTGTGTGGGTGTGGAAGAGGGCTGTAGGGAGGATGCGTTGACTGACCACTGCACCGTGGTACAGGAAGCCATTCAAGAGGGGGGAGCAAAAAGACAAGTGGTAGTTGTAGGGGGTTCTATAATTAGGGGGATTGATGGCATTCTTTGTAAGCCAGATCGAGAGTCCCGCATGGTATGTTGCCTGCCCGGTGCCAGGGTGAGGGACATCTCTGATCGGCTTGAAAGGATTTTGGAGAGGGAGGGGGAGGATCCAGTTGTTGTGGTCCACGTTGGGACTAACAACATAGGTAAGACTAGGAAAGAGGACCTGTTTGGGGATTATCAAACACGAGGGACTAAATTAAAGAACAGGTCCTCCAGGGTTATAATCTCTGGATTACTACCCGAGCCACGTGCCAATTGGCATAGGGTTGAGAAAATTAGGGAAGTTAACACGTGGCTAAAGGAATGGTGCGGGAAAGAGGGATTCCATTTCATTGGGCATTGGCATCAGTACTGGGGCAGGAGGGACCTGTAGCGTTGGGACGGTCTTCAACTGAACCATTCTGGGACCAGTGTTCTAGCGAATAGGATAGATAGGTTGGTCACAAGGACTTTAAACTAGCAAGTTGGGGGGAAGGGATGTGTAAAGCTATGGACAGTATAATGGTTAATGGAGATCAAGGCAGCAGGTTACGTGACAGGTTATTTTGTAAAGATATGGGTTCAAAGACAAGGAAAATTAGGAGAAAGGTTAAGAGGAAAAATAAATTGCGAAAAGTTACTGATCAAGGTGTTAGGATTCATAACAAAGACATAAAAAACAGCATAAGTGTACTTTACCTGAATGCTCGTAGTATACGAAATAAGGTAAATGAGTTGATGGCGCAAATCATCGTGAATGACTATGATTTAGTGGCCATTACTGAAACATGGTTAAAAGATGGTCATGACTGGGAGTTAAATATCCAAGGGTATCAGACTATACAAAAGGATAGAATGGACGGTAAGGGCGGTGGTGTAGCTTTGTGGTTTAAGGATGGCATCTGGGCAATAGTAAGGGATAATATTGGTGCTATGGAGGACAAGGTTGAATCAATTTGGGTGGAAATCAGGAATAATAAGGCGAAAAGGACACTGATAGGAGTAGTCTATAGGCCACCAAATAGTAACAGGGTGGTCGGGCAGGCAATAAGCAAAGAAATAACGGATGCATGTAGAAATGGTACAGCGGTTATCATGGGAGATTTTAATCTGCATATCGATTGGTTTAACCAGGTTGGTAAAGGCAGCCTTGAGGAGGAGTTTATAGAATGTGCCCGGGATAATTTCCTGGAACAGTATTTAATGGAACCTACAAGGGAACAAGCGGTCCTAGATCTGGTCCTGTGTAATGAGGCAGGATTGATTAATGATCTCATAGTTCGGGATCCTCTTGGAAGGAGCGACCACAATATGGTGGAATTTAAAATACAGTTGGAGGATGACAAGGTAAAATCAAACACTAGTGTTTTGTGCTTAAACAAAGGCGATTACAATGGGATGAGAGAAGAACTAGCAAAGGTAGACTGGGAGCAAAGACTTCATGGTGAAGCAGTTGAGGAACAGTGGAGAACCTTCCGAGCGATCTTACACAGTGTTCAGAAAAGGTTCATACCGACAAAAAAGAAAGACGGTAGAAAGTGGAAAAATCGACCGTGGATATCTCAGGAGGTGAGGGAGAGTATCAAATTGAAGGAAAAAACATACAAAGTGGCAAAAATTAGTGGGAGACTAGAGGACTGGGAAGTCTTTAGGGGACAACAGAAAGCTACTAAAAAAGCTATAAAGAAGAGTAAGGTAGACTATGAAAGTAAACTGGCTCAGAACATAAAAGCAGATAGTAAAAGCTTCTACAAATATATAAGACAAAAAAGAGTGGCTAAGGTAAATATTGGTCCTTTGGAAGATGAGAAGGGAGATTTAATAATAGGAGATGGGGAAATGGCTAAGGAGCTGAACAGGTTTTTTGGGTTAGTCTTCACAGTGGAGGACACAAATAACATGCCAGTGACGGATGGAAATAAGGATATGATAGGTGAGGACCTTGAGATGATTGTAATCACTAAAGAGGCAGTATTGGGCAAGCTAATGGGGCTAAAGGTAGACAAGTCTCCTGGCCCTGATGGGATGCATCCCAGAGTGTTAAAAGAGATGGCTAGGGAAATTGTAAACTCACTAGTGATAATTTATCAAAATTCACTAGACTCTGGGGTGGTCCCAGAGGATTGGAAAGTAGCAAACGTGACACCACTGTTTAAAAAAGGAGGTCGGCAGAAAGCGGGTAACTATAGGCCGGTAAGCTTAACTTCGGTTGTAGGGAAAATGCTGGAATCTATCATTAAGGAGGAAATAGCGGGGCACCTGGAGGGAAATTGTCCCATTGGGCAGACGCAGCATGGGTTCACAAAGGGTAGGTCGTGTCTGACTAATTTGGTAGAATTTTTTGAGGACGTTACCAGTGCAGTAGATAACGGGGAGCCAATGGATGTGGTATATCTGGATTTCCAGAAAGCTTTTGACAAGGTGCCACACAAAAGGTTGCTGCATAAACTAAAGATGCATGGCATTGAGGGTAAAGTGGTAGCATGGGTAGAGGATTGGTTAACTAATAGAAAGCAGAGAGTGGGGATAAATGGGTGTTTCTCTGGTTGGCAACCTGTAACTAGTGGGGTCCCTCAAGGATCAGTGTTGGGCCCGCAGTTGTTCACAATTTACATAGATGATTTGGAGTTGGGGACCAAGTGCAATGTGGCAAAGTTTGCAGACGACACTATGATGAGTGGTAAAGCAAAAAGTACAGAGGATACCGGAAGTCTGCAGAAGGATTTGGATAGGTTGGGTGAATGGGCTAGGGTCTGGCAGATGGAATTCAATGTTGCCAAGTGTGAGGTTATCCATTTTGGGAGGAATAACAGCAGAATGGATTATTATTTAAACGGTAAGATGTTAAAACATGCTGCTGTGCAGAGGGACCTGGGTGTGCTGGTGCACGAGTCGCAAAAGGTTGGAGTGCAGGTGCAACAGGTGATTAAGAAGGCTAATCGAGTTTTGTCTTTCGTTGCCAGAGGGATGGAGTTCAAGACTAGGGAGGTTATGCTGCAATTGTATAGGGTGTTGGTGAGGCCGCATCTGGAGTATTGTGTTCAGTTTTGGTCTCCTTACCTGAGAAAGGACATATTGGTACTGGAGGGAGTGCAGAGGAGATTCACTAGGTTGATCCCAGAGTTGAGGGGATTAGATTATGACGAGAGGTTGAGTAGACTGGGACTGTACTCATTGGAGTTTAGAAGGGTGCGGGGGGATCTTATTGAAACATATAAAATTATGAAGGGAATAGATAGGATAGATGCGGGCAGGTTGTTTCCACTGGTCGGGGAAAGCAGAACTAGGGGGCATAGCCTCAAAATAAGGGGAAGTAGATTTAGGACGGAGTGTAGGAGGAACTTCTTCACCCAAAGGGTTGTGAATCTCTGGAATTCCTTGCCCAGTGAAGCAGTTGAGGCTCCTTCTTTAAACATCTTTAAGAAAAAGATAGATACCTTTCTAAAGAATAAAGGGATCCGGGGATATGGTGTACGGGCCGGAGAGTGGAGCTGAGTCCACAAAGATCAGCCATGATCTCATTGAATGGCGGAGCAGGCTCGAGGGGCCAGATGGCCTACTCCTGTTCCTAGTTCTTATGTTCTTCTGGATGTTAAAAGGACAGCTTACGGATTACTTGGTGTTGTACTCTTTGGGGGTTGTATTTGAATTAATGGTTGCTAAGATGTTCACTATTTGTTTTAAGAAGGTTAACGTGAATTCATAGAATAAACATTGTTTTGCTTTAAAAAATACTTTTCCATTTCTGCTGTACCACACCTGTAGAGTGGGCCGTGTGCTCCCCATACCACAATCTATTAAAAGTTGTGGGTCAGGTGAACTCCATGATACACTTTGGGGTTCTCTAAACCCTGGACCATAACAGCTGTAACCTGTTTTGATACATGTTTGTAATAAAATACGTTTAATTTTTAAAAAAATCAAAGTAATGCGGATGATAGAAATCTGAAATATAATTCGCTTTTGTTGCAGATAGAAAAGGTCGGGCTGACTTTGATTCGTATAATAATCGCAAACTTTATCAGGCATTTTTAAATACTGTCTTACCTGATATAGCGAAACCGCTGAATCCAACAGCCAAGACAAGGAAGGAAATTGCAACTCCTTTAGTGTGTGAGTAGCCAACTACAAGAAGGAACGTTGCTTCCAGCCCAAAGCCTTCAGGAAAATGAAGTACATTAGTTACATTCCAGGGAAGAATTGTTCATAATTCTGAGGTTATGACATTAATCATTAATACCTTGTACCAAATAGCTTTATTTCCTGATGTCAAGATGCCTCCCTACTGTTTGTAACAATAACATGTACTTCTGTAGCTTCAGTCAAAGAACAATAGAATATCATTATTTCTCCAGAGGCGTACAACCACAAGAAAATCAACTCCATCCATGGCAAAGCAGTTCACTTGATCGGAGCCCCTTGTCCATGAATTCATTATAAGTCTCTTCCACAAACAGCACACTGTGCCTGCAAAACGTATCATTCACTTCAGTCACAATCCACAGCCTCGTGGCCTCTACCATCAAGGAGGAGGGAGATTGTGAGATGGAAACACATTCGCCTGCAAGTTTCAAACCAATTCACCCATCATCCAGACTTGGACCATTCTTCGTTCCTTCACCAGAGCTGGGTCACAATCCTGGAAACGCCTGTCAGCCACCACTTTGTATAAGCACCATCACCACTTGATCCACAGCAATTCTAGAAGGTTGCCCATCATCTCCTCAGGCCAACTAATAGGAGGCAATAAATGTGGTCTTCTCACAGTTTCCCACGTCCTCAGATGAGCGGCAGGATTTTGAAGTTGGGCCCCCACCCTAAAATCGGGGTCAAATGCAGGTCACAATCTCCCAGCTTTCGAGAACTGTTACTTGACATGTATCATGCCTGGAATGGCTAGTTAAACGGCCAGAAGCCAAGCTCAACATCCAATTAAGCAACAATAGGTCTAAGAGTCATAGAACCACAGAGGCATACACTACAGAAAAGGCCTTCAGCCCATCGTGTCTGCATCAACAAAACTACACTAAATCGATACTAATCCCACTTTCCAGCACTTGGCCCATAGCCGGGATTGTCCTGACATTTCAAATGCTCATCCATGTGCTTTTTAAAGGTTGTGAGGATTCCGACCTCTGCAACCCTCCCAGGCACTGCACTCCAGACTCCCACCATCCTCCGGGTGAAAAATGTTTTCCTCAAATCCTCCCTAAACTTCCTGCCGCTCACCTTAAAATGATGCCCTCCTTGTTATTGACCCTTCAATTAAGGGGACGAGCTGATTCCCATCCACCCTGTCCATACCCCTCATAATTTTATACATTTCAATCAGGTCACCTCTCAGCCTTCTCTGCTCTAAAGCAAACAACCCCAGCCTATCCAGCCTCTCTTCATAACTCAAATGCTCCATCCCAGGCAACATCCTGGTCAATCGCCTCCGCACCCACTCCAGTGCAATCACGGGCGGGATTCTCCGACCCGCCGGGGCGGCGGCGTGAATCCCGACCCCGCCGGCCGCCGAATTCTCCGGCACCGGAGATTCGGCGGGTGTGGGAATCGCGCCGTGCCAGTCGGCGGGCCCCCCCCCCCCCCCCCCCCCCCGGCGGTTCTCTGGCCCGCAATGGGCCGAAGTCCCGCTGCTGCTATGCCGGTCGCGCCGGCGTAAATTGAACCAGGTTCCTTAACAACAGGACCTGGTAGCGCGGGCGGGCTCCGGGGTCCTGGGGAGGCTCGGGGCGATCTGGCCCCAGGGGGTTCCCCCACGGTGGCCTGGCCCTCGATCGGGGCCCACCGATCCGCGGGCGGGCCTGTACTGTGGAGGCACTCTTTTCCTACGCGCCAACCATCAGCATTCGCCATGGCCGACACGTAGGCGCGGGGATGATGTCAGCAGCCGCTGACTTTCCCGCGCATGCGCGGACTGCCGCCGGCAGGTGGAGTCCCTTCGGCCCCGGCTGGTGTGGTGCCAAAGGCCTTCCATGCCAGCCAGCGGGGCGCCAACCACTCCGGGACGGGCCGAGCCCCTAGGCGGCCCAACGCCGGAGTGGTTCACGCCACTCCGTCCCGCCGGGACCCCCCGCCCCGCCGGGTAGGGGAGAATCCCGCCCAATGTCCTTCCTATAGTGAGGTGACCAGAACAGTACACAGTACTCCAGCTGGGGCCTAACCAAACTTTAGTACAGCTCCAAAATAACCTCCCTGCTATTGTAATCTGTGCCACGACTGATAAAGGCAAATGTCCCATATGCCTTCTGAACTACCCTATTCACCTGTCCTGCTCCCTTCAGGGATCTGTGGAGAGGCACCCCATAATTATTCTGTTCCTCTGAGCTTCCTAGCAACCTGCAATTCATTTAGAACTCTCTTGTCTTGTTCACCTTGCACTTTTCAGGGTTAAATTCCATCTGTCACTGATCTGACCAACCCATCTATATCTTCCTGCAACCTAAGACCTTCTTCTTCACTGTTAACCACCCTGCCACTCTTCGTGTCATCCGCAAACTTACTTATCATCCCCCCCCCCCCCACATTCTCATCTGTATTGTTTATATATATCACCTCACTCCCTGTGTCAAACTGTTCAAGAACCTCACCGTTCTTCTCCCCGAATTCTGTACACACATCCTCCTTCTCCCGGGTGAAGACAGATGTGAAGTACTTGTTTAACACCCTACCAATGCCCTCCAGCTTCACGCACAGATTGGCCCCTTGGTTCCTCATGGACCCTACTCTGCCCTTGCTTATCCTCTTAATACACTTACAGAATATCTTGGGATTCTAAGTAATCCTACCTGTCAATACTTCCTCATGTACCCTCTTTGCTTTCCTCGTTGCTTTCTTCAAATCCCCCTGTACTTTCTATAATTCACTGAGGTTTCCGCTAATTTGCTCCCTTTTTTACCTCCTAAAAGCCCCTCTTTTCTTTCTTATCCAGTCCTGAAAGTTCCTAGACATCCAGGGGTCTCTGGGCTAGTTCCTCTTACATTAAAGGGAACATGTTGGGCATGTATTCTCCCCATTTCTTTTTTGAATGACCCCTCCCCCACTGCTCTGTTGTACATTTTCCCACAAGAAGCTGTTCCCAGTCAACTTTGACCAGATGCTGCCTTATTTTAATAAAATCTGCCTTCCTCCAATCCAAACCTTTTTTTGCAGACCATCTTTTTCCTTTTCAGAAACAAACTTAAATTGGTCCGTGTTGTGTTGGCTATCACTAAAATGTGCCCCCACCACCACCTTGAACACCTGTCCTGCTTTGCTCCACAGAATTAGACCCAGCACTGCGCCTTCCTATGTTGGACTTTCTACATATTGATACAAAAATCTCTCCTGAATATATTTCAAGAAACATGCCCCCTCTAAACCCTTTACACTATGATTATCCCAATTAATGTTGGGGAAGTTGAAATCTCCAAATATAATTATCCTATTATTATAATTTTTACGCATCTAAGTGAATTGTCCACATATTTGCTCCTCCACTGACTGTTTGGGGACCTTTAATACACTCCCAACAATGTAACATTCCCCTTGTTGTTCCTAAGTTCTATAAACCTAATTTGAAGAGCCTTCCAAGATATAATCCCTGCTTACTGCGTAACTGTCTCCTTAATTAATAATGCAACACCAACTCCTCCTTTCCACCCTCCCCTGTCTCACCTGAAGATCTTATACCCTAGAATGTTGAGTTGTCAGTCCTGTCCTTCCCTCAACCATGTCTCTGTGATGGCAACAATATCTCAATTCCATGTGTTAATCCACGCTCTTAACTCATCAGTCATACTTATAATACTCCTCGCTTTTAAAGTCGAGGTCACCCAGCCTCGCCTTACTCGCTTGGAACTCAACGTGGCTGAATTCCCTCTGTCTTGGTTCCTTTACTATAGTGTACTGTGTCCCTACTGTAAAAACGCTCTGTGTACCCTCCCCCTGCTGAACTCGTTAAACTCCGAAAAGGTCTAGCAAACCCATTGCAAGGATGTTGGTCCCATTCGGGTTCAGATGCAGACCACCCACTTATACATGTCCCACCTTCCCCAGAAATAATCCAAAGATAACAACCTTTGATGTTCTACTTTTAATGTGCTGCCTAGCTCCCTGAGCTAGGCAAAGTACCATACACACCCCTGTCAGCATCAACGGGGCCGAGGTGAAGATGGTTAGCAGGTTCAAATTCCTCGGGGTACACATCTCCAAAAATCTGTCCTGGTCCACCCACGTCGACGCTACCACCAAGAAAGCTCAACAGCACCGATACTTCCTCAGGAAACTAAGGAAATTCAGCATGTTCACCAAGAAAGCACAACAACGCCTACACATCCTCAGAAAACTAAGGAAATTTGTGAGGGATTGGTTTAGCACAGTGGGCCAAATAGCTGGCTTTCAATGCAGAACAATGCCAACAGCGCAGGTTCAATTCCCGTACCGGCCTCCCCAAACAGGTATCGGAATGTGACGACGAGGGGCTTTTCACAGTAACTTCATTGAAACCTACTTGTGATAATAAACGATTATTATATATTATATTATTATGTCCACATTAACTTTGACCAACTTTTACAGATGCACCATAGAAAACATCCTATCTGGTTGCATCACAGCCTGGTATGGCAACTGCTCAGCCCAAGACGGCACGAAACTTCAAAGAGTCGTGAACACCGCCCAATCCATCACACGAACCTGCCTCCCATCCATTGACTCCATTTACACCTCCCGCTGCCTGGGGAAAGCGGGCAGCATAATCAAAGACCCCTCCCATCCGGCTTACTCACTCTTCCAACTTCTTCCATTGGGCAGGAGATACAAAAGTCTGAGAACACGCACGGACAGGCTCTAAAATAGCTTCTTCCCCGCTGTTACCAGATTCCTAAATGATCCGCTTATGGACTGAACTCATGAACACTACACCCTGTATGCTTCACCCGTTGCTGGTGTTATGTAGTTACATTGTATACCTTGTGTTGCCCTATTATGTATTTTCTTTTATTTCCTTTTCTTTTGATGCACTTAATGATCTGTTGAGCTGCTCGCAGAAAAATAGTTTTCACTGTACCTCGGTACACGTGACAAAAACAAAAATCCAAATCCAAATCCAATAAATTCTTGATGCAGCACCTCATCCTTTATTCTACCTATATCATTGGAGCCAACATGCATCACAACCTCTGACTTACCATCTGCCACTTTAAGATGTCCCGCAGCTGTTCAGTGACATTCCTGACCCCAGGGAGGCAAAACATCATCCAGGAGTCACGTCTGCAGGCACCGAACTGCCTGACAATGCCCCTGGTTGACAATCCCCTATCACTAATCGCTCCTCCATCCTTCTTCCTCCCCTCCTGTACAGTCAGGCCGTTTGTGGAGCCAGAAACGGGGCTCTTACAGCACTCCCGTGAGGAACAAGCTTCCAAAATGGAAATCCGATTTAAGAGTGGGGCCTCAGGGGACTCCTGCATTACCTGCCTGTCGCTCTTGAACTGACTGGTGGCCACTCTTCTTTTTTACAGTCCCTTGAGCTGCAGTGTTACGACCTCGGTAAATGTGCTATTCACGTAACTCTCAGCCTCATGAATGCACCACAGTATCTCCAGCCTCTGCTCCAGCTCCGAAGCCCAGTTATCATGGGCGAGATTCTCCGATCCCCCCGCCGGGTCGGAGAATCGGCGGGGGCTGGTGTGAATCCCGCCCCCGCCGGTTGCCGAATTCTCCACCACCAGAGATTCGGCGGGGGCGGGAATCGCGCCGCGCCAGTTGGCGGGCCCCCCCACCCCGCGATTCTCCGGCCCGGATGGGCCAAAGTCCCGCTGCTAAAATGCCTGTCCCGCCAGTGTAGATTAAACCACCTACCTTACCGGCGGGACAAGGCGGCGCGGGCGGGCTCCGGGGTCCTGGGGGGGGGGGGCGCGGGGCGATCTGGCCCGCGATCGGTGGCCTGGCCCGCGATCGGGGCCCACCGATCCGTGGGCGGGCCTGTGCCGTGGGGGCACTCTTTCCCTTCTGCCGTGGGCGGAAGAGACTCCCTCCACTGCGCATGCGCGGGAATGCCATCAGCGGCCACTAACGCTCCCGCGCATGCGCCGCCCGGAGATGTCATTTCCGCGCCAGCTGGCGGGGCACCAAAGGCCTTTTCCGCCAGCTGGCAGGGCGGAAATTCGTCCGGTGCCAGCCTAGCCCCTTAAGGTTGGGGCTCGGCTGCATTCCGCACCTTTGGGGCGGCGCGATGCCCGACTGATTTGCGCAATTTTGGGCGCCAGTCGGCGGACATCGCTCCATTTCCGGAGAATTTCGCCCCAGATGTCTGCAGTTGGGAGTACTTCCTGCATTGTGGTCATCGAGGATGCTGGTATGGTCCGTGACTTCCCACATATGACAGGTCACACATTCCACTCAGTTGCCCTCATCTGCCATGTCTTAAACTTAAACATACTTTTTCTTACTTGCTAACTTTTCTAATTATTTGAAACTTCCAGTGGCTATTTAGGGAGGGAGAGATGCACGTGCTTCGGCGCTGCACTATTTGCCCATTTTCTTAGCTACAAAGTTTTCTTTGAAAACCCCACAGAATTAATGGGATACTGATCCTATATCAGTGAAGTGCCCAGAAAGATCAGGGGTAAAAAAAAGTAGACAGTAGAAGCTGGTCGACAGAATCGGAGGCCTCTCAGAGATCATCGGCAGAGAAAATGGCGGAGGCAGCTCCTCAGGTTAAATCACCACCAGTCAGCTCGCCCCCTCAAAGGGGAAAGCAGCCTATGGTCACCTGGGTCCACGCCAACTTTACGTTTACTATCCAAGGAGGAGGATAAGGGTGGGGGTTGTTTGCTGATGGTGAACTTCATATTTTTCATTGTTTAGGTGGCACTGTAGTGGCACGTTAGCACAGTGGTTAGCACTGTTGCTTCACAGCTCCAGGGTCGCAGGTTCGATTCCCGGCTTGGGACACTGTCTACGAGGAGTCTGCACGTTCTCCCCGTGTCTGCGTGGGTTTCCTCCGGGCGCTCCGGTTTCCTCCCACAAGTCCCAAAAGACTTGCTTGTTAGGTAATTTGGACATTCTGAATTCTCCCTCTGTGTACCCGAACAGGCGCCGGAGTGTAGCGACTCGGGGTTTTCACAGTAACCTCATTGCGGTGTTAATGTAAGCCTACCTGTGACAATAACAATGATTATTATTATCTTGTGATTTGGCTTGGCAGCCAACTGGGCTCGGCCTGGTTGCTGGGTACCTTTTATGAGTCTGTTGGCTAATCTCAGTTGGTGGATATGGATGACTCCGAATTGAGGAGGAGGGCGGGGGAGGGGGGGAGGGGCAGAGGGAGTCCCCCGATTCGTTTGGTCACCTGGAATGTCAGTGTTGAATAGCCCAGTGAAAAGATGGAGAATATTTACTCACCTTAAGAGTTTAAATTCCGATGTGCTGTTTCTGCAGAGGGCACATTTGCGGGGCAGAGAGCAGACGCGGCTGTGGAAGGGGCTGGGTGGAACAACACTTTCTTTCGGGCTTTAATGGTAGGGGTCATAGTGAGGCAATTTTAATTAATAAATGGGTTCAGTTTTCTACCGCTAGGATCTTAGCCGACCCCAATGGCAGACATGTTATTGTCTGTGGCTCTCTGGCTCTGAGTGACTCACCTGAAGAAGGAGCTGCGCTCCGAAAGCTCGTGATTCAAAACAAACCTGTCGGACTTTAATCTAGTGTTGTAAGACTTCTTACTGTGCCCACTATTTAAAAAGAGAGCTCGAGAGACAACATGGAATTGTAGACCAGTAAGTCTGACGGCGGTGGTGAAAAAATTCTAGAAAAAAAAAAGGATAGATACCTTTCTAAAGAATAAAGGGATTCGGGGATATGGTGTACGGGCCGGAGACTGGAGCTGAGTCCACAAAGATCAGCCATGATCTCTGTGGTGGTATGTATTAGGGGTAATACGGTACACCATGTGTCGACAGGTTATTGGTGGAGGGATGCCAGGTCCTGATAGGATCTGCCACCTACTGGACTCCACCCAGAAATGCCGGTATAAGAACCCAGTTTTTCCCTCCATTTCCCTCAGCAGTTGCATTCTGTAACCACGCTGCTGGGGCTAAAGTTCTGCTTACTAAAGCCTTCAATTGACATTACCTCAACCTGCCTCGCGTCATATTGACGGTGCTACAATTTATTAAGCAGAATTTAAATTGAAGGAAACGACGTGGGAACATGGAGCTCCGAATCACCCCGGAGTGCCTGCGCATCGCACCCCAAGCAGCTAACTCGGCCTCTATCTTCAAACACTGGATGGCATGCTTTGAGGGCAACCTCCGAACGGCCCCCGGCACACCGACTGACGAACAAAAGATGCAGGTCCTCTATTCCAGGGTGAGTCCTGACGTCTACTCCCTTATCGAGGACGAGGACGGTTTCACCGGTGCCATCGCCGCGCTGAAGGATATCTACATCCGGCCCGCCAACCAGTTTTTTGCTCGCTACCAGCTCGCCACACGACGGCAATTTCCGGGGGAATCGCTGGACGAGTTTTATAACGCTCTGCAGATCCTGGGTCAAAACTGCAACTGCCCGGCGGTAACAGCGAGTGAACACACAGAGCTCCTGGTCCGCGATGCGTATGTGGCAGGATTGGCCTCTTCCCAGATCCGCCAGAGGCTTCTGGAGAAAGAATCACTGGGACTTACAGAAGCTCGGGCCCTGGCGACATCCCTCGATGAGGCCTCGCGTAACGCCCGCGCCTACGCCCCCGACCGCACTACAGTCCCTTGGGCTCCGTGGAACCCCGCTGCGGTCGACTCTCCGACACCCCCCCACCCCCGCAAACCTGCGCGGCCAAAACACTAGACCAACCGGGGAGGCCCCGCTGCTATTTTTGCGGCCAGCCGAAACACCCTCGGCAGCGATGCCCGGCCCGCGCGGCTATCTGCAAAAGCTGCGGGAAGAAGGGCCACTACGCGACGGTGTGCAAGTCCCGCGGGGTCGCCGCTATCTCCGGGGAAGAAACGGGACCATAGACCCAGCCCCCCCCAGCGATCCACGTGTGACCAACGGACGCCGCCATTTTGGACCCCGGACGCCACGAGGGAGAGATGGGCGCCGCCATTTTGTACACCCCCGACCGCGCTCGATCCGTGGACGCCGCCATCTTGGCTGAAGGACCCCGACACAGACGGCCACATACTGCCTGATTACGATGCTCAACTTCAACAACCACGTCTGGCTTCGGTGACCCTCGACCAGTCGGGACCCCAGACGCTCCAGACTGCAACCACTACAGTCCTAGTGAATGGCTACGAGACGCCGTGTCTTATCGACTCTGGGAGCACGGAGAGCTTCATTCATCCGGACACGGTAAGGCGCTGTTCCCTCGTAATTCGTCCAAGCACCCAGAAAATTTTCCTGGCGGCGGGATCCCACTCCGTTCAGATCACGGGGTTCTGCATCCCTAACCTAACGGTGCAGGGGAGGGAGTTCCGAAATTACCGGCTGTATGTCCTCCCCCATCTCTGTGCGCCCACACTCCTAGGGTTGGACTTCCAATGCAACCTCCAGAGTTTAACATTTAAATTTGGCGGCCCTATACCCCCAGTGACTGTCTGCGGCCTCGCGACCCTCAAGGTTGAACCGCCTTCCTTGTTTGCAAACCTCACCCCGGATTGCAAACCCGTCGCCACAAGGAGCAGACGGTACAGCGCCCAGGACCGAGCATTTATCCGGTCCGAAGTCCAGAGGCTGCTGAAGGAAGGCATAATCCAGGCCAGCAATAGTCCCTGGAGAGCCCAGGTGGTAGTTGTTAAGACCGGGGAGAAGCAGAGGATGGTCATCGACGATAGTCAGACCATCAACAGGTACACTCAGCTAGATGCGTACCCTCTCCCCCGCATATCTGACATGGTCAATCGGATTGCACAGTACAAGGTCTTTTCCACCGTGGACCTCAAGTCCGCCTACCACCAGCTCCCCATCCGTCCCGGTGACCGCAACTATACTGCCTTCGAAGAAGACGGGCGGTTATACCACTTTTTAAGGGTTCCATTCGGCGTCACGAACGGAGTCTCGGTCTTCCAACGAGAGATGGACCGAATGGTTGACCAGCACGGTTTACGGGCCACGTTCCCGTATCTCGACAACGTCACCATCTGCGGCCATGACCAGTAGGACCACGACGCCAATCTCCAAAAATTCCTCCAGACCGCTCACGCCCTGAACCTCACTTACAACAAAGAAAAATGCGTGTTCCGCACCGATCGTCTAGCCATCCTGGGCTACGTAGTGCGTAATGGAGTGATAGGCCCCGACCCTGAACGCATGCGCCCCCTCATGGAGTTCCCTCTCCCCCACTGTGCCAAAGCCCTGAAACGTTGCCTGGGCTTCTTTTCTTATTACGCCCAATGGGTCCCCCAGTACGCAGACAAGGCCCGTGCACTAATCCAGTCCACTACTTTTCCCCTGACGACAGAGGCACGCCAGGCCTTTAGCCACATCAAAACGGATATCGCAAAGGCCACGATGCGCACCATCGACGAGTCCCTCCCCTTCCAGGTCGAGAGCGACGCATCGGATGTAGCTCTGGCGGCACCCTCAACCAAGCTGGCAGACCCGTGGCCTTCTTCTCCCGAACCCTCCACACTTCAGAAATCCACCACTCCTCAGTGGAAAAGGAGGCACAAGCAATAGTGGAAGCTGTGCGACACTGGAGGCATCACCTGGCCGGTAGGAGATTCACTCTCCTCACTGACCAACAGTCGGTTGCCTTCATGTTCGATAATGCACAGCGGGGCAAGATCAAGAACGACAAGATCTTGCGGTGGAGGATCGAACTCTCCACCTTCAATTATGAGATCTTGTATCGTCCCGGAAAGCTGAACGAGCCATCCGATGCCCTATCTCGCATCACATGTGCCAATGTACAAGTGGACCGTCTACAAGCCGTCCACGGGGACCTCTGCCACCCGGGGGTCACTCGTTTCTACCACTTCCTTAAGGCCCGCAACCTCCCTTACTCCGTCGAGGATGTCCGAACAGTCACCAGAAACTGCCAGATCTGCGCTGAGTGCAAACCGTACTTTTTCAGGCCAGATAGAGCGCACCTGGTTAAGGCCTCTCGACCCTTTGAACGCCTCAGTTTGGATTTCAAAGGCCCCCTCCCCTCCACCGATCGCAACGCGTACTTCCTGAACGTCATTGACGAATACTCCCGTTTCCCTTTCGCCATCCCCTGCCCCGACATGACCGCGTCCACGGTCATTAAAGCCCTCGGTACCATTTTTACACTGTTCGGTTTCCCCGACTATATCCATAGCGACAGGGGGTCCTCCTTTATGAGTGACGAACTGCGTCAATTCCTGCTCAGCAGGGGCATAGCCTCGAGCAGGACGACCAGTTACAACCCCCGGGGGAACGGGCAGGTAGAAAGGGAGAATGGAACGGTCTGGAACGGCTCATCGAATCACTTTAACTCTCAACGTTTTCAGTTATTGTGTGTTGTTATAGTTATGGCATCATGCCGACCCTATTTGGCCCGTAGGCCCAGTTGAAGCGATAATTTTGTGTTTTGTTCAAAGTTACGGCACAGTACTGACTCTGTAAATCCCTACCACCATGCGAACCACCATCCCGCCGGGTTTTTTTTCAACAAGGGGTGAATGTGGTGGTATGTATTAGGGGTAATACGGTACACCACGTGTCGACAGGCTATTGGTGGAGGGATGCCAGGTCCTGATAGGATCTGCCACCTACTGGACTCCACCCAGAAATACCGGTATAAGAACCCAGTTTTTCCCTCCATTTCCCTCAGCAGTTGCATTCTGTAACCACGCTGCTGGGGATAAAGTTCTGCTTAATAAAGCCTTCAATTGACATTACCTCAATCTGCCTCACGTCATATTGACGGTGCTACAATCTCATGAAATGGCGGAGCAGGCTCGAGGGGCCAGATGGCCTACTCCTGTTCCTAGTTCTTATGTAATCCATTATTCCATTATCGAAGATTTTATAGCAGTGCACTTCGAAAATAGTGGCAGGATCAGACGGAGTGAGCATTGATTTATAAAGGGAAATCATGTCTGACAAATCTACTGGAATTCTTTGAGTATGTAATTGGTAGGGTTGATATGGGGCAGTATGTGCTTTATTTAGACTTTCAGAAGGCTTTCGACAAAGTTCCACATAAGAGATTTGTGTGTAAAACTAAAGTGCATGGGATTGGGGTAGTGTATTGAGATGGATAGAAAACTGGTTGGCAGACAGGAAACAAAGAGTAGGAATAAACAGATCTTTTTCCAGATGGCAGGCAGTGTCTAGAGGAGTACCGCAGCTTACCGTGCTGGGACTCCAACTAATAACAATATATATTAATGATTTAGATGACGGAACAAAATGCAATATCTCAGATTTGCAAATGACACAAAGCTGGGTGGGAGGGTGAGCTGTGAGGAGGATGCAGAGATCCTTCAGTGTGATTTGGACAAGTTGAGAGAGTTTGCAAAAGAATGGCAGATGCAGTATAATTTGGATAAATGCGAGGTTATCCACTTTGATAGCGAAAACGGGACAACAGATTATTATTGGAGTGGCCATAAATTAGGAGAGGAGAATGTGCAAGGAGAACCTGGGTGTCATCCTACACCAGTCACTGAAGGTAAGCATGCAGGTACAGCAGGCAGAAAAGAAGGCAAATGGAATGTTGGCCTTCATTGCAAGAGGATTCGAGTACAGGAACAGGGATGCCTTGCTGCAATTATACAGGGTCTTGGTGAGGCCACACCTGGAATATTGTGTGCAGTTTTGGCCTCTTTAGCTGAGGAAGGATGTTCTTGCTCTCGCGGGTGTGCAGCGAAGGTTTACCAGAATGATTCCTGGGATGACGGGACAGATGTATGAGGAGAGATTGAGTCAGTTAGGATTGTATTCGCTGGAGTTCAGAAGAATTAAGGAGCATCTCATAGAAACCTATGAAGTTCTAACAGGAACAGACAGGGTAGATGCTGGAAGGAAGTTCCCGATAGTGGGGGTGTACAAAACCGGGGTCACAGTTTGAGGTGACGGAGTAGACCATTTAAGACAGAGATGAGGAGATGTTTCTTCACCCAGAGAGTGGTCGACCTGTACAATTCGTTACCACAGGAAGTAGTTGAGGCCAAAACAGTATGTTTTTAAAAAGCAGTTAGATACTGCACTTAGAGCGAAAGGGAATCAAAGGATATGGGAGGAAAGATGGATTAAGCCATTGAGTTGGATGATCAACCATGTTCATAATGAATGGTGCAGCAGGTCTTCAGGGCTGAATGGCCTCCTTTTGCTTCTATTTTCTATGTTTCAATGTAAGCTACAGCCTTCCATTACAGACATGGATCTTGAATTGTCTTAAGGCAACTTTAAAAAATTTGAAACTAACAATGGACCACATTTGTGAAGAGCCAGTGGCTGCATGTATGGTTAGGGAGATGTTGGGGGGGCCCCTTCCTGGAGAATGGGCCCCCTAGTCTATCTCCTGAAGACTGCCTCAAGGCAGAGGCCAAGCTCTTGACACCACAAGGCCTGCACAGTGGCTGGAAACGTTCAGTCACTTGTGATCATTGGCCTTCAATGACCTTTAATTAACAAGCTATCCACTGCTTGTGGCTGGATGGACATTCTGTTCCTGATACGGACTCAAAGAAAATGGCTCAGGAATGGGATGAAGCCAATAAATCAGCATGCTGAAAAGTGTATACAAAATGAATTACTTGAAAAAGAAACAAACTTCCGTTCATACAGTACTTTGTCATGTCCTTGGAATATCTCAAAATACCCAGCTGTAAAACAAACCAGTTAAGTGCTTTAAGCACTTTTACGCCCTCTTTCTATCCGCCAAAAGCACTTAACTGTCTTTAATGTGGTTCAGGAGCTGCCAATCAAAGCTGTGGGCTTTGAAGTACCCATCTGCGAAAGTGAAGCTCATTTCACTTACTAAGAACTGTTATAGTCTAGAAAGTGCTGAGGTGTAATTGAAGAGAAAATGGGAAAACAAGGAGGAGCTGTGAATGAAATGACATGTAAAATTAAATGAAACACAAAGATTTTTTTATAAATAAGGACAGAGCAAAGTAAAACTAAGGCAAGATTAAGGGTCATTAAAGACCAACAAAAACCTGCGTGTGGAGGTCGATGAAAGTGGGTATGTTCTTAATGAAGGATTTGCATCTGTCTTCTCAAAGGAAGGGACAATGCAAACATTGTAGTTAAGGAGAAGGAGTGTCAATTATTCTATAGAATAAATATATTGTGAAGAGAGTATTAGTATGTTCCACACTTTTGAAAGGAGATACATTTCCCGGCCCAGATGAAATGTATCCCAGGCTATTAAAAGAAACAAAACAGGAAATAGCAGAGGCCATACTCATTGTTTCCAAATGCTCTTTAGCTACAGATGTAGTGCTGGAGGAGTGAAGGTCTGCTAACATTGTAGAAAAGAACATACCAAGTTACTATTAGCCAGCCAGTGTAATCTCGGTGATGGGAAAAGTATTGGAAATATATCCGTGCGAGCTGAGAGTGAAGTCTGCTTGCCACCCAAAGCTCAGTAAGTGAATGTTAGACATGCCTGAACACCAAGGTTGTTCAGACATCCTGACTGCCGCGTTGGGTAGAGGCAATGCGTCATCGCTGATGATGTCCGTTTAGCACCTATACCGAAAGTATCCTTCATGGAGTTGGAGATGATCAATATTGGCTTTACTCTGAAGATGGCAACTAACAATTGTTCCAACAGTCAGTTCCATACTAATACTGTTTTCTTCGTCCCTTTTCACTAGGTCCTTCTGAGCAGTCGATTTAGGTATTCCATCACACACCTGGTGAAGTTGTACCTCATGTAGGAACAGCTCTGGGGAAATTTCAAGGTAGGAAAGTAAGGACGAAGGGAAGTGCCGTCTCCAACAAGAAAGGTCTGGACAAAATGGCTCCCCAAAACCCTTGATAAGAGATACATAAACTAGGCATCCAGCACATTATTTTGATGTTCTGTCTGGAAAGGGTGCCCTATACAATATATTGAATGCTTCTGCTAAGTCGAAATGCTATTGGGAAAGTAGCGTCAAAGATAAATCCAATACTTGCAGTTTTATCATGCTCCTGATAGAACCTTGCTGTAGCTAGCGACAATTTCAAAACTTCAGTTCTGAACTGGAGATTGTTATTCTCTTATTGTCGGCCTTTAACTTTGCTCCTAATTGTAGTTCCTCTTTTGCATTAAAAAAAATGGAACGCGACTATTGCACTCCTTTTATTATTTATTCATTCGCGGGATTTGGGCACCACTGGCTATCTTTCATTGCCCTTGAGAAGGTGGGGGAGACCTGCCTTCTTGAACTTCTGCAGTCCCGGAGGTGTAGGCATACCCACAGTGCAGTTAGAGTTCCAGGATTTTGACCCAGCGACATGCGATGTAGTTCCAAGTCAGCAGGAGAGCGGATGTCACTGTGGTCTCACTCTGCCACCCTGGAGTGTAAGAATTAGATGCAAATGTGCTGCCATCCTTGGAGCATGCCTGAACTCCGGTGTTTAAACACCAAACTCAAAATCCATAGTAGCAAGCATTCTCACTGCATGCCCTTGATTTTATTCAAGCAATGTAATCTTTTCCAACTCCAATCGGCAACAGCGTGAGATTAAACCAGTCAGTTCACAACTTTGGTGTCACAACCTTTTTGAAGAACAAAGGGATTAAGGGTTATGGTGTTCGGGCCGGAAAGTGGAGCTGAGTCCACAAAAGATCAGCCATGATCTCATTGAATGGTGGAGCAGGCTGGAGGGGCCAGATGGCCTACTCCTGCTCCTAGTTCTTATGTTCTATATCTGACCCCAAGATGAGCATCCAATCACATATTTGTGCCATCACTAAATTCAGCTATTTCCACCCCTGTAACATCTCCCAACTTTGCTCCTGTCTCAGCTCATCTGCTGCTGAAACCCTCACTCATACTTTTATTGCCTCGAGACTTGGCTGTTCCAAAGCTCTTTTGCTGCTCTTCCGAATTCTGCCGTGCGTAAACCTGATATTATCCATACCTTTGCTACCCGAGTCCTAATTCGCACCAAATGCCGTTCGTCTGTCAGCCCTGTGTTCGCTGATCTCTGTTGGCCCATGATCAAGCAATGGCTTGATTTTTAAAACTCTCATCTTTATTTCCAAACCCCTCCAAGGCCCCGAACCCCTCCCTATCTCTGCAGCCTTCTCCATCTCTACATCCCTCCGAGAGATCTGTGTTCCTCTGATTCTAACCTCCCCAATTTTAATCACTCCTCCATCGGTAGCTGCGCTTCTAGTTGCCATGGCACCGAACTCTGGAATGCCCTCTGCCTCCCTATCTCGTCTTCCTCCTTTAAGACATTTTTTGAGACCTAACTACTTAACCAAGCTGTCGGTCGTCTAACGTAATGGGCTGGATTCTCCGCCGGCGGGATGCCCTGTTTTGCTGGCAGCCCGGGGGTTTCCCGACGGCGTAGGACTGCCCCACAATGGGAAACTCCATTTGCCGCCCGGCGTAACGGAGCAGCCCGCCGGCGGGGTGAAGCAGAAACCTGGCACGGCGGGGCGGAGAATCCAGCCCAATATCTCCAAATGTGTCTCAGCATCATATTTACCACATAATGCTCTTGTGATATTTTATTATGTCTAAGGTATATAAATATAAGCTGTTTTATCATTTTTGCAGCAGTATCAAGAATCAAGAATGATCAATTACTATTTAGGTACGACATTGTAGGCACAGCTTCAATGATATATGCTTAAAAGTATATTAGCATTGTTACAAAATCTAAAGAAGGTAACACACCTCCACAGTTCATTATCTTCCTGACATTTGTGGTTGACAATATCCTCTTGCTTCTGAGGTGGTCTGCAATCTGCCCACCAATGGGAACCACAATTGTCATGACAAGATGGGGCAAAGCGGATAGAATTCCCACCTGGAAAAAATAAAATAGTTAAAGGCAACAAGGAATATGATTTGTCAAGTAAAGTCACCCTAGTCTCAGATGACCATTGGTTGCTTTCCCCTTTGAGGGGGAGAGCTGACTGATGGTGATTTAACCTGAGGATCGTCGCACCTCAAGTGAAGGGGTAAGGTTGAGGAGGCGGGGCCTTCATGAATAACCTCAGCTGGTACAGGGATTCGGAACCGAGCCGCTGGCCTCGCTCTGCATCACGAACCAGCTGTCCAGTCAACTAAGCAAAACAGTCCATGTGTGACCATTCTGCCTTATCCTGAGCAGAGAAAGACATAAGTTGAAGCAGTTCGGGAAACACTATTCAATATCAAGTCCAAAATGGCTAAGAGATAGCAATAAGGCTATCACAAATGAATATACAAAAATGATATGCTTAAACCGCCAGTTGGATCCCACAATGCAGTGCCAAAGAAGAATAGAAAGAGACAAATAAAAAGTTATTTCACAGGTTTAAAAGTGAACACTCTCTAACTTCACCAACTGCTGGAGAGAAAAAGGAGAGAAGGTGAAAGGTGGATGAACTCTGAGGTGTATGGCACTTGCTGGCTGTCTGTACAGGAATCCTCTGGAGATTTATGAGACGCAGTACGTTCAGCCGAAGCGATGAGTGAATATCTGTGCTTGCTTCAGGTGTGGGGGAATCGAAAAGTCGCGCAAACTTAAATGTGAGTTAAAAATGCTCAGCTATATTGCTCTAATTAAATTTATAATTGTGTATCAATAATTATTTATTTCACTGTAAATTGTTTTCCTACAAGGCTCACGGGTCTATTGAAACATTCAACATAATGAGCTGGTCGCTAAATAATAACCAGTGTTACCAGTTTCCAAAAATCACATTGAGACCATCTCACTGATGTGTTAGAATTCAGGATGTCATGAGTGCAGGACGAGCACTCTATGGAGAAGCTGATAGCAACAAGATGACATAAAAAATGAATCTTTGAAAAAAGGATTTGGCGTGAATCAAAAAGCTATGTCAATGAATAAGCAGTGACAATATCCACATCAAGACCTTGGGCGAGATTCTCCGTTTCTGAGGCTGAGTGCGGAGGATCTGTGGCGTTTTACGTGGAAAAAATCGGCACCACCCCCTCACAGATGCTGCGACCGGTGAGGGGCTAGCAGCCGGGCCACGTAAAACACCCGGCCCCCACAAAATAAACAGCCGGAGAATGGCCGGCTCCGCGCATGTGCACGGCGGTGGGCTGCACGGGTCGCGCTGTAAAACATGTTGCCAGCCGTGCGCGGACCCCACCTGCCAGATAGTGTCCCCCTGGCCACTCCCTGGCCACACCTGGCCATCTCTCACCTGTGCCCCCGGCCGTCACGGAAGTCCCCCCTCGGCCAGCAGCACGGTTCCCACCCGACTGTGGTGGCGCTGGACGCAGTCTGCAGCCGCCACACCGGGTTCCCGCGTGGCTGGGGCCAGACGTGAACTGCGTCGCCGTGAACCCGGCCCATCGTGGATGGAGCATCGGGGGGAGGGCCTTTAGGTGAAGCGCTGAGGCCGTCCCACCGGCGCGCAACGCATGCCGTGATGATGCCGTTTCGGAGGGGGTGGAACAGGCGCCGCCCCCGATTTCGACGTCAAAAGGGACTCTCCGCCCAATCGCCGATTACGAAATCGTCAGTGGGGAATGGAGAATCTTGCCCTCAGTGTTGATGCCAATGCGGAATTCGTGGACTTTCACAACAGCAAAACTAGCGCCACACCTGGACCGATTCTGCACTGGCTACTGCTAAGGGGCTCGCACCAGCGCCATGTGGAACACAATTGATTCCAATGGAAAACGGTGCGGGATTCACTGGGTCCATGATTGACACTCGGGAGGCTGACAAGCTGCAGCCGCAGATACACACTTAACCCCCCACACACCCCATCCCAGACGCCGAGCTGGAGACCCTCCTGAATGCCATGGCGGAGAGGAGGGTTACCCTGTACCCCGGCCTGGGAAGGAGACTGCCAGCCACCGCCCTGCAGGCGGCAGAGGTGGTCAGCGCTGTGGGCAACGTTGTCCGGACTGGCCAACAGTGCTGTAAAAATCTGCGCAACCTCCTCAGGGTGGCCAGGGTGAGTAGGCAGCACTGAGCCCTTGGCGCCAACCCACGTCCCACACACCCGTAAGCCGACATCCCTCCCTACCCGGAGAGCAGCCGAACCCCCGCCCTGCACCACCTGCCGGTTCCCATACCAGTGGCCGTGGCCGGGTGCCCTGGCTCTCAGGCCACCAGCTACCCACCCCTTGGGCTTCATGCGTAGGACTGTCCAACAATGTCGTCTTCTATTTCCCCCCACCACCGCACACGACCGCCTGAGCGGGAGGAGCGGGAGAAGAAAGGAGGGGGACCGCCGGACCTGTGGCCCCTCACCGTGGCAGAGCAATGTCTTTGGACGTGGCCGGTGATGTGTTGGGTACTCTGGATCTGTGGAGACTGCGTTTACCTTAGCAGTAACATAGACAGGCTACCAACACTTGTAATAGTACAACTCTATTTTATTTAACTAAGAGCTGTTAAACATACTTGCACTGTGGTTCGACACTATGTTAGATTGACTGGAGACCTATGCCTCACCTGACCAGCCTATACTGCTAGCACATGGTGGATGTTCGTGCTACTGACTGCGGGCTCTGTCTGTCCCAGAGGCTGCACCCCGAATGAGCGGGAAAACTAGTGCCCTCTGTCTTTATAGTGACCGTGCCCTAACTGGTGATTGGCTGCTGTGTTGTGTGCGCTGATTGGTCTTGCAGTGTGTCAGTCAGTGTTTGTCTCTGCACCGTCACATACTGATGTGTATATTATGACAGTCGGCAGCCCAGAGGAAAGGGAGGTTGCCGAGGTGGAGCTTGGCAGCAGGCGAGGAAGTGAGGTCCCGCATGGTTGCGTTTCTCCATGACAGGTGTGTCACCCCTCATCAACATCACACACACACCACCCTCAACCCCACCCTCACACCACACCACCCCCTCACCACCCCCACACCACCCTCACCCCCACACCTCACCCCCACCCTCAACCCACACCACTCCCACCCCACCCGCACCCTACACCACCATCACCCCCTTCAACCCACCCCACCCCCACCCCACCCGCACCCTACACCACCCCCACTCCACCCGCACCCTACACCACCCCCACCCCACCCTCAACCCACACCAAACCCACCCCACCTGCACCCTACACCACAATCACCCCCCTCAACCCACACCACCCTCACCCCCACACACAACCTACACCACCCCCACCCCACCCTCAACCTACACCACACCCACCCCACCCGCACCCCCACACCACCCTCACCCCCACCCTCAACCCACACCACTCCCACCCCACCCGCACCCTACAGCACCCTCACCCCCACCCTCAACCCACACCACCCTCACCCTCAACCCACAACACGCCCACCACACCCGCACCCCACACCACCATCACCCCCCTCAACCCACACCACCCCCATCCACAACCCACACCACCCCCATCCCACCCGCACCCCACACCACCCCACCCCACCCTCACCCCTACCGTCAATCCACACCACCCCCACCCCACCCACACCATACACCACCCTCACCCCCACCCTCACCTCCACACCACCTCACCCCGACCATCAACCCACACCACCCCCACCCCACCCGCACCCTACACCACCCTCACCCCTACCCTTACCCCCTCTCCACCCTCACCCCCACACCACCTCACCCCACCGTCAATCCACACCACCCCCATCCCACTCACACCCTACACCACCCCCACCCCACCCTTACCCCCACACCACCTCACCCCCACCGTCAACCCACACCAGCCCATCCGCACGCTACAGCACCCTCACCCCCACCCTTACCCCCTCACCACCCTCAACCCCACCCTCACCCCGACACCATCTCACCCCACCCGCACCCTACACCACCCTCACACCCACCTCAACCCACACCACCCCCACAACACCCGCACCCTACACCTCCCGCACCCTACACCACCCCCACCCTGAACCCACACCACCCCCACCCACCCCGCACCTACACCATCCTCACCCCCACACAACCCCCACCCGCACCCTACACTCCCTCACCCCCACCCTCACCCCCACCGTCAATCCACACCACCCCCACCCCACCCACACCCTACACCACCCTCACCCCCACCCTCACCTCCATACCACCTCACCCCCATCATCAACCCACACCACCCCCACACCACCCCCACCCCACCCGCATCCTACATCACCCTCACCCCCACCCTTACTCCCTCACCACCCTCATCCCCACACCACCTCACCCCCACCGTCAATCCAAACCACCCCCACCCCACCCACACCCTACCCCACCCCACCCTCACCCCCACACCACCTCACCCCCACTGTCAACCCACAACACCCCACCCTCACCCCCACCCTTACCCCCTCACCACCCTCACCCCCACACCACCCCACCCCACCCGCACCCTACACCACCCTCACCCCCACCTCAACCCACACCACCCCCACAACACCCGCACCCTACACCACCCCCACCCTGAACCCACACCACCCCCACCCCCCCCCCCGCACCCAACACCATCCTCACCCCCACCCTCACCCCACACCTGCCATATCCCATCCGCACTCTACATTACCCTCACCCCCACCCTCAACCAACTGCACCCCCACCCCACCCCCACACCACCTCAACCCCAACCCACACCATCCCCATCCCATCCGCACCCTACAGCACCCTCACCGTCAACCCACACCATCCCCACCCCATCCGCACCCTACAGCACCCTCACCGTCAAACCACACCACCCCCACCCCGCCCGCACCCTACACTACCCTCACCCCCACCCTCACACCCGCACCACCTCACCCCCACCCTCAACCCACCCCATCCCCACCCCAACCGCACCCTACACAACCCTCACTGTCAACCTCAACCCCACACCATCCTCACCCCCACACCACGCCAATACCACCCCACACCACCCTCACCCTACACTATCCCCACCCTCACCACCCCCACCCCACCACCCCCACCCCACCGGCCCACAGTCTAATCATCCGTCTAATCCCGTGTCTTACAGGACCTGCTGGTGATGGGGCGGGTCCATCTGGTGACCCCGCCCCCAGCCAGTGCCACAGCCGGAGCCTCCCCGTGAGCTGAGCGGCGATGAGAGCAGCTCGGACACCAGCCCTCCACCCGAGACTCAGGAGACCCCGGACCTCGGGCCGGAGGACGACAATGACATTCCATCACAGCTGTCGCCAACACCCTCCACCATCTCAGAGGCGATCACCTCAGTGGGGCACTTCAGTGAAGAGGCTCCTGGGACACTCTCTGCTGCCACCGCACAGCTGCTCCGGTTCAGTAGGTGGGGGTGGGGACACCCGAGGGGGGCCGACAGGCGGAGGGCAGGCCGATCCCAGGGTCCAGCTGCCATCCAGACGGGTTTGAGGCTTCTGGAACCAACAGGCCCATCAATAGTGGAGATGCAGTCTCAGAGCCAGGGCCTACATGAGGGGTTGTCAGCGAGCATCCCGTATCTGCAGGTGCAGTTGAAGGGGTCCAACGTGTGCAGGAGCAGGAGGTGGTGCCGACAATGCGTGCCACCCAGGCCAACGCTGCACGTTTGGCGTCCGTGCTGGAGGCATTGGAGGCGACGGTTTTGGCTGTGGATCAGCATGTCCAAGGCCTGGGGCATTCTGAGCAGGTGCTGGCCGAGGCCCAGGACAGGGCTGCCATCTCCCAGGCAACCATGTGCCAGAGCCACCTGGACATCGCAGCGGGGCTCCTGAGCGTGGCCCAGTCACAGCGGGCCGTGGCTGGCAACGTGGGCGGCATTGCCCAGGCACTGGCCGACGTGGCACAGACACAGAGGGAGGTGGCCCAGTCCCAGAGGGAGGTCCCAGTCCCAGAGGGAGGTCCCAGTCCCAGAGGGAGGTCCCAGTCCCAGAGGGAGGTCCCAGTCCCAGAGGGAGGTCCCAGTCCCAGAGGGAGATAGTGCAGTCACTGGCTGACACAAACCCAGAAGGTGGTGGTACAGTCGCAGCATTGTGTGGTGCAGTCCCAGACGGGGATAGTCCACTCCCTGTGCTCCATGGCTGCGAGCGTGGAGAGCCTGATTGAGACCCGAGCGGGCCTCCAGGACTGGCAGCGCCAGGTGGCAGGGGGGCCTCAGGGGATGGCTCCGCTCGCACCCCCATCCCATGGAGCAGCCCGGGGGCCATCGGGCACCCCTAGGGAGGAGGAGGTGTTGAGGCCCATGCCGGTGACTCCCGTAGGGACGATGCCGGAACACTGCAGCACCTCGGACTCCCCACTCCTGTCCCTGGTGCATCTGGTGGGCAGCGGGCGGAACAGGGCATCACCACACCACCTGGGACACCCGAGCAGCAGCCAGGCCCCATCCAGACCGGGTCGCCCGAGGAGACGCCTGCCAATGGGGACCCAGGTCGCAAGGCGGGAATCACAGCAGGCTGCTTCCACTCTTGCTGTACCATCTGGATAACCACCTAGATGTAGCATTAGGGGCCGTAAGGCCAGAAAGTTCCACACCAGTTACGTTGGCACGGGTGCTGGGCATCGTTTAGTTATAGAGGCTAAGGCACAAACCTGTATATATTTATTCACATTGAACAGCTGTTACCACTGTAACAACCTGTCTCGGTGCTCTGTCAGATGGATGTGAAGGGTGGGCTGGTCTGGGTTGGCCAAAGGAGGAGGTGGGAATGGGTGGATGTTGTGCGGTGTAAAGGCTCCCCGCCAACCCCCACCCCCAAGCCCGCGGACTGTCCCCCACCACCATCGTCCTAGGGAATTGATGGGACCGTGTGATGGAATGGCCAGCTCACTTGCAGGGATCACCCAGGTGGGCGCTGGAATGTGCTACCATGGGCAGAAGTTAGGTGTTGCGGGGGCAGGGGGGGTGGAACGTGGGGGTGGGATGCGGTGTCTGTGGCCAGTCCCCCCCCCCCTTCTGTAGTTGGTGCGCCTGGAGACGATCAGAGCGTCCCATGCGTGTTGCCCCTGGCACACACGTCATGCGGCCTCCCATGCCTGCATGGGCCCATGCCCCGCCATCCTTGCCCTTCCCGCATCGGCGCGGCCTGGCATTCCTCCTCCCACTCCTGCACATCGGCACTCTGCTGCGCGATGTTGCGGAGGATGCTGCAGGCCGCCACGATGCTGGCGACCCTCTCAGTGTCATACTGGAGGGCCCTTCCAGAGCGGTCCAGGCACCTGAACCACATCTTCAGGAGGCCGAAGCACCGCTCGATCATGCTCCTGGTCACTGCAAGGGCATTGTTGTCTCGGGTCTCTGCGTCGGCCTGTGGCCTCCGTAGAGGCGTCATCAGTCACGACCGCAGTGGATAACCCCTATCACCCAGAAACCAGCCCCCCAGCCAGGGGGGGTATCTTGTTCATGTCAGGAATTGTCGAGTGTGCCAGGATGAAGGCATCGTGCACACTACTCGGGTATCGGGCACAGATGTGAATGATGCACGGCTGATAGTCACATATCAGCTGCACGTTTATCGAGAGAAACCCATTTTAGTTTGTGTAGAGCAGCCTGGCATCTGCAGGTGCTTATAGGGATCACGCATCCTGTCAATCATCCCCTGGACCCGGGGGAGCGCGTCGATGGCAGCGAACCCCACTGCCCGAGCATCCTGGTGGGCTCGGTCCACATTGAAGTGGATGTATTGAGTTGCCTGGGCATACAGGGCCTCCGTGACAGCGTGGATGCACCTGTTCTCCAAGATCTGTGAGACCCTGGACAGGTCCCCACTCGGCGGCTGGAAGGACCCCGTGGCATAAACGTTCAGGGTGGCCATCACCTTGACGGCCACCGGGAGTTGGTATCCTCCCCTATACCGCCGCAGTGCCAGGCACGCCATGATCTGTAAGATATGTTGCAGTGTCCCCCTGCTCAGACACCATGCCCGGTCCGGCTGGTCCTCGATTGACAGGCGCTGCCGATACACGGGAGGCCTCGTGTGGTGCCTCCTTGGCACCACTTCCTCCTCGGCCTGTTGGGCGTCCGGCTCTCCATCCTGGACGGTTGCCACCTGTTCCTCTGCGCCACACTCTGATGCTACAGCTTCCTCCTCCTTGAGCAGCTCCATCTCGTACAGCCGCAGGGCATCACCCAGGGCTGCAGCAACGAGCATGAAGGCCGCCATTGCTGGTTAAATCCCCAAATCCATTGTCTGCAGGGGTGAAAGGCCAACATTTTAACATGGTGCCTACCCCCGTGCCCAGCCAGGTGCAAGGACTACGTACCCCAGTCCCTGATGCCAGGTATACCGGCGGCTGGAATCTTGGCACCCATACAGCCAGCGTCACTCTGCAAAACCAGGGGCCAAGGTGGATGGTCAGTGGGGTCCGCAGCAGGATGGCTGTCTTGCCGGTTGTAGAAATGGTGGTCCGGGACTGGACACCGCTCCGGTCCAGCCAGCCCAGCCCGGCAGCCCACGGTCACGCCTCTCTGTCTTCTACCGCCTCTCTCTCTCCCTCATCAACCACCCACGCCGGTATCACGATTTCTAAACGCACAAGTGAACAGCGCCGCCGGGAAGTCAGCCCACCGGAGGAGGAGAATCGTGGAGGCCCCGGAGAATACCGGGTCGGGCCCGCTAATGATATGCAAACGGAGTTTACTGCACTTGCATTTTGGCACGCATTGACGCCGCTGTCGAGATGACGGAGAATTGCGATTTGGCGTCAAATCGCCGCCCGCCCGCCCGCAATTTTGACGCCGGAACCTATTCTCCGCCCAATCCCGTTTCCCGATTCCGCCATCGGCCAACGGAGAATCCCGCTCCTTTTGTTTTCCTGGAATCCTGATGGAATCTTGGCAGCACAGGAATTCTGTCTGCACCAATGGCCAACTCCTCACCTTGATTTTCTGACTTCCGAGTAATTAATGTATTTTCGATAAAGACAGAACGTACATTTAAATGTTGCCTTTTCTGACCTCAGCACAGCCCAAACGAAGGAATTATGAAATGCTGTTACTTTTGTAATGTAGGGACATGTGACAGACAAATGGCAAGGAGCAATATCCCAAAACCCAGTCCCCTGGCCTGAAAGTTACCTTGCTGATTTCAAATCCAAACACTTCTTCGAAATAGGCAGGTTGGCTGATCAGCAGCAAGTAGAAAGTCCAGCTTCTACAGAAGTTTGCCACAATTATTGCATAGACTGGCATAGAGGTAAAGAACTTTTTCCACGGTGTCTTGTATTTCTAATAAAAAAAGGCACAAACCTAATTAAATTAGAGTGCGCGTCAGTCAGTTTTATTACATCGGGTCCATTTATAAATCAACATCAATTTACTGTGATAAAAAATCAGAAAATCATATTACGACCATAGTACTGGAGGAAGAAAACCCAGATCGTCCTCCAAAACCTGCAACTTATTACACATGGGGGCCGGTTTAGCTCAAATGGCTGGACAGCTGGTTTGTGACGCAGAGCGAGGTCAGCAGCGGAGGTTCAATTCCTGCACTGGCTAAGTTTTCATCAAGGCTCCACCTTCTCAACCTTTGCACCTCGTCTGAGGTGTGGTGATCCTCAGGTTAAATCAGCACCAGTCAGCTCTCCCCCTCAAAGGAAGTCATCTGCGGCTGTGCCAGCTTTATTTTACATGCACTAAAATTTGACATTAAGTGCTGGTTACTTGATCCAGGGTGGAGCAAGATAAAAGAAGGTTGTTGAGGTGTTACAGGTTGTGCGGTCAGTTGCTTGAAGTTGCATTACCGAGAGTGACATTTAAGAGGCATCTTGACAAATACATGAATAGGATGGGAATAGAGGGATACGGACCCAGGAAGTGTGGTAGATTGTAGTTTAGTCGGGCAGCATGGTCGGCACGGGCTTGGAGGGCCGAAGGGCCTGTTTCTGTGCTGTACTTTTCTTTGTTCTTTGTTCTTTGAGAGAGTTGGTGGCATTTAATAACTTTTATTATTGTCACAAGTAGGCTTTTGACGTTGCAATGAAGTTACTTTGAAAAACCCCTAGTCGCTGTTCGGGTACACTGAGGGAGAATTCAGAGTGTCCAATTCACCTAACCAGCACATCTTTCGGGACTTGTGGGAGGAAACCGGAGCGCCCGGAGGAAACCCACGCAGGCACGGGGAGAACGTGGAGGCTCCGCACAGACAGTGCCCCAAGCCGGGAATTGAACCTGGGACCCTGTTGCTGTGAAGCAGCAGTGCTAACCACTGTGCTACCGTGCTGCCCATTTGGTTGGGACAATACTGCAGCTCGCCGAGACAGCTCGAGGGAAAGGCGCAGCCTCAGCCTCACTTTGCTCAGCACCCGCCCTCTTCCTGCACCCCCACTCACTCCCCAACCAATCACCCAATCGCGCATGCACATCGAGTGTGAAGTTCTGGCCATGAAATAGCATGCAGGTCAAGGCCTTAATATCTTTAACCAATTTATTTTTGTAAAACAAAATGGTAAATATTTGTTGGTTAATAGAAGTGTCAAACAATCAACACTCAATTTACCCAAAGATTTATTATTTTTAAAGATTGGTTCGTAACTATTTAATTATCCGCTGGTCTGCACTGTGATACCAGTTTTAACAGCAAATGGCCGGGCAGCACTGCTTTTTCAACTATTTTTATATTTTATTATTTCCAAGTTAATTTGAGAAAAACCTAGGTGGCTACATGTGAGAAAATCATCTATTGAATGACAAATCAAAAAAGGTTTTGCCTATTTTCATAACCAGCATTCAATAAGAAAGATATATTTTGTAGCATTTCGTTCTGGAGCCTATAATCTTTCATCATTGTTTAATGAAGTGGCGCATGATCAGCGGGGGAGACATCATTCGGAAGGAGACACAGTCCGAGTGAGAATATGTGGGAATTTGGATCAAAGCGAGAATTTGGAGCCTAGGAGAAAGAGCTGCTCTTTTTCTTTTTCTTTTCTAATCTTTTCACCCTTCAGGAGAAGAGGAGAGTTATTTAGTGAGTAACTCAGCTTGTGTGAGGCAGCACTGGAAATAAAAAGACAACTGTGATGTCCCAGGAAATTGGTAAGTGGATTGGTTGGGAAGTGTTTAGTGTGAGGGTCAGTACGTGAAAAACTAATGTCTGGATTCAGGGAAAATTGTAAAGGAAGACAAGTGACCAAATAGGATAGAGTTAATGCAAGAGGAGTGAAGTTAAGACATGGAAGGGCAGCTCAGTCGGGTGGAATGCGTGTCCTGTAATATGTGTGAAGTCATGGAGGCTGCCAGTGTCCTAGATGACCATATGCCCTGGAAGTGCTGCCAGCTGCAGAATCTTGAGCACTGGTTTCAGAGCTCGAGCGGTGGCTGGAGTCTCTGTGGAAGATCCATGAGATTGAGAGATACATGGAAGGTACATTTACAGAGATGGTCACACTGCAGCTTAAGGGCATGGAAGCAGAGAGAGAATTGGCACTACCAGGTAAACCAAGTGAATTAGGCAAGTAGTACAGGAGTCCCTTGGGGTCCGGGTCGGAAATCGGTTTTCCATTTTGGAAGCTGGTGAAGGCATTGGCTCGTCAGAGGAGTACAACCAGAGCCAGGGTTGTGGCACTACCAGTGGCTCAGCTGTACGGGAGAGGAGGAAGAAGAAGGGAAGAGAAATAGTTATACAGGGGATCAGACAGCGTTTCGGTGGCAGTAGATGTGACTCCAGGATGGTATGTGGCCCCCCTGGTGCCAGGGTCAAGGATGTCACTGAACGGCTGTAGAACATTCTTCTGGAGGAGGGTGAAAGCCAGAGGGCTTGGTCCACATTGGTACCAATCACTTAGATAGAATGGGGATGGTGCTGCAATCTTTGGATTACTCCTAATGCCACGTGCAAGTTAGAACAGAAATAGGAGGATAAGGCAGGTGAAAGTGGGGCTGGAAAGGCAGTGCAGGAAAGGGGGCTTTAGATTCCTGGGACACGAGGACTGGCTTTGGGGGAGATGAAACATCTACAACACGGTAAAGTTGCACCTGAACAGAGTTGAGGCTGAGTCTCGTGTGGGGCATTTTACTAGTGCCGTCAGGAGGGTTTTAAACTAACTCGGCAGGGATTTGGGAACAAAGAGGAAATATTAGAGAGGAATACACAAAATACTGGGAGAGACAGAAAGCACTCATATAGAGAATAATATGTTAATTGATGGAGTTGCTGTAAGGGAGAAAGTAATGACGTTTAAATCATGTATGTGAAGGTACAAAATATACGAAAGAAGATTGGGGAATTAGAGGCGCAGATTGCACTGTGGAAATACAATCTTGTGGCGATAAGAGATCCAGCTCAAGGAAGGGCAGGACTGGGTGTTAAATATTCCTGGGTAAAAGATGTTCAGAAAAGCTAACAAAGGAAGGAAAAGAAGAAAGGTGGCGGTAATGGTAAGAATGGCAGTTAAGGAGAACATTGCAGTGCTGGACATTAAATGGCATTATCATCGCTGAAGCCCCCAATATCCTGGGGGGGTTACCATTGACCAGAAACTGAACTGGACTATCCAAATAAATACTGTGTCTACCAGAGCAGGTCAAAGGCTCGGAATCCTGCAGAGAGCAACTCACCCCCTGATTCCCCCCAAAGCCTAACCACATCTAGGCAGCACGGTAGCATTGTGGATAGCACAAATGCTTCACAGCTCCAGGGTCCCAGGTTCGATTCCGGCTTGGGTCACTGTCTGTGCGGAGTCTGCACATCCTCCCCGTGTGTGCGTGGGTTTCCTCCGGGTGCTCCGGTTTCCTCCCACAGTCCAAAGATGTGCGGGTTAGGTGGATTGGCCATGTCCAAAATTGCCCTTAGTGTTGGGTGGGGTTACTGGGTTATGGGGATAGGGTGGAGGTGTGGACCTTGGGTAGGGTGCTCTTTCCAAGAGCCGGTGCAGACTCGATGGGCCGAATGGCCTCCTTCTGCACTGTAAATTCTATGATTCTATACAAGGCACAGGGCAGGAGTGTACTAGAATATTCCCCACTTGCTTGGATGAGTGCAGCTCCAACAACACTCATGAAGCTCGACACCATCCAGGACAAAGCAGCCCACTTGATTTCAATCCCGTCCACCAGCATTCAATCCCTCCACCATAGCAACCGTGTGTACCATCCACAAGATGCACTGCGGGAACTCACCAAGGCTCCTTCGGCAGCAGCCTCCAAGCTCACAACCACTACCAGCTAGAAAGACAAGAGCAACAGATACCTGGGAACCCCACCACCTGGAGGTTCCCTTCCTAGTCACTCACTATCCTGACTTGGAAATATATGTCCATTCCTTCACTGTCGCTGGGACAAAATCTTGGAATTCCCCCCCTAACAGCACAGTAGGTGTTCGTACATCTCAGGGATTGCAGCGGTTCAAGATGGCAGCTCACTAGAACCTTCTGAAGGGGAACTAGGGATGGACAATAAATGCTGGCCAAACAAGCGACGTCCACACCCCGTAAATGAATTTTTAAAAAGAGAATGTCCCAGAGGTTCAAGGACAGAATCAATTTGGTTGTAGCTAAGGAGCAAAAAGGGTGCAACTACAGACCACCAACTAGTGAGAAGGATGTAGAAGAACAAATCTGCAGGGGAATTACAGAGCGATGCAAACATTAGAGTGGTTCTACTGGGGAACTTTAATTACCTGAATGTAAACTGGGACAGTGAGAGTGTAAAGGGCAGAGAGGGGGCAGAGTTCCCAGACTGTGTTCAGGAAAACCTTCTATGGCTTATGTGTCCAGTCCAATAAGAAAGGATGTGCTGTTGGACCTGGTTCCTAGAAGTGAGGTGAGCCAAGTAGATCAAGTGTCAATGGGGAACATTTAGGTGACAGTGATCATTGTATTGTAAGGTTTAGGATGGCGATAGAAAAGGAAAATAGGCAATCCAAAGTAAAAATGATTAACTGGGGCGAGCTGACTTCAATGGGGTAGGAACGGAGCTGGGCCGATTAGGCTGGAATGAGAGGTTGGCGGGAAAAACTGTAGCTGAGCAATTCAAAAATTCAAAACAAAAATAGCCTGGGCACAGCCAAGGCATATTTCCTTAAAAGGGGAGGGGAGGGCAAACAAATCCAGAGCTCCCTGGACGAAAAAGGATAGCAATTAAGATATGGGAGGAAAAGTGTGCTTATGACAAGTGTCAGGTAGAAAATACAGCTGAGAACCGAGAAGAATATGGAAGGTTCAGAGGGGAGGTGAGACAGCGCATTCAAGAAACAAAGAGGGATTACGAGAAAAGACAGGCAGCCAACTTAAAGGGGAATCCCAAAGTCTGCTATCGGTATTTAAATAGTAAAAGGGTGGTAAAAGGAGGAGGAGGGCTGATTAGGGACCTAAAAGGGATTTTTCACATGGAGGAGCATGGCTGAGGTATTTAATGAATACTTTGCATCCATCTTTACCAAGGAGATAGATGCTATCCAGTACGTGGTGACAGACAAGGAAACTCTGTCCCTAGAAAGGTTCAGAATTGAAAAGAAGGAAGTGTTGAATCGGCTGTCGGTATTGAAATTTGACAAGGTGCCGGGACCAGATGAGATGCACCCAAGGATATTGAAGGAAATGAGAATGGAAATTTCAGGGTCACTGGCCATAGGTTTCCAGTATTCTCAGGGACTCTGGGGAGGTTCCAGAGGACTGGAGAATTACAAGAATTGTCCACAAAAGGTTTTAAGGATAGCCCCAGCAAATACAGGCCAGTTGGTATAACACCAGTGGTGGGCAAGCTTCCAGAAGCAATTATTCAGGTTAGAATTAGTCGTCACATGGAAAATTGTTGGTTCATTAGGAAGAACCAGCATGGATTTCTAAAGGGGAAATCGTGTTTAACTAACTTTGCTGAAATCTTTTGAGGAGGTAACAGAAATCGCCTTTGGGGGTAATGCTATTGATGTGCTATAGATGGACTTTCAGAATACATTCAAAACTGTCGCACAACAGACCTGTGAGAAAAGTTACAGCTCATGAAACAAAAGGGACAGAAGCGATGTAGGTACAAAATTGACTGAATAATAGGAAGCAGAGAATAATGATCAATGGACATTTTTCAGACTGGAGGATGGTCTGTTGTGGCGTTCCCCAGAGGTCAGTATTGGGACCCTTGCTTTTCCTGATATGTATTAATGATCTCGACCTTGGTGTGCAGGGGAAATGTTAAAGTTTGTGGATGACACAAAACTTGGAAATATTGTAAACTGTGAAGAGGACAGTGTAGAAGTTGAAAAGGACAAAGACAAGTTGGTGGAGAGGGCAGATAGGTGGCAGATGAAGTTTAATGCAGAGAGGTGTCAGGTGATGCAATTTGGTCGGAAGTACATGGAGAGACAATATAAAATAAGGGGTAAAATTCTTACATGGGTGCTGGAGCAGAGGGGCCTGGGTGTATATGTGCGTAGATCATTGAAGGCGGCAGGACAAGTGGAGAGTGTTCTGCGCTTTATTAGTAGGGGAATAGAGTACAAGAGCAAGGAGGTTATGCTGAACTTATACAAACACTAGTTAGACCTCAGCTGCAATACTGTGTCCAGTTCTGGCCGTCACACTATCGGAAGGATGTGATCGCACTGGAGAGAGTGCGGAACAGGTTTCCAGGAATTGTTCCAGGGATGAAAAACTTCAGTTTTGAGGATAGATTGGAGAGGTTGGGACTGTTCTCCTTGGAGAGAAGGAGGCTACGAGGAGATTTGATAGAGATGTTCAAAATCATGAGGGTGCTGAACAGAGTAGACGGGGAGAAACTGTTCCCGCTCGTAAATGAGAGGGCAAAGACTTAAAGAAGCAAATGTGATGTGAGAATAAACTTTTTCACAGAATGAGTGGTTTGGGTCTGGAATGAGCTGCCTGGGGGTGTGATGGAGGCAGGTTCAATCAAGGCTTTCAATAGGGTGTCAGATAATTACTTGAATAAAAACAATGTGCAGGAGTATGGGGAAAACTAAGTCATAGTGCTCATTTGGAGAGCCGATTCAAATACAAAAGGATTATTTGATTATCTAATTATTTAGATTGATTGTCGTTAGATTGCTGAAGACGTAAATTCAAGTTTATTTTTGTTCTTGCGCTATTTGAATTGCAATTACTAAAGGAATTCCCGAGCACATTCAACCATCATTAGTCGGGTAAACTTAATAGGTCCCAGAAGTGCAAACTTCCCCAGGGCAATTTAAATCGCAGACTTTGGACACTTCCAATTAGGGTACGCCAATAGTTACCCAGAAAAGTTATAAGAATTAAAACATCTTCGAACTTCTGGATAATTATTGCACAGGCCCACACCAATCCCCCACAGGACTCCACCCACACGTACAAACATCCAGAGGACACACCCCAGCATGTCCATGCCCTCCCCTCACCCAAATGGGATTCCCCCAACCCCTAATACCCAGGATCTCCCTCCACTAGCCCTGTCTTCATCCCTCCTGGGAGGAATGTGACACTGATTGCCACTCTGAGGAAGTTCAGGCCCACACACATATTTAGACTGAAAGGGGCTTATAAATGCATGATCAATAAATATGATTATACATACACAGGGCTTAGTGCACATGTTAGAGTTCATACAAGAGCTGTGTTTGCGTTTAATTAACTGAAATGTTCTAAAAAAAACAAAGTATAAATAGAAAGGCCATACATCTATTCCTCCAATAAGATTGGCACTTTCACCAATGCTTTCTTCAATGTAGATGCGTTCCTCATCTGTGATAGTTGGATGTGCTGCAGGACTTTCATAAGATACCAGAATCCAGAACATATACCACACCATTCCAAATGATCCTGTTCAAAACAAAATAGAGCAAGAAACATGAATGAAACTATGTAGAATCTGAAGCTGGATGCTATGATATAAAATGTTACTAGCTCAATTGCTGGTTGCTTAGGATCATGTTATTCGATTGCTATTTGAGCTGGTCTAGCTCAGTTAGCTGGACAGCTGGTTCGTGATGCAGAGCGAGGCCAGCAGCGCGGATTCAATTCTTGTACCAGCTGAGGTTATACGTGAAGGCCCCACCTTCTCTACCTTACCCCTCGCCTGAGGTGTGGTGATCCTCAGGTTAAATCACCACCAGTCAGCTCTCCCCCTCAAAGGGGAAAGTAGCCTAAGGTCTCTTGGGACAGCAGCAACTTTACTTTATTTGTGTAAATATAACTAAACATGTAACATGGAAAGAAAATATGAAAATTGGACATCTGAAATAAGCACAGAAAATGCTACAAGTACAGAGCTAGGCGCTCAATGGCCTGGAGTCTCTGCCGCCTGCCGTTGGTAGTGGGGTTCTCAATGTGGGGGTGAATCGGGTATCTTGAAGAAAATGGGATCAGTGCTGATGCTTTCGCGATGTTCTACCTCCATCCCCCCCTCCACCCCCTGACCATGAAAGGATGCCGATTTTTAGTGGTCCGGGCACCATAATCTCCAGGCCCACATGATCCTCCAGTCCTCTGGAACTTGTGGGCGTGATCTACTATCAGTATTTCCCAGCATGGCCCTGACGTAGTGGACCATGCAGTGGGTGAAGGGGCTATCTCCTGCAGGGCATTGCCCCAAAGTCCATCTGAGTGCCGTCCAATGCCCCCTCCCCCCCGATCATGCAAGTGCTGTAACCACAATATTTGCACATATCAACCACTTCAGAGAGGGTTAAGTGCTATCAATTTCAGGGGGGTGCATATTTGAAGGTTCTTAGAGGGTTTCCATACTTAGCTGGTCTCTGGGGCCGGTCTCCCTAATGAGTGGATCATGGGGGGGAGGGGGGAGCAGAAAATCTGGGTGGGAGGGGCTGATTTGTGTTGCAGGGAGGGGATGGGGGCTGATTTGCAATGCCGGGGGGGGGGGGGGTGTATAGCCAGCCACGGGACCTCACTACCAGGCCGCTCGCTCAGAATGGTAGAATCACATCCAATCCTTGCCATGCAAAATTTGCATGGTGAAGGATAGTGAATTGCTTCCAAATCAGTTGCAATTCACTTCCAGCCGGATAACATCGTCTCCTAAATGGAGTTCGATATTTTAAGGGTAGATAGGGGTGGCACATTGCTGCCTCACAGTGCCAGGGCTCCGGGTACAATTCCTTGGGTGTCTATCTGTGTGGAGTTTGCACTTTCTCCCCATATCTGTGTGGGTCTCCCCGGGTGCTCCGGTTTCCTCCCATGGTCCAAAGATGTGCTGGTTAGGTGGATTGGCCATGCTAAATTGCCCCTGAGTGTCCAGGGATGTGAAGGTTAGGTGGGGTTTGGGGATAGGGCGGGGGAGTGGGCCTCTTTATTCCAGAGGATCGGTGCAGACTTGATGGGCTGAATGGCCTCCTTCTGCACTGTAGAGATTCACAGAATCATAGAATTTACAGTGCAGATGGAGGCCATTCAGCCCATCGAATCTGCACCGGCCCTTGGAAAGAACACCGTACCCAAGTCCATACCTCCACCCGATACCCACACCTACACCCTATTCCCGTAACCCCACTTAACCTTTTTTGGACACCAAGGGCAATTTAGCATGGCCAATCCACCTAACCTGCACATCTTTGGACTGTGGGAGGAAACCGGAGCACCCGGAGGAAACCCATGCAGATTCTATGATTATCTCAATTCTCACACATTTGGTAAGGTAGCTCACACAACATGAGAGTTGAAAGTTGTGGACAGCAGGCATGTACTCAAGGATATTGAACTTGTTGAGTGAAGATGTTTGTCTGTGTTCTGAGACAGTAAATGCTAATCCATTTTCCACTGTCAGAACTGCAAAACTCTCCTGACCAATTTTCTTTCATTTGTTTATTTAAAAGAAGGTTTGTCTTTGTAATGTATGTACTTAATACAGGAGCAGTGTCAAGGTGATGATGATTTTAGCAACAAATCAGTGCATTTATCTCATTACTATTATTGCAAAACAAAAACATATTTCAAAGGAATGAACTGCATTTTGCATCGATGACCAAGTCTGTTGGATGTTTAGAATGCTGTGCCAAGTGAAAGTTGAGATTGAGGGTTTAGTTAGCCAGCGGTCCCTCAAGTGAGCCATATATGTATGTGGTCACTCACTGCTCATTCATAACATCTCAGAAGAATTTTGTATCTCAGCTATAAATTTCACTGTTTGTTGTTACCCTGGTCAATATCAGATATTGAAATTATTAGTACATAACAATAATACGACCTAATTAATGTGTCTGCAATTGTGATAATCTATCATCATGTAAACATAGATATTAGGAGCAGGAGGAGGCCATTCGGCCCTTTGAACCTGCTTGTCATTCAATATGACCATGGCTGATCATCCAGCTCAATAGCTTGATCTTGTCTTCCCCCCATATCCTTTGATCTCCAAGTGCTATAGCTAACTGCTTCTTGAAAACATTTGGCCTCGACTGCTTTCTGTGGTAGCGAATTTCAAAGGCTGACTACTCTCTGGGTGAAGAGGTTTCTCCTCATCTCAGTCATCAATCTGTGACCCCCTTGTCTTCAACACCCCCTCCATCGGGAACATCCTTCTTTCAGCTACCCTATCAGGTCCTGTTAGAATTTTGTAGGTTTCGATTAGAACCCCCCTCATTCTTCTGAAATCCAGCGAACACAATCCTAGCTGACTCAATTTCTCCTCATTCGTCTGTCCCGTCATCCCAGGAATCAGTCTGGTAAACCTTCGCTGCTCTCCCTCTGGAGCAGGAACATCCGTCCTCAGACAAAGAGACCAAAACTGCACACAGTATTCCAGGTGTGGCCTCACCAAGGCCCTGTGTAATTGCAGCAAGACATCCCTGCTCCTGTACTCAAATCCTCTCGCTATGAAGGCCAACATTCCATTTGCCTTCTTTATGAATCTGAATTCAATATTCAAGTTATATTTGATATCAAATTGCCATACCTATAATTTTGTACTAGTCAGATGTTGGCCTTGATGCCATAAGATGTAATCTAAACCAATTGCAAAAATATGACTAAGTATATTTATACGCATAATAAATACTCCACTCGAACAATATCTCAGGACAATATTCTGATTGTACATTGGGGGTGGAAACATCACCCACTGCCAGCACTTACCCTCAAGGTACTCCTGACTTCAGATTTACATGCTTGAGTTTTTTTCAGTTTGAACAACATTCAAGGGAGGATGGGCGTCACTTTCAACTGACTGGCAGAAAGTAAAACCATGATGGAAATGCCCCAATTTCCCTTCCATTGTTTTAATGAAGAAAGCTTAGAACTAGGGAAACAGACTCGGGAGCAGTAACCGACCCACGGGCCCCTGAGGCCCACACCGCCGTTCAATGGTTGATCGGATTGTGGCCTCAACTCCACTTTCCTGTCCACCCCATCAATGCCACCACCACCCTCCCCCCCCCTCCCCCACTAACCCCCCCCCCCCCCGCCCCATAGCCCTTGAATCCCCTGCCAGTCAAATATCTATCGACCTTAGCCTTAAATAAATTTGGCGATCTAGCCTCCACGGTTTTCCAGGGAAGAGGACACAGACCCTCTGAGAGAAGGAAGGTACTTTTATATCCATATAAATCGATTTTTCTTTTCGTTTAATAAAAGTTCATAACAATCTGCGACCGGTAAGCTGTAAGCTATCGGCAATGTATTAATGTTTGTATTGATAATCATAAATGCAGAAGTTGATAAAAGAAGCAAGTGTTCTTTTGTGTATTGAAGTGTACTGGCTGTTTGTACTCAGGGCCAAAAAGCAGCTGTTTCACTGACATATAGAACCTACCATAGACATAAAACACAGAAGGCCATCCAGTGTACTGCACCAGAATCCCGGCTAAAGGCATTGCGATGACAGCTCCAGCATATGAACCTGCAGGAAGAGCAGCGTGCAATCAATATGCAAGTGGGATCCCATTCAAATATTGCGCTGCAACTTTTTATGCATTTAAAAAAACAAATAACTTACAGGGAAAAAAATGCTAATTACCACAAAATGAGGTGGTTGCCAACCTGCTCCTCTCTAATGGTGGAGCCCATTTGCTCCAAATGCCATGGCAGGCTGGGTACGTGACTCCCTGCAAACAAACATCAGTTATGTTTTTACACAGAGCGGCAGAAAGATCTATGATTTATCAGTCCTCCAACTAAAAATCAATACGTTTATTCTTCGAAAATTATGGATGCAGGCCAAATGGAGAAAAGCAATGTTCAAGAATTTTGAGAGGCGTGGATGTATCTTGCAGTTCAGCTACCGTTATATTTCCAAACAATAACACAGCTCGATATCCAGGTTACCTTGATCCCTATCTGTGTGTCACCAGATATCTGTGTTCCTACCATTCTGCTAGAGCCAAATGAATTGTAATACTAATTACAATATCTGCGTGCTGGTTACAACTACTGGTTTCTAATTAGTTCAGACACATGACCAATATGTAACCTGGAATAAAACATTAACAATTCAAAGGTGAAATTACAAAGCAAGATTGCAACTGTAAGAAATGAAAATAGTAAAGGTTGAAAGTACACAATAGATTGGTTAACATCAGTAAAGAGGGAAAAATGTCATGGAATGCAGTGTCCATTAGTTTAGTTGGATAATGCATACAGGACATGCTGTAGAATTTCACAGGGAAGTGTTCGTGTTTCAGAGTTTACTGCATTGTAATGCGAGCACCCAGTGGGATTCTGTGAAATGATGAGTATTGCTCCTGTACCCCAGGAGGGTCAAACGTACCTCTACCAGTCCCTGCAGGATCCTGACGAACATCACAAAACCATAGTGCACTTTAGCTGCAGATGGGATGAGCATATTGAGAGTTGAGGTGAGAAAGATGGCAGCACCAAATACTCTGAAACAGAGCAGCAGAAATATTTGCATTATACACCTTCTCCTTGCAGATGTTTATTCATCCTTTCACAATATTAGTCTCTGAGACACGCTCTCCGGTTAAGATATTTCACTCGGTTATGTCCAGTCCCCTTCAGGATTAATATTTTCTTGAACTATTTGCACATTGTACAAATACATTGGGTCTCTTCGGATGGTGAAGAGTGCTGCTCTTATCCCCCAGAATGGCAGAGTAATTAGGTAAGATTTGAAAATGTTTCAATATTCTGTGGGTTACTGTGAATAAACAGTCACTTGGCAATACGGGACTTCAATATTGCTGAAAAAAGAGACATGTTGCTAAAGTTTTTTATCTTGCGCTCATTGGGACAAATGCAAGAATAAAAAGTTTCAAATGATCACGACCATTGATACTGCAGGAGAAAAGATTGGTTGGAAAGGTGGCTGATTGAATGAGGCATTGCCAAGGAGAAAGCAACAGAGAACTATATGTTCCCAAGTTCCTGAATAATTCAACAAATGTGCGCGGCTTGAATTTATTGCTTTTGTTTGCACAGAATGGGTCCTTGTGAATGAATGCACGTCACTTCTAGCCAGCAAAAATAAGGCATGTTACGAGCTTGACTGATTATCGTAAATTGGTTTTAGTGCAGCTATTATCATTCTCAGGATTACCCATCTGCAGAATCACATCTAACTGTAGACATATTTCTGGAAGGAACATAAACAAGTACCTGGGACGGGATTCTCCGAAACCCGCCTGGTCGGGGAATCGCCAGGGGGGGGGCGGCGTGAATCCCGCCCCCGCCGGCCGCCGAATTCTCCGGCACCGAAAATTCAACGGGGGCGGGAATCGCGCCACGCTGGTCGGCGGGCCCACCCGGCGATTCTCCGGCCCGCGATGGGCCGAGGTCCCGCTGCTGTCATGCCAGTCCCGCCGGCGTGAATCAAACCACCTACCTTACCGGCGGGACAGGAGGCGCGGGTGGGCTCCTGGGCGGGGGGGCGTGGGATGCTCAGGCCCCGGGGGGTGCCCCCGCTATGGCCTGGCCCGCAATCGGGGCCCACCGATCCGTGGGCAGGCCTGTGCCGTGGGGGCACTCTTTTCCTTCCGCCTCGGCCACAGCCTCCGCGATGGCCGATGCGTAAGTGACACCCCCCCTGCGCATGCGCCGGGATGACGACAGCAGCCGCTGACACTCCCGCGCATGCGCGGACTTCTGCCACCTGGCGCAGTCCCTTTGGCCCCGACTGACGTGGCGCCAAAGGCCTTTCCCGCCGGCTGTGCGCCAACCACCCCGGCGCGGGCCTAGCCCCTCAAGGTGAGGGATTGGCCCCTAAACCTTTGGGGTGGACCGACGTCGGAGTGGTTCCCGCCACTCCATCCCGCCAGGACCCCCCGCCCCGCCGGGTAGGGGAGAATCCCGGCCCTGTTCTCTGCAAACAAAAGGAATATGTTCAGGCCTTGCACCTTTTTTCAATTACCTGGAGACCGAAACTGGGGCAGGGCATTTTTAATTTAGTATCCAATTATTCCTTTCACCCGAAGTTTCAACCTCGCCAAATTAACAGGAACAGGAGGAGGTAATTTGACCCATTGAGCCTGTTCTACCATTTAACAAGATTGTGACTGATTTGTGACCTAACTCTATATACTCATCTATATAGCTGAACATCCCTGATTAACAAAATCTCTGGGCGGGATTCTATGACCCCCCACCGGGTCGGAGAATCGCCAGGTGGGGTGGCGTGAATACCGCCCCTGCCGGCTGCCAAATTCTCCGGCGCCGGGGATTTGGAGGGAGCGGGAATCGCGCCATGCCAGTCGGCAGCCGCTGGCAGCGGCCCCCCGGCGATTCTCCGGCCCGTGATGGGCCGAGTGGCCGCCCGTTTTCGGCGGGTCCCGCCGGCGTATGTTACGACAGGTATTTGCCGGTGGGACCTTGGTCCGCGGGCGGCCTACAGGGTCCTTGGGGCCCCATGGTGGCCTGGCACTTGATCGGAGCCCACCGCTCCGCGGGCGGGCCTGTGCCGTGGGGGCACTCTATTCCTCTGCGCCAGCTGGTGTACCGATCCGCGATGGCCAGCGCGGAGATGAACCCCCACCCTGCGCATGCGCTGGGATGACGCCAGTACATGCTGGCGCTCCTGCGCGTGCGCCAACTCACGCCGGCCGGCAGAGACCCTTCGACACCGGTTGGCGTGGCGCCAAGCCCCTACCCCGCCGGCCGGCGGGGCGCAAACCACTCTGCCACCGGCCTAGCCCCTGAAGATGCAGAGGATTCCGCACCTTTGGGGCGGCCCGACGCCGGAGTGGTTCCCGCCCCGCCGATTCCCGCAGAATCCCGCCCTCTGTCAATATCAGATTAAAATTAATAGTTGATCTGGAACCAATTGCTACACGTGGAAGAGAGTTCCAAAGTTCTACAATGTGTTCATTTAGAATTATTTGCTAATTTCACTTCTACATGGTCTGGCTCTCATTTTTAGACTATGGGGGGGATTCTCCAGCCGTGTCCGCCTGGCGACTGGAGAATCCCGCCCGAGATCGGGTTCTCCATTCTACGCGGCTCGCCCATGGTGTTCTTGCGGCGGGTGGGGCAGTGTGAGAGAATCCAGCCCTCTATGTCTCCTCGTCCTAGACTCCACAATTGGCAGAAACAGCTTCTTACAACCTTCTCGACTGGTCTCCCCCTAATATCTTCAAAACGTCAATCAAATCATTCTGAATTCTGGGAACACAGCCCAAGTTTGTTTCATCCCTCTTTATAACTCAAGCCTTTGGATAATGTTCTGCTAGGTCAACACCGAGGTTGATATATCTTTCTAAATGTGTGATTTCCAGAATTACTCACAATTCTCCAGGTGAGGTCTAACCAAGGCTTTGTGCATCGACTTTTACCCGCAAATGCAGGTCATGAGCCCACATGGTTAAACAGCAGACCTGTGATGGCAATTTTACCGATGGAGGCCAAATAAGAAGCTGCACTTGGACGCAGCTCCTTTAAAGATGGTGTCCTGGCTTTCTGGGCTGCCAGCTTCATCAAAGGACCAGGGAATCTGTCGTCTTAGCAGTGCCGCTGATAGAGGTGACCACTCGTGGTCTGCAGGGAGGAGTGTGTGCCGACAAATTGAGGCATACTCAAAGGGCCAGCAAAAAAGAAAAAATATGTGCGCGTGCCATTAAGAATGGTAAATTTCCAGCGGTCTTACTGGGGCCTTGGGGGCAATGATTGCTGCTGGCGAGACTGCTCTGTGGGCCATGAAGCCACGGGCAGGAATGTGGAAAGTTAACGAGATTTGCAGTGAACTTGAGATGAAAATAAAGTAACAGAGAAGTATCAACAGTAGCAGGCACCTAAAGGAATAATGTATGTTTCGATGTCACTAGCTTTCGGAGCGCTGCTCCTTCCTCAGGTGAATGAAGGGGTATGTTCCAGAAACATATATATAGACACGTGAGTGTGGCCTCAACCGGGACCTGGGATTCATGTCGCATTGCATTCATCCCCCACCATCTGGCCTGCGAAATCCTACCAACTGTCCTGGCTTGACACAATTCACACCTCTTTAACCTGGGGTTACCCCATCTCTGGATCTGTAAAGATGTAATCACCTGCTAATGCTCGCATTCCAAGCAATGTCTTGCATCTTTAAATTTGTCTGTATATATGTTTCTGGAACATACCTCTTCATTCACCTGAGGAAGGAGCAGCGCTCCGAAAGCTAGTGATATCGAAACAAACCTGTTGGACTTTAACCTGGTGTTGTAAGACTTCTTACTGTGCTCACCCCAGTCCAATGCCGGCATCTCCACATTAAAGGAATAATGAGATGCGATTTGCCCAGTAACAGGTTTAGCAGGAGACTAGAGGCATTGAGGTGCGAATGGCCATATCTGAAACATTGTTTACCAGCAAATAGTGAGGCTATACTTCTAAAGGCAAGGAATTTGAGTGAGGTAGACAGCAGAATCCACAGAGAGGAATATCAAAGAGACTGATCAGTATAACTGTGAGCACCCTCACTGGGGGAGAAGGTTAGAGTCGTCATCCGACAGTCAGGCAGGCCAGCTCCATCTATGATCTGAGCCCTGGAGGCCAGTTCCATTTGACATTTAGAACCACAGCAGATTGCAGATATTCTCCTCTAAAGTACACAGTTTTGTGCCCTCAATGAACCAGGAAGAGACGCTTTCCCAGACTTGATCACCTAAGCAGTATTGTGTGGTAACTGTTGACGGATTTGACCTACAGAGTTACTAAAATTAGGTGTTGCTTGGAAAAAATGTCATCTCAGTGAAAAGTGGTATCTCAGTGAGTTCAGGGAATGATAGCTTTAACACATTTATTAAACTGTTAACAATTCTCCTACTTGGATTCGACTCTCCTGTTAATCCTGCTATAGCTACTCAGACTAACTAACCAGTCTGCTACAATCCACATGGTGGGTGTGATGTGCTTCAATCAACCCTGTCTGTACTCACTAAGTGTCTCCACTGGAAAGAGACTGAGCATGTGTGCTGTGTCCTTATATATGGGTAGCCCCCTTGTGGTAGTGTCACCTCTGTGTGTGTCTTGACTGCCCATTGGTCTTGTCCTATCTTACTGACCTATTGGTTGAATGTCTGTGTGCCATGATGTCTCTGGTGCTCCCTCTAGTGTTTATCTAGTCTAAGTGTATTTACATTAACCCCTTGTGTATTTACAGTGATGCATATCACCACAGGAACAGGAGGTAACTTCAGATAAAACAGAGTGTTTCGCTATTCATATACTTGGGTGTCATAGTGTTTATTAGTCTTTTGTTGCGTCTTTTTTCTTTTCTTTTACTCAAATAAATATTCTTAATTAATTGTTGTATGTGGTTCCTCACATTATTCCAAACAGAAAAACACCACTAAGAACTAATGTTTCAAATTATCCATCAGGGCTTTGAAACACTCTTACAGATAACACTTCACCCCCAATGAAAGCCACTGGAAGGCCATCTCAATGAATCTGGTAGACATACCACATGACCCGACCATTCTGATGCCAATGAGATCACACTGGGGTCATAAAATAGCCGTCGTACCCACTATTACAGCCTCGGAGGTAAGAGCTGCTTTCTTGAAAGTAAGCCCGCGGCAAACGACGGGCCCCGACGGAGTCCCTGAACGAGCACTCAGAGCCTACGCTGACCAGCTGGCAGATATCTTCAACACCTCACTTCTCCGCTCCGAGGTCCTGCTTCAAGAAGACCACCATAATACCAGTACCAAAGAAAAACAAGGTAGCGTGCCTCAATGACTACTGACCGGTGGCGCTGATGTCTGTTATCACGAAATGCTTTGAGTGGCTAGTCATGAGATGGATCAACGCCAGCCTCACAGATAGTCTTGATCTATTATAGTTCGCCTATCGCTGCAACCGGTCCACAGCAGATGCTATCTCTCTGGCCCTACAATCAACTCTCGAACATCTCAACAACAAGGACACCTATATCAGACTGCTGTTCATAGATTACAGCTCCGCCTTCAACACCATTATCCCGACAAGACTAATAACCAAACTCTGCAACCTTGGACTTGACCCATCCCTATGCAGCTGGATCCTTGACTTCCTCACCAACAGGCCGCAATTTGTCAGGATAGGTAACAACACCTCCTCCACAATAGTCCTCAGCACCGGGGCACCGCAAGGATGTGTGCTCAGTTCTCTACTGTACTCCCTGTACACACATTACTGTGTGGCAAGATTTAACTCCAACTCAATCTATAAGTTTGCGGATGATACGACTGTGGTGGGCGGTCTCTCAAACAACGACGAATCAGACTACAGAAGGGAGATAAATCACTTGGTTGCATGTTGTACTGAAAACAACCTCTCTCCAAATGTCAGAAAGACCAAGTAAGTGATCATCGACTTCAGGAAGCGCAGCACGACACACACTCCCGTCTGCATCAATGGCTCCGAACTGGAGATGGTCGATAGCTTTAAGTTCCTGGGGGTCACCATCACCAACAGTCTGTCCTGGTCCACTCACGTTGATGCAACAGTCAAGAAAGCCCAACAACGTCTCTACTTCCTACAGAAGCTAAAGAAATTCAGCATGTCTGCATCGACTCTCACAAACTTCTACAGATGTGCCATAGAGAGCAGCCTATCCGGCTGCATCACAGCCTGGTATGGCAACTGCTCGGCCCAAGATCGCAAGAAACTGCAGAGTGTGGTGAACTCAGCCCAACGCATCACACAAACTTGCCATTCTCCCATTGATTCTGTATACACCTCCCGCTGCCTCAGAATGGCTCACAGCATTGTCAGAGACCTCTCACACCCAGACTTTGCCCTCTTCCAGGCCCTTCCATCAGGCAGAAGGTACAGAAGTCTGAAGACCCGCATATCCAGACATAGGAACAGCTTCTTCCCCACAGCTACAAGACTCCTCAACGACTCCCTCTATGACTGATCTGTTACCTGTAAGAACACTATTCACGATGCCCTATGCTGCTCTTGTTTGGCCTTGTTCCGCACTTTGTTCTGACGAATTGGAAATTAGCAAACGTGACACCACTGTTTAAAAAAGGAGGTAGGCAGAAAGCGGGTAATTATAGGCCAGTGAGCTTAACTTCGGTAGTAGGGAAGATGCTGGAATCTATCATCAAGGAAGAAATAGCGAGGCTTCTGGATGGAAATTGTCCCATTGGGCAGACGCAGCGTGGGTTCATAAAGGGCAGGTCGTGCCTAACTAATTTAGTGGAATATTTTGAGGACATTAACAGTGCGGTAGATAACGGGGAGCCAATGGATGTGGTATATCTGGATTTCCAGAAAGCCTTTGACAAGGTGCCACACAAAAGGTTGCTGCATAAGATAAAGATGCATGGCATTAAGGGGAAAGTAGTAGCATGGATAGAGGATTGGTTAATTAATAGAAAGCAAAGAGTGGGGATTAATGGGTGTTTCTCTGGTTGGCAATCAGTAGCTAGTGGTGTCCCTCAGGGATCAGTGTTGGGCCCACAACTGTTCACAATTTACATGGATGATTTGGAGTTGGGGACCAAGGGCAATGTGTCCAAGTTTGCAGACGACACTAAGATAAGTGGTAAAGCAAAAAGTGCAGAGGATACTGGAAGTCTGCAAAGGGATTTGGATAGGCTAAGTGAATGGGCTAGGATCTGGCAGATGGAATACAATGTTGACAAATGTGAGGTTATCCATTTTGGTAGGAATAACAGCAAAAGGGATTATTATTTAAATGATAAAATATTAAAACATGCTGCTGTGCAGAGAGACCTGGGTGTGCTAGTGCATGGGTCGCAAAAAGTTGGTTTACAGGTGCAACAGGTGATTAAGAAGGCAAATGGAATTTTGTCCTTCATTGCTAGAGGGATGGAGTTTAAGACTAGGGAGGTTATGCTGCAATTGTATAAGGTGTTAGTGAGGCCACACCTGAAGTATTGTGTTCAGTTTTGGTCTCCTTACTTGAGAAAGGACGTACTAGCACTGGAGGGTGTGCAGAGGGGATTCACTAGGTTAATCCCAGAGCTGAAGGTGTTGGATTATGAGGAGAGGTTGAGTAGACTGGGACTGTACTCGTTGGAATTTAGAAGGATGAGGGGGGATCTTATAGAAACATATAAGATTATGAAGGGAATAGATGGGATAGATGCGGGCAGGTTGTTTCCACTGGTTGGTGAAAGCAGAACTAGGGGGCATAGCCTCAAAATAAGGGGAAGTAGATTTAGGACTGAGTTTAGGAGGAACTTCTTCACCCAAAGGGTTGTGAATCTATGGAATTCCTTGCGCAGTGAAGCAGTAGAGGCTCCTTCATTAAATGTTTTTAAGATAAAGATAGATAGTTTTTTGAAGAATAAAGGGATTAAGGGTTATGGTGTTTGTGCCGGAAAGTGGAGCTGAGTCCACAAAAGATCAGCCATGATCTCATCGAATGGTGGAGCAGGCTCGAGGGGCCAGATGGCCTACTCCTGCTCATAGTTCTTATGTTCTTATGTAACCAATCACTATTTGTTGAAGTATCACTGTCAATGTTCTCTGTTGATTATTCTTTTGTATACTATGTACGTACTGTACACTTTCCCTTGGCCGCAGAAAAATACTTTTCACTGTACTTCGGTGCATGTGACAATAAATATCAATCAATCAAGCAATCAATCAATCATTAGGCCACATGCTTCCAATCTGTGGGTAGCCAAGCTGCTACCTTTCTCACTTTAATGGCGGAATATATCAGGCTTCCCACCTGATGCCTTCCGCCACAATTTTACCATCCTTCCCATCTTCCAGTGCCTCTCCAAAGGGCTGATAAAATTCAGCCCGCGAACTCCAAACTCTCTACGGACCTCCACTGGTTCTAGATTTTCATCATTTAGAAAGTACGCCGTTCTACCCAGTTTATGTCCAAATTGGATGACCTTACTTTTGCCTACATTGAAGATGACTTTCTATATTTTAATACCACTTAATCCACAAGTATCTGTTCGTAATTTTGATACCCCCGTCTAAACTGTGTACAATGCCACCTCTCATTGTGCCATCAGCAAACTTGGGTATGTGGCTTTCAATCCCATACCTATGTTGTTAGTAAATGGTGAATAGTTGAAACCTTAACTTAGACCCTTGCAGGACACTATTGGTCACTTCCTGCCCACCTGTGTACTTGTCTATTATTCCTACTCTCTGACTCCTTCCACTCACTCAAAGAATTTCCTAACTAGGTTACTAATTTGCCTTCAATTCCACAAGCTTAAACTTTAGCTGACAATCTCTGACGAGGTCCTTTATCAAATGCATTCTGGAAGTCCATCTTAACAATATCCATAGGCGTTCCTGTGTCCACTACTTTACTCATCTTTTCAAAGACCTCCACTCAGGTTTGCCAGGCAGGTCGTGTCCTTCACAAGTGATGAAGCGAGGCAGCCACTATTCACGTTTTGCAGGTCTGACAACAACCCTTTACAAATCCATACGGGCTCTCACTGATCATTTTCAATGTGTTTCAAAGCGTTCATTCACATTAGCCTTAATTATAGACTAGCAATTTCCAGACAGCAGCTGTCAGGCTGACTGGTCATAATTTCCTGGTTTTCCCACTCACGTTTCTTGAATAGTGAAGTGACATGAGCAATTTTCCTGAATCAAGAGAACTTTGGTAATTTATAGTTAGGGTATCTGCAATGTTCTCACTTACATCCTTTACACCCTGTGAGTGCAATCCATTTGAACACAGGATCAGATATAGGTCATTTAACCCCTGGCGTCTGTTCTGCCACTCATTCAGTACATGACTGACCTACTCCTGGTCTTCAATGCCATCGCTTCCTTCCATTATTGTGATTTTGCGTACATTAATTTTGTTGAGTTCCTGATTCAATGTTGGTTTCATTGAGAAGTCCATCATGCTATCCCCTTCCTCTGACACAAGTTCAACTGTCTGCTATTTCCTTATTTTGATTTGTATCACCATGATCAGTTTCCAAAGGGCTGACATTGCTCATGCAAATACAGTTTTTCCAAATGTTAAAAAAGGTTCAAAGAAATTGTGTGGGCTTTGCAAGTTTCCAGGATGTATGCTGTTTTTTTGTTGTATTTTTGGACCTTTTAGTTTCATTCTGTCCATGGCATTTTCTTTTGACAAGCAGAGTTTTTACCCCTCAGGGGTTGAATTGTTTCTGTCTCACTCAGATTAATTTTTGAATGCCGCCTCATGATTTCCTGTAATATTGAAGAATAAAGGGATTAAGGGTTATGGTGTTCGGGCCGGAAAGTGGAGCTGAGTCCACAAAAGATCAGCCATGATCTCATTGAATGGTGGAGCAGGCTCGAGGGGCCAGATGGCCTACTCCTGCTCCTAGTTCTTATGTTCTTAACAGATTTGCATAGTATGCACAGTCTCTATTTCATCACAGTGAAGTTAACTTAGAAAATCTAGAATCTTCATATCTTATTTTGCATTTCTCTCTTATAAATACTGAGTTGAGCTGGATTATAGTGGTAATTACTATTAGATAAATGTTCATGCACCATTAGGGTATTAACTAAATCTAGATCATTACTCATTGTTAAATCTAATGTGACACTGATCCTTGCTGATTCTAGGGCATATTCCGCTCAGGACTGTAAATCCACATACCAACCCTGATTGGTCAATAAAAAAGCAATATTTTTGGCTAATCTTCCAAGGGAGGATCCTACAGGACCAGCTCAGTGTAGCAAACCTCAAACGGAGCATTGCAGAGAATAAGCTCAGAAGTCCCACACGTTTGTATAAAGACACCAGCTGCCGTAATATAGACTAAAAATGGTGCAAAGCGTCTTTGGAAACCATTGGAAGTTTAAACGTCCTGGGCAATTCCCGCGGATTCCATGCATTGAAACTTCCAAGGGGTCCCTTAGCGCATCTTCCAAAATACATCTGCGCCAGATTTCTTTGAACATTCGCTGGTGATGAGATTCTCTCCCCCCCGCCCCCCCCAAACTATGGGTTTCTCAGAAGCGTGGGGGTAGCTTCAATGGGAATTTCCCTTGGCAGCGGTGGGAGAAGAGAGTCCTGCGCCAACGAATGGTGCGCCGTCTCCTTTCGTTAAGAAACACGTGGCTGGGAGGCCAGAGAATCCTGCCCAGGCCCCTGACTATCTGGTGACCAGAGGATCAAGCCCAATATCGCAACAAAACAATTCTGAACACATTCAATAAATTTACTGCCTTTCTCACCAGGTAGGTTTCTTATCACAATCTATATGGGGGGTGGCAGGGTAGCACAGTGGTTAGCACTGTTGGTTCACAGTGCCAGGGACCTGGGTTGAATCCAGCTTGGGTCACTGTCTGTGCGGAGTCTGCATGTTCTCCCCGTGTCTGCGTGGTTTCCTCCGGGTGCTCCGGTTTCCTCCCACAAGTACAAAGATGTGCAGGTTAGGTGGATTGGCCATGCTAAATTGCTCTTAGTGTCCAGAAAAAAGGTTAGTTGGGGTTATTGGGTTACGTGGATAGGGTGGAGGTGTGGGCTTGAGTAGGGTGCTCTTTCCAAGGGCTGGTGCAGACTCGATGGGCTGAATGGCCTCCTGCACTGTAAATTCTTTGATTCTATGATATACAAGTTCAAATTATAAATGGTTAGTTGATGATACATAGGTGATGGACATGGTTTGTTCAAGGACTGAGAGCACTAATAAAAAGGGACGTGATTACCTGATTTATTCAAAAGTAGGAATAAGGAGGAGGGCCTGGACACAAAGTTCATAGGAGGCAGAAATCTCCATAGAATCTATAGAATGCCTCCAATGATGAAGGAGGCCATTCGGGACATCGAGTCTGGACTGACCCATCAAAAGAGCACTTGGCCCCTGCTCTATCCCCATAACCACATGCACTGATCATGGTCAATCCAACAAACTTACGCATCTTTGGACTGTGGGTGGAAACTGGAGCACCCGGAGGAAATCCACGCAGATGCGGGAGAAAGTGCAAACTCCACACAGACAGTCATCCAAGGCCAGAATCGAACCCGGGTGCCTGGCGCCATGAGGCAGCAGTGTTAACTATTGTGCTACCATGTCGCCATGTTATGTTGTCTCCTGCAAATAAACCTATTATCAATAAAAACACCTGTGTCTTGTCATGTGCTTCGCCATCTGTCTTGGATCTGCAAAGGATAGTTACCGAAAGGTGAATATCAGAAACTAAATCATTTTTTGTTCCAACAGTAGATTGTGAACAGAATTACCTTTGAGAAGAATGATGTGGAGATGCCGGCGTTGGACTGGGGTGAGCACAGTAAGAAGTTTTACAACACCAGCTTAAAGTCCAACAAGTTTGTTTCGAATCACTAGCTTTGGGAGTGCTGCTCCTTCCTCAGGTGAATTCACCTTCCATTCACCTGAGGAAGGAGCAGCGCTCCGAAAGCTAGTGATTCGAAACAAACCTGTTGGACTTTAACCTGGTGTTGTGAGACTTCTTACTTTGAGAAGAATGGCAGAACCCAAGTGTAAAATGTCAGGGCACGATTACCCTCCAATGATCCATGATTCAGACCTTATATCCCACCACTCCCCTGTAGAAAAATGGAGTGAATATGTGGACACAGATCACAGCTTTACCAAAGGAAAGACAAGATATGGCCTTACAAATGCAGAATCCACAGCAAATTCATTCTAAAAACTAGCTGCTCGCCAATTGGATACTGATGAAGATTGTGTATTTTATTAAATTTCGAGGATAAAATTTATAAGAAAGATGGTGCCAGTGCCGATGAGGCAAAGTGAAACTTTGATAGATTTAGACAGGTGGATGGGTATTTCACAGAGGAATATATCATGGGATTAAACAGACGAGATACATGATTGCAGTAATTCCATTTGGAAATTCCTGGCTCAGAACTTGCTTTCAATTTATTGGATTGTGTTGAAGTGTCACATATCGATAGGCTCCTGGCCTTAACTGGAGTTAAATTCTCAATATGAAACACGCTTTTGGATCAGATGACTCAGGCTCTAATAGATATTCCCAGGAAGGTAGTCACTTCCAGGAGCCTTGGTGGTACAAATTAGACGTTTCGGCAGCGTCGCAAAAGATGGAGGAGTCAATGCTCCTGACATTTCATGTCTTCGGGTATGGGGTGAAGGAGTCAAAACAACAGAAGAATCACAGACAAAAGAAATGAGGCTGGAGGCCGTTATGACAGTTCTGACAGATGACAAGAATGGAGTAATAAAAACAGATGAATGAACACCAGGAGTACAGGTGTTTTTAACAGCTGTTTCAGATGTGATTTGAAATATCATCATGCAGTAAATTGTCAAGATTAGGACAACGGGGTTTCAAGGTGACGCACAAGGTTCAGAAGTGGAAGATGATGATATTGATCAGTCTGAGGAAATTGTACTGGACACAAGAATCTTCAGTCTGGTAATGTGTACTGGTCGCAGATTCATTTAATTGAGCAATATTGGACAGTGGCTGCAACATTCACGGTGTGTGGAATGGATTGGTTTAAATGTGATTGAGATTCAGTCAATAATAAGGATTGAAGTAAGGTCAAGGAATAAGAAAGTTCTACTTGGTTCAACGATGACAACATTTTAAGGTTTGAAAAGAGTGGCGATTCCATGCAGAAATGTTGGGGTACGACACTTTATTTGTAGTAATATCTTGTATCTACCATTGTTGCAAAGCAAACCATCCATGAAACAAGACATATTTCCTTGTTGGTAGATTTATTCACAGGACCTCTGCCTCATAGTCCCAATCATCCCTTTGATTCAAGTGCTCTTAGTCCTTAATCAAACAATGCCTGCCACCTGTGCATATTTCACAATATCATCAACCATTTATCCTTTCTTTTGTTAAATAACAATCTTTATAATATCTTTATAATGCATTTGAATCATTTCAACGGAGTTGGAGAAAAAATGGTTTTCCATATTTCTTACAACTCATCATGTCCCTCTTCTAGGACCTCCAGCAATTTCTTGGAGCAGGCATTACTTTTTGGTTATTGGTGACTTGCGTCGACCCATTTTATTTTAGAGATCTCTTTTCTCTCCCACAAAAATCCCCCATTAAAGCTGCCATCAACCTAACCTGGGTAGATGATCCATTTTGACCTTCTCTTGAGGTCCCTATATCGTGGATGCCATTCTTCATGCAATTCAATTCCTTCCATGTAAGATCAAGAAATAGCTGAAGGTGCTGGGTACAGACAAGATTCTGGGCCCCGACAACATCCAGCTGTAGTGCTGAAGACCTGTGCCTTGTTCGCCACCTCAAACATTAACTCATTCCACCACAGGTGCACAGTGGCAGCAGTGCATACCATATAGAAGTTTGCATCACAAAGGCACCTTTGAGAGCACCTTCCAAACCCTCGCCCTTGACTGTGGAAGAATCGGAGCAGCACCACCAGCAGGTTTCTCTCCAGGTCATACAGCATCCTGCCTTGGAACCTCATCACCGTTCCTTGACTGTTGCTGGGTCACAATCCTGGAACACTTGCCCTAACAGCACATGGACTATAGTGGCTCAAGAAGGCAGCTCATCACCTTCTCAAGGGTAATTGGAGATGGGCAATAAATGTTGGCCTTGGATGCAGGAATGATTAAACATATATTTTAAAGGTGTAACATTGATGCCTACATATGTTGTCTGGGTTACTGTTCAACTAATAACTGTCACAATAATTAATGACTAAATGTCAGAGTAATTATTTCATAATAACAATTCAATTGCTTTTCATTTGAATTTTTTATTCATTTACGGGATGTGCGCGTTGCTGGTTAGGCCAGCATTTATTGCCCATCCCTACTTGCCCTTCAGAAGGTGGTGGTGAGTTGCCTTCTTGAACCGCTGCAGACCTTGAGGTGTAGATACACCCACTGTGTTGTTAGGGAGGGAGTTCCAGGAATTTGTCCCAGTGACAGCGAAGGAACGGTGATATATTTCCAAGTCAGGGTGGTGAGTGACTTGGAGGGGAACCTCCAGGCGGTGGGGATCCCAGGTATCTGCTGCTCTTGTCCTTCTAGATTGTGGTGGTCGTGGGTTTGGAAGGTGCTGTCGAAGGAACCTTGACAAGTTACTGCAGTGCATCTTGTAGATGGTACACACGGCTGCCACTGTTCATCGGTGGTGGAGGGTTTGAAGTTTTGTGGAAGGAGGAGCCATCAAGCGGGCTGCTTTGTCCTGGATGATGCCGAGCTTCTTGGGTGTTGTTGGAGCTGCACTCATCCAGGCAAGTGGAGAGTATTCCATTACACTCCTGACTTGTGCCTTTTGGTTAATTGACAGGCTTTAGGGAGGTCAGGAGGTGAGTTACTCGCCGTAGAATTCCTAGCCTTTGACCTGCCCTGCTAGCCACAGTATTAATGTTTCTAGTCCAGTTTCTGCTCAATGGTAACCCTCAGGATGTTGATTGTGGGGGATTCAGAGATGGTAATGCCATTAAATGTCAAGGGGCAATGGTTAGATCCTCTATTGTAGAGGATGGTCATTGCCTGGCACTTGTGTGGCATGAATGTAACCTGTCAGCCTAAGCCTGGATATTGTCCAAGTCTTGCTGCATTTGGAGGGAGGAGTAATCTGAGGAGTTGCGAATAGTGCTGAACATTGTGCAGTCATCCGCAAATATCCCCACTTCTGACCTTATGATGGAAGGCAGGTCATTGATGAAGCAGCTGAGGATGGTTGGGCCGAGGACAGACATTACGCTGAAGAATTCCTTCAGTGATGTCCTGGAGCTGAGATGATTGACCTCCAACCACCACAACCATCTTCCTTTGTGCCAAGTATGATCCCAATCAGCGGAGAGATTTCCCCCTGATTCCCATTGACTCCAGTTTAGCTCAGGCTCCTTGATGCCACACTTGGTCAAATGATGTCTTGATGACAAGGGCTGTCGTTCTCCCCTCACCTCTGACAGTCAGCACTTTTGTCCAATTTTGAACCAAGGCTGTAATGAAGTCAGGAGCTGAGTCACCCTGGCGGAACCCAAACTGAGCGTCCATGAGCAGGTTATTGGCAAGTAAGTGCCGCTTGATAGCACTGTTGATGATTCCTTCCATCACTTTGCTGATGATGGAGAGTAGACTGATAGGGCAGTAATTGGCTGGGTTACATTTGTCCTATTTCTTGTGTACAGGACACATCTGGGCAATTTTCCACGTTGCCGGGTAGATGCCAGTGTTGTAGCTGCGCTGAAACAGCTTGGCTAGGGGTGTGGCAAGTTCTGGAGCACAAGTCTTCAGTACTATTGCCGAGATATTATCAGGGCCCATAGCCTTTGCAGTATCCAGTGCCTTCAGCCATTTATTGATATCACGTATTCTGGCCTTTGCGTCCCTCGTAGCCCGGCGAAGGATCTTGCCAATGTGGAAGGAGGCGAAGCCCTCCAGCCTGGAGGCCTGGATAAATGATATGGCTGGGTTCATAAAGTTGGAGAGGATTAAGTTCGCCTTGAGAGGGTCTGCGCAGGGGTTCTACAGGCGGTGGCAACCGTTCCTAGACTATCTCGCGGAGCGTTAGAGGAAGGTCGGTCAGCTGCAGCAACCTTGGGGGGGGGGGGGGGGACGTCCTGGGAGGGGGGGTGGGGGGGCAAAGGGGGGACTGCCTGGGAGGGTGGATGAGCAAGAGATAAAATGAAGGATTGGGGAAACTGGCACGTACGGGTGAGGGCCAGTGTACAAAGTTGTATAAATATATCATTTTGCCATGTATATATCTTGCTCTGCGCGATTTCTCGGTTTTTTTTTGTTACCGGGGGGGGGGGGGGGGGGGGGTTATTGTTTGTAAGGGAGAAAAATTGTGTTAAAAAACTTTAATAAATAGATATTTTAAAAAAATTTTATTGATATCACGTGGAGTGAATCGAATTGGCTGAAGACTGACGTCTGTGATGCTGGGGATCTCCGGAGGAGGCCGAGATGTATCATGCACTCGGCACTTCTGGCTGAAGATTGTTGCGAATGCCTTAGCCTTGTCTTTTGCACACATGCGCTGGGCTCCTCCATCATTGCGGATGGGGACATTTGTAGAGCCTTCATCTCCCTGAGTTGATTAATAGTACACCACCATTCACGGCTGGATGTAGCAGGACTGCAGAGTTTAGATCTGATGCGTTGGTTGTGGAATCGCTTAGCTCTGTCTATTACTTGCTATTTATGCTGTTGCCACACAGGTCGTCCTGTGTTGTAGCTTCACCAGGTCGACACCTCATTTTATGGTATGTCTGATGTTGCCCCCAGCATGCTCTTCTGCACTCTTCATTGAACCAGAGTTGATCCCCTGGCTTGGTGGAAATTGTAGAGTTGGGGATATGCCGGGCCATGAGGTTACATGAGGTTATTGTGGTTGAATACAATTCTGCTGCTGATGATGGCCCACAGCACCTCATAGACTCCCAGTCTTGAGTTGCTAGATCTGTTCAAAGTCTATCCCATTTAGCACAGTGGTAGTGCGACACAACACGATAGAGGGTATCCTCAATGTGAAGATAGGACTTTGTCTCCACAAGGACAGTGCGGTGGTCACTTCCACCGATACTGTCATGCAGCAGGCAGATTGGTGAGGATAAGGTGAAGTATGTTTTTCCCTCTTCTTGGTTCCCTCACCACCTGCTGCAGTCCCAGTCTAGCAGCTATGTCCTTTAGGCCCCGGCCAACTCGGTTGGTGGTGGTACTACCGAGCCACTCTTGGTGATGCTCATTGAAGTCCCCCACCCAGAGTATATTCTGCACCCTTGCCACCCTCAGTGCTTCCTCCAAGTGGTGTTCAACATGGAGGAGTACTGATTCATCAGCAGGTTTCCTTGTCCATGTTTAACCTGAAGCCATGAGATTTCATGGGGTGCAGAGTCGATGTTGAGGACTCCCAGGGCAATTCCCTCCCTTCCGACTCTATGCCGCCACCTCTGCTGGGTCTCTCCTGCCGGTGAGCAGGACATACCCAGAAATGGTGATGGTGCTGTCTGGGATATTATCTGTAAGGTATGATTCTGTGAGTATGACTGTGTAAGGCTGGTGCTTGACTAGTCTGTGGGACAGCTCTCCCAAATTTGGCATAAGCCCCCAGATGTTAGTAAGGAGCACTTTGCAGGGTAGTCAGGGCTGGGCTGGGTTTGCCATCGTCATTTCCGGTGCCTTGATCGCTGCCGGGTGGTCTGTCTGTCTTCATTTCTTTTTTGTCTTTTTGTCCCAGTTGAATACAACTGAGTGGCTTGCTGGGTCATTTCATTGCTGTTGGTCTGGAGTCACATGTAGTAGGCCAGACCATGTAAGGACTGCAGATTTCCTTCCTAAAGGACATTATTGAACCAGACATTTTTTTTTGACAATGGTTTCACGGTCATCATTAGACTTTTAATTCCAGATAGTTAATTGAGTTTAAATTGAGTTTAAATTCCACCACCTGTCATGGTAGGATTTGAACCTGGGTCCCCAGATCATTATCCTGGGTATCTAGATTATTAGTCCTGGGACAATACCACTATGCCACCACCTTCCCTTGATTTGGTTTGACCATGTAGATTTGAGTGCTGTGTTTCTGATGGGGAAGGATTCAGAGTCGAACTGTTTGCAAGGCTCAGATCACCACTGAAAACCCGTGCTTAATTAAAAGCAGAGCTGCAAACATCCATTTCAAATCTGTGCCAAGCTCCAACAGGTGATTCTGATCCAACCTCGCCACAGCTGTGACCACCGGTGAATACTTTATTCTAAATCCCAACCCCTTTCCCCAAAAGAAAACTCTTTGAGTAAATCCTTCATATTATATAAACAATCTCATTATCTGAAATGCAAATTGGATTGGTTTCGAACACATGGCGTGCCGATATTCTTAAAAAAACCTCAGGTGCAGAGAGAAGAAACTCAAAGATTCTAGATGTCTAATCTGTGCTACTGACATGTATTTTAACTGTGCACTATGTATTTGAACAAAGCTTTTGCATGAAACACACTAAAGATGAATTGAGAGACAGGTGGGCTTTACTCTATCAATAATGTTATCGAGAATAACACATTACAGCCTCAATGCTTATTGGTCAATCAGAATTGAGTGGCAGGTGATTGACATTTCTGTCAACTGTCCATGCAAAGAGGAAGCTGATGAAGACTTTACTAGGGGCTTTTCACAGTAACTTCATTGCAGTGTTAATGTAAGCCTACCTGTGGCACTAATAAAGATCATTGTTATTAGCAGTAATAGGAGGAGCCAAGCCGGTCTGTAGTTTTGCAGTGTGCCATGGGATTTGGGTCTGACGAAACAGAAGGATTTTAAGTTGAACAGCAGTTTTGTCAAATGCTGTTAGGTTAAGCAGAGGTGTACTGAGTCAGTTCTTGGAAGGAACGCTCTCTGAACATTTCTACACAGCTCAGCAAATAAACTTGTTTTGTTAACTTTATTTATAAATTAAATTTGAACCATGTTGGGCAACTTAATTGGAGTTCGTAGCAGCTATAGACAGTAAGTTTAGGTTTTTCCTTGTCTTGAAGAACTGTTTAACTGATAATTGGAAAGTTATTTCTGTGACGTTAATGTGGCTAATTCGATGTTTAAATTAAAGTTTGTTCTAATATTAAAAAATGCCCATTGGTCAGAATAATTACACCTGGGGAAAAGTATCCTTTTCCTCAAAATTTTACAAATTTAAAAAATATATTTGGGGTTCTCGTCTGGTATTCTAACAAATGGTGGAGTTTGGACTGGTAGCCTAACATGATAATCAGGCAATTTGGATGGAAAGAATGTCTTAAAACTGAAGTGAAGAGACCAAGGTATTGTTCAGAAGAATTCAAGGAAGGTTAAACAAAGTGTTATGAGTTAAAGAGACAATTGCTGTAACTAGATTTAAAGTGGGGCAGCAGGCTTTAGAGGTACATGAAACTGTTGATGGCATTTTAATCCAGTCTGGGAATCGAGAATTGATTTTTTATTTGATTGATTTGATTTGATTTATTGTTACATGTACCGAAGTACAGTTTAAAGTATTTTTCAGCAGCCGAGGGAACGTACACAATACGTGCATAGTAGGCAAAAGAATAATCAACAGAGAACATTGACAAATGGCACATCGACAAACAGTGATTGGTTACAGTGCGGGACAAGGGACCAAACAAAGCAAATAAATGAGCAAGAGCAGCATAGGGCATCGTGAATAGTGTTCTTACAGGGAACAGATCAGTCCGAGGGGGAGTCGTTGAGGAGTCTTGTAGCTATGGGGAAAAAGCTGGGGAATTGAAGCAATTGTTTACATCTTGAGCCGCAGTCAAGACAAAGACATTTTAAAGGGATAAAGTGGGTGTACCTACACCTCAAGGACTGCAGTGGTTCAAGAAGGCAACTCACCACCACCTTCTGAAGGGCAACTAGGGATGGGCAATAAATCCTGGCCTAACCAGTGACGCTCACAACCTGTAAAATATTGTTTTTAAATCCTGGACTGGATTCAAGGTTAAAAATGGAGCGGAAGCTTTGTTTAATGAGGTCATTTGGATAACCTGGTCTGGAGTTTGGAATGCAAACAACTGATGGAAAGCATTATTGCCAATGCAAAATTTAAAGTGTTTTTTGGGTTGAGTGAAGTTTGCAAACTCCCACATGACAATCATCTGGGGGGATTCTGAGGAATAATCCACAGACACTAACTTGGGTTGAGAGTGCAGTGTGTGTATTTAACCACAATTGACTTGTCTGCTTAAAGAGGACTTTGTGTGTTAATGAGATCATGCAGCTTCAGGTGTACTCTGTAATCCATGTTAATCTTTAAATTAATGTGTAATTGGTAAACTGAGGGGGGGGAGTAAATATCCATATTTAATCCATATTTTTCATGTTGAATAAAATTTAAAAAGTAAATGTTACGGCCCTTTGAGCCAGTGTTCCATTCTGGGCTCTTCTTGCGCAGTTGAAATGAAAAGAAAATTGCTTATTGTCACAAGTGGGCTTCAAATGAAATTACTGTGAAAAGCCCCTAGTCACCACATTCCGGCACCTGTTCGGGGAGGCTGTTACGGGAATCGAACCGTGCTGCTGGCCTGCCTTGGTCTGCTTGCAAAGCCAGCGATTTAGCCCTGTGCTAAACAGCCTGTTATGACACCAACTGGGGTCTTAGCATTACCTATATCATGAACTGAAATAAAATGATAAACGTGCTAGGCTGCAGGGGAAGGAGGGGATGTGGCCTTCAATACAATGTTAATGTAAGCCTACTTGTGACACTAATAAAGATTATCATTATTATACAGAGAGCCAGCACAGACACAATGGAGTGAATGGCCTTCTTACGTCCGTATCCATTCTCTGATTTCGATATTCAGTGCTGTAGTTTGAATATATTTAACTGTACAACCCTGGTTAGAATTGGGTCGGGTTAGATTGAATGGTTAGTTCAGGGGTTTAGTTTGTGAATAAGCCAATTCATAATCTAGAAATGAAATCGTCAAGGGGACAGACAGGTTAGAGAGATGGCGTGGAGGAAGGGGGAGAGGGTAGATTGTCCTGACTACATTTCACACATTGCTTATTTTATGAGATTTAGGCCAGGTGTAATGAAATGTGTTGAGGCACATATTTTAATGTGTTCCTCCGCCTGTCCACATCAAACCTTCAACGACAGCAACTGGAGACTTGCAGGAAGCTGTTTCCACACCCTGACTGCCAGCCTCCTTGAGCGAGAACTACATTCTTACTAACCCAGGTGGAGTGACGACAATCGGATAAAACAAACGGACGAGTGAAACGATTTCGCCTCGATTGCTTTGAGGCAGATTACAGCCCGTGGGGGAGAGCGAGCCTCCCGAGTTACTACAGCATGTTACCCTGGTAAATTCAGACAACCTGTTTTCAAGCTCTCCTCTGAATTCTTAAGTCGAGAAGGGAAACTGAACTGTTCCCTCACGGCTGATGTAACATAATCTTTTAAAAATCATTTTTGATTCACAGTTATTTTGCATGTGTTCACATAAGCAAAATACCGGGACCACTAGAAATCTGGAAAACGATTTTTGACATGGAATCTATATTCTGCAGACAAGGAAATTGCCTCCTGTCCCATATCACCCGCAGTCCAATCTCATTGATGAATGCAATTTTGAAATATCCAATAATTATGCAAATGCTTTGCTGTGGTCAGTAAGCCTTTGCACCAATGACTAAATATGCAATGTGCGTAAATCATATCACGTTCACTGGTAATTTGGCACAGCCACCTTTCCATCTAAACGGGTCCAGTGATGCTGCGGTGTTCTAACCCTTTTTTTTTCTAAATATAACAAATATATTCCCATCCCCATGTGACCTGGTGACGTTCACATGTCAAAAGAGTCAAACTGAGCTCAGTTTCTATGAAAAAACTGTCAGGTATAGAGAATTCGAACAATCGATCCAGTGCACTCTGTGTCTAACATAGTGTCGGAATTGGTAACATGTATTATTACTACACAGTTTGATACCGAGCTCATATCAGACCCGATGCAAACATTCTTCCAGCGTTTGAAATTATTGCCACTGTAGATCAAACGCAAAATGTATTATTACTACACAGCTAAGTTTTTTTTAACCAACTTCCCTTTTCATTGTTGCTCGCTCAGGCTTTAGCATCGGTGGATGGCCAGAGGAGTACCGCATCAGTTGGACGGAAGTCAGACTGCCTCTCCGCTCACTTCTGCAAACAGTCGCGCGCTTACCAACCATGCGAAAACATTGAGATGGTTGTGAGAAACGAGCCTGGATTTGCAATGGTTTTGCTAAAAAAAATCCGTTGGAATTGTACGGTCTTCCACACACTCTAGCTCAATGAGGTGCTGGAATGTACTGATATTTGAGCAGCCTGTCCATATGACCTAGGTTCTAAATGAATGGAGAAACGAATTGATGAAATTATTGGAATATATATGCATATTTTCTCCTTGTGAAATTGTGTGCAATAAGATTTTTGTTGAAGGATACAATCTTAGTGCAGTGACAATTTACTGTTGAACATGATTTTCCAGGTTTACCTATTTAGAATCATAGATTCTATGTCCTTTAACTACTGAAAATGGCTGATAAAACCTCTACTGTCACCCAATTGAATAAAAAGTAATAACAATTATTATTAATTGAATAAGTACCATCGGTCCTTCACATAAATGATTTATTAAAACTGGTTTGTAACTTATGTTCATGATAATTAAAGTTTGCACATAAAGAACCAATCGGCGATCAGTTACTCAACACAAAATGCCATCGAAAACTGAGAATCATTCTTTCTAATAAAGAGACTGAATCGCAATGATTGTCCACAGACTGTACAATGCGCGCAATGACTGGAAGCCTCCCTTAGCACCGCTATTGCACATCTCTGTAACGGGGAATAGCGTGTCATAAAACACCAGAAATGGAAATGCTGTTGCTGGACTACTGAAGATCTGTCCTCGACATTGCGGAAACATTTTTATGCCCCGGGGATACTCTTGGTTAGCAGACTGGCACAAAGGTATACGAGTAAACAATTGAGCGATGCCAGGAATGAAATAGCAATGCACCTGAGCCCCAATCCAATATAAAGTATGTTGACTCAAATTGTAGAGGGCCGATTTTGTGCGGCCCAATACAACGGCGACGCATTGAGCTATTGGATGGGGGGGGGGGGGGAACACTGCAACTCCAGGCGGGGACATATTTCTTATCCCTTGTCCCCCGCAGTGAGCCCAACTAACCTACTCCGTCAGAATGGAACCAGCCTAATTGCCCGTTAATTACCAATCAATTACACTTGAAACATTTACACCATTATTTCCAGGCATAAGGTGAGCTGCTCTCGATTCATAAAGAGTTAATGACCTAGCCCACACCAACAAGGAATTAAAATGGATTTAAGTTTTGTTTTTAATAAAGTGAACTATTTTGAAAACCTGATAAACCTTGTTAAAAAGTTAACTTTTTGGCGTGCATTATCAACATTTTAAACTATTTTAAAGGAGCTATCTTGTCAAAATCGTTGAATTTTAAACAAAGATATTTCAATTTCAATTTGCAAAATTGATTATTTTCGTTCTTTTCCAATTGTGTTGATTTTTTTAACGGATTAATCATGTCTATTGGATCTAATTTTCCGGTGCCTTTCTCTTTGCTGCAGCACTCTGCATTATTCCGTTTCTGTTGTGTAGTCACTGGGAGGCGATCACGAACTGCCTGTCATTTCCACCGCACTGTGCAACAATGATGACCCTCACTGCAGCCACTGTCAGAGGGAATCCTCCCTCAAGGCAAGCCGAACTCAAGCCATGGGGAACACGGTAGCTAGGTGGGCAGGTAAATGGATTCGATGTCGGCTGCGGGAGCCAGCCTCTTATCTTTGTTCGAAGAGAAGACGGATTGGGCATCCTGGGACTGTGATGAGTGCCTCCAATGCCACAAGATTGGAGCAGACGGTCTGAAGACAAGTCAGCACCTCCGTAATTGTACGTTTGGGAACCTCCACCTGAACTGCACATTTTATTCCTGCCGTCTAACAAAACGACTGCGAAGCTGACACTAACTTAATTACCCCCTCAGCATTTTCATTTCATCTTTATTGGATTTCCGAAGTGAATCGAGATGAAAGATGCGCTGATGGTTTGTGACATCAGGAGGGGGGAAACGGCCGTTGCAATTTGTCACCAACATCGCGGTCGCAGGTGTGGAATAGCTTTAGAGTTGGGGATGGATGGGAGGCCTATTTACTTTAGTGAGGAATACCGACATCAGAAAATATAGCAAAGGCATATGAAGAAGTAGGAAATGAAATGAAAATCGCTTATTGTCACAAGTAGGCTTCAAATGAAGTTACTGTGAAAAGCCCCTAGTCGCCACATTCCGGCATTGAACCGTGCTGCTGGCTTGCCTTGGTCTGCTTTCAAAGCCAGCTCTTTAGCCCTGTGCTAAACAGCCCCTGAAGAACAGGGAAGACAAGCTAAGAGTATAACTATTCCGAATGAGGGAAGTGATGCTTGATTAAATGAAAATGAAATTACTAAATGAGAATCTAATAATCGGGATTACTGCAAATTTGTTCTTTTTCAGTAATTATGCTAATATGGAATTAGCACGTCACTGTGGTGTTATAGTCTTTTATATTCATTGTGGAAAGATGGCCTTCCCGGGAAGCAGCTTGCCTAATTCGTTTTTTAGAACAGGGAAGACAAGCTAAGAGTATAACTATTCCGAATGAGGGAAGTGATGCTTGATTAAATGAAAATGAAATTACTAAATGAGAATCTAATAATCGGGATTACTGCAAATTTGTTCTTTTTCAGTAATTATGCTAATATGGAATTAGCACGTCACTGTGGTGTTATATATTCATTGTGGAAAGATGGCCTTCCCGGGAAGCAGCTTGCCTAATTCGTTTTTTAGGTGATAGAACGCATGGGATTGGGAGATGCTGTGGACGGAGGTTGGAGAGTTGCTGCGTCTGTAGATGGTGCGCACAGATGTGACACAGAGAGCATCCTATCCGGCTGCATCACAGCTCGGTATGGTAACTGCTTAGCCCAAGATAACAAGAAACTGCAGAGTGTGGTGAACTCAGCCCAACGCATCACACAAGCTTGCCACCCCCACATTGATTCTGTGTACACCTCCCACTACCTCAGGAAGGCAGACAGCATTATCAGAGTCCCCTCCCACCCAGGCATTGCCTTCTTCCAGACCCTTCCATCAGGCAGAAGGTACAGAAGTCTGAAGACTCACACATCCAGCCATAGGAACAGCTTCTCCCCCACAGCTACAAGACTCCTCAACGGCTCCCCCTCGGACTGATCTGTTCCCTGTAAGAACACTATTCACGACGCCATTTGCTGCTCTTGCTCATGTATTTGCTTTGTTTGGCCCCTTGTTCCGCACTGTAACCAATCACTGTTTGTCAATGTACCATTTGTCAATGTGCTCTTTTGATTCTTCTTTTTGTCTACTATGTTCGTACTGTGCACGTTCTCTCAGCCGCAGAAAAATACTTTTCACTGTACTTTGGTACATGTGACAATAAATCAAATGAAATCAAATCACTGTTGCCGCTTTGCATCGATGGTAGAGGGATTGAATGTTCACTGGGATGAATAGGGTGTTGATCAAGTGATCTGCTTTGCCCTGGATGGTGTTGAACTCAAGTGTTCTCATTCAGGTAGTTGGAGAGTACTCCATCACACACATCTGTAGCCTTGTAGAAGATGGACCAACTTTGGGGAATGAGAATGAGTAACTCACTGCAGAGTTCCCAGCCTCTGACCCACTCTTTATTTTTTATTCTTTCATCGGATGTGGGTGCCGCTAACTGTAGAAGCATTTCTAATTGCTCCTTGAACTAGTGACTATATCTGTGACCTCTCATTCTAGATTGCCCCACAAGGGGGAACTTTTGGTCTGTGTTTACTTTATCAATCCCTTTTAGTATTTTATATACCGCGATCAGATCCCCTCTCATTCTCCTAAATTCTTCTAAATTATACATTTCTAACAAGTCAAGTATACAAGCATGTGTTTTGTGTGCATCTGTGAGATTGTGTGTATCTGTGTTGTATGCTGGCATGTTGTCTGTTGAAGACTGCATATATGTCAGGAAAGATTTAGAAACCTAAATGATGCTATACACTACAAAATTGGACGGTAAGCACACTGGTTCAATGCATCTATCTTAAATTTCTCCCAACACTTTTTGAATGGAGTTGTTAATTGGTTCTGAATGGTTTAATGCCTCTGTTTCAATAAAGATATATGCATTCATGGCTATTATTTCAGTATAATTTCAGGTTCCAAGTGTTTTGTTCTCTCTTCACTTCATACCTGCAGATCTGAAGTTTCCACCTAAACAATGATGTGCATCTTCCTATTTTATGCATTTGTTTGCATTCTTCATTCATTTATCAATTCCCCCACACACTTGCTCACTCTTTCACAGAAGATTTTGTATTTGCAGAAATAGGCTTCTAATTTAACAATAATAATAATCTTTATTATTGTCACAAGTAGGCTTACATTAACACTGCAATGCCAAAAGCCCCTACTCGCCACACTCTGGTGCCTGTTCGGGTACACAGAGCGAGAATTCAGAATGTCCAATTCACCTAACAGCATGTCTTTCAGGACTTGTGGGAGGAAACCGGAGCACCCGGAAGAAACCCACGCAGACACGGGGCGAACGTGCAGACTCTGCACAGACAGTGACCCAAGCAGGATTCGACCCTGGGACCCTGGCATTGTGAAGCAACATGCTAGCCAGTGCGCTACCATGATAGATAGATAATTATTTAGATATATGAAGTTAATTCTAAAGCATAATGAAACATTTGAGTTATACTTCAAGAAGTTATTTTGTTATTTACCTAAATATCTCAAATATATTCTTATCACATTGAATTAAGGCTGTGCTTTGGTTTAGAAAAAAGTAGCAAATCAAAGCACACCGTTGTTTACTAATGGTATTGGGCCACGGCAGTGATGGAGGATCGTGAGTAGGTGTTGCCAGAGAATGGTTAGTAGATACTGGCTTTTCTTTCTCCAGAAACAATCCCTCAATTTTACAAAACGATCAATGCAATTGTGATGTGTCAGTTTTCAAGGAGCAATACGTCATCTGGGGTTTAGCTTATTCAACCACATGGTCCAGAAGTGGGGCAGGGAAATCTTACTAAAGGCCTTGTTAGCATATTGCAATTCCACATACTTGCATGAAACTTATGTCAATAAATAGTGCACGCTCTACAACTGGCTGAATGACGTTTCCATCATTTATGCCAATCCCTTAGCTCCTTAACTGCTTGAAGAGTGTGGCTTGTGTTTTATGACAATTTCCACTAAAACGTTGTGTTTCTTAAAACTGCCCATTGGAAAACAGCATTCAGCAGCTATTTTCAGAGAAGCTCACACAAGACAAACCTTTTAACCTGCCCTTTCACCTCTTTAATGTATCACACATTATCTCAATGTAATAGAACATAGAACAGTACAGCACAGAACAGGCCCTTCGGCCCTCGATGTTGTGCCGAGCATTGTCCGAAACCAAGATCAATCTATCCCACTCCCTGTCATTCTGGTGTGCTCCATGTGCCTATCCGATAACTGCTTGAAAGTTCCTAAAGTGTCCGACTCCGCTATCACAGCAGGCAGTCCATTCCACACCCTAACCACTCTCTGAGTAAAGAACCTACCTCGGACATCCCTCCTATATCTCCCACCCCAAATCTTATAGTTAATGTGATGTATCACAGTGGCGTTCTGCGCATGTCATACTATGCTAGCTCTGTTAATTCCGAGTTACCAATGGGTTATTACAAATAATTACATCATTATGTAACATTTATTAATGTCTTAAGAACTCATCATACAAGTGCACGGAATGACCTCACTGAAATTCTACCGTGAGAAACTCAACCCAAGCACAAAAAAAAACCCATTAAAGGTGCAGACCATTTTTAAGAAACAGACAAAAAAGATAGGCATCATTGGAATGATTTCCGGGTGGAAATGCTGTTTCATATTCCCGGCGACAGGAATAACTAACTCAACTGTTGGTCCGCGGTTAATGTCAGTTGGAACTTTCAATTTCGATTACAGTCTGCTGCTGACCTCATATTATCCATCATCCTCCATATAATTAATTCAGAAGTCAAATACAATAACGGAGTTCTAGCTATGAATACACTTTATTGTGTTCCGAATCAGATTTGATGGAATGATTTAAGTTTTAAATGCTGAGCTTCTGATCCGAGGCATGGCAGTTCATGGAATGACCTTTTGGGGAATTGGTTAAAGTTGAGAGCACAGGTTATTTCTTCAAAAGTTGCCCTTGTCCATCCAATGGGACTATTTTGCACAGGTGGATTTTCCTCCCCGGCATTGCTCATGGGCGCTTGTTCCTACACAGTGCATGCACTTTGCCATCTCCAGATGGAGGGAGATTTCTTGCGAGGAAAGGCATGAAGCAGGAAGCCTGCTACCCGGATTCCTGATAACCTCTCTGCTTTGCTCAGTTACCCAGGGCTGCTCCTGTTCACTTCTGAGCAACCCGGAGGCGGAAGTGAGATGCACTCTTTACCCACTGGTAAACCGGAAGCGGCTCCTTGGGGGGTTGTGATTGGACGACGATGCATTGCATCATGGATGACGTCACCAAGGAGAAGGGTCATTATGGGATTGAAGAGGTTGAAAGGCGGGAATATTGACTTTTAAGCCGAATCAAAACATTCCTCTTGGGGAAATTCCATACCTGAAGGTACGCAAGAGGAAGAAGATGACACCATGCCAATGGCTCGTCAATGAACTCAGTAAGATTCCATTTTTAGGATTGTTAGCACACCGGTGAAATTCACCTGGAAGTGGCCAATGTAAGTTTACAGGAAAAATAGGTTCTGCCTGTTGGGGAAATGATTGATTTGAAATTTGAACATCTCATTAATACTAATGCATTATGTACGCATTTAAACATCACAATCAACGTGCCTTTATCGTGTTGTAAACAGACGGAAGGTGGACACGCGTAGTAAGGATCACATTTTTAAAGCGCAATTTATTCCACTTGGTATTTTTTTTCTCTCTGCAGGTTAATATTGTCACCTAATCTGACCAACAACCCATACTGCAAAAACAGGACATGGCAGCGAGACATCCCATAGTCAATGGAGACAATCATTTGGCTCAACCGGGACAAATCTAAACAAAAGGCGTTTGCCATTTCGATATTCTCAAATATATTTTTCAAACTGTGTTTTCCTAAATTGAATCTTACTTGGCCAATGACTGAGATCGAATAGTAGGTCTGTTGCGTTGCTGATGTTATATTCTAATTGATTACACTTTGGCAACTGCCAAATATAAAGTTTAGTAATTCTTGATAAAACCAAGATATATGTATCCTTTTTACATGCTCCAATAAAACGTTTGGGTAACAACTCGCCATGACCACAAGGCGACAGATTACTAAATCTTCATGATTGACGCATTTGCTTTGTGTGAAATTTCTCTGCGGCGGGACAAAGTGATGTGGGTACGAGGGTTTGTGAATGTTGCTCCGGTTGAAACATTCTCCCAAGTTTACTTTGAATTTACTGTAAATTCAAATGTGATTCATTGTGAGGATACAATGGAAGTTTGTCGCTTACAGTCTGGGGTTAGTTCATCTCAATAGATAAGATGCTCTCTCGGGTGATACGCTTCTCAATTCCTATCGGATTGCAGAGAAGGGCATTGGAAAGCTGCAAGGCAACTATCATTTGTTGGCTGTTGTTATTTGTAGACAATTTCACAGATTGAGAATCGTGCAGACGGCAGCGGGGGCGGGGGCGGGGGCGGGGGGGGGGGGGGGCGAGGGGTGAGGCGGGCGAATAGTTAGCAAATCTGTTTTCGCACACCGCTGTTTTCTGTAACAGAGTCTGGCGCCTGTCAATAATCCCCATCGTCTGGTCTGGCGCGAACGTGGCCAACAAGAGCTTGCACATCATGACCAGCATCACCGTGGTCCATTGCAAACTCCTGGTCTAGGTTATGACGAGTCCCTGCCCACAATACCACCAGGAAGCTTGCTTTCGTCCTTCAACTCATCGCTACTCTTGTTGTGAGTCTCGACGGGCATCATCTGATTAACAGTTTGCCGCGGGGACAGGCTAAGACATCTTTCGCAGTCTGCAGAGTTCCTGCAAACCGAGACTAACTGAGAAATCTCATGCCCCCCCCCCCCCCCCAAAAAAAATAAAAACCCAGAACAGTGAATAATAGTCCCTGAACCTAACCCCCTAACAGATAATGGACACGAAAAGCGTTCTTCTGATACCTTACTGCCCCGATTCTGCCCGAAGATGGTGTTATCGAAAACATGAGATTCTAACTCTCGTTGAATCATACACCAATCCCTATCTTCCTCCTCCCAACAGTTTCTGTTGAGGTGGAAAACAAACTGTCCACAAGATGACTTGGGACTTAGCCGTTCTTCCACCCGACCTCCTGATTGAACTATTTGTTACAAAGGGATCTCCCCAAGTTCCCGAGTTCTCACGACACCGAACATCCGCTCTGATATGTACAGAGGTCCTCCCGGCCGTATGCAGTATTGAGACATTGGATCCTGGCGGGAGGGCCGGTAAGTTAGAATCGAAGTTAAATGGACCTGTCAAACATGCACACACACACACACACACACCTATTCAGAATGTGAAGCCGGCTCTATGTGTAAAAATATAGTCAATGTAATTGTGAGCTTGGGGGAGGAGTGACAAAGGTGACAGACCAACACAGGACGTTCTCCTGGACATTCATTCGGAGAAAATTGGGGAGTGGGGGGGGGGGGGGGTGCTGTTGGACGATATCAAGCCGTTATTAGAGCCTCAATCTTAAGAAATTCTTAAATATCGTTGGATAAGTTAACGACTTTTGAGACGAGCGCTTTCACAAGGATCCGCCGATATTGTTATATCCCCATAATCTCCTATTTGTAATTCAGACGCCGTTTCTATGATTGTCCTTGCAATGTACAGGACGCGGGACATGCTCGACTCAATGAAAAACTCAGTCCTCATGGGTTGTGTTGTCACGAAGTGTAATTGCAGGCTCACGTTTTTTTTAAAAAAAGGACCCTGCAGTACAGACTGCGGTTTGGGAATCCAGTCTCCTGTTATTGGGTGGGTGGGGAGTGTATGTGTGTGTGTATGGGGGGGGGGGCGGGGGAGATATGAGACAAGGCCTTTTAGGGAATTGAGTCAGTGCAGAGGGGACTTGTCCTGACACAGTGGATGGTGCAACTTGTGGAAATGCGGCCACCTCACCATCGCTTTGAACTCACAACAGCTTGAAAACCGCTTGATCTTTCTCAGATAATTATTATCTGGTGGGGGAGAGAGGGGGTGGGGGGGTGGTCTTGGCGCAATGTTGTTCCAATCATGGTGCAGTCTGCAACATTGACACCGAACACGTTCCTCTGCAGCTGGGTTGTAGAATATTTGGCACCCCTGGGGACTGGGATGTGCGGTTACAGTTAGGATGGGCACGCTTGCTTGCTGCCTTAGAGGGAATCAACGGGCCCACGGTTCCAGTCGGCACACAGTGCGTGACTCGGATCGAGATGAACTAGGTTTGAATCTCAGGGGATCTAATTAACAGGTTGGCTGGAATCCCCCTGTGTACCGAAACATTAGCAAGCACCATAGAAACGCAATCGCCCACAACCTGCTCCCGAACTCGGCTCTCTGTTTGGAACAACATTTGGAATTTTACACGTCCCTTCACACCCACCTTCACACTCTTAAATCAAAGTGCGTTTCGTTAAACGCTAATCGGCCGCAATAATGGACTATTCCTTTCATTCAAAATATATTGACACAATTGGCTTCAATTATTCACTTTCTGCACACGGAAAAGAGCCCAAACACATATAATAGGATTTTGGAAGACAAACTACATTTAACCTCACTTCCTAAGAATAAGATTGTATTGGATAATTGTGTTATTCCATTATAGGATTATAAAACGTTTTGAAAGCTAATTCGATTCTTTTTGCCAATAAGCTGTGCTGGAAATATTTTTTAAAAAGCAAATATCACCAATGACCGACATTAGTTCGTTAAATAGGGAAACTGTTTAATATAAGGAAGGTCCAGGATGTTGCAATTACACAGCTTTCCGCCAGTTATTTGTTAAATAGCATTTAAATTGAACACATCCTCCGTTCAACCCTTTGTGTCTAACAACTTGCCTCGAATAATTCGAGATGCTTAGTTTAAAATCAGCGATCATGTAGGGTTTGAAGTCAGGATGGACTATACGTGAGAGATCACTGGCAGGCCGAAATGCAGCAAATTAATTCAGGTGAGCGAGTTTACCTGTTGGCTGCCAACCTGGACGCTATGTAACCTCCAGGGATCTGAGTGACGATATATCCCCAGAAAAAAGAACCGTGGATCATCCCCACCGTCTCCGGATCCCAGTTGAACGTCGCTTTCTTGCGCGCGAGAGAGAGAGAGAGAAAAGGGGAGTGGGAGTCAGATTATACCATAATTACACTGGGATAAATCCCTCAATTTATATTCACAAACAGAGATGCAGTCGTTACCGAATGATCGAACGAGTGTTGCAACCTTCGGGTCGAATTGACTCTGTGATTTGGGACCTGTTCAATTTACCGCAAGGGGGCTAAATTGGGCCGACATATCATCATTTTGGCAAGTTCTACATTCAGCGTCCTTTCTTTGAAATGGAGCAAATCCAAAATACAAGACACGAAAATTGTGCTCGTAAACCTTTTCTCCAATATTTTACTTTTCACAGCTCTGGGACCCAAAGGACTAGACTGGTTATAGAAGATTACAGAGTGAACCCTTGTTGCTTTGGGATTGAGTTGATTGAGTTGGATTGTAACTGCCTAGGCAAAGGGCGTGCCCGAGTCCTCACCTTCTTGATAATTGAATTCCCGTGATGGATGGTGCTATTGTTGACCATGTCCACGATGGCTACGCCAAGATTACACCTGATCCCGAAGGAGATACAAAAGCCCAGGCCACTCATGATGGCGATGATGTACCTGCGGGGTAGCCCGAAGCAGGTACAATCGCAGAGCGGCGGCTTGTTCGGGCGCACATTCTGCACCCTTCCATCTTCCGTCAGCTCGATGTTTTCTCCAGGTTGCTGCCTCCTCTCGAGGACTCTGCACCAGGGAACAAAAAAAAAATCACATTCGCCCGATTCGAAACCTTCCTTTAATTACCGTGTGCATCTTACATTTGCGAAATTCCATAAACTCACATCCATCCCTCTGCTCAGCTACCTTTGCGGTTTTGCAATCTGCAGTCTGGGTACATTGGCATGGGTCGTTTTATAGATAATTATTTTGTTGCTGTTAAGTATCCTTAAAATATACATCCAGGCGAGAGTAATGTGTTCGCCTACAATATGTCAGTCTAATAATTGGACAATCATAAGTCTAGAAAACAATATATGGATAAAGATAGGTACATATTGGGATTGTTTGTTTTAATAAACGCCCAGTTAAGAATGAAAAGTTTATGTTATTGTGGGCATATTTCAGTCCAACCCTTTTGAAATATATATTTCTCAAGTAAACGCCTTCCTTTAGTGAAGAGTGAACATGTTATAACACTGCCAGAATGGATATAAATTCATGGATGAAAACTAATCTGGAATAAAGTAGATCTTGATCCACTTTAATAAGACGAGAGCAGAAAAATACAATTCGTAAACTCTGATCTATGTTTGTTGCATTAAAGAGGGAATAATATTACTGGTTAAAATGTAGCTAACATTTAACACCGCAGCAACAATAGCAAATTAAAATGTTGACTTCCTAGGCATTAAAAGCTGTGGCTCTGTTTAACTAGAGCGAGTAGAAGCTTTAGCCCCAAAATAACACAACTGAATTTTTAATATTTAATTTGTTGTCCATCAGTTGACTCATTGGCCGAAGTATGGTCAAATCTGATTTCAATTAAAGTAAGGTTAGATGTTTGAGTGTGAAACGAAATATAAAGCAGAAAGAAATAACGGATGGGTGCGCCAGTCTAGGACGGAAGTATTTGAAATGCGGTACATTTATTCACCCAATATTTATTTTTTAAATGAATGTATTCAAGTCTCTGCACTTATGCATATTGTACAAGGCGATTTAGCGTCTGCACTGAATGGACTTTAGTTGCTTTATGGAAAGCTTTGGTTAGTTATGTCACAAAGGTCTACATCAAAATAATCCTCGATCTGACAATATGCATTGTATAATTGTGTTTTGATGGAAGGGGACACTTGTGTATATGTTATTAAACAGGTCGATATGTGTGTAACTCTGCGGTTTACACCACACACAAAAAACGCGCCAAATGCAGACACAGACATCTCCTCTGATATTAAATATTTACACGTTCGGTGGCTGATTCCTAAGGTGGAGAGTGAGCAGAGACACATACTCCACATCAGGAAAAAATAATGCCAGAAAGTGTGTTTTTTTCCCGCACCGAAGGAAAACTCCCAAATTACGGCAGTTTCAACCATAACCCGTGGCAAATCCTTTTTAAAAAAACAACGTTTCGCATTGTAGCAGCCCCTGATCAACAGAGCAGCGATCGCGATTAAAGGGGCAAAATTGTCAGCAGCCATATTTAAACGAATGTCTGAGTCTTATTAGAGGAGAAGAGCTAAATAGGTGAGGAAGAAGGAAATGAGAGAGAAAGATTGCCGAGTGGGGAAATGTCAAATCTGTACATCTATAGGGCGTGAATTAGATCAATATAAGCATTTGAGATTTTTCTACCTTATTAATAATTCCATATATCTATCGCAAATATTTGCATTTCACAACGATTCCAAGAAAAATGACTCAGAAACTCTTTTGCACCGCGATATTAATCCAGGGGACCTTCAAACCTTTTCACCAAAAAAAAAACGATTAACAGATTGGCACGTATTGTTAAGAATCTTACCTGTACAGGTGGCCCAGAGATTTTCCGGCAAATTTTTTGAGTCCCTCCTTGCTGGGAGTAAAAACCCGCTCCTTCACAGTATCCATCCCAGAAGGTGCTCAAGTATATTCTCTTATGAAGGTCTCATGCCAGAGATAATGACTGTTCATTCGAATTAATTCGCTGGGATGATATGGCGCTCTCCAGCTAGAGTGGAGCGTGGAACTCCGACATGAGAACTCATCTACCGCTGCTGATTCCAAGTTCAAAGAGGAAATGGGAAAGTCTTATCCCGCTGCCCGCGTCCAACCACTGAAGGTTCAGGAACAGCCATGATGTTTTAGAGAATCCTGCTTCAGGAATATAATGCTGCTGTAAATCTCTTTTGTTAAATCCTCAGATGAAGATCTCGGCTATTAAAGTCTAGAAATTCGCATGACTTTTTTTTATTCTGCAGCCGCCAGCAATGGACAAATAAGACAAAGTGGGGCGGGGGAGGGCACAATCGATGATTGCAGTAAGTTTACACGGGCGAGTGGGGCATTTTCAGCACCTTGGACAGTGGCGGCGCGCAACTGAAAGTGCGGTGGAGCCAGAGGGTATGCGTGGGTGTGTGTGTGTGTGTGGGTGTACGCTAACTTTCTCTGGGATTTGACCGGATCGCAGCAAATCCCTCACCGTCACCAGGCTCCTTCTTGAGTCGCGGATGCTATGGAAACGGCATCAGAGATTCGATCATCTCGCCACAGGTTTTCAGGCAGTGTCGCTGCCTCACGGAGCTTGGAGTTTATTAAAAAATTGACCAGTTTTCCTCCAGATCTCATGTGTCCCCCCTCCTCCCCCGCCCCGCCCCCCTCCACCCCCACTGCTGACACAAAGCTAAAAAAACAGAGCATTCATTCTTAGCCTTGAATGTATCTGGCTTTCTTTCTCCCCCTGCATTGAGGCTGTTAATTCATTGACCAGACAGAAAGGCTCCAGTGCAACCTCTCTATCCTTCCCTTAAAAACAAATCAAGACCAAACACGCCTTTTGCAAAGGTAAGACGGTCATTCCGCAATATAGCGCATTATACAGGCGGCGTTGCAACTCCCCCCTTGTCTTAATTATAGTTTTCAGATATACAACATGATTCCCCTTGAGACCAACGCGCTGATTTGAACACGGTTTGGCATTTAAAGGAAAACACATCTGGGGGCCGAACAGATCAGCCCATTTTCTTTTCATTGTGAAAAGGTGATTGTTTTTTTTTGTTGTTGTTGCCTTCCAATGCAGGGTCTCAAACTTTAAAATGCCACCTTCAGATCAAACATGTTGCAGCACCAATCATCAAGAGTGACATTGGTTGATTGAGAACTGACTCAATCTGATCCACATCTCCGCCTGGTGGCCCAGCCTGACACTAGCTCAAACGGCAAACCATTGCAGAGGGAAAATGAAACATGAGCTGCTCTTCATATCAGTTTTTAAAAAAAATCAAGTTTCGATGTCATTCGACTGAAAGAGTTACACATTTTAACTCTAAACTAATATTGCAAACAAAACTCTTGCATTGCTGCATATCGATTCTTATTCGGCAAGCAGGCTGATTTTCTTACAGTTATCACACAATGCTTTAAATTGATCGCAGAAAAAGTGTGACCTTCGTAAACTAGTTATTACAAAATTCCATATTATGTCCCACAACATCTCTATGAGTGATGAACATTACCCGCCTCAATTACTCTCTATTCCATATTTTAATCAATATCATTGTCGAAATAACCACCAAATATTAACTTCTACACACACCCTAAGAGCTTACGAATGCTCTTTAAGAAAAACATTCTGAAATATTTTCACTCTTTTCCATCACCGGGTTAATGCAAGTATATTAAATGTATTGATTGGATCTCTACTAGACCCCACATCCTTTTCTGGAATGTAGATCTCTGGTGAGTCCTGCCAATCGGTAGTTTTGTTCACCTATACACCATCCTATCTCCAGATTCCTCAAATTTTACATCTTCACTTTGTTGAAATCAAGACGTACTCCCACAATCTCACATTCATTCTTCCTTGGGAAACCGACACTGCGGAGCTCCAGACATCTCTAAACCGTTTCCTTTCTACCACGAGGTAGGGACTAAAACAAGGATCAGTATAATCTTGTGATTAATGCCAGTAGAAAAAAGTGTCCGAAAATGAAATGAAAATCGCTTGTCACAAGTAGGCTTCAATGAAGTTACTGTGAAAGGCCCCTAGTCGCCACATTCCGGCGCCTGTTCGGGGAGGCTGTTACGGGAATTGAACTGTGCTGCTGGCCTGCCTTGGTCTGCATTCAAAGCCAGCGATTTAGCCCTGTGCTAAACAGCCCCTGAACATTAGTGTTTGCTCTCTGTAAGGAACTTTTAAGGGTTATGCTTGATGGATATGGCTCCCACTTGTTGCAGTTCCTTTCTGGACCTTGCCAACAGAACCATGAGGTGGCACGGTAACACAGTTGTTAGCACTACTACAGCACCAGTGACCCGGGTTCAATTCCGACCTTGGGTGACTGTCTGTGTGGAGTTTGCACTTTCTCCCCATGTCTGTGTGGGTTTCCTCCGGGTGCTCCGGTTTCCTCCCACAGTCCAGAGATGTGGTGGGAATTGCCACGCTAAATTGCAGGTTGGGTGGATTGGCCATGATCAATGTGCGGGGTTACAGGAATAGGCAGGGGATTGGGCCAAGGTAGAGTGCTCATTCTGAGACTTGATGGGCCAAATGGCCTCCTCCTGCACTGTAGGGATTCTATGGAAACAGAAGCGGTCTGAATTGTTCCACATTGTAAAATAGCTTCTGATCCTCAACACAGGATCGGCCAGCATGAGCAAAGGCCCAACACAGTTTTCCTTGCTCAATGATTTATTTGATTATTTTAAAATGCAGGAAACTAGCTCCAACACATAATATTGTCATGCTACTACATACTGTGTCTTTTTTTAAATGATCGTGTGATTCAGAAATTGCGGAAGGGGACAATCAACCCTTTCGATCTTTACAATATAGTTAAAGTTGAAAATATAAGATAAACAGTACAACAATGAAACACATTTGTTTATAGAGTGCATCAAACACATATCATCTTTTTTAGGCAATCCCATGTGATGGAAGAGGAGTTCCTTCCACGCTACATTGGTGCTGAGATGGCTGAGAATTCTGTAGAATCCGCAGACTCGGTCACATGTGGGGAATGTGATGTTTGAAGGGTCAGGCGGATGAATTGTTTGCAGGTTTATGTGCTCTCTGATGCCTCAACTTTCCTGCTGGTGCTCCTGATGAAGGCTCGCAATGTATTCAGTGCCTTCCCAAATAAACCTTTTCCATTTTGGTCAGTGACATACGAGGGACTCCCATGAATCAACAGGAATGTTTGATCTTCAGAAATGTTTTGAAGACATCCAGAAAGCGTTTCTGTTGTCTGGCTGAGGAACCCTTGCATGCACTAGTTCCAAGTAAAACAGTTGTTTCAGGAGGTCAGGCATGTGAACACGTGCCATCCAGGGGAGCTCTTTCACAGTGATCAGCACCGTGATGCTGTGCATGATGACCTGGAAAAAGAGGTTGCCATTGGATTGCATTTTTGCCATTGGATTTAGAGGATCTTGTGAAGGCGCGACTCATTGTATTTCCTCAATATTTTAAGGACCTGTTGTAGGCTGTTTAAGTCTCCGAATCCATAGAATAAATATGGGTTGAACTAACAAGAGGAAGAAGACACTGGTGGGAGTAGTCTATAAGCAGCGAACAGTAGTTATACTGTAGGATAGAGAATAAATCAAGGGATAATGAGGGCATGTAAAAAAGGCTGCACATTAATCATTGGTGAATTTAATCTTCATGTGGATTGGGAAAATCAAATTATGAGAGATAGCCATGAGGAAGAATTCACAGAGTATATTCGGGACAGTTTTCTAGAAGAGTCTAATAAAGAACAAAGAACAAAGAAAATCACAGCACAGGAACAGGCCCTTCGGCCCTCCCAGCCTGTGCAGATCCAGATCCTTCCAAGGATCTACTTCCCTCTGTTCCCAGCCCATTCATATATCTGTCTAGATGCATCTTAAATGATGCTATTGTGCCCGCCTCTACCACCTCCGCTGGCAAAGCATTCCAGGCACCCACCACCCTCTGCGTAAAAAAAAGTTCACACACATTTCCCTGAAACTTTCCCCCTCTCACCTTGAAATCGTGACCCCTTGCAATTGACACCCCCACTCTTGGAAAAAGCTTGTTGCTATCCACCCTGTCCATACCTCTCAATTTTGTAGACCTCAATCAGGTCCCCCCTCAACCTCTGTCTTTCCAATGAAAACAATCCTAATCTACTCACCCTTTCTTCATAGCTAACACCATCCATACCAGGCAATATCCTGGTGAACCTCCTCTGCACCCTCTCTAAAGCATCCACATCCTTTTGGTAACGTGGTGACCAGAACTGCATGCAGTATTCCAAATGTGGCCTAACCAAAGTCCTATACAACTGTAACATGACCTGCCGACTCTTGTACTCAATGCCCCATCCATTGAAGGCAAGCATGCTGTATGCCTTCTTGACCACTCTATTGACCTGCGTTGACACCTTCAGGGTACAATGGACCTGAACTCCCAGATCTCTCTGTACATCAATTTTCCCCAGGACTCTTCCATTGACCGTATAGTCCGCTCTTGAATTAGATCTTCCAAAATGCATCACCTCGCAGTTGCCTGGATTGAACTCCATCTGCCATTTCTCTGCCCAACTCTCCAATCTATCTATATTTTGCTGTATTCTCTGACAGCCCTCCTCGCTATCTGCAACTCCACCAATCTTAGTATCATCTGCAAAGTTGCTAATCAGACCACCTATACCTTCGTCCAGATCATTTATGTATATCACAAACAACAGTGGTCCGAGCACGGATCCCTGTGGAACACCACTAGTCACCTTTCTCCATTTTGAGACACTCCCTTCCACCACTACTCTCTGTCTCCTGTTGCCCAGACAGTCCTTTATCCATCTAGCTAGTACACCCTGAACCCCATACAACTTCACTTTTTCCATCAACCTGCCATGGGAAACTTTACCAAACGCCTTACTGAAGTCCATGTGTATGACATCTACAGCCCTTCCCTCATCAATTACCTTTGTCACTTCCTCAAAGAATTCTATTAGGTTTGTAAGACATGATCTTCCCTGCACAAAACCATGCTGCCTATCATTGATAAGTCTATTTTCTTCCAAATGTGAATAGATCTTATCCCTCAGTACCTTCTCCAACAGTTTGCCTACCACTGAAGTCAAGCTCACAGGTCTATAATCCCCTGGATTATCCCTGCTACCCTTCTTAAACAAAGGGACAACATGAGCAATTCTCCAGCCCTCCGGGACCTCACCCGTGCTCAAGGATGCTGCAAAGATATCTGTTAAGGCCCCAGCTACTTCGTCCCTCGCTTCCCTTAGTAACCTGGGATAGATCCCATCCGGACCTGGGGACTTGTCCACCTTAATGCCTTTTAGAATACCCAAAACTTCCCCCTTCTTTATTCCAACTTGACCTAGAGTATTTAAACATCCATTCCTAGCCTCAACATCCGTCATGTCCCTCTCCTTGGTGAATACCGATGCAAAGTACTCATTAAGAATCTCACCCATTTCCTCTGACTCCACGCATAAATTCCCTCTTTTGTCTTTGAGTGGGTGAATCCTTTCTCTAGTTACCCTCGTGCACCTTATATACGAATAAAAGGCTTTGGGATTTTCCTTAACCCTGTTAACCAAAGATATTTCATGACCCCTTTTAGCCCTCTTTATTGCTCGTTTGAGATTTGTCCTACTTTCCCGATATTCCTCCAAAGCTTCATCAGTTTTAAGTCGCCGAGACCTTATGTATGCTTCCTTTTTCATCTTAGCTAGTCTCACAATTCCATCCGTCATCCATGGTTCCCTAATCTTGCCATTTCTATCCCTCATTTTCACAGGGACATGTCTGTCCTGCACTCTAATCAACCTTTCCTTAAAAGACTCCCACATTTCAAATGTGGATTTACCCTTAAACAGCTGCTCCCAATCCACATTCCCCAGCTCCTGCCGAATTTTGCTATACTTGGCCTTTCCCCAATTTAGCACTCTTCCTTTAGGACCACTCTCGTCTTTGTCCATGAGTATCTGTTGCGGATCAAACCAGGGATCAGGCGGTTTTGAATCAGGAAATATGTAATGAGGCTGGTTTAGTGAAAAATCTCAGACTTAAATATCCCATAGGCAACAGTAACCATAATATGGTAGAATTTAGCATTCAACTTGAGAGTGAGAAACTTGGGTCAGAAACAACTGCCTTAAACTGAAATAGGATTCATTACAAAGGAATGAGGGCAGAGTTGGCTGGAGTGGACTGGGAAAGGAGTTTTGAAGAAAAGACTGTTGATCAGCAATGGCAGACGTTTATGAAAATAATAATAATAATATAGGCCTAAGCTGCTGAATATCTCTTACATTAACACTGCAATGAAGTTACTGTGAAAATCCCCCAGTCGCCACACTCCAACGCCTGTTCGGGTTCACAGAGGGAGAACTCAGAAAATCCAATTCACCTAACAAGCACATCTTTCAGAACTTGCGGGAGGAAACCGGAGCTCACAACAAAGATATTTCCCAGTGAGGAAAATGGATTTGAGGAAGGGCAAAGATCAACTATAGTTAACCAAGGAAGTGAACAATAGTATTAAACTGAAAGAAAAAACATATAATGTGGCAATGGTTAGCCAGAGGAATAGGAATGCTGTAAAATCCAAGAAAAGATGATTGAAAAATAATAAGGAGGAAGAAGATAAACTTTGAGGGTAAAGTAGCAAGCAATATAAAAACAGAGAGTAAGAGCTTCTTTAAATAGATAAAATGGAAGAGAGAGGCCAAAGTGTGCATAGCTCCCTTAGAGAATGAGTTTGTGGAAATAATAATGGTGAACGAGAAAATGTCAGAGGAGTTAAATAAATACTTGGTGTTAATATTCACGGTAGAAGACTCTAATGGCATTCCAAATACATGAAATAAACAAGGAGCAAAGGTGGAGGGGGGGGGGGGGGGGCTGCTGGGAAGAGGAGAAAATAAACATAATACCCAATACAAGATTTTAAAAAGTATCAGGAAACTAATCTCAGAGTAAAGGGTCCCCCATTTAAGTCAGAGATGAGGAGGAATTTCTTCTCTCAGAGGGTAGTGAATCTGTGGAATTTTTTACCGTGGAGAGCTGTAGAGGCTGGGCCGTTATATGTTCAAGGCTGAGAGAGACAGATTTTTAATCAGTGAGGGAATCAAGGGTTATGGGGATAAGGTGGGAAAGTGGAATTGAGGATTACGTCAGAGCAGCCATGATCTCATTGAATGGCGGAGCAGACTCGATGGGTCGAATGGCCTACTTTTGCTTCGACATCTTATGTCAGAAGCATATAGGAGCAGGGGAAATGCCACTGCCCAGTAAACCATAACCTTACTCTCAAATGCACATGGCCCTAGAGTACACATATCGATTTGCATAAGAAAGTATAAATGTATTTCTCTGCATCAACCTATTTAGCCTGTTGCTTTTTTTTTTTTCTTCATCTTCCCTCCACTCCAGAGGGCACATTCATGGGTTCAGTTCCATGGATTCCAGAAGTCCTCAGATGATCTGATTATAATGGCCAAGACATTAAGTGATTCAGTGACATAGAGAACATGTACAATATCTTGCTCAAACAGATGCACATTCAAACAAGAGTAACTTGAGAACAAGCAGCAATGGGAAACTTGGCTGACTTCCTAATCCAGTGGTGCTGAAGCCAATTAGAATACCGTAATTAGTACACAAACAAAACGAGGCACCTTCTCATCTGCATGTCTCTGTACATGTAGGGTGGTGCTTTTACACATGAGAATCTTAAGTGACCATTGTTAAGATTCTTGATGATGACACATTGAAGGTCAATGAACATACAGATTATAAACAAACTATGTAGGTTCAGAATCTCCTCTCACTGGGCTTTGTGAAATATGAAAAAAACCACTAGGGACACACATACTGTAAATAAATTCTCAGCACAAATACACAGAGGCAAGCTATACTACAAAGGGTTAATTTCAAACTTTCCAACATTGAAGCAGAACTGACACTATTACAGGACTAAAAATGTGACATCATCACAACAGTGGCACAAGATAGCTGCCATCAGATAGCCCAATTAAGACCATAAGATATAGGAGCAGAATTAGGCCATTCAGCCCATCGAGTCTGCTCTGCCATTTGATCAAGGCTGATATGTTCCTCATCCCCACTCTTCTGCCTTCTCCCAATAACCCTTGATTCGCTTATTAATCAAAAAATCCCTTTATTAATCAAGAACACCAGATTTGTGCTTGAGGTTCTGTTATCTACAGGGCTACCAACCAAGAGCTGGAAGAGCAGGAGTCGTCAATTTAGCCTCTTAAGGCTGATCCAACGTTGAATACGCTCATGGTTGATCTTATCATGGCCTTAAACTACCATCTTGCCCGTTCTCCGTAACCCTTCAACCCATTACTAAATTAAAAATCTGTCTTATTCCTCCTTAAATTTACTCACTGTCCCAGCATCCACGGTACTCTGAGATAGCAAATTCCACAGATTCATAACCCTTTTGGAGAAGCAGTTTCTCCTCATCTCGGTTTTAAATTTTCTACCTTTTATCCTGAGACTATGATCTCTCGTTCTAGAATACCCCACAAGAGGAAGCATCCGCTCCACGTCCACTTTATCCATACCTTCTATCATCTTGTATATCTCAATTTAATCTTTTCTAAACTCTAAGAGAATATAGGCCTAAACTGCTGAATATCTCTTCGAAAGACAATCCCTCATCTCCGGAATCAATCTAGTGAACCTCCTCTGAACCGCCTCCAATGCCACTACATCTTTCCTCAAATATGGGCACCTAAACGGTGTACAATACTCCAGGTGTGGTCTCACAGTGCCTTCCTGACCAACACTTCCTTATCTTTATACTCTATTCCTTTAGCTATAGATGTCAACATTCCGTTCGCTTTCTTTATTACCAGCTGTACCTGCACACCTATTTTTCTGCTACTCATGCACCCGGACACCTAAATCCCTCTGCCCGGAGCACCCTGAAGTCTCTCCCAGTTTAGATAATAAGTTGCCTTTGCATTTTTCCATCCAAAATGCATGACCTCACAGTTATCCACATTAAACTCCATCTGTCACATTTTGGTCCACTCTCCTAACCCATCTACATCCATTTTGTAAGGTTCTTATTTCCTCGTTACAACTTCATGTGCCACATATTTTAATGTTAACTGCAAATTTAGCTACAGAACCTTCTATCCCGGTATCAAAGTTGTTAATATAGATTGTAAATAGTTGGGGCCAAAGGAGCGAACCCTGTGGCACCCCACCAGATACACCTTGCCTTCCAGAAAAAGACCAATTTATCCCGATCCTCTGTGTTTTGTCCATCAGCCAGTCTTCTTTTGAAGCTAATAAACTGAGGACAACAGCTATCACACTAACAGCATTCAGAGTGGTCGAGGAAGGAGGGGAACTTGTACATGCAGATCAGCTTTGGGGCCAGAGAGACTTCACTTTAATGGAGTCTATTGTTTTTGGTTATGGTGCTGAATGAGTCTGTTTGGATGTAAAAAGATTGAAAGTTGCTAATCACTGACTATCCAGTAGGGTGGCTTCGGGAAATGTGTTTATGATTTCCAATAAGAATCTTCATAAAAAGGTCAAGATTGAAGGGCCTGGCGCTGGAGTACAGGACAGGGGTCAGGAATGGTCAACCTGGCTTGCAGGCCCACAATTAATGCTGGAAGGACCAACCTAATTGTACGTTTTCAGCCAAATCTGGGGAGTATTGGGGATGAGGATTGGGGATGAGGATTTTGAAGTAACCTAAAGGTGACAACCAAATCCTGGGGGTATTTGGGTTTGAATTGAGACACGTTTGGGCAGAAACGTGGCATTTTTGCTGATGGTTTTTAAGTAGAGGCTTCCCAATAAATCATAGAATTGACAGTGCAGAAGGGGGCCATTCGGCCCATCAGCCCTTGGAAAGAGCACCCTACAGACCCATGTCTCCACCCTGTCCCCGTTATCCCCGTAACCCAATAACCGCACCAACCTTTTTGGACACTAAGGGCAATTTAGCATGGCCACTCCACCTAACCTGCACATCATTGGACTGTGGGAGGAAACCGGAGCACCCGGAGGAAACCCACGCCGACACAGGGAGAACATGCAGACTCCACACAGACAGTGACCCAAGCCGGGAATCAAACCTGGGACATTGGAGCTGTGAAGCAACTGTGCTAACCTCTGTGCTACCATGCTGTCTACAATTGAGGTGACCTGTGCTTGTGTGGAAGCCAAAGTCAAATTGTGGGAGGATTTAAATTAAACTAACTAATTAAGTATAGTGTATTATCAAATTCACCAGTTTAGTGCTCTTTGTATTAGGGCATTAGGAGTTTTCAATAAACAAGAGGTTTGAGGTTGAGCCAAACCGTGTCTGTGATTTTATCCTTTATAATATCCTAAAGTCAAGAACCCTCCATAAGAATAAATAGGAGTATGGACTTCTTACACACATAATAAATTTGGAAAACTAGGGGATTTTCAGAGTAACTTCATTGCAGTGTTAATGAAAGCCTACTTGTGACACTAATAAAGATCATTATTAACAGTTAGGCTGGAAGAGCAAAATATAGGAACAGTCAATAGACCTCTTGAGGTGGTAAAGAATTGTAGCGGAGTATCCTTAGCAAATTAAGTGGAAACAAGTCCATTGACTATCCAAATGATGTCACCCAGGAGTAACAAATAAAAATGATCAAAACTCAGCAGATGGGATTATTGTGCAGGCAAATTTCAATAAATCACTTCAATGTGTTCTTTCTGATTGGTTTTGAGTGGAACCAGAAGAGGGGCGTGCCACAGAAGTAGACTGTAGAGACAAATTTGGTGAAGGAAAGAATGTTTGAAGATGCCAAACACATCAGAAAAGTCACTGACAGTGGGAAATGGTGAACACTTATTGTTGTACAGCATGTCTTGTGACATTGACCACAGCTTTCAATGGCATGAAAACAACATTAGCATTCTCTGAAATAAGTCGCGTTGGGAAGGATTTCAGACAAATCTGAAATTATAAAAAACAGCATCTATTGTAAAGTCCATGCATCATTAATACTTGTTTCAAGGTTATTCAACTTTAGGGGCAGCGCGGTGGTGCAGTGGTAAGCACTGCTGCCTCACGGCACCAAGGACCAGGTTCAATCCCGGCTCTGGGTCACTGTCCGTGTGAAGTTTGCACATTCTCCCCGTGTTTGCATGGGTTCCGCCCCCAAAATGCAAAGATGTGCAGGGAAGATGGATTGGCTATGCTAATTTGCCCCTTAATTGGGTACTTTAAATGTTAAAAATACTTTTTTAAAAAAAGGTTATTCAACTTATTCTGTAATGCGGAACAAACTAGCTCACGCATACAGTAATGGCAGCAAAATATACCTATTATGAATGATTTCCAGACATGTAAAATTCGATACACGTACTGCTCACAAAATGAAACAAGATTGATTTTTATGCAAGTACATTTTTTCCCGTTGCATGTGGGAGACTTGGCACAGTTTCTGAGCACTAATTGCAAACTTGTGACGCTGCACTTCCAGAGTTGGTGCCTGTACAAATTTCAATCAGGAGGCCTGACTGGGGCTGTTTAGCACAGGGCTAAATCGCTGGCTTTGGAAGCAGACCAAGGCAGGCGAGCAGCACGGTTCGATTCCCGTAACAGCCTCCCCGAACAGGTGCCGGAATGTGGCGAGTAGGGGCTTTTCACAGTAACTTCATTTGAAGCCTACTTGTGACAATAAGTGATTTTCATTTCATTTCATTCACTGTTCGATCATCATGCTTTATATTTTAGAAAATTCCAAATAAATCAATAAAAAGTTTTTCCCAGCTTATTTCTACTTTGCTGGCTAATCACAATAAATCATTGCGCATCAAGTTCATGTTTTTCAAATTTAATTTTGTTAAATATCCAAGTGTAGTTTGAATGAGTGCGAGATGGGTCAGCAATTTGAAGAACACTATTCCCAAGAACGGAACCAAACTTGGCCACCGCACATCAGAATAAAACACTGGACTTAAAATAGAGCAAACCCAGTTTATGAGCTTGCTAATCTGCTCTACACGATTTAATTATCACTAGCTTGTTGAATCATTTCTATTTTCCAGAAGTTTGTCTTGTGGATTTTAATGACAGTTTGCCAATTTAGTGCTACAATGTTGTTCATATAGATCAGTAATTTTTTTTTGACACCATGACGGATATCAAGGGATTTGGAGACAGGACAATAAAGTACAGTGGATGTGGCGGTTTAACCATGATGTGGCAGGTCATATAGCGTCCTCCAGCTTATATTTATTACTTGGGAGTTTGTGATATGGGCAGAGACTGGAGCTGGGATGACTGGTCACGTACCTTAGGAGTGATATTTGCAACTAACAAAAATATTCTTTCCGCACTTTGTCTTGGATTTTAGCTTCTGATGGGTGGGCGAAAGGGTGGTGCAATAATGGATTTTTAAAAAAAAATCACTCTCCCACTCACCAAAATTAAATCTACAGATCATACCAGCCTCCGTACCAGCCTCCCCGAACAGGCGCCGGAATGTGGCGACTAGGGGCTTTTCACAGTAACTTCATTTGAAGCCTACTTGTGACAATAAGCGATTTTCATTTCATTTCATACTAATCGTGTTGTATGTTAATTGCATCTGGCAGTCTCATTGTCAGAAGTGAGCAGGTCATTATAGAGAAAAGGGACGGGGGAGGCCGTTCGGCCCTTCGAGCCTGCTCCGCCATTCATTATGATCATGGCTAATCATCCAATTCAATAGCTTCATCCACCTCCCGCCCCCCCCCCCCCCATATCCTTTGATCCTATTCGCCTCTAGTTCTCAGTCTACCCACTTCTTGAAAACATACCATGATTTGGCCTCAACTACTTTCTGTGGTAACTAATTCCATAGGTTCACCACTCTCTGGGTGAAGAGATTTCTCCTCAGCTCTGTCCTAAATGGTCTACCCAATATCCTCAAACTGTGACCCCTAGTTCTGGTCACCCCAATCCTACAAGGGCAGGTCAGAGACTAGGAAACCCCCGAGACAAACAACTCACCTCCTGCCTCCTCAAAATCTGTCCACTACCTAGTCAGCGCAAGTCAGATGTATGATGAGGATGAGAGCATCATTACTTGAAAAGATAGGCGAGGATGGACCAGCTTTAATAATAATCTTTATTGTCACAAGTAGGCTTACATTAACACTGTAATGTAAGTTACAGCTAGCAAGTTACTGTGAAAATCCCCGAGTTGCCACATTCCGGCACCTGTTCGTGTACACAGAGGGAGAATTTAGAATGTCCAATTCACCTAACAGCAAGTATTTGGGGGGGGATTTGTGGGAGGGAACCGGAGCACCCGGAGAAAACCCACGCAGACACGGGGAGAAGGTGCAGACTCCAGACAGACAATGACCGAAGTCGTGAATCGAACCTGGGACCCTGGAGCTGTGAAGCAACAGTGATAACCACTGTGCTACCATGCTGCCCTTGTCCTGCTGTAACAGAAATAAAAATTAATTCAAAAGCTTAATTCTTCTCAAGTGTGATTTAATGGCCAGAACTTGCTGAATTTGGGCCTGGCATGTGTTATTTGCTTTTCCCGCTAACTTCAGCTAAAAAAAACAAGCTGCAACCCAATTTGCTGAAAGTGCAAATTGGTGACAGGGTGGCAAGTTTCTTTAAATCCCATTTGTTGAGGAAAGAAAGAAAGATTGATAAATAAATAAAGAGGAATGACTCGGGTGGTAAATTAAAATGGACAAGTTAGAATCAAATCAAGTAAAGTGATGGAATGAAAAAGTGATGATGATTGATAAAGAGAAAAGACAGAAGAGAAAGAAAAGGCCACTTTTGGGTGGGTGAAAATGTCAACAATTGACTTCCTGTAGCAACGAGACCCAATGTTTAAAATATTCACTTCCTGGATAACAGAAGTTGATTAGTCATTAACAATGTCATTTAAAGGGTGCTTACCCTATGACTAGAGTTTGCACCAAATTTGGCAAGTAAGAATTGGCAAGTCATGTTGCAGCTGTATAGAACCTTAGTTAGGCCACACTTGGAGTATAGTGTTCAATTCTGGTCGCCACACTACCAGAAGGATGTGGACGCTTTAGAGAGGGTGCAGAACAGATTTACCAGAATGTTGCCTGGTATGGAGGGCATTAGCTATGAGGAGTGGTTGAATAAACTCGGTTTGTTCTCACTGGAACGAAGAAGGTTGAGGGGAGACCTGATAGAGGTATACAAAATTATGAGGGGCATAGACAGAGTGGATAGTCAGAGGCTTTTCCCCAGGGTAGAGGGGTCAATTACTAGGGGGCATAGGTTTAAGGTGAGAGGGGCAAGGTTTAGAGTAGATGTACGAGGCAAGTTTTTTACGCAGAGGGTAGTGGGTGCCTGGAACTCGCTACCGGAGGAGGTGGTGGAAGCAGGGCCGATAGTGACATTTAAGGGGCATCTTGACAAATACATGAATAGGATGGGAATAGAGGGATACGGACCCAGGAAGTGTAGAAGATTGTAGTTTAGTCGGGCAGCATGGTCGGCACGGGCTTGGAGGGCCGAAGGGCCTGTTCCTGTGCTGTACATTTCTTTGTTCTTTGTTCAAACTTAATTGGCAAGAGGGCAAATCCCGAAAAAGTCTTTTAAAAAATAGCATAGCTGGGATTTGTTGGTGAAAAGTAAATGGTGGAGTGGGATAAATCAGCTAGCAAGTTTTGGAGATTCGCAACTCATCATCTCCTCAGCCTGCTGGCTGATACGCTTTAACGTGCAATGATCTCATCCTTTTTCCAGAAAATTCTGGCCCAATATGACAGCAAAGCTGGATATGCATAAATTTGTTAACCAGCTTTCAAACGGAAGAATTAAATTAAAATACTAGCATTTATTAGAAATAGAAACTTTAATTTGAATAATTAAAAGTACATGCGATTTACAAGTCAACAAAATACCTCTCGGACTTCAGGCCAAATTAATTTCTATACAGAAAATAAAAACACCGTAGCTATTGGCAAGATAGAAATGTAAAAGCAGACTTGCATCAACATACATGAACATATGTACCTGTTCGGTGACCATATTTTAAGTTTTATATTAGTTTCATCTGTACAGTCAATAACAAGCACTCAAAAGGTTGTGTTCATAAAGATCCCTTGAAATGTACAAAAACCATTGCAAATGACGAATAAAATTTAAAGTGTGCAATACTGCATGCATCAAGTTCTGCTTTATTCTACTTATATAATTTGCTTGATCAATTTACTCAAGTGTAAAACATTGCTAACAATTTTACGCCAATTGTGGTGCTTTTAATTGAAAACCCAATTTCTAGAAGTTTGAACAGAACAGAAACAGAAAAGCCAGCATAACTTGTCAGATGCAGAACCTCCTACGCATTAAGTTTTTAAAAAATACCTTTTGAGGCCAACATGCATGTCCAGCAATTTCGGATTTCATTTCCAGAGTTCGTGTTTTGAAGTGTTTCTCCCCCCAACCATTCAATGAGACTGTCTGGGCTGCAGAATGTGCATGCACCCACCTGTCAAACAGACTTATACAATGGGACAGTGCCCATGAGGAATGAGCGGTGAGGCAGCACCTCCTCAGTAGAATCAAGATAAATCATTTCAACTTTGTCGTTTTAAAAATCAACCACCACAAAGGCTCAAGATGGGATCAATCCATTGTTTTTTCTAATCGATGCAATGACAAAAGTACTTACAAATCAAAAAATCTAGAGGTTATCTGTTGAGGAAGTTGGTGGAATGATACAGAACAAACGATAGGCCCATAACTTCAAGGTACAGATCAGCCACAATCTATTTCAATATTAGAACATGGAGGGAGAGAGTGGCCTACTCCTACATATATAAATGCCGTGAGGAATGTCCACAGACTTAGTTATTTGAGTTCTTTACTAGTTTTTGTTAATGGCATAAATTGCTTCAAAACAACAAAGAGGTTCAGAAAAAAATAAACCATTTCGAAAAAGGGCAAAGGAATTAATTTGCACAATTTCTAAACGTCAAATGAAAACTTAACCATGCCTAGAAGAGCATTCTCTGAATTCAATGCAAACAAAATTAAGAGCAAATTAACATTATTGTCACAGTGAGGAGACATTCAGGTTTGGTGTGAATGTTTGCAGAAGGTCTCATCTCTATTAGGCCACCAAATATTATTGTCTTGGGGTATGGAGGAAAGACGTTCTCAGACCATTCAGATTAACACAGTAACTTGAAATCTGCCTAGTCTCCCACCCTGACAACAGCCATTTCACATTCAAGATGTGTATTAACATTTCATCTCTCTCAAACAGGACAGAAATAATTCCTTGCGTCAAGATATATTAATAAAAATGATGCGGAACTGGGTTACACAGTGGATTAAACATTCCCTTTTACTTCTGCAACAAAGTCCAAAGGAGTGGGTGGAAGTGATTGGTGCCCGTCTTCTATAAAGGGTCTTGTGCAAGATCTAGTCGAACAATTAGGTTAAAATAGGTCCCTCCAAATTATTGATTGCTGAATAGTAAGTAACTTAGAAAGCACAAATAATATTCCCACCCATTATCCAAACTAACTTATTCCTTCATCATTCTAATAGTGATCTATTCATTCAAAAAAATAAAATAATTTAGAGTACCCAATTCATTGTTTCCAATTAAGGGGCAATTTAGCGTGGCCAATCCACCTACCCTGCACATCTTTGGGTCGTGGGAGTGAGACCCACGCAAACACGGGGAGAATGTGCAAACTCCACACGGACAGTGACCCAGGGCCGGGATCGAACCTGGCACCTCAGCGCGTGAGGCAGCAATGCTAACCACTGCGCCACCGTGCTGCCCAATAGTGATCTATTAAGTCAGCACCTGGCAGAGATTGAACCTGTAAACACTCAACCACAACAGATATCTGCAAATTCAGAACTGAAAGTGTTGCAGTAAAGTCCAATATGAAAGACAAGCCATTAAAAGATATTTGTCTTGAACTGTGGTTTTCTGTTTGGCACTTTGAACAACCATAATCAAATCCAATGAAAATGTAATATTTCACAATTGTTATTTTCCATTAGAATTCTATAAAAGACCACAATATAGTACGAAGCTGTACAATTCAGATGTAAAGTGGAAAGAAGATGCATTTATATTCAGAACAATTCAGTTACATTTTAGGATAGCTATGTGAAAAACTATAAATGTGTAAACTTTGTTAACATTGTGCTAATGTTAGTTACAAAAAAGACCATCTCTTTCCATTTATTTGAAATGTTAAAACATTAAAATACAGCTAGGAAACACGGATTCTCATTTTATTCAATAATTACTTCCTTTTTAAATACTCCATATACACTGGGAAATTCTTCTCAAAGCTTTGAATTCAGCTAAAACATTTAAATATCAGTGGTCATTTTCACATGCAGTGCTAGGAACTGACGGAATTTTTCTTCCCCCCCCCTATTTCCAGACGGGAGCATTCACACACCTTTGATGGTCAGATGTCGAATAGCTATAATGAAGCTATTCAGACGCGCTCCTGAAATGCCACATGTAAAATATGCAGCCAAGGGTCGCATGGGTGACACAAGAGTGAGCAAATGGATATATAACCTGGTATCAAGTCAAATGCCATTTGGATCCATTACAAAATTGGTCAAAGTGACAGGGGAATATTCAATACAAATTAATCTAAAATTGATTATTTCCACAGACTTGAAAGGACATTCCGACTTAAAAAACTCAAAAGATCCAAGGGCAATGCAATTCTCCATTTTGAAGAATAATTAGTGCAGGACACCGCAGCATCACTGTAGGATCAACATACGGACAAAGAGTAAATACGCACATAAAAAGCCAAAGGTTGTAAATATAGTCATATATCAGGCGGCCGTAACAGAGGAGTTCGTTCTCCATACGTTGTGTTCCTCCTCCTCCTCCAGTTATCATATGGACAGGGTGGAAAAGGTAATCTATTTCTTTCCAAAATAAACTGCAATGATACACCACTAACAAACAGCATGGCCCATATTGACGTCAAGATGAAATCTGGAGAAGAAATAATTAAAACTTAAATATCAACATAGTTTAACAACCACCGGTGGCGTTCATTATACGGACAAAAATGCATAAGCAAAAGTGTGCTTGCTTAAGCAATTAGCCAAATATACAAATACATCGTCCTATTACCATTCATGTAACTACAGCACCAAACTTCTTAACAAAGTTACATTGCAATGATCAACAGCATGCTCAGAATTTAAAGTATCAGAAAATACTGACACCACTTATTAATTTATGGAAGTAAGCAGACTTCAGCCAATTGATCAATGATCTAAATAACTAACCCTAGTTAAAAAAAGAGGCAATTAATTTGTATTCATATCTACCCAAACAGAAGCATACTCATTTGTTCTTCGACCCCAAGATGATGGTTTCACTCAATACCTACCTGTACGCTGGAAAGGAGCGTCACTTTCCACCTTTGCAAAATCTGGGTGTATTGTTCGTTTGATGACATTTAGAACTATGTAAGTCAGGCTGGTGTAGACATATACGCCAATAGCAACAATTACAGCATAAGAGCCCACCAGTGCACACGTGATGATGTTCAACTATTAAAAAAAACATAACACTATTAAAAGCAATATATGTAATACTTATTCTGCAAAATAAACAGTCTTGGTATCATTAATGTTTCTGAAATCAATGACCATGCATGTGCTGACTACATGTGAAGGAGTAGCAGAAGAACCTTCGAGGTTTCAGACAAAAAGGAAAAATCCTAGTATTTATTGGTTGATGATTGTGTACATTAGGCAAATTGTAACCTCAATCAACAGCTTGTACACCAACACCAATCAAGAAGAAAAATGTAAAAGTACTGAACTTTAGAACATCTTGGACATCCTCAAGATATTTGGCAGGCAATGTTGAAACACAAATCACGGTTTTGCAGGCAGATGCAGCAGCCAGTTTGCATGCAGAGGTCTCGAAGATTGCCATGCGATAGTATGACCAGTTAATAGGCCCAGTATTTGCTGGACTGGGGCACCTCAACAGTTAGGACGGTTTCCCTCAGTCTCCACCTCAAGATGTTGGAATTCCAACGGGGCATCTAGAAGATTAGTGAATAACCCGATCCACTACCACCACCCTCAGAGGCAATTTCCTTAACAAATTAGAGTTAAGGATTGAGAAAGTGATGGGAACAGATGAGGGTCAAACCAGGTAGCAAAAGAAATATAAAAAGGGGAGAATGAGAAAGAACTCGGAAAATAATAAGAGCTAGGAAAGTTTTTAAATCCTCGCACAATTTAGCACCCATACAAATGAGGCTCCACTGTCTTAAATTGTTCAGTTTCTGGGCAGAAAGGTCGATTGTCATTGCGGGAACACAAATATCTCCTCAAAATATACTTTCACGATTAACTATCCTAATGTTTTGCAGCGAGTGTATAGAATTTAAAGTGCAGAAAGAGGCCATTCGGCCCATCGAGTCTGTACTGACTCTTGGAAAGAGCACCCTACCTCCACACACCTCCACCCTCTCCCCACAACCCATTAACCCCATCTAAATTGAGATAAATGTTTTAATTGAGATTAATGCACAAATACAGCAATTACAGCATCTCAGGAGGACTAGCTGCCGATCTCCGCCTAGGTAAGAGCACAATGGCACAAACCATTCGAAGCCTGTAAGTCAGGGGACATTGAGAATGGCACTTTCCATCAAACCCGCTGGAACATTGACCCAGAATCCACTTTTGATGAAGGGATTCATGCTGGTTCAGTGACTGCCCTTGCAGTACTTGGACTGTTGTACATCTACCCAAAGAGGCATAGGGCTCACTTTAATACATTGGAAGTGCTTTTGCATTTCAGTGAACATGACAAAAAAAGGCAGACTTTATACTTAATATACTTTATATATAATATACTTTATATTTATAGAAAATGACAGAAGCTGAATCCATGCCTGATTTGAGCGAGGAGAAAAGTTGGAAACGGGCACCTTATTTGACCCCCCTCCCCAAGTGGTTATCCCACTGCTGGTGCTGAATATCTACCCTTATAAGCATCACAATTTGAATTGTAGGTACTTACTGCCCTGGGACGCAGAATCAGAACCGTGGGGACGACCAGCATCACACAGCAAAAAATAATCCAGAAGTTGATGTCATTACGAAATATCGTAAAATTTGCTGTTTGGAAGGAATAGAAAAAGGTCACTAACCTTTGAAAAATATATTTATATTGAACATTTTCTGATGAGCACAAAACAATCAAACAGGAAAACAAATCAAAAACAATTATACCCACACCCCTCAGAACTCTACCCCCCTCCCAACAGCTGATGGTGACAAGCTCTTTAAAGTATAAAATAAACAGTGATAACTTTTGTAGAGCTCCTCAATTGCATCATTAATGGTGTACTTCATTTTCTCAAAACTCTATAAGATCTCCCAGCCATGAGGCATTGGGTGGAGATGCTGATCTCCATTCCAGCACAACCCGCCTGCGAGAGCTCAGGATAAGACATTCACCCCCGGCACCCATTCACAGCTCCGGCAGTCCCAACACCTCAAATATGGCCCCGAAGGGACTGGCTCCAATTTAATTTGTAGAATCTCAGACGTGGTGCTGAAGAAGGAGACCCAAATCTCAAGCTCAGGACACGACCTGAACATATACACAGGGTTTGCTGGCCCCGCCCACAGTGCTCACACCTTTACTCCACTCCCTTAAAACAGGGAACTCATGCTAGACCTTGTTAAATGCCCCCGGTGTAGCCCCTTCAACTGTAAAAGCCCAAGTCCCGCACACGACAAAGTGGCATTCACCCTTCACAAGACTTTACACCACACCCCCTCCTCCTGTACCGCCCCCAACGCCTCCTCCCACTTGGCTTTCATCCCCTCCAGGGTTACAGCATCCTCTGCCAGGATCTTCCCGTGAATTCCCGAAATACTCCCCTCCTCCATCCTGGCAAGTGACAGCACCCCTTCCAACAGCAACGATGGGGGCACGACTGGGAAAGATGTGAAGACCTTCCTCGCAAAGTCCCAAACCCGCCGATACCTAAAATGTTCTGACTGCAAAAGCCCAAACTTCTCTGACAGAACCTCTAACTTCGCAAAGCGTCCCTCCAGAAACAAACCCCTCATTCCTTCCATCCCCTTGCCACCCAGCCTCTAAACCTGGCATCTAATCTTGCAAGCTCAAACATATGATTAGCACAAATTGGCACCAATTTCGACACAAGTGGGCTGCAAGTTCAACGTCAATGTGGAACAAATCCCCGTCAAACCCCCGCAACTTCTTAACCTAACCTACAGATCCCGAGACAGTAAGGGGCAATTTAGCGTGGCTAATCCACCTAACCTGCACATCTATGGACTGTGGGAGGAAACTGGAGCACCCGGAGGAAACCCACACACACACGGCGAGAAAGTGTAAACTTCACACAGACAGTGACCCGAGGCTGGAATTGAACCCAGGTCCCGATGGGCCGGGTGGCCTCCTTCTGTACTGTAGGGATGCCATAATTGCATTTGGCAGCATTTATTCCATTGAAACAGCAAAGCCTCTGTTCTCATGCATATCATTAGTGACAGATAGTCACCACTTTCTTGTTCATATTTTCAGAATATAATTTTATTAATTGGTGCATTTCATCCATCTCAACTCGGTCCATCAGCAGATTGGTGTCACCTACGACATGTATTGCCCATGCTTTTCTCATCTCCTGATTAATATTATGTCCCACCTTAACATTATTATTTGGTGGCCTATAAACCGCTCCAACTAATGTCCACTGCCCTTTGCTGCTTTCACTCCATCTCCAAACAGATTCCACGCCTTGTTCTTCTGATCGGAGATCCTCACTCACGACTGCACTGATCCCGTCCCTTATTACCAGCGTGACTCCACCTCCTTTCCTTCCTAAACGTCAAATATCCTGAATATCCAGTTCACGATTGTCGAGAAATAAATGAGGAGCTACACAATTATTTCTACAAAACCAACGGGTATAACGATTTTCTCCTTTGACTTACCAAGGGGAGTAAAAAAAACGATTGCTGCCACCAAAAATCCCAGCACCATTCCCACGAATGCTACACAGGGTACAGGAATACCCAAAATACACCGAATCAGTGTCACGATCACCCCACCTAGCAGACCTGCTGCTACTGTAATGGTTAACCGATCTGGAGGGGGAGGGGGAAGAAATAGCATGTGTGAAACTGATCAAATTATTTCATGGAGCTGGCATAACAGGAAGGCCTTTAATGAGGTCCACAATTAGTCTTTCGGATAATCATCGTGTAAATTTAGAACATCAACAGATATTTAACGGTGCACTTGTTTTGCACAATCTTCTCATTTTAGGGTAATATTACATTGATCTTGTTACTCTGGTTCGGAGAAGATTCTCAATGCTCTATGAAGTTTACAGAAGAGCTTCCGACTTAGTTGCAGCAGCATGTACCATCTACAAGATGCACTGCAGCAACTCATCTCAGACAAGGGGAGTAGATGCACAGCAACACCACCACCTGCCAATTCAGCTCGAGCCACACATCATCCTGACTTGGAACGATATTGCTTCCCCCTTCATTTTTGATGGGTCAGAATCCTAGATCTCCATTCCCTCAGCACTGGGTGTACACCTGCGCCGGGTGAAGCACTGCAGTTTAAGGAGGGTGTTCACTACATGTCAATTCAGGTTGGGCAACAAATGCTGACCTTGCCATGGACCCTCGCATTCCATGAGAATAAAAAGAAAACCAATTCGAAGTCAAGTCCAGTAAATTGAGTCGGTAAATACAGGTCACAACTGCACGTATTTCAATGATATAGCTCAGTTGGCTGGACAGCTGGTTCATGATGCAGAGTGAGGCCAACAAAGCGGGTTCAATTTCCATATTGGCTGAGGTTATTCATGAAGGCCCCGTCTTCGCAACTTTGCCCCTCGCCTGAGGTGTGGTGATCCTCATCACCAGCCAGCTCTCCCACTGGAAGGGGAAAGCAGCCAGTGGTCATCTGGGACTATGATGACTTTACTTTACTTGGTAGACGCACGAATACTTGTTTGCAGAATGGATCTGGCCATTCATTCATTAACTGTATTATGAAAAGATCCCTGTTAACAGTTTGACAAATCAAGGGGTGACACATATTTGTATCACAAAAAGCAGTAGAAATATCCAGACACAGAATAAAACATGCATGTTAATAACATTTAATATCATCTTTCCTATCATGGGCGTCAGTTCATTGACACTTTAATTACACTTTACAAAGCTGCCGCATTCTCTTGAGCAATCTGATAAAATTTGTTGCAATACCATGAGATGTAGGAGCTGAAGTAGGCCCATTGAGTCTGTTCCGCCATTCAATGAGATCACGGCTGGTCCTCGACTCCACTTTCCCATCTCATCCCCATAACCCTCAATTCTCTTCCTGAAATTCCTCCTCATCTCCATCTTACGTGGGTGACCCCTTACTCAGATTGTGCCCCCTGATCCTAGACTATCCCACAAGGGGAAACAACCTCTCAGCATCTACCCTGTCAAGCCCCCTGAGAATCCGATGTGTCTCAATAAGGTCGCCTCTCATTCTTCTAAACCCCAATGAGTATAGGCCTAACCTGCTCAACCTCTCCTCATGATAAAATCTCTCCATACCGGGATCAGCCTGGTGAACCTTCTCTGGATTGCCTCCAATGGCAGTACATCTTCCTTAGAAAAAAGGTACCAAAACTGTTCACAGCATTCCAAGTGTGGTCTAACTTGTGCCTTGAATACCTTTGGCAAGACTTCCCTATTTTTATACTCCATTTCTTTTAAAATAAGGACCGTATTCTATTTGCTTTTCCTATTACCGAGTGGACATACATGCTAGCTTTTTGTAGGACAAGGACAAGGACAACCATATCTCTGTGGTGCAGTTTTCTGACATAATTCTCCACTGACATAATATTTAGCTTCTTTATTCTTCCTACCAAGTGCATTACTTCACATTTCCCTTTATTATATTCCATCTGCCAAGTTTCTGCCCACTCACTTAACCTGTCTATATCTCTGTAGAGTCTGCCATCCTTACCACTTGCCTTTACACCTATTTCTGTCTCCTCTGCAAACCTGGCAATAGTGCATTCACCTCCCTCGTCCAAGTCATTAATAATACTGCAAATAATTGCCGCCCCAGCACTGATCCGTGGCATTCCACTCGGTACAGGGCCTGAAAACACCCCTCTATTCCAACTCTTCGATCAATTAGCAAATCCTTTGTCATGGGCTCTCATCTATTAAGTCGCCTTTTCTGCAGTATCTTATTGCACGCTTTTTGGAAAATCCCAATATATTGCATCCACTGGTTCCCCTTTATCTACCCTGCTCATTACCACCCCAAAGAATTCTAATAAATTTGTCAGGCACGATTTCCCCTTCATGAAGCCATGCTGACTCTGCTTGATTATATTATGCATCTCTAAATGCTTTGCTATTAGATCCTTTATAATGGACTCTTAACATTTTCCCAATGACACAAGTTCAGCTAACTGGCCTACAGTTACTGTTTTTTGTTTGCCGTCCTCCTTTTTTTGGAGAAAAGGTGTTGCAATAACAATTTTGCAATCATCTGGGGCTTTTCCAGAATTTAAGGATTCTTGGAAGATTCACAGATTCATACCAATGAATCCACCATTTCTGTAGCTACTTCCTTTAATATCCTGGGATGCAACCCATCAGGCACAGGGGACCTATCAGCCTTTAAACCTATTAGTTTCCCCTAGTACTGTTTCTCTCATGATAGTTATTGTCTTTATTGCCTTCCCTCCCTTTGCCCCTTGGTTATTTAGTACCTTTCCAAGGGCGCAATTAAAATTTTAGTTGAGCTAACCAGTGTGATTATAAGAGCACATCCTATAGATAGCAAAAATGCTTTAAAAACATTGAAAAGGCCGAGGTGCAGACAAGGATTTAGTTGAAGAAACAGGAAACTAAAGAATATTCTGCATGTCAAATTTCCTAATCCACACTTACGAATGAAGTTGAGTGCAGAGAATCGTGTTACCAACACAAAGCTCATAAATCCAAAGATCAAGAATCCAAAGAACAGAAATTCTATAAAAACAGTTGGAAAAACAAAACAGGTTAGTCTGCTTTACAAATCTAGGGAGCGATCTAACGGAAACTTTCTAAGTGTCATTTGTGGCGGGTTTTGCTGGGAATTTCCCACCAGCTCTTTCAGCGAGTTCCCCACCGCTACCTAACCACAATTAGTCACTTTCTGGGGCCTTGGGGAGTTTCTCTCCAGGTTAGCCCTCATTTAGAATTATTTCCATCACTGGGAAGCTGAACTTGCTGTCCAGACCGACTCCTCAGAGATCGGGCCACCATTTTGAAAGGGTGCCCCGATCTCGAAGGGGGCTCGTGATCCCCCACACCCTCATCCATGGGCAATGTCACCCCCTGACACACATGGGCATTACGCTAAACCCTGCCCTCCCCCAAGTGATGACACCCCGCCGAGGTGGCAAGGCCAAGGTACTCACAGCATTCCAAGTGTGGTCTAACTTGTGCCTTTAATACCTTTGGCAAGACTTCCCTATTTTTATACTCCATTTCTTTTAAAATAAGGACCGTATTCTATTTGCCTTTCCTATTACCGAGTGGACCGTGCCCTGACCACCCAGGGGCCTCTGAATGCCTGGGATATGGCTGGGTGCCGTTCCGGCTGGTCCAGTGCGTGGATCAGTACTGAACGGTGCCAGGCTGGGGCTCCCTGGGGAGATCGCTAGGTGCCGGGTGAGCATGCCTCAGTGCATTCAAAACCGATTTAGGTGCACCATTAAGGATGGGATCCAGATCCTGGTCTGGATACATCTCTCAAGACATACTGGCTGCCGGGAAACCTCCCGGGGGTTTCTCCCGGCATCTACCGGCTGCATCGCGCTCTAGTTGGGGCGTAACGCGGCCGGTAGATCACGTCCCCAATCTGGTAGAGTAAGTATTCTCCATTGATGGTAACCATAATATCACAAAACCTGTAATCTGAGATTCTGCAAAGTGCACAGTCAAATCCAGTGTGCAATGCTATCAAAACTAGGTTGTGGGGCCTAAACATTTATTGAATAGCAAGTGCAGGAGAAACAATACAAAATAAATGCTAAGAGGAGACAGCAACTCTATCATCCAGTCGGCAATCATTCTGTATCGAGGACTGTGCGCGCGACATGTAGCATTGATTTTTTTTTTTAACCCTTCTTTTTAAAAGCTAGTGGATTAATTACTCCTGGAACTCAGTATTTGTAGTTTTGTTTTTAAAATCTGAACTCAGAATTCAACATAAAAGTGATACATACAGAAAATCCTTTCTTAGCCCTCGGAGCAAGGGGGGAGCGAGGAGGCAAGTGAACCAGAGCGCGAGAGACTGCTTGCTCAGAGAGTATTTAGTATCCACCCTCTTTTATATTTAAATCCCTCGGGAAACGCTTCCTGAAACCAATTCCACTGCTGAAAATCTAAAGGAGTTTTTATCATAAGGGAGGGAGGAAGCAACATGATTCGAAGAAGCAAGAACATCATTTTACACATTGCAAAATGAAATCCAATTGGAAGGAGTCTCTTGAGACATTTTTAAACACATTACCTGCTTCAAAGATTCTATGCCCAATCAAACAGAGAATTAAGCCATAGACTCCAATTACTGTGCACAAAACCTTTATGTAGACAACATTTTTATCTGTAAAACAGAAAATAAATCATGTGTTTTGGATGGAACCTGTTTATCACTAAAAATCTTTCACTATGGGGGGGGGATTCTGTTCAACATCAAAACGAAAAATGAAACTGATACCAATAGATTTTCTTCACCACTGAAGTGGCAATTTGACATCTTTGTTAATACTGCCACATATCAAAAATGTGCTTCCATTGACAAATCATACTCTATAACATTCTCCTCAGAATGAAAACATTTTGTCATCCCTTACTCTTTGCATAGACAGCTTTAATAATTCTTTGTGGGCGAGAACAGGGCAATATGTTATATTATTACAAGTGAAACAGTAGCTTGCTGAACATAGCGGTGTACGATTATTACAAGGGAGTTTGGTACAGTGAGGGATAAGTTATTAAATCAGCCTGAACAACATAGAAAATTGACATGATTAATTCTCTTATCAAAACAAGGTAAGAAAACTGGACAGAACATAAAGAAGAGAAAAGAATGACAAAAAGATTAGCAAACATGGAAAAACTGGAGATTGAGAAAAAGCTAGTTACAAAAATAAAGAACACTAGCTAGAGTTTCTATGGATGTTTAAATAAGAAAAGCATCAATAAAGCTGATCCTATAGAAAGTGAGTCTGGGGAATGAATAATAGAAAATAAGGAAATTGCCGATGGTCTGAACTGGTATTTTAGAACTCAAATAACTTTCCTGATTTTACAGCTGTTTCTGGAAATAGAAAGGTGGGAAGAACTCAGGAAAATGAGAGCGACCAGATAAGAGATATTGAGCAAACTGTTGGGAGTTACGGGCTGACAAATCCCCGAGTTTGGGGGGACTTCCTCCTCAGGTCTCGAAAGAAACAGCTCACAAAATAGTTGATGTGTTAGTTTTAATTTTCCAAGTTCCCTCGATTCAGGGTAGGTTCCATTAGATTGGAAAATAGCGAAATAACTCTTTTATTCAAAAAGGCAGACAGAAATCAGGAAACTACAGGCAGGTAGTTTAGCATCTATCATTGGGTAAATGTTAAGAAACTATTATTAAAGATGTTATCACAGGGCACTTGTAATGCAATCGGGCAGAGTCAACATGATTTCGTGAAAGGGAAATCATCACTAACTAGTTAATTAATTTATTGGAGTTCTTTAAAGGGAAACATAGAATCATAGAATTTACAGTGTAGAAGGAGGCCAGTCAGCCCATCGAGTCTGCACTGGCCTGGAAACAGCACCTACCCAAACCCACACCTCCACCCTATCCCCGTAACCCGGCAACCCCATCTAACCTATAAGGAAACCGGTGGGTAAGCGCTGTGAATATAAAGGAACTACTGAATTTACTGTACTTCGATTTCCGGAAGGCACTTATAATATCCAACAAAGATTACTGCGGAATCAAAAGCTTATGTTATGGGGGTTATTGGCGTGGATAGATGATTGGCTAGATAACAGGAAATAGAGGGTAGCCATCATTGGGTCTTTTTTCTGGTTGGCTGGATGTAACAAGTGATCTGCTACAGGGATCAGTGCCTTTTTCACTTTATATAATTGACTTGGATGAAGGGAAAGAAGTTCTGGTTGCTAAATTTGCTGATGACGCAAAGATATGGGCTGGATTTTCTGTTTTGGGGATTATGTCCCCACGCCGTCGTGAAAACTGGTCTTTTACACCAGGAAAACTGGCATCAAAAGGCCACAGATTCACAGCCTTGCAGGGGGCTAGCAGGCAGGTGTCGTAGAGCAATGGCCTGGGGCGGTGGATACTCGGCGAGTACGGCCCTTTTCAGGGGACGGTGGAGAATCGCGGAGCAGGCGACGGTCCTGATTTCGTACGGGAAAACAGATTCTCCGCCCTGTCGTCGAATGTGATTTCGGCGTCGGGGTGTGGAGAATCCAACCCATGATGTGGAGATGCCAGCGTTGGTCTGGGGGTGGGCACAGTAAGAAATCGTACAACACCAGATTACAGTCCAACAGGTTTATTTGTAATCATTAGCTTTTGGAGCGTAGCCTGATGAAGGAGCTACACTCTGAAAGCTACTGATTCCAAATAAACCTGTTGGACTTTAACCTGGTGTTGTAAGACTGCTTACTGGACACAAAGATAGGTAGGATAGAAGTGTTGAAGAGGACACAAGGAGGCTACAAAGTGACATTGATAAGTTAAGTGAATGGGCAAAGTTCTGGCAATTGACGGATAATGTGGGTAAATGTACAACTGTCATTTTAGCAAGAATAAAGAAGCACATTATCCAAATGGTGAGAGACTGCAGAGCTCCGAGTTTCAGAGGTATCCAAGTGTCATGTGAGTGTACCTTTAAGAAATGGATGTTTAAGCAATGTACCTTTAAGAAAACAGTGATGTCAGAGAGTGGGTGGAGCTGAGCACAGTTCAGCCATTTTGTAGTTTTCATTTTTGAGGAAAAGACCTTGGGGAGTGTCTGTGTTTGCAGTGAGCTGGATTTGCTGTGATCTCTGCCATGAAAGACTATCTCTGGATCATTTGGGTGATTTAAACTCATAATAGTAAAGCCTTTAACCTGATGTTTTTCTGTTTAAAGGTGTTAAGTCTCATGGATGTTGAAAGGGATAACTGAAGGACTATTTAGTGTTGGAATATTTTTGGGGTTGTCTTTGAAGTAAGGGGTGTTAAGAGATCCAATGTTTATTTAAGAGGTTAAGTTGAGTTCATGCAATAAACATTGTTCTGTGTTTAAAAACCCACGTGTCCATAATTGTAATACCACACCTGGAGAACAAGCCGCGTGCTTCAAAAGCAACAATCCATTAAAGGGAGAGGTTGGTTGAACTCCCATGATACATTTTGGGGTTCTGAAAACACCTCACCCATAACATAAATGCCTTTGTGCTCGAATCACAAACGGCTGGTATGCAGGTGCAGCAAGTAATAATTAGGAAAGCTAATAGAAAGTTACCATTTATTGTGAGGGGTCTGGAATACAAGAGGAGGGAGGTTATGTTTCAGTTGTACAGGGCATTGGTAAGACCACATTTGGCGTAGAGTGTACAATATTGGCCTCCTTATTTAACAACAGACGTAAATGCCTTCGAAGCCGTTCAGAGAGAGTTTACTGGACAAATACCTAAAATGGGAGAACTGTCTTATGAGGAAAGGTCCGGTTAGGCTTGTATCCACTAGAGTTTAGAAGCGCACGAGGTGAATTAACTGAGATCTATAAAGATCCGGAGGGGGTCTCGACAGTGGATGTGGAGAGGCAGTTTCCTCTTGTAGGATCGAAAACGAGGATTCACTTGTTTAAAAAAAAGGGGTTGCTCTTTCAGGGGTTGCTCTTTCAAGACAGGGATGGAGATTTTTTTCTTGCCAGAGGCTCGTGAAGCTTTGGAACTGCACCTTAAAAAGACATTTGAAGGCACTCTTCCTGAAAAGGCAGTGGAAACAGAGCTAGATAGATTCTGGATTTCCCATTTATTGACTACAGCTCTGCCTTCAACACCGCAATCCCAGTCAAACCCATATCAAAGCTCCAAAACCTAGGACTTGGCTCCTCCCTCTACAACTGGATCCTCGACCTTCTGACCCATAGGCCACAATCTGTAAGAATAAACAACAACACCTCCTCCACAATAGTCATCAATACTGGGGCCCCACAAGGCTGCATACTTAGCCCCCTCCTCTACTCCCTGTACACACACAATTGCATGGCAAAATTGGGTCCAATTCCATCTATATGTTTCTGACGACACAGCCATAGTTGGTCAGATCTCGAACAAGGATGAGTCATAATACACGAAGGAGATAGAGAACCTAGTGGAGTGGTGCAGCGACAACAATCTATCCCTCAATGTCAGCAAAACTAAAGAGCTGGTCACGGACTTCAGGAAGCAAAGTATGGCACACACCCCTGTCAGCATCACCGGGGTCGAGGTGGAGATGGTTAGCAGTTTCAAATTCCTAGGGGTACACATCTCCAAAAATCTGTCCTGGTCCACCCACGTCAACTCTACCACCAAGAAGGGGCAGCATGTGGCGCAGTGGTTAGCACTGGGACTGCGGCGCTGAGGACCGGGTTCGTATCCCAGCCCTGGGTCACTGTCCGTGTGGAGTTTTCACATTCTCCCCATGCCTGTGTGGGTTTCACCCCCACGACCCAAAGATGCGTAGGTTAGGTGGATTGGCCACACTAAATTGCCCCTTAATTGGAAAAAGAAAATTGGGTACTCCAAATTTTTTTAATTTTTTTTAAAACTCTACATTAACTCTTACCAACTTTTACAGATGCACTATAGAAAGCATCCTATCTGGCTGTATCACAGCCTGGTATGGCAACTGTTCGGCCCAGGACCGCAAGAAACTTCAGAGAGTCGTGAACACCGCCCAGTCCATCACACGAACCTGCCTCCCATCCATTGACTCCATCTACACCTCCTGCTGCCTGGGGAAAGCGGGCAGCATAATCAAAGACCCTCCCACCCAGCTTACTCACTCTTCCAACTTCTTCCATCGGGCAGGAGATACAGAAGTCTGAGAACACGCACAAACAGACTCAAAAACAGCTTCTTCCCCACTGTCACCAGACTCCTAAATGACCCGCTTATGGACTGATCTGATTAATACTGCACCCCTGTATGCTCCACCTGATGCCGGTGTCTATGTATTTACATTGTGTACCTTTGTTGCCCTATTATGCATTTTCTTTTCATGTACTAAATGATCTGTTGAGCTGCTCGCAGAAAAATACTTTTCACTGGACCTCTGTACACGTGACAATAAACCAATCCGACCCAATGGGGGTGAAAGCTTTTCGGAGGGGTGGGGGGCATCAGGAATATGGATTGGAGGTTGCAATCGGATCAGGCATGATCTTATTGACTGGTTGACCAGGCTCGAAGGACTAAGTGCCTACCCCTGCTCCTAATTCGTACATTTGCATGTCTGACAGGTACGAAGGAATGCAAAAAAAACCTCCCTTCATACTGAAAGGGTGAGATATTGTGAAACACGATGTCTTGGAAAATCAGAGGTCTCATTAACAGGGTGCCTAAAAATAAAGAGGAGGCTGGTATTTACTTGGCAAGCCAGGAGATCAAGGGATGTGGAGAAAAGTGCAGGCAGCTGAATAGATAGATTGGCTGTGACAAACAAAATAGCACAGCAATCTTACAGGCAAAATTAACTTTGCCATGCTCCCTCATTTTATACTTCCAATTTAAATTGGCCGGTTTAACTATTACGTAGGCATTGCATACACCTACATAAATCTAATTCTATCCCATAGATTCTAAGGATAGACTGCCAAATGTTACAATTTATTTAGCTTTAGATTTTTCCAAATGCTATTGGGCAGCACGGTAGCACAGTGGTTAGCACAATTGCTTCACAGCTCCAGGGTCCCCGGTTTGATTCCCGGCTTGGGTCACTGTCTGTGTGGAGTCTGCACGCTCTCCCAGTGTGTGCGTGGGTTTCCTCCGGGTGCTCCGGTTTTCTCCCACAGTCCAAAGACGTGCCGGTTAGATGGATTGGCCATGCTAAATTGCCCTTAGTGTCCAAAATTGCCCTTAGTGTTGGGTGGGGTTACTGGGTTATGGGGATAGGGTGGAAGTGTGTGGTTGGGTAGGGTGCTTTTTCCAAGAGGTGGTGCAGACTCGATGGGCCAAATGGCCTCCTTCTCCACTGTAAATTCTATGAATTACTATAACCACATGGGAGACGAAACGCTGAGATTATGCGTATCCACCAATGTTAATTCTACAGATTCTTGTCCACTGCTGTTAAAACCGCCCTCCAGTGACCCAATGTTTCAGCTTGTGGCGGTGCCAAATTTCAACCTCAGTATTTCTGGAAACTGTTGAAAAAAGGATGAGCTTGAACGTGTTTATGAAAGAACTAGAATCTCATTAACCATGGTCACATTAAAAAGGGCAAAAAATGTCATTCAAATTTATGGTAAAGAAAAAAATCATTTGATAGAATTCATTTTGTTGCACTCACTTGGATATTACAGACTTTTGCTAAAACAAACACAACACAATCTTTATATCACAGATGTCAAATTAAAAAATAAATAAATAAATTAGACTCTACCCTGTCTATTTTGAAGGCTTCAGTTGAACCGGTCTCCAAACTGTTTAAGTCCCCAAAAAAGTCAAAAGAATATAATTGATCAGGAAATGTCAGTGCCTGTAACATCGGTCAGGATGCAAGACTTGACAGCGGTTAGCACTGCTGCCTCACGGCGCTGAGGACCTGGGTTCGATCCCGGCCTTAGGTCACAGTCTGTGTGGAGTTCGCACATTCTCCCCGTGTCTGCGTGGGTCTCACCCCACAACCCAAAAAGATGTGCAGGGTAGGTGGAGTGGCCACGCTACATTGCCCCTTAGTTGGGGAAAAAAAGAATTGGGTACTCAAATTTATTTATTTTTTAAAAGGATGTAAGATTTGAAACTGGTCAATTCACAATGACATTGGCTGAAATTCAAAGTCCTGGGGTGGGGGGTGGTTGGAGAAAAAAAAAATTGAAGTTCATCTGTTATCAGCTGTTTTCAAAATTGTACTAAGGTTATGGGTGATGTACAAAAACAAGAATATCTCCTGACAACGTCGTGGTTGACATTTGCAAACAAAATGATACAACTGTCAAATCCTGCCAAAGTAAAAATAACTTTCATCCCTCTGGGGTCCCGATCTCATACATCTGCTTCGCTGACTGGGCGATCAGACAACATATCCCCGGACATTTTACTGATTCAAACTTTCCCACCAATTCAGCTTTTCATTTGTTGTTCTTGCACAATCCATAGACTAGATTTGCTAAAATGGCGACAATGGTAACATATGTGAAGTTACATTTTAACTTATGTATTTCCCTTACCTGAGTTCTTACACGGGTATCCTTCAGAAGACAAACTGCAGGCATATGTGGATACAGGAGCATAAGACGCAGAGGTTTTCAAATGAGGGTCCCTGACAATAACATTGTATATCACACCAGTGCCAATATAAGAGTTTCCATAGGTTATTGACTGCTGGAACGAATTTCTTGTGGTGATCTGTTGTAGTAAGAGCAAGTACCTTAAGTCTGCAAATATACCAACAAGCTAAGTTACTATTAAGAGACTTTCCTTATCTGGTCTCACAAAACTGCATTTAACATTGATGGTTTGTGTCAACTGCACTTAGTGCTAATTATAATAATAATCATATCTTTATTGTCACAAGTAGGCTTACATTAACACTGCAATGAAGTTACTGTGAAAATCCCCTAGTCGCCACATTCCAGCACCTGTTCGGGTACACGGAGGGAGAATTTAGAATGTCCAAATTACCTAACAAGCATATCTTTCGGGACTTGTGGGGGGAAACCGTAGCATCCGGAGGAAAACCCACGCAGACACGGGGAGAACGTGCAGACTCCGCACCGACAGTAACCCAAGCCGGGAATCGAACCTGGGACCCTGGCACAACCACTGTGCTACCGTGCTGCCTTATCAGAAACAACACCCTAAGTTTACTTGCATGACAACAGCATAAACACAAGTAATAAACAGAGCTAAGCAATTACACTACCAACAGATCAGATCTAAGCTCTGTAACCCTGCCACATCCATTTGTGAATGGTGGTGGATAATTCAACAACTCACTGGCAGGGGAACTCCACAAATATCCCCATCCTCAATGATGGAGGAGCCCAGCATGTCTGTAGAAAAGATAATGGCTGAATCATTTGCAACAACCCTTCAGCTAGAGGTGCAAGTGGATGATCCATCTCCTCCATCTCAGGAGGCAAAGGTGCCACTCTGAGGCTATTTCGATTCACTCCACATAATACCACAAAATGACTGAAGGCACTGGATTCTGCAAAGTTAATGTGCCCCAACAACAGTACTTGAAGAGTTGTGCTCCAGTAGCTGCCCAGCCCCTAGCCAAACTGTTCCAGAACAGTTACAACACTGGTATCGAGCCAACAATGTGGAAAATTATCCAGGTGCATCCTATATACAAAAAGGAGAAATCCAAACCAGTCAATTGCTGCATCGTTTGTCCACTCTCAATTATCAACATAGGGAAGGGGTCATGGAGAGTGCTATCAAGTGGTAGTTAGTAATAAACTGTGGACTGACGCTCAATTTGGGTTCTGCCTGGGTTCAGATCCTGACCTCATTACAGCCTTGGTTCAAACATGCACAAATGAGCTGAATGTCAGAGGTGAGTTGAAGGTGACTGCCCTTGACATCAAGGCAGCTTTAGACCGAGTATGGCACGCCCTAGCTAAACTGGAATCAATGGGAATCCGGAGGAAAAATCTCTGCTGGTTTGAGTCATACCTGGCACAAAGAAAGATGGTTGTGGCGGTTAAAGGTCAGACAGCTCCACAGTATCTCTGCAGGAGTTCTTCAGGATATTGTCCTAGACCAAACCATCTTCAACTGTTTCATTAATGACCTTCCTCCATCATATGGTGAGAAGTGGACATGTTCGCTGATGAGTGCGCAATATTCAGCACCATTCGCAGCAATTCATATTGGAGCAGTCCATACCCACATGCTGTTTGGACAACATTCAGGCTTGGGCTGACAAGTGGCAAGTTGCATTGGTGCCAGCCAATGACCATCTCCAACAAGAGAGAATCTAGCCATCGCCTCGTGACATTCAACGGCATTACCATCACTGAATCCTCCAGTATCAACATCACTGTTGTTTCCATTGACCCGAAAGTGAACTGGACTAGTCAGACGAATACCATGGCTACAAGAGCAGGTCAGGCTGGGAAGTCTCACCACCTGATGCCCCAAAGCCTGTCCACCATCTACAAGGCACAAATCAGGAGGGTGATGGAATACTCTCCACTTGCCTGGAGCAGTGCAGCTCCAACAACACTTAAGATACAGACCGTTCACAGCCAACTAGCAGAATTGATGAGCACCCTTCCACTGCCTTAAGCATTCACTCCCTTTGTGGTACATAGTAGCAGCAGTTTGCCATCTACAAGCTGCAGACCAACAACTCACCAAGGCTCTTTCGACTTCATCTTGCAAACCTACAAACCGTACCACCTACAAAGGACAGGAGCAGCAGATACAGGAGAACCTCACCACCTACAATTTCCTCTCCCAAGCCACACACCATCTCGATTTGGAACTATATTCTTGTTCCTTCATTGTCACCAGCTCAAAGTCCTGGAACTGCCTCTCTTAACAGCACTGCGCATGTAGCTATACCACGTGTACTGCAGCGGTTCAAGAAAGTAGCTCATCGCCATCTTCTCAAGGGCAATTACGGATGGACCGTAAATGCTGGGCTAGCTAGCGAAGCTCACATCTCTTGAATGAATGAAAAGAGTTTCTTATTCCTAGAACCATGCTTTATTGCACTTTCCCCCTCAAATAACTTCAGCACCATTCTGCGATACTGCAGCCGAGGACCCAAGTCAGTGTTTTCGACAGGTTTATCAGAAATTCCTTGCTTTTGTCCTCCATCTCCCTGTTAATCACGGGCAGGATCCATCAATCTTTATTAACTCTTTCTCAATCTGCCCTGATCCCTTCAATGATTTGTGGCTCTGCTCCTTCATCACTTGGCAAACTGTACTCTTAGGCTGTCTCTCCTTGTTCTTCAGGCCAAAATGAATCACTTCATCACATTCATTTTTTCTGCCACTCTTTCCACCAGCAAATACCTTGAATTTATAGAGCACCTGATATATCCTCGGAATGTTCCCAAGTACTTTTCAGTCAAATACTTCGTTTTTGAAATATTGCCTGCAAACAGTTAATTTTCACACAGCAACAATCCACAAACAAGATGGGGCGCAGTTCAAGTTGCGATAGTAAAAAAACTTACTAAAGCGACAACTTACTGAAGCAAAAATAAATTTGGATACCTTGAGCTCAAAAGTAACAACTATCTTGTGTCACAGGTGGATTTCAGCCAAGTTAAAAGTTGTAAACCGGGAGAATTATTTTACCGTACATAAATGATATATTGAATTACCTTTATTCCATTCCTTTCGATTTCTTGTACAGATGACATTTTATTCATTCCTTTTGATAGACTTTCCATGGTGAGGTCACTCTCAGGTAGAAAATACTGGTAAATATCATAGGTCAGTCTCCATCGGGTGTGGACATCTGTCTTAACATCACAAGCAGGAGGTGCCAATTGTCTATCAGATGCAAGAAAATATATATATATATACACATGAATATTAAGCTGGCAGTATTGGTTTCAGAAACATTGGGCTGGATTCTCTGCCCCACGACCGACAACTTGGATCGCAATCGGGCATCCGGCTGAAATCAAGGTTTGCGACAGGCGCTACACCGATCGCTAATTTCTGCCCCCCCCCATTCCATCCCCTGCCACTGGCAGCTGGATCAGTTTGCGCCACATGCCAGCGGGAGGATGCTAATGGATCTTAATGACAACTGGAGTTTCTGTCACTGCCTCTGCCTGGGCTGCTCTCCAGCTTCCAGACAGGGGTCATTTTCCTGGGGATGGGTGGGTGGGTTGACCAGCCGCAAGGGATACTGAATTGCTTCCTGATTTGCACTCCTAGGGGGAACGTAAATTGGTAGCAATTCTCATCCGGTGGGAAAACATGGTCTCCAGTCTCCCAAAAAGACAATCTCGTCCACTGTTTCGAATACTTGAAAATTAAGGCTGGATTCTCTGTTTCGGAGGCTCAGTTCGCGTCAGAACTGAAAAGCGTGTGATTCATGTTTCCATTGGGGGGCGCTATTCGTTCCTCGATTCAGGACATGCAAACGGGCCAGCGCTCTCCCGGTGAGAAACTGAAGCAATTCCCAGCCCAGCGGGCGGTGTAACCGCTGGGGCCGGAATTAGCGTTGAAGAGCCTGTCAGACGGGAGTTGCTTTTAAGTGCTCCGCTTATGACACACTCACTGCAGCGATCACGATGGCTGAGAGAAAACCTCCTGCCAACGATTTCGGGAGTCTGAAGTGGACCCACTGCTCAATGTCAATGAGCAGAGGAGGGACATCCTCTTCCCCAGGGTGGGCTGCAGACTCAAGCCGGTCCTCCTGAACATCGTCTGGGAGGAGGTGGCAGGGGCAGTCAGCGCCGCCAGTCTCACCAGGAAGAGACATCATGTGATCCTGAGGGGAGAACGTCACTGGTGTACTCTCCTGTTCAGAATGGGACAGACTACCTGGGAGGCTTCTAAGTGTTATCCTTTTGAAGGATTTTTGTCCCTCCTACTTTGAAGTCGCTAGCCAGGAAACAATGGAACTCCATTCCTCTCACTATGAATTAACATAATCACTGGCTTCAGCCTCATCATTTCCCCGAATGAACAACTGGTAAATGTATTAACCTCTATCACCTAGAGGGACAAAGGCAGCAGATGCCTGGGAATTCCATCACTTCCAACTCAGACTATCCGGACCTGGGCAGACATAAACATCCCTTCGTTGTCAATGTGTCAAAGTCCTTCCACCCCTACCCAAAATGATTGTGGAGTAAATTCACAAAACAAACTGCAGCAGCTCAAGGCAGTGGTTCACCATCACCTTTTCAATGTCACAGAATCATTAGTGCTGAAGGACGCCAGTTAGCCCACCGTGTCTGCATCGGCTCTCCAAACGTCACATGACTTAGCTCCATTCCCCTGGCTTTTCCCCGTGCCCTTGTAGCGGTATTGTTGCTGGACTAATAATCCAGAGATCCTGGTAATGCTCTGGGGACCTGGGTTCCAATCCTCCCAGGACAGATGGTGAAATTTGAATTCAAATGAAACAATAAAATGACCGTGAAACCATTGGCGAGTGTCATTAAAAACCCATCTGATCCACGAATGTTCTTCGGGGAAAGAAATCTGCCATCCTTACCTGGTCTGACCTGCATGTGACTCCAAACCCAGAGCAATGTGGTTGACTCTTAAATGCCCGCTGAAATGTTCCACAAAGTCACTTAGTTCAAGGGTAATTAGGGGCGGGCCAGCGACACCCACATCCCATTAATGGACCGAAACAATCATCTAATGCCCTCTTGCAGGCCTCGATTGAACCTGCCTCCGCTCCCAGGCAGCGCATTCCACACCCGAACCACTCGTTGTGAAAACATTTATTCTCACATCACATTTGTTTAGTTTGCAAGTCATTAAATCTGTGCTCTCTCGTTCTTGATCCTTTTACGAGCAGAAACAGTTACTCCCCATCTACTCTGTCCAGCCGCTTATGATTTTGAACATTTCTATAAATTCTCCGCTCCAAGGAGAACAGTCCCAGCCTCTCCAATCTATCCTCATAGTTTCTCATCCCTGGAACCATTCTTGTGAACCTCTTCCAGACTCTCCTCCATGCGCTCACATCCTTCCTATGGCATTGCACCCAGAACTGTACATAATATTTCAGCTGAGGATGAAATGAAATGAAAATCGCTTATTGTCACAAGTAGGCTTCAATGAAGTTACTGTGAAAAGCCCCTACTCGCCACATTCCGGCGCCTGTTCGGAGAGGCTGGTACGGGAATTGAACCGTGCTGCTGGCCTGCTTGCGATTTAGCCCAGTGTGCTAAACCGCCCCTGGCTGGTTTGAGAAGGATTGAGGGAGCTAGGGCTTTTCTCACTGGAGCGAAGAAGGCAGAGAGGTGACTTGATAGAGGTGTACAAGGTGCTGAGAGGCATGGATAGAGTGGATAGCCAGAGACCTTTCCCCAGGGCGGAAATGGCTGTCACGAGGGGACATAGTTTTAAGGTGATTGGAGGAAGGTATAGGGGAGATGTCAGAGGTTGGTTCTTTACACAGAGAGTGGTGGGTGTGTGGAATGCACTGCCAGCAGAGGTGGTGGAGTCAGAGTCATTAGGGACATTTAAGCGACTCTTAGACAGGCACATGGACAGCAGTAAATTGAAGGGGTGGAGGTTAGGTTGACCTTAGATGAGGATAAATGGTTGGCACAACAACATCGTGGGCCGAAGGGCCTGTACAGTGCTGTTCGATGTTCTATAGCCCCATTATTGGAGAATCCCGCCCCCTATTTCTACGTGCAATCACTCCTGGAGTGAAGTATTCTTTCCGTACAGTCTTACAAAATAATTTAAAATATTAGGGTTTCGGTCCAGTATTCTAGCCACTGTTGGGGTCTGGTCTGGGATCGTAATACCTCGCCTGAAAAATATCCATTGACTATTACTCTCGACTTCCTATTATTCAGCCAAAAATCAGAAAAGGGTCATTTTCAGTCGACACATTTTCAGTATCTTGCTACTTGCTGACTTACCTCACTGTGCCCAGGTTAGCTGGTGCAAACGTAACAGCAGTTTCATATCTATCGTACGTCAAATGCAAATTTGGATCATTTTCGAGGGAAAACTCTGTGTTGCAGGCACCAGGTATAGGATCTGACGGAAGAGGGGAAAATAATAAATATTATGTGAATAGAATATTTGTTGAATATTACATTTTTAAGTTATAATCCCAACACTGGGGATTAAATTAAACTGTGGTATGGTGCAAACAGCCAATAGCACATTGACCACCCATTACACACCTTATTCAAGTGTGCTTTCCAGTGGCTTTAGTCAAGGATGTATAAAGAGCTACTTACAGTGTTTCACATTTACAATTAAACCAATGCCCTATTTAACCTCACTGTGCAGTTCATCAGATTGCAGGCATTTCCATTTGAGGTTAAAATGCAAAAAGACGCTTCAATCTACCATCAAATGTCAACAGTAGATTGGTAAGTAGCTTGCATTGGAATGTGCAAGACAAAAAAAATGTTTACATTTATACTGTGCCTTAAATGTAGCAAAACATCCCAATGTACTGAGGAAATTAAAGGTGACCAAAATATTGTGTAAAATGTTGGTTGAAGGAGGTTCAATGTTGCATTGCAGAGTGACTGACAGAGTGAAAGCATGTTCTCTAAAGGTTCAGTTGCTAACAATGGAGCAGGAAGTGTGAAGAACTTTCAGCAGACTTAAAGGCACAGAAGTGGATGCAGGAGGGCTAGGATGGAGCAAGACCTGGGAGGGACACAAAAACGGCGGGAAATTCAGAGATTCCTGATTTGCACAGTATGAGATCTGAACGCTAATTATAGGCAAGACACTATGCCTCATTATCCATCAATAAACTGTTGTAGCACGGTCAAACCTATAAACCCTGCAAGGCACCATCCATTAGTTACCACAGATGGGGAAGGGAAAGAGAAAAGAGCAATAGAAATGTTAATAATGAATTCAATGCCAAATCATAGAATTTACAGTGCAGAAGGAGGCCATTCGGCCCATCGGGTCTGCACCGGCCCTTGGAAAGAGCACCCCACTCAAGCACACACCTCCTCCTCCCCTTACCGAGTAACCCCAATTAACATTCTTGGGCACTAAGGGCAATTTAGCATGGCCAATCTACCTAATCCACACATCTTTGGACTGTGGGAGGAAACCGGAGCACCCGGAGGAAATCCACGCAGACATGGGGAGAACGTGCCGACTCCGCACAGACAGTGACCCAGCCGGGAATCGAACCTGGGACCCTGGAGCTGTGAAAATGAAGAGTCAACTGTGATAACCACTATGCTACTGTGCTGCCCCAATTGAAGTACAGAAAGTGAAATAAAGCGAGGGACAGATTGTATCAAAGAGATTAATAAAAAGGTAACAAACTTAATCTTCATAAATAATTAAAATTTGAAGGATCGAGACTCCACTCAAAGGGTGTCCGTGCCTGGGAGGTCGTTGGCACTAATTAAAAGTTGACAACTTTTTAAAGCGTACTTAAGCTGGAATGGATAAGTCTGAACGTTTTCTGACAAGTACTCATTTTTGAGAAGGTGAGACACCAGTCTTGCAGTTTTTGGAGGGGCAGGACATTCGGACAACAACCTGCTGAATTCTGCTTTTAACTGTGAATATGCAGTTACTGGAAGTTGCTGTCCAACCGTCTAATAAATAACAGCACAGGTAGCCTCACCGTGACACCTACTGTTGAACCCAGCCAATATCCTCCAAGTCCTCTTCCACAATCTTTGCTCAAGCAGCTGCACAAGGGAGACCAGTGATAAAACTGACGCGCATAAACTGTAAAATAAATTTACAGCCAATTCCAGACCATGGCTGCCATTTTCCCCCAACGAACAGGGTTAGAGGTTAAACATGGAATTATTGCCCCTTTCACACTGAAAACTCCAGAGCTGATGAAAGGTGGAAAGCATGCTGACTGGAAACCCTAATAAATGGAGATTGGGAGCTGACATCACAAGAATGTCAACACGGTTTTAATTAGCACCCAATCTTCTTCATGAAGCAAAATGGCATTGGCTTCACAAACAGACTGATCTGGCAAGGGGATGGATTTAAGAGGCATTCATCAGCTGGTAATTACGATGATGCGCTGCTGTGAGTAATAGACAATTGGGAGGTTTGCTCCTTATGACATTTTTTCCCCCTCCTTAGTCGCCCAGATTAAATATGCTATTCAATAGGTGACACTTCTGCTTCTTTTCGACTTGCATTTATATTGTGCTTCGAATATTGTAAAATGCTGGGAGGTTTTGCACTGGAATAGGCTGTAAGGAGCAGTTGAGAGACAATGGTTCCTTTGAAGGGTTTTGGTCTGGGTGCAAGGCTTTTGTGGTGATTCAAGCTGCTGAATGCAAGTTCGCAGAATCATTACCTCAGACACCGTTGAAACACCGCCGGGCATGGACAACTGATCTGCTCCAACCTGCCTGTCAGTCCAAGAGGGAAGAAAATCAGCTGGTTCCGACCAGCCAACTTGTGAGCGGGAGGGAGTGGCAAGGTAGCCCAGTGGACAGTCTTGAACAGCTTGACAAGTGGCCAAACCCTCAGCTATCTAACCTTTGAATGCTGGTGACCCATTTCTCCAAACTCAAAACAAAAAAGGTCAGGAGACAAATTCCTCCCCCTCTATTTCTTACTCTCCATTTTGTCCGATTCTGAATATTCAGAAAGCGCTGCTCTTAGCAATGTTCCACATGGAGCCCGTAACTCCATGGTTGTACATGACGCACTCACGATGGCTTGGGACGGTCTTGAACTACAGTTTTCCATAACGAAGGCAAGATAGCTGCACCAGCTCACATACCTAGAGCGGTGTAGGAGAGAGCAAACAGAACTGCCGACACCATTTCTTCTCCAGCTCGAATGAAGAAAGTGGCTGGCGTCAACGTGAGCACTACACCAGCACTCGGACTTGTATATGATGCATCTGCAGGAAAGGACTGAGACATAAAAGGAAACAAGTCAACTCCCTGAGAATGCAGAACTGGTAGATAGACATTGCATGCCTGTCTAAAATGTCAATTTAGTGACAGAGGATTCACAACCCCATTAACTACCACTATTAAATTCAAATATTCTTAAACTTGAATCTTCAATACAATATGCAATTCAAACTGTCGCCAGCCTTCAAATCTGGATAACAATCAAACAAAAACCTTCAGAATGCGTCGATTAGTAATTTGAATGATTTCCACATGTTCAGAGAACTCTTGCATGGTGTAGACCTGAATCCGACCTGAACAAGTTGGCTTAGATTCCAACTGGCTCAAAATTTCCACTTTTACTTGAGTTTCATCATAAAGCCAGCAGAGTGCCTCAGTCTTCATAGAATCATAGAATTTACATTGCAGAAGGAGGCCATTCAGCCCATCGCGTCTGCACCAGCCCTTGGAGAAAGCACCCTATTTGGAGACTAAGGGACAATTTAGCATGGCCAATCCACCTAACCTGCACGTCTCTGGACTGTGGGAGGGAACCGGAGCACCCGGTGGAAACCCACGCAATTCACAAATTCAAGACGGAAATTGAGTTTGCCCTCAATAGATGATCTCCCACACACTTTCCAAATATTCACTCAAGAATCAGAATCGGATCATAAAACATTTTGTTTCACTGTGCCCCTAAAAAGTGAAGTCAAAGGTTTATAAAACAGCAGATACTTCACGTCACACCGACCTGCGATTGGTTTGAACACCTGTCAAAAAGAACTGATGAAGGTAATCCTTTGGGAGAAATGGTTTCTTACCGGAGAGAGGGACACCATCACATCCTGCATATGAGTGTATACTTGGGCAATCACAAAGGCAGTCTGGCTACTTATGTTTGTCACCACGATGCGTTTACATTCGTTAGGCTCCAATAGAACAGAAACTGGCTCCAAGAGAGGAATTTTAATGTAACCTACACAGACAGAATTCAAAATCAAAATTACATTAGGTCAACACCTCAGTACCCACAGAGCGCAGTGTCACACTGAGCCCAGCATACACAGAGCGCAGTGTCACACTGAGCCCAGTATACACAGAGCGCAGTGTCACACGGAGCACAGTATACACAGAGCGCAGTGTCACACTGAGCCCAGCATACACAGAGCGCAGTGTCACACTGAGCCCAGTATACACAGAGCGCAGTGTCACATTGAGCCCCGTATACACAGAGCGCAGTGTCACACTGAGCCCCGTATACACAGAGCACAGTGTCACACTGAGCCCAGTATACACAGAGCACAGTGTCACACTGAGCCCAGTATACAGAGTGCAGTGTCACACTGAGCCCAGTATACACAGTGCAGTGTCACACTGAGCCCAGTATACAGAGCGCAGTGCCACACTGAGCCCAGTATACAGAGTGCAGTGTCACACTGAGCCCAGTATACACAGTGCAGTGCCTCCCTGAGTCCTGTATACAGAGTGCAGTATCACGCTGAGTCCTGTATACAGAGTGCAGTGTCACACTGAGCCCAGTATACAGAGTGCAGTGTCACACTGAGCCCAGTATACAGAGTGCAGTGTCACACTGAGCCCAGTATACAGAGTGCAGTGTCACACTGAGCCCAGTATACAGAGTGCAGTGTCACACTGAGCCCAGTATACAGAGTGCAGTGTCACACTGAGCCCAGTGTACAGAGTGCAGTGTCACACTGAGCCCAGTATACACAGTGCAGTGCCTCCCTGAGTCCTGTATACAGAGTGCAGTATCACACTGAGCCCAGTATACAGAGTGCAGTGTCACACTGAGCCCAGTATACAGAGTGCAGTGTCACACTGAGCCCAGTATACACAGTGCAGTGCCTCCCTGAGTCCTGTATACAGAGTGCAGTATCACGCTGAGTCCTGTATACAGAGTGCAGTGTCACACTGAGCCCAGTATACAGATTGCAGTGTCACACTGAGCCCAGTATACAGAGTGCAGTGTCACACTGAGCCCAGTATACAGAGTGCAGTGTCACACTGAGCCCAGTATACAGAGTGCAGTGTCACACTGAGCCCAGTATACAGAGTGCAGTGTCACACTGAGCCCAGTATACAGAGTGCAGTGTCACACTGAGCCCAGTATACAGAGTGCAGTGTCACACTGAGCCCAGTATACAGAGTGCAGTGTCACACTGAGCCCAGTATACAGAGTGCAGTGTCACACTGAGCCCAGTATACAGAGTGCAGTGTCACACTGAGCCCAGTATACAGAGTGCAGTGCCACACTGAGCGCAGTGTACAGAGTGCAGTGATACACTGAGCCCAGAATACACAGAGTGCAGTGTCACACTGAACCCAGTATACAGAGCGCAGTGCCACACTGAGCCCAGTATACAGAGTGCAGTGTCACACTGAGCCCAGTATACAGAGTGCAGTGTCACACTGAACCCAGTATACAGAGTACAGTGCCTCCCTGAGTCCTGTATACAGAGTGCAGTATCACGCTGAGTCCTGTATACAGAGTGCAGTGTCACACTGAGCCCAGTATACAGAGTGCAGTGTCACACTGATCCCAGTATACAGAGTGCAGTGTCACACTGATCCCAGTATACAGAGTGCAGTGTCACACTGAGCCCAGTATACAGAGTGCAGTGTCACACTGAGCCCAGTATACAGAGTGCAGTGTCACACTGAGCCCAGTATACAGAGTGCAGTGTCACACTGAGCCCAGTATACAGAGTGCAGTGTCACACTGAGCCCAGTATACAGAGTGCAGTGTCACACTGAGCCCAGTATACAGAGTGCAGTGTCACACTGAGCCCAGTATACAGAGTGCAGTGTCACACTGAGCCCAGTATACAGAGTACAGTGTCACACTAAGCCCAGTATACAGAGTACAGTGTCACACTAAGCCTAGTATACACAGAGCGCAGTGTCACACTGAGCCCAGTATACACAGGGCGCAGTGTCACACTGAGCCCAGTATACAGAGCGCAGTGTCGCACTGACCCCAGTATACAGAGTGCAGTGTCACACTGAGCCCAGTATACACAGTGCAGTGCCTCCCTGAGTCCTGTATACAGAGTGCAGTATCACGCTGAGTCCTGTATACAGAGTGCAGTGTCACACTGAGCCCAGTATACAGATTGCAGTGTCACACTGAGCCCAGTATACAGAGTGCAGTGTCACACTGAGCCCAGTATACAGAGTGCAGTGTCACACTGAGCCCAGTATACAGAGTGCAGTGTCACACTGAGCCCAGTATACAGAGTGCAGTGTCACACTGAGCCCAGTATACAGAGTGCAGTGTCACACTGAGCCCAGTATACAGAGTGCAGTGTCACACTGAGCCCAGTATACAGAGTGCAGTGTCACACTGAGCCCAGTATACAGAGTGCAGTGTCACACTGAGCCCAGTATACAGAGTGCAGTGTCACACTGAGCCCAGTATACAGAGTGCAGTGCCACACTGAGCGCAGTGTACAGAGTGCAGTGATACACTGAGCCCAGAATACACAGAGTGCAGTGTCACACTGAACCCAGTATACAGAGCGCAGTGCCACACTGAGCCCAGTATACAGAGTGCAGTGTCACACTGAGCCCAGTATACAGAGTGCAGTGTCACACTGAACCCAGTATACAGAGTACAGTGCCTCCCTGAGTCCTGTATACAGAGTGCAGTATCACGCTGAGTCCTGTATACAGAGTGCAGTGTCACACTGAGCCCAGTATACAGAGTGCAGTGTCACACTGATCCCAGTATACAGAGTGCAGTGTCACACTGATCCCAGTATACAGAGTGCAGTGTCACACTGAGCCCAGTATACAGAGTGCAGTGTCACACTGAGCCCAGTATACAGAGTGCAGTGTCACACTGAGCCCAGTATACAGAGTGCAGTGTCACACTGAGCCCAGTATACAGAGTGCAGTGTCACACTGAGCCCAGTATACAGAGTGCAGTGTCACACTGAGCCCAGTATACAGAGTGCAGTGTCACACTGAGCCCAGTATACAGAGTGCAGTGTCACACTGAGCCCAGTATACAGAGTACAGTGTCACACTAAGCCCAGTATACAGAGTACAGTGTCACACTAAGCCTAGTATACACAGAGCGCAGTGTCACACTGAGCCCAGTATACACAGGGCGCAGTGTCACACTGAGCCCAGTATACAGAGCGCAGTGTCGCACTGACCCCAGTATACAGAGTGCAGTGCCACACTGAGCCCAGTATACAGAGTGCAGTGTCACACTGAGCCCAGTATGCACAGTGCAGTGTTACACTGAACCCAGTATACAGAGTGCAGTGTCACACTGAGCCCAGTATACAGAGTGCAGTGTCACACTGAGCCCAGTATACAGAGTGCAGTGTCACACTGAGCCCAGTATACAGAGTGCAGTGTCACACTGAGCCCAGTATACAGAGTACAGTGTCACACTAAGCCCAGTATACACAGAGCGCAGTGTCACACTGAGCGCAGTATACACAGTGCAGTGTCACACTGAGCCCAGTATACAGAGTGCAGTGTCACACTGACCCCAGTATACAGAGTGAAGTGTCACACTGACCCCAGTATACAGAGTGCAGTGTCACACTGAGCCCAGTATACACAGGGCGCAGTGTCACACTGAGCCCAGTATACAGAGCGCAGTGTCACACTGAGTCCAGTATACAGAGCGCAGTGCCACACTGAGCCCAGTATACAGAGTGCAGTGTCACCTGAGTCCTGTATACAGAGTGCAGTGTCACACTGAGCCCAGTATACAGAGTGCAGTGTCACACTGAGCCCAGTATACAGAGTGCAGTGTCACACTGAGCCCAGTATGCACAGTGCAGTGTTACACTGAGCCCAGTATGCACAGTGCAGTGTTACACTGAGCCCAGTATACAGAGTGCAGTGCCACACTGAGCCCAGTATACAGAGTGCAGTGCCACACTGAGCCCAGTATACAGAGTGCAGTGTCACACTGAGCCCAGTATACAGAGTGCAGTGTCACACTGAGCCCAGTATACAGGGTGCAGTGTCACACTGAGCCCAGTATACAGGGTGCAGTGTCACACTGAGCCCAGTATACAGAGTGCAGTGTCACACTGAGCCCAGTATACAGAGTGCAGTGTCACGCTGAGCCCAGTATACACAGTGCATTGTCACACACCTGCCCTCTCAGGTGTGTGCAAGAGATCTCACTACACAATGAAAAGTTGCAGTTTTACTCAAAACAGGGTACACAGAAAAAAGCATTTTACTAAATGACAAGTCCAACATCTGCACCCTAATTTTAAATCGCAGAAATGACACACTACACTGAGCCATTTAATAGTTGCACTTATGCATAGTAATTCCAAATTGAACATGCAAAAAAAAACTTTAAAACCTGCTTTCTGGTATCTGGGAAACTATGATAAACTCAATCTCCCCACAAACCAGCCCAATCAGCAAAAAGTAAACAATCCCCACACCACCCTCCCGACAATTTCGATCACGACCAGGTTTGTGGGTGGGGGCCAACATTTTAAAACCAGCAGGCAAAAGTCGCAAAAAAAAACTCAATTCGCGTCCAACACAATCTACCCTCAAACTTCCGGAGCGTTCTGTGCCGGCCCGGTCAATTTCAGAGACACCGACACAAAGCCCTGCTGGCAACTGGTCAGCTGTCCCCCTGGGAGAGTTTCGGGCAGATTGGCGGAGCCGCTTGGGGGCGAGGGGAGGCACATCCCACCACCCCTGTGAAAGTCACCACACTGGCGCAAAGTCATTTCTTTCCAAGTCACTCACATCTATTTTTTAAGTTTAGCGAAAGGCACGACAGTGGGCGAAGGGAGAAAGTGAAAGTAAACAACGCAGGCTGCAAAAGGAGCTCCACAAAGTTCAAAACCCAAGTTTGAAAGTTGGCAAACTCATCCAGAATAATTCATTGGGGACAGATATATATAAAGAAAGAGGGGTGGTCGGTTAGGTTAAGTGCTCGATTTAAAATGTAAATTTGGACGAAGAGTTGCTGCAGAGGGGAAGCTGTGCACCAGTCAAAGCGGAAGAGATGCCCAGACAGGGCTGCAATCTGCCCATTGCAGCCTTCAACATGCTCACCTGCAGCGGCCCTGGGAGGCGCACTGCCCGCACCTCCTGCCAGCCCCCTGGAGCTATAGCTCTGGGCACTCAGCATTCCGCTTGCAGCAGCCAGCAGCAACTCCACAGCACACAGCCGCATGCTTCACTCTCCTCCACCTCTCAGTCAGTCTATCACCCCCTCCTCCTCCCTGCTCGCATTGGGCCAGCTCTGCACCCTGCAGCACGTCACATCCTGAAAGCAAGTCTGCTCCTGACGTGACCACATTATCCTGATTGCCCATTATTATTGTTCACAGCAGCTGTTTGACCCACGAGCAGCCTTTCCGTGGTGCCAACGCCATCTGTGTTGATGCACACTCCATACGTGGCATTATGACCAAAAGAAGCACAGGATCATAGCATCACCACAGTGCAGAAGGAGGCCATTCAGCCCATCGAGTCTGCACCGACCCTCTGAAAGAGCACCCTACCGAGGCCCACTCCTCTGCCCTATCCCCATAACACCACTTTCCGACACTAAGGGGCAATTTGGCATAGCCAATCCACCTCACATGCACATCTTTGATGGGCGGCACGGTAGCACAGTGGTTAGCACTGTCGCTTCACAGCTCCAGGGTCCCCGGGTTCAATTCCCGGCTCGGGTCACTGTCTGTGCAGAGTCTGCACGTTCTGCCCGTGTCTGCGTGGGTTTCCTCCGGGTGCTCCGATTTCCTCCCACAAGTCCCGAAAGACGTGCTGTTCGGTGAATTGGACATTCTGAATTCTCCCTCAATGTACCCGAACAGGTGCCGGAGTGTGGCGACCAGGGGCTTTTCACGGTAACTTCATTACAGTGTTAATGTAAACCTACTTGTGACAATAATAAAGATTATTATTTGGATAGTGGGAGGAAACCGGAGCACTCGGAGGAAACCTACGCAGACACAGGGAGAACATGAAGAATCCACAGTCACCCGAGGCCACAATTGAACCCGGGACCCTGTCACGCTGAGGCAGCAGGGCTAACCACTGTACCACCGTGCTGCCAATACAAATGTTATTCGTGATTATGGGGAATCACTGATTAATCTCACATGGACTTCTTCGAATACAGATCCCATGGCGAGCGGGCAGGATGTGGCTTTGTTAATGGGACCTTTAAATGTAGCTCCCAGCCCCGGACCGGCAATTCCCGATAGTCCTGGGTTGGCACATTTGTCCTGTGTGCCGTGGTAGCGACCTTATTTTCTGTTTGAAATAAACCAATTTGACCTTTCACTCCGTGCCTCCTGGAATTATTACATTGGCGCTGAGGATCAAGCATGGCATTCTGAGCGGCCTTTTCGAAACTCCCCGATGACAACTCCAGTAAGGAACCAAGCAAAAAGAAAAACCTGGCAATGCCCTTGTTTGGGATACGGATGTGGAGGACTGGCCACAGTATGCTGAACACATTCGCTACTTCTTTCACGCCAACAGCAACAGAAGGGGATGACAGACATGAAACAATCCTTTTGACAGCATGCGGGGTCCCCACATTCAGCATTAAGAGTTTAACTTCATGAAACAATCCTTTTGACAGCATGCGGGGTCCCCACATTCAGCATTAAGAGTTTAACTTATCTGCAGCCCCTGACACCGAAACCTTCAGTGCGCTTATAGATAAAGAACCATTCTGACCCAAAACTGTCCAAAATCCCCCCTGGTTACTGATTCAACACGGCTGGGAGGACCCCTTGGGAACCCATGACAGAATTCCTGACTAGATTAAGGAAGCTGGCCGAATACTGTGAGTTTGGCCCATCCCTGACTGAGATACGACGCGTCTGGCTAGTGTGTGGGATCAATAATGTCGCAATACAAAAATAATTGTGGAAGAACGCACCCTAGACCTCAAAAGGGCTATCGAATTAACACCATCTTTGGAGAACGCTGAGAAAGGAGTCCAAGAACTTCAAGGGGTGATGGGCAGTATGGTTCTCAGACTGGAGGGTGGAGGGGGGGGCACCCTCATACAGAAAAGCCAGCATTCCCAGAGAAGGCCCCCACATGCCTCACCCACCATCAACGTTCAGCCAGGACATTCTGGCATCTCAAAACCCTAACCCTAGAAATACCAGGGAAGCATCCCTGTAGGACTACAAGTGTCAGACTCAACACTCACAGTTACAACGCTGCTGTAACTGTGGCCAAAAGACAACAGAGGCAAGCCTGCCAGAATCAACAGTACGCGTGCCACCCCGGCCGGAAGCCAAAGCCACCTCTGACCCGGGCCTTGCAAGTCTATCAGCCTGTAGAGGATGGAACAATGCAACTAAGCTGCATCATCACCTATAAGGTTGCCCGATAAAGATAATACTTTTATCAATGCCCATTCCCTAGAAATGGAGATGGATACGGGAGCTGCTGTTTCCATCGTCGAGAAACAGACCTTCAGCATCTTCTCCCTAGGCCTGGTAGACACTAGAGCCAGATTGGTCACATATGCAGGGGACCTTTGAAGATTATGGGGACCACTATGAGCACAGTTACCTCTGGGCAGCAGACAGTCCGACTCCCACTCACTGTTGTACAAGGACCAGGACCCAGCCTCTTGGGCAGAGATTGGACAGGGACTGACTCCAGGGGACTGTCTGGACTGGTTACAAATTTTTAAGCTCGGAACTTGTGAACTGTACGAGGTCATTGGCAAATACCCCGAGGTATCCCAAGAAAGCATGGGTAGATTGAAGGACAAAGATTTATGTGGGCCCCAATGCTGTACCCAAATATTTCAGGACCCGTCCAGTCCCATGCTCTTTACTTAACAAAGTAGCTACTGAACCAGAGCGATTAGAGAGCCTCGGGACAATGTGGCCAGTGCAGTTCACAGAGTGGGCTGCACCAGTAGTCCCCGTCCTCAAGCCTGACAAGTCGGTCTGCCTTGACGATGGCTATAAAATATTGGTTAATAAAGCCTCATACTTCGGGCGGTACCCCATGCAAGGCATGGAAGGTCTATATACCAAACCGACAAGGCGTCAAACCACCACCAAAGTAGACATGATCCATGCCTACCTCCAACTAGAATGAGACAGGTGATCCAGGGAGTACTTGACGATTGACACCCATAAGGGTTTTTATATGAATATACATGCCTGCCCTTCAGAGTCTTGTTGGCATGTACCATTTTTCATCGTGTGATGGAGAACATTCTCCAAGGGCTCCACAAGGTGGCAGTATACTTATACAACATTCCAATCACAGGAGCCATGGAAAAGGAGCATCTAGTAAACCTGGAGGAGGTTTTGGGACAAGCTTCTGATGCAGCTGTCCATGTCAAACGATAAAAATGTGTGTTCAAGGCAGGCAAAGTGCTCCCAATGAATCCCGTGCTGGAAAAGACTGGCCCGGTTTCTCACAAAGTCCGAGGGAAGACCGTGAAAAAATACCTGGACCACCTGAGAAACAGGGAACCCACTCCAGCGGAGACCATTTCAGCAGAGACGATGTACTCGACGCCCTTTGTAACTACCTCCGGCAAGGGGACTCAAGAGTCATTCCCCCCAACAAGGAAGAATCAGAGTCCGAAATGGAGACTGAGGAGATTAATCCACCGCCAGAGGGCAGCACCGAAGACCAGACCTCCGCCTGTGGCCCTTAGGCACTCAACAAGAAAGCAACGAGCCTGAGCCCGCTTCATATCCCCAGTCTGGCTTCTGACATGAGGGGGGGAGGGATGTGACAACGCTCACGAGGACCACGGGGAATCGCTGATTGACCTGCCCGTGGGCTTCATCAAATACGAATTCCCATGTTGTGCAGATGGAGGTCTGCCAAGTTCGGGCTCATTAGTGGAACCTTTAAATTTGGCTCCGAGTCAACTCCTGATGGTCCTGGGCTGCGGTGTTTTATTTTGTGTGCTGTGGTAGCGGTTTTATCTTCAGTTTGACTTTTCACTCCGCGCATCCAGGAATTACTATTGTATCATTCACGACTTCTTGCCTAACTCATTAAAGTCTCCCAACATTGTAGTAAAGACATACATTCGCATTTATGTAGCGTTTTCATGACCACCAGATGCCGCGAAGTGCTCCACCCACTAACAAATACACATTATCAATAAAACTGCATTACCTAACATTTCAATGTTAACTTTCAATAAAAGTTCAAACCACATCAGTTTCATTCAATGCAATCTGCGGCACTCTGAGGTGCCTCACCGCATCCGCTGCTTATATCTGCATGGTAACACAGTGGTTAGCACTTTTGCTTCACAGCTCCAGGATCCCAGGTTTGATTCCTGGCTTGGGTCACTGCCTGTGCGGAGTCTGCACGTTCTCCCCGTGTCTGCGTGGGTTTCATCCGGGCGCTCCGGTTTCCTCCCACAAGTCCCGAAAAACGTGCTGTTAGATGAATTGGACATTCTGAATTCTCCCTCCGTGTACCCGAACAGGCGCCGGAATGTGGCGACTAGGGCCTTTTCACAGTAACTTCATTGCAGTGTTAATGTAAGCCTACTTGTGACAATAATAAAGATTATTAAAAATTAAAATTAAAGTTTTGGGCAGGACAAAAAGCATCTTTTACTGAGTTGATGGTCCTCCAGCAACAGTTGAATTTATCTCGATGTGCGTACCTGGTAACACATAGTCCTGTGTTATGGAACTGCTCAGGACGAATCTTGACAATGACGTCCGCATCTTTTTCAGACCTACATTGCAAAGGCGCATTCTCGAAGGCGGACAGTATTATGAGGGGCATAGACAGAGTGGATAGTCAGAGGCTTTTCCTCAGGGTAGAGGGGTCAATTACTAGGGGGCATAGGTTGAGGTGCGAGGGGCAAGGTTTAGAGGAGATGTACGAGGCAAGTTCTTTACTCAGAGGGTAGTGGGTGCCTGGAACTCGCTGGCGGAGAGGTGGTGGAAGCAGGGACGATAGTGACGTTTAAGGGGAATCTTGACAAATACATGAATAGGATGGGAATAGAGGATACGGACCCCGGAAATGTAGAGGATTTTAGTTTAGACGGGCAGCATGGTCGGCGCAGGCTGGAGGACTGAAGAGCCTGTTCCTGTGTTCTATTCTTTCACACCCCCCCCCCCCCCCCCCCCCCCCCCCGCCCCGGACAGCCACCTCCACAGCAATGTGCAGATGAGACAGAGACGGGGAGACAGAGAGATGTCCTGCTGGTTATATATTTTCAAACTGTAGGAAAATGTAAGTTGCTTAACGGGACAGTTTGGCCATGTTAATGGAGCTGCTACCTTTGATATGTTGATGAGCTCAATGACACTGCAAACAAATGTTTCCCTGAGGCAAGTTGATAATAATGGGGGATAGAACATGAATGGATTTGAATAAGATGCTAAAGGTTCAAAGGAAGAGAGAGTGTGAAGAGGAGGGTCACAAAGTGAGTCTACTTTGCATTTATATTCTAAAGGCTAGAATTAACAAATGCAGGTAATTAAATCTGAGCTCTGAGGAGGTTAGCTCAGAAAAGGGAGGTTTAAATGGGAAAACTGTATATAAGGAGATGATTAAACCTTTGCCGGGAAGCAGTTTAATAGACCTCAGTCAATAGCAGGAATCACTGTTTAACTCCCAGAAAGCAATGTCTTTCAATAAAACCTGTATTGAAAAGCCAGCAGTTTGTTCGACCTCAGAAACAACCCCAAAGCGATATAACTGCCTGGTGTGTAACAGGTACTGGATTTTTATAGTTTTTTTAATATCAGTAAAGCACTGTGGAATATTTGGGGAGAATTAGCTCTGAAGTAGATATTGTTCGGAATTGAGTAAAAATTGTGATAATTGTGTATATCCATCCTTTAAGTGTGCTTCAATTTTTATTGTTATATTGCATAATAAACATTTATTTTTATTTAAAATCATCACAAAACATCTGGGACATAATGGGCGAAATTCTCCGTTATCGGCGCAAAGTCCGCCGATCGGCGCAAAAAACGGCGCAAATCCGACTTGCGTCACGTCGCAAAAAGCATCTCGAAGTCTCCGGCCCGAAATGGGCTAGCAGCGACGTGACGGGATCCGCGCTTGCTCACGTGGTTCACGCCGTGCAGCGTCATACACGCCGCACGGCGTGACGGCTCATAACGACGCGCTGCTCCCCCCCCCACCCGACCGGAACACCCGACCGGAACACCCGACCGGATGGCCGGCCGCCGCTCAGCCCCAAGGTTCCAGTCACGGGATGTGGAGGCGCTCCTGGACGCAGTGGAGCAGAGGAGGGAGGCCCTGTATCCTGGGCACGGCGGCAGAGTTGCCCCACGCCACAGCCGGCGTCTGTGGAAGGAGGTGGCAGAGGTCGTCACCGCTGCGGCCCTGACACCACGGACAGGCACCCAGTGCCACAAGAAGGTGAACGACCTCGTCAGAGCAGGCAGGGTGAGCCTCCCCCATATCCCCCATATCCCCCCCTCCCCCATATCCCCCATATCCCCCCTTCCCCCATATCCCCCATATCCCCCCTCCCCCATATCCCCCCTCCCCATATCCCCCATATCCCCCCTCCCACATATCCACCATATCCCCCCTCCCCCAATTCCCCCATATCCCCCTCCCCCATATCCCCCTCCCCATATCCTCCCTCCCCCATATCCCCCTCCCCCATATCCCCCATATTCCCCCTCCCCCATATCCCCTATATCCCAAGTGAATCAGCCCTAACCTTAACCTCTGCAATACACGCGCAACCGATGGCGTGCATTCATATACCTGTCTAACACTGTTGCCTTTTACCCCTGCCACCACCCCGCCCCCCCCCCCTCCCCCCGCCCCGCCACAGGAGAAACACACACACAACTCCAGGGAGCATGTGAGGGCTGGAGGAGGCCCCGCTGATGAGAGGCCACTGACCGAACACGAGGAAAGGGCCCTGGAACTGGCTGGCGGACCTGAGGACCGGGAGGTTGCTGATGCAGAAGTCAGGGGCGTACTAGCAAGTGAGCCACCGACAGCCCATCCCCATATCCCCCCTCCCCTATATCCCCCTCCCCATATCACCTGATCACTGCCTGCGTGTCTAACCATGCATGCTTCATTGGGTATCGCAGGAGCAAACGTCGAGGCACCCATCCCCGCAGATGCAGACCGCCCGCAGGATGCCCCTCGGAGGCCACGGGAGACGGAGAGACCCGGACCCTCCGGCATGCGACGCCCGCAGGAAGTCCCTTGGAGACCACGGGAGACAGAGAGACCTGGAGCAACAAGGTCACGTGCGGGTGCGACGACGCAGGCGTGTGGCCACCCAGCGACGAGAGGGGCAGCCACAGGCCCCCGGCACAGCCAAGCCAGGACACCACTACCCAGGACAACCCCTACCCAGGACACGCCTACCCGGGACACCCTACCCGGGACAGCACTACCCAGGAAGACGAAATACCGGACAGTGACACAAAGTGGATGGGTGGAGACGAACCCCCACCCCAAAGTGCCATGGACTCAGAGTGGGACGAAGAGCACGACACAACGCCACTGCTGTCACCAACACCCTCCACCATCGCAGAAACACTCACCTCGGTTGGGCACTTTAGTGATGAGGCGTCTGGTACACTCACTGGTGCGCACAACACAGCGTCCCGGTACAGCAGGTGGAGGTAGGAGCAGCAGAGGGGCCGGGCGGTCGGAGGGCAGCCCAGCCCAAGCGAACATCTGCCGCCCAGATGGATCCCGGGTTCCTGGAGTTACCACACCACCCATAGATCCGATGCAACCACCGACCCGGAGACGAGCGAAGAGGGTGACGGCCGGCTTGCGGCGGCTGCAGTCGCAGGTGGAGGAGTCCACCCGCGTCCAGGAGCTGGGAGTGGTGCCGGTCATACGTGCCACCCAGGCTGACACCGCACGGGTGGCGTCCGCGGTGGAGGCAATGGGTGCGACGGTGTCAGACATGGGGAACGGTTTGCGAGGCCTGGGGCTTTCTGTGAAGGCGGCGTCTGTGGCCCAGGACATGGCTTCCCTCTCACAGGAGGCCAAGAGCCAGTGCCAGCGCCAGATGGCAGAGGCGCTCAACGCCATGGCCCAGTCTCAGCAGGCCATAGCCCCAGTCTCTGCAGGCCATCGCTGAGGGCATCGGCGCCATTGGCCATGTGCGAGCCGGCGTCGCACAGTCACAGACAGGGTTTGCCAATCCCCTGGGCTCCATGGCTGCAAACCTGCAGACCCCAGTCGATACCAGCACGGGCCTCCAGGACTGGCAGCGCCAGATGTCGGGGGGGCGTCGGATGGCCAGTCCGTTCGCATCCCCCACCCATGTAGAGGCCTGGGGGCCATCGGGCACCCCGAGGGGAGCATGAGGTGGTGTGGTCTGTCCCGGGTCCCCCTGTAGGGGAGGTCCCGGAACACCGCGACAACCTCGGGACTCCACCCCTTCCGTCCCAGGTGCATCGGGTGGGCAACGGGCAGGACAGGCTGGCAGCTCGCCATCCCAGTCGCCCGGGCCGCAGCCTGGCCCATCTAGGCCAGGACGCCCCAGGAAACGGCCGCCAAAGGGATCCCGTGTCAGAGGGCAGGAATCACATGAGTCCACCTCCAGTTCTGCTGTACCGTCTGGGGAACCACGTAGACGTAGTCCAAAGGGCCCGTAAGGCCAAACAATTAGACACTGAGTAAGTTGGCACGGGTGCAGGGCACAGATGAGTTTTAGGGGCTAGGGCACGTGCATGAACTCCTTTGGTTATTAAAGTCAATGTTACACCTACAGAAGCTGCCTTTGTGCTCTGTACAAAGCGTGCGGGGGTGTCATGTACGTTGAGCGCAAGTGTGTGTGTGAGGGGTGGTCTTACCTCAGCCCCAGGTGAGTCTGCCCTTCCCCCTGGGCCGCCATCAACATCCCCCGGGCAGAGGACGGGACCGTGCGCTGCAGTGTCACAGCCGCATGCAGGGATGGTCCGGGTGGATGGTGGTACTGTGGCCATGGGTCAGACATAGTCCGACGATGTGGAGCCAGGAGCTCATCGCAGGGCGGGTTGACATCATCCTCCATGGCCTGCGATAGACACGCGTCCACCCGCAACTGTGTGAGCCCGGCCCGTTGTGCCGCAGGTGGATCGGCAATGGGGGGGGTGGTGTGCATGCGGGTGGGGTGGGTGGATGGGTGGGGGGTGTGGGTGGTCAGCTGTTGCCATGGTGTGCGGTCTGTGGCCGTACTACCCGATTCCCACGCCCATCTAGTCAGTGAAGCAGGCGGCTATCAGCCTGTCCCGTGCCGCTGGCCAAGCCGGTAACGGTGGACAGCCACCCGCCTGTGTCTACCCCGTCTGCCCTGACCATTGCCCCCATCCTCCTCATCTGGGGAGGACTGCGCCTCTTCCTACTGCTCCTCCACTCCGCCCTCCTCTGCCTGCGGCACATCGCCCCTCTGCTGGGCTATGTTGTGCAGGTCGCAGCACCCCACAATGATGCGGCCGACCCTATCTGACCGATACTGGAGGGTGCCCCCTGAGAGGTCCAGGCACCTGAAACGCATCTTCAGCACGCCAAAGCACCTCTCTATCACTCCCCTTGTCGTTGCATGGGCATCATTGTTGCGGTTCTCCGCCTCATTGCGTGGCCTCCGTATAGGCGTCATCAGCCACGATCGCAATGGGTAGCCCCTGTCGCCCAGCAACCAGCCCCACAGCCGGGGATGGCGTCCCTCGTACATGCCGGTGATGGATGACCCGCGACAACACGTATGAGTCGTGTACACTGCCCGGGTAATGGGCGCAGACGTGCAGGATCATCATGCGGTGGTCGCAGACCACCTGTATGTTCATCGAATAGGTCCCCTTCCTATTGGTGAACACAGCCCTGTTATCTGCAGGTGGCCGCACGGCGACGTGCATCCCATCGATCGCGCCCTGGACCATGGGGAATCCGGCCACGGCAGAGAAGCCCACGGCCCGGCCATCTTGGCTGGCCCGGTCCACGGGGAAGCGGATGTAGTGGTGCGCCATGGCATATAGGGCGTCTGTCACTGCCCGGATGCACCGGTGCACCGATGTCTGCGATATGCCGGACAGGTCCCCACTCGGTGCCTGGAATGACCCCGTTGCATAAAAGTTCAGGGCCACCGTAACCTTGATGGACACGGGGAGAGGGTGTCCCCCGCCAGTGCCACGCGGTGACAGGTGTGCCAGCAGGTGGCAGATGTGTGCCACGGTTTCCCGCCTCATCCGGAGTCTCCTCCTGCATTCCCGGTCCGTGAGGTCCTGGTATGACTGCCTGGTAAACACGGGGCGCCCTCGTGTGCCTCCGTTGCTGTGGGGCCGCGACGTCCTCCTCCCCCTCCTCGTCCTGTCGGTCAGGTGTCCCTCCAGCCTGGGCTGCTGCCGCCTACCCCTCTGCGGCAGCCTGCGCTGCCTCTCTGGCACGCTCCTCCTCCTCCTCCTCCTCATCCAGGGCAACATAGACATTAGCTGCTGCCGCCACGGCGGCCAACATCACTGGATGATCGGAAAACATGACGGCCTGGTGGGGGGGGGGGGGGGGGACGATGACATGTCATTATTGCCCATACCCCCTCCTCCCCCCAGCCAGGTGGCATGGACCGCATGGGTCCAACTGTTGGAGGCTGGCACCTGGCCAGGTGGACCAACTCACTTGCCCTCTCACCCCCCCCCCCCCCTCCCCGACACGGACCCCATCCTCCTCCCCGGCACGGACCTCCCCCCCATCCCCCTCCCCGGCACGGACCCCCCCATCCTCCTCCCCGGCACGGACCCCATCCTTCTCCCCGGCATGGGCCCCCCCATCCTCCTCCCGGGCACGGACCCCCCCATCCTCCACGCCGGCACGGACACCCCCATCCCCCTCCCCTGCACGGACCCCCCCCATCCTCCTCCCCGGCCCTCCCCGACACAGAGCCCCCCATCCCCCTCCCCGGCACGGGCCCCCAATCCTCCTCCCCGGCACGGACCACCCCATCCTCCTCCCCGGCACGGACCCCCCCATCCTCCTCCCCGGCACGGGCCCCCCATCCTCCTCCCCGGCACGGACCCCATCCTCCTCCCCGGCACGAGCCCCCCATCCTCCTCCCCGGCACGGACCCCCCATCCTCCTCCCCGGCATGGACCCCCCCATCCCCCTCCCCTGCACGGACCCCCCCCATCCTCCTCCCCGGCCCTCCCTGGCACGGGCCCCCCATCCTCCTCCCCGGCCCTCCCCGGCACGGACCCCCCCATCCTCCTCCCCAGCATGGACCCCCCTCCCGGCACTCCCCCGGAGCCCAGCCCACTCTAACCACCCCCCAGGCCGTCACCCACCTCCACGCTGGTCGGCGTGAACCTGGAGCACAGGGTGACGCCGATTAAAAGGAGGTTTGATTTACGTCGACGTGACCCGTCATCACGTCGACGAGACTTCGGCCCATCCGGACGGGAGAATATCGGCAGGCCCCAAATCGGCTGCCTTGTGCCCACCCGTGCCATTCTCCGACGTCAGCGGCGCCATTAACGCCCCGCCGACTTTTCTCCCTTCGGAGACTTCGGGCAACCGGCGGGGGCGGGATTCACGGCGGCCATCGGCCAATCTCCGACCCGCTGGGGGGTCGGAGAATGACGCCCAATATCTCAATTCCAAACCTTTCTTCGCGTTATACAAATTGCAAACTACAGTTGAGAGCATTTGTTTCATGTTTCTCTTCTGGGATTTGGAATAACCTGGGGCGGGATTCTCCTTTTCTGAGACTAAGTGTTGACTCTGGGGCAGGATTCATGGATATTCACAACAGCAAAACAGGCGCCGAACCTGGACCGATTTAGCGAGTGTGAAGGGGCTAGCACCGGCGCCACATGGAACACAATTAATTCCAATGATTTAACAGGGATTCACCAGGTCCTTGGTTGACACTCAGGAGGCTGACAAGCTGCAGCCTCACATAGACATTACACTCCCCACACACACACTCATTCCAGCCAACAAGGTGGCACTGGTTGTGCTGGAGCGCGGCCAGACAGCTGTTGGGTTGGCTGGGGCCAGAGGGCAACCGGTGAGTGCCCTGGGGGGACACCTATACGACCCGTGGTCCTAAGTCCACAGTGGGCCATCAGCGGCATGGCTGCCTTTCCGGCTGCGGCAATGGTGTTCCGTGCCCGTCCAGCACAACCCCACAGCCCACCTCCTGGCCACCCCCCACGCTACTCCCCTCGGCCCTGGCAGAAGCTCCCCAGCCAGTGACACAGCTGTCAGCACCCTATGTATTGCACACTATGGTGATGTTGGACACTTTCCGTGTCCCCTCTCTCTCCCTTAGCAGCCATGATGCCTGTTTCACAATTTGTAAAAGCACAAGTGAACCACGCCATAGGGAACTCGGCCCATTGGAGACGGAGAATACAGGATCAGGCCTGCTAATGATGTACAAATAGTGTCTACTGTACGCGCGTTCCGGAACACATTGAAGCCACTGTCGAGGTGACGGAAAATTGTGATTTGGCATCAAATTGACGCCCGCTGCAATTTTGGAATCGGAGCCTATTCCCGATTTCACCGTCAGCCAACGGAGAATCCCACCCCTGGTGTTTACCATCACCTGTGTCTTTAACAAATGACTGACTGAGATGTAGACGATGCGTGAAATTTGGGATTTGGTTCATGTGTGAATTCGGTGCAGAAGGGATAAAAGTTTCTCCATCAGATATCTTTTTACAAAATCTGTCTCAATAGTTGGAAGGAACTGATTGGTGAGTAAGCCTACTTTATTTTATAGCCTCCAGTTTATAGAAAATAGTTAAAAGGTTAGTTAAGGTATGGCAGGGCAGCTTGGACTTGTGGAATGCCCATCCTGTCGCACGTGGGGAGTCTTCAACACATCACTTGGCCTAGGCGAGTGCATATGAAGGAGGGCGTCATGAGCTGCTCTGGGATTTGGAACTCGGGTAGTGGCTGGAGTCACTGTTGGTACAACTGTGACCCTGAAGTCTACTTGGATAGCACGTTCAGGGAGGCAACTCAGCTGCATGAGTGGGAAGGAAGAAGAGTGGAAGAGGGATAACGGTAATAGTTAAGTGTTTTCTACAGAAAAAAAAGAGGAACTGAGAGCACTTAGTTGTCTTTGATGTGGTCCAGGAGCTGTCAATCACTGCTAGATTTTTATAAACATTGGGGTTAGTTTTATAGATAACTACTGAAGTGTGAAGGGAAGTGAGAGTAAACAATCCAGACAGCTCGCTGTGTGTGCAAGTTGTCAATCACAGCTTAGCAAAATCAATTTCACATATATATGAATGAAAGTATTGCAGAACAAAGATCTGAGGGGGTTTAAACCCAGATGATGTGGTTTTCCCTTTCCAGGAATTTACAGGTATTGCTTTCTCTGCCCGAGCCAGCAGTTGCATTGCTCAGGTGAATTTTAAAGCAATGATTTATTTTTCATTGTCGCTGTCTGGACTGTTCTCTCGCTTCCAGCCAAGGGTCTCTCTTCTGGGGGGCTTCCAGGCAGGGGACTCTCTTATGGTGGGGCTTCTGATGGGGGTCTCTGTAATGGGGGGCGGTGGTTTTGGTGTAAGACTCTCTTATGGGGTTCGGGGTCTTCGTGGGGGTCACTCTTATGAGGGGTTTCTAGTAGAGGTCTCTGTAACGGAGGGTCTCTGGTGGGTGTCTCTCTTATGGATGGGTTTCTGGTGGGGGTCTCTGCAATGGGGAGGTTTCTGATGGGGGTCTCGCTCATGGCAGGGTCTCACATGGGGGTCCCTGTAATGGGGAGGTTTTTTCTCATGGGAGGGTCGCATGTGGGGGTTCTTGTAAAGGGGGTTTCTGTTGGAGTCTATCTTATGGGGGTCTCTGGTAGAGGGGGCAGAATTTGTATTGTGGGGGGAGAGTGGCCCTCCAATGGATTTTGGCGTTGCAGCTGCCAATCACTTCTGGTCTGTACCAGCTTTATCCTGGCATGGTGAACGTTGCAGTGGACGAAGGAGGTAATCCCCTTGGCCCACTGCAAGGTCCTCCATGCCAGGGTTATGCTGATAGAGACCACCCAAGCCCAACCGAGGCTACCCCTCCCAAAACACTGCCTGCCTACTCCCCCTCTACCAGCGCCCACCCCCACCCTCCATCCCCGGGACCCAAGACCCCTGTAAGAGGGAGAACCCCTCGGGACTAGTGTAATGCTGTGGGTATACCCCACAGGGAACCTGTAATATGGAACCCCCACATGGACACCCTGCCTAAAGGGATCCCCCACAGACCCCCCCCCCACACACACACGGAGCCACCCCCCACCCCCACCCAGAAAATAGATCTCTGTCTAGAAGCTTGAGAGCAGTCCAGACAGGGGCAGTGAGAAGAATCACAGCTGTACCACTTACCTTGAAACTCCACATGCCCATTCCTCGAAGGAGAACAACTGTAACCTGCACCTGGTTCCCACAGATCCATTAACTGCAAGCCATTCATAGTTTTCTAGTGATGATCTGTAATTGGCAGCTTCTACAAACCATCTGCAGCTTTGATTCATTCATCTCCCTTCACAGTTCAGTGGCCTGAGTGGTGAAACCCCAATGTTTATGAACATTGACAACATTAAAGAGAGGTAAGTTCATTGCAATCACACACTTGAGTGATTGGAATGCACTTAGTCCATGGAATGCACTTACCTCTCTTTGATGTGGTCAATGTTTGTAAATGTTACATGAAAGGATTTTGGGATACATTGGATCCACTCCAGCAGCTGTAGTGTAGTTCTCCCCTCGGTTGTGATATTGATGGACATCTAATATATCTAATATTAATAAGATTATTGGGGAGGATTTGGATTTGGATTTGTTTATTGTCACGTGTACCGAGGTACAGTTAAATGTATTTTTCCACGAGCAGCTCAAACAGATGATTTAGTACATGAAAAGAAAAGAAAATACATAATAGGGCAACACAAGGTAGACAATGTAACTATATAGACACCGGCATTGGGTGAAGCATACAGGAGTGTAGTATTAATCAGGTCAGTCCATATGTGGATCTTTTAGGAGTTTGGTAACAGCTGGGAAGAAGCTGTTTGTGAATCTGTTTGTGCGTGTTTTCAGACTTCTTCGAGGCGGTGGTGCGGTGATATTGTCACTGGACTAGTCAACTAGAAACCCAGAGTACTGTTCTGGGGACCTAGGTTCGAATTCCACCACTGCAGATGGTGAAATTTGAATTCAATAAAAATCTGCAATAAAAAGTCTAAAGATAACCATGAAACCATTGCTGATTGTGATAAAACTAATGTCCTTTACGGAGGGAACTCTGCCGTCCTTACCTGGTCTGGCCTACATGTGAATCCAGACCCACGGCATCTGGTTGACTCTTAACTCCCCCCTCAAGGGTAATTAGGGATGGGCAATAAATGCTGGCACAGTCAGCAATGCCCATATCCCATGAACGAATAAAACAAAATCTAAATTCTCTAATAGAAAGGAGATTATACTTGCCTTCCCCAGAACTGTTAGTGGTGTAATTGATTTACCATCAAAAGTGATTTGTATGTTCGATTATTTAATAAATCTTTATATAATTTAGAACATATATTGTTTCATTTATTCTTCTGTATCCAAACTAGAAAATCCATTTCTGTACGCTCTTCACTGGAGAGATGGAGTGGGGGTTACTGCAGGTTACTGGGTTACGGGGATAGGGTAGATAGTGGGCTTGGGTAGGGTGCTCTTTGTAAGGGCCGGTGCAGACTCGATGGGCCGAATGGCCTCCTTCTGCACTGTTGATTCCATGATTTTATGATTCCTTATAACATCCAGGTTGTTATAATCTGGCTAAAATGTGTGTGAAAGGCAATCTGGAGGATGGTAATATACTCTAGTGGCCCCTTTCTTTCAGGGAGAGTTGGATCAGTTCTCCGGGCCCATTTAAGTGTCTGACACCAGTTTTCCTCAACGTTCAGTGGAAGTGATCATCTTGACCTTGCCCCTGATCTACACCAGTCCCAAGAAAGTTGCTCAGATTATAATCCGCTTCATGGAATCTGCCTGACTAAATGAAATATTGCCCAGCTATTTCCTATTCACAAGACAGAACAAGTTACGTCCAGATAATTACCAGCCAATCATTCACAAGAACACCAGAAATAGGAGCTGGAGTAGACACGTAGTCCATCGAGCATGCTCCCCCATCGTGACTGATCTCTTATCAGTGAAATAATGAAAGGTGTCATCCACAGGGCTGTTAGGGAAACAAAGGGATTTATATCTGTATTGATAAACATTAAAAAAAAAGTAACATTTTAAGTGGGTTTAATTTAATGTTTCTGTGCCTGGAAGGATAAAACCTTGAGTTATATTCATGCTGGACCTGTGGGTGTTGGTTCAGATCCAGCCGTGTTTCCATTGTGCTTAAAGAGGGCTGTGGCATGAAGAATAAATAAACCAGCAGTGGTTACTTAACAACTGGGGCCTTGTAAATTAGAGACGCTTTGAAGTTTTAGGTTAGCTGATCTGATTGCAGTTGGAGACAGGTAGCAAGAGAAAAGGCAGCTCTCACCGCTCTCCTAATAGCAGTTGACCCAGGTTCAATTCCAGCCTTGGGTCACTGTCTATGTGGAGTCTGCACGTTTTCCCCATGTCTGCGTGGGTTTCCTCCGGGTGCTCCGGTTTCCTCCCACAGTCCAAAGATATGCAGATTAGGTGGATTGGCCATGCTAAATTGTCCCTTAGTGTCCAGAAGGATAGGTTGGGTTACGGGGATGGGGTGGCTCGTGGTCCTCAGTAGGGTGATCTTCCCAAGGGTCGGTGCAGACTTGATGGGCTGAATGGCCTCCTTCTGCACTCTAATGATTCTATTCTATTCTAAGCCATTCACTTACCATCAAAATGAGTTCAATCAATCACGGTTGGGAACCGCCTGTGTCCTCACTGTGTCTCATGTGCCTGCAGATTGCAGGTCTCTGGCTGAGGGCGGTGAATTTTAGGACTTTGGAATATTGTGCTGAATGTAATTAGCAATTCTTACTGTGATTTGCGAATCATTGCTCTGAGGCAACCTAGTCACTGTGCAATTTAAAATTTTTATTGTAAAGTTTTTAAAAAACATACAAATGCAACCAGCAAAATGGGCCACCAGGGGGCAGCGACTAAATGAAGCTCGATTAAGATCATTTTTACCAAAAACGTTTATTCGTTTGGAAACTAATAACTTGTTTAAGCGTTAACCCTTTCATAATTTTATTCACTTGTTGAAAATAATGCTCCGTATTCCATTCTTGTTCGAATCATGTCAACATTTAGTTGATGATTGAATATTTTTCATCGTGAATTATCAACTGAAATTGTCAAGACTTGCTCCCTGCAGTTAGAAAAAGACCATCATCTATTTCAAAAATTATAATCCATAACTCTGAATTCCTGACATGTTAAACCCCTGGTCACTTTTACTTAAACTACCAGCATCTGACTCAGCGTCGATGTAAGTGAAGGCATGCTTTCAGCTTACTTAATTCTTGGCCACCTGAGGTGTAGCCTTAGAAATAATTGGGGGAAATGTTTAAAATGTTGCCTGCTGTAAGCTTTAATGAGTCAGCAATGGCGGTCGGGTGGCCCGGTGGTTAACACTGCTGCCTCACAGCGCCAGGGACCCGGGTTCAATTCCGGCCTTGGGTCACTGTCTGTGTGGAGTTTTACGTTCTCCCCGTGTCTGTGTGGGTTTCCTCCGGGTGCTCTGGTTTCCTCCCACATTCCAAAGATGTGGCTTAGGTGGATTGGTCGTGATAAATTGTCTCTTCGTGTCCAGGGATGTGTAGGTTAGGTGTGGATTGGATTGGATTTGTTTATTGTCACGTGTACCGAGGTACAGTGAAAAGTATTTTTCTGCGAGCAGCTCAACAGATCATTAAGTACATGAAAAGAAAAGGAAATAAAAGAAAACACATAACAGGGCAACACAAGGTACACAATGTAACCGCGGATGGATATGGCTGGCACGAGGGGACATAACTTTAAACTGAGGGGTAATAGATATAGGACAGAGGTCAGAGGTAGGTTCTTTACGCAAAGAGTAGTGAGGCCGTGGAATGCCCTACCTGCTACAGTGGTGAACTCGCCAACATTGAGGGCATTTAAAAGTTTATTGGATAAACATATGGATGATAATGGCATAGTGTAGGTTGGATGGCTTTTGTTTCGGTGCAACATCGTGGGCCGAAGGGCCTGTACTGCGCTGTATTGTTCTATGTTCTATGTTCTATAAGCACCGGCAACGGGTGAAGCATACAGGGTGTAGTGTTAATCAGGTCAGTCCATAAGGAGGTCGTTTAGTTGTCTGGGAACAGTGGGGAAGAAGCTGTTTGTGAATCTGTTCGTGCGCGTTCTCAGACTTCTGTATGTCCGGCCCGATGGAAGAAGTTGGAAGAGTGAATAAGCCGGGGGTGGAGGGGTCTTTGATCATGTTGCCCGCTTTCCCCAGGTTACAGGGTTCTGGGGGTAGGGCGGAGTGGACATGGGTAAAATGCACTTTCGATGGGTCGGTGCAGACCCGATGGGCCGAATGGCCTCCTTCTGCGCTGTAGGGATTCTATGATTCTATATCCTGGACTGACATACAGCATGGTTATCACGGCCAGATCACTGGCTCAATGATGTTATCCTCACCTCGAGTTAAGGTGGGTTGAGGCTGCACTCCAGACGCCGGGTTCGCTGCTGTTCTTCAGGCAGCAAAGGCATTTGCAAATAAAGGGCTGGATTTTACCGCTCAAAAGAACTGGCGGCCTGTGGCCAGATCAGACGTTAGAAATCTCAGACCAGGCCCCAAATCACCCACTGTCGGCTTGACAGAGGAGGCAGCTTACCTTGCGCCCAGGATACGGGGCGGCAAAATATTTTAATGAGGCTTGCAGCCTCTTATTTAACCGCTTTTGGTTTAATTGCTGCCTATTGGGGTTTCCCAGGCCGAGGGAAACCTAAAAGCTGAAGGGAAGTGAGGGCACCTTCAGGCAGATTGTAAGTGCTCTTACAACGCTGCTTATGGGCCAGGAGCAGTGAAAGTGATTCCTCCAGGCGAACCCGATCTCCAAGCCCTTCAGGCATCCTCACCCCAGTGACCTGGTGTTGGACACCAGACATCCTGAGGATCAGATTCCTCTTTCCAGCACAACACACAAGAACCGTTCAGAGTCAGCTCGCTCCCCATTCCTACACCCTTCCCCCCCCCCCCCCCCCCACGCTCCACCTGCCCCTGGATCAGGATCCGCATAGTAGATAGCCCCCTGAGATTGCACCCGTCCCTGGAACCAGTGATTTGACCTACTTCCTCTTCAAGTCTACTGCAGAGCCCTGCTTGTAAGCTGGACCTGTAAATCATCTGAATGGGGGAATCAATCAAGGACAAGAGGTGCACATTGTGGAGGAACTCCAAAATTCCACGTGTCACTCCCAAAACTTTGCTACCCACCTTCAGAGTCCACCCTTGCTAGTATCCGAGCCAAAGGGCTCTTGTCTACAAATAGAGCATTTGACCTGAATTTATTCCGAGGCGTTCTTCCAGCTGCTGAATATTTCTCAAATGTTCACCAAATGTTGATACTTTTCCCTCCGCAGGAATATGGTACTTCTTTCTCTCCTTACTGGCCCACTTTGTAACTGGTGTAACTGTATTTGTAGCTGGTCTAAGACAATGATGTCAGCCCGCAGCTATGTGTGGGCCAGGCATGGATGGCCCACAATGCACCACACACCAGGAGCAGCAGAATCTCCCACCCGCCGCCCCGCTACAACCATGAGAATGGCCAGGCCAGCCCTGGGTACACCTACAAGCCGATTTTGACAGACAGTTGCAAGGGTCCATGTTTCTATTAGTGACAGACGCACACTCTAAGTGGCTGGAAATCCATCGGATGTCGTCCACCATGTCTAAGGCTACTGTTCAGAAGCTCCGGCAATCCTTCAGCGCCCAGGACGTTCTGGAGTTGTTGTCACCGCAACCCCTTTACCGGTGACGAGTTTGAACGCTTTGAGAAGGCAAACAAGGTGCATCATATCCGCGCGGCCCAATATCACCCTCCCTCGAACGGGCTGGCCGAGCGAACGGTGCAGACATTTAAGGGAGGGATGATAAAATGGACCACGGATTCCATGGAGACAAGGTTGGTGCGAGTTCTGTTTGGGTACGGGACCACGCCGCCTGCCGCAGCCCACGTAACACCGGCAGATCTATTGATGGGCCAGAGGCTCTTAACCCGTGCGACGAATGTAGTATTTTAGGAATATTGGCTTTGAAATGTTGGGACAATTTAAGGGCTAAAAGCCTAGGGTTATAGTGATTTTGAGTGCAGTGGTCATGTTTTTTTTAAAAATAAGGATTTTGTTTCGTAAAAGGCTTGGCACTTCCGGGAGATAGAAGGTGGAATTGACGCATTCAGACACGGGAAAAATATGAAAACTCCACACTGACAGTGACTTGGGGCCGAACCTGAGTCCTCGGCGACATGAGGCAGCAGTGCTAACCACTGCGCCACCGTGCCGTCCTGGCACACCATCTCCTCTACTGGGTGTAGTCAGTCCAGATCCACATGATACACCGAGTATATAACTTCCTTGGTGTAGAAAAAGCACTTTCCCCTTTGAGGCGGATGTCTGTCTCGGAAAACTGGCAGAGTATTTCCTCCAGGCTGCTCAGGTATTCCCTTTCCGTGGCTCCAGTGTCCAGGAAGTCATGCAAGTAGGCCGCCACATGTGGTAGCCTTCTCAGAGTATTCTGCATAATGCGCTGAAACATTGCGCAAGCCAATGACACCTCAAACAGCATCCTTGTGTATTTGTCGAGGCCCCTGTGGGTCCAGCTGGAGGTAGGCATGGCTCATTTCGAGCGTGGAAAAGGAATGACCCCCAGCTAACTTCAAGCATAGGTCTTCTATCATAGAATCAACAGTGCAGAAGGAGGCCATTCGTCCCATCGAGTCTACACCGGCCCTTGGAAAGAGCGCCCCACATAAGCCCATGCTTCCACCCTAACCCCGTAACCCAACTTAACCTTTTGGACACTAAGGGACAATTTAGCATGGCCAATCCACCTAACGTGCACATGTTTGGACCGTGGGAGGTAACCGGAGCACCCAGGGGAAGGAAACCCACGCAGACACGGGGAGAAAGTGCAAACTCCACACAGTCACCCAAGGTCGGAATTGAACCCGGGCTCCTGGTGCTGTGAGACAGCAGTGCTAACCACTGTGTCACCGTTGGCAAAGTTCAGCAAGGAATTGAAACAAGTGGGAGCAATGTCCATCAGTAGTAACCCGTAAATGTTCCTTACAGACAGCAAACACCAAGGTTCTGCTTTTTTCAACTGGGATTAATGATATGATTGCATTGATCCTTGTTTGTAGAAATCCCTACATTGTGACCACTTTTTACTAATATAAGTATCATGCGGTTGATTTTGATATCCTTTTCACATTCCATTTTGATACTTCTTACTGTCTGCTTTGCCACAACTTGTTGTTTGTGTGTCTCCAAATTGCCTGGATCTGTTCTAGTCCGAGTATTTGCATTTTTGTATACTTTTCTCTTGGGGAATGAACTCCGCTGGCAGGGCCAGCATTTATTAAACATCCATAATTTCCTTTGAGCAGCTAGGGGTGAGCTTCCTCCAGCTTGGTGGGCCCCAATCACATTGGTGTGGGTTTGGAACTACAGGTCGGCCAGATCGAGTCCAGTTGGCAGATTTCCTCCACTGAGCGACAATAGTATCCAGATGGGTTTTTACAACGGTACCCTAGTTTTACGTCCATTGTTACCAAGACTTAGCTTTTTATTCCACGTTTATTAATTAGCTGAATTTAAATTCTCCCTGTTGCCATGCTGGGATTTGAGCTTGTGTCTCTGGAAGATTATCCCACCCCTCAGTATGACTCGACCAGTGACATTTGTAAGTTTTGGGGGTGTTTAAATTCTAATTCTGAGAGTCTTTACTCACTTAGTGTTAAATTGTCCTTTTGAGACACTTTGACCATCCTGCCAATAAGAGATAGTCTGGTGATGTAATTCCAGGAAATGTTGAATGAGGAACAAAAGGCAATATTTAATAAAGTTAGGCAGTGACTTTACTGGCTCAACACAGTTCTTGTTTCGCGATTCGGCCTTCAATGCAGTCAACGGTCAGCAGAGGAAATCTGCCCTCCTGATGCGGCCTGGCCTACCTGTGACTTCAAACCCACACCAATGTGATTGAGGCCTAGCAAGCCATTCAGCTGTAGGCAGCTTGGTCTTTGTTCTTCCATTCAGAGCAGGCATGCAGCCTCTCTTCTCTGCAACTTCTTTAATTCTTCGTCTTCCCACTCTGTGTGCTTTGCTGCTGGAAGCTGGTACCTGTTAACACTTTGTGGTGCATAGCCAGTGTAGCTCAGGTGGCTAGCTAGCTGGTTTGGTGATACAGAGCGAGGCCAGCATCGAGGGTTCAATTCCCGTACCGGCTGAGGCTATTCAAGAAGGCCCGCCTTCTCAACCCTGCTCCTCGCCTGAGGTGTGGTGATCCTCAGGTTAAACCACCACCAGCCAGCTCTCCCCGTCAAAGTACCTTTACATAGCCCATCTTCATACATTTGGGCAGCGCAATAGCACAAGTGGCTTCACAGCGCCAGGGCCCCAGGTTCGATTCCCTGCTGGGTCACTGTCTGTGCGGAGTCTGCACGTTCTCCCCATGTCTGCGTGGGTTTCCTCCGGGTGCTCCGGTTTCCACCCACAGTCCAAAGACGTACAGGTTAGATGGATTGGCCATTCTAAATTGCCCTTAGTGTCCTAAAGGGTGAGGAGGGGTTATTGGGTTACGGGGATAATAATAATAAAAATCACTTCTTGTCACAAATAGGCTTCAATGAAGTTACTGTGTAAAGCCCCTAGGGTGGAAGTGAGGGCTTAAGTGGGTCGGTACAGATTCAATTGGCCGAAAGGCCTCCTTCTGCACTGTATGTTCTGTGTAACTGCAAGGCATACAACTGATTGGTTTAGTTGCAGCAGGTAGTGTGTGATCCGTCTCTGTTTGTTTCTGAAGGGTGGCGTTCATCTCCAGGTTTCACTTCCTGTTATCTCCTGACTGGTCCCCAAGGTTCCAGTTACTTGTGGAACAGCCCCTCCCAGTATAATGTATTTCTGTCCTTTCATTAAAGTTTCCACTCTGTTTACCGGGATAGGGTGGAGGCCTAGGCTTAAGTAGGGTGCTCTTTGCAAGGGCCGGTACAGACTCGATGGGCCGAATGGCCTCCTTCTACACTGTAAATTCTATGATTCTACAATGCACGTGGTTTATGACAATCCTATGCAACCACTCTGAAGAACCAATTAGCTTTTCTTGATGAGTTGAGAATTGATATGTTGTTGGCTGGGTGTATTATACAGTTTTCATTCTTTGTGTGTCGAGCAAAAGGCAAAATACCTCTATCGGTATCCGGACTGGATGTTTGGCTGTGAGCAATGATAGTTTTTCAAGAGATATGTTTTACTTTTGCTTTGGTTTTTTTTCTATGACGTCCTTGCTTTTTGCATTTTGGTATCGGTCTAAAGTCCAGCGATAAGACCCATCCTATCTTTCAATATTTATTATTTGTGAAAAGCAACGGGCCTCTGACTCCAATTAAATTTTTGTGATTCATTTGAATTCTATTTCTCTTTTCTGCCTCTTTTTTACACTAGCGGTAACGTTTAATTTCCATGATCTCTCCGTCACTTATTTATATGCTATTCCTTCTCTTGGTGCATTTCCTTGACTTTTTTTTTTACTGGCTTTTCTGTATTTTCATGTGTGGTGAGCAAAAATGATCTCGTCACTGCTTTCTAAGAGAATCTATGTAATCTCCTAGAACTTCACTCTGTATTGAATTATAACGTTCCAGGGCGGCATGGTGGCGCAGTGGTTAGCACTGCTACCTCACGGCGCTGAGGACCCGGGTTCGATCTTGGCCCCGGGTCACTGTCCGTGTGGAGGTTGCACATTCTCCCCATGTCTGCGTGGGTCTCATCCCCACAACCCAAAGATGTGCAGGTTAGGTGGATTGGCCACGCTGAATTGCCCCTTAATTGGAAAAAATTAATTTATAAAAAATAAATAAATAATTATAACTTATGACTTTGACGATTATTAAACGATGACTCTTTCAACTTCTCAGGAAGCAGCATAGTCAAATCAATCTCTGCTTTAATTCATTTATTATGTAAGTTTATTGTGTAATCATAGTGAATGATTTTAATATTAATAGACAGTATTCAACATTCTCAGTGTTAACTATCATTCAATATTCATCTGTGTGTTTACTAACTTTTGTCACTTTCTTCGAATGAGATTTGTCTCCACATGGCGTTTTGGTTTCTTCCACAACTCGCACGGCCAGATTAAAAATTCTTCGGGCCCGAATATTTGGACACCAGGAATATTTGGACCCAGGAATATTTGGACCCAGGAATCAGGGGGAGGATTACTGGGTCTGCGGTTGTACCAGAAGACCCAGTGAAGAAGGAAGAGGAGATTAGGTCCAAAGCCTGAATAAAGAACATCTCGTACAGTTAGCTGGTGAGAAGGATGGGTATGGGTGGGAACAGGCTGACCTGCATGCTATTCACAACCCAGAGATAGGAGGATGGTGAATGAGGAAGAAGTGGGTTTGGGCTGTCAGATGGACGGAGGAGGCAAACGGGGTGCAGGTGCCTTGATGCTCTGGCAGTAAGACTAGTGAAACATGATTAAATGTCCAGAGAGAGTTTTGGCACCAGGAGTGTTGGAGACAGGAATAGAATTTCAGGGGAATCAGGATGGTAAAGTTGTGAGAGTAGCAATGGTGAGGTATGGACCTTCAAGAGGGGGAGTGTCCTGTCAATGGATGAGATTGGGAAAGAATAGACAGCTGGAAGATTTGGAAAGTGTCAAAGGAAGTAATAGTGCAGGCACTAGGATAGGGCAAAGAGGAGAAAGAACAATAGGAAAGAAGATTGTTGTAAATTAGCTAGAATCTGCATTATACAGTACAGAAAGAAATCATGCCTGTAACCAAAGAGAAAATGCTGGAAAATCTCAGGTCTGGCAGCATTTGTAGGGAGAGAAAAGAGCTAACATTTCGAGTCCAGATGACCCTTTGTCAAAGCTATAATACCGAGCAAGTGGGAAATATTTATACTGTGGAGTGAGACTGAAAGATGAGTCACAGCCACAGGAACCCAAGGAAACCGGGTGCTAACAGCCACAGACACCCAGGGGAAAGCGTGCTAATGGCAGTCCCCAGAGAGAACAAAAGGTGTGAAAGGTCAAACAGCAGAGAAACTATCAGAGGGCAAACTGTGTCAGATGTAGAGGTGGGGGGAGGAGAAGGGGGAAGCAAAGGGGAGAAAGGGTAAGGAAAGGCGGATAAGATGGGGGGGTAAATATATATAAAGAAAGCCAAGAGAGAAAGAAATGGTAAAAGACAGTTAAAATGAAATGGGATGAAAACCAATGGTTTGAGGTGGGGTAGAGATAATCGTCTGAAGTTGTTGAATTCGATGTTGCGACCGGAAGGCTGCAGCGTGCCTAACCGGAAGAAGAGATGTTGTTCCTCCAGTTTGCATTGAGCTTCACTGGAACATTGCCGCAGGCCAAGAACAGACATGTGGGCATGGGAGCAGTGTCTTGTCTTGTGTCATGCCTGTGATGGGCACTGAAAGAGCTATCCAGTGAGACCTACACCTTCCTATTTCCCCATAGATCTGCAAGTGTATTTCCAAATATATATCCAATTCACCTTTGAAAAGTACAATTGAAATTGTTGAGCAGAAATTATTACTGACAGATCATTTGGACAAATATGAGCTAACTAGAGAGAGCCAGCACAGATTTGTAAAAGGTATAAATCATGCCAAACTAACCTAGTTTTGTAAAGAGGAAATCATGGTAAACTAACTAAAGTGAATTTTATGAGGCGCTTCCTAATATGGTAGATAAGGAGATATCTGTACGTGTTATTTATATAGACTTCCAAAAGACATTCAAATATGGTTCAGACAGGGGCTGTCAGCAAAAATTACAAGTGCATGGAATTGGAGGAAACCTATTGACATGGGAGGGAATTTTTTGGAGGTAGAAAATAGGTTTCTACTCCAATTGGCAGGGTACGACGAGTGGTGTTCCCTCGGGGATCTGTATTAGAGCCTCAGCTTTTCAGTATATTTATCAATTACTTTGCTGAAGAAATAGAGAGTGTCCATCCAGGCTTGTTGATAGCACTAAGTTACATAGCACAATAATTCACACAGATGAGCAGCAAGTTGCAAAGGGATGTTGCTAAATTATGTAAGAAGTCTTACAACACCAGGTTAAATTCCAACAGGTTTGTTTCAAATCACTAGCTTTTGGAGCACTGCTCCTTCCTCAGGTGAATGAAGAGGTATGTTCCAGAAACATATATATAGACAAAGTCAAAGATGTAAGACAATGCTTTGAATGCGAACATTTGCAGGTAATTAAGTCTTTATAGAACCAGAGATAGGGGTGACCCCAGGTGAATAGGTGTGAAGTGTCTCAAGTCAGGACAGTTGGTAGGATTTTTGAACGGACATCGCGCGACAATCGCCAGGCAGGAATGTTCCCTTCCAGTCGGGGAACACATCAGCAGTCAAGGGCATTCAGCCTCTGATCTCCGGGTAAGCGTTCTCCAAGGTGGCCTTCAGGACACGCGACAACGCAAAATCGCCGAGCAGAAGTTCTGCACACATGAGTACGGCCTCAACCGGGACCTTGGATTCATGTCGCATTACATTCATCCCCCACCATCTGGCCTGCGCTGGCAAAATCCTACCAACTGTCCTGGTTTGAGACAATTCACACCTCTTTAACCTGGGATTACCCCTCTCTCTGGATCTGTAAAGACTTAATTATCTGCAAATGCTTGCATTCCAAGCATTGTCTTGCATCTTTGACGTTGTCTATATATCTGTTTCTGGAACATACCTCTTCATTCACCTGAGGAAGGAGCAGTTCTCCGAAAGTTAGTGATTTGAAATAAACCTGTTGGACTTTAACCTGGTGTTGTAAGACTTCTTCCTGTGCTCACCCCAGTCCAACGCCGGCATCTCCTCATCATGGCTAAGTTATGTGAGTGGGCTAACCTGTGACAGGTGGCTTTTAATGTGAGAACCTGTGAAGTGGCCCACAAAGAAAGATAGTTCAGAGTATTTTGCGGTTGGCGAAGGGCAAGGAACTGTAAAGAAGCTGAAAGATTTAGGGATCCATGTGCACAAATCTCTATAAAACTTTCTAGGCTTGTGTAAAACAAAAGCCCAATAGAATGCTAGTTTTTTACTGATGTAGACTAGGTCACAAAGGGGTGCTAAATTTTTTGCAGTTGCTTGAAGATCTAGTTATATCCCATTCTGAGCAGTGCACTCAATTCTGGGCCTCAGGACCGACGTACAGACCTTCGAGAGGGTATTGTGCAATTTGTCATAATTACACCATGACTTGGAGGGTTAAATATTGAGGAGACGTTGTATATACTAGGCTTATGTCCCTTGAGTAAAGAAGACTAGGAGTTGGTGTAATAGAAGTCTTAAAGATAATTTGATGGAGTACACAGTGGTAATCTATTTTCTCCAGTGGAGGAGTCTAAAACAAGGTGTAACATTAAAAGTAGAGCTCAGCCATTTTAGGAAGATGTCAGGAAGGACGTCTTCCCGCACAGTTGTGGGGCTGATTTAGCACGCTGGACTAAATCGCTGGCTTTTAAAGCAGGCCAGCAGCACGGTTCAATTCCCGTACCAGCCTCCCCGGACAGGCGCCGGAATGTGGCGACTAGGGGCTTTTCACAGTAACTTAATTTGAAGCCTACTTGTGACAATAAGCGATTTTCATTTTTCATCATAGAATTTATCATAGAATTTACAGTGCAGAAGGAGGCCATTCGGCCCATCGAGTCTGCACCGGCTCTTGGAAAGAGCACCCTACCCAAGGTCAACACCGCCACCCTATCCCCATAACCCAATAACCCCACCCAACACTAAGGGCAATTTTTGGACACTAAGGGCAATTTATCATGGCCAATCCACTTAACCCGCACATCTTTGGACTGTGGGAGGAAACCGGAGCACCCGGAGGAAACCCACGCACACACGGGGAGGATGTGCAGACTCCGCACAGACAGTGACCCAAGCTGGAATCGAACCTGGGACCCTGGAGCTGTGAAGCAATTGTGCTATCCACAAGGCTACCGTGCTGCCCCTTCATCTGGAAATCACGCCTAACGCCTCCCCCTAAAACAGTCAAAACTGAGGCTGATAGGTTTTTTTTGTTAGAATGAGGGTAACAAACTGATACATCACTGAGGCTGGTGAATGGGGCTGAGACACAGGTCATCCAAGATTGAAATCAACTTTCCTAACACCACTGAGGGTGTATCTACATCACATGGAAACTGCAGCACGTGGATCAAGAAGGCAGCTGACCAGCACCTTCTCGAGGGCAATTAGGGATGGGCAATAAAGCTGGCCCACGCAGTGATGCTCAGGTCCTGCGAACGAATAATAAAAATAAGATGGTCAAACAGCCCGCGGGTATGGAATACCCTACCCCCGCAATATGTTCACGGGAATTGGGTGAGATGAAATAGAGACACTTACAGAGGTGACAGGGCAGTGGGGGTGGGGGGGGGGGATTCTGAAAAAAAAGTTTTGCAGAAAAGGAAGTGTTTTGGCATAAAATTTTTTAATATATTTTAGATATCAATCCAAAGGATAATTACAAGCGATCTTTGTGGATTTCCTGTTGCTAAAGATACATTGTGAAATAAAATCAATGTTGTCATCTTGCACTATTATGTCAACTAAAATAAAATGATTTTTAAAACCAATTATGTAAAAAAAAGATGAGGACAGAAAAGATTAATTAGCATCAATGGTATTTGAAACCACGCGAGAGACATTAAATATTTATCGTCCATGTCAAGTACTCAAGGTAAGTCAACAGTGGAAAGTGCTCAAACATCTTTGTGAACATATTGGTACTGTGCAGTCCTGTGAAAGGTTTGGAATCCATAGTGATAAATGATCAGTGTGCAATGTAAGGGGTGCTAAAAACAGCCTGGATACCAAACCCTCTAGACTGGGTGGACTGCAGCCACCTTGAACCTAACCTGCTGTTTGCTCTCCCTGCAACATATGGAAAGGGTCTTTTTTAGAGAATTCCTGCCGTTGCCACTTGTTATGAAATAAAAGAAAGGGTTGACGCAGGTGTTGAAGCTGCAGATGGCCATCTCGACTGAGAAAGCCACGTCCGAGCTGTAGATTAGCCGGGTCTGGTTGCTCCAGAAGGCCCTCAGTACAATGCAGGCATTCCTCACCAGGTGGTAGGGCAGGTACATGAGGCCGAAAATGATCAGGACCGAATACATCAACCTGAAAAGTTTCTTCTTCTTTAGGCTGCAGTGCTTTTTGAGCTCCTGGGTGCAGTTCCAGTAACAGTAGCAGATGGCAACGAAGGGGAGGACGAAGCCGGTCACCGTGCTGATCAACGTGTAGGGTAAAGTCTTGTCAGTGGTGTAGGAGAAGATGTAGAGGGTGCAAATGGTTTGGTTTTGGGAGCAAGGGATGATGAAGGTCATGAGGGCAGAGGGAATGCTGACTACAGAGGTCAGCACCCAGATCCCCACGCACACATACAAGGACTGTCGCCGGCTTAGCAAGAAGAATGACTGCAGAGGGTGCACGACTGCCAGGTAGCGGTCCAGGCTGATGCAAGTCACAAAGTAAATGCTGGAGTAGAAGCAGGCGTGATACATGCACCTCACCATCTTACAAGCAAGATCACCAAAAACCCACTGCAGCCTGGCGAAGTGGTAGTAAATGAGGAAAGGGAGGGTGAGCATCCACATGGTGTCGGCTATCGTCAGGTTACAGAGGAAGAGAGTGCTGCGGTTCCAAGGCTTGGCCTTCTGGACCATAACCCAGAGAGCCAGGCAGTTCATTGTCAACCCAATGACTAAAACCAACAGGAACGCCACTGGAATCACATAAATCTGAATAAAGAACAGTGTCTGATCCTGATCGAAATTGCAGAAAACAAATTCAGATCCCTGCAAAAGAGGAATGATTGACAGGTTACAGATATTTCTCAAATGTAATAATAATAATCTTTATTATTGTCACAAGTATATTAACACTGCAATGAAGTTACTGTGAAAACCCCCTATTGGCTGTTCTGTCAATGATCCGGAGCCAGTTACAAAAGACAGGTCACATGCAGTTTTACATTTAGTATTATCCAATAATGTAATTCATTGTCGCTTTGTTCACACTTGTAATTCATCCCCTCATATGTGACCTCAACCTCTTGAACCGGTCCTATCAAGTTACAGTGTGTATTAACAGAAAGGAGAGCCAATAGCAGTCTATGCCTGAGTGATTAATGTCATTCTCCTGCTTTCTTTCTGCACAGGGAGAGTGGCGCTGACTTCCATGGTTGTCTCCATGTCACTGGGGAAAATATTATTTTAAATAAACACATGACTTTGGTTCATGACTAAGGTTCAGGGTGGGAGATATAGGAGGGATGTCCGAGGTAGGTTCTTTGCCCAGAGAGTGGTTAGGGTGTGGAATGGACTGCCTGCTGTGATAGTGGAGTCGGACATTTAGCAACTTTCAAGCGGTTATGAAATGAAAAATGAAATGAAAATCGCTTATTGTCACGAGTAGGCTTCAATGAAGTTACTGTGAAAAGCCCCTAGTCGCCACATTCCGGCGCCTGTTCGGGGAGGCTGGTACGGGAATCGAACCGTGCTGCTGGCCTGCCTTGGTCTGCTTTAAAAGCCAGCCATTTAGCCCAGTGTGCTAAACCAGCCCCTATTGGATAGGTACATGGCGCACACCAGAATGACAGGGAGTGGGACAGCTTGTTCTTGGCTTCGGACAATGCTCGGCACAACATCGAGGGCCGAAGGGCCTGTTCTGTGCTGTACGGTTCTATGTTCTGTGACTGTTCATTCACGGGCTGAGTACGTGTTTAAAATTGCGGGTTACAACTTTTCTCTGCCACAACTCTACGCCGCAGATGGGCAACACTGCAACTCACAACTCGGTTCAGTGAGGGGCTGCCCTCACAGATTGCTTAGTGCTGCATTTCTTTGCCACCTTGGACTTACTGTTTAGAGTGATGCCAATTGCAGCATGCGTCTTTCACATCTGGAAAGCGGCTGAGCCATTTCAAAGTAAGAATTAGTGCCCGCATGCGTCAGATTCAGCTGTCAAGATTAGCAACAGAGAAGCAGGCGATTGGCTTTGTGCTTTATGTTTGTGAGGTGTTTGTTGGAAGTTCCACCCTTTCCTCCTTCCGCTTATCCTACCCAACCCCCCATCCTGCCAGCAGATGTGATCTATTCCAGCTTTTTAAAATTCCAGATTATAAGGATTTTGATCAATTACATGAGGAGAAACTATTTCCTTTGATGGGGGTTACTCCAGGACAAGAGGACCTAACTTTAGCATTACAGCCAAGTCATTCGGGGTGACACAGAAAGGATGAAGCTGAATCTCCCCTAACTTATTGGATCAAGTTCCCCTTCAAGTCACTCACCATCCTTACCGGGAAATATATCGCCGTTCCTTCACTGTCGCTGGGTCAAAATCCTGGAACTCCCTCCCTAACAGCACAGTGGGTGTACCTGTACCACATAGACTGCAGCAATTCAGGAAGGGAGGCAGTGGCATTGTCACTGGACTAGTAATCCAGAGACCCAGGATATTGATCTGGTGACCCAGGTTCGAATCCCGCCATTGCAGATGGAGAAATTTCAATTAAATAACTACAAATGCGGAATCAAAAGTCCAATGATGACCACTGTCGATTGTTGTGAAAAACCCAATCTGGTTCACCAATGATGTGGAGAACATACCTCTTCATTCGCCTGAGGAAGGAGCAGTGCTCCCAAAGCTAGTGTTTGAAACAAACCTGTTGGACTTTAACCTGGTGTTGTAAGACTTCTTACTGGTTCACCAATGTCCTTGATGACAGGAAATCGGTCATCCTTACCTGGCCTGGTCTACATGTGACTCCAGACCCACAGCAATGTGGGTGACTCTTAAATGCCACTAAGTTCAAGGGCAATTAGGGCTGGCCTTGCTAGTGACGCCCACATCACAGGAAAGAATAAACAATAAAGGTGACACCACCAGCTTCTCAAGGGCAATTAGGGAAGGACAATAGAAATGCTGACCAAGCCAACAATGCCACATCCCGTGAAAGAATTGATTAAAAATCCAAAGGTCGAAGACTGAGATTTATTTAGCTGAGGGTTCTAAACGATGTGAAGCTAGGATGGAGTTGAGGCACAGCTCAGCTACGGTATAATAGTAGGAGAGAGGGGCTGAAGGATCCGCTGTTCCTGTGAAGTATATAAACCATTTTCAACCATGACCATAATGAATGGGGCTAGTGGACTGAAGAGGGGGAGTCCACACAAAGTAACTAAATGCAAGTTGCTCTTGATAGTAAATCTTTGAATGCAAGGATGAAAAACACCCACAAATACAGCAATTAAAATGATAAGTAACTTCTGTTTGCCGGAATCTCTCGTCTACATTTTAACATCAACGCAAGGTCCTGTCAAGTGTTTGGATAGTACCAACAACTTCCCTTTGCTTTCAAGATTTGGAAAGCAAAAAAAAAAGCGGGAAATGGGAAATGAAAACCATTACATTTCCCCTGCCTCACCTATATACATTCGAAGGTGGATGGGAAGACTGATAAATTGTACTTTGTTTTCTGGTAATCCACTCCATGTGCCTTCAGCAGTTAGAACCAGTCTCCCTTCCTATCCAAAGCTGCCAACAAAATGTACAGGGAAAGCAGATGATTTGGTGATCAGCCAGGGACTTGGGGTGGAAGGAAACGGCTGGGCCGAACGGTCTTGGGATTTCATCGCACAAATTTACTTTCCCCAAATCAACAGTTTGGCTGGCCAAAGTTGGGTTTGGGGGGAGGGGTGTCAGTTTCCTAAATGGTTCTTCTTCTCCCCCCCTCCCACTATTCTACAATCCGCTCATTAACAACAGAGAATCCCTTTCCCCCCCGGGGGAACCCTGCTGGAAACGGAGCCTGAATCCTGCCTCAGTTCACACGCGGGATGTGGAAACCTGCTTTCAAATCCTCGCAGCCAGAGACCCTGAACAAATCCCCCAGTTTGTGAGCCAGTCCACATTGGGAGATTGGGCCATGTGGGACTCACTCACCGAAACTCGCAACTGCTCAACACGTTTGTTCAGACTTACCTGTGCGGTTGGGTTACTCATTCCTCCAGCTTGCCCAGGCTGTGCAGGATCAGACCCCTGGCCTTCCCTGACTTGCAGTCTTTATCTCAGCTCAGCAGAGCAACCCGACTATGTGAGCCTGGGCAGCGCGTTATTCCATTATCTAGTGTGTAACCTTGTCGATCTTAATGGCACCTGCATCGACAAACATGGGCACGGATCATGTTTCAAAAGACAGGGGGGGAGGGGGTCAGGGTGACACAGACTCCTCTGTCCACACAGCTGGCTGTGAACTCCGTCAAATCAAAAGCAAATGCCAGCAATCCCGTCCAGACTAGAGTCTATTAGTATTGTTCTGTACACCAGAGGCGCCTGTGACATGGTGGCTAAGGGTGCTGCTGTCTTTCTTTCTGCCCAGATTGCCACCATCTTTGGAGGTGTAAATTTAGGCTCTGGGTTATTGGGCTGCGGGCAGCTGGCACCTGACAAGGAACCTCCTCTGGTTCCATCTCTGGGGCTGGTGATTTGGCAGCACAGTGCATCTTCCTACGCTCCATTGGTGTCCAGGTCAGAGGGGGAAGGCCACTGCCCTCCCGCATTAAACGTCTTCGGAGACAGCATCATGTAACACCCGGAGCAATTCAGGACATGCAGAGGAGCCAGCACCCGCGGCATGTGGAACTGGCGCAATTTGAAGTCACGTCGGCGTTGGATTCGCTGCGGTCGGGATTGGCACGGGAGAGTTTAACAAGCTGGAGCTGCAACTCAGCACTCCACTCCCCACACACTCTCATTCCAGCCAAGAAGATGCCACCCAGAGAAGGCCCCGAGATTCGCAGAGGCAGGGCTCTTGATGTTGTTGGGTGTTGTAGAGGAGAGGAGGGACACCCTGTTCCCCGGAGTGGGGGGGAGATGGCAGCCACCCGCTGATGTCAACCGGACTTGGGAGCAGGTGGCAACGGTCGTGAGCGCCGTGAGCCCCACCGCAAGGAGTGGGCAGCAGTGCTGAAAGAAGTTACACAACCTCCTCAGGGCTGCCAGGGTGCGTCACCAGCTCCCTACCTCTGGCACCACCCCCGCTCCACACTCCCACCCCTCACCCCTCCCCACTCCCATGTGGTTCCCACCAGGCGGCCACTATTAGCCTCCTCGCACCCCGCCCTGCACCACATGCCAACACCCTACCCGCCTGGCAGTGCCAGGTGCCCCGCACACATGCCCATGTCCGAGTGTCTCACACTGTGCAATATCTGTCCCCACAGGAAAAGGTGGCTCACAAACGCAGGGAGCAGGAGAAAACGGGAAGAGCCCACCGGACCTGCGGCCCCTCACCGTCGTGAAGCAGAGGGTATTGTACCTGGTTGGCAGGGTGGCGGAGCGGGCAGTCGCGGAGGCAGAGGGCACCCGTGACATCCAAAGATGTGCAGGTTAGATGGACTGGCCATGATAAATTGCCCTTAGTGTCCAAAATTGCCCTTAGTGTTGGGTGGGGCTACTGGGTTATGGGGACAGGGTGGAGGTGTTGACCTTGGGTAGGGTGCTCTTTCCAAGAGCCGGTGCAGACTCGATGGGCCGAATGGCCTCCTTCTGCACTGTAAAATTCTATGATAATCTATCCGGAAGACCTCCGGGCCCATTCGGCCTGGTCACTCCAGAGGGCGGCCGCTAAAGGGGACCCAGGTCACAGAACGGGGTACGCAGCAGGCCGCCTCCACTTCCGATGTACCATCTGGGGGACCACCTAGAAGGAGCTTTAGGGCACAGAAGGTAAGAAAGTTAGACACCAATTAAATTGTCATGGATGCTGCACATAGGATATCGTTAGGGGCGAGGGCATAGTTAATGTACATAGTACTGTCACAAATAAACACATGTTCACTGACGTTCTAAACTGCTTCGGCCTCTGTCCACAGGGTGTGAGATACGGGCTAGGTTTTGTCCAGAGGGTGTGCCAATTATGTGTGGTTGTGGGAAGGTGTGGGAGGCCGGTGATGAGGGTGTTGGAGGACAGCATGGGCCAGGACCCACAAGGCAGTGGCGGTTACCCCCAGTGGTCGCCCTCAGAGGCGACATGGGCCTGGGCCAGAGGTATGGGGACGCCGTGTTGTAGGGCCAACTGGTGCGTGACCAGAACACCCGGAGGAAACCCAAGCAGACACAGGGAGAACGTAAAGTCCAAACAGACACCCAAGGCTGGAAATGAACCCGGGTCCCTGGTACTTTGAGGCAGCAGTGCTAGCCACTGTGTAACTGTGCTGCTGCCATTTCCTCCCCATGTTTCAGTTTCCTCCCACAGTCCAAAGATGTGCAGGTTAGGTGGATTGGCCATGATAAATTGCCCAGTTAGAGTCCAAAGGTTAGTTGGAGTTTTGGGGATAGGGCGGGACGTGAGCTGGGTAAGGTGCTCTTTCTGAGTGTCAGTACAGACTTGATGGGCCGAATGGTTTTCTTTGGCACTGCAGTGATTCCGTAAACACTAATCAAAAACAAATCAGATGTTACAAGGAGAGGGACAGCAAAACGTCCTGGGATGCTTTTAAAATCTGATGATCATAATCTAAATTAAAACATACAAACATTTTTAAGCATTCCACATATAAAGTTATATAATAAAAGATTTAAATGACCAAATCCAATTTGACTTATAACAATCACCTTTTATCATTAAAAAATTATCCATTACTTTAAAAGAATCAATAACAACAGTAATGACTGTTTAAAAGAAAGCAAAAAAAAACCTGTCAAACAAACATCTAAATACCTTTAAAACACTTGTTAAGAAAGTTACCTGTTGTTTTCGTGGTGTCTTTGTGTTTCTTATACTCCTAATGTGGAGATGCCGGCGTTGGACTGGGGTGGGCACAGTAAGAAGCCTTACAACACCAGGTTAAAGTCCAACAGGTTTGTTTCGAATCACTAGCTTTCGGAGCACAGCTCCTTCCTCAGGTGAATGAAGAGGTGGGTACCAGAAACATATATATAGACAAAGTGAAAGATGCAAGGCAATACTTTGAATGTGAGTCTTTGCAGGTAATTAAGTCTTTACAGGTCCGGACGGAGCAACTGGAGAGAGGGTTAACCCCAGGTTAAAGAGGTGTGAATTGTCTCAAGCCAGGACAGGTGGAAGGATTTTGCAAGCCCAGGCCAGATGGTGGGGGGGTGAGGGGTCAATGTAATGCGACATGTCATGTCGCATTCACCCCCCACCATCTGGCCTGGGCTTGCAAAATTCACACCTTTTTAGCCAGGCAGAACAGCACTAGGAGGGTCTCTCGGGCCATCGGAGACCCCTGCTTGGTCGGGATAAATGGAGGGTGACCCCCTGGGCCTTCCCGGAACTTCTGGCAGCTTGGCAATGTCACCCTGGCTCGGCCAAGATGGTCGGAGCGCTGCCCGGGTGCCAGGGTGACCCTGCCAAGGGCCGGGGGGTGAGGGGAGCCATGCCCATGAAAGGAGAGTGGAGAGGCAGTTTGAAGGGTGGGGGGGTGCAGGGTAGGCAAGTAGGCTGGGGGGAGAGTGATGAGTGCCGGTCCTGGAAGGGAATGCTGTAAGGGGGCTTGGAGTGCCTGAAGAGGGGGACCCCCAGGGACCCCATTGCGGGGTGTCCTCACTTGGGGTGTGTGGCGTAGTGCCCATGTGTGTGTGGCGGGGGGGGGGGGGGTGACATCGCTCATGGGTGGGGGATGTGGGGGACGCACAAGTTCACTTAGAGATTGGGGCACCCTTTCAAAATGGCGGCTCGATCTCGGAGTTCAGCTTCCCAGTGCTAAAAAAAATTCTAAGGACGCTATTCGCCTGCCACGTAGTGCCGGAAACGCAGCTCGCAGGGGCACAGCATGGCTGGTGAAAAACGGGAGACACCATTCCTGGGATCTACCTGGCTCGCAAGATTCAACGCAATCTCGCGAGACCCTGCAAGGGGAATCCAGCCTACAATGGGGGCAGGATCACCTTTTAGCAAATCTGCCTATTAGAGCGAGGCAGTAAGTCCTTACTCTAATGTGCAGATTCCTGAGGTACCTGAGGCTTTGGGATTCAATCCCTTTGCCTCTGGGACCTCGGGCAAGCAGCATTTGGGACACTCAAGCTTGGGGCCGCTGCCGCCAAGGCGCAATGGGGAAAGACCACTGTGTAAGGTCTTACCAGCAAATGTACACCGAGGGGCGGGTAACAGTGTAAACCCCCCTCGGTCTGGGTCATCAACACTCCAATGTATAAAAGAAACATGACAATGTAAATGTTTAAGAAGGAATTGTAATGTAAAGAGCGATATGTGTGTAAGGTTATCAAAATTGAATGGAAGAAAGTCAAGGGAATGTGTAACTCTGATGGAAATGTACAGTCAAGACAATTCGAAATGTTCTGTAATGTTTATGATAGATTTTATGAATAAAGTATATTTTTGGAAAAAAAACCTTACTAATAATAATGGCTTATTATCACAAGTAGGCTTTAATGAAGTTACTAAGGGATTTGGGCAGGATTGTGCCCTGGCACTGCTGATGCCAACTGGGTATGCTGGCAGTGCCCCCTGGGTGCCATAATGTCAAGGTGCCCAGGTGGCACTGTGAGCTGGCAGGGGTGGTGCCAGGTTGGCACTGCCAAGCTAGCATTTTTTGTGCGCGCATGATTGGGCTGGGGTTGCCCGGTGTTGTAAAGGGGGGGTCGGGGGATTTTTAAAGAATCAATGTAGCTATTGAATCTTAACCATTACTGACCATAGTAACACACAAGGATGTGGTTCAGTATCGGAGGCTTCCATTCAGCATAATATCAGCAAAGAATGGCTGCCTTCCAACGATCTACGGATCAGATCTCGAGTGGGCTGTCGGGTGTGCAGTGCTACCTGGACGACATTGTGATTACAGATTCGAACGATGTAGAACATGTAAAGAACTTAGAAGCTACTCTTGCAAAGCTGCAGCTGCATAATCTTAGGGTCAAGAAAGAGAAATGTGAATGTTTTAAATCTTCTAATTCACTCATCATTCACCAAGAAACTAACAATATGTCAGAGACCTTGGGGGTTCCAAGACTGCAGAATGTGAATCAGTTAAGGTCATTTCTAGGATTTTTAAATTACTATGGCAAGTTCATACTGCACTTAGCAAAAAGGCTGAAGCCTTTACACACATTGCTTTGTAACAAACAAATTTGGCTCTGGAAGAAAGAGGGAGGGGTCCTAAGTATCAAAGTCACACCATTGGATGGTGCAATGTCACATATTAGGCAATTATGCCATCGGAGCATTTTGTGGAGTTCACCACTGTCCCCTGTTTGAGCAGCATCTTGTAAATAAACCCCTGACACCGTGTGATACAAAACTCGATGTGTGCCACCTCTGATTCTTTTTCTTTGTGGCTACAACAAAGAATAAAACACATTGGGCACGATTCTCTGGCTGCTCGAGCGTGAGCACAAACTGGCCAGAGAATCCCAGGAGAGCCCTCTCACGGGTTTCCCGGCAGACTCTGCTGTACTGTGGGTAGCCAAAGAACCCCTCCAGTGACAAACAGGAGGAAGGTCAGCATTCAGCAGGGGAGGCAGAAGAGGGTTCTGGGACAAGTCAACTCAGTCACCTCGACTGTACTGTGGGTGTCAAGGAGCGGTTAAGCCTGAAACACTACCCTCCCTCTCTCCTCCTCTAACTAAAGAAATAGGCACTGTGAGGAGGGCAAGCAGGGTAAGATTCTTATTCTTGTATCTTTCTTCATTGTACAAGGGCAGAGATTGCAGTTAGGGCAGTGATATGCTCCTCCTGTTACATGTGGGAGATCAGGGAGCTTTCTCGCGTCCCTGACGACTATGTTTGCGGGAAGTGTGACCAGCTGCATGTCCTCACAGACCGCATAGTTCAGTTGGAGCAGCAGCTGGACACATCGTGGAGCATTCAGGGGGCAGAGAGTGTGATAGACACCAGCTTCAAGGAGGTGGTCACGCCACAGGTTCAGACAGGTAGATGGGTAACCGCGAGGAGAGGCAGGCCGGTAAAGCAGGAGCCTCCTGAGGCTATTCCCCTCTCAAACAGAGCAGCAGCCAGGCCTGTGGCACCACAACAGGTTCTACTGTGAGCAGGGTCGGGCTAAGTCAAAGCAAGTGATAGTACTAGGAGACCCAATAGTCAGGGACACAGACAGGCGTTTCTGTGGCCGTAAACAGGACTAAAGGATGCTGTGTTACCTCCATGATGTCAGGGTTCTGGATGTCTCTAAATGGCTACAGGCATCCTGAAACTGGAGGGTAAACAGACAGATATCATTGTCCACATTAGTACTAAAGACATAGGCAGGAAGAGGGAAGTGGTCCTGCAAAGACATTTCAGGGAGTTAGGCCGGGAGTTATAAAGCGGGATCTCTCGGTTATTAATCTCAGGATTACTCCCCGTGCCACGTGCTAGTGAGGCTTGGTACAGAGATATAGCGCAGTTGAACACATGGCTAAAGAGCTGGTGTAGGAAGGGGGGCTTTACACATATGGATCATTGGAATATCTTCTGAGGAAGGTGGGACCTGTACCAGAAGGACGGGTTGCACCTGAACAGGAGGGGCACCAATATCCTGGGTGGGAGGTTTGCTAATGCTGTTCAGGAGGGTTTAAACTAGTGTGGCTGAGGGGATGGGAACTGGAACAGCAGGCCAGTAAGTATAGAGACTGGGGGGAAAAGTGAGACTGAGATAAACATAGCGCAGAGTAAGAGCAGGCGGAGGGAGGCCACAGGGCTCAGCGGAACTGGAGTGTGTTTGCTTCAATGCAAGAAGTGTAACAGGTAAGACAGATGAATTGAGAGCCAGGATTACTGCATGGAACTATGATGTAATTGCAATTACGGAGACAAGGTAAAAGGAGAGACAGGACTGACAGCTTAACATTCGCGTATCCGGGATATTGTTGTTTTAGACGGGCCGCACTCATGTGTGCGGAACTTAGCTATAATGAGTGCTTATATCTTGGCTATAACTTGGCTACAAGAGTGCGGCCTCAACCGGGACCTGGGATTCATGTCGCATTACATTCATCCCCCACCATCTGGCCTGCGAAATGCTACCAACTGTCCTGGCTTGACACAATTCACACCTCTTTAACCTGGGGTTACCCCATCTCTGGATCTGTAAAGATTTAATCACCTGCTAATGCTCGCATTCCAAGCATTGTCTGGCATCTTTGAATTTGTCTATATATATGTTTCTGGAACCTACCTCTTCATTCACCTGAGGAAGGAGCAGCACTCCGAAAGCTAGTGACATCGAAACAAACCTGTTGGCCTTCAACCTGGTGTTGTAAGACTTCTTACTATATTTCCATAAGATTTCGGGTAGTCATGGATAAGGACAAGAGTGGCCTGCGGGTGAGGGTGCTTAATTGGGCCAGGGCCAATTCCATCCAAATTAGTCAGGAACTGGGGAATGTGGATTGGGAGTTGCTAATTGAGGGAAAATCCACATCTGATATGTGGGTGGCTTTGCTCGGCCAGTTCATTGAAGTGCAGGTCAGGAATGTCCCTGCGAAAATGAAGGATAGAAATGGCAGGATTCGGGAACCATTGATGACAGGGGAAATTGTAAGTTCAGTCAAAAGGAAAAAGCATACGATAGATCTGGGCATCTAAAAACTGAGAAAGCCCTTGAGGAATACAGTGAAAGTAGGAAGGAAATTAAACGTGGAATTAGGAGGGCTAAAAGGAGCCATGAAATGTCTTTAGTAAACACGGTCAAGAGAGTCCCAAGGTTTTTTATGCATATATTAGGAGCAAGGTAGCAAGAGAAGGAGTAGGCCCGCTCAAGGACAATGGAGGGAAGTTATGCGTGGAACCACAGGAAGTGGGTGAAATCCAACATTGCTCCTGACTACCCACTTCCTCTTTATGTAACTATGAACCTTATTTTTGTGGATTTTGATGTCCATTGCAAATTTCCTTTCATAATCCCTTTTAGTCGCTCTTATAAGCTGTTTTGTGACTGATCTTTGTATCTTTCCCATTCGGTAGGATCCCTGCTGCTTTTTGCATTTGTGTAAGCCCTTTCTTTTAGTTTCATGCTGTCCCTTATCTCTTTAGTTGCCCATGGCTTTTTCTTTTTCTCTGAAGTGGAGCTTTTCTCTCGGAGGGGTATAAACTGGTTCTGTATCTTTTGGGTTAATCAATATATAGTTTTGCCATTACCTGCTGTACCTGAAGGAGAATTCCTGACTGTTTCTTTACTCCCTGTCCTGTGACTTGTTTACAAAACTGTATCGACTTCCCCCAAGCACCCCCCCATTTACTAGTTTAAAGTCCTTGCGTCCACCCTATTTAGCCTTTCCGTCAGTATACTGGTCTCAGACCGCTTCAGGTGGAGCCCACCCCAATGATACAGCTCCTTTTTGCCCCAATACTGATGTTGGTGCCCCATGAATTGGAACCCCTCCCGACAGCACTCTTTTAACCACATGTTTACTTCCCTGATTTTTGTATCTCTATGTCAATTTGCAGGTGGCTCGGGCAATAATCTAGAGATTATAACCTTCGAGGTTCTGTTCTTTAATTTTGTTCCTAATTCTTGATAATCCCCAAAAAGGACCTCTTGCCAATTCTTGCCCAAGTTGTTGATCCCAACATGGACCACAACAACTGGGTCCTCCCCCTCCAAAATCCTTCCAAACTGCTTTGAGACGTCCCCCACCCTGGCACCAGAGGCAACTGCGTTCTTTTTCTTCTTCCCATCTTTTTTACAGGACAATGGGGTAAGACCAGGAGAGTGAGAATAATGGATGATTATTTCAACGTGTTGGCAAGACAAGACGGGTCAAAATCATCTTACCGTTTGATTGGTGTGGATGAGATTGGTGCCTGAACTGGGGCAATCAATATTTGGGCTCCTTGTCCTACGTACGCTGGAGGTTATGGTGTGGTGGGTCAGAGCCACCCTCCGGCAGAGAACTGAAGAAGAGCGTGTAATGACCGCTGAACCCCAAGTCCATCCGTTGTGCACAATCTCCTTGCGAGATACCTTTCCAGAGTCTTCAATCTTGGATCTTCACCAACACCAGATCCTCTCATGCCCCATCCTAAAACCTCAGTGAAAAATCAAACTCTCATGAGGGCATCACCCAGAAATTGAAAATTGCTGGAATAGCGAATGCTGGTAAAACACAAGGGGGAAAAAAAAATCCATCGAGCTGCCGCGACATTGTAAAATGTTTTATTTCAGTCAAGTCAGGTACAAAGCAAATGTGTTATTTTAAATAAACACAGTTGTATCATTGAAAAGGCAAATATGGTCTTACAATAAACAATCTTCGGGAACTGAAAACCAGCAACATTGAGTATCAGTAAAATATCCACAATGAAGTCTTGGAGCAGGAGAGGGGGAGTCAGAATGACAGCAAACAAGGGTTTACAAAAATACACTATACAAATTATTTAAAAAAAACTGTTACTAACTAGCACGTTACATTTTTTTTCAATTTTCCTTCATTGAAACAAAAAAAGGTTTTCTTAAATATACACATAACCGTAGCCAATACTCAGTAAATACTTGGACTCATTTTGTGGTGTTTCTTTTCCCCAGCCATTTTCAGCTGCCAAAGTCAAAAATGCTCAGGGTGTCCCGCTTGGGCTCGGCAAAAAACAAAAACACCTCAATGCAAACAGGATTCACAAAAGTAGGGCAATACTGCTTGAAACGGGTACTGTAAACAAATATATGGCTTGTTGAATTATTGGCATGAGGCACATCTTTCCTCTGGTGTGGAGTTTTTATTCGACTGCTAGAAAGCAGCAACAGGTTTAGTAACATAATTGCTGTTTACTCTGATGCAAAGAGGGACAAATGCCTCCAAATTAAAATCGAGTTTACAGCCAGGGAAAAAGGCTTGGTGTCGAGTCGGAGAAAGGTTTTGAAACAGTGTGTTGCAATCATGTAAATATATCTGTTTCTTGAAGGTTTCCTTCAAAGGCACCGTGTTTATTTAAAAAGAAAGATTGATTTAAAGTTGCGTTGATAGTAAGTTACCGCTCATTATAGTGTCCTGGTTCGGACTATTATTTTATTACAGGTTAGATGCAGGCATATATAATATTTACAGTCGTTCTGAGAGTGATGGATGAAATGCATGCTTCAACCTCATTTCACACAATAGTCAATTGTGAATACCCCTTGGAGCCTTGTGGCTTTAATGGATTTTGATTTTCCGTTCTAATTCTGCAGGTCTGAACATGCATCAATACTTGATTATTTTTGTAGTGCAAATGTTTAGAAACATTGGGTAATATTTGTAGATTAGAGAATGTTCACCTCCTTTCCTAATGATGCGTGAGAGATACAAGGGAAAGCACTTGCCCAGAGGAAACATGTTCAATTAGAATTTACCGCTTGCCTTATTGCACAGGGTATTTTTTCTTCCCCCCCCTGCCCCCCCCCCCCCCCACACACCCCACGAATAGCTAGTTGCGCCACCCATAATGTGAAGTGAATGAGGACCTTTCACTCAGTAAGGAAAGCACGGATTGACAGGGAAAGCTGTTGGTATTTGTTGTAACTTTAGTATCCAAGGATACTAGGGGCGGCATGGTAGCACAGTGGTTAGCACTGTTGCTTCACAGCGCCAGGGCCCCAGGTTCGATTCCTGTCTTGGGTCACTGTCTGTGCAGCGTCTTTATGTTCTCCCCGTGTCTGCGCGGGTTTCCCCCAGGTGCTCCGGTTTCCTCCCACAGTCCAAAGATGTGCAGGTTAGGAGGATTGGCCATGATAAATTGCGCCGTAGTGTCCAAAGGTTAGGTGGGGTTGCTGGGTTACGGGGATAGGGTGGAGGTTTGGGCTTGGGTAGTGTGCTCTTTCAAGGGCTGATATAGACTCGATGGGCCGAATGGCCTACTTCTGCACTGTAAATTTTATTCTATTTGACTCTATTCTAGTAACTAGCTCATCCCAATCTCGCCAGATTGTACACAGCTCTCTCTTTCAACAGCGGATTGCTGTTCCGCTATGTCCACGACAGTGCCGGCAGAGCAGAAATGATTTTGAGTTGCATTACAACAACCATGTGGCAAGGTTTCGCACGGTCAGTGGCAGCTTTGCAATCACATCTGGTTTGGGCTCGGTTTTGCTGCACTGAATTTTTATCAGTCAACACCTGGAAGTCTTAATTTAGCAGCCAGCCATTTTCTGACGGTCTTCGAGCTCCTGTGCACCTGGATTCATGCAAATACTCAATTTGCACCATTTCTTTGGCTTTGGAGTCACTGATAATGTGATTTATAAAAAGACTTATTAACTTCATAGTAAAAAGAAATGGATTCTAGGTATTTTACAGGTGGGTTTACAAAAGTCTCTTACCGCATTTCATAGCTTTCATCCAAAAGTCACAAATTCATGCCATTTTCACTGAATTGAGCAATTTTAAATAGAGAAACGCACATTTTGTTCACACCAATGTCCAGGCAGGTCAAAATCCATTCTTCCAAATGAATGGGCAGTAGCGTACAGTAATCAGGTAAAACCATAGCTTTCAAACCTCTAGACTTTTAGAGATAATGAAAGCATGGGTGTGGGAACCTAAGGCAGCTGAGTCTAAACATAAGGACAGAAACAGGTTAACCAGTAGTCCGAGAGTTAAGAGGGCGATCAAGTGAAGCAACCGTTGCCAAATCTTGATAATATCCTGTTACGTTTCCCATTTCTGAGCTCAACTCATGTCATTAATGGGCTATCTTTGAGTACAATGGTGCTATCAGCACAGACCCCTGTCAGACATCTGGTATGTAACCTTAATTTGCCACTTTTAACTTAGCTTGAACAAGATCACCCACAGCTTTAATTGCAAGACCAATTTTCAGTCCTTTTTCACAGTACCATTCCCCTGCTCCATCATGCGACCTAATGATTTCCTTTCGTTAAATTCTATACACAAGGACCCTTAAGCTTTTGCGACAGTTTATAAAGTAACTAAAAACATGCTCGGATCATTGTGATAACAAAGTTGGGACAGTGGGACAGAAGCAAGTGGAATCAGAGAATTCTCAGTGGCGAGATTGAACTGGCGCTGGAATCCTTTTCAAATGGCTATCAGGAAGAAAATAAATCTGGGACAGATAATAGGCAGCAGAGCGAGGTCCAGCTTTCCGCTACAGGTGGCTGAAACTGTGTTTTGTTTCCCAGGCCCGAAAGACATCCAAATTCCCATCAGTTGAGCAGCCAAGTGGAGGCAGGTTTTATGACCACCTTTATTGTTTTTCTGGATTTCAAAACCGCCGCCCCCCCCCCCCGCATGAAATGGGGTGGAAAAGACTTTGATCAACCCGGAGTCTAATATACATCTAGGCCTACACCAAGCAAACCAAAAATCTGTTCAAATGAGGGACAAGTGACATTTTCATTGCTCACTTGTGATGTTAAGAGGCAACTTGTTGCAAAAGAGGCCAGTCTGAATTCCCCCCCCCGAGCACCTGTCACTAGCGGTGAAGATGGAACGGTGCGGGCACAGACTTGCTTGCGGACACTACCTACCAATCCCCTATTTTGCCAAAACAAAAACATGTACCCCCTGTGAATGTTGCCGGTAAAATGGGAAACATGCCCTCAGTTCTACTCCCTGCCACTTGTCTTACTGGTGGATGGGCTGAGAATACCGTGCCTTCACCAGCAGCTTTGATGAGGTCATGTTGCCGCTCGTCATGTCTGACCTCTGCCTTAATTCTGACCTCATTCCTTGGCAAAGTCCCTCTTGATGAACCCTCAATGGGAAATAAACCCGCTGACCACAAGGGCATCACAGTGGTGGGTGGACCCCACGTCCCAATAGAGAGGCCTAGTCCAGCTGCCCACACTCGATCCTCTACATTGAAAGCTTCCAGCCTGGATTGTTCAACATAGAACATAGAACATTACAGCGCAGTACAGGACTCTTCGGCCCTCAATGTTGCGCTGACCTGTGAAACCACTCTAAAGCCCATCTACACTATTCCCTTATCGTCCATATGTCTATCCAATGACCATTTGAATGCCCTTAGTGTTGGCGAGTCCACTACTGTTGCAGGCAGGGCATTCCACGCCCTTACTACTCTCGGAGTAAAGAACCTACCTCTGACATCTGCCTTAGATCTATCTCCCCTCAACTTAAAGCTATGTCCCCTCGTGCTAAACATCACCATCCGAGGAAAAAGGTTCTCACTGTCCACCCTATCCAATCCTCTGATCATCTTGTATGCCTCTATTAAGTCACCTCTTAACCTTCTTCTCTCTAACGAAAACAGCCTCAAGTCCCTCAGCCTTTCCTCATAAGATCTTCCCTCCATACCAGGCAACATTCTGGTAAATCTGCTCTGCACCCTTTCCAATGCTTCCACATCCTTCCTATAATGCGGCGACCAGAATTGCACGCAATACTCCAAATGCGGCCGCAGCAGAGTTTTGTACAGCTGCGACCTAGGGGCAGCACGGTAGCATTGTAGATAGCACAATTGCTTCACAGCTCCAGGGTCCCAGGTTCGATTCTGGCTTGGGTCACTGTGTGGAGTCTGCACATCCTCCCCGTGTGTGCGTGGGTTTCCTCCGGGTGCTCCGGTTTCCTCCCACAGTCCAAAGATGTGCAGGTTAGATGGATTGGCCATGATAAATTGCCCATAGTGTCCAAAATTGCCCTTAGTGTTGGGTGGGGTTACTGGGTTATGGGGATTGGGTGAGGGTGTTGACCTTGGGTTGGGTGCTCTTTCCAAGAGCTGGTGCAGACTCGATGGGCCGAATGGCCTCCTTCTGCACTGTAAATTCTATGATATCATGGCTCCGAAACTCAATCAGCAGGTAGCGGTGTCGCATTAGTTTGGTTCTCTAGTTTCCTGTAACAGTCATGTTCCGCGACTACCAACTTCACTGCAATCAAAATGATTTGAAATTGAAACATTGGGCTGGATTGTCCGCCCCGCCGCCCCGCAGGCTCAGCCCGCGGCGGGATGCTCCGTTACACCGGCCGGTCAGTGGGGTTTCCCATCGTGAGTCAGCCCCACGCCCTGGGGAAACCCCCGGGCTGCCGACAAAACCGGAGCATCCCACTGGCGGAGAATCCAGCCCAATGTGTTTTTTATTGGAATATATATATGTAAATGTTGTCACAGTCCCAGAGGATCATACGCTGCTCTCTCCTTTGAGAGCTGACCTGAGGTCAGTTCGCTTTTTCTAAAAACGTTCTATACATTGACATTTAAAAAAAAATATTGAAAATGGGGACCAAACATATATTCCCATCAAGTCTTTGTGCGAGTCTAGGAGGAAACTAGAAATGTGGCTGTATTAATGAGTGCTCCTGGAATGCAGCCTTGCCTCTGGATGCTTGCATCAAGACACTGCCTGCGCACAGCCATCTTCCAGCCATTAAAACAACTCCTGGTTAGAGCGGTCAGAAATTTGACCCTGTCTTTCACACGAGGCCCATTCACTAACAGTAACACAAGTTGCTGGTCACCTGTTCCATCATCCTGAATCCGCTCTGGTGGACTCGTTCTTGTTCGAGGTAGTCTTTCCATTTACAGAATAACCAGGCAAACCAGAAATGTTTTTTTGCCATATCGGAGGAAGGTAATTCTCACTGGCTACTTGGCGGGCCTTTAGGTGGGTAACCCAGTGCCTACGTGGGTCATCTCCGTGAAATCGCAGACAGAGGGTTTCTGCATCTTTAGGTTTAATGTAGAACAGTGATGGGGCACAGGCAGACAGGAGAATGGCACAATTTCAGGCCAGTCGCTAAACCTCACCAGACCTCAAGAAAGGTTTTTGATATGGAGGGGTTTCTCCCCCCCCCCCTTCTGAAGAGATGGTGGAGAACACATCACTGCCCCGCAGTGATTTCACATTCCAACAACAGTGTTAATTAGCTGGAATAGAACTTTCGCCCCTCACACGGATGGAAGGCCAGGCTCAAAGAGCTGCCAGCCAATCAGATTGGCCCCCTGCAGCGCAGGGGTTGCAGTGGACATGTCTGGGATTGCAAGTAGTCTCTAGAGTCTAGGTCCTGGGAGTCCAGGACCAGGTAAGTGTGTGGGGGCCTCAGGGTGGGGAGGGGAGGTGAGGCGAGGCCCAGGGGAGTGGGGGCATTGGCAGAGAGACCGGGGTGTGGGCGGAGTGGAAGAGAGACTCCGCAGGAGTTAGAAATTTTGAAGGAGCGCCTGATGTTAAAAGGGGGCTGCCAATGGGGGGCCCCGAGGTCTGAACGCAGTTCCTTTTTGGGCACCCCTCTGCCACGAAGCTCCTCCCAGCTTGGCAATTTAGGCTGGGTGGGAAACGGCTCTTAAGTGGCCAATCAATGGGCTCAACTGATATAAGGGCAGGCGGGCCGCCCTTGACCTCACCTGTCCCAAGCATACAAAATTGTGGGTGGGAACCTGATGGGAAAGCTGCCCGAAAAATGTTCTGATCACACCTAGACACCCCTTACAAACCTACCGGCGGGGGAACGTAAAACTCTGCCCCATGCTACAGATCAGGACATCTATTGTTGGAACAAAATGCACTCACTCTGCACTTTAAACACCCCACCGGTTTTAAAATACTGGCGGTTTTATTGCAACTTGCCAGAGCACATTTTGGTTTTAAATAAATGGTACATTTTCTTCCTTGCCAGCTGAAGCTAGAGTATGACCCAATGCTAAAGTGTTGGTTAAGAATAAGGAGATGCCTCCTGTTCAGCTCTAGCCCTCGAGCTATTTTAAAGAAACTGATGGCTTCTGTATCCAGCACATGCAAAAGGATCACAAGAATGAGAGTGTACCTTGGGCGCACAAAGGGCTATTTTCTGTAGTGTCCCCCCTCCCCCCCAGAAAATACATCAGCGAAATGGCTAACAAGAGATCAGTAGTTACACTCATGCATCAGCGTCTACCAGTAGTTTCCACTCTGGCTCACAGTGTGCAAGTTTGCTTTTCATTTCGCCCCGTTGTCACAAGCTATGGGCAGTGTTTTTAAAAATAAATTTAGAGTACCCAATTCATTTTTTCCAATTAAGTGGCAATTTAGCGTGTTCAATCCACCTACCCTGCACATCTTTGGGTTGTGGGGACGAAACCCACGCAAACACGGGGAGAATGTGCAAACTCCACATGGACAGTGACCCAGAGCCGGGATCGAACCTGGGACCTCGGCGCCGTGAGACTGTAGTGCTAACCACTGCTCCACCGTGCTGCCCTAGCTATGGGCAGTGTTGACGCACTGGTGAATTTGTGCAGAACGCAGACAAAAAGAGACAAAACAAGATAGACGTAAGAAAAAAAAAAAGAAGAGGGAAAGGTGGGCAAGAGGCTAAGAAGGAGTACAGGCGACAAAGTTGAGTGAAGGGGTGAAACCAAGAAATGGAAAGATATTTCACCCAGATTGCTTCTTATTCTGATGAGAAAAGATGATAGGAATTAAATAATTTTTTGACTGCCATGTCGACACCCTCCTTCCTGACCCTATATGTGAGCTCTTCAATATACCAACTGTGGTTATATTTTGGAAAACGTAACAGTCAACAATGGACATTCTTCTTACCCCATTGGGAATGGTAAGTTCGGAAGGCAACAGAAACCATTAATTTCCAGCTTGTAAAGCTACTCTGATAGAAGCCCTACCTGTGGTTGTACTCAAAGCAGGAGCTCATGGAGTCTATATTAGGACATACTACCTGAATTAGTGGCAGCAACATCACGATCCCTGGAATCAAATCCCATGCCATCGTAGCAGGTTCCTCATTGTTAAAGAAACAAACCAATTGTTTTTTTTTGCAAACAAAAAACAAACATGTCCTTTCTGATCACATTTTAAACCAACTCCTCCTTCAGCAGCTCCACCTTTTGTGCCTGTACCGACACCTGTCTATTTACGTCGTAGTCCGCCATGCCAGTAAGCGTCTCCTTGAGTTTGTTGAGCTCATACTCGTGCAGAATCTTCTGTGTTAAGTATTTCTCCCGTTTTATCCGAGCCTTCACCTCGCTCGGGACATCCGGAATCAGTGCAGCGATTGCAAACTTCACCAGGAAGACAACATGCTGGAGTTAAACAGCAAAAAAGAGCCATTGTCACGTCACGTTACAGAGCGGAACAGAGAAAACTGGAAATTCATGGCAGAAGCCCGATAGAGAGAGTTATTGAATTTGGGGACTTTGGGGGCTGAAGTTTCTGAAATCTGTAACACCTAGCGGTATCAAGTTAGACATTAATAATTCCACCACGGGGAAACACAAAATATTAAGAAAGAAAGAAATAATTTTCACTTAAATAATGACCCAGGAAATTAGGCAGCCAATGTGTGCACAGCAAGATCCCAGAAATGACCTGATAATCTTTTTTAAAAAAACCTATGATCTGGATAAATGGCAGTCAGGGAACCAGGAGAGCTCCATTTCATTGCTTTTCTTCCTATAGTGCCTTGAAATGAAAATCGCTTATTGTCACAAGTAGGCTTCAAATGAAGTTACTGTGAAAAGCCCCTAGTCGCCACATTCCGGCACCTGTTCGGGGAGGCTGTTACGGGAATCGAACCGTGCTGCTGGCCTATCTCGGTCTGCTTTCAAAGCCAGCGATTTAGCCCTGTGCTAAACAGCCCCTATTGCAATCTTTAGCCTCCACCCAGGACAGGTGAAGCAACCTCAGTTGAATGTCTCAGGTATTGACGGCACCTCTGACCATTCAGCACCTATGAAGTGCTGTCGGATGACCTGTTGGGCGATGCCCGATGTAGATGATGCAATAAATTCCTTTTTTTTTTTGGTGTCATGTTGACATCAGGATGCATGTGCCGATCAAAAAGGAATTCTTCACCTCATTCACTCCGACAGGAGTGGTTTACACTGCAGTACGGTCTGCTGGAGCCACTTCCACCAACAGACCACTAGCAGATGCTCAATATACCTTAATTCCAATTTAACAAGGCTCTGGATCAGCACAGATTACCCAGAGGAGAATGAGGTTGCAGAATGGGATTTACAGGCCGTCTTGTCTGCTTTGTAAAGCACTGAATGTTGTGACGAAGAAAATAGGCATGTCGCTGACTCAAGAAGGAGCCATTGAAGGAACAGACAGATTTCAATCACTATCACACCAGACTCCCTGGTCTCTCCATTGTCTCCTCACCTGGGTAGAATGGGTCAGTGTGTGTGTGGATGGACCAGCTTGTGGGAGATGGCTTCATATAAATGGCGAACAACAGAATAGACTTTCATCTAGCCCGCCATGGCAGATGATTGAATTTGAATTAAATAGAAAATAACCTGCAATTACAAGTCCAGTGATTGCCATTGTCAATTGGCAAATCCATCCGGTTCACTCATATCCCTTTTGTCATAATATACACCAGTATATCATGGTGCAGACACACACTGATGGACACACAGTGGCACCAATCAACACACACAACACCGCAGCCAATCACCAGTTAGAGCACATGCACTATAAAGGCAGGGGGCATCAGAGTTCCCACTCATTCGAGTTGCAGCTAGCTAGGAGGACAGAGCTCACAGCCTGTAACACAGACATTCACCATGTGCTGAGTGCATCGACTGGTTAGGACAAGGCAAAGGTCTTTAGTTAAAGCTAGTATCGTGTAAACCCACAGTCTGAGTATGTTAAACAGCTAATGATTCAATAAAATAGTGTTGCACTATTTCAAGTGTTGGTGACCTGTATGTGTTCCACGGATCCAGAGCACCCAACACATCACCTTTGGGGAAGCAAATCTGCCCGTCCTTACCCGGTCTGGCCTACATGTGACTCCAGACCCCACCGTAATGCAGTTGACTCTAGTTGGCCGAGCAAGCCACTCAGTTCATGGGTAATTCGAGATGGGGCAATAAATGCGGGCCTGGCTGATGATGCCCCCATGCTATGAAAGAATAAAAAACAAATTGTGGATAGTAAAGCACTTCCTGCAGTGAGCCAGATTCCAGCTGCCCTGTTTGGAGTTCCCACCCGAAGTGCTGGTGGATACCCAACATTACTGCCACACAAGTGGAAACTTTAACCTTGCTGACCCTCTCAGAGGTGGTTAGGCAGGCCACACTGTGAAGCTGAATATCACCCATCCAATGCAGACAACCCAGTGGTAATACAAATGACCATTAACAGGCTGTGACATGTCAAATTGCCCCCAATTTTGGACACATTTCATTTTCCAGCCACTTACATTTTAGAATCAGAGATTACAGCATAGTAGCAGGATTTAATGATACCTCTAAGATGATAATGAAAGCCATTTTCGCAGCCAAAATGTGCCAGAACTGCATGTTGTGCTTGTATTGGAACTCGTGTCCCAACGGGTAACGATAGTCCTTATACCTGCAACATTGAAAAGTAATCTGATGCTAAACATTTATGCAAAATAGAAAATACAGTTCAGACTGCTGTCATATATGGGGCCTTTACAACTTCTTGTTGGGGGGCGGAGGGAGAAGTAAAAGTCGAAACACTAAAATCCCAGGAGCTGTGACTCCCGGGTAGATGCCTTCATTTGCAAGCTCAGGAGATTTTGCTGCACATTTGTGTGCTTGGGGACTCGGGTTTCAGTTGACTTTTCACATTGGGAACGGTCAGTCTGATCAATAAATGTCTTTGTGGGACTGTCAGATACTTTCCAAGGTGAAGGCTGCTGTGTGTAAAGGGGATTACGGTTGTGATTTACCGAAAAGAAAAACAGAATCGTGTTGTGGGCAGGTTTAGCGAGCTGTTTCCTGGCGCTTGTAGCACCAGGACCGACCTCGCTACCCAGCTTCGGCGGAGCTTCATTTCCTGCACTGAGCAGCTCCGCTTACCTTTTGAGAGGTCCCTGGGACCTCCTGTGGGGTGGCCAATCCACCTACCCTGCACATCTTTGGGTTGTGGGGATGAGACCCACGCAGACCCGGGGAGAATGTGCAAACTCCACGCGGACAGTGACCCGGGGCCGGGATCGAACTCTGGTCTTCGGCGCCATGAAGCAGCAATGCTAACCACTGCGCCACCGTGCTGGCGTTGGCTTCCATTCATGACTTGGACATGCACCAACTGGTCTTTGGAGGGGACTTCGACTGTGTATTGGATCCTAAGATCGATCTAGGCCTAAATCATTTGCTCTCTCGGGTGTGACAAAGGCGCTTCAGGTGTTTATGGAACAGATTGGGGGGGTCGGTGGCGGGCAGACCCCTGGCAGTTTTTGCACAAAAGAGATTTTGTTCATCTCCCATGTGCATAAGGTCTATTCCGGGATTGATTCTTCCTATTGGGTGGGTCCATTCTAACTTGGGGGCGGAGATCAGAATACTCGGCAATCGTAATCTCGGACCGTGCTCCACATTGTGTGGACGGTCTTGGGGACAGGTTCCAGTTAGCACCCACCATGAAGGTTGGATATAGCGCTGTTAGCGGACAGGGTGTTTGTGAGCGCATTTCCACGACCATCGAGGAGTATATTAAATTCTGGGGCAGCACGGTGGCACAGTGGTTAGCACTGCTGCCTCACAGCGCCAGGGTCCCAGGGATGATTCTGACCTTGGGTGACTGTGTGGAGTCTGCACGTTCTCCCCGTGTCTGCGTGGGTTTCCTCCGGGTGCTCCGGTTTCTTCCCACGGTCCAAAGATGTGCAGGTGAGATGAATTGACCATGCTAAATTGCCCAATGGTTAGGTGGGGTTACAGGGCTAGGAGTGGTAGGGTGCTCTATTGGAGCAAGGACCGACGCAGACCCAATGGGCTGAATGGCCTCCCTCTGCACTGTTGGGATTCTATGGATATTAGGAATGATTCTGTCTTCCCCTGCTTGCTGTGGGAAGCCCTTCAGCCGATTGTAAAAAGGGAGGCAATCTCCAAATGGCGCATTTAGATAGGACGGTGGGGGTGGAGCAGCAGAGACTGGTGGGTGCAATTCTTGAGACGGATCGCCGATATTCGTGTGATCCTACTCCGGAGTTGCTGGTGAACAGGAAGCAGCTGCAAACGCAGGTTGATCTGTTATCCACAGTGAAGGAAGTGAGCCAGCTGTGGCGCTCCAGGGTATGGGGCGAAGGCCAACCACCTATTAGCCCATCATCTGGGGCGGCAGGCAGCTTCCTGGGAGATCTTACAGATCAAGAACTTGCGCGGCAGCTTGGTTTCCGCCCGAGTGAAGCTCATGTGGCTTTTGAGACATTTTGCAGGAAACTGACTAGTTCCGTCATGTCGGTGTTCTGAGATGGGTTGTCCTTGTCGGTCGTGGAGAGACGGAGAGAGAGAGACAGGAAGAGTTGGAGGCCCCGTTGAGTCTGCAGGAAGTACTGAAGGGCAATCGATCCAGACTACAAAAATGAACATCCTCCCAATGTTTTTATTTCTTTTTCAGCGTCTCCCGAAATCGTTTTTTTTTCTTCTCCTTTTTTAAAATAAATTTAGAGTACCCAATTAATTGTTTTTCCAATTAAGGGGCAATTTAGCGTGTTCAATCCGCCTACCCTGCACATCTTTGGGTTGTGGGGGCGAAACCCACGCAAACACGGGGAGAATGTGCAAACTCCACAAGGACACTGACCCAGAGCCGGGATCGAACCTGGGATGTCGGCGCCATGAGGCAGCAGGGCTAACCCACTGCGACACCGTGCTGCCATCATAAATCTTTTTTTGTTAGGATCAATAAGTTAGTGGCCTCCTTCCTTTGGGCCAGGAAGACCCCAAGAATCCGTAGGGTATTCCTTCAGATGATCCGGCAGTCGGGGGATCTCATTGGCGCGATTCTCCGAAATGGAGACTAAGTGTTCGCGCCGTTGTGAAATGGGCGCGGGGACTACCGATTCTGGCCCCCACCGGGGGGGGGGGGGGGGAACGCCGGCCCACCGGTTGGTGGGCCCGAATCGCGGGCCAGAACCCATCGGAGGCCCCCCCCCCCCCCCCCCCCCCCCCGGGCACGGAGCCCCCCCACGGGCCGCTCCCTGACCCTTCGTGCAGAATCCCCGCCGGCAGCGACCGGGGTGAACGGCGCCGGCAGGATTCTGCTATTTCCGCGCGGCCGCTCAGCCCATCCGGGCTGGAGATGGGCGGCCCTGCCGCGGATAGCGGCCCGCGTCCGGCACCACGGCAAACGCGCCGGCGCTGATTCTCCGCACCTCGGAGAATCGCCGCCAGCGTTGGGGCGGGGTAGCGCGGCTGCGGCGATTCTCCGGCCTGGCGCAGGGCTGGGGGAATCACGCCCAATGTTAACCAACTTGCTCTTTTACTATTGGCCAACCAACACTGAAAAGGTACGGAGGAGCCAAGCTCCAAATGGTGACAGATGGAGCAGTTGTAGGGGCTCGAATTGAAGGGCTTTGGTTACAGCCTTGCTCGCTTTCTCTCCGGTGAAGTATTCTTCGAACCCGGTGGTGGTGTCCGCTCGCAGGCAATTTAGGCAGCATTGCGAATTGGACTCCATGTCATTGCAAGGCCTCTATCTGTGGCAACCACCTATTTGTATCATCGAGTTTGGACGTGATGTCCAGGGTTTTGGAGGGAAAGGGCCTTGAGAGTTTCGGGGATGTGTTTGCGAAGGGACGGTTTGGCGGAGTTATCAACAAAGTTTCAACTTTAAGGACTGGACCTGTTCCATTTTACCTCAAAATACGTGATTTTGTTCGGAAAACATTTCCGACATTCCCCTCGACCCCACACCCTCCCATCACTCACAGGGTTTGGTGGGGGGGGGGGGGGGGGGGGGAACACAACATTTCTGGCATCTATGGGCAGATCTTGTCAATGGAGGTGGCCCCCGCTGGATGAACTGCCAGTAAAATGGGAGGGGGAACTGGGACCTATTTTAGATGGGGACGCGTGGTGCAAAATCCCGTTGACAACAGCCGGGTCGGTAAATCCCGTTGGTGGGCCGCCTCTGCCGCCTAAAAACACGCGGTGCGTTGGTCGGTAAATCCCACCCCACATGTCAAAACCCTAATTAAAATATTTTAAAAAGAAGACATATCTAAATGATGTGCCATTGGTGATCTGCTGAGCCGGAAAAGAAAGTTAGAAGTGTTTGTTCCATTCTTACCTGCAGGTGGTGATATCTTTATCCTGTGTACCAGGTACTAAAAGTGAGGCATTGGCGATTGACAGACTGTCGTTTATGTAGCCTTTCATTGGCAGTTGAGCATTCTGAGAATATGCATATTTGTAAACTAAACGGGGGATCATATCAGAGGTGAAGGCGACAATGAAAGCCTAAACGAATAGGAAAGAAGTCATTCAATTTGGCCAGTTCTGTTTTTTTCTACATAAGTAAATTGCAGTCCATTTATAAATATGTCACTTTTTTTTCATTCATTCACGGGATGTCAGTATCGGTGGCTCGGCCAGCATTTGTTACCCAGCCCTAATTGCCCTACCGAAGTTGGCGCTGAGCTGCTTTCTTGAACTGCTTGCAATGCTGGAGGTGTAGCTACACCCACAGTGCTGTTAGGGAGGGAGCTCCAGGGTTCCAGGACTCCGACCCAGCGACAGTGAATGAACGGCTATGTATTTCCTCATCAGGGTGGTGTGGGGCTTGGGGGGGAACTTGCAGGTGCTGGTGTTCCCATGCATCCCATGGGCAGCACGGTAGCACAAGTGATTAGCACTGTGGCTTCACAGCGCCAGGGTCCCAGGTTCGATTCCCTGCTGGGTCACTGTGCGGAGTCTGCACGTTCTCCCCATATCTGCGTGGGTTTCCTCCGGGTTCTCCGGTTTCCTCCCACAGTCCAAAGACGTGCAGGTTAGGTGAATGGACCACGATAAATTGCCCTTAGTGACCAAAAAAGGTTAGGAGGGGTTATTGGGTCATGGGGATAGGGTGGAAGTGAGGGCTTAACTGGTTCGGTGCAGACACGATGGGCCGAATGGCCTCCTTCTGCACTGTAAGTTCTATGTTCTATCTGCTGCCCTTGTCCTTTGAGATAGTAGAGATTGCATGTGTGGAAGGTGCTGCCTAAGGAACCTGGTGAGTTCCTGCAGTGCATGTTGTAGCTGGTGCACACAGCTGTCATTGTATATCGGTGGTGGAGGGAATGGATGGGGTGCCAATCCAATGGACTGGTTTGTCCTGGGTGGCGTGAGGTTTTGGGCGATGTTGGAGCTGCACTCATCCAGGCGAGTGAGGAGTATTCGATTGCGCTCCAGACTTGTGCCTTGTCGATGCTGAACAGGCTTTGGGGAGTCAGGAGGTGAGCTATTGAATTCCTAGTCTCTGACCTGCCCTTGTAACCACAGTATTGATATGGCTAGCCCAATTCAGTTTCTGGTCAATAGTAACCCCCCAGGAAGTTGCCAGGGGGGAATTCAGTGACAGTAATGCCATTGAATGTAAAGGATAAATGGTTGAATTCTCTTGTTGGAGATGGTCATTGCCTGGCACTTGGTGGTGGTGTTGGATTTTACTTGCTACTCATCAGCCCAAGCTTGGATATTGTCCAGATCTTGCTGCATGTGGGAAAGGATTGCATCAGATCTGAGGAATGATAACGAACATTGTGCAGTCATCTGCAAACAACCCCACTTCCAACATTTGATGAAGGGAAAGTCATTGATGAAGCAGCTGAAGATGGTTGGGCCTCGGACACTACCCTGGGGAACTCCTGCAGTGATGTCCTGGACCTGAGATGATTGACCTCCAATCACCACAACCATCTTCCTCTGTACCAGGTATGACTCCATTAACTGAAAGCTGGAAACTTCAGCGCTTTGAACAATAATAATCCTATTGTTCCCCCCAATGATTTGCCATAACTGTTCCAAAATGTATGTAACTGAGTGCAAAGAGAAAGAAAATCTCTAAGTTATTCTTCAAAATTCCACCCTATTCCCAGCACCTAGTTATGAACAGAAATCAGCCTTCTGGAATGTATCTGAAATCAATTTCAGGAAAATTGTCCAGTGATTTTTAATCGGACTTACACGGGGCTGGATTCTCCGTCAACGGGATCCTCCGCTTCATTGGCAATGCACTCACACCCGCGGATTTCCCAATGGCATGGGGGTGCCCACAATGGGAAACCCCACTGGCCAGCTGATGGGACGGAGGATCCCGCTGCCTGCGGGGGCGCGCCGCTCTGGAAAACGGGTGCGGCGGGATGGAGAATCCTCCCCACGGTTTCTCACCCCTCCCAGGAACCGCATCGTTTCAGCTGGGCTGCGGAGTGCGTGTATTGTGGTGAACAGTGAAACACAGTTGTGTGGGCCAGGCTGGATGGAACAGAGTGTTTTCTGTTCACGTCTGACACGGTTTCGGTGTGAATAGGGTGGGAATGTGGAGCTAAGGTGGACCATCAGATGCAATTGTATTGAAAAGTGGAGCAGGCGTAAGGGACCTCATTGCCTATTGTTGCTTCTATTTTGAATGTTCTTATGCTCCAGAATGCTGCTCTAGGTCTTGCACTAATACGAGTTTCTAGAACTCTACTTGACACCAACAGTCTGAAATTTGCCATTGGATGTACAATTTGGGGTAACTCCTAAGTCCTCGGCCATGTGGAGGTAACGTTTTCCGGTCCGGATGCAGAGTGGGAAAGGTGACTTGGCACGAGAAAGGACCTTGAAGGTGCACTCTTCCAGGAAAAGTTTGCATTAGGAATTCATGCTACTACACCTTGGCACTATACTTACATTCGTAACCACAGAAAAGATGGCTATGCCATTCAGAATCTGATGCCATATCCCTATACTGTGGGCCTTTGCTGCCATGGGTCTTCTGAACTGTGTGACAAATTTCCAGGCATCCACGCGGACCTCTACGATGTTGTTCATCAGAGCAAGAACAGGTGCCAGAGGGAACGAGGCCACAAAGAGAGTGACAAATCCAAACTGGATGACTGCAACGCAAGATATCAGACAACATAACTGAAACCCTTCCAAATCATCAGCGTCTTCAATCACTTACTGTACACAAAGGAGAAATGGCTTCCAATTTTGAAGCAGGAGAAAAAAACAGGAACCCAGAAACCGTCTTCATTTACACAATTTACAATAATTAAAATGGGAGTGGCGAGTATAATCTGGAAAGAGTTCCATCAAATTAGCATTTTAATTGCTTTTGATAAAATTGGAGCCAACAAAATGGCTGCCAAGCCCAAATAAATTCCCATCTCCAATGTTCACTTTGGGGTATTATATTTTATTTCCTCCTCTTTGTCGTCCATTTTTTTTCTTTAACACTTTCTATCATATTTACTTTTCAAATCAATCCAACCTCCCATTTTTGTTCTGAGGCCTTTCTATCTTAACTTTTCTTTCTGAATACTCCATTAGTTGTCTGCCAGCTGGTTTGGGTCAGTCGGTACCTTGTCCATTGGGAACAGCCGGTGTACAGGTTTCCCGGTGGCGAGGGGTGCTGTCAATGGGAAATCCCGTTGGGAATGGCGGGGACGGTCGATCCCGTTGGCGGGCCGCCTCCACCACCGAGAAACACACGGTTGGTAAATCCCGCACACAGTGTCCAACATTAGATGCCATTCTGTGATTGGACATTTTCTAAATAATCCTCAGTGTGTCCAGACTTACGCTGACAACAAAATAAAGATTCTCAGTCAGGCTCCACCGTGGTGCTTTTGGGTATACTGGATGCTACATGCATTAATACACAGAGGCCTGATCTTTGCAGACAGAAAGAACATGTACACACATTGCGCCTGTTTCAGCTACACAAAATAAGTGACATCCATTTGCTGGTTCATTCCTCATGGCAGTGCCTTGATCAATCAGAGTCAAACTGCCTGGTTTAAATTTCAAACAATGCTTGGCAGTTAACACTCAGTCATCATCAATGGGAGTATTCTCCATGGCAACGTCTCTACCAATCAGAGCCCACTTGCCAACCAATCAGCTTTCTCATCTCATACAGCATAATTGTTGTTTTTTATCTTTTCATTTGGTAGTCTTGTGAATTGTCCTGATGAGTGCAAAGTGAAAAGCTTCAACAAAATATCTCTCTTTTTTTCAGCAATATACTTTCCACTTCTACCATTTCTGCCGAGTATCATGGGTAGGAAAGCATACGGCCTGTGACTGTAAGTGCAGCGAAGTAAACCACTAATTGGTCAGGCAGGATTTGAAGATGTTTACATGGGGGTATCTCAGTTCAATTTGAAGCATGTTTTCAATAGGCTTCTTGCTCAAAGGACACAACAGGAAACAGGAAACAAATCAAATTGAACAGAGGAAATCCTACTCTTTCAGATTCTTCAGCTGAACACTGGGCTAGATTCTCCGTCCCACAATGCTGGCAACACGGATCGTGATCGGGTGGAGAATCGAGCGTCCGGCCAATATTGAGGCTCGCGCCAGGCGCTGGAATTACCGCTATGCTCCGGCCCCCCGCTGACAGCAGGATCGGAGTTCACGCCCGCGCGAAGATGCTTAGCAGACCCCACACCAGTGTCTCCGGGCCCTCGCGATTCTCTGGTCCTCTGAGATGTGAATCATGAGGCCGCGGACCAAGACTGGAAGAGTCCTTTTGTTAGGGGTCTCTGGGGGTGGGGGGGTCCCTTCATTTCAGGGGTATCTGGGGAGGTCAACCTTTTGTTAGGGGATCTCTGGGGGGTTCCATTTAGTTAAGGAGTTTTTGTGTGAGTTCCTTTATTTCGGTGGTCTCTGTGGGGGGTCTCTTTAGTTAGAGGGTTTCAGGGGGAGTTCCCCTATCCAGGGGGTCCCTGAGGGCGGGGGGATGTGGGTTGGGTCGCCCCATGTTTGAGGGAAGAGGGGGTGGATCCAGAAAACCCAGGGGTGGGGGGCTGATCCGTGATCTGGGGAGGAGGAGGTATGGGGGGCGGGGGGACGATGACACTGCGTTGCGATGCGTGTGTGCTGGGGGGGGGCGGCCGCGGTGCCTCGCTAGCGGGCTACCCGCTCAAAATGAGGGTGCGACAGGGGGATTCCCTCGGGATTCCCTCGTATTCCTCGCCATGCATAAATTTGGAATTGCTTCCTGATCCAATTCGACTCCAGTGGGACAACATAGGGCGCGATTCTCTGCTCCCGCGCCGGTTGGGAGAATCGCCTGGCGCACCATTTTTCCCCACGTCGCCGGTCCGACGCCCTCCCGCGATTCATCCAAGCGGCGAAAACGGCCCCGTCGAGTTCTGCACGGCGCAGGCCGGAGAATCGCCCGGGACACCCAAAATGGCGATTCTCCGCTACACCCGCTATTCTCCGGCCCGGATGGGCCGAGTGGCCTGCCCAAAACGACGGCTTCCCGCTGACGCCATCCACACCTGGTCGCTGCCGGCGGAAACAGCGCGGGATCGCTGGGGGGGGCGGCCTGTGGGGGAGCGAGGGGGGTTCTTTCACCGGGGTAGGACTCAAAAGGGGTCTGGCCCGCGATCGGTGCCCACCGATCGGCGGGCCGGCCTCTCTGAAGGAGGACCTCCTTTCCTCCGCTGCCCGCAAGATTCATCTGACATCTTCTTGTGGGGCGGCCTTGGAGAGGACGGCAACCGCGCATGCGCAGGTGACGCCAGTTATGCCAGTTACGCGGCGCCGGCCGCGTCATTTAAGCGGTGCCGCCCGGCGCGCGCTGACGACGCTGCTTTCGCAACACGCCCCCCCGAGTTTCTCGCGGCCCCGATCCTAGCCCATTTTCGGGCCCTGAGTCGGGCGAGATCGGGGCCGTTTCGCGCCGTCGTGAACCTCGACGCCATTCAAGACGGCGTGGGCACTTAGTCGCGGGCGCGGAGAATCGCGCCACTATTAACTCATGATATCTAGTCTTCAGTTTAAAATATATGGGTCTATGGTGGCATTGCAAAAGCTAGAACCTGCCAAACTACAGGACCCGGGACGCATACCAAGATATCCCTTCTCTAATCAACCCTTTATCAGGAGGTGGGGCAAATGGAAAACAAGAAGTTCTGCGAAGCATCCCGGAAGCATTCCAATAGCCAGTAAGAAAGCAGCATTGGAAAAACCTTTAGAATAAATCCCTTGTCTGCTTCATGCAGGGAGATTGAAGGGTGTCAAAAATACAAAACTATTTTATCGAAATGTGGGAGCTGAGCTAGCGTGGAATTGGGTGACCCTACCTTGTGAAAGAAAGGCCTTTGTGACAGGAGCTGGAACTGAGCGATGGACCCAGAAAATGTACAGGTCAGTTCTGGATCAGGAACACTGCTCCCCTGGTTATCGACCGAGCAAAGGTGATGTTAATCAGTTGTTTCACTCACCCATTTCCAGATATTCATAGAAGAGGCCAAACTGGCCCATGTCTTGCAAGTCATGATCCTGTTCCCAGCGGGAATACAGCCTCTCCGGGTGATGCCTGGCGTTCCGACTCACCCACCAGTTTTTCATCCAGCTGCAGAAATAGGAATGAAAAAGGTAATTGTCTCTTGTGCTGAGAGTTCTCTGGTTCCTGTGTTAGGAAAGCGACAGTACCAGGGCAGGTATAAGGTGCTTAAGAAGGCGTATGGGATACATAAGAACAAGGAGCAGGAGTAGGCCATCTGGCCCCTCGAGCCTGCTCCACCATTCAATGAGATCATGGCTGATCTTTTGTGGACTCAGCTCCACTTTCCGGCACAAACTCCATAACCCTTAATCCCTTTATTCTTCAAAAAACTATCTAGCTTTATCTTAAAACCATTTAATGAAGGAGCCTCTACTGCTTCACTGCGCAAGGAATTCCATAGATTCACAACCCTTTGGGTGAAGAAGTTCCTCCTAAACTCAGTCCTAAATCTACTTCCCCTTATTTTGAGGCTATGCCCCCTAGTTCTGCTTTCACCCACCAGTGGAAACAACCTGCCCGCATCTATCCTATCTATTCCCTTCATAATTTTATATGTTTCTAGAAGATCCCCCCTCATCCTTCTAAATTCCAACGAGTACAGTCCCAGTCTGCTCAACCTCTCCACGTAATCCAACCCATTCATAGAACATCGAACATTACAGCGCAGTACAGGCCCTTCGGCCCTCGATGTTGCGCCGACCTGTGAAACCACTCTAAAGCCCATCTACACTATTCCCTTATCGTCCATATGTCTATCCAATGACCATTTGAATGCCCTTAGTGTTGGCGAGTCCACTACTGTTGCAGGCAGGGCATTCCACGCCCTTACTACTCTCTGAGTAAAGAACCTACCTCTGACATCTGTCTTATATCTATCTCCCCTCAATTTAAAGCTATGTCCCCTCGTGCTAGACATCACCATCTGAGGAAAAAGGTTCTCACTGTCCACCCTATCCAATCTTCTGATCATCTTGTACGCCTCAATTAAGTCACCTCTTAACCTTCTTCTAACGAAAACAGCCTCAAGTCCCTCAGCCTTTCCTCATAAGATCTTCCCTCCATGCCAGGCAACATTCTGGTAAATCTCCTCTGCACCCTTTCCAATGCTTCCACATCCTTCCTATAATGCAGCGACCAGAATTGCACGCAATACTCCAAATGCGGCCGCACCAGAGTTTTGTACAGCTGCAACATGACCTCATGGTTCCGAAACTCAATCCCTCATTCAGCTCTGGGATTAACCTCGTGAATATCCTCTGCACACCCTCCAGCGCCAGTACGTCCTTTCTCAAGTAAGGAGACCAAAGCTGAACACATTACTCCAGGTGTGGCCTCACTATCACCTTATACAATTGCAGCATAACCTCCCTAGTCTTAAACTCCATCCCTCTAGCAATGAAGGACAAAACTCCATTTGCCTTCTTAATCACCTGTTGCACCTGTAAACCAACTTTTTGCGACTCAGGCATTAGCACACCCAGGTCTCTCTGCACAGCAGCATGTTTTAATATTTTATCATTTTAAATAATAATCCCTTTTGCTGTTATTCCTACCAAAATGGATAACCTCACATTTGTCAACATTGTATTCCATCTGCCGGGCGCTAGCCCATTCATTTAACCTATCCAAATCCCTCTGCAGACTTCCGGTATCCTCTGCACTTTTTGCTTTACCACTCATCTTAGTGTCATCTGCAATCTTGGACACATTGCACTTGGTCCCCAACTCCAAATCATCTATGTAAAATGTGTACAATTGTGGGCCCAACACTGATCCCTGAGGGACACCACTAGCTACTGATTGCCAACCAGAAAAACACCCATTAATCCCCACTCTTTGCTTTCTATTAATTAACCAATCCTCTTTCCATGCTACTACTTTACCCTTAATGCCATGCATCTTTATCTTATGCAGCACCCTTTTGTGTGGCACCTTGTCAAAAGCTTTCTGGAAATCCAGATATACTACATCTATTGGCTCCCTATTATCTACCGCACTGGTAATGTCCTCAAAAAATTCCACTAAATTAGTTAGGCACGACCTGCCCTTTATGACCCCATGCTGCGTCTGCCCAATGGGACAATTTCCATCCAGATGCCTCGCTATTTCTTCCTTGATGATAGATTCCAGCATCTGCCCTACTACCAAAGTTAAGCTAACTGGCCTATAATTACCCGCTTTCTGCCTACCTCCTTTTTTAAACAGTGGTGTCACGTTTTCTAATTTCCAATCCGCTGGGATGACCCCAGAGTCAAGTGAAGTTTGGTAAATTATCACCAGTGCATTTGCAATTTCCTTAGCCATCTGTTTTAGCACTCAGGGATGCATTCCATCAGGGCCAGGATACTTGTCTACCTATAGCCCCATTAGCTTGCCCATCACTACCTCCTTAGTGATAACAATTATCTCAAGGTCCTCACCTGTCATAGCCTCATTTCCATCAGTCACTGGCATGTTATTTGTGTCTTCCACTGTGAAGACCGACCCAAAAAACCTGTTCAGTTCCTCAGCCATTTCCTCATCTCCCATTATTAAATCTCCCTTCTCATCCTCTAAAGGACCAATATTTACCTTAGCCACTCTTTTTTGTTTTTTATACTTGTCGAAACTTTTACTATCAGTTTTTATATTCTGAGCAAGTTTACTCTCATAATCTATCTTACTCTTCTTTATAGCTTTTTTAGTAGCTTTCTGTTGCCCCCTAAAGATTTCTCAGTCCTCTAGTCTCCCACTAATCTTTGCCACTTTGTATGCTTTTTCCTTCAATTTGATACTCTCCCTTACTTCCTCAGATATCCAAGGTCGATTTTCCCTCTTTCTACCGTCCTTCCTTTTTGTTGGTATAAACATTTGCTGAGCACTGTGAAAAATCGCTTGGAAGGTTCTCCACTGTTCCTCAACAGTTTCACCATAAAGTCTACCTTAGCTACCTCTTCTCTCATCCCATTGTAATCTCCTTTGTTTAAGCACAAAACACTAGTGCTTGATTTTACCTTCTCACCCTCCATCTGTATTTTAAATTCCACCATATTGCGATCGCTCCTTCCGAGAGGATCCCTAACTATGAGATCATTAATCAATCCTGTCTCATTACACTGGACCAGATCTAGGACCGCTTGTTCCCTCGTAGGTTCCATTACATACTGTTCTAGGAAACTATCGTGGATACATTCTATAAACTCCTCCTCAAGGCTGCCTTGACCGATCTGGTTAAACCAATCAACATGTAGATTAAAATCCCCCATGATAACTGCTGTACCATTTCTACATGCATCCGTTATTTCTTTGTTTATTGCCTGCCCCACCATAATGTTACTATTTGGTGGCCTATAGACTACTCCTATCAGTGACTTTTTCACCTTACTATTCCTGATTTCCACCCAAATGGATTCAACCTTATCCTCCATAGCACCGATGTCACCCCTTACTATTGCCCAGATGTCATCCTTAAATAACAGAGCTACACCACCTCCCTCACCATCCACTCTGTCCTTCTGTATAGTTTGATACCCTCAGATATTTAACTCCCAGTCGTGACCATCCTTTAACCATGTTTCAGTAATGGCCACTAAATCATAGTCATTCACGATGATTTGCGCCATCAACTCATTTACCTTATTCCGAATACTACGAGCATTCAGGTAAAGTACACTTATGTTGGGTTTTATACCTCTGTTTTGAATCTTAACACCTTGATCAGTAACCTCTCCTAAGTTATATTTCCTCTTAACCTTTCTCCTAATTTTCCTTGTCGTTGAACCCATATCTTCATGTAACAACCTGCTGTGTCGCTTTCCATTTATGTTTTTACTTCCCGTTTTATTCCTTTTAGTATTACTGGGCCTATTCACTGAGCTCCTCTCAGTCACTGTACCTTGTACTGTCGCTCTTTTTGATTTTTGACGATGGCTTCTCTGCCTTACACTTACTCCCTTTCTGCCTTTTGTTTCTGTCCCTGTTTTAGTACCTTCTGACTTCCTGCATCGGTTCCCACCCCCCTGCCATATTAGTTTAAACACTCCCCAACTGCTCTAGCAAATAGCCCCCCTCGGACATCAGTTCCAGTCCTGCCCAGGTGTAACCCGTCCAGTTTGTACAGGTCCCACCTCCCCCAGAACCGGTCCCAGTGCCCCAGGAATCTGAAACCCTCCCCCTGACACCATCCCTTCAGCCACGTATTCATCCTATATATCCTGTCATTTCTACTCTGACTCGCACGTGGCACGGGTACTAATCCTGAGATCACTACCTTCGAGGTTTGATTTCTCAACTTCCTTCTTATCTCCCTGTATTCTGCTTTTAGGACCTCATCCCTTTTATTACCCATGTCGTTTGTACCGATGTGTACCACGACCACTGGCTGTTCACCCTCCCCCTCCAGAATGTCTTGTACCCGCTCCGAGACATCCTTGACCCTAGCACCAGGGAGGCAACATATCATCCTGGAGTCTCGTTTGCGGCCACAGAAACGCCTGTCTATTCCCTTTACAACTGAACCCCCTATAACTATTGCACTGTCACACTTATCACCCTCCCTCTGCAGCAGAACCAACCGTGGTGCCACGAGTTTGGCTGTTGCTGCTTTCCCCTGAGAGGCCATTCCTCTCAACAGTATCCAAAGCGGTATATCTGTTCTGCAAGGGAATGGCCACAGGAGATTCCTGCACTACCTGCCTCGCTCTCTTGCTCTGTCTGGTGGTCACCCATTCTCTTCCTACCTGCAGAGTCTGAGCCTGCGGTGTGACCACCTCTCTATACGTGCTATCCACGATGCTCTTCGACTCGCGGATGCTCCACAGTATCTCCAGCCGCCGCTCCAGCTCTGAAACCCGAGCTTCCAGGAGCTGTAACCGGAGACACTTCCTGCACACATGCTGCACACAGTCTGGGGACTGGAACTGGCCCCAGCCTGCCACATGGAGCAAGAGGAGCAGACCACGCCTTGGAGCAGTCCTGCCTTGCCCATATCAGTCGTCGCATAGAATATAAGAGCGGGGAGGTTCTGATGGAGCTGTATAAAACGCTCGCTAAGCCCCAGCTGGAGTACTGCGTGCAGTTCTGGTCGCCACACTATAGGAAGGATTTGATTGCACTGGAGGGGGTGCAGAGAAGATTCACCAGGATGTTGCCTGGGTTGGAGCGTTTCAGCTTTGAAGAGAGGGTGGTTAGGCTGGAGTTGTTCTCCTTGGAGCAGAGAAGGCTGAGGGGGTGGCGGCGCCTGATCGAGGTCTATAAAATTATGGAGGACGTAGATAGGGTAGATTATAAGACCCTCTTAGTAGAGGGGTTAATAACCAGGGGGAATAGACTTAAGGTTTTAGGCAGGTGATTTTGAGGGGATTTGAGGAGGAGGTTTTTCACTCAGAGGGTGGGAATCTGGAACTCGTTGCCCGATGGGGTGATCGGGGCAGGAACCCTCACAACTTTTAAGAAGTATTTAGATGAGCACTTGTGACGCCATTGCATACAAGGGTACAGAGTAAGTGCTGGAAAATGGGATTATTAGTTTGATGCTTGATAGCTAGTACAGACTGAATGGACTGAAGGGCCTCTTTTGTGCTGTAAAACTCGATTACTGCCAAGTGTCTGGAGTGTTCGGTCCCATCTCAGAGGAGAGTTGCGAGGATGCCACCGTCATTCTCACAGCACAGCTGTCACCACCACCCTCCACCAGCGCAGATACACTCACCTCGGTGAGAATTGTTCGTGGTCAGGCTTCTGGGGCACAATCTGGTGAGCACCACACTGCTGCTGATGTACATCAGGAGGGGGCAGGAACCCCCGGGCCAGACAGCAGTCGGGGGGCTGCTGGATCCCAGGACCCAGCTGGGTCCCAGCCTGATGCTGAGCCTGTGGAAGAGGTTTACCCTGGGCTGATGGACATGTTAGGGGGAGCGGCCGGGACATTCAGGGGGAGATGTCAGCATCACTCCAGCAGATTCAAAGCCACTTGGAGGAGTCCCAGAGGCTCCGGGTGTAGGAGATGCCGCCGGGAATGTGTGGCACCGAGGCCAACACTGCTCGGGTGGCGACCGCAGTGGAGAGCCTGGTGCACGACATCGGCACCATTGGTGAAGGTTTCCAACTGCGTGACGCCTTGCTGGGTGAAGTCACCCAACACCAGGCTGACCTTGATGAGGTTCTGTGGGACATGTCCCGCTCTCAGATGGGAATGGCCGAGGTGTTGCGGAGCTTGTCCCAGTCGCAGCCGGGCATTGTGGAGGTGCTGCAGAGCTTGTCCCAGTCACTGAGGAGCATCGCCGAGGACGTCGACACGATGGTGCAGACCATGGGGAACCGCCATGGCTGGCACAGCCAGGTGATGCAGGGGCAGTCGGGGCTCGAACCAGTGGCCCCTCCGTCCCAAGGTGAACCCTAAGGCCCTATGGGAACCAACCAGGAAGGGGTGGGTGGGGCACTGAGTGTGGATGGTGGCCATCAGCTCCCCCAGGTTCCTCCACTCTGATGAGGCCACGTCTCATAGTCAGCACCCGCGACAGGGTGGCACGGTTGTGCATGTGCTGCCGACAAGTGGGGCGGGCCCACTGGCCCCAGAGGACGCCCATCAGGGGCATCGAAGGCAACGGGACAAGGTAAGCAGCTGGCTGCCTCCATCTCTGATGTGCATGCTGGGGACACACCGAGATGCAGTGGTAGAGCTAGGAGGACAAAGCACGTTGAGGATCACGGAGGGACCCGGGGAAGGGGGTTCAGGGTGTGGGGGTGGGGGGGGGTGGGGAGGGGGCAGCACCATTGGAAGGGTGGGGAGTTGTCAAACACAAGAAACATCTTTGCGCCACCTTCTTTCACAATGCGGGCTGATGTGATTTATTGTCACAAGTATCGAAGTACAGTGAAAAGTACTTTATCTGCGGCCAAGGGAACGTATGTACATAGTAGACAAAAGAGTATTCGACAGAGTACTTTGACAAATGGTACATCGACAAACAGTGATTGGTTACAGTGCGAAACAAGGGCCAAACAAAGCAAATACATCAGCAAGAGCAGCATAGGGCGTCGTGAATAGTATTCTTACAGGGAATTATATATGAAGTGAAAAAAAGTTTTAGTAAGTCAGAAGGGTGATAAGAGATAAAAGAAAAGGGTCTGAGTCGCCATGCTCTGGCGCCATCTTGGTCAATTGGCCCATCTCTCCTGGCATCCCCCCCTCCCCATGGCACCTACCCACCCTTTGGCTGTGGATATGTCCCCAGAGCTGTGTCCCATCCCCTGGGTGTTCGGATGTTGGCTGTTATGTGAGGTGTTGCCTCCCGCAGTGTCCCGGCATCAAGGTGTGATTGGGATGCGAGGCAATGATTCCCACATGCTACATGACCCACCCACCCATAGGAATCCACTTGGGTTGTGTGAAGTTCTCACTTAACCATGATTACCAATTCCCTATTAGTGATAGCTTTCAGCCGCGTGGCCAGAGGCCTCGGCAGTCGGTGGGCGTTATGGGTGGTCAGTGGGGTCGATAGGTGGGGACAAGGGTTGCCCCAGGACCGGGTACACACAATCCAGCGGTTGGCATGGTGCTGCTGCAAGCGTATGCCCCCCCCAGCGCACCTCCCCACCCTCCCATGGCGGTCCACCCCCTGTCAAGGGTCCCCCACCCCCTACTTGAACACCGGGTGGCAAGCCCAGCACCCCCGGGCTCTTTGCCTTTGAGCAAAGATGGCTACTCACCTCCTCGGCTCCCCACAGAAGCCCTTCCGCCAGGTTCACGTTTTTCAAAAGGCGTACCAATCGGCGCCAGAGTGACCACTTGGTGAAGAGGCGGCTGAATGACGGGAGGCCGCTGGATATGGGGTGGCTCCCGTTAATTGTATTGGGCTTAAGTGGTAATAATTGGTTTCTCGCCTTGCTACGACGAGATCCCGATTTTGCCTACGGGAGGGGGCCGATTGCATCGCAAACTGTTTGGCGCCTGTTGTCGTTTTTGACCTCTCCCGCTGTTTACCGGCTTTGTTTCGCTTGAGCGAGAGCGTAACGAGGCCGGAGAACCGCGCCTTCTATCTTGGGGTCTGTGGATGCTTCGCCGACGAGTATATTGAAGACTGAGATTGATCGAGTTTTGAGAACACAGGGAATAAAGGGATATCGAGAGGGGAGGTGCAGCTGAGATAGAAGATTAGCCACAATCTTATTCAGTGGAAGGGCTGAAAGGCTTTTCCCTGTTCCTAATTAGGTTCTTATGCAGTCTTAATCCAGATGTGCCCACAGGTTTAAGAAATATAAGTTATTTAATAGCATTATGGGGCAGCACGGTGGTGCAGTGGTTAGCACTGCTGCCTCACGACGCCGAGGTCCCAGGTTCGATCCCGGCTCTGGGTCACTGTCCGTGTGGAGTTTGCACATTCTCCCCGTGTTTGCGTGGGTTTCGCCCCCACAGCCCAAAGATGTGCAGGTTAGGTGGATTGGCCACGCTAAATTGCCCTTTAATTGGAAAACATGAATTGGATTCTCTAAATTTATTTTAAAAAATTTAATAGCATTATTATAAGATATATTGACAACAGTTGTACAGGGAGAAGAGTTCACCATTGAACAGTGCCATTTTAGCCAACACATTTCTGTACATGAAAAGCAACAATTGAGAAATGTACTTACGGCCAGAGTGACTCCTGTATATTGCCCCAGATTTGCTTCCCAGCCATAATAATGGTAAGCTGCGTGGTCAGTTCAATGAGACAGCCACCTGGATCACACTGTGAGAATTGGAGCACAGAGCAGTCAATTGCAACAATGCTAAAACATCTGTTTGACATCTGCAATCGCTCAAAGGTGCATTTGGAATGTCTCTTCACTCGCATCAGTGAAACGGTGGTTTACGGCAGCGAAACACGAATGGGTGCCACTGTGAACGATTCACCCACGGTCGGACATCAAGGTAGCCCCTCAGTGCACGGAATAGTGGACAGCCAAGCTTCCCAAGATGCTTGCGGCCACCATGACTTACTGTGTGGGATGGGGGACAGCCAAGAGGTGACCCTTATGACTTCTATCCGGGGTCTGCCATATGGGAGCTCTCGGGTCGCAGGTTTCTGGGACAACTCCCACCCCGGGGCTTGACAACAAAAATCAAGGCTGACGCTGACAGTGCAGCACTGCGGGAGTGCCGCACTGTCAGAGGTTCCACCTTTCGGATGAAATGTGAGTCAGAGGCGCCATCTGTTTTCTCGGCTGGCTGGCACTATCTAGAAAAACTGCAGGGGAGTTAGTCCCGCTGTCCTGGCCTATATTTACCCATCAATCCACATGACCGAAACAGAAGACATCAACTGGTCGTCATCAACACATTGCTGTTTGTGGAAGTTTTCCGTGCGTACAATGGAGGCTTTGCTTCCTACATGTTGACACAGTGATTACACTTCAGAAGTACGTCATTGGCTGCAGAGCACTTTGGGGCCCTCTGCTGGTCATGGAAAGCGCTGTAACAAATGCAAGTCTTTCTTCTCTTCCTCAGATTTTATCTCCATTGAAATAAAAAGCTGAAAATTACTTGCTACTCGTGTAACAGCAAAGGCCAACCACCAGATGGTGCACTTGGCCGAGTGCTGGACCCAAAGCTTGCATTCCAACTCCAGTCCAAAGACAGGGCATTAAGGTGAACGAGACCCCTACAATGAACCAACAGGTATCAAGTTTAAATTGATCAAACCTTCCATTTTCGCACGGATATTATAATTTACAAGCAATTGGCTTTGAAAAAACATTTTTTTTACAACCGATTCATATAGTTCACATAATGCATTTCTGCAAAGATAATGGGGCAAAATTTTAATTTTGAGCGAGTCATTGACCTGCTGCCTACATCACCTTGATCTGTTTAAAATTCTCATCCTCGAGGACCCGGGTTCGACCACATGCCCAACATGCATTGTTCCTCAGTCTCTAACTGAGCCAGTCTGTGGTTTCAGTCAACATGGGTGTGGCTTTAGTGGTTCAAAGTTTCTTATGACGAGGCGCCATGGGGCGACACGGTGGTGCAGTGGTTAGCACTGCTGTCTCACGGCGTTGCGGACCCGGGTTCGATCCCGGCCCCGGGTCACTGCCCGTGTGGAGTTCGCATGTCCTCCCCATGTCTGCGTGGGTCTCGCTCCCCACAACCCTAAATGCAGGCTAGGTGGATTGACAACGCTAAATTGCCCCTTAATTGTGAAAAATATAATTGGGGACTGTCAATTTATTTTTTTTAATATAAAAATTCTCATCCTGGTTTTCCAATCCCTCCATGCACCCCGCTTTGCGTGCCTTCAAGAGAGGGCTGACCAGTTCTTGACTGGCACAGTGACAACATCACATGGAAGGCAAATCATTCCGGCAGAATTCCCCATGGGCGAGGTCCTCCGCTCCGCCGGCAGCGAACCCACGCCCGCGGGTTTCCCGACGGCATGGGGTGGCCACAATCGGTAATCCCATTGGCCGGCTGCCGGACTGGAGAATCCCGCCCTTGATTTTCGTACTATATCCTGGCCTGGGTCCCAGCCTCCTTTTGCGGAGTCAGAGGATCATTTTCTTTGTAGAGTATTTTCTCACTATTGGTTCTCGCCGTTTTGCCTTTCCCGGGCGAAAGCCTTCTTTGGTGACGGTATCTTCAGTTACCCGTGTCCTAGGCATTGGGATTCAGGCCCCAGATCTTTCAGCCTCTCCTGCTTTCCTACTTTAAGACGTTCCCTAAAATCTGTGCTCCTATAATGTAGCCTGGGATGGTTTTCCTTGTTCGAGGCCCTATATGAATACATGTTACATAGAACATAGAACAGTACAGCACAGTACAGGCCCTTCAGCTCAGATGTTGTGCCGACCATTTGTCCTCATCTAAAATCAACCTAACCTACACCCCTTCAATTTACTGCTGTCCATGTGCCTGTCCAAGAGTCGCTTAAATGTCCCTAATGACTCTGACTCCACCACCTCTGCTGGCAGTGCATTCCACACACCCACCACTCTCTGTGTAAAGAACCTGCCTCTGACATCTCCCCTATACCTTCCTCCAAGATTATGTCCCCTCGTGACAGCCATTTCCGCCCTGGGGAAATTTCTCTGGCTATCCACGCCTCTCATCACCTTGTCCAACTCTTATCAATTCACCTCTCTTCCTTCTTCGCTCCAGTGTTGTTGCTGTCTGGCTTACCTCCTCATTTCTCCATGATCCAAACAGACGGTTATAATCTCCAGGGCGGCCAATAAACTTGCCCTTGAAGAAGGCAACGTAGAAGCAGGAGGTGTAGTAATTAACGAATTGGAAGAGGAACATTTTCATGGTCAGCCGGTTCTCGTACTCAAAATGGGTTTTGGGGATCTCTGGTAAGCGAAAAAGAGAATAAACAGTGTGGTTATCACATGGAGTAGTTAGGACACCAGCTCAACGCTCCTGCAGGGACAGGAGCAGAGGAGGCCATTCAGCCCCTCCAACCTGTTCTGTCATTCAATGAGTTCTGGCAGATCTGTGACCTTGGCAGCACGGTAGCATGGTGGTTAGCACAATTGCTTCACAGCTCCAGGGTCCCAAGTTCGATTCCGGCTTGGGTCACTGTCTGTGCGGAGTCTGCACGTTCTCCCCGTGTCTGCGTGGGTTTCCTCCGGGTGCTCCGCTTTCCTCCCACAGTCCAAAGATATGCAGGTTAGGTGGGTTGGCCATGATAAATTGCCCTTAGTGTTGGGTGGGGTTACTGGGTTATGGGGATAGGGTGGAGATGTGCAGTTGGGTAGGGTGCTCTTTCAGAGAGCCAGTGCAGACTCGATGGGCCGAATGGCCTCCTTCTGCACTGTAAATTCTATGATTTAAAAAAAACTCCATGGACCACCTTTTAAAAAAACAACCTTTGGATTGTGAAAATCTATCAATCTTAGTTTGAAAATTAACAATTGTGTAGAATTAACTACCATTTGCAGAGGAGAATTCTACGGGTCGAATTTTTCTGAATATCGGCAAAGGCCCAATGGTGGGTGGGGAAAGGGGAGTTGGAGCCACAGGCACCATTGGCGGCTCTCTCTGCCGTACCGTCCTAGGTTTGGTTTGGACAAACTGGCAAAGGGCGGGTCCCACAACGCCACACTGGCTCAGCCAGAAACGTTGTCTTTTTGAAGATCGGGGCGTCATTTTTAAAGGTCGCCCTCTCCCCATAATTCCACCCAATCTTTGGACACTAAGCGGTAATTTATCATGGCCTACTCACCTAACCTGCACTCCTTTGGACTATGGGAGGAAACCGGAGTACCCGGAGACACGGGGCGAATGTGCAAACTCCACACAGTCAGTCACCCAAGGGTGGAACTGAACCTGGGTCCCCGGTGCTGTGAGGCAGCAGTGCTAACCACTGCTCATTTATTCATTTATACTGAAAAACACTCGGCCCACACATGCACACAGTCCCGAAAACACAGGTCTAGGATTTTCCTTGGAGGTGCTCCTCCTCTGTTGGAATGTGTGGACTACGTCCCATTTCCATTTGTAATAAAACGGAGCCTCTTTGAGGGAAATATCGGTGACCATGAAAGGAAAATGGTCTCTGCCCACTGAAGTGCCACCGTAGATCAATCAGTGTGTTCAATGCCAAGACTTTCCTCAGGCCCTCTTCCCCGGTCTTCCATTAACTTGGGCAAAAAGCCCACTTACGCAAAAGGGTTTCTGCAAATGGTACAGCACAAAGCGAATGGGACACAAAACGCCAAGTTAATGTACGACTGCTGCCACTGAGCCAACATGGTCACTTGTGCCATCATAAAGGCAACCTCACGGGTAGGTAATTAAAACGGAAAGGGCTGAAGACACTCTGCAAGTCAGGCAGCACAAGTGGAGGGGGAATGGTTATTGCACAGAAGGAGGCCACTTCAACTGCTGTGTCTATGTCAGCTCTCTGCAGGAGTAACTCAGCTAGTCGCACTCCCCTAGTAGTTCCTGAATTATGAACATATCAAATAGGGCGGCACAGTGGTGCAGTGGTTAGCACCGCTGTCTCACGGCGCCGAGGACCCGATTTCGATTCCCAGGATCACTGTCCGTGTGGAGTTTGCACATTCTCCCCGTTTCCGCGTGGGTTTCACCCCCACAACCCAAAGATGTGCAGGGTAGGTGGATTGGCCGCAAAAATAATTGGGTCTCTAAATTTATTTTTTTAAAGATTTTTTAAAAAATGAACTAATGAAATAGGCCATTCAGCCCTTTGCCCCTGATCCACCATTCAATAATTATCAGTTTGTGTTTCAAATTTCACACTCCCATCTATCCCCGATAACCTTCGATTTTCTTGCCTAACGAGCATCTATCCCACCTTTGCCTTAAAAATATTCAGTGACCCCCCACCTCCACTGCCTTCTGAGGCAGAGAGTTCCAAAGTTACACCACCCTCTTGGGAGGAATAAATTCTCCTCATCTCTGTGCTCAAAGGGCAACTCCTAATTTTAAAAGAGTGTCCCCTAGCTCTGGACTCGCCCACAAGAGGAAACATCCTTTCCACGTCCACCTTCTCGAGGACATTCCGGATCTTATGGGCTTCAATCAAGTCACCTCCCACTCTTCTAAACCCCAGTGGAAATGAGCCCAGCCTTTCCAACCTATCCTCAAGACAATCCGCTCATTCCGGCTACCAATCTAGTCAACCTCCTCTAAAGCACTGCCAGCGCATTTACACCCTGCCTATTCCATTCGTCTTAATTACGTGCTGTACCTGCAGATTAACTTCTTGTGCCTCATGCACCAGAACAGCCAGATCCCTCTGCACGTCGGAATTCTGTAGTCATTCTCTGTTTAAGTAACACTCTGCTTTTTCCAAACATTTTTCTTTTCCGGGTCTTTTGCAATTCCCCTTTTGAAAACCGTGATTGACTCTGTCTCCACTGCACTCTCAGACAGCGCATTCCAGATCCGCACTGCTTGCTGTGTATGAAGGTTGTTCCTCAGATTGCCGTGGGTTCTTTTGCTAATCACTTTAAATCGGTGTCCCCTGGTTCCCCGACACTTCTGCCGATGGGAGCAATGTCTCTATCTGCTGTTCAGGACACCTCATGACTTTGAACACCTCACTCCTCTCCCCCATCTCTTCCTGAAGGAGAACAACCCCAGCTTTCCAATGTATCCACATAACCAAAGTCCCTCATCTCTGGAACTGTTCTTGTAAATCTGCACGTCCTTCATAAAAAGTGTGGCGTCCACAATTTGACACAGTGCTTCAGTTGAGGACAGTGCTGGATTTTATACAGATTTATCATAGCTTCCTTGATTTCTGTTCTCTGTGCCTCTCTTTCTAAAACCCAAGATCTGGTATGCTTCATTAACCCACTTTCTCAGCCTGCCCTGCCACCTCCGATGTTTTGTGCTCACATAACCCCAGGTGTTTCTGTTCCTGCAACCTCTTTAGAATTGTGCTCATTGCTTCACATCATCTCTATTTGTTCTTTCGACAAAAATGTACCAGTTCACACTTCTGTGATTGAATTGTATCTGCAACGTTTCTGCCCAGAAGTCTGGGCTCTCATGCAAAGGTCACAGACACGAAACATTAACCCTGCTTTATTTCACCGCTGATACTGCCAGACCCGCTGAGATTTTCCAGTACTATCATTAAAAAAAATGTATTCATTCACAAGATGCGGAAGTTGCTGGTTAGGCCAGCATTCATTGCCCATCCTTTTTAAAAAATAAATTTAAAGTACCCAATTCAATTTTTCCAATTAAGGGGCAATTTAGCGTGTTCAATCCACCTACCTTGCAGATCCTTGGGTTGTGGGGGCGAAACCCACGCAAACATGGGGAGAATGTGCAAACTCCACACGGACAGTGACCCAGAGCCGGGATGGAACCTGGGACCTGTTACCACTGCGCCACCGTGCTGCCTTCTCGTTGTCCATCCTTAACTGTCCTCAAGAAAGTGGTGGTGATCTGCCTTCTTGAACTGTTGTAGTTTTTGTGGCGTAGGTACAACAGTCATTTTGGCCAACGTTAAGTCGAACATCAATTTGGTTGACAGTACTCTGAAGGGGCCTGGCAAGCGACTCAGCTGTACAAGGGATGCCCGCTATTACCATCTCAGGCCAAACCCCAAGAGTGGCGAGGATAATGGTCAGAAACGCCAATATTTTCTTTTAATTTTGTAAGACTGTGAGGAAAGGATACCTTGCTCCAGGAGTGATTGCACAAGGAAATAGGGATGTGGAATATGAAAACAAACTTTATTACCAACACAGTATTGAAATATATTTAACATCATACCAGAAAATAGCTTGCAATTCACCATTAAACAATGCTACTAAACACAGAGAATGCAATACCCTTAACTGCTATCTTTATTCCCACTCAAAAAATAAGAAATGCCATCTCAGTTCTCAATCCATTTAAATACCATTAGCATTTAGGAATATTTGCTATACAGAGATGATCTTTGAGAAAGAGAGATCTTTTGACACTGCTTTAAAGAACAGGCCTGAATCCTGCCAGAACCATGCATAAACTCTGGCTGCATGTCTTTGGAAGATACTTTTCAGTTTGTTTCAGCTCCCCTTGTTTTCAGCCAAGTCTGCGTTGCTTAAAAATACTGTTTAGAATTTACAGTGCAGAAGGAGGCCATTTGGCCCATCGAGTCTGCACCGACCCTTGGAAAAAGTACTCTACCTACGCCCACACCTCCACCCTATCCCCATAACCCAGTAACCCCTCCTCACCTTTTTTTTTGGACACTAATTTAGCAATTTAGCATGGCCAATCCACCTAACCTGCACATCTGTGGTCTGTGGGAGGAAACCGGAGCACCCGGAGGAAACCCACGCAGACATGGGGAGAATGTGCAGACTCCGCACAGACAGTGACCCGAGCCGGGAATCGAACCTTGGACCCTGGAGCTGTGAAGCAACTGTGGTAACCACCGTTCTGCCCCCTTGTTACTGATACTGTTAATCTCTTTTAAATGAATTTCAGTGAGGAAAAAACTGCCCGGCCTCTGATCACAGCTTCATCGATAACTCTGCGGACTTTCTGCAAAATGCCTGATAACTTTGCACGTCCCAGTAATGACATCATCTTGCCAAGCTGGAATCTAATTAACTCCACCAGGAATCCCCTTAATCCAAACAAAACTGCATTAGTCCAAGCTGTTTAGGATGGTTTAATTGCACCGCCGGCTCTCAAAACCTTTGCTGTCTTTCAAACCAGGAGTTCTTTTAAAACGTGACTACAGCAGTTACGCACACATTAACCCAGACTTTTAACCCTTACTGCATCAAATAAGTACAACACAATATAGCTGAAATTCCTACATTCATCACACGCCCCACCCCGCAATCTCATCAATGAATAAAAAAGAATCCCATTACCTTTCAACAGAACAAACTAAATCAAATAATTGGCATTGTGCATTAAACATTTCAGTAAAAGCAGTAAGGAACAGGCTCTGGTGGAGAATGTAAAATGCAGAGTTTTACCAAGGTCCGTGATCCAGATTGCCACCTTCTCGTAGAAGAAGTTGAGAATCATGATGATGATGAAGTTCAGTATGGAGGCTGTGACAGACGTGACCATCTGGGGTGTAACGAATGTACCAATGTATTTAACCTTCCTCATATTCACGGTGATCTTGGCAAAGGAGGCATACATTGAGAGACGGTACACTATAACCGCAACGATGCAGATCAGGATTAAAAAGATCTGTGAAAAGGTAAACATTGGAAGTACAATTGAAGCCACTGAATGGAAAAGAGAATCATCGCAGCTATTATCTGTGCAATCCCCAACTTGATTGGACAGATAACATCTTCCGCGTGTTGCACACTCGAAAATTTTGATTTGGCATGGTCAGATAATTGTGGGTTCAAATCTCACTCCAGGACGTAAGAGCTACTGTTATCAGCTTAAGATTTATTTTGTTCAGAGCTTGTATTCTCTGTCCTTATCTGGAAATGTACTTATTAAAACCTGAATCCTGTCAGAAGCATGCAGAAACTCTGCCAGTATGTCTTGATGCTTGTTTGGAGAGCTGGTACAGACACAATGGGCCAAATGGCCTCGTTCGACACCGTAACAATTCTGTATGTGCAAACTGGACATTTTGCAATGTGCTTTTTTATATATATTGAGCACTGACACCATAAATGGAGGGAGTGAGTAATTACTGATGTTGTGAGGAATTACTGAGCCGATTAAACAAATAGACGCCGATGGGTGAGGATGGAAACGTGGAGAGGTGAAAAACCAACATTATCACACTGACCTTCTGCTCCCGAGACTCCAGGAGGATTGAATATTGGGATGGGTTGGCTCTCATGCAACAGGTGGATAATGCAATTCTACCTGTTCTGCATTTCTTCATTTGTCCAGTTTCACCCCCGCAATGCTTTAAAACCGAACGTTAACATCTTATAATCTTTATTGCCACAAGTTGGCTTACTTTAACACTGCAATGCAGTTACTGTGAAAATCCCCTAGTTGCCACATTCCGGCGCCTGTTCGAGAACACAGAGGGAGAATTCAGAATGTCCAATTCACCTGACCTGTACATTTTTGGACTGTGGGACTAAACCGGAGCATCCGGAGGAAACCCACGTCGACACGGGGAGACGGTGCAGACTCCACACAGACAGTGACCCAAGCTGGGAGTCGAACTCGGGTCCCCGGCGCTGTGAAGCAACACTGCTAACCACTGTGCTACTGGAGGGGACGCTGCGAAAGAAGTGGAGCCACTGGGATGCAGTGGATGGGAGGAGAAATCGCCACACCTGGAAAGGAAACTGGATGTCAACGTTGTTAATAACCAAGGAATTCAAAGCAACTCTCACCCAAAACAAGACTGTAGCTCCTGACAGACACGAGCGTACTGCCTGGTTTGATATTGGAATGTAAGGTTCCATTTCCTGAAACAGGTTAACAAGTGTTAACACAGAGCAAAAACAAGAGCATCCCCAATTACGATCATATTACACAGGCCACTGAAATCTCTGCCGACCAGCCAGTGTATCTGAAATCAGACACTTGACAACAAATAAATATAACATGCTATCCGCTTGGAAAGTTTCAGGTAAGGCTTCTCCCAATTTGTGGAATTTCAACAAAAATCCATCGCTTTCAGAATTCAAGCCATTTTCACATAAACAGGTAATGGAGGAAGATTTATTTTAGGTAAAGCCGCTGTAGGTGTAATAGTGTAACCTCGCCACACACGTTATCACACACTATTTATCGATACAAGTACACCCAGAACATAAGGGGCGGTGGGACCAGAAATATGGAGCTGAGTACTTCTTCCGAAATGAAAAGCAAACAAAAAAGAAATGCAGATTTTGGAAATCTGAAACTATAAACCAGTCGATGCTGGATTGGCTCCGTGGAGCAGGCACCTTTCTGTGGAGTGGACGGACAGTGGTAATGTTTCAGAAGGAAACGGTTCCAAAAATGAAAGAGGGTCTGTGCCCAAACAGGAACTGATATGTTCACCCCGGTGATCATGAGGCTATTGGGTTTTGACACGCGTGAACATTTGTTGGTGAATTGATTGCGTGGTTTTGAACCAATAATCTGGAAATTTGATTGCATGTCCAGGTGAGGACGAGAGTGGGCGCGTTTTGCAAATGTTGCTCCTGAATGACATTCCTGAATTGGCCTGCAGGACACTGCAATTTGCAAAGTGAACGGGGCTTAGAGATGACAGCCAGCAACATGATCACCTCCAATTAGCCGCCTGTTAGGCTCCGTGAGGAATTTGTTAATGAGCTGGAATGGGGCAAAGGGAAATCTACAAAGCTGAGAACAGGAGGAGCGAGCAATGTGGGGCATGTTAGTGCACAGACAGCCAGTGAGAGCACAGCGGTTACGGATTGGCGCTGGCGATTTGAAGTTTCGAAGGGAAATTCTAACGGAGGTGCTTACACTGTGGAAACAGCAGAGCGGATCAGGGACATGATTGACCATTTGGGCTGGTGCTGGGACCATGAAGCCGCTGGCCCACCGCTCTCCTACCTGCAAGGCAAACTCCGACTGCCGTCGCGATTCACCCTCCAGAACCAGCTTCTATCTCCAGGCAGCACCCAGCGCCATTAGCTGGGCCTCACATTTACGTGTCTGCAGCTCAATTAGGAGCTCTCCACCCAAATGGAATAGAACATAGAACATACAGTGCAGAAGGAGGCCATTCGGCCCATCGTGTCTGCACCGACCCACTTAAGCCCCCACTTTCACCCTATCCCCATAACCCAATAACCCCTCCTAACCTTTTTGGTCACCAAGGGCAATTTATCACAGCCAATCCATCTAACCTGCACGTCTTTGGACTGTGGGAGGAAACCGGAGCACCCGGAGGAAACCCACGCAGACACGGGGAGAACGTGCAGACTCCGCACAGACAGTGACCCAGCGGAGAATCGAACCTGGGACCCTGGCGCTGTGAAGCCACAGTGCTAACCACTGTACTACCGTGCTGCTCCAAAAAGAAATAAATGTTGAAGGTGCAGGATTGGGACCTGGAAATGATCCCGACACCTGATTGAAAATCTAGCCTTAGGTGTCAGTTGTGCCTCTGTGACAGCACTGAATCAGGATTTGTGCCTTCACGTCCCACAGTCGGAGGTGTGGCCTTTCAGATGAACTTGTCTGCCTTCTCGACTGGACATAATTGGTTAGGTGGATTGGATATGCTAAATTGCCCCAAAGTGTCCAAAGGTTAGGTGGGGTTACGGGGATAGGGCGTGGGATTGGGCTTGGGTAGGGTGGTCTTTCAGGGGGGATCAGTGCAGACTCGATGGGCCAAATGGCCTCCTTCTGCACGGTCGGGATTCTACGATAAAAGGCGTCCAGACACAATTTTGAAAAGCAGCAGAGGTGTTCTGCTGCCATCTTGTGGCTAATCTTACTTTCCTCCCTTGTCCTCAGAAATAATCTAAGACCAGGGGCGGGATTCTCCGACTATCGCCGGGGGGCGGCGTGAATCCCGTCCCGCCGCTCCGACTGCCGAATTCCCCGGCGCCGGTTTTTGGCCGGGGGTGGGGATCGCGCCGCGCCGGTCGGGGGCCGTTGGCAGTTGCCCCCCCCCCCCCCCCCCCCCGGCGATCCTCCTGGCCCCGATGGGCCGAGCAGCACCCCGTTTTCGGCCAGTCCCGCCGGCGTGTATTCGACAAGGTCCCACACGGCGGGACCTGGCTCTGAGGGCGGGTTGCGGAGTCCTCGGGGGGGGGGGGGGGCGGGGGCATCCGGCCCCGGGGGAGGGGGCCCACACGGTGGCCTGGCCCGCGACCGGGGCCCATTGTGGGAGAATCCTGCCCCAGGTCATTATTGCATTGCCTCTTGGTATGTACAAAATTGGCAGCATTACATTCCAGAGAATATCTCAGGCTGGACTGAATTTGAATAAAATAAACACATCTCAGAGATCGAATGATGTTAAGAAGTTTCTGAAGCATTGGTCTTACACGGTTTATAACTTTGCAACACATGTTGGCCTTTGTGCTGCATTTTGTGACCTGTGGGTGACCCTGCAGTTCAGACCCTATCGACCACACAGCAAGTTTCCATCTCTCCACAAGGAGAAGGTATGGCAGTGTTTGTAACCAGCCTTCACCCAGCCAATTGCCTGACCATAAATACCGGGTCCCAGAGGAAGAGTAAGGTATTTTGTGGCCCGTTAGGCTGTCCAATGTGAAATGGTTTCACCTTGAGCTGTTCAAGGAACAGCTACTGCGTGTCCTTGGTAAGTATGTACCGGTCAGGCAGGGAGGAAGTGGTCGAGCGAGGGAACCGTGGTTTACTAAAGCAGTCGAAACACTTGTCAAGAGGAAGAAGGAGGCTTATGTAAAGATGAGACATGAAGGTTCAGTTAGGGCGCTCGAGAGTTACAAGTTAGCTAGGAAGGACCTAAAGAGAGAGCTAAGAAGAGCCAGGAGGGGACATGAGAAGTCTTTGGCAGGTAGGATCAAGGATAACCCTAAAGCTTTCTATAGATATGTCAGGAATAAAAGAATGACTAGGGTAAGAGTAGGGCCAGTCAAGGACAGTAGTGTGACGTTGTGCTTGGAGTCCGAGGAGATAGGAGAGGTGCTAAATGAATATTTTTCATCAGTATTCACACAGGAAAAGACAATGTTGTCGAGGAGAATACTGAGATTCAGGCTACTAGACTAGAAGGGCTTGAGGTTCATAAGGAGGAGGTGTTAGCAATTCTGGAAAGTGTGAAAATAGATAAGTCCCCTGGGCTGGATGGGATTTATCCTAGGATTCTCTGGGAAGCTAAGGGGGAGATTGCTGAGCCTTTAGCTTTGATCTTTAAGTCATCTTTATCTACAGGAATAGTGCCAGAAGACTGGAGGATAGCAAATGTTGTCCCCTTGTTCAAGAAGGGGAGTAGAGACAACCCCGGTAACTATAGACCAGTGAGCCTTACTTCTGTTGTGGGCAAAATCTTGGAAAAGTTTATAAGAGATAGGATGTATAATCATCTGGAAAGAAATAATTTGATGAGAGATAGTCAACATGGTTTTGTGAAGGGTAGGTCATGCCTCACAAACCTTATTGAGTTCTTTGAGAAGGTGACCAAACAGGTGGATGAGGGTAAAGCAGTTGATGTGGTGTATATGGATTTCAGTAAAGCGTTTAATAAGGTTCCCCACAATGTTCAGACTGGAGTCCAGTTTCTAGTGGTGTACCACAAGGATCTGTTTTGGGGCCACTGCTGTTTGTCATTTTTATAAATGACCTGGAGGAGGGCGTAGAAGGATGGGTGAGTAAATTTGCAGATGACACTAAAGTCGGTGGAGTTGTGGACAGTGCAGAAGGATGTTACAAGTTACAGAGGGACATAGATAAGCTGCAGCATTGGGCTGAGAGGTGGCAAATGGAGTTTCATGCAGAAAAGTGTGAGGTGATTCATTTTGGAAGGAATAACAGGAAGACCGAGTACTGGGCTAATGGTAAGATTCTTGGTAGTGTGGATGAGCAGAGAGATCTCGGTGTCCATGTACATAGATCCCTGTAAGTTGCCACCCAGGTTGAGAGGGTTGTTAAGAAGGCGTACGGTGTGTTAGCTTTTATTGGTAGAGGGAATGAGTTTCGGAGCCATGAGGTCATGTTGCAGCTGTACAAAACTCTGGTGCGGCCGCATTTGGAGTATTGCGTGCAATTCTGGTCGCCGCATTATAGGAAGGATGTGGAAGCATTGGAAAGGGTGCAGAGGAGATTTACCAGAATGTTGCCTGGTATGGAGGGAAGATCTTATGAGGAAAGGCTGAGGGACTTGAGGCTGCTTTCATTAGAGAGAAGAAGATTAAGAGGTGACTTAATAGAGGCATACAAGATGATCAGAGGATTGGATAGGGTGGACAGTGAGAGCCTTTTTCCTCAGATGGTGATGTCTAGCACGACGGGACATAGCTTTAAATTGAGGGGAGATAGATATAAGGCAGATGTCAGAGGTAGGTTCTTTACTCAGAGTATTAAGGGCGTGGAATGCCCTGCCTGCAACAGTAGTGGACTCGCCAACACTAAGGGCATTCAAATGGTCATTGGATAGACATATGGACAATAAGGGAATAGTGTAGATGGGCTTTAGAGTGGTTTCACAGGTCGGCGCAACATCGAGGGCCGAAGGGCCTGTACTGCGCTGTAATGTTCTATGTTCTATGAGGAAGGGCGACGTGCGGTGGGATCGGTTAAGTTTCCAAATTAACATCGCTAGCAAACTACTTTAGCGGCAGCTGATTTTAACACTATTCAACAAATTGGACAGACAACCGATTCACATTTGATCAGGACACCCAACAGCTGTCACTCCCCGATTGTCCTCCCATTAATGTTGATGCACCAAAATCAGCCATCAGTTCCCAACCAATGCCCCTACAGAAGCTCCTTCATGTTGCAGTCACCCACAGCAGGAATCTAAGCTGAGCATGTCATGTTTTGTCCGCTAATCGCACCTGAGTGACTGGGTTTCTCTTGGTGTGAGTGCACTTCGCCTCATACTCTGGGCGTAACTGGAGTTGCTGCTGTTCCTCTTCAAAGTCCACAAGGTCCCACTCATACTCGAGCTTGGCCTGTCGTCGCTTCCACAACTCCAGGAACAGAGTGACTGTTCAAGAGACAGAAAGAGGAAGTTATGTAACAAAGCCTGAGATTTCATCCTTTTGAAAACTGCATTTTCCAGTACCTTTCATTGCGCAGATCTACCGACAAATGCAACCAGGGTAGAGTCAAGGCTTTCACAGCACTTGTGCGCTGTGACTATTGTAGACGATACCAGTTCAATGGACCTACTGGCTGAAATTCTCCGTCCGCCCCGCCCCGCTGCAGTGAATGCAGTTTTGGCTGAGCGCCAAATTCCCCGTTCTCGCTGGCAGCAGTGGGGGGGGGGGGGGAGGGGGGGTGCGTACTCGGATCGGGGACTCACAGCCACAGTTTTGTTTTGGTTTTACGTTAACCAACTGCAACAGCAAAAGGCACTCACCCCAAATTCCCATAAAAACCGCAAAGAACAAAGTGGCTGCGTTGTCAAACAGGTGAGAATTCTGCGGCAAAAAGAAAGAAGATTTGAAAATGACAATCTTTCTCCAGCAAAGTTCAAAATCAGTGCAACATTGAGTGGATTATCTGGTTTTAATACAGACACCACAGAAACAGAATGTTTCCTTTTTAAAAAAACAATAAATTATCCTTTTACAAATGTAAACTCCAATCGCCCCCTCAGTTTGTGCACTCCAGTGGCACGCAGGTATGCCAATGTTTCACTTGGGAAGGGGAAAGACGCCAAGTTTAGGGGTTGATCGTGAGGTGTGACAACACCTCGATTTATTTGCTTTTTCAGGGGAAATGAGTGTTAGAGACAAAGCCAACAACTGTTGCCCATCCCTAATTGCCCTTGAGAAGTTGGTGGTGCACCACATTTTTGAACCGCTGGAGTCCATCTCGCGGAGGCACACCCACAATGAGGTTAGGAAGGCAGTTCCTGGATTCTGACCCTGTAACAGACAGTGCGGTGAGTGTTTTAGAGGGGAACTTGCAGCTGGTTGGGTGCAGTTTTGATCTCCCTATCCAAGGAAATATATACTTGCCATAGAGAGTTTGCAATGAAGGTCCATCCCTGAGAAGGTGGGATTGTTATCTGAGGGAGATTCACGAGGTTGGATCTGCATTCACCAGAGTTTAGGACAATGAGAGGTGATCTCAATGAAGCATACAGAATTCTTACAGGACTCAACAGGGTAGATGCAGGAAGAATGTTTTCCCTGTCTGGAGGAGGGGAAGAGGTGGGGGATTTGGGAGGTGGTCTAGAATTTTTTTTCAATGGAATTTAAATTTCAACAACTACCATAGATTATCATAGAATTTACAGTGCAGAAGGAGGCCATTCGGCCCATCGAGTCTGCACCGGCTCTTGGAAAGAGCACCCTACCCAAGGTCCACACCTCCACCCTATCCCCATAACCCAGTAACCCCACCCAACACTAAGGGCAATTTTGGACACCAAGGGCAATTTATCATGGCCAATCCACCTAACCTGCACATCTTTGGACTGTGGGAGGAAACCGGAGCACCCGGAGGAAACCTACGCACACACGGGGAGGATGTGCAGACTCCGCACAGACAGTGACGCAAGCCGGAATCGAACCTGGGACCCTGGAGCTGTGAAGCAATTGTGCTATCCACAATGCTACCGTGGATTCAAACCTGGGTGTCCAGATTATTACCCCGAGTCCCTGGATTATTAGTCCAGTGGCAATGCCACTGTGCCATTGCCTCCCTGGAACACCGTCTCACCACGGTACATCACCTCACCACGGTACACTGCCTCACCACGGTACACTTCCTCACCCTGGTACACTGCCTCACCACGGTACACTTCCTCACCCTGGTACACTGCCTCACCCTGGTACACTGCCTCACCATGGTACACTGCCTCACCACGGTACACTGCAACACCACGGTACACTTCCTCACCCTGGTACACTTCCTCACCCTGGTACACTTCCTCACCCTGGTACACTTCCTCACCCTGGTACACTGCCTCACCACGGTACATTGCAACACCACGGTTCACTCCCTCACCCTGGTACACTGCAACACCACGGTACACTTCCTCACCCTGGTACATTGCCTCACCACGGTACACTTCTTCACCCTGGTACACTGCAACATCACACTTCCTCACCCTGGTACACTGCAACATCACACTTCCTCACCCTGGTACACTGCAACATCACACTTCCTCACCCTGGTACACTTCCTCACCCTGGTACACTTCCTCACCCTGGTACACTGCCTCACCACGGTACATTGCAACACCACGGTTCACTCCCTCACCCTGGTACACTGCAACACCACGGTACACTTCCTCACCCTGGTACACTTCTTCACCCTGGTACACTGCAACATCACACTTCCTCACCCTGGTACACTGCAACATCACACTTCCTCACCCTGGTACACTGCCTCACCACAGTTACTTCCTCACCCTGGAACACCGTCTCACCACGGTACATCACCTCACCATGGTACACTGCCTCACCCTGGTACACTTCCTCACCACGGTACACTTCCTCACCCTGGTACACTGCAACACCACACTTCCTCACCCTGATACACTGCCTCACCAGGGTACATCACCTCATTATGGTATACCACATTATTACAGTACACTTTTTCACCCTGGTACATTGCCTCACCATGGTACACTGCCTCACCACGGTACACTTCCTCACCCTGGTACACTTCCTCACCATGGTACATTGCCTCACCACGGTACACTTCCTCACCCTGATACACAGCCTCACCAGGGTACATCACCTCATTATGGTATACCACATTATTACAGTACACTTTTTCACCCTGGTACATTGCCTCACCATGGTACACTGCAACACCACGGTACACTGCCTCACCACAGTACACTTCCTCACCCTGGTACACTGCAACACCACACTTCCTCACCCTGGTACACTTCCTCACCCTGGTACATTGCCTCACCACGGTACACTTCCTCACCCTGGTACACTGCCTCACCACGGTACACTTCCTCACCCTGGAACACTGCCTCACCGCGGTACATCACCTCACCACGGTACACCGCATCATTACGGTACACTTTCTCACCCTGGTACACTGCAACGCCATGGTACATCACCTTACCCTGGTACACTGCAACTCCATGGTACATCACCTCACCATGGTACATCACCTCATCCTGGTACACTGCAACACCACGGTACATCACCTCACCGCGGTACATCACCTCACCACGGTACATCGCCTCACCACGGTACACTGCATCATTATGGTACACTTTCTCACCCTGGTACATCACCTCACCCTGGTACACTGCAACACCACGGTACATCACCCACCATGGTACACTGCCTCACCACAGTATACCGCCTCACCACTGTACATCACCGCACCATGGTACACCGTCTCACCACGGTACACCACCTCACTACAGTACATCGCTTCACCATAGTACACTGCTTCACCACAATACACCGCCTCACCACAGTATACTGCCTCACCATGGTACACTGCCCCACCACGGTACACCGGCTCACCACGGCACACCACCTCACCACAGTGCACCATCTCACCACGGTACACCACCTCAGAATAAGGGGCAGACCTTTTTGGACTGAATTCAAAAAAGACATTCAAATTTCCACGCTTGGAAGCTGAATCATATTGTCAGTTTAACCAATCCTTAGGTCACTGATCACAGTTTCATTTGGTCTGAATTGTTATTATTTCTTAATTCATCAGATTGTGAAATTTTAAAATCAATAAGTCTAAATGTGCCGCGTGACTACACCACATGACTTCTGCTAGTAATGCCAAAGCATAATCTCCAAGTACAATATCAATTCATCATGTATATAATATAACCAATGTACTATCAATATAAATGTGTGCTTACCTTTCTTTTAGTCTGACCGAAGAAGTATTGAACTTGTATCATTTGGAAAGCTATTGCATCAAGTCTAAGTTCCAAACCCCCAGAATCGTCCCCAAAATGAAGTAATTGAGAGGGGCTTTAGCTGGCAGGGGTAATGCCAAGGTGCCAAGCTGGCATTTTTTGCACGGTGGTGATCGGGCTGGGGGAGGGGCACTTTGCGAGTTTCAGGGGCTGCAGGGGAGTCCGGGGACCCCCTTATAGTGAGTTGGGGTTTGGGAGGGACGGGAGCTCGAAACGCCATTTAAAAATGGGTGAAAGGTTATCGGGGGGGGGGGGGGGGGGGCCGTTTAGGCAGGAATGTGCGGTTTAGGTCAGCCGTGATCTCATTGAGTGGCGGGGCAGGCACAAGGGGCCCGCCTCTTCCCCAAACTCGTCTGTTGTAACGAGCAGCTGGAAGGATCGTGAAAGGCATTGTTTTATCAGTTGCATTATTTGGAATTGTAGTTCCCTTTGTTCAAAGCTGACGCACCTTGGTTGATTCGCAGGTGGTATTCAGTCTCCAGAAGTCACAACCGTCACACAGGGGGCACATGATGATTTTCCCTCCCAATTCAGCATCGCAGATCTCGTCACTAGGAGAAGGATGGAAAAACTGGTCATTAAGCCCTCCCCTCGGCAAACCTCTTCGTAATTTAAATTCTAATACACACTGGGTTAGAGAAACACAAGAAAGCTCGTCATTTAACTTTATATTTTCATGTTTCGCTTTAGGCAAGGATCATTCCGGTACAGAAACAAAAGGAATGTCCATTTGTGAATTTTCTGGTGCTCACAGCCCCCTCAATCCGTGCTAGCCTCACCAAGGACGGACTCTAAATGTCCCTGACAAGGGTGTCAGGTGTCCCCATCCTCTCCACGCCAAACAATTTTGACTGCCACCTGTCAGAATCGACACCATTCCCACCAACGTCAGGTAGGCGTTGTCGTGTTAATCACCCTGGGGTAACACGGACTGCAACTGGATGCAGTTGTACTTGAAAGTAGACTCCAAACTTTGATGTTGGTTCAATCCGCTTTATTGAACTTGTTAAGCAGTGCACACAGTTCGCTGTCGGTTTGACACTCTACTAATCTAAGTGTGTTCACTATAACTAACTAGACCAGTCTAGCTCTGAGCCACGTGTAGAAGGTGCTAACTGATATATACACCCTGACTGTCACTACAGTTGTCACCAGTGGAAAGAGGCAGAGTGCTGATGCCTCGTGTGTTTTATAGTGGGAGACCACCTTTTAGTGTTCTGCCTGGTGATTGGTTGTGTTCTGTCCTCTGTGTTGATTGGCTGTACTGGGTGTCTGTCACTGCCTGTCTGTATCTCATTATGTGCATGAGTGCATATCATGACAGGAGTCAGGAGTTCGAATGTGCGAATGAGGCCCAGGAGTTTGAACCTCCCGGTTCATACTCAGGGGCCAGGACATGACACTATGCGCCACTATCCCAGATTTGAAATCGGACTTACAGGGGGGGCGATTTTGCACCCCCCCCTCCCAAGTCCTCCGTCAGCGAGAACGGCTACACGGGTGCAAAATCCCGCGACAATCGGGAAACAGAATTCTCCCTGACAAGATCGAATTTCCCTATTTTCCCCGCCCCTTGTTGGTGACTCAATAACGGTTCATTTGAATACATTTACATATATAATTGATTTCAATAGTGAGCCCCCCCTCATAGATAAGTAAAAATATGAATCAGTCGAGGGGATCCCTCGAGGGTGCAAAGACACGTATAGTCCCTGGAGGCCAACCTGTGCCAAGGGGCAGTGGCAGGACGAACTCTCTGGGGCACCCCATTGGGGGCATGTTTTTCCTTCTGTTTGTTGGGCTGGGAGGAGCCGCCGATGCTGGTGGTGGTTCGAGGGTGTCAGAGTATCTCCGATGCTGGTGGTGGGGATGGCGAGCGTGGAGAGCCCCTGGTACTTGAGGGGGGGGGGGGGGGGGGCCATGTCCAAAGGGGTGGGGGTGGGGTTATTTTCGGTTATCCGATCTCTGATGAACGGCCTCGCTGGCTGCATCAGGCCCCGCCCCACCTTAATCATAGAATTTACAGTGCAGAAGGAGGCCATTTGGTCCATCGAGTCTGCACCGGCCCTCGGAAAGCAGAACCGACTCGAGCCCACACCTCCACCCCATCCCGGTAACCCCACCTAACATTTGGGACACCAAGGAGCAATTTAACACGGCCAACCCCACTGAACCTGCGCATCTTTGGACTGTGGGAGGAAACCGGAGCATCCGGAGGAAACACACGCAGACACGGGGAGGATGTGCAAACTCCACACAGTCAACTGAGGCCGGGATTGAACCCGGGTCCTTGGTGCTGTGAGGCAGCTGTGCTAACCACTGTGCTACCATGCCGCCTCTATCCGAATATCTGGAAACAGAATATATTTTGGCAGGTTTTGAAATTTAAACACAGCAAGTTAGTTCGGAAACGGCTTAAATTTCAGTCTTAAGCTGCGTTGCATTGTCAAGGAGCGGCTCAGGTTGTATTCTCTTGCAAGAGGACGAGAAAGTGTTGCTCCTTGTTGAAGTGTTATCCATTCGAAACAAAACAGGGAAGCTTACCTCCACACATTTCCATCTTTAGTGATACAGCCATACAGGAAGCAAATAAATCCGACCGCACCTGCAATCCCCAACATTTCAGTGTAAAATCCAAGCCAGGCAAAATATATCCCAATCTTCTCTCCATAGTACTTTCTAGAAGGTAAATATAGAGAAGTTATATAAACTCACATTCTTAAAGCAGAATTATAATAATAATCACTTATTGTCACAAGTCGGCTTCAATGAAGTTACTGTGAAAAGCCCCTAGTCGCCACATTCCGGCGCCTGTTCGGGGAGGCTGGAATGGAAATTGAACCCATGCTGCTGGTCTTGTTCTCCATTAAAAGCCAGCTGTCTTAGCCCACTGTGCTAAACCAGCCCTTATCCACTAATTATCCACTAATGCCGAATGTTCTCACGCCCATTGAGAGACAATCTCTCCAAAACTGGAGTCTGGTGGAATTTAATTTCAATTTGAAAATCTGGAATATAAAGTTAGTCTCGGTAATGGTACCACCGTGAACCTAACACGGAGTGTCAACAAAAGACCCATCTGAATCACGAATGCCCTTTTGGGAAGGAAATCTCCCATCCTTACCTGGTCTGGCTCACAAGTGACTTCAGACCCACTGCAATTTGATTTTCTCTTAACGACCTGCGGAAATGATCTAGCGGACCATTCAGTTCAGGGGCAATTCGGGATGGGCAACAAATGCTGGCCTTGTCAGCAATGCCCATGTCCCGTAAAATAATTTGCTGGGTCACTGTCTGTGCGGAGTCTGCACGTTCTCCCCGTGTCTGCGTGGGTTTTCTCTGGGTGCTCCGGTTTCCTCCCACAGTCCAAAGACGTGCAGGTTAGGTGGATCGGCCATGATAAATTGCCATTAGTGAGCAAAAAGGTTAGGAGGGGTTATTGGGTTACGGGGATAGGGTGGAAGTGAGGGCTTAAGTGGGTCGGTGCAGACTCGATGGGCCGAATGGCCTCCTTCTGCACTGTATATTCTATGTTCTAAACATCTCATAGAGCATTAACACATTGCTGTTTGTGAGGGTTTGCTGTGTACAGATTGACTGGAAGTTTCCAACAGTGACTACACTTCAAACATTACTTAATTACAAATCACAAAGGTGTTATACCAATGCAATTCTTTATTTCTTGATGGGCAAAGTAAGGGAGCAATCAGGGTAATGACCTTGGAGAGGGGAGGAAGAATTATAGAATTGTTACTGCGCAGTAACAGGCCATTTGGCCCATGTATCAACACTGGCCCTTTAAACTCCCCAAGTCCCAATCCGATGCCTTCTCCCTATAACCCTGCACATTTTTCCTTTTCAAAGCCTAGCTTGAACCTGCCTCCACCACACTCTCAGGCAGTGCATTCCAAAACCTGACCACTCGCTGCACAAGAAAGTTTCTCTTCAGTTCACTTTTGCTCCATTTACTAATCACTTTCAATCTGTGCCCTCTCATTCTCGATCCTTTCGCGAGCGGGAGCAGTTTAACAACAATACAAATAATAGTTTCTCCCTATCTACTCTGTATGATTTTGAATACCTCTATCAAATATCCTCCCAACCTTCTTTTCTGAAAGGAGAACAGCCCTAACTTTGCTGATCTATCGTCATAACTGAAGTTCCTCACCTCTAGAACCATTCTCGTGAATCTTTTCTGCACTCTCTGTAATACCTTCATGACCTTCCTAATGGGCGACACCTGGAACTGGACACAATGTTCCAGCTGAGGTCGAACTAGTGACTTACACAAATTCAACATAACCTCCTTGCTCTTGTACTCTACGCCCCTGTTAATAAAGCCCAGGGGCGGGATTCTCCGATCCCCCGCCAGGTCGGAGAATCGCCGGGGGGGGGGGGCGGCGTGAATCCTGCCCCTGCCGGCTGCTGAATTCTTCGGCGCCGGGGATTTGGCGGGGCCGGGAATCGCGCCGGTCGGCGGCCACTGACAGCGGCCCCGCCCGGCGATTCTCCGGCCCGCAATGGGCCGAGTGGCTGCCCGTTTTCAGCCAGTCCCGCCGGTGTATATTACACCCGGTATTTGCCGGCGGGACCTGGCTGCGTGGGCGGCCTCTGGGGTCATCGGGGGGGGGGGGGGGGATCTGGCCCCGGGAGGTGCCCCCTCGGTGGCCTGGCCCGCGATCAGGGCCCACCAATCCGCGGGCGGGCCTGTGCCGTGGGGGCACTCTATTCTTCTGCGTCGGCCGCTGTGGTCCTCCATGATGGCTGACCCGGAGATGAACCCCCCCGCGCTGGGATGACGCCAGCACACGCTGGCGGAGGCCCTTTGGCGTCGGTTGGCATGGCGCCAAGTCCCTTCCCTGCCGGCCAGCGCACCTTTGGGGCGGCCCGACGCAGGATTCCCACAGTATCCCGTGTGTAAGCTTTGTTAACTGCTCTCTCAACCTGTGCTGCCGTCTTCAATGACTTGTGTAGACACACACCCGTGTCCCTCTGCTCCTCCACCCATGTTCAAGCACTTTTATTTTACTCAGGGAATGTCCAAGGCCCCCTGTGGAGCAGGGGGATGCATTCCTGCTGGAACGGACTAGTTTGCTCACGTGGGACCCTTCAAGCCCAATATGACATTGTCAATTCAAAGTCTCTTACCGGATGAGGTTGAGAGGCTGCTCCTTGTAGAATCGGCCAAAGCGAGCCCACTCTTTATATAACCTGTATCGCTCATTCTGACTCTTGGGGTCATGTGATTTCTTCCAGTACCTACACTGTAGAAACAAACAAACAAACACGCGTATAACAAAACTGCAAAGCGATGAAGAGGAAAGGCTTTCAAACGATTGACATGATTGAAGTATAGAAGGTCCTGAAAGGTCTTGACAAGGTGGACAAGGATGTTTCCTCTTGTGGGTGAGTCCGGAACTAGGAGGCACGGTTGTAAAATTAGGGCTCACTCTTTTAGGACAGGGATGAGGAGAATTTTCTCTCAAGGGGTTGTGTTACTCTGGGACTCTCTGCCTCAGGAGGTGGTGGAGGGGGGGGGGTCACTGAATATTCTTAAACCAGAGGTAGATTTATTCTCTTGCTCAACAGGAATCGAAGATTATCGGGGATAAATGGGATGTGGAATTCGAAACGCAGGCAGATCAGCCATGATTTTTAAAAATAATATTTTTATTCTCCTCCTTTTTCACATTTTCTCGCAAATTTGCACCCACCAACAATAAACAATAAACAGTAACGAATTTAATGTCAATCCCCATATCAACATCAACAATCCCATCCTCCCACCAAACCCCCAAAAAGCAGCCCGCTTGTTAACAAAAAGGAATCAGGAATCACCCATAGTCACCATTAACACACAGTCCCCCTCCCCACAATCTTCCCAACTCCCCTCCCCCACTAATGTTCGATGTGATCCAATTCTCGAAAGTGCATAATGAATAATGCCCATGAATTGTAGAACCCCTCCATCCTTCCCCTCAGTTCAAACTTAACCTTCTCAAGAGTCAAGAATTCCAACAGGTCCCCCCGCCACGCCAGGGCACAGGGTGGAGAGACTGCTCTCCATCCCAACAGGATCCGCCTTCGGGCGATCGATGAAGCGAAGGCTACAACATCTGCCTCCGCACCCGTTTCCAACCCCGGCTGGTCCGACACCCCGAATATGGCCTCCCGGAGGCCTTGGTCGATCAGCCATGATTTTATTGAAAGTCGGGACAGGCCCAGGGGCTGAATCCTCTCCTATTTCATAGTTCATAAATATCAATGTACAGAAAGATGGTTCTAGAATGAATTTCACTCTGAGGTGAAAGGCAACGTGTAAATACTTGTGACACACAGGTGTCTGCAACCACTCTCCATTCCTTGGGTGGGATTCTCCGACCCCCCGCCGGTTCGGAGAATCGCTGGGGGCTGGCGTGAATCCCGTCCCCGCCGGTTGCCAAATTCTCCCGCACTGGATATTCGGCGGGGGCGGGAATCGCGCCGTTCGGCGGGTTCCCCCCCCCGGCGATTCTCCGGCCTGTGATGGGCCGAAGTCCCGCTGCTGGAATGCCTGTCCTGCCGCTGAGGATCAAACCACCTCTCTTCCCAGCGGGACTAGGCGGCGCGGGCAGGCTCCAGGGTCCTTGGGGAGGGGGGGGGAAGGATCTGGCCCCGTGGGGATGACCCCACGGTGGCCTGGCCCGCGATCGGGGCCCACCGATCTGCGGGCGGGCCTGTGCCGCGGGGGCACTCTTTTCCCTCCGCCTCGGCCACAGCCTTCACCATGGCCGACGTGGAAGAGACAACCCCCCCTGCGCATGCGCGGGGTTGACGTCAGCAGCCGCTGACACTCCCGCGCATGCGCAGACTTCCGCCGCCCGGCAAAGCCCTTTCGGCCCCGGCTGGCGTGGTGCCAAAGGCCTTCCCACCGGCCGGCGGCGCACCAACCACTCCGGCGCGGGCCTAGCCCCTCAAGGTGAGGGCGGAGAAATCCGCACCTTTGGGACGGCCCGACGCCAGAGTGGTTCTCGCCACTCCATCCCGCCGGGTCCCCCCGCCCCGCCGGGTAGGGGAGAATCCTGCCCCTTATTCTGTACATGGATAATCGTGGCAGTGCCTTATTTGATACCTTAGGTGTTTGAACACCTGACACCGAAAGTACTCAATAAACAGCTTCAGTGCACCTTGAATTAGCTTCCTCGCAGTGCATCCAACAGGTGCAGCCTGACTGCCTGACGGACTTCCAGGATTGACGGAGCTCCTGACCCTACCGCTGAGAATTTCCAGTCCCGCCCTGGCGGGTTTTCCTGCAGCGGATGCTGAGATCCACTTAATTCCCCATTCACTTTGGCGGTCCTGAAGATCCCACCAGTGGGAGGAGCCACAGAATCCCACCCTCTGTAAAGCTGCTTCCGTATTCGCAAAGAAGACAACCTCAGAAACGTAATGCCAAGCACTGGTGACATTCTCATATGACTCGTAAAGAGCTCGGAACTAATCGTCGTGAGAATGTGCAACCAGAGTGCCGCACTCCCTGTCACCCTGCAGGCATGCTCGGAGGAACAATGCATCGATCCACCAGCCAAATGGAGAACTGCAGAAAGTACATTCGATGAAGGTCCAGCATTTTGAGTGCGATTGTTTCGAACTTGCCGGAAGTAAGTGGCACAGCAGCACTGTTAAAAGGACCTTTGTCATCTCGCAGACAATGTGGGAAAAATAGCGACATGATTTTTCCAAACACTCCTGCTGCTCTGTCCTCCAAACCATTGAGTCAAGAAATGATGGTCGGGATTGTCTGACCCTGTGCCGGGTCGCAGAAGCGCACCACCCCGCCCCCACGCGCCGATTCTCCGGCGCCGATTTACAGGCGCCCGTGGGATCGCCGCCGTGCCGGTTGGAGGCGTTGAAAGCACCCCCCTCCCCGGGGATTCTCCGGGCCTCCACAGGCCGAGTGCCGCATGGGTTACGTATGGTCCCGTACTAGCCCCCGAGGAAGGGGTCGATAGCTGCCAGTTGAGGCCCGTTGACGCCGGATGTCGCTCGCGCCACTTTTCACGCCGGCGTCAGAACTTGGCCGCAGGATTGGAGAATCCCGGCCGATATGTCTAGTGACCAGCACTGAGATCGCCTCTGGTCCCCTTGTTTTAGCTGCTCCGAATGGCAGGGGGCTTAGTCACCTGGTCAAGGTCACCCACCCACTGGCACAATTCCACAAAGCGTAAGAATTTTCCCGTTACAGCAAAGCCTTTCAATGACATCACAGTCGTGAATATTCATCGTCCGTGGCACATTTGCCAGTCAAAGTGCCAGGATGTGCCGCCTCCACCGGGAGCTTAAAAGAAACAAAGTCGGCTGGAGGACTATCAAACGAGGTGTCACTCACCAGCCCTTCTGTGGAAAGGTAAATACTGCAGGAGCGCATCCCCACCTGCCCAAGACAAGGGGCGTCTTAACCCAATGTCACACCCAAAACATTGGCACAGCCCCTGTGCATTCCTGCCCAAGTACCCTCCCATCCTCATACTAATCCCAAAAGCATCATACGTTGAGCGTGATTACATTGCATCAATGTATGTAACCAATCACTGTTTGTTGATGTATCATTTGTCAATGTACTCTGTCGATTATTTTGTCTACTGTGTACATTTCCTTGGCCGCAGAAAAATACTTTTCACTGTACTTCGGTACATGTGACAATAAATATCAATCAATCAATGCTTCTGTGAAAACTATGCACAACATTGTACACCTGCACAAATAGGTTAAACCAGTGCACAAAAGAACTTCACAATCTGTAACATTGCGCTGTGCATGGTGCTATTTTTAAACCAATTCCGTAATACAAGTCTCGGTACACATGCCAAGCTGCCGGAGTTGGCACGCCACCAGCGCAGAATAGCAACATTTGTCACCACAGGCGATACATGCAGCTGCTCTTAAAGGCAATGCGGCCTGCTGCAATAGGAGAGACAGGACAGACAAGAGCGAGAGACAGGGGGTCATTTTCACTTGCTAATGTGTTCAGGACCCAGACTTCCAGGCAACACGGCTGTCAAACAGGGCAGCGTCAATCAGGAAAATCATTTTTATTTTCCTGAAGTTTAACCCTCACCAGCCTGACCAGAGATAAAATCAGAACGAACGCTGTACCGGCACTTGTATATCGCATTTCCCAATTGTGGGCAGGATATCCTTTTTGCTCGAGGGCAGCACCCTGTTAGTGGAAAACACCATTCATGTTGCAACTTCGTAGTAGCATAACGAAACACTAGGTTCAACCTGCTGCTCAAATTTTGAGATAGCTTACCCTTCCAGGGCAACCAGAGGTAAACTGGGCACTTTACTGGGTCCGATGTTGGCAGCATTGGGCCTATTTGTGACTACGTGTGATACCCAGCAAGCAATAATCTGATTGGGATAGCCATTACCCTGCAGGGTAGTTTTCATGCATCCTATTTCCGTTTCCCAATGACTTGTGGGCAGATCGTCTCAAATTGGATCAATGGGCAGCACGGTGGCACATTGGTTAGCACTGCTTGGGTGACTGTCTGTGTGGAGTTTGCACGTTCTCCCCGTGTCTGCGTGGGTTTCCTCCGGGTGCTCCAGTTTCCTCCCACAGTCCAAAGATGTGCAGGTTTCGGAGGGGCGTCAGATGGCCGGTCTGTTCGCACCCCCGACCCATGTAGAGGCCTGGGGGCCATTGGGCACCCCGAGGGAGGAGGAGTTGCTGGCGCGCGTCCCTGGTCCCTCTGTAGGGGAGGTCCAGGAACACTGCAGCACTTTTCTCATGCAGTATAAATCGTTGCACTCTTTGAAATTTGGCATTCTTGCAACTGTACTGATGAGTGCATTGTATAAGACTTCAGCAGCATGTCTGTTTACTTAAGCAACAACCATTCCTCTGCGAATTTAATGGGGAATGCTAAAATCATTTAACATCGAAGTGCAGCTCTGCCTTTTACCCTTCAATAGTTGCACATGAGTTTCTTCCGGGTGTTCTGATTCCACCCACAGTCCAAAGACGTGCAGGTTAGCTGGGGATAGGGTGGGAGAGTGGGCTAGGCAGGATGCTCTTTCAGAGGGTAGTGTGCTGAGTGGCCTCTTTCTGCACAGTAGGGAATCTCTGGATCTCTCCTTTGGTTCTCACCAGTTGGTTCGTCCCCTCCAAGTCACTCATCGCCCTGACTTGGAAATATATCGCCGTTCCTTCAAAATCCTGAACTCCCTCCCTAACAGCACTGTGAGTGTACCTACATCACACGGACTGCAGCGGTTCAAGAAGGTGGCCCACCACCACCTTCTGAAGGGCAACTAGGGATGGGCAATAAATGCTGGCCGAACTAGCGATGCCCACACATCCCTTAATGAATAAAAATAACACCCTGGCTTGGAAATATAGGGCAGGTTGGAGAATCGCCGGGTGGGGGAGGGGGCCGCGATTCACGCGACGCCGCTCCGATGCCAGTCCGCCGATTCTCTGGTGACCGGAGAATCGGCGCCAGTCGCGGTTGGCGGCTGCTCGACGCAGCCCCTCTCCGGCGATTCTCCCTGCGCGATGGGCTGAGTCCCCACCGAGTTAGGCCGAGTCCCACCGGCGCCGTTCTCGTATGGTCCTACCCAGCGGGACCTCAGCGTTCATGTTGCGGGGGGCGGTCTGGTGGGGGGTATACGACCTCGGGGTGGGGGTGGGGGGCCTCCATGGTGGCCTGGCCCGCGATCAGGGCCTAACGATTGGCGGTGGACTTATCCTGGTGAGGGCCTATGTTCCTCCGCGCCGGGCCCCTGTAGGTCTCTGCCATGTTGCGTCGGGGCCAGCGCGGAGAAAGCAACCCACAAGCATGCGCGAACTCGCGCCGGCCGTAGTGCGCATGCGCGGACCCGTGGCGCCTGTTCTGACGCCCGTATCGGCAGCTGGAGAATCGTGAGGCTCTCCAGTGCCGTGCTGGCCCCCTGTTGTAAAACGCTCCGGTGTTTACGACGGCATCAACACTTAGCATCAGGATCAGAGAATTACATCCATATTGTCGTTACTTTGTTGTTACTGGGTCAAACTACTGAAACTCCCTTCCTAACAACACCATGGTACTTCTTTCACCAGAGTGGTTAAAGCAGTGGATCCCCCAACACCTTCCCAAGAGCAATGACGGTTAGACAATAAATTCTGGCATTTCCAACAGCACCGACATCCCATCAATGAATTTTTAAAAAACTCTCAAATGCTCTAAAGTTTCCTCATCTGAATTTTGGTTGAAATATTGTGGCTGGAGAAGGGGAGGGACAATCATAGAATCCCTACAGTGCAGAAAGAGGTAATTCAGCCCATCAAGTCTACACTGATCCTGCGAAAGAGTACCCTACCCAGGTCCACTCCCCCGCCCTATCCCCGTAACTTAACCTGCACTTCTTTGGACTGTGGGAGGAAACCTAAGCAGTCACGGGGAGAACGTGCAAACTCCCCGCAGCCATGACTGGAATCAAACCCGGGTCCCTGGCGCCGTAAAGCAGCAGTGCTAACCACTGTGCCGCCCAATTTACAGGATTATGTACTTGCTGTACACTCCGATGCGGTGGCGAGGGGAGGTTGCGTAGCTCAGCTGGCTAGTCGGGCTGCACGTGGGTCAGATTCATGTCAGCAGCCAATTATCCCCATTCTGGCTGAAATAGATATGGGGCCTGTCTCCTTGCCCTCCCTGTGGTGAAAATCAGGCATTTTGCCCAGGTTGGGCGAAGAATCACAAAACATCTACCTTCGGGCAGAGAACTCAAGAAGACGGATTCACATCTACATGTGAGTAAAAGTGTTGCAATGGATAGGTCTCACTCCCACAACCCAAAGATACGCAGGGCAGGTGGATCGGCCACATCCTTTTATTAAAACAGTAAAAAAAAACCTGTGCAAGGCCAAAAGGTACAAACACTAATTTTGCGTTGGAGAAACAGGGTACCCTCCCCTCAGTACCAATGTCCGGTGAGGGGGGGGGTAGGATACTCTGATTATTAAAACAGTTCACAACACAGTTGTACAAAAAACAAATGGTACAAGCGCTAAACTTTGCCCCGGAGAGACCAGGGGCGGGATTCACCGACCCCCCGCCGGGTCGGAGAATCGCCGGGTGCTGGCGTGAATCCCACCCCCGCCGGTTGCTGAATTCTCCGGCAACAGGAATCGCGCCGCGCCGGTTTGCGGGCCCCCCTCCCCGGCGATTCTCCGGCCCGGATGGGCTGAAGTCCCGCTGCTGGAATGCCTGTCCCGCCGGCGTGGATTAAACCACCTCTCTTACTGGCGCGACAAGGCGGTGCGGGCAGGCTCCGGGGTCCTGGGGGGGCGCGGGGCGATCTGGCCCCGGGGGGTGCCCCCACGGTGGCCTGGCCCGCGATCGGGGCCCACCGATCCGTGGGCGGGCCTGTGCCGTGGGGGCACTCTTTTCCTTCCGCCTTCGCCATGGTCTCCACCATGGCGGAGGCGGAAGAGACCTCCTCCACTGCTCATGTGCGGGGATGCCGTGAGCGGCCGCTGACGCTCCCGCGCATGCGCCGCCCGGCAATGTCATTTCTGCGGCAGCTGGCGGGGCACCTAAGGCCTTTCCTGCCAGCTGGCGGGGCGGAAATCAGTCCGGCGCGGGCCTAGCCCCTCAAGGTTAGGGCTTGGCCCCTCAAGATGCGGAGGATTCCGCACCTTTGGGGTGGCGCGATGCCGGACTGATTTGCGCCGTTTTGGGCGCCGGTCGGCGGACATCGCGCTGATTACGGAGAATTTCACCCCAGATACCTTTGCCTCTGCACCAACAGAAGGGAAAGGAAGGGGGGGGGAGGGAAGAGAGAGAGAGAGGAACGGAGGGTGGTGGGGAGGGAGGGAGTCAGGGTGTTGGTGGAGGGTGGGGCAACAGGACACTGCCTGAACGATCTATGGAGGCAGAATAACAAAAGGACCTTCAATTATGATGTGCCAGATTCCGGGAGTCCCCCAGCGGGAGTGAGGGTCGACACAGATCGGCCACACCAAATTGCCCCTTAATTGGAAAACAAAATTGAAGAAGTGCAGCAATGGATTCAAACTCTCAGATCCCGGTAGACTTGAGCTAAATTCATTCTTTTCATCGAGATACACATTGGCAATATTTCAGTTCTCTAAATCCACAGCGGTGGAATAGATTCCTCAGTGGCTGGCTGGGAGATTCAAACGTTCAATTAAACTCGGGTCTGTTGAATTGCACATGAATCATGCATGATGCTGACACAGTGGTGAATTCTTCAGCCCACCTTCCTCAATCTGTGGGCCTGATTCAATACATCTGCTTTTGTCGAACTACAGTGTCGCCGTCTTTAATCCTTCAATGCATTGTAGTTACAACATACATTAGCACAGCTGGAGGACAGGGAGCCGGCTTTAATGGGACAATGAAGGACCCAGGCTAACTGGAGCAGCCTGGTTCAGGTAGAGCAGTCTGATCCTAGTGAAGCTCAAGGGCAGCTATGAAAGCTGTATTGTTGCTGCAAAAAGGCCGCAGAGCTCTCGATAAACTTCAAAAAGCAAACACCAAATATTATTCTGAAAGTGGTAACTGGCTGGAAACCAATGTTAATATTTTTGGTGGCGCAGGCAATGGGGTGTAGCAGACTATAGTTAACCTCGCAGCTTGGGCGGCTATAAAACTATTCGGCTGGCTGCGGCGATGCTGAACCTGCAGGAAAAACATTTTTCTCTGTTAAGTCAGAGAGTTAAGCCAACCCACAGCAGCAATGCTGAATGGGGCTGCTTGAAAGGGTGCCAGCATCTCTCTAAACAAGTCTCGTTGCTTGCCTTCTGTTACGTTCTGGTTTGGGCGGGTGGGAATAAGTGCACTAGAGGATGTCTAGTTCGTGACTCGTTAAAACGTTTATTATTTAAAAAAAAATAACATGGGTTGTGGAACCATGAGAAAATGATCAAAATCGACCAACTATTACAAGTGTGACTATCCACGATGAAGACTATCTCCAGACTCCCTGAGGTAACAGTGTCATGTAGTTGTTCTCTACTACCACCTGCTGGTTGGAGGTCGCATCTATCACTATTTACATGATTGCTTATGCGTAGCATCATACCTTCTTAACCAGGAACTGCAGGGGGAAAGTCCTTCACGGCTCAAAGAAAAACAGTTACTTACATATTTCTGTGTCATTTTACTAATGTGTACCACCTCCACACTTGGGAGATGACTGAACAGACACAAAAACCCAATCCAAAACTGTGAATCATTCGTGCAGGTATTCATATTACTGGTACAGAAATTAAATTTCAGCTCCGGGATCAAATGAGTTGACACGAAGGTTTGAATAACCCATGGCCATCAGGGGCGGGGAGAGGAGATAGCGAATACAAAAGCAAAAGAAGAAATAGTAATCATGATGGATGAACTCCCCTTTCAGCATTCTGAAGGGACCGTCTCCTCCATGACTCAAGTCACCGTTAACACCCTTTTCCACCCCTGGCTGGTCAACACAATAATAATAATCTTTATTGCCACAAGTAGATTTACATTAACACTGCAATGAAGTTACTGTGAAAAGCCCCGAGTCGCCACATTCCGGCGCCTGTTCGGGTACACTGAGGGAGAATTCAGAATGTCCCATTCACCTAACAGCACGTCTTTCGGGACTTTGTGGGAGGAAACCGGAGCACCCGGAGGAAACCCTGTAGACACGGGGAGAACGTGCAGACTCTGCACAGACAGTGACCCAAGCTGGGAATCGAACCCGGGTCCCTGGCACTGTGAAGCAGCAGTGCTAACCACTGTGCTACCCTGCTGCCCAGCCCTCTGCTCATTTACATGCACATGCATGCTACATGCACTCTACTCAACGGAACTTCTATTTTCAGTAAGCTTTACCGAGAGAGAGAGTGTCTGACGAACACTAGCTGGTATCGTCCTCCAGGAGGGTGTGGCACATTCAGACTAAGGCAACGGTAGCAGAGGTGTTCGTGACACATGCAGTACACCAGAGTGTTACAGCCCCAATATTAGGTACACAAGGCATACATTTTATTGCAAACACATGCAATAAAATGTATTTTTAAATCGCTCAAAGTCAACTAAGAAAAGAGCTTAAACACCAATAATCTGATTTCGACACGGTGTATACTGAACAGAATACATACATCATGAAGCGGGAACGCGGCAGTGTATGTGCCATTGTTGAGCAGCCGCTTGATCCCAACTTTCCTCTTTCCATCTTCTGTCCCGTACTTGCATCGATAAAGAATGTAATACACCTAGAGCAAGAATTGAGAGGGAGGTATATAATGTCAATAAACGTACGGAACGCCTTCTGCACACAGCACAGGAGAGGAAATGAGCATCTTACTAAAACATTTACAATTGAGGGGGGGGGGAACTTTCAAAATGTCCATATGATTAATGAAGGTCTCGATAGAATCCAGCGCTCCAACGTGCAAAGAAACCAAATCATTCATATTTATAAAGCACTTAAATCGTAGAATGCAAGCAAGCTGTCAAATAAAAGCAAGCTGGAAATATTCATGAGATCAGGTAGCACCTGTGGACAGACATCTCTGCTTTCCCACCCCCTGTGTAAATAGAAAAGTACGAAGTTTTACAACACCAGGTTAAAGTCCAACAGGTTTGTTTCGATGTCACTAGCTTTCGGAGCGCTGCTCCTTCCTCAGGTGAATGAAGAGGTATGTTCCAGAAACAGACATATAGACAAATTCAAAGATGCCAGACAATGCTTGGAATGCGACCATTAGCAGGTGATTAAATCTTTACAGATCCCTGCCATGGCACACCACACAACCCTGCCATGGCAATCTCTGCAAGACGTGCCAGATCATCGACATGGATACCATCATTACACGTGAGAATACCACCCACCAGGTACGCGGTACATACTCGTGCGACTCGGCCAACGTTGTCTACCTCATACGCTGCAGGAAAGGATGTCCCGAAGCGTGGTACATTGGTGAGACCATGCAGACGCTGCAACAACAAATGAACGGACATCGCGCGGCAATCACCAGGCAGGAATGTTCCCTTCCAGTCGGGGAACACTTCAGCAGTCAAGGGCATTCAGCCTCTGATCTCCGGGTAAGCGTTCTCCAAGGCGGCCTTCAGGACATGCGACAACGCAGAATCGCTGAGCAGAAGCTTATAGCCAAGTTCCGCACACATGAGTGCGGCCTCAACCGGGACCTGGGATTCATGTCGCATTACATTCATCCCCCACCATCTGGCCTGCGAAATGCTGCCAACTGTCCTGGCTTGACACAATTCACACCTCTTTAACCTGGGGTTACCCCATCTCTGGATCTGTAAAGATTTAATCACCTGCTAATGCTCGCAGTCCAAGCATTGTCTGGCATCTTTGAATCTGTCTATATATATATATATATATATATATGTTTCTGGAACATACCTCTTCATTCACCTGAGGAAGGAGCAGCGCTCCGAAAGCTAGTGACATCGAAACAAACCTGTTGGACTTTAACCTGGTGTTGTAAGACTTCTTACTGTGCTCACCCCAGTCCAACGCCGGCATCTCCACATCATAAATAGAAAAGATCAGTGCAACAGAGAGACGCTTTACTGAAACAGTGCAAAGTCTAATTCATGGAAATGTTACAATGGTGAATAACATTCAGCCACGCCCAATAGCAAGGGTTAAATTCGGCCATACTTACAATTCTGTTGCGGGTAGAGGGCGAGAAAAAAGTGTCTGGATTATCAATGAGGAAGAGTTCCTGCCTCTGTTTGCTGAAGGGTGCTGTGAAATAATCTGGTTCAGGGTTTATTATTTTTGGATTCAGGCGAAATGGTTTCAACATCCAGTCCAGTGGGTTTTCTCTGGCATGTGGAATATCATTTCCTTTAATGGGCACTTTAATGTGCATAACTTCGGCATATGTGGTCAGGACGTCCCAAGAAGCATGGATCTTCACAAAGTAAGTTTTGCCATCATCTGAATCCTGGAAATAGACACATCTCATCTTAGTTTGTAGCTGACACAGCAGGTACATTTCATACCCCCCTGCTTCCGAAATTACCATCAACTAGGAAGATAGAGAGTTCAGGACGGAGCAATCTTTATTGATCTTTGGCGGAACAGGCTCAAGGGGTTCAACAGGAAACTTGTTCCTATGTCCGACTTTCTAGCTGTCCATACTCCAGGAGGCATAATTAGATATTTGGGGAATTGTTCCGTTTCTCACACATGTATGCCTGAGCAAATGTTGCATTGCATCCTCCAGTGGAAGCCACAGTACTGGCACCTCTAAACACTGCTGCACAATGCCCAGTTTTCAAGTGTTAAATTACCTCCTATTTGCAGGGAGCACATCCTCATTATGAGCCAGAAGGATTTGGATGAAGTCAACAACACAGCAGGTAATGCCCAACTCTGAAACCCTGTGCTCTACAAATCGGGTGCTGACTGAGTGTTAGCGACCTCACTAGGGTGGCACTGTGGTTAGCACTGGTACCTCACAGCGTCAGGTTGCCGAGTTCAATTCTGAACTCCGGGCCTCCCTCGATGACTGCTAACGGTTGAGCAATGGAATAAGAGAGAGCTCCACTTACCTCTTTACTTTCAGTTTCTAGTTCAAGGCCCGTCTTCAACAGATTTAATTCAAACTCTTTCCTTCTGTCCTGAAAAAGAGGAATTTAACACAAAAGAACGTAATTCGCTGCTTTCTTCAGCAAAGAAGCTAGATTTGTAATCCCAACTGAAAAGGTGCACGGTTCCACGGTGGTCAGCACTGCTGCCTCACAGAGCCAGGGTCCCGGGTTCGATTCCGGCCTTGGGTGATTGTGCGGAGCCAGCACGTTCTCCCCGTGTCTGTGTGGGTTTCCTCCGGGTGCTCCGGTTTCCTCCCACAGTCCAAAGATGTGCAGGTTAGGTGGGGTTATGAGGGGAGTGAGCCTGGGTAGGGTGCTCTTTCAAAGGGTGGCCCAGAGTCGATGGGCCAAATGGCCTCCTTCTGCACTGTAGGAATTCTATGGTTCCCTACAGATATCTCAAATTAGCCCATAAAGTTGGACAGGAAGTGATGTCAGCGATAACCCTTGCTGCTGAATACAATTCCACCCTCCAGTTGGATTGACAATGCTAACTGGCAACAACACTTTGGCATATTGATTCTGACTGCCAGAGGGCCCAAGCAATGACTCTTTGACCTTGCTGCCATAACCAAATGACACAGAAAATCTCCAACCAGAAGGGGAATGCTGCAAAGTTAGAATCATAGAATCACCACGGTGCAGAAGGATGCCGTTCGGCCCATCGAGTCTGCACCAGCCCTTTGAAAGAGCACCCCACCTAGTCCCATGCCATCCCCACAACCCAGTAACCCCACCTGACCTTTTGGACACTACGGGACAATTTAGCCGGGCCAATCCACCTGACCTGCACATCTTTTGGACTGAACATCCCTTTGCAGCAACAATTCAGTTTGCACATTGCACAGTTGCTCCAGTTTTGCTTCCCGTTTGCAGTCCAGCCGTCGACGGCAAGGGGCAAAGTGGATTTGTGATGTTGGTTAGAGCTCTGTGGTATAAAAGCAGAAAGGCACAGCGCAAAGAAGAGCGCATCAATACCTTTGACAGTAACAATTAGGATGACATGGTCCTGGAGAGGAGACTTCAGGCTTAGCATTCATGTCGAGAGGTGTAGAATACAGGACCAGGGATGTACTTCAGAGGCTGTATAAGGCTCTGGTCAAACCCCATTTGGAATATTGTGAGCAGTTTTGGTCCTCGTGTCTAAGGAAGGATGTGCTGGCCTTGGAAAGGATCCAGAGGATGTTCACAAGAATGATCCCTGGAATGACGAGCTTATCGTATGAGGAACGGTTGAGGACTCTGGGTCTGTACTCGTTGGAGTTTAGAAGGATGAAGGGAAATCTTATTGAAACTTACAGGATACTGCGAGGCCCGGACAGAGTGGACATGGAGAGGATGTTTCCACTTGTGGGAAAAACTAGAACCAGAGGACACAATCTCAGACTAAAGGGACAATCCTTCAAAACAGAGATGAGGAGGAATTTCTTCAGCCAGAGGGTGGTGAATCTGTGGAACTCTTTGCCGCAGAAGGCTGTGCAGGCCAAATCACTGAGTGTCTTTAAGATAGAGGTAGATAGGTTTGTGATTAATAAGGGGATCAGGGGTTATGGGGGGAAGGCAGGAGAATGGGGGATGAGAAAAATATCAGCCATGATTGAATGGCGGATCAGACTCGATGGGCCGAGTGGCCTAATTCTGCTTTTATGTCTTATGGCTTGTGGAGGGAAAACAGAAGCTGGAAGTCGGATGGTCAAGGGGAGATTTGATAGATATGTTCAAAATTTGGAAGAGTTTTGATAAGAATGGATAAAGATGAAGGAGCTGCGCTCCGAAAGCTAGTGATTCGAAACAAACCTGTTGGACTTTAACCTGGTGTTGTAAGACTTCATACTGTGCTCACCCCAGTCCAATGCCGGCATCTCCACATCAGGAGGTTTGGTAACCAGAGACCTCAAGAGTTAAGATCATTCGCAAAAGGTCTGAAGGAAGGACACCAAAGTCGATTTTTCTTTTCAGCAGTATGTTGTTTTGAAGTGAAATGCATTGCTTGAATGGGTGCCTGAGATAGATTCTAACTTTCAAAAAGGGAATTTAATAACTGCTTGAGAAGGAAAAGCAAATGCAGGCCCATGGAGAAAGGACAGTGCAATGGGAGCAATTCGATAGACTTTTCCAAAGAGCCGACAGTCACAATGGGCTGATCGGCAGTCTCCTGTGCCATCAGGTTCTGTGATAAGTAGCTTTGTTTGGCTTCACTCTTCAGAGGCCTTCAAGCAAGAAAACTAACTTTTAACCTCCCTTCTCCAAATCAAGCCTTCAAAACAAGCTCACCAGCTGACACCCGTCAAGATAGCCATTCGGTTTTGGGTGTCCTTGCACACAAAGCACAGAAGGGTGGTGCGGGTGGTACAGCAAGCAGCGAAGAAGGCAAATTGTTTGTTGCTTTTTGAAATGGAAGTTGGCGGGAGTACAGGAGTGGGGAGGTCTTGCTACAGCGTCACGGTACATCGTAGTTTCGGCCCCTTTGTCTTAGGAGTCTAGAACCAGGAATCACAATGTCAGACTACGGTGTCAGAGGGCTGTGAGCCTTTGGAACTCTTGACCTCAGAAGGCCATGGCTACTCAACTGTTAAGTGCATTCAAGACTGAGACAGATAGATTTTGGGGAATCAAAGGGTAAGTAGGTTTGATCAGGAAATGAAATGGAGGTCAAAGATCAGCCTCAGATCATTGAATGATGGCGCAGAGTCAAGGAACTGTTTGGCCTGCTCTTATGCCTTATGCTTTTATCCCATTTTTGCTTGATTTCCACCTTGAATGAAACAATGAAAACTCTTAATTCTCTTGAGGAACAGAAACCAGGCAGAAATATCCATATTTGGAACATCAGTAATGTTGAATCACATCACCAGTAAATACAAAGGTTTAACTAGCATGCACTAAATTTCTCTCTGACTTTTAAAAATGTGGGTATTAGCCAGTTTAAAATAATTTCCCGGCTCAACGTTGTGTTTAATCTTCCTCTCTGAAATTCACAGCAGCCACATTATTCCTTCTTTACCAGTAGGTGGCACTTCACTGCCGGCACAGACTTCCTCACAACAGGGGTGTACTTCAGTGGCTTGGGGAAAATGTCACCGTACATTAAGAACCATCTTTGACCCCAGCTTTCCAGGAGCTCAGCTTATCAGTGGAAGGCAAGGTACTCTCAAAGTAAGTGCTCGTAAATTGATTTAAAGGAGATTCTCACTCCTTCGGAGAAATGGCAACTTTGAACCCAGTGCCACGCCCAGTGGGGTTTGGGTAAGTTACAGTGACTGGGGGCACAGACTCTAATCAACGTCGTGGATAAACTGGACCACTGGTCTGCAAACACAGAGACTGTCGAACATGATGTATACCAATTCTTTCACCTAGTACTTAACCAGTAATTAATTTAATCTGGATTAATAACAAATAGCCACATGTCTCTCCGGTGAGTTTATTCTGTAAACACATGAGCCATACAGATTACAGGGGTCTACTGTATATAAGATGGTGGTGGTGTGTTCTAGTTCACTCAAGGAGTCCAAGTTGCTACGGCAACATGCGTGATGTCGTCTGGAGCTGTGGATAACGACGGGAGAGACTCCAACATCCTTTCCATCATGGTTGACCAGGAATCTCTCCCTTCCCTGCCTACCACCTGCCATTGACATGTGTTGGAAGGATTCGCCGGTTTATACATTTCCTGTTTGAACATAGAACATACAGTGCAGAAGGAGGCCATTCGGCCCATCGAGTCTGCACCGACCCACTTAAGACCTCACTTCCACCTCAACCCCACAACCCAATAACGTCTTTTCGGTCACTAAGGGGCAATTTATCATGGCCAATCCACCTAACTGGCATGTCTTTGGACTGTGGGATGAAACCGGAGCACCCGGAGGAAACCCACGCAGACACGGGGAGAACGTGCAGACTCCGCACAGACAGTGACCCGGCGGGGAATCGAACCAGGGACCCTGGCGCTGTGAAGCCACAGTGCTAACCACTGTGCTAACTTGTGCTATCGTGGCTGCGTTGTGAATGCACTTTCCTTGGCCATCACGTCCTGGGGTGGGAGCTTCTAGCTCAGAGGCAGGACACTGCCCACTGAGCTCCAAGACTTTCTGTGTAACGTTACGCTATCTCGACTGGTGGGGGGAGGGGGGTAGTAGAAGGGGAAATTCAGCCCCAAGTATATTGCATGCGAGCTTCTCCTTCGAGGTGCAGTCCTGCTGCAGGTAAAGTGCTTTAAAACCAAGTACTACCTATTGTTTGATTGAAGTTATTGAAGAAACATTGGATCGTTTGGTGTGTGCCTGCTTTGGAGACTTGTTGCTAAGCTCACTCACGTATTCCCACTGCCTTGCCTGTTGGTGTTTGCTCTGCAGTAGAGTGGGGACCCATTGGAGCTGGAGGCCTGGAGGTTCCAGCCCCCAGTGAGAACAAAGAACAAAGAAAAGTACAGCACAGGAACAGGCCCTTCGGCTCTCCAAGCCCGTGCCAACCATGCTGCCCGACTAAACTATAATCTTCTACACTTCCTGGGTCCGTATCCCTCTATTCCCATCTCTGCCGACATCAAAGAATGCCCTTGCAGCCTCAAGAATACACACTGAGAGGCTGCTGCCCTGAGCCGAGGGTTTACCACCTCCTTCCTCCAAAATAATCATTTATTTTGACCTCTCCAGGTCCCCTCCATGTTGAGGCACCCTCTAAGTTGTATCTGCCTCAGCAGTGTCCACCTCTCCTGATGGGGCTCCAGAGGGCAGGGAAAAGCTGGGCTCTGCAATTGGCCTCAGTTGCCCTGGATAAGGAGGGGGAAAATGAGCTATGATTTCACCCGCCACTGGCTATCCAGTAACCTACATTCAATGCACACACAGGTGGGAGAGAGCAGGGTCCAATCCGGTTGTGATGCCCATGCAGGTGAACAGCGTGAAAACAAATGACCTGTGAAGCTGCTTTGCAAACTGTCTCACCGCAGGAATTCCATCCCTTGAGAAAAGGGAAGCAGTGAGAGGGGAAAACTGGTAGGAGGGGAGAAACGTAATCGGGACTAGACTCGGAAATGTTTCAGAGCAGGAACAAACATGCCAAGGCAGTGGGAATAAGTGAGTGAGCTCAGGAACAATTCTACACGGCAGCCATGCCACTGAACATGCTTTTTAAAACAATGTTATTCAGAGTTACAAATCCAATGGATGGAACAACCCCTTATTCCATCTCTTTGCTTGCTCTAAAAGTCAATTCAAATTGAATCCAAATCATGGTCCCCACAAGAGAGACGTATTAGATCCAAGCTGAGAAAAACAGGCACTGCACCAGATCTTGGGCTTGATCCTATGTTTGATTTTCGCACTGAACATGCGAGTAAAAGGCCTCTCGAATCAAACAGTAGAAAGTGACTTTCCCTGCAGATGGACGGTGTGGTAACCCACTGTTGCACCTGTATTAGGTGATACAAGGGAGGACCTGTACTACAGATTCGCCGCTCGTCCGTCTGCTGGCTCCGCCCAGTAGGCGGAGTATAAATATGCGTGTGCTCCATTCAGCAGCCATTTTGCCAGCTGCTGTGGGAGGCCACACATCTTAGAGCAATAAAGCCTCAGTTGTATCCAACTCTAGTCTTTGTTCAATTGATCGTGCCTCAATTTATTGCTCTAAGATGTGTGGCCTCCCACAGCAGCTGGCGAAATCCCACAGACGGCTGCCCCAGCGGGGGCCTTACCCAGCCAGTACACCTGCGCCACACGCCAGCCCGTGCACCCCGGGGGTCCCCGATGTTACTTCTGCGGTCAGCAGAAACACCCTCGCCAATGCTGCCCTGCCCGCGCTGCCCTTTGCAGGGCTAGCGGCAAAAAGGGGCACTTCGCTGAGGTGTGCCAGGCCCGCGCAGTCACCGCTATCGCCCCCACCCCCCTAGCCTACACAGAATGGGCGCCGTCATCTTCACCTCCCCGGACCACACGCGGCCAGTGGGCACCGCCATTTTAATCTCCCAGGGCCACGTGCGGCCAGTGGGTGCTGTCATCTTCTCCCGCTCAGTCCACGTCCGGCCCATGGGCGCCGCCATCTTGTCCAACCCCCGCAACGTGCGGCCCATGGGCGCTGCCATTTTGTCCCCGCAGAATCTTCAGGTGTCGCCATCTTGTCTCTCCCACGGGACATGGACAACGACAACATTCCAGGACCTGGGCCCCTCATCATCCGACATCAGCGACGACCGACCACGACTCGCCTCAGTGACGATCGACCAGTCTCATCCGCACAACCTGGCTACCGCATCGACCAGTGTGAAAATCAACGGCCACGTGACCTCTTGCCTGCTGGACTCCGGGAGCACCGAAAGCTTCATACACCCGGGTACGGGAAGGCGCTGCTCCCTCGCGGTAAACCCCACCAACCAAAGAATTTCCCTGGCCTCCGGTTCCCATTCCATCATGATCCGGGGGTTCTGCACAGTCACACTCACGGTCCAGGGCGTAGAATTCAGCAGCTTCCGCCTCTACGTCCTCCCTAACCTCTGCACTGCCCTACTACTTGGCCTGGACTTCCAGTGTAACCTCCAAAGCCTAACCTTCAAATTCGCCGGGCCCCTACCACCCCTCACTGTGTGCGGCCTCGTGACCCGAAAGGTCGATTCGCCTTCCCTCTTCGTCAATCTAACCCCGGATTGTAAACCCGTTGTCACCAGGAGCAGACGGCGCAGCACCCAGGACAGGACCTTCATCAGTTCTGAGGTCCAGCGGCTGCTTCGGGAGGGCATTAACGAGGCCAGCAACAGCCCCTGGAGAGCCCAAGTGGTAGTCGTTAAAACTGGGGAGAAACACAGAATGGTCGTGGACTACAGCCAGACCATCAATCGGTACACGCAGCTCGACGCGTACCCCCTCCCACGCATATCTGATATGGTCAATCAGATTGCACAGAACCGGGTCTTCTCAACGGTAGACCTGAAATCTGCCTACCACCGGCTCCCCATTCGTATATCAGACCGTCCATGCACTGCCTTTGAGGCAGACGGTCGTCTCTATCACTTCCTCAGGGTTCCCTTTGGCGTCACTAACTCGGTCTTTCAAAGGGGGATGGACCGAATGGTCGACCGGAACGGTTTGCGGGCCACCTTCCCGCACCTAGACAACGTCACCACCTGCGGCCATGACCATCAGGACCACAATGCCAACCTTGCCAAATTTCTCCACACCGCCACTCTCCTCAACATCACCTACAAGGAGAAGTGAGTGTTTAGCACGACCCGCTTCACCATACTCGGCTAGGTGGTCCAGAACGGAGTTCTAGGGCCCAATCCCGACCGCATGCGCCCCCTCATGGAGCTTCCCCTCCCCCACTGCCCGAAGGCCCTCAAACACTGCCGGAGGTTCTTCTCGTACTACGCCCAGTGGGTCCCAAACTCTGCGGACAAGGCCCGCCCACTCATTCAGTCCACCCATTTTCCCCTGACGGCCGAGGCACAGCAGGCCTTCGCCCGTATCAGAACCGATATCGCCAAGGCCGGGATGCACGCAGTAGACGAGACACTGCCCTTTCAAGTAGAGAGCGACGTATCAGACGTCACCCTAGCCGCCACCCTCAATCAGGCAGGCAGACCCGTGGCATTCTTTTCCCGCACCCTTCATGCCTCTGAAATTCGGCACTCATCCGTCGAGAAGGAGGCCCAAGCTATCGTTGAGGCTGTGCGGCATTGGAGGCATTACCTGGCCAGCAGGAGATTCACTCTCCTCATTGACCAACGGTCGGTAGCCTTCATGTTCAATAACACACAGTGGGGCAAGATCAAAAACAATAAAAGCTTGCGGTGGAGGATCGAGCTCTCCACCTATAATCACGAGATATTGTATCGCCCCGGTAAACTCAACGAGCCCCCAGACACCCTATCCCGAGGTACATGTGCCAGCGCACAAGTAGACCGACTCCGGGCCCTGCACTACAGCCTTTGTCACCCGGGAGTCACATGGTTGTACCATTTCATAAAGGCCCGCAACCTGCCCTACTCCGTCGAGGAAGTATGGACAATCACCAGGGATTGACAGGTTGGTGCGGAGTGCAAGCCGCACTTCTATCGGCCGGACCGTGCGTGCCTGGTGAAGGCCTCCCGCCCCTTTGAACGCCTCAGCGTGGATTTCAAAGGGCCCCTCCCCTCCACCGACCGCAGCATGTATATTCTCAGTGTGGTCGATGAGTACTCCAGGTTCCCCTTCGCCATCCCATGCCCCGACATGACGTCTGCCACCGTCATCAAAGCTCTGTTCGGTTTCCCCGCCTATATCCACATTGACAGGGGATCTTCATTCATGAGCGATGAACTGCGTCAGTTCCTGCTCAGCAGGGGTATCGCCGCCAGCAGGATGACCAGCTATAACCCCCGGGGAAACAGACAGGGAGAGAGGGAGAACGGGACGGTATGGAGGGCCGTCCAACTGGCCCTACGGTCCAGGAACCTCCCGGCCTCCCGCTGGCAGGAGGTCCTCCTTGAAGCATTCCACTCCATTCGGTCACTGCTGTGCACCGCCACTAACAACACACCCCATGAATGTCTTTTTGCCTTCCCCAGGAGGTCCACATCCGGGGTGTCGCTCCCGACTTGGCTCGCAGCTCCGGGACCAGTCCTGCTCCGTCGGCACATCCGCCTCCACAAGGCAGACCCGTTGGTGGAAAAGGTGCAATTGCTCCATGCCAACCCCCAGTATGCCTACGTGGCGTACCCCGACGGCCGCCAGGATACTGTCTCCCTCAGGTACCTGGCCCCAGCAGGCTCCACACACACACCCCTCCGGCCCGGCGCCACCCTCCACTCCCCCGGCGCTCCCAGCATTAACCCCACCAGGACCATCCGTCCTTCCCCTGCCCATGCCCGAGGATGAAGAGGATTTTGGCACGCTCCCGGAGTCACCGAACATCAGGCCAGCATCGAGTGGGTAAATGGAGTTGAAATCAGCCATGATTGAATGGTGGAGTGGACTTGATGGGCCGAATGGCCTTACTTCCGCTCCTATGTCTTATGGACATCGCTGCCACCGCTACGTCGCTCCCAGCGGAACATCAAGGCACCAGACTGGTTAAATCTCCAACTGGCACCGGACTTAAAAGACATTTTGTTTATGATCAAATACTGTAAATATAAATTAATTGCTGTATATAGTTCTCCACCACCCCCGCCGGACTCAATTTTAACAGGGGGTGAATGTGGTAAACCACTGTTGCACCTGTATTAGGTGATGTAAGGTAGGACCTGTACTACAGGTTTGCCGGTAGTCCCTGCCTGCTGGCTCCGCCCAGTAGGCGGAGTATAAATATACATGTCCTCCAATCAGCAGCCATTGTGCCAGCTGCTGTGGGAGGCCACACATCTTAGAGCAATAAAGCCTCAGTTGTATCCAACTCTAGTCTTTGTTCAATTGATCGTGCCTTCTCAAAGGGGAGGTACTCATTGTGGTAAAATGGCCAACAGGCTGAATTTTAGGCCCGAAATAGAATTGGACATTTTAAATTAAAACCACAGACAGGCCTGATGGGAAGTCAAACAGTCAAACTCGAATACACCGGGACAGAGACAGGCAGCCGGGGCAAGTCCGGGCCGGTCCTCTGAACAAGACAATGGAAGAAAATTGGCCCGATTGTTGTGGACTTTCCGGGACCTAGATTGCCTTCTCTGGGATATGGTTACGTGCGGAGAATGCACCTGAGGGTGGACCCTGGGTTGAGTAGGGGGGACGGGTGGGGGGGGGGGGCAGGGGTTTCCTGGTGTCCTGCAAAGTTGCAATCGGCAACTTCAGTGGTCTTGTGACCCCCCTCCCAGTGATCCCATTGTCTGAGGGCCAGAGAAGCTTCTGGAAGACCGGAGGAGGGGGAATAAGAACCGGGGGCGGGATTCTCTCAGCCCTGGGCCGGGCCGGAGAATCCCTGCGACTGGGCCACGCCGCCCCGACGCCGGCACGCTCTGCTGAGAATCGGCGCAATTGGCGCTGGCATGGTTGGCGCGGCGCCGGTCGCGGGCTACGCAGCCGGCCTGCCGATTCTCGGGCCGGGATGGGCTGAGCGGCTGTGGTGGAAACGCTGAGTCCCGCCGGCGGTATCCTCACCTGCTCCCAGCCGGCGGGAACTCAGCGTGGAAGGGTCAGGCGGCGGTCCGTGGGGGATGGGAGGGGGGCTCTGACCCCGGGGGGAGGGCTTCCAATGCGGCCTGGCCCGTGAACGGGTCCCACCGATTGGTGGGCCGGCCTCTCTGACTCATTTCCTACCCGCCGGCTCCTGCAGTCCTGCGCCATGTTGCGTCGGGTCCAACGCGTTGAAGGAAGCCACTGCGCATGTGGCGTGAACCACTCCAGCGCCGTGCTGGCCCCCTGAAGGGGCCAGAATTAGTCCTGGGAGAGGCCGTTGTTCACGTTGTCGTAAAACGCGACGGCGTTTACAACGGCGTGGACACTCTGCCTCAGGGTGAGAGAATCCCGCCCCGGACATCCAGAGATGCTACCCAGTGAAGACATGACGCAGAGGCGAAGACTTCACGGCGGACCAGAGGACAGAAGGAAGCAGCGTGTGAGACCCACCCTCGCTGACGATGGCCCCGAGAGGACTGAGACTCAGAGGACTGGACCTGCAGCTCGATCCAGTTCTTCGAGCCCGCTCCACCATTTATCACGATCATGGCTGATCATCCAACTCAACAGCCTAATCCTGCTTTCTCCCCATAGCCTTTGATCCCATTCTCCCCAAGTGCTATATCCAGCCGCCTCTTGAATATATTCAACGTTTTAGCATCAACTACTTCCTGTGGTAATGAATTCCACAGACTCACCACTCTTTGTGTGAAGAAATGTCTCCTTATCTCTGTCCGAAATGGTTTACCCTGAATCCTCAAGAGTGTGACCCCTGGTTCTGGCCACACCCACCATCAGGAACGTCGTCCCTGCATCCACCCTGTCTAGTCCTGTTAGAATTTTATAATTCTCTATGAGATCCCCCCTCATTCTTCTGAACTCCAGCGAGAACAATCCCAACCTCGTCAATCTCTCCTCATATGACAGTCCCGCCATCTTTGGAATCAGTCTGCTAAACCTTTGCTGCACTGACTCGAGACCAAGAACATCCTTCCTGAAGGGATGTGCACAATTGCTGCCCCGCCAGTGAGGACGACATCCCATGAATGAATAAAAGACAAGGCATCTGCCTTCATGGTTAAGCAATCAATGTTAATTTCCAAATTATCTAATTTCCTTTCGCACAAAACCGTACCCATTTTTCAAGCCAGCAGGTCTGTGCAGGCAGTACAAAATACCACCAGGTGGCAGTGTCTCAGGGCACTCTGATGTCCTGATTAAAACCATTTGCCGAGTCATTTTCGGCCGACCACGGCAATTATTGGTATCCGGGGACCGCAAGATAACATATAATTTTCAACTGTTAATTCCTACTGTTTGCGTCAGCCACAGATAATATTAAGCCTTCATCTTACCAACAGCTGGTTTTGACAACTAACATTTGCATAAATGTTACTGACATTAAAAGGACCGATCTCAGCAATTTGCATCTGTATAATTACTTTAACACAGTAAAAATTCCCAGAGGTCCAGAAGTTAACAGGCCTGAAAGATGAACAGTACACAGGCAAAGGGAGGATATTTACAGAGGGATACTGAACACTTGCTCAAAGAGGCGACCCCAACATCAGGCGTGTAGTTAATTCAAAAGATTGGCCTTCAACAATGGATTGGAGCACTGTAGGGAACAGCCTGTGATCTAGTGTCACAGGATGGGGGGGGGGGGGGGGGGGGTGTATTGGGAATGGTAATGGGACAGATTAATGCTCGGGCCTATGAACAGTGGCCAGGGCTCCTCAGGGAACTCCCAACAAGACCAACCATACGATTTTCCAATCTCCTTGTGTTGTCCTGGAATCACCGGCAATGTGAGGCCAATCTTTTATGAAAATAGGTGGAAGGGCATGTTGTGATGAGGACATTGTGATTCTGCAACCGGATATAGATAGATTGGGTGACTGAGCGGAAACCTGGCAAATGGAGTTGAATGTGCAAGGTGGTGCACTTTGCCAGGAGGAATCAAAAGGTAGTAACCCCATCTACGCCTTTTTGGACACTAAGGGCAATTTAGCATGGCCAATCCACCTAACCCGCACATCTTTGGACTGTGGGAGGAAACCGGAGCACCCGGAGGAAACCCACGCAGACACGGGGAGAACGTGCAGACTCCGCACAGACAATGACCCAAGCCGGGAATCAAACCTGGAACCCTGGAACGGAAGCCACAGTGCTAACTACTGTGCTGCCGTGTCAAGGGGTGATAATTAGGTCCTCTCTTGCAAGGAGATGGTCATTGCCTGGCACTTTCATAGATTTCATTGAATTTACAGTGCAGAAGGAGGCCATTCGGCCCATCGAGTCTGCACCGGCTCTGGGAAAGAGCACCCTACCCAAGCCCACATCTCCACCCTATCCCCATAACCCAGTAACCCTACCCAACACTAAGGGCAATTTTGGACACTAAGGACAATTTAACATGGCCAATCCACCTAACCTGCACATCTTTGGACTGTGGGAGGAAACCGGAGCACCCGGAGGAAACCCACGCACACATGGGGAGAACGTGCAGACTCCGCACAGACAGTGACCCAAGCCGGGAATCGAACCTGGGACCCTGGAGCTGTGAAGCAATTGTATGGGCCTGTTCTTCATGCATTGATGATACATTTCAGCTTTAATGAGGGGGGAGGGGGGGGGGAAAGAGTTGTGTCTAGAATGGGGTCAGGTGGTGAGGGCGGGGCTGAATGGGGTTAGGTGGTGAGGGCGGATCACTGTGAGGAAGGAAAGCTGAATGCTCTCGGTGCCCAGCATCTCAAGAAATCTTAATCTGCCTCTGCCTGGCAGACAGAACAAGTGTGGGGTGGCAAGGACGGGGTGATGGGTGTATGTGACTTTGTACGAGTAAGTTAAATGCTAAACGTTCTCAATAACTGAAGACTGTTGAGACAGGAGGCCGACAAGGAGATAGCTTTGAGTGCCTTACAGAATAGGTTTGCGTTCCGGCAGTCACAGGATAGAGGTAAGGATGTACAGGGGAAGTCGAATGGAGCTGTAATAACAATCCGGTGTGTGTATGAATCCAAGGTGCACCTTTCCAGATTAAACCCACAGAGGCAGATGGGCAGATTGGTGCAGCAGAGGCCACAGGCTTAGCCGATCAACTAAAATGGCTTTGTTTCTGGTCGTATTTCAACACATTCTTTGTTTTGAAAAGGCTGTTACAGATTGGCGCAGAGCTACGGGCAGGCGAGGCTGAGTACTTTGTCTGCATGGAAGCTGAGTCCATGCCAGCAGAAGCTAATACCACGGGTCCGTTTATAAACGATGAGAAGAGGAAATCCAGAATTGGGGTCGGGGGTTCTTCAGAGTTGACCATGTGAGCACAGGAGATGAACTGGTTTGAGGAGATAAAAGTTCAGAAATTACTTTTTGCAACAAGGCAGCCTGCCCCGGGGGGGGCGGGGGGGGGGGGGGGCACGGTAGCACAGTAGTTAGCACAGTTGTTTCACAGCTCCAGGGTCCCAGGTTCGATTCCCATTTGGGTGATGGTCTGTGTGGAGTCTCCACGTTCTCCCCGTATCTGCGTGGGTTTCCTCCGGGTGCTCCGGTTTCTTCCCACAGTCCAAGGGTGTGCAGGTTAGGTGGATTGGCCATGCTAAATTGCCCTTTAGTGCCTAAAAAGGTTAGGTGGGGTTACTGGGTTACGGGGATAGGGTGGAGGTGTTGACCTTGGGTAGGGTGCTCTTTCCAAGGGCCGGTGCAGACTCGGTGGGCCGAATGGCCTCCTTCTGCACTGTAAATTCTATGATGATGACTTTACTACATTAGAGATACAATGAATAACACTTACAATGTTAATAAATTGACATCCTGTTTCAACGTCAGCAAATGGGTTTCGACTTTACAACACCGTGCCAGCGAAAAGGTTCATACATTCATACATGCGCCCCAATGCTCTGTGTCCCACATCTCACTGACTCAAGATCCTCAGTTGCGTTTGCCAATACATTTTCCTTGGTGAATCTTTGTGTTTTCAAATTTTGCCTTAAAATTTCTATTTTATAACTTTTTATCATATTCATTTGTTATATTGCATTTTTGTCATTGATTGAGTACCAAATTCTGGGTAATTTTGGTGAAAATAGCATTGATTTATCCCCAATTTATCTTAAGGGAAAATCAGTTCCGGCTTAGGACATTTCGACTTTGGACAGGATGTTCAGGAACCAAATGTGTTGCAAGTCCGACGACTGCCCGTATTAAAATGCGAATGCCTTTACATAAATCCCTCAGTCTACTATTTAAATGGTGACAGTTATCCACTTCAAACAAATAGGCCGACATCTACTCACAGACAGAAGAATGTCATTGAACATGTTAAACATTAATTGTTAAGCAGATATGAGAAAGCAGAGCTCGGCTGTGAAGGAGCAAAATGACACGGTGAATGTTTTAATGATGACAGCAACAACAGAAGATTTAGCAAATGGTGTTCACTTTAGCACAGGATGGGTAAGAGGATAGGAATGTACGGCACAGACTCAGAGTGATATCTTCCAGTAAGAAACTAGATCCAGCCCACAGTAACTGCACACATGGAGATGAATCATTTCATGACAGCATATATAAGCTGTGAGTCTTAAAGGGGCTGGATCATGACAGATATAGATTTCAAAAGACATTTTACACCGAAGGGCATGTTAATTTGACTGCTGATGTAGCACAGTACATGGTAGCACAGTGGTTAGCACTATTGCTTCTCAGAGCCAGGGTCCCAGGTTCGATTCCCGGATTGGGTCACTCTCTGTGCGGAGTTTGCGCGTTCTCCCCGTGTCTGCGTGGGTTTCCTCCGGGTGCTCCAGTTTCCTCCCACACGTGCCGAAAGGCATGCTGTTAGGTGAATTGGACATTCTGAATTCTCCCTCTGTGTACCCGAACAGGCGCCGGAGTGTGGCGACTAGGGGATTTTCACAGTAACTTCATTGCAGTGTGAATGTGAGCCTACTTGTGACAATAAAAATTATTATTAATTTATCCTTGATCGATCCATCCACATATAGCTGCTCTCCCAGGATTGTGAGACTGATTGTGGGCAGGACAAAGATCGCGACACCTTGTGAGATCTGGTTAGATCGAGTGAGGTGTTGTGGCCGCTGGGGATCCTGGGGTAGGCGTCTGTCAGTATTTACTGGCTGCGCCCCTCTCCGATTCCGGTTGGACACCGCTGGTAGATCGCGCACATTCATTGTTTTGGGGCTTTGGGAAGTTTCTCCCCGATTAACCCCATACCAGAAGTTTTTTCAGAAGTGGAGGTGCTCTGATCCGAGCTTGAGTGTCCCCCACACCCCCAACCATGGACAATGTCACCCCCCGCACACATAGGTATTACCCCACACTCTGCCCAAGTGATACCCCTCCTTTTCACGCCTACCCACGCTCCATTTTGGGCTCACACCCTTCCAGGACCCCCACCCTTCACCCCCTTAATCTCTGTGAGGCATCTGCATAGCTTCCCCCCCCCCCCCCCCCAAAGCTTCATACCCACCCTCATCCCCCTTTTCATGGGCATGGCAGTCCTCAGGCCCCGGCCCTTGGCAATGCCACCCTGGCACCTTGGCACCCTGACAGTACCCCTGCTAGCATGGCAGTGCCAGGGCAGAAGTACCAAGGTGCCTGGATGCCACAGGGAGAGCCAGGACGCTACCCTGCCCTGGCCCCACGTACCAGGGGCCGCCAATAGACTGGGAGACCCTCCAGGTACCATTATGCCTGGTTCACGTATGTGTGGACCAGTACTAAATGGGGCCCAGTCGAGGCCGCATTTGGGGAGGCCGTTAGATCCCAGGCGCCGGGGGAATCCGGCACAGATATATCTAAATAAGCCTATGTGTTTATCGGGATCTTGCCAGCGCAGGCGAGATCCAGATTGCGGCGGCTAGCGAGGTTCGGTTGAATATCGTGAGACGTCTCGAGTGACGCAAATCCCGTTAGCGCCTTCTCGCGCGATTCAAAGGCCTCATCATGCCACCAATTCAGGAGTGGCATGATAAATCGAGCCCAGAGTCAACTATTCAGGTCCACTGACAAAGGGTCACTGGCCCCTGTAGCCCTCTGCACAGATGTTGCCGGACCCGCTGAGCATTTCCAACACTTCTGGTTTCAATTGGATCTAAAATAAACCCCTTTCGCCAGTCCTTCAAAAAACAATCAGATTCCAGTGAGCCTCTCATTCCCCTTCAGCAAGAAACCCAGCAGGAGCTGTTGGAGTCCCGGTTCTGCACGGCGGGCGCAATTCAACCAAAACATGTCCAGTTTCGGCACGTTTAGCAGGGCGTTTGTCAGTGCCTGCAGCCCTGAGAAAAACCCCGCTATTCAACGACACTTTGCCCTTTTCTTTGACCTCTTGGAGGAACTCCCCGTCGAGGCCGTACTTTAATTATTTCCTGCATTCGGGAGAAGCTCGTCAATACAGGAAGACTGTTTGCGGATCGGGGACCATTTTTAAAGGCAGCCCCGATCTTTCAACACCCCTCAGTGACTCCACTGTGGCCTCCGGACCCCCGACTTCACCCAACTATCCTCTTCTGGCATCCTTGAGCCGCCACGCCACCACCACCCTCCCACATCTTATGGGCAAGGTATTCTCAGGCGCGATCCCTGGTACGGGTAACCTGGCACCCAGGCACTACCAGTCTGGCACTGCCAAGATACCAGGCGCCCAAGTGCCTCCTGGAATGCCTAGATGCCACCTTAATAATAATCCTTATTGTCACAAGTCGGCTTACATTAACACTGCAATGAAGTTACTGTGAAAAGCCCCTAGTCGCCACATTCCGGCACTTGTTCGGGTACACAGATGGAGAATTCAGAATGTCCAATTCACCTAACCAGCACGTCTTTAGGGATTGTGGGAGGATACCGGAGCACCTGGAGGAAACCCACATAGACACAGGGAAGAAATTGCAGACTCCGCACAGACAGCGACCCAAGCCGGGAATCAAACCCGGGACTCTGGCGCTGTGAAGCAAGAGTGCTAGCCACTGTGAAGCAACAGTGCTAACCACCGTGCTACCGTGCCACCCAATGCCCAACCACCCAGGGATCTCCAATGGCCTGGGAGGCACACCCCGCGCCCCCCCCCTTAGTTGCCGTTACGACTGGTCCGCGTACTAAACAGCGCCCTGGCGAGGTCTCCCAGACACGGACGCTGATTCCCGAGCCCCAAGTCAATTTGGCGAGCACTATTTCAATCTCGCCCCGATTGCGATGCCTCGTGAGACGTTTCGAGCGTCGCAAATCCCGTGAGAGGCCTCTTGTGAGACCAAGTCAGGCACGAGGAGGCCGCTGAATCACGCCCAGGATTGAACATTAATTTCAAAAAAATGTTTATGTGCAAAAACAAAATCAATGTTAAAGCAATAAATTAATACTGAATAATTAATAAAAATGGCCATTATAAAGTGCCAAGCAGCAGAGGTAGTAAAACCTTGTTCTGATATTATGCTGAATAAGCAGAACGAGTGAGAGGCTAGGCTGAAAGTCTTGGTGGAATTCATACATAAGTGAGGGTAGGAAGTGGGTTGTTCTTCAGCCTGGGTTTTTCCTCTTCTCCCAGACATTTGTGCGATAGGTGTTTGATAAGGGAGTACGAAGGGCAGGGCGCGTGCGTCTCTGTGTGTCCGTGTCTGTAGAGGAATGCATGTGTGCTTGCGTCTGTCCCTGCACTGAACAATGCGACTGTGCACACAAGTCTGTGTGCATATGCATGCCCATAGCAGCATGTGTGGTCTACACGTGTCCGGCTCACTCGGAGTCTCTGGGTCACCACTCTCACACTCCTTCTGTCCGCTCTGAGAAGGAGACAGGGTGCTCTTCCTCCCCGCCCTGTCTAACACCCCAGCTGCCCTGGATGGCACTGCTGCTGCTCCTCCTGGACTCCCGGAGACCCGAAATGCCACCTTGACTCCTGCAGTCCTTTAATGGACTAGTGCCTGCAGCGGAGGACAGGAGCAAGGCCAAGGGCAGACTACATCACCCAGAATACGTCCCCTGTCTGTTAAAACAAATAGACTTGGGCTCTCACTCCAATAACTCCTTGTATTACAGAACGTGATGTGGAGATGCCGGCGTTGGACTGGGGTGAGCACAGTACGAAGTCTTACAACACCAGGTTAAAGTCCAACAGGTTTGTTTCGATGTCACTAGCTTTCGGAGCGCTGCTCCTTCCTCAGGAATTCTGGAACAGACCTCTTCATTCACCTGGGGAAGGAGCAGTGCTCCGAAAGCTAGTGACATCGTTACAGAACGTTGTCGCAGAGCAGAGTGCCCACCGCATGCTTGTTTGAGAACACATTGAGGTGTGAGGTGGCCACGTGAGCGAGGGACATTGGTGTCCGAGTCTGGATCCCATAAAGGCACAAGCTTCGTTGATTAGCATCATACTCAACCCTTCTCCCCGGCCCTGGTGGACAGAGATGTCCACCCACAAAGGCCAAGGAACCATGGGTGAAGGTAGAAGCCCCACTGATGAGTGGCGAGCACACAGCCAGAAGCATCCCGTGTTAGAAGGGGTTCAATAGCCTGGTATGTTGCAGTATTGACCCTCCAGTAGACACATTCGCTCAGCTTCTGCCTTGTCGAGTCACGTCGAATCTCACACTTTGCAAAGAGACCACCCCCCATCCTTCCAAACTCCAATGAGTATAAACCCAACATGCTCAACCGTTCCTCATATGACAGACCCTTCATCCCGACACTCAATTCAGTGTACCCTCTCTGAACTGGTGCCAATGCAAGTATATCCCTCAGCAAATAAGGGAGGCCAAAATTATATCAGTGCTCCAGGTGTGATCTCACCAATCTCCTGTGCACGAGAAGCAAACCCTCCCGACTTTTATATTCCATCCCATTTGCAATAAAGGCCAATGTTTAATTTGCCTCCCTAATTACTTGCTGTACGTGGATACTAACGTTTTGAGATTTACGCACATGGACAGTCACATCTCTGGGTACCACAGCATTCTGACCCTTCCCTCCATTTAATTAATATCCAACTTCTTTTTATTCTTCCCACCAAAGTGTGCAACCTCACATTTTCCCCAATTCCACTCCATCTGCCAATTTTTTGCCCACTTACTTAACCTATCCTTAACCACCTGGAGGCTCTGTCTTCTGCTGGGAATGTGTCGGCAAGTTTGTCCACAAAGTGGTCAGCCCCATTCACCTCATTGCAAAATAGTCGAAGCCCCAGAACTGATCCCTGCGGCACTCCGCCAGTTTGGCAACTTGAAAATGATCCATTATCCTGACTTTCTGTTTCCCGTTAGTGAACTGATCCTCTATTCCTGCCAGTCTGTTACCTCCGGCATTATGTAGTAACCTTTAATGTAGCATCATTTCAAATGCCTTTCAGATATCCAAATACACTAAGGATGGAACTTTCCCGACGTTCAGGCCGGTGGGACATTCCGGTCTCGCTGACGGCGCAATCCCGCCTGAATTCAACGGGAAACTCCGTGACAATGGCGTGACCAGAAATTCCCACCATTGGCGGGTTCCGCAGAAAATCCCGGCCCCATCATCTACAGTTTCCCCTTTATCCACCCTGCTCGTTACATCCTCAAATAAATTTGTCAAACAAGATTTCACTTTCCTTGGACAATGTTGAATCTGCCTGATTTTTGATGCCTTTCTAAGAGTCCTGCTAATCCTTCCTTAATAATGATTCCAGCATTTTCCCGATCGCAGACGTTAGACTAACTGGCTGATATCTTCCAGCTTTCTGTTTCTCTCCTCTCTTGAATAATGGTGTTCTATCTCAAGTTTTCCAATCCACCGGACCTCTCCAGAATTTAAGGATTTTGAAAGTTTATAATCAATGCATCCCCCATCTCGAAAGCCACTTCTTTTAATGCCTAGAATGCAGACCTTCATCTCCAGGGTACTTGTCAGGCATTACTTCCATTAGTTTTCCTCATACTTTTTCTCTGGTGTACCTGTGTTTAAAGCTTAGAGTAGAATAGGATCATTACGGTCAGAAGGAGGCCATTCGGCCCATCAAGTCCGCACCGACCTTCTGAAAGGGCACCTTACCTAGGCTCACTCCCCTGCCCTATCCCTGTAGCCCCACCTACCCTGCACATCTTAGGACACACTAAAGGGGGGCAATTTATCATTTTTATTTCATAAATTTAGAGTACCCAATTCATTTTTTCCAATTAAGGGGCAATTTAGCCTGGCCAATCCACCTACCCTGCACATGTTTGGGTTGTGGGGGCAAAACCCATGCAGACAGGGGGAGAATGTGCAAACTGCACACGGACATTGATCCAGAGCCAGGATCGAAGCTGGGACCTCGGTGCTGTGAGGCAGCAGTGCTAACCCACTGCGCCACCGTGCTGCCTGAGGGGCAACTTATCATGGCCAATCCGCCTAACCTGCACATCATTGGACTGTGGCAAGAAACCGGAGCACCCGGAGGAAACCCACGCAGACACGGGGAGAAAGTGCAAACTCTACACAGACAGTTAACCGAGGTTGGAATTGAACATGGGTCCCTGGCGCTGTGAGGTAGCAGTGCTAACCACCGTGTTCTCCCTGCCTTTTGCCCCTCGATTTTCTGCTATACTTGGGGCACTTTTTCTTCTCCACTACTGTGAAGCCTGATGCCAAATACTTGTTCAAAGTCCTTGTTTTCCATTATTAAATCCTCATTCTCATCCTCCAAGGAACCAACATTTATTTTAGCTACTCCCTTCCTTTCTGTATATTTTAGAGGTTACCCCTTCTGACTAGTTTAATTGGAAGCAGCTAAAGTCTACTACGATTATTATTCAATCTTATTTTCTCATCTCAAATATTTGTTTGGATATTTCTCCTTTCGCCTCCTTTCCACCATTAGGTAGTATACAATAAATCAGTGTTCTTTCAACTTTTTTTCCGGGGACCCATTTTTACCAACTGGCCAACCTTCGGGACCCAACCCGGTCGACCATCTGACGCCGGGACCGGCAGCTGGAGCGGCGCGAGTTGCTCCAGTGCCGTGCTGGCCCCCTGCAGGGGGTCAGTATTTCTGCTGCTGAGGGCATGTTGACGCCGTCGAGAAACGCGACGGCTTTTACGACGGCATCAACATTTAGCCTCAGGATCACAGAATCCCGCCCACTATGTCTACCTTTATAATGGGAAGAAAAAAAAGACTTGCATTTATATAGCACCGTTCACTACCTCAGGATGTCCCAGAGTACTTTACAGCCAATATAATACTTTGGATGTGTAGCCACTGATATAATATAGACAGGGTGGGGAATTGCACAATAGGGAAAAAAAAAATCGGAATTCGCGCCGGGCAGCAAAACAGTTGTGACTGTCCATGCCCGTCTCGCCCACCACAACGGGCTTCCTTTTATTATAGGAAACCTTAACTTATACATACCGAGTGACTGTTGAATGTGTTTACAGGCTGCAGACGGGGAGAGAAACCAAAGGAGCACCATCCCTGGAAAGACCCCGACCTGAGCCCCTCCAGCCCAGCACAAGCCCCCCCTGATCCCCATCTCCCAGGAAGGACACCCCTCAGCGCACTGGCGGCTATTGTTGGGAGGGTACTCACCACCTTGCCACACCTTGGACTGCAAGGTGCCAGGTTGGGACTGCCAAGGGACAGGGCCTGACAGGGAGGGAAATGGAGGCAGACGAATGGGGAGCTGAGGAGGAATATCGGGAGGGGCTGAATGTGGAACATGGGGGGTGAGGTAGGGGTATGGAGGGGATGTGCAGAGGGAGGACTGAAGTAGGAGGGCTGAATGGTGGTCTTGGGGGTGAGGGGGCCCTGAATAGGAGGCTGAAGGGGGATTCTGAGGGGGACCCTTGCCAGCAATTAAGATGGGGAGGAATGTGCGGCTTCCGCAGCCAATTGAGATCGGAGTACCCCGTGAGAATGGCGGTCCGATCTCAAGAGGTGTGGGACAGTCTGAGAGATGATGGCCTCCCCTCTCAATTCACCGTGGAACCTGGCATGTCATGGATTGGCACGGAGAAGCCGATTTCCTAATTCTCTTTTCCCCAAGTGCCAGGGAATGGCAGGTCATGGGCACTCCGAGCGCCAGCCCAGTCCCGATTCTCTGCTGGCGAGAGCACTTAGACTCCAGAACGGAGAAGACGCCGGAACGGAGAATCCGGGCCATTGGAAATTTTCAATGTGAATGTGTGCCCTGTAATTACACCCTCCCACCAATAGTGCTGCTGCAGCACACAAACTTTGCACCTCCCAGCTTCAAAGTAATTACTCTCAGCTTCCCAAATTTCCATAAATCCTTCTGTAAACAATCACATAACATCCAAGTGTGCCATAAAAACCAAGGGCAGAATGTAACATGTTAAAATAAGGCCCAAATTTCTCTCTGTGCACTGGTCTAGTTATTCCCCATTTTCGACCTCTTGTCAGGCACAGCCTTGACTCGCTGTGAGTAACGATGGGGAAAATTGAATCATCCTTTTTTCATGCAAACACATTACTTGGCGGTTGAGAAGGAAACCTAAAACCACCAAACAACAGCCTAAAACAAATGAAAAACACTGTTCCTGTGTCCAAAGACTGGGGGATTTCTATTGTTCCAGTTACAGAGCCGAGAGATTAGAAAGCAAAGTAAAATTTATTAAACTAAAACAGGATATGACAACTTGGATGTCGAACATTTGATTGGATCCAGAAAATCGCTTGAGATCAATATATAATGTGTCAGTACCATATTGTTAGTGCATGTTCTGGCATAGTCCGTATAGGTTCCCCTGTCAACTGAACTGTTGTCAATTTGGTCACCCAAGGTCAGGCATGGGCAAAGATACCACCCACCTCCCCCCCCCTCCCCTCAACCCCACCCCATGTATTCCGTAAAACCACATAATTCCACCAGATATCGCAAAACCTATCTCGGTCAAAGACACAACTTAATAAACAAATCTGAAAGGAAGCCAAATAAGGAAATTCAGGCTTTCTGCAACTTTCCTGATAGGAAGCTTGACTCATTATCAAATTGTGGGAGAGAGGGATTCATCATAAGCTTTCACAGCAGAAAAAGCAAAGTACAAGGCAGAATTGGAACTAAGGTTTACTTTCTCCACTAACATTTAAAAAATCGTATTTGCCGTGTTGTTCTATGCACGGCATGGGGGTTGGTTTCGCTCAGTGGGCTGGATGGCTGGTTCATGATGCAGAGCAAGTCCAACAGCGCACCGGCTGAGGTTATTCGTGAATGCCCCACCTTCTCAACCTTGCCCCTCGCCTGAGGTGTGGTGATCCTCAGGTTAAATCACCATCGGTCAGCTCTCTCAAGTTAGCTCTCTCTCAAAGGGGAGAGCAGCCCATGGCCCTCGGGCACTGTGGTGACTTTCATATTTTTCACGCTGCACCTGAAGGAAATTTCTTTCTTAAATTTGGTGTATTGTGTTGATCAAGTATGGAATTTGTGCTGGTGTTATTATAAAGGACATTTCGAACAGCATTCAGCCTTACCGGGTTTCTAAAGTTACACAAACACTCGTCCCCGAATTGGCAGCATATTGTCTTTGACATGGTGAGTGTTTTCTATGCTGTCACGGTCAGAAACTTGCTCAACAGGAAGATTGTTAAGATTTGATATAGTGGGCTGGTCAACGAATCAGGTTGACTCAGGAGCCCTTTGAAAATGGCAGCTGAGACCCAATTCTAGAGCATAGAACATAGAACAGTACAGCACAGTACATAGAACATAGAAAATACAGCACAGAACAGGCCCTTCGGCCCACGATGTTGTGCCGAACCTTTGTCCTAGATTAATCATAGATTATCATTGAATTTACGGGACTTCCGGGTGCGGCGATGACCAGCTGAGTCGCACATTTCGGCAGCTCCCTGTGAAACGGACTTTTGGGCTCTTGATAGGAGCCCCAACGGCAATTTTGACGGCTAAAAACACTGTGCGGTAAACCAGAAGGGAATCCCCCCTGGATACGGATGGAAAAAGGAGAGGGAAGTGGCCAGATTGCAGTGGATCCTATAGAACAGCGGCAAGGAAGGCAAGCAAAAACCAAGATGGCGTCGGAAGGTGGCAGTTTAACATGGGGCCCTGAACAACAAGAGTTCTTGAAATGCTGTGTGGAAGAGATCAAAAAGGAAATGAAGAAAGAGCTGTTGGCCCCGATACTACAGGCGATCGAAGGGCTAAAGGAGGAACAAAAGACCCAGGAGCGGGAGCTTCGGGTCGTGAAGGCAAAGGCAGCCGAGAATGAGGATGTTATACAGGGCCTGGTGGTGAAGACGGAGACGCAGGAGGCACATCAGAAACGATGTGTGGAAAGGTTGGAGGCACTGGAAAACAACGCAAGGAGGAACAACCTGAGGATTCTTGGTCTTCCTGAAGGTGTGGAGGGAGCGGACGTCGGGGCATATGTGAGCACGATGCTGCACTCGTTAATGGGAGCGGAGGCCCCGGCAGGTCCGTTGGAGGTGGAGGGAGCATACCGAGTGATGGCGCGAGGACCGAGAGCAGGAGAAATTCCCAGAGCCATAGTGGTGAGATTCCTCCGTTTTAAGGATAGAGAAATGGTCCTTAGATGGGCGAAGAAAACTCGGAGTAGTAAATGGGAGAACGCGGTGATCCGCGTTTATCAAGACTGGAGTGCGGAGGTGGCGAGAAGGAGGGCGAGCTTTAATCGGGCCAAGGCGGTGCTTCATAAAAAGAAGATAAAATTTGGAATGCTGCAACCGGCAAGACTGTGGGTCACATATCGAGAGAGGCACCACTACTTTGAGACGGCGGATGAAGCGTGGACTTTTATTGTGGAAGAAAAACTGGAATGAGCGGGTTATTAAAAAGAACGTTCGAACAAAGTGGTGGGGCGAATGTGGGGGGCAAAGAGGGGTTTTATGTACTAATCCTGCGATGCGGTAACTTTTCTCTCTCCCACAGGTGGTGATGGGGGGAGGAGGGGAGGTGGAGGAGATGGGGCGTTGGCCATTGGGGGCGGGGCCAAGGGAGAAGCGCGGGCTTGGTTCCCGCGCTATGATAATCATGGCGGGAATAGAGAAGCAGGAAGGAGGGGGCGTCGCACGGTGCGAGCCGAGGTCACGGGGGGAAGCCGAGGTCAGCCAGAGTTTGCTGACTTCTGGGAGCAACATGGGGGGAGTAATTACGCTAGCGGGGGATCTAGCGGGGGGGGGGGGGGGGGAGGGGGGAATTACTGGGTTGCTGCTGCTGGGGAGAGGGGGGAGCTGGTATGGGAGAGGATGGGCGGGGGGGCACCGCCTGGGGGAGATACAGCTGCGTGGGAACCGGGTGAGGAGCTGGAAAAAGGTGATGGCTAATCGACAAGGGGGGGGGATGGGAAGCCCCCCAACTCGGCTGATCACGTGGAACGTGAGAGGGCTGAACGGGCCGATAAAGAGGGCACGGGTACTCGCACACCTTAAGAAACTTAAGGCAGATGTGGTTATGTTACAGGAAACGCACCTGAAACTGATAGACCAGGTTAGGCTACGCAAAGGATGGGTGGGGCAGGTGTTCCATTCGGGGCTAGATGCGAAAAACAGGGGGGTGGCTATATTAGTGGGGAAGCGGGTAATGTTCGAGGCAAAGACTATAGTGGCGGATAACGGGGGCAGATACATGATGGTAAGTGGCAAACTACAGGGGGAGACGGTGGTTTTGGTAAACGTATATGCCCCGAACTGGGATGATGCCAATTTTATGAGGCGGATGCTAGGACGCATTCCGGACCTAGAGATGGGAAAGCTGATAATGGGGGGAGATTTTAATACGGTGTTGGAACCAGGGCTGGATAGGTCGAAGTCCAGGACTGGAAGGAGGCCGGCAGCAGCCAAGGTACTTAAAGATTTTATGGAGCAGATGGGAGGTGTAGACCCGTGGAGATTTAGCAGACCTAGGAGTAAGGATTTCTCGTTTTTCTCCTATGTCCATAAAGTCTACTCGCGAATAGACTTTTTTGTGCTGGGTAGGGCATTGATCCCGAAGGTGAGGGGAACGGAGTATACGGCTATAGCCGTATTTCGGATCACGCTCCACACTGGGTGGACTTGGAGATAGGGGAGGAAACAGGAGGGCGCCCACCCTGGAGAATGGACATGGGACTAATGGCAGATGAGGGGGTGTGTCTAAGGGTGAGGGGGTGCATTGAAAAGTACTTGGAACTCAATGATAGTGGGGAGGTCCAGGTGGGAGTGGTCTGGGAGGCGTTGAAGGCGGTGGTTAGAGGGGAGCCGATATCAATAAGGGCACATAAAGGGAAGCAGGAGAGTAAGGAACGGGAGCGGTTGCTGCAAGAACCTTTGAGGGTGGACAGACAATATGCGGAAGCACCGGAGGAGTGACTGTACAGGGAAAGGCAAAGGCTACATGTAGAATTTGACTTGCTGACTACAGGCACTGCAGAGGCACAATGGAGGAAGGCACAGGGTGTACAGTACGAATATGGGGAGAAGGCGAGCAGGTTGCTGGCACACCAATTGAGGAAAAGGGGAGCAGCGAGGGAAATAGGGGGAGTGAGGGATGAGGAAGGAGAGATGGAGCGGGGAGCGGAGAGAGTGAATGGAGTGTTCAAGACATTTTATAAAAAATTATATGAAGCTCAACCCCCGGATGGGAGGGAGAGAATGATGGGCTTCTTGGATCGGCTGGAATTTCCCAAGGTGGAAGAGCAGGAAAGGGTGGGACTGGGAGCACAGATCGAGGTGGAAGAAGTGGTGAAAGGAATTAGGAGCATGCAGGCGGGAAAGGCCCCGGGACCGGATGGATTCCCAGTCGAATTCTATAGAAAATATGTGGACTTGCTCGCCCCGGTACTGACGAGGACCTTTAATGAGGCAAAGGAAAGGGGACAACTGCCCCCGACTATGTCTGAAGCAACGATATCGCTTCTCTTAAAGAAGGAAAAGGACCCGCTACAATGCGGGTCCTATAGACCTATTTCCCTCCTAAATGTAGATGTCAAGGTCCTGGCCAAGGTAATGGCAATGAGAATAGAGGAATGTGTCCCGGGGGTGGTCCACGAGGACCAAACTGGGTTTGTGAAGGGGAGACAGCTGAACACGAATATACGGAGGTTGTTAGGGGTAATGATGATGGCCCCACCAGAGGGAGAAACGGAGATAGTAGTGGCGATGGATGCCGAGAAAGCATTTGATAGAGTGGAGTGGGATTATTTGTGGGAGGTGTTGAGGAGATTTGGTTTTGGAGAGTGGTATGTTAGATGGGGCAGCTGTTGTATAGGGCCCCAGTGGCGAGCGTGGTCACGAATGGACGGGGATCTGCATATTTTCGGCTCCATAGAGGGACAAGGCAGGGATGCCCTCTGTCCCCATTATTGTTTGCACTGGCGATTGAGCCCCTGGCGATAGCGTTGAGGGGTTCCAAGAAGTGGAGGGGAGTACTTAGGGAAGGAGAAGAGCACCGGGTATCTTTGTATGCGGACGATTTGCTACTATACGTGGCGGACCCGGCGGAGGGGATGCCAGAAATAATGCGGATACTTGGGGAGTTTGGGGATTTTTCAGGGTATAAATTGAACATGGGGAAAAGTGAGTTGTTTGTGGTGCATCCAGGGGAGCAGAGTAGAGAAATAGAGGACCTACCGTTGAGGAAGGTAACAAGGGACTTTCGTTACCTGGGGATCCAGATAGCTAAGAATTGGGGCACATTGCATAGGTTAAATTTAACGCGGTTGGTGGAACAGATGGAGGAGGATTTCAAGAGATGGGATATGGTATCCCTGTCAATGGCAGGGAGGGTGCAGGCGGTTAAGATGGTGGTCCTCCCGAGATTCCTCTTTGTGTTTCAGTGCCTCCCGGTGGTGATTACGAAGGCTTTTTTTAAAAGGATTGAAAAGAGCATCATGGGTTTTGTGTGGGCCGGGAAGACCCCGAGAGTGAGGAAGGGATTCTTACAGCGTAGCAGGGATAGGGGGGGGCTGGCACTACCGAGCCTAAGTGAGTATTATTGGGCCGCTAATATTTCAATGGTGAGTAAGTGGATGGGAGAGGAGGAGGGAGCGGCGTGGAAGAGATTAGAGAGGGTGTCCTGTAGGGGGACTAGCCTACAGGCTATGGTGACAGCCCCATTGCCGTTCTCACCGAGGAACTACACCACAAGCCCGGTGGTGGTGGCTACACTGAAGATTTGGGGACAGTGGCGACGGCATAGGGGAAAGACTGGAGCCTTGGGGGGGTCCCCGATAAGAAACAACCATAGGTTTGCCCCGGGGGGAATGGATGGGGGATATGGAATGTGGCAAAGAGCAGGAATAACGCAACTGAAAGATCTGTTTGTGGATGGGAAGTTCGCGAGTCTGGGAGCGCTGACCGAGAAATATGGGTTGCCCCAAGGGAATGCATTCAGGTATATGCAACTGAGGGCTTTTGCGAGGCAACAGGTGAGGGAATTCCCGCAGCTCCCGACACAAGAGGTGCAGGACAGAGTGATCTCAAAGACATGGGTGGGGGATGGTAAGGTGTCAGATATATATAGGGAAATGAGGGACGAAGGGGAGACTATGGTAGATGAACTAAAAGGGAAATGGGAAGAAGAGCTGGGGGAGGAGATCGAGGAGGGGCTGTGGGCAGATGCCCTAAGCAGGGTAAACTCGTCGTCCTCGTGTGCCAGGCTAAGCCTGATTCAGTTTAAGGTATTACACAGGGCACATATGACTGGAGCACGGCTCAGTAAATTTTTTGGGGTGGAGGATAGGTGTGCGAGGTGCTCGAGAAGCCCAGCGAATCATACCCATATGTTTTGGTCATGCCCGGCACTACAGGGGTTTTGGATGGGGGTGACAAAGGTGCTTTCAAAAGTAGTAGGAGTCCGGGTCGAACCAAGCTGGGGGTTAGCTATATTTGGGGTTGCACAAGAGCCGGGAGTGCAGGAGGCGAGAGAGGCCGATGTTTTGGCCTTTGCGTCCCTAGTAGCCCGGCGCAGGATATTGTTAATGTGGAAAGAAGCCAAGCCCCCGGGGGTGGAGACCTGGATAAATGACATGGCGGGGTTTATAAAGCTAGAGCGGATTAAGTTCGTCCTAAGGGGGTCGGCTCAAGGGTTCACCAGGCGGTGGCAACCGTTCGTCGAATACCTCGCAGAAAGATAGACGGAATGGGAAAAAGAAGGCAGCAGCAGCAGCCCAGGATCGGGGGGGGGGGGGGGGGGGGGGGGGGGAGGAGGAACCAGAAGGACTCTCAGGGTTGTTAATATATACTGTATAGTATGTATAGGTCGTTGCTACAGATAATTATATATTGGACTGTTAAATTATATTTTTGGAGAGTGTTACTTGTGACAAGGCAGTTGCCAATTAGGGCTAGTTTTTATTTTTGTTATTTATTATTTATTCATTTTTTGTTTATAAAATAGGTCATTGTTATTTGTGTTGTTATAATATTGTGTAAAGGATGCACAATGTACTGTGTTGGTTGACCAAAAATTTTCAATAAAATATTTAATTAAAAAAAAAAAAATCATTGAATTTACAGTGCAGAAGGAGGCCATTCGGCCCTTTAAGTCTGCACCGGCTCTTGGAATGAGCACCATACCCAAACTCAACACCTCCACCCAACACCAAGTACAGGCCCTTCAGCCCACGATGTTGTGCCGACCATTTATCCTAATCTAAGGTCAACCTAACCTACACCCCTTCAATTTATTGCTGTCCATGTGCCTGTCCAAGAGTCGCTTAAATTCTGAGATTCCTCACCCAAAAACTTTTTAAAAAGTCATAAATTAGATCATAAGTCATAGAAGCAGAATTGGACCATTTGGCCCATCGAATCTACTCTGCCGTTCAATCGTGGCTGATATGTTTCTCGTCCTAATTTTCCTGCCTTCTCCCCACAATCCCAATCTCCTTATTAATCAAGAACCTATCTATCTCTTGTCTTAAAGACACCCAGCAATTTTGACTTCCGGGTGCGTCTATGCAGAGCTAGGTCGCATATTCGGTAGCTCCCGCTTGGAATGGACTTTTGGGCTCTTTTACAGGGCCCCCACGGCATTTGTTTGACATTTCCCAGTGTGGGAAGAAGACTGCAGCATTCCCCTGACAGTGTCCCCCAGGAATGTTATGTCTTTTGGCTACCAGACCCGGCAGAAACAGTAAAAGATTTGGCTGCAACAGGATAAACAGGGCCTCTTCCAGCATGCAGGCGGGGGAAGGGCAAGCTTAAAGCTGCAATCTGACTTGACTCTATCAAAGGTGAATTCTAGCAGCAGAGGGAACAACTGTGAAAAGATCTACAAAGGCCATTGAAGAAGCAGGGACGAGGCTTCCGGTGGCGGCCATGGAGGAGTAGGTCGCGCATTCGGCAGCTCCCATCTGGAGCGGACTCTTAGACCTTTTTCAGGAGTTTCCATAGACTTTTGGGGGCAGACTGGTGAAGCGAACACTGCCAAAAGGATTCCCTTTCAACTTCCGGTTGCGGCTATGCGGAGCTAAGCCGCACGATTCGGCAGCTCCCGCTACCACGGACTTTCGGGCTTGTCAGAGGAGCCCCAACTGAACTTTTTTTTTTTTTTGACGCAGCCCGTGGGGAAGGGAAGAGTGAGGTCCCCCTCCAACTTCTATGAAACGGACCAGAAGTGTAACGGCCAAAGGAGCGGCACTGGAGCAACGGGAGAAGCGAGGGGAAGAAAACAAAATGGCGGCGGCCAGGGACAAAGGGGAGCTGCAGGAGATCATCAAGCGCTGCTTCGAGGAACAGCGCGAGGAGATGTTGGCGCCTATGCTTTCGGCAATTGAAGGACTCGGGATCACCCAGAAGGCCCACGAAGCTAAGATCCAGGAGGTACAGAAAAGAGTCAGTCAGAACGAGGACGAGCTCGTGGGCCTGGTGGTGAGATTGGAGCAGAACGAGGTGCTACATAAGAGGTGGGCGGGAAGACTCGAAGACCTGGAGAACAGGTCGAGGAGAAAGAATCTGCGAATCCTGGGTCTCCCTGAGGGAGTGGAGGGGGCTGATGCCGGGCATACGCGAGCACGATGCTCGAGGCGATGATGGGCATGAAGGCCCCTTCGAGGCCGCTGGAGTTGGACGGGGCACATCGGGTACTGGTGAAGAAGCCCCAGGCAAATGAGCCGCCAAGGGCGATGGTGGTGAGGTTCCACCGGTTCACGGACAGAGAGTGGGTCCTGAGATGGGCCAAGGAGGAGCGGAGCAGTAAGTGGGACAATGCAGAGATCTGAATATACCCGGACTGGAGCACGGAGGTTGCAAAGCGGAGAGCGGGTTTCAACCGGCCGAAGCGGCGTTGTACCGGAAAGAAGTGAAATTCGGAATGCTGCAGCCAGCGCGACTGTGGGTCACATACAAGGGCCAACACTATTACTTCGAAACGCCTGAAGAGGCGTGGACCTTTGTACAAGCCGAAAAGTTGGACTCTAACTGAGGGTTTGTGAGGGTGGGGGGGATGTTTTGGGGTTTGATGTGTGATGGTTGTTGTATATAGGGGGTCAATCACGCGCAGGAAATGTTACATGGGCTGGGGGAGAGAGACAAGGCCGCGACAGGAGCTGCGCCAGAGGGGGCGGAGCGGGCTTTGGAAAGGCGGGAAGGGGAACGAAGGAATGCATATGGATTGGGAGACTCCCACGCGGGGAGGTCAATGGGATGGCGGGGGAAGCCGGGGTCAGCAGGCGTCAGCTGACTTACGGGAGTGACATGGAGGGAGCAAAAAGGCTAGACAGGGGTCTAGCGGGGGGAGGGGAGGGGGGAAAAAGGGTTGCTGCTGCACTGGCCGAAAGGGAATGGGACACAGAAGAGGTGGTCGGGACGGGGGTCCCCCCTCTGGGGGACTGGAGGGTGAGGGAGGCGTGGACACGGGATTGGCCCAGAAAAGGAGATGGCTAGTCGGCGGGGCGTGGGGGGTGAGAGCCCCTCCAATCCGGCTGATAACGTTGAATGTGAGGGGCCTGAATGGGCCGGTGAAGAGGGCCCGAGTGTTCGCGCACTTAAAGGGACTGAAGGCGGACGTGGCCATGCTCCAAGAGACACATCTGAAGGTGGCGGACCAGGTCAGGCTAAGAAAGGGATGGGTAGGACAGGTATTCCACTCGGGACTGGACGCGAAGAATAGAGGGGTGGCAATATTGGTGGGAAAGTGGGTGTCATTTGAGGCCAAGACTACTGTAGCGGACAATGGAGGGCGATATGTAATGGTGAGCGGTTGGCTGCAAGGGACGTGGGTGGTGTTGGTAAACGTATACGCCCCGAACTGGGATGATGCAGGATTCATGAAGCGCATGTTGGGGCGCATTCCGGACCTGGAGATAGGAGGCCTGATAATGGGAGGGGACTTCAATACAGTGTTGGATCCAGCACTGGACCGCTCCAAATCAAGGAGTGGAAAGAGGCCGGCGGCGGCCAAGGTACTTAGGGGGTTTATGGATCAGATGGGGGGAGTGGACCCATGGCGGTTTGCAAGGCCGCAGGCCAGGGAATTTTCTTTCTTCTCCCATGTACACAAAGCCTACTCCCGGATAGATTTCTTTGTTCTGGGTAGGGCGCTCATCCCGAGGGTGGAGGGGACGGAGTATTCGGCGATAGCCGTTTCGGACCATGCCCCGCACTGGGTGGAACTGGAGCTGGGAGAGGAGAGGGACCAACGCCCGTTGTGGCGGCTGGATGTGGGACTGCTGGCGGACGAGGTGGTGTGTGGGAAGGTGTGGGGGTGTATCGAAAGGTACTTGGAGGCCAACGACAACGGGGAGGTGTGGGTGGGGGTGGTATGGGAGGCGTTGAAGGCGGTGATCAGGGGAGAGCTCATTTCCATTAGGGCTCATAGGGAGAAGACAGAAGGTATGGAAAGGGAGAGGTCAGTGGGGGAGATTTTGAGAGTGGACAGGAGATACGCAGAGGCCCCGGAGGAAAGATTACTTGGGGAAAGACGATGGCTCCAGACGGAGTTTGACCTGTTGACCACAGGGAAGGCGGAGGCACAGTGGAGGAAAGCGCAGGGGGTGACCTGCGAGTATGGGGAAAAGGCTTGTCAGATGCTGGCACACCAGCTCTGTAAGAGGATGGCAGCGAGGGAAATAGGGGGAGTCAAAGATGGAAGGGGAGCCACGGTTCGGAGTGCGACGAAAATAAACGAGGTATTCAAGGCCTTTTATGGAGAGCTGTAAAGATCCCAGCCCCCAGCGGGGGAAGAGGGGATGAGACGATTCCTAGATCAGCTGAGATTCCCGAGGGTGGAGGAGCAAGAGCAAGGGCTGGTTTGGGGGCACCAATTGGGTTGGAGGAGCTGAGTAAGGGTTTGGGGAGCATGCAGGCGGGGAAGGCCCCGGGACCGGACGGATTCCCGGTGGAGTTCTACAGGAAGTACGCAGACATGTTGGCCCCGCTACTGGCGAGGACCTTTAATGAGGCAAGAGAGGAGGGGACCCTGCCCCCGACAATGTTGGAAGCGACAATTTCTTTGATCCTAAAGCGGGACAAGGACCCACTGCAATGTGGATCGTACAGGCCGATCTCGCTCCTCAATGTGGATGCAAAGTTGCTGGCAAAAGTGCTGGCCACGAGGATCGAGGACTGTGTCCCGGGGGTAATCCACGAGGCCAGACGGGATTTGTAAAGGGCAGGCAACTAAACACCAATGTGCGGCGGCTCTTAAACGTGATAATGATGCCATCGGAGGAGGGAGAGGCGGAGATAGTGGCAGCTATGGACGCGGAGAAGGCCTTTGACCGAGTAGAGTGGGAGTACCTCTGGGAGGTGCTGCATAGGTTTGGGTTCGGGGTAGGGTTTATCAATTGGGTTAAGCTCCTTTACAGAGCCCCGATGGCGAGTGTAGTGACGAACCGGCGGAGGTCGGAGTACTTTCGACTGTACCGAGGGACGAGGCAGGGGTGCCCCCTGTCCCCCCTGTTGTTCGCATTGGCGATCGAACCATTGGCCATGTCATTGGGGGAGTCTAATAAATGGAGGGGGGTGGTCCAAGGGGGAGAAGAGCATCGGGTGTCGCTATATGCGGATGACCTGTTGCTGTACGTGGCGGATCCAATGGAAGGGATGGTGGAGGTCATGCAGACTCTAAGGGAGTTTGGGGAGTTTTCGGGCTATAAGATCAATGAATGGAAGAGTGAGCTCTTTGTATTACAGGCAGGGGACCAAGAAAGAGGGATAGGGGACCTACCGCTGAGGAGGGCGGAGGGGAGCGTTCGGTATCTGGGGATCCAGATAGCCAGGAGTTGGGGGACATTACATAAACTGAATCTGACGAGGTTGGTGGAGCAAATGGAGGAGGATTTCAAAAGATGGGACATGTTACCGCTCTCGCTGGCGGGTAGAGTGCAGTCGGTCAAAATGGTGGTCCTTCCGAGGTTTCTGTTTGTGTTTCAGTGCCTTCCCATCATGATCACTAAGGCCTTTTTAAGAGAGTAGGCAGGGGTATTATGGGGTTTGTGTGGGCGAATAAGACCCCGAGAGTAAGGAAAGGGTTCCTGGAACGCAGTAGGGACCGAGGAGGGTTGGCGCTGCCAAACCTGGGGAGCTACTACTGGGCAGCAAATGTGGCGATGATCCGCAAGTGGGTTATGGAGGGAGAGGGGGCGGCATGGAAGAGGATGGAGATGGCGTCCTGTAAAGGAACGAGCCTGGGGGCGTTGGTGATGGCACCGCTGCCGCTCTCGCCGACAAAGTATACCACGAGCCCGGTGGTGGCGGCAACGCTAAGGATCTGGGGCCAGTGGAGATGGCACCGGGGTGCAATGGGAGCATCGGTGTGGTCCCCGATCAGGGGTAACCACCGGTTTGTCCCGGGGAAGATGGACGGGGGGTTCCAGAGCTGGCATCGGGCGGGGATTGGAAGAATGGGGAACCTGTTCATCGACGGGACGTTTGCGAGCCTAGGGGCACTGGAGGAGAAGTTCGAGTTACCCCCGGGAAATGCCTTTAGATATATGCAGGTGAGGGCTTTCATGAGGCGACAGGTGAGGGAATTCCCATTGCTCTCGGCACAAGAAGTTCAAGATAGGGTGATCTCGGGTGTATGGGTCGGGGAGGGCAAGGTGTCGGAAATACACCAGGAGTTGAAAGAAGAGGGGGAAGCGCTGGTAGAAGAGTTGAAGGGTAAATGGGAGGAGGAGCTGGGGGAGGCGATCGAGGAAGGTCTGTGGGCTGATGCCCTAGGTAGGGTTAATTCCTCCTCTTCGTGTGCCAGGCTCAGCCTGATACAATTTAAGGTGGTCCACAGAGCGCACTTGATGGGGGCGAGGTTGAGTAGGTTCTTTGGGGTAGAGGACAGATGTGGAAGGTGCTCAGGGAGCCCGGCGAACCATGTCCATATGTTTTGGTCATGCCCGGCACTGGAGGGGTTCTGGAGAGGAATGGCGGGAGCAATATCTTAGGTGGTGAAAGTCCGGGTCAAGCCAAGCTGGGGGCTAGCAATATTTGGAGTCGTGGGCGAACCGGGAGTGCAGGGGGCGAAAGAGGCCGGCATTCTGGCCTTTGCGTCCCTAGTAGCCCGGCAAAGGATCTTACTAATGTGGAAGGAAGCGAAGCCCCCCAGCCTGGAGGCCTGGATAAATGATATGGCTGGGTTCATAAAGTAGGGAGAGGATTAAGTTCGCCTTGAGAGGGTCTGCGCAGGGGTTCTACAGGCGGTGGCAACCGTTCCTAGACTATCTCGCGGAGCGTTAGAGGAAGGTCGGTCAGCAGCAGCAGCAAATTTGGGGGGATGGGGGGGGTGGAGGGGACGTCCTGGGAGGGGGGGGGTGGGGGGGGGGGGGGTGGGGGGGGGGGGGGAAAAGGGGGACTGCCTGGGAGGGTGGATGAGCAAGAGATAACATGAAGTGTTGGGGAAACTGGCACATACGGGTGAGGGCCAGTGTACAAAGCTATGTAAATATATCATTTTGCCATGTATATATCTTGCTCTGCGCGATTTCTCGGGTTTTTTTGTTACGGGGGGGGTTACTGTTTGTAAGGGAGAAAAATTGTGTTAAAAACTTTAATAAATATATATATTTTTTAAAAAGACACCCAGCGATTTGACCTCCTCAACCGTCTGCGGCAAAGAGTTCCACAGATTCACCACCCTCTGGAAGAAGACATTTCTCCTCATCTCAATTTTAAAGGGTCATCCCTTCAGTCTGAGGCTGTGCCCTCAGGTTCTAGTTTCTCCTCTTAGTGGAAACATCCTCTCCACATCCACTGTATCTAGGCCTCTCGGTATTCTGTAACACACAACTTGTGTGTGGTGTGTGTGTGTCTGTCTGTCTGTGCATGCACGAGCTTGAGGGCATTTCGGTTTTTATTACAGCTGGAGCAAAGACCCACAGCACCGCGTCAAGCCTTTCCAAACAGCCTGTCTTGGCACCCAGCAGCCCCTGCGGCTGCCTCTGAACCTTTACCAGCGTCGGTAGGTCCAACTGAAGCCACGTTTCTTCCTGTGCTCACCCCCCCCCCCCACACCCCCCCCCCCCCCCCCCCCCCCCCCCCCCCCCCCCCCCCCCACCTCCCAAAATGCGACAATCAGAATTGCTCACAGTACTCCAGCTGTGGCCTCATCAAAGTTCTCTCCAACTTCAACATGACCTCCCTGCTTTTGTAATCTAAGTCTCAATTGATAAAAGCAAGGGTCTCATTTGCCATTTTCACCACCCTATTAACCTGCCCCCCCGCCTTCAGAGCTCTATGGACAAACACGCCAAGGTCCCTTTGTTCTTCGGAACTGCCCAGTGTCGTGTTGGGTGCTCTGCTACATAGACGAACCAACACGGTTGCGGATGGTACAACTCAGTTTTATTACTAACAATATTAACAATGGTAAACAGGCCACTGTGGTTCGTTCATTACCCTTGAACTGTGGACCTATCCCTAACACTATCTTGGAGAAGCACTCAGCACATGGTGAATGTCTGAGTCGCTTGCTGTGAGCTCTGTGCCCTGAGCGGTCTCCTGCTAGAATGCCCGGGAAGTGTCGTGTTCCCCGTTTTATAGTGTGTATGCTCTTGCCTGTGATTGGCTGTGGTGTTGTGTGTGTATTGATTGGTCCGTTGATCTGTCAATCAGTGTGTATGTATGTTTTTGCACATGATGTTTACCTGATTATCATGGCACCCAGAGTCATGCCGTTCATGAGATACCTCCTTTTCAAATTGCTCCTTCCAATGTGTATCGCCTCACACTTTTCAGGGTTAAATTCCATCAGCCACTTTTTTGCCCATTGGACCATCCCGTCTATATCTTCCTGTAACCCAAGACACTCAACCTCACTGTTAACCACCCGGCCAATCTTTGTGCCATCTGCAAACTGGCATCTGCAAACTTACTGATCCTACCCCCACATAGTCACCCATGTTGGTTTATATAAATGAAGAATAATAGGGGACAGTTCTCTGTGGTACACTACTGGTCACTGGCTTCCAGCAGCCTTCTGTCATCACCCCTCTGTCTCCTACAAGGAAACTAATTATGAATCCACCTTATTAAGTTACCCTGTACCCCATGTGCATTTGCCTTCTTTATAAGTTTCCCATGTGGGACCTTGACATAGACTTTGCTGAAATCCATTTAAATTACATCAACTGCATTCTCCTCATCTACACACCTGGTCAGCTCCTCAAAAAATTCAATCATATTTGTTAGGCATGCCCTCCCCCAGACAAAGCCATGCTGACTATCCCTGATCAAACCTTGCCTCTCCAAGTGGAGATAGATTATCTCCTTCAGAACTTTCTCCAATAATTTCCCTACCACTAACGTGAGAATGAAAATTAAATTTTCAATTGGCATTTTGTAATGAAGCTGGCAGACGCACAGATACCAACCATCAACATTTGTAACCCGAGATGTACTGAGATGCCCTATCAACCCCCACCCACCCCACCCCCTCCCCTCCACTGCAAGTGTCTGACAACTGTCATTTTAACTTCGCCAACCAGACATTTAACACAAGTTATTTGGTCGATTCATGAATGGTGTTGCCCATAAAGCAAACTACAACTGTCTTATTTGATGGTGAACACGTATTTCTTTCCAGAATAACTGATCATCTATGTAGATAAACATTAATGAGTTGCAATTTTTGCAGGTCCCAGTCAAAATTTCTAATCACTCCTCTCAAAGTAGATGATTAATGGTGCCTTACACACAAACACATTATTATAATAATATTTAAACTCAACGGATGCCTGTATCGGCAGAAATAGAATTGAGGAACGTGAGGCGTATATTCTGCAATATCTTTTTCAGAAACACTGATAAATGTGCAGTATCAAAGTTGCAATACCCTCTTCCACAGGACGGTGCTTCGTTTAGACTGGCGTATGCTGTCCATGGTAATTCAATTTTAAATTGGCTCAAAGTCAGAGCCTCAGGGCAAGCAGACGGCTGCAGTCTAACTAGGTAAAAACACACTTTAAGAGTGCAGTCTAATGGCACGGCTTGAATAATTAGGCCTCAGGGGCCAAATGACACGCCACGAGAGGTTTTAATTCTGCTCGGGTATGCAGGCCCCGGACTTACTCCTGCAGCTGCAGAAGAGACTCCCAGACTTGGCAACATTCGGTGGGGGAAAAATATCTTGAAAGGGAAAATTGCTTTTTGTTTTAATCTGACTGCAGAAGCCATCAAACAATAATAAACATTATGCCGGGGGCTTGAAACAGCTCTGTTTAATTTTAAGTAGACAAAATAAGAAGCCTTTAAGTGTAATAGGAGCACATTTTTAACAACCTGAAACATTTTTATATTCCACAGTTACGGAGACCAGGATTTCCTGGTTGTGGGCCATTCACTCCCGCCAGTGGGAGGGGCCAGTAAATTCCAGCCAGTCGTTCCAGTGACATCACCAAGCTTAGTCACTGCACCATTAATGGAAGGGCATGGTTGATATGAATGCTGCCCTGTGTTAACACTTATTCCAACACAACCAGGTAATAGTGATTTACTGCTGCAGAGAGGTTAGACTTTCACAGAGTGTCTGTGGAAACGTACTGAAGACAGTGGCCATCGATGGGATCCTCACCAAAGTGTATTAGCTTACTTACCGTCACTTTTGCTATTAAGCTTTCTCCAACAACCATGAAAAATAAATGTCTTGCATTCATACAGGGCCTTTCACAACATCAGAGCATAGCAATTTATGGTCCAGGGCTAAATCGCTGGCTTTGAAAGCAGACCAAGGCAGGCCAGCAGCGCGGTTCAATTCCCGTGCCAGCCTCCCCGAACAGGCGCCGGAATGTGGCGACTAGGGGCTTTTCACAGTAACTTCATTTGAAGCCTACTTGCGACTTCATTCATTCATTCTTCATATGGGGCAGACGGTGACATTGTGGTAATGCCACTGAGCTAGTAATCCAAGGCAAAGGCTAACGCTCTGGGGTTTTAATCCCAAACACGGTAGCTGGTGCAGCTTAAATTCAATAAATAAAACCTGGAATTGAAAGCTCGTCTCAGCAATAGCGAAATGGAACCTATCTGGTTCACTGGTGCACTTTGGGGAAGAAACTCTGCCGTCCTTTCCTGGTCTGGCCTACCTACCACTCCACACCAAAAGCAATCTCTTATCTGCCCTCTAAAATGGTCCTGCAAGCCACTCAGTCCAAGGGCAATTAGGGTTGGGCAACAAACGCTGGGCCTGGACTGCGATGCTCACATCCCACGGAAAAAAAACAAAAGAAACTCAGCAGCCATTTGTACACAGCAAGATCCCACTGACAGCAGTGAAATGGATGACCAATCTGTTTGGGTGACGTTGGGTGAGGGTTAAATATTGAGCAGGAAAGCAAGAACACTCTAATGTTCCTTTTCTGAATGTTGTGGATAGGGCCTCGAATGTCTCATCTGAGAAAAGCAACTTGGATATTGCAGACCTCAATCAGCGTGGCACAGAGGGGGAAGGGCGAGATATCTGCCCAACTCTCTGTACCACAGACAGAATGCTGGGCATTGAGAGGCTCAAAAGGCACTCTCACAAAACCTCCGCACACATTTTCTTTTTAAAAAAAGGAGAAAAACTGGGTCTGATTTTGGTCTTGGTAGTGCCCTGATATTTATATAAAAGGACAATACAGAAACCAAAATCACAGTGCACCATCAGCCTGTTACCCTGGTAACCCAAATATGTCGAATGGCTATTGGATCCTCCTCACCAACCGCACCCCCTCCATGGTACACCCACCCACCCTACATGTCCATTAGCGGGCATAACACACTTATGTTTTCTGTTCCATGCACCATTTCAGTTCATACCATCAAAAATGTATTGATCTGTGGGTGCAACTCCAGGTCGGGCTTTTGTACAGTTACCGATCGTATTTGTAGCCATGCAGAAAGAAGCTGCACTGTTCCTGAAGCAGAGAAATAAATTATAGTTCAAACTAATTCTTAATATTCAAGTATCACTCTATGTATACTACACATTGTGAGAGGGGTACGGTAGCACAGTGGTTAGCACAGTTGCTTCACAGCTCCAGGGTCCCAGGTTCGATTCCCAGCTTGGGTCACTGTCTGTGCGGAGTCTGCACGTTCTCCCCGTGTGTGCGTGGGTTTCCTCCGGGTGCTCCGGTTTCCTCCCACAGTCCAAAGATGTGCAGGTTAGGTGGATTGGCCATGATAAATTGCCCTTAGTGCCCAAAATTGCCCTGAGTGTTGGGAGGGGTTACTGGGTTATGGGGATAGGGTGGAGGTGTTAACCTTGGGTAGGGTGCTCTTTCCAAGAGCCGGTGCAGACTCGATGGGCTGAATGTCCTCTTTCTGCACTGTACCCAAGGTCAACACCTCCACCCTATCCCCATAACCCAGTAACCCCTCGCTGTCTTCAGGGGATGTCCCGGAGGACTGGAGAATAGCCAATGTTGTTCCTCTGTTTAAGAAGGGTAGCAAGGATAATCCCGGGAACTACAGGCCGGTGAGCCTTACTTCAGTGGTAGGGAAATTACTGGAGAGAATTCTTCGAGACAGGATCTACTCCCATTTGGAAGCAAATGGACGTATTGGTGAGAGGCAGCACGGTTTTGTGAAGGGGAGGTCGTGTCTCACTAACTTGATAGAGTTTTTCGAGGAGGTCACTAAGATGATTGATGCAGGTAGGGCAGTAGATGTTGTCTATATGGACTTCAGTAAGGCCTTTGACAAGGTCCCTCATGGTAGACTAGTACAAAAGGTGAAGTCACACGGGATCAGGGGTGAACTGGCAAGGTGGATACAGAACTGGCTAGGCCATAGAAGGCAGAGGGTAGCAATGGAGGGATGCTTTTCTAATTGGAGGGCTGTGACCAGTGGTGTTCCACAGGGATCAGTGCTGGGACCTTTGCTCTTTGTAGTATATATAAATGATTTGGAGGAAAATGTAACTGGTCTGATTAGTAAGTTTGCAGACGACACAAAGGTTAGTGGAATTGCGGATAGCGATGAGGACTGTCGGAGGATACAGCAGGATTTAGATTGTCTGGAGACTTGGGCGGAGAGATGGCAGATGGAGTTTTATCCGGACAAATGTGAGGTAATGCATTTTGGAAGGGCTAATGCAGGTAGGGAATATACAGTGAATGGTAGAACCCTCAAGAGTATTGAAAGTCAAAGAGATCTAGGAGTACAGGTCCACAGGTCATTGAAAGGGGCAACACAGGTGGAGAAGGTAGTCAAGAAGGCATACGGCATGCTTGCCTTCATTGGCCGGGGCATTGAGTATAAGAATTGGCAAGTCATGTTGCAGCTGTATAGAACCTTAGTTAGGCCACACTTGGAGTATAGTGTTCAATTCTGGTCGCCACACTACCAGAAGGATGTGGAGGCTTTAGAGAGGGTGCAGAAGAGATTTACCAGAATGTTGCCTGGTATGGAGGGCATAAGCTATGAGGAGCGATTGAATAAACTCGGTTTGTTCTCACTGGAACGAAGGAGGTTGAGGGGCGACCTGATAGAGGTATACAAAATTATGAGGGGCATAGACAGAGTGGATAGTCAGAGGCTTTTCCCCAGGGTAGAGGGGTCAATTACTAGGGGGCATAGGTTTAAGGTGAGAGGGGCAAGGTTTAGAGTAGATGTACGAGGCAAGTTTTTTACGCAGAGGGTAGTGGGTGCCTGGAATTCACTACCGGAGGAGGTAGTGGAAGCAGGGACGATAGGGACATTTAAGGGGCATCTTGACAAATATATGAATAGGATGGGAATAGAAGGATACGGACCCAGGAAGTGTAGAAGATTGTAGTTTAGTCAGGCAGTATGGTCGGCACGGGCTTGGAGGGCCGAAGGGCCTGTTCCTGTGCTGTACATTTCTTTGTTCTTTGTATAACCCAGTAACCCCACCCAACACTAAGGGCAATTTTGGACACTAAGGGCAATTTATCATGGCCAATCCACCTAACCTGCACATCTTTGGACTGTGGGAGGAAACTGGAGCACCCGGAGGAAACCCACGCACACACGGGGAGAACGTGCAGACTCCGCACAGACAGTGACCCAAGCTGGAATCGAACCTGGGACCCTGGAGCTGTGAAGCAATTGTGCACAATGCTACCGTGCTACCCTAATATAGAGACAGAAGAGGCAGATGGGAAAAAGAAAATGAACCAATGGAATGCGAAAGCTTTGAACAATCAACTTCCAAAGGGTTTCAGCCGAGATAAACTGTAGTCTTCCACTCTCCTAGGTTTTTAGGTCACAATTTCTCAATCACTAATTACCTGCAGAACGGATGCCAATATGAAAAGCATGGTTCTTACCATTTTCTTATCTCCATCTTTGGGATCGTCCACATAGGAGAGGATGAAGTCGATTCTTCGGACCCCATCACAGAAGAAAATGGAGTCTTTGCTGCGGACATGTTTGTCAATCTGTGGAAGGAGCAGATGATCTATCATGACAAATTGGCCGGGAATTCTGGCCCAGACTCCTTGTCCTTTCAAGAATGTGAAAGTCAGAGCTGTAACGAGGTCACACGTGCCAATTATCTGTTACATAGCATTTAGCAGTTTACTTACAAAGGACAAAGACGAAGCCACAGCTCAAAGACCATGCACCCTTATGCAACGAAAACAATGGCGTAACATTCGCCTGCTCCAGACAAATGTTCTTGATCCGGTTAAAAAGTATTTTCTGGATACAAAACTGGGACACTCATTCATTTTTAAATACTCTATGCAATCCCGTGCTTGCAATACAATGTAGCTACTGCTGCGCAACCAAACCACGGCAGCACTATATTCTTCACTGTCTAGTGCATTTTCCAGATAGAGATTGAAAAGACCAACCAGATAGCACCATTTTCAGACTTTGTAAAATTATTTAACATTGGCCTCCATCACAAAAATAGCTGATATGCGAGTAACCACAGAAGCTTGATGGAAGGCTATAATTAGTTTAAAAAATATAAGCCATTGCATTGCGACAAGGTGGCACAGTGGCTAGCACTGTTGCCTCACAGCGCCAGGGACCCGGGTTCAATTTCGGCCTTGGGTGTCTGTCTGGAGTTTGTACGTTCTCTCCGTGACTGCGTGAGGTTCCTCCGGGTGCTCCGGTTTTCTCACACAGACAAAAGATGCGCAGGTTAGGTGGATGGGCGACGCTAAATTGCCCCTCAAGTGCCCAGGTTAGGCGGGGTTATGGAGCCTTGGTAGGGTGCTCTTTCAGAGGGTCGGTGCAGACCCGATGGGCTGAATGGCCTCTTTTTGCACTTTAGGAGTTCTATGGCTTGAACCACTGATGTCTTTTGGAAAAGGAAACTGCCTAATCTAACAGCTCACAGGGAACAACTCTAATCGGCACAATGTCATAATGCCCAGGGGTGAACAATAACCAATGCCTTTCACCATGTCCGTGCCTTCCGATCCCAAAAGGAGCTTTTAAAAGGACAATTTAAGGTGCTTTGTAGGTCATAGGTTACTTTAGAAGTCATCTGCCTGAGGAAGAGCATTCAGGGACCAGGATCTCAAACCCAATGTTAAGGACATGGGTGAACGGGAGACAGTCATCGCTATGTTCCTATATGCCCCAGAGCCGACCTACAGCAAGCAACCCACAACACTGGATTAATACCATCAGCAATGCCCTTGCAGGATCCTCTAAATCCATTGGCAAAGAAGGCAGTCCAACCACAATATTCTCTCCTCAGTCAACTAGCCTAGCCTAGAGGCATTAAAAGCAGCTCCTCTGGGCATCACATTTCAATCAACTCCTCACTGAAGCAGAGGGTATGGCAGTGGTACTTAATGAGTATTTTGCTTCTGTCTTTACCAAAACAGAAGAAGGTGACAATGGCCTAGTTGAAAATGTGGGTGTTGAGCAACTAAACGGTGTAGTGACAGACAAAGAAAAGGTGCTAAAAAGACTGGCAGCACTCCAGGTGGAAAAGTCGCCAGGTCCGGATGGGATGCATCCCGGATTGCGGAAAGAGGTAAGGGAACAAACTGCGGAGTCGTTGATGGACATTTTCCAGGTCCCTCTGAACACAGGATTAGTCCCGGGGGACTGGAGGATTGCAAATATGATGCTGTTGTTTAACAAAGGGGCATAGGATAACCCAGGAAACTAAACCTGTCAGCTTGACATCAATAGTGGGAAAACTGATGGAGGCCATAATATGGGATGAGATAAATATACACTTAGAGAAAAAGAAGTTAATGTTAGACAGTCAACATGGCTTTGTCAAGGGCTTGTCTGACAAATATTTGTCTGACAAATATATTTGAGTTCTTTAGCGAGGTGACACAGGCAGTAGATGAGGGTCATGCTGTGGATGTTGTATATTTGGACATTCAGAAAGCATTTGATACAGTGCCACATGGTAGGTTTGTTCACAAATTAGAAATGTTTGGGACTGATGAGTTCTTGGCAGATAGGATTAGAAATAGGCTAAGAGATAGGAAACAGGGTAGGTATAGATGGGCATTTCTCAGATGAGTTGAAAATGGTGTTTCCCAAGGCTCAGCGCTGGGGCCCTTGCCTTTTGTGATTGATGTAAACAATTTAGAGGTGGGTGTTGAGGGCAAAATCTCTAAATTTGTGCATGATACGAAGATCGGAAGAATAGTGAATTGTGAGGATGATGGAGAGCGACTTTAGAGGGACATTGATAAGTTGGCCAAATGGGCAGACACCTGGCAGATGATCTTCAATGCAGTGAAATCTGAGGTTATGCAGTTTAGTAGAAGAAACATGGGGAGACAATATAGGCTCAATGGTACAACATTGAGAGGAGTACAGGAGCAGAGGGACCTAAGGATTCAAGGGCATAATTATGAGAGTGGCCAGGCAAGTTGAAACAGTTGTTAAATGTCAGCACATGGCACAGTGGCTAGCACTGCTGCCTACGGCACTGAGGACCCGGGTCATTGGTCAGATATAGTTTCATCTCTTTATTCAGATCCTTTCCACAGCTAGCAGGGTTGTATAAGAAGTCCTCAAAAGATAAATCACCAGGTAGGGCAATCCTGATTCAGGGGTGAAACACATCGCTTTTCTTTTCATGCTTGATTTTAGGGGAAATGTTATGACTTGGACATCACCTAGAGCAGTGGTGCGACAAGTGTCCCACATCGCTAGAAACTGTCTCACATCAAGTTTAATTTGTACAAAGCGCAAGTATAATCTTAGTTTAATAGATTACAGATAACGTACTGTGTTAATAATAGTGTGTATAAGACATTCATGTCACGTGGAGCTGATATAATCAGAATAATCTTTATTATTGTCACAAGTAGGCTTACATTAACACTGCAATGAAGTTACTGTGAAGATCCCCTCGTCGCCACATTCCGGCTCCTGTTCGGGTACACGGAGGGAGAATACAGAATGTTCAATTCACCTAACAGCATGTTTTCCGGGACTTGTGGGAGGAAACCGGAGGAAATCCACGCAGACACGGGGAGAACGTGCAGACTCCGCACAGACAGTGACCCAAGCCGGGAAGCGAACCTGGGACCCTGGTGCTATGAAGCAACAGTGCCATCCACGGTGCTACTGTGCCGCCCATATATGATCAATGACACTTCACCAACCATAAACATTTACTCCCTCCACCAGTAGTGCAGCGTGACCACAGTGTATACTACCTAAGGGATACATTACCACAACTCACCAAAGTTTCTTTGACAGGCCCTCTAAAATCTGTGAACTTCATAACGTTAGCACATCCTTGGGAACATCAAGTTCCCCTTCAAAATCCCACCATCCTACCTTGGATATATATTGCCTTTACTTCACTGAACCAAATTCCTTGTGCTGTCTACCCAATGGCAGTACATGAATACCGTCAGCTCATGGACTGCAATGGTTCAGGAGACTCGCCACCACTTTCTCAAGGGCAACTAGGAATGGACAATAAATGCTGGCATGCCTATATCCAGAGGGTTCATCCAAAAACGATGCCAAATATTGCCGAAGTTGGTAGGTGCTTTAACTGCACGTACATCATAGCTGAGAATAGGCTGGTGAAAGGGAGAACAGTGGGGTGACTTTTTTTAAAATAAGGACATGCCCTTTCAGGACAGAGATGAGGAAATAGTTCCTCTCCCAGAGGTTTGAGAGTTTTCAGAATGCTTTCTCAAAAGGTGATTGAGGCAGAATCTTCAAATATCTGTCAGGCAGAAAAAATTAAAGGGGGTGAAAGGGAGTCGGGCAGGAAAATTAAGTTGCCATTAGAATTAGATCAGTCGTGATCTTATTGAATGGTGGAGCATGAGAGGCCAGTTCCTAATTCATATGTCTGCATGCGTTTTTATATTTATACAGCACCTGCCACAATCTCTGCACGTGAGAGCTCTAGACACACAAGCATTTTTTGAAATGTCAGATCTATTGTGATGTACAGCTTCAGGGTCCCAGGTTCGATTTCCTGCTGGGTCACTGCCTGCGTCTGCACACTCTCCCCGTGTCTGTGTGGTTTTCCTCCGGGTGCTCCGGTTTCCTCCCACAAGTCCAAACATGTGCAGGTTAGTTGGATTGGCTGTGCCAAATTGCCCTTAGTGTCCAAAAAAGGTTAGTTGGGGTTACGGGGATAGGGTGGAGGTGTGGGGATAGGGTGAGGTGTGGGCTTGGGTAGGGTGCTCTTGTCATTCGATGGGCCGAATGGCCTCCTTCTGCACTGTAAATTCTATGTAGGAGCTGCAGCAGCCAATTTACACTTAGCAAGAACTCCTAGACATCAATGAGAGTACAAAGAAATAATCTGACCTTGAAAATGCTGGTTGAGGGATACATACGTGTTCACTTGCTCTCCTTCATATCGAGCCGCCCACTCGAGAAGGTCGACAAGGCCTCGTCTGAAGTATCGGCCGACACCTTGTGTTCAAGATTCTGGGGTGGAACTCAAGGCCGCAGCCTTGTGTCAGAGGCAAAAGTAACACCACTGACACACAGCACAATGATCTCTTCAATGAACTTCATTACTCCTGCACTCAACTCACCAAATACTCAGCTGCCGCTGAGGCATTTCAGAAGTAACAGGTTTGTGTTGTGTGCAACAGTTGTTTAGACTTGAAGAAGTTGTCTTGATTTGTGTTGATTTATCTTGGCTTGGGCCTGTACTTACTGAGCCGCTGCCATCTTGTGCTCAGGAGGAAACAGGCATTTGCTTGGAAATAGGAGGAGGGTACCATGGAAACGATGACTCAGCACAGATATTCCACAGAGCAGAACTTCCATGGCCACACTCATTCAATCACTGAGCCGAACCTTTAGGGACTGCTCCTACAATGACTAATCTACATACTGCCAGCACCATAAACCATCTTACTCACACAAACCCATATTAAGGGTTTCAACACTAACATATTTTTCTTGAAAAGTTTTAAAAAAGGATCCTGCTTTCGCAAGATTACGCTTCAACTTCTGAAAAAAAGTTTGAAATGATGTAATTGTCCCAAACTGGACTTAGCTCCTCCTGTCTCTCTCCTTAGAATCATAGAATGCCTCCAGTGCAGAAGGAGGCCATTCGGCCCATCGAGTCTTCACCGACCCTCTGAAAGAACATATCCACTCTTGCCAGCATTTAGAACACATCAAAGACTCACTTTACCAAGGTCCACTCACCCGCCCTGACCCCATAACCCCAGCTTACCTTTTGGACACTAAGGAGCAATTTTAGCATGGCCAATCCACCTAACATGCACATCTTTGGATCGTGGGAGGAAACTGGAGCACCGGGTGGAAACCCACGCAGACACAGGGAGAAACTGCAAACGACACAGACAGTCACCCGAGGTGGGAATTGAACCTGGGCCCCGGGCGCTGCAAGACAGCAGTGCTACCCACTGTACCACCATGCCGCCGCAGTGAATCTTTGCTGTGTTCTAAATGCTGTCAAGAGTGGATGGTGCATTTCCTTCCATCTCCCATTGCTTAAAAAAGACCCCAAAACATTGTTCTATTACATCTTAAACAGTATAAATTTTTTAAACAAATCACTTCATTTGCTAGAATCACAATATTACCAATTAAAACCTCAACCCTCATATTGGCTTTGGTCAGGTTAAACTAACATTTTTGCACCGTTTTACTTTGTGGATGAAAGGATTTAATTCTGGTAGTGCAGTGGTATTGTTGTTGATCAAGCAACCCAGAGACCTGGCCCAATAATGTCGTGGAAAGAGGTTCATATTGCACAATGGTGGTAAGAGAATTTGATTTTGACTTGAAGGAAAACCCGTGACTAAAAGATTGGCGATCAGGGAAAGGTCTCACAAAACTGCCAAAAGGTCGAAAAACCCAACTGATTCATCCACACCCTAATGCTGGGGCGGACATACATTTTTGGGGCCTTGAAGCTTGAACTGTTATGGGGGCCCCTTCGCAACGAGGTCTGGGTAACCACTGTTATCTTCTTCAATGGGGTTGTTCCACGACAGATCACCACAAGGCTATGTTCAAGCTAGCCTACACTAGGCTAGACTAAGTTAGGCAAGACTAGGCCACCAAAACTCATAGGCTAAGGTAATGTAACACAATTTTACCATTATTTGAACACTTTTCATAATAAACACCTGTAATTTAACACAAATTCACCCTTTTATTACTTTTTCATAAATACTTGTAATACAAGATTAGCCTGGGTTATGCGGTTGTAGCCTACCTTCAGTTCACCTCTTCATAAAAACAATAGGCTTAGGCTAATCTAACACTATTTCACCTTTATTACTTACCTTACTTTTCTAAATATAACATTTATTTTTGAGTAGGGGTAATTAAAATATTGTATCCTTCTGAACGCTTTATTGAAAAATATTCTTGTCTAGATCGCGATCACGAGGGCTATCACGTTGGAAATTCACGTTAGCATTGTGATTGCCTTTTCAACGGCTCCCCTTTTTTGTTACAACACGTCATCTACTGTTTGTATTTCTGTCATAAGTGTTAATAGTGTTTAAAATTATTTATAATTATTTAATATTAAATATATTTAGAATGAAACATCCTTAATTTGAATGTTTTTTTCGTTTACGGCGAGCCTACATGATACTTTAATACCCTTTTAATTTTTATTTTAACTATTATTTTGTATTGAATTACACTTTATTATTAATATTATTATTTTTTAAAAACCCCTTCTCATACTGGGCAGCACGGTAGCATTGTGGATAGCACAATTCCTTCACAGCTCCAGGGTCCCAGGTTCGATTCCGGCTTGGGTCACTGTCTGTGTGGAGTCTGCACGTTCTCCCCGTGTGTGCGTGGGTTTCCTCCGGGTGCTCCGATTTCCTCCCACAGTCCAAAGATGTGCAGGTTAGGTGGATTGGCCATGATAAATTGCCCTTAGTGTCCAAAATTGCCCTTAGTGTTGGGTGGGGTTACTGGGTTATAGGGATATGGTGTAGGTGTTGACCTTGGGTAGGGTGCTCTTTCCAAGAGCCGGTGCAGACTTGATGGGCCGAATGTCCTCCTTCTGCACTGTAAATTCCATGATGATCTATGATACAGTAGACCCAAAATTATTAAGCAATGTTAAAGTCGCTTCTGGGGGCCCTCTGGGATTAGGGGCCCTGAAGCTTAAGCTTCATTAGTTTCATAGTAGATCCGCCCCTGCCCTATTGTGTTCACAGTGTCACAATTACTTACCCCAGCTGGAGGCAGAAACTCGAGTAAAGTATACAGCGATGTTTAACTCCAGGATACAATTTTTTTAAAAACTGAAGCACATACAAAGAATCTAATTCATCACAGCTGATGACACTTTCCATTTCCGTCAATACTGGCACTGCAGGTATTCAAAGGTTTAGCAATAACCAGGGACCTGAACAATGCGAGGTGAATTAAAAATCAGGTCGGTAAATAGGATTTGCAAAATGCTTTTGTTTTTATTCTAAGCATTTGCATTGCCTTTCAAAATACTTTTTTTCCCCCAGTGTACAGCACATCACAGATATCAATAGCAGAGTGATTTAATGAACTGCACAATAATTTGCTTACAACTGCTTGAAGGTGCAATGCATTGCAACGGCTTTTGTCATTTATTTGAATAACATTTAAATAATAGAGGCAACCTGGAAAAACAGGACCTTCACACTGGGAAAGAAAATAGAACAGTTAGTATGAATCATCCATCTCCTGTTGACACTCACCCAGCCAATGACGCTTCACTTTTAACATCATTGTGAAACAGCATAGTCTGAGCTATTTGAAGAAAGAATATTGCTGTATTCCAAGCCACCACTCCTTGAGGAGGCAGAAGAATGGCGACAATGGAAGAGAGAGAACGGGAATCAGAGGAAGCCAGAGTTATTGGGAGGATGATACAGAGACAGGTGGGAGCCACAGACAGGTGGGAGCAAGTTCGAAGGACTTTTAACTCGAAGGACTTAGAAGGTCAATGTGGGTCAACGAGCAGTGAGGTATGGGTGAGCAGGACTTGTTGCTCGGTGGGTGAGCTGAGGTTTATTAAGGGTGGACAAAAGAATTCCGTCAGGGGATAATTTTGCACCAGCCGAGTTTGGGGGTGACAAGGTGGCAAAGGCATCAGGAAGGTAGATGGAGTGCTCTTTATATTAGGAAGGATGTAGGGTCAGAAGCTCAGCTTGTGATCAAACAGGTCACCAGAGATGTAAACAAATAGCTCAAACTGAATCTATGGGCGCGATTCAATAACCGTATTGCGGCCGGCGCGGAACCGGACGCATCGGGTGAATCCCGTAAGAGCCCCAAATCGGGCTCCAGTGAGTCACCCGACTTGCTCTGCCCGACAAGATCTGGATCTCTCTGGACATGATCCAAATCATCATACTCAAATACTCGGACGCTGCTTTCACCCGGTGCTCTGGAACCGACAGCCGTGCCGGTGAGACCTCGGCCGGGTGCCGTTCAGCACTGGTTTCCACAAATGTGGACCAGGCATGACGGCACCTCAGATGGTTTCGCAGGGTGGACAGAGACAGGGAATGGTGGTGCCCTGGCACCCTCAGCATGGCACCCAGGCAGTGCCACCCTGACATTGTCAAAATGCCCAGTTGGCACTGCGAGGGTGCCAGGTAGGCAGCGCCAAGGTGCCCATTTGGCACTACTGGGGGCCCTTTCCCATGAGCTGATCACGCAGTCACCATGCTGCCTAAAGTAAAATTCATTGGTCAAGGTAAAATCGACAGCTACAAGGATTGGATTGAGTCCAACCGGGGTGGGCTACTGATTTTTGGAATAACTGTTGCACCTGAAACAATGTAAAGTAGAGTGGTTTTTGCATTTATCCAAATCACTCTCCCTCGTACGTTGACCAAGCTTGGAAAATAAAGCCGTCTTAACCAGAGTTGACGTGTCCACGGGTCTTTGTGTTTAGCTGAGCTGTAACTACGAGGGAGGATCCCCATGTAAAAACCAGCTCAATAGAACATAGAACATAGAAAAATACAGCACAGAACAGGCCCTTCGGCCCACGATGTTGTGCCGAACCTTTGTCCTAGATTAATCATAGATTAACATTGAATTTACAGTGCAGAAGGAGGCCATTCAGCACTTTGAGTCTGCACCGGCTCTTGGAAAGAGCACCCTACCCAAACTCAACACTTCCACCCAACACCAAGGGCAATTTGGACATTAAGGGCAATTTATCATTGGCCAATTCACCTAACCCGCACATCTTTGGACTGTGGGAGGAAACCGGAGCACCCGGAGGAAACCCACGCAGACACGGGGAGGACGTGCAGACTCCGCACAGACAGTGACCCAAGACGGAATCGAACCTGGGACCCTGGAGCTGTGAAGCAATTGTGCTATCCACAATGCTACCGTGCTGCCCTTGAGAACAAATAAATCTACACTATCATTTTACTGTAATCCATATACCTATCCAATAGCTGCTTGAAGGTCCCTAATGTTTCCGACTCAACTACTTCCACAGGCAGTGCATTCCATGCCCCCACTACTCTCTGGGTAAAGAACCTACCTCTGATATCCCTCCTATATCTTCCACCTTTCACCTTAAATTTATGTCCCCTTGTAATGGTTTGTTCCACCCGGGGAAAAAGTCTCTGACTGTCTACTCTATCTATTCCCCTGATCATCTTATAAACCTCTATCAAGTCGCCCCTCATCCTTCTCCGTTCTAATGAGAAAAGGCCTAGCACCCTCAACCTTTCCTCGTAAGACCTACTCTCCATTCCAGGCAACATCCTGGTAAATCTTCTTTGCACCTTTTCCAAAGCTTCCACATCCTTCCTAAAATGAGGCGACCAGAACTGTACACAGTACTCCAAATGTGGCCTTACCAAAGTTTTGTACAGCTGCATCATCACCTCACGGCTCTTAAATTCAATCCCTCTGTTAATGAACGCGAGCACACCATAGGCCTTCTTCACAGCTCTATCCACTTGAGTGGCAACTTTCAAAGATGTATGAACATAGACCCCAAGATCTCTCTGCTCCTCCACATTGCCAAGAACTCTACCGTTAACCCTGTATTCCGCATTCATATTTGTCCTTCCAAAATGGACAACCTCACACTTTTCAGGGTTAAACTCCATCTGCCACATCTCAGCCCAGCTCTGCATCCTATCTATGTCTCTTTGCAGCCGACAACAGCCCTCCTTACTATCCACAACTCCACCAATCTTCGTATCGTCTGCAAATTTACTGACCCACCCTTCAACTCCCTCATCCAAGTCATTAATGAAAATCACAAACAGCAGAGAACCCAGAACTGATCCCTGCGGTACGCCACTGGTAACTGGGATCCAGGCTGAATATTTGCCATCCACCACCACTCTCTGACTTCTATCGGTTAGCCAGTTCGTTATCCAACTGACCAAATTTCCCACTATCCCATGCCTCCTTACTTTCTGCAAAAGCCTACCATGGGGAACTTTATCAAATGCCTTACTAAAATCCATGTACACTACATCCACTGCTTTACCTTCATCCACATGCTTGGTCACCTCCTCAAAGAATTCAATAAGATTTGTAAGGCAAGACCTACCCCTCACAAATCCGTGCTGACTATCCCTAATCAAGCAGTGTCTTTCCAGATGCTCAGAAATCCTATTCTTCAGTACCCTTTCCATTACTTTGCCTACCACCGAAGTAAGACTAACTGGCCTGTAATTCCCAGGGTTATCCCTAGTCCCTTTTTTGAACAGGGGCACGACATTCGCCACTCTCCAATCCCCTGGTACCACCCCTGTTGACAGTGAGGACGAAAAGATCATTGCCAACGGCTCTGCAATTTCATCTCTTGCTTCCCATAGAATCCTTGGATATATCCCGTCAGGCCCGGGGGACTTGTCTATCCTCAAGTTTTTCAAAATGCCCAACACATCTTCCTTCCTAACAAGTATTTCCTCGAGCTTACCAATCTGTTTCACACTGTCCTCTCCAACAATATCGCCCCTCTCATTTGTGAATACAGAAGAAAAGTACTCGTTCAAGACCTCTCCTATCTCTTCAGACTCAATACACAATCTCCCACTACTGTCCTTGATCGGACCTACCCTCGCTCTAGTCATTCTCATATTTCTCACATATGTGTAAAAGGGGTTTTCCTTGATCCTACCCGCCAAAGATTGTTCATGCCCTCTCTTAGCTCTCCTAATCCCTTTCTTCAGTTCCCTCCTGGCTATCCTGTATCCCTCCAATGCCCTGTCTGAACCTTGTTTCCTCAGCCTTACATAAGTCACCTTTTTCCTCTTAACAAGACATTCAACCTCTCTTGTCAACCATGGTTCCCTCACTCGACCATCTCTTCCCTGCCTGACAGGGACATACATATCAAGGACACGTAGCAACTGTTCCTTGAACAAGTTCCACATTTCACTTGCGTCCTTCCCTGCCAGCCTATGTTCCCAACTTATGCACTTCAATTCTTGTCTGACAACATCGTATTTACCCTTCCCCCAATTGTAAACCTTGCCCTGTTGCACGTACCTATCCCTCTCCATTACTAAAGTGAAAGTCACAGAATTGTGGTCACTATCTCCAAAATGCTCCCCCACTAACAAATCTATCACTTGCCCTGGCTCATTACCCAGTACTAAATCCAATATTGCCCCTCCTCTGGTCGGACAATCTACATACTGTGTTAGAAAAGCTTCCTGGACACACTGCACAAACACCACCCCATCCAAACTATTTGATCTGAAGAGTTTCCACTCAATATTTGGGAAGTTAAAGTCGCCCATGACTACTACCCTATGACTTCTGCACCTTTCCAAAATCTGTTTCCCAATCTGTTCCTCCACATCTCTGCTACTATTGGGGGGCCTATAGAAAACTCCTAACAAGGTGACTGCTCCGTTCCTATTTCTGACTTCAACCCATACTACCTCAATAGGGTGATACTCCTCGAACTGCCTTTCTGCAGCTGTTATACTCTCTAATTAATAATGCCACCCCCCCCCCCCCCCCACCTCTTTTACCACCCTCCCTAATCTTATTGAAGCATCTATAACCAGGGACCTCCAACAACCATTTCTGCCCCTCTTCTATCCAAGTTTCCGTGATGGCCACCACATCGTTGTCCCAAGTACCGATCCATGCCTTAAGTTCACCCACCTTATTCCTGATGCTTCTTGCGTTGAAGTATACACACTTCAACCCATCTCCGTGCCTGCAAGTACTCTCCTTTGTCAGTGTTCCCTTCCCCACTGCCTCATTACACGCTTTGGCGTCCTGAATATCGGCTACCTTAGTTGCTGGACTACAAATCCGGTTCCCATTCCCCTGCCAAATTAGTTTAAACCCTCCCGAAGAGTACTAGAAAACCTCCCTCCCAGGATATTGGTGCCCCTCTGGTTCAGATGCAACCCGTCCTGCTTGTACAGGTCCCACCTTCCCCAGAATGCGCTCCAATTATCCAAATACCTGACGCCCTCCCTCCTACACCATTCCTGCAGCCACGTGTTCAGCTGCACTCTCTCCCTATTCCTAGCCTCGCTATCACGTGGCACCGGCAACAAACCATAGATGACAACTCTGTCTGTCCTGGCTTTTAACTTCCAGCCTCACTCCCGAAACTCGTTTATTACCTCCACACCCCTTTTCCTACCTATGTCGTTGGTACCAATGTGCACCACGACTTCTGGCTGCTCCCCCTCCCCCTTAAGGATCCTGAAGACACGATCCGAGACATCCCTGGCCCTGGCACCCGGGAGGCAACAAACCTTCCGGGAGTCTCGCTCGCGACCACAGAATCTCCTATCTATTCCCCTAACCATTGAATCTCCTCCAACTATTGCTTTTCTATTCTCCCCCCTTCCCTTCTGAGCCCCAGAGCCAGACTCAGTGCCAGAGACCTGGCCGCTAGGGCCTTCCCCCGGTAGGTCATCCCCCCCAACAGCATCCAAAACGGTATACTTGTTTTGAAGGGGAACGGCCACGAGGGATCCCTGCACTTTCTGCCTGTTTGTTTTTTTCCCCCTGACTGTAACCCAGCTATTCTTGTCCTGTACCTTGGGTGTGGTTACCTCCTTGTAACTCTTCTCAATCACCCCCTCTGCCTCCCGGATGATCCGAAGTTCATCCAGCTTCAGCTCCAGTTCCCTAACACGGTCTTTGAGGAGCTGAAGTTGGGTGCACTTCCCGCAGGTATAGTCAGTGGGGACACCGGTGGTATCCCTCACCACCCACATCCTACAGGAGGAGCATGTAACTGGCCTAGCCTCCATCCCCTCTTACCTGACAGAATATAGCTGCCCTGTGGACTAACTAGATCTCCGCCCTCCGACCCTGCTCCCAGTCAGCTACACTTTCTGTAAACTCCTGGCTCTCTTTGCACTCTTTGCGGAAATGTCGGAAACAAAATGAAAGGAGCACCTTACTCCCTCCTCACCTAACTCCCTCGGTCACCAAACTCTCACTATCGCACTCAAATGCACCAAATTCAGCACTGTGCAAACAAAGTCTGCACTGTAGTGGATCACTTTTATACTGTGAATCTAGCCTCTGAAAACTGGCCTAATCCAATTAACTAATTAACAAGCTCCAGCTGCAAGTGCCTACAAGTAGAAGCCTGTTTAAAGCTTATTGAAAATTCACCTTCTTCTAAACCAAACAGCAACTTTTAAGTTAATTAACTAAATAAAAGAAACACTAAACTTTAGATTAAAATGAAGCCTTATACTCCCTCGGTCACCAAACTCTCACTATCGCACTCAAATGCACCAAATTCAGCACTCAGTGCAAAGACCCCGCTCCTACATGAACATTTCCTGGGCCTGCTTCCAGAGTTCACGATGGAGGCCTCCGGCGTCCCTGGATGCCGGAGCATCACAACAGTGGGCTGGAGGGGGGGGGGGGGGGGGTTGTCCATCTACATATGGATCTTCCAGATATGGTATCTTGGAGCGGGTCTATCTTCCGATCCCAGAACATTCCTGCAGGTCAGCTTCTTTCTCAGGAGGTCCTCCTTCTGGCCTGAGTGAGCCCAGAGGTCCACCTTCTTTGCTCGGTGGGTCAGTGATGTTTTCAATATGGCGCCTGGGTAGGATCTTTGTGATGGAGGAAGCGGAGTCAGTAGCTTAGTCCATAATCAAACATAGCACCAGTCATGTTTGGCAGCCCAATGTCATAGAGGGGTTTAGGGAAGATAATGTTGCCAAAATGTAATGTTGATGAAGAGGAGTTTTTACGGAGTAGTTTTTTTCAAATTCATTGATGGGATGTGGTGTCGCTGGCTAGGCCAGCATTTATTGCCCATTCCCAATTGCCCCTGAGAAGGTGCCTTGAACTGCTACAGTCCATGTGGTGTAGGTACACCCGCTATGCTGTTTTGAAGGGAATTCCAGGAGCTTGACCCATGACAGTGAAGGAATGGTGGTATATTTCCAAGTCAGGATGGTGTGTGGCTTGGAATGGAACTTCCAGGTGGTGGTGTTCCTATGTGTCTGCTGCCCGGGTCCTTCGAGATCAGTGTTTCGCAAATGTATTTTCCCGGGACCCACTTTTGCCAACCGGCCAACCTTCAGGACCCTCGCCGACCTTCGCGACCCACGCTGACCGACCTTCGCGCCCCACCATTTTTGCTGACCTTTAATGCGACAGGTGGGCCTGTTTGGTTCTCACAATTTCACTCCAATCAGGTTCCCGGGTGGAGAGGGCAATGCGCATATCAGGTGCGGACCAGTTCCTTCGTGCTGCCTTCATCTTTGGTAAATCCAACCGCACAGATGTAGGTCATCGCAAAGTGCAGAAGCAACAAAATGCTTGTTTTACTCAGCACTGGATGCTCCTAGGAGGTGCCACTGCAGAATGCTGACAGCCTCATGGGCTTGTGGCATGTTTTTACAATGCTGTCGTAGGTGAGGTGCAGAAGTTGTTTCTTCATTTGGAGTCAGCTGCAAGTCAATAATTGACTCTGGGGTCTCAAATGTAAAAGGATTTTCACCCACCCAATCTCTTTCAAAATCTGAAACGTCTCTGGAAAGTAGTGAAGTAGTGACAAAAACTGTTGATTCACAACAGGATATGGGCATTGCTGGCAAGGTCACCATTTGCTGCCCATCCCTAATTGCCCCCTGAAGGTGGTGGTGAGCTATTGTTTTTAACGGTGCAGTCCATGTGGTGTAGGTACAGCCGCAATTCAATTAGGGAGGGGACACCAGATTTTTGACCCAGTGATAGTGGCGGCTATCAGTGGGACTGTAAAATCTCACTGGCCAGGGAGGATTCCCGAGCTGATTATCACCCCGATGAACCATGTTATTAGCGCTCCCTCCGAGATCAACCAGTCCTGGCGTTGCACTTGAACCTGGAGTTCTAGTGCAGAGGTAGTGACACTGCCACTGCGCCACAAGATTTCCTTTTCGCCAGGAAGTTTCACAGGAGCGTTATAGAACAAAGTGTGACACTGAGTCACAGAAGGATGATTAAACAGTTGGTCAAAGAGTTTAGGAAGTTTCTTCAAGGACGAAAATGAGGTGGAGTGGTGTCGGGATGAAATTCCAGAATTTGGGGCCTCAGCAACTGAAGACACGGCCATTAGAGGTGGAGCGATTGTGATGGGAATGCACAGGAGGCCAGAATTAGAGGAACGTGCAGATGTCTCGGAGGGTTGTGACAGAGGTAGGGAGGAGTGAGGCAATGGAGGGATTTGAAAAAGAGGATGAGAACATTAACATCATTGCTCGACCGGGAACCAGTATGGGTAAACCGACAGAGGGATGTTGGGGAAAGGGACATGCCGCAAGTTGAGAGACGGGCACCAGAAGTTTAGATGATGCCATGTTGATGGAGGGGAAAGTGTGGAGAGGGTTAAGTTGAGTCTCCGAGGTAATAAAGGCATAGGTGAGGGTGTCAACAGCAGATGAGGTGGAGGGTGAAGGGAAGTCCAGCAATGTAACAGAGGTGGATATAGGCAGTCTTCGGAGATTCTCCCCCCTTTATTAAACATTTGGGCGAGAGTCTCCGTCCGTCCTGCCTACCTGTGCTCAACTATTTCCTCCTTAAAATTCCACAGTTCCTTCCTTTGTTCTGAACACTCCTTTTAATTTTGCATCTTGGGCCAAGCTATCGATTGTCCTTCCTTAATCTTTCCACCCTCACCTTGGCGGGCAATTTCTTTCTTCTGTCTCAGTGAAGCAACTTTTGAGGTTTTATTTTCTGCATTATACGCTGTTGTATAATTGCAAATCACTACCGTTGTTCTTTAAACAAAATTACACACCCACCAGCAAGATGGAGACGAGTGAACATTCGCTCTGGAAATATTCACACGAGAGGTGGTGTGGGCCAATGAGTTAAAAGAGAGCCAAAGCTTCACAACGTCAAATCTTCAGGAAGAACCTTCTCGGTTTGGACAGCGTCACTTTCTCCCATAAGTGGAATCCCACAATCCCTGCATTCTGGATTTGCCTCACATTGCCCAGCATCCATCTATATGGCAGTGGGCCTCACGCTAACGAGAGCCTTTTGACATATGAATTGGGTACCAGAAAGTTTCACATGTCCCGCGTTCTCCCACCTTCCAACAGGTGTATCCATTGAAAATTCTGACAAAACTAGGCAAACTGCAAAACAGGAAGGTGGTTTAATTTGCAAAATAGTAATGACTGGAAAAAGCACCTGCAGCACATTCCAAAACACAATCACCGTTTACTTGCTTCTCTCAGTTCAGCTTCTTGCTGCAGTTTATTTCCCAGCACAGCCCATAATAACCTATCTTCCAGTATGAGGTCATCCATTTTGGACCAAAAAAGGATAGAGCAAGGTATTGTCTAAATGGGGAGAAGTTAAGTACGTGGATGTCCAAAGAGACTTTGGGGTTCAGGCCCATAGATCTTTAAAATGCTACGAACAAGTGCAGAAAGTCAGAAAAAGGCGAATGGAATGCTAGCCTTTATAATCCTTATTATTGTCACAAGTAGGCTTACATTAACACTGCAATGAAGTCACTGTGAAAATCCCCGAGTCGCCACACTCCGGCGCCAGTTCGGGTACACTGAGGGAGAATTCAGAATGTCCAATTCACCCAACAAGCACGTCTTTTGGGACTTGTGGGAGGAAACCAGAGCACCCGGAGGAAACCCACGCAGATACAAGGAGAATGTACAAACTCACAGACAATGACCCAAGCCGAGCTAGAGGATTGGAGTTTTAAGGCACAGGGGTTATGTTGCAACTTGACAAAACCCAGATTAGGCCCCACTTGGATTCTCCCCTTGTCTGCGTGGGCTTCACCTCCACAACCAAAAAGATGTGCAGGTTAGGTGGATTGGCCATGCTAAATTGCCCCTCATTGGAAAAAAATAAATAATTGGGTACTCTAAATTTAAAAAAGAAAAAAATAGATCCCACTTGGAGTCACTGTGAACAGTTCTGGGCTCCACGCCGTAGGAAGGATATTTTGGCCTTGGAGGGAGTGCAACGTAGGTTTACAAAAATGATACCTGGACTACTGGGGTTAAGTTATGAGGAGAGATGACAAATTAAACCTGTTTTCGCTAGAATTTAGAAGGTTAAGAGGTGATCTGATCGAAGTATTCAAGATATGGGCAGCACGGTAGCACAAGTGGCTAGCATTGTGGCTTCACAGCATCAGGGTCCTAGGTTCGATTCCCCGCTGGGTCACTGTCTGTACGGAGTCTGCACGTTCTCCCCGCGTCTGCGTGGGTTTCCTCCGGGTGCTCCGGTTTCCTCCCACAGTCCAAAGATGCGCAGGTTAGGTGGATTGGCCATGCTAAATTGCCCTCAGAGTACAAAAAAAAGGTTAGGAGGGGTTATTGGGTTACGGGGTTAGGGTGGAAGTGAGGGCTTAATTGGGTCGGTGCAGACTCGATGGGCCGAATAGCCTCCTTCTGCAATGTATGTTCTATGTTCTGTATTAACAGGGAAAGACAGGGTAGATAAAGATAAACTATTTCCACTGGTTGGAGGTTCTAAAACTAGAGGGCATGGTCTACAAATTAGGGCCAGACCATTCAGGAAAGATGTTGGGAAGAGCTTCTTTACTCAAAGAGTGGGAGAGGTTTGGAACTCGCTCCCGCAAACAGCAACTGAAACTAGAACAGTTGTTAATTTTAAATCTGAGAAAGATTCTTGTTCAGCAAAGATATTAACGGATATGGGCCAAGGGCAGGTATATGGAGTTAGGTCACAGATCAGCCATGATCTCATTAAATGGCGGGATAGGCTCGAGGGGCTGAATGGCCTACTCCTGTTCCGATGTTCCTAGCCTTTGTTGTACCTGATTGAACTTTAGTGGGCAGGATTTCCTGGCTGTTCCCGCTAGCGTGATCTTCTAGTGCTGCCAACGGGGACCCCTGCCCCTGCTGCAGGTCCCCCAGCGGCAGGTCCCCCAGCGGCAGGTGGCGCTGACAACAAAGAAACTCAGCAAGGCCGGAAGATCCCATAATCGTCTGATGGTGGGCCACCTCCACGGCCGCAAACCACGCCACGAAGCGGGCCATAAGTCCCGCCCAGTGTTTCTAACTTTATTGTGTTAACTCAAGACTGATTTAGCAACAACCCCTGCTGACCTCACATGAATCAAGTCAGCTCATTCAGAATAGCTGGATTGAACAAAGAACAAAGAAAAGTACAGCACAGGAACAGGGCCCTTCGGTCATCCAAGCCCGTGCCGACCATGCTGCCCGTCTAAACTAAAACCTTCTACAGTTCCTGGGTCCGTATGCCTCTATTCCCATCCTATACAAAGGGACATAAATTTAAGGTGAATGGTGGAAGATATAGGAGGGATATCAGAGGTAGGTTCTTTACCCAGAGAGTAGTGGGGGCATGGAATGCACTGCCTGTGGAAGTAGTTGAGTCGGAAACATTAGGGACCTTCAAGCAGCTATTGGATAGGTACATGGATTACGGTAAAATGATATAGTGTAGATTTATTTGTTCTTAAGGGCAGCACGGTAGCATTGTGGATAGCACAATTGCTTCACAGCTCCAGGGTCCCAGGTTTGGTTCCGGCTTGGGTCACTGTCTGTGTGGTGTCTGCATGGGTTTCCCCCGGTTGCTCCGGTTTCCTCCCACAGTCCAAAGATGTGCAGGTTAGGTGGATTGGCCATGATAAATTGCCCTTAGTGTTGGGTGGAGGTGTTGACTATGGGTAGGGTGCTCTTTCCCAGAGCCGGTGCAGACTCAATGGGCCGAATGGCCTCCTTCTGCACTGTAAATTCAATGATAATCTATGATTAATCTGGGACAAAGGACAACATCGTGGGCCGAAGGGCCTGTTCTGTGCTGTATTTTTCTATGTTCTATGTTTTTCTATGTATTCATGTATTTGTCAAGATGCCCCTTCAACGTCACTATCGTCCCTGCTTCCACCACCTCCTCCGGCAGCGAGTTCCAGGCACAAACTACCCTCCGAGTAAAAAACTTCACTCGCATTTCGGGCAGCATGGTAGCATTGTGGATAGCACAATTCCTTCATAGCTCCAGGGTCCCAGGTTCGATTCTGGCTTGGGTCACTGTCTGTGCGGAGTCTGCACACCCTCCCAGTGTGTGCGTGGGTTTCCTCCGGGTGCTCCGGTTTCCTCCCACAGTCCAAAGATGTGCAGGTTAGGTGGATTGGCCATGCTAAATTGCCCTTAGTGTCCACAATTGCCAATAGTGTTGGGTAGGGTTATGGGGATAGAGTGGAGGTGTGGACCTTGGGTAGGGTGCTCTTTCCAAGAGCCGGTGCAGACTCGATGGGCTGAATGGCCTCCTTCTGCACTGTAAATTCTATGTCTATGTCTATCTCCTCTAAAATTTGCCCCACGGACCTTAAACCTATGCCTCCTAGTAATTAACCCCTCTACCCTGGGAAAAAGCCTCTGACTATCCACTCTGTCTATGCCCCTCATAATTTTGTAGACCTCTCTCAGGTCGTCCCTCAACCTCCGTCGTTCCAGTGAGAACAAACCGAGTATATTCAACCGCTCCTGGTCACAGCATCAGGTCCAACCAGTCAATGCAGCAATAGACATCATCGGCTGGATTGTGGCAATCGAGGGGGTGTCCCGATGCCAGGGTCAAATGCATGGCCACACAGACAGGTGGCAGGACTTGCTCAGGAATCTTCCCATCTGGCAATGAGCGACCACTGGGTCCCAATTGTCTCAATCCTTCCTCCGGCTTTCTGCTCAGGTTAGCCACCACCTCCCTGAGCAAGGTGCAGTTTTCCGAAACAACAGCGTTCTGACACTTCTGTGAAGCTAAGACTCTACTAACACCGACAGCTGGGTTGCACCTTGTCAAATATTAGCCTTTCTTATTGCCCCTATATACCCTCCTCTTTGCATCCCATCGCAGCATCATGATGCTGGTGCTCCCCCGGCAGTTATAGCCCTGATCCAGGTGAGTAAACCCGTCTCTCTTTCTCTCTCCCCCACTATTCACCTCAGTGGGAGGAGTCAAACATCTAATTGTAGGTGTCCTTTTGACACTGGAGCCCTTGTGGCTCAAAGCGTCCCAACGATTTAGTGTTGCTAACACTCGCTGCAGTGGACCAGGGAGACACCCTTCTACCAATTGCCCTCTGCTATTGCCCAATACCCCCCCTCCAAACCATTGCTGATCTGAACTTCGGCCAGCCTGGCCAACAACACAGCCGTTTTCAGTGGCTGCCATCTCCAGCCAACACTCACCCATTGCTGAGCTCTCGCGTCCTTTCAGCAGTCTAGCCACCGACACTCCGTGGGACACCTTCACCCCATGAAAACTATTGAACCTCCTTCAAAATCACTCTCAATTGGCTGATTAACAACCTCAATTTCCCTCCCACCGACATATTTATCCCACCACACCGTCGCCCCCTGGCGGCGGAGGTCTGCCCTGATGGGCTCCCCATTATTTTAACAGCACCCCCTTTCTCCAAGCCGTCATTGGGTCGGGATTTTAACTCATTCAAAACCCATCCCCTCACAGCATCAAGATCAGGCCAGCAAGACTGACTCTTAATCTATAACCCCTGGCCCTGCTGTTCTGTGAGCTTAACTCCCGTTGAACTGCAAAATCTCATCTTAAAATTGCACAATAGCATGGTGGAATATTCCGGAATCACGAAACATGAGCGATGTTACAAATCAAAATAGGCACACACTGTTCACAAGCACAAAAATAAGCTGTTTGTCAAAGGGGATAAGGATGTCAGGCAGGCTTTCAGGGAGCTAGGATGGAAGCTCAGAGCTAGAACAAACAGAGTTGTTACCTCTGGGTTGTTGCCCGTGCCACGTGATAGTGAGATGAGGAATAGGGAGAGAGAGCAATTAAACACGTGGCTACAGGGATGGTGCAGGCGGGAGGGATTCAGATTTCTGGATAACTGGGGCTCTTTCTGGGGAAGGTGGGACCTCTACAGACAGGATGGTCTACATCTGAACCTGCGGGGCACAAATATCCTGGGGGGGAGATTTGTTAGTGCTCTTTGGGGGGGTTTAAACTAATGCAGCAGGGGCATGGGAACCTGGATTGTAGTTTTAGGGTAAGGGAGAATGAGAGTATAGAGGTCAGGAGCTCAGATTTGACGTCGCAGGAGGGAGCCAGTGTTCAGGTAGGTGGTTTGAAGTGTGTCTACTTCAATGCCAGGAGTATACGAAATAAGGTAGGGGAACTGGCAGCATGGGTTGGTACCTGGGATTTCGATGTTGTGGCCATTTCGGAGACATGGATAGAGCAGGGACAGGAATGGATGTTGCAGGTTCCGGGGTTTAGGTGTTTTAGTAAGCTCAGAGAAGGAGGCAAAAGAGGGGGAGGTGTGGCGCTGCTAGTCAAGAGCAGTATTACGGTGGCGGAGAGGATGCTAGATGGGGACTCATCTTCCGAGGTAGTATGGGCTGAGGTTAGAAACATGAAAGGAGAGGTCACACTGTTGGGAGTCTTCTATAGGCCTCCAAATAGTTCTAGGGATGTAGAGGAAAGGATGGCGAGGATGATCCTGGATAAGAGCGAAAGTAACAGGGTAGTTATTATGGGAGACTTTAACTTTCCAAATATTGACTGGAAAAGATATAGTTTGAGTACATTAGATGGGTCGTTTTTTGTACAGTGTGTGCAGGAGGGTTTCCTGACACAGTTTGTTGACAGGCCAACAAGAGGCGAGGCCACATTGGATTTGGTTTTGGGTAATGAACCAGGCCAGTTGTTGGATTTGGAGGTAGGAGAGCACTTTGGGGACAGTGACCACAATTCGGTGACGTTTACGTTAAGGATGGAAAGGGATAAGTATACACCGCAGGGCAAGAGTTATAGCTGGGGGAAGGGAAATTATGATGCCATTAGACGTGACTTGGGGGGGATAAGGTGGAGAAGTAGGCTGCAAGTGTTGGACACACTGGATAAGTGGAGCTTGTTCAAGGATCAGCTACTGCGTGTTCTTGATAAGTATGTACCGGTCAGACAGGGAGGAAGGTGCCGAGCGAGGGAACCGTGGTTTACCAAAGAAGTGGAATCTCTTGTTAAGAGGAAGAAGGAGGCCTATGTGAAGATGAGGTGTGAAGTTTCAGTTGGGGCGATGGATAGTTACAAGGTAGCGAGGAAGGATCTAAAGAGAGAGCTAAGACGAGCAAGGAGGGGACATGAGAAGTATTTGGCAGGAAGGATCAAGGAAAACCCAAAAGCTTTCTATAGGTATGTCAGGAATAAGCGAATGACTAGGGAAAGAGTAGGACCAGTCAAGGACAGGGATGGGAAGTTGTGTGTAGAGTCTGAAGAGATAGGCGAGATACTAAATGAATATTTTTCGTCAGTATTCACTCAGGAAAAAGATAATGTTGTGGAGGAGAATGCTGAGCTCCAGGTAAATAGATTAGATGGCATTGAGGTACGTAGGGAAGAGGTGTTGGCAATTCTGGACAGGCTGAAAATAGATAAGTCCCCGGGACCTGATGGGATTTATCCTAGGATTCTCTGGGAGGCCAGGGAAGAGATTGCTGGACCATTGGCTTTGATTTTTATGTCATCATTGGATACAGGAATAGTGCCAGAGGACTGGAGGATAGCAAATGTGGTCCCTTTGTTCAAAAAGGGGAGCAGAGACAACCCCGGCAACTATAGACCGGTGAGCCTCACGTCTGTAGTGGGTAAAGTCTTGGAGGGGATTATAAGAGACAAGATTTATAATCATCTAGATAGGAATAATATGATCAGGGATAGTCAGCATGGCTTTGTGAAGGGTAGGTCATGCCTCACAAATCTTATTGAGTTCTTTGAGAAGGTGACTGAACAGGTAGACGAGGGTAGAGCAGTTGATGTGGTGTATATGGATTTCAGCAAAGCGTTTGATAAGGTTCCCCACGGTAGGCTATTGCAGAAAATACGGAGGCTGGGGATTGAGGGTGATTTAGAGATGTGGATCAGAAATTGGCTAGCTGAAAGAAGACAGAGGGTGGTGGTTGATGGGAAATGTTCAGAATGGAGTTCTGTCACAAGTGGAGTACCACAAGGATCTGTTCTGGGGCAGTTGCTGTTTGTCATTTTTATCAATGACCGAGAGGAAGGCGCAGAAGGGTGGGTGAGTAAATTTGCAGACGATACTAAAGTCGGTGGTGTTGTCGATAGTGTGGAAGGAAGTAGCAGGTTACAGAGGGATATAGATAAGCTGCAGTGCTGGGCTGAGAGGTGGCAAATGGAGTTTAATGTAGAGAAGTGTGAGGTGATTCACTTTGGAAGGAATAACAGGAATGTGGTATATTTGGCTAATGGAAAAGTTCTTGAAAGTGTGGATGAGCAGAGGGATCTAGGTGTCCATGTACATAGATCCCTGAAAGTTGCCACCCAGGTTGATAGGGTGGTGAAGAAGGCCTATGGAGTGTTGGCCTTTATTGGTAGAGGGATTGAGTTCCGGAGTCAGGAGGTCATGTTGCAGCTGTACAGAACTCTGGTACGGCCGCATTTGGAGTATTGTGTACAGTTCTGGTCACCGCATTATAGGAAGGACGTGGAGGCTTTGGAACGGGTGCAGAGGAGATTTACCAGCATGTTGCCTGGTATGGAGGGAAAATCTTATGAGGAAAGGCTGATGGACTTGAGGTTGTTTTCGTTAGAGAGAAGAAGGTTAAGAGGAGACTTAATAGAGGCATACAAAATGATCAGAGGGTTAGATAGGGTGGACAGTGAGAGCCTTCTCCCGCGGATGGAAATGGCTAGCACGAGGGGACATAGCCTTAAACTGAGGGGTAATAGATATAGGACAGAGGTCAGGGGTAGGTTCTTTACGCAAAGAGTAGTGAGGCCGTGGAATGCCCTACCTGCTACAGTAGTGAACTCGCCAACATTGAGGGCATTTAAAAGTTTATTGGATAAACATATGGATGATAATGGTGTAGTGTAGGTTAGATGGCTTTTGTTTCGGTGCAACATCGTGGGCCGAAGGGCCTGTACTGCGCTGTATTGTTCTATGTTCTATGTTCTATGTAACACAAAGCCCGAGTTCCAGCTTAATCCAATTTCAGCTTCACATACCATCCCAAGCTGAATTCTCTTTTCTCTCCTGTGCAAGGCCATTTTTGCAAATTGATGACAACAAAATAATTCTGAAAATTCAGCAGAGCCTTTTTCTTTAGCGAAAGAGGGACATATATATGTGGGGAAATCAGGATCAGTGATTGGTGTTGGAAAATTGATGAGATGGAAGGTCGGAAAATCCCCAGGGCCTGATAATCTACATCCCAGAGCACTTAAGGAAGTGGCTCATGAAATAATGGATGCATTGGGGGTCAGATTCCAGGATTCTATAGACTCTGGAATAGCTCCTGCAGATTGGAGCGTAGCTAATGTAATTCCATGATTTAAAAAGGGAGGTAAAGGGAAAACAGGGAATTATAGACCAGTAAGTGGGGAAAATGCTAGAATTCATTCTCAAGAATTTTATAGCCGAGCACATGGAAAACAGTGGTAAAATTGGACAGATTCAGCATGGATTTATGAAAGGGAAATCATATTTGACAAATCTACTGGAATTCTTCAAGGATGTAACTAGTAGAGAGGTGATGAGGGGGAGTGAGTGGATGTGATATATTTGGACTTTCAGCAGGCTTTCGACAAAATCCCACAGAAGTGCATAAAATTAAATTGCATGGGATTAGGAGTAGCGTACTGAGATGGATAGAAGACTGGGTGGCAAACAGGAAACAGTTGGAGTTAATGGGTCTTTTTCAAAATGGCAGGCGGTGACCAGTGGAGTACCGCAGGGATCGATGCTGTGATCCCCAGCTATTCACAATATATATTAATGATTTAGATGAGGGAACAAAATGTAATATCTCCAAATTTGCAGATGACACAAAGGTGGGTGGAGGGTGAGCTGTGAGGAGGATGCAGAGATCCTTCAGTGTGATCTGGACAAGCTGAGGGAGTGGGGAACTGCTTGTGGATAAATGCAAGGTTATCCACTTTGGTGGAAAAAGCAGGAAGGCAGATTATTATCTGAATGGCTATTAATTAGGAAAAGGGAATGTGCAACGAGACCTGGATGTCCTCATACACCTGTCACTGAAGGTTAACACACAGGTACAGCAGGCAGTAAAGAGGGCAAATGGCATGCTGGCCTTCATAGCGAGAGGATTTCAGGATCGGAATAGAGATGTTTTGCTGCAATTATATAGGGTCATGGTGAGGCCACACCTGGAATATTGTGTGCAGTTTTGGTCTCCTTACCCGAGGAAGGATGTTCCTGCTCTCGAGGGAGTGCAGCGAAGATTTACCAGGCTGATTCCTGGGATGACAGGACTGATGTATGAGGAGAGATTGAGTCAGTTGGGATTATATTTGTTGACGTTCAGAAGAATGAGGGGTGATCTCATATAGATCTGTAAAATTCGAACAGGATTAGACAGGGTAGATGCAGGAAGGATGTTCCCGATGGTGCGGATGTCCAAAACCGGGGGTCATAGTCTAAGGATACGGAGTAAACCTTTTAGGAATGAGATGAGGGTAAATTTAACTCACCCAGGGAATGGTGAGTCAGTGGAATTCTCTGCTACGGGAATCAGTTGAGGCCAAAACATTGGAACAATAACTGATGTAACAATAAGCCTTTCATCAGTTCAGGAAGGAGCTAGACAGGTTTTTGTCCAATGGTTTGTTTGAAATACACCCAGGGTATTGTGCATAGATGGGCTTCCCCTGCCCAAAGCAGTTATTGTGCGAAGCAAACTAGAATCCCTACAGTGCAGAAGGAGGCCATTCGGCCCATTGAGTCTGCACCGATCCTCCGAAAGAGCACCCTATTTAGACCCTGTACCCCACTATTCCTGTAACCCCACCTAACCTTGTGGACACTAAGGGGCAATTTAGCATGGCCAATCCACCCAACCTGCACATCTTTGGAGGAAACTGGAGCACCCGGAGGAAACCTACGCAGACACGGGGAGAATGTGCAAACTGCACACAGGCAGTGACCCAAGGCCGGAATTGAACCCAGGACCCTGGAGCTGCGAGGCAGCAGTGCTAACCACTGTGCCAGCCCGTGACCATTTCAAAAAAGAGTGCACCATTGGATACCAGACCCTTCACCAAGGGCTCAGCCCTAACTCTCCTTCAATTGTGTAAGTGCATCTTGCGGCCAAAGTATGCAGCAAAACCTTTGTGCAGCACTGACACTGCAGTTGTGTTGCACTCCTGTTCCCATTGTCATCAGTAAGCCTTGAATGTTATTCCCGTGTCGAAGGAGGCCCTGCAATATCTGCCTGATATTCTTGGGCGGAAAACAAAAAAATGCTATTCCCGACTCACCTTTAAGCTCCCAAGTCTCACTCTCCATTGCAAAGGTTCTCAGTTCATTCCATTTAATCCACACTATACTACGATCTATTCTCTTCTGAAGCTTCTCCCTCTGTCCCTTCTAATCACCAAGTTCTAAATCCTCGTCCTTTTTCCTCCTCCTTATACCTGCAATGCGCTTGTGCAGAGCTGCATCTCGCTATAACCTTTTCCAATTTATTCATTCCAGGCCTTCAAACGGCAGAACTCCTCTTTAATGTCAGATTATTCTTTCTTCCAACAAGGCATTTCAACAATCCGGGAAGTGTTTAAAATTTAAGCATGGGCTTACCCTATCCCTATTTATTTATTTGTCTTGTTTCATCTTCCACCCTTTTTATTCCTAGTCATGTGGTCCTGCATTGAAGTCTCTCCATTGATGTTTACACTTTCTATGTTCTAATGAAGGTATTTTCAGTCTTCGCATTGCCAGCAAATGTCAAATTGCGGAAGCATGCACTAGTACGTCAGGCTCCTCTGAATTCTAGGAAAAACACGCACACACAGTCGAATGTCACTATAGGCTAATTTCCTCACTCAGAACTCCTGGTGAGGAACAGATTTTGCATGGAATACTTGCCAGGAAATAATGCATGCTCACTTTCCGTTTATTAAATGCCAGTGGGTGGGAAAATCAAGGTTTGCTGGCTGAGGATTAGCTGAACACCACATTCTGTCGTGGAATGTGGGTGTCGCTGGCTGGGCCAGCATTTATTGCCCATGGCTAATTGCCCTTGAGGGGGCATTTTAAAAGTCAAGCACATTGCTGCAGATCTGGAGACACACGTCGGTCAGACTGGGTAAGGATGGCAGATTTACTTCCCGAAAGGGACATTAGTGAACCAGATGTTTTTTTTTTCTAAAATGATAATCGACAATGACCATGGTCATCGGTAGACTTTTAATTCCAGATTTTTATTGAATTCAAATTTCACCATCTGCCAGGGTTATTGGGGTAAGTCAGCCTTTCTGATTCAAAACAGTTCCTCTGTCCACAATGTTAGCGAGCAATTCCATCAGTTCTTGAATGAAAACATGTATTTGCACACGGGGACCTGCGAGCATGCTGAGTTGGGCACTGTCGCTTAAGCCACGAACTAATAAGCGCATATACTACTCCATTGTAAACTTTCCAAACTCCAGCAGTGATGCACACAAGCATGCTGGTTCTGTCCTATTTTCTAGCGAAAGAATGTGTGCGTTGCATTGATTCCCAGACCCTTAGTAAATACCCCATCAACCAGCACAACATGTGTACATAATATTGAAAAGATATCACGCAGTTTTCGAATCTTTCGCATCGGGGAGTCTGGTAAAATGACCGTTCTCCAAACATGCAAATACAATTACCCTAAACTCAAGCATATTGCCCCAGTTTCAAGGTATTATTTGGTACGCAGAATATTTTGATAGACGAGCAAGACTTTTGCTGAAGCGGTTTGATGCTGGGGTTAAATGGTAAGAGAACCTTGCTCCAAAACAAGCTCCACACCATCACACAGCAATATAACCTCTAATCAGTGGCAAAAGAAAGAATTACAAAAGAAAAATTAATGGAGGAATAGAAAACATGGGTTTACCCACACACCACAAATTTGTGGCTGCATGAAATTAGAAGTCTGTCAAAGTACCCGGATAATGAGACTTCCAGTGACGGCGGGCGTGAGGCGGGTGCACAATGGAGGGCTCTCTTGTGGGAACGGCATTTTCGGGGCTTTAAGCCCGGTCCCAGGGTCCACGGAGGCGGCAAAAGCAGGGAGAAGGCACAGAGGCGGCAGAGTGAAGGCACAGTGAAGAAAAATGTCGAGGGTGAGCAAAAGAACGTCCGTAAGGAAAACAGCTGAAGGTCCGTTGGCGAGTGGAAAGGTCACCGCGGGGTCACCAAGGAAAATGGAGGCTGGAGCACCAGGGGAGGCCACATTGCTTACGGCTGAAGAAATAACTAAGGTGATGGCTGCGGAATTCGAAAGGCAGTTTACAAAATACATGGAGACAATGGGGAAGGAGATGAGAGAGGTTTTGAGTGTGCTGGTGGAGGAGGCGATTTCCCCTGTGATGAAGGCGGTGGCGAGTGCAGTGGCGGAGGTGCGAGAGCAAGGGGAGGCACTGAAGGAAGTGGAGGAGACGTTATTGCAGCACAGTGATCAACTTGCCTCGATGGGGAAGGAGATGCGGAAGGTGATGGACATTAACAAGGATCTGCGAGGAAAAATGGAAGACCTGGAAAATAGATCCAGGCGACAGAACTTGAGGATTGTGGGGCTGCCCGAAGGAGTTGAAGGACCGAAGCCGACTGAGTATTTTGCCGCGATGCTGGCAAAACTATTGGGGGAGGGGGGAGGATCCCTCCCGGTATGAACTGGATCGGGCTCATCGGTCGTGGAGGCCTGTACCAAAGGCGAGTGAGCCGCCAAGGGTAGTGACTCTGTGCTTCCGTAGGTACAGTGTGAAGGAGAAGGTCCTGAGCTGGGCCAAGCAGAAGCTGGTGGTGCAGTGGGCTGGAGCTGGTGTACGTGTATACCAGGACTTTACGGTGGAGCTGGCGAGCAGATGGGCTGCCTTCAACCGGGTGAACAGGGCACTGTACATTAGCAAGGTGCGGTGCGGCATTGTATTTCCAGCGAAGCTGAGGGTGACTTACAAGCTCAGGGATGTTTATTTTGGAACGGCGGAAGCAGCGGAGGAGTTTGCGAAGGCAGAAGGACTGTGGCAGAACTGAGAAATTGAGAAATGGCCATGTGCCGATGTAACCTCATGACTGTATTTTCTTCTTTTTTGTTTCACTGCGTGTGGGTGTAGGGGCCAAAGGAGCCAATGTTGTATATATTTGGACAAGGGAAGTGATGGGACTTTCACTCGAAATGAGGGCTCTTTGGGGCTGTAGGTGGATATGCGGGGTTTGTGCGCTAAAAGGGGATTTCTAGGGTCGGGCAAGGGGGAGGGTACAACTCTTGGGTATCATGTACGGTACTCTTTCAGAGGTTGGAGAGCGTTGAGTGTGGGGTGGGGTGGGGTGGGGAGGGGGGGGGGGGGCAGTGGACTCTATAGGTCAATGGTGACCATGGGCGGTCACGGACTCCTTTTTCTTTTTCTCCTTTTTTTTTTTGTTGCCACCGTGGGAGGGTTTGTTTTATTGGATACATATATTGACAGGTGGGTCGTTGTTTGGGGTGGTGGGAGGATGGGATCGTTGGTATTGTTAAGGGGATTGATATTGTATTTATTACCGTTTACTGTTTGTGGGTGGGGTGTAAATTTGAAGGAAAATGTGAAAATGGAGAATAAAAACATTTTTTTTAAAAAGTACCCGGATAATTTAACGCAAATTTATCATTTGTAATTCGCAATTGTGTTTTCAAAGTCTCAATTTCCTCTGCAATGAAGCATGGCAATTATGTGAATGAAAATCACTTATTGTCACAAGTAGGCTTCAAATGAAGTTACTGTGAAAAGCCCCTAGTCGCCACATTCCGGCGCCTGTTCGGGGAGGCTGGTACGGGAATTGAACCGTGCTGCTGGCCAGCCTTGGTCTGCTTTCAAAGCCAGCGATTTAGCCCTGTGCTAAACCAGCCCCTGGTTTTGTGGTCTTAAATAAATCAATACAATCAGATTATCATTCTTCTTCAAGGACTTTTCGGTCTAAACAAAATAAAATTAGGCAGGAAATGGGACAGAGTTAATGGTGTTCTGCAGTATCTTGACCCTAACCATTTGAAATTAATAAATTATCATGGCACAGCCAGATAATCCAATCAGGTAATTACTCACTCCACGGATCAATTTGGAAGGAGAAACATTCCCCTTGTTAAAAACAAGAGCAAGTTTTGAGCATTAAAGGGTACACTGCTGCTGTAAATGTGGGTATTTGCAGCCTCCAAACCACTGTTTAATACTACAAGTGCTTTACCGTACAGTACCCTGAAACGTCTATTCACGAAGAGCACGTGTTTTCTCTGCATCTGCGGAGTAACCACCAGAATAGTAAAAATAGTGCAATTAAAGACATCACATCTCCACATGAATTTGTTGGCAGCCCCAATATTATTTCATTGTACATAATGTATCCAGGTGTAAATATAACTTTGGGGCCACAGCCCCAGGGGACCATCGGCTGCTCTCCCCTGTGGGAGCTGACTGGTGGTGATTTAACCAGAAGGTCACCACAATGCTGAGAAATCTGACCACAGATAGCGGCAGTGTGATCCACAATTCAGGGGGCAAGTTGGACTTCTAGCTGTCATTTAAAGCTCAACTTCCTTCATCAAAACAGCTTTCGTCAACACTCTGCCAGACTGTCCAATGGAGAACTATATCCATGGAAAACAGGAGAAATAAAGTCGAACTTTGGTACCCGGAACTTGCTGCCCACACAGGGCCTGAGAGTTACTGACGCAGGCATCTTCCCGTCTGCTAAATGGAAGCAATATAATAAATGCTAAACCAAAATACATTGTTGCAGCCAACAACAATACTTCATGCAGCACATTTATTCACCAAAACAAGGACAGAGACACCACAATTGAATTTGGTTAGGTGAATGCGAAAGTTGTACAATGTACATTATTGCTGCATACGTTTAATTCCACAGATGCTCCAACCAATTCAAAAGACCACAGCGGTGGACAATTTCCCCAGTTTCTCAGCTTCCAGTCCCAAGGAAATAGTTTGCATGTTGGCATTTCATGCACTGAAGTTTTGTGTTATTATATAATCATGACACCGCTCACACAAACAAATTCAGACTCTTGCGATCAAAGCAAGTTACGACAAAAAGCTTCATTGATACATTGTCAAAAATTCAGAACCTTGCTGTCAAAGCAAGACTTGCTAGAACAGAATTTAGACAGATTCTTTCCTTTCCTCTTGTTTGCGCTTTGCAAAATGTTCCCATTTTATCTCACTACGTCACCACCGCCCCTTTTCAGAGAATGGGTAGGATGAGAGGCCCATTCTTTAATCTCCCCCAACGTCTCCCTTTAGTCAATGGTGGGAGTATGCATTCTACGCTAATAGCTTGACAATATATCCTCTCGTCGTAGGAAGAAATGACTGGCCTGGTAAGTTGGTTGAGAACGGGAGCTCATGAATCGTGGAGGGGACAAGTGGTGGAATCACAGGCATGAGTGAAATGGGAGTTGAGGAGGAAAAGGTGATATTGAATTGACCCCCTAGGATTCATTTTGAAAAGCCCATGTAAGTAGCCCTCTCATCCCTTTTCTCCTTCTTATTTTCAAGTGGCTGGGTAGATGTTATAACCTGCCTACTTACCATTGGCTGGGGACTAATGACTATCCCACAATCCTGTGGGAGTATGAGCTTCCCCAATGAGGGGGGCGGAGAAACCACTAGTAAACTGCTAGTATAAATAAGCTGGCCAGTTCAGGAACCAGCAGGAAGGAGTATGTAGCAAGGGAAGTTACTGCTACTGTTATGTATATATGTTATAGTAAATAAATGTTATTACTTTGTATCCTTAAAACTCGTGCTGGATTCTTCGTGGCCCTTACAAAAGTAGATTAAGGAGAACCAGAAGATGTAGTATATTTGTACTTTGGAAAGGCATTTGCCAAGTCACTACACAAAAGCTTGTCACATTAGATAAGAACGCATGGGTTTAGCGATAATACACAGCTAGAGGATTGGTTAAGGGACAGGAAACAGATAAACAGTTCATTTCCAGATTGGCAATGATGGAGTGATGGAAGAAACAGTCCTGGCACCCAGCTATTTGCAAACTACGTTAAAAACTTATAAGAAGGGACAGCGGGTGCAATGTATCCAAGTTTGCTAACAATACAAAACGAGGCGGAAAAGGAAGCTGTGAGGAGGACAGAGGCCTGCAAAGGGATTTGCTTCCAGGTTAAGTGAGTGTACAGAAATATAGGAGATGGAATATGGGGAAAATATGGGCTCTTTTGCTTTGGTCAGGGAATAAGAAAAACATGTTTTTTTAAAATGGTGAAAACGTTGGTGTTCGGTGTGATTTGGGTGTTCTTGTATATGTGACAGAGAAAGTGCGGGTACAGAAGGCAAATTGAACACTGCCTTCTGGAATACAAGAGTTAGGAAAGAGACCATGCCAGTTTGGATCTCCTTATCAAAGGAAAGCTACTTGCCTGTAAGACACCACAACACAAGTTCACAAGCTTGGTTCCTGGGACAAGAAGTGTCCTATGGGCTTCCGGGTGCGGCGATGACCAGCTAAGTCGCACGTTTCGGCACCTCCCATTGAAACGGACTTTTGGGCTCTTATTAGGAGCCCCAACGGCAATTTTTAACGGCCAAAATCATTGTGCGGTGAAATAGGAGGGAATCCCCCCGGATAAATATGGATAAAGGAGAGGATAGCGGCCGGATTGCAGTGGATCCACTGGAGCAGCGGCAAGGAAGGGAAGCTCGAAGCAAGATGGCGTTGGAAGGTGGCTGTTTGGTGTGGGGCCCGGAGCAACAAGAGTTCCTGCGGCGCTGTGTGGAAGAGCTGAAGAAGGAGATGTTGGCCCCGATGCTACAGGCGATTGAAGGGCTAAAGGAGGCGCAGAGGACCCAGGAGTTGGAGCTTCGGGTCGTGAAGGCAAAGGCTGCGGAGAATGAGGATGAAATACAGGGCCTGGTGGTAAGGACAGAGACGCACGAGGCACAGCACAAAAGGTGTGTGGAGAGGTTGGAAGCCCTGGAGAATAACTCGAGGAGGAAGAATTTAAGAGTCTTGGGTCTTCCCGAAGGCACAGAGGGGGCAGAGTCGGGGCATATGTGAGCACGATGTTTCACTCGCTAATGGGATCGGAGGCCCCGACGGGCCCTTTGGAGGTGGTACTCGCACACCTAAAGAACTTAAAAGGCAGATGTGGTCATGTTGCAGGAGACGCACCTGAAACTGGCAGATCAGGTTAGACTACGTAAAGGATGGGTGGGGCAGGTGTTCCATTTGGGCTTAGATGCGAAGAATAGGGGGGTGGCTATTTTAGTGGGGAAACGGGTACTGTTTGAGGCAAAGACCATAGTGGCGGACAGTGGGGATAGATACGTGATGGTGAGTGGCAGATTGCAAGGGGAGGCGGTGGTTCTGGTGAACGTATACGCCCCGAACTGGGATGATGTAAACTTCATGAAGCGTATGCTGGGGCGTATTCCGGACCTGGAGGCAGGAAAGCTGGTAATGGGGGGAGTCTTCAATATGGTGCTTGATCCAGGGCTGGACCGGTCTAGGTCTAAGACCGGGAGGAGGCCGGCAGCGGCCAAGGTGCTTAAGGACTTCATGGAGCAGATGGGAGGAGTAGACCCTGGAGATTTATTAGACCTAGGAGTAAGGAGTTTTCATTTTTCTCCCATGTTCACAAGGTGTATTCACGGATAGACTTTTTTGTCCTGGGAAGGGCACTGATTCCGAAGGTGACAGGGACGGAGTACATGGCCATAGCCATTTCGGACCACGCTCCACATTGGGTAGATCTGGAGGTAGGAGAGGAAAAGGAGCAGCACCCACTCTGAAGATTGGATATGGGGTTGTTGGCGGATGAGGGGGTAAGTCTAAGGATGAGGGGGTGTATCAAAAGGTACCTGGAGCTTAATGATAACGGAGAGGTCCAGGTGGGAGTGGTCTGGGAGGCGCTGAAGGCGGTGGTCAGAGGGGAACTGATATCCATAAGGGACCATAAAGGGAAGCAAGAGAGCAAAGAAAGGGAGCGACTGTTGAGAGAACTTCTGAGGGTAGACAGGCACTATGCAGCGGCTCCGGAGGAGGGACTGTACAGGGAAAGACAAAGGCTACATATGGAATTTGACCTGCTGACCACGGGCAAGGCAGAAGCACAGTGGAGGAGGGCACAGGGAGTACAGTATGAGTATGGAGAGAAGGCGAGCCGGTTACTGGCCCAACAACTGAGGAAGAGGGGAGCAGCGAGGGAGATAGGTGGGGTGAGGGATGAGGAAGGTGAGATGGAACGGGGAACAGAGAGGGTGAACGGGGTGTTTAAGGCATTCTACAAGAGGCTGTATAAGGCTCAGCCCCCGGAAGGGAAGGAGGGAATGATGCATTTCCTAGATCGGCTGGAATTCCCGAAGGTGGAGGAGCAGAAGAGGGCGGGACTGGGAGCACGGATTGAGGTGGAGGAGGTGGTAAAGGGGATTGGGAGCATGCAGGCGGGGAAGGCCCCGGGACCGGATGGGTTCCCGGTGGAATTTTATAGGAAATACATGGACCTACTGGCCCCGCTTTTGGCGAGAACCTTTAATGAGGCCAGGGAAAGGGGGAAGTTGCCCCCGACTATGTCGGAGGCGACAATATCGTTACTCTTAAAGAAGGAAAAAGACCCGCTGCAGTGCGGGTCTTACAGGCCTATTTCCCTCCTGAACGTGGATGCTAAGCTCCTGGCCAAGGTGATGGCGACAAGGATAGAGGATTGTGTCCCGGGGGTGGTCCACGAGGATCAAACTGGGTTCGTTAAGGGGAGACAGCTGAACACGAATATACGGAGGCTGCGAGGGGTGATGATGATGCCCCCGCCGGAGGGGGAGGCGGAGATAGTGGTGGCGATGGACGCTGAGAAAGCATTTGACAGAGTGGAGTGGGACTACCTATGGGAAGTGTTGAAGAGATTTGATTTTGGAGAGGGGTTTATTGGATGGGTACAGCTGCTATATAGGGCCCCGGTGGCAAGTGTGATCACGAACAGGCAGAGGTCCGACTACTTCCGTCTTTATAGAGGACAAGACAGGGGTGTCCCCTGTCTCCGTTACTGTTTGCATCGGCAATTGAGCCGCTGGCCATAGCACTGAGGTGCTCTAGGAAGTGGAGGGGAGTACTCAGGGGAGGAGAAGAACACCGGGTATCATTGTATGCAGATGATCTATTGCTGTATGTTGCGGACCCAGTGGAGGGGATGCCTGAGATAATGTGGACACTCAGGGAGTTTGGGGAATTTTCGGGGTACAAATTGAATATGGGGAAGAGTGAGTCATTTGTGGTGCATCCGGGGGAGCAGAGCAGGGGAATAGATGATTTACCGCTGAGGACGGTAACAAGAAATTTCCGGTACTTAGGGATCCAGATAGCCAGGAACTGGGGAACCCTACATAGGCTTAATTTAACACGATTGGTGGAACAGATGGAGAAGGATTTTAAGAGATGGGACATGGTGTCCCTGTCACTGATGGGCAGGGTGCAGGCAGTCAAAATGGTAGTCCTCCCGAGATTTCTTTTTGTGTTCCAGTGCCTCCCGGTGATGGTTACGAGGGCTTTTTTCAAAAAAAGTGAGAAGAGTGTTATGAGCTTTGTGTGGGCTGGGAAGACCCCGAGAGTGAGGAGGGTTTTTTTGCAGTGTAGCAGGGATAGGGGGGGACAGGCACTGCCGAGCTTAAGTGATTATTATTGGGCCGCCAACATCTCAATGGTGTGTAAGTGGATGGGAGAAGGGGAGGGAGCGGCGTGGAAGAGACTGGAAATGGCGTCCTGTAAAGGAACCAGCCTACAAGCATTGGCGACGGCGCCATTGCCGTTCTCCCCGAAGAAATACACCACAAGTCCAGTGGTGGTGGCAACGCTGAAAATTTGGGGGCAGTTGAGACGGCATAAGAACATAAGAACATAACATAAGAACTAGGAGCAGGAGTAGGCCACCTGGCCCCTCGAGCCTGCTCCACCATTCAATGAGATCATGGCTGATCTTTTGTGGACTCAGCTCCACTTTCCGGCCCGAACACCATAACCCTTAATCCCTTTATTCTTCAAAAAACTATCTATCTTAAGGGAATGACAGGTGCCTCGGTGCGGTCCCCGTTAAGGAATAATCATAGGTTTGTCCCGGGGAGAATAGATGGGGGATTTAGAACATGGCAGAGAGCAGGGATTGTGCAACTGAGGGATCTGTTCCTAGACGGGGCGTTTGCGAGTCTGGGAGCGCTGACAGAAAAATACGGGTTGCCCCAGGGGAATGCATTTCGGTACATGCAATTGAGGGCTTTTGTGAGGCAACAGGTGAGGGAATTTCCGCAGCTCCCGACGCAGGAGATTCAGGATAGAGTGATTTAGGGACATGGGTGGGGGATGGTAAGGTGTTAGCTATATACAGGGAAATGAGAGACGAGGGGGAGATCGTGGTGGATGAGCTGAAGGGAAAATGGGAAGAAGAGCTGGGGGAAGAGATCGAAGAGGGGCTGTGGGCAGATGCCCTACGCAGGGTAAACTCTTCGTCCTCGTGTGCCAGGCTTAGCCTGATACAATTCAAGGTTTTACACAGGGCGCATATGACCGGAGCACGGCTCAGTAAATTTTTCGGGGTAGAGGATAGGTGCGGGAGATGCGCGAGAAGCCCAGCGAACCACACCCACATGTTTTGGTCATGCTCGGCACTGCATGGGTTCTGGGTGGGGGTGGCAAATGTGCTTTCGAAGGTGGTGGGGGTCCGGGTCGAGCCAAGCTGGGGGTTGGCTATATTCGGGGTTGCAGAAGAGCCGGGAGTGCAGGAGGCGAGAGAGGCTGATGTTTTGGCCTTTGCGTCCCTAGTAGCCCGGCGAAGGACATTGTTAATGTGGAAGGAAGCTAAACCCCCGGGCGTGGAGGCCTGGATAAACGACACGGTAGGGTTTATAAAACTGGAACGGATAAAGTTCGCACTAAGAGGTTCGGCTCAAGGGTTCACCAGGCGGTGGCAACCGTTCATTGACTATCTCGCAGAACGATAAAGGAACTGGGAAAGTAGCTGCAGCAACCCGGGGGGGGGGGGGAGGGGGGTTCGGGTGGGTCCTCAGGGGTGTTTTTGTATGGATATTTTTACTTGGATATGTATATTGGCTTGTTTGACTTTATTATTTGGGAGAGTTAATATTTTGTTATGGCAGTTGCCATTTAGTTTATATGTTATTTATTTATTTGTTAAAAACGGTCACTATTATTTATATTGTTTTATGGTTGTAAAAGGGAAAAAATGTTGTACTGTTTTGTTTGGCCGGAAAAAAATTTGAATAAAATATATATTCTTTTAAAAATGAAGTGTCCTGTGATGAAAGATCAAGTAGAACGGGCCTCTAATCTCTGGGGTAAAGAATAATAAGATGGTATCTCATTTAAACATGAGGCCCAAATCTTAAGGTATCTGGGTTGTTGGGGAGACTGGGCCCATGATTCAAGGCTTGCGCGGGTCCACACGAGTCCTGACCTGCTTGGGAATTACCCAGGAAGTTTGAACTTCCAACAGGAAATTCCCTACACCCCACGATCCCCCACAAAAGCGGCTGATTCTGAGCTAGAGTCAGAGATTTGGGACGGTTTTGTTGGACTTGCCCAATAGTTGTTCAGGAAATGTTACAGTTAAAACCTGGTCTAATTCCTGGTTAACTACACAACCGGCCCCCAATCACCTACACCGTCCCTCCAGCTACCCACCTAACCCCTCCTCGCCCCCACCTATCCTTGCCCATTCCCCACCAGCAACATCCAACCATCTGATTAACACGCCAACCCGTTATGATTACCCCTCCTAAGCTGACTAGCCCCCGACATTTAAAAAACATTTTTTTTTTTTTAATGTATCCAATTAATTTTTTCCAATTAAGGGGCAATTTAGCGTGGCCAATCCATCTACCCTGCACCTCTTTGGGTTGTGGGGGCAAAACCCACACAAACACGGAGGGAATGTGCAAACTCCACACGGACACTGACCCAGAGCTGTGACCTCGGCGCCATGAGGCAGCAGTGCTACCCACTGCGCCACCATGCTGCCCTGACTAGCCCCCGACTTGGCGACCCCCCCCCCCTCAACCCGACTACCCACTCACCCACCGAGCTATGCCCTACCCATTCACTCATCCATCCATCGTCATTCACTCATTCACTGACATTCACACCAGATTGTTAAACATACCGTGTGGAAATCAGGGGGGGGGGGGGGGCATGTTCTGTCTTCACCCTGACTCTATAGTGCTGCAACAGAATGTCCCAACAGATGCTAAGCTCCACATTTCTTGCAAAGCTAAGCTCCGGAAGACTTGGCCAGAAATGCGGAGCAGCGTTGAGGCAGGGAAGAGTGCGAGCAGGTGTGGCAATTCGATGATTGCTACTCCATGGAAGATCTGTGCTGGAAAGTTGTGAGGGGGATCGACAAGGCTAGTCGAGGAAAGCCTGCTTTTCGTGACTGCCAAGTCCAGAACCAGGGGCATGGTTTCAGAGTTAGGAATCGGACTGAGACGAGAGAAACCTCCCCACTCAGGAGCGTTGGAATTTTGGGAATTCTCTACCTTATGAAGTTTGTGTAATAGACTTAATGACTGAGCATTAGGATAAATTTGTCAATTTTTTGGACACTTTAAAGGTATCAGAGGAACTGAGAATTGGGTGAGGAACTGGAGTTGAGATCTTAATTAAATTGTAGAGCAGGTTCGAGGGGCTGTATGGCCGAATCCTGCTTCTATTAATTACGCTCTTATATCCACCTTTTGTTTTGTCTGAACTTATTTGTATCCCTGACCATGCTAGCCTGTTACGAATGTCTTTTATAACTGCAAGAAAAACTGTGAACACTGGAAATCCGAATTAAAGACAGAAAACACTAAATATAAAGTAGGTCCTTCAGTATTTAAGTGACAAATAAAACAGGTTAATGCTTTAAATTGAGGAGAGATAGATATAGGACAGATGTCAGAGGTAGGTTCTTTACTCAGAGAGTAGTAAGGGCATGGAATGCCCTGTCTGCAACAGTAGTGGACTCGCCAACACGAAGGGCATTCAAATGGTCATTGGATAGACATATTGACGATAAGGGAATAGTGTAGATGGGCTTGAGAGTGGTTTCACAGGTCAGCGCAACATCGAGGGCCGAAGGGCCTGTACTGCGCTGTAATGTTCTATGGGGCAGAGATCTTCAGTCAAGTTCGTTGTCCCACTGAATTAGTCTTCTCTTAGCCGGAGTACATTATGGGTGGCACAGTAGGACAATGATTAGCACTGTTGCTTCACAGCGCCAGCGACCCGGGTTAGATTCCCGGCTTGGGTCTCTGTCTATGTGGAGTCTGCCTTCTCCCTGTGTCTGTGTAGGTTTCCTCCGGGTGCTCCGGTTTCCTCCCACAAGTTCCGAATGACATGCTTGTTAGGTGAATTGGACATTCTGAATTCTCCCTCTGTGTACCCGAACAGGTGCCGGAATGTGGTGACTAGGGGCTTTTCACAGTAACTTCATTGCAATGTTAATGTAAGCCGACTTGTGACACTAATGAAGATTATTATTATTAGCTGGGAAAATTGTCTTGTTGCAATTGGCTACATGCAATCATACTGAAATCTCTGCCATAAATATGGTTCTTTGTGGGTTCAATGCCTTGTCCAGAAACCAATTAAGCCAAAAATGCTTAGGGGCTGGAATAGCTTCTTTGAATTTGTTAAATACATGGATTGGTTGTCAATGAAATAGGGTAGGCTACTTTTTCCAGCTAGCTATTCTTAATATTGTTTGGATAAAGCAGTAACATCCAGACATTAAACATCTCCCATTATAAGGTGCGAGATTTGTTAAATTCTCAGTCTGTTTGTTTGCATAAAGAATGTGAGAATCATAGAATCCCTACAGTACAGGAGGTAATTTGGCCCATCGAGTCTGCACCAACCCTTCGAACGACCACGCTACCTATGCCCAACTCCCCGCCCTATTCCTGCAACTCGACCTTAAGGGGCAATTTAGCATGGCCAATCCATCTAGCATACACATCTTTGGACTGTGGGAGGAAACCGGAGCACCCAGAGGAAGCCCACGCACACACGGGGAGAACGTGCAAACTCCACACTGACAGTGACCCAAAGTCGGAATTGAACCCGGGTCCCTGGCACTGTGAGGCAGCCGAGCTAACCACTGTGCCACCGTCAAATAAAAAAATAGCTGTCACATGAAAGACATCCCTCTTGGCATTAATCCCGGTTATATTGTTGCACCAACCATGCTCGTGTCAAATAGGTCACTGCTAGCAGGCCAGCTGAGGCTGGACACAATGAAAATCTTTTTTAAGAAATGGACTTTACTGGTTGGCAGCCTCAGCGAGATCAACAATTTTTGTCTGACATCATTCCTGGCTGCATGAAACCCTAGCATCGGATGCCAAGGAAACCGACAGGTCAGCTCAACATGATGAAAAGTAGCTTTCAGCTTTTAATGCTCAACTTCGAATGCAAGGAAAGGAAATTCACTTCATTACTGTACAACATCTTGTGTTGGAGGCCTGCTTCGAGATGGAAGCGCTGTTACTTGACAAAGAACATTCTGAAAAGGAATTCTTTTTCTAAATATTATCGCGTTTCAACGCTTGACTCGCAGTTTTCATAAGTCATTCAAACTATAAAGACATCTAGCCAAGTAGATTTAGCTTGTACGCCTTGGACAAATGGCAGATCACTATGCTCTGTTGTAGGTGTCAAGTGATTTCACGTCCTCCAATGATGCTGTGACTCAAAGTTTATTATAATAATAATGATAACAATCTTCATTCGTGTCACAAGTAGGCTTACATTAACAGCGCAATGAAGTTACTGTGAAAATCCCCTAGTCGTCACACTCGGCACCTGTTCGGGTACACAGAGGGAGAATTCAGAATGTCCAAATTACCTAACAGCACGTCTTTCGGGACTTGTGGGAGGAAACAAGAGCACCTGGAGGAAACCCACGCAGACACGGGGAGAACGTGCAGACTCCGCACAGACAGTGACCCAAGCCGGGAATCAAACCTGGGTCCCTGGCGCTGTGAAGCAACAGTGCTCACCACTGTGCTACCGTGCTATTAAATCTGCGCACACTAACCAATGCAAGGTTAGTTCAAATGATACTCTCTGCCTGTGGAAAAGCTCTCTATCTATGAAAATCAGCATCCATCAATGCTAAGTAAAAAAAACAAGATTAAGAGCGGCCTCTTGGGAAAGAGGTGAGCATATCTGGACTAAAAATAGAAAACGTTGTAAACACTCGGCATCTCTGGCAGCATCGGCAGAGAGAAGAAAACGGGACATTTCACGTCCCCTCTCTCTCCACAACTGACCTATTGATTTTTTTCCACATTTTCAGTTCTTAGTTCAGGATTTCCAGCGTCTGCAGTATTTGATCGTTGTGGTGTTGTGCCACATCTGTATTCTTGAAGTACTTGTTGTTCCTCCTGCTAGGCATTAGCCCTTTTTACATTGACAGAGAGTTGGTTTGACTACTCTGGTGTCCCCACTTCATTTGTCGTATTCACACACTCAATGCTGTTCCACAGCAGGTAGCAGGCAGAAGCAGAGCTGGTGAATCAACAGAAGCTCCAACAACCAGCTGAAATATAGTTTTGTATTGTATTGCCGCTGGAACAAAATAAACCTGGGAGTTTATGGCCGTGATCTATGGGCGCGTCCTGCCCCCCCCGTCGGCGCGACGCGGCCGGTCGATGCCGGGAGAGGTCTCTTCCGGGATTTACCCAGCTCACCACGCCTCGCGAGATCCCGATCCGTATCCCACCCATTTGTGGGCGGAAATCAGTATTTGGCAAATCTGCATATTAGAGTGAGTAGCTCATCGCACTCTAATATTCAGCTCGCCTCATCTACCCGAGGAGTTGGCACCTAACCCCTTTGCCTCGGAGACCTGAGGTGGGCGCCATTCAGTGCTGGTCTCCACAAACGGGAATTAGGCGGAATGGCACTTGGGGTGGGTCTCCCAGGGGATCGGAGGCCTCCCGACTGGTCAGCCACCAGGCAGGGTGGCACTCTGGCAAGGCTGACAGAGATAGATAGGTTCTTGATTAATAATGGGATCGGGGTTACGGGGAGAAGGCAGGAGAATGGGGATGAGAAAAATATCAGCCAGGATTAAGTGGACTCGATGGACTGAATGACCTAATTTTGCTCTTATATCTTACGGCCAAGGTGCCAGCACTGGGGATCGAACTTGGGGGTGCCCTGCCCATGTCAGGTGGCGTGTGGGGATGTCCCTGAGGACCCCCTTATGGGTGGGTTGGAGCATTGGGTGGGGGTTACTGAGGAGTTCTGGTGAGCAGAGCGACTCGCTTCAGGAAACGGAACTAAGTGCTGCCGTGGTGGGGCATTCCCCGCTGAGGCTCCAGATTGCAATAAATTTCCATTCAATAGCGTGGTCCTTCACGGCGCTGCAACTGCCAGGACACACCCGGCTAAATGCGCTCGACTTGCAATCTAATGGGAAATTTTCTAAGTGTCATTTGTGGCAGGTTTTGCTGGGAGTTTCCCGCAGACTTTTGTTTTTAGGACATAGAACATACAGTGCAGAAGGAGGCCATTCGGCCCATCGAGTCTGCACCGACCCGTCAAAGCCCTCACTTCCCCCCTATCCCCGTAACCCAATAACCCCTCCTAACCTTTTTTGGACACTAAGGGGCAATTTATCATGGCCACCCACCTAACCTGCACATCTTTGGGCTGTGGGAGGAAACCGGAGCACCCGGAGGAAACCCACGCCGACACGGGGAGGATGTGCAGACTCCGCACAGACAGTGACCCAGCGGGGAATCGAACCTGGGACCCTGGCGCTGTGAAGCCACAGTGCTAACCACTGTGCTACCGTGCTGCCAAAGTGCAGACTCTTGTCGACGAATTCCCCACCGCTATCTAATGACACTGAGGGCATGATCGAACCAAATGGGAACTATGTCCTATCGCGAGCGCATTTAGCCATGTGTTTCTCGGCACTTGCAGTGCCAGGAAACACATCGCCATCGAACACAACTCCACTTAGATACAGGGCATCAATGGGGAACACACGGCTGAGGCCGGACTTAGTTCCGTTTCCTACACTGAGGAGCCCCGCTTGTCAAAGTGGCGCCGGAGCGAGGCGACTCTCCGCGAGCTCTCCCAAACAGATCCACTTTTCACTTAACTTATACTCGTTCTAATCTTTTAAAAATTAATTCTAAAACTAACATTATTACTAACCTCTCTCTCTTATCCTCTCTTGCAGGCTCGAACATCCTCCGAGGCCCTTGGAAACCTTTTGACCCGACCCGACCTGACCTCCGCGACCTGGAAGAAGATCGGGCCCAAACCGGAAGTGAAGCCCCGACCTCGATTTGGAGCCGACTCCTAAATGACCCTCTTATGGACTGGTTTCATTAACACTGCACCCTGTATGCTTCATCCGATGCCGGTGCTTATGTAGTTACATTGTATATGTTGTGTTGCCCTATAATGTATTTTATTTTATTCCCTTTTCTTCTCATGTATTTAATGATCTGTTGAGCTGCTCGCAGAAAAAGACTTTTCACTGTACCTCGGTACACGTGACAATAAACAAATCCAATCCAATCATTGCAGGGAGAGATCAGGACACTATTTTTGAATGGCAGTGCCTGGCTGGCATCCAGGTGGCACTGCCAGGGTGCCAGGCTGGCACCAGCTGTGACAGGGTGCCACCACACCCAGGGGACAAGCACTTGGGGACTTCCGATCCCCTAGGAGACCACACGAGTGCCATTCATTTGCGGAGACCAGGACTGAATGGTCCTCCCCCGAAGTCTCCAATGCGAAGGGAATAGGTCCCAATGCCTTGGTTACCTCGGGGGACTGCACATTAGAATGAGGCTGGCTGTCTCGCTCTAATATACAGATTTGCCTAAACGAGATCCCGCCCAATCGCAAGGTCTCGCGGGATCGCCTTAACCTCGCGAGGCGTGGTGAGCCGGGTCGATACCGGGAGCGGGGTCACTCGGCATTCATTGTCAATGTTACGTCACAGTGTGCTGCTTTTCAGGCACAGCGTGGATGGCAAAACGCGTCCTTCCGTCAGTTTTTTGGGCCCCGGGGAGTTCTGCACCAGTTTAACCCACACTTGAAATTATTTTCATCTCTGAAGAGCTGGCCAGACCGGCTCCTCAGAGATTGGGGCATCGTTTTAAAAGGATACTCCGATCTCTCAGTGAATTGAGGGACCCCACATCCCCACCCATGGGCAATGTTCCACCCCCCCTCACACACATGGGCATTGCCCCACACCCCACCAAGTGAGGACACACCTCAATGGGGTCTCCAAGTTTTTCTCCTTTTTAGGCACTACCCACTTATAGGCCCTCCCTTCCAGAACCCTCCACCCCACAACCTCCCGGAGGCTCCTCCTTCCCTGTCCTGCACACATCCCCACCCTTCATACCCACTCCACCCTCCTCTCAATGGTCACGACTTGGAGTTAAATATCCAAGCGTATCAAACTGTACGAAAGGATAGAATGGACGGTAAGGGCGGTGGTGAAGCTTTGATATTTAAGAATGGCATCCGGGCAATAGTAAGGGATGATATTGGTGCTATGGAGGACAAGGTTGAATCAATTTGGGTGGAAATCAGGAATAATAAGGCGGAAAGGTCACTGATAGGAGTAGTCTATAGGCCACCAAATCGTAACAGGATGGTAGGGCAGGCAATAAACAAAGAAATAACAGATGCATGTAGAAATGGTACAGCGGTTATCATGAGAGATTTTAATCTGCATGTCGATTGGTTTAACCAGGTTGGTAAAGGCAGCCTTGAGGAGGAGTTTATAGAAGGTGTCCGGGATAATTTCCTGGAACAGTATGTAATTGAACCTACAAGGGAACAAGCGGTCCTAGATCTGGTCCTGTGTAATGAGGCAGGATTGATTAATGATCTCATAGTTCGGGATCCTCTTGGAAGGAACGACCACAATATGGTGGAATTTAAAATACAGATGGAGGATGACAAGGTAAAATCAAACACTAGTGTTTTGTGCTTAAACAAAGGCGATTACAATGGGATGAGAGAAGAACTAGCTAAGGTAGACTGGGAGCAAAGACTTCATGGTGAAGCAGTTGAGGAACAGTGGAGAACCTTCCAAGCGATCTTTCACAGTGTTCAGGAAAGGTTCATACCGACAAAAAAGAAAGACGATAGAAAGGGGAAAAATCGACCGTGGATATCTAAGGAGGTGAGGGAGAGTATCAAATTGAAGGAAAAAACATACAAAGTGGCAAAAATTAGTGGGAGACTAGAGGACTGGGAAGTCTTTAGGGGACAACAGAAAGCTCCTAAAATAGCTATAAAGAAGAGTAAGGTAGACTATGAAAGTAAACTGGCTCAGAACATAAAAGCAGATAGTAAAAGCTTCTACAAATATATAAGACAAAAAAGAGTGGCTAAGGTAAATATTGGTCCTTTGGAAGATGAGAAGGGAGATTTAATAATAGGAGACGGGGAAATGGCTGAGGATCTGAACAGGTTTTTTGGGTCAGCCTTTACAGTGGAAGGCACAAATAACATGCCAGTGACTGATGGAAATAAAGATATGATAGGTGAGGACCTTGAGATGATTGTAATCACTAAGGAGGCAGTATTGGGCAAGCGAATGGGGCTAAAGGTAGACAAGTCTCCTGGCCCTGATGGGATGCATCCCAGAGTGTAAAAGAGATGGCTAAGGAAATTATAAACGCACTCGTGATAATTTATCAAAATTCACTAGATTCTGGGGTGGTCCCAGAGGATTGGAAAGTAGCAAACGTGACACCACTGTTTAAAAAAGGTCGGCAGAAAGCGGGTAATTATAGGCCGGTAAGCTTAACTTCGGTTGTAGGGAAAATGCTGGAATCTATCATTAAGGAGGAAATAGCGAGGCACCTGGAGGGAAATTGTCCCATTGGGCAGATGCAGCATGGGTTCATAAAGGGTAGGTCGTGTCTGACTAATTTGGTAGAATTTTTTGAGGACGTTACCAGTGCAGTAGACCATCGTTGACAAAGGCAACAAGTATTTAGCCTTCCCAGTGGCCCTCAAAACATTGGTCCTGGGCCACCTCCTTGAACCGCTGCAGTCTATGGGGTGAAGGTATTCTCACAGTTCTCTGATGTGGGTGACGTGCCCCCCCCCCCAGTATTTTGACGTCGTGGCCTCCGAAGAAAAGTGGTCAAGTGGAATTGGGACGCGGCTGGGAGGGAAACTTGCAATGGATGGTGTCTTCATGTGCATGCTGTCTTGTCTGGAGGTTGCAGTTGAGGTAATCCCATATAAGACCCACAGGGACAAGGTTGGGAGAGTAGACAAGAAGAGGTGAGTGGACTCTATTCTGGAGGTGGACCGGCAGTACCCCACGAGATCGACAATGGAGCAGTTAGCGGAGAGAAAGAGGTTATAAATGGAATTTGATTTGGTACGGATTGGGAAGGCAGTGAACCAAAATTTGTTGATCAAGAGGAACATTTTTATGAGTAATGTGATAAGGCCAGCCATCTATTGGCTCACCAGCTGAGGCAGCAGGCGGCTGGACGAGAGATAGTCCAGGTTAGGGACGAGGGGGGGAGCTGGTGATGGCACTGGACAAGATTAATGGCGTCCTTGAGGGCCAGGGTTGTATAAGTCTGAGCCCCTGGAAGAGGGCTCGGGGATGGAAGTGCATTTGGGCCAATTGGACTTCCCTGTGGCGGAGAGGGTGAGGGGGAAGGGGCCGGAGGTGCCGTTGGGGCTGGAGATGCCATTGGGCCTGGAAGAGGTTGTGGAGTGCATGAGCTCAATGCAATTGAGGAAGGCTCCGGAGCCGGATGGTTTCCCGGTGGAATTTTACAAGCAGATCCCCATGGAGTGTGGGTCTTATCGCCCTATCTCTTTACTGAATATCAATGCAAAAGGTATTAGCTAAGGTTCTGGGGGGCTTGTTTGCCAGAGATGATCTCTGAGGACCAGACAAGGTTTGTTAAGGGCAGACTGTTGGCCAATATTAGGTGACTTTTGAATGTGGTCATGTCCCCATCTAGCAAAAGGTAACTGAAGTAATCATCTCCATAGATGCAGAGCAAGCTTTTGATCGGGTGGAGTGGAGGTACATCTTCGAGATTCTGGGATGATTTGGATTTGGGACAACATTCATCTCCTGGGTAAGATTATTGTATAGTGCTCCCAAGGCAATTGTCTGGACTAAAACGGTGAGCTCAGGGTATTTCCAGCTGTATAGCGGCTCGACTCAGGGTTGCCTGTTGTCCCCGTTGTTGTTTGCGCAGGCAATGTACCCTTTAGCCATCGCGCTTAGGTCATCAAATGGGTAGAGAGGTACTGAGAGAGGGGGCAAGGAGCATATGATCTGTTGTTGTAAGTTTCGGACACTATCTTGTATGGGAACGATAATGGAACTGTTGAGGAAGTCTGGATCCTTCTCAGGGTACAAAGTGATGTGAGCAAGAACAACATTTTTCCATTGAACCCCTGGGGAGGATAGCGGATTTGGGAAAGTTGCCGTTCAAGCTGGCCAATTAGAGAGGAGATGGCCAAGACGTCGGCCCTCTTCCCCTCCAGAAGCTCCGGCAAGTCCAAACCCCCCCAAATCGCCACCAGTGGACACGGCTCCAGCCTAACCCTCACGATCGCCAACATGGTCTCCAGGAACGAGACCCAGAACTCGAGCGATCTTGGGGCAGGACCAGAACATGCGCGTGTGATTCGCTGGTCCTCCTAGACACCGTTCACAACTATCTACTTCGGTGTGATTCAGGTGGCTCATGAATGGGCCCTACTGACCGGTCAGAGGAGGGGTGAAAGGGGACTTGAAGAGATGGGATGCTCTCCCGCTCTCCTTGGCAGGGAGAGGTGCAGACGATTAAAATGAACATTCTGCCGAGATTCCTATTCGTGTTACAGTCTCTCCTGATCTTCCTTCCCAAATCTTTTTTTGTTAGGGTGAACAATATATTCTCAGCCTTTGTTTGGGTGGGTAAGACACCCTGGAGTCGGAGAGCCTTTCTGCAGAGGGGACGACGTTCGGGAGGGCTGGCGCTACCAAATTCAATGGCCTACTACTGGCAGCGAGCATTGAGAAGGAGCGTTGGTGGTTTAGGGAGGTGGGGGCAGATGGAAGAAGCCTCCTGTGCAGGGTCACGTATACGGGCGTTGGTTATTACCCCTCTCTCGTTCTCTTTGGCCAGATTCACAATGGGCCTGGTAGTGGTGGCATCTCTAAAAATCTGGAACCAATTCAGGCAACAATTTAGATGGGGGGGGGGGGGGGGGGGGGGGGGCGGTGGGGGCATGTCAATATTGTCGCCAATTTGCACCGTCGGGGTTGGATGCAACGTAGAAGATTTGGAAGAGGGAGGGGGTCGAGAGGTTTAGGAATCTGTGGAGGGTAGGTTTGCGGGACTGGAGGAGATGTTGTCATAGTATCAACTCCCGATGGGGAGCACGTTCAGGTATCTGCAGGTGCGGGACTTTATTCGCAAAGAGCTTCCTCGTTCCCCCAGTTACCAAGTCCTACACTGATGGACAGGATGTTATCTTCTGATGAGCTGGGAGGAGGGTGGATCTCAGAGTGGTTGCTGGAGACAGGAAAAAATAAAGGGGAAGTGGTAAGAGGATCTGGGCCTGGGGCTGGAGAGAGGGGAGTGCAATTTGGTACAGCGTGAATTCTACTGCCTCTTGCGCCAGGCTGAATCTGATACACTTTGAAGTAGTCCATAGGGAACATATGACCAGAGTGAACATGAGTGGGTTCTTCCTCGAAGTAGATAGGTGCAAACGGTGTCTAGGAGGACCCGCGAATCACTCGCGCATGTTCTGGTCCTGTCCCAAGATTGCTCGAGTTCTGGGTCTCGTTCCTGGAGACCATGTTGGCGATCGTGAGGGTTAGGCTGAGCCGTGTCCACTGGTGGCGATTTGGGGGGTTTTGGACTTGCCGGAGCTTCTGGAGGGGAAGAGGGCCGACGTCTTGACCATCTCCTCTCTGATTGGCCAGCTACGAGTCCTGCTTGAATGGAGGTCGGCGGCCCCACCTCGGCCTTGGCATGGTGGTGGGGGGGCGGTGGCCTGGCAGAATGTAAAATTTAATATGCCATGAGAGGGTCGGAGGAAGGGTTGAGGACATTCATCACCTTCTTCAGAGATCGGTTTGTGGCCAGCAACTGGGGAGGGCCGGGGAGAGGAGTGGTGGGGTTGTCGATCGGGGGTGGGGGGGGGGGGGGGGCGTGGATTGGATCAACTATAGTAAAAACAAAAACTTGACAAGCTGTTTGTATTCTATCTGATTGTCCTTTCTGTGCATGTGAAATTATTTTGCACTGTTTGGAATAAAAGGATGTAAGTAGCCTCTGCTGTCTCTCATGAGCTCACTGTTTCTTCGCATAATTTGGAATGAACGGAATTAGCTGACGACTAGCATCGGTGACACTGGAACATTCTGGAGGAGGGTGACCCCAGCGCAGTCATCCTAGGCTCACTGACAACGGGCCGGATTTTCACCCTGATCGAGAGCCTCTGCGACATGGTGAAATTCCCGGAAATGGCCTGAAATTCTAACTCCCAACCCAGAACCTGGCATTCCCATTTTCCCCAGAGTCGGGCTGGGGTTCGTACGTGCGCGATTTGATAAAGCAGCTGGCCGTATAAATCACCAGCCGGAAGTGTGGGAACTGTAGTGTGCAGACTGCAACAGGTGAAAGGAGATCCGAACCGGATAGGTTTGTTTGGATACCCATTTTGAATAGTGTCCTGGGACATCTTTGAGAGTTGTAAGGCACCCTTTGGGATTGTAAAAGGTTAACACGATTGTGCACTTTATACGCACACTTTGCTGTCAAGGAACTGTCCAACTGTCAAGGAATTGTTACAGCGTTACCAAGCTGTCAAAGATATCCAGGAAACTGTCCTAGGATACAAGGCAGGTTGGCAAGGATAGGGCATTGAGCATATGTGGGAGTATTAGGGGTGACATCTGGAGGGACTTTTGTTTATTTACTCAAGCACTGTGCCAGAGCATAGAGGGAAGTCTTGCGCCCAGACTGCCTCGGCAACCCAACAGCGTCTGTAGTCATTCTGGGGTCACCCATCCCAACTCTTCTTTTAACCTGCCCCACAATAACGTCCCCTCAACCACGGCCGGGCTTGCTGAGCCAAGACACCTGCCAACTTTGCACACCCGACCCTGGGACGGAAATCCACACCGATGAGTTAGCCATGACTTCCTTTTAACAGTCAGGTTTCAACATTGCGAGGAAAAAAACACAAACACCATTCGAAGGTCATAAAACATGCACTATTTTTACAAATTGGTTTACAAAGCTGGAGCATGCACAACATGCAAACACCCACATGCAAACTAACGTACGGAACAATGGCTGCTTACCCCCGATGGCAGGCCATGGATGAGAGATGCAGTTTCTGTTGTTGTGCTTAGTACCTAATGAGTGCATCAAGGAGAGATTTGCATGTTAGGTTACAGACCAAGGAAGCCATCCTTTACGGTTACACAGCAGTAAACTCATCTGGGGCATAGGCGTGAGGGAGCGTGGCAGTGAAAAATGCACATTAATTAACTGCAAATGTGACAGCGCACATGCAATTGTGGGGAGAAATCATATATCTTTGTTTTTTGAACAATTAATTCCAGCCAAGTACTGGAAAAAGTAAAAAATATGTCCGTAGGTACGACATCGCTATTATAACATTGGTTGAAGCTCCTTTAAATCAGTTTCTTTGCACTGTGTTGTAATCTGAACAGATCCTATTGGTTATGACAATTTGTTATCCCATGGATCTCGGGGAATATGAGCTCCCCCGACAAGGGGGCAGGGCAATCGTTAACCTTTTCTGTTGTATAAATAGAGCCAGTCAGTGAGCTACCAGCTTGTCCAGTAGCCAAGTTACCAGTGCTGTGTAAATATTAGAGTAAATAAAGTTACGTTTTGTTTGACTCACGGACTCGTGTTGAACTCTCTGTGGCCCTCACAAAAGACAGAAATGCGAATTCCAGTTTGAAAACCAATTCCGAAGATAGACCAGACTGGAGTCAATTAGAACACAGAAGTGGCACTCAGGGGGTCATCGAATGTCTCGTCGATTAATTGCAAACCAATGATCAATTTTATGCAAATCTAGCAGCAAAGCCCACATTCTGTTGGGTCACTGCAAATAGAAATACCACTTTGTGTATCCACACTGGAGATCCCACATCAGAGTCAGTCAAATAGATACATCAGCAGTGACGTTTACCAAGGCGATCTGGCAGAACACAATTAAAGTTGAATGGGGCAGCGTGTTGAACATTTGGATGATCTCAGTTGGGTAAAGTTTTAAGAAAATCATCCCCGAATTATTTCAGTCTCTTACTCATTACCAGCTTGCTTGCAAGTCAATAACACTATGGATCAAACAGCAGAACACAAGGGAAAAGTTTGTTTTTAACCCCAAGAACGGGGAAAACGTTACGACAAGTGGCTGTTGACGTTCTAACATAACCCGAGCTGGATACGCACTTGGAGAGAAAGGGCTGGGAAATGGGGATAGCTCGATAGCTCCAGCCGATGTTTCAGGGCCAGCACACGCGTGCTGGAACTTCTTTGGTTCGGTCTCTGGTATCAGAGATATTCAGAGGTTGCTCGCTCCATCCATTCTGAACCAAAAACTTCTGGACCAATCCACCATTGGGTCCCATGGATATTCTTCTAGAATGCAGAAAGTAGTCTGGATTTTCCTACTGTCATTTTACTGGCAGCAGTAAATGACAGCTGGCATTATCACCCACTCGAGTGCGGGCGGGCTCCATTCATCAGCAGAGGCTTTAGGGATGAATGAATCCCAAAACTCGGCAAAATAAACTATTTGCTAAATGATAGCTTGCATTTATATTGCATCTTTAATATAGTGAAACTGTCTTAAAGTTCTTCGCAGGAATTATTAGCGGCCAATAGTTATCACCGAGCCACAAAGTGAGGACCGGTGACCAAAAGCGTGGTCTTAGCTACAGGTTTTAAGAAGCTATTATTTTTAACTCTATGTTCTTACACAGGTGTCATGGGCTAGACTCGCATTTACTGCCCGTCCCCAATGGCCCTTCAGAAGGTGGCGGTGAGCCGCCTTCTTGAACCGCTGTAGTCCATGTGGTGTAGGTATACCCTATGTGCTGTTAGGGAGGGAGTTCCAGAACTTTGACCCGGCGACAGTGAAGGAATGGCCCCCACGTCAGGATGGTGAGTGGCTTGGAGATGAACTTACAGGTGATGTTGTTCTCATGCATCTGCTGCCCTTGTCCCTCCGGGTTTGGAAGGTGCTGTTGAAGGAGCCTTGGTAAGTTGCTGTGATGCATCTTGTAGATGGTAAACACGGCTGCTACTGTGTTGGTAGTGGAAGGAGTGAATGTTTTAGATGGTGAATGGGGTGCCAATCAAACAGGTTGCTTTGTCCAGGATAGTGGCAAGCTTCTCGAGTGCTGTTGGAGCTGCATATATCCTGACAAATGGACAGTATTCCACCACATTCCTGACTTGGGCATTGTCAATGGTGGACAGGCTTTGAGGAGTTAAGAGGTGAGTTATTGTTCTTATAGCTGTATTTATATGGATAGTCCAGTTCAGTTTCTGGTCAATGGTAACCCCCAGGATGTTGGTCGTGGAGGATTCCGTGATGGTAATACCTTTCACTGTCAAGGGGAGATGTTTAGATTCTTTTTTGTTGAAGATAGCCATGGCCTGGCACTTGTGTGGCACAAATGTTGCTTGCCACTTATCAATCCATGCTAAATAGTGTGCAAGTCTTGCTACATATGGGCATGGGCGGCTTCAGTATCTGAGGAGTCGTGAATGGGGCTGAACTTTGTGCAGTCATCAGCGAACATTCCCACTTCTAACCTGTGATGGAAGAAAGGTGATTAATGCAACAGCTGTGGATGGTTGGGTCTAGGGCAACACCATGAGGAACACACACAGCAATGTCTCGTCACTGAGATGATTGACCTCCTACAACTACAAACACCTTTCTTTGTGCCAGATATGACTCCAAATAGTGGAGAGCTTTCCCACCCCCCCCCAAATCCCATTTACTCCAGTTTTGTTAAGGCTCCTTGATGCCATACTTGGTCAAATACTGCCTTGATGTCAAGGTGTAAAGATGCATTTTCACAGATTTCATTAATGAATAAAAAAGGTATTTATTAAGAAGAATTGTGTAGCAGCCTCATGGCTGCAGCTAGCCCCCAAAATATCTTTTTACCTATGAGTATCTCTCACCATGGGATGATTCCACACTGAGTCCCGATTGGTCGCGCAGGGCATGTGACCCATACTCTGCTGTGTTGCCCTTAAAGGGACAATCCCCACACAAGGATAGTCAGTTTCACCTCACATCTTGAGTTCAATGCTTTTGACCACATTTGGACCAAGGCTGTAATGAGGTCTGGAGCCGACTGACCCTGGCAGAATGTAAAACAAGGGCCAGTAAGCAGATTATTTGCTGAGCAGGTGCCGTTTGATAACACTGTTAATTACATCTTTGTATCACTTTGCTGACGATGGAGTGTAGACTAATGGGGCAGTAATTGTCGAGGTTGGATTGGTTCTGCTTTTTCACATTGCTGGGCTAATGCCAGTGTTGTGGCTGTACTGGAAACAGCTTGGCTCGGGATGAAGCTAGTTCTGGAGCACAAACCTTCAAGTCCAATTGGCAGAATATTCCGAGGGCCCATCGGCTTTGCTGTATCCAGTGCTTCAATCATTTCTTGTTGTCATGTGGAGTGAATCGAATTGGCTGAAGACTGACATCTGTGATGTTGAGGGCCTTTGGAAAAGGCTGAGATGGATCATTCACTCAGCACTTCTGACTAAAGGGTGTTGCAAATGGTTCAACGTTATCTTTTGCACTGAGGTGCTGGGTTCCTCCATCACTGAAGTTGGCATATTTGCTGAATCTTCCCCAGCGAGTTGTTTAATTCTCCACCATTATTCATGACAGGATGGCAGAACTCAGATCTGATCCGTTTGTTGTGGGATCCTTAGCTCTGTCCATCACTTGCTGCTTATGTAATAATAATCCCTTATTGTCACAAGCAGGCTTCAATGAAGTTACTGTGAAAAGCCACATTCCGGCGCCTGTTCGGGGAGGCCGGTACGGGAATTGAACCCGCGCTGCTGGCCGTGTCCTGCATTACAAGCCAGCTGTTTAGCCCACTGTGCTAAACAAGCCACTAAATAGTGTTGTTTGGCACGCAAGTATTCCTGCCTTGCAACTTCACCAGGTTGACGCCCGATATGCCTGGTACTGCTCCAGGCATGCCCGCCTACATTATTCATTGAACCAGGGTTCATGGGGCTGTTTAGCACAGGGCTAAATCGCTGGCTTTGACAGCAGACCAGACCAGCAGCACGGTTCAATTCCCGTACCAGCCTCCCCGAACAGGCGCCGGAATGTGGCGACTAGGGGCTTTTCACAGTAACTTCATTTGAAGCCTCCTTGTGACAATAAGCGATTTTCATTTCAATTCATTTCATTTCACGGCAGTGGTAGAGTGGGGGATATGTCGGGCCATGAGGTTGCAGATCGTGGTCGAGTTCAATTCTCCTGCCGCCGATGGCCCACAGCGCCTCATGGGTGCCCAGTCTGGAGTTGCTGGACCTGTTCAAAATCTTAAATGGAGGAGAACTAGAGGGATTGAGAGAAAAATTGCAGAGCTTTGGGCCAAAGCAGCTGAAAGCATGGTCAGCGGTAATAATAATAATCTTTATTAGTGTCACAAGTAGGCTTACATTAACACTGCGATGAAGTTACTGTGAAAAGCCCCTAGTCGCCACATTCTGGCGCCTGTTCGGGTACACTGAGGGAGAATTCAGAATGTCCAAATTACCGAATAGGAAGATGATGAAATTCAGGAAACACAAGGGGCGGTGTTCTCCGAGCCCCGCGCCGGGCCGGATAATCGCCGCAACCGCGCCACGTCACCTGACGCCGGCACGCGATTCTCCGAGGAGCGGACAATCGCCGCCATTTGCGCCGGCGTGTTTGGCGCGGCGCCGGTCGCGGGCCGCTGATTCTCCGGCCTTGATGGGCCGAGCGGAAAGGGCAGAGTCCCACCGCCGCCGTCCACACCTGCTCGCAGCCGGCGGGGACTCTGCACGCAGGGTCAGGGGACGGCCTGGGAGGGGGGCTCCTTCACCGGGGGAGGCCTCCGATGGGGTCGGGCCCACGATCAGGGCCTACCGATTAGCGGGCCGGCCTCTCCAGCCACGGCCCTATTTTGTTACGCGACCGGCCCCTGAACCCCCTCGCCATGTTGCGTCGGGGCCGGCGCGTTGAGGAAGTCCCGCGGCGCCACTGCGCATGCGCGGGTTGGTGCGGTGCCGGGAAGGGAGGCTGGAGCTGTATGAATCGCTCCAGCGCCGTGCTGGCCCCCTGTGGGGGCCAGAATCGGTTGTGCCCGCGCCCATTTTGCACCGCCGTGAAACGCGACGGTGTTCACGATGGCGCGGACTCTCTGCCTCTACTTCGGAGAAACCCGCCCAGGATGCCAGAATTGGAGGAGTGCCAATATCCTGAAGTTGATGGTGTTTGGAGGGCTGGGGCAGGTTATATAGAACATACAGTGCAGAAGGAGGCCATTCGGCCCAGCAAGTCTGCACCGACCCACTTAAGCCCTCACTTTCACCCTATCCCTGTAACCCAATAACCCCTCCTAACCTTTTTGGTCACTAAGGGCAATTTATCATGGCCAATCCACCTAACCTGCACGCCTTCGGACCGGATACCCGGAGGAAACCCACGCAGACACGGGGAGAACGTGCAGACTCCGCACAGACAGTGACCCAGCGGGGAATCGAACCTGGGACCCTGGTGCTCTGAAGCCACAGTGCCAACCACTTGTGCTACCGTACTGCCTGTGAATAATTTGAAAACAATAATGAGAATTTAAAATCAAGGAGTTTTAAAAGTCAGGATAGCCGAATATTACAACTCCCCAGTCCAATTTCACCACAATCCCCCTGTGCTCCTAACAACGATGAAGATCACTATTGTTGGATTGTTTTCCTGGTTTCCAACTCCGACTGTTGCTGTCGCATACATTTTAACACAATAATGGTATTGGAACAGTGCTGCTATTTTCAAACAATCTAAACTTGCAGCTCAGAAATTATTCTATCTGGCTGCATCACAGCCTGGTGTGGCAACTGCTCAGTCTAAGACCATAAGAAACTACAAAAAGTCGTGAATACAGCCCAGTCCATCACGCAAACCCCCTCCCATCCATTGACAGTCTACACCTCCCGCAGCCTTGGGAAAGGGGGCAGCATAATCAAAGACGCCTCCCTCCCGGTGTATTCACTCTTCCAACTTCTCCCATCGGGCAAGAGATACAAAAGTCTGAGAACGCGCACAAACAGACTCAAAAGCAGCTTCTTTCCCGCTGTCACCAGACTCCTGAATGACCCTCGTATGGACTGAACTGATCTCTTCTCCACTGAGCAGTACTACACTCCGTATGCTTCACCCGGTGCCTGTGTCTATGTATTTACATTGTGCATTTATGGATGTCCTATGTTTTTTCATGCATGGAACGATCTGCCTGGACTCTACGCAGAACAATACTTTTCACTGTACCTCGGCCCACCTGACAATAAAACAAATCCAAATCTAAATATTTGGAGCATTCGATTTTCTGACTAATATTTGTAACACTGCTTCGAGCTATTTAATCATGGGTTAAAATAGTCAGATAGCACGGTGGCACAATGGTTAGCACTGCTGCCTCGCAACTCCAGGGGCGCGGGTTCAACTCCGACCGTGGGTCCGCCATCCGTGTGGCGTCTGCACGTTCTCCCCGTGTCTGCGTGGGTTTCCTCCGGGTGCTCCGGTTTCCTCCCACAGTCCAAAGACGTGCAGGTTAGGTGGCTTGGCCGTGCCAAGATCGCCCCTTAGTGTCCAAAGGTTGGGTGGGGTTGTGTGATAAGGTGGGCGAATGGGCCCGGGTGGGGTGCTCCTTTTGGAGGGTCGGGTGCAGGCTTGAAGGGCCGAATGGCCTCCTTCTGCGCTGTCGGGATGCCATGATTCAATGTTTGGAATAATGCCGGCTGCAACATCGAGCTTTGAAAGTCATGGACGAGTCACATTGCTTCAGTTCATTGACAACTGAAGGGCAATCCACCTACATTCCTTTTTCTTTAACAAACTACTTGTGCTGGCGAGGCAAAATGCCGGGCCTCGCCATTGTCACTTTCCTCTGTAGGAAGCACATTATCCCTTGGAATTTGCTGATTAAAATATGATCAAAGTTCCTCTATTCAGGAATGCCGTCATACACTTGTTAAAAGTGGAGCACTGCCTCTGCACTGCACTTCAGCATTGCCTGTAAAACTACATTCTAACCTAGAATAACTGCAACATGTCTGTGTCGGCCGTGCGTGGAAACATAGCCTCCGGCAGCCACTCAGCAGATGTTTGCACATTTCACAGTCACCTGACCCCATCCTCCAGTGGAAACAGGGCACAGTGAGGCATTGCTGTTCCTTCAGCTTCTGCTGCCAAATTTGTTCAACAAGCATGCCAACTCCCAGCCAGGGCCTCCTGAAAATAAATCCCTCTAATTGAAGAGACTCCAAGCAATGAAGCACCTTGTTTCATTCCTCTTTAAAGAAAACCAGACAGAACCACCCTGACTTTATCAGGTTACTTTATGACAGTCATTTTCAAACCCAGGGTCGCGACCCACCCGGGCGTCGGAAGGGTCGCGCGGCCGTGCGTCGCGGCGTTCCCGATCGCCCAAGTCGTCCCAACGGCGTGACCGGCTTTTAAAGATGCCGGCCGTGGCCGTCTTTCAGAATGCCGGCTGTTCTGTGCGCGTGCGCCCCCTCGGCAGTGCGCATACCCAAGCCCAGTGGGACAGAACGCCCCCTCCCGACGTCAGCGTGCTGACCCAGGAGCGGATTATTTTTTAAATCGCTGGAGTCTTCCTGCCTGGAGCAGCGGCAGAGAGTGAGATTCCTCCATTCTGCCGCTGCCAGCAGTGAACTCCAGGGTCTCTGGTGAACAATCCATGAAGAGGAAGTGGAAGGCACGAACAAAGCAGCAATAAGATAATTAGGTGAGGTGTGGGTTTATTAATTGCAAATCAAGATTTCAAAGCTCGATGTTGCAGACGGCATTATTCCAAACACTGATTCATGGCATCCCGACAGTGCAGAAGGAGACCATTCGGCCCTTCAAGCCTGCACCCGACCCTCCAAAAGGAGCACCCCACCCAGGCCCATTCAAAGTGTGTTATATGCAAGGAAACATCGGCAAATGAAAGTTTAAAACCCTCAAAACCACTTAAATTATGGCAAGTGTGAGGACGAACCGCTTGATTTTTTTTTCAACGGATGCAGTGAGATCTTAACTCATCAACTGAAGTCATTAGAAGTGTAACATTGAACAACAAAGCAAGTGAGATAATGAGAATCAAGCAGGCTCACCTGTCACACTAAAGGGAAGTAAAATTGGTGGTTCGCAGAGTTCGGATGGCGTGGGTCACGAAGGATGGCCAGTTGGTAAAAATGGGTCCCGGGCAAATTACAGCCTTGGTTCAGACATGGACAAAAGAGCTGAATGCCAGAGGTGAGGTGAGAGTGACTGCCTCTGATATCAAGGCAGCATTTGACCGAGTGTGGCATCAAGGAGCCCTATCAAAACTGGAGTAAATGGGAATCGGGGGAAACCCCTTCACTGGTTGGAGTTACATCTGGCATAAAGGAAGAAGGTTGTGGTGGTAGGAGGTCAGTCATCTCAGCTCCAGGACATCACTGCAGGCGTTCCTCAGAGTAGTGTCCTAGGCCCAACCACCTTCAGCTGCTTCATCAATGACCTTATGCCTATCATAAGGTCAGAAGTGGTGATGTTCGCTGATGACTGCACAATGTTCAGCACCATTGATGACTCCTCAGATAATGGAGCAATCCAAATGCAGCAACTGACGAGCGGCAAGTAACGGTCACGCCATTCAAGTGCCAGGAAATGAATGTCACCAACAAGAGTTCCAAAAATCTAACCATCACCCGTTGACATTCAATGGCATTACCATCACAGAATCCCCCACAATCGTCATCCTGGAGGTCACTAGTGACCAGAAACCGAAATGGACTAGTCATATGAATAGTGTGCCAATAAAGAGCAGTAACTCTCCTCCTGACTCCTCAAGGTCTGCCCAACATCTACAAAGGTGCAAGTCAGGAATGTGATGAAATACTCCCCACTTGCCTGGATGAGTGCAGTTCCAACAACACTCAATCAGCTCGACACCATCCGAGACAAAGCAGCCCCACTTGATTGGTACCCCCTCCACAAACATTCAAACCGTCCACCATTGCCGCAGAGTACCAGCCATGTGTACTATCTACAAGATGCACTGCAAGAACTCACCAAGGCTCCTTTGGCAATACCTTCCAAACCCACAACCACTACCATATTTGAACACAGTGCTGAATATCTCAGTCCCCCACTTCTGTACTTGATTCCAAAGATTCACAATTGCATGTTGAAAAATTCCTCCTCATCTCAGTCCTAAATGGCCAGTCCCTTACCCTGAGATTTTGACCCCTCTCGTTCTATCTTCTCACATTAGTGAGATCAGCCTCTCAGTGACAGAACGAGCCGTCTCAGAATTTTCTACTTTTCGATGAGATCATCTCTCCTAAACTTCAGAGAATAGAGGCTCATTCTACTTCGTTCTATTTCATTATTCATCTTGAGCTGGGCAATGAAAGAAAAAAATAAAACGTGGAATGACAATTCAACCAGAAATACTCAGCGAGCCGTGCAGCATCTGTGGAGAGAGGGAAACAGAGTTAAAGTCAAAGGTCAATGACCTTTCCTCGGTGTGGTGACTCGAGGAACGAAGGATGGGATCCCTCCACCCCCCCCCCCCCCGCCCCGAAGCACCAGGCCTTCCCACCGCTGGGGTTCACTGGGCCCGCCGGCCGGAATCCCACCCAAAACGTGTATTCGGGCAAGCCGTGAATGGCAAAAATGAAGAATAGCTTCCATCCGAAAGAGGGACAAAAAATTAAAATAATCGGTGGTTAGCACTGCTGCCTACGGCGCTGAGGACCCGGGTTCGAATACAGGCCCTGGGTCACTGTCCGTGTGGAGTTTGCACTTTCTCCCCGTGTCTGCGTGGGTTTCACCCCCACAGCCCAAAGATGTGCAGGGTAGGTGGATTGGCCACGCTAATTTGCCCCTTAATTGGAAAAAATAATTGGGTACTCTAAATTTATTTTAAAAAAAATTAAAATAACAATAAATTCAAGGCCCTGAAAAGAGAGAAAAGGTAGGCAGGGATTGTGGACCAACATTGTTGAACTCAATGTTCAGTCCAGGGAGCTATAAAGTGTCCAATTGAATGATGAGGGACAGGATTTTCAGTTCTATTCAAACCAACTCAGGCCGGGAACAGCAAAGTGTCGCCCAGCGGCTCCACCGCTGACATTTCCCGCAATATGTTCGGAAACTTTGTTGGACAGAAATGCGGGAGGCGGTTCCAATGATGTCGCGCTGATGGGGTGGTCTCAGAATCAGCTCGCCCTGCCAGAAAACTTGACCTTCACGAGACCAGACACCTTTTTTTTTTAAAAAGGGTGTGCGATCTAACAAAACAAAAATAAAAACAATGATTCCTCCCACGGACACAAAGTTTCCACACGCACACACCCGCCCGCCCACCCGCACCCACCCGCCTGCCCACACGCACCCGCCCGCCCACACCCACCCACCCACCCACTCCCGCCCGCCCCGCACGAGCCCACCCGCCCACACGCACCCACCCGCCCACACGCACCCACCCGCCCACACCCGCCCACACGCACCTACCTGCCCACACGCACCCACCCGCCCACCGCACCCACCCACCCGCCCCTACCTGCCCACACGCACCTACCTGCCCACACGCATCCACCCACCCACATGTACCTATCTGCCCGCCTACACGCACCTACCTGCCCACACGCACCTACCTGCCCACACGCACCTACCTGCCCACACGCACCTACCTGCCCACACGCACCTACCTGCCCACACGCACCTACCTGCCCACACGCACCTACCTGCCCACACGCACCTACCTGCCCACACGCACCTACCAGCCCACACGCACCTACCCGCCCACACGCACCTACCCGCCCACACGCACCTACCCGCCCACACGCACCTACCCGCCCACACGCACCTACCCGCCCACACGCACCTACCCGCCCACACGCACCTACCTACCCACTTGCACCCATCCACCCACACGCACCTACCTGCCCACAGGCGCCCACCCACCCACACGCACCTACCTGCCCACCGCACCCACCCGCCCACACGAACCTACCTGCCCACACGCACCCATCCACCCACACGCACCTACCTGCCCACCGCACCCACCCGCCCACATGCACCGAGCTGCCCACACGCACCTACCTGCCCACACCCACCTACCTGCCCACACGCACCTACCTGCCCACACGCACCTACCTGCCCACACGCACCTACCTGCCCACACCCACCCACCCGCCCACACCCACCCACCCGCCCACACCCACCCACACCCGCCCGCCCGCACGAGCCCACCCGCCCACACCCGGCCACGACACCCACCCGCACCTACCTGCCCACACGCACCCACCCGCCCACGCACCCACCCACCCACCCGCCCACATGCACCTACCTGCCCACACGCACCTACCTGCCCACACGCATCCACCCACCCACATGTACCTATCTGCCCGCCTACACGCACCTACCTGCCCACACGCACCTACCTGCCCACAGGCACCTACCTGCCCACACGCACCTACCTGCCCACACGCACCTACCTGCCCACACGCACCTACCCGCCCACACGCACCTACCCGCCCACACGCACCTACCTGCCCACACGCACCTACCTACCCACTTGCACCCATCCACCCACATGCACCTACCTGCCCACAGGCGCCCACCCACCCACACGCACCTACCTGCCCACCGCACCCACCCGCCCACACGCACCTACCTGCCCACACGCACCTACCTGCCCACATGCACCTACCTGCCCACACGCACCTACCTGCCCACACGCCCCTAACTGCCCACACGCCCCTAACTGCCCACACGCCCCTACCTGCCCACACGCCCCTACCTGCCCACACGCCCCTACCTGCCCACACGCCCCTACCTGCCCACACGCCCCTACCTGCCCACACGCCCCTACCTGCCCACACGCCCCTACCTGCCCACACGCCCCTACCTGCCCACACGCCCCTACCTGCCCACACGCCCCTACCTACCCACTTGCACCCACCCACCCACATGCACCTACCTGCCCACACACACCTACCTGCCCACATGCACCCATCCACACCTACCTGCCCACATGTGCCCACCCACCCACACGCACCTACCTGCCCACCGCACCCACCCGCCCCTACCTGCCCACACGCACCTACCTGCCCACACGCACCTACCTGCCCACTCGCACCTACCTGCCCACTCGCACCTACCTGCCCACTCGCACCCATCCACCCACACGCACCTACCTGCCCACCGCACCCACCCACACGCACCGAGCTGCCCACACGCACCCACCCGCCCACGACACCCACCCGCCCACATGCACCTACCTGCCCACACGCACCTACCTGCCCACACGCAACCACCCGCCCACCGCACCCACCCACCCACATGCACCTACCTACCCACCCGCCCACATGCACCTACCTGCCCACACGCACCTACCTGCCCACACGCACCTACCTACCCACACGCATCCACCCACCCACATGTACCTACCTGCCCACACACACCTACCTGCCCACACACACCTACCTGCCCACACACACCTACCTGCCCACACACACCTACCTGCCCACACACACCTACCTGCCCACACACACCTACCTGCCCACACACACCTACCTGCCCACACACACCTACCTGCCCACACACACCTACCTGCCCACACACACCTACCTGCCCACACACACCTACCTGCCCACACACACCTACCTGCCCACACACACCTACCTGCCCACTTTAATGCAGGCAAATAAACCCTCCCCTGCCCCTCCATGGATCATGCAAAAAGAAACCGTGAGTACCCGAGAGCTGCTAGGGTTTTTCTTGGGCATGGCCACCTCCCCTCTGGGGGGCTGTACTGAACGGTGTGCCCCCGATGGGGACTGTTCGCCAGATTCCCATTTCACACCTACTGTAAATCCCGCTGACGTGACATCATGCTGTTTTGGGGTGGGAAATCCCTACATGACGGGATGACACAGTGGGGAGTCACACCAAGTCTATGTTAGGTGTGATAATGGTGTTCCCCACCTTTCAGGGCACGAGCCCCATCACGTCATTGGCAGGGGGTGGGAACAATCAAACGGGGAAAAGACTCGTCCTCAATTCCCCGCTCCCCCAGCACTTCTGCCCCCTGAAAACAGGGGCGGAAAATCGCTCCCACCACACTCAACTGCTCAGGGAAATACGTTACTTCGTTGGAGGCAGTTCAGAGAGGGCTCACTAGGATGATCCCAGACGAGGATGATCCCCGGTGTGCAGGGATTGTCTTATGAGCAGAGGTTAAACTCTACTCATTGTGGAATTTAGAAGAATGCGACGTGATCTCATGGAAACATACAGGGGGCGGGATTCTCCGATCCCGCGGCAGAGTGTCCACACCGTCACGTTTTACGACGGCGTGAACGAGCCGCTCCGACGTCTACTTCTGGCTCCAGCACGGCGCTGGAACGGTTCGCGCCGCTCCAGCTGCAGATCCCGGTGCTAACTGGATGCCGTGGGGTCCGCGCATGCACTCCACGCGCCGACCCCGACGCAACATGGCGCAGGGCTGTAGGGGCCGGCGCGTGGAAAAGGAGGCCCCCAGCCACAGGGGCTGGCCCGCCGATCGGTGGGTCCCGATCGCGGGCCAGGCCACATCGGAGGCCCCCCCCCCTCCGGGTTCGGACCCCACTCCCCCCCCCCCCCCCCCCCTACAGGCCGCCACCCGACCCTCAGGCGCCAAGGCCCCGCCGGCCCAGAGCAGGTTAGAATGTCGCTGGCGGGTCTCGGCTCCTTTCCTCCGGTCGCTTGGCCCATCCGGGCCGGAGGATGGGCAGGCCGGCCGCGTAGAGCACGGTGGGGAATCGGGTGCCGGCGTCGGGGCGGCGTGGCCCGTTCGCGGGGATTCTCCGGCCCGGCGCGGGGCTGGGAGAATCCCGCCCAGGTTTCTTGAGGGGTTTGACAGGGTAAATGCTGAGAGGATGTCTCCCCTCATGGGAGAGTCTCGGACCAGGGGGCAGAGTCTCAGAATAAAGCGGCTGCCAATTTAAGACTGAGATGAGGAGGAATTTCTTCTCTCAGAGGGTTGAGAGTCTTTGCAACTCCTTTCCACGGACACCAGTGGGGGCAGAGTCCTTGTGCATATTTAAGGCCGAGATAGACAGATTCTTGATCAGTGAGGGAATCAAGAGTTATGGGGAAAGGGCAGGAAATTGGACGTGAGGAATGATGGATCAGCAGTGATCCTATCGAATGGCAGAGCAGGCTGGAGGGGCTGAATGGCTCACTCCTGTTCCTATTTCATACGATCTTGCACCCCATTATTCCTTGAGCTTACGTTTTACTCGACTGGAACATTGCAGAAGGCGAAGGACCGAGAATTCAGGGTGAAAACAAGTTGGAGAACAGGGGCCCGGACATTTGGGATAATGCTTGTGAACTGAACTTCAAGGGATAAACCTAGTTTTGTTGTACATGCACCTACATCAATAATTTAAAATAAATAATTTATTTCAGCATTGCTGTATTATAGTGGAGGACTGTGTTGGCAGCCATCTGAGCCAGGAATTTCCTGGACAGGCCAGACTAACGCAGCAACCCTACAGCATTGAATATACCGTTGGATCCACGCTTCAGGTGCTCAGAACAGCATCTTTGAATGGTGCGACACCCTGGAAAGGGGATGTTCGGTGTTTCATTGTGCTATCAATTCATTGTGCTATCAATATTTTGCAGAGGAGGAGCAGAGGGATGTGGTTTGGGCCTGCAATCTCCCTTCATCAGCTAAGTCACTGTGGAAAATGAAAAAAGTAAAACACTGGAGGGAGATTCATGACCAATCTGCCGGAAACACACATTAACCAGCCAGCTCGGAATAGCATTGACCCCATGCTCGTTGGGCTCCAATTATCTTAGCCGAGAAAAAAAACACGGAAATGGTGAGAAAATAACCTCTCCTCGATTGTAATAATATTAGGATTGCATAAGAAGGATTGCAATATAAAAACGAGTCCACTGTACAAACACTGTACAAATTAGCATCGCTAATTTGGGTCAGAATACTGGAAATACAGTTATCGGTTATCATGCTCAATTACCGTAAATAAAGGTAAAGTTGCCATAGTCCCAGGTGACCACAGGTTGCTTTCCCCTTTGAGGGGGAGAGCTGACTGGTGGTAATTTAACCTGAGGATCACCGCCCTTCAGACCAGGAGCAAGGTGAGAAGGCGGGGCCTTCATGAATACCTCAGCCGGTCCGGGAATTGAACCCGTGATGTTGGCCTCGCTCTGCATCATGAACCAGCTGTCCAGCCAACTGAGCTAAACCGGCCCCCTCAGGCAAAATTAGCCCCGCGCAGAGCAATTCACATGTGACAAGCCACCCATGAGATGGTCGTGGGACCTTGACCTCCAATCAGATTCGAGCTCCATTGGAAATTGTGCCACAGGAGTTTAAACCTCATTGATCTTTTTTTTAATATAAATTTAGAGTACCCAATTCATTTTTTTTTCCAATTAAGAGGCAATTTAGCATGTTCAATCCACCTATCTTGCACATCTTTGGGTTGTGGGGGTGAAACCCACGCAAACACGGGGAGACTGTGCAAACTCCACACAGACAGTGACCCAGAGCCGGGATTGAACCTGGGAACTCGGTGCCGTGAGGCAGCAGGGCTAACCCACTGCGCCACCGTGCTGCCCAACCTCACTGATCTTTGTCTGCTATTAAATCTGAAATGAAATGAAAATCGCTTATTGTCACAAGTAGGCTTCAAATGAAGTTACTGTGAAAAGCCCCTAGTCGCCACATTCCGGCGCCTGTTCGGGGAGGCTGGTACGGGAATTGAACCGTGCTGCTGGCCTGCCTTGGTCTGCTTTACAAGCCAGCGATTTAGCCTTGTGTGCTAAACCAGCCCCTGCATCTTCTTCCTTTCACAGAAACCAAAAGGTCAGGCCTTTTTGAATCCAAGCAATTAACTAGCTACACTATAGCAGCTAGAAGCTATTGCACACAAGGCAACATTTTACTGTGGGTTACAAATTCTATGCGGGATCTTCCGTTCAGGAGTCTAAGTGCTCCCGCCAGCATTTAGGACTGGATCCACTGGTGCGAGGAGCGTCGCCCGGGTGCTATTCCCATACCTTTGCCGTGCAAATTTATGCAGAGCAGCAAACAGCGCAGTTTCCCCTTCATATTCTGCTCTCGAGCCACCATTTCAAACGGGTTCCCCGATCCCAACGGCAGGCGCACTGCCCTCCCACAATGCAAATGTTGACCCCACCACTGACAAGAGCATCTGCAACCTCCCATCAAGGAGGGGCATCCTGCCCCTCCACACCACAGAAATAACAGGTCATTTCCCTTATCCCACACCACGCAGTCATGAGGGTGACCGGAATCCCCTCCCCACCCCACCCTACCCCACCCCCTCAACTAAGTGTTTTCTGCGGTTAGAACAGGAGAAGCAAAAACACTTTTTTGAAGTGTTCAGCCGCTGTCAGTCATAACAGGAATGTTTATAAACATTGCTGTTGGGATCAATGGAGGGTACTTCAAATGCATTCAAGCATGAAGGGAAATATAAATTAAAAAACCTCCTGGCAACTGTGTTTAAACCATTAAGCTGTCAATCAAAGGCAAGTCAAAGGTACTGCATTGTGAAATTGAATTAAAGCTTCGAATTTCAAAGAATCTCAGGAGATTTCAAGCCTTTTCAAGTGTTGTGGGTTTTCTAAGAAGGTTCTGATACTTCACAAAGCTGCAGTTTCAAAAGCATTGGGCTGAGGGAAGGTAGAGTGTTCCTGATTGGATTCTTCACTGAACTGCTTGACCTGCTCATCAACTGTCAGCGAGCAGCCACAAGAGTTTAAACAGGTCAGACCAGGATGAAGATCTTGAACAGACGGCTGTCTGAGATCACCATGCCAAGACTAACCTTCAGGTTGCCCAGAGCTGGAAGGAACTGTCCAGACACAGGACCCCTATTCCCAGGGAAGGGCCCTGGGGCCAACCCTTTACCCGCAACCCGGCCCCACCCAAACCCCAGAAACATTGAACATTGGGGGACACTACCTCTGCAGCGGCAGAGGGGCGAATGAGCAAATGATCTCCTTGAACACCTCGGGTCCATCATGTCAGAATTCCTCTTGGCGATACTCACACCCAAAGTCTGCCCTCTGGAGTTCACGCTGTAGGGATTGGAGCATGATGGGGGTGGGGGGGTTGGTGGAAATTGGGCTTCCAGCCCATTAATTGTATTCTACTCGAGGCAAGTAAGCTATTTGCATGTTCCTGCCGACACAGGGCAGGAAGCCCGCTATGGCCTGCGGGAGCGGAGACGATGGATGGGTCTGTCGCCCAGCGCCAATCCTGTTTTTGGCCCGGAGCGGTATTCGCTGCCCAATCGGGATTCCCGATCTTAGCAGCAGGGAACAGAGAATACCGGCTTCTCTTCCTCAAAAGATTATGGTGTGGGGATGCCGGCGTTGGACTGGGGTGAGCACAGCAAGAAGTCTTACAACACCAGGTTAAAGTCCAACTGGTTTGTTTCAAACACTAGCTTTCGGAGCGCTGCTCCTTCTTCAGGTGAAAGATTAGGAGTTGCGAGGTGACAATCACAGAAGCAGAACTGCTGGTGAGTTTATAATAGCCCGAGATGGGATTCAGAAGCAAATTCTAACACGAAGTATGGAGTAAAAGACTGTGGACAAATTGCTTCTACATGGCTGAACGAGTGAACATTTCTGGAGGAACTCCCAATGTAACAGCCGAATCAAAATCCCACCCCCCAACTCTCACTCAGTACAAAAGGAGCACAGCTGTACAACTTTTAAAAGAAACACTGCTGATGCGCTGCTGAAACCGATCTCTGGAACAATTTACTTGCTGCAGATTATATTAGAAACAACAGCCGCAATTTTCTTCCTTAAATAGTCTGCCTGCAGCTTTATCCGCACACAGAGCAGTGGAATGGAATTTAGAATGTTTGGCAGTCTGGATATTGTCACGGAATTATAGACCAGCGCTCGTTTTTAAAAAAGGAACAAAAATAAAAATGGTTTATTCCCTTATCTTTGCTTCCACAGCAGCATTGTAATGCAAACTCTACAAGGGCAGTGACCCGGAGCCGGGATCGAACCCGGGTCCTCGGCGCCTTGAGGCAGCAGTGCTGACCGCTACTCCCGGAGGCACCAGGATGCTGCTGTAAGCAATTCAGGAAGGAGACAGACCACAGAGGCATTAAAAAAGTGCGTCTTCCTCCCATTTCCTCTAAACACTTACATTTATTGCTTTAAAAAATATTGCAAGTGGGAGCTCGGGTGATTTGTTACCACAAGCTAAAATAATATTAAAAACCTAATTCCATGAACCTTTAGTTTACTTATAATTTTGGCCCCCTTCTGGGCCTGCTGCTCCAAGCCAAGCCTGTACCAGGACACACACAGTACCCATTCTTCATTGGATGAGGTGAGGGAGGCTAGAGTTTAAATTCAAGCTTCAGACAGTACTGCGGAATCATCTGGACAGTAGTGATCATTTGCTTGTGTCATGTGGGAGTACCTTTAAGAAATGGTGTTTATAAATGGGTGTGTATATAAATATCTGTTGTGAGAGTACATTTAAGAAATGGGTGTTTACTACTGCAGTGATGTTAGAGAGTGGGTGGAGCTGGGTTGTCTGGCAGCTTTTTACTTTTGTTTTAGGCTGTTTGCTGCAGGGTGTTTTAGTTTCGCTTTCAGAGCTGGATAGCTGCAGTCACAGCCAGAAGGTGTATTAGAGTCTCTCTCTGTAATCTAAAGAATGTAAATCGATCCTGGTGATTTAAAACTAATAACAGTAGTGACTTTAACCTGATGTGCTTCTGGTAAAAGGTGTTTCAAGTCTTATGGATGTTAAAAGGAAAGTTTAAAGGATTACTTAGTGTTTTATTCTTTGGGTGTCGTATTTGAATTGATGGTTGCTAAGATGTTCACTGTATGTTTTAAAAAGGTTAACTTGAGTTCATAGAATAAACATAGTTTTGCTTTAAAAAATACTTTTCCATTTCTGCTGTACCACACCTGTAGAGTGGGCCGTGTGCTCCCCATACCACAATCTAGTAAAAGTTGTGGGTCAGGTGAACTCCATGCTACACTTTGGGGTTCTCTGAACCCTGGCCCATAACACTTGTCACAATTTACTTCCGCATTTCAGTGAGCTTCTGCCGGCAGTTTCATGTTAGCCTCTGATTTCAGAGATCTATGATTGAGGGGAAGGTCTGCAAGTCTGGGCTGTGAATTGGAGGAATGTCACTGGCTCTCCAGGGGTGAACATCGAGGGAAATTGAGAGCTTCAAGCAACAGAAGCAACAAAAAAAAAACGACCAAAGGAACACACAGTCAAGCATCGGATGCCTGTCGACGTTTCTAAATGGGGAAACCTGGTTTCTTTTACAGGAAAGCTATATTTTCACTTTATTCTTGTCAACCCTCGAGTAGTCAATGAAGATCATTGCAACAACTTACCAGGTAATCACATTTCACACTGGTTATATTCACCAAACAATGTTATCGCACAACACCCGATAAAATGGACACAAGGCGAAAATTGTTTTAAAAGAATAAAATCAAAAGGAAGGAATGGAAAATGCGAGGAATACACGGCAGAGTAATCTGCATTTGTTCAGAGAAAGCGACAAGTTGATATTTCAGACACGTACACTGCTCATCGGATTAGATTAATGTATCCTTCATTTTGAGCATTTATTTCTGCCATTAACCTTCTCCCAGCCCTGTTCGACAGAACTTGTAACATACAGAGATATGGTAGGTCAAGAAAGAACAGGATTTACCTCTGGATTGCCAGGAATTTCACATTCTCTGCTGTCATTGGATGGAGTATAGTAATTAGGCCCATTGTCTTCACCTGTAACATGGGAGGGAACAGAGCGAACCACATGAGTCCTTCGGTCAGCACAAACAGCGTTCCGAAACACCGGGAACATCTTATGATGGAAATTATCTTTTCAAAACGTCATTCAGCCTCTTACTGCAGCACGATCAGGCATACGCACAAAACAACATTTCACAGCTAAAATTTAGAGGTGGCTCTTTGAAACACTGCAGGAAAAGAACGTCGATGCAGACAGAAGACATGTGGCCACAATGGCTAGGTCCCAAGTTTAAGCAATATTCTACACTTAATGTTACACGCCCTCATTTCTCCAGCCTTGATGATGGGATGGGGCGGGAAGGGGGGGGGGGGGGGGGGGGGGGGGGGGGGAGACATTCCAGCTGTGACTATCCGAGCTGGATGAACTGTACACAAAGCTATTTAGGGAACCCTGATTATTCAAGTAGTGGATAGTCTGGGAGGTTGACATGTGTGAAGCTATTCCTGGCCTCCTGAATGGAGCAATGGTCAGCTGTCACAGGCTAAGATAGGAGGGGCAATCACAAAAATTCAAAACACTTCTCGATGTCGATGCGGGTGCGTGGGCCAGTGTTCAATTTACTGTTGGTTGTCTGAATCAACCTTAATCTAACATTCCTGTCATTGCCCACATATTTACAAACACTTGGCCAGAAGTTTCAATACTGTTAACATTGTTGGCAGGAAAATGTTTCCTTGCTCTTGTTCCCACATGATGCTGTCTGTGTGTGTGTGTGTGGGGGGGGGGGAATATTTTCTTTTGGCCCAATAAATGTTTAGAAAGCAATTAACCCACCTTCCTCCTCAAAAACATGCTTTATGTACTGTAGAAAAAACTAATCGGGGGCAGCTACTGGAACAATATGAAGCTGAATTACGTTCAACGCAATGCAAAAACAGCAACTCTACAATTCGGGGGGGGAAACAAATCACAAAGGAAAGCGCTTGAAAGCGAATGAAGAGAAGACAAGGAAATGAACCCATCATTCAATGAAAAAGGAAATGGATCCATCTGCATAGCTACTTGATTTGAATTTTACAAATGAAAGCCTGGAAGCATGTGTCGAATTCCCTGTTATGGACCTTTAAAAAGGGTAGGTGGGACCCCAATGTGGAATTCCCACTCCCATTACTAACAGACCCAAAGAGGGAAGAAGGCAGGCCTGACTCACACAGCCGGGAAACCTGAACTCAGCAAGGCCTTGGAATGGAGTTCAAACAGACCCCATTTTGGCTGGTACAGTGAATTGATGGAGTAGATGACAATGCTCTTAAAGCGTAGATAAGTCTGTTTAAGTGTCATGGGCTGAATTTTAAAATCGCCCCTCTCTTAAACATGAAAAAAGCAGGCTTGAGCTGTCAGTAAGAATTTAAAGAACAAACTCTGCTGGACTACTTTGATTGACAGGCCACCTGATGCAGTTCAGAAAAAAAGTCATCATCTGGCCATGCAATTTCAAGAGGTCTTTGTTTAATTTGCTCCAAAGGTTATTATTATGGATTTGATTACTTGTCGAAGTTTCAAAACTTTCAATTATCTCAGCGAAGGGTTCTGACTTAACAGTTTGATTGATATCAAGAGATGATTAAAGGGTTAGTTTTCCTTGATGCGAGATTTGAATGAAGTTTGTTTTTACAAGAAATTAACACCTTGAGATTTAAAAGCTTTGTATGGATTTCTTGAATGTGAGTTTATTTCCCCCCTGGACGATCAAGCGTTTATGAGTCAGCTCAGAACTTTTTTTCATCTTCATGTGAACCTGGAGGTCTGCCCATGGTGCATGCTGGGGTAATGGTTATGGAGCTGGCGCGGGGTTATGGGGGGGCTTGAGTTGGCATGAAGGGTGGGTATGGGGCATGAGGTGGCATGGGGGCATAAACTGGCATTAAAGGGTGGGGACATGAGTTGGTTTGGAGGTGGCAAAGGGCTATGAGGAGGCATGGTGGTGAGTGGGAACAGGGAGGGACGAGGGGGCCTAAACAACATCTAAAACAGCTGAGACAAGGTCCCATAGAATCTAGGTGGGTCTTTTAACCAGCCGCCTCAGCATTCGCCCACCCCCCGACTCCTTAAGGCACGCTTTTGTGGTCAGCGGTCCTGACTCAATTCTGGCCCCACTTGCCGTGGAGTGAAAATTGGATCAAATGGGGCCCTTTAAAGCAAAGTGCCACTATCAACTCGGGGGAATTGTCGACTCAAGCTACCCGCCTTGGTGGCGAAAACCTTGAGTTTATGAAGACATTGGTCAGAACAATAATAGCACCTGGCATTTCAGATGAATTCCAAATATTGACTGGAAAAGATATAGTTTGAGTACAATAGATGGGTCGTTTTTTGTACAGTGTGTGCAGGAGGGTTTCCTGAAACAATATGTTGACAGGCCAACAAGAGGCGAGGCCACGTTGGATTTGGTTCTGGGTAATTAACCAGGCCAGGTGTTGGATTTGGAGGTAGGAGAGCACTTTGGGGACAGTGACCACAATTCGGTGACGTTTACGTTAATGATGGAAAGGGATAAGTATACACCGCAGGGCAAGAGTTATAGCTGGGGGAAGGGCAATTATGATGCCATTAGACGTGACTTGGGGGGGATAAGGTGGAGAAGCAGGCTGCAAGTGTTGGGCACACTGGACAAGTGGGGCTTGTTCAAGGATCAGCTACTGCGTGTTCTTGATAAGTATGTACCGGTCAGGCAGGGAGGAAGGCGTCGAGCGAGGGAACCGTGGTTTACCAAGGAAGTGGAATCTCTTGTTAAGAGGAAGAAGGAGGCCTATGTGAAGATGAGGTATGAAGTTTCGGTTGGGGCGATGGAGAGTTACAAGGTAGCGAGGAAGGATCTAAAGAGAGAGCTAAGACGAGCAAGGAGGTGACATGAGAAGTATTTGGAAGGATCAAGGAAAACCCAAAAGCTTTCTATAGATATGTCAGGAATAAGCGAATGACTAGGGAAAGAGTAGGACCAGTCAAGGACAGGGATGGGAAATTGTGTGTGGAGTCTGAAGAGATAGGCGAGATACTAAATGAATATTTTTCGTCAGTATTCACTCAGGAAAAAGATAATGTTGTGGAGGAGAATGCTGAGCTCCAGGTAAATAGATTAGATGGCATTGAGGTACGTAGGGAAGAGGTGTTGGCAATTCTGGACAGGCTGAAAATAGATAAGTCCCCGGGACCTGATGGGATTTATCCTAGGATTCTCTGGGAGGCCAGGGAAGAGATTGCTGGACCTTTGGCTTTGATTTTTATGTCATCATTGGCTACAGGAATAGTGCCAGAGGACTGGAGGACAGCAAATGTGGTTCCTTTGTTCAAAAAGGGGAGGAGAGACAACCCCGGCAACTATAGACCGGTGAGCCTCACATCTGTAGTGGGTAAAGTCTTGGAGGGGATTATAAGAGACAAGATTTATAATCATCTAGATAGGAATAATATGATCAGGGATAGTCAGCATGGCTTTGTGAAGGGTAGGCCATGCCTCACAAACCTTATCGAGTTCTTTGAGAAGGTGACTGAACAGGTCGATGAGGGTAGAGCAGTTGATGTGGTGTATATGGATTTCAGCAAAGCGTTTGATAAGGTTCCCCACGGTAGGCTATTGCAGAAAATACGGAGGCTGGGGATTGAGGGTGATTTAGAGATGTGGATCAGAAATTGGCTAGCTGAAAGAAGACAGAGGGTGGTGGTTGATGGGAAATGTTCAGAATGGAGTACAGTCACAAGTGGAGTACCACAAGGATCTGTTCTGGGGCCGTTGCTGTTTGTCATTTTTATCAATGACCTAGAGGAAGGCGCAGAAGGGTGGGTGAGTAAATTTGCAGGCGATACTAAAGTCGGTGGTGTTGTCGATAGTGTGGAAGGATGTAGCAGGTTACAGAGGGATATAGATAAGCTGCAGAGCTGGGCTGAGAGGTGGCAAATGGAGTTTAATGTAGAGAAGTGTGAGGTGATTCACTTTGGAAGGAATAACAGGAATGCGGAATATTTGGCTAATGGTAAAGTTCTTGAAAGTGTGGATGAGCAGAGGGATCTAGGTGTCCATGTACATAGATCCCTGAAAGTTGCCAACCAGGTTGATAGGGTTGTGAAGAAGGCCTATGGAGTGTTGGCCTTTATTGGTAGAGGGATTGAGTTCCGGAGTCGGGAGGTCATGTTGCAGCTGTACAGAACTCTGGTACGGCCGCATTTGGAGTATTGCGTACAGTTCTGGTCACCACATTACAGGAAGGATGTGGAGGCTTTGGAGCGGGTGCAGAGGAGATTTACCAGGATGTTGCCTGGTATGGAGGGAAAATCTTATGAGGAAAGGCTGATGGTCTTGAGGTTGTTTTCGTTGGAGAGTAGAAGGTTAAGAGGAGACTTAATAGAGGCATACAAAATGATCAGGGGGTTGGATAGGGTGGACAGTGAGAGCCTTCTCCGCGGATGGAAATGGCTGGCACGAGGGGACATAACTTTAAACTTATAGGGTAATAGATATAGGACAGAGGTCAGAGGTAGGTTCTTTACGCAAAGAGTAGTGAGGCCGTGGAATGTCCTACCTGCTACAGTAGTGAACTCTCCAACATTGAGGGCATTTAAAAGTTTATTGGATAAACATATGGATGATAATGGCATAGTGTAGGTTAGATGGCTTTTGTTTCGGTGCAACATCGTGGGCCGAAGGGCCTGTACTGCGCTGTATTGTTCTATGTTCTATGTAATTCACTTCCTCCGTAAACTCTATGCTGATAAATATAGCATTTCAACCTAATTACTGAGCAGTACCACAAAATGCAATGACATTTACACAACATGAAGGATAATACTGGAAAGATCATTAACCACAGCTACCAATCACTTGCACATTGGTTTGACACTTGAAAATGAAACACAACAGAACAAAAAACACAAAGCATTGGCAGAAAGATTTATTATACCTGGCGATTCCACTGCGCTGCCGGTGATAACGGCAATATCTTTAAGGAAGAAAACATTAGGTTTAGGGGATGAGGGAAAGCAAGAGCAACTCGAACCCATTAAGATAAAATAAAGTTTTGTTGCAATGATACATCAGCCAGCATGTTAGGTTAACTGAGGGAGAACGGCATACTTTCATTCCCATAATGAATAACCCACAGCTAAGCCCCTTGCATGTTGGGAGGTTTGTTCAGGAAGCCTGTGCGGTTGTGACTGAAGCAGACACATATGGGAATGGATACAGATCACAAGAGACCCATCTTCTCTCAGGTGAGGGTACATGCCTTCTCGGGCAACAGTCTGGGCTGCTTTACCCAAACACGTGAATCGTCATTCAAAGACAAATGCTTTGGCAATTGTGACAGAAGCACTGGCATGGGACAAAAATCAAACAATTTAAGATCAAACAATTGCGTCCGTACCAATTACGGTAATTATTATTCAAGCTGGAGGTTTCACACACGGATTAATGCACCGTGCCTATTAAAAATCTCAGAATTTGAAACTGACAGCAAAAAGGACCCTTGGTCAAGTTAACTTTTAAATTATTTGAAGACAATGTGAAAACGGCTGCATTGAGGTCATTTTACCTCTGGGATTCTGAGATCAAATTCAATTTGTATCAGCACAGTGCAGACCTGAAAGTAACATGCAACAGGCATATTTAATTTGATTTTCTACTTTTAATCCCACCCTGGTTTCACTTGAACTAACCAGGAATACACCATTCATTTGCATCGCTCTCAACATCCACTTTTCAGTGCGGAGATGCTAAATAGAGACCTCACATGCTCTCGGGGGTGAACGCAAAAGAATCTAGGTGGGTCTTCTAACCAGCCGCCTCAGCATTTGCCCACCCCCGACTCCTTAAGGCACCCTTTTTCAGCGGTCCTGACTCAATTCTGCCCCCTTTTGCCATGGAGTGAAAATTGGATCAAATGGGGCCCTTTAAAGCAAAGTGTCACTAATCCAAAGCAGTACAGCGAGTTCTCCTATGCACAACGGGCACTCCTATGCCACAGTCAAGTTCGCTAAAATAGATTATCGGCTCATTTAGCTGCTTATTTGTGGAAGCTTGCTGAGTGCAAATTAGCTGCTTCATTGGCCTACATCACAGCAGTGACTACACTTCAAATGTACTTCACGGAGTGAAAACAAATTCACCTGGACTGCAACGTTCAAAGAAATGACTCACCATCACCTCCTGATCCCCCCCCCCCCCCCACCCCCAAAGCCTGTCCACCATCTACAAGGCCACAAATCAGGAGTGTGATGGAATACTCTCCACTTGCCTGGATGAGTGCAGCTCCAACAACACTCAAGAAGCTCGATGCCACCCAGGACAAGGACAAAGTAGCCTGTTTGATCATTACTGCTTCCAAAAACATTCAATCCCTTCACCGTCAATGTACAGTGGCAGCCGTGTGTCATCTACAAGATGCACTGCAGTAACTGTCAGAGGTTCCTTAGGGAGTATCTTCCAAACCCACGACTGCTACCATCTAGAAGGACAAATGTAGCAGATACCTGGGAACACCACCACTTGAGGGTTGCCCACCAAGTTGCTCACAATACATATTTGGAAATATATCACCATTATTAGGAATGGGTTAACAGTTCTTCCAATTAAATACCAATTTGATGCTAATTATCCAATAGAAGTCACTGATATAAAAGGGGGTTACAGGTGGCACGCTTTGTTGGTGGAGATGTGTGCGTGAAGTTGGATCAAAGAAATAAAGGTGCTTCGTGGAGAAGCAGAACTCATGTCTCCTTTACTCTCCAGCAACCAAGAAACTTGAACAACCATTCCTTCACTGTCGCTGGGTCAAAATCCTAGAACTCCCTCCCTACCAGCACAGTGGGTGTACCTACACCTCAAGGGGCTGTAGCGGTTTAAGAAGGCAACTCACCACCACCTTCTGAAGGGCAACTAGGGATGGGCAATAAATGCTGGCCTAACCAGCGACGCCCACATCCTGTAAATTAATTTTTTTTAAACCACAAGGGCCTTCAGGGAGGGCAATAAATATCAGCCTTGCCCGAGTTACCCACGTTACCCGGATGAATAGAACATAGCAACATGATGCAAAACAATTAACTAGCACAATAGAAGTCGTACACAGAGAAATTTCAACCCGATAGTTTGGTTTCACCTTGCAACCTCCCCTGCCTGCCGATGAATGGTTGATTAATCACAGTTCTGTGAAACAATTGTCCAAAAGCAAAAATATAAATACACTGTATTTTCCTCAATGATATGGTGGCTGATAATTTCTGATGCATCAACGTGTAAAATCAGTACTTAAAAAAAAAAAATACAGAAAATGAATCCCAACGAGAGTGTTGGAATTTAGGTCATCACTGGATTTGGATTTACACTGTAATCTACCGTTCATTAGCCCCTGGAGTACAGCAATAATAATATCACCAAGGAGGTTGGCAGCCTCTTCCTAGCAGCATTCCAGAGAGGCATCATAGCTCAAAAATTAAAGCAAGAGGAAATGAATGGGAGAAAAGATATACCAGGGAAAGAGGTTTTGTGGAAAGGTTGCAACTACTTGCATGGTTTTTATATCCTTTAGGGTCCCCAATTCTGCTTTAATACATCTTTAGGTTTCAAATAATTAATTTGGATGATAGTCCTGGATTCATCAGCATTTGCTGCATACTTTGCAGGAGTATTCTTTTCCCCAATATTGGGAATTAACGGGAGCCATGAGAGAGCAACGGCCGCGCGCTCCCACCTCGGGATCGAACAAGATGTACCTGGCTGGTTACGCCTCGCGAGGTCTAATGGGATCTCGTGACACATCGCAATCTGGATCTGGGCCACAATGGGCGGGATCCGTATTTGGCAAATTTGTATGTTAAACTAAGCAGCACATCTCACTGTAATACACTCTTACCAGATCTACCTAAGGCTTTTGAAGCAAATCTCTTCGCCTCAGAGATCCCAGGCGAGCGCCATTTAGCACAAGGACCAGGTGGAACGGCACTTGGGACGGGGGGGTCTCCCAGGCAATCAGAGGCCCCTACGAGGTTGGCCTGTGGGCAGGGTGGCATGCTAGCCTGGCACCTTGGCACTGCCACCTGGACATAGGAGGCATGGTAGCACAATGGTTAGCACAGATGCTTCACAGCTCCAGGGTCCCAGGTTCAATTCCCGACTTAGGTCACTGTCTGTGCGGAGTCTGTACGTTCTGCCCGTATCTGCATGGGTTTCCTCCGGGTGCTGCGGTTTCCTCCCACAAGATGTGCAGGTTAGGTGGATTGGCCATGCTAAATTGCCCATTAGTGTCCAGGAGGTTAGGTGGGGTTGCTGGGTTGCAGGGATAGGATAGAGGTGTGGACTTAGATAGGTTGCTCTTTCCAAGAGGCGGTGCAGCCACGATGGGCCAATGTAAATTCTATGATCTATGATCCTGTAGTGCCACTTGGGTGCCATTCTGGCACTGCCCAAGTGGTGTGCCACATTGCCAGGCTGGTATTTTGCCTGGACTGTGGATCGGGCCTGGGATGCCCTGCCCTTATGAGGGGAGTGCGGCAGGGCTGGAGCCAGCCCCCCCCCCCCCCCCCCACTCCCTCAACAGTTGCATTGGGGGCTCCGAGAGACGGGCGTCATTTAAACATGGCATCCCAATCTCTTCCTGCACTGATGGATGAGCAGAGCTCCTCGGTGCAGGAAATGTGACCGAGTGGGGCCTCAGCAGAGTGTTCCCCTTCGAGGCCCCACAAAAACCCTAGAGTGGCGTTAGGTAGCGGGGTCGTTCCCGGCACCCGGCACCAGGGTCGTTCCCGGCACCGACACCTCGAATCCTGCTCAAAACTGAAGTTTTTTTGTTAGATCTTGCCCCAAACCTTAAAAGCCAAGTATTAAGGAAGCCCATCCCTGTAACTGAACTCGCTCTTCAGCAGATGGAGCTCATGGCCTCTCACTGAATTTTAAGTCGGTTTAAAGGAAGGAAACATTTAGGCCATGGGCATCAGGATGACCCCCCTCCCTCCGGCAAACAAGGAAAACACCCCCAACCACCTCATGCAGAAGGGGAGTCCCCCAATGGAGGGGCTTTTTTGGGGGCACTGCCGGGGGGCAATGCCCAAGTATGGCCCTCTAACTCTGGGCCTATAGGCATCCCCAATGTGGTCATCACGACTGGTCTTAGTGTTTGAAAAACAGTCGTGATTCACAGGAGGTGGGAAGGGTGGGTGGCAGAGAGATGGTGTGGGTGGACGTTACAATGTCAAGTCCATTAAATGGATTCTAAAATGTATATAGCATGCACAGCGACGGAACAAACCTGATTACCGGCAGGGGTGTGCAAACATGATCTCGAACTGAGATCTCGTTTTTGGCCGCTGGCGAGATTTAGAGACCATTACTGGATTTGCGCCAGCGTCTAAAGCAGCCGCTGGATTGCGGCCATTGTTACGTAGATAGGTTGGGACGGTCTTCCTTTGAGAAGAAAATGTTGAGAGGAGATTTGGTAGAAGCAGCCAAAATAGTTTGGGATCTGGGCAGAGTGGATAGAAAAAGAATGTTCCCATTGGTGAACAAATGAAGAACGAGCAGCCGCAGGGTAAAGGTAGTTGAACGGATTAGTGACATAGTGGTTAGCACTGCTGCCTCACAGCGCCAGGGCCCATGTTCAATTCCAGTCTTGGGTCACTGTCTGTGTGGAGTCTGCACGTTCTCCCAGTGTCTGCGTGAGTTTCCCCCAGGTGCTCCGGTTTCCTCCCACGGCCCAAAGGTGTGTAGGTTAGGTGGATGGGTTATGCTAAATTGTCCCTTGATCTCTAAAGATATGCAGGTTAAGTGAGGTTACGGGGATAGGACAGGAGAGTGAGCCTAGGGAACGTGCTCTTTAAGAGGGTCGGTGCAGCCTCAATGGGCTGAATGGCCTCCTTCTGCACTGCAGGAATTCAGTGGATTCTAAGAAGCAATGGCAAGATGAGGAAAATCCTTTCCACACATAAAGTGGTCAGGATCTGGAATGCAGTGTTGGCATAAAACATTTTTTTTTTTTTTTTAAATTTAAATTTAGAGTACCCAATTCTTTTTTTTCGAATTAAGGGACAATTTAATGTGGTCAATTCACCTACACTGTACATCATTTTGGGTTGTGGGGACACGACCCATGCAGACAGTGGACAGTGACCCAGGGCCGGGATCGAACCCAGTTCCTTGACGCCATGGAGAGCGTTGGTGGCTGCCTCAAAAGGATGAATATGCAGGGTTAGGGCAGAAGGCGCTATGGTAATTGTTTCTTCAAAACGCCAACACAGATACAATGGGGTGAGTGGCCTGCCCTCCTGTGCTGGAACTATTTTGTGATTTAAAGAAACAATTCAACAAGAATGCATTCCATTAAAAATCAAAATCTCAGCGGGAAAAGGTCCATTCACGGATTTCTAGGGAAGTTAAGCATTAGATTAACCGAGGCTCATAATGTTGCAAATAATAGCAATACGCCGGAGGATTTAAAACAAGGAAAAAGAGGGAGCCGGGCAGGAATATAAAAAAGATCGTTAGGATTGCACAGCTATTGTTCATGGCGAACAAGGAGGATTTCAGACTGAAATCTGTCTGGCTCACTCATTCTTTTTGGTATGGTCGAAACAAGGAGGGGCAGCTACTGAACACAAAAGCAGAGGACTGCAGTGATAACATTAAAACATTGAAGAATTAAAAAGGAAAAGATTTTAAAAAACATAAAACACACATGATAAAAGATACATTAAAAAAAAATATAGTGCAAAACAACACCACCCCCCTAAAAAAGCTTCATCAAAGGTTCGCAATAAAATCCTACTTTCTGGCAACAGATTCATAACCATGAAACCCAGCAAATATTAGCCAAACCTAGAAACTGTTTTTATTTTAAACAGAAGTGCAATCTGTAACTTCCCAGAATAAATCCGCCCTGATGTGGTTTTCCAAAGTGAGACCCAAATCCAACTGTTTCACAGGACAAATATCTCCTGGCCCTAACCTCAGTTGCTTTCCTTCAATTATAAGTCTTCCACAGCTTTATTAGCCTACCCCAGACACACAGGAGGGAGCGTTCACCAGGACCTCCCCCACAGCAACTCACGACAGATGAAGTTTTGAGTGACCGGTATTTTTTTTCTCTTTTTCGGCTGGAGCAAACATGATGGGCTGAATGGCCTCTGTCTGCACCGTAACCTTTCTACGGTTCTACGCCCTGCTGTCATAAATATCTCCTTTTCGCCCCATTTCATCTTAGTCCCATATTGTCTTCAAACATCCATTCGAATGTGCATGGTAGGTTCTCAAATATTGAAACCTTACATGTTCCTATTTTTCCTCTATTTCCAGTCGATTAAATTTAAAACAGCAGCCCCAGTTTGCTCACAAATTTGCTAAAAGATGCGAATGTTCTTCGTCACCTTTGAAATTCCTTTGAAATGCAACAAATACAAATCAATTTCAACGCGTCCCTAAATAAATATATCACATCTGGACTGTTTACTTGTAAGGCACTATGGCACAGTGGTTAGCACTGCTGCCTCACAGAGCCAGGGACCCGGCTTCGATTCCCGGTTTGGGTCACTGTCTGTGCGGTGTCTGCACGTTCTCCCCGTGTCTGCGTGGGTTTCCTCCAGGTGCTCCAGTTTCCTACCGCAGTCCAAAGATGTGCAGGTTAGACGGGAATTGGGTCTAGACTCGCTCCTTTGTCACTATCTGGTGATCCCATCATGTCCGCTGTGCTCTGGAATGTCCGTGCAGACTTGATGGGCCGAAGGCCTCGTTCTGCATTGTAGGGATTCTATAATGATCCTAAGTTAAAGGCCTCATTAGATCCGATTCCAGCAACTTCTCCTTTGATTCACCCGGACACTCAACTCTGTGTACCCTTACCTACATAGACTATATACCTTCTTACTGTGCCCACCCCAGTCCAACACCGGCATCACCAGGTCATATATACAAAAAAACAGCAATATTAAAGAAGAATGAGGGAGGGATCTTATAGAAACATATAAAATTATGAAGGGAATAGATAAGATAGAAGCAGGGAGGTTGTTTCCACTGATGGGTGAAACTAGAACCAGGGGGCGTAGCCTCAAAATAAGGGGGACCAGATTTAGGACTGAGTTGAGGAGGAACTTCTTCACACAAAGGTCGTGAATCTGTGGAATTCCCCGCCCAGTGAAGTAGTTGAGGCTACCTCGTTGGATGTTTTTAAGGTAAAGGTAGATAGATTTTTGAACAGTAAAGGAATTAAGGTGAGTGGGCAGGTAAGTGGAGCTGAGTCCACAAAAGACCACAGTAAGAAGTCTTACAACACCAGGTTAAAGTCCAACAGGTTTGTTTCAAATCATTAGCTGTCGGAGCACTGCTCCTTCCTCAGGTGAATGAAGAGGTAAGTTCCACCTGAGGAAGAAGCAGTGCTCCGAAAGCTAGTGATTCGAAACAAACCTGTTGGACTTTAACCTGGTGCTGTAAGACTTCTTACTGTGCTCACCCCAGTCCAACGCCGGCATCTCCACATCACAGAAAGATCAGCCATGATCTTACCGAATGGCAGAGCAGGCTCGAGGGGCCAGATGGTCTACTCCTGCTCCTAGTTCTTATGTTCTTAAAATATTCACATATCATCAGAAGGGCGCAAGAGCTTTTAAAAGATTCAAAAAGGGAAAAGGAAACAGGAATAAATACCACGTGTAATGAGGAAATGGCAGGGACATTGAATAAATGTTTTGTGTTCATGTTCACAGTAGACGATACAAATTACACAGAGGGTGACCACGGGCCTAATAAAAATGGGGAACTGAAGGTAATTAATATCGACAAGTGAAAAAAGTGGAGTAAAGGCCAACAAAACCCCAGGACTTGATGGCCTACATCCGAGGGTTCTAACGATGAGATCGCTGCAAAGGTTAAGGAATGCACCGGTTCTGATTTTCCCAAATTCCCTAGATTCCTGAACAGTCTCAGCGGACTGGAAGTTAGCAAATAATAACACCGCTATTCCAGAAAGGAGAGAAAGAGGAAACGAGGAACGGCAGCCCAGTTATCCTGACGTCAGTCATCAGTAAAGTGCGGGAGTCTTTGTTAAAGAAGACTCAACAATGTACTGAGAAAATCAAGAGTAGAATCAAGACAACGCTAACACGGTCTAACGAAAGGGAAATTATGTTTGAGAAATTTAATAGAGTGAGGATGTGACTCGTCGGGTAGATACAGGAAACCAGTGGTGGAGTTGAATTTCTGATAAGCATTTGATAAGGTGCTATGTCAAAGGTGATTGTGCAAGATACGACCTCTTGGGAGTTGGAGGTACTGACACAGACCTTTCCTCTGACTGGGCAATCTAGAACTCAGCAACTTAGCCTCAGGATACAGGGCCAATCATTTAGGACTGAGATCAGGAGAAATATCTTCATCCAAAGGGTTGTGAGGCTTTGGAATTCTCTACCCAAGATGTTTGTGAATGCTCCGTCATTGCATATATTCCAGGCTGGGATAGGCAGCTTTTGGGCACACAAAAAATAAAAGGATATTGTCCTGTTAAATGGCGGAGCAGCCTCGATAGACAGCGTGGTCCACTCTTGTTCCTAATTGACGTGCTCTTTGTACCTGCCAACCCCTCCCGGCCACCATCACCCCTCCCCCCACCCCATCCCAAACCAGTAGTGCTGCCTGGAATGAACAGTTGCCAGCCTCTGATTGGCCAGATAGAATCATAGAATGCCTACAGTGCGGAAGGACGCCATGCGGTCCGTTCAGTCTGCACCGACCCGCTGAAAGAGCACCCTACCGAGGCCCATTCCACTGTCTGATCCCTGTAACCTCACCTAACCTGTACACCCCTGGACACCAAGAGCAATTTTATCATGGTCAATCCACCTAACCTGTGACTCCTTTGGAATAGAACAAAGAACAAAGAAAAGTACAGCACAGGAACAGGCCCTTCGGCCCTCCAAGCCCATGCCGACCATGCTGCCCGACTAAACTACAATCTTCTACACTTCCTGGGTCCGTATCCCTCTATTCCCATCCTATTCATGTATTTGTCAAAATGCCCCTTAAATGTCACTATCGTCCCTGCTTCCACCACCTCCTCCGGTAGCGAGTTCCAGGCACCCACTACCATCTGTGTAAAAAACTTGCCTCGTACATCTACTCTAAACCTTGCCCCTCTCACCTTAAACCTATGCCCCCTAGTAATTGACCCCTCTACCCGAGGGAAAAGCCTCTAACTATCCACTCTGTCTATGCCCCTCAATGTGGGAGGACACCGGAGCACCCAGAGCAAACCTACCCAGATACGGGGAGAAAGTGCAAACTCCACACAGTTACCAGAGGCTGGAATTGAACTCGGGTCTCAGGCGCTGTGAGGCAGCAGTGCTAACCGCAGTGCCACCGTGCCGCCCGGGGAAGGGGGGTGGATTTCTGCCCCCTATGGGTCCTTGATGCCAGGGGAAGGGCTGTCATAGACACCAACGGCAACCAAGGCGACATGCAGCTTTATATATTTTTACGAATCTCGTTGTCTCCACTGGAATTTGTGACATATTTAAATCTGTGTCCTCTGGCACTAATCCTTCTGCTAGTAGAAACCGTTTCTATCTATCAACCTTATCGCAACTCCGAATAACTCTTAAGGATCTACAAGGTCATCTATGTGCGGATCCACAAGAGATGGGTGCGATCCTACATGAATATTTCTCATCGGTATTTACTGTTGAGAAATGCATGGATGTTCGGGAACTTGGGGAAATAAATAGTGATGTCTTGAGAAGTGTAAATATTACAGAGAAGGAGGTGCTGGAAGTCTTAAGGCACATAAAGGTAGGTAATAATAATCTTTAATGTCACAAGTAGGCTTACATGGAAATGAAATGAAATGAAAATCGCTTATTGTCACAAGTAGGCTTCAAATGAAGTTACTGTGAAAAGCCCCTAGTCGCCACATTCCGGCACCTGTTCGGGGAGGCTGTTACGGGAATGACACTGCAATGAAGTTATTGTGAAAAGCCCCTAGCCGCCACATTCCGGCACCAGTTCAAGTACACTGAGGGAGAATTTAGAATGTCCAATTCACCTAACGTATTTCGGGTCTTAAACCGGCGCACCCGGAGGAAACCCACGCAGACACGGGGAGAACGTGCAGACTCCGCACAGACAGTGACCCAAGCCGGGAATCGAACCTGGGACTCTGGAGCTGTGAAGCAACAGCGCTACTGCGCTGCCCATAAATCCCCGGGACCTGATGAAATATATCCCAGGATATTGTGGGAGGCTTGGGAGAAAATTGTGGGTCCCCCAGCAGAGCTATCTGAATCGTTGATAGCCACAGGTGAGGTGTCTGAAGATTGATGGGGAGCAAACGTTGTGTCTTTGTTTAGAAGGGCCACAGGGAAAAGCCTGGGAACTACAGACCAGTCAGCCCAATGGCCTGTGGTGGGTAAGTTGTCAGAAGGTATTCCGAGAGACAGGATCTACTGACATTTAGAGTGGCAAGTACTGATTAGGGACAGTCAGCATGGCTTTGTGAGTGGAAAATCGTGTCTCACGAATTTGATTGAGTTTTTTGAAGGGGTAACCAAGAAGGTAGATGAGGGCAGTGTAGTCGACATTGTCTTCATGGACTTTAGCAAGGCTTTTGACGAGACACCGCAAGGTAGGTTGTTACATAAGGTCAAGTCTCACGGGATCAAGGATGGATACAAAATTGGCTTGGCGACAGAAGACAAAAAGCATGGTTGTAGAGGGTTGTTTTTCAAACTAGAGACCTGAGGCCTGTGACCAGTGGTGTGCCTCAGGGATCGGTGCTGGGTCCACTGTTATTTGTTATTTACGTTAACAATTTGGATGATAATTTAGGAGGCATGGTTAGTAAATTTGTAGATGACACCAAGATTGGTGGCATAGTGGAGAGTGAAGAAGGTTATCTAGGATTGCAACGGAACCTTGATCAATTGGGCCAGGGGGCTGATGAATGGCAGATGGAGTTTAATTTAGATAAATGTGAGGTGATGCACTTGGTGGATCGAATCGGGGCAGAACCTACTCAGTTAATGGTAGGGAGTTGGGGAGAGTTATAGAACAAAGAGATCTAGGGGTACGCGTTCATAGCTCCTTGAAAGTGGAGTCACAAGTGGACAGGGTAATGAAGAAGGCACTCAACATGCTTGGTTTCACTCGTCAGAACATTGAATACAGGAGTTGGTACATCTTGTTGAAGTTGTACAAGACATTAGTAAGGCCACACTTGGAATATGGTGTACAGTTCTGGTCACTTTATTAAAGAAAGTACATTATTAAACTAGAAAGAGGGCAAAAAGATTTACTAGGATGGTACTGGGACTTGATGGTTTGAGTTATAAGGAGAGGCTGGATAGACTGGGACATTTTTCCCTGGAGCGTAGGAGGCACTGTTGCTTCACAGCGCTAGGGTCCCAGGTTCGATTCCCGGCTTGGGTCACTGTCCGTGCGGAGTCTGCACGTTCTCCCTGTGTCTGCGTGGGTTTCCTCCGGGTACTCCGGTTTCCTCCCACAAGTCCCGAAAGACGTGCTTATTTGGTGAATTGGCCATTCTGAATTCTTCCTCTGTGTACCCGAACAGGCGCCAGAGCATGGTGACTCGGGGCTTTTCACAGTAACTTCATGCAGTGTTAATGTCAGCCTACTTGTGCCAATAAAGATTCAAGAGGTCTATAAAATAGTGAGGGGCATAGATAAGGTAGGAAGTCAACATGTAACTAGTCTGATTCGTAAGTTGGCGGACGACACAAAGGTTGGTGGAATTGCGGATAGCGATGAGGACTGTCAGAGGATACAGCAGGATTTAGGTCGTTTGGAGACTTGGGCGCGAGATGGCAGATGGAGTTTAATCCGGACAAATGTGAGGTAATGCATTTTGGAAGGTCTAATACAGGTGGGGAATATACAGTGAATGGTAGAACCCTCAAGAGTATTGACAGTCAGAGAGATCTTGGTGTACAGGTCCACAGGTCACTGAAAGGGGCAACACAAGTGGAGAAGATAGTCATGCTTGTATTCATTGGCCGGGCATTGAGTATAAAAATTGGCAAGTCTTGTTGCAGCTGTATAGAACTTTAGTTAGGCCACACTTGGAGTATAGTGTTTAAATCTGATCGCCACACTACCAGAAGGATGTGGAGGCTTTAGAGAGGGTGCAGAAGAGATTTACCAGGATGTTGCCTGTATGGAGGGCATTAGCTATGAGGAGAGGTTGAATAAACTTGGTTTGTTCTCATTGGAACGAAGGAGGTTGAGGGGCGACCCGATAGAGGCCTACAAAATTATGAGGGGCATAGACAGAGTGGATAGTCAGAGGCTTTTTCCCAGGGTAGAGGGGTCAATTACTAGGGGGCATAGGTTTAAGGTGTGAGGGCAAGGTTTAGAGGAGATGTACGGGGCAGGTTTTTTTACACAGAGGGTAGTGGGTGCCTAGAACTCGCTGCTGGAGGAGGTGGTGGAAGCAGGGACGATACGTGACGTTGAAGGGTCATCTTGACAAATACATGAATCGGATGGGAATAGAGGGATACGGACCCAGGAAGTGTAGAAGATTTTAGTTTAGTCGGGCAGCATGGTCGGCGCAGGCTTTGAGGGCCGAAGGGCCTGTTCCTGTGCTTCATTTTTCTTTGTTCTTTGTCTTTGAAAGGCATTTAGATAGTTACTTTGATGGTTTGCACTGAGTGCTGAATTTGGTGCATTTGAGTGCTATAGTGAGAGTTTGGTGGCTGAGGGAGTTGGGTGAGGTGGGAATAAGGTGCTCCTTTCATTTCATTTCCTACATTTCCGCAAAGAGCGAGAAGGGAGCCAGGAGTTTACAGAGAGTGCAGCTGACTGGGAGCAGAGTCAGAGGGAGGAGGACCAGTTGGTCCACAGGGCAGCTATATTCTGTAAGGTAAGAGGGGATGGAGGCTAGGCCAGTTGCATGCTCCTCCTGTAGGATGTGGGTGGTGAGGGATACCACCGGTGTCCCCGCTGACTATACCTGTGGGAAGTGCACCCAACTCCAGCTCCTCGGAGACTGTGTTAGGGAACTGGAGCTGGAGCAACTTTGGATCATCCGGGAGGCAGAGGGGGTGATAGAGAAGTGTTCCAGGGAGTTAACCACACCCAAGGTACAGGACAAGAGTAGCTGGGTTACAGTCAGGGGAAAGAAAACAAAGAGGCAGACAGTGCAGGGATCCCTCGTGGCCGTTCCCCTTCAAAACAAGTATACCGTTTTGGATGCTGTTGGGGGGGGGAGGGGGGGGAACCTACCAGGGGAAGGCCCTAGCGGCCAGGTCTCTGGCACTGAGTCTGGCTCTGGGGCTCAGAAGGGAAGGGAGGAGAATAGAAAAGCAACGGTAATAGGAGATTCAATGGTTAGGGGAATAGATAGGAGATTCTGTGGTCACGAGCGAGACTCCCGGAAGGTATGTTGCCTCCCGGGTCCAGGGCCAGGGATGTCTCGGGTCGTGTCTTCAGGATCCTCAAGGGGGAGGGGGAGCAGCCAGGAGTCGTGATGCACATTGGTACCAACGACATAGGTAGGAAAAGGGGTGTGGAGGTAATAAACAAGTTTAGGGAGTTAGGCTGGAAGTTAAAAGCCAGGACAGACAGAGTTGTCATCTCTGGTTTGTTGCCGGTGCCACGTAATAGCGAGGCTAGGAATAGGGAGAGAGTGCAGCTGAACACGTGGCTGCAGGAATGGTGTAGGAGGGAGGGCTTCAGGTATTTGGATAATTGGAGCGCATTCTGGGGAAGGTGGGACCTGTACAAGCAGGACGGGTTGAATCTGAACCAGAGGGACACCAATATCCTGGGAGGAAGGTTTTCTAGTACTCTTGGGGAGGGTTTAAGCTAATTTGGCAGGGGAATGGGAACCGGATTTGTAGTCCAGCAACGAAGGTAGCCAATATTCAGGACGCCAAAGCATGTAATGAGGCAGTGGGGAATGGAACACTGACAAAGGAGAGTACTTGCAGGCACGGAGATGGGTTGAAGTGTGTATAGTTCAACGCAGGAAGCATCAGGAATAAGGTGGGTGAACTTAAGGCATGGATCGGTACTTGGGACTACGATGTGGTGGCCATCACGGAAACTTGGATAGAAGAGGGGCGGAAATGGTTGTTGGAGGTCCCTGGTTATAGATGTTTGAATAAGATTAGGGAGGGTGGTAAAAGAGGTGGTGGGTGGGGGGGGGGGGACAATTGGGGGAAGAGTAAATACGATGTTGTCAGACAAGAATTGAAGTGCATAAGTTGGGAACATAGGCTGTCAGGGAAGGACACAAGTGAAATGTGGAACTTGTTCAAGGAACAGGTACTATGTGGCCTTGATATGTATGTCCCTGTCAGGCAGGGAAGAGATGGTCGAGTGAGGGAACCATGGTTGACAAGAGAGGTTGAATGTCTTGTTAAGAGGAAGAAGGAGACGTATATAAGGCTGAGGAAACAAGGTTCAGAAAGAGTGCTGAGGGATACAAGATAGCCAGGAGGGAACTGAAGAAAGGGATTAGGAGAGCTAAGCGTGGGCATGAACAGTCTTTGGCGGGTAGGATCAAGGAAAACCCCAAGGCCTTTTACACATATGTGAGAAATATGAGAATGACTAGAGCGAGGATAGGTCCGATCAAGGACAGTAGCGGGAGATTGTGTATTGAGTCTGAAGAGATAGGAGAGGTCTTGAACAAGTACTTTTCTTCTGTATTTACAAATGAGAGGGGCCATATTGTTGGAGAAGAGAGTGTGAAACAGACTGGTAAGCTCGAGGAAACACTTGTTGGGAAGGAAGATGTGTTGGGCATTTTGAAAAACTTGAGGATAGACAAGTCCCCCGGGCCTGACGGGATATATCCAAGGATTCTATGGGAAGCATGAGATGAAATTGCAGAGCCGTTGGCAGTGATCATTTCGTCCTCACTGTCAACAGGGGTGGTACCAGGGGATTGGAGAGTGGCGAATGTCGTGCCCCTGTTCAAAAAAGGGAATAGGGATAACCCTGGGAATTACAGGCCAGTTAGTCTTACTTCAGTGGTAGGCAAAGTCATGGAAAGGGTACTGAGGGATAGGATTTCTGAGCATCTGGAACGACACTGCTTGATTAGGGATGGTCAGCACGGATTTGTGAGGGGTAGGTCTTGCCTTACAAGTCTTATTGAATTCTTTGAGGAGGTGACCAAGCATGTGGATGAAGGTAAAGCAGTGGATGTAGTGTACATGGATTTTAGTAAAGCATTTGATAAGATTCCCCATGGCAGGCTTATGCAGAAAGTAAGGAGGCATGGGATAGTGGGAAATGTGGCCAGTTGGATAACGAACTGGCTAACCGATAGAAGTCAGAGAGTGGTGGTGGATGGCAAATATTGAGCCTGGATCCCAGTTACCAGTGGCGTACCGCAGGGATCAGTTCTAGGTCCTCTGCGGTTTGTGATTTTCATTAATGACTTGGATGAGGGAGTTGAAGGGTGGGTCAGTAAATTTGCAGACGATACAAAGATTGGTGGAGTTGTGGATAGTGAGGAGGGCTGTTGTCGGCTGCAAAGAGACATAGATAGGATGTAGAGCTGGGCTGAGAAGTGGCAGATGGAGTTTAACCCTGAAAAGTGTGAGGTTGTCCATTTTGGAAGGACAAATATGAATGCGGAATACAGTGTTAACGGTAGGGTTCTTGGCAATGTGGAGGAGCAGAGAGAGCTTGGGGTCTATGTTCATACAGCTTTGAAAGTTGCCTCTCAAGTGGATAGAGCTGTGAAGAAGGCCTATGGTGTGTTAGCGTTCATTAATAGAGGGATTGAATTTAAGAGCCGTGAGGTGATGATGCAGCTGTACAAAACCTAGGTAAGGCCACATTTGGAGTACTGTGTACAGTTCTGGTCGCCTCATTTTAGGAAGGATGTGGAAGCTTTGGAAAAGGTGTAAAGGAGATTTACCAGGATGTTGCCTGGAATGGAGAGTAGGTCTTACGAGGAAAGGCTGAGGGTGCTAGGCCTTTTCTCATTAGAACGGAGAAGGATGAGGGGCGACTTGATAGAGGTCTATAAAGGTGATCAGGGGAATAGATAGAGTAGATAGTCAGAGACTTTTTCCCCGGGTTGAACAAACCATTACAAGGGGACATCAATTTAAGGTGAATGGTGGAAGATATAGGGGGGGATGTCAGAGGTACGTTCTTTACCCAGAGAGTAGTGGGGGCATGGAATGCACTGCCTGTGGAAGTAGTTGAGTCGGAAACCTTAGGGACCTTCAAGCAGCTATTGGATAGGTACATGGATCACGGTAGAATGATATAATGTAGATTAATTTGTTCTTAAGGGCAGCACGGTAGCATTGTGGATAGCACAATTGCTTCACAGCTCCAGGGTCCCAGGTTCGATTCCGGCTTGGGTCACTGTCTGTGCGGAGTCTGCACGTCCTCCCCGTGTCTGCGTGAGTTTCCTCCGGGTGCTCCGGTTTCCTCCCACAGTCCAAAGATGTGCAGGTTGGGTGGATTGGCCATGGTAAATTGCCCTTAGTGTCCAAAATTGCCCTTAGTGTTGGGTGGGGTTGCTGGGTTATGGGGATAGGGTGGAGGTGTTGACCTTGGGTAGGGTGCTCTTTCGAAGAGCTGGTGCAGACTCACTGGGCCGAATGGCCTCCTTCTGCATTGCAAATTCTATGATAATCTAAGATTAATCTAGGACAAAGGTTCGGCACAACATCGTGGGCCGAAGGGCCTGTTCTGTGCTGTATTTTTCTATGTTCTATGTACTTGGGAAAGCTTAGTATAGCGAGTTAGGAGCTAAATGCCGGCAAGTGGGACTAGCTTAGTGATAGAAACTGGGCAGCTTGGACACGCTGGGCTGAAGGGCCTGTTTTCATGCTGTAAACTCGGATGGTGATGTCTAGCATGAGGGGACATAGCTTTAAATTGAGGGGAGATAGATATAGGACAGATGTCAGAGGTATGTTCTTTACTCAGAGAGTAGTAAGGGCGTGGAATGCCCTGCCTGCAACAGTAGTGGACTCGCCAACACTAAAGGTATTCAAATGGTCATTGGATAGACATATGGACGATAAGGGAGTAGTGTAGATGGGCTTTAGATTGGTTTCACAGGTTGGCGCAATATCGAGGGCCGAAGGGCAGGTACTGCGCTGTAATGTTCTATGTTCTAAATGTTCTATGTTCTAAACGTCTATGAATCTAATTAATGAACAATGCTTAAAATTGCTGAGCGTTTTTCCTTGGCCTTCTTACTCTCAGGACATGTTTCAAATGTATTCTTTCCTGTAAAAGCTATTTGCGGACTCCTGTTGGATTTTCCCCATGGCGTGATCTAACTAAAAGAAAATGAAGGTTAGTTCTGGTATTTGATTGTTTCTGCCTTTTAAATGTCACTTTCCAAATCCACGACCACTACCATCTAGGAGAAGGGCAGCAGATACCTGGGAACCCCACCACCTTGGAGGTTCCCCTCCAAGTCACTCACCACCCTGACATGGAAATATATCGCCGCTCCTTCCCTGTCACTGGGGCAAGAATCTGGAACCCCCTCCCTAACAGCACAGTGGGTGTACCTACACCTCAAGGTCTGCAGCGGTTCAAGAAGGCAACTCACCACCACCTTCTGAAGGGCAACTAGGGATGGGCAATAAATGATGGCCTAACCAGCGACACCCACATCAATTCCTCAATCAATCCTGCCCTAATTTGCATTACGTTTCTCCTTGGTCCAGAGCATTCCGGGAAGGCCAACCTATTTTTGCACATTGTAATCATCACCCATGCTGCAAAATGTATAACCCATCTGGACTTGTGGGTAAAACACCTCCGGTTTATTGGCCAAATCTCTGAACAAATCCAGTTTGCTCTTGTGAGCAGCACACATCGCAGGATGGTTGTGCGTCATGACGATACCCTACATGGAAGGAACTGGAGGTTCGAGGAACAATGGCACCAAGAGTGAAAAGACCCCGCGACTGAAAAAGGTGAAATGCTAAAAGAAATACATGAGAAAGAGGCACAGGAATAGATAATGGGGCGGGATTCTCCGTTCCCCCAGCCGCCTTTGTCGGCGCCGCTCCATTCGCTGGAGGAGGGATCCCCTACTGCCGCCTCTTGTCAATGGCACTTCCCATTGAAGCCAGCCCAGGCCACTGGGAAGTCTCTGGTCCGGGGGGGGCACTACTGGTGGGAACAGACAACCCCACCGGCTGGAGAATTCTGCTCCATGTAACCTCTTGATTCTGCCTGATTCAGAGTGGAGGGAGCTTGCCTACTGCATACAGGATTGCAGTAAAGCTGAAATGTTGATCGAAGAAACAAAACACGATTCATTCCATTGAATTATCATTGTTTTTACTAAATCCATTTGTGATTCCTTTCTGAGATCCACAATTGATTCACTCAATTTCCAGTCAGTTCCCTCCCCATGGTTTAGAACCGATCCAGAGTTATACCCACAGAATAGGAAGCTTTCCAATTACTTGCTCATCCCGGTACTAAGATCCTAGTAGGTTTTTGTTATTCCAAGATTTCTGTCAAAAATGGTGCCAAATACACAACGAGGTTGAATTGGAAAATGATCAGCATTCAATTTGTGTTAGTGAGAGTGAGAGAGAGAGAGAGAGAAAATGAGAGAGAGAGAGAGAGAGAGAATGAGAGAGAGAGAGAGAGAGAGAGAGCGCGCATTTAACAATAAATGTAAATTTAAACCAGTTTTGAGAGCAAATTAAAGGCTGTAATCTACTCGATTGCCACCTGTCACCAACAGGTGGCTGTTATTCTCTGTTCAACTTAATGGAAAGAGAAATTTGCACCAATTATTATTTGCTAAAGCTGTATTTTTGCTCTCACAATCGCAATAAGCCCCCATGCTCCAACCATGGTAAATCATTTTTCATGTCAACACTGTTGAGGGACATTGACTTTGTGGGTTATAAAGGTTATTGTGGAGCCAGAAAGCTAAAGGAAATGTGCATTTTTTAAATCCCCTAGCATCACAGGCATATAGGGTGGGATTTTCCCCCCGCCCCTGCTAGCGAGGGTGGAGAATTTGGCCGCGTGGTACTTGCTGGCAGCGGGATTCTCTCCTCTCTCCGCTTGTCAATGGAATTTTCCATTGAAACCACCCCATACCACTAGGAAAACCGTGATGGGGGTGCACTGTCAGTGGGCCCAAAGAGTCCCGCTTCCAGCGAACAGCCAGAGAATTCTGGCCCAGGGAAAATTTCCTTGAAAACAACAATCTGGCAATGTATATGGTTAGTCTGGCACTTGGCCTACCATCTTCACATCATATGAACATACAAATTAGGAGGAGTAGGCCATTCAGCCCCTTCACCAATCAATAAGATCATGGCTGATCGGAGTGTAACCTACCACCTCCCCTTGACAACCTTTCATCTCCTTGCTTATCAAGAATCTATCTACTTCTGCCGTAAAAAATATCCAAAGACACTGCTTCCACCACAAGACTCATTGAACATAGAAATTGGGAGTATGAAGAGGCCATTCAGCCCTCCCAGCCTGCTCCACCATTCATTATGATCATGGCTGAGCATCCAACTCACAACTGTCAGTGAAAAATATTCATCTCTTTCACAGCGAGCGACCCCATATTTTTAAACAGGGACCCCAAGTTCAAGATTCTCCGAGGAGGAGGAAACATCTTTTTCACATCCACCCTGTCAATTCTATCCTATTGCCCAAGTTAGCTGGATAGGAATTGAACACAACCTCCGAATTGCTAGTCAGTACTACAGGTAGTAATAATATCGGCTAGCCCTGCTCTTGGGTCACACAGGGGGAAGATACCGGCCAAGGGGAAACACCATGTGAAAAATGCACACAATCAAGTCTGATCATAATCTGAAAACTGTGCCAGACAAATATATCGGAGCCAAAAAGTAAGCCAAATGGGAGATGATAAACTCCTGGAATTTTAATGATACGTGGAATCATAGAATCCCTACAGTGCAGAAGGAGGCAATTCAGCCCATCAAGACTGCACCGACCCTGTAAAAGAGCTCCCAAACCTAGACCCACTCCTCCCCTGCCCTATCCCCGTAACCCCACCTAACCTTTGGACTCTAAGGGGTAATTAAGCCTGGACATCTTTGGACTGTGGGGGGCAAAGCCCTAGCACCCGGAGGAAACCCATGCAGACACGGGGAGAACACAAGGCAGAACTTTATGGTCCTGTCAGGCAGGTTTGGATGTGGGTGGGAGGTGGGGGTGCAGAAAATTGTCTGGATGGGATTCCCCTTGAAATCATGCCACCCCGACTCAGTCAATTTTGGGGGTTCCTCCCCTTTAATCTTTTGAGGCCTTTAAGTGGTCATAAAGCCAGCAAGTCGGAGCAGGGTAGAAAACAGAAAAAGAAACAATTTTCCAGGCGGGAAGGTTGGAGGGGCAGTAACTTGGACGTGCATGGTAAAATAGGACTGAGTCAGCACGGTTTTGTCAAAGGGAGGTGGTGTCTGACAAATCTGTTAGAGTTCTTTGAGGAGGTAACAAGCAAGTTAGACAAAGGAGAATCAGCGGACGTGATTTATTTAGATTTCCAGAAGGCCTTTGACAAGGTGCCACATAGGAGACTGTTAAATAAGTTAAGAGCCCGTGGTGTTCAGGGTAGGATCCTGGCATGGATAGAGGATTGGCTGACTGGCAAAAGGCAGAGAGTGGGGATAAAGGGGTCTTTTTCAGGATGGCAGCCGGTGACTAGTGGTGTGCCTCAGGGGGTCTGTGCTGGGACCACAATATACATTAATGATCTGGAAGAAGGTACTGAAGGCACTGTTGCTAAGTTTGCAGATGATACAACGATCTGTGGAGGGACAGGTAGTATTGAGGAAGCAAGGGGGCTGCAGAAGGACTTCGACAAGCTAGGAGAGTGGGCAATGAAGTGGCAAATGAAATACAATGTGGAAAAATGTGAGGTTGTGCACTTTGGAAGGAGGAATCTAGGCACAGACTATTTTCTAAATGGGGAAATGCTTCGGAAAGCAGAAGCACAAAGGAACTTGGGAGTCCTTGTTCACGATTCTCTTAAGTTTAATGTGCAGGTTCAGTCGGCAGTTAAGAAGGCAAATGCAATGTTAGCATTCATGTCAAGAGGGCTAGAATACAGGACCAGGGATGTACTTCTGAAGCTGTATAAGGCTCTGGTCAGACCCCATTTGGAGTATCGTGAGCAGTTTTGGGCCCCATACCTAAGGAAGGATGTGCTGGCCTTGGAAAGGGTCCAGAGGAGGTTCACAAGAATGATCCCTGGAATGAAGAACTTGTCGTATGAGGAACAGTTGAGGACTCTGGGTCTGTGCTCGTTGGAGTTTAGAAGGATGAGGGGGGATCTTATTGAAACTTACAGGATACTGCGAGGCCATGATAGAGTGGACGTGGAGAGGATGTTTCCATTTGTAGGAAAAACTAGAACCAGAGGACACCATCTCAGATTAAAGGGACGATCCTTTAAAACAGAGATGAGGAGGAATTTTTTCAGCCAGAGGGTAGTGAATCTGTGGAACTCTTTGCCGCAGAAGGCTTTGGAGGCCAACTCACTGAGTATCTTTAAGACAGAGATAGATAGGTTCTTGATTAATAAGGGGATCAGGTTCTTGATTCATAAGGGAATCAGGCAGGGGTAGAAGGCAGGAGAATGGGGATTGGAAAATATCAGCCATGATTGAATGGCGGAGCAGATTCGATGGGCCAAGTGGCCTAATTCTGCCCCTATGTCTTATGGTCACCTCAATCTGAAGGCCCCTCCAGCCTTTCAGATTTATGGGGCCCTCCCCTCTGGGACCTGGGAGCTCCTGCCCTCTCGGTCCCCCAACCCCCTGCTTTGCCCCGATGCCATTATCATTCCCCTCCCCCTCCTGACCCCCCCAGGGCATCCCCTACCCTCCCGCTCGCAGGACCAACGGGACCTATCTTAAGAATGGCCCCAGGACTTAGTTCCAGACAGAGCGCTGCAATATCTCTTCTGGCCACTGCAGCGCTGTGTCTGGAGAGTTTGGAGAGCTGACAGTCAAGGTGGGACACTACCAATTAGAGCTCAGTTAAGCGTGATTATGACAATGGGCTTCAGTGTCGGCAGAAGCACATTGTGCAGACCGCTCACCAACATTTCAAATTTGCCAAAGCCAAAAATACAATAGTGTGGATTCTGAGTAATAAGCCACAAAGCAAAGTGAAATGTGAAGAGACACACAACACGATTCAGGAGCTAGCCGGACAGAAATATGCTCAATTTTTGAATTAATCAATCTTGCCACAACGGCCTCAAACAGGCATTATATTTACATATCCATTCAGGCATGGGGACTGCATGCTAATTTTTTTCACATTCATTCAATGGATTTGGTTGTCGCTGGATCAACATTTATTGCCCATCCCCAAGGGCATTCAGAGTCATCCACATTGCTGTGGGTCTGGAGTCACATGTAGGCCAGGCGAGGAAAGGACGACAGATTTCATGGAATCCCGACAGTACAGAAGGAGGCCACCTGGCCCATCGAGCCTGGCCCTCTGAAAGCCCACCCTACTAAGCCCACACCCAAACCTATCCCTGTAACCTCACCTATCCTTTTGGATACAAAGGGGCAATTTAGCGCGGCCAATCCACCTAACCTGCACATCTTTGGATTATGGGGGGAAACCCACGCAGACTTGCGAGAACGTGCAGACTCCGCACAGTCAACCAAGGTCGGAATTGAACGCGGGTCCCTGGTGCTGTGAGGCTTCAGTGCTAACCACTGTGCCCTTCCCTAAAGGACATTAGTGAATCAGTTGGGTTGTTTCGACAGTCGGCAACTGTCACCTTTAGCCTTTTAATTCCAGATTTTTATCGAATTCAGATTTCACCATCTGCCGTGGCGGGATTTGAACGCGGGTCCCCAGAGCAGGACTCTGGGTTACTAGTTCAGCGATAATACCACTACGTCACCGCCTCACCACCTTTGGCAGCATGAATGGTGGTGCACTTCCAGGTTATCATATTTGCGCACTTCCTATCTGCCTTCTCGCAGGAGGCCATTTTGTGCTCCCCAACCCCCTCCCCCGCCAAAGAAAACAAATTTCTAGGCCCCCGATGACTCTCCTAAAAGCTCAATCCATCTGGTTATTGGATATAAATCATCCAATCCTTGCCTACTGAGAAAAATTAAGCAGCTTTAGCCAGGCAGCAGTGAATCTTTCTGACCAGGGCATCTTTCGGAGCTCAATAAATGTAATTCAGGATAATCACATTAATCCTGAGCGCACCGAGTCGAAGCAATCAGCATTTCAAGTTACAAAGCTGACCTTCAAACCTACCCTTGGAAAATTGACAAAAATATGTGTGTTTTCCTCTGTAGATTGAATTTTTTTTCTCAAGCTGGTTAAGCAGGCACTCTGCCTAAAGACAGAACCATCAACAAATATTCGGGCACTGGTTTTTGCACCTTCAATTCAAAATGAGGGGGTGGGCGACACATTGGATGGACAGCTATTGGGCTGAGCCGATCGCACAGTGGGCGAAACAGTTGGCTTGTAATGCAGAACAAGGCCTGCAGCGCGGGTTCAATTCCCGTACCGGCCTCCCCGAACAGGCGCCGGAATGTGGCGACTAGGGGCTTTTCACAGTAACTTCATTGAAGCCTACTTGTGACAATAAGTGATTATTATTATCCTTTCACGCATAGATGATTTTTAAAAACAGTTGCTTTTACGTTTCTGAAAAATAATTCTGATTATTAAACCTGGCCTTGAATCCAGTCATCCACTTTAATCCTGGTATTTTGAACATACCAGAACATGACGCCGAATGATGCGATGCCTAAACAAAAAGAATCATTTGGATTGTAAACATCCCACCCCAGTGCCCTTCAGTTGCACTCTTGCGCACGCAGAGGAAAGAAATATCACACATCCAGGGAGAGAAAGTTAGGGGATTATCCGGCTAAATTAACCTGGAATACACAAAGCTATTGCAGTATTGAATCTCAGACATGGTGAGGAAGAAATGTGGAGGTTCCCTACGCCTTATTGGAAAAGGAACTGACAAAGTCAACAGCTTATATCTATCTATTCCGATGAATGAGCGATCTGGGGCCTACTCTAGGGCCTACTTTGCAGCCTTGACTCCTTCTCGCATTTTTAATCTGACCCAGCAGTTGGATGTTTTTTGCGCCTCGGTGAGGCTACAGGACACCGAGCTATCAATAAACATCACAACTGCATCCTTCAGGGTCAGCTACCCAGGGGTCTGGAAGATTTAACTTTGACCGATCAATTTTCGGTATCCTTCTTACTGCAGCCCAAAAATCACCATCGCCGAAGAGGAAATGATTTCTGCTGCCAAAGCTCAGCCAGAACGCAGGGAGTGAAAAGCAAATCAAGCAGCCTTCTGCCCAGAGGTCAATGAACAATGTAAGCATTTTTTCCTCTTCAAGAGAGCTGATGGTGTAGCAAGCTGCAAATTCAGGCCACTGTACCGAAACACACTTCACAAACAAGGCACTCAGACATGTTGTGATATTTTCCAGACTGCAGAGACGTTTTTAATATAAAAAAGGTGCAAATTAAACCTGAGGACCGAGTGATTAAATCTCTGACCAAAATGGCTGTTTTGAGAGTATGATTATGTTGATTTTTCTATATTTAATGGTTTCATTGCCAGAGTACACCCTGTTCTTAGCACATCAATTTAGAGATGAACACATCTTTCTAGCTGTTTCTTGATGGAGTTTATATTGGTTAATAATAGTCCGAATTATGTACAATTATAGGCCTCATTTTTAATCCCCTGCCTCTCACTCCCCCCTTCCACCCCACATACAACAGGCAGGGGAGAGATGATCAATTAATGAGTTAGCAAAAATCTTGACGAAAGGCTGAGGGACTTGAGGCTGATTTCATTAGAGAGAAGGTTAAGAGGTGACTTAATAGAGGCTACAAGATGATCAGAGGATTAGATAGGTAGAGGGGCTGTTTAGCACAGGGCTAAATCACTGGCTTTGAAAGCAGACCAAGGCAGGCCAGCAGCATGGTTCAATTCCCGTAACAGCCTCCCCGAACAGGCGCCGGAATGTGGCGACTAGGGGCTTTTCACAGTAACTCCATTTGAAGCCGACTTGTGACAATAAGCGATTTTCATTTCATTTGGACAGTGAGAGCCTTTTTCCTCGGATGGTGATGGCTAGCACAAGAGGACATAGCTTTAAATTGAGGGGAGATAGACATAGGACAGATGTCAGAGGTAGGTTCTTTACTCAGAGAGTAGTAGGAGCGTGGAATGCCCTGCCTGCAACAGTAGTGGACTCGCCAACATTAAGGGCATTTAAATGGTCATTGGATAAACATATGGATGATAAGGGAATAGTGTAGATGAGCTTTAGATTGGTTTCACAGGTCGGCGCAACATCGAGGGCCAAAGGGCCTGTACTGTGCTGTAATGTTCGATTGATGCACCCCTAACCAGCCATGTTCGTGATCACTGTATTATTAACAATGGCAAATCAGATCGTTGGCGAGGCTCCCACTAACAGCAAGTGACCTGTAAAAGTCTTAGCCCAATGATGCTAATTTGAATGTGGGGGTGTTTCGTGTTGTTTGTTGTCCAGCATCAGAACCACAGTTCGAGGTGCTGTCCACGCCTTAAAGATGTGAAGAAATAACAGGGAGGTAATTCTTGAAAAAAATTACTTCTCTCAGAAGTAAGAGTCAAGGAAATAAAGTCGCCATGTTTCCAGGTGCAGCAGACGGTGAAGAAGGCTAATTGTATGTTGGCTTCCGTTGCAAGAGGTTTCGAGTGCAGAAGCAGGGATGTGTTGCTCCAATTATACAGGGCCTTGGTGAGGCCACACCTCGAATATTGTGTGCAGTTTTGGTCTCCTTTTGTGAGGAAGGGTGTTCTTGCTCGCGAGGGAGTGCAGCACAGGTTTACCCGACTGATTCCAGGGATGGTGGGACTGTCATATGAGGAGAGATTGACGAGGTTGGGATTGTTCTCGCTGGAGTTCAGAAGAATGAGGGGGGATCTCATAGAGACTTATAACATTCTAACAGGACTAGACAGGGTAGATGCAGGGACGACGTTCCCGATGGTGGGTGTGGCCAGAACCAGGGGTCACACTCTTGAGAATTCAGGGTAAACCATTTCGGACAGAGATATGAAGACATTTCTTCACACAAAGAGTGGTGAGCCTGTGGAATCATTACCACAGGAAGTAGTTGATGCTAAAACTTTGAATATATTCAAGAGGGGGCTGGATACAGCACTTGGGAAGAATGGGATCAAAGGTTATCGGGAGAAAGCAGGATCAGGTTATTGAGTTGGATGATCAGCCATGATCGTGATGAATGGCAGAGCAGGCTCGAAGGGCCAAAAGGCCTCCTCCTGCTCCTATCTTCGATGTATCTATGTGGATGACCATAGGCTGCTTTCCCCTTGGAGGGAGAGAGCTGACTGGTGGTGATTTAACCTGAGGATCAGCACACCTCAGGCGAGGGCAAGGTTGAGAAGGCAGGACCTGGGGCATAGCCTCAAAATAAGGGGAAGTAGATTTAGGACTGAACTTAGGAGAAACCTTTTCACCCAAACGGTTGTGAATCTATGGAATTCCCTGCCCAGTGAAGCAGTTGAGGCTCCGTCATTTAATATTTTCAAGGTAAAGATAGATAGTTTTTTGAAGAATAAAGGAATAAAGGGTTATGGCGTTCGGGCGGGAAAGTGGAGCTGAGTCCACAAAAGATCAGCCATGATCTCATTGAATGGCGGAGCAGGCTTGAAGGGCCAGATGGCCCACTCCTGCTCCTAGTTCTTATGTTCAGGAATAATCTCAGCCGGTATGGGAATTGAACCTGCTCGGTTGGGGCCCGCAGAGAAACCATAACCCCACCCATAGCACCTAACTCCGCAACCCCCTCCTCTCTGGCAGCTCCCGTTATCAAATTCCTGCTCCAGCCAATTGGCAAGGCTGGGAATCTGGCTAAGTGTCGGTAGGACTCTGGAACCATTGGGCTGGATTCTCCGGTCCATTTGCTGGCAGCAGGAATCTCTGTTCCTGCCACTTGTCAATGGGATTTCTTATTAAAGACACCCACCCATGGGCTGGTGAATTCTGGCCATTGGCCTAAAAGGCGACAATGGCATTAGGATCGGCTGGGCCTCCATGTTGTCACACTCGTTCCCAAACCCGTGGAGGCTTGCTTGTGGTTTGGAGCGAGGCCGAGGTCTACGTTTCCCAAAAACATTTTACCTTCGCACAGCAAGGGTTTCTCCTTGTGCACTTGGGGCACATTTATTCCAGAAAGTTTAAACACGCCAGTACACACGTTCGGGACTACCCCAGTCCCCACAGAGCTATTGCTGAAGATTAAACATCCAAAAATGTCCAACGTACGATTCTAAGCAACTGGTAAGCTTTCTCCTGCCTCTCTAATCAGGAACATGCTACCCAAGAGATTGTTTTACTGCACATAGCTAGCTAGAGCTGAGTGGGACACTACCTCAGTGCTGGTCTACCCTTCCAGATTCCTCCCTTGAGCCACAATAATACGTGGAGTGTTGCAGACCCATTTGGCTACTGGAACATCCAGATCAATTTATGTGATTAATTTGTTTTTTTTGTAATAATCTTTACTGTCACACATAGGCTCACATTAACACTGCAATGAAGTTACTGTGAAAAGCCCCTAGCCGCCACATTCCGGTGCCTGTTCAGGTACACTGAGGGAGAACTCAGAATTCCACACAGTCGCTCAAGGCTAGAATTGATCTAGGTCCCAGGCGCTGTGAGGCAGCAGTGCCAACACTGTGCCATGGTGCTGCCCTGAGTTTCTTTCTCACCTGTGAGGCATGAAAGAAAGGATTTTCTTTCATGCCTCACAGGTGATCACTGGCATTTGGGTGCGCTGCTGAGAAGTTTGAAACAGTCATTGTGATTTTCCTCAATTAATGGCTAATGGATGAACTCACCATTCGGTGAAGGGCAGCGGATGGGATTTCAACAGCGGAGGGCCAGAGGCCTTCGAACCTGAATGCAGCAGCAGTCATGGCAACCGTACTTCAAAATGGAACATAGTGCCATTCGGCCCATCGAGTCTGCACCAACCCACTTAAGCCCTCACTTCCACCCTATCCCCGTAACCCAATAGCCTCTCCTCACCTTTTGTTTTGGACACTATGGGCAATTTATCATGGCCAATCCACCTAGCCTGCACATCTTTGGACTGTGGGAGGAAACCGGAGCAGCCGGAGGAAACCCACGCACACACGGGGAAAACGTGCAGACTCCGCACTGACAGTGACCCAAGCCGGGAATCGAACCTGGGAACCTGGCGCCGTGAAGCCACAGTGCTAACCACTGTGCTGCCCACTTTCTCCAACTTCTTTCAACTTGAAACCAAAAATGACCATAGAAGCTGGGCTCGATCTTCCTGGGAGATGCTGCAGGGTCCAGGCTCAGGGTAGTCCCCAAGTCTGTTTGGAACGTTGCCCAACACACACCGCCCCGCACCACTCTGGTTTGCCACTGGGAGGCGACTGGCCTCTGCTGCCTCCGGGGGCCTGGAGGCCAACGGGAGAATCTGTTCACCACTGGTATCAGGCCCTAACAGGCCCTTGATTGGATAGTTGCCATATGCAGGTGGATCGCCCACTCCTCCATTCTGCCTCCAGAAAAATGACCCTGGGGGTGAGGGAAGGAACAGTAAGGAACCCAGAACCAGTATGCAGACCAGTAGCGCTTTCTTCAATCACATTCAATCAGGAAACTAAGGAAATTCAGCATGTCCACATTAACCCTTACCAACTTTTACAGATGCACCATAGAAAGCATCCTATCTGGCTGCATCACAGCCTGGTATGGCAACTGCTCGGCCCAGGACCGCACAAAACTTCAGAGAGTCGTTAACACCGCCCAGTCCATCACACGAACCTGCCTCCCATCCATTGACTCCATCTACACCTCCCTCTGCCTGGGGAAAGCAGGCAGCATGATCAAAGATCCCTCCCACCCGGCTTACTCACTCTTCCAACTTCTTCCATCGGGCAGGAGATACAGAAGTCTGAGAACACGCACGAACAGACTCAAAAACAGCTTCTTCCCCACTGTCACCAGACTCCTAAAAGACCCTCTTATGGACTGACCTCATTAACACTACACCCCTGTATGCTTCATCCGATGCTGGTGCTTATGTAGTTACATTGTATATGTTGTGTTGCCCTATTATGTATTTTCTTTTATTTCCTTTTCATGTATTTAATAATCTGTTGAGCTGCTCGCAGAAAAATACTTTTCACTGTACCTCGGTACACGTGACAATAAACAAATCCAATCCAATCCAAAAATGCCAACCCGCATTCCTCTCCCCAGCGGGGGCTGGATATTCAAGCCCATGGAATTAGATCTCAGATCATCCCCGAGCCCAGTGGTCTCGATGGTCTGCTCCCGTGGGTCATGCTGACAGTTTAAAGCTCAGCTCTTTGGGGTTAAATAATGCACCCAGACTTTTCACCCGCTGATTCAGCCTCAGCAGTTGGCCGGTGATGTTTGGAGACACCCTCAATGAAACAGGCTTTATTTGAGAGTGCAGACTGGTTGATACATCTACAATTTAATGTCAGAGACACAAGGTGTCCAAAATAAATATTCAGTCCATTAGATTTGCTGCCGCATGAACAGAAAAACACTTTTAGGCAACAACAAAGATGTATTATAATGAATAACAAGCCTGTGTTTAACACACAAAAGCACTTTACAGCTCATTTTACAGGAAATATAAAAGGACGATTATCCCCAATTATTTCAGTACATTGATTACGATCAGTGGCTGATGCACTGTTAAATTTAGGGATTAAATATTCATTTTCCCCGAACAATATAAAGAGGAATTACCATCCCAAGGTCATGCATTTTATTTACAGTCATTAAAACGTGAAAGTTTATATTAAAAAGACGCTAGGGATCACTTAACTGGATTAAAACAAAAACGGAGAGTTACAAGAATGCAGAATTTACTGGTGTTCCTTCATTCCAGCTGTGTCTAATAAGTTCCACTGTTACAATATGCAACAACATCATCATGCCTTAGGCAGCACTGCAGCATAGTGGTTAGCACAGTTGCTTCACAGCTCCAGGGTCCCAGGTTCGATTCCCGGCTTGGGTCACAATCTGTGTGGAGTCTGCACGTTCTCCCCGTGTGAGTGGGTTTCCTCCGGGTGCGTTTCCTCCCACAGTCCAAAGATGTGCAGGTTAGGTGGATTGGCCATGCTAAATTGCCCTTAGGCAAAATAGTTTGGTGGGTTACGGAGATAAAGGGGGATAGGGTGGAGGCGTGGGGCTTAAGTAGAGCACTCTTTCCAAGACTCGATGGGCTGAATGGTCTCCTTCTGTACTGGAAATTCATTTCATTTCCTAAATGGGCCCTCTTGCAAAATTACCCCCTCTATCCCACACAAGAGAAATTCACAAGTGGATTGGATTTATTTATTGTCACGTGTACCGAGGTACCGGGGCTGGTTTAGCACAGTGGGCTAAGACAGCTGGCTTGCAATGCAGAACAAGGCCAGCAGCACGGGTTCAGTTCCCGTTCCAGCCTCCCCGAACAGGCGCCGGAATGTGGCGGCTAGGGGCTTTTCGCAGTAACTTAATTGAAGCCTACTTGTGACAATAAGCGATTATTATTATATGCGGCTGATTTAGCACAGGGCTAAATCGCTGGCTTTTAAAGCAGACCAAGACAGGCCAGCAACACGTTTCAATTCCCGTACCAGCCTCCCCGAACAGGTGCCGGAATGTGGCGACTAGGGGCTTTTCACAGGAACTTCATTGAAGCCTACTTGTGACAATAAGCGATATTCGTTTCATTTCATTTTCATTCTATGGTAAAATAAAATTGGATAAGGAGCTCCATTTCAGTCTTTCAGAAGCAATTTCAAGAGTAGCTCAGGTGAAAAGTGTTCACCTTCGAATCAGTTGATTGGAGACTTTCTTTTACACAACAGGAATAAAAGAACAAAGAAATGTACAGCACAGGAACAGGCCCTTCGGCCCTCCAAGCCCGTGCCGACCATACTGCCCGACTAAACTACAATCTTCTACACTTCCTGGGTCCGTATCCTTCTATTCCCATCCTATTCATATATTTGTCAAGATGCCCCTTAAATGTCCCTATCGTCCCTGCCTCCACTACCTCCTCCGGTAGTGAGTTCCAGGCACCCACTACCCTCTGCGTAAAAAACTTGCCTCGTACATCTACTCTAAACTTTGCCCCTCTCACCTTAAACCTATGCCCCCTAGTAATTGACCCCTCTACCCTGGGGAAAAGCCTCTGACTATCCACTCTGTCTATGCCCCTCATAATTTTGTATACCTCTATCAGGTCGCCCCTCAACCTCCTTCGTTCCAGTGAGAACAAACCGAGTTTATTCAATCGCTCCTCATAGCTTATGCCCTCCATACCAGGCAACATTCTGGTAAATCTCTTCTGCACCCTCTCTAAAGCCTCCACATCCTTCTGGTAGTGTGGCGACCAGAATTGAACACTATACTCCAAGTGTGGCCTAACTAAGGTTCTATACAGCTGCAACATGACTTGCCAATTCTTATACTCAATGCCCCGGCCAATGAAGGCAAGCATGCCGTATGCCTTCTTGACTACCTTCTCCACCTGTGTAGCCCCTTTCAGTGATCTGTGGACCTGTACTCCTAGATCTCTTTGACTTTCAATACTCTTGAGGGTTCTACCATTCACTGTATATTCCCTACCTGCATTAGCCCTTCCAAAATGCATTACCTCACATTTGTCCAGGTTAAACTCCATCTGCCATAATTCCTGAATAATTCCTGTTTGTGGTTATTATTCCGAGAGACAGTTTAAAGATGTAAACACAAAACAAACAGCTCCTGCGATGTCAGGTACGTCACATAAAATCACAAAACCCACCGACAACAGCAATTTATTGTCACCGGTACGAACAAAGTCAAAGGATGGAATGCACTGAAAAGAAACCCTGGTACCGCATGCTTTACTTTCCTTCATGTGTGGTCCAAACAACACAGAGTATTTGACCACGAAATGCACCACAGCCAAGCTCAGTCAAGTCCTCAACCTAATATCCACCCACGTGGATTTTTCCTTGGGTGATGCTGGTGTTGGGAAATGGCACCCATTTTGGAAAGCACTCGGTACACTCCTAGATACAGAATGAAGTCCCCTCTTTTGCCCCCCAACATTAAAAGTTTTTGGCAGTAGCCAGAAGGACCAAAATGCCGGCGGGAATTTAGGCCATGGCAAGCATACGATGAAGGCGCAGGAGTCGGCCATTCTGCCCCTCGAGACTGCTCCACCATTTAATAAGATCATGGCTGATCTGACAGTCACCTCAAATCTGTATCCCACCCACCATCCCCGATAACATATCATCACCCCCTTGCTAACCAAGAATCTATCCACCTCTGCCTTCCACCACCTTTCCTTGATCTAACTTCACCCTCACGTTCACAGGCAACATTCCCACCTGGATCAAGAATTGAACAGCTTTTTTTCCTGGGCAGTGCCTCAGATTGAGGATGACTCTTTTCTATTACAGTTTGGTGGGTTCGGAGATGGCGGATTTGCACGTATTGCAGACTCTGAGGAGCAGACGGTATAAAGAACAAAGATCAATGCAGCACAAGAACAGGCCCTTCGGCCCCCAAGCCTGTACCGGTCATGACACCAACCCCTGGCCAAAACCCTAAAGAACAAAGACCAATGCAGCACAAGAACAGGCCCTGGTGGTGCTCGAAGGGTTGGGTAGATGGGTTGTTTGGAGGTGTACTCGCTCCCTCAGGTGCCTCAGCTTCGCCTCTGCAGATTTCTGACAAAAACCGCTCGATGTGTTCAGCGTCTCCTCGAATGAGCTTTCTCCATTTTGGCTGGTCACAAAACCAGGGTCTCCCATCAGCCAGTGGGTACATTTGATCTCTTTCAAGGATGCTTGGAGGATATCCCTAAAGCCTTTCCACTATCCTCCTCAGAGTGTCCTGCCGCGACTGAATAGCAATTATTTGATGTTTGAGGCATAAGAAGAACATGTCCCCACCAGCAGAGCTAGTTTTGAGTGCTATCACATCTCAAAGCTGGTCATGTTGGCTTGGGAGAGAACATTAACGGTCCTCCTTACCACTGCGTTTGGAGGATCTTACGAAGGCACCAGGGGCACTACTTTCCAAGTTCTTGGAGGTGCCTGCTGTTGATCATCCAAGTCTCCTAAGCATATAGGACTATTCACCGAACCGGTCTAAATTCCCTTGAAGTCTCTTTGCATCCTCCTCACAACTCACATTCCCACCTTGTCTTAAACTTTGGAAATATTACATTTTGTCCCCACATGTAAATCCTTGTTATAGATTGTGAATAGCTGGGGCCCCAGCACTGATCCTTGAGATACCAAACTAGTAACCAGGCCTGAGAATTACCCGGCTATTCCTACTCTGTTTTCTGTTAACCAGTTCTCAAACCAAGCCAATGTGCTCTTAATATGTTTACTTACCTCTTGTATGAAACCTTGTCGAAAACCTTCAAAAATTCAAAAACATCCCTGGATTCATCCTCATCTATCCTGCTGGTTACATCTTCAAAAAACTCCAACAGGTTTGTCAAACATGATTGGCCTTTCACAAATCCATGGTCACTCTGCCCAATCCTTGCATTACTTTCTAAGTGTCTGGCTGTTACAACCTTGATGCTAAATTCTAGCACTTTTCCTACTTACTGATGTCACACTAACAAATAACAGTAATAATCTTCATTATTGTCACAAGTAGGCTTACATTAACATTGCAATGAAGTTAGAATCATAGAATTTACAGTGCCGAAGGAGGCCATTCAACCCATCGAGTCTCCACGACCCTTGGAAAGAGCACCCTACATATTCCCACACCTCCATCCTTTTCTGTAACCCCACCAACCTTTTTTGGGCACCAAGGGTAATTTAGCATAGCCAATCCACCTAACCTGCACATCTTTGGACTGTGGGAAGTAACCGGAGCACCCGGAGGAACCCACGCACACACGGGGAGAAAGTGCAGATTCCACACAGGCAGTGACCCAAGCCGGGAATCGAACCTGGGACCCTGGCGGTATGAAGCCACAGTGATAACCACTGTGGTACTGTGCTGCCCACGGTTACTGTGAAAAGCCCTTGCAAAAGGTCTATAGTTCCCCATTTTCTCTCACCTCCTTTCTTAAATAGAGTGCCACCATTTGCCACCTTCCAATTTGCAGGAATTATTCCAGTTCCAGAATCTATGGAATACATCTTTCATCATCCATGTCTGCCTCTGTCTAGACGAGGCTCCGAAAGAAATGGTCCGAGTTTTCCAAAATCTCGCTGTCGACCTTAATCGACGAGGCGATGTGTTTTGTTGTGGGAACAGTGTGGAAGAGGAACTTTTTTCCTGATGTTTAATGAGAGGTCCATTCTGTCACCTGTTTCGGGGAAGGAGTTGACAAAGACCCGCGGATCAGTTTCTGAATCAGCGCGGCTCACACTTATTCACACTTACAAAAACCCATGGCTGAGGATGGAGTGGCTTTTGTTTTGGATTGAAGGTGGTGTAGGTTTTAACAGTTTCCCGTCTGTTCTGTAGATTAATCTGCAAAAATAATCTACAGAGTCCACAAGAGACTGAAAAATATGCAAATTTATATCTACAGGTGAGATTACGGGGCATTCAAGACAGGCTGGTATTTCCAAAAGCATACTGTCTCGTCTACACTGGTAGGGAGAAAATTGTCTCTGGTGATCTTGAAATTATTAAAAACAGGCCTTTAGTGTTCAATTGTGCACTTCGAGATGTTGTTCAGGTGTGGCATTTAATGTAGCTTCTTCACAATTTTAGAAGTAAAAATTTATTCTACAGAAATAACTTGTATAAATGAGTCTACTGTGTTCGCAATTGAAGTGGAGGATAGAAACTACAAGCTCTAAAAATTCTTTAACATTGCCACACTCCTGTTCTTCAGCATAATTCTAGCCTTCTATTCCAATATATCTCCTCTGCCAATTCAGTTTAGATTTGTGTTTTTCATAGAGGTTAAAGCAAATTACAGCAAGGTCCAGCCACTCTAAATGTACATTCTTCACATGACGTCCAATCCCAAACGTGCACTCTGTTTCCTGGCCCCTTTCTCAACTGTGTAACCTGTGGGTAAATATACAGGTGGTACCTGCTTCAATCATTAACCAGCCAGTTGACAGGCTCACTCTTTTACGAAAAAAACACCCCTCTTCCTACTACAAGCCATCTGTTTCTATCCATCCTGCCCTACATCTCCATCAAACAGTCACACATAAAAGGATTTACAGATCTCTTAGCCATCTGTGACCGCTCATCCATTGAAATGGAAGAAACAAATTTCCACACAGTTCAGAACTTAATTAGAGAAAATATGTCCTGCCCAATTTTTGCCCCTCAACCAACATCACCAAAAAACAGATGATGCGGTCGTTATCACATGTTTGTGGGATGTTAATTTGTGTGCTAATTGACTGCCAAATTTCTTGCATTACATGAGTGACGGCACTGCAGCAAAATACTCCATTCACTGGGAAGTATTTAGGGTGTCCTGAGGACATGAGAGGCGTTTAAATAAACGCAAGTGTGTTATTTCCCAAAGTAGCATACGATCAGCCCAGAACACATCAAGTACACCAGAATAATCTTTCTCTTTTGAAAACATGTATTCCTGCTCAAGAAAATAAAATGCAAAAAAGTCAAAGAAAATCACAGGACCGATTGTGTGTGAAAGGTGACGAGGATGGGAATTTAAATGGGCTTGAATTTCCATGGAGCAACAATCCAACTCGGATTGCCACGACTCCCCAGTTCCTTACCCAGAAATCCAGCCGCTCCCTTCTCGCCCGGCTTTCTGACTCTGGTCGGGCGTGAACTGCGTAGTACAGCGCGTTCCCGAGGGGAGGCGGTGGTGTAGTGGTATTGTCGCTGGACTAGTAAACCAGCGACCCAGGCTAATGCTCTGGGATCCCGTGTTCGAATCCCATCACTGCTGGTGCTGAAATTTGAATTCAATAAAAGTCTGGAATTAAAAGTCTAATGGTGACCATGTCGATTGTTGTAAAAACCCATCTGGTTCACTAATGTCCTTCAGGGAAGGAAATCGGCCATCCTTACCCGGTCTGGCCTACATGTGATGTGGTCGACTTAACTACCCCCCTCTCACTAAAATGGCCTTGCAAGCCAAGCCACACAGATCAAGGGCAATTATGGATGGGCAACAAATGCTGACTCAGCCAGAGACACCCACACCCCAACAACAAATATTTATTTTTTCTTTAAAAGCGTTTGGTTACAAAAGTTCTATTCTCACAGAGTCTCTCTGCATAGCTCCAAACCAAAATAGGTGATACAAATACAAATGAAAACTAAGCCCAAGGATCTCCTGAACGTGGTCTTCAGGCTTTTTGCCTATCATGTGTCCGGGGGCATCAGGCCCAAATCAGTCCAAAGAATCTCCATTTATCTGTTATCTGTCCATGAAAGAGGCACAAAAAGATCAATCTCAACATGCTTCAAAACTAAAAGTACATCAAAGTACTACTCAATGAGGCAGCATTGCACCCAATTTGTGCACAGCAAGATTCAACAAACAATATGGATAGCAAGGCTAATCCAGGGAATTACAGGCCTGTGAGCCTTATGTCAGTGGTAGGGAAATTACTGGAGAGAATTCTTCGAGACAGGATCTACTCCCATTTGGAAGCAAATGGACGTATTAGCGAGAGGCAGCACGGTTTTGTGAAAGGGAGGTCGTGTCTCACTAACTTGATAGAGTTTTTCGAGGAGGTCACAAAGATGATTGATGCAGGTAGGGCAGAGGATGTTGTCTATATGGACTTCAGTAAGGCCTTTGACAATGTCCCTCATGGTAGACTAGTACAAAAGGTGAAGTCACACGGGATTAGGGGTGAGCTGGCAAGGTGGATACAGAACTGGCTAGGTCATAGAAGGCAGAGAGTAGCAATGGAAGGGTGCTTTTCTAATTGGAGGGCTGTGACTAGTGGTGTTCCGCAGGGATCAGTGCTGGGACCTTTGCTGTTTGTAGTATATATAAATGATTTGGAGGAAAATGTAACTGGTCTGATTAGTAAGTTTGCAGACGACACAAAGGTTGGTGGATTTGCGGATAGCGATGAGGACTGTCAGAGGATACAGAAGGATTTAGATTGTTTGGAGACTTGGGCGGAGAGATGGCAGATGGAGTTTAATCCAGACAAATGTGAGGTAATGCATTTTGGAAGGTCTAATGCAGGTAGGGAATAGACAGTGAATGGCAGAACCGTCAAAAGTATTGAAAGTCAGAGAGATCTAGGAGTACAGGTCCACAGGTCACTGAAAGGGGCAACACAGGTGGAGAAGGTAGTCAAGAAGGCATACGGCATGCGTGCCTTCATTGGCCGGGGCATGGAGTATAAGAATTGGCAAGTCATGTTGCAGCTGTATAGAACCTTAGTTAGGCCACACTTGGAGTATAGTGTTCAATTCTGGTCGCCACACTACCAGAAGGATGTGGAGGCTTTAGAGAGGGTGCAGAAGAGATTTACCAGAATGTTGCCTGGTATGGAAGGCATTAGCTATGAGGAGCGATTGAATAAACTCGGTTTGTTCTCACTGGAATGATGGAGGTTGAGGGGCGACCCGATAGAGCTCTACAAAATTATGAGGGGCATAGACAGAGTGGATAGTCAGAGGCTTTTCCCCAGGGTAGAGGGGTCAATTACTAGGGGGCATAGATTTAAGGTGAGAGGGGCAAGGTTTAGAGTAGATGAGGCAAGTTTTTTTTTTTTTTTTTTTTTACACAGAGGGTGCCTGGAACTCGCTGCCGGAGGAGGTGGTGTAAGCAGGGACGATAGTGACGTTTAAGGGGCATCTTGACAAATACATGAATAGGATGGGAATAGAGGGATACGGACCCAGGAAGTGTAGAAGATTGTAGTTTAGTCGGGCAGCATGGTCGGCTCGGAGTTCGTCAACGTGACAGTGCCAGGCTGGCAGTGTCAGGGGAGGGCCCTTTGGGGAAGGCCATTGACCCCAAGACGTAGGAGGAGAATGAGGCCACTCGGCCCATCGAGTCTGCCCCGCCATTCAATCCATGGCTGCTATTTTTCTCTTCCCAATTCTCCTCCCTTCTCCCCTTATTAATCAAGAACCTATCTATCTCTGTTTTAAACACACTGAGTGATTTGGCCTCCACAGCCTTCTGCGGCAAAGAGTTCCACAGAGTCACCACCCTCTGTCTGAAGAAATTCCTCCTCAATCTCTGTTTTAGTCTGAGATTGTGGCCTCTGGTTCTAGTTTTTCCTACAAGTGGAAACATCCTCTCCTCGTCCACTCTATCCAGGCCTCGCAGTATCCTGTTAAGTTTCAATAAGTTCCCCCCCTCATCCTTCTAAACTTCAATAAGTACAGACCCAGAGTCCTCAACTGTTCCTCAGACGACAAGGTCTTCATTCCAGGGATCATTCTTGTGAACCTCCTGTGAATCCTTTCCAAGGCCAGCACATCCTTCCTTAGATATGGGGCCCAAAACTGCTCACAATACTCCAAATGGGGTCTGACCAGAGCCTTATACAGCTTCAGAAGTACATCCCTGGTCTTGTATTCTAGCCCCCTCGACATGAATGCTAACATTGCATTTGCCTTCCTAACTGCCGACTGAACCTGCACATTAACCTTAAGAGAATCTTGAATAAGGACTTATTTCCCCATTTAGAAAATAGTCTACGCCTAAATTCCTCTTTCCAAGGTGCATAACCTCACACTTTTCCACATTGTATTCCATCTGCCACTTCATTGCCCACTCTCCTAGCCTGCCTAAGTCCTCCCCATGGGGGGAGGGTTTCCCCTTTTATGTGTGGGGGGCTGCTCTGAAGCATTTTTTGTTTTTTGGGGGGGGGGGGTGCAAGCGATATTTGTGTTGGGGTGGTGGGTGATCACCCGGATGCTTGTGTGGGAGAGGGATAGGGGTCGCCCCAATACCCGTGTGGCTAGGGGGGTGCTCCAGGATGCTGGAGAGAAACAAATCGAGTGCCCTTTAAATCTGGTGCCCCAACATCTGTGGAGCCGGCGTTGCTGGCTGTATCAGGCCCTGCCCCGCCAGAGTGACGGCAGAAATTATTTGGTGAAAAATCTCGTCTGGAGAAGCTACACGCCAGGTTTCTCACTGAAACTCAGGAAAAGTATCGGATGATCCCACTCAATGATTAATTTGTGGCACTGGTTAGAGGGATAAATATTGGCTCTTCATCAAAATAGTGCCCAGGAGTATTTTACATCTGTCTGCGAGGTGGTGAATGGTTGCTGTCTCAATACAGTGCTGCCTTTGAACTGCACCCGGGCATCAGCTTAGGTTGCTGGAGTGGGACTTGAAACTACAACCTTCTACCTCAAGAGAAGACAGACAGTAACTGGGACACTGCGGACTGTCACAGTATACCTCGTCATTCGACAGCTGAGGGCAAACAGGTACGCAAACAAATCTGATTATATACTTGCTGGTCTGGATCAGCAATCTTTTTGAGTTAATTTAACTTCACTAATTTAATAACATTATAACTTCCCTTACTTCCTGCTCAATGCATCTTATTATCTCCTGAACTGGCAAAACTAATCACATCATAGAGAGAGTAAGAGTATTTACAGACTAGGGCACGATCCACCCGACTGGGGACAGCGTCCCGCAACTGGGTGTTTCCCTCGCTATCTCACTCTAATATGCAGGTTTGCTAAAACGTGGTCCAACCCACGATGGACGAGATTCAGATCGCAACAGCTCGCAAGATTGTGTTAGACGTCACGAGGTGTGGCAAGCCAGATAGATTCTGGAAGAGGAATCTCCAGGCATCTTGCGGCCACGCTGAAGTGTTGGGTGCTCTGCCACACAGATGAACCAACACGGTTGTGAATGGTACAACGCAGTTTTATTTCAAACATCTATTTACACTGGTAAACTGTTTACTGAGGATCGATCATGTCCCTTGATTCTGTGGACCTATTCTTAATTCTATCTTGTAGTGGCGCTCAGCACATGGTGGATGTCTGAGTGGCTTGCTATGAGCTCTGTGCCCTGAGCCGTCTCCTGCTCGAGTGCCCAGGAAGTGTCGTGTTCCCTGTTTTGTACTGTGTATGCTCATGCCTGTGATTGGCTGTCGTGTTGTGTGTGTTGATTGGTCCGTTGATCTGTCCATCAGTATGTATGTATGTGCTATGATGTTTACCTGAATATCATGACACACGCGGCACTGCCTTTCAGACACAATGCGGCTGGTAGGTCGCGCCCATAATGTGATATCTTGGATTGGATTTGTTTATGGTCACGTGTACCGAGGTTCAGTGAAAAGTATTTTTCTGCGAGCAGCTCAACAGATCATTAAGTACATGAGAAGAAAAGGGAATAAAAGAAAATACATAATAGGGCAACACAACATATACAATGTAACTACATAAGCACTGGCATCGGATGAAGCATACAGGGTGTAGTGCTAATGAGGTCAGTCCATAAGAGGGTCGTTTAGGAGTCTGGTGACAGTGGGGAAGAAGCTGGGGGCTCGCTTCTATCTATGAGGATAGCAGAGAGCAATCTTCCAGATTATTGGTTTCCCCCTTATTGGCTGTCAGAGTATTTTAAAGTGGTTTCAAAAGCCAACATATGCCAGCATGCTTTCCTTCAGCATTTTGGCCAGTGAAAAAATGTGGAAAAAGTGCTCATGTTTCAAAAATACACTTAGATCAGGGACTGGTTGCTAGGGTGACCCACAACTAACTAGCAAGGCCACAGCATAGATGGTATTATGATAATAGATACTTACAAGATAGCAAGAACAATAGGTGGAATTTTCAAGAACAAAATGTCAGGTTCTGACTGAAAGCCGGTGTGATTCACTCCCTTACACAGCGAGGTTCTCTGTCCAGGTCTTCCGACATTGTCAGAAAAGAAATCGAGACGAGAGTAGAGTGTAATTGGGGCTTTATTACGCAGAGATGTGGAGCCTCCCACAGCTGCTGCCGAAATGGCTGCAGCTCGGTGAGCACACACATTTATACTCCGCCTACTGGGCGGAGCCAGCAGGGATCTACCCCCATACCTGTAGTACAGGGGCCTTACCGTAATACACCTCCCATGCGATATATACAACAGTGGTGACTACCACAGCCATCACTCTGGCGGGGCGGGGGCTGATCGATCTGCTAGCCCATCTACACAGAGATCCGAGCACCATCTTTAATGGGCTCAGCAAGGAAATTGAACTTCCTCCCCCCCCACCCCCACAAGTTTTGAAACAAACCACCCCCACCACCACAGACGTACTGGGGGTCACTCTGCCCTCCCTCCCCCCCCCCCAACCACACGTTCACCAGCACCCACCCCTCTTTGCCCCTCCCATTACACACAAGGGCAAGTCACCCTCCCCCATTGGAGAAGAGTACCCCCCTTGGCTTTGCACCCTGGCAGTGCCCACCTCAATGCCGGGGACAGTGCCACTGTGAAATGAAAATGAAATGAAAATTGCTTATTATCACAAGTAGGCTTCAAATGAAGTTACTGTGAAAAACCCCTAGTCGCCACATTCCGGCACCTGTTCGGGGAGGCTGGAACGGGAATTGAACCATGCTGCTGGCCTGCCGTGGTCTGCTTTCAAAGCCAGCGATTTAGCCCAGTGTGCTAAACAGCCCCAATGTGCCGAGGGTAATTCCTCCAGGCACCAGCATGGCCATCACGATTGAATCATAGAATTTACAGTGCAGAAGGAGGCCATTCGGCCCATCGAGTCTGCACCGGCTCTTGGAGAAGAGCACCCTACCCAAGGTCAACACCTCCACACCCTAACCCCATAACCCAGCAACCCCACCCAACACTAAGGGCAATTTTGGACATTAAGGGCAATTTATCACGGCCAATCCACCTAACCTGCACATCTTTGGACTGTGGGAGGAAACCGGAGCACCCGGAGGAAACCCACGCACACACGGGGAGGGCTTGCAGACTCCGCACAGACAGTGACCCAAGCCGGAATCGAACCTGGGACCCTGGAGCTGTGAAGCAATTGTGCCATCCACTATGCTACCGTGCTGCCCAATTGCTTTTCATATTGGAGAAGAAGTCGGGATTTATGCCAGCGTAAAGTGACGCCACCGGGGGAGAGTATGCCATGGGGCTGGAAGGTACGGCGCAAGACCGTCTAATAATATTAAAACTCATGATAGGTGTGTTAGGTGCTCAGGGAGCCCAGCAAACCACACCCACGTGTTCTGGGTGTGTCCAGCGTTGGAGGACTTTTGGAAGGGTGTAGCGAGGACGGTGTCAAGGGTGGTAGGTCCCAGGGTCAAGCCGGGCTGGGGGCTTGCAATATTTGGGGTTGCAGAGGACCCGGGAGTGCAGGAGGCGAAAGAGGCCGGTCTTCTGGCCTTTGCGGCCCCGGTAGCCCGGCGAAGGATTCTTCTTCAGTGGAATCCTGGATCAACGATAAGGCGGGGTTTATTAAATTGGAGGGGGTGAAATTTGCCCTAAGGGGTTGGGTGCAGGGGTTCTTCAGGCAACCGTTCCTAGACTTCCTGGCAGAGCGTTAGAAGATGGTCAGCAACAGCAGCAGCAACTGGGGGGGGGGGGGCCTGGTTCGTTTTGCTTGAGTGGGCGTGTATATTTGCTTTTGTGTTGATGAAGGCTGTTCATTTATTATTTATGTATGGGGGGGGGGGGTCTTTTCTTGCTGTATTTTGTTGTTGATATTGTGTAAACATTTGAATACATTAAATCTCATGGAAATCAGGTTCACGCTCTTTCTGGGCATCAAAGATCTCAAACTGAGATCTCCCTGGATTAAATCCCACTATGGCCCTCTCGGGAGATTTAGCGGCCGTAACAGGATTTGCGCCGTGGGCCGAACCAGACCCAGAAACTCGCGCCCAATAACTATTCGGACACATCATAAAATTTTCATTCTGACAGGATACAGATAGGAGTATGAGCAGCCCCCAAGGTAGCCAGATAACGCAAGGATAGACCCGGTCCCTACACGCGTTGCAGAGCCTTTCTCTGGACAGATGGATGTCCACTTACTGTAAAGTTGATTTTTGAAAGATAACGGACTGGATTCTCCATCCCGCCAGATTTCTGCTTCATCCCGCCGGCGGGATGCTCCGTTAGCCGGCCGGTCAATGGGGTTTCCCATTGTGGGGCAGCCCCACGCTGTCGTGAAACTCCCGGCCTGCCGGCAAAACGGAGCATCCCGCCGACGGAGAATCCAACCCAACGGGTCTGATCAGCTTTGGAGGGACTTCCTGGAGGAAGCAGCTCATACTAATTCCTCGCCATTTAAAGGAGAGTTGTATAAAACAAATACAGTTGTCATTAGTCATTGTACAATTGTGCAAAAAAATCGTCAGGCCCGAGTCATGAGGGGATTGTTGCTGCAGGACAAACATGCCCTTTGTTGCAACGTCATCAATGGGAAACCTGCTAGCATTGGTCTAGGGTTATTTTTCCAAATCTTAGTTCTCCCTGAAGATGATAAAGCTTCCGAGGAAGGATAGAGGGAGGAAGTGTTTAGTCACGATCCACTGGTCCTCATAAATGTGCGGCAGTTTTACTGGAACATCTAGTCAATTCCTGTCTACCTATTTCATATGTTCAAACTTCTTGTCAAGTTTGATAAGAAGGTAAAATGGACAAACATCTTCTAAAAAATGTTTTTATTGTACCCGATTGTTATTTGTTTTCCAATTAAGGGGCAATTTAGTGTGGCCAATCCACCTAACCTCCACATCTTTGGGTTGTGGGGGTGAAACCCACGCAGACATGGGGAGAATGTGCAAACTCCACACAGACAGCGACCCAGGGCCGGGATCGAACCCGTGTCCTCAGTGTCGCAGTCCCAGTGCTAACCACTGCGCCACATGCCACCCAAATGGACAAACATCTGGGGCGACATTCTCCGACCCCCCGCCGGGTCGGAGAATCGCTGGGGGCTGGCGTGAATCCCGCCCCCGCCGGTTGCCGAAGTCTCCAGCACCGGATATTTGGCGGGGGCGGGAATCGCGCCGCGCCGGTTGGCGGGCCCCCCCGCTCGATTCTCCGGCCCGGATGGACCGAAGTCCCGCCGCTAGAATGCCTGTCCCGCCGGCGTAGATTCAACCACCTACCTTACCGGCGGGACAAGGCGGGGCGATCTGGCCCCGGGGGGTGCCCCCACGGTGGCCTGGCCCGCGATCGGGGCCCACCGATCCGCTGGCAGGCCTGTGCCGTGGGGGCACTCTTTCCCTTCCGCCTCCGCCACGGCCTCCACCATGGCGGAGGTGGAAGAGACTCCCTCCAATGCGCATGCGTGGGAAACTGTCAGCGGCCGCTGACGCTCCCGCGCATGCGCCGCCCGGAGATGTCATTTCCGCGCCAGCTGGCGGGGCACCAAAGGCCGTGTCCGCCAGCTGGCGGAGCGGAAATTCCTCCGGCGTCGGCCTAGCCCCTCAATGTTGGGGCTCGGCCCCCAAAGCTGCGGAGCATTCCGCACCTTTGGGGCGGCGCGATGCCCATCTGATTGGCGCCGTTTTGGGCGCCAGTCGGCGGACATCGCGCCGTTTCCGGAGAATTTCGCCCCTGAGGCGAAACAAATCAAGGACAACAGCAGGAAGGCAGGCTGAAGGGTAACCTAGTCTTATTCAACTTCAAAGCTCCTATTCTGTGAGGCTCCACCCTCCCCGACAAAACTGGAAAAATGAGGTCACCAGCCAGGATGACTCCATTGGTGGTATGTGGGGTTCAATCGAATGAGAGCAATAACTCCACTAAACAAGGCAGTAGTGGACAATTAGCTGGTTTTATCAGTGATGTTCTGAAAGTTTGGGCCACTCTTTCTGCCAGCCCGTTTGTTGCAGGGCAGTAGGGGGCTGTCCATACGTGCTGGATCCCATTTCCCATCGAAACTCTTGGTTGTGAAGGCAGCACCTTTGTCTGAGGCAATCACCTCGGGGAGGCCGTGAATGGCAAAGATTTGGCACAGCTTGTCCACGGTGGCCGCTGCAGTCGTCAGACACTTCTGGCTGGAAATCCCACAGACCAACCGGTCACAAAGCACGTCACTGAGGGAAGAACCAAATGTTCTGACATATGTCGAAGTCTGGCTACAAGAGCGGATACGGTTTCTCCAGGACCTCTAATGGCTGAATGAAATTTATAATGTTGTATAATAATGGAGGGTCGGGTATTGTAATGGTCCCTCATTAGTTGCACTAACTGATCAAAGGGTTTGCTATCAGACCTTTGACAAAAAGTCATCCAGACTCGAAACGTTAGCTCCCTGCTCTCTCCACAGATGCTGTCAGACTTGCTGTGATTGTCCAGTATTTTCCTGCTTTTGTACCCAAGGAGAAGTGCCCAGTTCACATTCAACGCCAGTGTTACTGAAGTACAGTAAGCAGTCAATCTGCCACCAAAACTGGAGGAAGCAAACCGATCAAGGAACATGGCAAATTGAAAAGAACTGAAAATTAGATTGAAGATCGAACTCCGACATTTGGAGGTCAAAAACTTTCTCCGCAAGGGGACGACAACGTGCCCAAAGACCATAAGACATAGGAGTGGAAGTAAGGCCATTCGGCCCATCGAGTCCACTCCACCATTCAATCATGGCTGATTTCAACTCCATTTACCCGCTCTCTCTCCATAGCCCTTAATTCCTCGAGAAATCAAGAATGTATCAACTTCTGTCTTAAAGACACTCAACGTCCCGGCCTCCACCGCCCTCTGTGGCAATGAATTCCACAGACCCACCACTCTCTGGCTGAAGAAATTTCTCCTCATCTCTGTTCTAAAGTGACTCCCTTTTATTCTAAGGCTGTGCCCCCGGGTCCTAGTCTCCCCTGCTAATGGAAACAACTTCCCTACGTCCACCCTATCGAAGCCATTCATTATCTTGTAAGTTTCTATTAGATCTCCCCTCAACTTCCTAAACTCCAATGAATATAATCCCAGGATCCTCAGACGTTCATCGTATGTTAGGCCTACCATTCCTGGGATCATCCGTGTGAATCTCCGCTGGACCCGCTCCAGTGCCAGTATGTCCTTCCTGAGGTGCGGGGCCCAAAATTGCTCACAGTATTCTAAATGGGGCCTAACTAATGCTTTATAAAGCTTCAGAAGTACATCCCTGCTTTTATATTCCAAGCCTCTTGAGATGAATGACAACATTGCATTTGCTTTCTTAATTACGGACTCAACCTGCACGTTTACCTTTAGAGAATCCTGGACTAGGACTCCCAAGTCCCTTTGCACTTCAGCATTATGAATTTTGTCACCGTTTAGAAAATAGTCCACGCCTCTATTCTTTTTTCCAAAGTGCAAGACCTCGCACTTGCCCACGTTGAATTTCATCAGCCATTTCTTGGACCACTCTCCTAAACTGTCTAAATCTTTCTGCAGCCTCCCCACCTCCTCCATACTACCTGCCCCTCCACCTATCATTGTATCATCGGCAAACTTAGCCAGAATGCCCTCAGTCCCGTCATCTAGATCGTTAATATATAAAGAGAACAGCTGTGGCCCCAACACTGAACCCTGCGAGAAACAACACTGACCCCGAGAGAAACAATGTTAGAGGAGTGACTGGATGCGGACAGTCTCGGGAAGGGGAACTGCGAGGACCTGTACGGACAACTTTCAGAAAAGGCACGCTCCACACTAGACAAAACAAGGGAAAAATTGGAGTAAGAGCTCGGGACGGAAATAGGGTGGGCACTCTGGAACGGTGCACTGAACAGGGCCAACTCCACCTGCACAAAAGCGAAGTCTCATGCAGCTAGAAGTGGTGCACAAAAGCACCCCTGGCAAGAACCCGAATGAGGAGGTTATTCCCTGAGCTGGAAGGTAAATGTGAACGGTGCCAGGCAGGCCCGGCTAACCTCGCCCACATGTTCTGGGTTTGCCCGAGACTTGTCAGGTTCTGGACAGCCTTCTCCAAGGCAATGTCCAAGGTTGTGGGGGTGAGGGTGGAGCCGTGCCCTAGAGTGGCAGTCTTTGAGGCATCGGACCAGCCAGAACTACATATGGGGAAAAGGGCGGACGCCCTTGTCTTTGCTTCCCTAATTGCCCGCCGGAGAATCCTGCTCGGCTGGCGATCAGCAGCACCACCCACAGCGGCAGACTGGCTCTCCGACCTATCGGAATTTCTCCACCTGGAGAAGATCATCCAAAGAGGACGGCTTCTACAAAGCATGGAGGCCATTCACTAACTTGTTCCAAGAGCTGTTCGAAGCCAAACACCAATAGAGCGAGGGAGGATGCACGGGAGCCAGCGGGACCAAAGGGAGCAGACAGAAATGGGTGGGCAGAAAAAGGTGAGGTGGAAGACCCGAGGAAAGGGAGGCCAGAAAGCGGCCCGACGCAAAGACCGGAGGGCCCAACACAAGTCCACGAGAACCTTCAAAAGCAGGCCGACAACAGGAAGGGATGAGGGGAGAAGAGCAGAGAGGGGGGCCAGGCGATAGGGCGGGGAGAGAAAGGAGTAGGAGGGCACTGCCCACAGATAAACACCAGACAAATACCCACGGTGAAGGAAAGGGCCCTGAAACAGTAAAAGAAAGGAGGTGGGGTGGGGGGGAAACACAACGAAAAAGAACTTGTAAATTGTAACCATCGCATCTATCTTTAATGAGTGTACAAAATGTAAATACTTAAAATAATAATTTTTTAAAAAAATTTAGATTCGAGATAAAACATTTCTATCCCCCGCGACAACAGGAGGCAGTCTTCATATCTGCTTCAAGACGTAATTACTATGTTCAATTTGCCAATAGAATCACATACAACATGGTAGACCTTAGTACCTTTTAGTCTAACCATCTACCCCAGCATTCAATGACATTACCATCACTGAACAGCCACCATCAACACTTTGGGGACACTATTGACCAGAAATATATTTGGGCCAATCGCATAAATACTGGGGCTAAAAGAACAGGTCAAAGGTTCGGCATCCAGCAGTGAGCAAGTTAGAACTTAGAACATAGAACAGTACAGCACAGGCCCTTCGGCCCACGATGTTGTGCCGGCCATTTATCCGAATCAAAGATCAACCTAACCTACACCCCTTCAATTTACTGCTGCTCATGTGCCTGTCCAAGAGTCGCTTCAATGTCCCGAATGACTCTGACTCCACCACCTCTGCTGGCAGTGCATCCTATTCCACTTCTCCTTTACCCCTGTCGTTCTGGATGCGCATTAGCCCCTCGGTGCCCTACTTGCCAACTCTCCAGAATTGGCCTGGAATCATCAGGACTTGAAGATCAATCTCGAGGAACGATTGTTGTTTTTCTAAACCAGTAATTATATAAACAACAATTCACTCACTCCACCACCTACGTACATTGGCAGGAACTCGCCAAGGTTCCTTAGGCAGCACCTTCCAAACCCACGACCACTACCATTTAGGAGGTCAGAGCATCAGATACCTGGGAACCCCACCACCTGGAGGTTCCCTTCCAAGTCACTCACCACTCCACATGGAAATATATCGCCGTTCCTTCACTGACGCTGGGACAAAATCCTGGAACTCCCTCCCTAACATCACTGTAGGTGTACCTACATCTCATGGACTGCAGCGGTTCGAGAAGGCAGCTCACCACCACCTTCTGAAGGGCAACTAGGGATGGGCAACAAATGGTGGCCAAACCAGCAACGCCCACATCCCAATCAATGATTCTTTTTTTTTTTTTAGTTGCTTCAGTTTATTGGAGTAATCTGTTCTATTTTTCCCCACTGTGTGTAACACTGGAGAAAAGGCTTAGGGACATTAAAAAAATGGTAAATTTGCTTTGAAAATTTCTCTTTACCAGAGAAAAAAATAATTAAAATGGAGGTGAGTGGAATAGACCACTTGGCTGACAGTCAACCATCATCCAATTGGTAAACGAGTCTTTTTGCTTAACAGTAGAAAGGCAATGTGTCAAGGCAGTGCGTCACTGTGGTGATCCACTGTAATAGGAGATGTAAGGTAGGGCCTGCAGTACTGGTTCGCCGGTAGCTCCTGCCGGCTGGCTCTGCCCAGGGAGAACTGTATAAATATGCATGACCTCCATTGCCCTGCCATTTCGCCAGCTGCAGCAGGAGGCCACGCATCTGACTGTAATAAAGCCATTGACTGCACAAAGACTAAAGTTGGGTACAACTGTGGCTTTATTACACTCAGGTGCGAGGCCTCCTGCTGCAGCTGGCGAAATGGCAGGGCACTGGAGGTCATGTATATTTATAGAGTTCTCCCTGGGCGGAATCCGGTCACTATTGCGCACCGCCACTAATAATACACCCCATGAATGTGTTTTCACCTTCCCCAGGAAGTCCACATCCGGGGTGTCGCTCCCGGCTTGGCTCGCTGCTCCAGGATCGGTCCTTCTCCGTAGGCACGTCTGACTCCACAAGGCGGACCCCTTGGTGGACAGGGTTCACCTGCTCCACGCCAACCCTCAATATGCCTACGTTGAGTTTCCCAACAGCCGCCAAGATACGGTCTCCCTCAGGGACCTGGCATCGTCAGGTTCCACCCCAACCCCCCCCCCCCCCCCACCAATATTGACCCCGCCAGACCCCCCCCCCCCTTTTCCGCACAAGAGGACGAAGAGGACTCCTGCATGCTCCCGGAGTTCCCCGATGACTGGCCAGCATCAGCACCGCCATCGCTGCCACCTCCACCACCGCCAGCACCGACTTCACCGCCACCGTTACGCTGCTCCCAACGAAGCACCAAAGCACCGCCCGGCTGAACCTTTGACGGACTCCACACCGCCAACATGGACTTTTCTTTCCCTACCACTGTACATAATTGCACTAATTGTATATAGTTTCAAGTCACCCCCGCCGGACTCATTTTTAAACAGGGGGTGAATGTGGTGATCCACTGTAATAGGAGATGTAAGGTAGGACCTGCACTACAAGTTCGCCGGTAGCTCCTGCCGGCTGGCTCCGCCCAGGGAGAACTGTATAAATATGCATGACCTCCAGTGCCCTGCCATTTTGCCAGCTGCAGCAGGAGGCCACGCATTTGACTGTAATAAAGCCACAGTTATACCCAACTTTAGTCTTTGTGCAATTGAACGTGCATCAGTCACAAAGATACCTATGTGGGCTGACGAATGACTGGAGCACAGAGGCAAGTCATGTGATGAAACCTTCAAGAATACACTTATCATATTTAGTATTTCTACCTCCTAAAGCCAGATAGTCACTGCCGTACCCTGTGCATGCCCCCCTCCTGCTACCCGAACAATACCGAGAACCTGCTGTACCCTACTCTCTGCAATCCATTTCCCGACATCCCTTGCCTGTACCCTTTGCTCCACCTTAACATCTTTCAAAAAAGTAACATCTGATTACCTCTTCAAAATCTTTCCACCCACAGCTTGCTGGTTCCATGTCCATTTCAGCATTTTATTACTTACACTGGGGCGGTCAGCAGTACGACTGTAAGAGGTCGAGCACTCAGTACTTTTACTGAACGGTTCAAAGTATTTTTACAAAAGGTGTTTTCCAGGAAGTGTATTCGAGATGTAGATAAAGAAACATCTTCCCAGGGAAAGCAGTGAATCTGCCTACTTCTGGCAAGTCATGTTGCAGCTGTATAGAACCTTAGTTAGGCCACACTTGAAGTATAGTGTTCAATTCTGGTCGCCACACTACCAGTAGGATATGGAGGCTTTAGAGAGGGTGCAGAAGAGATTTACGAGGATGTTGCCTGGTATGGAGGGCATTAGCCATGAGGAGCGGTTGAATAAACTCGGTTTGTTCTCACTGGAACGACGGAGGTTGAAGGGGGACCTGATAGAGGTCTACAAAATTATGAGGGGCATAGACAGAGTGGACAGTCAGAGGCTTTTCCCCAGGGTAGAGGGGTCAATTACTAGGGGACATAGGTTTAAGGTGAGAGGGGCAAGGTTTAGAGGAGATGTACGAGGCAAGTTTTTTTTTTTTTTTACACAGAGGGTAGTGGGTGCCTGGAACTCGCTGCCGGCGGAGGTGGTGGAAGCAGGGACGATAGTGACATTTAAGGGGCATCTTGACAAATACATGAATAGGATGGGAATAGAGGGATACGGACCCAGGAAGTGTAGAAGATTGTAGTTTAGTCGGGCAGCATGGTCGGCACACGCTTGGAGGGCCGAAGGGCCTGTTCCTGTGCTGTACTTTTCTTTGTTCTTTGGTCTCAGGGCTCAAGACAAGGAAAGCAAACTCATTGAAGAACATGAGATCTCGGAGCTTATAGCTATCAGCAAAGACCAAACAGTCTGAGCCTCTTCTCGACAAAAGACAAGGCTGAGGGGTGCTGTGATGGAGCACTTTAAGGTTCAGAATGTGGCTTGATTGGCTACCTGGCGATCATAAATACTAGATAAAACAGTCACCAGTAATTTCCAAAGGGAACGGAGGAGAAACATCTTCGCCCAGACGAATGGTTCGAACATGGAACTCACTACCACAGAGTAGTTGCGATGAATAGAATAAGAGGAAAACTATACAAACATATGAACAGGACAAAAAAGGTCTAGGCTGACAGGATGAGATGCAAAGCAGCACAGTGGCATAGTGGTTAGCACTGTGGTTAGGTACCTGGTTTTAATTCCAGCCTCAGGTGACTGTGTGGAGTTTGCACTTTCTCCCCGTGTCTGCGTGGGTTTCCTCCGGGCGCTCCGGTTTCCTCCCATGGTCCAAAGATATGCAGGTTAGGTGGATTGGCCACACTAAATTGGCCCGGTGTCCAAAGGTTAGGTGGGGTTAGGGCAGGGGAGTGGGCCTCGATGTGCTGAATGGCCTCCTTCTGCACTGCAGGGATTCTATGAAAAGGGGTAGGAGGAGGCTTGTTTGCCGTGAAACCATTGACATGGACCAGAAGGGCTGAGTAGCTGAGTTGGAAATTCCAAGGAAAGAGTAGATACAGTCAGATAGATTAGGGATACATTCAATAATTTTGCTCAGCTGGATGTTAATTTTTGGTGAAATTTAAAGCATCAAGAATTTAGGTGTGTCAATGCAATTTTAAATAGTTACACAAAGGCATCTAACTGCGCATTGGGATTCTCAAACCTTCTAAAAAAACAATTTCAGAATCTATTTTGGAAAAAAGAAAGATGCACAGTGTCTACTTTAACACCGTCCATCAACAATAATAACACCAAGAGATTAACCATCAATGGTTTCAAAGCAACCTACAGTACGAGACCAGCTGAAACACCTGCCTGAGAGACTCCACCAGGGGATGGATTTTCTCTACAGTTCTCGGAGTCAAATAGAAACAGGGTTAACTAAGTCTTGTTGGAGTTGGAGGAGGGTAGAGGTGGCAGCTTACAACATTCCTCAGGGTGCACAGGATAACATTTTGCAGCTTTGCCACCCCAGGATTGGAAAGTTATAAAGTGAGGACAAGTTAATACAACTCATTGACTGCATGCAAATCAAAAAAAAACCTCTCTCCCGCTCTTCTGAAGCGTGTGAAACCAATTAGCTAAGGCCATGACCCATCATGGCCCTTCTTCACTCATTAATATGGAAAAATAGTCTGGTCAGATCTGATGGAGACACTTTCTAGCTATAAATTTAGCATGGATAAACTGGGATTGTTCACCCTGGAACAAATCTTATAGTTATGCCCCCTTGTAACAGCTACATCCACCCGAGGAAATAGTCTCTGAGCGTCCACTCTATCTATTCCCCCTCATTATCTTATAAACTTCTATTAAGTCGCCTCTCATCCTCCTCCGCTCCAAAGAGAAAAGCCCTAGCTCCCTCAACCTTTCCTCATAAGACCTATCCTCCAATCCAGGCAGCATCCTGGTGAATCTCCTTTGCACCCTTTCCAATGCTTCCACATCCTTCCTATAATGAGGTGACCAGAACTGCACACAATACTCCAAATGTGGTCTCACCGGGGTCATGTATAGTTGCAGCATAACCTCGCGGCTATTAAACACAAGCCCCCTGTTAATAAACACTAACACACAATAAGCCTACTTCACGGCTCTATCCACTTGAGTGGCAACCTTCAGAGATCTGTGGACATGAACCCCAATATAAAGCTAGTCTCAGCAATGGTGACCATGAAACTCACTAGGGCTGTTTAGCACAGGGCTAAATCACTGGCTTTGAAAGCAGACCAAGGCAGGCCAGCAGCACGGTTCAATTCCTGTACCAGCCTCCCCGAACACGCGTTGGAACGTGGCGACTAGGGGCTTTTCACAGTAACTTAATTTGAAACCTACTTGTGACAAATAAGCGATTTTCATTTCATAATTGTTGTAAAAGCTGCATCTGGTTCACTAAAGCCCCTTTAGGTAAAGAAATCTGCCATCCTTACCGGGTCTACGCACGACTCCAGATCCACAGCAATGTGGTTAACTCTGAGCTACCTTCTGAAATGATTTAGCAACTCACTCAGTTTGAGGGCTAATAGGGATGGGCAACAAATGCTGGCCTTGCAGACACATTGCCGTAAGACGCATGGAGTAAAACACCAGCATTGACCAGCAGGGGCATAATGGTCAGTTTCTGTCCTGTAAATATTATGTAATGCTCACAGATGTCTATGCTCCTCCAATTTCTGTCAATTCACCATTGGTGGCCTTCAGCAACCCAAGATGTCTAACTCTCTCCAACTGTACATTATTGAAACATTTCAATACATTAAGAAAATGCAAGATAGAGGCAAGCTGGTGCTGCTTACTGGTGGAAAAGTAGAAGATGTTTTGTTTTTATCTAGTCCAGCGTGTTCAGACACGGCACTGTGCACCATCGCTTCTGTCTCAGCAACCCACAATTAACTTTGAAAGTTCGACTGTGAATTCGAGAAGCGCAGAAACGGAAGATATCAAACAAACATTATAAATCACAATGTGTCAGACAATCTCAGATTACTGAAAAGACAAAGACTTGTATTGACGTAGCAGCAAGAATGGGGGCTGTACAAGCTGAGGCACACAGAGGACGTTCTGTCAACTTTTTGAAAACGGCTGCTCGGTTGGTAGTGAACCATCATCCAGTTGGGTAAAGAGTCTGTTTGTGTTAGAATTAGTGTCAGAAGGCAGTGTTTCACAAAGGTGGATGTGTTGCCGATTGATGGCTGGAAGGTGGGGTCAGGTCATGTGATGAAACCTCCAGGAATATATTTAATCACAGTTGGCAACCTCAAAGACGGATCCTCATGGATGACAGGAGGTCAGAACAGAGCCCCGGCCCAGTTTCCCCAGGCTCCTAAACCCCGCATGAGGCTCCTCATTAGTGCATGCAAGGAGCCAAATTCTGCCTTTAACAGCCACTCTGGATGTCTGTAAAGATGACCCAACTCAATCTCAGGTTGAATGCTCTTCAGGCATTGGTCCCTGGAAATAGGCTTTGTTGCAAGTAATATAAATAAATAAATATAACCTTTTTGCCACAAGTAGGCTTACATTCCGGCACCTGTTCCGGTACACAGAGGGAGAATTCAGAATTCTCAGCTGGTACGGGAATTGAACCCGCGCTGCTGGCCTTGTTCTGCATTACAAACCAGCTGTCTAGCCCAATGAGCTAAACCAGCCCTCACCACACCAATATTCACACCACACAGTGACAGGCGATTACCGTCTCCGACAAGAGAATCTAACTATCTCCCTTTGACATTCAAAGGCATTACCATTGCTGAATCCTCCACTACCAACATCCTGGAGGTTACCATTGACAAGAAATGGAATCAGAGCAGCCATATAAATACTGTGCGACAAGAGCACATCAGAATTCTATGGTGAGTAACTCACTTCCTGACTCCCCAAAGGCTTTCAACTATCAACAAGACACAGGTCAGGAGTGTGGTGGAATACTCTCCACTTGCCTGGATGAGTGCGGCTCCAAGAGCACTCAAGAAGTTTGACACCATCCAGGCCTAATATTAATATCTATTCCAAGGGATGGGCTGTTGTGGCTATGCAGTTTACTTTCCATCTCTAATTGTCCTCGGGAATGTGATAATGAGTCGCTGCAGTCTATGCGATGTAGGTACACCCACAGTGCTGTTAGGAAGGAAATTCCAGAATTTTTACCCAGCAGCAATGATGGCACAGCGATATATTTCCAAGTCAGGATGGTGAATGACTTGTAGAGAATTTCCAAGCGGTGGTGTTCCCAGGCATCAGCTGCCCTTGTCCTTCTGGATGGTAGAAAGTAGCAGCTTTGGAAGGTGGTGTGTAAGGAGCCTTTTTAAGTTGCTGCAGTGCATCTTATAGATGGTACACACTGCTGCCACTGTCGATGATGGTGTTACTGGATGGAGTCCCAGTTAAGCGGGCTGCTTTGTCCTGGATGATGCGGAGTTTCTGGGTGTCGTTAGAGCCGCACTGACCCTGGCAATTGGAAAGTGCGCCATCACACTCCTGTCTTGTACATCGTCAGACCTGGAACTATCAGAGGCGAGTAATCCACCACAGAACTCATAGCCTTTCTCTGACCTGCTCTTGTGTTCACAGTATTTATATGGCCGGCCCAGTTTTAAGAGCTATTTAGGCTTGATGCCCTATTTATGAGATAGTTTGGTTACGATTACTACTTCGATAATGGCATTCCTGACTCAATCTCTCCACAGTCAATGAGAACAACTCCTTTATGAGATACAATTTATTTTTCTGACTCTCTAGATTTGAAATAGGCTCCCCTGAGGAATGGGGGAGGGGGTGGGAGGGTCATTTTACAAGTCAACACTGCACTTGGCTGAAATATCATATAGCCAAACTCTGATGTGCACAGTCAGTTATCGCAGAATCATAGAATTCACAGTGCAGGAGGAGGCCATTGGGCCCATCGAGTCTGCACCGGCCCTTGGAAAGAGCACCGCATTCATGTCCACACCGCCACCCTATCCCCGGAACCCAGTAACCCCACCTGCCCTTTTTTGGACACTAAGGGCAATTTAGTATGGTCAATCCGCCTAACCTGCACATCTTTGGACTGTGGTAGGAAACCGGAGCACCCGGAGGAAACCCACGCAGACACGGGGAGAACGTGCAGACTCCGCACAGACAGTGACCCAAGCCGGGAATCGAACTTGGGACCCTGGAGCGGTGAAGCAACTGTGCTAAGCACTGTGCTGCAGTGCTGGTTGTTAACATCTGCGATCCCCATGGTCTCCGAAACAAATTTTATGAGTTTTGTCCTCCTGGTGGGATTTTGTCAAGTTCGACCATTGAACAAGGCCCATTGGGGAAAAAGAACCCAGTTGCCCACAGCACGTGGGCCCTTGCACAGAAGGTGGATTCCTTTCCCGTAGAGAGGGACCCAATCCCAGTGAGTGAGCAGTACTGAGGGTTAAATGAGGTTGACCCTATGAATGGGCAGCGCAGTAGCACAGTGGTTAGCACTGTTGCTTCACAGCGCCAGGGACCCGGGTTAGAGTCCCGGCTTGGGTCACTGTCTGTGCGGAGTCTCCACGTTCTCCCCATGTCTACGCGGGTTTCCTCCGGGTGCTCCGGTTTCCTCCCACAAGTCCCAAAAGACGTGCTTTTTAGGTGAATTGGACATTCTGAATTCTCACTCTGTCCCCGAACAGGCGCCGGAGTGTGGCGACTAGGGGATTTTCACAGTAACTTCATTGCAGTGTTAATGTAAGCCTACTTGTGACACTAATAAAGATTATTATTATTAAACCGTGACACTCTGGTGGATTTTACACACCTGACTCTGACAAACTCTGTGCAGAACAGTGCAAAGGGGCATCATTTGCCCCAGAACCCAATACCAGCTTTAAATATTCCATCCCTTGAAGGGATTTTCTTTTAAACTGCTGGAATCCAGGTCATATGGACTCTTACCCTTTTTTTAAAAAATCCTCTCTCTCTCTCCCCATCAATGCTTTGTGGCTTCCAGCAGTGGGTACAATCCAACAATAACAAGTCTGAATTGTCCAGATGCCTCCCCTCTCCACAGATGCTGCCAGTCTGGCTGGGATTGTGAAGCAGCATGGTGCTTCAGACTCCAACATCCGCAGTCATTCGCTTCGACATCCCAGTCCAATTCGGCGACCTTGCAAATGCACAGATGTGGAACCCAGGTTTGGGGGTTTGACCGCAGCTTCTGGCCCGTTGGTTCGAGTGACTCCCTCGACAGACAGACAAAAACGACCCACCCTCTCCTCCTGGACACTAAGAGTGACAACCCCCTCTCCCCAAGAGAGCCTTTCAAAATACAGGAGGGAGGGATAGGACACACAGACCTCATGACTAATCAGGTGGAATTCACAGCAGCAGTGCAATGCCCTGCTGTCAGTTTCCGATGCTCTATGTTGATTTCCTCCCAAACTAACGGGGGAGAAAGCAGGCTCCACCCCCTCCCCCAGCCCTCAATTCCCCTCCAGGCTCCCCCCCTCCCCCAGCCCTCAATCCCACTCCAGGCTCCCCCCAGCCCTCAATTCCCCTCCAGGCTCCCCCCCTCCCCCAGCCCTCAATCCCACTCCAGGCTCCCCCCAGCCCTCAATTCCCCTTCAGGCTCCCCCCTCCCCCAGCCCTCAATCCCCCTCAATTGAACTGATGACAGTGTCAGATTTTGTCTCCCTCTGTCTCTCTCCCTCTTGCTTGAACAGCTCACCATGCCCAAGATTCAGTGTGCCCTCAATCCCAATCTGCACCTGTACACACACACAGAGACCACCTTACCTGCCGTCTCTTCCCCGGTGGAGGACATTTCAATCAGGGTCTCCTGGTTCCTGCCATTAGACTGGCTCATTTTCTCTGTCCCTGATGCGCAGCGTGCCTCCTCCTGCTGCTGCCGGCTCCTCTCTGCGGCTGCTTCACATCCAGAATACTTGACGTGTGCCTTAAAGGGATGGTTCCCCTCCTCGCCTTTTCGGTCGGCAGAATGGTATTCCCCTGACTCCAAGCGGCCGCCAGCCACCCTGCTGACCCGCTCAGGGGATTAACGCTCCAGACCTTTACAGCAGCAGACTATTTGTCCAGGAGTTTGTCAAGAGTTCTACATAGGTTCTTTTTTGATTGACTTTCTAAATAATAGTCTTTACTAGTGTCACAAGTAGGCTTACATAAACACTGCAACAAAGTTTATTGTGAAAAGCCCCTAGTCACCACACTCTGGCGCCTGTTCGGGTACACTGAGGGAGAATTCAGAGGGCGTGATCTTCCAAAATCGGAACAAATTTCCCGAGCGAGCACGTTTAGCCGCAGTGCGGAGAAACACAAGGCTTTTCAACGCTACTGGTGTTGTGTCTGGAGCCTAAACAGGGAACGCACAGCCAAGGCCACACATTTTTACAGCAGTGTCCCAATCTCCGAGGCCCCGAAAAGAATCCCCAAACTCCCCTCCCCAAACACAACATGGGAGGGTCCACCAGCCCACCCCCACACAGGCAACCCAGTGCCACACTGGCACTGCCAGGGTACCCAGGTAGCACCATCAGTGCCAAGGCAGCACCCTGCCCAACGGGAATGCAGCTGAGGACCTCCGATCCCCTTGGTGACCCCCACAAGTGCCGTTCTGCCTGAATCCCATTTGTGGGGACCAGCACCAAATGGCGCTTGCCCGAGGTCCCCAAGGTGAAGGGATTGAATCCCAAAGCCTCAGGTACCTCGGGACTCTGCACATTCGAGTAGGGCTTACTGCCTCGCTGTAATATGCAGATTTGCCAAAAACTGATCCCACCCATTGTGGGCGGGACTCTCCTTGCAACGCCTTGGGAGATTGCGTTGAATCTCGCGAGGCGTTGCAAGCCAGGTGGATCCCAGGATCGGGGTCTCCCAGCTTTCACCGGCCATGTTGTGCCGCAGCGTGATCCTGTTCCAGCGCAGTGTGGCCGTAAGATCGCGACCAGAATGTCCAATTCACCTAAAGCACGTCTTTCGGGACTTGAGGGAGGAAACCGGAGGACCCGGAGGTAATCCACGCAGACACGGGGAGAACATGCAGACCGCCGCACAGACAGTGACCCAAGCCGGGAATCGAACCCAGGACCCTGGAGCTGTGAAGCAACAGTGCTAACCACTGTGCTACCGTGCCACCCATATTTAACCTCAGCCCACAAAGGACCATGGGTATCTCTCTCCAAGACACAATTGGTTCTGCACAGTGGGGGGGGAAGGGGCGGGGGAGGGGCACCGGTCTGCTAGCATAGGGCGAGGCGAGGGGGGGAGGCCTCCATGAGCTACTACTGTGCACTAGTCAAGTTGAAACCAAAAGATCTGTGTCTTGTCTTGAGAGCCACTGCTACTCAATTCAACTTTTCTTCTGTCAATGACTAAAATACAAGCACCAATGAAAATCAAACAATTGCCTTCGCTCTTGTTGGATAGAGCAGTGGCTATGGTACTGAATTAAGAACCTAGAGAACCTGAATTCAATCGCCATCTTTGTAAATTTGAAACTGAATTCAATAAATGTGATTTGTGGCCCAGTATGTCGCCATGACAACGGCTGCAGAGAGAATGGGGAGGGACACAGTAAAAGGGTCACAGTCACAGGGGGTGCTATTTGATTAGGAGAAAACCTGATTGGAGAAGTTGGAGCAGTGGGAAAGGTGGGCATAGATTTGGAAGGTGATAGCATGTCCAAAGACATCAGAGAGGAGAGGGGGGTGGGGGTTGGAGTGGTGTCTGTAATTTGCAAGTACAGAAGCGTTGAGGGAAGTCTTTTTTTTGAGGAGAGAAGTGGTTAAAGAGGAGGGTGCACCATTTATGATGTCAGCTAGCAAAGTTGCCAGGAGAGAATCCAGCTTCTTAATGGAAAGATGGTTGAGAGAGCAGAGGACGAGTCTAATGAATGAGACCAGCTTCGAGAGGAAATTGGAGGCAGATGAGTGAAAGTTGGAGGCTCAAGCTTTGGGGGGCAGTTTAAAGTTCATCATTAAATCTCATCATGTTCCCTCCATTCATTTCCCAAGAGCCTTTTCCACATACATGATTGCATGGACTGATGACACATTTCCTCTTACTGAGGAAAGTCCCCGGGACCTGATGGAATTTATCCTAGGATTCTCTGGGAGGCCAGGGAAGAGATTGCTGGACCTTTGGCTTTGATTTTTATGTCATCATTGGCTACAGGAATAGTGCCAGAGGACTGGAGGACAGCAAATGTGGTCCCTTTGTTCAAAAAGGGGAGCAGAGACAACCCCGGCAACTATAGACCGGTGAGCCTCACGTCTGTAGTGGGTAAAGTCTTGGAGGGGATTATAAGAGACAAGATTTATAATCATCTAGATAGGAATAATATGATCAGGGATAGTCAGCATGGCTTTGTGAAGGGTAGGTCATGCCTCACAAACCTTATTGAGTTCTTTGAGAAGGTGACTGAACAGGTAGACGAGGGTAGAGCAGTTGATGTGGTGTATATGGATTTCAGCAAAGCGTTTGATAAGGTTCCCCACGGTAGGCTATTGCAAAAAATACGGAGGCTGGGGATTGAGGGTGATTTAGAGATGTGGATCAGAAATTGGCTAGCTGAAAGAAGACAGAGGGTGGTGGTTGATGGGAAATGTTCAGAATGGAGTACAGTCACAAGTGGAGTACCACAGGGATCTGTTCTGGGGCCGTTGCTGTTTGTTATTTTTATCAATGACCTAGAGGAAGGCGCAGAAGGGTGGGTGAGTAAATTTGCAGACGATACTAAAGTCGGTGGTGTTGTCGATAGTGTGGAAGGATGTAGCAGGTTACAGAGGGATATAGATAAGCTGCAGAGCTGGGCTGAGAGGTGGCAAATGGAGTTTAATGTAGAGAAGTGTGAGGTGATTCACTTTGGAAGGAATAACAGGAATGCGGAATATTTGGCTAATGGTAAAGTTCTTGAAAGTGTGGATGAGCAGAGGGATCTAGGTGTCCATGTACATAGATCCCTGAAAGTTGCCACCCAGGTTGATAGGGTTGTGAAGAAGGCCTATGGAGTGTTGGCCTTTATTGGTAGAGGGATTGAGTTCCGGAGTCAGGAGGTCATGTTGCAGCTGTACAGAACTCTGGTACGGCCGCATTTGGAGTATTGCGTACAGTTCTGGTCACCGCATTATAGGAAGAACGTGGAGGCTTAGGAGCAGGTGCAGAGGAGATTTACCAGGATGTTGCCTGGTATGGAGGGAAAATCTTATGAGGAAAGGCTGATGGACTTGAAGTTGTTTTCGTTGGAGAGAAGAAGGTTAAGAGGAGACTTAATAGAGGCATACAAAATGATCAGGGGGTTGGATAGGGTGGACAGTGAGAGCCTTCTCCCGCGGATGGAAATGGCTGGCACGAGGGGACATAACTTTAAACTGAGGGGTAATAGATATAGGACAGAGGTCAGAGGTAGGTTCTTTACGCAAAGAGTAGTGAGGCCATGGAATGTCCTACCTGCTACAGTAGTGAACCCGCCAACATTGAGGGCATTTAAAAGTTTATTGGATAAACATATGGATGATAATGGCATAGTGTAGGTTAGATGGCTTTTGTTTCGGTGCAACATCGTGGGCCGAAGGGCCTGTACTGCGCTGTATTGTTCTATGTTCTATGTTCTATGAATCCTCCTCACCTGTCCGTACCTTCCACCAGCGGCCTCCCCAGCCCTCTATGGTGACGGTGAGGGTTTTATTGAGAAACTGCACCTTGGTCTGCATCTGTTTTTCTGGAACATCCTCTTCATTTTAGTACCTCACTATCTTCCACCTCTCCTTTAAAATCCTCACTTGCTACCACCCATGGCCCACATTGAGTTTTTCACCGAAAATCCTCACTTTCTTTCCTCCCGAGCCTATCCACTGATTGGCTCCTTATTCTCAGTGATTTCAGCTCAGCTTGCCCTCTCTTTGAGTTCACTGTCTTCCTGTCCTCTCTTGACCTTTCCATTCTTGGAAACTCTCCCTCTTGCCATCTCATGTGGTCTCTCTATTTCCACTGTTTCAATCGAAGACAAGGCCCTTTGTGGTCATTTCCTGTCACTGCCCACATTCCTCTTTGCAGCTCCACTTCCCACCCCGCCCATTCCCGGAAAAATATCTTTCCACCAATTCACTTGCAGTGGCCATTTCAAACTTCCTGCTAATCTTCAGCCCTCCCTTCGTCATGATCCTCCTGCAGCTGTTGATAGCTTCAATTACCCCTCCATTGTCGCCTTTGATGTTCTCGTCCCAAGTAAAATCCCTTAAACTCTCCCACCCTGGTCGCTGTAACTGACTGATCAGGAACTTGTCATCTGGGAAATGTCAAGGGTGTGCCTTGTCAATGGGGAATACAGGATAGATAAAAGCAGGGCTTTGCCTTCATTAGGTCGACCGACCTAAAGACAAAATCAAAAACAATACTCTTGTGTTATCCTTTAGCAATTAGATTAGGTTTAACTAATGCCTGACTACAGTCATGTCAGGCTAAGGTCATGTGTGACACATATGGGTGGCACAGTAGCACAGTGGTTAACATTTTTGCTTCACAGCTCCAGGGCCCCAGGTTCGATTCCTGGCTTGGGTCACTGTCTGTATGGAGTCTGACGTTCTCCCCTGTGTCTGCGTGGGTTTCCTCCGGGTGCTCTGGTTTCCTCCCACAAGTCCCGAAAGACGAGCTTGTGAGGTGAATTGGACATTCTGAATTCTCCCTCAGTGTGCCCGAACAGGCGCCGGAATGTGGTGACTAGGAGATTTTCACAGTAACTTCATCGCACTGGTAATGTAAGCCTACTTGTGACACTAATAAAGATTATTATTATTATTTGCTTGGAGCACAAACTGCATTTTTGGAAACCCGAATCTCAGACAGATCTGGAGAGTTACCACGTTACAGCTTGGGACAGCTGCCGCAGAGCGCAATGAGGAAAGGGGCACCACAGGAGTAGAAACCATCTAGAACCCCTGGTGCTGTCTGACTCAAAACGAATGCAGACTGTAAATATTACATACAGCCCAATTGTACAGCAGCAGCTCAGAGTGCAACATGATCGATGTTGAAAAAAAATCAATATCATTGTTCATTCTGCAATGATCATTTTGGAGTGTTTTGTGTTTGTTCTTTGAGATATTTTGTGAATAAGGTATATTTTTGCAAAACAATAGGTGGAGACCTTTTGAGCTTCGTCACCTCGGGTAATACTTCAATCTTTCTGAAAGGCACCCCACAGTTTTATATCTCACCAAGAGCCAATTATCCGACTGATTAAGCTCCATATTGTTGATGGGAATGGTCCCAATGGAGTGTTGATGGGAATTATCCCAATGGGGATGTTGATGGGAATGATCCCAATGAGGGTGTTGATGGAAATGATCTCAATGGGGGTGTTGATGGCAATGATCCCAATGGGGGTGTTGATTGGAATGATCTCAATGGGGGTGTTGATGGGAATGATCTCAATGGGGGTGTTGATGGCAATGATCTCAATGGGGGTGTTGATGGCAATGATCTCAATGGGGGTGTTGATGGGAATGATCCCAATGGGGTGTTGATGGGAATTATCCCAATGGGAGAGTTGATGGGAATGATCCCGATGGAGGTGTTGATGGGAATGATCACAATGGGGGTGTTGATGTGAATGATCCCAATGGGGGTGTTGATAGGAATGATCTCAATGGGGGTGTTGTTGGGAATGATCACAATGGGGGTGTTGATGTGAATGATCCCAATGGCGGTGTTGATGGGAATGATCTCAATGGGGGTGTTGATGGGAATGATCCCAATGGGAGTGTTGATGGGAATGGTCTCAATAGGGATGTTGATGGGAATGATCACAATGGGGGTATTGATGGGAATGATCCCAAAGGGGGTATTGCTGGGAATGATCTCAATAGGGGTGTTGATGGGAATGATCCCTATGACGGTGTTGATGTGAATGATCCCAATGGGGGTGTTGACGTGAATGATCTGAATGGGGGTGTTGATGGGAATTATCTCAATGGGGGTGTTGATGGGAATGATCCCAATGGGGGTGTTGATGGGAATGATCCCAATGGGGGTGTTGATGGGAATGATCTCAATGGGAGTGGTGATGCGAATGATCCCAATGGGGGTGTAGATTGGAATGATCCAAATGGGAGTGTTGATGGGAATGATCCCAATGGGAATGTTGATGGGAATGATCCCAATGGGGGTGTTGATGGGAATGATCCCAATGGGGGTGTTGATGGGAATGATCTCAGTGGGAGTGTTGACGGGAATGATCCCAATGGGGGTGTTGATGGGAATGATCCCAATGGGTATGTTGATGGTAATGATCTCAATAGGGATGTTGATGGGAATGATCACAATGGGGGTATTGATGGGAATGATCCCAAAGGGGGTATTGCTGGGAATGATCTCAATAGGGGTGTTGATGGGAATGATCCCTATGACGGTGTTGATGTGAATGATCCCAATGGGGGTGTTGACGTGAATGATCTGAATGGGGGTGTTGATGGGAATTATCTCAATGGGGGTGTTGATGGGAATGATCCCAATGGGGGTGTTGATGGGAATGATCCCAATGGGGGTGTTGATGGGAATGATCTCAATGGGAGTGGTGATGCGAATGATCCCAATGGGGGTGTAGATTGGAATGATCCAAATGGGAGTGTTGATGGGAATGATCCCAATGGGAATGTTGATGGGAATGATCCCAATGGGGGTGTTGATGGGAATGATCCCAATGGGGGTGTTGATGGGAATGATCTCAGTGGGAGTGTTGACGGGAATGATCCCAATGGGGGTGTTGATGGGAATGATCCCAATGGGTATGTTGATGGTAATGATCTCAATCGGGGTGTTGATGGGAATGATCCCAATTCGGGTGTTGATGGGAATGATCCCAATGGGGGTTTTGATGGGAATGATCCCAATGCGGGTGTTGATGGGAATGATCCCAATGGGGGTGTTGATGGGAATGATCCCAATGGGGGTGTTGATGGGTATGATCCCAATGGGGGTTTTGATGGGAATGATCCCAATTCGGGTGTTGATGGGAATGATTTCAATGGGGGTGTTGATGGGAATGATCCCAATGGGAGTGTTGATGGGAATGATCCCAATGGGGGTGTTGTTGAGAATGATCTCAATGGGGGTGTTGATGGGAATGATCTCAATGGGGGTGTTGATGGGAATGATCTCAATTGGGTTGTTGATGGGAATGATCTCAATGGGAGTGTTGATGGGAATGATCCCAATGGGGGTGTTGATGGGAATGATCTCAATGGGAGTGTTGATGGAAATGATCCCAATGGGGGTGTTGATGGGAATGATCCCAATGGGGGTGTTGATCGGAATGATCTCAATTGGGATTTTGATGGGAATGATCTCAATGGGGGTGTTGATTGGAATGATCTCAATGGGGGTGTTGATTGGAATGATCTCAATGGGGATGTTGATGGGAATGATCTCAATGGGGGTGTTGATTGGAATGATCACAATGGTGGTGTTGTTGGGAATGATCACAATGGTGGTGTTGTTGGGAATGATCTCAATGGGAGTGTTGATGGGAATGATCTCAATGGCGGTGTTGATGGGAATGATCTCAATTGGGGTGTTGATTGGAATGTTCACAATGGTGGTGTTGTTGGGAATGATCTCAATGGGAGTGTTGATGGGAATGATCCCAATGGCGGTGTTGATGGGAATGATCCCAATGGGGGTGTTGATGGGAATGATCCCAATGGGGGTGTTGATGGGAATGATCCCAATGGGGGTGTTGATGGGAATGATCCCAATGGGGGTGTTGATGGGAATGATCTGAATGGGGGTGTGAATGGGAATGATCCCAATGGGGGTGTTGATGTGAATGATCCCAATGGGGGTGTTGATGGGAATTATCCCAATGGGGGTGTTGATGGGAATGAACCCAATGGGGGTGTTGATGGGAATGATCCCAATGGGGGTGTTGATGGGAATGATCTCAATGGGGGTGTTGCTGGGAATGAACTCAATAGGAGTGTTGATGGGAATGATCCCAATGGGGGTGTGAATGGGAATGATCTCAATGGGGGTGTTGATGGGAATGATCTCAATCGGGGTGTTGATGGGAATGATCCCAATGGGGGTGTTGATGGGAATGATCCCAATGGGGGTGTTGATGGGAATGATCCCAATGGGGGTGTTGATGGGAATGATCCCAATGGGAGTGTTGATGGGAATGATCTCAATGGGGGTGTTGATGGGAATGATCCCAATGGGGGTGTTGATTGGAATGATCTCAATGGGGGTGTTGATTGGAATGATCTCAATGGGGATGTTGATGGGAATGATCTCAATCGGGGTGTTGATGGGAATGATCCCAATGGGGGTGTTGATGGGAATGATCTCAATGGGAGTATTGATGGGAATGATCTCAATGGGAGTGTTGATGGGAATGATCCCAATGGGGGTGTTGATGGGAATGATCTGAATGGGGGTGTGAATGGGAATGATCCCAATGGGGGTGTTAATGGGAATGATCCCAATGGGGGTGTTGATGGGAATGATCCCAATGGGGGTGTTGATCGGAATGATCTCAATTGGGATTTTGATGGGAATGATCTCAATGGGGGTGTTGATTGGAATGATCTCAATGGGGGTGTTGATTGGAATGATCTCAATGGGGATGTTGATGGGAATGATCTCAATGGGGGTGTTGATTGGAATGATCACAATGGGGGTGTTGTTGGGAATGATCTCAATGGGAGCGTTGATGGGAATGATCCCAATGGCGGTGTTGATGGGAATGATCCCAATGGGGGTGTTGATGGGAATGATCCCAATGGGGGTGTTGATGGGAATGATCTCAATGGGGGTGTTGATGGGAATGATCCCAATGGGGGTGTTGATGGGAATGATCCCAATGGGGGTGTTGATGGGAATGATCTGAATGGGGGTGTGAATGGGAATGATCCCAATGGGGGTGTTGATGTGAATGATCCCAATGGGGGTGCTGATGGGAATTATCCCAATGGGGGTGTTGATGGGAATGAACCCAATGGGGGTGTTGATGGGAATGATCTCAATGGGGGTGTTGATGGGAATGATCTCAATGGGGGTGTTGATGGGAATGATCTCAATGGGGGTGTTGCTGGGAATGATCTCAATAGGAGTGTTGATGGGAATGATCCCAATGGGGGTGTGAATGGGAATGATCTCAATGGGGGTGTTGATGGGAATGATCTCAATCGGGGTGTTGATGGGAATGATCCCAATGGGGGTGTTGATGGGAATGATCCAAATGGGGGTGTTGATGGGAATGATCCCAATGGGGGTGTTGATGGGAATGATCCCAATGGGAGTGTTGATGGGAATGATCTCAATGGGGGTGTTGATGGGAATGATCCCAATGGGGGTGTTGATTGGAATGATCTCAATGGGGGTGTTGATTGGAATGATCTCAATGGGGATGTTGATGGGAATGATCTCAATCGGGGTGTTGATGGGAATGATCTCAATGGGGATGTTGATGGGAATGATCCCAATGGGGGTGTTGATGGGAATGATCTCAATGGGAGTATTGATGGGAATGATCTCAATGGGAGTGTTGATGGGAATGATCCCAATGGGGGTGTTGATGGGAATGATCTGAATGGGGGTGTGAATGGGAATGATCCCAATGGGGGTGTTGATGGGAATGATCCCAATGGGGGTGTTGATGGGAATGATCCCAATGGGGGTGTTGATGGGAATGATCTCAATGGGGGTGTTGCTGGGAATGATCTCAATGGGAGTGTTGATGGGAATGATCCCAATGGGGGTGTGAATGGGAATGATCTCAATGGGGGTGTTGATGGGAATGATCTCAATTGGGTTGTTGATGGGAATGATCTCAGTGGGAGTGTTGATGGGAATGATCCCAATGGGGGTGTTGATGGGAATGATCTGATTGGGAGTGTTGATGGGAATGATCTCAATGGGAGTGTTGATGGGAATGATCCCAATGGGGTGTTGATGGGAATGATCCCAATGGGGGTGTTGATCGGAATGATCTCAATGGGGATGTTGATGGGGATGATCTCAATGGGGGTGTTGATTGGAATGATCTCAATGGGGGTGTTGATTGGAATGATCTCAATGGGGATGTTGATGGGAATGATCTCAATGGGGGTGTTGATGGGAATGATCTCAATGGGAGTGTTGATGGGAATGATCTCAATGGGAGTGTTGATTGGAATGATCACAATGGGGGTGTTGATGGGAATGATCTCAATGGGAGTATTGATGGGAATGATCTCAATGGGAGTGTTGATGGGAATGATCCCAATGGGGGTGTTGATGGGAATGATCTGAATGGGGGTGTGAATGGGAATGATCCCAATGGGGGTGTTGATGGGAATGATCCCAATGGGGGTGTTGATGGGAATGATCCCAATGGGGGTGTTGATGGGAATGATCCCAATGGGGGTGTTGATGAGAATGATCTCAATGGGGGTGTTGCTGGGAATGATCTCAATGGGAGTGTTGATGGGAATGATCCCAATGGGGGTGTGAATGGGAATGATCTCAATGGGGGTGTTGATGGGAATGATCTCAATCGGGGTGTTGATGGGAATGATCCCAATGGGGGTGTTGATGGGAATGATCCCAATGGGGGTGTTGATGGGAATGATCTGAATGGGGGTGTTGATGGGAATGATCCCAATGGGATTGTTGATGGGAATGACCTCAATGGGGGTGTTGATGGGAATGATATCAATGGGAGTGTTGATAGGAATGATCTCAATGGGGGTGTTGATGGGAATGATCCCAATGGGGGTGTTGATGGGAATGATCCCAATGGGGGTGTTGATGGGAATGATCCCAATGGGGGTATTGATGGGAATGATCGCAATGAGGGTATTGATGGGAATGATCTCAATGGGAGTGTTGATGGGAATGATACCAATGGGGATGTTGATGGGAATGATCTGAATGGGGGTGTGAATGGGAATGATCCCAATGGGGGTGTTGATGTGAATGATCCCAATGGGGGTGTTGATGGGAATTATCCCAATGGGGGTGTTGATGGGAATGATCCCAATGGGGGTGTTGATGGGAATGGTCCCAATGGGGTTGTTGATGGGAATGATCTCAATGGGGGTGTTGCTGGGAATGATCTCAATGGGAGTGTTGATGGGAATGATCCCAATGGGGGTGTGAATGGGAATGATCTCAATGGGGGTGTTGATGGGAATGATCTCAATCGGGGTGTTGATGGGAATGATCCCAATGGGGGTGTTGATGGGAATGATCCCAATGGGGGTGTTGATGGGAATGATCTCAATGGGGGTGTTGATGGGAATGATCCCAATGGGAGTGTTGATGGGAATGATCTCAATGGGGGTGTTGATGGGAATGATCCCAATGGGAGTGTTGATGGGAATGATCTCAATGGGGGTGTTGATGGGAATGATCTCAGTGGGAGTGTTGATGGGAATGATCGCAATGGGGGTGTTGATGGGAATGATGTCAATGGGGGTGTGAATGGGACTGATCTCAATTGGGGTGTTGATGGGAATGATCCCAATGGGGATGTTGATGGGAATGATCTCAATGGGAGTGTTGATGGGATTGATCTCAATGGGAGTGTTGATGGCAATGATCCCAATGGGAGTATTGATGGGAATGATCCCAATGGGGGTGTTGATGTGAATGATCCCAATGGGGGTGTTGATGGCAATGATCCCAATGGGAGTGTTGATGGCAATGATCCCAATGGGGGTGTGAATGGGAATGATCTCAATGGGGGTGTGAATGGGAATGATCTCAATCGGGGTGTTGATGGCCATGATCCCAATGGGAGTGTTGAGGGGAATGATCCCAATGGGGGTGTTGATGGGAATAATCCCAATGCGGGTGTTACATAAGAACCGGCGAGTACATGAAGGGCCAAAAGGCCTCCTTCTGTGCTGTGGAACATAAGAACTAGGAGCAGGAGTAGGACATCTGGCCCCTCGAGCCTGCTCAGCCATTCAATGAGATCATGGCTGATCTTTTGTGGATTCAGCTCCACTTTCCGGCCCGAACACCAGAACCCTTAATCCCTTTATTCTTCAAAAAACTATCTATCTTTATCTTAAAAACATTTAATGAAGGAGCTTCTACTGCTTCACTGGGCAAGGAATTCCATAGATTCACAACCCTTTGGGTGAAGTAGTTCCTCCTAAACTCAGTCCTAAATCTACTTCCCCTTATTTTGAGGCTATGCCCCTTAGTTCTGCTTTCACCCGCCAGTGGAAACAACCTGCCCGCATCTATCCTATCGATTCCCTTCATAATCTTATATGTTTCTATAAGATCCCCCCTCATCCTTCTAAATTCCAACGAGTAAAGTCCCAGTCTACTCAACCTCTCCTCGTAATCCAACCCCTTCAGCTCTGGGATTAACCTAGTGAATCTCCTCTGCACACCCTCCAGTGCCAGTACGTCCTTTCTCAGGTCAGGAGACTAAAACTGAACACAATACACCAGGTGTGGCCTCACTAACACCTTATACAATTGCAGCATAACCTCACTAATCTTAAACTCCATCCCACTAGCAATGAAGGACAAAATTCCATTTGCCTTCTTAATCACCTGTTGCACCTGAAAACCAACTTTCTGCGACTCATGCACGAGCACACCCAGGTCTCTCTGCACAGCAGCATGTTTTAATATTTTATCATTTAAATAATAATACCTTTTGCCGTTATTCCTACCAAAATGGATAACCTCACATTTGTCAACATTGTATTCCATCTGCCAGACCCTAGCCCACTCACTTAGCCTGTCCAAATCCCTCTGCAGACGTCCAGTATCCTCTGCACTTTTTGCTTTACCACTTATCTTAGTGTCGTCTGCAAACTTGGACACAGACGACACTAAGTGTTGATGGGAATGATCCCAATGGGGGTTTTGATGGGAATGATCTCAATGGGGGTTTTGATGGGAATGATCCCAATGGGGGTGTTGATGGGAATGATCTCAATGGGGGTTTTGATGGGAATGATCCCAATGGGGGTTTTGATGGGAATGATCCCAATGGGTATGTTGATGGGAATGATCTCAATCGGGGTGTTGATGGGAATGATCCCAATGGGGGTGTTGATGGGAATGATCCCAATGGGGGTTTTGATGGGAATGATCCCAATGCAGGTGTTGATGGGAATGATCCCAATGGGGGTGTTGATGGGAATGATCACAATGGGGGTGTTGATGGGAATGATCCCAATGGGGGTTTTGATCGGAATGATCCGAATTCGGGTGTTGATGGGAATGATCCCAATGGGGGTGTTGATGGGAATGATCCAAATGGGGGTGTTGATGGGAATGATCTCAATGGGAGTGTTGATGGTAATGATCCCAATGGAAGTGTTGATGGGAATGATCTCAATGGGAGTGTTGATGGGAATGATCTCAATGGGAGTGTTGATGGGAATGATCCCAATGGGGGTGTTGATGGGAATGATCCCAATGGGGGTGTTGATCGGAATGATCTCAATGGGGATGTTGATGGGAATGATCTCAATGGGGGTGTTGATTGGAATGATCTCAATGGGGGTGTTGATTGGAATGATCTCAATGGGGATGTTGATGGGAATGATCTCAATGGGGGTGTTGATTGGAATGATCACAATGGGGGTGTTGATGGGAATGATCTCAATGGGAGTGTTGATGGGAGTGATCCCAATGGGGGTGTTGATGGGAATGATCCCAATGGGGGTGTTGATGGGAATGATCCCAATGGGGGTATTGATGGGAATGATCGCAATGAGGGTATTGATGGGAATGATCTCAATGGGAGTGTTGATGGGAATGATACCAATGGGGGTGTTGATGGGAATGATCTCAATGGGGGTGTGAATGGGAATGATCCCAATGGGGGTGTTGACGTGAATGATCCCAATGGGGGTGTTGATGGGAATTATCCCAATGGGGGTGTTGATGGGAATGATCCCAATGGGGGTGTTGATGGGAATGATCCCAATGGGGGTGTTGATGGGAATGATCTCAACGGGGCTGTTGCTGGGAATGATCTCAATAGGAGTGTTGATGGGAATGATCCCAATGGGGGTGTTGATGGGAATGATCCCAATGGGGGTGTGAATGGGAATGATCTCAATGGGGGTGTTGATGGGAATGATCTCAATCGGGGTGTTGATGGGAATGATCCCAATGGGGGTGTTGATGGGAATGATCCCAATGGGGGTGTTGATGGGAATGATCTCAATGGGGGTGTTGATGGGAATGATCCCAATGGGAGTGTTGATGGGAATGATCTCAATGGGGGTGTTGATGGGGATGATCTCAATGGGAGTGTTGATGGGAATGATCTCAATGGGGGTGTTGATGGGAATGATCTCAATGGGGGTGTTGATGGGAATGATCTCAATGGGAGTGTTGATGGGAATGATCCCAATGGCGGTGTTGATGGGAATGATCCCAATGGGGGTGTTGATGGGAATGTTCCCAATGGGGGTGTTGATGGGAATGATCCCAATGGGGGTATTGATGGGAATGATCGCAATGAGTGTATTGATGGGAATGATCTCAATGGGAGTGTTGATGGGAATGATCCCAATGAGGGTGTTGATGGGAATGATCTGAATGGGGGTGTGAATGGGAATGATCCCAATGGGGGTGTTGATGTGAATTATCCCAATGGGGGTGTTGATGGGAATGATCCCAATGGGGGTGTTGATGGGAATGATCTCAATGGGGGTGTTGATGGGAATGATCTCAATGGGGGTGTTGCTGGGAATGATCTCAATGGGAGTGTTGATGGGAATGATCTCAATGGGGCTGTTGATGGGAATGATCTCAATCGGGGTGTTGATGGGAATGATCCCAATGGGGGTGTTGATGGGAATGATCTCAATGGGGGTGTTGATGGGAATGATCCCAATGGGAGTGTTGATGGGAATGATCTCAATGGGGGTGTTGATGGGAATGATCTCAATGGGAGTGTTGATGGGAATGATCTCAATGGGGGTGTTGATGGGAATGATCTTAGTGGGAGTGTTGATGGGAATGATCCCAATGGGGGTGTTGATGGGAATGATCTGAATGGGGGTGTGAATGGGAATGATCCCAATGGGGGTGTTGATGTGAATGATCCCAAAGGGGGTGTTGATGGGAATTATCCCAATGGGGGTGTTGATGGGAATGATCCCAATGGGGTGTTGATGGGAATGATCCCAATGGGGGTGTTGATGGGAATGATCTCAATGGGGTGTTGCTGGGAATGATCTCAATGGGAGTGTTGATGGGAATGATCCCAATGGGAGTGTGAATGGGAATGATCTCAATGGGGCTGTTGATGGGAATGATCTCAATCGGGGTGTTGTAGGGAATGATCCCAATTCGGGTGTTGATGGGAATGATCTCAATGTGGGTGTTGATGGGAATGATCCCAATGGGAGTGTTGATGGGAATGATCTCAATTGGGGTGTTGATGGGAATGATCCCAATGGGGATGTTGATGGGAATGATCTCAATGGGGGTGTAGATGGGAATGATCTCAATGGGAGTGTTGATGGCAATGATCCCAATGGGAGTGTTGATGGGAATGATCCCAATGGGGGTGTTGATGGGAATGATCCCAATGGGGGTGTTGATGGCAATGATCCCAATGGGAGTGTTGATGGGAATGATCCCAATGGGGGTGTGAATGGGAATGATCTCAATGGGGGTGTGAATGGGAATGATCTCAATCGGGGTGTTGATGGCAATGATCCCAATGGGAGTGTTGATGGGAATGATCTCAATGGGGGTGTTGATGAGAATAATCCCAATGCGGGTGTTACGTAAGAACCGGCAAATACATGATGGGCCAAAAGGCCTCCTTCTGTGCTGTGGAACATAAGAACTAGGAGCAGGAGTAGGCCATCTGGCCCCTCGAGCCTGCTCCGCCATTCAATGAGATCATGGCTGATCTTTTGTGGATTCAGCTCCACTTTCCGGCATGAACACCATAACCCTCAATCCCTTTATTCTTCAAAAAACTATCTATCTTTATCTTAAAAACATTTAATGAAGGAGCCTCTACTGCTTCACTGGGCAAGGAATTCCATAGATTCCCAACCCTTTGGGTGAAGTAGTTCCTCCTAAACTCAGTCCTAAATCTACTTCCCCTTATTTTGAGGCTATGCCCCCTAGTTCTGCTTTCACCCGCCAGTGGAAACAACCTGCCCGCATCTATCCTATCGATTCCCTTCATAATCTTATATGTTTCTATAAGATCCCCCCTCATCCTTCTAAATTCCAACGAGTACAGTCCCAGTCTACTCAACCTCTCCTCGTAAACCAACCCCTTCAGCTCTGGGATTAACCTAGTGAATCTCCTCTGCACACCCTCCAGTGCCAGTACGTCCTTTCTCAGGTCAGGAGACTAAAACTGAACACAATACACCAGGTGTGGCCTCACTAACACCTTATACAATTGCAGCATAACCTCCCTAATCTTAAACTCCATCCCTCTAGCAATGAAGGACAAAATTCCATTTGCCTTCTTAATCACCTGTTGCACCTGAAAACCAACTTTCTGCGACTCATGCACGAGCACACCCAGGTCTCTCTGCACAGCAGCATGTTTTAATATTTTATCATTTAAATAATAATACCTTTTGCTGTTATTCCTACCAAAATGGATAACCTCACATTTGTCAACATTGTATTCCATCTGCCAGACCCTAGCCCACTCACTTAGCCTGTCCAAATCCCTCTGCAGACTTCCAGTATCCTCTGCACTTTTTGCTTTACCACTTATCTTAGTGTCGTCTGCAAACTTGGACACAGACGACACTAAGTGTTGATGGGAATGATCCCAATGGGGGTTTTGATGGGAATGATCTCAATGGGGGTTTTGATGGGAATAATCCCAATGGGGGTGTTGATGGGAATGATCTCATTGGGGGTTTTGATGGGAATGATCCCAATGGGGGTTTTGATGGGAATGATCCCAATGGGTATGTTGATGGGAATGATCTCAATCGGGGTGTTGATGGGAATGATCCCAATGGCGGTGTTGATGGGAATGATCCCAATGGGGGTTTTGATGGGAATGATCCCAATGCGGGTGTTGATGGGAATGATCCCAATGGGGGTGTTGATGGGAATGATCCCAATGGGGGTTTTGATGGGAATGATCCCAATTCGGGTGTTGATGGGAATGATCCCAATGGGGGTTTTGATGGGAATGATCCCAATTCGGGTGTTGATGGGAATGATCCCAATGGGGGTGTTGATGGGAATGATCCCAATGGGGGTGTTGATGGGAATGATCTCAATGGGGGTGTTGATGGGAATGATCTCAATGGGAGTGTTGATGGCAATGATCCCAATGGGGGTGTTGATGGGAATGATCCCAATGGGGGTGTTGATGGGAATGATCCCAATGGGGGTTTTGATGGGAATGATCGCAACGCGGGTGTTGATGGGAATGATCTCAATGGGGGTGTTGATGGGAATGATCCCAATGGGGGTGTTGATGGGAATGATCACAATGGCGGTGTTGATGGGAATGATCCCAATGGGGGTGTTGGTGGGAATGATCCCAATGGGGGTTTTGATGGGAATGATCCCAATTCGGGTGTTGATGGGAATGATCCCAATGGGGGTGTTGATGGGAATGATCTCAATGGGGGTGTTGATGGGAATGATCCCAATGGGGGTGTTGATGGGAATGGTCTCAATCGGGGTGTTGATGGGAATGATCTCAATGGGGGTGTTGATGGGAATGATCTCAATGGGGGTGTTGATGGGAATGATCCCAATGGGGGTGTTGATGGGAATGATCCCAATGGGGGTGTTGATGGGAATGATCTCAATGGGGGTGCTGATGGGAATGATCTCAATGGGGATGTTGATGGGAATGATCTCACTGGGGGTGTTGATGGGAATTATCTCAATGGGGATGTTGATGGGAATGATCTCATTGGGGGTTTTGATGGGAATGATCCCAATGGGGATGTTGATGGGAATGATCCCAATGGGGGTGTTGATGGGAATGATATCAATGGGGGTTTTGATGTGAATGATCCCAATGGGGGTGTTGATGGGAATGATCTCATTGGGGGTTTTGATGGGAATGATCCCAATGGGGATGTTGATGGGAATGATCTCAATGGGGGTGTTGATGGGAATGATCTCAATGGGGGTGTTGATGGGAATGATCTCAACGGGGGTGTTGATGGGAATGATCTCAATGGGGGTGTTGATGGGAATGATCCCAATGGGGGTGTTGATGCGAATGATCCCATTGGGAGTGTTGATCGGAATGATCTCAATGGGGGTGTTGATGGGAATGATCTCAATTGGGGCTTTGATGGGAATGATCCCAATGGGGGTGTTGATGGGAATGATCCCAATGGGGGTGTTGATGGGAATGATCTCAATTGGGGTGTTGATGGGAATGATCCCATTGGGAGTGTTGATGGGAATGATCTCAATGGGGGTGTTGATGGGAATGATCTCAATTGGGGCTTTGATGGGAATGATCCCAATGGGGGTGTTGATGGGAATGATCTCAATGGGAGTGTTGATGGGAATGATCCCAATGGGGGTGTTGATGGGAATGATCTCAATGGGGGTTTTGATGTGAATAATCCCAATGCGGGTGTTAGAACATAGAACATAGAACAATACAGCGCAGTACAGACCCTTCGGCCCACGATGTTGCACCGAAACAAAAGCCATCTAACCTACACTATGCCATTATCATCCATATGTTTATCCAATAAACTTTTAAATGCCCTTAATATTGGCGAGTTCACTACTGTAGCTGGTAGGGCATTCCACGGCCTCACTACTCTTTGCGTAAAGAACCTACCTCTGACCTCTGTCCTATATCTATTACCCCTCAGTTTAAAGTTATGTCCCCTCGTGCCAGCCATATCCATCCGCGGGAGAAGGCTCTCACTGTCCACCCTATCCAACCCCCTGATCATTTTGTATGCCTCTATTAAGTCTCCTCTTAACCTTCTTCTCTCCAACGAAAACAACCTCAAGTCCATCAGCCTTTCCTCATAAGATTTTCCCTCCATACCAGGCAACATCCTGGTAAATCTCCTCTGCACCCGCTCCAAAGCCTCCACGTCCTTCCTATAATGCGGTGACCAGAACTGTACGCAATACTCCAAATGCGGCCGTACCAGAGTTCTGTACAGCTGCAACATGACCTCCCGACTCCGGAACTCAATCCCTCTACCAATAAAGGCCAACACTCCATAGGCCTTCTTCACAACCCTATCAACCTGGGTGGCAACTTTCAGGGATCTATGTACATGGACACCTAGATCCCTCTGCTCATCCACACTTTCAAGAACTTTACCATTACCCAAATATTCCGCATTCCTGTTATTCCTTCCAAAGTGAATCACCTCACACTTCTCTCCATTAAACTCCATTTGCCACCTCTCAGCCCAGCTCTGCAGCTTATCTATATCCCTCTGTAACCTGCTACATCCTTCCACACTATCGACAACACCACCGACTTTAGTATCGTCTGCAAATTTACTCACCCACCCTTCTGCGCCTTCCTCTAGGTCATTGATAAAAATAACAAACAGCAACGGCCCCAGAACAGATCCTTGTGGTACTCCACTTGTGACTGTACTCCATTCTGAACATTTCCCATCAACCACCACCCTCTGTCTTCTTTCAGCTAGCCAATTTCTGATCCACATCTCTAAATCACCCTCGATCCCCAGCCTCCGTATTTTTTGCAATAGCCTACCGTGGGGAACCTTATCAAACGCTTTGCTGAAATCCATATACACCACATCAACTGCTCTACCCTCGTCTACCTGTTCAGTCACCTTCTCAAAGAACTCAATAAGGTTTGTGAGGCATGACCTACCCTTCACAAAGCCATGCTGACTATCCCTGATCATATTATTCCTATCTAGATGATTATAAATCTTGTCTCTTATAATCCCCTCCAAGACTTTACCCACTACAGACGTGAGGCTCACCGGTCTATAGTTGCCGGGGTTGTCTCTGCTCCCCTTTTTGAACAAAGGGACCACATTTGCTGTCCTCCAGTCCTCTGGCACTATTCCTGTAGCCAATGATGACATAAAAATCAAAGCCAAAGGTCCAGCAATCTCTTCCCTGGCCTCCCAGAGAATCCTAGGATAAATCCCATCAGGTCCCGGGGACTTATCTATTTTCAGCCTGTCCAGAATTGCCAACACCTCTTCCCTACGTACCTCAATGCTATCTATTCCATTAGCCTGGGGCTCAGCATTCTCCTCCACAACATTATCTTTTTCCTGAGTGAATACTGACGAAAAATATTCATTTAGTATCTCGCCTATCTCTTCAGACTCCACACACAATTTCCCATCCCTGTCCTTGACTAGTCCTACTCTTTCCCTAGTCATTCGCTTATTCCTGACATACCTATAGAAAGCTTTTGGGTTTTCCTTGATCCTTCCTGCCAAATACTTCTCATGTCCCCTCCTTGCTCGTCTTAGCTCTCTCTTTAGATCCTTCCTCGCTACCTTGTAACTATCCATCGCCCCAACCGAAACTTCACACTTCATCTTCACATAGGCCTCCTTCTTCCTCTTAACAAGAGATTCCACTTCCTTGGTAAACCACGGTTCCCTCGCTCGACACCTTCCTCCCTGTCTGACCGGTACATACTTATCAAGAACACGCAGTAGCTGATCCTTGAACAAGCCCCACTTACCCAGTGTGCCCAACACTTGCAGCCTACTTCTCCACCTTATCCCCCCCCCAAGTCACGTCTAATGGCATCATAATTGCCCTTTCCCCAGCTATAACTCTTGCCCTGCGGTGTATACTTATCCCTTTCCATCATTAACGTAAACGTCACCGAATTGTGGTCACTGTCCCCAAAGTGCTCTCCTACCTCCAAATCCAACACCTGGCCTGGTTCACTACCCAAAACCAAATCCAATGTGGCCTCGCCTCTTGTTGGCCTGTCAACATATTGTTTCAGGAAACCCTCCTGCACACACTGTACAAGTGTGTTGATGGGAATGATCTCAATGGGGGTGTTGATGGGAATGATCCCAATGGGGGTGTTGATGGGAATGATCTCAATGGGAGTGTTGATGGGAATGATCTCAATGGGAGTGTTGGTGGGAATGATCTCAATGGGGGTGTTGATGGGAATGATCCCAATGGGGGTGTTGATGGGAATGATCTCAATGGGGGTGTTGATCGGAATGATCTCAATGGGGATGTTGATGGGAATGATCTCAATGGGGGTGTTGATGGGAATGATCTCAATGGGGGTGTTGATGGGAATGATCTCAATGGGGGTGTTGATGGGAATGATCCCAATGGGGGTGTTGATGGGAATGATCTCAATGGGGGTGTTGATCGGAATGATCTCAATGGGGATGTTGATGGGAATGATCTCAATGGGGGTGTTGATGGGAATGATCTCAATGGGGGTGTTGATGGGAATGATCACAATGGGGGTGTTGATGGGAATGATCTCAAAGGGGCGTTGTCTTTCATAACAAATTCTTAGCGAACCTCCTTTTGTTTGTTGACAAATGACATGATGCTGAAAAGCATAAACAGTTTTATGTTAGACATTTTCTTTGAGAAATTTACGCTCTTTACATGTTTCTCCTCCTAAAATCCATGGGCGGAATTCTCCCAAGCCCCTCCAGTGGGTTCGATGGCGGGCATGGTGGGAGAATATGGCCGGAGGTCCAGAAATCGGTTTCACGCTGGCGTGAATTTGCAATGGCATCTTCAACTGGTGCGTACTATAGTGGATTGGAAACTGTGGCAGAGGGTGGTATGAACCTCACCTGCATCCTGTTAAAGGGACGCAGATGAAGGTCCGACCCGCCACATGCTGGATTTTCCACGATGCCGGTGGGAAAACAGGCCAGCATAAAACACGTTCGGAACAACGTGGTGCACACCGGAACGGGACTCTCCTGAACAGTGCCCGGCGCTGCCTTCAGAGTTCAGGGTGGAAGCCGCCCACATCTCTGGATCCTGGAACACCTCAGCAGTGGGTCAGGGGAACATCCTGTGGACGGACTTTCCATATTCCGTTTCCCAGAGGGATTCCATCTTCCAGCCTCAGAATATTCCTGGAAATCCATCTTTGCTCTGAGGGATTCCATCTCCCAGCCTCAGAATATTCCTGGAAATCCATCTTTGTTCTGAGGGAGTCCATCTTCCAGACATGGGAGTGATCCCAGAGATCCATCTTCATTGGAATCTGTACGTTCTCCCCATGTCTGGGTTTCCTCCGGGTGTTCCAATTTCCTCCCATAAGTCCCGAAAGACGTGCTGCTAGGTGAATTGGACATTCTGAATTCTCCCTCTGTGTACCCGAACAGGTGCCGGAATGTGGTGACTAGGGGATTTTCACAGTAACTTCATTGCAGTGTTAATGTAAGCCTACGTGCGACAATAATAAAGATTTTTATTATTTTCAGGAGATCCACCTTTCTTCAATACTGAACTTGGGTCACTGTCTGTGCGGAGTCTGCACGTTCTCCCCGTGTCTGCGTGGGTTTCCTCCGGATGCTCCGGTTTCCTCCCACAAGTCCTGAAAGACGTGCTGGTTAGGTGGATTGGCCATTCTAAATTGCCCTTAGTGTCTAAAAAGGCTAAGTGGGGTTACTGGGTTACGGGGATAGGGTAGATAAGTGGGCTCGAGTAGGGTGCTCTTTGTAAGGGCCGGTGCAGACTTGATGGGCTGAATGGCCTCCTTCTGCACTGTACATTCAATTAAATTCTATATGTTGAAGATACGTGGATACGGCGCATAGCACGGTAGCATTGTGGATAGCACAATTGCTTCACAGCTCCAGGGTCCCAGGTTCAATTCTGGCTTGGGTCACTGTCTGTGCGGAGTCTGCACGTCCTCCCCGTGTGTGCGTGGGTTTCCTCCGGGTGCTCCGGTTTCCTCCCACAGTCAAAAGATGTGCAGATTAGGTGGATTGGCCATGCTAAATTGCCCTTAGTGCCCAAAACTGCCCTTAGTGTTGGGTGGGGTTACTGGGTTATGGGGATAGGGTGGAGGTGTTGACCTTGGGTAGGGTGCTCTTTCCAAGAGCCAATGCAGACTCGATGGGCTGAATGGCCTCCTTCTGCACTGTTGGTATTCTTTGATTCCATGATTAAAACGATGGGTCAGTGATGATGGCCGTCATTTTAACATGGCGCCTGGACATGGCGCCAAACTATGCGATGCCCAGGCCTGCCACGCCATTGAATGCAATGTTAGACATACAGGTGCATAATTAATGGGGTTTACTGCCACAGCGGGAAACGGTCCACGTGCCCGCCACGGGACTCAAAATGGGAGAACTCGTCCAATGTTTTATTTTCTTGAAGACTTTGTGGATTGTTAAAAACTTGGTGGGTGAAATTGGCTTTGATTACAGCGAGAAACTGAAAACCTATCTTATACTCTGCGTAACCTTTCTTGAAGAATATCGTGTAGGGGTCGGGAATCAACATCTGATTCATCATCTCTTGTTTAATGGAAACAACAGAAAGATTAAGTTTAATTCCCTTTGATCTTTAGTTCACGACAAACTCATCAGAACATTGTAGTTGGGTGCTCCCTCTGCTGGCAGCCTTGATAGTAACAGGTTGGTACAAATAATATGTGTCTTGCCAGGCCCTGGGGATGGGGGGCTTCCCAACACAAACAGGGGTTTGTGAAATTGGAGACGCCCCTCCCAAGTACCTGCCTCTAGCTATTTGGAGATCCAAACCTTCAGATTCCCACCTCCAACCAGGCCGGCACTTTTATCCATCCTCATCCGTTATGACGCCAACAAAAATAAATCAACCTGAAACAGAATTTAGCATAAACCCAAAACATTTTTTTACAAGAAACTAGTGGGGACTGGAGTAACACCAACTGCAACTGGGACCAGCCACTTGCAGCAGGTGCTGGTCACAAGGCTGTTTCTCAGTCTCCCCACAGACCGGTGTGATACACACAAAGCTCCCTCTGGTAACCCGGGGATTGTGGGGCTGGGTGAGGAAGGGGGAGTGGAGGGGGGGGTGGCGGGGGTTAGTAAAGTAAGACGTTACCAAAACGGTTGTGTCTCACTAACTTCCAATGGCAGTCACTGGGCTGGATTGTGCGCCCCGCGAACAAATGTTTTTTAAATTGTTCGAAATCAGTAAGAATTGCATGCTTGAAAGGGCGGCATGTGGCGCAGTGGTTAGCACTGGGACTCGGGCGCTGTGGACCCGGTTTCAAATCCCGACCCTGGGTCACTGTCCGTGTGGAGTTTGCACGTTCTCCCTGTGTCAGCGTGGGTTTCACCCCCACAACCCAAAGGTGTGCAGGTTAGGTGGATTGGCCACGCTAAATTGCCCCTTAATTGGAAAAGAAAATAATTGGGTACCCTAAATTAAATTTTAAAAAGGCATTGTACGCTTGCTGGGGGTGGGGGTGGGGTGGGGTGGGGGTGTGGGGCGGGGGGGGGAGGCTGCCAGTAACGGGGATGAACCTGGTGACAGAGCAGTGAATTTGGGGTGTCGGCCCGGGATCGTGGTGGCCGGGCCCTCATTGCTGCGGTATTTGTTTTAAAAGGTTTGGTACAAGGTACAGGCCCCTGGCTGCTCACTCCACACTGTGTAAATGTTCAGAGCCTCTGGTCATTTGGGAGCCCATCCAGGCCGCCCCTCTGGAGACCCTCAATCCCCAGCTGACCCATCACTGGGATGGCTGTGGCCAAGGTTAATCAGGGACCCTCCAGGTGCTGCCAATCCTCAGTGACCTCATCAGAAGATCAGCCCCACAGCAGGAGAATCAAGGGAATAGCAGAACTCACCCCAAACAGAGGACACATGCTCCGTGGCCTTTGGCACCCTCCCTGGCACACTGCCCCTCTCAGGGCAGAGGCCTCACCAGTGGCACGATCAGCTCGCCCACCCGACAGCGCTTTCAGCTGTCTCCAAACCCTGCCTGCCCACCGCGCCCCCTGCTCCCATCCGTCCTGCCCCTGGTCAGGTTGTCACAAACTGCGTATTACATTCAGGACCCACATCACACTGCAGCTACCCTCCCAGCAAATGACCACCCCTCTCGTCCAGCTCCATCCATAGGAGCTGCCATCACACAGGCCTCCAAACATGAAGGCAGTTGGTGACCCTCTCCAACCCACACCCAGGTGCCTTCCCTGGTTGTAGGATAACACACGGCCCACCCAGTGAGGGCTGACCCCAGTGGGAAGACAGGACGGATCCACAGGGCCTGTCGCTGACATGGGTTGGGGGAGCCACTGGTATCTCTATCGACAAGGATGGGTGGGGAGGGTAGAGGCTCCCAGGTAAAACTTACTGATTGAGTGAAGAGAGCAGTGCGGAAGGCAACATATCAGGAGAGGGTGGGGGGAACAGCTGAGGGCTGAGTGTGGGTTTGGGGGGGGGGGGGGGGGAGGTGCGGGACATGTGGAGGGTGGAGCTGAGATGGAACTCAGGGTTGCCATGTAGCTTGTTGGAACAGGGTGGCCAAGTGAATGCTCATCTTGCTGATGTATCTCCTCCTCCCCTGCAGAGAATGAATTTGGGAGTTCAGCCAGGGGTGCTCGCTATCTACCTGGCTGCAGCTGCCCTTGCGGACGCACTGAGGCTGCAGGCTCAAGGAGGACCCTGCAGGACAGGAGCCTGTCCCAGAAGAGCAGGGGCCAGCTGGGTGAGGCTGGGGGGCCAGCCGTCCAACAGGCCGAGGAAGAGGTGCGAAGGCATCAGGCTACATGACTACCATCGGCGCCTGTCCTTCGAGGACCTGCCAGACCGTGTATGTCGCCGAAGACTTTGGCTAACCAGGGAGGCCTCGCAACATCTGTGCCAGATGTTGGCACACCTGCGGGAGAAAGGAGGAGGACACCTGCTCCTGGTGGCCATCAAGGTGATGGCCGTCCTGCACCTCTTTGTCTTGGAGTCTTTCCAAGCGCCAAATAGGGTCCTATCTGGGATCTCACAGACATCCACACACAGTTTCATCCGTGCCATTACTGATGCCTATATACCCGGGCTGCAGGACCAAGCCCACCAGGATTCGCTGCCATCACTGGCATGCCCCAGTCCAAGACGTTATAGATAGGACACATGTTTCCCCCGGATCATCAGGGGGTGCCCTTCATCGATGGGAAGGGCTTCCACTTCCTGAATGTGCAGTTGGTGTGTGACCATCAGCAGCACCTCATGCACATCTGCACCCAAGATCCAGGCAGCAAGCACAATGTTTACAGCCTGGTGCACTCGTCAGTTTCCAACACCATCTTGATGCTCCCTCAGGTGAGGGATTGGCACCTGACAGCGAGGGTTATCCGCTGAGGTCTTGGCTAATGACGCCTGTCTGGAGGCCTCAGACCAACGTGGAAAACCGTTATAACGACGTGCATACAGCAACCAGGAGCGTCACTGAGTGGTGCATTAGCGTCATCAGTATGGGGTTCAGATGCGTGGAATATTCTGGTTGGGCTCTCCAATATAGCCCCAGGAGGATCTCGCACATCCTGGTCTCCTGCTGCACCCTGCAAAATATCACACAGCAGAGCGGGGACTTGCTGAAGGAGGTGGAAGAACACAAGGCCTCGACCGACGAGGAAGTTGCAGGGGATGTCCAGGATGACCAGGGCCCGGGACCTGAGAGGGCACAGGAACCACCAAACGTGTGCTCCAGGGCCGCTGCATATGGGACAAGCTAATGATAGAGTCTAGTTTTATTCATAGAGTTATTCATATAAGAACATAAGAACTAGGAGCAGGAGTAGGCCATCTGGCCCCTCAAGCCTGCTCCGCCATTCAATGAGATCATGGCTGATCTTTTGTGGACTCAGCTCCACTTTCCGGCCCGAACACCATAACCCTTAATCCCTTTATTCTTCAAAAAAACTATCTATCTTTATCTTAAAAACATTTAATGAAGGAGCCTCAACTGCTTCACTGGGCAAGGTATTCCATAGATTCACAACACTTTGGGTGAAGAAGTTCCTCCTCAACTCAGTCCTAAATCTACTTCCCCTTATTTTGAGGCTATGCCCCCTAGTTCTACTTTCACCCGCCAGTGGAAACAACCTGCCCGCATCTATCCTATCTATTCCCTTCATAATTTTATCTGTTTCCATAAGATCCCCCCTCATCCTTCTAAATTCCAACGAGTACAGTCCCAGTCTACTCAACCTCTCCTCGTAATCCAACCCCTTCAGCTCTGGGATTAACCTAGTGAATCTCCTCTGCACACCCTCCAGCGCCAGTACGTCCTTTCTCAGGTAAGGAGACTAAAACTGAACACAATACTCCAGGGGTGGCCTCACCAACACCTTATACAATTGCAGCATAACCTCCCTAGTCTTAAACTCCATCCCTCTAGCAATGAAGGACAACATTCCATTTGCCTTCTTAATCACCTGTTGCACCTGTAAACCAACTTTTTGTCACTCATGCACTAGCACACCCAGGTCTCTCTGCACAGCAGCATGTTTTAATATTTTATCATTTAAATAATAATCCCTTTTGCTGTTATTTCTACCAAAATGGATAACCTCACATTTGTCAACATTGTATTCCATCTGCCAGACCCTAGCCCATTCACTTAACCTATCCAAATCCCTCTGCAGACTTCCAGTATACTCTGCACTTTTTGCTTTACCACTCATCTTAGTGTCGTCTGCAAACTTGGACACATTGCCTTTGGTCCCCAACTCCAAATCATCCATGTAAATTGTGAACAATTGTGGGCCCAACACTGACCCCTGAGGGACACCATGAGCTACTGATTGCCAACCAGGGAAACACCCATTAATCCCCACTCTTTGCTTTCTATTAATTAACAATCCTCTATCCATGTTACTACTTTCCCCTTAATGCCATGCACCTTTATCTTATGCAACAACCTTTTGTGTGGCACCTTGTCAAAGGCTTTCTGGAAATCCAGATATACCACATCCGTTGGCTCCCCGTTATCTACCGCACTGGTAATGTCCTCAAAATTAGTTAGACACAATCTGCCGTTTAGGAACCCATGCTGCGTCTGCCCAATGGGACAATTTCCATCCAGATGCCTCACTATTTCTTCCTTGATGATAGATTCCAGCATTTTCCCTGCTACCAAAGTTAAGCCCACTGGCCTATAATTACCCGCTTTCTGCCTACTTCTTTTTTTAAACAGTGGTGTCTCATTTGGCAATTTCCAATCCGCCTGGACCACCCCAGAGTCTGGTGAATTTTGGTAAATCATCACTAGTGCATTTGCAAATTCCCTAGCCATCTCTTTTAGCACTCTGGGATGCATTCCATCAGGGCCAGGAGACTTGTCTACCTTTAGCCCCATTAGCTTGTCCATCACTACCTCCTTAGTGATAACAATCATCTCAAGGTCCTCTCCTGTCATAGTCTCATTTCTATCAGTCACTGGCATGTTATTTCCACTGTGAAGACCGACCGAAAAAAGCTGCTCAGTTCCTCAGCCATTTCCTCATCTCCCATTATTAAATCTCCCATCTCATCCTCTAAAGGACCAATATTTACCTTAGCCACTCTTTCTTGTTTTATACATTTGTAGAAACTTTTACTATCTGTTTTTATATTCTGAGCAAATTTACTCTCATAATCTATCTTACTCTTCTTTATAGCTTTTATAGTAGCTTTCTGTTGCCACTAAAGATTTCCCAGTCCTCTAGTCTCCCACTAATCTTTGCCACTTTGTATGCTTTTTTTCTTCAATTTGATACTCTCCCTTACTTCCTTAGATAGCCACGGTCGGTTTTCCCTCTTTCTACCGTCCTTCCTTTTAATAGGGGCTAGCTGAATGCCTATAGTTAAAAAGTGCTAAATATTAAGTGTCTTGAGTGTGGGAGCTCAGTCAGTGTCTCATGTAATTAATTAACCGTTGTATTCCAGTGTATTCAGCACTGTGAACGTATTGTTCTGTCTAATCAACTAATCAGGTCTTAAGGTCTCTGCCAAGCCATGAGACATAGCAAAATGTGCGAAAACATATGCAGTAATTTTCCTAAGACTGCGCATGCAGATGCTAAGCTACCTTTGATAGGCACCAGTCAATCTTAAAGTAATGGCCAATAATTGATTAAGAAATCATTCTCTAAGTAACAGACATTCATTTGAACAAATCAGGAGGTCTCATCTGAGAATTAGAAGCCAATGAAAGTAAATGAGGTGTTAAACCAGAGAGAAGAATTCCCTTAAAAGTAGGACCTCATGGTCGAGGTCTTTGTCCTTGAATTCTTGAATCATCTATCTGTTTATTTGTGTTAAAGTGATTTCTTTTGTGCTTTATGCATTTTACCATGTGCTTGGTTTTTATGTGTTGTTTGATATTTCATTTCTAGATTTTTATTCAGTTCTTAATCAAGTGAGTAATTAATAATAAAGTCGTATTTTTGACACCTCCCACTAACCGGACTACCCATTCTTTTTGGAGGTAAAATAAGAGACCCTACACCTAATCACCTCCAGGTTCGTCAACTAGAGTGCCTCGCCACCAGCATCTCAACCTCCCTGTCCTACCTTTCCATACCCACCATAGCCACTTACATCTCCCCTCGCCCTCCTTCCTTCACTCCATCCCCCAACCCCAGGTCCCTCATCCCCTCCGAGGCTCCTATCTGCTTCACTACAGGGTATTGGCCCTGGGTTGGCAGTCTCAGATGATCTTGTTCACGGGACAGAGGATGATGATGACTCGCTGTGAGATAAGGTCTGGTGCTCCTCAACGTTTGACAAACTCTGACTCCTGCCTTCGGAATCACATTCCTCTGTCCCCTCGGGTCATCACTACATGTCCACTGCCCATTCCATCTCACAGGCCTGTATATCCTCAGGGGAGGTGGTGATGGAGATGGGGAGTGCTGATGGGTCACTCACTTGGTGAGCTGTCCCACATGGTACCCCCTTCACCTGGCCCCGTTCCCTGCCACCTCTGAGGGTGACCACAGGTGGAACGTTAAATTGTCCTGGGGGCCCTCCCCCATGCCATTCTCTAACACACACACCACCAACCTCCTCCACCACCCCCCCCCCACACCTGGCACACCCTCCACACCCAGCCCAGCCCCTTCCTCCCACCCAGAGGATTGAGTCAGGTCGGAATGTGGGGGTAATGGTGGCTTTGACAAAAATAAATTCAGAGTATCCAATTCTTTTTTTTCCAATTAAGGGGCAATTTAGTCTGGCCAATCCACCTAGCCTGCACACTTTTGGGTTGTAGGGGTGAGACCCACGCAGACACTAGGAGAATGTACAAACCCCACACCGACAGTGACCCGGGGCCGGGATTGAACCCGGGTCCTCGGCGCCATGAGGCAGCAGTGCTAACCACTGCGCCACCGTGCCAGGTGTAAATGTGTCTAATAGTGACTGTGTATAAGTGGCCTTACCCTGGACTCTAACCTATGTGCTGCACCCATGCCAACTTAACTGGTGTCTAACATCTTCAACTTACGTGGCCTACCACATCTTCTACATGTTTCCCCAGACAGCACATCAGACGTGGACGCGGCCTGCTGTGTTTCTCGCCCTGAGACCTGAGGTGCCCTTGCCGGCTGTCCACTGGAGGGCCAGGATCTGGAATGGTCTGGCTAACCTCCGGGTGTCACAAGTGACGAGGTGCCACCCTGTTCTGTCCGCTGCCCATGAGATGCGCTAGTGTCAAGTGGGTGGAATTCAGAAGTGCTAAGGTGTTCCAGCACCTCCCCTCCAGGAGGAACCGGCACAGGCCCCATCACTTCCTCCTCCCTCAGGGTGCTCGATGGCCCCCTGGGTTACTCCATGGGACAGAGGTGAGGCCGGAATGAGCTTGGAGGGTTCCACTGTTACCTGACTCTGCCAGTCCTGGAGGCCCACTCTCAGCTCAGTCCCTCGGAGACTGTCCCATGTCCCTCTGGCACTTGTCCCTTTGTGACTGGGCCAAACTCTGGAGCACCAGAGCAATGTCCCAGTGGGGCTGGTATCACCTCTCCTGAGTACCAGCCATCAACCACACAATATGCCCCAAGCCTTGAACGTCTTGGCCCATGGCTGCGACTTTCTCACCCAAGGCTTCCACTGCCATGCTACCCATTGTCCTGGGTACCATGCATTGTTGGCACTATCTCCTACACCTGAAGGTGTTTGGATTCCTCCCACTGTACTTGCAGGTGTTGGAATGTTGCTGACACCCCCTCCTGTAGATCCTGATTCAGCGCCTGCATCTCCAGCAGTGATGGGATCACTCTTTCCAGAAGCAAGCGACCTGTCTGAACTACAGCTAATTCCTGTGATCGGGCAGCCCACCGAGTGCCCCCTCCCTCGGGAGTTGCTCCTGCCACCTGATGTGCTGCAGCATGTGTGACGTGCGCACCAGAACGTGTCCCAGGAGCCTCTTCACTAACGTGACCCACCCTGGTTCTCCAGGATGTGCTGGGCTTACAGCTGGGGGCGGGATCGCCCAGACGGGCCGGGTCCACCAGATGGTGATCCCGCAAGACAAGACACATGGTGAGATCTCGGGTAAGAGCGGTGTGGGGGGAGAGGGGCTAAGCATGTGCTACAGGGACATCACTCTGCATTAGGGGCTCACTTAGTTGACGCATGCCGACCTGCGTCTGGGAGATAGCCCTCTCTCACCTCCCGGCTAGCTCCATCATGCTCTGCTCCACAGTGACAGAACCCACAAGTCCGGCAGTCCCCCTCCGGTCTTCTCCCACTCCCGGCAGTTTTGGGCCATCTTCTCCTTGGGGACAGATAATGGACATTGTGAGACATTTGGACACAGGCTACATGGGGGGCTCTGTAGCTGGTGGCCTGTATGTACAAGGTACCTGGCCAGAGTGAACAATCCAGATGTTGGGGATTGGTGCAGGGTGGAATGCAAGGAGGATGCCGGCAGATGGGTCTTTATTGGTCTCTATGGAGGGAGAAGGTGAGGGGGGGGGGGGGGGGGGGGGGGGCGGTGAGAGACAGGAGTGATGCCAGGGGCATAGAGTTGGTGACTCACCCCGGTGAATCTAAGGGGGTCGTTCATATTTTGTTGGCATTGAAGACTGATCCGTCTGGTGAGGCCCACGGCACCTCTGCCACATCCGCCAGGCCTGGTTCACATCTGTGGGCAGTAGCCTCCATCCCACCCTGGGGAAGAGCGAGTCCCAGCTCTCCTCCCCCCCCCCATCCAGCAGCCTCTCAAGCTCTCTGTCCACGAACCATGGGGCAGCTCTTCCCAGAGCCATTTCTTGTCTGGAACGAGAGTGTGTTGGGAGTGGAGTGCCTATAAGCATCTCCAGCTTGTCAAGCTCTCCAGTGCCAAATCCGGCCACAGCGAATCCGAGGCTGGCACTAATGAGAATTGTACTTGTCTCGCCTAGGCAGAGTGCTGGCCTATTAGCAGTCCTGAATAGCTCCGGGTCTAATACCCCGAATGGTAACACAAAGCTTACTGCAGTTCAGTCCCAGTAATAATCCTGCCGTTTTCTTTTCTCAAAAACATACTTAATTCATAAAATGTACATTTCAAAACATCTCAAATTGGGCATTAGGGAAAGTGTGATACAATGAAACTTTTCTCTGTAGAATATGTTACACTCTGGTATGCCTGAGTACAGCTACAATGCACAGTCAAGCAAACACCCAGAGGGGTTAGACACAGCACCCAGCCCCTCAGTGTACTGTGGGAGGCAGGCCTTAATCTGTGACCCTTCCCCAACTGATGAGAACAGATCTCCCCCCCGCCCCCCCTCAAATTATAGTTAATTTCTAACACACTCCAGTTCAAAACCAATTCAAATTCAAACCAATTCATGATCCCCACAAAGGAGACACACTGGACCCAAGAACAGGCACTACATCTGGGCCAGAGCTCTCTGGCCGTTGGGATTCCGGGGTCCCACGGGCAGTGCACCCCTGTCCGCGGGTTTCCTGATGGTGTGGAGTGGCCTCAATGGGAAATCCCCATTGATCAGCGCCGGGAGGAGAGAATCCCGCCGCCAGTGAATGGCGCGCGGTCGAGAAACACGCGGGTGAGGGAACGGAGAATCCCGCCCCTGGTGTTGCTGAAAAGCGAAAACCTGTGATCGTGAAATCATTTTGTAGGTGGATAATATATTCAAAATATATATAAGTCAAGCTCCAATCTTCACTTGCAAGTGGCTCAGATCTGGGTCAGTGTTTTCCAAAACAGGCCTGACTCCTAGAGTGGGACTTGATTAATATTCATGTGGCAACACAATAAATTCACGGCACCCTCGGTTTCCCATGCCTTTTGGTTTTCGTAGAATCATAGAATCCCTGCAGTGCAGAAGGAGGCCATTCGGCCCATCGAGTTTGCACCGACTCTCTGGGCCCTTTGCTAGGTTCGTTGTTTTTTTTCCTGTTCGAGCAACTGTCATGTGAAATGAAAATGAAAATCGCTTATTGTCACAAGTAGGCTTCAATGAAGTTACTGTGAAAAGCCCCTAGTCGCCACATTCCGGCGCCTGCTCGGGGAGGCTGGTACGGGAATTGAACCGTGCTGCTGGCCTGCCTTGGTCTGCTTTAAAAGGCAGCTATTTAGCCCAGTGTGCTAAATGGATGTTTAAGCACTATACCTTTAAGAAATGCAGTGATGTTAGAGTGTGGGTGGAGCTGGGTTTTAGCTCAGCCATTTTGCAGTTTTTAGTTTCAGTTTTGGGAGAGAGCAGCTAAAAAGTGCCTGGCTGGGTTGCTGTGAGATGCTTGAAAGGAGAAAGCCAGTTTGAGGAGAAAGCTGGGAGTGTCTGTGTGTTTTGCAAAGAGTTGCAGGAAGAAAACACAGAACTGGTCTGTGGATGTCTGCAAATCCAAAGACTATAAATATATTGACTATAACCTCATGTCTGTTGTTAAAGGTGAAGTCTTTTGGATGTTTAAAGGAACATTTTGAGGGATTATTTCGTGTTGTATTATTTTCGGGGTTATCTTTAAAGTAAGTGGTGTTAAGAGATCCAATGTTTATTTAAAAGGTTAATTTGAGTTCATGGAATAAACATTGTTTTGTTTTAAAAACCACGGATCCATAATTGTAATTCCACACCTGGGGAACAAGCCGTGTGCTTCAAAAGCAGCAATCCATTAAAGGGGGAGGTTGGTTGAACTCCATGATACATTTTGGGGTTCTGAAACACCTCGCCCATAACACAACCAACTTATGTCAAGCTGGTAGCATGAACAGCTGTTCTCCCTCAGGCCTCTCAGACACCTGGAAAGTAACTGAGCACTTCTTCCTGCTGTGAGTTTGAGCAATCACTTTCTACAGAAGCCACCACTCCAGCATGATTTCTGTTTCCTTTTCTTAATGACCTGGTTGATGCTATTGGGCTGTTTCAGTGTCATCAGCCCCACTAACAGAAATTTAATAAAATTGCCCCCCCTTTCTTTAAGTGGGGCAGAACTAATAAACGCCATAGCAAAGAAAAAAGGAAACATATTAACTGAAATGAATACTGAATTAGACATATTATCTATAAAACTTGAGAAATATTAATCATTTTTTATCTACTACTTCAGAAGAGATACATATCCTGCCCAAAATACCAATTGCAAAAAGCAAACAATTACTATTATCTGCTGTAAGCTTACATGCATAGTAATTCACGCAACAGGGACCAACCCAAGCAGGGAGAACTCTAATGATGCGTGTGACATGTAGCATTTTATTAAAATGTCATGGGGTGGAAAGAATTAAGGGCAGGTTTTTCAAAAGGTCTCTAAATCCAGCAAGAATCTTTTGTGAAACTGAAGGTAGGTAATTCTGAAATGGCAGGTAAAAATGCAGAAAGGGAACGCTCGTTATGATTTTACAGAACAGAATAATCCCTTGTATAATGACCCCAGACATTTTTCTGTGTGATGCCTGTCATGAGAGTGTCGCTTGAAGAAATGTTTGGCTGCTCATGTTACTGCAGTGATGTCAGAGTGTGGGTGGAGCTGAGCTCTGGTTCTGCTTTTTAGTTTCACTTTTAGAAAAGTTTGGGTGTGTTGCAGCTGAAGTCAGACATGGCAGCTGTACTGTTGATCTCTCTGCCATCAAAAGACTATCTCTTAATCATTTGGTGAATTCAGAATTATAAATGTTTTCAGTAGAGAATGTAAACCCTGATGTGCTTCTGTTTAAAGGTTTGGTAAGTCTTCTGGATGTTAAAAGGACAGCATACAGATTACTTAGTGTTGTATTCTTTGGGGGGTGTATTTGATTTACTGGTTGCTAAGATGTTCATTGTATGTTTTAAAAAGGTTAACTTGAGCTCATAGAATAAACATTGTTTTGTTTTAAAAAATACGTTTCCATTTCTGCTGTACCACACCTGTAGAGTGGGCCGTGTGCTCCCCATACCACAATCTAGTAAAGGTTGTGGGTCAGGTGAACTCCATGATACACTATGGGGTTCTTTAAACCCTGGCCTTTAACATGCCTCTTTGGAGATATTGCCCTCTGTGGTATTTGATGCCGCCATCCCCAGAAGTTGACACTACAGCATGTGGGGGAGGTGATAATGGCCACATTTCTGTGTATCTTCCTGCATGTGGCAGCTCAGGGTATCCTCAAAGCCACTCTGCATCAGAAAGGCTGCCCCGAGGGTCTTTGTCGGGTAAGGATTCCAGAGTAGACAGGAATTCCTGCTGCAGCTAATTAGTCAGTGCTGACTCACACAATTCCTCTCAAGTTGTGGGCTTTTGAAGAAGTACCTGGCAAAATGACTGATCAGGCAGTTCCATAAGTCACTGATATAATCCAAAGGGGGAGAGCCTGGGCTAATCACTCTCTGAGAAGAGGAAATTCCACCAGCATTATCTTTGCAAAGCAGAGTTCTGCCATGTGGCTCTGTAGGTGCTGAAGTGTAATGTTAGAGGAGGACACAGAGCTCCTATCAGTCTGGTATCCCTCTTCTTCCCAATATATCCCATTGGAAGATTTCCAGTGGGGAAACTCATTGGTGTCGATAAAGGAGCTGAGTGAGGGAAATAATCTAGAAGTAAGATCCAGTAATGCAAAGACGAATGGAAACCAAAATACCAGCAAGAAATAAAAAGACAAGCAATGACAGTAGTTCAGATATGACCCACAACTCTTCTCTCGTAAGTCTTTGACCTTGGGTGAAGGCCCACCCCAATAATGTTTGAGACTAGATTTCCTATTTCCTAGGGGGAGTCGGTGGTGTAGTGGTATTGTCACTGGGCCAATAATCCAGAGACCCTCATAATGCTCAGGAGACCAGGGTTCGAAACCCACCGTGGCCGATGGTGAAATTTGAATTCAATACAAATCTGGAATTTAACCTCTAACGATGATCATGAAACCGTTATGGTAAAAACCCATCTGGTTCACTAGTGTCCTTTAGGGATGGGTATCTGTCACCTTTACCTGGTCTGGCAAACACAATGAGGTGCCCACATCCCCTGATTGAATAAAAAAAGGTTTGGTCTTGGCTTGTGTGGCGAATGTATTCACCATAATATAAGTTGTCTATATAGTACTATGGCCAGGGAATGGTAATATGATCTCCTTCCATGTATTGTACTGGAACCCTGATGGGCTCCGCCCCCCCCGCCCCCCCCAGGGCGGTACATAGGCCTGCCGCCTGTGGGCGGCGCTCATTGTTACAGCAGTCACAGGCAGGCAAGCTCTTGGATAATAAAGCCTGTGTTCACTCGTTCTCATCGTCTTGTAGTGAATTGATGGTACATCAGCTTGCTTGTTGGCGGTGAAATAGTACCCATTTTAGAAGAAAGCTTCTGGCAGACACCCAGGCCTGACTGCAGGGTGTAAATGGGTTGATATTGCTGCAGATGGAACTTAATCCATTCTTGAAGGTTCAAAAATGGAAAATGAGTGAGGATTTCCCTGCCTCAGCTAATCTGCGGCTGAAACTCTTATCCATACCTTTTAACCTTTATATCTGACAACTTCAATTCATATATGACCAACCTCGCATGTTCGACACACTTTAAACTTAAGATCGCCCAAAACTCTGCTCCCTGTGTTTTAAAGCCGCACCAAGCCCCGTTCACAGATGTACACTCACTCCCACTTAAGAACACCTCAAACGTCTCTTCCTTATTTTCAAATTCTCCACGGTCTCTCCCTTTCCTACCTCTGTAATCTTCCCTCACACCACAACCCTCCGATATTTCTGTGCTCCCGTAATTCTGGCCTTTTGTCCCGATTTTAATCAGCGACGGAGCTGCTCGACTGGGCCTGCGACAGGTGGTGAGGGAACTAACAAGGGGAAAACATACTTGACCTCATCCTCACCAACCTGCCTGGAATAGATGCATCTGTCCATAACAGTATAGGTAGGAGTGGCAGGAGGTGTCAAGCTACAACACAGGACTATTTGCACGTCAAACAACATGCTAAGTAAGTGCCACTTGATAGTGATGACTGCACAGTCCTTGTGGAGACAAAGTCCCATCTTCACATTAAGGAATACCCTCCATTGTGTTGTGTGGCACGACCATTGTAAATGGGATAGATTTAGAACTGATCTAGCAACTCAAGACAGGGCATCCATGAGGCACTGTAGGCCATCAGCAGCAGCAGAGTTGTATTCAACCTCAATCTGCAACCTCATGGCCTGACTATACCCCACACTACCATTACCACCAAGCTAGGGGGTCAAACCTGGTTCAATGAAGAGTGCGGACGGCATGCCCGGAGCAGCAGAAGGAATATTGAAGAATGAGGTGTCAACCAACACAGGACTACTTACCAAACTACATAAGCAGCAAGTGATAGAGCGAAGTAATTCCACAACCAACAGATCCTATCTAAGCTCTGCAGTCCTGCCACACCCAGCCGTGAATGGCGGTGGACAATTAAACAACTCACTGGAGGAGGAGGCTCCACAAATATCCCCATCCTCAATGAATGGAGGAGTCCAGCACATCAGTGACATAGACAAGGCTAAAGCATTCGCCATAACCCTTGTTCACATATTTGTAGACCTTTCGTAAATGATGCTCCTCACCTGGGGAATATTCGTGAGGGGGGGAACGTCTGGAGAGGGTGCTTGCTAATGACATGCTGATGTATTAAAATGGGGTTCCCGTGCTCCCTCGGTGTAATTCATACTAATCCCCCCCCCCCCACCCCCCGATTTTGTCACAGGCAGGCAGTGCGGGCCCAAAATCACCCTTTCGATTAAAAACAGATTTAAAATAACTGCGGTAACGGAGCTAGAGGTGAGACGAGGAACAGAGCTTTTAAAATGTGGGGTATCACAATCTGGAATGCGCTGCCTGACAGGGTGATGGAAGCAGATTCGCTGACAACTTTCCGAAAGGAAATTGGATAAATACTTGAAAGGAAAAAAAAAATCCAGGGCTAAGGCGAAAGAGTGGAAGGGTGGGTCTAAACGGACAGCTTTTGCAAAGGGCCGGGACAGGCGCAATGGACCGAGCGGCCTCCTTTGTGCTGTCTGATTCTGTGATTGGTCACGATTCGAGTCACAACACAGAACCCACCTTTTGTCCATGACGCAGGCAGATCTGCTGGGTGATTTTAGACATCGGCAAATGTCCTTTATTGAAAGCACGCTTCTGTTTCCCTTTGCATATTTAAGTTTGGACACCGAGATCGATCTCTGAATCTGAACTCTCTCACGCCACCCCATGGCAAGAGAAGTAAAGACGTTCAATGGAAATTTTGGTGAATGTTTTATTTTTCCAATTTAATCTCCTGCGGACAATGAGCCGAAATGTTAGTTTCAGCTAAGTGCTAGGTTTTATAACGGGAAACTAATGACCACTTGCCGAAGTTGCCTGGTTTTTATCAGCTTCTTTTATAAAGTAAAATCAGTAAAGGTCCAAATGGGGCAGGTTCATTTGGATTGGGTTTGTTCACTGTACCGAGGTACAGTGGAAAGTATTCTCTGCGAGCAGCTCAAACAGATCATTTAGTACATGAAAATAAAATTAAAATAAAATACATAATAGGGCAACACAAGGTAAATACATAGACACCGGCCTCGGGTGAAGCATACAGGAGTGTGGTATTAATCAGGTCAGTCCATAAGAGGGTCATTTAGGAGTCTGGTAACAGCGGGGAAGAAGCTGTTTTTGAGTCTGTTCGTGCGTGTTCTCAGACTTCTGTATCTCCTGCCCGATGGAAGAAGTTGGAAGAGTGAGTAAGCCGGATGGGAGGGATCTTTGATTATGATGCCCGCTTTCCCCAGGCAGCGGGAGGTGTAGATTATCATAGATTATCATAGAATTTACAGTGCAGAAGGAGGCCATTCGGCCCATCGAGTCTGCACCGGCTCTTGGAAAGAGCACCCTACCCAAGGTCAACACCTCCACCCTATCCCCATTACCCAGTAACCCCACCCAACACTAAGGGCAATTTTGGACACTAAGGGCAATTTATCATGGCCAATCCCCCTAACCTGCACATCTTTGGACTGTGGGAGGAAACCGGAGCACCCGGAGGAAACCCACGCACACACGGGGAGGACGTGCAGACTCCGCACAGACAGCGACCCAAGCCGGTGACCCAAGATGGAGTCAATGGATGGGAGGCAGGTTCGTGTGATGGACTGGGCGGTGTTCACGACTCTCTGAAGTTTCTTGCGGTCCTGGGCCGAGCAGTTGCCATACCAGGCTGTGATTCAGCCCGATAGGATGCTTTCTATGGTGCATCTGTAAAAGTTGGTAAGAGTTTATGTGGACATTCCGAATTTCCTTAGTTTCCTGAGGAAGTATAGGCGCTGTTGTGCTTTCTTGGTGGTAGCGATGATGTGAGTGGACCAGGACAGATTGTTGCTGATGTACACCCCTAAGAATTTGAAACTGCTAACCATCTCCACCTCGGCCCCATTGATACAGACAACGGTGTGTACGGTACTTTGTTTCCTGAAGTCAATGACCAGCTCATTAGTTTTGCTGGCATTGAGGGAGAGATTGTTGTCGCTACACCACTCCACTAGGTTCTCTATCTCCCTCCTGTATTTTGACTCATTGTTATTTAGAGATCCGGCCCACTATGGGTGTGTCGTCAGCAAACTTGTAGATGGAGTTCGAACCAAATTTTGCCACGCAGTCGTGTGTGTACAGGAAGTATAGTAGGGGGCTAAGTACACAGTCTTGCGGGGCCCCGGTATTGAGGACTATTGTGGAGGAGATGTTGTTAATTCTTACTGATTGTGGTCTGTGGGTCAGAAAGTCAAGGAGCCAGTTGCAGAGTGAGGAGCCAACTTTTTGGAGCTTTGATATGAGCTTGGCTGGGATTATGGTGTTGAAGGCGGAGCTGTAGTCAATAAATAGGAGTCTGATGTAGGAGTCCTTGTTGTCGAGATGCTTTAAGAATGAGTGTAGGGCCAGGTAGATGGCCTCTGCTGTGGACCGGCTGTGGCGCTATGCGAATTGCAGTGGATCAAGACGCTCTGGGAGCATGGAGTTGATGCGCTTCATGACCAACCTCTCGAAGCACTTCATTAAGACTGATGTCAGGGCCACCGGACGATAGTCATTGAGGCACGTTGCCTGGTTATTCTTTGGCACCGGTATGATGGTGGAGACCTCGGAGCGGAGTAGGGACAGGTTAAAGATGTCCGCGAACACATCTGCCAGCTGGTCCGCGCAGACTCTGAGTGCACGACCAGGGATCCCGTCCGGGCCCTGTCGCCTTCCGAGGGTTCACTTTCAGGATGGCCGATCTGACTTTGGAAGCTGTGATGGTGGGTATGGGTGAGTTATGGGCTGCTGGGGCACTCGGCAGCGGATCGATAGTTTCCTGCTCGAACCGAGCATAGAATGCGTTGAGTTCATCGGGGAGGGGTGCGCTGCTGCTGGAGATACTGCTTGGCTTCGCTTTGTAGCCCGTTGTGTTGTTTAATGTATTTGATGATTCTTTCAATTTGTGTTTTATGCGTTCTCCCGCGCGATATATCAGTTACCTTCACTGAAGAAACTATCCGACTGAAGACTGCAATTTAATTTTTTCCTCTTTCTGTGGGGAAGTATTTATTCCGCACCGCACTGGGATGCAGGGGGGAGTCCAGGTGCACTGTGCCAAGGTGTGCACTTTAGGGAGTGTGAGCTGACAGCAAGGGGGTCAGGCTGGGAGATCAGTGCTGGTGCCATTCAGTCCAGGCGAGTGGCCCCTTCACAAGAGGAAGAGACAAAGGAAGAGCGTAGTAGAGATGGCAAATCTCCAATGTGTTACCTTTTGCCATGTCCCTGTGTGGGTAGTGGCAGGATACTTCACTTCATACTCTCCGCCATCCAGACAAAATAAACAACATGTCTGTAAACCTTTCAACTTGAAGTCACACGCAAACATAGAAACAAAGTTGAAATTCAACATAAAATAGTAAAAACAAACCTGCGAACTCCACCAGCTGGCAGCATTATAGAAAGTATATATTCCTTCCCACTTACAATAGCCACTGAACTAAAATAAAATGCTGTTTTTTAAAATTCATGCATGGGATGTGGGCGTTGCTGGCTAAGACAGTGTGTCTTGCCCTTGAGAAGGTGGTGGTCAGCTGCCTTTTTGAACAGCTGCAGTCCGTGTGGTGTAGGTACATCCACAATGCTGTAAGGGAGCGAGTTCCAGGATTTCGACCCAGAGATAGTGATCCACGGTCGATATATTCTCAAGTCAGGATAATCTTGGAGGAGAACTTCCAGGAGGTGGGTTGCCTGTGTATCTGCTGCCCTTGTTCTGAGAGGTGGTGGTTGTGTGTTTGAAAGATGCTGTGTATAAAGAATGCTGGTGAGCTCCTGAAGTGCATCGTGTAGATGTTACACATGGCTACCGTTGTTCATCGGTGGTGAAGGGAGTGAATGTTTTTGGATGGGGTGTCAATCAATCGGCTGCTTTGCCCTGGATGGTGTCAAGCTTCTTGAGTGTTGTTGGAGCTGCACTCATCCAGGCAAGTGGAGAGTATTCCATTGTACTCCTGACTTGTGACTCATAGATGGTGGACAGGCTTTGGGGAGTCAGTAGGTGAGTTACTCGCTGCAGGAGTCCTAGCCTCTGACCTGCTCTGAAAGCCACAGTATTTATATAGCTGGTCCAGTTCAGTTTCTGGTCAATGGTAACTAATAATCGCTTATTGTCACAAGTAGGCTTCAATGAAGTTACTGTGAAAAGCCCCTAGTCACCACATTCCGGCGCCTGTTCGGGGAGGCCGGTACGGCAATTGAACCCGGGCTACTGGCATTGTTCTGCATTACAAGCCAGCTATTTAGCCCACTGTGCTAAACCAGACCAAGATGTAACTCTCAGGATGTTGAGTGGGGTTTCAGTGATGGCAATGCCATTGAATGTCAGTGTTGATGATTAGATTTTCTCTTGTTGGAGATAGTCACTGCCTGGCGCTGTGTGATGCAAGGTTTACTGCAACTTGTCAGCCCAAGCCTGATACTGTCCAGGTCTTGCTGCATTTGGACATGGACTGCTTCAGTATGTGAGGAGCCGCGAATGGTGCTGAGCATTGTGCAGTCATCAGCGAACATCCCCACTTCTGACTTTAAGATGGAAGGAAGGTCATTGATGAAGGAGCTGAAGATGATTGAGACAAGAGCATTTTCCTGACGAACACATGCAGTGAGGCCCTGGAACCTGTTTGACCTCCAACCACCACAACAAACTTTCTTTGTCCATGTTTGAACTAAGACTGTAATGAGGTCAGGAGCTGAGTGGCCCTGGAGGAACCCAGAGTGAGCGTCCATGAGCAGGTTATTGCTGAGTAAGTGCCGCTTGATAGTACTGTCGATGACCTCTTTCATCACTTTACTGATGATCGAGAGTGGACTAATGGGGCAGTAATTGCCTGGGTTGGATTTGTCCTGCTTTTTGCGTACAGGACACACCTGGGCAATTTTACATATTACTGGGTAGATGCCAGTGTTGTAGCTGTACTGGAACAGCTTGGCTAACAGAGCAGCAAAGTCTTGAAGCACAAAACTTCAGTACTATTGCTGGAATATTGTCAGGGCCTAGATTCTTTGCAGTATCCAGTGCCTTCAGCTGTTTGTTAGTATCATATTGAGTGAATCAAAGTGCTTGGAGACTCGCATCTGTGATGCTGGGGACCTTTTGAGCAGGCCGAGATGGATCATGCACTTGGTACTTTCGACTGAAGATCGTTGCAAATGCTTCAGTCTTATCTTTTGCACAGCTGTGCTAGGCTCCCACATTGAGGATGTGAATATTTATGGAGCCTCCTCCTCCAATGAGTTGTTTAATTGTCCACCACCATGCATGACTGGATGTGGCTGGACTGCAGAGTTTAGATCCTATCCATTGGTTGTGGAATCGCTTAGCTCTGTCGCTTGCTGCCCATGCTGTTCGGCACGCAAGTAGTCCTGTGTTCCATCTTCACCAGATTGACACCTCGGGCGAGATTCTCCGACCCCACGCCGGGTCGGAGAATCGCCGGGGGCTGGCGAGAATCCCGCCCCCGCCGGTTGCCGAATTCTCCGGCACCGGAGATTCGGCGGGGGCAGGAATAGCGCCCGGTTGGCGGGACACCCCCGGCGATTCTCCGGCCCGGAAGGGCCGAAGTCCCGCTGCTAGAATGCCTGTCCCGCCGGAGTGGATTAAACCACCTCTCTTACCGGCAGAACAAGGCGGCGCGGGCGGGCTCCGGGGTCCTGGGGGGGGGGGGGGGGCGCGCGGGGGGTGCCCCCACGGTGGCCTGGCCCGCGATCGGGGCCCACCGATCATGGCGAAGGCGGAAGAGAGCCCCTCCACTGCGCATGCGCGGGGATGCCGTGAGCGGCCCCTAACGCTCCCGCGCATGCGCCGCCCGGCAATGTCATTTCCGCGCCAGCTGGCGGGGCACCAAAGGCCTTTCCCGCCAGCTGGCGGGGCGGAAATCAGTCCGGCGCGGGCCTAGCCCCTCAAGGTTAGGGCTCGGCCGCTCAAGATGTGGAGGATTCCGCACCTTTGGGGCGGCGCGATGCCGGACTGATTTGCGCCGTCTTTGGCGCAGGTCGGCGGACATCGCGCCGATTTCGGTATGCCGGCTTTTGTTCCTGGCATGACCTCCTGCACTCTTCATTGAAGCATGGTGGACCCCCTGGCTTGGTGGTAATGGGGAACATGCTGGGCCATGAGGTTACAGATTGAGCAATGGGGATCTGAGCTTTTGGAATTCAGGAGAAAGAGAGCAAAAGAACATATGAATTAGGAGCTGGAGGAGGCCATTCTGCCCCTCGAGCCTGCTCCGCCATTCAGAAGGAGCATGGCTTATCTGATTGTGGCCTCAACCCCTTCCTGCAGCCATGGGCTGAGTTCTCCTTTTGGGAGCTAAGTCCTGACGCCGGAGTGAAAACGGTTGTGTTTTACGCCAGGAAAACTGGTGCAAAGGGCACCAATTCCCTGTTCCAGGGGATGGGGGGGCGGGGCTAGCAGCCAGGCAGAGTAGAACCCCCAGCTCTAACTGCCGATACAGCCTGGAGCATCGCCAGGCCCGTGGCCGCGCATGCGAACGGTGGCGGCCTTCAGCGGCCGCGCCGTGCTTCATGGCGGACGCAGACTGCGGACCCGGACCGCAGGAATACTCCCCCCCCCCCCCCCCCACCTTCGGCCAGGCCGCGCGTCCCAGACCGCCCCCTAAAAGTGCCCCCAGCCCCGAATAGTGGCCCCTCTGCCGCGGATCGGCCGTCCCCTGACTGTGGCGGCGGTGGACTGTGTCCGCAGCCGCCACGCTTATCTCCCGACGGGTGAGACCACACGTGTCCCATGCCGTCGGGAACTCGGCAGGTCAGGGATGGAGCATCGTGAGGTGGGCCTCAGGCAATGGCCCGAGGCCGTGGAATGGCGTGCGGTGTACTCCTGGAGTACGCAGCTTTCCGGGGGGCGGAGCATCGCGAAAACAGCGCTGCCGCCAATTTTGTCGCCATCAATGACTCTCCGTCCCATCGCCGAACCCAGCCCCATGTCTCTGTAATGGTGACTCAATCATCCTCATTTGCGATGATTTGTACCGTCAACTCATTTATTTTGTTGTGAATGCCAAGAGCATTCAGGTAAAGTGCCTTTGACCTGTCAATCAAGAAGAAGTAAAATAATAAGGAAATCTAATCCTAAGGGGCAGCATGGTAGCATGGTGGTTAGCACAATTGCTTCACAGCTCCAGAGTTCCAGGTTCGACTCCCAGCTTGGGTCACTGTCTGTGCGGAGTCTGCACGTTCTCCCCGTGTGTGCGTGGGTTTCCTCCGGGTGCTCCGGTTTGCTCCCACAGTCCAAAGATGTGCAGGTTAGGTGGATTGGCCATGCTAAATTGTCCTTAGTGTCCAAAATTGCCCTTAGTGTTGGGTGGGGTTACTGGGTAATGGGGATAGGGTGGAGGTGTGGGTTTGGGTAGGGTGCTCTTTCCAAGAGCCGGTGCAGACTCGATGGGCCGAATGGCCTCCTTCTGCACTGTAAATTCTATGTTCTATGTAATGTTCGTATATGTGGCGGGTGGGGGTAGGGGAAGCTGTCTTTTCAAAACTAGTTTTCTGAGATCATTCTCTGTCTGGGTTTGGTCGTCAAAGATGTTCTCTTTTAGGGTGGCATGTGGTGCAGTGGTTAGCTCTGGGACTGCGGCGCTGAGGATCCGGGTTCGAATCCTGGCCCTGGGTCACTGCCCGTGTGAAATTTGCACATTCTCCCAATGTCTGCGTGGGTTTCAGCCCCCACAACCCAAAGATGTGTTGGTTAGGTGTATTGGCCGCGCTCAATTTCCCCTTAATTGGAAATCGAAAAATAATTGGCGACTCTAAATTTATAAAAAATAAGATGTTCCCTTTTAACAAAAGTTCACAGTTAGCTTTGTTTTCCATCATATCTGATGTAGAATACCCATGGAAATTGTATATTCTTAGCATGAGGTCTTAGTTCGATTGCATTATTCATTAATGATGTGGTACATTATCATAGACACATTAATAACTGTTTGAAAATTCCCCACCAATCTTGAGCCAGAATGCGACGCTTCCAAAAACAAAAAACAGAGTTCATTCCTCCTTTGACTCGAGGAAGGACTGTTTCCCATTGAAAGTGAAAACAAATTAAAATTTGCCTGCCTTTTCTGTCATAAGCATTCTTCATCGCTGGCACACCCTCCAGGGAGAAGGAATCTTTCCTAATATTTCATCGGGGCTGTTTTTAATTATCTATATTTCCATATACCATAATGGCGGAGGAGTAAATTGTTTTTGCAGTCATACAAAAGAGCTTAAAAATGTCTCATAAAACACATCTTCCCTGTTTGTGATGTCTGCCAGCTTCCACAGGAGGAATCTTATTACTTGCCCGGTAATTAATAAGTTTCTGCAACTCTGCGATGCTGGGGACAAAAAACAATTAGTCGCATTTTATTTTTTTCCACAATACATTTGTATAATAACTTAGCTATATCTGGTGGCTGCTGTTGTACATTCGGGAAAATGATTTATATATCTTTCACCAATGTTATGGTCTTGGGACTTAAAGGTCTCTGAAACAGCTCAAGGAAGCATCACCTCATTCAAATCTTACTGCTGCAGATCCAGCAACAACTCGGAAACACGCAGCGTCATTTTAGTTGCCTCATCAGAAAAGCAAAGTATTTGGTCCGACAAGCCCTCCCTGTTTTGACTGGCCTTATGCCCACCCACTCACCATTTCATTCAACCCTGGGACCGCCCCAGAAATATCTCCCATGGTTTGCAAGTGAAAGGGGTAAGATTGCCCAAAGTACAGACAGGAAATGCAGCTTTCGCACCAATTCTTGCTTTTGCAGTTCAAAAGCAAGAATTAGGTCCAACAAAGATAAATATTCTATCATTGAATCAAGCTCATACCTTATAATAGAACAGAGAACAGTACAGCACTGTACAGGCCCTTCAGCCCACGATGTTGTGCTGACCATTTATCCTAATCTAAGATCAACCTAACCTCCACCCCTTCAATTTACTGCTGTCCATGTGCCTGTCCAAGAGTCCCTTAAATGTCCCTAATGACTCTGACTCCACCACCTCTGCTGGCAGTGCATTCCACACAACCACCACTCTCTGTGTAAAGAACCTACCTCTGACATCTCCCCTATACGTTCCTCCAATCACCTTGTGGGCAGCACAGTGGTTAGCATTGTGGCTTCACAGCGCCAGGGTCCCAGGTTCGATTCCCCGCTGGGTCACTGTCTGTGCGGAGTCTACACGTTCTCCCCGTGTCTGCGTGGGTTTTCTCCGGGTGCTCCGGTTTCCTCCCACAGTCCAAAGATGTGTAGGTTAGGTGGATCGGCCATGATAAATTGCCCTTGGTGTCCAAAAAGATTAGGAGGGGTTATTGGGTTACGGGGATAGGGTGGAAGTGAGGGCTTAAGTGGGTCGGTGCAGACTCGATGGGCCGAATGGCCTTCTTCTGCACTGTATGTTCTGTTTTCTATGTGACAGCCATTTCCACCCTGGGGAAAAGTCTCTGGCTCCCCACTCAATCCATGCCTCTCATCACCTTGTAATACTACTAATAATAATAGCTTATTGTCACAAGTAGGCTTCAATGAAGTTACTGTGAAAAGCCCCTAGTTGCCACATTCCGGCGCCTGTTCGGGGAGGCTGGAACGGGAATTGAACCCGCGCTGCTGGTCTTGTTCTGCATTACAAGCCAGCTGTCTTAGCCCACTGTGCTAAACCTGCCTCTCTATCAAGTCACCTCTCTGCCTTTGTCACTCCAGTGAGAAAAGCCCTAGCTCCCTCAACCTTTCTTCATAAGACATGCCCTCCAGTCCAGGTAGCATCCTGGTAAACCTCCTCTGAACCCTCTCCAAAGCATCCACATCCTTCCTATAATGAGGCGACCAGAACTGGACACAATACTCCAAGTGTGGTCTAACCAGGGTTTTATAAAGCTGCAGCAAAACCTCGTGGCTCTTAAACTCAATCCCCTGTTAATGAAAGCCAACACACCATACGCCTTCTTAACAACCCTATCAACCTGCGTGGCAAATTTTGAGGGATAGAACACCTATAAGACAGCAACAATTCTCTGCAGATTCATAGATTGATGGACGTTTACTGCACAGAAGGAGGCCATTCGGCCCATCATGTCCACGCTGGTCAACAAAGATTTGACGACACGAATGACACTTTCCATATCTGAGGGATCTGTACCGTTGGGACAGACTCCATCTGAACCGATCTGGGACCAGTGTTCTAACGAATTGGATAACTAGGGTGGTCTAAACTAGCAAGTAGTGGGGGGGGATGGGAAGGGTAACGCTACGGGAAGTAAAATGGTTCATGCAAAGCAAAGCAGCAGGTTAGCATGTGGGAAGGTGGGTTCAACTACATCGAAAGTTATGAAAAAAGATAGAGGGAAGAAGAACTCAGGAGATGTACTTAATGAAGGTGTTAGGATTCAAAAAGACGCTATTAAAACTGGCGTAAATACACTGTACCTGACTGCTCATAGCATTCGAAACAAGATAAATGAATGAGTTGACGGCACAAATCATCGCAAATGAGTCCGATTTAGCAGCCATTACAGAGACATGATTGCAGGATGCTCACGACTGGGAGTTAAATATCCAGGGATATCAGACTATATGGAAGGCTAGGCAGAAGGGAAAGGGAGGTGGTGTAGCTCTAATATTTAAGGGTGACATCAGGGCGGTAGTGAGAGATGATATAAGTTCTGTAGAGAAAAAGATTGAATCCATTTGGGTGGAAATTATAAATAGTAAGGAAAAAAGGTCACTGATAGGCATATTCTATAGGCCACCAAATAGTAACATCACGGTGGGACGGGCAATAAACAAATAAATAACCGATGCATGCAAAAATGGTTCTGCAATTATCATGGGGGATATTAATCTACACGTCGACTGGTCAAATCAGGCCGGTCAGGGCAGCCTTGCGGAGTTCATAGAATGTATCCACGATAGTTTTCTCGAACAGTATGTTACGGAACCTACGAGGGAACAAGCTATCCTGGATTTGGTCCTGTGTAATGAGACAGGAATAATTAATGATCTCATGGTTAGGGATTCTCTCGGAAGGGGCGATCACAGTGTGGTTGAATTTTAAAATACAGATGGAGTGTGAAAGGTAAAATCCAATACCAATGTCTTGCGCTTAAACAATGGGACAATGGGATGAGGGAGGAGTTGACTAGGGTAGATTGGGAGCAAAGACTTTGTGGTGGGACAATTGAGGAACAGTGGAGGACTTTCAAAGAGATTTTTCACAGTGCTCCGAAAAAGAATATACCAGTGAAAAGGAAGGCTGTAGGAAAAAGGATAATCAGACATGGATACCTAAGGGAATAAAGGAGGGTATCAAATTGAAAGGAAAGACATAGAGAGTGGCAAAGATTAGTGGAAAACTGGAGGAAAATCTTTAAAGATCGACAGAAAGCCACGAAAAAAGAGATAACAAAAAGTAAAATAGATTATGAGAGTAAACTAGCTCAGAATATAAAAACAGATAGCAAACTTTTCGACACAAATATATAAAACAAAAAAGAGTAGCGAAGGTAAACATTGGTCCTTTAGAGGATGAGAAGGAGGATTTAATAAAGGGAAATGAGGAAATGGCCGAGGCATTGAACAGGTATTTTGAGTTGGTCTTCACAATGGAAGACATAAATAACATGCCAATAATTGTTGGCAAGGAGGCTATGGCAGGTGAGGATCTAGAAGCGATCATTATCACTGAGGAGGTAATGTTGGGCAAGCTAATAGGGCTAAAGGTAGACAAGTCTCCTGGCCCTGATGGAAGGCATCCCAGGGTACTAAAAGAGATGGCGGGAGAAATAACAGGCACATTCATGGTAATTTATCAAAATTCGCTGGTCTCTGGGGCGGTTCTAGCAAATTGGAAAACATCAAATGTGACGCTACTGTTTAAAAACGGAGGTAGACAAAAGGCGGGTAACTATAGGTCAGTCAGCTTAACTTCTGTAGTGGGGAAAATGCTTGAATCTATCGTTAAGAAAGAAATAGCGAAACGCCTGGATAGAAATTGTCCCATTGGGCGGACGCAGCATGGGTTCATGAAAGGCGGGTCATGTTTGACTAATTTAGTGGAATTCTTTGAGGACATTACGAGCACGGTGGACAACAGGGAACCGGTGGATGCGGTGCATCTGGATTTCCAGAAGGCATTCGAAAAGGTGCCGCACTAAAGGCTGCTGCATCAGATAAAGGCGCATGGTGTTACGGGTAATGTATTGTAAGAAGTCTTACAACACCAGCTTAAAGTCCAACAGGTTTGTTTCAAACACTAGCTTTCGGAGCACTGCTCCTTCCTCAGGACTTTAACCTGGTGTTGTAAGACTTCTTACTGTGCTCACCGCAGTCCAACGCCGGCATCTCCACATCAGGGTAATGTATTGGCATGGATAGAAGATTGGTTAACAGACAGAAAGTAAAGAGTGGGGATAAATGGGTGTTTTTCTGGTTGGCGATCAGTGGCTAGTGGTGTCCCTCAGGGATCATTGTTGGGTCCGCAATTGTTCACAATTTACAGAGATGATCTGGATTTGGGGACCAAGTGTAATGTGTCAAAGTTCGCAGATGACACTAAGATGAGTGGTAGAGCAAAGTGTGCAGAGGACACTGAAAGTCTGCAGAGTGATATAGATAGTTTAAGTCAGAGGGCAAGGGTCTGGCAGATGGAGTTCAATGGTGATAAATGTGAGGTCCTCCATTTTGGTGGGAACAACAGCAAAATGGACTATCATTTAAACGGTAAAAAATTGCAGCATGCTGCTGTGCAGAGGGACCTGGGAGTCCTTGTGAATGAATCGTAAAACAGTTTGCAGGTGCAGCAGGTAATTAAGAAGGCAAATGGAATTTTGTCCTTCATTGCTAGAGGGATGGAGTTTAAAAGCAGGGAGGTTATGCTGCAGCTGTACAGGGTGCTGGTGAGGCCACACCTGGAGTACTGTGTACAGTTTTGGTCTCCTTACTTGAGAAAGGATGTACTGGCACTGGAGGGTGTGCAGAGGAGATTCACTCGGTTGATTCCAGAGTGGAAAGGACTAACTTATGAGGATAGACTAAGTAGACAGGGACTATACTCATTGGAATTTGGAAGAATGAGGGGGGCTCTTATAGAAACAAATACAGTTGTGAAGGGAATAGATAAGTTAGCAGCGGGGAGGTTTGTTTCCACTGGCGGGTGAAACTAGAACTAGGGGGCATAGCCTCAAAATAAAAGGAAGCAGATGAAGGACTGAGTTGCGGAGGAACCACTCCACCCAAAGGGTCGTGAATCCGTGGAATTCCCCGCCCAGTGAAGCAATTGAGGCTACCTCGTTGGATGCCTTTAAGACAAAGGTCGATAGATTTTTGAACAGTAAAGGAATAAAAGGTTACGGTGGGCGGGCGGGTAAGTGGAGCTGAGTCCACAAAAAGATCAGCCATGATCTTACCGAATGGCAGAGCAGGCTCGAGGGGCCAGATGGCCGACTCCTGCTCCTAGTTCTTATGTTCCACAGCACAGAAGGAGGCCTTTTGGCCCATCATGTACTCGCCGGTCAACAAAGATCTGACTACGCTAATCCCACTCTCCTGCGCTTGGTCCATATCCCTGTAGGTTACGGCAGCGGGAGTGAATATCTAAATACTTCTTAAATGTTATGAGAGTTTCTGACTCAACCACCCTGTCAGGCAGTGAGTTGCACACGCCTACCACCTTCTGGGTGAAAACCGTTCTTCTCAGCTCCACTCTTAGCCTTCTACCTCTTACCATAAATCTGTCCCCCTAGATACTGACCCCTCTGCAAAGGGAAAAAGTGCCTTTCTACCACCCTATCTGTGCCCCTCATAATCTTACACCATCTATCAGGCCCACTCTCAACCTTCGCCGCTCCAAGGAAAACAGCCCCTGCTTGCCCAGTCTCTCCCCGTAGCTCAGACGCCCCAGCCAGAGGTGGATGTTGTGTTGGGTGTTCTGATGCCCAAATGATCTAACACGGCTGTAGATGGTACAACTCTGTTTTATTGTCTAATCAACGGGAACAACTAACTACTGGCTTGGTTACGTGCTTCACCAGCTAACCTGTGGACCCAGCCCTATCACTATCTTAGTGAGGCACTCAGCACATGGTCTATGTCTGAGTGGCACGCTGTGAGCTCTGTGCTCTGAGCTATCTCCTGGTAGAATGAGCGGGAACTGTGGTGTTCCCTGTTTTATAGTGCGTGTGCTCTCACTGGTGATTGGCTGCGATGTTATGTGTGTGCTGGTTGGTCCAACTGCCTGTCCATCAGTGTGTGTGTGATTGCACCATGATATGCTGATCTGCATATCATGACATCCTCCCCTTTCACAAAGGATATGTGCCTACATGATAATACATAGAAATGTGTACTGAGTGCATCTGAGTATGTGTGTGCAATATTTACAACATGTACATGAGGCTAAACTATATACAGAGGAAGGTGTCAGGTGCAACAGAACAACGACGTTGTACCAATAACAGAACAAATGCAACCAACAAACGAAGAGAGAAATCTCTGGAACAATGAACGACAAGAAAAAAACTTGTTAACAGTACAGAAAACAATTCAGTGAGTCCAATGTGCGAACAGGCTCATAACTCAAGTCTCTCAGGTGGGCGACGAATTTGGGTTGACCGTTAGGGTGGCACACCACTCATCGCCCGGATCAATGCTGTGCACTGGCAGCGGCTGGTGGTTCTGACTTGGGGACATCCGGTTCTTGTGGATTACCGCAACGCGGAAGGGCTCCCTGTCTTCGGTATCGCTGGTCTGCATACTATCTGGATATGACTCAGTGTAGGGGGGCTGAATCGCCCGCACGTCCCTGCGAGGCTGGCGGAATTGTTGGGAGTTGGCAGGTTGAGCTGCTCGACAGCAGGCAGCATAGTGGCCCATCCTGCCACATCGTAGGCATTGTCGCGCTTTGGCCGGACATTGCCGCTTTAAGTGGGCGGAGCCACAGTTGCCACACGTCGTGATGTCATGGCGTTCGTTGCGCCACCACGCATGCGCGGTGAGGTCCTGTGTAGAGCGCACCTGCGCATCACGTTCCTCTGCTTCAACGTCCCCTCTTTTGGCGCGTACAAGTGCGTGAGGCCTCGGAAAGCGCGCGAAATGGCCGCCCTCATCCGGGCCGCAGGCCAGGAGGTACTCGATCGCTGGACCCGCTCCGCCTCGTGGGGCCCGTGCCGTGCCGTTTCGGCCGCCTGGATTTGGGAGTACCGGCTGGTCGCGTTCTCGTGGAGGACCGCAGGTCTCGATGGCAGTCGCTAAGGTGAGGCGCTTTATTTTAAGGAGCTGCTGGCATAGGGTGTCCGAGATGACCACAAAAACTATCTGATCCCGTATCATGGTGACGGAGGTGGCCCCATAGCCGCAGGACTGCGCAAGGATTCGGAGGTGAGTCAAGTAAGATTGGAAAGGCTCATTCTTACCCTGCAGGTGCTGCTGGAATAGGTACCTCTCGAAGCTCTCATTGACTTCCACGCTGAAGTGTTCATCGCACTTCAGAAGCACTGTCTTATATTTTGTTTTGTCCTCGCCTTCCGCGAATGCATAAGAGTTATAGATGTGGATGGCGTGTTGCCCCGCCGTGGAGAGGAGGAGGGCGATCTTCCTGGTGTCCGATGCATTCTCCCTGTCTGTGGCTTCGAGGAAGAGCTTGAAGCGCTGTTTAAACAGCTTCCAGTTTACACCGAGATTGCCAGCGATCCGGAGTGGCTGCGGTGGGCTGATGTTTTCCATGGAGCAGGATGGCGGATTTCTGAAAGGGTGCAGGTAGGTCTCACAGTTGCTGGTTTGCGTCCACTACTGGTATCATGTCGTGTTGGGTGTTCTGATGCCCAAATGATCCAACACGGCTGTAGATGGTACAACTCTGTTTTATTGTCTAATCAACAGGAACAACTAACTACTGGCTTGGTGCTTCACCAGCTAACCTGTGGACCCAGCCCTATCACTATCTTAGTGAGGCACTCAGCACATGGTCTATGTCTGAGTGCCGCGCTGTGAGCTCTGTGCTCTGAGCTATCTCCTGGTAGAATGAGCGGGAACTGTGCTGTTCCCTGTTTTATAGTGCGTGTGCTCTCACTGGTGATTGGCTGCGATGTAATGTGTGTGTTGGTTGGTCCAACTGCCTGTCCATCAGTGTGTGTGTGATTGCACCATGATATGCTGATGTGGATATCATGACAATGGACTTGCAGTGAAACACAGAGAGCTGCATTGTGGGACCCATTCTGAGGGGTAACGGAGGTGTGGCTGCACCAATCAGGGCCTGGCCGCACTGAATTTGCTGATAGGTCCTTTCAAATTTCATGAGCCTATCAGCAGGCAGTACAAAACAGCATCAGGCTCTGATTGGTGGACTCCCGTTTAGAGTGGCAAAACAGTTTGTCAGACGCGATTCGCTCAAAAGGGAACAAAGTCCCGTCGCTCGCAGTGTTGAGAAACACATGGCTATGCAATGCAGCTCGCACTGTGTAACGGGCCTGAATGGGAAACGTGCAGCCGCACAAAGCTCGTTTTGCACAGTGGGGTTCTCCGCTCGCCGGAACTCCCCAGTACAGCGAGGAGTACTCCCCAATACACCAGCGTTAATCTCACAGGCTCCGCACGTTCAAGTCTCACTCAACGACGTCATTGCGTAATCCAGGCTGACACTTCCTTGTAGTACCGAGGGGAGGCGGCACAGTTGGAGGTCTTTTGAATGAGGGGCTAAACTGAAATCCATCCTATTTAGGCTGCGGTAAATGAGACACAATTTCAATTCTCCTGGTGTCATGGCCAATATCAGCGAAACAGGCTACTTTATGTGTTTATCTTATTTCTGCTTATGGGCCCTGCTGTGTACAAAGTGGCTGTCACGCTTGCCTGCAAAACATCAAGGGCTACTTAATAAATAAATTCATTGGGTGCAAAGTATTTTGGAGCATGAGACAGAAAAAATGCGATATTTATTAAAACACATTTCCTTTCCATTTAGCCCACTCTTTATTCATTTTCTGCCCTTGATATTTCAATTGTTTGCCACAGTGAATAATTTGCTTGGTTAAACCTAAACTATCTCCTTCCCTTTCTCCTTCTGGTTTTAGAAGAGCATTTCTTGCTCTTTCTCTGCTGAAGTAATTTTGATATCAGGTCCGGTAAGGATTTTTGTTGGTGCTGAGAAGGATTTGATACCAAATGATTGATTACAGAAGTTACATAAAACTGGAGCAAATAATAATAATAACTTATTATCACAAGTAGGCTTCAATGAAGTTACTGTGAAAAGCCCCTAGTCGCCACATTCCGGCGCCTGTTCAGTGAGGCTGGTACGGGAATTGAACCCGTGCTGCTGGCCTTGTTCTGCATTACAAAATGGGGGTCAAATGTCACTTTGTTTTCAATAAAGAAAAGGAACCGCATTATAATCTGCTGAGAACTGTTACTGTGTTATATTATGAGGTATAAGCTTGGTTGAAGATAGAATATTAATCTTCGAATCAGAAGACTGTTGGTTCAATTCCCACTCAAAGACTTGCACACGCATTGTAGGCCAACACTTCTTCAGTTTATTACTGAAGAGGTGCTCCATGATAGCGATGCTGGCCAGAGCGTTCCCCCGCGCTCCCAGGTTTTCCGGCTGGGTGGGGTGACTTCAATTGGAAATCCCATTGACAAGCGGCGGAAGCAGAGATTCCCGCGCCGGAATCAGGGCCGGCGACCGGGCGGAGAATCGATTCCGACACCGGAACCGGGGCCGGCGATCGGGCAGAGAATCGATTCCGACGCCGGAACCGGGGCCGGCAACTGGGCAGAGAATCGATTCCGACGCCGGAATCGGTGCCGGTGACCGGGCAGAGAATCGATTCCGACGCCGGAATCGGGGCCGGCGACCGGGCGGAGAATCGATTCCGACGCCAGAATCAGGGCCGGCGAGCGGGCGGAGAATCGATTCCGATGCCGGAATCGGGGCCGGCGATCGGGCAGAGAATCGATTCCAATGCCAGAATCAGGGCCGGCGAGCGGGCGGAGAATCGATTCCGATGCCGGAATCGGGGCCTGCGACCGGGCGGAGAATCGATTCCGATGCCGGAATCGGGGCCGGCGACCGGGCGGAGAATCGATTCCGATGCCGGAATAGGGGCCGGCGACCAGGCGGAGAATCGACTCCGATGCCGGAATCGGGGCCGGCGACCGGGCGGAGAATCGATTCCGATGCCGGAATCGGGGCCGGCGACCGGGCGGAGAATCGATTCCGATGCCGGAACCGGGGCCGGTGACTGGGCGGACAGTCGATTCCGACGCCGGAATCGGGCTGGCGACCGGGCGGAGAATCAACTCCGCACCGGAATCGGGGCCAGCGACCGGGCGGAGAATCGATTCCGCGCCGGAATCGGGGCCGGCGACCGGGCGGAGAATCGACTCCGATGCCGGAATCGGGGCCGGCGACCGGGCGGAGAATCGATTCCGCGCCGGAATCGGGGCCGGCGACCGGGCGGAGAATCGATTCCGCGCTGGTACCGGGGCCGGTGACCGGGCGGAGAATCGATTCCGATGCCGGAATCGGGGCCGGCGACTGGGCAGAGAAACGATTCCGCGCCGGAATCGGTGCCGGTGACCGGGCGGAGAATCGACTCCGATGCCGGAATCGGGGCCGGCGACTGGGCAGAGAAACGATTCCGCGCCGGAATCGGTGCCGGTGACCGGGCGGAGAATCGACTCCGATGCCGGAATCGGGGCTGGCGACCGGGCGGAGAATCGATTCCGATGCCGGAATCGGGGCCGGTGACCGGGCGGAGAATCGATTCCGATGCCGGAATCGGGGCCGGTGACCGGGCGGAGAATCGATTCCGATGCCGGAATCGGGGCCGGTGACCGGGCGGAGAATCGTTTCCGACGCCGGAATCGGGGCCGGCGACCGGGCGGAGAATCGATTCCGATGCCGGAACCGGGGCCGGTGACTGGGCGGAGAATCGATTCCGATGCCGGAATAGGGGCCGGCGACCGGGCGGAGAATCAACTCCGCACCGGAATCGGGGCCGGCGACCGGGCGGAGAATCGATTCCGACGCCGGAACCGGGGCCGGCGACCGGGCGGAGAATCGATTCCGACGCCGGAATCGGGCTGGCGACCGGGCGGAGAATCAACTCCGCACCGGAATCGGGGCCAGCGACCGGGCGGAGAATCGATTCCGCGCCGGAACCGGGGCCGGTGACTGGGCGGACAGTCGATTCCGACGCCGGAATCGGGGCCAGCGACCGGGCGGAGAATCGATTCCGCGCCGGAATCGGGGCCGGCGACCGGACGGAGAATCGATTTCGCGCCGGAACCGGGGCCGGCGACCGGGCGGAGAATCGATTCCGACGCCGGAATCGGGGCCAGCGACCGGGCGGAGAATCGATTTCGCGCCGGAACCGGGGCCGGCGACCGGGCGGAGAATCGATTCCGACGCCGGAATCGGGGCCGGCGACCGGGCGGAGAATCGATTTCGCGCCGGAACCGGGGCCGGCGACCGGGCGGAGAATCGATTCCGACGCCGGAATCGGGGCCAGCGACCGGGCGGAGAATCGATTTCGCGCCGGAACCGGGGCCGGCGACCGGGCGGAGAATCGATTCCGACGCCGGAATCGGGGCCGGCGACCGGGCGGAGAATCGATTCCGACGCCGGAATCGGGGCCGGCGACCGGGCGGAGAATCGATTCCGACGCCAGAATCGGTGCCGGCGACCGGGCGGAGAATCGATTCCGACGCCGGAATCGGGGCCGGCGACCGGGCGGAGAATCGATTCCGACGCCAGAATCGGTGCCGGCGACCGGGCGGAGAATCGATTCCGACGCCGGAATCGGTGCCGGCGACCGGGCGGAGAATCGATTCCGATGCCGGAACCGGTGCCGGCGACCGGGCGGAGAATCGATTCCGACGCCAGAATCGGTGCCGGCGACCGGGCGGAGAATCGATTCCGACGCCGGAATCGGTGCCGGCGACCGGGCGGAGAATCGATTCCGACGCCAGAATCGGGGCCGGCGACCGGGCGGAGAATCGATTCCGACGCCAGAATCGGGGCCGGCGACCGGGCGGAGAACGGATTCCGACGCTGGAACCGGGGCCGGCGACCGGGCGGAGAATCGATTCCGACGCCGGAACCGGGGCCGGCGACCGGGCGGAGAATCGATTCCGACGCCGGAACCGGGGCCGGCGACCGGGCGGAGAATCGATTCCGACGCCAGAATCGGTGCCGGCGACCGGGCGGAGAATCGATTCCGACGCCAGAATCGGGGCCGGCGACCGGGCGGAGAATCGATTCCGACGCCGGAATCGGGGCCGGCGACCGGGCGGAGAATCGATTCCGACGCCGGAACCGGGGCCGGCGACCGGGCGGAGAATCGATTCCGACGCCAGAATCGGTGCCGGCGACCGGGCGGAGAATCGATTCCGACGCCAGAATCGGGGCCGGCGACCGGGCGGAGAATCGATTCCGACGCCAGAATCGGTGCCGGCGACCGGGCGGAGAATCGATTCCGACGCCGGAATCGGTGCCGGCGACCGGGCGGAGAATCGATTCCGACGCCGGAATCGGTGCCGGCGACCGGGCGGAGAATCGATTCCGACGCCGGAATCGGGGCCGGCGACCGGGCGGAGAATCGATTCCGACGCCGGAATCGGGGCCGGCGACAGGGCGGAGAATCGATTCCGACGCCAGAATCGGGGCCGGCGACCGGGCGGAGAATCGATTCCGTGCCGGAATCGGGGCCGGCGACCGGGCGGAGAATCGACTCCGTGCCGGAATCGGGGCCGGCGACCGGGCGGAGAATCGATTCCGTGCCGGAATCGGGGCCGGCGACCGGGCGGAGAATCGATTCCGACGCCGGAATCGGGGCCGGCGACCGGGCGGAGAATCGATTCCGATGCCGGAATCGGGGCCGGCGGCCGAGCGGAGAATCGATTCTGACGCCGGAATCGGGGCCGGCGACCGGGCGGAGAATCGATTCCGACGCCAGAATCGGGGCCGGCGGCCGAGCGGAGAATCGATTCCGACGCCGGAATCGGGGCCGGCGACCGGGCGGAGAATCGATTCCGACGCCAGAATCGGGGCCGGCAACCGGGCGGAGAACGGATTCCGACGCTGGAACCGGGGCCGGCGACCGGGCGGAGAATCGATTCCGACGCCAGAATCGGGGCCGGCAACCGGGCGGAGAACGGATTCCGACGCTGGAACCGGGGCCGGCGACCGGGCAGAGAATCGATTCCGACGCCGGAATCGGTGCCGGTGACCGGGCGGAGAGTCGATTCCGACGCCGGAATCGGGGCCGGCGACCGGGCGGAGAATCGATTCCGATGCCGGAATCGGGGCCGGCGACCGGGCGGAGAATCGATTCCGATGCCGGAATCGGGGCCGGCGACCGGGCGGAGAATCGATTCCGATGCCGGAATCGGGGCCGGCGACCGGGCGGACAGTCGATTCTGACGCCAGAATCGGGGCCAGCGACCGGGCGGAGAATCGATTCCGACGCCGGAATCGGGGCCGGCGACCGGGCGGAGAATCGATTCCGTGCCGGAATCGGGGCCGGTGACCGGGCGGAGAATCGATTCCGATGCCGGAACCGGGGCCGGTGACCGGGCGGAGAATCGATTCCGATGCCGGAACCGGGGCCGGTGACCGGGCGGAGAATCGATTCCGATGCCAGAATCGGGGCCGGCGACCGGGCGGAGAATCGATTCCGACGCCAGAATCGGGGCCGGCGACCGGGCGGAGAACGGATTCCGACGCTGGAACCGGTGCCGGCGACCGGGCGGAGAATCGATTCCGACGCCAGAATCGGGGCCGGCGACCGGGCGGAGAACGGATTCCGCGCTGGAACCGGGGCCGGCGACCGGGCGGAGAATCGATTCCGACGCCAGAATCGGGGCCGGCGACCGGGCGGAGAATCGATTCCGACGCCAGAATCGGGGCCGGCGACCGGGCGGAGAATCGATTCCGACGCTGGAACCGGGGCCGGTGACCTGGCGGAGAATCGATTCCGACGCCAGAATCGGGGCCGGCGACCGGGCAGAGAATCGATTCCGACGCTGGAACCGGGGCCGGCGACCGGGCGGAGAATCGATTCCGATGCCGGAATCGGGGCCGGCGACCGGGCGGAGAATCGATTCCGACGCCGGAACCGGGGCCGGTGACCGGGCGGAGAATCGATTCCGACGCCGGAACCGGGGCCGGTGACCGGGGGGAGAATCGATTCCGCGCCGGAACCGGGGCCGGTGACCGGGCGGAGAATCGATTCCGCGCCGGAACCGGGGCCGGCGGCCGAGCGGAGAATCGATTCTGACGCCGGAATCGGGGCCGGGCGACCGGGCGGAGAATCGTTTCCGACGCCGGAATCGGGGCCGGCGACCGGGCGGAGAATCGATTCCAATGCCGGAATCGGTGCTGGTGACCGGGCGGAGAATCGACTCCGATGCCGGAATCGGTGCTGGTGACCGGGCGGAGAATCGATTCCGACGCCGGAATCGGTGCTGGTGACCGGGCGGAGAATCGATTCTGACGCCGGAATCGGGGCCGGCGACCGGGCGGAGAATCGATTCTGATGCCGGAATCGGGGCCGGCGACCGGGCGGAGAATCGATTCTGACGCCGGAATCGGGGCCGGCGACCGGGCGGAGAATCGATTCTGACGCCGGAATCGGGGCCGGGCGACCGGGCGGAGAATCGTTTCCGACGCCGGAATCGGGGCCGGCGACCGGGCGGAGAATCGATTCCAATGCCGGAATCGGTGCTGGTGACCGGGCGGAGAATCGACTCCGATGCCGGAATCGGTGCTGGTGACCGGGCGGAGAATCGATTCCGACGCCGGAATCGGTGCTGGTGACCGGGCGGAGAATCGATTCCGACGCCGGAATCGGTGCTGGTGACCGGGCGGAGAATCGATTCCGACGCCGGAATAGGGGCCGGCGACCGGGCGGAGAATCGATTCCGACGCCGGAATCGGTGCTGGTGACCGGGCGGAGAATCGATTCCGACGCCGGAATAGGGGCCGGCGACTGGGCGGAGAATCGATTCCGACGCCGGAATAGGGGTCGGCGACCGGGCGGAGAATCGATTCCCACTCCGGAATCGGTGCTGGTGACCGGGCGGAGAATCGATTCCCACTCCGGAATCGGTGCTGGTGACCGGGCGGAGAATCGATTCCGACGCCGGAATAGGGGCCGGCGACTGGGCGGAGAATCGATTCCGACGCCGGAATAGGGGTCGGCGACCGGGCGGAGAATCGATTCCCACTCCGGAATCGGTGCTGGTGACCGGGCGGAGAATCGATTCCCACTCCGGAACCGGTGCCGGCGACTGGGCGGAGAATCGATTCCAATGCTGGAATCAGGGCGGGTGACCGGGCGGAGAATCGATTCCGACGCCGGAATCGGGGCGGGTGACCGGGCGGAGAATCGATTCCGACGCCGGAATCGGGGCCGGCGACCGGGCGGAGAATCGATTCCAATGCTGGAATCAGGGCGGGTGACCGGGCGGAGAATCGATTCCGACGCCAGAATCAGGGCGGGTGACCGGGCGGAGAATCGATTCCGACGCCGGAATCGGGGCCGGCGACCGGGCGGAGAATCGATTCCGACGCCGGAACCGGTGCCGGCGACTGGGCGGAGAATCGATTCCGACGCCGGAATAGGGGCCTGCGACCGGACGGAGAATCGATTCCAATGCTGGAATCAGGGCCGGCGACCGGACGGAGAATCGATTCCGATGCTGGAATCGGGGCCGGCGACCGGACGGAGAATCGATTCCAATGCTGGAATCGGGGCCGGCGACCGGGCGGAGAATCGATTCCGACGCTGGAACCGGTGCCTGCGACCGGACGGAGAATCGATTCCAATGCTGGAATCGGGGCCGGCGACCGGGCGGAGAATCGATTCCGACGCCAGAATCAGGGCGGGTGACCGGGCGGAGAATCGATTCCGACGCCAGAATCAGGGCGGGTGACCGGGCGGAGAATCGACTCCGATGCCGGAATCGGTGCTGGTGACCGGGCGGAGAATCGATTCCGACGCCGGAATCGGTGCCGGCGACCGGGCGGAGAATCGATTCCGATGCCGGAACCGGTGCCGGCGACCGGGCGGAGAATCGATTCCGACGCCAGAATCGGTGCCGGCGACCGGGCGGAGAATCGATTCCGACGCCGGAATCGGTGCCGGCGACCGGGCGGAGAATCGATTCCGACGCCAGAATCGGGGCCGGCGACCGGGCGGAGAATCGATTCCGACGCCAGAATCGGGGCCGGCGACCGGGCGGAGAACGGATTCCGACGCTGGAACCGGGGCCGGCGACCGGGCGGAGAATCGATTCCGACGCCGGAACCGGGGCCGGCGACCGGGCGGAGAATCGATTCCGACGCCAGAATCGGTGCCGGCGACCGGGCGGAGAATCGATTCCGACGCCAGAATCGGGGCCGGCGACCGGGCGGAGAATCGATTCCGACGCCAGAATCGGTGCCGGCGACCGGGCGGAGAATCGATTCCGACGCCGGAATCGGTGCCGGCGACCGGGCGGAGAATCGATTCCGACGCCGGAATCGGTGCCGGCGACCGGGCGGAGAATCGATTCCGACGCCGGAATCGGGGCCGGCGACAGGGCGGAGAATCGATTCCGACGCCGGAATCGGGGCCGGCGACAGGGCGGAGAATCGATTCCGACGCCAGAATCGGGGCCGGCGACCGGGCGGAGAATCGATTCCGTGCCGGAATCGGGGCCGGCGACCGGGCGGAGAATCGACTCCGATGCCGGAATCGGGGCCGGCGACCGGGCGGAGAATCGATTCCGTGCCGGAATCGGGGCCGGCGACCGGGCGGAGAATCGATTCCGACGCCGGAATCGGGGCCGGCGACCGGGCGGAGAATCGATTCCGATGCCGGAATCGGGGCCGGCGGCCGAGCGGAGAATCGATTCTGACGCCGGAATCGGGGCCGGCGACCGGGCGGAGAATCGATTCCGACGCCAGAATCGGGGCCGGCGGCCGAGCGGAGAATCGATTCCGACGCCAGAATCGGGGCCGGCGACCGGGCGGAGAATCGATTCCGACGCCAGAATCGGGGCCGGCGACCGGGCGGAGAATCGATTCCGACGCCGGAATCGGGGCCGGCGACCGGGCGGAGAATCGATTCCGACGCCAGAATCGGGGCCGGCAACCGGGCGGAGAACGGATTCCGACGCTGGAACCGGGGCCGGCGACCGGGCGGAGAATCGATTCCGACGCCAGAATCGGGGCCGGCAACCGGGCGGAGAACGGATTCCGACGCTGGAACCGGGGCCGGCGACCGGGCAGAGAATCGATTCCGACGCCGGAATCGGTGCCGGTGACCGGGCGGAGAGTCGATTCCGACGCCGGAATCGGGGCCGGCGACCGGGCGGAGAATCGATTCCGATGCCGGAATCGGGGCCGGCGACCGGGCGGAGAATCGATTCCGATGCCGGAATCGGGGCCGGCGACCGGGCGGAGAATCGATTCCGATGCCGGAATCGGGGCCGGCGACCGGGCGGAGAATCGATTCCGATGCCGGAATCGGGGCCGGCGACCGGGCGGACAGTCGATTCTGACGCCAGAATCGGGGCCAGCGACCGGGCGGAGAATCGATTCCGACGCCGGAATCGGGGCCGGCGACCGGGCGGAGAATCGATTCCGTGCCGGAATCGGGGCCGGTGACCGGGCGGAGAATCGATTCCGATGCCGGAACCGGGGCCGGTGACCGGGCGGAGAATCGATTCCGATGCCGGAACCGGGGCCGGTGACCGGGCGGAGAATCGATTCCGATGCCGGAACCGGGGCCGGTGACCGGGCGGAGAATCGATTCCGATGCCGGAACCGGGGCCGGTGACCGGGCGGAGAATCGATTCCGATGCCAGAATCGGGGCCGGCGACCGGGCGGAGAATCGATTCCGACGCCAGAATCGGGGCCGGCGACCGGGCGGAGAATCGATTCCGACGCCAGAATCGGGGCCGGCGACCGGGCGGAGAACGGATTCCGACGCTGGAACCGGTGCCGGCGACCGGGCGGAGAATCGATTCCGATGCCGGAATCGGGGCCGGCGACCGGGCGGAGAACGGATTCCGCGCTGGAACCGGGGCCGGCGACCGGGCGGAGAATCGATTCCGACGCCAGAATCGGGGCCGGCGACCGGGCGGAGAATCGATTCCGACGCCAGAATCGGGGCCGGCGACCGGGCGGAGAATCGATTCCGACGCCGGAATTGGGGCCGGCGACCGGGCGGAGAATCGATTCCGACGCTGGAACCGGGGCCGGTGACCTGGCGGAGAATCGATTCCGACGCCAGAATCGGGGCCGGCAACCGGGCAGAGAATCGATTCCGACGCTGGAACCGGGGCCGGCGACCGGGCGGAGAATCGATTCCGATGCCGGAATCGGGGCCGGCGACCGGGCGGAGAATCGATTCCGACGCCGGAACCGGGGCCGGTGACCGGGCGGAGAATCGATTCCGACGCCGGAACCGGGGCCGGTGACCGGGCGGAGAATCGATTCCGCGCCGGAACCGGGGCCGGTGACCGGGCGGAGAATCGATTCCGCGCCGGAACCGGGGCCGGCGGCCGAGCGGAGAATCGATTCTGACGCCGGAATCGGGGCCGGGCGACCGGGCGGAGAATCGTTTCCGACGCCGGAATCGGGGCCGGCGACCGGGCGGAGAATCGATTCCAATGCCGGAATCGGTGCTGGTGACCGGGCGGAGAATCGACTCCGATGCCGGAATCGGTGCTGGTGACCGGGCGGAGAATCGATTCCGACGCCGGAATCGGGGCCGGCGACCGGGCGGAGAATCGATTCCGACGCCGGAATCGGTGCTGGTGACCGGGCGGAGAATCGATTCCGACGCCGGAATAGGGGCCGGCGACCGGGCGGAGAATCGATTCCGACGCCGGAATCGGTGCTGGTGACCGGGCGGAGAATCGATTCCGACGCCGGAATAGGGGCCGGCGACTGGGCGGAGAATCGATTCCGACGCCGGAACCGGGGCCGGCGACCGGGCGGAGAATGGATTCCGACGCCGGAATCGGGGCCGGCGACCGGGCGGAGAATCGATTCCCACTCCGGAATCGGTGCTGGTGACCGGGCGGAGAATCGATTCCCACTCCGGAATCGGTGCTGGTGACCGGGCGGAGAATCGATTCCGACGCCGGAACCGGTGCCGGCGACTGGGCGGAGAATCGATTCCAATGCTGGAATCAGGGCGGGTGACCGGGCGGAGAATCGATTCCGACGCCGGAATCGGGGCGGGTGACCGGGCGGAGAATCGATTCCGACGCCGGAATCGGGGCCGGCGACCGGGCGGAGAATCGATTCCAATGCTGGAATCAGGGCGGGTGACCGGGCGGAGAATCGATTCCGACGCCAGAATCAGGGCGGGTGACCGGGCGGAGAATCGATTCCGACGCCGGAATCGGGGCCGGCGACCGGGCGGAGAATCGATTCCGACGCCGGAATCGGGGCCGGCGACCGGGCGGAGAATCGATTCCGACGCCAGAATCGGGGCCGGCGACTGGGCGGAGAATCGATTCCGATGCCGGAATCGGGGCCGGCGACCGGACGGAGAATCGATTCCGATGCTGGAATCGGGGCCGGCGACCGGACGGAGAATCGATTCCAATGCTGGAATCGGGGCCGGCGACCGGGCGGAGAATCGATTCCGACGCCAGAATCGGGGCCGGTGACCGGGCAGAGAATCGATTCCGATGCCGGAATCGGGGCCGGCGACCGGGCAGAGAATCGATTCCGATGCCGGAATCGGGGCCGGCGACCGGGCGGAGAATCGATTCCGATGCCGGAATAGGGGCCGGCGACCGGGCGGAGAACGGATTCCGACGCCGGAATCGGGGCCGGCGACCGGGCGGAGAATCGATTCCGACGCCAGAATCAGGGCCGGTGACCGGGCGGAGAATCGATTCCGACGCCGGAATCAGGCCGGCGACCGGGTGGAGAATCGATTCCGACGCCGGAATCGGGGCCGGCGACCGGGCGGAGAATCGATTCCGACGCCGGAATCGGGGCCGGCGACCGGGCGGAGAATCGATTCCGACGCCGGAATCGGGGCCGGGCGACCGGGCGGAGAATCGATTCCGCGCTGGTACCGGGGCCGGTGACCGGGTGGAGAATCGATTCCGACGCCGGAATCGGGGCCGGCGACCGGGCGGAGAATAGATTCCGCGCCGGAATCGGGGCCGGCGACCGGGCGGAGAATCGATTCCGACGCCGGAATCAGGGCCAGCGACTGGGCGCCTCTTCCATTTCCTCAGGGTCCCCTTCGGCGTCACCAACGGGGTTTCGGTCTTCCAACAAACAATGGACCGAATGGTGGACCAGTACTGGCTGCGGGCCATGTTCCCGTACTTGGATAATGTCACCATCTGCGGCCATGACGCGAACCTAGACAAATTCCTCCGCACCGCCCGACTCCTTAATTTAACCTACATTAAGGAGAAATGCGTTTTCCGCACAACCCGGCTAGCCATCCTCGGCTGTGTCGTGGAAAATGGTGTCCTAGGGCCCGACCCCGACCACATGCGCCCCCGTCTCCAGCTCCCCCGTCCCCACTGCCCCAAGGCCCTGAAGCGATGCCTGGTTTTTTTCTCGTATTATGCCCAGTGGGTCCCTAACTACGCGGACAAGACCCGCCCACTCATCAAGTCCACCATTTTTCCCCTGACGGCTGAGGCCTGCTTGGCTTTCAACCGCACCAGAGCCGACATTGCCAAAGCCACAATGCACATTGTGGATGAATCCCTTCCATTCCAGGTGGAGAGCGATGCGCGTTGTACGTTTTAGTTACCGTTGTATGAAGAGTCTATAGTCCTGTTCCTTTTCACCAAACACCATTTATTTCACTTCCACAGCCTCTGCACAAAACTCTTAACAACACACCACCTGACACAAGGCCCTTTTCATATTAGTGTCAATCATTGGATACTTAACATAAATGAGACAACTAATTGCAATGTCTCTTAATGCATTACTTAACTCTTAACCCATTACTTAACAATGCGTCTGACTTTGCCCTGGCCGCTACCCTCAACCAGGCAGGAAGGCCTGTCGTCTTTTTTTCCCGTACCCTCCATGCCTCCGAGATTCGACACTCCTCCGTCGAGTAGGAGGTTCAAGCCATTGTGGAAGCAGTGCGACACTGGAGGCATTACCTGGCCAGCAGGAGATTCACTCTCCTCACAGACCAACGGTCAGTTGCCTTCATGTTTAATAACACGCAGCGGGGCAAGATTTAGAGCGACAAGATTTTGCGGTGGAGAATCGAACTCTCCACCTATAACTACGACATCTTGTATCACCCTGGGAAGCTCAACAAGCCCCCAGATGCCCTGTCCCGCGGTATATGCACCAGCGCGTAAACAGACCGGTAATGGGCCATCCACAATGATCTCTGTCACCCGGGGGTCATCCGGCTTCTTCACTTCGTCAAGGCCCGCAACCTGCCCTACTCCACTGAGGATGTCAGGGCTGTGACCAGGGATTACCAAATCTGTGCAGAGTGCAAGCCGCACTTCTATCGGCCGGACAAGGCTGACCTGGTGAAGGCCTCCCGCCCTTTTGAACGCCTCAGCATGGACTTCAAAGGGCCACTCCCCTCCACTGACCGTAATGTGTACTTTCTCAACGTTGTTGATGAGAACTCCCGCTTCCGGTTTGCAATCCCTTGTCCTGATATGTCCCCTGCCACTGTCATCAAGGCCCTGCACAGCATTTTCTCCTTGTTTGGTTTCCCCGCCTATATACATAGCGATCGGGGCCCCTCTTTTATGAGTGAGGAGCTGGGTCAGTACCTGCTCAGTAAGGGCGTTGCCTCGAGCAGGACTACCAGCTACAACCCCCGGGGGAATGGGCAGGTGGAGAGGGAGAATACGACGGTCTGGAAGGCCGTCCTTCTGGCCCTAGAAGTCTCCCAGTCTCCCGCTGGCAAGAAGTCCTCCCTGACATGCTCCACTCCATCCGGTCGCTTCTGTGTACTGCCACAAACGAGACCCCTCACAACCGTCTATTTGTCTTCCCCAGGATGTCGATCTCCGGGGTCTCGCTCCCGGCTGGTTAACGAAACCTGGGCCGGTCCTCCTACGGAAACACGCGAGGAGCCATAAGGCCCCCACTCAAACCCTCAGTACTGTGGCACACCGCAATGGACAACAGGACACAGTCTCCCTCCGGGACCTGGGTCCCGCGGGTACCCCCATGCCCATTATTACCGCGCCCCTCCCAGCCACCTCCCCACCCACTTCCCCACCTACACCTTCACCAACATCTCCCACAGGGTCCTTTAGCCCTGCCTCTGCGTCGTCACCGTATCCGGGACCCTGTTGTGCGGACGGTGTGCTCCCGCTCCGGGTTTCATGAAGGTTTTGACGCCAGTGTCCACGCCCGAGCTGAGGCTTTCGCAGCGAACAATTCATCCTCCTGTGAGACTGAACTTGTGAGTCCCTTTCACCACCGCCGGACTTTTTTTTAAACGGGGGGTGAATGTGGTGAGCCACGTATGGCTACGTAAGGCTGTTGTATATATGTTCACTATTGTTCTACTGTTCTATTAGTATTGTTATCTCCACTGTTGTATATACTTATTGTTATTGCTGTTCTGTTATTGGTTGTTGCTGTTGTACTGTTGGAATGTTATTATTGGTGCTGCTGTTGGCTCCGCCTGTGGCCCCGCCCAGCTGTGGAGGTATAAAGCTTGTTGACCTGGGTCAGCCCTGCAGTGCGGGAGGAGCTACAGGTCGGCACATATTTAGTTTATTAAAGCATCGGTTCACTGCTTCTCAGCGTCTCGGCTGAATTGATGTCGATCAGATGGTTTCCCCCTGCTGGCAATGTTCCCCTTGCCGTCAGGTTGCCTATTATTTGATGATTGATGTGCAGCCCATTGAGGGCAGCTCCATGTTGAGATGCTTTCTCAGTCCCCCATCTGCTTCAGCAGTGTCTCCCTCTCTTGGCGAGGCTGCCCAGGCACCAGAGATGCCTGTCCTCTCTGATCGAGCATATGAAGAGGTCGCCTATATACTGCCGGCAAGTACGAACTCAGGACCCCTGTTTGTCCCTGATGCCAGGGTCCCGAAACGCGCAGAAACATTCTTACGTATATTTTTTTTAACAAATTAAGCATTGGTGGGAATTATAAAGGGCTGTGGAATAGACACAAAAAATTTCAAGCTCCTTACTATTTATTTAAATAATACTTTAAACAGGAAAATAATAAAAATCGCACTTCCAATTGATTTGCTGTGTTGTTTCTTTCCATTGCATTTCAGCATTCCCAAAACACTAATCAACCAGCTCGTCCTTCACTGGTCGCTCTGTTATCTCAGTCACTGGGGCACAAGCACACTGTCGTCACAGCTTATTCAGCAATCAGCAGGATAGTTTGATGGCAATTTCATCGACTCCACACCAGCCCATCAGTGTTCACTGTGTAGTCAGACCCATTCAACAGGACCATCAATAAGTGAGAGCAGCCAATAAAATCTGAAGTCCCTGTCTTTGAAAATGGAAACACAATTGGTACACAGCTCCGAGCCAAAGGGATGACAGGACTGCAGCTCTGCTGAATGCTCCAGAACAGATTGTTCGACAGGTTTTAGGAATGCTTTTGCTAACCTTAATTCAGTTCTACTTTTTCCCATTTTCTAAATCTCTTCAATTTAGTTTAATACGACTACTTCCCTCCATTTCGAGTACATGCAGTGACATGTTGCAACGATAATACTGCACCCTATACGCCCATTGAATGCAAGATCTAACTCATGAGGCGAGATTCTCCGACCCCCCCGCCAGGTCGGAGAATCGCCGGGGGCTGGCGTGAATCCCGCCACTGCCGGTTGCCGAAGTCTCCGGCACCGGATATTCGGCGGGGGCGGGAATCGCGCCGCGCCGGTTGGCGGGCACCCCCGCGCGATTCTCCGGCCCGGATGGGTCGAAGTCCCGCCGCTAAAATGCCTGTCCCGCCGGCATAGATTAAACCACCTACCTTACCGGCGGGACAAGGTGGCGCGGGCGGGCTCCGGGGTCCTGGGGGGGGGGGGGGGGGCGCGGGGCGATCTGGCCCCGGGGGGTGCCCCCACGGTGGCCTGGTTCGCGATCAGGGCCCATCGATCCGCGGGCGGGCCTGTGCCGTGGGGGCACTCTTTCCCTTCCGCCTCCACCACGGTCTCCACCATGGCGGAGGCGGAAGAGACTCCCTCCAATGCGCATGCGCGGGAATGCCGTCAGCGGCCGCTAACTCTCCCGCGCATGCGCCGCCCGGAGATGTCATTTCCGCGCCAGCTGGCGGGGCACCAAAGGCCTTTTCCGCCAGCTGGCGGGGCAGAAATTTGTCCGGCGCCGACCTAGCCCCTTAAGGTTGGGGCTCGGCCCCCAAAGATGCGGAGCATTCCGCATCTTTGGGGCGGCGCGATGCCCGACTGATTTGCGCCGTTTTGGGCACCAGTCGGCGGACATCGCGCCGTTTCCGAAGAATTTCGCCCATGGTTTATCATGTCGATGCTGACCAGGTCTCTCTTTCTGTGCCTAATTCCTCTTCTTACTCCAGAAAGTTGGAGCTCCTCACTCCTTCATCCTTTGACCATCAAGTCATGTACATCTTGGTCTCCAGTATCATATATGTACCCCCTTAGTCCTCAGCTTCCTTTCTAGCTCTGACCATGATAACCATCTAGCTCTGACCATTGTCATGATAGGCACTCATGCACATAATGAGGTAAAGACAGGCAGTGACAGACACCCAGGTTAGCCAATCAACACATATGACAGAACACAACCAATCACCAGACAGAACACTAGAGGGGGCTTTCCCACTGTAAAACACATGAGGCATCAGCACTCCACCTTTTTCCACTGGTGACATCTGTAGTGACAGTCAGGGTGAATATATCAGTTAACACCTTCTGTAACAGAGTGCCAACCCACAGCAAGCTGTGTGCACTGTTACAGAAGTTCAATAAAGCGTATTGAACCAACATCACAGTTTGGAGTCTGTTTTCCAGACTTACTGCATCCAGTTGCAGTCCGTGTTACCCCAGGGTGAATAACACGACAACCATGATAACCATTACTTAGCCCTCCTGTCACTCGCTTGACCAAGAAGGTTGTGCAGTGCTGGTCCGAGGAGACAGAAGAGCTCTTACGTGACTGCTTAGAGATAGTGGACTGGTCCATATTGAAGAACTTAGCGACCAACTTAAATGAGTATGCCACCACCGTCACAGACTTCATCAGCAAATGTGTGGACGACTGCGTGCCAAAGAAAGCAGTACGTACGTTCCCCAACCGGAAACCATGGCTCAATCGCGAGATTGACTCCCTACTGAAGGACAGATCTGAGGCGTTCAAGGCAGACGACCCTGACCCAAACATGAAATCCAGGTACGACCTCCGCAAAGCCATCCGGAATGCCAAGAGAGAATATCAAACCAAGCTAGAGTCACAGACAGACTCCCGACGGTTGTGGCAAGGACTAAACAACACAACGGGCTACAAAGCGAAGCCGAACAGTATCTCTGGCAGCAGCGCACCCCTCCCCGATGAACTCAATGCATTCTATGCTCGGTTCGAGCAGGTAACCAACAATCCGCTAGCGAGTGCCCCAGCAGCCCATAATTCACCCATACCCACCATCACAGCTTCCAAAGTCAGATTGGCCTTCCTGAAAGTGAACCCTCGGAAGGCGACGGGCCCAGACGGGATCCCTGGTCGTGCACTCAGAGCCTGCGTGGACCAGCTGGCAGAGGCATTCACGGACATCTTCAACCTGTCCCTACTCCACTCCGAGGTCCCCACCTGCTTCAAGAAGACCACCATCATACCGGTACCAAAGAAGAACCAGGCAACGTGCCTCAATGACTACCGACCAGTGGCCCTGACTTCAGTCGTAATGAAGTGCTTCGAGAGGTTGATCATGAAGCGCATCATCTCCATACTCCCAGAACGCCTTGATGCACTGCAATTCGCATACCGCTGCAACCGGTCCACATCAGATACCATTTCCCTGGCCCTACACTCATCCCTAGAGCATCTCACAACAAGGACTCCTACATTAGACTCCTATTTATTGACTACAGCTCCGCCTTCAACACCATAATCCCAGCCAAGCTCATATCAAAGCTCCTAAACCTAGGACTTGGCTCCCCACTCTGCAACTGGATCCTCGATTTTCTGACCAACAGACCACAACCAGTAAGAATGAACAACAACACCTCCTCCACAATAGTCCTCAACACCGGTGTCCCGCAAGGCTGCGTACTTAGCCCCCTACTCTACTCCCTGTACACACACGACTGCGTGGCAAAACTTGGTTCCAACTCCATCTTCAAGTTTGCTGACGATACGACCATAGTGGGCCGGATCTCGAATAACGATGAGTCCGAATACAGGAGGGAGATAGAGAACCTAGTGGAGTGGTGTAGCGACAACAATCTCTCCCTCAATGCCAGCAAAACTAAAGAGCTGGTAATTGACTTCAGGAAGCAAAGTGCTGTACACACCCCTGTCAGCATCAACGGGGCCGAGGTGGAGGTGGTTAGCAGTTTCAAATTCCTAGGGGTGCACATCTCCAAAAATCTGTCCTGGTCCACCCACGTCGACGCTACCACCAAGAAAGCACAACAGCGCCTCTACTTCCTCAGGAAACTAAGGAAATTCGGCATGTCCACATTGACTCTTACCAACTTTTACAGATGCACCATAGAAAGCATCCTATCGGGCTGCATCACAGCCTGGTATGGCAACGGCTCGGCCCAGGACCGCAAGAAACTTCAGAGAGTCGTGGACACCGCCCAGTCCATCACACGAACCTGCCTCCCATCCATTGACTCCATCTACACCTCCCGCTGCCTGGGGAAAGCGGGCAGTATGATCAAAGATCCCTCCCACCCGGCTTACTCACTCTTCCAACTTCTTCCATCGGGCAGGAGATACAGAAGTCTGAGAACATGCACGAACAGACTCAAAAACAGCTTATTCCCCACTCCTAAATGACCCTCTTATGGACTGACCTCATTAACACTACACCCTGTATGCTTCATCCGATGCCAGTGCTTATGTAGTTACATTGTATGTGTTGTGTTGCCCTATTATGTATTTTCTTATTCCCTTTTCTTCTCATGTACTTAATGATCTGTTGAGCTGCTCGCAGAAAAATACTTTTCACTGTACCTCGGTACACGTGACAATAAACAAATCCAATCCAATCCAATCCACCTCTTGTTGTGCACTCATCAAATTAAACTTTCCAACCGACTTTCACAACCATCCACTCACATATACAGGTGGTTTCTCAATGCCTCCATTGGCCTCTATGTTTCTAATTTTATCTCTTTGTTCAGTTACTGCTCTTTTCCCCTTTTAGAACAATTACCATCTCTCTCCCCAAAGTCCACCCTTGACTATCCTCTTTGACTATTACTCTGTATCCAATGCTTCTTTTCTCTTCAATACCCCTGAAAGTATTGGCCGGGATTTCTTGCTCCCGTTCACGTTGGGTGGTTTCGGCTACGGGAACTGAAAATATTGCAAGAACTGCAAAGTCGGGTTTCACGTTGGTGTAAAAGGGTGACATGAGTGTTGCCCTCGCCCCCCACCACTCGTCAGTGACGGTGGTGCTTTTTCTGATGATCCACATTGGGTGCGTCTTTTGAATACATTGCCGTATTATTATCAGGCCCCTATGCCTGGATCACCCCAACCCCATCAGAAAATCCATTTACGTTGACGTAACAACAGAATGACGTAAATCACCGCTGGTCTCCAAAGGTGCTCACCTGGCAAAAAGACATCCCAGGGAAGCTCAGATGAGTGCAGAGCTCAGTGGGAAGAGGGTTATACCTGGACACTGCACAGGCACCCGCCTGGGCACTACCCAGAACTGACCCCGGCACAGACTAGGTAGTGCATGGGCAGTGCCAGGGAAGTTCAGGACCGTGCTGGGGGCAGTGCCAGGGGGCAATGCAGGGGGCAGCATGGGGGGTAGGGCTGGGGGAGGGGTTGGGGGTCTCCAGGGCGAACTGTGTTCATCTCTTTGCACCGGGACAGCTTTTAAAAATGGCGCCCCAATCCTTGGTTGTCTAAGTTGCGCGGGGAGGACGAACCAGAGGCTTCCCACCAGCAATACGTTGTGGGACCCGATCATAGAATTTACAGTGCAGTAGGAGGCCATTCGGCCCATCGTGTCGGCACCGGCTCTTTGAAAGAGCACCCTACCCAAGCCCACACCTCCACCCTATCCCCATAACCCAGTAACCCCACCCAACACTAAGGGCAATTTTAGACACTAAGGGCTCTTTAGCATGGCCTATCCACCTAACCTGCACATCTTTGGACTGTGGGAGGAAACCGGAGCACCCGGAGGAAACCCACGCATACACGGGGAGAACGAGCAAACTCCGCACAGACAGTGACCCAAGTCGGAAATCGAACCTGGGACCCTGGAGCTGTGAAGCAATTGTGCTAACCACCATGCTACCGTGCTGCCGATTGGTGTAGGTTATTTTTCAAAGTCTTGGACGATACAGCTGAGGCAGCTACCATTGCTGTCACTGGCTTCAACTCCACTTTTCTCGCCTACCAACAGCCTTTGCTGATTTCCCCAAAAATCTCGTCCATTGTCTGGTCATCTAACAGTACCATGTGTTATTGTCCCCCTGTGGCTAATTCCCAAATTGCCAGTCCAACTTGTACCCTGATCAGTGCACCAAAACCACTGTCACCAACAATATCTTTTCTCACCATAAGCTGGCATGTTACCGCCTTGTCCTGATTGACATTTCCACAGCATTTTCACTATGACCTCCTCTGTGACCCAGCTCTGAGAGACTGCTCTGTTTGGTTCCACTCCTCATGCAACCAGCAAGTATCAATTAGTGGCTCCTTCCACTGTCCCGGCTCGGTCACCTCTGAATTCTTCCTTTTCCTCTTCTATATGCTACTTTTCGCAGATGTTGTCAGTAGATAAGGGGCTGGGTCCCATAAGTACACCAAAGATGTCCAGCTGTACCTCTCTGACATTACCATCAAACCACGAGCTGAGAAGCGTTCAAGATGAAAGCCCACACGACCACCTTTTCAAGGGCAAATTGTGGCGGGCAATAAATGCCAGGCTTTCCAAAAATGTCTACATCCCAAAAACAAAATAATTACCATCTCTATGTAGTCATGGATGAACCAGAATTTTCTCCAAATGAATGTCAGGAAGATGAAACTATCATTCTTAGCCCCTTCCAAAAGGTGCATTCCATCAACACTCGGACCAATTTCTTCTCTGCTCATTTGACCAGGTTTAACTCGGTCACATGTCACATCAGTGGCCTTGCTTGACCGAGAGCTGTGGTTCATGTCCTTCACCAAGGTTTCTTATGTCCATCTTTGTTGCATTGTCCATAGTCAGCACTATCTCATCCTTGTCAATGCTCAAAGTTTTAACCCGTTCTTTAACATACCTAAAATCAATTTCTCCCCTGAATTATCGCTGGCCAGTTAGAAATCGGAGGGAAATAATGTTACCCGTTCGTGAGAGGTAGAAACTTGCTGCATTAACCGAGAAGAGCAGGTTGGAAGTGACTGAGGAGGCCAACAGCTGGAGGATTGCGAATGCAGTGCAGGATGTGGTTTAATGACCCAGCCTGGTGAGGCCAGCTGAGTATAGTTGCTGATTCAGCTACATCCTGCGATGTATAACAATCCCTCCTCTCACTTTGTGTTACCAAGCATCCCATCATTCTTCACACTCACTTAATCTTCAACTGCATCTCCTTCGATTTTTAGTTGACTTTTTAAAAAATGTCATTCTTTCATTGGATAAAGGTGTCACTGGAAAGACCAGAATTAATCGCCCATCCTTAATTTTAGAGCCTTGCACGGTTGCACAGTGGTTAGCACTGTTGCTTCACAGCACCAGGGTCGCAGGTTCGATTCCCAGCTTGGGTCACTGTCTGTGTGGAGTCTGCACGTTCTCCCCGTGTCTGCGAGGGTTTCCTCCGGGTGCTCCGGTTTCCTCCCACAAGTCCTGAAAGATGTGCTGTTAGGTGGATTGGCCATTCTAAATTGCCCTTAGTGTCTAAAAAGGCTAAGTGGGGTTACTGGGTTATGGGGATAGGGTAGATAAGTAGGCTCGAGTAGGGTGCTCTTTGTAAGGGCCGGTGCAGACTTGATGGGCTGAATGGCCTCCTTCTGCACTGTACATTCTATGAAATTCTAGAGGTTGAAGATACGTGGATACGCCGCATAAAAATGATAGGATGTGTCAGCGAGAGCTATTGTAATTCACCAAGTATATAGATATCAGTGTTTGACAAAGTATGAATGTTATTTTTTCATACAATGATACCCAAAATTGAATAACTTAGCACATCATCTACACCCTGTCCATTATTGCATCATCTCACTATTTCCATTGCTTCACGATGAATGTCAATAAATACCGGGACCCATCGAGGGGATGTGCAATGGGTGGGCGTATGCAAGGTTTAGGGACTGTTCTGTGTAAAGACAGGGATGGGGGTGGGACACTAGGGGACCACGGCAGACAGGAGGATTTAATTTTTTATATTTTCCCTTGTGACCCAGTATCTGAACTTTTGAGGTATTAGATCTCGTTCTCTTCCACTTGTTTAACCATCACGAGTGTGTTTATTGATGGCGATCTGATTCATGGTGAGTTCTGGGTGACGTTTCAGAGAAACACTCCGAAATCCTCACTCTGACATCATTGACTGAACCTATGCATTTAGAGATTTGCTAATTTTATATATATATGAAGATATATCTGCCTTTCCTTTATTTCCATATTCAATAACACTTTTTCAAAATATTATAATCAGGAATTGAAAGCATAAAACTGTAATTATCAATAAAACAAGGTTTGTGTGTAAAAACAAAAAAAGTGGCAGCACAGTAACAGTGGCTAGCACAATTGCTTCACAGCTCCAGGGTCCCAGGTTCGATTCCCTACTGGGTCACTGACTGTGCGGAGTCTGCGCGTTCTCCCCGTGTGTGCGTGGGTTTCCTCCGGGTGCTCCGGTTTCCTCCCACAGTCCAAAGATGTGCAGGTTAGGTGGATTGGCCATGATAAATTGCCCTTAGTGTCCAAAAATTGCCCTTAGTGCTGGGTGGGGTTACTGGGTTATGGGGATAGGGTGAAGCTGTTGACCTTGGGTAGGGTGCTCTTTCCAAGAGCCGGCGCAGACTCGAAGGGCCGAATGGCTTCCTTATGCACTGTAAATTCTATGATAATCTAGGTCCTCCCTCGCATCACAGACAGCAATGAATGGGATAGGTCTGCAATGTGCCTTTATGTTTCTCATTGCTTTTGCCTACCTCCTCCTCCTCTCCTTCTCTTCCAGGGTTCTCATCATCATGACACGAGTGTGGACCTTGGTTATCCTCTGCCTCCAACGATCCTCTTTGGTCCACATTATTGTGCTGGATGCAGACCGACACTGTTTTGCTGGACACCCTCACTGGCAACTCAAGCACACCCTCAACATGATGCTAGCTTGCTCGGTGACGCACCGATAACTACGTGGCTCTTGTTCTCATGCTCTGTGTCTTCTCTTTCTGGGTTCCCCACAGCTGTCAGGAGGGAGGTTTGGAGAGGTTTCCCTGAGAGGTTTGCAAGATGGTCGGAATTCGATTGGGAGATGGCTCACACACCTGCCCCCTAGTTGGCAGTCCGAGATGGACCCCCAGCTCCATGCCGATGAGGAGAGGGGGTGACACTCTCTTCCAGAGGGTAGGTACAGACTCAAACCTGCCATCCCGAACAGCACCTGGGAGCCAGTGGCAGGGGCAGTCAGCGCTGCCAGCCTCACCACAAGGAGACGGCTGGAGATCCTGAGTGGTGGGGGGCACTGGTGAGGCCTCTGCCCTGAGAGGGGCAGAGAACCAGGGAGGCCTCCAAAGGCCACGGTGCAGGTGTCCTCTGGTTGAACTGAGGTCTGCGGACACCCTACTTCCTCTGCAATGGGGCAGAGTCTCTGAGACGTGGCAACACCTGGTGGGCCCCTGATTGAGCTTGGCCACTCCCATCCTATGGATGATACAGCTGGGGTGTGAGGAAGAGCCGCGGTGGGCTCCCAGATGCTCTCTGAGCAGTTAGCGGACACAAGCAGCACTCAGCAGAGTGAGCAGCTAGGTGCGTTTAAAAGACAGGCTGCAGCAATGGTCGGCTGAGTCAGGCCACTCCAATTCTGAGGGGGCCGCCCCAAGCTCGCGAACCTGGCACCAAGCTATTTCCCGCTTCTGCCCTCGGCCCGGGCAGCCACCCCTCCCCTCCCCCCACCCCCCAGCAAGCCCGACAAGATTTGAGGCCTTTTGAGAATTTTTCAGCCTCTCGCTCCCCCTCCGCCGCCGTGGCGCCCAGGACCCGCTTGTAAATAATTGCACTAATTTGCTCCCGTGAGGCCTCCGCCTGAGAGGGGCGGGGCATTGTGGAAGGGTGGGTCATGAAGTGGCCAAGCCATTAATGGTATTAAAATCCATGCAGATGGCGGTTTTGCATGGATCCGGCAAACATCGATATCGCTGCCAGCGAGCGACCAGAGCGTGGCATCGGAATCAGCGCCAGGCGCAAACCTCGATTTTTCATTTTCCCGCCATTCTCCACCCGATCGCGATTTGTGCTCCCGACGCCGCGAAGCGGAGAATTCAGCCCGGTATCTTCAGAAGCAGGCATTCATTTTGCTTCCTCGTGTGAAGAGGTTTGACATGTTGAACTGTCACAGCATAAGCCATTAGGACAGCTTTGAAGGAATCTCGTGCACAGCTGCACGAATCTTTGCTTCTGGCTACACACCTGGGGCGACATTCTCCGACCCCCCGCCGGGTCGGAGAATCGCTGGGGGCTGGCGTGAATCCCGCCCCCGCTGGTTGCCGAAGTCTCCGGCACCGGATATTCGGCGGGGGCGGGAATCGCTCCGCGCCGGTTGGCGGGGACCCCCGCTCGATTCTCCGGCCCGGATGGGCCGAAGTCCCGCCGATAAATTGTCTGTCCCGCCGGAGTAAATTAAACCACCTACCTTACCGGCGGGACAAGGCGGCGCGGGCGGGCTCTGGGGTCCTGGGGGGGGCGTGGGGCGATCTGGCCCGGGGGGGTGCCCCCACGGTGGCCTGGCCCGCGTTCGGGGCCCACCGATCCGCGGGCGGGCCTGTGCCGTGGGGGCTCTCTTTCCCTTCCGCCTCCGCCACGGTCTCCACCATGGCGGAGGCGGAAGAGACTCCCTCCACTGTGCATGCGCGGGAAACTGTCAGCGGCCGCTGACGCTCCCGCGCAAGAGCCGCCCGGGGATGTCATTCCCGCGCCAGCTGGCGGGGCAACAAAGGCCGTTTCCGCCAGCTGGCAGGGCGGAAATCCCTCCGGCGTTGGCCTAGCCCCTCAATGTTGGGGCTCGGCCACCAAAGATGCGGAGTATTCCGCACCTTTGGGGCGGCGCGATGCCCGTCTGATTGGCGCCGTTTTGGGCGCCAGTCGGCGGACATCACGCCGTTTCCGGAGAATTTCGCCCCATATGTCAGTCAGAGGAGATAAGAATGGCAAATTTCCTTCCCTAAAGTATCTTGGTGTGCAGGGGACAATTTCAAAGTTTGCCGATGACATAAAACTTGGAAGTATTATGAACTGTGAAGTGGACAGTGGAGGACTTCAAAGGGACGTAGACAACCTGGTGGAGTGGGCAGAGAGGTGGCAGATGAATTTCAATGTAGAGAAGAGTGAGGTGATGCATTTTGGTAGGAAGAACATGGAGAGACAATAAGGGGTGCAATTCTTAAAGGGGTGCAGGAACAGAGGGACCTGGGTGTATCTGTGCATCGATCATTGAGGGTAGGACAGGTGGAGTGAGCAGTTAATAAAGCAAACAGTATTCTGGGCTTTATTAATAGGGGCACAGGGTACAAGAGCAAGGAGGTTATGCTGAACTTATGGAAGGGAGATGACAGATGATGGCTTTGTCCATCGTCCCTGTTGATGTTCGTGCTTTCAATTGAAACTCTGACCATCGGACTTAGACCGTCTAATGAATGGAGAGGTATTGAGGGGGGTGGGGGGATGTTAAAAGAGTATAGGATGTCCCTTTATGCAGGAGGCCTGCAGACGTCTGTGATCACCTGCTCCACCAATCTCAGCCTGCAGAAGAACCTGCTTTTATATAGGTGAAGGAAGCTGAGACTGGGCAGATTCTGAGGATGAGGGGGCAAGACACTGGCAGAAATCCGGCAATCGCTGCTGTGGCTCACCAATCAAAGCTGTGCCGATGGTGTGGGGGGGGGGGAAGTTAGAACAGAAGGCCTCGTGGGGCCCACAGGCCAGACACAGGCAAGCCAGCTTGGGGCGCTCGGAAGGCTTGACTTTCAGTGGAGGGGGGGAGGTGTTAGTCCCGTGCTGGGAGGGTCCTGGTGATGCCTCCCATCAGCCCACAAGCGTGCAGAAACCTCCAGAAACAGCGCCCAGGGGCAGGAACACTGACCTGAAACCAAGCAGACAAGAAATAGGAGCAGGTGTAGACCATTCAGCCCATCAACCCTCCTTTGCCATTTTGTAGGATCATGGCTGATCTTGGGTTTCAACTCGCTTTCCTGTCCACTCCCCATATCCCTTGATTCCCTGGCGATCAAAGATCTGTCTATCTCAGCCTTCAGTATTTTCAATGATGGAAACTCCGCAACCCTTTGGATAGAGAATTCTAAAGATTCACAACACTTCTGAATGAAGTAATTCCTCCTCATCTCAATCCGAGGTGATTGGCCCCTTATCCTGAGACTGAGCTGCCATGTTTTAGATTTCCTCAGCAGTGGAAACAATCATCTCAGCGATGACTCTATCAAGCCCCTTCAGAATCCTGTACACTTCAATGATATCTGGGGCAAGATTCTCCGAACCCCCCCCCCCCGCTGGGTCGGAGAATCGCCGGGGGCTGGCGTGAATCCTGCCCCTGCCGGTTGCCGAATTCTCCGGCACCGGAGATTCGGCGGGGGCAGGAATCGCGGCGCGCCGGTTGGCGGCCCCCCCCCCCGCGCGATTCTCCGGCCCGGATGGGCCGAAATCCCGCTGCTAGAATGCCTGTCCCGTTGGCGTGGATTAAACCACCTCTCTTACCGGCGGGACTAGGTGGCGCGGGCGGGCTCCGGGGTCCTCGGGGGGGCGCAGTGCGATCTGGCCCCGGGGGGTGCCCCCACGGTGGCCTGGCCCGCGATCGGGGCCCACCTATCTGCGGGAGGGCCTGTGCCGTGGGGGCACTCTTTTCCTTCCGCCTTCGCCACGGTCTCCACCATGGCGGAGGCGGAAGAGACTCCCTCCACTGCGCATGCGCGGGGATGCCGTGAGCGGCCCCTAACGCTCCCGCGCATGCGCCGCCCGGAGATGTCATTTCCACGCCAGCTGGCGGGGCACCAAAGGCCTTTTCCGCCAGCTGGCGGGGCGGAAATCAGTCCGGCGCGGGCCTAGCCCCTCAAGGTTAGGGCTCGGCCCCCCAAGATGCGGAGGATTCCGCACCTTTGGGGCAGCGCGATGCCGGACTAATCGCACCGATACTGGAGAATTTCGCCCCACCTCTCATTCTTCTAAACCTCAGAGAATGCAAGCCCAATTGACTCAGCTCTCATCATAGGACAACCCTTCCGTCCCAGGGACCCAGGGACCGATCGACCTGGTGAACCTTTGCAGTAGCACCTCATTATAAGTAAACCCTTCGATAAATATGAATACCCAACACTGCACACAATATTCCAGGTCTTACCATTCCGGGGGTCACCCCAGGCACGGTGCATTTTCCCGTGGCGTTGCGGAAAATCGGGTGTGGATTAAAGATTCTGGTCAGGTGTTCATCTGCATCGCTTTTATTCCAGCTCCTACTTCTTAAGTTCTTACATTCCGATTTTGGTTACAATCTTTTTTTCAAAGCTGCATAAATGCTCGTGTGCGGAAATTTTTAAATTATAACAACATTGATGTCATTAATGACCACAGGCTATTAAGTTGGCTCTTAAATATTTCTGCTGAAAGCGCGACATTGGAGCCCGTAAATCTGAAATATTAAGAGCCGGTCGGGATATTTGTAAATCTGCAGAGGCTCCCTGAGGCATTTCAAGAGATTTATTGTCGTGATTATTGTTGTGAGACCTTTGTCCCCAGTTGTGGGTCTGACGGACTTCACAATGCTTCACTGGACGATGTGAGGGAGGTCACTGTATATTTTCTTTACTCTCCTGGGCTCCGCAATTCTCAAATGTGTGAAAGTTCCCTTACTGATGCTGGAACAATTGTTGCCACGTGGAAACACGGCATTTGTTTCCCCGTGAACTTCCCGGTAAGGGGGCAGGGCTTCTCCTTTAATGAGGGAGCCCTCACACAATAAAAACCCAACCTGGATGCAGCTGGGGGACAGGAGATTTGTGTATAGTAAATAAAAGAGTATCGTTTGCATCCTACTTGCCGTTTCATGCATATTCTCTTGGCGTGGATACTATACTGGCGACGAGGGTAAAGTGGAGCTGCAGCCGTCACCGAGTGCTATGAAGCTGGACCATCTCGTTTATACCCCCGGTGGCCTCCAGCCTGCCGGCAGAGATGTCCCACATTGGGAAGCTGGAACCATTCGAGTCAGGTGCAGGTGGCTGGGAACGGTGCATCGAAAGGATACAATATCTTTTCCGGATGAACACGATTATAGGGGACACAAGACAGACTGTGGTTTTTGCTGGATTGGGATCATGTGACACCCGGGACCTTTCGTCGAAATCTCTGACATTCACCGAATCGCCCGGGGTTAAACAGTGCAATGACGTCAAGCGGCCTGTGTCCGCCTCAGGCCTATCCTACTCCTGGTGGACCTCCCCAGCAAGGTCTGAGACGACCAAGCTCAGCCAGGTGAGGAGGCGATGACCCATCAACAATGCAGCTGGTGCGATCCCCCGTTGTGGCGTGTGGCGTGGTCCTGTAACTAATCAGGGAACAGGCCAACCGCGTCTCCCATGATCAGGCGGTCTGTTTCCGCATCCCCAAGATCTGAACTGCACCCCAGTATAACTGACGGGATAGGGATGAACAGTGCAAGTAAACTGGCTTTTTGTCTGCGATGCTGGAAAGATGCAATCATCCATGGCCAGACCTCATGACAGTAAAATATACATAACTTACCATGAACATCAATACTCAGAAATCATAATAATACACATTATTTGATGCTCCCTCACTCATAAAGAAATCGTTTAGAGGACACAATTGACTTGACCTGTAAAGATAAGCTGACAGAGAACTTCACTTAAGTGAATAACTTGTACTAGCTTCTAAGTGGAGTTGGAACTCAGCGGAAGACTCCTGGTTTCGCTGAGTGAGACATCACCCGTGCCCATTGCTTGAGTAGATTGCCTGGTTGCCTTGAAAGATTGCGTTCAACGGAAACAAGAAATCTTAAAGTGGCGCAGTAGAATGGGCACCGCATAGCAGGAATTAAAAATGCACGTGAATCAGAAGTCTTACAGATCATAGAGAATTACAATTAACTGGCAGCTTTCAACTACAGTGAGTGAGTGCAGAGGGTGAACACCTTTTCACTCTGCAGCTCATTGTTATCACAATGTGTCAGGTTAATAATTCCATTTCCTTCCCATAATGTGCTGCTGGAAAAGGATAAGAGCGTGTGAGATATCACGGTCACCTGCATTGTTCCACCGGGGAGATTTTCATTTTAACCGGTCTGCAATGAGAATTGTCTTCCTAAGCTCGATCGAGCCTGAATTTCTGCACACGAGTAAAGAAGATTATTCCGGCGGGAATTCGCATCATGCCCAGATTTTATCAGCTTTCCCCTCCCCTCTCCCTGAGCATCCTTTGAAGAGAGCATGGGATCCGTGTTATGGAAGGGGAAAAAAACATGCATGCGCATGAGGCGAGCACGTTAAACCTCCTTCCATCTTCGGAGAAGAACATTTGACCATCTTTTTCTTTTGTTTATTTGCAACACCGACAATCCGTGCCAAAAATGTATCAAGTGTCACTCGTGTTTGGCACCATCAAGATGCAAGTCTCATTTGCAGTAGCTATCCTCCCAAATAAAGGAGTGTGGCTGAATACTTTCCCTTGAGGATATTTCCTTAAAATGTCCTCAAACTTTGATCTATTATCGTTCCCGCTTGTGTTGCACCAGAAACCCTCTGTTACTGATCCCACCTGCCCTCCACACGATCATAGGCATTCCTCTTTGTCCTTTTCCTCCTCTCCCACCTTTTGTTGTCTTTGAGCCCGCTCAATGTCTCCAACGATCTGATAGGTTGGGCTGTATTTTAAGGGGTCTCGTGGTCCCTATGACGCCCTCCCCCACCCACATCCACCCAGCTAAAACGTTTGAGGGGAGGGGTGGAGGATCCGGCCGATTATCCCAACTGGGAGCAGTGTTATTGCTTTAAGGCAAAAAATTCCATCCATTTCTCGCCAGGAAGTCTTGCCTGAGAGAGATGTTGGTCAATCAGATGGCCAGTATTCCTGTAGTCCTAGCAGCATCAGCCAGGAGCGATGGCCACTGCTGGGACTATAGTCAGTCCCAACGCCAGGATCCCAGGTTAGTCCGGGAGGAGGTCGAGTGATGGGGCCAAGGGGGATGGGGAGAAGGGTTCTAGAAGCCAGCAGGGGGTACTAAAGGGGGAGATGGATGGCCTTCTAGGGAGAGATGCCTGCGATAGGCTCAGTGAACCCGAAAAGGAGGTTCCCACTTTCCTTGCCTTCCCAACTCCTCCCAGTCCCTATAAACTTCAGACAAGTCAGGGACAGATGGTATGGGATGGGAAGGCCCACAGGATTGTACATGCACCCCCCCGTCCCCCAGCAGGTGGTGAGTGTTCTCGCTCCACAGTTGCTGCCAGATCTGCTGAGTATTTCCGACTCTTTCTGATTTTATTTCATATTTCAGGCATCCACAGTGCTCTGCTCTTTTCATCGTGTCACCTCTGTGAGTTTAGCCAGTGAGAAACAGGGCCATTATGGAGTGGGTTTGTTTTCGATCCCCCAGATTGTGGTAGTTATTAATCTCAGCCCTGGCTGACTGCAGCTGGCCTGCCCAGCACTGGGACAGGAAGAGGAATGACAGAGGCCCAGTTGCGATGCTAAATGCGGGGCAACTGTTATGATTGTCCAAATGGATAATAATAATAACAATAATCTTTATTGTCACAAGTAGGCTTACATTAACACTGCAATGAAGTTACTGTGAAAAGCCCCTAGTCACCACATTCCGGCGCCTGTTCGGGTACACTGAGGAAGAATTCAGAATGTCCAATTCACCTAACAGCATGTCTTTCGGGACTTGTGGGAGGAAACCAAAGCACCCAAAGCAGACACGGGGAGAACTTGCAGACAAATCAAACCCGGGTCTCTGGCGCTATGAAGCTACAGTGCTAGCCACTGTACTACTGTGCTATTAAGAACCAATGCCAAGCCATTCTGGGGTAGTTAGGAGAGGACTGAAAATTTGGTAAATGAGAAGAGTTTAAAGCAAGGTTTAACCAGCCAGGAAAGATGTTCAGAAGTGGAAGGATTTAAGGAGAGAGTTGCAGAGAGCAGGAACAAGGTAGCCTGAAGGTCCAGCACCAGTGATGGGGTGGATGGAGAGAAAGATTGTCTGACGTGAAAGGATCCAAGGAAAGATAAGGCTAGGACAGGTTGCAGAAAGTGAGAGTATAAGACTGGAAATAAGTGATGAAAAGAATGTTAAATTTAACGCACTGGGAGACAGGGAGTCACTGAAGGTCAGCATGGATGGGTATGAACTGGGAAATGTCAGCCCCAATAGATGGGAGGGTTGGGAGCAGAAAGGTAAAAATTATAAAATCTTTGAACCCACACCCAACCCGTTGTCAACTTTCAAGTGTAATGAAGGCTCGTTAAGCTGTGTGTGAACAATTTAGTCCATCAACCCTCCTCTGCCATTTTGTAGGATCATGGCTGATCTTGGGTTTCAACTCGCTTTCCTGTCCACTCCCCATATCCCTTGATTCCCCTGAGACCAAAGATCTGTTTATCTCAGCCTTAAGTATTTCCAATGATGGAAACTCCGCAACCGTCTGGATAGAGAATTCTAAAGATTCACAACACTTCTGAATGAAGTAATTCCTCCTCGTCTCAGTCCGAGGTGATTGGCCCCTTATCCTGAGACTGAGCTGCCATGTTTTAGATTTCCTCACCAGTGGAAACAATCATCTCAGCGATGACTCAGATTGTGGTAGTTATTAATCTCAGCCCTGGCTGACTGCAGCTGGCCTGCCCAGCACTGGGACAGAAAGAGGAACGACAGAGGCCCAGTTGCGATGCTAAATGCGGGGCAACTGTTATGATTGTCCAAATGGATAATAATAATAACAATAATCTTTATTGTCACAAGTAGGCTAACACTAACACTGCGATGAAGTTACGGTGAAAAGCCCCTAGTCGCCACACTCCGCGCCTGTTCGGGTACACAGAGGGAGGATTCAGAATGTCCAATTCACCGAACAAGCACATCTTTTGGGACTTGTGGGAGGAAACCGGAGCTCCCGGAGGAAACCCACGCAGACACGGGGAGAACGTGCAGACTCCGCACAGACAGTGACCCAGTGGGGAATCGAACCCGGGACGCTGGCACAGTGAAAGAACAGTGCTAACCACTGTGCTACCCAACTGCACTTTAAAAGTCTTTCTTTTAGGGCACTTTGCCACGGCCCGAGATCACGTAAGTCTTTCTTTCTGGTTGAGACCTTGGAATCCTACCAATAAAAGACGCCAGGTTCATAGAACATATAGAACATAGAACAATACAGCGCAGTACAGGCCCTTCGGCCCACGATGTTGCACCAAAACAAAAGCCATCTAACCTACACTATGCCATTATCATCCATATGTTTATCCAATAAACTTTTAAATGCCCTCAATGTTGGCGAGTTCACTACTGTAGCAGGTAGGGCATTCCACGGCCTCACTACTCTTTGCGTAAAGAACCTACCTCTGACCTCTGTCCTATATCTATTACCCCTCAGTTTAAAGTTATGTCCCCTCGTGCTAGCCATATCCATCCGCGGGAGAAGGCTCTCACTGTCCACCCTATCCAACCCCCTGATCATTTTGTATGCCTCTATTAAGTCTCCTCTTAACCTTCTTCTCTCCAACGAAAACAACCTCAAGTCCGTCAGCCTTTCCTCATAAGATTTTCCCTCCATACCAGGCAACATCCTGGTAAATCTCCTCTGCACCCGCTCCAAAGCCTCCACGTCCTTCCTATAATGCGGTGACCAGAACTGTACGCAATACTCCAAATGCGGCCGGACCAGAGTTCTGTACAGCTGCAACATGACCTCCCGACTCCGGAACTCAATCCCTCTACCAATAAAGGCCAACACTCCATAGGCCTTCTTCACAACCCTATCAACCTGGGTGGCAACTTTCAGGGATCTATGTACATGGACACCTAGATCCCTCTGCTCATCCACACTTTCAAGAACTTTACCATTAGCCAAATATTCCGCATTCCTGTTATTCCTTCCAAAGTGAATCACCTCACACTTCTCTACATTAAACTCCATTTGCCACCTCTCAGCCCAGCTCTGCAGCTTATCTATATCCCTCTGTAACCTGCTACATCCTTCCACACTATCGACAACACCACCGACTTTAGTATCGTCTGCAAATTTACTCACCCACCCTTCTGCGCCTTCCTCTAGGTCATTGATAAAAATGACAAACAGCAACGGCCCCAGAACAGATCCTTGTGGTACTCCACTTGTGACTGTACTCCATTCTGAACATTTCCCATCAACCACCACCCTCTGTCTTCTTTCAGCTAGCCAATTTCTGATCCACATCTCTAAATCACCCTCAATCCCCAGCCTCCGTATTTTTTGCAATAGCCTACCGTGGGGAACCTTATCAAACGCTTTGCTGAAATCCATATACACCACATCAACTGCTCTACCCTCGTCTACCTGTTCAGTCACCTTCTCAAAGAACTCAATAAGGTTTGTGAGGCATGACCTACCCTTCACAAAGCCATGCTGACTATCCCTGATCATATTATTCCTATCTAGATGATTATAAATCTTGTCCCTTATAATCCCCTCCAAGACTTTACCCACTACAGACGTGAGGCTCACCGGTCTATAGTTGCCGGGGTTGTCTCTGCTCCCCTTTTTGAACAAAGGGACCACATTTGCTGTCCTCCAGTCCTCTGGCACTATTCCTGTAGCCAATGATGACATAAAAATCAAAGCCAAAGGTCCAGCAATCTCTTCCCTGGCCTCCCATAGAATCCTAGGATAAATCCCATCAGGTCCCGGGGACTTATCTATTTTCAGCCTGTCCAGAATTGCCAACACCTCTTCCCTACGTACCTCAATGCCATCTATTCTATTAGCCTGGGGCTCAGCATTCTCCTCCACAACATTATCTTTTTCCTGAGTGAATACTGACGAAAAATATTCATTTAGTATCTCGCCTATCTCTTCAGACTCCACACACAATTTCCCATCCCTGTCCTTGACTGGTCCTACTCTTTCCCTAGTCATTCGCTTATTCCTGACATACCTATAGAAAGCTTTTGGGTTTTCCTTGATCCTTCCTGCCAAATACTTCTCATGTCCCCTCCTTGCTCGTCTTAGCTCTCTCTTTAGATCCTTCCTCGCTACCTTGTAACTATCCATCGCCCCAACCGAAACTTCACACTTCATCTTCACATAGGCCTTCTTCTTCCTCTTAACAAGAGATTCCACTTCCTTGGTAAACCACGGTTCCCTCGCTCGACGCCTTCCTCCCTGTCTGACCGGTACATACTTATCAAGAACACGCAGTAGCTGATCCTTGAACAAGCCCCACTTATCCAGTGTGCCCAACACTTGCAGCCTACTTCTCCACCTTATCCCCCCCAAGTCACGTCTAATGGCATCATAATTGCCCTTCCCCCAGCTATAACTCTTGCCCTGCGGTGTATACTTATCCCTTTCCATCATTAACGTAAACGTCACCGAATTGTGGTCACTGTCCCCAAAGTGCTCTCCTACCTCCAAATCCAACACCTGGCCTGGTTCATTACCCAAAACCAAATCCAACGTGGCCTCGCCTCTTGTTGGCCTGTCAACATATTGTTTCAGGAAACCCTCCTGCACACACTGTACAAAAAACGACCCATCTATTGTACTCGAACTATATCTTTTCCAGTCAATATTTAGAAAGTTAAAGTCTCCCATAATAACTACCCTGTTACTTTCGCTCATATCCAGAATCATCTTCGCCATCCTTTCCTCTACATCCCTAGAACTATTAGGAGGCCTATAAAAAACTCCCAACAGGGTGACCTCTCCTTTCCTGTTTCTAACTTCAGCCAATACTACCTCGGAAGAAGAGTCCCCATCTAGCATCCTCTCCGCCACCGTAATACTGCTCTTGACTAGCAGCGCCACACCTCCCCCTCTTTTGCCTCCTTCTCTGAGCTTACTAAAACACCTAAACCCCGGAACCTGCAACATCCATTCCTGTCCCTGCTCTATCCATGTCTCCGAAATGGCCACAACATCGAAGTCCCAGGTACCAACCCACGCTGCCAGTTCCCCTACCTTGTTTCGTATACTCCTGGCATTGAAGTAGACACACTTCAAACCACCTACCTGAACGCTGGCCCCCTCCTGCGACGTCAAATCTGTGCTCCTGACCTCTATACTCTCATTCCCCCTTACCCTAAAACTACAATCCAGGTTCCCATGCCCCTGCTGCATTAGTTTAAACCCCCCCAAAGAGCACTAACAAATCTCCCCCCCAGGATATTTGTGCCCCTCAGGTTCAGATGTAGACCATCCTGTCTGTAGAGGTCCCACCTTCCCCAGAAAGAGCCCCAGTTATCCAAAAATCTGAAACCCTCCCGCCTGCACCATCCCTGTAGCCACGTGTTTAAATGCTCTCTCTCCCTATTCCTCATCTCACTATCACGTGGCACGGGCAACAACCCAGAGATAACAACTCTGTTTGTTCTAGTTCTGAGCTTCCATCCTAGCTCCCTGAAAGCCTGCCTGACATCCTTGTCCCCTTTCCTACCTATGTCGTTGGTGCCAATGTGGACCACGACTTGGGGCTGCTCCCCCTCCCCCCTAAGGACCCGGAAAACACGATCCGAGACATCACGTACCCTTGCACCTGGGAGGCAACATACCAAACGTGAGTCTCTCACGCTCCCACAAAATCTCCTATCTGTGCCCCTGACTATAGAGTCCCCAATTACTAATGCTCTGCTCCTCTCCCCCCTTCCCTTCTGAGCAACAGGGACAGACTCCGTGCCAGAGGCCCGTACCCCATGGCTTACCCCTGGTAAGTCGTCCCCCCCACAAGTATCCAAAGCGGTATACTTGTTTCTCAGGGGAACGACCGCAGGGGATCCCTGCACTGACTGCTTTTTCCCAGTCCCTCTTACAGTTACCCACCTATCACCAATCTTTGGTGTAACTAATTCCCTGAAGCTGCTATCTATGACCCCTTCTGCCTCCCGAATGATCCGAAGTTCTTCCAACTCCAGCTCCAGTTCCCTAACTCGGTCTTGGAGGAGCTGGAGATGGCAGCACTTCCTGCAGGTAAAATCAGCAGGGACACTAACTGCATCCCTCACCTCAAACATCCTGCAGGAGGAACATTGCACTCCCTTCCCTGCCATTCCTCTAACTTTCTACCAAGATCTGGCTAACAACTAAATTAAATTTTTATAAAAAATAATAATAATATAATAAAAATATAATAAAAATATGGTACTTACCTCAGACCAATGGGTTTTATTATTAGGTTAGAGGAGGAGGGTGGATGGGAGACACTACACGTGTAGTGTCTCGGGTTTCCTCTCCACCAGAATTTATTGGGAGGGTCTTCCCAGACGTCCGCGGGTCGACTTCCTGATCCCGCCTAAAAAACTAATTTAAAAAAAAAAAAGAAAAATTCTCAGCTCCTGCTGAAATTGACTAACCAGCCAGCTCCACTCCCGCCGAAATCGACTGGCCTGCCCCTGCAAAGAGAAGTGCTTTTAAAGGTTGACTTACCTCCCAGCAACCTCCTTCCGCAATGCTCCCGCTGAAACTGACTAACCAGCTGCTCTCACGCTGCCGAAATCGACTGGCCTGCCCCTGCAAAGAGAAGTGCTTTTAAAGGTTGACTTACCTCCCAGCAACCTCCTTCCGCAATCCTCCTTACACAGAGGGAGGATTCAGAATGTCCAATTCACCGAACAAGCACGTCTTTTGGGACTTGTGGGAGGAAACCGGAGCACCCGGAGGAAACCCACGCAGACACGGGGAGAACGTGCAGACTCCGCACAGACAGTGACCCAGTGGGGAATCGAACCCGGGACGCTGGCACAGTGAAAGAACAGTGCTAACCACTGTGCTACCCAACTGCACTTTAAAAGTCTTTCTTTTAGGGCACTTTGCCACGGCCCGAGATCACGTAAGTCTTTCTTTCTGGTTGAGACCTTGGAATCCTACCAATAAAAGACGCCAGGTTCATTGGAGAACGATGGCGGGAGACGGAAATTGATAGACAGAAGACATCCGGAGAGCGATTTGCTGCTGCAAGAACATTTTGGATCATCCTTTGGTTAAACATCAAGAGTTAATTTTCTCTGCAGAAGCACCTTGTGGCCACATGGAGAAGCTAGAGGGTTTAAAGTGCTATGTTCAGCCCCACTGAAGCAAGTGCATCAGCCGACATGGCAAACCACTGCTTCTTCGAACATAAAACATAGACGAGTAAATGTCATTCAAGCGATATGCGACTTGCTCTCCCAGGCTATTTATCCTCCCAAGGGAGGGGTCTAACCTCAGACCGCAGTTTCAAGAGGAGAGACTCCTGTCTAATTTTGCCATGATCTCCGATCAAGGGAAACTCTCAATCTTCCTTCGTGACTGCAGCCATTGAACACTGAGTGCTTTGAGATGATGAATTCATCACTAATTTAAGAGATCTGTCAAGCGTTAGAATGCTCCATATTTTTTTGAAGCGCTGTGAACAACCCGTGAGCAATAACAGCCTGTTTCCATCGTTGATATTTAGCTCAAAACAATGTCTACCCAATTGATTATTTATTGAGTTATCAGGTGACTTCCAGCAGGCTGCGAGGTTAATGGAAAAATAACCACCTTCAAAAAACGCGACGAAGGAGAGGGAGCAAAGGCGAACTTGGCAATGGCAGGCAAACTCGAAGAGGAGCGAAAGATTCAAAATGAAAACAAAATCAAAAGGAGCAAAAAAAATGAATCCAATCGCCCTTGTTTGTGTCCTTTAAAGATCAAGATTGTTTCCTCCCTTCTCTTTTAGGGCAGGAGGCTTTCTTTTTCATAGTGTCTTTCGTAACCTCAGGACACCCCGAATGTTTCGAGAGCACCTTTGAGATGTACTTGCAGCTGCATTGTCACAGCTAACTTTCGGAGAAGCAAGATTGCACAAGCAGCGATCTGATAATGAGCTGTTGCTAGGCGATTTGGTCGAGGGATAATTATTGGCCAGGCCACCGATGAGAGCCTTTCTGCCCTACTTCAAATGGTAGCTGTTGGATTTTTAAAAAATCTCCACTTGAGATGGTAACCTGATCCTCCATTTACCCTTCACATCCAAATCGTCATAGAATCTCTACACTGCAGAAGGAGGCCATTCGGCCCATCGCGTCTGCACCGACCCTCTGAAAGAGCACCTTGCCTAGGCCCACTCCCCCATTCTATTCCCGTAACCCCACCTAACCTTTGGACACGACGGGGCAATTTAGCATGGCCAATTCACCAAGCGTGCGCATCTTTGGACTGTGGGAGGAAACCGGAGCACCCGGAGGAAACCCACGCAGACACAGGGAGAAAGTGCAAACTCCACACAGACGGTCACCCGGGGCTGGAATTAAATCCGGGTCCCTGCCATTGTAAGGCAGCAATGCTAACCACTCTGCCACCATGCCACCCGTGCCGTGATGCCCAATTGAGGGCATCACCGACAGGGCAGCATTCCTCCCCGTGTCTGCGTGGGTTTCCTCCAGGTGCTCCGGTTTCCTCCCACAGTCCATAGATGTGCGGGTCAGATGGATTGACCATGCTAAATTGCCCCTTAGAGTCCAAAAATGTTAGGTGGGGTTACTGGGTTACGGGGATAGAGTGGAGGCTGGGGCTTGAGTGCGGTGCTCTTTCCAAGTCCGGCGCAGCCTCGATGGGCCGAATGGCCTCCTTCTGCACTGTAAATTCTATGATTCTATGATTCCCTCAGTACCGAAGTATCAGCCTAGATTTCAAGCTTCATTTAATGACAATTCTTGCTTCATTCTGTGTCTAAAATGTACCTCATAAAAAACTTATGAGGACAGGGTCTACATAGTGCTGAGTTGGGGAGGGACCTTCCTTGAATATGACCTTTCCATAACCATGAATGGCCCGAAAGATTGATTGCTTTGACATTCAGTAACATTCTTCGATCATTCTGCCTGATTTTAATTTGCTAAGATATTAAACGCACAACTCAAATCTGCTTTTTAAAAAATCTATCCTGCCATCGACAGAGAAGGAGCAGGAGTCAGATTCAGCAACGGCATCTGTAATGTACAGCATTCCAGCTGGTACTTTGGAAACTCAGCCACAAATCTTTCGTGAAGTAACCATCGACAGTTCAATCTTTCTGAGAAGATCAGACCCAAATTCAAGTCAGGGGCAGCACAAGGGCACAGTGGTTAGCACTGCTGCCTCATAGTGCCAGAGCCCCGGGTTCGATTCCGACCTCGGGTGACAGTCTGTGTGGAGTTTGCACGTTCTCCCCGTTTCTGCGTGTGTTTCCTCCGGGTGCTCCGGTTTCTGTTTTAAACTGTCGAATTTTGTAACTTCATCCTTTCCGGATTTCGCTTTTTAACAAAAAAATAATCACTGACAGGTTTGTGCAGAGATTGTAACGCTCGCCATCAGGGCTGGTTTAGCACACTGGGCTAAATCGCTGGCTTTGAAAGCAGACCAAGGCAGGCCAGCAGCCCGGTTCGATTCCCGTCCCAGCCTCCCTGAATAGGTGCCGGAATGTGGCGACTAGGGGCTTTTCACAGTAACTTCATTTGAAGCCTACTTGTAACAATTTTTCATTTTCATTTGATCGCAGCAAGGTGCCACCTATTGTAAGAGAGGTCATGGAGAGAAGACTGAATAAGGATTTGGAATAAAAAATGCTGCTTGAGTTTGATGGGATGGTTTGGACAAAATGATTTTCTTTTGTCCAGGCTAACCAACTTAAAATTCAAGAAATGCTATTGCACTGCTTGGTAAAAATGTTACTCTTAGGATATTTCAGGGAAATTGAATTAGCAAAATGGTTAATATCCCTGCCTCAGCAATATGCTGCTACCTCTGTTTTATCATCAATTCCCTCCTCTTGGACTCATTGATGTTTTTCTTAGATACAGTGCCAAGGTTACAATCAGTTATATTCGTTCTCAGGGGGCAATTGATACATCTCTGTATCGATTTTCAGAAAGTCTTTTTCTAAAGTTACCTATTTGAAGTTTTTAACGAAGATCAAAAGAAACATGCTGATGGTTTTTTTTGTGGAATGATTGATTGGAATGGTGGGATGAATATTGTTCTGGCAAACGGTTGAAGAGCTTTCTCCTCCGCTGTTAACTTCCATTGTTCTACAAAGAAGGTCATGCATTTGACAATGCTGCCCTCCCTATTGAAGTGCCTGCCTTGATGATATGGTCACATTTTTCAATCAAGAAGTTATATAATACCTGGAGCGCTTTGATGACGTTGGTCTAAGATCACATCTGAAAGAAACAGCGTCTTAGTATTCGCTCAAAGTGTACTGAAGTGTCAGCCTAGATTATACGCTCCAGTCTATGGAGTGGAGCTTCAACTCATGGTCCTGTGACTCAAAATGTTTACACAAACACAGCCTTGGAGGGAGTGCTCACTGATCATACGGCATAGTTGACTGAAAGCAGGAAACGTGCTTGTTGGGATCCAAAGGAAAGTAAAAGTCAAGGCTCTCCTCGTGGTTGCTCACCTTGGGGCCATCAAGCATGGCGCAAAGCTAAATTCACTCATTTACCTTGTTGGAGGCGTCTCTTAATGCAATGTCTTTAAGACAGATAGGTAGGTTCTTGATTAATAAGGGGATCAGGGGTTATGGAGAGAAGGCAGGAGAATGGGGATGAGAAAAATATCAGCCATGATTGAATAAGAACAAAGAACAAAGAAAATTAAAGCACAGGAACAGGCCCTTCGGCCCTCCCAGCCTGCGCCGATCCAGATCATTTATCTAAACCTGTCGCCTATCTTCCAAGGATCTACTTCCCTCTGTTCCGCACCCATTCATATATCTGTCTAGATGCATCTTGAATGATGCTATCATGCCCGCCTCTACCACCTCCGCTGGCAAAGCATTCCAGGCACCCACCACCCTCTGCGTAAAAAGCTTTCTCCGCACATCTCCCTTAAACTTTCCCCCTCTCACCTTGAAATCGTGACCCCTTGTAATTGACACCCCCACTCTTGGAAAAAGCTTGTTGCTATCCACCCTGTCCATACCTCTCATAATTTTGCAGACCTCAATCAGGTCCCGACTCAACCTCCATCTTTCCAACGAAAACAATCCTAATCTACTCAACCTTTCTTCATAGCTAGCACCCTCTATACCAGGCAACATCCTGGTGAACCTCCTCTGCACCCTCTCTAAAGCATCCACATCCTTCTGGTAATGTGGCGACCAGAACTGCATGCAGTATTCCAAACGTGGCCTAACCAAAGTCCTATACAACTGTAACATGACCTGCCGGCTCTTGTACACAATACCCTGTCTGATGAAGGCAATCCTGCTGTATGCCTTCTTGACCACTCTATCGACCTGCAATGCCACCTTCAGGGTACAATGGACCTGAACTCCCAGATCTCTCTGTACATCAATTTTCCCCAGGAACTTCCATTGACCGTACAGTCCGCTCTTGAATTAGATCTTCCAAAACGCATCACCTCGCATTTGCCTGGATTGAACTCCATCTGCCATTTCTCTGCCCAACTCTCCAATCTATCTATATTTTGCTGTATTCTCTGACAGTCCTCCTCGCTATCTGCAACTCCACCAATCTTAGTATCATCTGCAAACTTGCTAATCAGACCACCTATACCTTCGTCCAGATCATTTATGTATATCACAAACAACAGTGGTCCGAGCACGGATCCCTGTGGAACACCACTGGTCACCTTTCTCCATTTTGAGACACTCCCTTCCACCACTACTCTGTCTCCTGTTGCCCAGCCAGTTCTTTATCCATCTAGCTAGTACACCCTGAACCCTTTACGACTTCACTTTTTCCATCAACCTGCCATGGGAAACTTTATCAAATGCCTTACTGAAGTCCATGTATATGACATCTACAGACCTTCCCTCATCAATTAACTTTGTCACTTCCTCAAAGAATTCTATTAGGTTAGGTTTGTAAGACATGACCTTCCCTGCACAAAACCATGCTGCCTATCATTGATAAGTCTATTTTCTTCCAAATGTGAATAGATCCTATCCCTCAGTATCTTCTCCAACAGTTTGCCTCCCACTGACGTCAAGCTCACAGGTCTATAATTCCCTGGATTATCCCTGCTGCCCTTCTTAAACAAAGGGACAACATTAGCAATTCTCCAGTCCTCCAGGACCTCACCGTGCTCAAGGATGCTGCAAAGATATCTGTCAAGGCCCCAGCTATTTCGTCCCTCGCTTCCCTCAGTAACTTGGGATAGATCCCATCCAGACCTGCGGACTTGTCCACCTGAATGCCTTTTAGAATACCCAGAACATCCCCCTTCCTTATGCCGACTTGACCTCGAGTATTTAAACATCCATCCCTAGCCTCAACATCCGTTATGTCCCTCTCCTTGGTGAATACCGATGCAAAGTACTCATTAAGAATCTCACCCATTTCCTCTGCCTCCACGCATAAATTCCCTCTTTTGTCTTTGAGTGGGCCAACCCTTTCCCTAGTTACCCTCTTGCTCCTTATATACGAATAAAAGGCTTTGGGATTTTCCTTAACCCTGTTAGCCAAAGAGATTTCATGACCCCTTTTAGCCCTCTTTATTGCGCGTTTGAGATTTGTCCTACTTTCCCAATATTCTTGAAATGAATGAAAATCGCATATTGTCACAAGTAGGCTTCAAATGAAGTTACTGTGAAAAGCCCCTCGTCGCCACATTCCGGCGCCTGTTCGGGGATCGGACCGTGCTGCTGGCCTGCCTTGGTCTGCTTTAAAAGCCAGCAATTTAGCCCAGTGTCAGTTTCCCATGGCAGGTTGATGGAAAAAGTGAAGCTATTCTTCCAAAGCTTCAGCAGTTTTAAGTCGCCTAGATCTTATGTATGCTTCCTTTTTCAACTTAGCTAGTCTCACAATTCCACCCGTCATCCATGGTTCCCTAATCTTGCCATTTCTATCCCTCATTTTCACAGGGACATGTCTGTCCTGCACTCTAATCAACCTTTCCTTAAAAGACTCCCACCTTTCAAATGTGGATTTACCCTTAAACAGCTGCTCCCAATCCTCATTCCCTAGCTCCTGCCGAATTTTGTTATACTTGGCCTTTCCCCAATTTAGCACTCTTCCTTTAGGACCACTCTCGTCTTTGTCCATGAGTATTCTAAAACTTATGGAATTGTGATCGCTATTCCCAAAGGAATCACCGACTGAATCTTCAACCACCTAGCCGGGATCATTCCTCAATAACAGGTCCAGTATGGCCCCTTCCCGAGTTGGACTATTTACACACTGCTCTAAAAAACTCTCCTGGATGCTCCTTACAAATTCTGCTCCATCTACGTCTCCCACACTACATGAGTCCCATTCAATGTTGGGGAAGTTAAAGGGCGAAATTCTCCGGAAACGGCACGATGTCCGCCGACTGGCGCCCAAAACGGCGCAAATCAGTCGGGCATCGCGCCGCCCCAAAGGTGCGGAATGCTCCGCATCTTTGGGGGCCGAGCCCCAACCTTAAGGGGCGAGGCCCGCGCCGGACGAATTTCCGTCCCACCAGCTGGCGGAAAAGGCCTTTGGTGCCCTGCCAGCTGGCGCGGAAATGACATCTCCGGGCGGCGCATGCGCGGGAGCGTCAGCGGCCGCTGACGGCATTCCCGCACATGCGCAGTGGAGGGAGTCTCTTCCACCTCCGCCATGGTGGCGACCGTGGCGGAGGCGGAAGGGAAAGAGTGCCCCCACGGCACAGGCCCGCTCGCGGATCGGTGGGCCCCGATCGCGGGCCAGGCCACCGTGGGGGCACCTCCAAAGACCCCGGAACCCGCCCGCGCCACCTTGTACCGCCGGTAAGGTAGGTGGTTTAATCTATGCCGGCGGGACAGGCATTTTAGCGGTGGGACTTCGGCCCATCCGGGCCGGAGAATCGCGGGGGGGGCCCGCCAACCGGCACGGCGCGATTCCCGCCCCCGCCGAATATCCGGTGGTGGAGAATTCGGCAACCGGCGGGGACGGGATTCACGCCAGCCCCCGGCGATTCTCCGACCCGGCGGGGGGTCGGAGAATCTCGCCCAAAATCTTCCATCACGACCACCCTATTGCTCCTACATTTTTCTACAATCTGTCTACATATTTGTACCTCTACTTCACGCTCACTTTTGGGAGGCCTGCAGGAAAGTCCCAACAATGTTACTGCACCCTTTCTATTTCTTAGCTCTTCCCATGTTGCCTCAGTGCTCGAATCCTCCATCGTGCCCTCCTTAATCACAGCTGTGATATCATCTCTGACCAGTAATGCAACTCCTCCACCCCTTTTACCTCCCTCTCTATCCCTCCCGAAGCATCTATACCCGGGATATTTAGTTGCCAGTCTTGCCCTTCCCTCAACCAAGTCTCAATAATACCAATTATATCATATTCCCAGGTACTAATCCAAGCCCTTAGTTCATCTGCCTTACCTGCTACACTGCTCACATTAAAACAAATGCACCTCAGACCACCTGTCCCTTTGCATTCATCATCTCTTCCCTGTCTACTCTTCCCCTTAGTCATATTGAGTTTATTATCTAGTACCTTACTGGCTTTAGTTGTTGCCTCTTTACTGACCTCTAACTTCCTAATCTGGTTCCCATCCCCCTGCCACATTAGTTTAAAACCTCCCCAACAGTGTTAGCAAAAGCACCCCCAAGGACATTGTTTCCAGTCCTGCCCAGGTGTAGACCATCCGATTTGTAATGGTCCCACCGCCCCCAAAACCAGTTCCAGTGCCCCAAAAATCTGAACCCCTCCCTCCTGCACCATCTCTCAAGCCACATATTCATTCTGACTATTCTTGAATTTCTACTCTGACTGTCTCGTGGCACTGGTAGCAATCCTGAGATTATTACCTTTGAGGTCCTACTTTTTAACTTATCTCCTAACTCCCTAAATTCTGATTGTAGAACCTCATCTAATTTTTTACCTCTCTCGTTGGTGCCTATATGCACCACGAAAACTGGCTGTTCACCCTCCCCCTTCAGTATGTCCTGCAGCCGATCTGAGACATCCCTGACCCGTGCACCCGGGAGGCAACATACCATTCGGAAGTCTCGTTTTCGACCACAGAAACGCCTGTCTACTCCCCTTACGATTGACACCCCTATGACTATAGCCCTGCCAGTCTTTTCCCCGCCCTTCTGTACAGCAGAGCCAGCCACGGTGCCATGAGTCTGGCTACTACTGCCTTCCCCTGGTGAGTCATCTCCCCCAACTGTATCCAAAACGGTATACCTGTTTTGGAGGGAGATGACCGCAGGGGACACCTGCACTTCCTTCCTGTTCTTCCTCTGCCTTTTGGTCACCCATTCCCTGTCTCCCTCACCAATCCTAATCTGCGGTGTGACCAACTCACTGAACGTGCTATCCACGACCTCCTCAGCATCGCGGATGCTCCAAAGTGAGTCCATCCACATATCCAGAGCCATCATGCGGTCTAACAGGAGCTGCAGCTGGACACATTTCCCGCACATGAAGGAGTCAAGGGCATCGGCCGCGTCCCTGAACTCCCACATTGAGCACGAGGAGCATAACACGGGTCTGGGATCTCCTGGCATTTTTACACTTTACCTTAACTGCTTACAAATATAATATCAAATAATGAATAAGTGAAAGGAATAAAGATTTTACTCACCAGTCACAATACTTACCAACACACGAAGAGTTAAATGTCTCCCAGCTACTGCTAATTGGAGCACTTTCCTGACCAGCCAATCAGGTCACTGCTTTGCTGTGATGTCACTCTTCAAGGTAAGTTTTTAAAGATTTAAAGAGGTAAACTTACCTTCCCGACAGACCCCTGGCCACTGCTCCCGCCGACCATCTGAAGGCTGCTTCTCCAGCAGCTGTGTCCCCACCGCTCTCCTCGCGCTCTTTCACTGTGTCCCCGCCGCTCTCCTCGTGCTCTTTCACTGTGTCCCCGCCGCTCCCCTCGCGCTCTTTCACTGTGTCCCCGCCGCTCTCCTCGCGCTCTTTCACTGTCTCCGCCGCTCTCCTCTCGCTCTTTTACTCTGTGTCCCTGCCGCTCTCCTCGCGCTCTTTCACTGTGTCTCCGCCGCTCTCCTCTCGCTCTTTTACTCTGTGTCCCTGCCGCTCTCCTCGCGCTCTTTCACTGTGTCCCCGCCGCTCTCCTCGCGCTCTTTCACTGGGTCCCCGCCGCTCTCCTCGTGCTCTTTCACTGTGTCCCCGCCGCTCTCCTCGCGCTCTTTCACTGTGTCCCCGCCGCTCTCCTCTCGCTCTTTTACTCTGTGTCCCCGCCGCTCTCCTCGAGCTCTTTCACTGTGTCCCCGCCGCTCTCCTCGTGCTCTTTCACTGTTTCTCCGCCGCTCTCCTCTCGCTCTTTTACTCTGTGTCCCTTCCGCTCTGCTCGTGCTCTTTCACTGTGTCCCCGCCGCTCTCCTTGCGCTCTTTTTCACTGTGTCCCCACTGCTCGCCTCGCGCTCTTTCACTGTGTCCCCGCCGCTCTCCTCGCGCTCTTTTAGTCTGTGTCCCCGCCGCTCTCCTCGTGCTTCTTCACTGGGTCCCCGCCGCTCTCCTTGCGCTCTTTCACTGTGTCCCTGCCGCTCTTCTCACGCTCTTTTACTCTGTGTCCCCGCCGCTCTCCTCACGTTCCTTCACTGTGTCCCCACTGCTCTCCTCGCGCTCTTTCACTGTGTCGCCGCTCTCCTCGCGCTCCTTCACTGGGTCCCCGCCGCTCTCCTTGCGCTCTTTCACTGTGTCCCCGCCGCTCTCCTCGCGCTCTTTCACTGTTTCGCCGCCCTCCTCGCGCTCCTTCACTGGGTCCCCGCCGCTCTCCTCGCGCTCTTTCACTGTGACCCTGCCGCTCTTTCACTGTGTCGCCGCTCTCCTCGCGCTCTTTCACTGTGTCCCTGCCGCTCTCCTCGCGCTCTTTCACTGTACATAGAACATAGAACATAGAACAATACAGCGCAGTACAGGCCCTTCGGCCCACGATGTTGCACCGAAACAAAAGCCATCTAACCTACACTATGCCATTATCATCCATATGTTTATCCAATAAACTTTTAAATGCCCTCAATGTTGGCGAGTTCACTACTGTAGCAGGTAGGGCATTCCACGGCCTCACTACTCTTTGTGTAAAGAACCTACCTCTGACCTCTGTCCTATATCTATTACCCCTCAGTTTAAAGTTATGTCCCCTCGTGCCAGCCATATCCATCCGCGGGAGAAGGCTCTCACTGTCCACCCTATCCAACCCCCTGATCATTTTGTATGCCTCTATTAAGTCTCCTCTTAACCTTCTTCTTTCCAACGAAAACAACCTCAAGTCCGTCAGCCTTTCCTCATAAGATTTTCCCTCCATACCAGGCAACATCCTGGTAAATCTCCTCTGCACCCGCTCCAAAGCCTCCACGTCCTTCCTATAATGCGGTGACCAGAACTGTACGCAATACTCCAAATGCGGCCGGACCAGAGTTCTGTACAGCTGCAACATGACCTCCCGACTCCGGAACTCAATCCCTCTACCAATAAAGGCCAACACTCCATAGGCCTTCTTCACAACCCTATCAACCTGGGTGGCAACTTTCAGGGATCTATGTACATGGACACCTAGATCCCTCTGCTCAGCCACACTTTCAAGAACTTTACCATTAGCCAAATATTCCGCATTCCTGTTATTCCTTCCAAAGTGAATCACCTCACACTTCTCTACATTAAACTCCATTTGCCACCTCTCAGCCCAGCTCTGCAGCTTATCTATATCCCTCTGTAACCTGCTACATCCTTCCACACTATCGACAACACCACCGACTTTAGTATCATCTGCAAATTTACTCACCCACCCTTCTGTGCCTTCCTCTAGGTCATTGATAAAAATGACAAACAGCAACGGCCCCAGAACAGATCCTTGTGGTACTCCACTTGTGACTGTACTCCATTCTGAACATTTCCCATCAACCACCACCCTCTGTCTTCTTTCAGCTAGCCAATTTCTGATCCACATCTCTAAATCACCCTTAATCCCCAGCCTCCGTATTTTTTGCAATAGCCTACCGTGGGGAACCTTATCAAACGCTTTGCTGAAATCCATATACACCACATCAACTGCTCTACCCTCGTCTACCTGTTCAGTCACCTTCTCAAAGAACTCAATAAGGTTTGTGAGGCATGACCTACCCTTCACAAAGCCATGCTGACTATCCCTGATCATATCATTCCTATCTAGATGATTATAAATCTTGTCCCTTATAATCCCCTCCAAGACTTTACCCACTACAGACGTGAGGCTCACCGGTCTATAGTTGCCGGGGTTGTCTCTGCTCCCCTTTTTGAACAAAGGGACCACATTTGCTGTCCTCCAGTCCTCTGGCACTATTCCTGTAGCCAATGATGACATAAAAATCAAAGCCAAAGGTCCAGCAATCTCTTCCCTGGCCTCCCATAGAATCCTAGGATAAATCCCATCAGGTCCCGGGGACTTATCTATTTTCAGCCTGTCCAGAATTGCCAACACCTCTTCCCTACGTACCTCAATGCCATCTATTCTATTAGCCTGGGGCTCAGCATTCTCCTCCACAACATTATCTTTTTCCTGAGTGAATACGGACGAAAAATATTCATTTAGTATCTCGCCTATCTCTTCAGACTCCACACACAATTTCCCATCCCTGTCCTTGACTGGTCCTACTCTTTCCCTAGTCATTCGCTTATTCCTGACATACCTATAGAAAGCTTTTGGGTTTTCCTTGATCCTTCCTGCCAAATACTTCTCATGTCCCCTCCTTGCTCGTCTTAGCTCTCTCTTTAGATCCTTCCTCGCTACCTTGTAACTATCCATCGCCCCAACCGAAACTTCACACTTCATCTTCACATAGGCCTCCTTCTTCCTCTTAACAAGAGATTCCACTTCCCTGGTAAACCCCGGTTCCCTCACTCGACGCCTTCCTCCCTGTCTGACCGGTACATACTTATCAAGAACACGCAGTAGCTGATCCTTGAACAAGCCCCACTTATCCAGTGTGCCCAACACTTGCAGCCTACTTCTCCACCTTATCCCCCCCAAGTCACGTCTAATGGCATCATAATTGCCCTTCCCCCAGCTATAACTCTTGCCCTGCGGTGTATACTTATCCCTTTCCATCATTAACGTAAACGTCACCGAATTGTGGTCACTGTCCCCAAAGTGCTCTCCTACCTCCAAATCCAACACCTGGCCTGGTTCATTACCCAAAACCAAATCCAACGTGGCCTCGCCTCTTGTTGGCCTGTCAACATATTGTTTCAGGAAACCCTCCTGCACACACTGTACAAAAAACGACCCATCTATTGTACTCGAACTATATCTTTTCCAGTCAATATTTGGAAAGTTAAAGTCTCCCATAATAACTACCCTGTTACTTTCGCTCATATCCAGAATCATCTTCGCCATCCTTTCCTCTACATCCCTAGAACTATTAGGAGGCCTATAAAAAACTCCCAACAGGGTGACCTCTCCTTTCCTGTTTCTAACTTCAGCCAATACTACCTCGGAAGAAGAGTCCCCATCTAGCATCCTGTCCGCCACCGTAATACTGCTCTTGACTAGCAGCGCCACACCTCCCCCTCTTTTGCCTCCTTCTCTGAGCTTACTAAAACACCTAAACCCCGGAACCTGCAACATCCATTCCAGTCCCTGCTCTATCCATGTCTCCGAAATGGCCACAACATCGAAGTCCCAGGTACCAACCCACGCTGCCAGTTCCCCTACCTTGTTTCGTATACTCCTGGCATTGAAGTAGACACACTTCAAACCACCTACCTGAACGCTGGCCCCCTCCTGCGACGTCAAATCTGTGCTCCTGACCTCTATACTCTCATTCTCCCTTACCCTAAAACTACAATCCAGGTTCCCATGCCCCTGCTGCATTAGTTTAAACCCCCCCAAAGAGCACTAACAAATCTCCCCCCCAGGATATTTGTGCCCCTCAGGTTCAGATGTAGACCATCCTGTCTGTAGAGGTCCCACCTTCCCCAGAAAGAGCCCCAGTTATCCAAAAATCTGAAACCCTCCCGCCTGCACCATCCCTGTAGCCACGTGTTTAAATGCTCTCTCTCCCTATTCCTCATCTCACTATCACGTGGCACGGGCAACAACCCAGAGATAACAACTCTGTTTGTTCTAGTTCTGAGCTTCCATCCTAGCTCCCTGAAAGACTGCCTGACATCCTTGTCCCCTTTCCTACCTATGTCGTTGGTGCCAATGTGGACCACGACTTGGGGCTGCTCCCCCTCCCCCCTAAGGACCCGGAAAACACGATCCGAGACATCACGTACCCTTGCACCTGGGAGGCAACATACCAAACGTGAGTCTCTCACGCTCCCACAAAATCTCCTATCTGTGCCCCTGACTATAGAGTCCGCTCTCCTCGCGCTCTTTCATTGGGTCCCCTCCGCTCTCCTCGCGCTCTTTCACTGTGTCCCCGCCGCTCTCCTTGTGCTCTTTCACTGTGTCCCCGCCGCTCTCCTCGCGCTCTTTCACTGTGTCCACGCCGCTCTTTCACTGTTTGGCGCTCTCCTCGCGCTCTTTCACTGTGTCCCCGCCACTCTCCTCGCGCTCTTTCACTGTGTCGCCGCTCTCCTCGCGCTCTTTCACTGGGTCCCCTCCTTTCTCCTCGTGCTCTTTCACTGTGTCCCCGCCGCCCTCCTTGTGCTCTTTCACTGTGTCCCTGCCGCTCTCCTCGCGCTCTTTCACTGTGTCCCCGCCGCTCTCCTCGCGCTCTTTCACTGTGTCCCCGCCGCTCTCCTCGCGCTCCTTCACTGGGTCCCTGCCGCTCTCCTTGTGCTCTTTCACTGTGTCCCCGCCGCTCTCCTTGCGCTCTTTCACTGTGTCCCCGCTGCTGTCCTCGCGCTCTTTCACTGTGTCCCTGCCGCTCTCCTCGCGCTCTTTCACTGTGTCCCTGCCGCTCTCCTCGCGCTCTTTCACTGTGTCCCCGCCGCTCTCCTCGCGCTCTTTCACTGTGTCCCCGCCGCTCTCCTCGCGCTCCTTCACTGGGTCCCTGCCGCTCTCCTTGTGCTCTTTCACTGTGTCCCCGCCGCTCTCCTTGCGCTCTTTCACTGTGTCCCCGCTGCTGTCCTCGCGCTCTTTCACTGTGTCCCCGCCGCTCTCCTCGTGCTCTTTCACTGTGTCCCCGCCGCTCTCCTCGCGCTCCTTCACTGGGTCCCCGCCGCTCTCCTCGCGCTCTTTCACTGTGTCCCCGCCACTCTCCTCGTGCTCTTTCACTGTGTCCCTGCCGCTCTCCTCGCGCTCTTTCACTGTGTCCCCGCCGCTCTACTCGCGCTCTTTCACTGTGTCCACGCCGCTCTTCTCGCGCTCTTTCACTGTGTCCATGCCGCTCTCCTCGCACTCCTTCACTGTGTCCCCGCCGCTCTCCTCGCGCTCCTTCACTGGGTCCCCGCCGCTCTCCTCGCGCTCTTTCACTGTGTCCCCGCCGCTCTCCTCGCGCTCCTTCACTGGGTCCCCGCCGCTCTCCTCGCGCTCTTTCACTGTGTCCCCACCGCTCTCCTCGCGTTCTTTCACTGGGTCCCCGCCGCTCTCCTCGCGCTCTTTCACTGGGTCCCCGCCGCTCTCCTCGCGCTCTTTCACTGTGTCCCTGCCGCTCTCCTCACCCTCTTTAATCCTGTGTCCCCGCCGCTCTCCTCGCGCTCTTTTACTGTGTCCCCGCCGCTCTCCTCGCGCTCTTTTATCCTGTGTCCCCGCCGCTCTCCTTGCACTCTTTCACTGTGTGCCCGCCGCTCTACTCGTGCTCTTTTAATGTGTCCCCGCCGCTCTCCTCACGCTCTTTTATCCTGTGTCCCCGCCGCTCTCCTTCCACTCTTTCACTGTGTCCCTGCCGCTCTCCTCGCGCTCTTTCACTGTGTCCCCGCCGCTGTCCTCGCGCTCTTTCACTGAGTCTCCGCCGCTCTCCTGGCGCTCTTTTATCCTGTGTCCCCGCCGCTCTCCTCGCGCTCTTTTATCCTGTGTCCCCGCCGCTCTCCTCGCGCTCTTTTATCCTGTGTCTCCGCCGCTCTCCTCGCGCTCTTTTATCCTGTGTCCCCGCCGCTCTCATCGCGCTCTTTTATCCTGTGCCCCCGCCGCTCTCCTCGCGTCATTTATCCTGTGTTGCCGCCACTCTACTCGCGCTCTTTTATCCTGTGTCCCCGCCGCTCTCCTCGCGCTCTTTTATCCTGTGCCCCCGCCGCTCTCCTCGCGCTCTTTTATCCTGTGTCGCCGCCGCTCTCCTCGTGCTCTTTTTTCCTGGCGGAGGAGACTCGATGGGCCGAGTGGCCTAATTCTGCTTCTATGTCTTATGGTCTTATGAAGCCATCTTCACAACCTTGCTCAAGTTGGACAACGTAATTTGGATTCTCCTTCTATTGGCAAGCTTGCAGCAGGGCAGTGTAATGCCCGTCAATGCTAAATCCCTGCCAATACGCTATAACTTCCTCCTGGCACTCTCATTAGGTACACTTGTTAGGTTGCAAACCAGAAAATCATTGGGAGGGAGGGAAACACAGGTTTGCTGCAACTTATAAATGGTTGCAGTCAGTTAAAGGTGTAGCCATCTGGGATGGCCACTTCCAGAATACAAAATGGACATTTGCAAAGATTGCAGGGAAAAATGGACAAGGTTACGAAAGCAAGCAGGCACAGAGCCTGTCTGTATATTGGAGCCGCAGCTCCCAGACGAGACTGAAACTGTAGGCCCATTAGCATATGGATGGCCCATCTCCGGGAACAAATGAAGATACTTGAGTAACCGATCTGGCCCCAGACCTCGCGGCGCCAGTTCCCCAAACCGAAAGCAGGAAACAAAGCAGGCCAACGGCCACCTCGGACACGCCCAGCCATCAGGGCACCCACCCCTTTATTGGTCAGGATCAATGCGAATGATCAAGAAATGGCCCAATTGATTGGGGCCAAGTTCAAGGCCCGCCCAAAAGTGGGCGAAGCCCCCTTCGGGTATAAGAAGAAGGTCCCAAGAGAGAATTGTCAATGTGTCCTTTGACGGAGCAATCATCTGCCAGTCGCTGGTGGCAGGGGGACCCAAAACACTGTGATGTATGCTCGCTGAAGAGAGTGGCAGAGGCAAAATTCTCTTCTCCCCCTCCCCCCCACAGCCCCCCAACAACCACCCCCCTCTCCCACCCCCCAACCCGATGCAAGATGGGCCCCACAGTAATGGAAGTGATTTATTTATGTCACAAGTCAAGGCTTTTGCTGTTTGGGTGTACATGCCTGCTGACTGCTTACTGTGCTGTCTGCTGTTAGTCAAGCCCGTCGATGTGGCTTAGGGGCTAAAAGAGTGAGAAAGCAGACGTTTTAAAAACATTGAAGTAAACCTCCTGCCCACACAATGGCTAGAATTTCCTGGCCGCCACGCGTCAGTTGATGGACAGGTCAAAGGTCCATCGTCTTTTGGTGGCACCAGAAGAAACCCAGCCCTAGAACCAGGTGAGAGTCAACTCTGCCTATCTCTGAGGGAGAAAACACTGTAGGCTGGTGATCTTCTATCGCACACAGCTTCACTCACTTCCACACACCTTTCTCACCCAGCACCTGGGTGTCAGGAAAACGTAATTGTGTAAAATACAATCGGTGGGTGGGATCGGTGGGCCCCGATCGAGTGCCAGGCCACCGTGGGGGCACCCCCTGGGGTCAGATCGCCCCAGGACCCCGGAGCCCGCCCACGCCGCCTGGTCTCGCCGGTAAATACCAGCTTCGATTTACGCCGGCGGGACAGGCAATTTCTGGGCGGGACTTTGGCCCATCCGGGCCGGAGAATTGAGCGGGGGGTCCCGCCAACCGGCGCGGCCCGATTCCCGCCCCCGCCCAATCTCCGGTACCAGAGACTTCGGCGGGGGCGGGTGGCGGGATTCATGGCGGCCAACGGCCATTATCCGACCTGGCGGGGGGTCAGAGAATGACGCCCCAGGTGTGCAGTGTCCTTATATATGGGTTGGTGTAATGCCCTCCTGTGGTAGTGTCACCTCTGTGTGTATCGTGACTGCCCATTGGTCGTGTCCTATCGTACTGACCTATTGGTTGACTGCCATGTCTCTGGTGTTCCCTGTAGTGTCTAGCTAGGTGTAGTGTATGTACATTAACCCTTCGTGTACTTACAGTGATGTAAATTACCACACCCGCCATGGGTTTCCCGGCAATGAGGGGTGCGTTCAATGGAAAACCCTGTTGACGGGGCGGGACGGGAAGATCCCGGCGCCGGACAATGGCAGACTGCCTCCGCTGCCACGGAACGCACAGTGGGTTTCGCGAAAATCGATTTTGAGCCCGCGCCAGAGGTGCGCAGGATTGGGAATGCGGACGGAAAATCTGGTGAGAATCGGGAAACGCGATTTTCTCCGGAGAGATCGCACTTCCTGATTTTCCCCACCAGTGATGTCACGAGGTTCATACCTACAAGGGGCCAGAATCTCATTTTAATGCGTTTGCATGATTTTCAATATTATTAACCGGCCCCCTGCCACATGATCCCTCACTGAATATTTCTTTTCAGAGGTATGGATAGCCCCTGCGGGGTGGGGGTGGGGGTGGGTGAGGGGGGGGGAGGGGGGAGAGACATGACCGGGCAGTGCTCTAACACTGCCCCCATCATAGGTTGGCACTGCCAGGTTGGCACTGTGGCAGTGAGAACCTGGCAGTGCCAGCCTGTGCTGAGGGCAGTGCCAAGGGCAGACCCTAGTGGGAGCCCCATGGGGGAGTGGGTGGGTTTCATTTATGTGCGGTGGGGTGGTGAGAGCAGACACTGAGGGGGTGGGGGGCAATGCATTTTGGGGGTGGGGGGTGGAATGCCAGTGATTATTATTGGGGGGGGGGCTGGAGAACCTCCAATACCTCTGTGGTGGGGGCAAGCCACCATTATTTGCAGTGGACACTCTTTAAAGATGGTGTTCGGCTCTCTGTGGAGCCAGTTGCTGACTTTATCAGGCCTCGCTCTGCCAGAGTGACAGTGTCAACCACGGCCACTCATATTTTCAAAGAGGCTCAAGATTTGGAGCGAATACTGGGTGTTTGGAGCGCTACACGCCAGTTTTCACTCTAAGCCTGACACTTTGCCAAATTCTGGTAAGAATCCACCCAGAATCTTTTGATTATGACCTTGCAGTAGATGTGATTGTCCTCAAATGAAAATATAGGCCACCTCCCTTTCAGTGACATAAGTTGAGATTCCTTTTTAATCGCCATCCAGCGTGACGGGCTCCAATAGGAAGTTAGGCGATGACCACCTTAGATACGTTGTTTTAATACCTGTAACTTTAACCACTTTGAATAAATGTGAACAATCCTTTGAGGTGTTTACCAGTTTTTAAAACTTAGGTTTTCCTTTGATCTTATGTTTTATAATTTTGCTTCCTAAATTAAATATGCTTCGAAACCATATGATTTATGAAATCAGATATTTAAAACAACATTTGCTGTGATTCTGGTTTCCGTTAGCCTGAGCATTTTAAATTGAATCTGGATGAATCCTGTTGTGCAGTGATACTAAATATGCAAATCAAGCGAATGAAGGAAGACAATTACACAAGCATTTCACATTTATTGCGGATCTTTGTTCAGTTACTGACAGCTGTGCGGCCTTCATCGCCAAACAACAATTGTGTCCAATTCTATTTGACAGAGCAAGTAGTCATATCGGCAAAATCGATACACGATTTGTCACCTGTTTGTTCAGAAAGTGACAACTCTGTGTCCAAGATCCTCGTCCAGCAACACTTTGTCGCAAACATGGGGCGTCATTCTCCGACCCCCCAGAGGGTCGGAGAATGGCCGTTGGCCGCCGTGAATCCCGCCCCCGCCCCCGCCGAAGTCTCCGAAGGGAGAAAAGTCGGCGGGGCGTTAATGGCGCCGCTGCCGCGGAGAATGCCACGGGTCTGCGCAAGGCAGCCGATTTTCGGCCTGCCGATATTCTCCCTCCCGGATGGGCCGAAGTCCCGTCCTCGTGATGACCGTTCACGTCGACGTGAATCAAACCTCCTTTTCATCGGCGTGACCCGGTGCTCCAGGCTCACGCCGACCAGCGTGGAGGTGAGTGACGGCCTGGGGGGTTGGCTCTGGGCAGGCAATGGCGTGGCCGCAGTCTGATTGCGTGAGGAGAGGTGTGTCTCGGCTTGTGTGTGTGTGTGTGCGGCGGGGGGGGGGGGGGGGGGTTAGAGTAGGCTGGGCTCCGGGGGAGTGCCGGGAGGGGTCCGTGCCGGGGTGGAGGTTGGGAGGGGGGGGGGTCCGTGCCGGGGTGGAGGTTGGGGGTTGGGGGGGGGGTCCGTGCTGGGGTGGAGGTTGGGGGGTGGGTCCGTGCTGGGGTGGAGGTTGGGGGGGGGTCCATGCCGTGCCGGGGTGGAGGTTGGGGGTTGGGGGGGGGCCCGTGCTGGGGTGGAGGTTGGGGGGGGGGGTCCGTGCTGGGGTGGAGGTTGGGGGGGGGGGGTCCGTGCCGTGCCGGGGTGGAGGTTGGGGGGGGTCCGTGCTGGGGTGGAGGTTGGGGGGGGGGTCCGTGCCATGCCGGGGTGGAGGTTGGGGGGGGGGTCCGTGCCGTGCCGGGGTGGAGGTTGGGGGGGGGTCCGCGCCGGGGTGGAGGTTGGGGGGAGGGTCCGTGCTGGGGTGGAGGTTGGGGGGGGTCCGTGCTGGGGTGGAGGTAGGGGGGGGTCCGTGCTGGGGTGGAGGTTGGGGGGGGTCCGTGCTGGGGTGGAGGTTGGGGGGGGGTCCGTGCTGGGGTGGAGGTTGGGGGGGGGTCCGTGCTGGGGTGGAGGTTGGGGGGGGGTCCGTGCCGTGCCGGGGTGGAAGTTGGGGGGTGTCCGTGCTGGGGTGGAGGTTGGGGGGGGGGTCCGTGCCGTGCCGGGGTGGAGGTTGGGGGTTGGGGGGGGGGGGTCCGTGCTGGGGTGGAGGTTGGGGGGGGGTCCGTGCCGGGGTGGAGGTTGGGGGGGGTCCGTGCTGGGGTGGAGGTTGGGGGGGGGGTCCGTGCTGGGGTGGAGGTTGGGGGGGGTCCGTGCCGGGGTGGAGGTTGGGGGTTGGGGGGGGGGGTCCGTGCTGGGGTGGAGGTTGGGGGGGGGTCCGTGCCGGGGTGGAGGTTGGGGGGGGTCCGTGCTGGGGTGGAGGTTGGGGGGGGGGTCCGTGCTGGGGTGGAGGTTGGGGGGGGGTCCGTGCTGGGGTGGAGGTTGGGGTGGGGGTCCGTGCCGGGGTGGAGGTTGGGGGTTGGGGGGGGGGTCCGTGCTGCGGTGGAGGTTGGGGGGGGGTCCGTGCCGAGGAGGGGGATGGGAGGGCAAGTGAGTTGGTCCACCTGGCCAGGTGCCAGCCTCCAACAGTTGGACCCATGCGGTCCATGCCACCTGGCTGGGGGGAGGAGGGGATATGGGCAATGATGACATGTCGTCGTTCCCCTCCCCCCCACCAGGCCGTCATGTTTTCAGATCATCCAGTGATGTTGGCCGCCATGGTGGCAGCCGCTCATGTCTATGTTGCCCTGGATGAGGAGGAGGAGGAGGAGGAGGAGCGTGCCAGAGAGGCGGCGCAGGCTGCCGCAGAGGGGCAGGTGGCAGCCGCACAGGCTGGAGGGACACCTGACCGACAGGACGAGGAGGGGGAGGAGGACGTCGCGGCCCCATGGCAACGGAGGCACCCGAGGGCGCCCCGTGTGTACCGGCCCCGGCAGTCATACCAGGACCTCACGGACCGGGAATGCAGGAGGAGACTCCGGATGAGCCGGGAAACCGTGGCACACATCTGCCACCTGCTGGCACACCTGTCACCGCGTGGCACTGGCGGGGGACACCCTCTCCCCGTGTCCGTCAAGGTTACGGTGGCCCTGAACTTTTATGCAACGGGGTCATTCCAGGCACCGAGTGGGGACCTGTCCGGCATATCGCAGACATCGGTGCACCGGTGCATCCGGGCAGTGACAGATGCCCTATATGCCATGGCGCACCGCTACATCCGCTTCCCCGTGGACCGGGCCAGCCAAGATGCCCGGGCCGTGGGCTTCTCTGCCGTTGCCGGGTTCCCCATGGTCCAGGGCGCGATCGATGGGATGCACGTCGCCGTGCGGCCACCTGCAGATAACAGGGCCGTGTTCACTAATAGGAAGGGGACCTATTCGATGAACGTACAGGTGGTCTGCGACCACCGCATGATGATCCTGCACGTCTGCGCCCGTCACCCAGGCAGTGTGCATGACTCATTCGTGTTGTCGCGGTCATCCATCCCCGGCATGTACGAGGGACGCCATCCCCGGCTGAGGGGCTGGTTGCTGGGCGACAGGGGCTACCCATTGCGATCGTGGCTGATGACGCCTTTACGGAGGCCACGCAATGAGGCGGAGAACCGCTACAATGATGCCCATGTAGCGACAAGGGGAGTGATCGAGAGGTGCTTTGGTGTGCTGAAGATGCGTTTCAGGTGCCTGGACCTCTCTGGGGGCGCCCTCCAGTATCATTCAGATAGGGTCGGCCGCATCATTGTGGTGTGCTGCGTCCTGCACAACATAGCCCAGCAGAGGGGCGATGTGCCGCAGGCAGAGGAGGGCGGAGTGGAGGAGCAGCAGGAAGAGGCACAGTCCTCCCCAGATGAGGGGGATGGGGGCAATGGTCAGGGCAGACGGGGTAGACACAGGAGGGTGGCTGTCCACCATTACCGGCTGGCCCAGCGGGCACGGGACGGACTGATAGACGCCAGCTTCACTGACTAGATGGGCGTGGGAATCGGGTCGTATGGCCACAGACCGCACACCATGGCAACAGCCGACCACCCACACCCCCCACCCATCCACCCACCCAGCACCCTCAGCCCCCTCCCCAACCCCACCCACCCCACCCGCATGCACACCACCCCACCCCCCCCCCCATTGCCGATCCACCTGCGGCACAACGGGCCGGGCTCACACAGTTGCGGGTGGACGCGTGTCTATCGCAGGCCATGGAGGATGATGACAACCCGCCCTGCGATGAGCTCCTGGCTCTACATTGTTGGACTATGTCTGACCCATGGCCACAGTACCACCATCCACCCGGACCATCCCTGCATGCGGCTGTGACACTGCAGCGCACGGTCCCGTCCTCTGCCCGGGGGATGTTGATGGCGGCCCAGGGGGAAGGGGGCAGACTCACCTGGGGCTGAGGTAAGACCACCCCTCACACACACACTTGCGCTCAACGTACATGACACCCCCGCACACTTTGGACAGAGCACAAAGGCAGCTTCGGTAGGTGTAACATTGACTTTAATAACCAAAGGAGTTCATGCACGTGCCCTAGCCCCTAAAACTCATCTGTGCCCTGCACCCATGCCAACTTACTCAGTGTTTAATTGTTTGGCCTTACGGGCCCTTTGACTACGTCTACGTGGTTCCCCAGACGGTACAGCAGAACTGGAGGTGGACTCCTGTGATTCCTGCCCTCTGACACTGGATCCCTTTGGAGGCCGTTTCCTGGGGCGTCCTGGCCTAGATGGGCCAAGCTGCGGCCCGGGCGACTGGGATGGCGAGCTGCCAGCCTGTCCTGCCCGTTGCCCACCCGATGCACCTGGGACGGAAGGGGGGGAGTCCGAGGTGTCGCGGTGTACCGGGACCTCCCCTACAGAGAGAGCCGGGACGGACCACACCACCTCCTCCTCCCTCGGGGTGCCCGATGGCCCCCAGGCCTCTACATGGGTGGGGGATGCGAACGGACTGGCCATCCGACGCCCCCCCGACATCTGGCGCTGCCAGTCCTGGAGGCCCGTGCTGGTATCGACAGGGGTCTGCAGGTTTGCAGCCATGGAGCCCAGGGGGTTGGCAAACCCTGTCTGTGACAGTGCGACGCCGGCTCGCACATGGCCACTGGCACCGATGCCCTCAGCGATGGCCTGCAGAGACTGGGCCATGGCCTGCTGAGACTGGGCCATGGCCTGCAGAGACTGGGCTATGGCGTTGAGCGCCTCTGCCATCTGGCGCTGGCACTGGCTCATGGCCTCCTGTGAGAGGGCAGCCATGTCCTGGGCCACAGACGCCGCCTGCACGGAAGGCCCCAGGCCTCGCAAACCGTTCCCCATGTCTGACACCGTCGCACCCATTGCCTCCACCGCGGACGCCACCCTTGCGGTGTCAGCCTGGGTGGCACGCATGACCGGCACCACTCCCAGCTCCTGGACGCGGGTGGACTCCTCCACCTGCGACCGCAGCCGCCGCAAGCCGCCCGTCACCCTCTTCGCTCGTCTCCGGGTCGGTGGTTGCATCGGATCTATGTGTGGGTGTGGTAACTGCAGGAACCCGGGATCCATCTGGGCGGCAGATGTTCGCTTGGGCTGGGCTGCCCTCCGACCGCCCGGCTCCTCTGCTGCTCCTACCTCCACCTGCTGTACCGGGACGGCTGTGTTGTGCGCACCAGTGAGTGTACCAGACGCCTCATCACTAAAGTGCCCAACCGTGGTGAGTGTTTCTGCGATGGTGGAGGATGTTGGTGACAGCAGTGGCGTTGTGTCGTGCTCTTCGTCCCACTCTGAGTCCATGGCACTTTGGGGTGGGGGTTCGTCTCCACCCATCCACTCTGAGTCACTGTCCGGTATTTCGTCTTCCTGGGTAGTGGTGTCCTGGGTAGTGGTGTCCTGGGTAGTGGTGTCCTGCCTCGGATGTGACGGGGGCCTGTGGCTGCCCCCCTCGTCGCTGGGTGGTCGCTCCCGCACGTGACGGGGGTGTCGTCTCCCTGTTGCTCCAGGTCTCTCCGTCTCCCGTGGTGTGCGAGGGGCATCCTGCGGGCGTCGCATACTGGAGGGTCCGGGTCTCTCCGTCTCCCGTGGCCTCCGAGGGGCATCCTGCGGGCGTCGCATGCTGGAGGGTCCGGGTCTCTCCGTCTCCCGTGGTCTCCGAGGGGCATCCTGCAGGCGTCGTATGCTGGAGGGTCCGGGTCTCTCCGTCTCCTGTGGTCTCCGAGGGGCATCCTGCGGGCGTCGCATGCTGGAGGGTGCGGGTCTCTCCGTCTCCTGTGGTCTCCGAGGGGTATCCTGCGGGCGTCGCATGCTGTAGGGTGCGGGTCTCTCCGTCTCCTGTGGTCTCCGAGGGGCATCCTGCGGGCGTCGCATGCTGGAGGGTGCGGGTCTCTCCATCTCCTGTGGTCTCCGAGGGGCATCCTGCGGGCGTCGCATGCTGGAGGGTGCGGGTCTCTCCGTCTCCTGTGGTCTCCGAGGGGCATCCTGCGGGCGTCGCATGCTGGAGGGTGCGGGTCTCTCCGTCTCCTGTGGTCTCCGAGGGGCATCCTGCGGGCGGTCTGCATCTGCGGGGATGGGTGCCTGGACGTTTGGTCCTGCGATACACAATGAAGCATGCATGGTTAGACATCAGGCAGTGATCAGGTGATACGGGGGAGGGGGATATAGGGGAGGGGGGATATGGGGACGGGCTGTCGGTGGCTCACTCGCTAATACGCCCCCGACCTCTGCATCAGCAACCTCCCGGTCCTCAGGTCCGCCAGCCAGTTCCAGGGCCCTTTCCTCGTGTACGGTCAGTGGCCTCTCATCAGCGGGCCCTCCTCCAGTCCTCACATGCTCCCTATTGTTGTGTGCGCGCTTCTCCTGTGGGGGGGGGGGGCAGGGGTAAAAGGCAACAGTGTTAGGCAGGTATATGAATGCACGCCATCGGTTGCGCGTGCATTGCAGAGGTTAAGGTTAGGGCTGGATTCACTTGGGGATATGGGGGATATGGGGGATATGGGGGAGGGGGGATATGGGGGAGGGGGGATATGGGGGAGGGGGATATGGAGGAGGGGGGATATGGGGGAGGGGGGATATGGGGGATATGGGGGAGGGGGGATATGGGGGAGGGGGGATATGGGGAGGGGGGATATGGGGGATATGGTGGATATGGGGGGGATATGGGGGAGGGGGGGATAAGGGGGAGGGGGGATATGGGGGAGGGGGGTATATGGGGGATATGGGGAGGGGGGATATGGGGAGGGGGGATATGGGGGATATGGGGGAGGGGGGATATGGGGGATATGGGGATATGGGGAGGGGGATATGGGGGAGGGGTATATGGGGGAGCGGGGATATGGGGAGGGGGGATATGGGGGTGGGGGGATATGGGGGATATGTGGGAGGGGAGATATGGGGAGGGGGGATATGGGGGAGGGGGGATATGGGGGAGGGGGGATATGGGGGAGGGGGGATATGGGGGATATGGGGGAGGGGGATATGGGGAGGGGGGATATGGGGGATATGGTGGAGGGGGTATATGGGGGATATGGGGATATGGGGGAGGGGGGATATGGGGGACGGGGATATGGGGGAGGGGGGATATGGGGAGGGGGGATATGGGGAGGGGAGATATGGGGAGGGAGGGATATGGGGGAGGGGGGATATGGGGGAGGGGGGATATGGGGATATGGGGGAGGGGGTATATGGGGGAGGGGGGATATGGGGAGGGGGGATATGGGGGATATGGGGAGGGGGGATATGGGGAGGGTAGATATGGGGGAAGGGAAGGGGGATATGGGGGAGGGGGGATATGGAGGAGGGGGGATATGGGGAGGGGGGATTTGGGGGAGGGGGGATATGGGGGATATGGGGGATATGGGGGAGGGGGGATATGGGGGAGGGGGGATATGGGTGAGGGGGGATATGGGAGATAGGGGGGATATGGGGGATATGGGGGAGGGGGGATATGGGGGATATGGGGATATGGGGGATATGGGGGATATGGGGAGGGGGGATATGGGGATATGTGGGATATGGGGAGGGGGATATGGGGGAGGGGGGATATGGGGGATATGGGGGGATATGGGGGATATGGGGAGGGAGGGATATGGGGGAGGGGGGATATGGGAGAGGGGGGATATGGGGGATATGGGGGATATGGGGAGGGGGGATATGGGGGAGGGGGGATATGGGGGATATGGGGGAGGGGGGATATGGGGGATATGGGGGAGGGGGGATAAGGGGGAGGGGGGATATGGGGGAGGGGGGATATGGGGGATATGGGGGAGGGGGGCTATGGGGGAGGGGGAATATGGGGAGGGGGGATATGGGGAGGGGGATATGGGGGATATGGGGAAGGGTGGATATGGGGAGGGGGATATGAAGGAGGGGGGATATGGGGGATTTGGGGGATATGGGGGAGGGGGGATATGGGGGATATGGGGAGTGGGGGATATGGGGGAGGGGGGATATGGGGGGGATATGGGGGATATGGGGGATATGGAGAGGGGGGGATATGGGGAGGGGGGATATGGGGGAGGGGGGATATGGGGGATATTGGGGAGGGGGGATATGGGGGATATGGGGGATATGGGGGAGAGGGGATATGGGGGAGGGGGTATTTGGGGGAGGGGGGATATGGGGGATATGGGGGAGGGGCGGATATGGGGGAGGGGGGATATGGGGGAGGGGGGATATGGGGGATATGGGGGAGGGGGGATATGGGGGAGGGTGGATATGGGGGAGGGGGGTATGGGGGATATGGGGGAGGGGGGATATGAGGGAGGGGGGGATATGGGGTATGTGGGGGAGGCTCACCCTCCCTGCTCTGACGAGGTCGTTCACCTTCTTGTGGCACTGGGTGCCTGTCCGTGGTGTCAAGGCCACAGCGGTGACGACCTCTGCCACTTCCCTCCACAGACGCCGGCTGTGGCGTGGGGCAACTCTGCGGCCATGCCCGTGATACAGGGCGTCCCTCCTCTGCTCCACCGCGTCCAGGAGCGCCTCCATATCGCGTGACTCGAACCTCGGGGCTGAGCGACGGCCAGTCGTCCAGTCGGGTGTTGCGGTCGGGTGTTGCGGTCGGGTGGGGGGGAGCAGCGCGGCCTTATGAGCCGTCACGCCGTGCAGCGCGTATGACGCTGCACGGCGTGAACCACTGCGCATGCGCGGATCCCGTTAGGTCGCTGCTAGCCCATTTCGGGCCGGAGACTATCGACCCATTTTTCCAACGTGACGCAAGTCAGATTTGCGCCGTTTTTTGCGCCGATCGGCGGACTTTCCGCCGATAACGGAGAATTTCGCCCATGATTTCTGACACCTGGGGCGTCATTCTCTGACCCGCCGCCGGGTCGGAGAATGGCCGTTGGCCGCCGTGAATCCCGCCCCCGCCGAAGTCTCCGGTACCGGAAATTGGGCGGGGGCGGGAATCGTGCCGCGCCGGTTGGCGGGACCCCACGTTCAATTCTCCAGCCCGGATGGGCCGAAGTCCCGCCCAGAAATTGCCTGTCCCGCCGAAGTAAATCAAACCTGGTATTTCCCGGCGGGACCAGTCGGCGTGGGTGGGCTCCGGGGTCCTGGGGGGGGCGCGGGCGATCTGACCCCGGGGGGGTGCCCCCACGGTGGCCTGGCCCGCGATCGGAGCCCACCGATCCGCGGGCGGGCCTGTGCCGTGGGGGCACTCTTTCCCTTCCGCCTCCGCCACGGCCTCCACCATGGCGGAGGCGGAAGAGACTCTCCCCACTGCGCATGCGCGGGAAACTTTCAGCGGCCGCTGACGCTCCCGCGCATGCGCCGCATTTCCGCGCCAGCTGGAGGGGCAACAAACGCCATTTCCGCCAGCTGGCGGGGCGGAAATCCCTCCGGCGTCGGCCTAGCCCCTCAATGTTGGGGCTAGGCCGCCAAAGATGCGGAGCCGCCAGTCGGCGGACATCGCGCCGTTGGGGGAGAATTTCGCCCCAGATTACCATTTACAACATTCTGTGCTTAATTGTGTGAGGCCAAGGAAGAAACGCACAATGTGTCCAGTGAAGGAAGTAAGAAGAGACCTTCCAAGGTGGGGCTCACTCCCACTCTCCCTGGCGGGGAGAGTGCAGACGATCAAGATGAACGTACTGCCAAGGTTCCTCTTCCTGTTTAGATACATTCCGATCTTCATCTCCAAGGCCTTTTTCCAAAATGTAGACAGTCTAATCATGGCGTTTGTGTGGGACGGTAAGAACCCGAGAATTCCTAAAAAGACACTGCAAAGAAGGAAAATCAAAGGGGGCTTGGCCTTACCAAACCTACAATACAACTACTCGGCAGCAACGGCAGAAAGAGTGAGGGGATGGGTACAAGAACCCGACACAGATTGGGTACAAATGGAGGAGGTATCCTGTAAGGAACGACCCTCCGGGCCCTGGCCACAGCAGCACTCCCATCCCCCTCAACAAGATACACAACGGGCCCAGTGGTAGCGGCCACGCTGAGAACGTGGACCCAGCTGAGACAACACTTCGGGATAACTAAAATGTCCCCCATGGCCCCCATATGCGGCAATCACAGATACTCCCCAGTCTTGCTGGATACCACCTTCAAAAGATGGAGGCAGGACGGGGACACTGACGGTCGGGGACTTCTACGTAGGGCGCAGACTGGCGAACTGACGAGGAAGTGGAAGCTAGCAAAAGGACAGGAAATGAGACACCTCTAAATAAAGCACTTCCTCCGCAAAGAGACAGTAGGGTACCCCGGGGCCCCAGAAACCACACTGCTAGAGGACCTGATAGGCACAAGCAACGAGAAGGGGGGGCTATGTGGGAAAATATACGGACAGTTACTGGACAGAGCCCGGACTCCACTGGACGAGATCAGACAAAAATGGGAGGACGAACTGGGGACAGAGGTAGGATGGGGACTCTGGAGCGAAGCACTGAGCAGGGTGAGCTCCACCTCCTCCTGCGCAAGGCTAAGCCTAATGCAGCTCAAAGTGGTGCACAGAGCACACCTGACCAGAACCCGAATGAGCAGGTTCTTCCCGGAGGTGGAGGACAAATGTGAGCGGTGCCAGAGGGGCCCGGCCAACCACACCCACATGCTTTGGGCTTGCCCCAAGCTTGCTGGGTTCTGGACAGCCTTCTCCGAGGCAATGTCCGAGGTTGTGGGGGTGAGGGTGAAGCCATGCCCAATAGTGGCAATCTTCAGGGTATCGGAACAGCCAGAGTTACACATGGGGAAAGGGGCCGACGCCCTTGCTTTCGCTTCCCTAATCGCACGCCGGAGAATCCTGCCCAGCTAGCGACCGGCAGCACCACCCACAGTTGCAGACTGGCTCGCTGACCTCTCGGAATTTCTCCACCTGGAGAAGATTAAGTACGTCACCCGAGGGTCAGAGGAAGGCTTCCTGGATACTTGGGGGCAGTTTGTCGGCCTGTTCCAAAACGTTTTCGAGGCCAGCAACAAGGAGTATGTAGCCACCTAAAATGGCTGATTCCCGATTAATTTGGCAAAAACCCGATGTAAAATGGCTAACCGAAAAGGCTGATGGGAAAAGCAGCCAACAGGGCACAAACGGACAGCTGCAGACAGAACAGCGTATTCGGCTCTGGGGAAGTCGGCCCAGACCGATACCTGCGACCATTAGCAGCAAATCAACCCAGACATCTGCAGTTTAATCGGCAATCCCCGGGAACAATTGCAACATATTAGCAATTGAATGCCGATCCAGGCCTCTCGGCGCCAGCAGTGGCCGAGACAAAGAAAGGTGAACGGCCACCCCCCGATCGAGGAATCGCCCCATTATTGAAGCATATCGAACCCAGTGATTGGGAACAAGTCCAATCACTTGGGACCAGGGTCAAGGTCCGCCCCGAGAGGCAGGAAGCCCCCGGGAACTATAAAAATAGGGGGCCAAGTTCCGATCGACCCTTCTCTCCCTTCTTCTCCTGCTCGCAACCTTCGCAAGAACCATTGACCAGCAACCGTAAGTTTGACTCCAGCGATCGCTACCCGATAGAGACTCCTAGCCATCGACCTGTATCAGCCTTTGAATCCCGCAGGCCAGACCCAATTCGATAAACCATTCGCTTCCCTGACCTGGTGGGCCATCCCCAAAAGTTAAGTATTGGCCAGTAGTGGTAGGTAGTGATATAGAAAGTAGGATTATTGTATAAGTATTTATTGCTGTACATAATAAATGACCGTTGATTTCAATCTTACTAAGCGGTGTGCTGTCTTATTAATCATAACTAGAGCTTGAACCACGTGGCGGTATCAGAAAGATACCTGGCGACTCGTGAGCAAAGGTGACAGAATTAGAGCTAATAAAACTAAGGCTAATAAGAGCAACAAGTAACCCATGAGTGATGGGGGGGGGGGAGCTATTCTGTCCGGAAAATAGAATAATAGCACAGCCGAAGCCGGGGGGTGGGGGGGGGGGCAACAACAACAGGGAAGGGGGAGGAACCATAGACAGATCCAGAGGGCAACGAAATGCACATAGGGTCAGTTCAACGAAGGACAAACTAAACCTCTCTGTATAGTAAAGGAAATTAGCGCGGGCGAGTAAAATGTGATGTGTATCGATACAACTGTTTATGAATATGGGAAATGCCAATAAAAAGATTTTTAAAAAATGAAATGTACAATACACGGCAGGCTTGCGTCAAGCCGAGGGGGGTCTCGCCCATGGTGGGGGCCTGACAGTATGTTGAGCCTTTCAGGCCACCATCAGACCTTCCCCAGGATTCAGGACCCGCCCTCTGAGAGTTATCAGCCAATCAGATCCCAGCAGCTCTCCATTGCCCGTCAGCACCAGAAGGAGAGGTGGCAGCTGTCAGCAATCCATCCACCAGGGGCCTAGGGTCACGGCGGCATCACTAGACCACAGGGGAGTGAGGGCAGAATGGGGGTTGTGGAGTGGGGGTTGGATGAATAGGGAGTGGGTGGGGATGTTAGAGGCTAGGACAGTGTATACATTTAAGTTATCCCTCTTTCCTGCTCTTAGGTCACTTGATCAGTGTGGTAATCACCACTGTTGTATATATCACATACGAGATGTAATACGGTAAGGCTCCTGTACTACAGGTACGGGGTAGATCCCTGCCTGCTGGCTCCGCCCAGTAGGCAGAGTATAAATGTGTGTGCTCACCGAGTTGCAGCCATTTCGGCAGCAGCTGCAGGAGGCTACACATCTCTGCTTAATAATCTCTGCCTCGATTACACTCGACTCTTGTCTCATCGTAATTGATAGTGCATCAATCAGGCCATGAGTGCCTGATGACAAGGGATCCCTCCCCCCACCCCGAGGAAAACCCAATAGGATTTCTTGGGTGGCCTCTGGGAAATGTGAGACAGCCCAACTAATCCTTGAGCCACCACCAAATTGCAGTGGGTTCAGGGATATTGGTGTTAATTGTTTTAATCTCAACAGATAGCTGTGAATTCGAAGACAGTCCCTTCGGAACTTCGTCCCCGATCAGGAGAGGTTTTGCCATGGCTGGGAGACTGAAACGGGGCCTCTTGCTTGGTTAGGTGGCAGCAAGATTCCACTATGACGAGTTGGATAAAATGCAGCCAAATATCGTTAAATAGAGACACACAGAGAAAGAAAACAACGCAAGAGCGTGCTTTCTTTTTCTGGACATGGACTTGGAGATGTTATTCTTTTCCAGCTCTGATCTTCTTTACAAATGGGCGAAAATCTGACGATCTTTTTCGTGTGCTTCTCACCAAACAATCTCATTGCTGGTTGGTTGTGGTTATGGATCAATTTTCCAGAAACAATGTATTTCCCACACAAAGATCAGGGGCGAGATTCTCCGACCCCCCCCGCCGGGTTGGAGAATCACCGGGGGCTGGCGTGAATTCTCCGGCACCGGAGATTCGGCGGGGGGCGGGAATCGTGCCGGTTGGCGGCCCCCCCCCCCGCGATTCTCCGGCCCGAATGGGCCGAAGTCCCGCTGCTAGAATGCCTGTCCCGCCGGCGTGGATTAAACCACCTACCTTACCGGCGGGACAAGGCGGTGCGGGCGGGCTCCGGGGTCCTGGGGGGGGGGGGGGCGCGGGGCGATCTGGCCCCAGGAGGTGCCCCCATGGTGGCCTGGCCCGCGGTCGGGGCCCACCGATCCGCGGGCGGGCCTGTGCCGTGGGGGCACTCTTTTCCTTCCGCCTTCGCCACGGTCTTCACCATGGCGGAGGCGGAGGAGACTCCCTCCACAGCGCATGCGTGGGGATGCCGTGAGTGGCCGCTAACGCTCCCGCGCATGCGCCGCCCGGCAATGTCATTTCCGCGCCAGCTGGCGGGGCGGAAATCAGTCCGGCGCGGGCCTAGCCCCTCAAGGTTAGGGCTCGGCCCCCCAAGATGCGGAGGATTCCGTACCTTTGGGGCAGTGCGATGCCGGACTGATTTGCGCCGTTTTTGGCGCTGGTCGGCGGACATCGCGCCGATACCGGAGAATTTTGCCCCAGATGCTTTTTTAAAAATTTGCTGAGCATTGTGCCATCCCTTATCTCCAGGCTGCTCCTTGACTAACATGGCCCTGAAGATCAGTCTTACATCTTGTGTACCGACAGACAATTCAAACAGCGTCAACTAAGCTGTTCCCTTACACACCAAACCCTAAACCAAACTGGGGGATGTACAACTTTTATGATTACATTCATTATAAAGAAGCAAAGAGCTTTTCAATCATATGATTATAAAACGAACCCTAGCCTGCGTGCATACGTTTAGATAATTAGGGTATCTTACAATTCTTTCCTTGAGATTACAAAATTCCTTTTTGATTCCTTGTTTATGATTCCCATTATTTTTAACTGTTCATCTCATAGTTTCAAATTCCTCGCTCATTTTCATAGCCGCCAGACATGCATCAGTGTTGCTACAATCTCTCCCCATTGGATAATGAGGAGTATTTGAGGCAACAGCCTCACCACTGCGTTTCTCCTGAATTATTTAAGTCTTGCCATCATGAAGGTGCCTCTAAAACTCTTCATTCCTCTTTCAGCCTCATCATTGTCTTGTTGCTTCTTTTTATCAAATGTTGTTCAGAAGCCATGCCTCTCCGTGTAATACACACAGCAAGTTGGAAGACAGAGGAGGCAATGGGTGTCCAAGTGCGGCCTGGAGGCCACCTTTCACCAGTACTTTGATAATGTCATGTTTTACAATCAAGACTGGAGAAATCCAATGGCTTCCAATTGGAGATGTCCGAGAGCCGACAGCACACCCAATCGATATTGTTTACCGTCTCTTCCATCATGGTTTCTAAGCTGATCGAACGATACATATCTTTTCCTTTATATGCGATATTAGCCCCCTCGCATCAGGACATTATCTGCCTCTTACACAATGGCGACATGTCTGGACAACTATTCCCACATGACCACCGTGGCACAAACTATCACCTTAGGAGAGAAAAAGCTGCACGGTACCATAGTGGATAGCACAGTTGCTTATCCACTCCAGGGACCCAGGTTCGATTCCCGGCATGGGTCACTGTCTGTGCGGAGTCTGCACGTTCTCCCCGTGTGTGCGTGGGTTTCCTCCGGGTGCTCCGGTTTCCTCCCACAGTCCAAAGATGTGCAGGTTAGGTGGATTGGCCATTCTAAATTGCCCCTTAGTGTCCAAAAAGGTTTGGTGGGGTTACTGGGTTAGGGGATAAAGGGGGATAGGGTGGAGGCGTGGGACTTAAGTAGGGTGCTCTTTCCAAGGGCCGGTGCAGACTCGATGGGCTGAATGGTCTCCTTCTGCACTGTAAATTCTATGAAATGCAATAATTCTATGAAGTATCCACCCAATTGTGATATCCTACCATGATTAGTTTCACATATCTAGTTACCTCCTTGTCCACTTCATAAATCTTGAAATTAAAATCGCTTATTGTCACAAGTAGGCTCCAAATGAAGTTACTGTAAAAAGCCCCTAGTCGCCACATTCCAGCGCCTGATCGGGGAGGCTGGTACAGGAATTGAACCGTGCTGCTGGCTTGCTTTCAAAGCCAGCAATCTAGCTCTGTGCTAAACCAGCCCCTCTGTGCTAAACCACTGTGCTAAATCTTAACTCACTTGTGTCCATTTTATCCACTTTTGTTCAATATATTGGGGGATTAAGGTACTCCATTGCTTTCTACTTGTCCTATACACTAATTCTTATGCAATTATTCACCAGTTTGTACTCAAACCAGAGTTTTTTTAATAAGAAAAATTAATTTTTCTTATTAAAAAAATTCGAATTTGGGTTGCCAGAGCATTAATCTGGGTCTCTGGTTTACTCGTTCAGTGACCATAACACTGTGCCTCCCATCCCATGTAAAATATATTCTGGTGATTCATCGACCATATAAAAGTTATTTTCTCCTGGCACTCATTTCATAATGTTTCATCCAGTTGGCGAATTTCTCAGAGAGAAGCCAATGGCACTGCAAGGTAGGCCATTCAGCCCATCTAGTCTGAAAGAGAAACCCTCTGAAAGAGCACCCCATCCAGGACCACTCCCCTACCTTAGTTTCGTAACACTATAACCCCCACCTGACCGACAGATCTTTGGACACTAAGGGGCAATTTTGGAATGATCAATCCACCTAACCTGCACATCTTTGCAATTGTGGGAGGAAGCCGGAGCACCCGGAGGAATCCCCCGCAGACACGGGGAGAACGTGCAAACTCCGCACAGCCAGTCACCAAGGCCACAATTGAACCCAGCATCCTGGCGCTGTGAAGCAGCAGTGCTAACCACTGTGCCAACCTCGGTAATGACGACCATGATAATTATCATCGATCATCACAAAAAAAACCCAACTGGATCAGTTTAATACTATTTAGGGCGTGGACGATTTAGGATTTCCCTGATTCGAAGGGCCAATCTTACTAGTCTATTTCTGGCTAAGCCACCAAAGGAGGGAATGTGATTTTCCTGTAAGGAACCGAACAGCTCTCACTCAAGGGACATGACTGTTCCAGGGCTTATAAATGTGAAAAAGATTTCAGTTACCCTCCAATGGGCGTTTCTTTGTGTAGGTTGTTCAAAACCAATCATTTACTTTTTCAGCATGATACATTTAAGACATCCTAAAAGAGCTCTAGGATTTTAAACTTACTCAATGTAAACATACACCATTTAGATTTTTAGTGGAGTTTTATTACAAACATTTCAGAGTATAAAACAAAGGTACAGAGTCGTCAAATTATAAATCTGCTTTTTTATATCCGTTAACAGATTATCTTCTTTACGAGAAAGATATATTTAAACATCGAAATCCAAGGGTTAGCACTGCAGCCTACAGCACTGAGGACCCGGGTTCGAATCCTGGCCCTGGGTTACTGTCCGTGTGAAGTTTGCACAGTCTCCCTGTGTCTGCGTGGGTTTCACCCCCACAACCCAAAGATGTGTAGGTTAGGTGGATTGACCACGCTAAGTTGCCCCTTAATTGGGAAAAAAAAAAATTGGGTACTCTAAATTTAGTTAAAAAAAACATGGAAATCCAAAGTATCTCTAAGTATCTGTACTTAATATATTTCTCAAAAGAGTAATCGGCTCATACTCACAAAGGTAAGTTTCAAGTAACATGTTTGATGAAGCCTGAATTGCCCTTGAGGGGGAAGTTGAACAGAACTTTGACTGCACTCTCTTGCTGGAGGGAGTGAGTGATAGCTCTGTCGAATCTGTCTCTTAGCACAGCGAGCTCAATAGCTGGCTTGTAATACAGAACAATGCCAGCAGCGCGGGTTCAATTCCCGTACCGGCCTCCCTGAACAGGCGCTGGAATCTGGCAACTAGGGGCTTTTCACAGTAACTTCATTGAAGCCTACTTGTGACAATAAGTGAATATTATTATTATTTTATACATTTTTCTTTCTGTTTCTCTGAAAGTCCGAGGGTCGCCTATCTTCTCTGATGAGCGGTTACCTCATTATTAAAACAACTATGTCCATAGTTTCATTTCATCTTGTTGACCATCTGTCTTCAAAGTTGATTAATATTTCTTTTAATATTGGTTTGAAAGTCAAACGTTTTAACATATGTTCGGTCAGCAGTTCATTCTATGAGTGATTTCATTCAGTTATCTCTTAGGTGTCAAGAGTTTTTAACTATATAATTGGACAGAAAGTTACCATTGAGAGTGGCTCTATCTTATGTGTCAAGAAGTTACATGGTTGGACAGAAGGTCTTTTATTTGGTTCCATTCCGTTATCTCTGATGTAGCCTCTTTCGTTCGGCTTTCTCTACAGCTGTAATCGAGTAACTCAAAGGGATTTATGTTCTGTCAACCCAACTTAGGTTCTTTGTTTGTCCGAGGCAACTTAATTAGTCGAAGGATGAGGTACCTGTCTTTTTCACTGCTTCTCATGGGTTCTAAAAATGTACTTCCGCCATAACGATTTTATTCCACTTGTGTTAAACATGAACATGAATAAACATAAAACATCAGTTTTAATTCCTGATTCTAAAAAGCTTTTTTATTGTAATCAGAATCCTGTGGTGATATTCACCACATGAGAAGGGATTCTGCCACCCTTACCATGTCTGGCTGGCGTCTCACCACCAGACCGACAGCAATGTTTCTGAATCTTAACTGCCCTTTGAAATGAACCAATAAGTCATTCAGTTAAATGGCAATTTGGAAAGGGCAATACATATTGGCCTTGCCAATAATGTCCACATCTCATGAAAAGAGAAGAGATTTATGAGATCCTCCAGTCTCTGATTTACCATATTCTACCAATTTAAGTCACAAAACAACTGCCCATGAAACATTTGAGATTATCATGTTATAGTTATTGATTCATTAATAATAATAATCTTTATTGTCACCCGTAGGCGTACACTGCAATGAAGTAACTGCGAAAAGCCCCTGGTCGCCACATTCCGCCGCCTGTTCGGGTACACAGAGGGAGAATTCAGAATGTACAAATGACCTAATAGCACGTCTTTCGGGACTTGTGGGAGGAAACCGGAGCACCCGGAGGAACCCACACGGACTCGAGGGGAATGTGCAGACTCCGCACAGACAGTGACCCAAGCCGGGAATTAAACCTGGGACCCTGGTGCTGTGAAGCAACAGTGCTAACCACTGTGTTACCGTGCTGCCCCTTAATTAACGTTATCCTGAGTCGCATTTATCCCATTTGCAAATTCCCTAAATGAGATTATTTCTTGCTTTCCTAGGTTAATTGAACCCTTCTTGCTTCCATTCATACTAAAGCGTATTCCTTTCAACTAATCAGTTAATTTGCCTTGATCATTGGATGGATTTTCTATATCTAATATGTTTCACACATCTCAACAGCACCTCCACGTAATCCATGATGGACGTTGTCGTGTTATTCACCCTGGGGTAACACGGACTGCAACTGGATGCAGTTGTACTTGAAAGTAGACTCCAAACTGTGATGTTGGTTCAATGCGCTTTATTTAACTTGTTAAGCAGTGCACACAGTTCGCTGTGGGTTTGACACTCTACTAATCTAAGTGTGTTCACTATAATTAACTAGACCAGTCTAGCTCTGAGCCACGTGTAGAAGGTGCTAACTGATATATACACCCTGACTGTCACTACAGTTGTCACCAGTGGAAAGAGGCAGAGTGCTGATGCCTCGTGTGTTTTATAGTGGGAAGCCCCCATCTAGTGTTATGCCTGGTGATTGGTTGTATTCTGTCCTGTGTGTTGATTGGCTGTACTGGGTGTCTGTCACTGCCTGTCTGTATCTCATTATGTGCATGAGTGCATATCATGACATCCCTCTTTTTAAACAAAATGTTGGTTGTTTGGAGCATATGCGACTGTATGTACATGTATAACTATTCACATTAAATGGCGAGTGGATGAAAGCGAGTGGATGAATATATACATGAGAGGTGTCTAGCGTGCAGATACAGAACAAAATTTACAAGATAAATGTCTCTAAGTCCAATCTTTGGGGCTTGCGTCGGATCGTTGTCGACCGCCTGAGAGGCGGAAGTGGGGACGACGGCGCCTTGTCAGGCCTGCTGCCTGATTGGTGGCCTCGTGGTGCGAGGTATCCGGAGGAGGCATAACAACACCTGGAAAAGTAAGATCTGTTGGTGGGCAGGCAACTTTGCGCAGTGCTCTTCGGTTGCGCCTGACAATGGAGCCATCAGCCATTATGAACTACAAACAATCTAGGAGCAGCCTGTCGAACAATAACAGCTGGAGCTGACCAGCCTCCCTCAGGTAGCTTGATCCGAACAGCATCTTCTGGAGATAGCACAGGCAAATCGGTAGCATGAGCATCGTACGTCAGCTTTTGCCGGTTCCTGAGTTGCTGCACCTTTTGCAGCACTGGGAGGTGATCCAGGTCTGGTAGGTGTATGGCCGGAACAGTCATCCGCAGGTCTCTCTGTTCATGAGGAGTTGAGCGGGACACATACCGGTGGACAGAGGGGTTGCCCTGTACGCCAACAGCACAAGGTCAAAGTCAGAAGCTGAGTCTGCAGCCTTGCAGAGCAGTTGCTTCACTGTATGGACCCCTTTCTCAACCTTCCCGTTGGACTGTGGGTAGTGTGGACTTGAGGTTATGTGGTTGAATTGGTACGACTTGGCGAAATTGGACCACTCTTGGCTGTGGAAGCAGGGACCATTGTCACTCATGACAGTGAATGGAATACCATGCCTGGCAAATGTCTCCTTGCAGGCCTTGATGACTGTCCTGGATGTGAGGTCTGACAGCTTCACAACTTCCGGGGTAATTTGAGAAGTAATCTATGATGAGCACATAGTCACGCCCATTGGCATGAAAAAGGTCGATTCCCACCTTAGACCACGGAGAGGTCACAATCTCGTGTTGCTGGAGTGTTTCTTTTGTTTGAGCAGGCTGGAAACGCTGGCAGGTCGCACAATTGAGGACCATGTTGCATATGTCCAAAATTTTACCTTTGGAGTCGAATGGGAAGCCTGGTCATCATGTCATTCAAGTCCTTATGAATGATATGGACCCGACTTCCGGGTGCGGCGATGACCAGCTGAGTCGCACGTTTCGGCAGCTCCCGGTGAAACGGACTTTTGGGCTCTTGATAGGAGCCCCAACGGCAATTTTGACGGCTAAAAACACTGTGCTGTAAACCAGAAGGGAATCCCCCCTGGATACGGATGAAAAAAGGAGGAGAAAGTGGCCGGATTGCAGTGGATCCTTTAGAACAGCGGCAAGGAAGGCAAGCAAAAACCAAGATGGCGTCGGAAGGTGGCAGTTTAACATGGGGCCCTGAACAACAAGAGTTCTTGAAATGCTGTGTGGAAGAGCTCAAAAAGGAAATGAAGAAAGAGCTGTTGGCCCCGATACTACAGGCGATCGAAGGGCTAAAGGAGGAACAAAAGACCCAGGAGCGGGAGCTTCGGGTCGTGAAGGCAAAGGCAGCCGAGAATGAGGACGACATACAGGGCCTGGTGGTGAAGACGGAGATGCATGAGGCACATCAGAAACGATGTGTGGAAAGGTTGGAGGCACTGGAGAACAACGCAAGGAGGAACAACTTGAGGATTCTTGGTCTTCCTGAAGGTGCGGAGGGAGCGGATGTCGGGGCATATGTGAGCACGATGCTGCACTCGTTAATGGGAGCGGAGGCCCCGGCGGGTCCGTTGGAGGTGGAGGGAGCATACCGAGTGATGGCGCGAGGACCGAGAGCAGGAGAAATTCCCAGAGCCATAGTGGTGAGATTCCTCCGTTTTAAGGATAGAGAAATGGTCCTTAGATGGGCAAAGAAAACTCGGAGCAGTAAATGGGAGAACGCGGTGATCCGCGTTTACCAAGACTGGAGTGCGGAGGTGGCGAGAAGGAGGACGAGCTTTAATCGGGCCAAGGCGGTGCTTCATAAAAAGAAGATAAAATTTGGAATGCTGCAACCGGCAAGACTGTGGGTCACATATCGAGGGAGGCACCATTACTTTGAGACGGCGGATGAAGCGTGGACTTTTATTGTGGAAGAAAAACTGGAATGAGCGGGTTATTAAAAAGAACGTTTGAACAAAGTGGTGGGGCGAATGTGGGGGGCGAAGAGGGGGGTTAAAAAGGGGGGAAAGAGGAGTTTTATGTACTAATCCTGCGATGTGGTAACTTTTCTCTCTTCCACAGGTGGTGATGGGGGGAGGAGGGGAGGTGGAGGAGATGGGGCGTTGGCCATTGGGGGCGGGGCCAAGGGAGAAGCGCGGGCTTGGTTCCCGCGCTATGATAATCATGGCGGGAATAGAGAAGCAGGAAGGAGGGGCGTCGCACGGTGCGAGCCGAGGTCACGGGGGGAAGCCGAGGTCAGCCAGAGTTTGCTGACTTCTGGGAGCAACATGGGGGGAGTAATTACGCTAGCGGGGGATCTAGCGGGGGGGGTGGGAGGGGGGAATTACTGGGTTGCTGCTGCGGGGGAGAGGGGGGAGCTGGTATGGGAGGGGATGGGCGGGGGGGCACCGCCTGGGGAAGATACAGCTGCGTGGGAACCGGGTGAGGAGCTGGAAAAAGGGGATGGCTAATCGACAAGGGGGGGGGGGTAGGAAGCCCCCCAACCCGGCTGATCACGTGGAACGTGAGAGGGCTGAACGGGCCGATAAAGAGGGCACGGGTACTCGCACACCTTAAGAAACTTAAGGCAGATGTGGTTATGTTACAGGAAACGCACCTGAAACTGATAGACCAGGTTAGGCTACGCAAAGGATGGGTGGGGCAGGTGTTCCATTCGGGGCTAGATGCGAAAAACAGGGGGGTGGCTATATTAGTGGGGAAGAGGGTAATGTTCGAGGCAAAGACTATAGTGGCGGATAACGGGGGCAGATACGTGATGGTGAGTGGCAAACTACAGGGGGAGACGGTGGTTTTGGTAAACGTATATGCCCCGAACTGGGATGATGCCAATTTTATGAGGTGGATGCTAGGACGCATTCCGGACCTAGAGATGGGAAAGCTGATAATGGGGGGAGATTTTAATACGGTGTTGGAACCAGAGCTGGATAGGTCGAAGTCCAGGACTGGAAGGAGGCCGGCAGCAGCCAAGGTACTTAAAGATTTTATGGAGCAGATGGGAGGTGTAGACCCGTGGAGATTTAGCAGACCTAGGAGTAAGGAGTTCTCGTTTTTCTCCTATGTCCATAAAGTCTACTCGCGAATAGACTTTTTTGTGCTGGGAAGGGCGTTGATCCCGAAGGTGAGGGGAACGGAGTATACGGCTATAGCCATTTCGGATCACGCTCCACACTGGGTAGACTTGGAGATAGGGGAGGAAACAGGAGGGCGCCCACCCTGGAGAATGGACATGGGACTAATGGCAGATGAGGGGGTGTGTCTAAGGGTGAGGGGGTGCATTGAAAAGTACTTGGAACTCAATGATAATGGGGAGGTCCAGGTGGGAGTGGTCTGGGAGGCGCTGAAGGCGGTGGTTAGAGGGGAGCTGATATCAATAAGGGCACATAAAGGGAAGCAGGAGAGTAAGGAACGGGAGCGGTTGCTGCAAGAACTTTTGAGGGTGGGCAGACAATATGCGGAAGCACCGGAGGAGGGACTGTACAGGGAAAGGCAAAGGCTACATGTAGAATTTGACTTGCTGACTACGGGCACTGCAGAGGCACAATGGAGGAAGGCACAGGGTGTACAGTACGAATATGGGGAGAAGGCGAGCAGGTTGCTGGCACACCAATTGAGGAAAAGGGGAGCAGCGAGGGAAATAGGGGGAGTGAGGGATGAGGAAGGAGAGATGGAGCGGGGAGCGGAGAGAGTGAATGGAGTGTTCAAGACATTTTATAAAAAATTATATGAAGCTCAACCCCCGGATGGGAGGGAGAGAATGATGGGCTTTTTGGATCGGCTGGAATTTCCCAAGGTGGAAGAGCAGGAAAGGGTGGGACTGGGAGCACAGATCGAGGTAGAAGAAGTGGTGAAAGGAATTAGGAGCATGCAGGCGGGAAAGGCCCCGGGACCGGATGGATTCCCAGTCGAATTCTATAGAAAATATGTGGACTTGCTCACCCCGGTATTGACGAGGACCTTTAATGAAGCAAAGGAAAGGGGACAACTGCCCCCGACTATGTCTGAAGCAACGATATCGCTTCTCTTAAAGAAGGAAAAGGACCCGTTACAATGCGGGTCCTATAGACCTATTTCCCTCCTAAATGTAGATGCCAAGATCCTGGCCAAGGTAATGGCAATGAGAATAGAGGAATGTGTCCCGGGGGTGGTCCACGAGGACCAAACTGGGTTTGTGAAGGGGAGACAGCTGAACACGAATATACGGAGGCTGTTAGGGGTAATGATGATGCCCCCACCAGAGGGGGAAACGGAGATAGTAGTGGCGATGGATGCCGAGAAAGCATTTGATAGAGTGGAGTGGGATTATTTGTGGGAGGTGTTGAGGAGATTTGGTTTTGGAGAGGGGTATGTTAGATGGGTGCAGCTGTTGTATAGGGCCCCGATGGCGAGCGTGGTCACGAATGGACGGGGATCTGCATATTTTCGGCTCCATAGAGGGACAAGGCAGGGATGTCCTCTGTCCCCATTATTGTTTGCACTGGCGATTGAGCCCCTGGCGATAGCGTTGAGGGGTTCCAAGAAGTGGAGGGGAGTACTTAGAGGAGGAGAAGAACACCGGGCATCTTTGTATGCGGACGATTTGTTACTATATGTGGCAGACCCGGCGGAGGGGATGCCAGAAATATTGCGGATACTTGGGGAGTTTGGGGATTTTTCAGGGTATAAATTGAACATGGGGAAAAGTGAGTTGTTTGTGGTGCATCCAGGGGAGCAGAGTAGAGAAATAGAGGACCTACCGTTGAGGAAGGTAACAAGGGACTTTCGTTACCTGGGGATCCAGATAGCCAAGAATTGGGGCACATTGCATAGGTTAAATTTAACGCGGTTGGTGGAACAAATGGAGGAGGATTTCAAGAGATGGGATATGGTATCCCTGTCACTGGCAGGGAGGGTGCAGGCGGTTAAGATGGTGGTCCTCCCGAGATTCCTCTTTGTGTTTCAGTGCCTCCCGGTGGTGATCACGAAGGCTTTTTTTAAAAGGATTGAAAAGAGCATCATGGGTTTTGTGTGGGCCGGGAAGACCCCGAGAGTGAGGAAGGGATTCTTACAGCGTAGCAGGGATAGGGGGGGGGCTGGCACTACCGAGCCTAAGTGAGTATTATTGGGCCGCTAATATTTCAATGGTGAGTAAGTGGATGGGAGAGGAGGAGGGAGCGGCGTGGAAGAGATTAGAGAGGGCGTCCTGTAGGGGGACTAGCCTACAGGCTATGGTGACAGCCCCATTGCCGTTCTCACCGAGGAACTACACCACAAGCCCGGTGGTGATGGCTACACTGAAGATTTGGGGACAGTGGATACGGCATAGGGGAAAGACTGGAGCCTTGGGGGGGTCCCCGATAAGAAACAACCATAGGTTTGCCCCGGGGGGAATGGATGGGGGATATGGAATGTGGCAAAGAGCAGGAATAACGCAACTGAAAGATCTGTTTGTGGATGGGAAGTTCGCGAGTCTGGGAGCGCTGACCGAGAAATATGGGTTGCCCCAAGGGATTGCATTCAGGTATATGCAACTGAGGGCTTTTGCGAGGCAACAAGTGAGGGAATTCCCGCAGCTCCCGACACAAGAGTTGCAGGACAGAGTGATCTCAAAGACATGGGTGGGGGATGGTAAGGTGTCAGATATATATAGGGAAATGAGGGACGAAGGGGAGACTATGGTAGATGAACTAAAAGGGAAATGGGAAGAAGAGCTGGGGGAGGAGATCGAGGAGGGGCTGTGGGCAGATGCCCTAAGCAGGGTAAACTCGTCGTCCTCGTGTGCCAGGCTAAGCCTGATTCAGTTTAAGGTATTACACAGGGCGCATATGACTGGAGCACGGCTCAGTAAATTTTTTGCGGTGGAGGATAGGTGTGCGAGGTGCTCGAGAAGCCCAGCGAATCATACCCATATGTTTTGGTCATGCCCGGCACTACAGGGGTTTTGGATGGGGGTGACAAAGGTGCTTTCAAAAGTAGTGGGGGTCCGGGTCGAACCAAGCTGGGGGTTGGCTATATTTGGGGTTGCACAAGAGCCGGGAGTGCAGGAGGCGAGAGAGGCCGATGTTTTGGCCTTTGCGTCCCTAGTAGCCCGGCGCAGGATATTGCTAATGTGGAAAGAAGCCAAGCCCCCGGGGGTGGAGACCTGGATAAATGACATGGCAGGGTTTATAAAGTTAGAGCGGATTAAGTTCGTTCTAAGGGGGTCGGCTCAAGGGTTCACCAGGCAGTGGCAACCGTTCGTCGAATACCTCGCAGAAAGATAGATGGAATGGAAAAAAGAAGGCAGCAGCAGCAGCCCAGGATGGGGGGGGGGGGGAGGGGGGCGGGGGAGGAGGAACCAGAAGGACTCTCAGGGTTGTTAATATATACTGTATAATATGTATAGGTCGTAGCTACAGATAATTATATATTGGACTGTTAAATTATATTTTTGGAGAGTGTTACTTGTGATAAGGCAGTTGCCAATTAGGGTTAGTTTTCATTTTTGTTATTTATTATTTATTCATTTTCTGTTTATAAAATAGGTCATTGTTATTTGTGTTGTTATAATATTGTGTAAAGGATGCACAATGTACTGTGTTGGTCGACCAAAAATTTTCAATAAAATATTTTATTAAAAAAAAAATGAATGATATGGACCAAGGGTCTGTGGTCAGTCTCCACTGTGAAGGTTGGTAGACCGTAGACGTAGTCATGGAACTTTACAATGCCGGTTAGGAGGCCCAGGCACTCCTTTTCTAACTGGGCATACCTCTGGTCAGTAGGAGTCATGGCTTTTGACGCATAAGCAACTGGAGCCCAGGACGAGGAGTCATCCCCCTGGAGGAGCACCGCACCAATGCCGTCCTGGCTGGCGTCCGTAGAGATTTTTGTTTCCCTGTCTGGGTCAAAAAGCGCTAGTACCGGAGCAGTGGTGAGCTTTGCTTTGAGCTCGAGCCACTCTGCTTGATGTGTGGGTAGCCACTGGAATGCAGTGGACTTCTTCACCAGATGCCTGAGAGCCGTGTGTGCGAGGCCAGGCTGGGAATGAATTTTCCCAAGACGTTCACCATTCCGAGGAGGCGTAGTACCGCCTTTTTGGATTCCGGGGTCTTCATGGCGTTAATGGCCTTGACCTTGTCCAAATCTGGTCGCACACCCTGCTGGGATATCTGGTCCCCCCCGGAACTTGATGGATGACATGCCAAAGGAGCACTTGGCCTTGTTCAGCTTGAGGCCGTTTGCATGGACACGTCGAAAGACTTGTTTGAGACGAGGTGTGTGTTCCTCGGCGTTCGAGGACCATATGATTACATCATCTACATAGACACGCACACCCTTAATGCCCTCCATCATCTGCTCCATGATCCTGTGGAAGATTTCAGAGGCTGAGACCATGCCGAACGACATACGGTTATAACAGTACCTGCCAAATTGCTTGTTGAACATGCAGAGCTTCCTGCTGGACTCATCCAGTTGTATCTGCCAGAAACCAGGCGATGCATGTAGCTTCGTGAAGAATTTGGCTTGTGTCATCTCACTGGCCAGTTCCTCCCGCTTCGGGATCGGGTAGTGTTCCCGCATTATGTTCCGGTTAAGATCTTAGGGATCTATGCATATCCGCAACTCTCCTGAGGGCTTCTTCACACAGACCATCGAGCTGACCCAGTCAGTCGGTTCCGTCACTTTGGAGATGATGCCCTGGTCTTGGAGCTCCTGTAGCTGTGCCTTTAAACGTTCCTTCAGAGGAGCCGGCACCCGGCGTGGTGCATGGATTACAGGCGTGGCATCAGGCCTGAGTAGGATCTTGTAGCAGTATGGCAGAGTACCCATTCCATCAAACACATCCGGGTATTGAGCAAGGACGTCATCAATGTCAGCCTGAAGATCCACTTTGGAAGAAGACTCACTGTACGAGGTTGAGTAGCTTGCATGCATGGGCACCGAGCAGGAATGCCTTATCAGGCTTGACAATTTCAAATCGCAGTGTGACATTGATGGTCTTGTTGGAGATGAATAGATGACAAGGTCCTAGTGCAGTTATGGCATTGCCATTATAATCGAGGAGCTGGCAGGCTGGCAGAAGAATTTTGGGTTGCTTTTTAATGCGGTCAAAATCAGCTTCAGAGATGAGATTGGCAGAAGCACCAGTGTCCAGCTTGAACTGGATGCTGCATTGATTAACTTGTATGACAGCACGCCATTCGTCAGCAGAATCCACATTGAGGATAGATCGGCGTCTTGCTGAATTTGAGGAGGCATATTCACATGTAGTGATGATGCCCACACGATAGGGGGACTCCAGGCAGTCATCCTCTGGATCCCTGGTGCTACCAGGATCTGAATCCAGTAAACCTTGCTGTACACATCGAACGTGCTTGCGTTGGAAGTGGGATCGCTGGCCCTTGACTGGTGGTGCAGACCTGCACAAGGCTGCATAATGCCCAGGCTTCCCGCAATTTAAATATCGGCTGCCTTTTGCAGGGCATTGCCGCTTTCAGTGGGCGGTGCCGCAGTTCGGGCACGTCATGACGTTGATGTCATTACGCTCCGTGCGTCGTTGTACATGCGCAGTACGGTCAGCCGACGTTCGCACCTGCGCAGTTTGGTTTTTGGCCGCTCCGTTCTCCCGTTCGTGTTGCGCATGCGTGGGGCCCCGGGAAAAGCGTGCAAAGTGGCCGCTTTCATCGATATTGAGGCGCTGCATCCGGGCGATGGCCTGTACACTCTCCACCTCGTGGGAGGCACGTTTTTCGTATTCTGCCGATTTGAGACGGGAGTACCGATTTCTCGCCTGCTCATGCACTTTACACGTCTCGATTGCGACTGGCAGGGCCATGTGCTTAATTTTGAGGAGTTGCTCCTGCAAGGAATCGGAGTGCACCCCAAACACGATCTGATCCCTGATGGTGGAATCAGCGGTGTCACCATAATTGCAGGACTGCGCTAATATACGGGGATGTGTTAGAAAGGATTGGAAAGGTTCATCCTTACCCTGAAGGCGTTGCTGGAAGATATAGCGCTCAAAGCTCTCGCTTGTTTCAACTTCACAGTGACTGTCGAACTTCTCTAAAATGGTCTTGAATTTGGTCTTGTCCTGGCCGACGGTAAAATTAAGCGCGTTGAAAATCTGGATGGCTTGGTCCCCCGCAGTTGATAGGAGCAGCGCAATTTTTCTGGCATCGGACGCATCCTCGAGGCCCGAGGCCTCAATGTAGAGAAGGAACGTTTGCTTGAAGACTCGGCAGTTGGCGCCGAGATTACCGGAGATCCGTAGCTGTGGAGGGGCTTGGACCTTCTCCATGCCGCTGGAAGGCACTTGCTGGTCGTCACGGAATCACTCGAGGTAAACCACTTAGAGAAAGTAGACTACTTGCACCATGTCGTGTTAATCACCCTGGGGTAACACGGACTGCAACTGGATGCAGTTGTACTTGAAAGTAGACTCCAAACTGTGATATTGGTTCAATACACTTTATTGAACTTGTTAAGCAGTGCACACAGTTCGCTGTGGGTTTAACACTCTACTAATCTAAGTGTGTTCACTATAACTAACTAGACCAGTCTAGCTCTGAGCCACGTGTAGAAGGTGCTAACTGATATACACACCCTGACTGTCACTGCAGTTGTCACCAGTGGAAAGAGGCAGAGTGTTGATGCCTCGTGCGTTTTATAGTGGGAGACCACATTCTAGTGTTCTGCCTGGTGATTGGTTGTGTTCTGTCCTGTGTGTTGATTGGGTACTGGGTGTCTGTCACTGCCTGTCTGTATCTCATTATGTGGATGAGTGCATATTATGACAGACATTCTCTGGCAAGTGTGCTGAGATATTATACCATTCTCCATGCTGCCCAATACCTTCTGAGAATATGTTTATGAAACTAATCCCATCCTTGCTTAAGTACTACTTGAGTCCAATTTTCACAATGATTATCAAAAGAATCCCTGAGGTAATTTCACACATCAATTACAAACATTACAAATTTCATATTGCATGCTCGAGGACCCACTTGATGTGTAACCCGAGCTGCAAGCCAGTTATTGGTTCCCTCTCTAAAGTATGCTCACTTCTCTTTCCTGGTCTTTTACTTGAGAATCTTGTAGGACCGAAATTATCATTGACTCACATGCCCTTCTTGTTTGACAAACTTCAGGAATATATGTTACCTCATGACAGCACAAAAAATAGTAAGAAGTCTTACAACACCAGGTTCAAGTCCAACAGGTTTGTTTCGATGTCACTCGCTTTCGGAGCGCTGCTCCTTCACCTGAGGAAGGAGCAGCGCTCCGAAAGCTAGTGTTTGAAACAAACCTTTTGGACTTTAACCTGGTGTTGTAAGACTTCTTACTGTGCCCACCCCAGTCCAACGCCGGCATCTCCACATCATGGCAGCACAGAAAATGACAGTGGTAGACAGTCTGACGCATGGAGTCCAGGGTTGGGTGGGTGGGTAGTAGCTGGTGGCCTTATTAGCCAGTGCAACTGGCCATGGTGGCCAGTATGTGTGCTGGTATTTGGTACCGGGTTGAGGTTCGGCCGCCCTCCTGGTGGGAGGGGGGGTTATGAGTATGTGGGACGGGGGTTGGTGACGGGGGCACAGTGCTGCCTACTTACCCGGACCACCCTGAGGGGGTTCTTCCTATACTGCAGGCCGGTCCAGACGGTGGTAGTCACGGCACTCGCCGCCTCTGCCACGTGCGCCCAGGCATGGCAAATGGCGATGGCTGGCAACCTCCCTCCCGGGCCGGGGTACAGTGTGGACTGCCTTTCCCGCACCGCGTTCTGGAGGGTCTCGAGCTCGGCGTCGGTGAATCTCGCAGCTGCTCCCCTTGCTGCCGTGTTGTTGGCTGGGTTGGCGCGCGTGGCGAGTGAAATGTAAATGTGCGGGTGCAGTTTGTCAGCCTCCTGAGTGTTAATCGCGAATCCAGCGAATCCCACACCATTTCTCATTGGAATGGATTGTGTTCCACGTGGCGCTGGTGCTAGGCCCTTTTAATGGTCGCTGAATCGGTTCAGGTGCGCCGCCAGTTTTGCTGTGGTGTAACTCCACCAATCCTGCCCCAGCGTCACCACTTAGTCTCAGTAACGAAGAATCCCGCCAGTGTCATTTTTGCATAATTCCCATTCTTTCCTGTCATGCGATAAAAACTTTCCTTGTGAAAACAGAACCATGATCACTCTCCAGGTAAAGGGGCTGGTTTAGCATAGTGGAAACAATGCCAGCAGCGCGGGTTCAATTCCCGTACCAGCCTCCTCGAACAGGCGCCGGAATGTGGCGACGCGGGGCTTTTCACAGTAACTTCATTGAAGCCGACTTGTGACAATACGCGATTATTATTATTTATTATTATTAATTGCCACCAGCGTATCACCTCTCTCAATCGCAAGCAGGCTGCGGCAAGTGTCCTATTCGTTCCACATGGGAATATCTCAATCCTCTTGGTGAATTTGTCAATAATCAGTCAGCAGTTCTGGTGACCTGCACGTGACCTGTACAAAGGTTCAATAAAATCAATTTGGAGTTTAGTTCATGGTCCCTGAGGGACCAAAGTAAATCCTAGAAAGATACGGTTATTGTACAAAGAAAGATTATGTTGCAGGCAAACTAAACATGTGAACCATCGGGCAGCCTGACTGATTTTTGTTGACAAGTTACCTCAGGTGAATAATCACTGCCTTGTCAGATAAGAACAAAACCTGTGAGAGGAATCCTAAGCAAGCCATGGAGGTACACACAGAGTAAAAATTGGAAAGTTGAACAGCTTAGGGACTAATATGGCCTGATCTGACCCTATCCCCTTGATAATGTTCGCCACCTATCTGACTATATACTGCAGGGTTGAGAGGTATCCTTCTTAACTGTCAGCAGATAATCTGTTTTGTCACAGGTACACTTGTACTAACTGACATTGTGAGGAATACAAAGAATGGCTCTACTTTTTAGTTTGCCTCATTGATGAAAAGAAGCCCCATCGATGTAATCTCTATCCAGCACTGGTTCCTTCACACAGGATGTGTTACAAACTCCAACAGTAGTAATTTAACCATGAAAAGTGTGAGGTAATGTATTTTGGGATGACAAACAAGGCAAGGGAATATACAATGAACGGTCGGACCGTAAGGAGTAGAGGATCAAAGGGACCTTGATGTGCATGTCCACGGATCTCTGAAGACAACAGGATAGGCAGATGAGGTGGTTAAAGAGGGCTTATTGGATTCTTGCCTTCATTAACCGAGCAATGAATATAAGAGCAGGTAGGTTATGAAGGAGCTGCATAAAACTCTAGTTAGGTCACAGCTGGAGCACTGTGCGCAGTTCTGATCACCACATTAGAGAACGGAAGAGATTACTAGGAGGGGGTGCAGAGGAGATTCACCAGGATGTTGTCTGGGCTGGAGCGTTTCAGCGATCAAGAGAGACTGGACAGTCTGGAGTTGGTCTCCCTGGAGCTGAGAAGGCTGAGGGGGGACCTGATTGAGGTGTATAAAATGATGAGGGATATGGATATGGTGGGCAGGAAGGGTCAATAACTAGGGCTCATAGATTTAAGGTACTGGGCAGGAGATCTAGAGGAGATGTGAGGAAAACCTTTTTCATACAGAGGTGGGAAACTGGAACTCGCTGCCTGAAAGGGTGGTAGAGGCGGGAACCCTCACAAGTTTTAATTTATTTAAATGAGCACTTGAAGCACCACAGCGTACAAGGCTATGGACCAAGTGCTGAAAAATGGGATCAGAATAGTTAGGTGCTTGATGAGCTGAAGGGCCTCTTTCTGTGCTGTAAAACACTATGACCCGATGACAATGTATACTGATAAGGTTCAAAGGAGGTGTGAATTGCCTTTTACCTCCTCTCTGCATACAGTCTCAGGCAGCTAAACGCTCCTTCCTGGCGAAGCAGTGACCTACGTGTGTTTTTTTCAGTTTCGTACAATGTTTTCTCTGCTCACACTGTCATCTCCTCTACTTTGGGGAGACCAAACACAGGTTGGGTGACTATTCTGCGCAACATCTCGGTGCAGTCCGTAGGCATGATCCCAAGCTTCTGGTGGCCGACCATTTTAATTCACCATCCGCTGCCATCTCTGTCCTTGGCCCACTGTAGTGTTCCAATTAAAGCTCAACACAAATGTGGTGATATACAGCACTGTAAGTACACAAAGGGTTAATGTACATACACTACACCTAGCTAGACACTAGAGGGAACACCAGAGACATGACACACAGACAGTCAACCAATAGGTCAGTAAGATAGGACACGACCAATGGGCATTCACGATACACACAGAGGTGACACTAGCACAGGGGGGCATTACACCAACCCATATAAAAGGACACTGCACACATGATTTTCCTCTTTCCAGTGGAGACTCTCAGTGAGCGCAGACACAGGGTTGATTGAACATCACTCCCCCCACGTGGATTGTAGCAGACTGGTTCATCAGTCTGAGTAGCTATAGAAGGATTAACAGGAGAGTCGAATCCAAGTAGGAGAATTGTTAATAGTTTAATAAACGTGTTAAAGCTATCTCCAAGTCTGAACCTTCCTTTGTCAGAGTGCACATCAAGGAAGCAGCTTATGCTACGACAAGAACATAACAAAACAACAAACTCAAAGAACACTACCTCATCTTTCAGTTCGACACTTGACAGCCTTCTGTACTCTATATCGAATTCAGCAACTCCAAGCTGCAATCTCTGTTCCCCCCATTTTGTTCTGCCTTTTCTTTGCCTTGTACTTGTTGTGGTGGCGTGGCGTAAATGCCGCTGGACCCGTAATCCAGAACCCAGCGTAATGTTCAGGGGACCTGGGTTCAAAACCCACACTGGCAAATGGTGAAATTTGAATTTGATGAAATTAAAGATCTGGGGCGAAATTCTCCGGAAACGGCGCGATGTCCGCCGACTGGTGCCCAAAACGGCGCAAATCAGACGGGCATCGCGCCGCCCCAAAGGTGCGGAATGCTCCGCATCTTTGGGGGCTGAGCCCCAACATTGGGGGGCTAGGCCCGCGCCAGAGGAATTTCCGCCCCGCCAGCTGGCGGAAAAGGCCTTTGTTGCCCCGCCAGCTGACACGGAAATGACATCTCCAAGCGGCGCATGCGCGGGAGCGTAAGCGGCCGCTGACAATTTCCCACGCATGCGCAGTGGAGGGAGTCTCTTCCGTCTCCGCCATGGTGGAGACCGTGGCGGAGGCGGAAGGGAAAGAGTGCCCCCACAGCACAGGCCCGCCCGCGGATCGGTGGGCCCCGATCGCAGGCCAGGCCACCGTGGGGGCACCCCCCGGGGTCAGATCGCCCCGCGCACCCCCCCAGGACCCCGGAGCCCGCCCACGCCGCCTTGTCCCGCCGGTAAGGTAGGTGGTTCAATTTAAGCCGGCGGGACAAGCAATTTATTGGCGGGACTTCGGGCCATCCGGGCCGGAGAATCGAGCGGGGGCCCCGCCAACCGGCGCGGCGCGATTCCCGCCCCCGTCGAATCTCCGGTGCCGGAGACTTCGGCAACCGGCGGGGGCGGGATTCACGCCAGCCCCCGGCGATTCTCCGACCCGGCGGGGGGTCGGAGCATGTCGCCCCTGGATTCAAAAGTCGAATGATAACCAAGAAACGATTGGCGATTGTCATAAAAACTCATCTGGTTCACCAATGCTCTTTCTGGAAAGAAGTCTGCCGTCCAGGCCTGGTCTGACCGAGAGATGTGATCCACAGCAATGCTGTGAACTCTTAACTGCCCCCTGAATGGACGGCACGGCAGCACAGTGGTTAGCACTGTTGCTTCACAGCTCCAGGGTCCCAGGTTCGATTCCAGCTTGGATCAGTGTCTGTGCGGAGTCTGCACCTTCTCCCCGTGTCTGCGTGGGTTTCCTCCGGGCGCTCCGGGGTTTCCTCCCACGGTCCCAAAAGATGTGCTTGTTAGGGGAATTGGACGTTCTGAATTCTCCCTCTGTGTACCCGAACAAGCGACAGAGTGTGGCGATTGGGGGCTTTTCACTGTTACTTCATTGCAGCGTTAATATAAGCCTACTTGTGACAATAATGATGATGATTATTATTATTAACTGACTGAGTGAGTCACTCATTTCAAGGGCAATTAGGGTTGGGCAATAAACACTGTTTCAGCCACCATCAGCCACATCCCACAAATTAATTTTTTAAAAGATTTTGTTTTGGGACGTCAGATATTCTTTATTCTGCCATTCACACCTCCTCTGGACTCATCTTTGTTTGTTTACTGGTCCCCAGTTCCAAAGAGCGGTCACAATCTGAAATCTGTCTCTCTCCTCAGATGCTGCCAAAACTGTTGAGTATTACAAACATTTTCTGTTTTTATAATTTCCATCACTGCAGGAATGTTTGATTACCTTCGGTGTGGTATACCTGCCCACTCTCTTTTCGGACAGCACGGTAGCACAGTGGTTAGCACTGAGGCTTCACAGCGCCAGGGTCCCAGGTTCGATTCCCCGCTGGGTCACTGTCTGTGCGGAGTCTGCACGTTCTCCCCGTGTCTGCGTCGGTTTCCTCCGGGTGCTCCGGTTTCCTCCCACAGTCCAAAGACGTGCAGGTTAGGTGGATTGGCCGGGCTAAATTACCCTTAGTGTCCAAAAAAGGTTAGGAGGGGTTATTGGGTGACGGGGATAGGGTGGAATTGAGGGCTTAAGTGGGTCGGTACAAACTCGATGGGCCGAATGACCTCCTTCTGCACTGTATGTTCTATGTTCTATGGGTAAGCGTTCTCCAAGGCGGCCTTCAGGACGCATGACGATGCAGAATCGCCGAGCAGAAACTGATCGACAAGTTCCACACGCATGAGTAAGACCTCAACCGGGATCTTGGATTCATGTCTCATTAGATTTAACCCCGCACCATCTGGCCTGGGCTTGCAAAATCCTACCAACTGTCCAGGCTTGAGTCAATTCACACCTCTTTAACCCGAGATTATCCCTCTCTCCAGTCTGGACCTGTAAAGACTTAATTCCATAGAACATACAGTGCAGAAGGAGGCGTAGAAAGTAACGAATCATTGACACACTCCAACAAACAACCTTGATGTCAAAATTAATCCTTTGAAAAAATAATTTTGAAGGCATGTGGAAGGGCAGCCTTGTTGCCTGTCCCTAATTGCCTGTGAGAAAGTGGTGGCGCAGCCTGATTTTCAAAAACAGGAGAATAGTTATGAAACCCCTATGACAGGCAAGCCCAAGTGTACTGCTGACCCCCAAAAAGCCAAAGCAAATTTACATTAGTCCCTCTTCGTTGCAGTAAGATTCCTGAAATGGACAATCGGAGGGAGTAAGTGATTTTACACTGATCACAGTTTTACCATTTCCTTTACCTGTGGACTGTCGCAGCTTTGGCTCTGGCCGTCCCACGTCAGGTGCCTACATTTCTGGTACCTGAACAACTCGGCAAGAGCTGTTTCCAAATTTAGGCTGGGTCCCTGGATTATTCTGGGGAGCATTTTCTTTTGAGTTTGGGTGCCCAATGTAGCGTCCTCTACATAGGCCCCAAGCCTGAGAGGCAATTTCCAAAATATTAATTGAGGGGGCTGTTTTGTTAACTGCCGTCCCTTCATTCGTCTTCACAGTCGGGATAAAAACATTTGGTTGAACAGGGTGTCGTCCCTTGGATTGTTGGCTAGAACTCTACTCTGAGGAAGAGCTATTGTGGTTGGCGTCATTTCATAGCTATTATCTGGATTGTCAACGTTCTGCCGGGACTTCAATAGTCTGTCCACATCGATATTCTTAACTGATCTTTCCAGTAACTGACTGGAGACTGATGTGGTTCTTGCAGTCTCGTGGCAAGAAAGTGAATTTTAGGATTGAGAGAGGATGGCATTCTTAACCTCACAGAGATTTTAAACATCTTCTTAGAATTCTCATCATCCAATTCCACATGCACACAGTGTCAGTGCAGGACATCAACCAGGTTTTCCCTCACCATTCTAATTCTATCTCGGGGGAGGAAGAGGGCATGTGACTTCTTCTCTTCTTATGAATTCTGCCTGACAACAAGCTTGGTTGGCTTGATTGTTAAAGGTTGCCTTACTGGCAAGAAAGTGCGGGATAAGAAAGAACAAAGAACAAAGAAATGTACAGCACAGGAACAGGCCCTTCGGCCCTCCAAGCCCGTGCCGACCATGCTGCCCGACTAAACTACAATCTTCTACACTTCCTGGGTCCGTATCCCTCTATTCCCATCCTATTCATGTATTTGTCAAGGTGCCGCTTAAATGTCACTATCGCCCCTGCTTCCACCACCTCCTCCGGTAGCGAGTTCCAGGCACCCACTACCCTCTGCTTAAAAAACTTGCCTCGTACATCTACTCTATACCTTGCCCCTCTCACCTTAAACCTATGCCCCCTAGTAATTGACCCCTCTACCCTGGGGAAAAGCCTCTGACTATCCACTCTGTCTATGCCCCTCATAATTTTGTAGACCTCTATCAGGTCTCCCCTCAACCTCCTTCGTTCCAGTGAGAACAAACCGAGGTAATTCAACCGCTCCTCATAGCTAATGCCCTCCATACCAGGCAACATTCTGGTAAATATCTTCTGCACCCTCTCTAAAGCCTCCACATCCTCTGGTAGTGTGGCGACCAGAATTGAACCCTATACTCCAAGTGTGGCCTAACTAAGGTTCTATACAGCTGCAACATGACTTGCCAATTCTTATACTCAATGCCCCGGCCAATGAAGGCAAGCATGCCGTATGCCTTCTTGACTACCTTCTCCACCTGTGTTGCCCCTTTCAATGACCTGTGTACCTGTACTCCTAGATCTCTTTGACTTTCAATACTCTTGAGGGTTCTACCATTCACTGTATATTCCCTGCCTGCATTAGACCTTCCAAAATGCATTACCTCACATTTGTCCGGATTAAACTCCATCTGCCATCTCTCTGCCCAAGTCTCCAAACAATCTAAATCCTGCTGTATCCTCCGACAGTCCTCATCGCTATCCGCAATTCCACCAACCTTTGTGTCGTCTGCAAACTTACTAATCAGACCAGTTACATTTTCCTCCAAATCATTTATATATACTACAAAGAGCAAAGGTCCCAGCACTGATCCCTGTGGAACACCACTGGTCACAGCCCTCCAATGAGAAAAGCATTCTTCCATTGCTACTCTCTGCCTTCTATGGCCTAGCCAGTTCTGTATCCACCTTGCCAGCTCACCCCTGATCCCGTGTGACTTCACCTTTTGTACTAGTCTACCATGAGGGACCTTGTCAAAGGCCTTACTGAAGTCCATATAGACAACATCCACTGCCCTACCTGCATCAATCATCTTAGTGACCTCCTCGAAAAACTCTATCAAGTTAGTGAGACACGACCTCCCCTTCACAAAACCGTGCTGCCTCTCACTAATACGTCCATTTGCTTCCAAATGGGAGTAGATCCTGTCTCGAAGAATTCTCTCCAGTAATTTCCCTACCACTGAAGTAAGGCTCACCGGCCTGTAGTTCCCGGGATTATCCTTGCTACCCTTCTTAAACAGAGGAACAACATTGGCTATTCTCCAGTCCTCCGGGACATCCCCTGAAGACAGCGAGGATCCAAAGATTTCTGTCAAGGCCTCAGCAATTTCCTCTCCAGCCTCCTTCAGTATTCTGGGGTAGATCCCATCAGGCCTTGGGGACTTATCTACCTTAATATTTTTTAAGACACCCAACACCTCGTCTTTTTGGATCTCAATGTGACCCAGGCTATCTACACACCCTTCTCCAGACTCAACATCTACCAATTTCTTCTCTTTGGTGAATACTGATGCAAAGTATTCATTTAGTACCTCGCCCATTTCCTCTGGCTCCACACATAGGTTCCCTTGCCTATCCTTCAGTGGGCCAACCCTTTCCCTGGCTACCCTCTTGCTTTTTATGTACATGTAAAAAGCCTTGGGATTTTCCTTAACCCTATTTGCCAATGACTTTTCGTGACCCCTTCTAGCCCTCCTGACTCCTTGCTTAAGTTCCTTCCTACTTTCCTTATATTCCACGCAGGCTTTGTCAGTTCCCAGCCTTTTACCCCTGACAAATGCCTCCTTTTTCTTTTTGACGAGGCCTACAATATCTCTCGTCGTCCATGGTTCCCGAAAATTGCCGTATTTATCCTTCTTCCTCACAGGAACATGCCGGTCCTGAATTCCTTTCAACTGCCACTTGAAAGCCTCCCACATGTCAGATGTTGATTTGCCCTCAAACATCCGCCCCCAATCTATGTTCTTCAGTTCCCGCCTAATATTGTTATAATTAGCCTTCCCCCAATTTAGCACATTCATCCTAGGACCACTCTTATCCTTGTCCACCAGTACTTTAAAACTTACTGAATTGTGGTCACTGTTACCGAAATGCTCCCCTACTGAAACATCTACCACCTGGCCGGGCTCATTCCCCAATACCAGGTCCAGTACCGCCCCTTCCCTAGTTGGACTGCCTACATATTGTTTTAAGAAGCCCTCCTGGATGCTCCTTACAAACTACGCCCCGTCTAAGCCCCTGGCACGAAGTGAGTCCCAGTCAATATTGGGGAAGTTGAAGTCTCCCATCACCACAACCCTGTTATTTTTACTCTTTTCCAAAATCTGTCTACCTATCTGCTCCTCTATCTCCCGCTGGCTGTTGGGAGGCCTGTAGTAAACCCCCAACATTGTGACTGCACCCTTCTTATTCCTGATCTCTACCCATATAGCCTCACTGCCCTCTGAGGTGTCCTCTCGCAGTACAGCTGTGATATTCTCCCGAACCAGTAGCGCAACTCCGCCTCCCCTTCTACATCCCCCTCTATCCCGCCTGAAACATCTAAATCCTGGAACGTTTAGCTGCCAATCCTGCCCTTCCCTCACTAGGTCTCTGTAATGGCAACAACATCATAGTTCCAAGTACTAATCCAAGCTCTAAGTTCATCTGCCTTACCCGTAATACTTCTTGCATTAAAACATATGCACTTCAGGCCACCAGACCTGCTGTGTTCAGCAACTTCTCCCTGTCTGCTCTGCCTCAGAGCCACACTGTCCCTATTCCCTAGTTCTCCCTCAATGCTCTCACCTTCTGACCTATTGCTCCCGTGCCCACCCCCCTGCCATACTAGTTTAAACCCTCCCGTGTGACACTAGCAAACCTCGCGGCCAGGATATTTATGCCTCTCCGGTTTAGATGCAACCCGTCCTTCTTATACAGGTCACACCTGCCCCGGAAGAGCTCCCAGTGGTCCAGATAATGGAAACCCTCCCTCCTACACCAGCTGTTTAGCCACGTGTTTAGCTGCTCTATCTTCCTATTTCTAGTCTCACTTGGGTGTGACCACATTTACTCACAGGGAGTAATCCCGAGATTACAACCCTCGAGGTCCTGTCTTTTAACTTTCTGCCTAGCTCCCTGAACTCCTGCTGCAGGACCTCATGCCCCTTCCTGCCTATGTCGTTAGTACCAATATGTACAACGACCTCTGCCTGTTTGCCCTCCCCCTTCAGGATGCCCTCTACCCGTTCGGAGACATCCTGGACCCTGGCACCAGGGAGGCAACATACCATCCTGGAGTCTCTTTCACGTCCACAGAAGCGCCTATCTGTGCCCCTGACTATAGAGTCCCCTATTACTATTACTCTTCTGCTCTTTGACCCTCCCTTCTGAACATCAGAGCCAGCCGTGGTGCCACTGCTCTGGCTGCTGCTGTTTTCCCCTGATAGGCTATCCCCCCCGACAGTATCCAAAGGGGTATATCTGTTCGAGAGGGGGACAACCACAGGGGATTCCTGCAATGACTGCCTGCCCTTTCTGGTGGTCACCCATTTCTCTGCCTGCACCTTGGGTGTGACCACATTTACATAACTGCGATCTATGACGCTTTCGGCCACCTGCATGCTCCTAAGTGCATCCAATTGCTGCTCCAACCGAACCATGCGGTCTGTGAGGAGCTCCAGTTGGGTGCACTTTCTGCAGATGAAGCCAGCCTCCCGGACCTGCCACATCTCACAGTCAGAGCACAGCACCCCTCTAACTGACATTGCGTCAATTAATTAAATTTAAATTTTTTTTGAATATATTTTTTTTTAATTTCAAAGTTACTGTTAACTATCTGTTTCCTAGCACTAGATTTCTAATAGAAATGCGAAAGCTAAATATAGTACTCTCCGATCTCTGGCTTAGATGTCCCTATAAATTATAATTAAGTAATTATGTTTAATTAGTTACCAATGCTCAATTTTTTAAAATTTAGTGTAGAATCCCAACCAGGCACTCAGGCCACAGCTTTTCTGTGATGTCACTTCAGTTTCCCCCCGACACACACACAATTTGAAAAAGGATATTAAACCCTGTAAGAAATGAGCAGGGCAGCTGTGTTGCCGATGGATCGGCTGCTGGTTTCCAAGTCACAGGGGGTTCTCAGGAATGTCGAGTTTTGTAAATGGCTGTACTTTAAACACATGACATAATGTTGCACTATGCAATTTTTCTGTGACCTCCTTTGTCAATACCTCAATGTTTATTTGCGCAAGATAATTAGATGTCAAGTGCTTGTAGCTTCTGTTATTGATATGTTAAAGTTGCTGGGTTATGGGGATAGAGCGGAGGTGTGGACCTTGGGTAGGGTGCTCTTACCAAGAGCCGGTGCAGACTCGATGGGCTGAATGGCCTCCTTCTGCACTGTAACTTCTATGAAAAGTCTGGTCATAGACATAGAATTTACAGTGCAGAAGGAGGCCATTCAGCCCATCGAGTCTGCACCGGCTCTTGGAAAGAGCACCCGACCCAAGATCCACACCTCCACCCTATCCCCATAACCCAGCAACCCCACCCAGCACTAAGGGCAATTTTAGACACTAAGGGCAATTTAGCATGGCCAACCCACCTAACTTGCACATCCTTGGACTGTGGGAGGAAACCGGAGCACCCGGAGGAAACCCACGCAGACACGGAGAGGACGTGCAGACTCCGCACAGACAGTGACCCAAGACGGGAATCGAACCTGGGACCCTGGAGCTGTGAAGCAATTGTGCTAGCCACAATGCTACTGTGCTGCCCACACGGGACACTTTAGACACGATCGACACTTTTCTAGGATTGTCGCAACAGAAGTTTAAAAAAAGAATGAGAATGGGTGCACCATTGTTACTAAAGGATTGGTTCTATACAGAGTGTATGCTGGTGAATGGGCAAAGATGTATCATCAGTTGGCAGAGGAGATATGCAGGACCATGATGGTGTAGCCATCTAAAATGGCCACCTGCAAAGGACCATGGGAATTGTGGTCAATTTGGACACAGACAAGTACACAAGTGTCAATCGACCAGCCTCTGTGTACTGTGCAAAGAAGCCAGACCCTGGCTTTTCCTTTGTGAGGTGCCCCCCCCCCCCCACCCCCCACCCCCCGAGGTGCCACCCCCCCTCCCGCCCGCATTCATCCAATTCACAAACTCACGCATGCAGCCGGCTGCCAGTCTTTGGCCAATGTCGCCTTTGCCCAGCTTCAGTATGTTACCGCCCAGAACGCTCTGCCCAGAGATATTCCTCCATTCCCAGTGCTCCATGTGATCATTACCATGGGAGTCAACTCCTGCTGGGCTATCGCCACCAACTTGGGTGGAAAGGTTGCAAAGAGAACACTGGCAGGTTGAGGTCGACGTGTTCAGGCCATTTTGCTTGAGTTTATCTGGCTCTTCTGCTAAAGCTACATTGGTTGAGTAGGAGAGCCTTAACAAAGATTCATCCCCTGGAGTCTATTAATCCTCCACATACTACCTAGCTCAACCTTTCTGCCTTTTTACCTCAAGACATTTTTGTTTTCTTCTTGCTGCTGTCTTGCTGTTCGTCCTTAACATCCTCGCAGTCCCTGAATTTAGCCAGTCTTCCTGCCTGTTCAATGGCTCTTTGACATTTAGCATTTCTTATTACTGCATTTTATCCACTGACCTGGGAGTCGGCGAGGTGGTGGGGAGAGGTTCTCGACATTCCTGGCTCCCTTGCCGTCTGATTCGCCTGACGCACGCCTCAGCAGCTCACCGCTAAGGAAGGAGAGCTGCTTTCAAGTACAACCTTACCACTCACTCCCAGTCAACACCCAACCATGGCGGCGCAGCACAGATCTGCTCCTCGCTTTGGGGATGCTGCCCTCACAAGATTTCTCAATGCAGCGAATGGGAGGTGGTCCACCATGTTCCCCCGAGGGGGTCGGAGGTCCTGCAGCAGGGTCAGCAATGCCGCCTGGGTGGCATGTCAGTGCGGGCAGCATGACCACGAGGACAAACATCCAATGTCTGAAGAAGACCGACGACTTCGAAGGAGCTGCAAGGCGTTGCCACCTCTTGCCTGGCATCAGTTCTGCCTGCTGCTTCTTAAATTACCAAATCCCCTCTCCTCCCCAATCGATTGGCTTATACATCGCACCTTCCCCACATCCGATCCTCATGCTTGTTCCTCAGAACCCCCTGGCACTCAACAGCACAACCTCTTCATGTCCAGGAGCGGTGCCCACACATGCCACCTGCTATAGACCCCCTGCCCCATCAAGCATGCAGTTCACAATACCCTCTCTTTGTCCCCGCAGGAGAAAATAGCCTTTAATAAAAGGGAAAGCGCCAAGACGGGGGGGAGGAATCCCAGAGATCCGACTCTTCACCCCCTATGAGGAACAGGCCTCGGAGATTGCGGGGTTGACCGAGGAGAGAGCAGTCACCGACAGCAATGTTGGCCTGCCACAGAGAGGTGAGGATCCATCGCTCCTTCACCCAGATGGCCTGTCCCAAGTCAATAGTTCCTGTCAGACAAAATGATCCTTCCCTCTCATTGATCACATGTCCATTCTCGCAGGATCTCCAGCCAATGAGGCCGGGCCATCCGGAACTGGTGGACAGGCCTTCGGGCACAAACTGGTGAGCACCACACAATTGCTGATGCACATCAGGTGGAACATCCAAGGGAGACAGCAATGAGAGATTTGTTGGATCCCAGGACACAACTGGGTCCCAGCCAGATGCTGAGCATCTGGACAGCATTCTCCCAGAGCTGATGCAGGTGTCAGGGCACAGCCGTGAGATTCAGGAAGGGGTGCATTCCAGCGACTGCAAGGCTGATTGGAGGAGTCCCAAAGACTGTAGGCGCAGGAGATGGTGCCAACAATGCATGGCACTGAGGCCAACACTGCTGGGGTGGCCACCGCAGTGGAAAGCCTGGAGCATAATGTCCCCGTCTTCAGTGATGTCCCAGGCATCACTGGGATCATGGCTGAGGGCCTTGACTACATTTCCCAATCACTGAGGGACATGTCCCATAGGCAGGTGGACATTGCTGAGTGATCACCGAGCAAGTCACAGTCACTGGGGAGCAACGCTGAGGGCATCAACTCCAGAGTGCAGACAATGGGGAGCCTACAGGTGTCCCCCCATCCCATTGAGTCCCCCAGGGTCCCATGTGCACTGTCAGGGAGGAGGAAGCGCTGGAGGCCAAACCAGGGCCTGCCACCAAGGAGACTACGGCAGTCTCCATTTCTTCAGAATCCCCCCTCCTGACACCGGCGTATCTCAAGGCAGTGAGCAGAATAGGGTGGCGTGGCGACGCCACTGACACTGGTACGTTGGCTGGGGCACCCTGCTCCAGGCCCTCCAGAGATATTCCGCCACGGGCATCAAAGGCCAGAGGGTGTGGAAAGCAGCAGTCTGCCTCCACCTCTGATGTGCATCCTGGGGACACACCTAGACGTAACAGTAGAGCACGTAAGATCAAGGATACTGAGGAGCACTGAGTGGGGACTTGGAGGGGGGAGCGGGGTCGCTATCTGGAGCTGGACGAATGGAAATCTGTCACAGTAAAATGTTCAAATTAGAGGATGTTGCACCTGATACATGCAAAGCCCCTGTCACATTAATCTTCACAGTGGGCCTGCTTGCACCCCCACCTCCTGTTGCCCTCTGCTCCCCCCCTGCCCCCCCGGGCATTGTGGTCCAAGAACAAACGCCCCCGATGTAGACCCTGTTCAGAGGATGGGTGTGAACGCACTGTCAGCAGAAAGACAGGAGCCAGTGGGGCAGGACACACCCAGGAATGGTAATTGTGGTGTCTGGGACGTTATCTGTAAGGGACGATTTCTTGAGTATGACTATGTCAGGCTGCTGTTTGGCTCATCTGTGAGACAGCTGTCCCAATTTTGGCACAATCCCCCAGCAGTTAGTTAAGGAGGACTTTGCAGGGTCGATATGGTTCAGTTTGCCTTTGTTGTTTTCGGTGTTTAGGTCGATCTCGGATGTCCGTCCAGTTTCATTCGTGTTAGACTTTTTATTAGTTTGATACAACTGAATGGCTAGCTGGGCCATTTCAGAGGGCATTTCAGAGGCAACCACATTGCTGTGGATCTGGAGTCAGATGTAGGCCAGACCAGGCAATGACGGCAGATTTCTTTCCCCATTGGACGTACTGATGGATCACCAACTGCAATTAATAGACAGTGTCGCATTTTCCTGGACCTATCTCAGGATATTTCAATGGGCAGCATGGTAGCATAGTGGTTAGCACAATTGCTTCACAGCTCCAGGGTCCCAGGTTCGATTCCCGGCCTGGCTCACTGTCTGTGTGGAGTCTGCACGTTCTCCCCGTGTGTGGGATTCCTCCGGGTGCTCCGGTTTCCTCCCACAGTCCAAAAATGTGCAGGTTAGGTGAATTAGCCATGCTAAATTGCCCATAGTGTCCAAAATTGCCCTTAGTGTTGGGTGAGGCTACTGGGATATGGGGATAGGGTGAAAAAAAAAGAAAATCGCTTATTGTCACAAGTAGGCTTCAAATGAAGTTACTGTGAAAAGCCCCTAGCCCCTGGTGGAGGTGTGGACCTTGTGTAGGGTGCTCTTTCCAAGAGCCGGTGCAGACTCGATGGGCCGAATGGCCTCCTTCTGCACTGTAAATTCTATGAAAAATATGATAATCTAATAGTTATGCTGAAGGACTAATAATCCCTCCAACATGAAGTCAGTTCCCACCATGGCAGTTTCAGAGGTCGAATTCAGTTTGTAAAAGATCTGGAAATAAGGAATTATTGTCAGTCAACGTTACCAGATTGTTGGAAACACAGCTGATTCACTGATATATTTTAAGAGATGCTTTTGCAGCATAATACCAGATTAGTTTCACATTGCATGCAATGTCTATTAGCTTGCAACTGTATGGTTTTAGGGTTTTTGAGGTGTAAAAGCCTTCTAATTAAATTTTCTAAGTTCTGAATTCTTAATTTCTTACACGAGGGTCCTCGGTTGTGTTTGTTCAAACAGTCCTTGAATAACTAATATTCATGAATCGAATACAATTTATTAATCAAGATTTTACATCTACTTAACACAAAGCAGTGAAGACAACATGCAAGACCTTCGTCCCTCAAGATCCGAGTAGTTCTTGAGCATTGCCAGCACAGGGAATGTCTCTCTTGTTTTTGTCTTTGAAGTGACCATAAGACCATAAGACTATAAGACATAGGAGCGGAAGTAAGGCCATTCGGCCCATCGAGTCCACTCCACCATTCAATCATGGCTGATTTCAACTCCATTTACCCGCTCTCTCTCCATAGCCCTTAATTCCACAAGAAATCAAGAATTTATCAACTTCTGTCTTAAAGACACTCAACGTCCCGGCCTCCACCGCCCTCTGTGGCAATGAATTCCACAGACCCACCACTCTCTGGCTGAAGAAATTTCTCCTCATCTCTGTTCCAAAGTGACTCCCTTTTATTCTAAGGCTGTCCTAGTCTCCCCTGCTAATGGAAACAACTTCCCTACATCCACCCTATCTAAGCCATTCATTATCTTGTAAGTTTCTATTAGATCTCCCCTCAACTTCCTAAACTCCAATGAATATAATCCCAGGATCCTCAGACGTTGAACTGTGCACAGGAGAGTCAAGCCCAGGAGCCATGGTAACACTATGCCACCAAAGATTACAATTTTCCAACTTTTGTCCCCACTTCTCATCATTCCTCTTCCTTTATTTGGAAATAATCCAAATTCAGCTCTTTCTTTGGCTTAAACTGTGAATCATCTCATGTCACCTTACCTCTGTAACTAGAGTCATATGGACTAAAGGCAAATGCTCCCTTATTTCCTTGGGCCCCCAGGGTTTACATTTCATCGCAAACCAATGATATATTTCCTTTAGCTACAGAACAATCACAGTCACTCAAGTGGTCGGCCAGCATGATGCTGCATTCAGTAATTGATCTTGGGTCGGAGGGGAACCATGGTCGCTTCTGATCCCGCCCACCCCATGCATGAACGTCGCGTGTAAAATTCAGGCCCAAGTGTAGATCCTCACAAACAGCAACCTTCCTGGAATGAAAGGCAACTGCCTTGCCTCACAAACAGAAATTCGAACCAAACTATTTATCTGGTGGGGGGTGGGCACGGTAGCACAGTGGTTAGCACTGTGGCTTCACAGCTCCAGGGTCCCAGGTTCGATTCCCGGCTTGGGTCACTGTCTGTGCGGAGCCTGCGCGTTCTCCCCGTGTCTGCGTGGGTTTCCTCCGGGTGCTCCGGTTTCCTCCCACAGTCCAAAGACGTGTAGGTTCGGTGGATTGGCCATGATAAATTGTCCCTTTGTGTCCAAAAAGGTTAGGTGGGGTTGCTGGGTTGCGGGGATAGGGTGGAGGTGTGGGTTTAAGTGAGGTGCTCTTTCCGAGGGCCAGTGCAGACTCGATGGACCGAATGGCCTCCTTCTTCACTGTAAATACTATGATTTGAAAATTTGGTTAAATATTAAAATCCAGAGTTGTTACGGGCCAAGATCGAACCTGACGCTTTAGTAGAAGTATCAAAATCTTACACAATGTGCCGGCCAATGAATTGATGGCGAGCCTGGACTCATCACAAGGCCTAGAAAAAAATGCATTTCATCCGGAAAAAAACAAAGAAAGTTTGCTGAAACAGTCGGTTTTAAAAGAGCTGCCAAGAGCTACTGGAGACAGTCCCCGTGCATGACCATGACTACAGCGACCTGCATTAAAAGCCCTTCAAATTCTCCAGCAATATACAGCGAGTGGAGGAGAGTATATACAAAATTACGCCTGTACAATCAATATCAGGTCGGGGAATTACCCAATCATCTTCGTTCTGACTCTGCCACTATATGCGACCTACTTTATAATATTCATATCCAGATAAATGAATATTATCAGCATCAAAAGAAATTTGCTGGTCCAGTGCTAGAAAAAAGTGTACCTGCACAGGGTGGCACAGTGGTTACTGAACGACGCCAGAGACCTGGGTTCAATTCTGACCTTGGGTGACTATCTGTGTGGAGTTTGTGCGTTCTCCCCGTGTCCGCGTGCGTTTCTTTCGGGTGCTCTGATATCTGTCAGGGACAGCATGGTGGCACAGTGGTTAGCAATGCTGCCTCACTGCGCCAGGGAGCTGGGTTCAGATTCCGACCCCGGGTGACTGTCTGTGTGGAGTTTGCACTTTCTCCCCGTATCTGCGTGGGTTCCGTGCTCCTGTTTCCTCCCACAGTCCAAAGATGTACAGGTCAGGTGGATTGGCCACGCTAAATTGCTGCTTCGTGTCCAAAGGTTGGGTTGGGAGACGGGGCTAGAGTGGGGATTGGACCCAGGTGCTCTTTCGAAGGGTTGGAGCAGACTCAATGGGCCGAATGGCCTCCTTCTGCACTGTGGGGATACCATGATTCTATGAATGTGCCACACAAAATAAAATGGTAATTTGTTTAGTTGTTACTCTGGAAAACCATCAAAACACTGTTACTTTGTGATCAGTGATCGCACATCGAGCAAGCTTCTTCCCCAGTTCTAACAATGTCCATGTGCACCCTTACTCGCTTGATCAACTTAATATTCCACCACCTCCGACTCATGTGGAACAATATCAAGCTGTACTTGATATTTTATTATAATAGGTATTAGAAGTACATTTAGATAAGCAAAAAAACAGCTCAAATACATTTCTAAATCTCTCAGCAATATGACAGGAACAATATGAAATTAAAAGACTAAAATCTTTGGAAGTATTTTGGTTTCCATTGGAGCATAAACTAATTCTACCATATTTCAGGCTGGATCTGTTATGTAGCTGTCAGTATTGTACATGATCCCAGCACTGTTTTAATGTGGCAAAATTATAGATTCAAGCAATTCTGGACTTCATCCACCTGCGATTGTTTTTGCAAGATTTAAATTACAGCATAATCCATTATTTCACATCATTCAGTAGTCATTACGATGAAAGCTTGGAGATCTATTAAACTCTTAGCAAGTTTATTTGATGACACTTACTTTAATTCCTTGTCAAATGTTAAACTCTCTCATAATTTGCCAAGTTAGTCACTTTTTAAATATAGTACGCACCAGTAAATTGCCTGAGGGAGTGTTCACTGTCACTTGATGAAGATACATTTTTAAAAAAAATTTAGATTACCCAATTATTCTTTCCAATTAAGGGGCAATTTTAGTGTGGCCAATCCACCTACTCTGCACATTTTTGGGTTTTGGGGGCGAAACCCACACAGACACGGGGAGAATGTGCAAACTCCACACAGACAGTGGCCAGAGCCGGGATTGAACCTGGGACCTCAGTGCCGTGAGGCAGTTGTGCTAACCCACTGCGCCACCGTGCTGCCCGATGAAGATATATCTCTCTTCATTCACTAGATGGCAACGGAGTGGAACAGAATTTTATGCAACCCTTTCCAGGGAACCATGGGCTGGATTCTCCGTCCCGCCACATTTTTGCTCCGACCCGCCGGCGGAATTCTCCGTTACGCCGGCCGGTCAATGGGGCTTCCCACTGTGGAGCAGCCCCACGCCGTCGGGAAACCCCCGGATGCCGGCAAAACGGAGAATCCCGCCGACGGAGAATCCAGCCCCATGTTTTTAAAAAATTCATTTCCAGGATGTGGGCGTCGCTGGTCAGGCCGGCATTTATTGCCCATCCCTAGTTGCCCTTCAGAAGATGGTGGCGAGCTGCCTTTTTGAACCGCTGCAGTCCTCGAGGTGTAGGTACACACATGGTGCTGTTAGGGAGGGAGTTCCAGGATGTTGCCTCAGCGACAGTGAAGGAACGGCGATATATTTCCAAGTCAGGGTGGTCAGTGCCTTGGAGTGGAACCTCCAGGTGGTGGCGTTCCCAAGTATCTCCTGCTCTTCTAGATGGTGGTGGTCGTGGGTTTGGAAGGTGCTGCCTAAGGAACCTTGGTGAGTTACTGCAGTGTAACTTGTAGATGGTACACACGGCGGCCTCTGTTCGTCGGTGGTGGAGGGAGTGAATGTAATAATAATAATCGCTTATTGTCACAAGTAGGCTTCAATGAAGTTACTGTGAAAAGCCCCTAGTCGCCACATTCCGGCGCCTGTTCGGGGAGCAATCAAGCGGGGCTGCTTTGCCCTGGATGGTGCCGAGCTTCTTGAGTGTTGTTGGAGCTGCACTCATCCAGGCAAGTGGAGAGTGTTCCATTCCACTTGGACAGGCTTTGGGGGGGTCAGGAGGTGAGTTGCTCGCCGTAGGATTCCTAGCCTTTGACCTGCCCTGGTAGCCACAGAACCTTCACTGTGACAATTAAACCACAGCGGGGAAAAAAAGACAATTTACAAAGCTAAATGGTGAGCCCTGCTGGGGAAATGGTGGCATTGTGGCAAAGTCACTGGGCCAGTAATCCAGGCACTCAGGCTAACGTTCTGGGGACACGGGTTCAAATCCCATCATCGCAGCTGGTGGAATTGAAATTTCATCAATAAATCGGGAATTTAAAACTCGGCTCATTAACGTGACCATGACACAGCGATCCACCTGGTTCACTATTGCCCTTTAGGTGGAAGGAGTTTCTTCCCAGTCTGGCCTACATGCGACTTCAGACACGGAGAAATATCATTGGCTCTTGACTGCCTTCTGCGATAGTCTGGCAAGCCACTCAGTACAAGGGTAGTTAGCGATGGGCAATGGATGCTGGCCTTGCCAACGAGACCAACGTCTCTTGACAGAACACAGGCATTTTTTCACTGCACAGACATTAAGGTATTTCCAATCTTAAAGCTGTTTTTAAAAAAATGGACAGATTAGATTTTAAGATGGCTGACAACACATCATGTGACTTTGGCAACATCAGCTCCAGACAACATCTGAAACTCAAGCAAGTATCTCGTCAAAATATGGACAATCCCAGGCTCATGAAATAATAATAATATTACTACTTCGGCGTCGGTGACTGGGGAATCCAGCCTCTTATTTCCGATGGGGCTGGCGTTTTAACGAGCATACATGGAATGCAAACGGATGCAATAGGGCGTCCCCAAAACTGCTCATTGGGACGCTTCACCCGCCTTTGAAATTTCGAGAACTTTCTTCACAAAACTTCATCCCGCTGTCGGGAAACAAGGGCAAAATTCTCCGTTATCGGCGGAAAGTCCGCCGATCGGCGCAAAAAACGGCGCAAATCCCACTTGCGTCACGTCGTAAAAATGGGACGATAGTCTCCGGCCCGAAATGGGCTAGCAGCGACGTAACGGGATCCGCGCTTGCGCAGTGGTTCACGCCGTGCAGCGTCATACGCGCTGCACGGCGTGACGGCTCATAAGGCCGCGCAGCTCCCCCCCACCCGACCGGAACACCCGACCGCAACACCCGACTGGATGGCTGGCCGTCGCTCAGCCCCGAGGTTCGAGTCACGCGATGTGGAGGCGCTCCTGGACGCGGTGGAGCAGAGGAGGGACGCCCTGTATCCCGGGCACGGCCGCAGAGTTGCCCCACGCCACAGCCGGCGTCTGTGGAGGGAAGTGGCAGAGGCCGTCACCGCTGTGGCCCTGACACCACGGACAGGCACCCAGTGCCACAAGAAGGTGAACAACCTCGTCAGAGCAGGCAGGGTGAGCCTCCCCCATATCCCCCCTCCCCATATCCCCCCTCCCCCATATCCCCCCATATCCCCCCCTCCCCTATATCCCCCATATCCCCCCTCCCCCATATCCCCCCTCCCCCATATCCCCCATATCCCCCCTCCCCCATATCCCCCATATCCCCCATATCCCCCCTCCCCCATATCCCCCCTCCCCCATATCCCCCCTCACTCATATCCCCCCTCCCCATATCCCCCCTCCCCCATATCCCCCCTCCCCCATATCCCCCATCCCCCATATCCCCCCTCCCCCATATCCCCCATATCCCCCCTCCCCCATATCCCCCATATCCCCCCTCCCCCATATCCCCCATATCCCCCCTCCCCCATATCCCCCCTCCCCATATCCCCCATATCCCCCCTCCCCCATATCCCTCATATCCCCCCTCCCCCATATCCCCCCTCCCCTATATCCCCCTCCCCCGTATCACCTGATCACTGCCTGATGTCTAACCATGCATGCTTCATTGTGTATCGCAGGACCAAACGTCCAGGCACCCATCCCCGCAGAAGCACACCGCCCGCAGGATGCCCCTCGGAGACCACGGGAGACGGAGAGACCCGGACCCTCCAGCATGCGAAGCCCACAGGATGCCCCTCGGAGACCACGGGAGACGGAGAGACCCGGACCCTCCAGCATGCGACGCCCGCAGGATGCCCCTCGGAGACCACGGGAGACGGAGAGACCCGGACCCCCCAGCATGCGACGCCCGCAGGATGCCCCTAGGAGACCACGGGAGACGGAGAGACCCGGACCCTCCAGCATGCGACGCCCGCAGGATGCCCCTCGGAGACCACGGGAGACGGAGAGACCCGGACCCTCCAGCATGCGATGCCCGCAGGATGCCCCTCGCACACCACGGGAGACGGAGAGACCTGGAGCAACAGGGAGACGACACCTCCGTCACGTGCGGGAGCGACCACCCAGCGATGAGGTGGGCAGCCACAGGCCCCCGTCACATCCGAGCCAGGACACCACTACCCAGGACACCACTACCCAGGACACCCCTACCCGGGACACCACTACCCAGGACACCCCTACCCGGGACAGCACTACCCAGGACACCCCTACCCGGGACAGCACTACCCAGGACACCCCTACCCGGGAAGACGAAATACCGGACAGTGACTCAGAGTGGATGGGTGGAGACGAACCCCCACCCCAAAGTGCCATAGAGTCAGAGTGGGACGAAGAGGACGACACAACGCCACTGCTGTCACCAACACCCTCCACCATCGCAGAAACACTCACCTCGGTTGGGCACTTTAGTGATGAGGCGTCTGGTACACTCACTGGTGCGCACAACACAGCCGTCCCCGTACAGCAGGTGGAGGTAGGAGCAGCAGAGGGACCGGGCGGTCGGAGGGCAGCCCAGGCCAAGGGAACATCTGCCGCCCAGATGGATCCCGGGTTCCTGCAGTTACCACACCCACACATAGATCCGATGCAACCACCGACCCGGAGACGAGCGAAGAGGGTGACGGGCGGCTTGCGGCGGCTGCGGTCGCAGGTGGAGGAGTCCACCCGCGTCCAGGAGCTGGGAGTGGTCCCGGTCATGCGTGACACCCAGGCTGACACCGCACGGGTGGCGTCCGCGGTGGAGGCAATGGTTGCGACGGTGTCAGACATGGGGAACGGTTTGCGAGGCCTGGGGCCTTCCGTGCAGGCGGCGTCTGTGGGCCAGGAAATGGCGGCCCTCTCACAGGAGGCCATGAGCCAGTGCCAGCGCCAGATGGCAGAGGCGCTCAACGCCATAGCCCAGTCTCTGCAGGCCATGGCCCAGTCTCAGCAGGCCATGGCCCAGTCTCTGCAGGCCATGGCCCAGTCTCAGCAGGCCTTCGCTGAGGGCATCGGCGCCAGTGGCCATGTGCGAGCCGGTGTCGCACTGTCACAGACAGGGTTGGCCAACACCCTGGGCTCCATGGCTGCAAACCTGCAGACCCCTGTCGATACCAGCACGGGCCTCCAGGACTGGCAGCGCCAGATGTCGGGGGGGCGTCGGATGGCCAGTCCATTCGCATCCCCCACCCATGTAGAGGCCTGGGGGCCATCGGGCACCCCGAGGGAGGAGGAGGTGGTGTGGTCCGTCCCGGCTCCCTCTGTAGGGGAGGTCCCGGTACACCGCGACACCTCGGACTCCCCCCCTTCCGTCCCAGGTGCATCGGGTGGGCAACGGGCAGGACAGGCTGGCAGCTCGCCATCCCAGTCGCCCAGGCCGCAGCCTGGCCCATCTAGGCCAGGACGCCCCAGGAAACGGACGCCAAAGGGATCCAGTGTCAGAGGGCAGGAATCACAGGAGTCCACCTCCAGTTCTGCTGTACCGTCTGGGGAACCACGTAGACGTAGTCAAAGGGCCCGTAAGGCCAAACAATTAGACACTGAGTAAGTTGGCACGGGTGCAGGGCACAGATGAGTTTTAGGGGCTCGGGCACGTGCATGAACTCCTTTGGTTATTAAAGTCAATGTTACACCTACCGAAGCTGCCTTTGTGCTCTGTCCAAAGTGTGCGGGCGTGTCATGTACGTTGAGCGCAAGTGTGTGTGTGTGAGGGGTGGTCTTACCTCAGCCCCAGGTGAGTCTGCCCCCTTCCTCCTGGGCCGCCATCAACATCCCCCGGGCAGAGGACGGGACCGTGCGCTGCAGTGTCACAGCCGCATGCAGGGATGGTCCGGGTGGATGGTGGTACTGTGGCCATGGGTCAGACATAGTCCAACGATGTAGAGCCAGGAGCTCATCGCAGGGCGGGTTGTCATCATCCTCCATGGCCTGCGATAGACACGCGTCCACCTGCAACTGTGTGAGCCCAGCCCGTTGTGCCGCAGGTGGATCGGCAATGGGGGGGGGGGGGGGGGGGGTGGTGTGCATGCGGGTGGGGTGTGTGGGGTTGGGGAGGGGGGTGAGGGTGCTGGGTGGGTGGATGGGTGGGGGCTGTGGGTGGTCGGCTGTTGCCATGGTGTGCGGTCTGTGGCCATACTACCCGATTCCCACGCCCATCTAGTCAGTGAAGCGGGCGGCTATCAGTCTGTCCCGTGCCCGCTGGGCCAGCCGGTAACGGTGGACAGCCACCCGCCTGTGTCTACCCCGTCTGCCCTGACCATTGCCCCCATCCCCCTCATCTGGGGTGGACTGGGCCTCTTCCTGCTGCTCCTCCACTCCGCCCTCCTCTGCCTGCGGCACATCGCCCCTCTGCTGGGCTATGTTGTGCAGGACGCAGCACACCACAATGATGCAGCCGACCCTATCTGACCGATACTGGAGGGCGCCCCCAGAGAGGTCCAGGCACCTGAAACGCATCTTCAGTACGCCAAAGCACCTCTCGATCACTCCCCTTGTCGCTACATGGGCATCATTGTAACGGTTCTCCGCCTCATTGCGTGGCCTCCGTATAGGCGTCATCAGCCACGATCGCAATGGGTAGCCCCTGTCGCCCAGCAACCAGCCCCTCAGCCGGGGATGGCGTCCCTCGTACATGCCGGGGATGGATGACCGCGACAACACGAATGAGTCGTGTACACTGCCTGGGTGACGGGCGCAGACGTGCAGGATCATCATGCGGTGGTCGCAGACCACCTGTACGTTCAGCGAATAGGTCCCCTTCCTATTAGTGAACACGGCCCTGTTATCTGCAGGTGGCCGCACGGCGACGTGCATCCCATCGATCGCGCCCTGGACCATGGGGAACCCGGCCACGGCAGACAAGCCCACGGCCCGGGCATCTTGGCTGGCCCGGTCCACGGGGAAGCGGATGTAGCGGTGCGCCATGGCATAAAGGGCATCTGTCACTGCCCGGATGCACCGGTGCACCGATGTCTGCGATATGCCGGACAGGTCCCCACTCGGTGCCTGGAATGACCCCGTTGCATAAAAGTTCAGGGCCACCGTAACCTTGACGGACACGGGGAGAGGGTGTCCCCCGCCAGTGCCACGCGGTGACAGGTGTGCCAGCAGGTGGCAGATGTGTGCCACGGTGTCGCGGCTCATCCGGAGTCTCCTCCTGCATTCCCGGTCCGTGAGGTCCTGGTATGACTGCCTGGGCTGGTACACACGGGGCGCCCTCGGGTGCCTCCGTTGCCGTGGGGCCGCGACGTCCTCCTCCCCCTCCTCGTCCTGTCGGTCAGGTGTCCCTCCAGCCTGGGCGGCTGCCGCCTGCCCCTCTGCGGCAGCCTGCGCCGCCTCTCTGGCACGCTCCTCCTCCTCCTCCTCTTCCTCCTCCTCCTCATCCAGGGCAACATAGACATGAGCGGCTGCCACCACGGCGGCCAACATCGCTGGATGATCTGAAAACATGACGGCCTGGTGGGGGGGAGGGGAACGACGACATCTCATCATTGCCCATATCCCCTCCTCCCCCAGCCAGGTGGCATGGACCGCATGGGTCCAACTGTTGGAGGCTGGCACCTGGCCAGTTGGACCAACTCTTTTGCCCTCCCATCACCCTCCTCGGCACGGACCCCCTCCCCAACCTCCACCCCAGCACGGACCCCCTCCCCAATCTCCACCCCAGCACGGACCCCCTCCCCAACCTCCACCCCAGCACGGACCCCCCCAACCCCCAACCTCCACCCCGGCACGGACCCCCCCCAACCCCCAACCTCCACCCCAGCACGGACCCCCTCCCCAACCTCCACCCCAGCACGGACCCCCCCAACCCCCAACCTCCACCCCGGCACGGACCCCTCCCCAACCCCCAACCTCCACCCCAGCACGGACCCCCTCCCCAACCTCCACCCCAGCACGGACCCCCCCCCAACCCCCAACCTCCACCCCAGCACGGACCCCCTCCCCAACCTCCACCCCAGCACGGACCCCCTCCCCAACCTCCACCCCAGCACGGACCCCCCCAACCCCCAACCTCCACCCCAGCACGGACCCCCCCCAACCCCCAACCTCCACCCCAGCACGGACCCCCCCCAACCCCCAACCTCCACCCCGGCACGGACCCCCCCCAACCCCCAACCTCCACCCCGGCACGGACCCCCTCCCGGCACTCCCCCGGAGCCCAGCCTACTCTAACCACCCCCCCCCCCCCCCCACGGCCGCACACACACACAAGCCGAGACACACCTCTCCTCACGCAATCAGTCTGCGGCCACGCCATTTCCTGCCCAGAGCCAACCCCCCAGGCCGTCACTCACCTCCTCGCTGGTCGGCGTGAGCCTGGAGCACCGGTTCACGCCGATGAAAAGGAAGTTTGATTCACGTCGACGTGAACGGTCATCACGTCGACGGGACTTCGGCCCATCCGGGAGGGAGAATATCGGCAGGCCGAAAATCGGCTGCCCTGCGCAGACCCGTGGCATTCTCCGCGGCAGCGGCGCCATTAACGTCCCGCCGATTTTTCTCCCTTCGGAAACTTCGGCGGGGGCGGGGGCGGGATTCACGGCGGCCAACGGCCATTCTCCGACCCTCTGGGGGGGCGGAGAATGACGCCCCAAATGTTTGGCTTCCTGCTAAATCAAGCTCCCCCTCCCCCACTCGCCGATCTGCCTGCTCCCGGCGGGTCAGAAGGTTTCACCTATTTTACAGCCTGGATCAATGCGAAAAGGTCCCCACATGCCTGTGGCAGTGAAAAAGGGCAGAACCTAAAGCTTGCCTGATTCAAATGGCAGTGCTGTTATTTGCAGCATTTGCCTGCCTCATTCGCGCTGGTCAAGGTTCAAATTAAACTTTGGGACTTGATCACTTTAGGAAAGGGTGCTGACTGAATTCACTTTAAACTGCTGGACAAATAGCACTGACAGAAATAGAATTAACAAATCGTATTATACATCTGGAGAACTGGGGCGTCATTCTCCGCCGGCGGGAGTCTCCGTTTTGCCGGCGCCCGGGGGTTTCCCGACGGCGTGGGGCTGCCCCATAATGGGAAACCCCATTGACCGGCCTGTGTTACGGAGACTCCCGCCGGCCGGTCGGGGCAGAAATGTGGCGGGGCGGGTAGGAGAATTTCGCCCGAGAAAGCACATGGGCGGGATTCTCTCAGCCCACGCCGGGTCGGAGAATCGGCGGGCCGGGTACGAATCGCGCAACGCCGCCCCAACGTCGATCCGTCGATTCTCCGATGAGCAGAGAATCGGCGCCGGGGCGAGATTCTCCGACCCCCCGACAGGTCGGAGAATCGCCGGGGGCTGGGGTGAATCCCGCCCCTGCCGGTTGCCGAATTCTCCGGCACCGGAGATTCGGCGGGGGTGGGAATCACGCCGCGCCGGTTGGCGGGCCCCTCCCCCCGCGATTCTCCGGCCCGGCTGGGCCGAAGTCCCGCTGCTAGAATACCTGTCCCGCCGGCGTGGATTAAACCACCTCTCTTACCGGCGGGACAAGGCGGCGCGGGCGGGCTCCGGGGTCCTGGGGGGGGGCGTGGGGTGACCTGGCCCCGGGGGGTGCCCCCACGGTGGCCTGGCCCGCGATCAGGGCCCACCGATCCACGGTGGGCCTGTGCCGTGGGGGCACTCTTTTCCTTCCGCCTTTGCCACGGTCTCCACCATGGCGGAGGCGGAAGAGACTCCCTCCACAGCGCATGCGCGGGGATGCCGTGAGCGACTGCTAACGCTCCCGCGCATGCGCCGCACGGCAATGTCATTTCCGCGCCAGCTGGCGGGGCGGAAATCAGTCCGGCACGGGCCTAGCCCCTCAAGGTTAGGACTCGGCCGGTTAAGGGGCGGAGGATTCCGCACCTTTGGGGCGGCGCGTTGCCAGACTGATTTGCGCCGTTTTGACCCGACTTGGGTCATTTTCTGTGCAGAGTCAGCACGTTCGCCCCGTGTCTACGTGGGTTTCCTCCGGGTGCTCTGGTTTCCTCCCACAGTCCAAAGAATTTTAAAAATAAATTTAGAGAACCCAATTCATTTTTTCCAATTAAGGGGCAATTTAGCCTGGTCAATCAACCTACCTTGCACATCTTTGCGTTGGGGTGAAACCCACACAAACACAGGGCGAATGTGCAAACTCCACACGGACAGTGACCTAGAGCTGGGATCAAACCTGGGACCTCGGCGCCGTGAGGCAGCCGTGCTAACCCGTACCAGCCTCCCCGAACAGGCGCCGGAATGTGGCGACAAGGGGCTTTTCACAGTAACTTCATTTGAAGCCTACTTGTGACAATAAGCGATTTTCAGTTTTTCATAACCACTGCACCACCGTGCTGCCCTCCTCAGTCCAAAGATATGCAGGTTTGGTGGATTGGACATGGTAAATTGCCCTTAGTGTCCAAACAAAAAGGCTCAGTGGGTTTACTGGGTTACGGGGATAGATTGGAGGTGTGGGCTTAAATAGATTGCTCTTACCAAGAGCTGGTGCACACTTGATGAGCCAAATGGCCTCCTTCTGCACTGTAAATTCTATGATTCTACGATTCACGGTCTTGAAAGAAGTCAAAAATGTGTATTGAGTGAAACGCTGTGCTTCTTTTCATCCAGTTTTCTTTCATTATTTAATTCTCACTGGGTTCAACTTCAACACATGCTTTATGAACCTCACTCCAATCATTGAACAGATTGCTGTACAAATATGAGATGCATTATACCAGAGTTGCTTACTATCTTTGCTCTTCCCTCATCATAGCCTTTGTTCTGCAAGGCGTTAGTGTCATGACCCCTTGCAACCTCGAAAGAAAAAGGAAGCTATTGCCTTCTTTACCCTGCAGTCATTCCCTTCACTTTACACTGTCCCTGCTGTGTTCAAAAACACGACTTTTCAAAAGCTCATTCATAACCTGACAACTTCTTAGCTCCATATTATTTCATCAATGCCAACAAGTGTACTTATTTTAAAAAACTTAAATGTGCTAATCTTGTACCCTTGAAATTAATTCTCTCCAATCTTATCGGTCCATTGTGATGAAAGGTTAAGAGTTTGCGAGCACGCAATTTCAACTACCTCTGCTTACAGTGACTGCTGTCTTTCTTTTCGAACAATGCAGAAATATCCATATTCATACAAATGCAAGTTCCTCTATGTGACTATAGAAAAAAAAGACAGCATACATCAGCAGAGCACAAGTAGAGATGGCAGATATTCTAGCCAGAAATTGAAAACCCTTTAAAAGAATGTTCGTAAATTATGAAATTGAATTGCATCCAATTAAATAGTGGAAAGGTGTCAGAACTGCCGCATCGATTCTCCACAAGGACAGAAAAGAAATGAAAATATTCAACAGGTTGAGATCGTTCATAATAAGACCAATATATTGGTTATTATAAGTATTGCTTGTTGAGAGGGCTAATTAAGCCCATAGAATATTTTTTGAATACTACTGGAACAGTCTGGACTGTAAACACAATGCAAGATGTCATGTCAGAAAGAAGGAAAGCTGTACGGCTTGTGGTTATTAGTGTAATCCATGTAGAGATCTTGGCCATTTCTCAACCAGGTGGCTACAGCCTAGAGACTGGAACAAAGATAAACAGCAGCTACATGCTTGGTGACATTTCAGATACATCAGTCCATAGAAAAATGGTTTACCCCTGTCAAATTCTGTCTGGCAGCTTGTAAAGACTGAAGAGTGGAAAATTCAGGGTGTTATCACCTAACTGAATGACGAACATGTGGTGATTTTCCCTTTAAGGGACAGCAGAGTAATGGTCACCTGGTTTGGGTGGTCAATTGGGACTCAGAGTGGGTAATCATCCCAGTGTCAGAGCTCTCTTAGGAAAAGCGTCATTTTGAGGAGCTTGCTACAGCCATGAGGTTGATGTGCAATTCTTATTAATAAATATCCTTTGTGTTAATTAATGAAGTCTCTGAAGGTGCACCTTTATTTTATCTGACACTGTCTCTGGCCTGACACATGTGATATCATCTTTTAATCAAAGTTTGAAAACCAATACTCACCAGAATGCCTGCCTTTGGGCGAATAAACCCATTTGACTCCTCCATGGAGGACTGGGTGCAATACATTGAGCTCCTTGGGTATTATTTCCAAGTAAATGAAATAGGGGCAGAGGCAAAATGCGAAGCAAATCTCCTAAGTGTTAGTGGAACTCAGACTTATAACCTTGTTCATAGTCTTACAGCCCCAAACGCGCACAACTCCAAATCATTTTGTGAGCTCGTGAATTTCGTGAAGGCTCAATTGCAATGTCAGCCATCAGCCATACTTCAGAGATTCAAATTCAATTTGAGGGAGAGAGCCCCAGGTGAATCGATTGCAACTTACACCAATAAATTGAAACAATTATCAGAGTATTGTGCCTTTGGAGTCACCCTAAATGACATGTTCCAGGATAGATTAGTCTGCGGCGTGAACAACAGCGCTATTTAATGCAGATTGCTTGCAGAGATTGACATGAGGTTTAAATGAGCAATGAATTTAGTACGAGCCATGGAAAGCACTGAAAAAGTTGCAGAAGAGCTGCAGAATGCACAAAATGGTGCCATCCATCAGTTAGGGCAGGAACCTGCAGCCAGCCATGGTGCCAAAACCGCCAAGCTAGCCGTGAAGCGGGAAACATTGTCAGCCATTAACAAAACTAAAAGGTACAGAATAGGCAATCAGTCTGTGATACGTAAAGTGGAATGTTACCGATGTGGAGTAAACCCACTCTTGAATCATGTCGGTTTAAGGAGGATGAGTGTTTTTCTTGTCACAGAAGAGGGCATTTGATAAAGCAGTGCAGAGTTAAATCAAGATCGCTGAGTAATTGATCAACCAATATGTTGCAAGTATACAATGTGGAAGAGTCTAGCATCAATGCTTCTGTTATTCACTCTTGGCTTGACCTAAAAACGAGCAAGATAGACCCTATTACTGTAATGTTCTGAGTAAATGGAACACCTCTTAAGATGGAAGTGGACACAGGGGCATCAGCTTACATCAGTACCTAAGAAAGGGAGTCCAACCATTGAACTTGAAGAGCACTTCTGCCAAGTTGAAGACTTTTCAAGTACGGGAAGGAGGGCTGTCTGAACTGATTAGAAAACATGAGAGCATCTTCTGTGATGAATTCGGTAAAATCAAAAGGCTATGAGCTAAGATTTATGTGGAACAAGAGGCGACTCCCCAGTTCTTTAGAGCAAGACCGGGACCATACACCTTAAGAGAGAAAATGGATACTGAGTTACACAGTTTGGAGAAGGAGGCATTATTCAATCAGTTCAGTTGTTGGAATGGGCAGCACCTGTACTGAAAGGGGACAAGACATTTGCGGTGATTATAAACTAACAGTTAATTAGGCCGCCGAGCTGGATAAATATCCAATCCAGAGACTTGAAGACCAGTATGCAAAACTGGCAGGGGGTCAATCTTATGTAAAGCTGGAGATGAGTCATGTGTACCAGCAACTCGAGCTCGATGACACTTCCCGGGGGTATGTCACGATAAACACAAACAAAGGTCTATTCTAGTACACATACCTGCCTTTTTCACGTGCTTTTGACATGTGCAATATTCCAAAGGAGAATTGAGAGCCTGCTATAGGGAATACTCTGGGTTGTAGTATACCTTGATGATGTCCTTATAACTGCATCGGCAGAGGCCGAGCATCTGGCAAACGTTTTTTAAGTAAGAACTCTTACGACACCAGGTTAAAGTCCAACAGGTTTGTTTTAAATCACTAGCTTTCGGAGCGCTGCTCCTTCCTCAGGTGAATGAAACGTTTAAGTGGTGTTAAAGAGATTTCAGGAGGCAGGAGTTTACCTCAAGAAAGGGCACATTTCAAGCCATTGAGGTGACCTAAATGTGGCACTGTGTAGATGCACAAGGATTACACCTGTGGAAGACAAGGTCAAGGTGATTCAGGAAACACTGCCCCCACAAGCATAATTGAACTTAAATTGTTTTTTGGGTTGGCAAACTACTATGGCTGTTTTTTTACCAAACGTATTGATGGACTTGGCCCCCTTGCATATTCTGCTAAAGAAACATAATTGCTGGTCTTGGATGGCTCCCCAGGGGGAAAATTTCAACAGAGTGAAGAAATTGCTGCATTCCTCAAACCTGTCAGTACACTTCAACCCATCCAACGAACCCCTATTGACCTGCGACATCTCTCCATATAGTGTTGGTGCAGCGTTGTCCCATGAGGGTAGACAGCAACTCTGAAAGGCCGATAGGGTAGGTTTCAAGAACCCTCTCAGATCCCAAGAAAGGCTACTTACGAATCAAGAAGGAAGGACTGATAATAGTCGTTGGCGTCAAGAAATTTCACCTGTACTGACATGGTAGACATTTTACCATCATTTCTGACCACAAACCGTTCGTGGGTCTCTTCAAAGAGGACGAGGCTCTCCCGCCGATCTCCTCAGCAAGAATTCAGTGCTGGGTGTTAATTCTGCCCGCCTATGAATATACTTCAAGCACCAACAAATGCAGATGCCCTAAGTGCCCTACCCATTCAAGGAATTATCACATAATAATAATCTTTATTATTGTCACAAGTAGGCTTACATTAACACTGCAATGAAGTTACTGTGAGAAGCCCCTAGTCTCTACATTCCGGCGCCTGTTCGGATACACCGAGGGAATATTCAGAATGTCCAAATTACCTAACAAGCACATCTTCCTGGACTTGTGTGAGGAAACTGGAGCACCCGGAGGAAACCCACGCAGACACGGGGAGAACGTGCAGACTCCGCACAGACAGTGACCCAGCGGGGAATCGAACCTGGGACCCTGGCGCTGTGAAACAACAGTGCTAAACACTATGCTACAGTGCTGTCCTCATGTACTCCAGTACCACAAGAAATAATCATGGCATCACAAAGAACATAGAACATACAGTGCAGAAGGAGGCCATTCGGCCCATCGAGTCTGCATCAACCCACTTAAGCCCTCACTTCCACCCTATCCCCGTAACCCAATAACCCCACCTAACCTTTTTTGGTCACTAAGGGCAATTTATCATGGCCAGTCCACCTAACCTGCACATCTTTGGACTGTGGGAGGAAACCGGAGCACCCGGAGGAAACCCACGCAGACACGGGGAGAACGTGCAGACTCCGCACAGACAGTGACCCAGCAGGGAATCGAACCTGGGACCCTGGCGCTGTGAAGCTAAAGTTAAAGTTTTTAAGTACATCGGCAACTTCGGTGTAGCAGATCAAGGGGCGTCATTCTCCGACCCCCCGCCGGGTTGGAGAATCGCCGGGGGCTGCCGTGAATCCCGCCCCCGCCGGTTGCCGAAGTCTCCGGTACCGGATATTTGGCGGGGGCAGGAAATTGGGCCGCGCCGGTTGGCGGGCCCCCCCGCTGGATTCTCCGGCCCGGATGGGCCAAAGTCCCGCCGATAAATTGCCTGTCCCACCGGCGTGGATTAAACCACCTTTTGAACGGCGGGACAAGGCGGCGTGGGCGGGCTCCGGGGTCCTGGGGGGGGCGCGGGGCGATCTGGCCATGGGGGGTGCCCCCACAGTGGCCTGGCCCGCGATCGGTGCCCACTGATCTGTGGGCGAGCCTGTGCCGTGGGGGCACTCTTTCCCTTCCGCCTCCGCCACGGTCTCCACCATGGTGGAGGCGGAAGAGACTCCCTCCACTGCGCATGCGTGGGAAACTGTCAGCGGCCGCTGCTCCCACGTCACCCCGAGATGTCATTTCCGCGCCAGCTGGCGGGGCAACAAAGGCCATTTCCGCCAGCTGGCGGGGCGGAAATTCCTCCGGCGTCGGCCTAGCCCCTCAATGTTGGGGCTCAGCCCCCCCAAGATGCGGAGCATTCCGCACCTTTGGGGCGGCGCGATGCCCGTCTGATTGGCGCCGTTTTGGGCGCCAGTCGGCGGACATCGCGCCGTTTCGGGAGAATTTCGCCCAAGAAGCGGACCAATTGAGATCCACTTCTGTCCAAAGTGAGAGACAAATAATTATAGGATGGGTAAATGAGTCAGTTTCCGAGGAATTTAAGCCATTTTTTACCTGCAAGAATGAATTGAGTTATCAGTTTGGCATCATATTCTGGGGAGCAAGACTAGTCGTACCTGTACCAGGCAGAGAGCTTTTTATTTCTTATTCGTTGATGGGGATGTGGGTGTCCCCGGCTGGGCCGGCATTTATTGCCCATCCCTGAGGGCATTTAAGAGTCAACCACATTGCTGTGGATCTGGAGTCACAAATAGGCCAGACCAGGTAAGGACGGCAGATTTCCTTCCCTAAAGGACATCCGTGAACCAGATGGGTTTTAACGACAGTCAACAACTTTCATGGTAACCTTTAGACTTTTAGATCCAGCCACCCATAGGTTCAAATCCAGATCGATTATGTTGTTTATTCCTGAGCACAATGTTTTTGATCATGTTTGATGCACACTCTATATGGATAGACATTTTTGAGGTGGGGGCACCTGTATCGCATGCTTACATTGAAATATAGCACCAATGCTTTTCAACTCATGGATTACCTGAAGTTAGGGTATCAGACAATATAGCCATATTCACAAGTGCTGAGTTTCAAAACTTCACCACTGTCAATGGTATTAAACATATTCGAACTACGTATTACCCCCCAGCATCAAACGGACTAGCTGAGAGAGCCGCCCAAACTTTCAAGTCTGGTCTAAAGAAACTGTCAAGAGGAACCTTGGAATCCAAAGTCTCACAATTCCTCCTTCGCTATCGTACCATTCCGCATGCAACAACGGGAGTTCCACCAGCAGAACCGAGACCGAGCGTCATGTTTCCAAATTTGCCAGGGAGGGTAAAAGACAGCCAGGGTAATCATAAAGCAAGCCATGATTCACACAGCACAGGCACGATCGTTTCTGGTAAATAAAGACGTAGACGTGAGAAACTTTGGTAATGGATCAAGTTGGATCCCTGGAATGATTATCTCCAAGACCGGACTCCCGCTGGACCAAGGAAACATGGAGGGCCGGATCGCTTGTAAACACGTGGACCACTTGAGGAGGGGAGAGACCCTCCATTAGTCAGTGCTGCCATCAAGAAATGTTTATGAACCCATAAGCATTGAATATCTGATCAACTTATTCTCGACATAACTGATGTCGCCTTGGAAGCAAATGTCTATGACTCGCCTGTGCCAGAAGAGGTACCCGTTACTGCAGCTCCTGCTAATGTTGATCCTGTGAAAGCATCCCAGACAACAGATTTTCGCCACTCTATAAGAAACTGAAACCCCCTCAAAGACTCGATTTATGATTGTCCAACTCATGTATATATTGTTTTGTTAGAATTTGGGACTGAAGTTACTGAAGATTGTATAAAAGAGTTAAAGGGGGAGGGATGTGGTGATGGTCCCTTTAAGGGCAACACAGCAGAGTAAGGGTCACCTGGCTTGGGTGACCAATTGGGACTCAGAGTGAGTAACCACTCCAGATGTTGGAGCCAGGAAAGGAGACATTTTGGGAGCTAGCTACAGCCATGAGGCTGCTGCACAGTTCGTATTAATAAATACCTTTGGTGTACATTCATTAAGCCTGCGAATATGCCTCTTTACACATCATAAGAACTCAAGAAATAATTGTAGGACTTGGGATTTTGGCCCTTGGTGCCTAGTCTACAGGTTAATAAGATCATGGCTCATCTGATGCAGCCTTAAATCTACTTCCCTGCCTGACTCCCATAATCCTTGACTCCCGTATCAATCAAAAAATATGTCTAACTCAGCATTGAATACACTTAATGGCTGAGCCTTCATCGCTCGTTGCATGGAGGTGAGAATTCCAAACACTAACGATCCTCAGGGAGAAGAAATTCCACCCAGACAAAACTACGTCCACAGGGCAGAATCGTCCAGTCCGGAGTATAGGTTGGAAGGTGGGATGTGAGAGTGATTTCTGCTCGGGGCGAGGTGGCTGAACACACATGATCTTGCGCTGGTCAACTCATTAAATATGCATGGGCGAGGGGCACTGCAAAGCTTGCAACGGAGGTGGGCAGTAAGTCGACATTCCCCTTGCTTTCTCCTCTGCCGGATCATAGCCAGTAGCAGTATAGGATTGCCTGGAGCCATCAACAAATAAGCCCGAGGTGATCTGTGAACCAATTGCAGTGATCCATCTCGTTAGCTTATTCTTCAAAGCTGACCCTCATCCCTCAGCATTTCAGCCAATGGGAAGCCCTGGAGCTGGCATCGGTCCAGCCTGGCCTCCCCACCTCACCATGGTGAAGCCCATTCTGGAGGACCACAGGTGAGTTCTCCCCTCATTCACAACCACATGCGCATGGAGATTACTGTATTGCCTGGGATAGTGAAAGCCATGCCCACATACCCGCCCTCAAAAGCTTTTTGCTTCTCTCCATCATCCTCCAGAAAAATTTGAGAGGCCCTTGCTTTCCCAGTATGGATGTAACACCCACTCCATTATCGGCCATGGCCATCTACCCGGGTGCTCCGATTTCCTCCCAAAGTCCAAAGATGTGTAGGTTAGATTGACCATGATCAATCAGTGGGGCTACGGGGATAGATCGGGGGCAGTGAACCTGGGTCGGGTGCTCTTTCAAGAGGGTCGGTGCAGACCTGATAGTCCGAATGGCCCCCTTTTGCACTGTAGTGGCTTTATGGATGAGGACATGTGGCCAAAAACCTGGTCAAAGAGGTAGGTTTTAAGGAACATCTTCAAGGGACAGAGAGAGATAAGGAAGCAGAGAGTTCAGGGAGGGAAATCTAGATTTTAGCGCCTAAGCAGCCGAAGGCCTGGCTTTTAGTGGTAGAGCAATGGGAACTGGGAATGCGGAAGGAGTCCCTCCAATATACCAGTATCCACCAAAATGGCAAATGCATCTTATTTCTATCGTGGGGCTCTGAATTTCTGGAACTTTCATCCTCAAAAGGCAGTGGAGTCAGCGCCTTTGAATAAGGCAGAGGTGGTTGGATTCTTGATAAGCAAGGGGGTGAGAGGTTATTGGGGTAGGTGTGAGTGTGGTGTTGAGGTTACAATCAGGTCAGCCATGATCTACTTGAATGGCAGAGCGGGCTCGCTCCTGCTTCTAGTTCCTACGCTCGTATATAATTTGCAAAGTAAAATTGTGGATGAAAATTTTTTAAAATCACTTTCTCAAAACTACAGTAAGAGACCGATGGTGAAGATGTCAATTGTCCTTGGAGTAGTGCCACAAGATGGCACTCTTCAATCTCCAATACAGGAAGTCGTGATTTAACAGTCACGTCCTATCCACTGTCATGACAATTGGAGGCAGTAGGTTTATCAATTGATGACTAAAAGTCCTTTGCTTTGGCCATCTGGCATAAACAATTGCATTTTTATTTGTGGTTTCCATTGTCCAAATTTTTCATTCTAATTTGTTTAGTCAGGTTTTGTCAGTTCTACTTACGCCGCATGATTTTAAGTGTATACAGCTCAGTGTTCTGAAATGCTCAAGACCCCAGCCTTCATTGAATGCAGCAAGAAAGTGCTTCAAATAGCGGCAGCGTGCCCACTGCTGCATTTCTCTCTGCTGTCACTTAAATAGGGCAGAGTTTGGATACAGAGCTACTTCCCTTGATAGTTGAAAGTAACTTATCAGCGGTGCATCAATATCTCCCTATCAAATTTCATTTGAAAACGCGCCTGTGAAATGCCTTAGGATGTTTCGCTACGTTTAAGGTGTTGTATAAATGCAAGTTCTTATTGCAAGGAGAGATCATCAAGGCCTCATTTCACAGCTAGCTTTCCTACTTATGAGTAAATAGTCTGGAATTTCTGATGAGAATCATCATGAGGGTATCATTGCTCCTAGTTATAATGGAGGAAATCTGACAGCACCTTCTGGAGCACACACTTGCGCAGTTAAATATTTAAATCCAGAAGTTGCTGTCAGCGATGTTCTCTCACGGGGTGTGCTTTCACAGTCCTCGCTTATAGAAACAGCAGGGAAATGACTGCAACACTGTGAAAATTGTTACACTTGCCTCTTGTGAAATTGTTACATTTGCCTCTTGTGAAATTGTTACACTTGCCTATTAGTTTCACGCCAGAAATGCGGGAAAACTTGGGTATTTTCAGGAGCGCGTTTTTAATTGTGTGATCGTGATAATTATCTTTAAACAGCCTCTCTGGCCCTGAAAGATTAAATTGACTAATGTGCAGACTAAGCCAATCAAAACAAAACGAGTGTTGAAAATATTTTTAAAAATATTTGTTTTAACACTTTCCCTGTCTCTTTTATTTCTCTCCCTTAACATCATTTGTATTTCCCAACCTTTACTTCTCTTTCAATGTACACGGTTTTTAACCATTTTATATTTCCTGCTTTATACTTCCTGATTTGGAGCACGATTCAGCAGACTAAAGCTGAAGTCCAGTTTTGAGTACTTTTGGTGAGGAATTTCGCAACGGCTACATTGATGAGATCATGTTTAACTAATTTACTGGAATACTTTGAGGATATTACGAGTGTGGTGGGCAATGGGGAACCAGTGCATGTGGTGCATCTGGGTTTCCAGAAGGCATTCGACAAGTTGCAGCACAAAAGGCTGTTGCATAAGATAAGAATAATAATCGCTTATTGTCACAAGTAGGCTTCAATTAAGTTACTGTGAAAAGCCCTTAGTCGCCACATTCCGGCGCCTGTTCAGGGAGGCTGGTTCGGGAATTGAACCCACGCCACTGGCCTTGTTCTTCATTACAAGCCTTGCAGAATACGAGCTTTCCCACTGAGGAGCGGGGGCCCATCATCGGCAGTAATGGACTCTTACCATAAAAGCAGGTCCAGGTGAGAGGCGAGCAGGTGACCTGAAGTATACTCTGTAAATAGTTTACTTGACAATAAAAGAGTTTTCTGGGTGCCTTTCGTTTGGACTCATAACCACCCCCACCCCCCAGCTGCCCTAAATTCAGATCTTACAGTGTGGATTTCCCCCACCCCATTCCGCACACCTGGTTGCTGTGTTCTCCTGTTTTGAACGTTCGTCACGGTGGTAGATTGCCACGGTCGGCGCTCGCAGAAACATCAAAGATGGTTGGACAGTAGCGAGTGGAGACCCTGAGCAATATTCCCCAAGTGGGCAAATGGCGTTCTGGGAAGCCCGCACATGGACAGGGGACAGACAGCAGGGCACATTTTAGGAAATCCAGCACGGTTGGTTACCCGTGGACTTTGCTCGCCAGTGCTGCTGCTCCGTCCTCTGGCGTCACAACCTGCCACCGCTCCAGTTCTCAGGCATGGCCACCGCGGCTCCAGTCTTTAGGTCTCACTTGCTACTGTCGCTCTGGTCTTGTGTCCTCGCCACCGACGCGCGCCTTCCCTCTGCTCACTCCAGTCACAGGCTGGTTTTCTTGGCATTTGCTGCTGATAGGGTGAGCCGATCAACAGCAACCGTGGGAGAGGAATTCTGTGATTGGAGGAGCATTTCCTTCCCAAATCTGTCACCTTCTCTTTGGGCTTGGCTTTTCTCCGGCTGGTCGCCCCCATCATGACATTTTCCAGGACCATTTGGTGGTTGCTTTGAACGTGGAAACAAATTTCGTGTAACGAAAAGCAAAAATACGGGCCTGAACTTTAAGTTCGGGGAACGCCCAAAGTCGGCACGGGTGGGTATCCGAAGTGAAATGGGTGGGTATCCAATCTTGTCCGCGATTGCGTTGTTGACGGGATATTTTGATGGCTGGCCAATTAATGGCCATGTTGAAAGGCTGAGTGCTGCCGGGGAGAAAGGGAAGAGGGCAGGCCCCAAGAAAGAGCAGCTTCCGTTTACAATGTGCTCCCTCAGGGGGATAGGTTCTGCGGAGCTGCCTCAGAAAGCTGCTGCCCTGAAAAACAAAATCAACAGAAAACCCATCCCCTGAGTGTCTAGACTGCACAGTCATACACAGGCCTCAGTCTCCAGACACATTTGTTAATGTTATTTGAGCCATTAATTTCATCCCACCCTGGATCGAGGTTGCAGCTAAAGCGTAAAGGCCCATTGGCCCACCCGCCCACTGTAAAGGCAGGTGAGCAACGTAAAATCCCAGTCAACCTGCTCAATTAACTTAAATTGTCTCTTCATTGCTGTCTGTTTCAATTCTGCCTTGCGCCCGCCGACTGAATATCGCACAAAGGCACGAGGATATCAGGAAACGCATCCAACGTCTTCTCCTGTGATTTTACACACTCCCGGGTTGTACATGCCCACCCAAGCAACATAAAATTCTGACCATGAAACATGCACATGAATTAACACCAAGTGTGTTACTATTTTATTTTTCTCTGTGTGGAATGGAATGACGTATTATGGGTGGCACGGTGGCACAGTGGTTAGCACTGCTGCCTCATAGTGTCAGGGACCCTGGTTGAATTCCAGCCTCGGGTGACTGCCCGTGTGGAGTTTGCACCTGCTCCCTGTGTCTGCGTGGGTTTCCTCCGGGTGCTCCGGCTTCCTCCCACAGTCCAAAGATGCGCAGGTTAGGTGGATTGGCCATGCTAAATTGCCCCCAAGTGACTAAAGGTTAGGTGAGATTACGGGGATAGGGCGGGGATTGGATCTGTGTAGGGTGGTCTTTCAAATTATTGGTGCAGGCTCGATGGGCCGAATGGCCTCCTTCTGCACTGTAGGGAGTCTATGATTCCATGATTCTCAGCTTCATACACATGTACGGTCACTCAGAGACAGGAATTGGAAGAAATGCCTCCACAATAAATCATATCTTTGCTGAACAGTATCAATTGGATTGCTCTCCACCCCATCACAAGAATTTCTAAAAAACATAATGGTGAATATATGTCCCCTCCATACTCCAGATTACTTGTGCCGCTAAAGCCTAGGGGACGTCATTCTCCGACCCCCCAGAGGGTCGGAGAATGGCCGTTGGCCGCCGTGAATCCCGCCCCTGCCCCCGCCGAAGTCTCCGAAGGGAGAAAAGTCGGCGGGGCGTTAATGGCGCCGCTGCCGCGGAGAATGTCACGGGTCTGCGCAAGGCAGCCAATTTTCGGCCTGCCGATATTCTCCCTTCCGGATGGGCCGAAGTCCCGTCGACGTGATGACCGTTCACGTCGACGTGAATCAAACCTCCTTTTCATCGGCGTGACCCGGTGCTCCAGGCTCACGCCGACCAGCGTGGAGGAGAGTGACGGCCTGGGGGGTTGGCTCTGGGCAGGAAATGGCGTGGCCGCAGACTGATTGCGTGAGGAGAGGTGTGTCTCGGCTTGTGTGTGTGTGTGTGCGGCGGGGGGGGGGGGGGGGGGGGGGGTTGGTTAGAGTAGGCTGGGCTCTGGGGGAGTGCCGGGAGGCGGTCCGTGCCGGGGTGGAGGTTGGGGGGGTGTCCGTGCTGGGGTGGAGGTTGGGGAGGGGGTCCGTGCCGGGGTGGAGGTTGGGGAGGGGGTCCGTGCAGGGGTAGAGGTTGGGGGGGGGATACGTGCCGGGGTGGAGGTTGGGGGTGGGGGTCCGTGCCGGGGTGGAGGTTGGGGGTTGGGGGGGGTCCGTGCTTGGGTGGAGGTTGGGGGTTGGGGGGGGTCCGTGCCGGGGTGGAGGTTGGGGGTTGGGGGGGGTCCGTGCTGGGGTTGAGGTTGGGGAGGGGGGGGGTCCGTGCTGGGGTGGAGGTTGGGGGTTGGGGGGGTCCGTGCTGGGGTGGAGGTTGGGGGTTGGGGGGGGGTCCGTGCTGGGGTGGAGGTTGGGGGTTGGGGGGGGGTCCGTGCCGGGGTGGAGGTTGGGGGTGGGGGGGTTCCGTGCCGAGGAGGGGGATGGGAGGGCAAGTGAGTTGGTCCACCTGGCCAGGTGCCAGCCTCCAACAGTTGGACCCATGCGGTCCATGCCACCTGGCTGGGGGGAGGAGGGGATATGGGCAATGATGACATATCGTCGTTCCCCCCCACCAGGCCGTCATGTTCTCAGATCATCCAGCGATGTTGGTCGCCGTGGTGGCAGCCGCTCATGTCTATGTTGCCCTGGATGAGGAGGAGGAGGAGGATGAGGAGGAGGAGCGTGCCAGAGAGGCGGCGCAGGCTGCCGCAGAGGGGCAGGCGGCAGCCGCCCAGGCTGGAGGGACACCTGACCGACAGGACGAGGAGGGGGAGGAGGACGTCGCGGCCCCACGGCAACGGAGGCACCCGAGGGCGCCCCGTGTGTACCGGCCCCGGCAGTCATACCAGGACCTTATGGACGGGAATGCAGGAGGAGACTCCGGATGAGCCGGGAAACCGTGGCACACATCTGCCACCTGCTGGCACACCTGTCACTGCGTGGCACTGGCGGGGGACACCCTCTAACCGTGTCCGTCAAGGTTACGGTGGCCCTGAACTTTTATGCAACGGGGTCATTCCAGGCACCGAGTGGGGACCTGTCCGGCATATCGCAGACATCGGTGCACCGGTGCATCCGGGCAGTGACAGATGCCCTTTATGCCATGGCGCACCGCTACATCCGCTTCCCGGTGGACCGGGCCAGCCAAGATGCCCGGGCCGTGGGCTTCTCTGCCATGGCCGGGTTCCCCATGGTCCAGGGCGCGATCGATGGGATGCACGTCGCCGTGCGGCCACCTGCAGATAACAGGGCCGTGTTCACTAATAGGAAGGGGACCTATTCGATGAACGTACAGGTGGTCTGCGACCACCGCATGATGATCCTGCACGTCTGCGCCCGTCACCCAGGCAGTGTACACGACTCATTCGTGTTGTCGCCGTCATCCATCCCCGGCATGTACGAGGGACGCCATCCCCGGCTGAGGGGCTGGTTGCTGGGTGACAGGGGCTACCCATTGCGATCGTGGCTGATGACACCTATACGGAGGCCACGCAATGAGGCGGAGAACCTCTACAATGATGCCCATGTAGCGACAAGGGGAGTGATCGAGAGGTGCTTTGGCGTGCTGAAGATGCGTTTCAGGTGCCTGGACCTCTCTGGGGGCGCCCTCCAATATCGGTCAGATAGGGTCGGCCGCATCATTGTGGTGTGCTGCGTCCTGCACAACATAGCCCAGCAGAGGGGCGATGTGCCGCAGGCAGGGGAGGGCGGAGTGGAGGAGCAGCAGGAAGAGGCACAGTCCTACCCAGATGAGGGGGATGGGGGCAATGGTCAGGGCAGACGGGGTAGACACAGGCGGGTGGCTGTCCACCGTTACCGGCTGGCCCAGCGTGCACGGGACAGACTGATAGACGCCCGCTTCACTGACTAGATGGGCGTGGGAATCGGGTAGTATGGCCACAGACCGCACACCATGGCAACAGAGGATGATGACAACCCGCCCTGCGATGAGCTCCTGGCTCTACATCGTTGGACTATGTCTGACCCATGGCCACAGTACCACCATCCACCCGGACCATCCCTGCATGCGGCTGTGACACTGCAGCGCACGGTCCCGTCCTCTGCTCGGGGGATGTTGATGGCGGCCCAGGGGGAAGGGGGCAGACTCACCTGGGGCTGAGGTAAGACCGCCCCTCACACACACACTTGCGCTCAACGTACATGACACGCCCGCACACTTTGGACAGAGCACAAAGGCAGCTTCGGTAGGTGTAACATTGACTTTAATAACCAAAGGAGTTCATGCACGTGCCCTAGCCCCTAAAACTCATCTGTGCCCTGCAACCGTGCCAACTTACTCAGTGTCTAATTGTTTGGCCTTACGGGCCCTTTGACTACGTCTACGTGGTTCCCCAGACGGTACAGCAGAACTGGAGGTGGACTCCTGTGATTCCTGCCCTCTGACACTGGATCCCTTTGGCGGCCGTTTCCTGGGGCGTCCTGGCCTAGATGGGCCAGGCTGCGGCCCGGGCGACTGGGATGGCGAGCTGCCAGCCTGTCCCGCCCGTTGCCCACCCGATGCACCTGGGACGGAAGGGGGGGAGTCCGAGGTGTCGCGGTGTACCGGGACCTCCCCTACAGAGGGAGCCGGGACGGACCACACCACCTCCTCCTCCCTCGGGGTGCCCGATGGCCCCCAGGCCTCTACATGGGTGGGGGATGCGAACGGACTGGCCATCCGACGCCCCCCCGACATCTGGCGCTGCCAGTCCTGGAGGCTCGTGCTGGTATCGACAGGGGTCTGCAGGTTTGCAGCCATGGAGCCCAGGGTGTTGGCAAACCCTGTCTGTGACAGTGCGACGCCAGCTCGCACATGGCCACTGGCGCCGATGCCCTCAGCGATGGCCTGCTGAGACTGGGCCATGGCCTGCAGAGACTGGGCCATGGCCTGCAGAGACTGGGCCATGGCCTGCAGAGACTGGGCTATGGCGTTGAGCGTCTCTGCCATCTGGCGCTGGCACTGGCTCATGGCCTCCTGTGAGAGGGCAGCCATTTCCTGGGCCACAGACGCTGCCTGCACGGAAGGCCCCAGGCCTCGCAAACCGTTCCCCATGTCTGACACCGTCGCAACCATTGCCTCCACCGCGGACGCCACCCGTGCGGTGTCAGCCTGGGTGGCACGCATGACCAGGACCACTCCCAGCTCCTGGACGTGGGTGGACTCCTCCACCTGCGACCGCAGCCGCCGCAAGCCGCCTGTCACCCTCTTCGCTCGTCTCCGGGTCGGTGGTTGCATCGGATCTATGTGTGGGTGTGGTAACTGCAGGAACCCGGGATCCATCTGGGCGGCAGATGTTCGCTTGGCCTGGGCTGCCCTCCGACCGCCCGGTCCCTCTGCTGCTCCTACCTCCACCTGCTGTACCGGGACGGCTGTGTTGTGCGCACCAGTGAGTGTACCAGACGCCTCATCACTAAAGTGCCCAACCGTGGTGAGTGTTTCTGCGATGGTGGAGGGTGTTGGTGACAGCAGTGGCGTTGTGTCGTGCTCTTCGTCCCACTCTGAGTCCATGGCACTTTGGGGTGGGGGTTCGTCTCCACCCATCCACTCTGAGTCACTGTCCGGTATTTCGTCTTCCTGGATAGTGCTGTCCCGGGTAGTGCTGTCCCGGGTAGGGGTGTCCCGGGTAGTGCTGTCCCGGGTAGTGGTGTCCCGGGTAGGGGTGTCCTGGGTAGTGGTGTCCTGGGTAGGGGTGTCCTGGATAGTGGTGTCCTGGGTAGTGGTGTCCTGGCTCGGATGTGACGGGGGCCTGTGGCTGCCCCCCTCATCGCTGGGTGGTCACTCCCGCACGTGACGGGCGTGTCGTCTCCCTGTTGCTCCAGGTCTCTCCGTCTCCCGTGGTGTGCGAGGGGCATCCTGCGGGCGTCGCATGCTGGAGGGTTCGGGTCTCTCCGTCTCCCGTGGTGTGCGAGGGGCATCCTGCGGGCGTCGCATGCTGGAGGGTCCGGGTCTCTCCGTCTCCCGTGGTGTGCGAGGGGCATCCTGCGGGCGTCGCATGCTGGAGGGTCCGGGTCTCTCCGTCTCCCGTGGTGTGCGAGGGGCATCCTGCGGGCGTCGCATGCTGGAGGGTCCGGGTCTCTCCGTCTCCCGTGGTCTCCGAGGGGCATCCTGCGGGCGTCGCATGCTGGAGGGTCCGGGTCTCTCCGTCTCCCGTGGTCTCCGAGGGGCATCCTGCGGGCGTCGCATGCTGGAGGGTGCGGGTCTCTCCATCTCCTGTGGTCTCTGAGGGGCATCCTGCGGGCGGTGTGCATCTGCGGGGATGGTTGCCTGGACGTTTGGTATTGCGATACACAATGAAGCATGCATGGTTAGACATCAGGCAGTGATCAGGTGATACGGGGGAGGGGGATATAAGGGAGGGGGGATATGGGGACGGGCTGTCGGTGGCTCACTTGCTGGTGGGCCCCCGACCTCTGCATCAGCAACCTCCCGGTCCTCAGGTCCGCCAGCCAGTTCCAGGGCCCTTTCCTCGTGTACGGTCAGTGGCCTCTCATCAGCGGGCCCTCCTCCAGTCCTCACATGCTCCCTATTGTTGTGTGCGCGCTTCTCCTGTGGGTTGGGGGGGCGGTGGTGTCAGGGGTAAAAGGCAACAGTGTTAGGCAGGTATATGAATGCACGCCATCGGTTGCGCGTGCATTGCAGAGGTTAAGGTTAGGGCTGGATTCACTTGGGGATATGGGGGATATGGGGGAGGGGGCGATATGGGGGAGGGGGGATATGGGGGATATGGGGAGGGGGGATATGGGGGAGGGGAGATATGGGGATATGTGGGAGGGGGGATATGGGGAGGGGGATATGGGGGATATGGGGGAGGGGGGATATGGGGGAGGGGTGATATGGGGGAGGGGGGATATGGGGAGGGGGGATATGGGGGAGGGGGGATATGGGGGAGGGGGGTAGGGGGGATATGGGGAGGGGGGATATGGGGAGGGGGGATATGGGGGATATGGGGGAGGGGGATATGGGGGATATGGGGGAGGGGGGATATAGGGCAGGGGGGATATGGGGGAGGTGGGATATGGGGGAGGGGGGATATGGGGGAGGGGGGATATGGGGAGGGGGGGGATATGGGGGAGGGGGGATATGGGGGATATGGGGGAGGGGGGATATGGGAGATATGGGGGAGGGGGGATATGGGGAGGGGGGATATGGGGGAGGGGGGATATGGGGGAGGAGGGATATGGGGAGGGGGGATATGGGGGATATGGGGGAGGGGAGATATGGGGGAGGGGGCATATGGGGGAGGGGGCATATGGGGGGGGGGGATATGGGGAGGGGTGATATGGGGAGGGGGTATATGGGGGATATGGGGAGGGGGATATGGGGGAGGGGGGATATGGGGAGGGGGGATATGGGGGAGGGGGGGATATGGGGTAGGGGGGATATGGGGGATATGGGGGAGGAGGGGATATGGGGGAGGGGGGATGTGTGGGAGGGGGGATATGGTGGAGGGGGGATATGGGGGAGGGGGGATATGGGGATATGGGGGAGGGGGGATATGGGGGATATGGGGGAGGGGGATATGGTGGATATGGAGGAGGGGGGATATGGGGGAGGGGGGGATATGGGGAGGGGGGATATGGGGGAGGGGGGGATATGGGGATGGGGATATGGGGAGGGGGATATGGGGGAGGGGGATATGGGGGAGGGGGGATATGGGGGAGGGGGATATGGGGGATATGGGGGAGGGGGGATATGGGGGAGGGGGGATATGGGGGATATGGGGGAGGGGGGATATGGGGAGGGGGGATATGGGGGAGGGGGATATGGGGAGGGGGGATATGGGGGAGGGGGGATATGGGGGAGGGGGATATGGGGGATATGGGGGAGGGGGGATATGGGGGAGGGGGGATATGGGGGAGGGGGGATATGGGGGAGGGGTATATGGGGGGTATGGGGGAGGGGGGATATGGGGGATATGGGGGAGGGGGGATATGTGGGGTATGGGGGAGGGGGGATATGGGGGATATGGGGGAGGGGGATATGGGGGAGGGGGGTTATGGGGGAGGGGGGATATGGGGGAGGGGGGATATGGGGGAGGGGGGATATGGGGGAGGGGGGGATATGGGGAGGCTCACCCCGCCTGCTCTGACGAGGTCGTTCACCTTCTTGTGGCACTGGGTGCCTGTCCGTGGTGTCAGGGCCACAGCGGTGACGGCCTCTGCCACTTCCCTCCACAGACGCCGGCTGTGGCGTGGGGCAGCTCTGCGGCCGTGCCCGGGATACAGGGCGTCCCTCCTCTGCTCCACCGCGTCCAGGAGCGCCTCCACATCGCGTGACTCGAACCTCGGGGCTGAGCGACGACCAGCCATCCAGTCGGGTGTTGCTGTTGGGTGTTCCGGTCGGGTGGGGGGGAGCAGCGCGGCCTTATGAGCCGTCACGCCGTGCAGCGCGTATGACGCTGCACGGCGTGAACCACTGCGCAAGCGCGGATCCCGTTACGTCGCTGCTAGCCCATTTCGGGCCGGAGACTATCGACCCATTTTTCCGACGTGACGTAAGTCGGATTTACGCCGTTTTTTGCGCCGATCGGCGGACTTTCCGCCGATAACGGAGAATTTCGCCCCTCATGTTCGTCAGACTCCATAGAACCCAGAGGATTCTGAAAAGGAGGGATGTGAAACGACTTTTTCAAAAATCCAATGATCCATGGCCTTGAAGACATGATTGATCAAAGCATCATGATGTGTGTGTGTGTGTGTGGGGGGGGGGTGGTCCGTTTGGCATGGACAAAATGAGACAAAACTTTCATCATTGGAAAAGTAATAAAAGAAGTTTCCAAAAATCACAGGTGCAGGGAGAAAGGTGTGTGCTTTCACCCCCCCACCAGTGACTTCTGTACTGACCCGATCTTAAACAATCTCCTCAATGCATGCATCACGTACTGCACCAGCTGTAACTTAGAACGCTCCATGGCAAAATATTGTTGATGTCAACTGATGTCGGAAACTTAGTCAAATTCTGTCAAAATCACGAGGACTTCGAATTTGTTTTCCCCCCTAATCAAGTTCTTTTGATATCAGCTGATTGCTTCTGAGTGTTTTGAAGGGAATTAAATGACGCTAAATGATTGCAAATAATGTTGTTTGAGCACTGTGTGATTTCATTTGACGTCGATTGATGACCAATGGTGTCAGTTGAATGCTATTCAACTATCTGGGACGTTCAGTGATGTCTAAATGGGGAGGGAAGAGTGCTGAGGGAAGAGTATTGTCATTGGACTAGAAATCTGAAGAACCAGGGTAATGCTTTGGGGATCCAGGTTTGAATCTCAACGTGGCAGATGTTGAATGTTGACCATGAAACCATTGTTGTAAAAATCAATCTAGCTCATTAATGTCCTGCAAGGAAGGAAATCTGTCATTTTTATTATAATAATAATCATTATTGTCACAAGTCGGCTTACATTAACACTGCAGTGAAGTTTCTGTGAAAAGCCCCTAGGTCATCCTTATCTGGTCAGGTCTACATGTGACTCCAGACTCACAGCAATGAGGCTGACTCTTAAATGCCCTCTGAACTGGAAGCCATTCAGGGAAATTAGGGATAGGGCAACAACTGCTGATGGACCAACTATTGGTGCCCATATCCCATGAATGAATAAAAAAAAGGTCAATGTTGAGTACAAATTGTGTCAAATGATGGCCGATTGATCACCTTTGAGTGCAAACGATCATAAATGAGCGTGCATGATGATTGCTGAATGCAAATGCTGTGACACTTTCTGTTAGGGTAGGTCTGCTAATAATAATAATATAATGATAATAATAATTATTATGTTGACACTTTCTGTTAGAGTAGGTCGGTTACCATCTTAGGAGAGGTAAATAGAGTGAAAATTTCAGGCTCATCATCAGAATTGGAAAGGCTGAGAGGTGTTACAGATTTAGCCAGGGAGGATGAAGTGAGGAAAAGGAAGTAGGGGCAAGGAGGTAGGTTCACGATAGGGTGGAGGCACGAGTGATCAACTGGCTAAAAGGATGATAGTGAATTTTTTTTTTTAAATGGTAATTGATAAATAAAGAAACAAACATTTCTGGGGGTGGGAAATGAGAAGGCAGAGTCAACATCAGACTGTTGCCGTTCGAAGGAAGGGGGCAAAGGTTACGATCGGATATTGTTGAACTCAGTTTACATTCTGGAAGGCTGTTAAGTCCCTGGTCAAAAGCTGAGGCCCTGTGCTTCGAGCTTCTGCTAAGCTTCATTGGAAAAATGCAGTACGCCGAGGACAGATAAGTCAGAGTGGGAGTGGAGTGGAGAATTAAAATGACAGGCAATCAGAAACTCAAGGTAACACTTGCAGGTTGAATGAAGAGATAGCAGAGAAGGCTGTTGTATCTTTGGACTAACAGTACAAAGCAGATACACGTGGGTTGAAAGCAACATTAACAGAGGTGTATTAAACAGGTCTTTACTTTGCAAAGGCCGGTACTAGACTAAGGGCAAAGAGCATATAACATAACTTGACTCGGTTCTTAAAGAGACAATGTACGCAACCACAAAACCCACACATATATTATCACTCTCCTTTCACTTCTAACTAATAACTAGTATTTAAACATTATCATAGAATTTACAGTGCAGAAGGAGGCCATTCGGCCCATCGAGTCTGCACCGGCTCTTGGAAAGAGCACCCTACCCAAGGTCCACACCTCCACCCTCTCCCCATAACCCCACCCAACACTAAGGGCAATTTTGGACACGAAGGGCAATTTATCACGGCCAATCCACCTAACCTGCACATCTTTGGACTGTGGGAGGAAATCGGAGCACCCGGAGGAAACCCACGCACACACGGGGAGGATGTGCAGACTCCGCACAGACAGTGACCCAAGCCGGAATCGAACCTGGGACCCTGGAGCTGTTAAGCAATTGTGCTATCCACAATGCTACCGTGCTGCCCTATTAGGTATAGAGATAGTCATATATGTATATACACAAGCACAGGCATCAAATTATTACATTGTAGTCAATAAGATAGACGGTTGCCTATGTACTTGGTGAATTTGTTATTCTTGTCCTTAGATGTATTTTTTAAATTCTCCAGTAGCTGTCTCTACCCTTGAAGGCATTGCAGTCTCTTTTTCCAAGGGAAGGCTAGTAGTGGCAGGTACTTGCAATCTCTTCTGTAAACAGACCAGAAGCCACACAGTCAGGTGGGGTAGAGATTGTTACCTTGTGACATGGTTCTGGCACTGGCACACTAACGTGTGTTGACAATAATTTATCCACATGGCATCTTCACTCGAGTTTGTCTGTCATTTGGACCATGCAGTAGTTTGGACCCATTTGAACCAATACCGTCTTGGGGACCCACTTGTCACTATTGTTGTAGCTGTGTGCTAACACTGGCTTTCCTTGCTGAAATCAGCATTTCCTTGAGTTACTTTCGCCTCTCAAGACGGTGGGATCACTCTACTGTATCAGATGTCTCCTCTGGCAAGAGTAAATCAAAGGTAGTCTTCAGCTCCCTATCATCATTGGGCAGCACGGCAGCACAGTGATTAGCACTGTTGCTTCACAGCTCCAGGGTCCCAGGTTCGATTCCCGGCTTGGGTCACTGTCTGTGCAGAGTCTGCATGTTCTCCCCGTGCCTGCGTGTGTTTCCTCCGGGTGCTCCGGTTTCCTCTCACAAGTCCCGAAAGACGTGCTGTTAGGTGAATTGGACATTCTGAATTCTCCCCCTGTGTACCCGAACAGGCGCCGGAATGTGGTGACTAGGGACTTTTCACGGTAGCTTCATTGCAGTGTTAATGTCAGTCTACTTGTGACAATAAACTTATTCTTATTTTTATTGAGATTCAGCTGTCTCATTCATTTGCAGATAAGCCTGTGACAGGTCAATTTTGCTGAACTTCAGTCCTCCTGCTAGGTCTGCGAATAAATCTTCAATCAATGGAGCAGATATTCATCTGCGCACAGAACCGGATTGATTGTTGCCTTAAAATCACCACAGAAATTAATTGTATCACCCTGCTTCATTACTGGTACAATAGGGGTTGCCCAGTCACTAGTAGTAATGTGTTCTAAGAATCCTGTTTTCACTAGTCTCAATAGTTCGGATTTGACTTTTGGGCATACAGCATAGGGTACTGCTCTAGCCTTGAGACAAATCGGCTAGCTATTTCCTTGAATCTTCAGGGGCATTTGTACATCTTTCATTGACTGCAGTGAGACTTCAAAAACATTTGCTGTATTTTCCAAGATGGTCTGTAAGTCCGGCTTTGAATCATCTGAGATGTTTAAAGCGTTCCAGTTCAGTTTAATCCTTTCCAGCCAAGAGCGGCCAAAGAGAGTTGAAAACGTCCTCAGACCACATGGAATGGTAGCTCGGCAGTTTAGCACTGGTTTAGCACACTGGGCTAAATCGCTGGCTTTTAAAGCAGACCAAGGCAGGCCAGCAGCACGGTTCGATTCCCGTACCAGCCTCCCGAAGAGGCGGCGGAATGTGGCGACTAGGGGCTTTTCACAGTAACTTCATTTGAAGCTTACTTGTGACAATAAGCGATTTTCATTTCATTTCATTTTTCACTTAGTTTGACTGTGATGTAACCTCTCAGAGGCACTATTTCCTCAGTACAGGTCCTCAAGGTCACATCTGCTGGTTTCAAAGGCAGGGTGATTAAATTTTTATTCATAGATGGTCTCAGGAATTAGGGAAAGGCAGTGCCTGTATCGCCCTTCGTTTTAGTAGATTGTCCATTCAGTTTTGGGATGACCCAAAAACGGTGTAAGTCACCCTGGACTGAGAGTACATTCAGCTTCAGATCTTCATCAGAGTGAAGTGCTACAGCTTCACTGTGGTTGTCCTTTTCTTCCACATTGTGAATTTTCTCAGTTGAATTTGTTTTGATTTTTTCCCTTTAAATTAGCTACTTTGTGTGCTCTTCTGTGGAGAAGTTATTTTACTCCAGCAATCTCTTGCAGTGTGGCCAGTACTGCCACAGAATTACAATGACCATCCTTGCTCCAGCAGTAAGCCTGTGAATGACCCGTTTTAGCATTGCGATGACACAGCTGTTGCTGGGTAGACTTCCTCTAGGCGGCAGCCAGTTTATGGATCCTCGTACGTGCTCTGAAGCTTCCTGAGTCGCGAGCTCCAGTGAAGCAGCAATATCTAACGCAGTCTTCAGACTTAGGCTTCATTCCATTAATAATCTTCTCCGAATGGCCTCATTTTCTAAACGACACACCAGACAGTCTCTAATTGTGCCGTCTAACAAGTTGCCAAATTTGCAAAACTCTGCAAGTCGCTTCTGGGATGTGATGAACTCCGCAATATTTTCCCCTTCTCGCTGATTCCTTCGATGAAACCGAAACCACTCTGCAATAATTAATGGCTTTGGTGCAAAATGTTCTTCTAATATTTCAACCAACTCTTGATGTGTCTTATCACCGGATTGTTTGGGCAGAACCAACGTTTTTAACAAATTAAAAGTTTTGCTTCCAATTGCACTTAGAATGAAGGGGCCTTAATATCTCCCAAAATCTTATTGGCTAGAATATAATATTAGAATATTTTTGAATATAACTTCCAGTTCTCTGCGCCTTCATCAAATGAGCCCATTGCGGCAAAATCTCCTGCCATTTGTCATGGCATCGGGATGCCCTCCCAACTTCCCTTAAATTAACGGTCTACTTAAATAAAGTTGAATTCCTGTGGTGAACCACTGTAATAGGAGATGTAAGGTAGGACCTGCACTACAGGTTCGCTGGTAGCTCCTGCCGGCTGGCTCCGTCCATGGAGAACTGTATAAATATGTATGACCTCCAGTGCCCTGCCATTTCGCCAGCTGCAGCAGGAGGCCACGCATTTGACTGCAATAAAGCCACAGTTGTACCCAACTTTAGTCTTTGTGCAATTGATCGTGCATCAATTACCAACTGTCACATCACATCGCAGGCTGTGAGAATCTTTTGTCCTCTGCCCCGCTCTACCTCCGTGTCTTACTATACTACATGTGGTGAGCACTGCACCCTGAACTCCTTGGGGCGCTGGTTTAAATTCGGCCCTTCCTTTGAATTTTTGCCTGGTATACCTGGCCGGCTCTAATGCTAGGTGTGATTTATGACCTTGTGTTAATCTGCTTGATCGATTCATCTATTGAAGCTGTTCAACTCTTCTCCATCAACCATCAAAGTCCTCACTACCAAAGGTTTTCTCTTCTGAAAATAATTTATTTTCAGATTCTTTCCTCGTCGTCAGTTTTCTGGTTGTATCCTTAGACGAACAGTACGAAAAAATTAGATTGCAGACGCGCGTGGGTTGAAAGCAACATTAACAGGGTTTATTAAATAAATCTTCACTGTACAAAGGCTGGAACTGGACTAAGGGCAAAAGTCTGTGAAGTAGCCGATGATGTCACGCATGTCGCGTGACTCGCCTCTTAAAGCGACATTGCATACAACTACAATAACCCACATATATAACAAAGACAGCCGTGTGCGCAGCGAATTCAGTATAATAAATTTACTTGTACTTCTTTCAGCTTAGCACACTGTGTTTGGTGTGATTTCCTCTACATGGAAGAGTTCATGCTCGGATGGTGATTGCTTCTTGGAATACCTCCGTTTAGTCCACAGGTCTTGTTGCCAGGAATTTTATTCTCCATTTATATCCACTCGGACCTCAGGCCCTTACATATTCCAATGGAGTTCAACATAAACTCAAAGAACACCACCTTATCTTTTGACTAGGCATCTTACAGTCTTCCGGAATCAAAGGTGACTCTGACCCTTCCGATTTGGAGACGCATGCTGAAGGAACAGGCGCATTAACGTCCGAAGTGTGGATGACACATACTGCTCCCATAGCCCCATTTCCTCACTCAGGGGGCTGGGGTTCATCACCACCACTGATGTGCAAGACAGCAGACTGTTAAATTACTTGAATTAATATATTTTACTCACTTAACCTGTCTCTAGCCCTCTGTAAACCTTGTGTTATCCTCACCACTTGCCTTCCCACCTATTTTTGAGTCATCCTTGGAAATAGTACATTCATGCCCCTTGCCAAGCCATTGTGATTATCATTATTAATATAGTCTCATTAATATAATGGTACTCCAATTTTCCATCCTGAAAATGCCCCTATATCCCAACACTGTCTTCTATTAATTAGCAATCCTCCATCCATGCTGATATGCAACCCACAACACCATGGGCTCTTATCTTATTAAGTCACCTTTAGTGCGGTATCTTATCGAACAATTTTTGGAAATGTAAGTATATTACATCCACTGGTTCCCCTTTATCTACCCTGCTCATTACCACCTCAAAGAACTCTAATAAATTTGTCAGGCATGATTTACCCTTCATAACGCCATGCTGACTCTGCTTCATTATATTATACATTTCTGAATGTTTTATCGTTGCATCTTTTATAATGGACTCTAACACTTTCCAAATGACAGATGTTCAGCTAACTGACCTGTTGTTACCTATTTTTTCTCGTCCTCCCTTTTAGAATAAAGGTGTTACATTGGCAGTTTTCCAATCCTCTGGGACGTTTCTAGGGTTTAAGGATTCAAGTCCTGAGTTAGAATGTGTCCAAAATTACCGCCTCATTTTTATACTGATCATTGTACTTCCTAACTAATTTCAGAAAAACAAAAGTTAAAACAATAGATTATCAATTGGCTCAAGACTTAGATGTTAGCAATATTAATGGAAATGGCATTTGGTGGCAGCCCAATAAAGCAAAAGGGATGCTTGAGTAGTTTTTAATATTGCAAACAAAAATCCAATGTTAATCGTAGATGAACTGAGGGCGGTGCAGCAGCAGAGTGGAAAATCACTAGGAACCATTAACTAATGGAATTTATCATTAGTGATGTGATTGCTCTGCTACATCTATGCACTATAGAATCGCAGGAAAATACAGTGCAGAAAAGGCCCTTCGGCCCATCGAGTCTGCACCGCCGCATGAAAGGCACCTGATCTGCCAATCCTAATCCCATTTGCCAGCACTGGAATGCTAGAATGTGCCAAGTGCTCATCAAAGGTACAATTTAAAGAATGTGAGGCAACCCACCTCTATTACGCTCCCAGGCAGTGCAATCCAGACTGTCATAACCCTCTGGGTAAAAAGGTTTTCCCTCAAATCCCCCTTGAACCTCCCGCCCCTGACCTTGAACTTGTGTCCCCTCGTAACCGACCCATCAACTAAGAAGAAAGAACAAAAAAAAGTACAGCATAGGAACAGGCCCTTCGGCCTTCCAAGCCTGCGCCGACCATGCTGCCCGTCTAAACTAAAATCGTCTATACTTCCTGGGTCCGTATCCCTCTATTCCCATCCTATTCATGTATTTGTCAAGATGCCCCTTAAACGTCACTTTCGTCCCTGCTTCCACCACCTCCTCCGACAGCGAATTCCAGGCACCCACTCCCCTTTGTGTAAAAAACTTGCCTCGTATATCTCCCCTAAGCCTTGCCCCTCGTACCTTAAACCTATGCCCCCTAGTAATTGACCCCTCCACCTTGGGAAAAAGTTTCTGACCATGCCCCTCATAATTTTGAAGACCTAAAGGGGAACAGCTGTTCCCTTTCCACCCTGTCTGTGCCCCTCATAATCTTGTACACCTCGATCAGTATATGAGCCACCCACCTTGATCTCATTCACTCAAATCTTCTCAGTGTAAAAAAGAATTACAATCACTCCCTCTTCAAATTTTAATGGATCTTTACCTGATTGTGACACATTCCCTCACCTTTAAGTTTCATCAAAATGCCTCACAAATTTCCATTTGCCCTATCGAAGGCTGAAGAGTACATAGCTGAAGTTTATTCGAGAAGTACTTTGCCAATGCACCTTGGTGATGAGAGATTAGTTCCATCTAGTTCAATTCTCATCAATCCTAGAAAAAGTGTTTAACAACCCATTGTAACACTGAGAAAAAAACGACAAGAATAGCCTATTATGTTCGGCTTCATTGACTCTGCAAATCCATTCAATGGAATGAACAATGAAGCAAGGTGGGAAAGTAATGACAGTCCGCAATATTTTGGAGGAATATAGCAAAGACATCAAGAACGCTGCATCAAAGTGGGAAATAAGCTGACAGCATAGTTTACCATAAAAGTAACGACTCCGGTAACAGATTAAAAACAAATTCAGGCAAGGTTGCGTGCCTCAGAAGCCAATGACTCGAAGATTTGAACTTTGCTGATGAAATTGCTGAGCTGTCAGTAAACGCAATGGCATAATGCACAACACAACTGTTTGTGATGGATGCGGAAACAGCATTGGCAGAATATTAAGGTGTCTGCAAAATAAATAATAGAGGAGTGATGATGCCAGGAAAAGATACAGAAAGCATCAACGTTCAGCTGAGAGACATGACAAGCCAACAACTCACTATACAATTCTAGATGCACCTCCTTGCCCACATCCAGAGTTGTTTTTTTTAAATGGTACCATAAATGGAAAGGGGCAAAGTCTATCAATAAAACAGAAATTAGAAGATAGAAATTAGCGCAATAGCTAAAATAAAACTATACAATAGTGATATCACCATCAATCCTCAGGGTGCACTTAAAATCTGAACTTTATTTTGCTGTGAAATGAAATCAAAATCGCTTATTCTCACAAGTAGGCTTCAATAAAGTTATCGTGAAAAGGCCCCTCGTCGCCACATCTCCGGCACCTGTTCGGGGAGGCCAACACGGGAATTGAACTCACGCTGCTGGCATTGTTCTGCATCACAAGCCAGCTGTTTAGCCCACTGTGCTAAACCAGCCCATGGTCTGTTGATTAAAAAACCTGGTCAAAGAGGTAAGTTTAAGAAGAGTCATGAAGGAGGGAAATAAGGCAGAGAGCTGGCGAGGTGGGTGGAGGTAATTCCAGAGCTGGGTAACGGAAGACTCGGCCACCTATGATGGAGCAATTCAAATTGGGAATGGTCAATGTAATGTTCTTGTCGGATGGCCGGATTTATATTACAAGAACACTTGTAGCCAAAGCTATAAACCATTTATTAACATAATTGTGGGTAAACTATATTACAAAACAACAGATGACCTCCTCCTCTAACCTAATAATAAGATCCATTGGTGTGAGGTAAGTGCCATATTATATTATTATTAGCATTATTATATTATATTATTAGCATTGCGCAGGTCAAGGAGACACAGCCGGAGTGAAAGAGATACAGACAGTGAGAATTTGCTAGTTTGGTGCAGTGAGGTAACCAGGAAAGGTAAGTGGTTAATCTAATTGTGCTGTTTTTCAGTTAAAAGTGCAGGGTAGTGTCTGATTGGCTGAAGCTGCCCCCACCATAAACTTAAATTAAACTAATTAATTAGTGATGGCTGGTCAGGTGATGTGCTTGAGCTGCTTGATGTGGGAGCTGGCAGATCCCATTGCGAGCTGCAGCGACCACATCTGCAGTAAGTGTTGGCTGCTCGAAGAGCTCCGGCTCAGAGTTGATGAGCTGGAGTCTGAGCTTTAAACACTGAGGCACATCCGGGAGGGGAAGACTTACCTGGACACTATGTTTCAGGAGGCAGTCACACCTGTCAGACTAAGTACTTTAAATCCTGCTAGTGGCCAGGGACAGCAGGGTGTGACTGCAAGTCAGGCAGGTAAAGGGAACCAGCAGTCAGGAACTCAGGAGCCTCAGCCCTTGGTTCTGTCCAACAGGTATGAGGCACTTGCTCCCTGTGTGGATGGCGAACAGGGTTGCAGGAAGGATGAGTCAGCTGACCAAGGCACCATGGTTCAGCAGGCTATTCAAGGGGAGGGAGTAAATAGGCAAGTTGTAGTTGTAGGGGATTCTATTATCAGGGGGATAGATAGTATCCTTTGTGAGCAGGATAAAGAGTCCCGCATGATATGTTGCCTGCCCGGTGCTAGGGTGTGGGACATCTCTGACCGGCTTGAAAGGATGCTGGAGAGGGAGGGGGAGGATCCAGTTGTTGTGGTCCATGTCGGTACCAACAACATAGGCAAGTCTAGGAAAGAGGACCTGTTTAGAGATTATAAAGAGCTAGGATTCAAATTAAAAAACAGGTCCTCAAGGGTCATAATCTCCGAATTACTGCCCGAGCCACGTGCAAATTGGCATAGGGAGGCAAGAATAAGGGAAGTTAACACGTGGCTGAAAGAGTGGTGTGGGAATGAGGGGTTCCTTTTCATGGGACACTGGCATCAGTTTTGGGACAGGGGGGACCTATACCGTTGGGATGGTCTCCACCTGAACCGAGCTGGGACCAGTGCTCTGGCGAAAAGAGTAAATAGGGTGGTCAATAGGACTTTAAACTAAAGATTGGGGGGGGGAAGGGAAAGTCAGGGACCCAAGAGGTGAAGTAATCAGTGGGAAGCGTAGCTGCTTAGGAATACAAAAAAGCACGAAAAGACAGAACTCAGGAGAGGTTACAATAGTCCCCATCCCACAAAATATGACACAGTGTATGGAAAGGCTCAGTAAACCAAGGTCCACCACACTAAGAAAACAAAAAGGGACGGTCAATAGAGAATTAAAGGTGCTATATTTAAATGCGCGCAGTGTACTGGACAAGGTAGATGAGCTTGTGGCCCAGATTGTGACTGGCAGGTATGATGTGGTAGGCATCACAGAGACATGGTTGCAGGGGGTTCAGGACTGGCATTTAAACATCCAGGGATTCACAATCTATCGAAAAGACAGAGAGGTGGGCAGAGGGGGCGGGGTTGCCTTGTTAATTAGGAATGAAATTAAATCAATAGCACTAAACGACATGGGGTCGAATGATGTGGAGTCTGTGTGGGTAGAGTTGAGGAACCACAAAGGCAAAAAAAACATAATGGGAGTTATGTACAGGCCTCCTAACAGTGGTCAGGACCAGGGGCACAAGATGCACCACGAAATAGAAAGTGCATGTCAGAAAGGCAAGGTCACAGTGATCATGGGAGACTTTAATATGCAGGTGGACTGGATAAATAATACTGCCAGTGGACCCAAGGAAAGGGAATTCATTGAATGTTTACAGGAGGGCTTTTTGGAACAGCTTGTGATGGAGCCCACGAGGGGACAGGCCATTCTGGACTTAGTGTTATGTAATGAGCCAGACTTGATTAAAGATCTTAAAGTAAGGGAGCACTTAGGAGGCAGTGATCATAATATGGTCGAATTCAATCTCCAATTTGAAAGAAAGAAGGTAGAATCAGATGTAAAGGTGTTACAGTTAAATAAAGGTAACTACAGGGGCATGAGGGAGGAACTGACGAAAATCGACTGGGAGCAGAGCCGAGTGGGAAAGACAGTAGAACAGCAATGGCAGGAGTTTCTGGGAGTAATTGAGGACACAGTACAGAGGTTCATCCCAAAGAAAAGAAAGGTTATCAGAGGGGGGATTTGGCAGCCATGGCTGACAAAGGAAGTTAGGGAATGCATCAAAGCAAAAGAGAAAGCCTATAATGTGGCAAAGAGTAGTGGGAAGTCAGAAGATTGGGAAGGCTACAAAAACAGAGGATAACAAAGAGGGAGATAAGGAAAGAGAGGATCAAATTTGAAGGTAGGCTAGCCAGTAACATTAGGAATGATAGTAAAAGTTTCTTTAAATACATTAAAAACAAACGGGAGGCAAAAGTAGACATTGGGCCGCTCCAAAATGACGCTGGTAATTTTGTGATGGGAGACAAGGAAATAGCCGAGGAACTGAATAAGTACTTTGCGTCAGTCTTCACAGTAGAAGACATGAGTAATATCCCAACAATTCCGGAGAGTCAGGGGACAGAGTTGAATATGGTAGCCATCACAAAGGAGAAAGTGATAGAGAAACTAAGAGGTCTAAAAATTGATAAATCTCCGGACCCAGATGGGCTACATTCTAGAGTTCTAAAGGAGATAGCTGAAGAAATAGTGGAGGCGTTGGTGATGATGTTTCAAAAGTCACTGGAGTCAGGGAAAGTACCAGAGGATTGGAAAATCGCTGTTGTAACCCCCCTGTTCAAGAAGGGAACAAGGAAAAAGATGGAAAATTATAGGTCAATTAGCCTAACCTCGGTTGTTGGCAAGATTTTAGAATCCATTGTTAAAGATGAGATTTCTAAATTCTTGGAAGTGCAGGGTCGGATTAGGACAAGTCAGCATGGATTTAGTAAGGGGAGGTCTTGCCTGACAAACCTGTTCGAGTTCTTTGAAGAGATAACAAATAGGTTAGACCAAGGAGAGCCAATGGATGTTATCTATCTTGACTTCCAAAAGGCCTTTGATAAGGTGCCTCACGGGAGACTGCTGAGTAAAATAAGGGCCCATGGTATTCGAGGCAAGGTACTAACATGGATTGACGACTGGCTGTCAGGCAGAAGGCAGAGAGTTGGGATAAAAGGTTCTTTTTCGGAATGGCAACCGGTGACGAGTGGTGTCCCGCAGGGTTCAGTGTTGGGGCCACAGCTGTTCTCTTTATATATTAACGATCTAGATGACGGAACTGAGGGCATTCTGGCTAAGTTTGCCGATGATACAAAGATAGGTGGAGGGGCAGGTAGTATGGAGGAGGTGGGGAGGCTGCAGAAAGATTTAGACAGCTTAGGAGAGTGGTCCAAGAAATGGCTGATGAAATTCAACGTGGGCAAGTGCGAGGTCTTGCACGTTGGAAAAAAGAATAGAGGCGTGGACTATTTTCTAAAGGTGACAAAATTCATAATGCTGAAGTGCAAAGGGACTTGGGAGTCCTAGTCCAGGATTCTCTAAAGGTAAACTTGCAGGTTGAGTCCGTAATTAAGAAAGCAAATGATATGTTGTCATTCATCTCAAGAGGCTTGGAATATAAAAGCAGGGATGTACTTCTGAAGCTTTATAAAGCATTAGTTAGGCCCCATTTAGAATACTGTGAGCAATTTTGGGCCCCACACCTCAGGAAGGACATACTGGCACTGGAGCGGGTCCAGCGGAGATTCACACGGATGATCCCAGGAATGGTAGGCCTAACATACGATGAACGTCTGAGGATCCTGGGATTATATTCATTGGAGTTTAGGAGGTTGAGGGGAGATCTAATAGAAACTTACAAGATAATGAATGGCTTAGTTAGGGTGGATGTAGGGAAGTTGTTTCCATTAACAGGGGAGACTAGGACCCGGGGGCACAGCCTTAGAATAAAAGGGAGTCACTTTAGAACAGAGATGAGGAGAAATTTCTTCAGCCAGAGAGTGGTGGGTCTGTGGTATTCATTGCCACAGAGGGCGGTGGAGGCCGGGACGTTGAGTGTCTTTAAGACAGAAGTTGATAAATTCTTGATTTCTCGAGGAATTAAGGGCTATGGAGAGAGAGCGGGTAAATGGAGTTGAAATCAGCCATGATTGAATGGTGGAGTGGACTCGATGGGCCGAATGGCGTTACTTCCACTCCTATGTCTTATGGTCTTATGGTCTTATGAGTAACAGTATAATTATGCACAAGCAACCTCTCTCTTCAGCTCTCTCCAGCCAGTCGGATGGGTCACCTGACTCTAACATTCACTTATATACTAGTGAGACTCCTAGTGGTCAGTCGGTGAATTACAACACAACCATGATATCACGACAGTCAAGAGATTGGAAGTAGAGAAGAGCTGATATCTGTGAGGGTTATGGAATCAGAGAGGATTACAGGGAAAGGGGAGCAGCAAGGCCATGGGGGGATTTGGAAACAAGAATGAACATACATTTGAACATATGAACAAGGTGGAGGAGTAGGCCATTCAGCCCCTTGAGCCTGCTCTGCCATTTAATAAGATCATGATCTGACAATAACCTCAAATTTGCATCCCACCTACCCCCGATAACCTATCAACCTTCCTTACTAGGAGTCTATCCACCTCTTCCTTCAAAATATTCAAAGATTGCTTCTACTACCTTTTGTAGAAGAGAGTTCCAAAGACTCACCACCCTTTGAGTGAAAGAAGCTCGCCTAATCTCGGAGTTAAATGACCAACACCTTATTTTTAAGCTCGTAGCTCTAGATTGTCCCAGACGAGGAACCACCCTCTCCACATCCGCCCTGTCCAGACCCCTCAAGATCTTACAGTCATCACTTACTCTTCTAAACTCTGTCCAACCTTCTCTCATCAGACAACTCAACCATCCCAGCTATTAGTCTGATAAACCTCTGAACTGCTTCCGAAGCAATTAATTATTTCCTGAAGTAAGGAGACCAATGCTGTGCACAATACTCCAGATGTGGTCCCACTGCTGCTCTGTGTAACTGAAGCATAAGCTCCCTACTTTTGTATAGAATTCCCCTCACAATAAATGACAACATTCCATTTGCTTTCCTAATTACCTGCTGTACCTGTATACCGGCGTTTTGTGATTCATGCACTAAGACACTCAGATCCCTCTGCACTTCCGTGCTCTGCAATCTCTCACCATTTAGAATGTAAGCTACTTGTTTATTCTTCCTAACAAAATGGACAAATTCACATTTTCCCACACTATAGTCTATTTGCCAGATATTTGCCCACTCACGTAGCCTATCTGTATCCCTTTTGTAACCTCCTTATGTCCTCTTCGCAATTTACTTACCTGCCTTTCTCTGCGTCATCAGTAAATTTGGCAACTACCCCATCCATTCCTTCCTCCAAATCATTTATATAAAACTCATAAATAGTTGAGATCCCAGCACTGATCCCTTTGGCACACATAGAAATAAATGAGTATGATTTGAGAGCCATTATAGAGACATGGCTGCAGGAGGACAGAATTGTATTGGCACATCTTGCCAACCTGAAAAAGACCTTTACGCTCACTCTCGACTCTTGCTAGCCAGCCAGTCTTCAACCAGGCCAATATGTTGACCCCATACAGTGAACTTTAATATTTTGTAATAATCCTTGATGTTGCACTTTATCAAATACCTTCTGGAAATCTAAGTACAGTAAATCTACCAGTTCCCCTTTATCCACAGCACATGTGACTCCTTCAAAGAGCTTGTTAAGTTGGTTAACCATGATTTATTTTGCGCAAAACCGTGTTGACTCTATGTGAATACCTTGAACTTATCCAAGTGTGCTGTTATAGCTTCCAGCATTTTCCCTCTGACAGGTGCAAAGCTATCTGGCCTGTATTTTCCCACTTTCTGTTTCCTTCGCTTTTTGAAAAATTGAGTTGCATTTGCGATCTTTCAATCTAATGGGACCTTCCCCGAATCTAGGGAGCTTCAGAAAATTAAAACCATTGCATCAACTATCTCACCAGACATTTGATGTGACTGACACCAACACCATGGGTTCAATTCCCGTGCCAGCTGAGGTTACCCATGAATATCCCACCTTGTCAGCCTTGCCCCTCGCCTGAGGTATGGTGACTCTCAGGTTAAATGACCACCTGTACCCTTCAATACTCAAGTCCCAATACAATTCTGCAGCCATGTCTCTGTAATGGCTTTCAAATCTCACCTATTTCATCGGATTTCCAGTGCAGAAGGAGGCCATTCGGCCCATCGAGTCTGCACCAGCTCTTGGAAAGAGCACCCTACCCAAGGTCCACACCTCCACCCTATCCCCATAACCCAGTAACCCCACCCAACACAAAGGGCAATTTTGGACACTAAAGGAAATTTAGCATGGCCAATCCACCTAACCCGCACATCTTTGGACTGTGAGAGGAAACCGGAGCACCCGGAGGAAACCCACGCACACACGGGGAGAACATGCAGACTCCGCACAGACAGTGACCCAAGCCGGGAATCGAACCTGGGACCCTGGAGCTGTGAAGCAATTGCGCTAACCACAATTCTACCGTGCTGCCCATTTATCTCTATGTGTCCTCTTAGTTCATCTGTTTTGCTTTTGAATGCTTCATGCACTCAAATACAGAGCCTTTTGTTTTATCCATTTACTCTTTTTCTACTCTCTAATCTCACCTTGCAGTACACGCCGGCATCTCCACATCTTAAAAACATTTAACGAGGTAGCCTCAACTGCTTCACTGGGCAAGGAATTCCACAGATTCACGACCCTTTGGGTGAAGACGTTCCTCCTCAACTCAGTCCTAAATCTGCTTCCCCTTACTTTGAGGCTATACCCCCTAGTTCTGCTTTCACCCGCCAGTGGAAACAACCTCCCCGCTTCTATCCTATCTATTCCCTTCATAATTTTATACCTTTCTGTAAGATCCCCCCTCATTCTTCTATATTCCAGTGAGGATATTCCCAGTCTACTTAGTCTCTCCTCATAAGCCAATCCTTTCACTCCGGAATCTCCTCTGCACCCCCTCCAGTGCCAGTACATCCTTTCTCAAGTAAGGAGACCAAAACTGTACACAGTACTCCAGGTGTGGCCTCACCAGCACCCTGTACAGCTGCAGCATAACCTCCCTGCTTTTAAACTTCACCCCTCTGGCAGTGGGGGACAAAGTTCCATTTGCCGCCTTAATGTTTTTAGAAGAATTTTTATTGTTACAAGTAGGCTTGCATTAACACCGCAAAGAAGTTACTGTGAAAATCCCCTAGTCGCCACACTCTGGCGCCTGTTCGGGTACACGGAGGGAGAATTCAGAATGTCCAATTCACCTGACAAGATGTCTTTCGGGACTTGTGGGAGGAAACCGGAGCACCCGGAGGAAACCCACGCAAGATGTCTTTCGGGACTTGTGGGAGGAAACTGGAGCACCCGGAGGAAACCCATGCAGACTCGGGGAGAACATGCAGACTCCACACAGACAGTGACCCAAGCCGGGAATTGAACCTGGAATCCTTTTGCTGTGAAGCAACAGTGCTAACCACTGTGCTACCGTGCCGCCCACTTGTGACAATAAAAGATTATTATTATTATTAATTACCTACTATACCTGCAAACCAACTTTTTACGATTTATGCACAAGGATACCCAGGTCCCTCTGCACAGCAGCATGCTGCAATATTTTGCCATTGAAATAATAGTCCATTTTGCTGTTATTCCTACCAAAATGGGTGACGTCACATTTATCAACATTGAATCCATCCGCCAGACATTTGCCCACTCACGTAAACTACCTATATCCCTCTGCAGACTTTCATTGTCCTCTGCACACTTGGCTCTACCACTCACCAAGCTAAAGTCCAACAGGTTTATTTTGAATCGTTAGCTTTCGGAGCGCAGCTCCTTCATCAGGTGAGTGAAGAGCCGCGTTCCACAAACACAGCTTATATAGACAAAGTCAATGATGCAAGATGATATTTTGAATGCGAGGCTTTGCAGGTAATTAAGTCTTTTTAAGGAAAAGGTAGGTAGATTTTTAAACAGTACAGGAATAAATGTTTACGGTGAGCGGGCAGGTAAGTGGAGCTGAGTCCACTAAAAGATCAGCCAGAACCTTATAGATGTGGAGATGCCGGCGTTGGACTGGGGTGAGCACAGTACGAAGTCTTACGAAGCGTGGTACATTGGCGAGACCATGCAGACGCTGCGACAATGAACGAACAGACATCGCGCAACAATCACCAGGCAGGAATGTTCCCTTCCAGTCGGGGAACACTTCAGCAGTCAAGGGCATTCAGCCTCTGATCTCCGGGTAAGCGTTCTCCAAGGCGGCCTTCAGGACGCGCGACAACGCAGAATCGCCGAGCAGAAACTTGTAGCCAAGTTCCGCACACATGAGTGCGGCCTCAACCGGGACCTGGGATTCATGTCGCATTACATTCATCCCCCACCATCTGGCCTGCGAAATCCTACCAACTGTCCTGGCTTGGTACAATTCACACCTCTTTAACCTGGGGTCACCCCATCTCTGGATCTGTAAAGATTTAATCACCTGCTAATGGTCGCATTCCAAGCATTGTTTGGCATCTTTGAATCTATCTATATATGTGTTTCTGGAACAGACCTCTTCATTGACCTGAGGAAGGGGCAGCGCTCCGAAAGCTAGTGACATCGAAACAAACCTGTTGGACTTTAACCTGGTGTTGTGAGACTTCGTACAGAATCTTATTGAATAGCGGAGCAGGCTCGAGGAGCCAGGTGGCTCCTAGTTCCAGGACGTTGCCCCAAGTGACAGTGAAGCAACAGTGATCTCTTTCCAAGTCAGGACAGTGAGTGGCTTGGAGGGGAACGTCCAGCTGATGGCCGTTCCATGTGGTTGATCCCCTTGTCATCAAGATCAGGCTTGTCCAACCTGTTCGTGCAAGGGGCCACATTTTCATTATTTTCTTACTCCAGGTATCGATGAGCAAGTTTCAAACAGATGGAGTTTGGTGCAACATTAAACATGAATTTCGATAAATTGTTGAGACATTAAGAAAACAAACAACTTACTGAGCAAAAGTAAAGCAACGTCAAAGCAATGAATTGATAATTTAAGATGATGAGTGACTGATTAAGATGCTCACTAAAGTGTGAGAGGGTCAAATTTTGTTTTCCTGGCTCACTCAAAGGGTACGTATTCACTCATCCTCACACACTGTGAGAACCGGTGTGAATGTGTAGATTCATGAGGGGTGCGGGTTAGTGTGAACCCTGCCACTGGGAGTGAGCCAGGCTCTCTCACTCTCTTGCACACACACACCTCGCTCGCAATACTCTCTCTCACGCACACAACCAAACACATGTACACTCACACCCGTTCATGCACACTTGCTCATAAAACACTCACATACACACACACACACACACACACACACACTCAGGCACCTGGGGTGGGATTCTCCCCTACCCAGCGGGGTGGGGGGCCCCGGCGGGATGGAGTGGCGAGAACCACTCCGGCGTCGGGCCGCCCCAAAGGTGCGGAATCCTCCGCACTTCCAGGGGCTAGGCCCACCCCGGAGTGGCTTGCGCCGCGCCGGCCAGCAGGAAAGGGGCTTGGCACCACGTCAACCGGAGCCGCAGTGCCTCCGCCGGCCGGCGCGAGTTGACACATGCGCGGGAGCGCCAGGGTGTGCCGGCGTCATCCCCGCGCATGCGCAGAGGGCTTCGCTTCCGCACCAGGAGTGGCGGACCGGTACAGCCTCCGGTGCTGAAGGATACCGTGCCCCCACGGCACAGGCCCGCCTGCGGATCGGTGTGCCCCGATCGCGGGCCAGGCCACCGTGGGGACACCCCCCGGGGCCAGATCCCCCCGCGCCCCATCAAGAACCCCGGAGGCCGCCCGCGCCGCCAAGTCCCGCCGGTAAGGGACCTACTCTAATTTACGCCGGCGGGACTGGCAAAAAACTGGCGGGACTTCGGCCCATCGCGGGCCGGAGAATTCATGGAGTCCCGGGGCCCATTGAGTCGCGCCGGTCCCCGCCATTCTCCGAGGTGGGCGGCGCGACTCACGCCGGGTCGATTTTTTTTTGGGGGGGCGGGAGAATTTGGAGGACAGCGGGGGCGGGATTTACGCCAACCCCCGGCGATTCTCCGACCCGGCGGGGGGGTCGGAGAATCCCGCCCCTGAGCTCTCACGCGCACACACATATTAACACACACACCAATGCTCACACCCACACTTGGTCACAACACTCTCTCTCATACTCACACACGTACGCTGCCTCGTGCACTGCGCGTGTACCTGCTTCTCATGGACCGCAGCGGCTCAAGAAGGCGGCTCACTACCACCTTCTCGAGGGCAATTAGGGATCGGCAGTAAATCCAGGCCTGGCCAGCGACACCACACCCCTGAGAGTGAATTTTAATAAATTATTGAAGAGCCGAGCACACTGGATGGGCTGAAGGGCTCACTTCTGCAATTATTTCTTATGATCTTCAAGTCTGAGATTATCAAGGACGCTATGATAAATGCATATACACTTAAAGATTAACTGAAAGATTGTCTGAGAGCTTTTCGAGAAAGACATTCACTGTGAAGGATAGAAGCTTATCAAAAACTGCAGCGATCTGTGCAATCAGCAACAGCAGTTCTTCATGATGAGAGGCGCAGTCCTACACCTCGATGGGTGCTTTGCTTCGTATGCAATTACTGGGACTGCTCTGGTGTACGTGGATGTTTCCTGCCTCTGTTATCATTAGAAGCTCGACTGTTTTTGATCTGGTGAATGTTTGATGGTGAATCAGTTCAGGATCCATCAAGAGCAGGCACAGAACTAAAGCAAATCACTTACAGATTGTTGAAAATAACTTCAGGAAGCCTGGCAGGATTTGACATGATACTGATAGGCTGGCAAATGGGTTGGAATGATTGACGAGGTCCAACCATTGGGATGCAATACACGGCTGGATTTTCTGGGTGGCTAGAAATAACACACTCCACAAAGTCAGCAGTGAGGTGTTAGTTATACATACCGCTGGCAGTTCAACTGAAATGGTGTGCAAATGCATATATTTAGTTTATAATTAAACATAGCTGGGCAATTTTAATTTTGTGTAGTCGCGTAAAATGGGTGACAGCAACTTGGCAGCTTGCTTAACATCTTCATCAAATTTATGGTCTTATTGACAGTCTGTTGAGGTCAAGAAAGTATTCATTCTATTTCCGTGTCACTCTTGTGCTTTTAGCAAGAAGGGCTTATCACAAGATAATTACAGAGGAGGAAACCTAATCTGCCTATCTTAACCTAGCAATACAAAGAGATCCCTTAATATCCCAACTTAACGATTGTGATATCCAATTATTTCTTACATGGCTCCAGAATGTTTGCCTGCATTATTCTATCCGGATGTTGATTTCACATGGTGATCGATCACTCTTTGCGCCAAAATTATTATTTTTTTAATCACTTTGTGCTTTTGTCCCCGAGTTCTAATCTCATAGTTTAATTTAAGGTAAGGTTCCAGGTGAACTCTATCTTGCCAGCCAGTGGTCTGGAGAGCTAGTTACAGGAGCGCTCCCTGGGACAGCTCATTTGCATGGCCTGTGGAAAAATGATTGCCATTAATCATGTGCACAATGGGAGTGAACTGTCAAGACATAATAAAGAGCGCAACCTTTAAAAGAAGCCCATCCTGGATGACGATTGCCTCAGCAGCCTGGGTGACTAACAGGGCAAGGGGTTGGTTCACGCACTTGACTGTGCGAATGCCTCATGAAAGGTTTTGGTTGCATTGTTCAACGATGTCTGCGATTGAAGCAAATGGCACCAGGGTATGGTGCCCAGGAGGAGGTGGTGGCAGGGCCTCATTGGAGATATTCACCCCCCCCCAAAGAAACAGGTGGGTTTCGATGGCATGGGAGGTTCGTGCCAAAAGTCAGAATCCCACCATCAACCCACCTCCAGCCTGCTCATTCCCAGGTTTGACAGAAGTGGGGTGGGAGAGCTACAAGCAGCTGGATTGACTCTTTAATGAGGCGACTATTCCCATTGTTAGACGCCGTTTTGGATTTACCTGTGCGCTGCCGCTCCTCCAAAAGTGAGAGAAACTTGACGGTTACAAGCAGACAAAGGCTGTTGGTTCCATGAGCCTCTCCTTTGGCCTATTGGATCCAGCATGCTTGCCTGTGCAATCCCCTGTGATTGGACAATGTACACTACCCCAACCCTATCCCAACCCTTCCATTGACTTTCCCTCTGAGGCCTCTGGCCTTCTTCCCATGCCTCTGATCGATCCAATCACCTCTTCCTCCCACCTCCGAGCAGAGGCCTTCGATTCTCCCACCTCATCAAGGCCTCTGATCCCTCACTCAGGCCTTTTGGTTCAGCCTGCGCCTCCAATCCACTGACTGACCTCCCCCTCAGCTCTCCAGTCGTCCTGCCAGCAAATCCCCAACTAGGCAGCCCTCCAACCCAGCAGGATCACTCCCTTTCCTGCATTGGCCTCCTTCCACGTATACCCAACTCTGATTATGCACCAACCACCACGCCACCCCCCCCCCCCCCCCACAACCCACAAACCCAGTGCCCCAGGATTGTGCATTTCCTGTCTCTGAGATCACCCAACAACTCCACGCCACCTGTCCTGCCCCAGCCTGATGTGACATGAAAGAAAACCTTTGTCTGTGTGGAGTTTGCACTTCCTCCCCATGACTGCGTGGGATTCCTCCGGGGGCTCTGGTTTCCTCCTACAGTCCAAAGATGTGCAGGTTAGGTGGATTGGTCATGCTAAATTTCCCCTTATCTTGTCCAAGGATGTGCAGGTCAACTGGGATTATGTGGATAGGCCATAGGGTGCTCGTTCATAGGGTCAGTGCAGACTCGATGGGCCGAATGGACTCCTTCTGCACTGTAGGGATTCTATAAAAAGATATCTGCATGAGAAACATAGAACATACAGTGCAGAAGGAGGCAATTCGGCCCATCGAGTCTGCACCGACCCACTTAAGCCCTCACTTCCACCCTATCTCCGTCATCCAATAACCCCTCCTAACTGGTCACGAAGGGCAATTTATCATGGCCAATCAACCTACCCTGCACGTCTTTGGACTGTGGGAGGAAACCGGAGCACCCGGAGGAAACCCACGCAGACACGGGGAGAACGTGCAGACTCCTCACAGACAGTGACCCAGTGGGGAATCGAACCTGGGATAACTATCCTTATCTAAATGAAATTTGTTCTGAGAGCGTCCTCTCATTGTCCCCTAACAGTCCCAACCTGGCAGTTCCAATCTTAAAGTGCCAGGTTGGCACTGCCAGGGTTCCAGGTTGGCACTGCCAGGGTTCCAGGTTGGCATGGCCAAGGCTCCATGTTGGCACTGCCAAGGTGCCATGTTGGCACTGCCAAGGGACGGGGCATGAAAGGGACAGGGCCTGAGGTAATGCGTCAATATCATCATAGATCATAGAATTTACAGTGCAGAAGGAGGCCATTCGGCCCATCGAGTCTGCACCGGCTCTTGGAAAGAGCACCCTACCCAAGGTCAACACCTCCACCCTATCCCCATAACCCAGTAACCCCACCCAACACTAAGGGCAATTTTGGACACTTAGGGCAATTTATCATGGCCAATCCACCTAACCTGCACATCTTTGGACTGTGGGAGGAAACCGGAGCACCCGGAGGAAACCCACGCACACACGGGGAGGATGTGCAGACTCCGCACAGACAGTGACCCAGCCGGAATCGAACCTGGGACCCTGGAGCTGTGAAGCAATTGTGCTATCCACAATGCTACCGTGCTGCCCCATGAGGTGGGAGAATCGAAGGCCTCTGCTCGGAGGTGGGAGGAAGAGGTGATTGGATCGATCAGAGGCATGGGAAGAAGGCCAGAGGCCTCAGAGGGAAAGTCAATGAAAGTAAGGAAGGATGGAATATGTGAAGGGTTAACTGTGAAGGAGAGGTGTAACACTGTGGTAAGACGCGGGTGAGCGTCAGCAATGATGAATCAGATGAGCATGTGAGGAGGCACCTTGACCTGCTGAGGGGGCTTGACAGGGTGGATGGTGAGATGTTTTCACTAGTGGGAGAGTCTCGAACTCTCACTGTATCACGGAGTGGAGCGCCAATCCCCTACTGCTTGAAGTGTTGGGTGCTCTGAGGTACAGACGAACCAACACGGTTGCGATTGGTACAACGCAGTTTTATTCCATTTAAACTATTTATACATCAGACTTGGTACTCAGCACGTTGTGACGGTGTGAGTGTCTTGCTATGAGGTCCTGGCCCTGTGCTGTCTCCAGATGGACTGCCCAAGAAGTGTTGTGTTCCTTGTCTTATACTGTGTCTGCTCTTGTCTGTGATTGGCTGTCGTGTTATGTGTGCTAACTGCTCCGTTGGTCTGTCTATCATTATGGATGTGTTATGATGTATGTTTGAATATCATGACATCCCCCCCTTTTTTACAAGATTATGTGCCTACGTGGTTATAAATATAAATGTGTACTGAATGCAGCTAAAGGTGTGTGTGCGTAATATTTACATCATGTACATGGGGCTTAACTATATACAAGGGGTGATGTCAGGTGTGACATGCTAACGAGGTTGTACCATAACAAAAGAAGAACAACGTTGAAATTTGGAACGATCAAACGAGGCCTGTAACGATAAAACAGTGACATGTTATAAAACAGTGGTTGCAAAAGTTTGACGTGTGAACAGTCTCATAAATCCAGTCTAGTAGGTGGGCGACGAATTCGGGTTGACCGCCTCAAGGGTGGGTCCAGAACCACCGGCTGAGGTGCGAGCCTGGCCACGGGCGGCGCCAGAAGGGGCATGGTATATGGCAGCTCCACGAAGTCGCTATCAGGAACCAGTGGAGGACACGGCGTCTGTGTAGGGTCCCATTGCGAGCGTGGAAGTAAGCGAAGGGCTCGGCGATTGTGCCTACGCACGGATCCATCCGGCATGCGTACCAAGAACGAGCGGGGAGCCACGCGTCGGAGAACTTCGGCAGGTGCTGACCAGCCACCGTCTGGTAGGTGGATGCGGACGTTGTCTCCAGGGGCCATGGAGGGAAGATCAGTTGCTCGTATGTCGTACGACCTCTTCTGGCGACCGCGCTGCAGTTGCATCCTATGCAGTACCGGAGCATGGTCTATTGTTGGTGCCAGGATGGAAGGCACAGTGGTTCTGAGGGTGCGTCCCATCGGCAGCTGGGCTGGTGAGAGACCAGTGGCTAGTGGGACCGAGCGATAGGCCAGCACGGCAAGGCAGAAGTCCGACCCGGCAGCAGCAGCCTTGCAGAGGAGCCGCTTGGCAATGTGAACGCCCTTCTCCGCCTTTCCATTGGACTGGGGATGCAGATGGCTGGACGTCACGTGTGTGAAGCCATACGAGGCGGCAAAGGACGACCATTCATGGCTGGCAACACAGGGCCCATTGTCCGACATGACAGTCATCGGAATGCCGTGGCGAGCAAAGGTGTCTTTGCAGGCCCTGATGACAGCAGACGACGTCAAATCGTGCAGGCGTATGACTTCTGGGTAGTTTGAGAAGTAGTCAACGATGATGACATAGTCCATGCCGAGCGCGTGAAATAGGCCGACACCCACCTTCGCCCAGGGGGACGTCACCAGCTCATGGGGCAGAAGCGTCTCAGGAGGTTGCGCCGGCTGAAACCTTTGGCAGGTTGTACAGTTGAGCACCATGTTGGCAATATCGTCACTGATGCCCGGCCAGTATACCGCCCCTCGAGCCCTCCGTCTGCACTTCTCGACCCTCAAGTGGCCTTCGTGTAGTTGGATACGTTGGCTAAATACAAACAACTATGATTAACTACTCCCTTCACCTGTCCAGTTGCTGCCTCTGTTTTGACACTTCTAAAACGCTTCCACTTTGACCCTCACAGTGCTACAGAATCGCCCAACTGTTACAGCAGAAGGAGGCAAGCAACCTGTTCCATCCTCACACGGCTCTCAAAATTACTTATTGTCATTCGCTCGCCCACTCCTCATAACCCTACACATTCTTTCTTTACAGCTCATAATCTAAAAATAAGTAAAGTCGCCGTAGCCCCAGATGACCATAGGCTGCTTTCGCCTTTGAAGGGAGAGAGCTGACTGGTGGTGATTTAACCCGAGGATCATCACACCTCAGGCAAGGGGCAAGGTCAATGAGGTGGGGCGGGGCTAACAATCTACTTCCCTCCTGAAAGCCTGGATTGAATCTGCCTCCATCAGACTCTCAGGCAGCCCATTCCAGATCTTAACTACTCGCCGCATAAAAACGTTTCTCCTCACGTCGCTGTTGCTTCTTTCCCCAACTATTTTCACTCTGTGCCCTCCCATTCACCATCCCTCCACCAGTGGGGATAATCTCTTCCCATCTGGTCTGTCCAGACTTCTCTTTTCCAAGACCAGCCCCAAATCCTAATCTATCCGTGGAACTGAAGCCTGTATGTTCTTTGTCTGCACGGATGGTGAGGTGTTTGTCGTTGAAGTGATCAGAGAATATGCGGCTTTATGAATGAACAAAACTGTTTATTAATTAACTAAAACATTAAAGGGCTTCTATGATGGCCTCTGAGATTACAGTTGGATACGATGGCTAAATACAAACAACTATGATTAACTACTATTAATTACTGTTGATGCAGGAGCTGCTCGATCTGTGACTGCACTCTGTGTCTGCTGTCCAGGTTGTGTCCCTGTGCTGTCCAGGTCCTGTCTCCAGCATGTGGGTATCTTCCAGTGACGATCTCCTGTCGCCACGCCACCTGTGGTCGGATGCTGGAACATTGCCACCCAAGTGGATAGAGCCGTGAAGAAGGCCTTTTGTGTGTTAGCATTTATTAACAGGGGGATTGAGTTTAAGAGCCGTGAGGTAATGCTGCAACTGTACAAGACCTTGGTTAGACCACATTTGGAGTATTGTGTGCAGTTCTGGTCACCTCATTATAGGAAGGATGTGGAAGCATTGGAAAGGGTGCAAAGGAGATTTACCAGGATGCTGCCTGGATTGGAGGGTAGGTCTTTTGAGGAAAGTTTGAGGGAGCTAGGCCTTTTCTCATTGGAACAAAGGAGGATGAGAGGTTACTTAATTGAGGTGTTTAAGATGATGAGAGGGATAGATAGAGAGGACGTTAAGCGACTTTTTCCTCGGGTGGATGTAGCTGTTCCAAGGGGCATAACTATAAGGTTCATGGTGGGAGATATAGGAGTGATGTCCGAGGTAGGTTCTTTACTCAGAGAGTGGTTAGGATGTGGAATGGACTGCCTGCTGTGATAGTGGAGTCGGACACTTTAGGAACTTTCAAGCGGTTATTGGATAGGCATATGGAGTGCACTAGAATGATTGGGAGTAGGTTGATTTGATCTTAGTTTCAGACTAGTTGGGCACAACATCGTGGGCCGAAGGGCCTGTACTGTACTGTACAGTTCTATGTTCTATGTCCTGTCTCCCACATGCGGGTGTCCTTCAGTAACCACGCCACCTGTGGTCGGATGCGCAAATTGTAATCTATGCGTGCAGGCACGAATGCTTCCACACAGTTTGGTTATTATGTTACATACACAAATTATATTCTGCATATCATTACAAAGCCCTCCACCCCTGGGGCCATTCTGGTCAATCGTTTTGGCACTCTTGCCTTCTCCTTAGAGGGTGGGGCTGAAACACAGACTGCAATGAGCTATCAGCGCGCCCATTCCAGCTCTAATTAGTCAGGAAATACAGACGTCAGATGTAAATGCCGCGGCTGAGTTCAGAAGATGCTGACAAACGTGTTGCCGAAGGTCCCCTGCCTCCGATCGCTGTTGCCTCCCCCACCGTGAGCAGGGCGGAGGGTTAAACCTTAGCTCATCGAGCATGCCTGTAAGGCCTCGTTGCAGAAGGTGGATCAGGAAACGCGTAATGATGGGTGTCAGTGGGAGTGAACCCGCTCCACCTGCTCCCCTTGGGGAGGAGTACTGAATAACAACATTTGTCGTATCAATCACTAACTCTGAAAGGAGGTGTTCAGCGACCACCCTTTCATTTCTTCCTTGGCTCTGCGGGATCGAGCACAATCTTAACACTCTAAAGTTAACGACTATCAACTAACCCTTCACAATGAATCCTGGCGAAAAGGGATATATCTCCATCACCTGAGGACAGGGAAGTGAGACCTGAGATAGTAAGCTCCAGTTTAGGAGCTAGCGCTGACATGGTAGACTTAAGACCTGGGGCATCATTCTCCGCCTCCCCAGCGGGTCGGAGAATGGCCGTTGGCCGCCGTGAATCCCGCCCCCGCCGAAGTCTCCGAAGGGAGAAAAGTCGGCGGGGCGGTTAATAGCGCCGCTGCCGCGGAGAATGTCACGGGTCTGCGCAAGGCAGCCGATTTTCGGCCTGCCCATATTCTCCCTCCCGGATGGGCCGAAAGTCCCGTCGACGTGATGACCGTTCACGTCGACGTGAATCAACCTCCTTTTCATCGGCGTGACCCGGTGCTCCAGGCTCACGCCGACCAGCTGAGGAGGTGAGTGACGGCCTGGGGGGTTGGCTCTGGGCAGGAAATGGCGTGGCCGCAGACTGATTGCGTGAGGAGAGGTGTGTCTCGGCTTGTGTGTGTGTGTGCGCGGCCGGGGGGGGGGGGGGGGGGGGGGGGGGGGAGGGGGGGGGTGGTTAGAGTAGCTGGGCTCCGGGGGAGTGCCGGGAGGGGGTCCGTGCTGGGTGGAGGTTGTGGAGGGGGGTCCGTGCTGGGGTGGAGGTTGGGGTTGGAGGGGGTCCGTTGCTGGGGTGGAGGTTGGGGGGGGGGGTCCGTGCTGGGGTGGAGGTTGGGGGTTGGAGGGGGTCCGTGCCGGGGTGGAGGTTGGGGGGGGGGTCCGTACTGGGGTGGAGGTTGGGGGTTGGAGGGGGTCCGTGCTGGGGTGGAGGTGGGGGGGGGGTCCGTGCTGGGGTGGAGGTTGGGGAGGGGGTCCGTGCTGGGGTGGAGGTTGGGGGTTGGAGGGGGTCCGTGCTGGGGTGGAGGTTGGGGTTGGAGGGGGTCCGTGCTGGGGTGGAGGTTGGGGAGGGGGTCCGTGCTGGGGTGGGGGTTGGGGAGGGGTCCGTGCTGGGGTGGAGGTTGGGGGTTGGAGGGGGGTCCGTGCTGGGTGGAGGTTGGGGAGGGGGTCCGTGCTGGGTGGAGGTTGGGGGTTGGAAGTGGTCCGTGCTGGGGTGGAGGTTGGGGAGGGGGTCCGTGCTGGGGTGGAGGTTGGGGGTTGGAGGGGGTCCGTGCTGGGTGGAGGTTGGGGGGGGGGGGTCCGTGCTGGGGTGGAGGTTGGGGAGGGGGTCCGTGCTGGGGTGGAGGTTGCGGGTTGGAGGGGGTCCGTGCCGAGGAGGGTGATGGGAGGGCAAATGAGTTGGTCCACCTGGCCAGGTGCCAGCCTCCAACAGTTGGACCCATGCGGTCCATGCCACTGGCTGGGGGGAGGAGGGGATATGGGCAATGATGACATGTCGTCGTTCCCTCCCCCCACCAGGCCGTCATGTTTTTCAGATCATCCAGCGATGTTGGCCGCCGTGGTGGCAGCCGCTCATGGCTATGTTGCCCTGGATGAGGAGGAGGAGCGCGCCAGAGAGGCGGCGCAGGCTGCCGCAGAGGGGCAGGCGGCAGCCGCCCAGGCTGGAGGGACACCTGACCAACAGACGGGGAGGGGGAGGAGGACGTCGCGGGCCCCACGGCAACGGAGGCACCCGAGGGCGCCCCATGTGTACCGGCCCCGCCAGTCATACCAGGACCTCACGGGACCGGGAATGCAGGAGGAGACTCCGGATGAGCCGGGAAACCGTGGCACACATCTGCACCTGCTGGCACACCTGTCACCGTGTGGCACTGGCGGGGGACACCCTCTCCCCGTGTCCGTCAAGGTTACGGTGGCCCTGAACTTTTATGCAACGGGGTCATTCCAGGCACCGAGTGGGGACCTGTCTGGCATATCGCAGACATCGGTGCACCGGTGCATCCGGGCAGTGACAGATGCCCTTTATGCCATGGCGCACCGCTACATCCGCTTCCCCGTGGACCGGGCCAGCCAAGATGCCCGGGCCGTGGGCTTCTCTGCCGTGGCCGGGTTCCCCATGGTCCAGGGCCGCGATCGATGGGATGCACGACGCCGTGCGGCCACCTGCAGATAACAGGGCCGTGTTCACTAATAGGAAGGGGACCTATTCGATGAACGTACAGGTGGTCTGCGACCACCGCATGATGATCCTGCACGTCTGCGCCCCTCACCCAGGCAGTGTACATGACTCATTCGTGTTGTCGCGGTCATCCATCCCCGGCATGTACGAGGGACGCCATCCCCGGCTGAGGGGCTGGTTGCTGGGCGACAGGGGCTACCCATTGCAATCGTGGCTGATGACGCCTATACGGAGGCCACGCAATGAGGCGTGTAGCGACAAGGGGAGTGATCGAGAGGTGCTTTGGCGTGCTGAAGATGCGTTTCAGGTGCCTGGACCTCTCTGGGGGCGCCCTCCAGTATCAGTCAGATAGGGTCGGCCGCATCATTGTGGTGTGCTGCGCCCTGCACAACATAGCCCAGCAGAGGGGCGATGTGCCGCAGGCAGAGGAGGGCGGAGTGGAGGAGCAGCAGGAAGAGGCACAGTCCTCCCCAGATGAGGGGGATGGGGGCAATGGTCAGGGCAGACGGGGTAGACACAGGCGGGTGGCTGTCCACCGTTACCGGCTGGCCCAGCGGGCACGGACAGACTGATAGCCGCCCGCTTCACTGACTAGATGGGCGTGGGAATCGGGTAGTATGGCCACAGACCGCACACCATGGCAACAGCCGACCACCCACACCCCCCACCCATCCACCCACCCAGCACCCCCACCCCCCCTCCCCAACCCCCCACACCCCACCCGCATGCACACCCCCCCCATCCCCCCCCCCCCCCACCCCCCCCCCCCCCCCATTGCCGATCCACCGCGGGAACAACGGGCCGGGCTCACCCAGTTGCGGGTGGACGCGTGTCTATCGCAGGCCATGGAGGATGATGACAACCCGCCCTGCGATGAGCTCCTGGCTCTACATCGTTGGACTATGTCTGACCCATGGCCACAGTACCACCATCCACCCGGACCATCCCTGCATGCGGCTGTGACACTGCAGCGCACGGTCCCGTCCTCTGCCCGGGGGATGTTGATGGCGGCCCGGGGGGAAGGGGGCAGACTCACCTGGGGCTGAGGTAAGACCACCCCTCACACACACACACTTGCGCTCAACGTACATGACACGCCCGCACACTTTGGACAGAGCACAAAGGCAGCTTCGGTAGGTTGTAACATTGACTTTAATAACCATGCACGTGCCCTAGCCCCTAAAACTCATCTGTGCCTTGCACCCGTGCCAACTTACTCAGTGTCTAATTGTTTGGTCTTACGGGCCCTTTGACTACGTCTACGTGGTTCCCCAGACGGTACAGCAGAACTGGAGGTGGACTCCTGTGATTCCTGCCCTCTGACACTGGATCCCTTTGGCGGCCGTTTCCTGGGGCGTCCTGGCCTAGATGGGCCAGGCTGCGGCCCGGGCGACTGGGATGGCGAGCTGCCAGCCTGTCCTGCCCGTTGCCCACCCGATGCACCTGGGACGGAAGGGGGGGAGTCCGAGGTGTCGCGGTGTACCGGGACCTCCCCTACAGAGGGAGCCGGGACGGACCACACCACCTCCTCCTCCCTCGGGGTGCCCGATGGCCCCCAGGCCTCTACATGGGTGGGGGATGCGAACGGACTGGACATCCGACGCCCCCCCGACATCTGGCGCTGCCAGTCCTGGAGGCCCGTGCTGGTATCGACAGGGGTCTGCAGGTTTGCAGCCATGGAGCCCAGGATGTTGTCAAACCCTGTCTGTGACAGTGCGACGCCGGCTCGCACATGGCCACTGGCGCCGATGCCCTCAGCGATGGCCTGCTGAGACTGGGCCATGGCCTGCAGAGACTGGGCTATGGCCTGCTGAGACTGGGCCATGGCCTGCTGAGACTGGGCCATGGCCTGCTGAGACTGGGCCATGGCCTGCTGAGACTGGGCCATGGCCTGCTGAGACTGGGCTATGGCCTGCTGAGACTGGGCCATGGCCTGCTGAGACTGGGCTATGGCTTTGAGCGCCTCTGCCACCTGGCGCTGGCACTGGCTCATGGCCTCCTGTGAGAGGGCAGCCATTTCCTGGGCCACAGACGCCGCCTGCACGGAAGGCCCCAGGCCTCGCAAACCGTTCCCCATGTCTGACACCGTCGCACCCATTGCCTCCACCGCGGACGCCACCCGTGCGGTGTCAGCCTCGGTGGCACGCATGGCCGGGACCACTCCCAGCTCCTGGACGCGGGTGGACTCCTCCACCTGCGACCGCAGCCGCCGCAAGCCACCCGTCACCCTCTTCGCTCGTCTCCGGGTCGGTGGTTGCATCGGATCTATGTGTGGGTGTGGTAACTGCAGGAACCCGGGATCCATCTGGGCGGCAGATGTTCGCTTGGCCTCGGCTGCCCTCCGACCGCCCGGTCCCTCTGCTGCTCCTACCTCCACCTGCTGTACCGGGACGGCTGTGTTGTGCGCACCAGTGAGTGTACCAGACGCCTCATCACTAAAGTGCCCAACCGTGGTGAGTGTTTCTGCGATGGTGGAGGGTGTTGGTGACAGCAGTGGCGTTGTGTCGTGCTCTTCGTCCCACTCTGACTCCATGGCACTTTGGGGTGGGGGTTCGTCTCCACCCATCCACTCTGAGCCACTGTCCGGTATTTCGTCTTCCCGGGTAGGGGTGTCCTGGGTAGTGCTGTCCCGGGTAGGGGTGTCCTGGGTAGTGCTGTCCCGGGTAGTGCTGTCCCGGGTAGGGGTGTCCTGGGTAGTGCTGTCCCGGGTAGGGGTGACCTGGATAGTGGTGTCCTGGGTAGTGGTGTCCTGGGTAGTGGTGTCCTGGCTCGGATGTGACGGGGGCCTGTGGCTGCCCCCCTCATCGCTGGGTGGTCGTTCCCGCACGTGACGGGGGTCTCCCTGTTGCTCCAGGTCTCTCTGTCTCCCGTGGTGTGCGAGGGGCATCCTGCGGGCGTCGCATGCTGGAGGGTCCGGGTCTCTCCGTCTCCCGTGGTCTCCGAGGGGCATCCTGCGGGCGTCGCATGCTGGAGGGTCCGGGTCTCTCCGTCTCCCGTGGTCTCCGAGGGGCATCCTGCGGGCGTCGCATGCTGGAGGGTCCGGGTCTCTCCGTCTCCCGTGGTCTCCGAGGGGCATCCTGCGGGCGTCGCATGCTGGAGGGTCCGGGTCTCTCCGTCTCCCGTGGTCTCCGAGGGGCATCCTGCGGGCGTTGCATGCTGGAGGGTCCGGGTCTCTCCGTCTCCCGTGGTCTCCGAGGGGCATTCTGCGGGCGTCGCATGCTGGAGGGTGCGGGTCTCTCCGTCTCCTGTGGTCTCCGAGGGGCATCCTGCGGGCGGTCTGCATCTGCGGGGATGGGTGCCTGGACGTTTGGTCCTGCGATACACAATGAAGCATGCATGGTTAGACATCAGGCAGTGATCAGGTGATACGGGGGAGGGGGATATAGGGGAGGGGGGATATGGGGACGGGCTGTCGGTGGCTCACTTGCTGGTGGGCCCCCGACCTCTGCATCAGCAACCTCCGGTCCTCAGGTCCGCCAGCCAGTTCCAGGGCCCTTTCCTCGCGTACGGTCAGTGGCCTCTCATCAGCGGGCCCTCCTCCAGTCCTCATATGCTCCCTATTGTTGTGTGCGCGCTTCTCCTGTGGGGGGGGGGGGGGTGGTGGTGGCAGGGGTAAAAGGCAACAGTGTTAGGCAGGTATATGAATGCACGCCATCGGTTGCGCGTGCATTGCAGAGGTTAAGGTTAGGGCTGGATTCACTTGGGGATATGGGGGATATGGGGGAGGGGGGGATATGGGGGATATGGGGGAGGGGGGATATGGGGGATATGGGGGAGGGGGATATGGGGGAGGGGGGGATATGGGGGATATGGGGGAGGGGGGATATGGGGAGGGGGGATATGGGGGATATGGGGGAGGGGGGATATGGGGGATATGGGGGAGGGGGGGATATGGGGGAGGGGGGATATGGGGAGGGGGGGATATGGGGGAGGCTCACCCTGCCTGCTCTGACGAGGTCGTTCACCTCCTTGTGGCACTGGGTGCCTGTCCGTGGTGTCAGGGCCACAGCGGTGACGGCCTCTGCCACTTCCCTCCACAGACGCCGGCTGTGGCGTGGGGCAACTCTGCGGCCGTGCCCGGGATACAGGGCCTCCCTCCTCTGCTCCACCGCGTCCAGGAGCGCCTCCACATCGCGTGACTCGAACCTCGGGGCTGAGCGACGGCCAGCCATCCAGTCGGGTGTTGCGGTCGGGTGTTGCGGTCGGTTGGGGGGGGAGCAGCGCGGCCTTATGAGCCGTCACGCCGTGCAGCGCGTATGACGCTGCACGGCGTGAACCACTGCGCAAGCGCGGATCCCGTTACGTCGCTGCTAGCCCATTTCAGGCCGGAGACTATCGTCCCATTTTTATGACGTGACGCAAGTGGGATTTGCGCCGTTTTTTGCGCCGATCGGCGGACTTTCCGCCGATAACGGAGAATTTCGCCCCTGAATCTGAGCTGTAATTAATATGATTTTTTCATTAAATTAAAATAGACCAAATGAACCTCCCCATCTTCGCACTCTTTCAGCACTGAGTCTTCTCGCAATTATTCCGATACAAAAAGATGCTGCCAACAGTTTTGACAGCAGCTGCCTACTAAATATCTGATGCATCACCCTGACAACTTTTACACCTTGTACAAGACTGGTTTTCATTTTCAATGAGCACACCTTCTAATTAATGTTTACCCTGACACCTATGTTGTTTGCGAAAGAAAGCGTTCTGGCATTTTAGTCATCTCCTCACTCCCTTAAATGAAAAGAATCTTCCACTGAATTGTCACACATCAAAGCTTGCAAAGGGTATTTTTCTGAATATTTATTGCGCATCAATCATCTTTTAATTAAAAAAAACATTATTTTCTGGAGTCAGGCCGGGAGGGCTGTGATTATAGATTGTCTTTCCAGTGAATGGGAAAATATCATGAGGGGAGCACCATCTAGTCACCATGTTACTGGGGCACAATTTCAGGCTGTCGCAACAGGGCAACTTTACAAAAGAAAATGTCAATTTTGAGAGTCTAAACCGATGCCCCTAAATATAAATAATAATCGCTTATTGTCACAAGAAGGCTTCAATGAAGTTCCTGTGAAAAGCCCCTGGTCGGCACATTCCGGCGCCTGTTCGGGGAGGCCGGAACGGGAATTGAACCCGCGCTGCTGGCCTTGTTCTGCATTACAAGCCAGCTGTTTAGCCCAGTGTGCTAAACCAGCCCCTGTAAATCCACAGCAGTCACAAAAAAAAACTACTTAGACGCCCATAAGGTTAAAAAAACCCACCTTAGTTTGTAACATTTAGGATCATTTACCCATTCGGGGAAATACCAATCCCTTTCAAATAAACATCGAAATTACTGTCAATGTTTCAAAATGGCTGCCCATAAGGTGGTGGTGGCCTGGAATGCCCTGCTAAATGAGGTGGTTCAGGCAGATGCGTTAGCGACCTTAAAGTCTTATCTGGATAGACACATGAACAGACGGGGTATAGAAGGTTACAGGCGGTTGGCCTGCGTGATTGGCGCAGGCTTGGAGGGCTGAAGGGCATGTTCCTGTGCTCGTGCTATTCATTGTTCTTTGTAATGTAATAAAACATCTCCAGCTGCTTCACAGAGGCTTTGTAAAATAGGGCACCGTAGGAGATATGAAGGCTGGTGACCAAAGCTTGGCTAAAGAGTTAGGTTTAAGGAATGTCTTAGAGAAGGATAGTGAGGTAGAGAGGCAGTGATATTTAGAATTCCAGAATAGAGTCCAGGCAGCTGGAGGCAAGGAAACTGATGCTCAAGAGGCCGGATATGGAGGGGGGACAGATATCTCAAAGAGTTGTAGGGTTGGAGGAGAGGACAGAAATGGAGAGGGACAAAGTCAGCCATGGAAGGACTTGCAAACACGAGTGAAGAATTTTAAAATTGAGACCTTGCTTGCAACTGGAAACAAATGTAAAGTCAGCAAGCATGGGTGCGATGAATATAATCATCTTAATTAGTGTCACAAATAGGCTTACATTAACACTGCAATGAAGTTCCTGTGAAAATCCCCTAGTCGCCACATTCTGGCGCCTGTTTGGGTACACTGAGGGAGAATTCAGAATGTCCAATTCACCTAACAAGCATGTTTTTCGGGACTTGTGTTAGGAAACCGGAGCACCCGGAGGAAACACACACCGGCATGGGGAGAACGTGCTGACTCCGCACAAGACAGTGACTCAAGCCGGGAATTGACCGGGGACCCTGGCGCTGTGAAGCAACAGCGTTAACCACAGTGCTACGTAAGGTAGCATGAGAAAAATTACAGTGCTACCCATTGACCTAAGTAGGGGTGGGCGATCTGCGGCCAAGTGTTCTGGGTGTAGCCCATGAGACATTTTGTTGGCCGTTGCCCCCTGTGCCGCATGGCCAGATCCCATTGGTTTCCGTCTGTGTTGGTTTTCTACCACCGGAAAAACTGAAGTGCAATGCATGTAAAGCGAGGGCGTGTGAAGGGAGGTGCGTGCTGACTGCCACAACATTGACTGCGAGAACCCTGTGACCTCTCACCCTCCCCGAAAAATTCTGCCGCTCTTCAGCACTGATAAAAGTTCGTAAGTGCTGATCTGCCTTCAAATGGTGCAATTTGGAACGAGTATTAATTTATGTGAAAAAAGGCTCTTTTACACTTGGAAATAAAATCCCTTCAACGAGTATCATTAACTGCACTCAAAAACATTTGAAAGCCATCAATGCTCGTCAAGGTTGTGAAAAAAAATCTTCTTAGTTTGAAAGCGATCATTAGTAATTGGGATCACTTGTGAATTCAAGGATAAAGTCATCGTCAACTTATGGGAAAATGAGACGCTCAAGGATAGGGGAAGTGGCGCAGTAAAGAAATGGTCAAGATGGCAGCACAGGATGGTGAAGAAGGCACACAGAATACTTATCTTCTTTAGCCAGGGCATAGAATACAGGAGCAGGGAGTGTGGTATTATCATAACTATTACAAGAGTCAATGTAGAACCATGAATAGCCACTAGAGGGAGCTGCAGATACTACTACAGAAAGCAGTGATCATAGAAGTTACAGATCAGAAGGAGGCCATTCAGCCCATCGAGGCTGCACTGGCCCTTGGAAAGAGCACCCTAGTCAAGCCCGCGCCTTCACTCCATCCCCGTAACCCAGTTAACCCCCACTTAACCTTTTTGGACACTAAGGGCAATTTAGCATGGCCAATCCACCTAACCTGCACATCTTTGGACTGTGGGAGGAACACCGGGAATCGAACCTGGGATCCTGGAGCTGTGAAGCAACTGTGCTAATTACTGTGCTACCGTGCCGCCCTGTGATGCTAGACCTTAGGGGTGGAGTGTATGCAGTAGGCAGCTAGTGAAGGTCAGAAGAGTAGTTAGTGTGAGAAGGTTAGATTATAGTTTATACCAGTTAGTGAGATTAGCAGTAGATGAATGTAGTTAGATGTCATTGATCAATTCTGTATTCTAAAGGACGAAGTGTCGAATCCCCGTTTAGTAGCATAAATAAAATCATAGCTTTGTTTAAGTAAAAGCTATACTGTGGTCTTTGTAGAACACCCACGCCAACCATCATAACTAAGCAATTCAAAGAACAGCACAGGGAGGTCTTGATATGTCTTTGACAGGCAGACCTGCGAACAGATTTGGTGAGATCAACTCGCCAGCAGGAAATCTCACTCAGTGCCGCCTCAGTGCTGATAAACTTACCCAGGCCAAAAGCGCCATTTTGATAATGATTGCTATAATTTCCTCCCTTTCTATTACCTTTGCATTACCTATTACTATTGGAATTACACTGATGTCCTCCACCATGAAGACTGAGGGAAAATAGCAGTTGAGCATCTCCGTCATTTCTGTGCCCCCGAATATTAACTCCCCAATCTCATCCTCCAAGGGACCAACATTCACTTTTGCTACTCTCTTCCTTTTTAGATACCTATAGAAGCTTTTGCTAATTCTTTTTATATTTTGCGCTAGTTTTCTTTCATAATTTTCCTTTGCTCTTTTCATTACTTTTTTAGTAACTCTTTGTTGATCTTTAAAAGTTTCCCAATCTTCCATCCTGCCACTGGCTTTTGCAATATGGTATGCTTTTTGGGCATCACGGTAGCATAGTGGTTAGCACTGTTGCTGCACAGCGCCAAGGTCCCGGATTCGATTGCCGGCTTGGGCCACTGTCTGTGCGGAGTCTGCACGTTCTCCCCGTGTCTGCGTGGACACTCCAGGTGCTCCGGTTTCCTCCCACAAGTCCCGAAAGATGTGCTTGTTTCTCCCTCCATGGACCTGAACAGGCTCCAGAATGTGGCGACTAGGGGATTTTCACCGTAGCTTCATTGCAGTGTTAATGTAAGCCTACTTGTGGCACTAATAAAGATTATTATTAAACACCGCCCGATCCAACACCGCGAGTCACAGAAGCACGGTCGGATCCAGAGAAGATCTCCTACAGGCGCCGGAGGAATGTTCGGACTTTATGGGAGAGGGATGTTATAACCCGGAAGAGACATACGGGGTTGGAGCAATCAACCTCCTCATGAGTCTCGCCAAATACGAGCTTCCCAGCTAAAGGGTCAGGGACCTTTAAATAATTTATTCAGAATTACTTCCCGTAGTTAAGTTCTGAATAAAGTCTGCCAGATATGATACTCGCAGTTCAGACCCGGTTGGGATCTGATGTATATTGTAAATACTATTGTGTGTTAATAAACCAAGTCTTCTTAAATCTACTCAGTCCGGACTTGTTTGTGTTCTACAAAAACTCTCCAGCGTTCAGAAGGAGGAGAGGAGATCTAATTGAGGTGTATGAGGTGATAGAAGGTATTGACAAAGTAGACGTAGAGCAGGTGCCTCCTCTTCTGGGCCAATCCAGAACGAGGGGGGTCATAGTTTTAGGATAAGGGGTAGCAGATTGAAAACCGAGATGAGAAGAAATTACTTCACTCAAAGGGTCACGAATCTGTGGATTTTACTACCTCAGAGTGCGGTGGATGCCACGACATTGTGTACATTTAAGGAGGAGACAGACAGGTTTTTAATTAGCAATGGGCTGAATGGTTATGGAGAATTGGCAGGAGTTGATGTCGAGGCCGGATTGAATGGCACAGCAGGCCCGAGGGGCTGGATTCTCTTGTCCTAGTTCTTAACTTCTTATGTTCTCCCCCCCACCCCCCGCACTCTCCCTCTCTCTCCATCCCACCCTCGCCCCCCCTCTCTCTCTCTCTCCCTCTTTCCCTCCCCACCTCCATTTCCCCCTCCACCCTCTCCCCTCCCCTTTCCTTCCCACACGTTTGAAAATTGTGTGGTTTTCAGCTCATCGATTACCACACACGGCTTAAGAACGATTTTGAGCATAGAGCTTTGCAGTCTAGCATAAGTCAACACCATTCTACACTGAATTCTGTCAGAGATTTTGGGTAGGGCTGCGTCCAATCAAAGTGTAGACATTTCTTTTGTGTTCACCATTTGAGGTTGACGATAGTTCTATAAAGATATAAACGATTAAGCATTTTCTATAACTTGTCACAAAATATTTGTCATGTATTAAGTGTATTGAATCTTATTCCTGGGGTCACGGTTAGTGAACATGCCCAATCTCAATCTTGCAGTCCACCGAGATGAAGGAGGGGCACCCACACAGCCCACTCACTAGCCTCGGCTGCCCAGCATTGTTCTCGTGTGCGCGTCACCTCAACGCGTTTAGACAAATGGGGCAAAATTCTCCGTAATCGGTGCGATGTCCGCCGACCGGCGCCAAAAAACGGCGCAAATCAGTCCGGCATCGCGCCGCCCCAAAGGTGCAGAATCCTCCGCATCTTGAGCGGCCGAGCCCTAACCTTGAGGGGCTAGGCCCGCGCCAGACTGATTTCCGCCCCGCCAGCTGGCGGGAAAGGCCTTTGGTGCCCCGCCAGCTGGCGCGGAAATGACATTGCCGGGCGGTGCATGCGCGGGAGCGTCAGCAGCCGCTCACGGCATTCCCGCACATGCGCAGTGGATGGGGTCTCTTCCACCTCCGCCATGGTAGAGACCATGGCAAAGGTGGAAGAAAAAGAGTGCCCCCACGGCACAGGCCTGCCCGCGGATCGGTGGGCCCCGATCGCGGGCCAGGCCACCGTGGGGACACCCCCTGGGGCCAGATCGCCCCACGCCCCCCCCAGGACCCCGGAGCCCGCCCGCGCCGCCTTGTCCCGTTGGTAAGAGAGGTGGTTTAATCCACGTCGGCGGGACACGCATTCCAGCAGCAGGACTTCGGTCCATCCGGGCCGGAGAATCGCCCCCCCCCCCCAACCGGCGCGGCGCGATTCCTGCCCCGGCCGAATATCCGGTGCCGGAGAATTCGGCAACCGGCGGGGGCGGGATTCACGCCAGCCCCCGGCGATTCTCCGACCCGGCGGGGGAATCGGAGAATCCCGCCCCAGATGTCCATCATTAAGACCATGGGCGAAATTCTCCGTTATCGGCGGAAAGTCCGCCGATCAGCGCAAAAAACGGCGCAAATCCGACTTACGTCACGTCGGAAAAATGGGTCGATAGTCTCTGGCCCGAAATGGGCTAGCAGCGACGTAACGGGGTCTGCGCTTGCGCAGTGGTTCACGCCGTGCAGCGTCATACGCGCTGCACGGCGTGACGGCTCATAAGGCCGCGCTGCTCCCCCCACCCGACCGCAACACCCGACCGCAACACCCGACTGGATGGCTGGCCGTCGCTCAGCCCCGAGGTTCGAGTCACGCGATGTGGAGGCGCTCCTGGACGCGGTGGAGCAGAGGAGGGACGCCCTGTATCCCGGGCACGGCCGCAGAGTTGCCCCACGCCACAGCCGGCGTCTGTGGAGGGAAGTGGCAGAGGCCGTCACCGCTGTGGCCCTGACACCACGGACAGGCACCCAGTGCCACAAGAAGGTGAACGACCTCGTCAGAGCAGGCAGGGTGAGCCTCCCCCATATCCCCCCCTCCCCATATCCCCCCCTCCCCCATATCCCCCCTCCCCCATATCCCCCCTCTCCCATATCCCCATATCCCCCATATCCCCCCCCCATATCCCCCCCTCCCCCATATCCCCCCTCCCCCATATCCCCCATATCCCCCCTCCCCCATATCCCCCATATCCCCCCTCCCCCATATCCCCCCCTCCCCATATCCCCCTCCCCCATATCCCCCATATCCCCCATATTCCCCCCTCTCCCATATCCCCATATCCCCCATATCCCCCCTCCCCCATATCCCCATATCCCCCCCTCCCCCATATCCCCCATATCCCCCCCTCCCCCATATCCCCCCTCCCCCATATCCCCCATATCCCCCCATCCCCCATATCCCCCCCTCTCCCATATCCCCATATCCCCCATATCCCCCTCCCCCATATCCCCCATATCCCCCATATCCCCCCTCCCCCATATCCCCCCCTCCCCCATATCCCCCCCTCCCCCATATCCCCAAGTGAATATAGCCCTAACCTTAACCTCGGCAATGCACGCGCAACCGATGGCGTGCATTCATATACCTGCCTGACAGTGTTGCCTTTTACCCCTGCCACCCCCCCCCCCCACCCACAGGAGAAGCGCGCACACAACAATAGGGAGCATGTGAGGACTGGAGGAGGCCCCGCTGATGAGAGGCCACTGACCGTACATGAGGAAAGGGCCCTGGAACTGGCTGGTGGACCTGAGGACCGGGAGGTTGCTGATGCAAAGGTCGGGGGCGTAGTAGCAAGTGAGCCACCGACAGCCCGTCCCCATATCCCCCCTCCCCTATATCCCCCTCCCCCGTATCACCTGATCACTGCCTGATGTCTAACCATGCATGCTTCATTGTGTATCGCAGGACCAAACGTCCAGGCACCCATCCCCGCAGATGCAGACCGCCCGCAGGATGCCCCTCGGAGACCACAGGAGACGGAGAGAGCCGGACCCTCCAGCATGCGACGCCCGCAGGATGCCCCTCGGAGACCACAGGAGACGGAGAGACCCGCACCCTCCAGCATGCGACGCCCGCAGGATGCCCCTCGGAGATCACAGGAGACGGAGATACCCGGACCCTCCAGCATGCGACGCCCGCAGGATGCCCCTCGGAGACCACGGGAGACGGAGAGAACCGGACCCTCCAGTATGCGACGCCCGCAGAATGCCCCTCGGAGACCACGGGAGACGGAGAGACCCGGACCCTCCAGCATGCGACGCCCGCAGGATGCCCCTCGGAGACCACGGGAGACGGAGAGACCCGGACCCTCAAGCATGCGACGCCCGCAGGATGCCCCTCGGAGACCACGGGAGACGGAGAGACCCGGACCCTCCAGCATGCGACGCCCGCAGGATGCCCCTCGGAGACCACAGGAGACGGAGAGACCTGGAGCAACAGGGAGACGACACCCCCCGTCACGTGCGGGAGCGACCACCCAGCGATGAGGGGGGCAGCCACAGGCCCCCGTCACATCCGAGCCAGGACACCACTACCCAGGACACCACTACCCAGGACACCACTACCCAGGACACCACTACCCAGGACACCCCTACCCGGGACAGCACTACCCAGGAAGACGAAATACCGGACAGTGAGTCAGAGTGGATGGGTGAAGACGAACCCCCACCCCAAAGTGCCATGGACTCAGAGTGGGACGAAGAGCACGACGCAACGCCACTGCTGTCACCAACACCCTCCACCATCGCAGAAACACTCACCACGGTTGGGCACTTTAGTGATGAGGCGTCTGGTACACTCTCTGGTGCGCACAACACAGCCGTCCCGGTACAGCAGGTGGAGGTAGGAGCAGCAGAGGAGCCGGGCGGTCGGAGGGCAGCCCAGCCCAAGCGAACATCTGCCGCCCAGATGGATACCGGGTTCCTGCAGTTACCACACCAACACATAGATCCGATGCAACCACCGACCCGGAGACGAACGAAGAGGGTGACGGGCGGCTTGCGGCGGCTGCGGTCGCAGGTGGAGGAGTCCACCCGCGTCCAGGAGCTGGGAGTGGTGCCGGTCATGCGTGCCACCCAGGCCGACACCGCACGGGTGGCGTCCGCGGTGGAGGCAATGGGTGCGACGGTGTATGACATGGGGAACGGTTTGCGAGGCCTGGGGCCTTCCGTGCAGGCGGCGTCTGTGGGCCAGGAAATGGCTGCCCTCTCACAGGAGGCCATGAGCCAGTGCCAGCGCCAGATGGCAGAGGCGCTCAACGCCATAGCCCAGTCTCTGCAGGCCATGGCCCAGTCTCAGCAGGCCATGGCCCAGTCTCAGCAGGCCATGGCCCAGTCTCAGCAGGCCATCGCTGAGGGCATCGGCGCCAGTGGCCATGTGCGAGCCGGCGTCGCACTGTCACAGACAGGGTTTGCCAACCCCCTGGGCTCCATGGCTGCAAACCTGCAGACCCCTGTCGATACCAGCACGGGCCTCCAGGACTGGCAGCGCCAGATGTCGGGGGGGCGTCGGATGGCCAGTTCATTCGCATCCCCCACCCATGTAGAGGCCTGGGGGCCATCGGGCACCCCGAGGGAGGAGGAGGTAGTGTGGTCCGTCCCAGCTCCCCCTGTAGGTGAGGTCCCGGTACACCGCGACACCTCGGACTCCCCCCCTTCCGTCCCAGGTGCATCGAGTGGGCAACGGGCAGGACAGGCTGGCAGCTCGCCATCCCAGTCGCCCGGGCCGCAGCCTGGCCCATCTAGGCCAGGACGCCCCAGGAAACGGCCGCCAAAGGGATCCAGTGTCAGAGGGCAGGAATCACAGGAGTCCACCTCCAGTTCTGCTGTACCGTCTGGGGAACCACGTAGACGTAGTCAAAGGGCCCGTAAGGCCAAACAATTAGACACTGAGTAAGTTGGCACGGGTGCAGGGCACAGATGAGTTTTAGGGGCTAGGGCACGTGCATGAACTCCTTTCGTTATTAAAGTCAATGTTACACCTACCGAAGCTGCCTTTGTGCTCTGTCCAAAGTGTGCGGGGGTGTCATGTACATTGAGCGCAAGTGTGTGTGTGAGGGGTGGTCTTACCTCAGCCCCAGGTGAGTCTGCCCCCTTCCCCCTGGGCCGCCATCAACATCCCCCGGGCAGAGGACGGGACCGTGCGCTGCAGTGTCACAGCCGCATGCAGGGATGGTCCGAGTGGATGGTGGTACTGTGGCCATGGGTCAGACATAGTCCAACGATGTAGAGCCAGGAGCTCATCGCAGGGCGGGTTGTCATCATCCTCCATGGCCTGCGATAGACACGCGTCCACCCGCAACTGTGTGAGCCCGGCCCGTTGTGCCGCAGGTGGATCACAATGGGGGGGGGGGTGTGCATGCGGGTGGGGTGGGTGGGGTTGGGGAGGGGGGTGAGGGTGCTGGGTGGGTGGATGGGTGGGGGGTGTGGGTGGTCGGCTGTTGCCATGGTGTGCGGTCTGTGGCCATACTACCCGATTCCCACTTCCATCTAGTCAGTGAAGCGGGCGTCTATCAGTCTGTCCCGTGCCCGCTGGGCCAGCCGGTAACGGTGGACAGCCACCCGCCTGTGTCTACCCCGTCTGCCCTGACCATTGCCCCCATCCCCCTCATCTGGTGAGGACTGCGCCTCTTCCTGCTGCTCCTCCACTCCGCCCTCCTCTGCCTGCGGCACATCGCCCTCTGCTGGGCTATGTTGTGCAGGACGCAGCACACCACAATGATGCGGCCGACCCTATCTGACCGATACTGGAGGGCGCCCCCAGAGAGGTCCAGGCACCTGAAACGCATCTTCAGCACGCCAAAGCACCTCTCGATCACTCCCCTTGTCGCTACATGGGCATCATTGTAGCGGTTCTCCGCCTCATTGCGTGGCCTCCGTATAGGCGTCATCAGCCACGATCGCAATGGGTAGCCCCTGTCGCCCAGCAACCAGCCCCTCAGCCGGGGATGGCGTCCCTCGTACATGCCGGGGATGGATGACCGCGACAACACGAATGAGTCGTGTACACTGCCTGGGTGACGGGCGCAGACGTGCAGGATCATCATGCGGTGGTCGCAGACCACCTGTATGTTCATCGAATAGGTCCCCTTCCGTTTAGTGAACACGGCCCTGTTATCTGCAGGTGGCCGCACGGCGACGTGCATCCCATCGATTGCGCCCTGGACCATGGGGAACCCGGCCACGGCAGAGAAGCCCACGGCCCGGGCATCTTGGCTGGCCCGGTCCACGGGGAAGCGGATGTAGCGGTGCGCCATGGCATATAGGGCATCTGTCACTGCCCGGATCCACCGGTGCACCGATGTCTGCGATATGCCGGACAGGCCCCCACTCGGTGCCTGGAATTACCCCGTTGCATAAAAGTTCAGGGCCACCGTAACCTTGACGGACACGGGGAGAGGGTGTCCCCCGCCAGTGCCACGCGGTGACAGGTGTGCCAGCAGGTGGCAGATGTGTGCCACGGTTTCCCGGCTCATCCGGAGTCTCCTCCTGCATTCCCGGTCCGTGAGGTCCTGGTATGACTGCCGGGGCCGGTCCACACGGGGCGCCCTCGGGTGCCTCCGTTGCCATGGGGCCGCGACGTCTTCCTCCCCCTCCTCGTCCTGTCGGTCAGGTGTCCCTCCAGCCTGGGCGGCTGCCTGCGCCGCCTCTCTGGCACGCTCCTCCTCCTCCTCATCCAGGGCAACATAGACATGAGCGGCTGCCACCACGGCGGCCAACATCGCTGGATGATCTGAAAACATGACGGCCTGGTGGGGGGGGAGGGGAACGACGACATGTCATCATTGCCCATATCCCCTCCTCCCCCCAGCCAGGTGGCATGGACCGCAGGGGTCCAACTGTTGGAGGCTGGCACCTGGCCAGGTGGACCAACTCACTTGCCCTCCCATCCCCCTCCTCGGCACGGACCCCCCCAACCTCCACCCCAGCACGGACACCCCCCCCAATCCCCAACCTCCACCCCAGCACGGACACCCCCCCAACCTCGACCCCGGCACGGACCCCCCCCAACCTCCACCCCGGCACGGACCCCCCCCCCCAACCCCCAACCTCCACCCCAGCACGGACCCCCCCCCCAACCTCCACCCCGGCACGGATCCCCCCAACCTCCACCCCGGCACGGACCCCCCTTCCGGCACTCCCCCGGAACCCAGCCTACTCTAACCACCCCGCCGCACACACACACAACCCGAGACACACCTCTCCTCACGCAATCAGACTGCGGCCACGCCATTGCCTGCCCAGAGCCAACCCTCCAGGCCGTCACTCACCTCCACGCTGGTCGGCGTGAGCCTGGAGCACCGGGTCACGCCGATGAAAAGGAGGTTTGATTCACGTCGACATGAACGGTCATCACGTCGACGGGACTTCGGCCCACCCGGAAGGGAGAATATCGGCAGGCCGAAAATCGGCTGCCTTGCGCAGATCCGTGACATTCTCCGCGGCAGCGGCGACATTAACGCCCCGCCGACTTTTCTCCCTTCGGAGACTTCGGCGGGGGCGGGGGCGGGATTCACGCGGCCAACGGCCATTCTCCGACCCGCCGGGGGGGCGGAGAATGACGCCCCATGTGCTTTGCACTTCCATTCAATCCAACAGAACTAAAACGTGTCCGACAGACAGCTAATGCTCAACGCCAGTTTAATGCCCAATTATGAGTTCTAAATGTACAAAGAACAATACAGCACAGGACCAGGCCCTTCGGCCCTCCAAGCCTGTACTGGTCATGACACCAACCTTTGCCAAAACTGTAATCCAGGGTACCTTGTTCTCCGTATCTATTTCAAAAAGCAAATGTCGGTTGCCGAGCCCTCTTTAAACAAAAGCATCTAACCATCAGTAATATTAAGAATTGAAAACAAATGAAATCAGTGGGGAAGCTAGTTTAGGGGAATATTAATGCTTAATAGCGCTAAGAATTTACATGAGTATTGTCATTTTGCCTGTGCATATGTTAATTTGATAACCTATACTGTCTGCTTCAACAGTTTCATCAAGATCCTGTCTACAATCCTGTCATCAGAGACCTGCTTTTGCCAAGCTCTCAAACTCTCGAAACAAAATCACCCAAATTTTATATCATAATAATCTTTATTAGTGTCACAAATAGGCTTACATTAACACTGCAGTGAAGTTACTGTGAAAATCCCCTAGTCACCACATTCCGGCACCTGTTCATGTAACAAGCACGTCTTTTTTGTCTTGTGGGAGGAAACCGGAGCACCCGGAGGAAACCCACGCAGACAAGGGGAGAACGTGCGGACTCCGCACAGACAGTGACCCAAGCCGGGAATTGAACCTGGGACCCTGGCGCTGTGAAGCAACAGTGCTAACCACTATGCCACTGTGCCGCCCATTCTGGTGGTGGTGATGGTGGGGGGTTTGGGGGATCCAGGGGGGGACAAGTCAGAGGTGGAGACATGTATCAAAAACCAGAACCTGCTTCTTCCGGCTCCTGCCCCATTTACAAACATCCCGCGAATTGTGATGGGAGAGGAGTAGGATCCTTCTCTGCCCACCACACTTATGGCAAGTGCTCCGGGTGGCGCAGAGGGCTGTAGGGCTGGAGGAGGTTCCAGACGGAAGGGGAGATAAGGTCATGGGGATCTTGGAAGAGACGGGTGAGAATTTTAAAATTAAGACTGTGGTGGACCAGGAGTTTATGTAGATCAGCGAATGTGCGGCTAATTGGTAAATTTAGACTCAGGTACGAGATAATAGATAACAGAGACTTGGATGAGTTCAAGTTTCAGGGCTGATGCTATAAAAGACTAAATGGGACTTACACACCTCCTGAAAGAAGGGATTTATCCGGTGGGTCTAAAAGCAAAATGACATTACAGAGACGTGGCTGCAAGGGGATCAGGGCTGGGATCTAAATATCCACGGATATGTGTCCTATCGAAAGGCCAGGCAGATGGGCAAAGGGGGCGGGGTTGCATTGTTAGTGAGGAATGAAGGTAAATCGATAACAAGGAACGATATAGGATCAGAAGGCATAGAATCTCTGTGGGTAGAGTTGAGGAATCGCAAAGGTAAAAAGACCCTGATGGGAGTTATGTACAGGCCCCCTTGCAGTAGTCAGGATGTGGGGAAGGAAATAAATCAGGAGAAAGGCAGGTAAAAAAGGCAATATTACAATAATCATGGGGGACTTCACTATGCAGGTGAATTGGGAAAATCAGGTTGGTTGTGGATCCCAAGAAATGGAATTTGTGGAATGTCTAAGAGATGTTTTTTTGGAGCAGCTTGTGACAGAGCCTACTAGGGAACAGGCAATTCTGGATTTGGTGATGTGCAATGAGGCAGACTTGATTAGGGAACTTAAGGTGAAGGAACCCTTAGGGAGCAGTGACCACAATATGTTAGAATTAACCCTGCAGTTTGAGAGGGAGAAGCTGCAATCAGATGTAACGATATTACAATTAAATAAGGGTTACTACAAAGACATGAGGGAGGAGCTGGCCAGAGTTGATTGGAGAAGGAGCCTAGCAGGGAAGACAGTGATCATCAATGGCAGGAGTTTTGGGGGTTATTAGGGAGGCACAACAGAAATTCATCCCAAGGAGGAGGAAACATGCTAAGGGGAGGACAAGGCATCCATGGCTGACGAGGGATGCAAAGGACAGCATAAAGGCTAAAGAAAAAGCATACAAAGTGGTGAGTATTAGTGGGAAACCAGAGGATTGGGAAACCTTTAAAAGTGAGCAGAGGACAACTGAAAAAGCAATAAGTGGGGGGGGGGGGAGGTGAAGTACGAGTGCAAGCTAGCTAGTAATATAAAGGAAGATAGGAAGAGATTTTTTCGATATATAAAAGGTAAGAGAGAGGCAAAAATAGACATTGGACCAGTAGAAAATGTGGCTGGAGAAGTATTAATAGGAAACAAAGAAATGACAGACAAACTGAATAGTTACTTTGCATCAGTCTTCACGATGGAAGACACCAGTGGGATGCCAGAGCTCCAGGAGAACCAGGGGGCAGAGGTGAGTGCAGTGACCATTACTAAGGACAAGGTTCTGGGGAAACTGAAAGGTCTGAAGGTGGATAAGTCACCTGGACCGGATGGACTACACCCCAAGGTCCTAAAAGAGATAGCTGAGGAAATTGTGGAGGCATTAGTGATGATATTTCAGGAATCACTGGAGGCAGGAAGGGTCCCAGAGGACTGGAATGTGGCGAATGTAACAGCAGAAGACGGGAAATTATACGCCGGTTAGCGTGACTTTGGTCATTGGTAATATTTTAGAGTCTGTTATTAAAGATGAGATCGCAAAGTACTTGGAAGTGCATGGTAAAATAGGACTGAGTCAGCACGGCTTCGTCAAAGGGAGCTCGTGTCTGACAAATCTGTTGGAGTTCTTTGAGGAGGTAGCAAGCAAGTTAGACAAAGGAGAACCAGTGGACGTGATTTGTTTAGATTTCCAGAAGGCCTTTGACAAGGTGCCGCATAGGAGACTGTTAAATAAGTTAAGAGCTCATGGTGTTCAGGGCAAGATCCTGGCATGGATAGAGGATTGGCTGATTGGCAGAAGGCAAAGAGTGGGGATAAAGGGGTCTTTTTCAGGATGGCAGCCGGTGACTAGTGGTGTGCCTCAGGGGTCTGTGCTGGGACCACAACTTTTTACAATATACATTAATGATCTGGAAGAAGGTACTGAAGGCACTGTTGCTAAGTTTTCAGATGATACAAAGATCTGTAGAGGGACAGGTAGTATTGAGGAAGCAAGGGGGCTGCAGAAGGACTTGGACAATGAAGTGGCAAATGAAATACAATGTGGAAAAGTGTTAGGTTATGCACTTTGGAAGGAGGAATCTAGGCATAGACTATTTTCTAAATGGGGAAATGCTTCGGAAAGCAGAAGCACAAAGGGACCTGGGAGTCCTTGTTCATAATACTCTTAAGGTTAATGTGCAGGTTCAGTCGACAGTTAAGAAGGCAAATGTAATGTTAGCATTCATGTCAAGAGGGCTAGATAACCAGACCAGGGATGTACTTCTGAGGCTGTAGAAGGCTCTGGTCAAACCCCATTTGGAATATTGAGAGCAGTTTTGGGCCCCATACCTAAGGAAGGATGTGCTGGCCTTGGAAAGGGTCCAGAGGAGGTTCACAAGAATGATCCCTGGAATGAGGAACTTGTCGTATGAGGAACGTTTGAGGATTCTGGGTCTGTACTTGTTGGAGTTTACAAGGATGAGGGGGGATCTTATTGAAACTTACAGGATACTGCGAGGCTTGGATAGAGTGGACATGGAGCAGATGTTTCCACTTGTAGGAAAAACTAGAACCAGAGGACACAATCTCAGATTAAAGGGACGATCCTTTAAAACAGAGATGAGGAGGAATTTCTTCAGCCAGAGGGTGGTGAATCTGTGGAACTCTTTGCCGCAAAAGGCTGTGGAGGCCAATTCACTGAGTGTCTGTAAGACAGAGATAGATAGGTTCTTGATTAACAAGGGGATCAAAGAACAAAGAACAAAGAACAAAGAAATGTACAGCACAGGAACAGGCCCTTCGGCCCTCCAAGCCCCTGCCGACCATGCTGCCCGACTTAACTATAATCATCTACACTTCCTGGGTCCGTATCCCTCTATTCCCATCATATTCATGTATTTGTCAAGATGCCCCTTAAATGTCACTATCGTCCCTGCTTCCACCACCTCCTCCAGCAGCGAGTTCCAGGCACCCACTACCCTCTGTGGAAAAAACTTGCCTTGTACATCTACTCTAAATCTTGCCCCTCTCACCTTAAACCTATGCCCCCTAGAATTGACCCCTCTACCCTGGGGAAAAGCCTCTGACTATCCACTCTGTTTATGTCCCTCATAATTTTGTAGACCTCTATCAGGTCGCCCCTCAACCTCTGTCGTTCCAGTGAGAACAAACCGAGTTTATTCAACCGCTCCTCATAGCTAATGCCCTCCACACCAGGCAACATTCTGGTAAATCTCTTCTGCACCCTCTCTAAAGCCTCCACATCCTTCTGGTAGTGTGGCGACCAGAATTGAACACTATACTCCAAGTGTGGCCTAACTAAGGTTCTATACAGCTGCAACATGACTTGCTAATTCTTATACTCAATGTCCCGGCCAATGAAGGCAAGCATGCCGTATGCCTTCTTGACTACCTTCTCCAGCTGTGTTGCTCCTTTCAGTGACCTGTGGACCTGTACTCCTAGATCTCTCTGACTTTCAATACTCTTGAGGGTTCTACCATTCACTGTATATTCCCTACCTGCATTAGACCTTCCAAAATGCATTACCTCACATTTGTCCGGATTAAACTCCATCTGCCATCTCTCCGCCTAAGTCTCCAAACAATCTAAATCCTGCTGTGTCCTCTGACAGTCCTCAGGGGTTACAGGGAGAAGGCAGGAGAATGGGGATGAGAAAATATCAGCCATGTTTGAATGGCGGAGCAGACTCGATGGGCCAAGTGGCCTAATTCTGCTCCTATGTCTAATGGTCTTATGGTCTTAACCCTGGAGGACCAATTGCCATCCTAAAAGGTGGCACGGTGGCACAGTGAGTAGCACTGCTGCCTCACAGCACCATTCTCCGTCTGCACGTTCTCCCCATGTCTGCGTGGGTTTCCTCCGGATGCTCCGGTTTCCTCCCACAGTCCAAAGATGTGCAGGTTTGTTGGATTGGCCACGCTGAGTTGCCCCTTAGTGTCCATAGGCTAGGTGGGGTTATGGGGAGGGGAGGGAGCCTGTATAGGGTGCTCTTTCCGAGGGTCAGTGCAGACGTGATGGGCCGAATGGCCTCCTTCGGCACTGAAAGGATCCGATGATTCTATCGAGTCTCGTAGCTGAGAGGAAAAAGAAGAAAATAAAAGAGAGCATCTTAGTGTTTTGGGCACGGGTAGCCTCTCAGGTTGCCTCCTCGGTGTCACTTCGACTACCGCCGTGAGACACATCTTTGCTGCTGCATTGCAGATGTGGGCACTCGCCCCAGTTATTTAGGTGGCTATTTCCCCAGGAGTTGGAGCATGTAATGGCGGTGCGAGTGGGAGGTGCTGCCCCTCGGCCTGTCCTCCAGTGGGCGGACTGGCACTGCAGAGTTGGCACGTTTTCCTCCATTTCGAGGGGCACAGGCAACAGAAATCTCTGTCGGATGATGCTCACTTTTAAAAATGGTTGATGGCAACATCCCTACGTATCAAGGCGAATATTGGTATGGGCGAGGATAATCCGCTCCCTTTACATCCTGCCCAATTGTACTCTCCATTCAAGTAAAATCAATTGGGGTGTAGAAGGGTACGTCAACCTGATCAAACCAGCTTCCCAGAAGGCTTGGGAAAGGTAATGTTATCCCCTCCATCTTTATAAAGCGCCGCTCAGTGATACAGGATGCTCCATATTTACTACAGCAGTGGCTGCTCTTCAAGCGCAGGGAATTGATTGTAAAACACTTCAGGATATCCTGATTGTGCCTGCAAGCCTTTCTTTGGACGCAGTTTATGCTGGCGATATGATGGCCAAGCTTTTTAAAAAGGCATTTCACAAATGTACGCAGAATAAACGTAACGATCTGCAGTATTGACCCATTTGGTGGAGAGAAAGTTAAGTTGTGACAAATAACGTTTGTTTTTCCCAATTAAGGGGCAATTTAGCGTGGCCAATCCACCTACCCTGCACATATTTTTGGGTTGTGGGGGTGATATTCAGGTAGGCACGGGGAGAATGTGCATACTCCACACGGACAGTGACCCGGGTGCCGGGATCGAACCCATGTCCTCGGCGCCGTGAGGCAGCGGTGCTAACCATTGTGCCACTGTGCCGCCCTGATTGACAAACGTAAAGTTGAAAATCTTGGAGGGTGTTTGCTTTGCTGCAGGGAATGTTTGGCGCTGAACTCACCGTTTCCTTTTATGCAAAATATTGGATAAATGTTTGAAACGGGGGAAGGATGCGCAGCTGCGGCAGAGCAGGGCAACGGGATTAGATTTGGTTTGCAAGGGAATAGGCCTGTTCTGAAACCGAGAAATGGAAATGATTTATTCCTCGACGCATTGCAGTTAAACTGACAACAACAGACTCAGTAATACTCTATAATTTTTCTGTCAGAACACTTCAACTCAAGACATTAGCTCAATACAAGTGGAAATTAAAAATCAAGCGCCCCTTTCCGTCGTTGATGAATTGGCTACGTAGTTTCAATTTTTGCTTCATTGTGCTGGCTTCATTAACACCACAAGTTGCACTGATATTGGCAAATGATAAAAAAAATCACAAAACTCGAGAATGGAGGAGATGAAAGCCAAAGTGCAAAATGGATTTTCAATTAAAAACATGGGAATCGTGGTCATTTAGAATTTTTCAAGATGCGGAGATCTGCTTTGAGATTTCTGCTGTACAGATAAGGAGATGAACGGCTTGAGTTGATGTGGCCAGGGCTAATTTAAATTCATGATATGAAGACTATAGCATGGGATTCAATGCAAGCTTTAATTTGAATGCAATACAATCAAGTTTTCTTTGTTTGCTTCCCCCAGTATCATTACAAAGACAATTCAGTAATCAAGTCAGGGTGTCAAGCTATGTTTAAAGGAGAGACTCATTGAAATACTGACAGATCCAACGTTTTCTATAACACCATCTCGCCAATAACACAAACAAAGAAAACAAAATTGCATTTTGATCTCGCTTTTATTATCTCAGCGATAGCAATATTCAATTTCCCCTGACCTTTCTCTCCCTTCCAGACATTAATTTCACTGCAATAGTCTTCAGTTTTGTCTCAATGTAACTGTCTACCTGTCACCTGGGTTTAACTTCCTCTTGTTTCGATGCTGTGACTTTTGTCTCTAGAACTGTCAATTTAAAAAGAAACCTGTTGTTCCATTTGTTATTATCTCCCAAACTCCTAACAAAAATGCAGCTGATGTAGTGTAAACCTCCAAAAGGTGTTTTGATAAGGTATCACACAATGGGCTTGCCAGCAACGTTGAATAGAACAAAAGGGACACTGGTAACGGCACGACAGGAAACAGAAAGCGGAGGTGAATGATTGTTTTTCGAACTGGAGGAAGAAATCTCGTCGGGTTCCCGTGGGACTGCTGTTGGGACCACTGCTTTTCACGGTACACACTATTGGATTGGATTGGATTGGATTTTGTTTATTGTCACGTGTACCGAGGTGCAGTGAAAGGTATTTTTCTGCGAGAAGCGCAACAGATCATTCAGTACATGAAACGAAAATAATTAATAGAGCAACACAAGGTACACTATGTAAATACACAGACACCAGCATCGGGTGAAGCACACCGGAGTGTCGTATTAATCAGATCAGTCCATAAGACGGTCATTTAAGAGTCTGGTAACAGCAGGGAAGAAGCTGTTTTTGAATCTGTCCGTGCGTGTTCACAGACTTTTGTATCTCCTGCCCGATGGAAGTAGTTGGAAGAGTGAGTAAGCCGGGTGAGAGGGGTCTTTGATTATACTGCCCGCTTTCCCCAGGCAGCGGGAGGTGTAGATGGAGTCAATGGATGGGAGGCAGGTTCGTGTGATGGACTGGGCTGTGATCACGACTCTCTGAAGTTTCTTGCGGTCTTGGGCCGAGCAGTTGCCATACCAGGCTGTGATGCAGCCAGATCAGATGCTTTCTATGGTGCATCTGTAAAAGTTGGTAAGGGTTAATGTGGACATGCCGAATTTCCTTAGTGTCCTGAGGAAGTATAGGTGCTGTTGTGCTTTCTTGACGGTAGCGTCAACGTGGGTGGACCAGGACATATTGTTGGAGATGTGCATACCTAGGAATTTGAGGCTGCTAACCATCTCCACCTCTGCCCCGTTGGTGCTGACAGGGGTGTGTACAATACTTTGCTTCCTGAAGTCAATGGCCAGCTCTTTAGTTTTGCTGACATTGGGGGAGAGATTGTTTTGTCATTACACTAGGTTCTCTATCTCCCTCCTGTATTCTGACTCATCATTGTACGAGATCCAACCCACTATGGTCGAGTCGTCAGCAAACTTGCAGATGGAGTTGGAGCCAGGCACTACAGGGCACAATTTCAAATGGATGACACATACTGCGAATTGTGAGGAGGACAGTGACCACTCCACAGGGCTAAATTGCTGGATTTGAAAGCAGACCAAGGCAGGCCAGCAGCACGGTTCAATTCCCGTATCAGCCTCCCCGAACAGGCGCAGGAATGTGGCGACTAGGGGCTTTTCACAGTAACTTCATTTGAAGCCTACTTGTGACAATAAGCGATTTTCATTTCATTTCATTTTCATTTCATTTTCAGGTAGGCTGGTGGAATGAGCAAACCGGTGGCAGATGAAATTTGATGCAGGGAGGTTTGGTCAGAAGAGTGAGGTGAGCCGACATAAAAGGTACAGTCGTAAAAAGGGTGCAGAAGCAGAGGAACATGAGGGTGTATGTGTGCAAAGTGGCACAGCAGCCTGAGAAAGTGGATCAAAAAGTGGATTATCAGGGGCATCAAGTAGAAAAGAAAGGGAGTTATGTTAAACCTATTGGAAAAACACTGGTTTGGTTTCAGTTGGAGTCTCGCGCCCAGTTCTGGGCTGCACACTTTAAGAAGGACGTGAAGGCATTGGAGAGAGGGCAGGACAGGTTGGAGAAACTGGGGTTGCTCTCCTTGGAGGAGATTTGATAGAAGTGCTCAATATCACAAAGAGGCTGGATAGAGTCGACAGGGATAAACGTTGGCAGAAGGATGCATGGTCAGCACGACTGATTTTCATTCATGAAAACCTGTAGTGAGTCGCACTAGCGTGACGTCACGCCGGCTGGTGGGACGACAGAGTGAGGGCGGAAGCAGCTGCGTTAAGCCCTGTAATTAGATTTAAATGTATTTTTTAATGTGCCAATCAAGCTCAGTGAGAGTGATCCTGATCATGTCATCGGAAGGGAGCAGTGAAGATCCCAGACCCATTTTGGCACCTCAACTATATTCCCTGTACTGCAAGACCGTTGAGATGTTTCTGGTAATATTATTGTGTTTTCTACCTGATGCAAAGACAGCAACCACATAAAGAGAATTAGTTACCCAATCAGGTGGCTTCTTTTATTTGAAGGGATGAAATGATAGCCAACGATATCTGGGAGGATAGTCAACACTTTTGGTCTCCAGGGCTTCCCTTACCATCTGCCTGATGATTATATGGATATATACATCCTATTCCATGTGTAGCGGTTTTAGATAAGCCTTCAGTAGGATACCACAACATGGCAGCTCCATCGAAAGGGTCAGAGGAAAATAAAATGAAGGCAGCAGCGACTTGAGTCATTGGTCATGTGTGGTCACCATTTCCAGCAGGCAGCAATCGCTCTGCAGGCTGCAAGTGTCTGTTACCAGCTGGTGTGCCAACTTTGGCATGAGCAAGCACAGCACTTGCAGGAGACCTAAGAAGCTGAACCTCTGCCTGTCAACCCCTGTGACATGTGTAGTGCCCCCTGTGACCTCGGCCATTCTCTGCGCACCTCCCTCTAAAGTATAGCTGTATCTAAATAAGCTCTCTCAGCCAAAGGCTTGCCAGAGGCAACTGGGACACCAGCTGCAATAGGCGAGCTTTTGTCTAATCGGGGGCAATCATAAGTATAGTTCTGAACTGCAGTTGAGTCTAATATTCATCGGCTAAGGACGATAATTACTTTAGTGGCTGGTTACCTGCACTGATTAATGTGCGGACTTCAGTGAGTGTCACTTGCACATATCCAAAGACATCTCCATTAAACGTTGGAGCTGACTTGCAGTAATGTCTTGAAATTAACTCAAAAGAACTACCTATACCCCTCCAACCCCCTCTTCTTGGTGATGCACGATCGATTACAATCGAAGACGAGTTTGTAACATAACTGAAGGCTTTAATCGACTAGAACTGTTCCCCAGCAGCTTCGGTACAGAAAATGAGGGCTGCTGGGACGGCACCGGTTCTTATACCCCGCCTGTCAAGGCGGAGCAACGTACCAACAGCCAATGGTAAACTCCTCGGTTTAAGCAGTGGTCTTCAGCCTCTTGGGTACTGTAATACCTGATAATACCACACTTGGTGACTATTTCCCCTTCCAAGTGTTTTCTTGACAATGCAACCAGATTTAAAGGGAAGATTTGCATTTATCTAGCACCATGACCTCAGTCTATGGTATACTTTAAAATGCCAATACATTCATATATTTTTGAAGTAAAAAGTATTGATTAAAACATATAAGATCCTGGAGGGTATTGTCAGGGTGGACGTGGAGCAGACATTTCACCCTGTGGGAGGATATAGAACTAGGGGTCACTGTTTAAAAATAAGGGGTCACCCATTTAGGACAGAGATGGGCAGAATTATTTTCTGTCAGAGGGTAGTGACCCTTTGGAACTCTGTTCCTCAAAAGGCAGTGGAAGCAGAGGTGTTGAATATTTTTTTAAGGCAGAGCTGGTAGATTATTGATAAGCAAGGGGGGTGAAAGGTTCTCATTTAAGATGGGAATGTGGGGTTGAGATTACGATCATTTCAGCCATGATCGTATTGAATGGCGGAGCAGGCTCGAGGGGCCGAGTGGCCTGCTCCTGCTACTATTTTGTATGTTTATATGTTTTTGTCAGTCAATATGGTAAACACAGCATCCAAGAATAACACTGTGATTTATTTATTTTTTTAAATTTGTTTTTATTCAAAATTTTTCAATAATTTTTACAAACCACTATAAAAAGAAAATCAACGAAAAGAAAACATAGCAATGAAACAGAAAACAACAATTTAACAATTTAACAAAACAAGGTGGGGTATCTGCCCTTGACAAATGAAAACCATCCACCGCCCAAACAACCCCACCCGTTCCCCCCCTCCCCCCTCCCAGTGATTTATTTTAGATGGGACCAAGACACCAATGTCATCTACTTGAGACAGCGTACGGGGCTCCAGGTTAATATCACACTCAAAAGACTCTGAAGCATGACATTCCCCTGGCATATCAGCGTAGGTTTTATCCTGAGGTTTCTGGAGCGAGATTTGAACCCGGAAAGATCTCACTCAGAGGCTTATAGATCGATCCAGAAAACAATCTGGCACCGATATTTTGATTCTCTTTCACATAACCAATACTGGCACTGTTTCACTTTAACAATCTCTTAAACGACCCTCAGTTTGTATAGTGGGAGTCAGTGGCATAGTGGTATTGCACTGGACTAGTAATCCAGAGACCTAGAGTACTGCTGGGTCTCTGGGCTGGAATACTGCTCTGGGGTCTCAGGACTGGAATACTGCTCTGGGGTCTCAGAACTGGAATACTGCTCTGGGGTCTCAGGTCTAGAATACCGCTCTGGGGTCTCAGAACTGGAATACTGCTCTGGGGTCTCAGGACTGGAATACTGCTCTGGGGTCTCAGAACTGGAATACTGCTCTGGGGTCTCAGGTCTAGAATACCGCTCTGGGGTCTCAGGAATGGAATACTGCTCTGGGGTCTCAGGACTAGAATACTGCTCTGGGGCCTCAGGACTGGAATACTGCTCTGGTGTCTCAGGACTAGAGTACTGCTCTGGGGTCTCAGGACTAGAGTACTGCTCTGGGGTCTCAGGACTGGAATACTGCTCTGGGGTCTCAGGACTGGAATACTGCTCTGGGGTCTCAGGACTAGAGTACTGCTCAGGGGTCTCAGGACTAGAGTACTGCTCTGGGGTCTCAGGACTGGAGTACTGCTCTGGGGTCTCAGGACTGAAATACTGCTCTGGGGTCCCTGGACTGGAGTATTGCTCTGGGGTCTCAGGACTGGAATACTGCTCTGGGGTCTCAGGACTGGAATACTGCTCTGGGGTCTCAGGACTGAAATACTGCTCTGGGGTCTCTGGACTGGAGTGTTCTTCTGGGGTCTCAGGACTGGAATACTGCTCTGGGGTCTCAGGACTAGAATAGTGCTCTGGAGTCCAAGGACTGGAATACTGCTCTGGGGTCTCAGGACTAGAGTACTGCTCTGGGGTCTCAGGACTGGAATACTGCTCTGGGGTCTCAGGACTAGAGTACTGCTCTGGCGTCACAGGACTGGAATACTGCTCTGGGGTCTCTGGGCTGGAATACTGCTCTGGAGTCTCAGGACTGTAATACTGCTCTGGGGTCTCAGGACTAGAGTACTGCTCTGGGGTCTCAGAACTGGAATATTGCTCTGGGGTCTCAGGACTGGAATATTGCTCTGGGGTCTCAGGACTGGAATACTGCTCTGGGGTCTCAGGACTAGAATAGTGCTCTGGGGTCACAGGACTAGAGTACTGCTCTGAGGTGTCAGGACTGGAATACTGCTCTGGGGTCTCAGGACTGGAATACTGCTCTGGGTTCTCAGTACTGGAATACTGCTCTGGGGTCTCAGGACTGGAATACTGCTCTGGTGTCTCAGGACTGTAATACAGCTCTGGGGTCTCGGGACTGGAATACTGCTCTGGGGTCTCAGGTCTGGAATACTGCTCTGGGGTCTCAGGACTGTAATACAGCTCTGGGGTCTCAGGACTGGAATACTGCTCTGGGGTCTCAGGACTGGAATTCTGCTCTGGGGTCTCAGTACTGGAATACTGCTCTGGGGTCTCAGGACTGGAATTCTGCTCTGGCGTCTCAGGACTGTAATACAGCTCTTCGGTCTCAGGACTAGAGTACTGCTCAGGGGTCTCAGGACTAGAGTAATGCTCTGGGGTCTCAGGACTAGAATACTGCTCTAGGATCTCAGGACTGGAATACTGCTCTGGGGTCTCAGGACTGGTATACTGCTCTGGTGTCTCAGGACTGTAATACAGCTCTGGGGTCTCAGGACTGAAATACTGCTCTGGGGTCTTAGGACTGAAATACTGCTCTGGGGTCTCTGGACTGGAGTGTTCTTCTGGGGTCTCAGGACTGGAATACTGCTCTGGCGTCACAGGACTGGAATACTGCTCTGGGGTCTCAGGACTGGAATAATGCTCTGGGGTCTCTGGACTGGAATACTGCTCTGGGGTCTTAGGACTGGAATATTGCTCTGGGGTCTCAGGACTGGAATACTGCTCTGGGGTCTCAGGACTGGAATACTGCTCTGGGGTCTCAGGACTAGAATAGTGCTCTGGGGTCACAGGATTAGAATACTGCTCTGGGGTGTCAGGACTGGAATACTGCTCTGGGGTCTCAGGACTGGAATACTGCTCTGGGGTCTCAGGGCTGGAATACTGCTCTGGGGTCTCAGGTGTAGTACTGCTCTGGGGTCTCAGGACTGGAATACTGCTCTGGGGTCTCTGGACTGGAGTATTGCTCTGGGGTCTCAGGACTGGAATACTGCTCCGGGGTCTCAGGGCTGGAATACTGCTCTGGAGTCTCAGGACTGTAATACTGCTCTGGGGTCTCAGGACTAGAGTACTGCTCTGGGGTTTCAGGACTTTAATATTGCTCTGGGGTCTCAGGACTGGAATATTGCTCTGGGGTCTCAGGACTGGAATACTGCTCTGGGGTCTCAGGACAAGAATAGTGCTCTGGGGTCACAGGACTAGAGTACTGCTCTGGGGTGTCAGGACTGGAAGACTGCTCTGGGGTCTCAGGACTGGAATACTGCTCTGGGTTCTCAGTACTGGAATACTGCTCTGGGGTCTCAGGACTAGAATAGTGCTCTGGGGTCACAGGACTAGAGTACTGCTCTGAGGTGTCAGGACTGGAATACTGCTCTGGGGTCTCAGGACTGGAATACTGCTCTGGGTTCTCAGTACTGGAATACTGCTCTGGGGTCTCAGGACTGGAATACTGCTCTGGTGTCTCAGGACTGTAATACAGCTCTGGGGTCTCGGGACTGGAATACTGCTCTGGGGTCTCAGGTCTGGAATACTGCTCTGGGGTCTCAGGACTGTAATACAGCTCTGGGGTCTCAGGACTGGAATACTGCTCTGGGGTCTCAGGACTGGAATTCTGCTCTGGGGTCTCAGTACTGGAATACTGCTCTGGGGTCTCAGGACTGGAATTCTGCTCTGGCGTCTCAGGACTGTAATACAGCTCTTCGGTCTCAGGACTAGAGTACTGCTCAGGGGTCTCAGGACTAGAGTAATGCTCTGGGGTCTCAGGACTAGAATACTGCTCTAGGATCTCAGGACTGGAATACTGCTCTGGGGTCTCAGGAGTGGAATACTGCTCTGGTGTCTCAGGACTGTAATACAGCTCTGGGGTCTCAGGACTGAAATACTGCTCTGGGGTCTTAGGACTGAAATACTGCTCTGGGGTCTCTGGACTGGAGTGTTCTTCTGGGGTCTCAGGACTGGAATACTGCTCTGGCGTCACAGGACTGGAATACTGCTCTGGGGTCTCAGGACTGGAATAATGCTCTGGGGTCTCTGGACTGGAATACTGCTCTGGGGTCTCAGGACTGGAATATTGCTCTGGGGTCTCAGGACTGGAATACTGCTCTGGGGTCTCAGGACTGGAATACTGCTCTGGGGTCTCAGGACTAGAATAGTGCTCTGGGGTCACAGGATTAGAATACTGCTCTGGGGTGTCAGGACTGGAATACTGCTCTGGGGTCTCAGGACTGGAATACTGCTCTGGGGTCTCAGGGCTGGAATACTGCTCTGGGGTCTCAGGTGTAGTACTGCTCTGGGGTCTCAGGACTGGAATACTGCTCTGGGGTCTCTGGACTGGAGTATTGCTCTGGGGTCTCAGGACTGGAATACTGCTCCGGGGTCTCAGGGCTGGAATACTGCTCTGGAGTCTCAGGACTGTAATACTGCTCTGGGGTCTCAGGACTAGAGTACTGCTCTGGGGTTTCAGGACTTTAATATTGCTCTGGGGTCTCAGGACTGGAATATTGCTCTGGGGTCTCAGGACTGGAATACTGCTCTGGGGTCTCAGGACAAGAATAGTGATCTGGGGTCACAGGACTAGAGTACTGCTCTGGGGTGTCAGGACTGGAATACTGCTCTGGGGTCTCAGGACTGGAATACTGCTCTGGGTTCTCAGTACTGGAATACTGCTCTGGGGTCTCAGGACTGGAATACTGCTCTGGGGTCTCAGGACTGTAATACAGCTCTGGGGTCTCAGGACTGGAATACTGCTCTGGGGTCTCAGGACTGGAATACTGCTCTGGGGTCTCAGGACTGTAATACAGCTCTGGGGTCTCAGGACTGGAATACTGCTCTGGGGTCTCAGTACTGGAATACTACTCTGGGGTCTCAGGACTGGAATACAGCTCTGGCGTCTCAGGACTAGAGTACTACTCTGGGGTCTCAGGACTAGAATACTGCTCTGGGAACTCAGGACTGGAATACTGCTCTGGGGTCTCAGGACTGGAATACTGCTCTGGTGTCTCAGGACTGTAATACAGCTCTGGAGTCTCAGGACTGAAATACTGCTCTGGGGTCTCAGGACTGAAATACTGCTCTGGGGTCTCTGGACTGGAGTGTTCTTCTGGGGTCTCAGGACTGGAACACTGCTCTGGCGTCACAGGACTGGAATACTGCTCTGGGGTCTCAGGACTGGAATACTGCTCTGGACTCTCAGGACTGGAATACTGCTCTGGGGTCTCAGGACTGGAATATTGCTCTGGGGTCTCAGGACTGGAATTCTGCTCTGGGGTCTCAGGACTGGAATATTGCTCTGGGGTCTCAGGACTGGAATATTGCTCTGGGGTCTCAGGACTGGAATACTGCTCTGGGGTCTCAGGACTAGAATAGTGCTCTGGGGTCACAGGACTAGAGTACTGCTCTGGGGTCTCAGGACTGGAATACTGCTGTGGGGTCTCAGGACTAGAATAGTGCTCTGGGGTCACAGGACTAGAGTACTGCTCTGGGGTGTCAGGACTGGAATACTGCTCTGGGGTCTCAGGACTGGAATACTGCTCTGGGTTCTCAGTACTGGAATACTGCTCTGGGGTCTCAGGACTGAAATACTGCTCTGGGGTCTTAGGACTGAAATACTGCTCTGGGGTCTCTGGACTGGAGTGTTCTTCTGGGGTCTCAGGACTGGAATACTGCTCTGGCGTCACAGGACTGGAATACTGCTCTGGGGTCTCAGGACTGGAATAATGCTCTGGGGTCTCTGGACTGGAATACTGCTCTGGGGTCTCAGGACTGGAATATTGCTCTGGGGTCTCAGGACTGGAATACTGCTCTGGGGTCTCAGGACTGGAATACTGCTCTGGGGTCTCAGGACTAGAATAGTGCTCTGGGGTCACAGGATTAGAATACTGCTCTGGGGTGTCAGGACTGGAATACTGCTCTGGGGTCTCAGGACTGGAATACTGCTCTGGGGTCTCAGGGCTGGAATACTGCTCTGGGGTCTCAGGTGTAGTACTGCTCTGGGGTCTCAGGACTGGAATACTGCTCTGGGGTCTCTGGACTGGAGTATTGCTCTGGGGTCTCAGGACTGGAATACTGCTCCGGGGTCTCAGGGCTGGAATACTGCTCTGGAGTCTCAGGACTGTAATACTGCTCTGGGGTCTCAGGACTAGAGTACTGCTCTGTGGTTTCAGGACTTTAATATTGCTCTGGGGTCTCAGGACTGGAATATTGCTCTGGGGTGTCAGGACTGGAATACTGCTCTGGGGTCTCAGGACTGGAATACTGCTCTGGGTTCTCAGTACTGGAATACTGCTCTGGGGTCTCAGGACTGGAATACTGCTCTGGTGTCTCAGGACTGTAATACCGCTCTGGGGTCTCAGGACTGGAATACTGCTCTGGGGTCTCAGGACTGGAATACTGCTCTGGGGTCTCAGGACTGTAATACAGCTCTGGGGTCTCAGGACTGGAATACTGCTCTGGGGTCTCAGTACTGGAATACTACTCTGGGGTCTCAGGACTGGAATACAGCTCTGGCGTCTCAGGACTAGAGTACTGCTCTGGGGTCTCAGGACTAGAATACTGCTCTGGGATCTCAGGACTGGAATACTGCTCTGGGGTCTCAGGACTGGAATACTGCTCGGGTGTCTCAGGACTGTAATACAGCTCTGGGGTCTCAGGACTGAAATACTGCATGGGGTCTCAGGACTGAAATACTGCTCTGGGGTCTCTGGACTGGAGTGTTCTTCTGGGGTCTCAGGACTGGAATACTGCTCTGGCGTCACAGGACTGGAATACTGCTCTGGGGTCTCAGGATTGGAATACTGCTCTGGACTCTCAGGACTGGAATACTGCTCTGGGGTCTCAGGACTGGAATATTGCTCTGCGGTCTCAGGACTGGAATTCTGCTCTGGGGTCTCAGGACTGGAATATTGCTCTGGGGTCTCAGGACTGGAATATTGCTCTGGGGCCTCACGACTGGAATACTGCTCTGGGGTCTCAGGACTGGAATACTGCTGTGGGGTCTCAGGACTAGAATAGTGCTCTGGGGTCACAGGACTAGAGTACTGCTCTGGGGTGTCAGGACTGGAATACTGCTCTGGGGTCTCAGGACTGGAATACTGCTCTGGGTTCTCAGTACTGGAATACTGCTCTGGGGTCTCAGGACTGGAATACTGCTCTGGTGTCTGAGGACTGTAATACAGCTCTGGGGCCTCAGGACTGGAATACTGCTCTGGGGCCTCAGGACTGGAATACTGCTCTGGGGTCTCAGGACTGTAATACAGCTCTGGGGTCTCAGGACTGGAATACTGCTCTGGGGTCTCAGTACTGGAATACTGCTCTGGGGTCTCAGGACTGGAATACGGCTCTGGCGTCTCAGGACTAGAGTACTGCTCTGGGGTCTCAGGACTAGAATACTGCTCTGGGATCTCAGGACTGGAATACTGCTCTGGGGTCTCAGGACTGGAATACTGCTCTGGTGTCTCAGGACTGAAATACTGATCTGGGGTCTCTGGACTGAAGTGTTCTTCTGGGGTTTCAGGACTGGAATACGGCTCTGGCGTAACAGGACTGGAATACTGCTCTGGGGTCTCAGGACTGGAATACTGATCTGGAGTCTCAGGACTGGAATACTGCTCTGGGGTCTCAGGACTGGAATATTGCTCTGGGGTCTCAGGACTGGAATACAGCTCTGGGGTCTCAGAACTTGAATATTACTCTGGGTTCTCAGGACTGGAATATTGCTCTGGGGTCTCAGGACTGGAATACTGCTCTGGGGTCTCAGGACTAGAATAGTGCTCTGGGGTCACAGGACTAGAATACTGCTCTGGGGTGTCAGGACTGGAATACTGCTCTGGGGTCTGAGGACTGGAATACTGCTCTGGGTTCTTAGTACTGGTATACTGCTCTGGGGTCTCAGGACAGGAATACTGCTCTGGGGTCTCAGGACTGGAATACTGCTCTGGGATCTCAGGACTGTAATACAGCTCTGGGGTCTCAGGACTGGAATACTGCTCTGGTCTCTCAGTACTGGAATACGGCTCTGGGGTCTCAGGACTGGAATACTGCTCTGGGGTCTCAGGACTGGAATACTGCTCTGGGTTCTCAGTACTGGAATACTGCTCTGGGGTCTCAGGACTGAAATACTGCTCTGGGGTCTTAGGACTGAAATACTGCTCTGGGGTCTCTGGACTGGAGTGTTCTTCTGGGGTCTCAGGACTGGAATACTGCTCTGGCGTCACAGGACTGGAATACTGCTCTGGGGTCTCAGGACTGGAATAATGCTCTGGGGTCTCTGGACTGGAATACTGCTCTGGGGTCTCAGGACTGGAATATTGCTCTGGGGTCTCAGGACTGGAATACTGCTCTGGGGTCTCAGGACTGGAATACTGCTCTGGGGTCTCAGGACTAGAATAGTGCTCTGGGGTCACAGGATTAGAATACTGCTCTGGGGTGTCAGGACTGGAATACTGCTCTGGGGTCTCAGGACTGGAATACTGCTCTGGGGTCTCAGGGCTGGAATACTGCTCTGGGGTCTCAGGTGTAGTACTGCTCTGGGGTCTCAGGACTAGAATACTGCTCTAGGATCTCAGGACTGGAATACTGCTCTGGGGTCTCAGGACTGGTATACTGCTCTGGTGTCTCAGGACTGTAATACAGCTCTGGGGTCTCAGGACTGAAATACTGCTCTGGGGTCTTAGGACTGAAATACTGCTCTGGGGTCTCTGGACTGGAGTGTTCTTCTGGGGTCTCAGGACTGGAATACTGCTCTGGCGTCACAGGACTGGAATACTGCTCTGGGGTCTCAGGACTGGAATAATGCTCTGGGGTCTCTGGACTGGAATACTGCTCTGGGGTCTTAGGACTGGAATATTGCTCTGGGGTCTCAGGACTGGAATACTGCTCTGGGGTCTCAGGACTGGAATACTGCTCTGGGGTCTCAGGACTAGAATAGTGCTCTGGGGTCACAGGATTAGAATACTGCTCTGGGGTGTCAGGACTGGAATACTGCTCTGGGGTCTCAGGACTGGAATACTGCTCTGGGGTCTCAGGGCTGGAATACTGCTCTGGGGTCTCAGGTGTAGTACTGCTCTGGGGTCTCAGGACTGGAATACTGCTCTGGGGTCTCTGGACTGGAGTATTGCTCTGGGGTCTCAGGACTGGAATACTGCTCCGGGGTCTCAGGGCTGGAATACTGCTCTGGAGTCTCAGGACTGTAATACTGCTCTGGGGTCTCAGGACTAGAGTACTGCTCTGGGGTTTCAGGACTTTAATATTGCTCTGGGGTCTCAGGACTGGAATATTGCTCTGGGGTCTCAGGACTGGAATACTGCTCTGGGGTCTCAGGACAAGAATAGTGCTCTGGGGTCACAGGACTAGAGTACTGCTCTGGGGTGTCAGGACTGGAAGACTGCTCTGGGGTCTCAGGACTGGAATACTGCTCTGGGTTCTCAGTACTGGAATACTGCTCTGGGGTCTCAGGACTAGAATAGTGCTCTGGGGTCACAGGACTAGAGTACTGCTCTGAGGTGTCAGGACTGGAATACTGCTCTGGGGTCTCAGGACTGGAATACTGCTCTGGGTTCTCAGTACTGGAATACTGCTCTGGGGTCTCAGGACTGGAATACTGCTCTGGTGTCTCAGGACTGTAATACAGCTCTGGGGTCTCGGGACTGGAATACTGCTCTGGGGTCTCAGGTCTGGAATACTGCTCTGGGGTCTCAGGACTGTAATACAGCTCTGGGGTCTCAGGACTGGAATACTGCTCTGGGGTCTCAGGACTGGAATTCTGCTCTGGGGTCTCAGTACTGGAATACTGCTCTGGGGTCTCAGGACTGGAATTCTGCTCTGGCGTCTCAGGACTGTAATACAGCTCTTCGGTCTCAGGACTAGAGTACTGCTCAGGGGTCTCAGGACTAGAGTAATGCTCTGGGGTCTCAGGACTAGAATACTGCTCTAGGATCTCAGGACTGGAATACTGCTCTGGGGTCTCAGGAGTGGAATACTGCTCTGGTGTCTCAGGACTGTAATACAGCTCTGGGGTCTCAGGACTGAAATACTGCTCTGGGGTCTTAGGACTGAAATACTGCTCTGGGGTCTCTGGACTGGAGTGTTCTTCTGGGGTCTCAGGACTGGAATACTGCTCTGGCGTCACAGGACTGGAATACTGCTCTGGGGTCTCAGGACTGGAATAATGCTCTGGGGTCTCTGGACTGGAATACTGCTCTGGGGTCTCAGGACTGGAATATTGCTCTGGGGTCTCAGGACTGGAATACTGCTCTGGGGTCTCAGGACTGGAATACTGCTCTGGGGTCTCAGGACTAGAATAGTGCTCTGGGGTCACAGGATTAGAATACTGCTCTGGGGTGTCAGGACTGGAATACTGCTCTGGGGTCTCAGGACTGGAATACTGCTCTGGGGTCTCAGGGCTGGAATACTGCTCTGGGGTCTCAGGTGTAGTACTGCTCTGGGGTCTCAGGACTGGAATACTGCTCTGGGGTCTCTGGACTGGAGTATTGCTCTGGGGTCTCAGGACTGGAATACTGCTCCGGGGTCTCAGGGCTGGAATACTGCTCTGGAGTCTCAGGACTGTAATACTGCTCTGGGGTCTCAGGACTAGAGTACTGCTCTGGGGTTTCAGGACTTTAATATTGCTCTGGGGTCTCAGGACTGGAATATTGCTCTGGGGTCTCAGGACTGGAATACTGCTCTGGGGTCTCAGGACAAGAATAGTGATCTGGGGTCACAGGACTAGAGTACTGCTCTGGGGTGTCAGGACTGGAATACTGCTCTGGGGTCTCAGGACTGGAATACTGCTCTGGGTTCTCAGTACTGGAATACTGCTCTGGGGTCTCAGGACTGGAATACTGCTCTGGTGTCTCAGGACTGTAATACAGCTCTGGGGTCTCAGGACTGGAATACTGCTCTGGGGTCTCAGGACTGGAATACTGCTCTGGGGTCTCAGGACTGTAATACAGCTCTGGGGTCTCAGGACTGGAATACTGCTCTGGGGTCTCAGTACTGGAATACTACTCTGGGGTCTCAGGACTGGAATACAGCTCTGGCGTCTCAGGACTAGAGTACTACTCTGGGGTCTCAGGACTAGAATACTGCTCTGGGAACTCAGGACTGGAATACTGCTCTGGGGTCTCAGGACTGGAATACTGCTCTGGTGTCTCAGGACTGTAATACAGCTCTGGAGTCTCAGGACTGAAATACTGCTCTGGGGTCTCAGGACTGAAATACTGCTCTGGGGTCTCTGGACTGGAGTGTTCTTCTGGGGTCTCAGGACTGGAACACTGCTCTGGCGTCACAGGACTGGAATACTGCTCTGGGGTCTCAGGACTGGAATACTGCTCTGGACTCTCAGGACTGGAATACTGCTCTGGGGTCTCAGGACTGGAATATTGCTCTGGGGTCTCAGGACTGGAATTCTGCTCTGGGGTCTCAGGACTGGAATATTGCTCTGGGGTCTCAGGACTGGAATATTGCTCTGGGGTCTCAGGACTGGAATACTGCTCTGGGGTCTCAGGACTAGAATAGTGCTCTGGGGTCACAGGACTAGAGTACTGCTCTGGGGTCTCAGGACTGGAATACTGCTGTGGGGTCTCAGGACTAGAATAGTGCTCTGGGGTCACAGGACTAGAGTACTGCTCTGGGGTGTCAGGACTGGAATACTGCTCTGGGGTCTCAGGACTGGAATACTGCTCTGGGTTCTCAGTACTGGAATACTGCTCTGGGGTCTCAGGACTGAAATACTGCTCTGGGGTCTTAGGACTGAAATACTGCTCTGGGGTCTCTGGACTGGAGTGTTCTTCTGGGGTCTCAGGACTGGAATACTGCTCTGGCGTCACAGGACTGGAATACTGCTCTGGGGTCTCAGGACTGGAATAATGCTCTGGGGTCTCTGGACTGGAATACTGCTCTGGGGTCTCAGGACTGGAATATTGCTCTGGGGTCTCAGGACTGGAATACTGCTCTGGGGTCTCAGGACTGGAATACTGCTCTGGGGTCTCAGGACTAGAATAGTGCTCTGGGGTCACAGGATTAGAATACTGCTCTGGGGTGTCAGGACTGGAATACTGCTCTGGGGTCTCAGGACTGGAATACTGCTCTGGGGTCTCAGGGCTGGAATACTGCTCTGGGGTCTCAGGTGTAGTACTGCTCTGGGGTCTCAGGACTGGAATACTGCTCTGGGGTCTCTGGACTGGAGTATTGCTCTGGGGTCTCAGGACTGGAATACTGCTCCGGGGTCTCAGGGCTGGAATACTGCTCTGGAGTCTCAGGACTGTAATACTGCTCTGGGGTCTCAGGACTAGAGTACTGCTCTGTGGTTTCAGGACTTTAATATTGCTCTGGGGTCTCAGGACTGGAATATTGCTCTGGGGTGTCAGGACTGGAATACTGCTCTGGGGTCTCAGGACTGGAATACTGCTCTGGGTTCTCAGTACTGGAATACTGCTCTGGGGTCTCAGGACTGGAATACTGCTCTGGTGTCTCAGGACTGTAATACCGCTCTGGGGTCTCAGGACTGGAATACTGCTCTGGGGTCTCAGGACTGGAATACTGCTCTGGGGTCTCAGGACTGTAATACAGCTCTGGGGTCTCAGGACTGGAATACTGCTCTGGGGTCTCAGTACTGGAATACTACTCTGGGGTCTCAGGACTGGAATACAGCTCTGGCGTCTCAGGACTAGAGTACTGCTCTGGGGTCTCAGGACTAGAATACTGCTCTGGGATCTCAGGACTGGAATACTGCTCTGGGGTCTCAGGACTGGAATACTGCTCGGGTGTCTCAGGACTGTAATACAGCTCTGGGGTCTCAGGACTGAAATACTGCATGGGGTCTCAGGACTGAAATACTGCTCTGGGGTCTCTGGACTGGAGTGTTCTTCTGGGGTCTCAGGACTGGAATACTGCTCTGGCGTCACAGGACTGGAATACTGCTCTGGGGTCTCAGGATTGGAATACTGCTCTGGACTCTCAGGACTGGAATACTGCTCTGGGGTCTCAGGACTGGAATATTGCTCTGCGGTCTCAGGACTGGAATTCTGCTCTGGGGTCTCAGGACTGGAATATTGCTCTGGGGTCTCAGGACTGGAATATTGCTCTGGGGCCTCACGACTGGAATACTGCTCTGGGGTCTCAGGACTGGAATACTGCTGTGGGGTCTCAGGACTAGAATAGTGCTCTGGGGTCACAGGACTAGAGTACTGCTCTGGGGTGTCAGGACTGGAATACTGCTCTGGGGTCTCAGGACTGGAATACTGCTCTGGGTTCTCAGTACTGGAATACTGCTCTGGGGTCTCAGGACTGGAATACTGCTCTGGTGTCTCAGGACTGTAATACAGCTCTGGGGTCTCAGGACTGGAATACTGCTCTGGGGTCTCAGTACTGGAATACTGCTCTGGGGTCTCAGGACTGGAATACGGCTCTGGCGTCTCAGGACTAGAGTACTGCTCTGGGGTCTCAGGACTAGAATACTGCTCTGGGATCTCAGGACTGGAATACTGCTCTGGGGTCTCAGGACTGGAATACTGCTCTGGTGTCTCAGGACTGAAATACTGATCTGGGGTCTCTGGACTGAAGTGTTCTTCTGGGGTTTCAGGACTGGAATACGGCTCTGGCGTAACAGGACTGGAATACTGCTCTGGGGTCTCAGGACTGGAATACTGATCTGGAGTCTCAGGACTGGAATACTGCTCTGGGGTCTCAGGACTGGAATATTGCTCTGGGGTCTCAGGACTGGAATACAGCTCTGGGGTCTCAGAACTTGAATATTACTCTGGGTTCTCAGGACTGGAATATTGCTCTGGGGTCTCAGGACTGGAATACTGCTCTGGGGTCTCAGGACTAGAATAGTGCTCTGGGGTCACAGGACTAGAATACTGCTCTGGGGTGTCAGGACTGGAATACTGCTCTGGGGTCTGAGGACTGGAATACTGCTCTGGGTTCTTAGTACTGGTATACTGCTCTGGGGTCTCAGGACAGGAATACTGCTCTGGGGTCTCAGGACTGGAATACTGCTCTGGGATCTCAGGACTGTAATACAGCTCTGGGGTCTCAGGACTGGAATACTGCTCTGGTCTCTCAGTACTGGAATACGGCTCTGGGGTCTCAGGACTGGAATACTGCTCTGGGGTCTCAGGACTGGAATACTGCTCTGGGTTCTCAGTACTGGAATACTGCTCTGGGGTCTCAGGACTGAAATACTGCTCTGGGGTCTTAGGACTGAAATACTGCTCTGGGGTCTCTGGACTGGAGTGTTCTTCTGGGGTCTCAGGACTGGAATACTGCTCTGGCGTCACAGGACTGGAATACTGCTCTGGGGTCTCAGGACTGGAATAATGCTCTGGGGTCTCTGGACTGGAATACTGCTCTGGGGTCTCAGGACTGGAATATTGCTCTGGGGTCTCAGGACTGGAATACTGCTCTGGGGTCTCAGGACTGGAATACTGCTCTGGGGTCTCAGGACTAGAATAGTGCTCTGGGGTCACAGGATTAGAATACTGCTCTGGGGTGTCAGGACTGGAATACTGCTCTGGGGTCTCAGGACTGGAATACTGCTCTGGGGTCTCAGGGCTGGAATACTGCTCTGGGGTCTCAGGTGTAGTACTGCTCTGGGGTCTCAGGACTGGAATACTGCTCTGGGGTCTCTGGACTGGAGTATTGCTCTGGGGTCTCAGGACTGGAATACTGCTCCGGGGTCTCAGGGCTGGAATACTGCTCTGGAGTCTCAGGACTGTAATACTGCTCTGGGGTCTCAGGACTAGAGTACTGCTCTGTGGTTTCAGGACTTTAATATTGCTCTGGGGTCTCAGGACTGGAATATTGCTCTGGGGTGTCAGGACTGGAATACTGCTCTGGGGTCTCAGGACTGGAATACTGCTCTGGGTTCTCAGTACTGGAATACTGCTCTGGGGTCTCAGGACTGGAATACTGCTCTGGTGTCTCAGGACTGTAATACCGCTCTGGGGTCTCAGGACTGGAATACTGCTCTGGGGTCTCAGGACTGGAATACTGCTCTGGGGTCTCAGGACTGTAATACAGCTCTGGGGTCTCAGGACTGGAATACTGCTCTGGGGTCTCAGTACTGGAATACTACTCTGGGGTCTCAGGACTGGAATACAGCTCTGGCGTCTCAGGACTAGAGTACTGCTCTGGGGTCTCAGGACTAGAATACTGCTCTGGGATCTCAGGACTGGAATACTGCTCTGGGGTCTCAGGACTGGAATACTGCTCGGGTGTCTCAGGACTGTAATACAGCTCTGGGGTCTCAGGACTGAAATACTGCTCTGGGGTCTCAGGACTGAAATACTGCTCTGGGGTCTCTGGACTGGAGTGTTCTTCTGGGGTCTCAGGACTGGAATACTGCTCTGGCGTCACAGGACTGGAATACTGCTCTGGGGTCTCAGGATTGGAATACTGCTCTGGACTCTCAGGACTGGAATACTGCTCTGGGGTCTCAGGACTGGAATATTGCTCTGCGGTCTCAGGACTGGAATTCTGCTCTGGGGTCTCAGGACTGGAATATTGCTCTGGGGTCTCAGGACTGGAATATTGCTCTGGGGCCTCACGACTGGAATACTGCTCTGGGGTCTCAGGACTGGAATACTGCTGTGGGGTCTCAGGACTAGAATAGTGCTCTGGGGTCACAGGACTAGAGTACTGCTCTGGGGTGTCAGGACTGGAATACTGCTCTGGGGTCTCAGGACTGGAATACTGCTCTGGGTTCTCAGTACTGGAATACTGCTCTGGGGTCTCAGGACTAGAATAGTGCTCTGGGGTCACAGGACTAGAGTACTGCTCTGGGGTGTCAGGACTGGAATACTGCTCTGGGGTCTCAGGACTGGAATTCTGCTCTGGGGTCTCAGGACTGGAATATTGCTCTGGGGTCTCAGGACTGGAATATTGCTCTGGGGCCTCACGACTGGAATACTGCTCTGGTGTCTGAGGACTGTAATACAGCTCTGGGGTCTCAGGACTGGAATACTGCTCTGGGGCCTCAGGACTGGAATACTGCTCTGGGATCTCAGGACTGTAATACAGCTCTGGGGTCTCAGGACTGGAATACTGCTCTGGGGTCTCAGTACTGGAATACTGCTCTGGGGTCTCAGGACTGGAATACGGCTCTGGCGTCTCAGGACTAGTGTACTGCTCTGGGGTCTCAGGACTAGAATACTGCTCTGGGATCTCAGGACTGGAATACTGCTCTGGGGTCTCAGGACTGGAATACTGCTCTGGTGTCTCAGGACTGAAATACTGATCTGGGGTCTCTGGACTGAAGTGTTCTTCTGGGGTTTCAGGACTGGAATACGGCTCTGGCGTAACAGGACTGGAATACTGCTCTGGGGTCTCAGGACTGGAATACTGCTCTGGAGTCTCAGGACTGGAATACTGCTCTGGGGTCTCAGGACTGGAATATTGCTCTGGGGTCTCAGGACTGGAATACAGCTCTGGGGTCTCAGAACTTGAATATTACTCTGGGTTCTCAGGACTGGAATATTGCTCTGGGGTCTCAGGACTGGAATACTGCTCTGGGGTCTCAGGACTAGAATAGTGCTCTGGGGTCACAGGACTAGAATACTGCTCTGGGGTGTCAGGACTGGAATACTGCTCTGGGGTCTGAGGACTGGAATACTGCTCTGGGTTCTTAGTACTGGTATACTGCTCTGGGGTCTCAGGACAGGAATACTGCTCTGGGGTCTCAGGACTGGAATACTGCTCTGGGATCTCAGGACTGTAATACAGCTCTGGGGTCTCAGGACTGGAATACTGCTCTGGACTCTCAGTACTGGAATACGGCTCTGGGGTCTCAGGACTGGAATACTGCTCTGGCGTCTCAGGACTAGAGTACTGCTCTGGGGTCTCAGGACTAGAATGCTGCTCTGGGATCTCAGGACTGGAATACTGCTCTGGGGTCTCAGGACTGGAATACTGCTCTGGTGTCTCAGGACTGTAATATAGCTCTGGGGTCTCAGGACTGAAATACAGCTCTGGGGTCTCAGGACTGAAATACTGCTCTGGGGTCTCTGGACTGGAGTGTTCTTCTGGGGTCTCAGGACTGGAATACTGCTCTGGCGTCACAGGACTGGAATACTGCTCTGGGGTCTCAGGACTGGAATACTGCTCTGGAGTCTCAGGACTGGAATATTGCTCTGGGGTCTCAGGACTGGAATACTGCTCTGGGGTCTCAGGACTAGAGTACTGCTCTGGGGTCTCAGGACTGGAATACTGCACTGGGGTCTCAGGACTAGAGTACTGCTCTGGGGTCTCAGGACTAGAGTACTGCTCTGGGGTCTCTGGACTGGAGTATTGCTCTGGTGTCTCAGGACTGGAATACTGCTCTGGGGTCTCAGGACTGGAATACTGCTCTGGGGTCTCAGGACTGGAATACTGCTCTGGGGTCTCAGGACTAGAGTACTGCTCTGGGGTCTCAGGACTGGAATACTGCTCTTGGGTCTCAGGACTAGAGTACTGCTCTGGGGTCCCAGGACTAGAGTACTGCTCGGGGGTCTCTGGACTGGAGTATTGCTCTGGGGTCTCAGGACTGGAATACTGCTCTGCGGTCCAGGACTGGAATACTGCTCTGGGGTCTCAGGACTGGAATACTGCTCTGGGGTCTCAGTACTGGAATACTGCTCTGGGGTCTCAGGACTGGAATACTGCTCTGGGGTCTCAGGACTGGAATACTGCTCTGGGGTCTCAGGACAAGAGTACTGCTCTGGGGTCTCAGGACTAGAGTACTGCTCTGGGGTCACAGGACTGGAATACTGCTCTGGGGTCTCAGGACTGGAATACTGCTCTGGGGTCTCAGGACTGGAATACTGCTCTGGGGTCTCAGGACTGGAATACTGCTCTGGGGTCTCAGGACTGGAATACTGCTCTGGGGTCTCCGGACTGGAATACTGCTCTGGGGTCTCAGGACTAAAGTAATGCTCTGGGGTCTCAGGACTAGAGTACTGCTCCTGGGTCTCAGGACTGGAATACTGCTCTGGGGTCTCTGGACTGGAATACTGCTCTGGGGTCTGAGGACTGGAATACTGCTCTGGGGTCTCAGGACTGTAGTATTGCTCGGGGTTCTCAGGACTGGAATACTGCTCTGGGGTATCAGGACTGGAATACTGCTCTGGGGTCTCAGGAGTGGAATACTGCTCTGGGGTCATAGGACTGGAATACTGCTCTGGGGTCTCTGGACTGGAGTATTGCTCTGGTTACTCAGGACTGGAATACTGCTCTGGGGTCCCAGGACTGGAATACTGCTCTGGGGTCTCAGGACTGGAATACTGCCCTGGGGTCTCAGGACTGGAATACTGCTCTGGGGTCTCAGGACTGGAATACTGCTCTGGAGTCTCTCGACTGGAATACAGCTCTGGGTCTCTGGACTGAAATACTGCTCTGGGGTCTCTGGACTTGAATACTGCTCTGGAGTCTCCGGACTGGAGTGTTCTTCTGCGGTCTCAGGACTGGAATAATGCTCTGGAGTCTCTGGTCTGGAATACTGCTCTGGGGTCTCAGGACTGAAATACTGCTCTGGAGTCTCAGGACTGGAGTGTTCTTCTGCGGTCTCGGGACTGGAATACTGCTCTGGCGTCTCAGGACTGGAATACTGCTCTGGGGTGTCAGGACTGGAATACTGCTCTGGGGTCTCTGGACTGGAATATTGCTCTGGGGTCTCTGGACTGGAATACTGCTCTGGGGTCTCAGGACTGGAGTATTGCTCTGGTGTCTCAGGACTGGAATACTGCTCTGGGGTCTCAGGACTGGAGTATTGCTCTGGGGTCTCAGGACTGAAATACTGCTCTGGGGTCTCTGGACTTGAATACTGCTCTGGAGTCTCAGGACTGGAGTGTTCTTCTGCGGTCTCAGGACTGGAATAATGCTCTGGAGTCTCTGGTCTGGAATACTGCTCTGGGGTCTCAGGACTGGAATACCGCTCTGGGGTCTGAGGACTGGAATACTGCTCTGGGGTATCAGGACTGGAATACTGCTCTGGGGTGTCAGGACTGGAATACTGCTCTGGGGTCTCAGGACTAGAGGACTGCTCTGGGGTCTCAGGACTAGAGTACTGCTCTGGGGTCTCAGGACTGGAATGCTGCTCTGGAGTCTCTGGACTGGAATACGGCTCTGGGGTCTCAGGAGTGGAATACTGCTCTGGGGTCTCAGGACTGATATACTGCTCTGGGGTCACAGGACTGGAGTATTGCTCTGGTGTCTCAGGACTGGAATACTGCTCTGGGGTCACAGGACTGGAGTGTTCTTCTGCGGTCTCAGGACTGGAATACTGCTCTGGGGTCACAGGACTGGAGTATTGCTCTGGTGTCTCAGGACTGGAATACTGCTCTGGGGTCTCAGGACTGATATACTGCTCTGGGGTCTCTGGACTGGAGTGTTCTTCTGCGGTCTCAGGACTGGAATACTGCTCTGGCGTCTCAGGACTGGAATACTGCTCTGGAGTCTCAGGACTGGAATACTGCTCTGGCGTCTCAGGACTGGAATACTGCTCTGGAGTCTCAGGACTGTAATACTGCTCTGGGGTCTCAGGACTAGAGTACTGCTCTGGGGTCTCAGAACTGGAATATTGCTCTGGGGTCTCAGGACTGGAATATTGCTCTGGGGTCTCAGGACTGGAATACTGCTCTGGGGTCTCAGGACTAGAATAGTGCTCTGGGGTCACAGGACTAGAGTACTGCTCTGAGGTGTCAGGACTGGAATACTGCTCTGGGGTCTCAGGACTGGAATACTGCTCTGGGTTCTCAGTACTGGAATACTGCTCTGGGGTCTCAGGACTGGAATACTGCTCTGGTGTCTCAGGACTGTAATACAGCTCTGGGGTCTCGGGACTGGAATACTGCTCTGGGGTCTCAGGTCTGGAATACTGCTCTGGGGTCTCAGGACTGTAATACAGCTCTGGGGTCTCAGGACTGGAATACTGCTCTGGGGTCTCAGGACTGGAATTCTGCTCTGGGGTCTCAGTACTGGAATACTGCTCTGGGGTCTCAGGACTGGAATTCTGCTCTGGCGTCTCAGGACTGTAATACAGCTCTTCGGTCTCAGGACTAGAGTACTGCTCAGGGGTCTCAGGACTAGAGTAATGCTCTGGGGTCTCAGGACTAGAATACTGCTCTAGGATCTCAGGACTGGAATACTGCTCTGGGGTCTCAGGACTGAAATACTGCTCTGGGGTCTTAGGACTGAAATACTGCTCTGGGGTCTCTGGACTGGAGTGTTCTTCTGGGGTCTCAGGACTGGAATACTGCTCTGGCGTCACAGGACTGGAATACTGCTCTGGGGTCTCAGGACTGGAATAATGCTCTGGGGTCTCTGGACTGGAATACTGCTCTGGGGTCTTAGGACTGGAATATTGCTCTGGGGTCTCAGGACTGGAATACTGCTCTGGGGTCTCAGGACTGGAATACTGCTCTGGGGTCTCAGGACTAGAATAGTGCTCTGGGGTCACAGGATTAGAATACTGCTCTGGGGTGTCAGGACTGGAATACTGCTCTGGGGTCTCAGGACTGGAATACTGCTCTGGGGTCTCAGAGCTGGAATACTGCTCTGGGGTCTCAGGTGTAGTACTGCTCTGGGGTCTCAGGACTGGAATACTGCTCTGGGGTCTCTGGACTGGAGTATTGCTCTGGGGTCTCAGGACTGGAATACTGCTCCGGGGTCTCAGGGCTGGAATACTGCTCTGGAGTCTCAGGACTGTAATACTGCTCTGGGGTCTCAGGACTAGAGTACTGCTCTGGGGTTTCAGGACTTTAATATTGCTCTGGGGTCTCAGGACTGGAATATTGCTCTGGGGTCTCAGGACTGGAATACTGCTCTGGGGTCTCAGGACAAGAATAGTGATCTGGGGTCACAGGACTAGAGTACTGCTCTGGGGTGTCAGGACTGGAATACTGCTCTGGGGTCTCAGGACTGGAATACTGCTCTGGGTTCTCAGTACTGGAATACTGCTCTGGGGTCTCAGGACTGGAATACTGCTCTGGTGTCTCAGGACTGTAATACAGCTCTGGGGTCTCAGGACTGGAATACTGCTCTGGGGTCTCAGGACTGGAATACTGCTCTGGGGTCTCAGGACTGTAATACAGCTCTGGGGTCTCAGGACTGGAATACTGCTCTGGGGTCTCAGTACTGGAATACTACTCTGGGGTCTCAGGACTGGAATACAGCTCTGGCGTCTCAGGACTAGAGTACTACTCTGGGGTCTCAGGACAAGAATACTGCTCTGGGAACTCAGGGCTGGAATACTGCTCTGGGGTCTCAGGACTGGAATACTGCTCTGGTGTCTCAGGACTGTAATACAGCTCTGGAGTCTCAGGACTGAAATACTGCTCTGGGGTCTCAGGACTGAAATACTGCTCTGGGGTCTCTGGACTGGAGTGTTCTTCTGGGGTCTCAGGACTGGAACACTGCTCTGGCGTCACAGGACTGGAATACTGCTCTGGGGTCTCAGGACTGGAATACTGCTCTGGGGTCTCAGGACTGGAATATTGCTCTGGGGTCTCAGGACTGGAATTCTGCTCTGGGGTCTCAGGACTGGAATATTGCTCTGGGGTCTCAGGACTGGAATATTGCTCTGGGGTCTCAGGACTGGAATACTGCTCTGGGGTCTCAGGACTAGAATAGTGCTCTGGGGTCACAGGACTAGAGTACTGCTCTGGGGTCTCAGGACTGGAATACTGCTGTGGGGTCTCAGGACTAGAATAGTGCTCTGGGGTCACAGGACTAGAGTACTGCTCTGGGGTGTCAGGACTGGAATACTGCTCTGGGGTCTCAGGACTGGAATACTGCTCTGGGTTCTCAGTACTGGAATACTGCTCTGGGGTCTCAGGACTGAAATACTGCTCTGGGGTCTTAGGACTGAAATACTGCTCTGGGGTCTCTGGACTGGAGTGTTCTTCTGGGGTCTCAGGACTGGAATACTGCTCTGGCGTCTAGGACTGGAATAATGCTCTGGGGTCTCAGGACTGGAATAATGCTCTGGGGTCTCTGGACTGGAATACTGCTCTGGAGTCTCAGGACTGTAATACTGCTCTGGGGTCTCAGGACTAGAGTACTGCTCTGGGGTTTCAGGACTTTAATATTGCTCTGGGGTCTCAGGACTGGAATATTGCTCTGGGGTCTCAGGACTGGAATACTGCTCTGGGGTCTCAGGACAAGAATAGTGCTCTGGGGTCACAGGACTAGAGTACTGCTCTGGGGTGTCAGGACTGGAAGACTGCTCTAGGGTCTCAGGACTGGAATACTGCTCTGGGTTCTCAGTACTGGAATACTGCTCTGGGGTCTCAGGACTAGAATAGTGCTCTGGGGTCACAGGACTAGAGTACTGCTCTGAGGTGTCAGGACTGGAATACTGCTCTGGGGTCTCAGGACTGGAATACTGCTCTGGGTTCTCAGTACTGGAATACTGCTCTGGGGTCTCAGGACTGGAATACTGCTCTGGTGTCTCAGGACTGTAATACAGCTCTGGGGTCTCGGGACTGGAATTCTGCTCTGGGGTCTCAGGTCTGGAATACTGCTCTGGGGTCTCAGGACTGTAATACAGCTCTGGGGTCTCAGGACTGGAATACTGCTCTGGGGTCTCAGGACTGGAATTCTGCTCTGGGGTCTCAGTACTGGAATACTGCTCTGGGGTCTCAGGACTGGAATTCTGCTCTGGCGTCTCAGGACTGTAATACAGCTCTTCGGTCTCAGGACTAGAGTACTGCTCAGGGGTCTCAGGACTAGAGTACTGCTCTGGGGTCTCAGGACTAGAATACTGCTCTAGGATCTCAGGACTGGAATACTGCTCTGGGGTCTCAGGACTGGAATACTGCTCTGGTGTCTCAGGACTGTAATACAGCTCTGGGATCTCAGGACTGAAATACTGCTCTGGGGTCTTAGGACTGAAATACTGCTCTGGGGTCTCTGGACTGGAGTGTTCTTCTGGGGTCTCAGGACTGGAATACTGCTCTGGCGTCACAGGACTGGAATACTGCTCTGGGGTCTCAGGACTGGAATAATGCTCTGGGGTCTCTGGACTGGAATACTGCTCTGGGGTCTCAGGACTGGAATATTGCTCTGGGGTCTCAGGACTGGAATACTGCTCTGGGGTCTCAGGACTGGAATACTGCTCTGGGGTCTCAGGACTAGAATAGTGCTCTGGGGTCACAGGATTAGAATACTGCTCTGGGGTGTCAGGACTGGAATACTGCTCTGGGGTCTCAGGACTGGAATACTGCTCTGGGGTCTCAGGGCTGGAATACTGCTCTGGGGTCTCAGGTGTAGTACTGCTCTGGGGTCTCAGGACTGGAATACTGCTCTGGGGTCTCTGGACTGGAGTATTGCTCTGGGGTCTCAGGACTGGAATACTGCTCTGGGGTCTCAGGAGTGGAATACTGCTCTGGGGTCATAGGACTGGAATACTGCTCTGGGGTCTCTGGACTGGAGTATTGCTCTGGTTACTCAGGACTGGAATACTGCTCTGGGGTCCCAGGACTGGAATACTGCTCTGGGGTCTCAGGACTGGAATACTGCCCTGGGGTCTCAGGACTGGAATACTGCTCTGGGGTCTCAGGACTGGAATACTGCTCTGGAGTCTCTCGACTGGAATACAGCTCTGGGTCTCTGGACTGAAATACTGCTCTGGGGTCTCTGGACTTGAATACTGCTCTGGAGTCTCCGGACTGGAGTGTTCTTCTGCGGTCTCAGGACTGGAATAATGCTCTGGAGTCTCTGGTCTGGAATACTGCTCTGGGGTCTCAGGACTGAAATACTGCTCTGGAGTCTCAGGACTGGAGTGTTCTTCTGCGGTCTCGGGACTGGAATACTGCTCTGGCGTCTCAGGACTGGAATACTGCTCTGGGGTGTCAGGACTGGAATACTGCTCTGGGGTCTCTGGACTGGAATATTGCTCTGGGGTCTCTGGACTGGAATACTGCTCTGGGGTCTCAGGACTGGAGTATTGCTCTGGTGTCTCAGGACTGGAATACTGCTCTGGGGTCTCAGGACTGGAGTATTGCTCTGGGGTCTCAGGACTGAAATACTGCTCTGGGGTCTCTGGACTTGTATACTGCTCTCGCGTCTCAGGACTGGAATACTGCTCTGGGGTCACAGGACTGGAGTATTGCTCTGGGGTCTCAGGACTGAAATACTGCTCTGGGGTCTCTGGACTTGAATACTGCTCTGGAGTCTCAGGACTGGAGTGTTCTTCTGCGGTCTCAGGACTGGAATAATGCTCTGGAGTCTCTGGTCTGGAATACTGCTCTGGGGTCTCAGGACTGGAATACCGCTCTGGGGTCTGAGGACTGGAATACTGCTCTGGGGTATCAGGACTGGAATACTGCTCTGGGGTGTCAGGACTGGAATACTGCTCTGGGGTCTCAGGACTAGAGGACTGCTCTGGGGTCTCAGGACTAGAGTACTGCTCTGGGGTCTCAGGACTGGAATGCTGCTCTGGAGTCTCTGGAGTGGAATACGGCTCTGGGGTCTCAGGAGTGGAATACTGCTCTGGGGTCTCAGGACTGGAGAACTGCTCTGGGGTCACAGGACTGGAGTGTTCTTCTGCGGTCTCAGGACTGGAATACTGCTCTGGGGTCACAGGACTGGAGTATTGCTCTGGTGTCTCAGGACTGGAATACTGCTCTGGGGTCTCAGGACTGATATACTGCTCTGGGGTCTCTGGACTGGAGTGTTCTTCTGCGGTCTCAGGACTGGAATACTGCTCTGGCGTCTCAGGACTGGAATACTGCTCTGGAGTCTCAGGACTGGAATACTGCTCTGGCGTCTCAGGACTGGAATACTGCTCTGGAGTCTCAGGACTGTAATACTGCTCTGGGGTCTCAGGACTAGAGTACTGCTCTGGGGTCTCAGAACTGGAATATTGCTCTGGGGTCTCAGGACTGGAATATTGCTCTGGGGTCTCAGGACTGGAATACTGCTCTGGGGTCTCAGGACTAGAATAGTGCTCTGGGGTCACAGGACTAGAGTACTGCTCTGAGGTGTCAGGACTGGAATACTGCTCTGGGGTCTCAGGACTGGAATTCTGCTCTGGGTTCTCAGTACTGGAATACTGCTCTGGGGTCTCAGGACTGGAATACTGCTCTGGTGTCTCAGGACTGTAATACAGCTCTGGGGTCTCGGGACTGGAATACTGCTCTGGGGTCTCAGGTCTGGAATACTGCTCTGGGGTCTCAGGACTGTAATACAGCTCTGGGGTCTCTGGACTGGAGTATTGCTCTGGGGTCTCAGGACTGGAATACTGCTCTGGGGTCTCAGGACTGGAATACTGCTCTGGGGTCTCAGGACTGAATACTGCTCTGGGGACTCAGGACTGGAATACTGTTCTGGGGTCTCAGGACTGGAATACTGCTCTGGGGTCTCAGGACTGGAATACTGCTCTGCGGTCTCAGGACTGGAATACTGCTCTGGGGTCTCAGGACTAGAGTACTGCTCTGGGGTCTCAGGACTAGAGTACTGCTCTGGGGTCTCAGGACTAGAGTACTGCTCTGTGGTCTCAGGACTAGAGTACTGCTCTGGGGTCTCTGGACTGGAGTATTGCTCTGGGGTCTCAGGACTGGAAGACGGCTCTCGGGTCTCAGGACTGGAAGACTGCTCTCGGGCCCCAGGTCTGGATTGCTGCTCTGGGGTCTCAGGACTGGAATACTGCTCTGGTGTCTCAGGACTGAAATACTGCTCTGGGGTCTCAGGACTGAAACACTGCTCTGGGGTCTCTGGACTGGAATATTGCTCTGGGGTCTCTGGACTGGAATACTGCTCTGGGGTCTCAGGACTGGAGTATTGCTCTGGTGTCTCAGGACTGGAATACTGCTCGAGGGTCTCAGGACTGGAGTATTGCTCTGGGGTCTCAGGACTGAAATACTGCTCTGGGGTCTCTGGACTGGAATACTGCTCTGGGGTCACAGGACTGGAGTATTGCTCTGGGGTCTCAGGACTGGAATACTGCTCTGGAGTCTCTCGACTGGAATACAGCTCTGGGGTCTCTGGACTGAAATACTGCTCTGGGGTCTCTGGACTTGAATACTGCTCTGGAGTCTCAGGACTGGAGTGTTCTTCTGCGGTCTCAGGACTGGAATAATGCTCTGGAGTCTCTGGTCTGGAATACTGCTCTGGGGTCTCAGGACTGAAATACTGCTCTGGAGTCTCAGGACTGGAGTGTTCTTCTGCGGTCTCAGGACTGGAATACTGCTCTGGGGTCTCAGGACTAGAGTATTGCTCTGGGGTCTCAGGACTGGAATACTGCTCTGGCGTCTCAGGACTGGAATACTGCTCTGGGGTGTCAGGACTGGAATACTGCTCTGTGGTCTCTGGACTGGAATATTGCTCTGGGGTCTCTGGACTGGAATACTGCTCTGGGGTCTCAGGACTGGAGTATTGCTCTGGTGTCTCAGGACTGGAATACTGCTCTGGGATCTCAGGACTGGAGTATTTCTCTGGGGTCTCAGGACTGAAATACTGCACTGTGGTCTCTGGACTTGTACACTGCTCTGGCGTCTCAGGACTGGAATACTGCTCTGGGGTCACAGGACTGGAGTATTGCTCTGGGGTCTCAGGACTGAAATACTGCTCTGGGGTCTCTGGACTTGAATACTGCTCTGGAGTCTGAGGACTGGAGTGTTCTTCTGCGGTCTCAGGACTGGAATAATTCTCTGGAATCTCTGGTCTGGAATACTGCTCTGGGGTCTCAGGACTGGAATACCGCTCTGAGGTCTGAGGACTGGAATACTGCTCTGGGGTCTCAGGACTGGAATACCGCTCTGAGGTCTGAGGACTGGAATACTGCTCTGGGGTCTCAGGACTGGAATACTGCTCTGGGGTCTCAGGACTGAAATACTGCTCTGGAGTCTCAGGACTGGAGTGTTCTTCTGCGGTCTCGGGACTGGAATACTGCTCTGGCGTCTCAGGACTGGAATACTGCTCTGGGGTGTCAGGACTGGAATACTGCTCTGGGGTCTCTGGACTGGAATATTGCTCTGGGGTCTCTGGACTGGAATACTGCTCTGGGGTCTCAGGACTGGAGTATTGCTCTGGTGTCTCAGGACTGGAATACTGCTCTGGGGTCTCAGGACTGGAGTATTGCTCTGGGGTCTCAGAACTGAAATACTGCTCTGGGGTCTCTGGACTTGTATACTGCTCTCGCGTCTCAGGACTGGAATACTGCTCTGGGGTCACAGGACTGGAGTATTGCTCTGGGGTCTCAGGACTGAAATACTGCTCTGGGGTCTCTGGACTTGAATACTGCTCTGGAGTCTCAGGACTGGAGTGTTCTTCTGCGGTCTCAGGACTGGAATAATGCTCTGGAGTCTCTGGTCTGGAATACTGCTCTGGGGTCTCAGGACTGGAATACCGCTCTGGGGTCTGAGGACTGGAATACTGCTCTGGGGTATCAGGACTGGAATACTGCTCTGGGGTGTCAGGACTGGAATACTGCTCTGGGGTCTCAGGACTAGAGGACTGCTCTGGGGTCTCAGGACTAGAGTACTGCTCTGGGGTCTCAGGACTGGAATACTGCTCTGGAGTCTCTGGACTGGAATACGGCTCTGGGGTCTCAGGAGTGGAATACTGCTCTGGGGTCTCAGGACTGGAGAACTGCTCTGGGGTCACAGGACTGGAGTGTTCTTCTGCGGTCTCAGGACTGGAATACTGCTCTGGGGTCACAGGACTGGAGTATTGCTCTGGTGTCTCAGGACTGGAATACTGCTCTGGGGCTCAGGACTGATATACTGCTCTGGGGTCTCTGGACTGGAGTGTTCTTCTGCGGTCTCAGGACTGGAATACTGCTCTGGCGTCTCAGGACTGGAATACTGCTCTGGAGTCTCAGGACTGGAATACTGCTCTGGCGTCTCAGGACTGGAATACTGCTCTGTGTTCTCAGGACTAGAATACTGCTCTGGGGTCTCTGGACTGGAATACTGTTCTGGGGTCTCAGGACTAGAATACTGCTCTGGGGTCTCAGGACTAGAGTACTGCTCTGGGGTCTCAGGACTGAAATACTGCTCTGGGCTCTCAGGACTGGAAGGCTGCTCTGGGGTCTCAGGACTAGAGTACTGCTCTGGGTTCTAAGGACTGGAGTACTGCTCTGGGGTCTCAGGACTGGAATACTGCTCTGGGGTCACAGGACTGGAATACTGCTCTGGGGTCTCTGGACTGGAGTATTGCTCTGGGGTCTCAGGACTGGAATACTGCTCTGGGGTCTCAGGACTGGAATACTGCTCTGGGGTCTCAGGACTGAATACTGCTCTGGGGACTCAGGACTGGAATACTGTTCTGGGGTCTCAGGACTGGAATACTGCTCTGGGGTCTCAGGACTGGAATACTGCTCTGCGGTCTCAGGACTGGAATACTGCTCTGGGGTCTCAGGACTAGAGTACTGCTCTGGGGTCTCAGGACTAGAGTACTGCTCTGGGGTCTCAGGACTAGAGTACTGCTCTGTGGTCTCAGGACTAGTGTACTGCTCTGGGGTCTCTGGACTGGAGTATTGCTCTGGGGTCTCAGGACTGGAAGACTGCTCTCGGGTCTCAGGACTGGAAGACTGCTCTCGGGCCCCAGGTCTGGATTACTGCTCTGGGGTCTCAGGACTGGAATACTGCTCTGGTGTCTCAGGAATGAAATACTGCTCTGGGGTCTCAGGACTGAAACACTGCTCTGGGGTCTCTGGACTGGAATATTGCTCTGGGGTCTCTGGACTGGAATACTGCTCTGGGGTCTCAGGACTGGAGTATTGCTCTGGGGTCTCAGGACTGAAATACTGCTCTGGGGTCTCTGGACTGGAATACTGCTCTGGGGTCACAGGACTGGAGTATTGCTCTGGGGTCTCAGGACTGGAATACTGCTCTGGAGTCTCTCGACTGGAATACAGCTCTGGGGTCTCTGGACTGAAATACTGCTCTGGGGTCTCTGGACTTGAATACTGCTCTGGAGTCTCAGGACTGGAGTGTTCTTCTGCGGTCTCAGGACTGGAATAATGCTCTGGAGTCTCTGGTCTGGAATACTGCTCTGGGGTCTCAGGACTGAAATACTGCTCTGAAGTCTCAGGACTGGAGTGTTCTTCTGCGGTCTCAGGACTGGAATACTGCTCTGGGGTCTCAGGACTAGAGTATTGCTCTGGGGTCTCAGGACTGGAATACTGCTCTGGCGTCTCAGGACTGGAATACCGCTCTGGGGTGTCAGGACTGGAATACTGCTCTGGGGTCTCTGGACTGGAATATTGCTCTGGGGTCTCTGGACTGGAATACTGCTCTGGGGTCTCAGGACTGGAGTATTGCTCTGGTGTCTCAGGACTGGAATACTGCTCTGGGATCTCAGGACTGGAGTATTGCTCTGGGGTCTCAGGACTGAAATACTGCTCTGTGGTCTCTGGACTTGTATACTGCTCTGGCGTCTCAGGACTGGAATACTGCTCTGGGGTCACAGGACTGGAGTATTGCTCTGGGGTCTCAGGACTGAAATACTGCTCTGGGGTCTCTGGACTTGAATACTGCTCTGGAGTCTCAGGACTGGAGTGTTCTTCTGCGGTCTCAGGACTGGAATAATTCTCTGGAGTCTCTGGTCTGGAATACTGCTCTGGGGTCTCAGGACTGGAATACCGCTCTGAGGTCTGAGGACTGGAATACTGCTCTGGGGTCTCAGGACTGGAATACTGCTCTGGGGTGTCAGGACTGGAATACTGCTCTGGGGTCTCAGGACTAGAGGACTGCTCTGGGGTCTCAGGGCTAGAGTACTGCTCTGGGGTCTCAGGACTGGAATACTGCTTAGGAGTCTCTGGACTGGAATACGGCTCTGGGGTGTCAGGACTGGAATACTGCTCTGGGGTCTCAGGACTGGAATACTGCTCTGGGGTCTCAGGACTAGAGTACTGCTCTGGGGTCTCAGGACTAGAGTACTGCTCTGTGGTCTCAGGACTAGAGTACTGCTCTGGGGTCTCTGGACTGGAGTATTGCTCTGGGGTCTCAGGACTGGAATACTGCTCTGGTGTCTCAGGACTGGAATACTGCTCTGGGGTCTCAGGACTGGAATACTGCTCTGGGGTCACAGGACTGGAATACTGCTCTGGGGTCTCTGGACTGGAGTATTGCTCTGGGGTCTCAGGACTGGAATACTGCTCTGGGGTCTCAGGACTGGAATACTGATCTGGGGTCTCAGGACTGGAATACTGCTCTGGGGACTCAGGACTGGAATACTGTTCTGGGGTCTCAGGACTGGAATACTGCTCTGGGGTCTCAGGACTGGAATACTGCTCTGGGGTCTCAGGACTAGAGTACTGCTCTGGGGTCTCAGGACTAGAGTACTGCTCTGTGGTCTCAGGACTAGAGTGCTGCTCTGGGGTCTCTGGACTGGAGTATTGCTCTGGGGTCTCAGACTGGAATACTGCTCTGGGGTCTCAGGACTGGAATACTGATCTGGGGTCTCAGGACTGGAATACTGCTCTGGGGACTCAGGACTGGAATATTGTTCTGGGGTCTCAGGACTGGAATACTGTTCTGGGGTCTCAGGACTGAAACACTGCTCTGGGGTCTCAGGACTGGAATACTGCTCTGGGGTCTCAGGACTAGAGTACTGCTCTGGGGTCTCAGGACTAGAGTACTGCTCTGTGGTCTCAGGACTAGAGTACTGCTCTGGGGTCTCTGGACTGGAGTATTGCTCTGGGGTCTCAGGACTGGAAGACTGCTCTCGGGCCCCAGGTCTGGATTACTGCTCTGGGGTCTCAGGACTGGAATACTGCTCTGGTGTCTCAGGACTGAAATACTGCTCTGGGGTCTCAGGACTGAAACACTGCTCTGGGGTCTCTGGACTGGAATATTGCTCTGGGGTCTCTGGACTGGAATACTGCTCTGGGGTCTCAGGACTGGAGTATTGCTCTGGTGTCTCAGGACTGGAATACTGCTCTGGGGTCTCAGGACTGGAGTATTGCTCTGGGGTCTCAGGACTGAAACACTGCTCTGGGGTCTCTGGACTTGTATACTGCTCTGGCGTCTCAGGACTGGAATACTGCTCTGGGGTCACAGGACTGGAGTATTGCTCTGGGGTCTCAGGACTGGAATACTGCTCTGGAGTCTCTCGACTGGAATACAGCTCTGGGGTCTCTGGACTGAAATACTGCTCTGGGGTCTCTGGACTTGAATACTACTCTGGAGTCTCAGGACTGGAGTGTTCTTCTGCGGTCTCAGGACTGGAATAATGCTCTGGAGTCTCTGGTCTGGAATACTGCTCTGGGGTCTCAGGACTGAAATACTGCTCTGGAGTCTCAGGACTGGAGTGTTCTTCTGCGGTCTCAGGACTGGAATACTGCTCTGGGGTCTCAGGACTAGAGTATTGCTCTGGGGTCTCAGGACTGGAATACTGCTCTGGCGTCTCAGGACTGGAATACTGCTCTGGGGTGTCAGGACTGGAATAGTGCTCTGGGGTCTGTGGACTGGAATATTGCTCTGGGGTCTCTGGACTGTAATACTGCTCTGGGGTCTCAGGACTGGAGTATTGCTCTGGTGTCTCAGGACTGGAATACTGCTCTGGGGTCTCAGGACAGGAGTATTGCTCTGGGGTCTCAGGACTGAAATACTGCTCTGGGGTCTCTGGACATGTATACTGCTCTGGCGTCTCAGGACTGGAATACTGCTCTGGGGTCACAGGACTGGAGTATTGCTCTGGGGTCTCAGGACTGAAATACTGCTCTGGGGTCTCTGGACTTGAATACTGCTCTGGAGTCTCAGGACTGGAGTGTTCTTCTGCGGTCTCAGGACTGGAATAATGCTCTGGAGTCTCTGGTCTGGAATACTGCTCTGGGGTCTCAGGACTGGAATACCGCTCTGGGGTCTGAGGACTGGAATACTGCTCTGCGGTCTCAGGACTGGAATACTGCTCTGAGGTGTCAGGACTGGAATACTGCTCTGGGGTCTCAGGACTAGAGGACTGCTCTGGGGTCTCAGGGCTAGAGTACTGCTCTGGGGTCTCAGGACTGGACTACTCCTCTGGAGTCTCTGGACTGGAATACGGCTCTGGGGTCTCAGGAGTGGAATACTGCTCTGGGGTCTCAGGACTGGAGAACTGCTCTGGGGTCACAGGACTTAAGCAAGGAGTCTGGAGGGCTAGAAGGGGTCATGAAAGGTCATTGGCAAATAGGGTTAAGGAAAATCCCAAGGCTTTTTACACGTACATAAAAAGCAAGAGGGTAGCCAGGGAAAGGGTTAGCCCACTGAAGGATAGGCAAGGGAATCTATGTGTGGAGCCAGAGGAAATGGGCGAGGTACTAAATGAATACTTTGCATCAGTATTCACCAAAGAGAAGGAATTGGTAGATGTTGAGTCTGGAGAAGGGGGTGTAGATAGCCTGGGTCACATTGTGATCCAAAAAGACGAGGTGTTGGGTGTCTTAAAAAATATTAAGGTAGATAAGTCCCCAGGGCCGGATGGGATCTACCCCAGAATACTGAAGGAGGCTGGAGAGGAAATTGCTGACGCCTTGACAGAAATCTTTGGATCCTCGCTGTATTCAGGGGATGTCCCGGAGGACTGGAGAATAGCCAATGTTGTTCCTCTGTTTAAGAAGGGTAGCAAGGATAATCCCGGGAACTACAGGCCGGTGAGCCTTACTTCAGTGGTAGGGAAATTACTGGAGAGAATTCTTCGAGACAGGATCTACTCCCATTTGGAAGCAAATGGACGTATTAGTGAGAGGCAGCACGGTTTTGTGAAGGGAAGGTCGTGTCTCACTAACTTGATAGAGTTTTTCGAGGAGGTCACTAAGATGATTGATGCAGGTAGGGCAGTAGATGTTGTCTATATGGACTTCAGTAAGGCCTTTGACAAGGTCCCTCATGGTAGACTAGTACAAAAGGTGAAGTCACACGGGATCAGGGGTGAACTGGCAAGGTGGATACAGAACTGGCTAGGCCATAGAAGTCAGAGGGTAGCAATGGAGGGATGCTTTTCTCATTGGAGGGCTGTGACCAGTGGTGTTCCACAGGGATCAGTGCTGGGACCTTTGCTCTTTGTAATATATATAAATAATTTGGAGGAAAATGTAACTGGTCTGATTAGTAAGTTTGCAGACGACACAAAGGTTGGTGGAATTGCGGATAGCGATGAGGACTGTCTGAGGATACAGCAGGATTTAGATTGTCTGGAGACTTGGGCGGAGAGATGGCAGATGGAGTTTAATCCGGACAAATGTGAGGTAATGCATTTTGGAAGGTCTAATGCAGGTAGGGAATATACAGTGAATGGTAGAACCCTCAAGAGTATTGAAAGTCAAAGAGATCTAGGAGTACAGGTCCACAGGTCATTGAAAGGGGCAACACAGGTGGAGAAGGTAGTCAAGAAGGCATACGGCATGTTGCCTTCATTGGCCGGGGCATTGAGTATAAGAATTGGCAAGTCATGTTGCAGCTGTATGGAACCTTAGTTAGGCCACACTTGGAGTATAGTGTTCAATTCTGGTCGCCACACTACCAGAAGGATGTGGAGGCTTTAGAGAGGGTGCAGAAGAGATTTACCAGAATGTTGCCTGGTGTGGAGGGCATAAGCTATGAGGAGCGATTGAATAAACTCGGTTTGTTCTCACTGGAACGAAGGAGGTTGAGGGGCGACCTGATAGAGGTATACAAAATTATGAGGGGCATAGACAGAGTGGATAGTCAGAGGCTTTTCCCCAGGGTAGAGGGGTCAATTACTAGGGGGCATAGGTTTAAGGTGAGAGGGGCAAAGTTTAGAGTAGATGTACGAGGCAAGTTTTTTACGCAGAGGGTAGTGGGTGCCTGGAACTCACTACCGGAGGAGGTAGTGGCAGCAGGGACGATAGGGACATTTAAGGGGCATCTTGACAAATATATGAATCGGATGGGAATAGAAGGATACGGACCCAGGAAGTGTAGAAGATTGTAGTTTAGTCGGGCAGTATGGTCGGCACGGGCTTGGAGGGCCGAAGGGCCTGTTCCTGTGCTGTACATTTCTTAGTTCTTTGTTCTTTGTTCTTTGACTGGAGTGTTCTTCTGCGGTCTCAGGACTGGAAAACAGCTCTGGGGTCACAGGACTGGAGAATTGCTCTGGTTTCTCAGGACTGGAATACTGCTCTGGGATCTCAGGACTGAAATACTGCTCTGGGGTCTCTGGACTGGAGTGTTCTTCTGCGGTCTCAGGACTGGAATACTGCTCTGGCGTCTCAGGACTGGAATACTGCTCTGGAGTCTCAGGACTGGAATACTGCTCTGGCGTCTCAGGACTGGGATACTGCTCTGGGATCTCTGGACTGGAATACTGCTCTGGGGTCTCTGGACTGGAATACTGCTCTGGGGTCTCATGACTAGAATACTGCTCTGGGGTCTCTGGACTGGAATACTGCTCTGGGGTCTCAGGACCAGAATACTGCTCTGGGGTCTCAGGACTAGAGTACTGCTCTGGGGTCTCAGGACTGAAATACTGCTCTGGGCTCTCAGAACTGGAAGGCTGCTCTGGGGTCTCAGGACTAGAGTACTGCTCTGGGGTCTAAGGACTGGAATACTGCTCTGTGGTCTCAGGACTGGAATACTGCTCTGGGGACTCAGGACTGGAATACTGTTCTGGGGTCTCAGGACTGGAATACTGCTCTGGGGTCTCAGGACTGGAATACTGCTCTGGGGTCTCAGGACTAGAGTACTGCTCTGGGGTCTCAGGACTAGAGTACTGCTCTGTGGTCTCAGGACTAGAGTGCTGCTCTGGGGTCTCTGGACTGGAGTATTGCTCTGGGGTCTCAGACTGGAATACTGCTCTGGGGTCTCAGGACTGGAATACTGATCTGGGGTCTCAGGACTGGAATACTGCTCTGGGGACTCAGGACTGGAATATTGTTCTGGGGTCTCAGGACTGGAATACTGTTCTGGGGTCTCAGGACTGAAACACTGCTCTGGGGTCTCAGGACTGGAATACTGCTCTGGGGTCTCAGGACTAGAGTACTGCTCTGGGGTCTCAGGACTAGAGTACTGCTCTGTGGTCTCAGGACTAGAGTACTGCTCTGGGGTCTCTGGACTGGAGTATTGCTCTGGGGTCTCAGGACTGGAAGACTGCTCTCGGGCCCCAGGTCTGGATTACTGCTCTGGGGTCTCAGGACTGGAATACTGCTCTGGTGTCTCAGGACTGAAATACTGCTCTGGGGTCTCAGGACTGAAACACTGCTCTGGGGTCTCTGGACTGGAATATTGCTCTGGGGTCTCTGGACTGGAATACTGCTCTGGGGTCTCAGGACTGGAGTATTGCTCTGGTGTCTCAGGACTGGAATACTGCTCTGGGGTCTCAGGACTGGAGTATTGCTCTGGGGTCTCAGGACTGAAACACTGCTCTGGGGTCTCTGGACTTGTATACTGCTCTGGCGTCTCAGGACTGGAATACTGCTCTGGGGTCACAGGACTGGAGTATTGCTCTGGGGTCTCAGGACTGGAATACTGCTCTGGAGTCTCTCGACTGGAATACAGCTCTGGGGTCTCTGGACTGAAATACTGCTCTGGGGTCTCTGGACTTGAATACTACTCTGGAGTCTCAGGACTGGAGTGTTCTTCTGCGGTCTCAGGACTGGAATAATGCTCTGGAGTCTCTGGTCTGGAATACTGCTCTGGGGTCTCAGGACTGAAATACTGCTCTGGAGTCTCAGGACTGGAGTGTTCTTCTGCGGTCTCAGGACTGGAATACTGCTCTGGGGTCTCAGGACTAGAGTATTGCTCTGGGGTCTCAGGACTGGAATACTGCTCTGGCGTCTCAGGACTGGAATACTGCTCTGGGGTGTCAGGACTGGAATAGTGCTCTGGGGTCTGTGGACTGGAATATTGCTCTGGGGTCTCTGGACTGCAATACTGCTCTGGGGTCTCAGGACTGGAGTATTGCTCTGGTGTCTCAGGACTGGAATACTGCTCTGGGGTCTCAGGACAGGAGTATTGCTCTGGGGTCTCAGGACTGAAATACTGCTCTGGGGTCTCTGGACATGTATACTGCTCTGGCGTCTCAGGACTGGAATACTGCTCTGGGGTCACAGGACTGGAGTATTGCTCTGGGGTCTCAGGACTGAAATACTGCTCTGGGGTCTCTGGACTTGAATACTGCTCTGGAGTCTCAGGACTGGAGTGTTCTTCTGCGGTCTCAGGACTGGAATAATGCTCTGGAGTCTCTGGTCTGGAATACTGCTCTGGGGTCTCAGGACTGGAATACCGCTCTGGGGTCTGAGGACTGGAATACTGCTCTGCGGTCTCAGGACTGGAATACTGCTCTGAGGTGTCAGGACTGGAATACTGCTCTGGGGTCTCAGGACTAGAGGACTGCTCTGGGGTCTCAGGGCTAGAGTACTGCTCTGGGGTCTCAGGACTGGACTACTCCTCTGGAGTCTCTGGACTGGAATACGGCTCTGGGGTCTCAGGAGTGGAATACTGCTCTGGGGTCTCAGGACTGGAGAACTGCTCTGGGGTCACAGGACTTAAGCAAGGAGTCTGGAGGGCTAGAAGGGGTCATGAAAGGTCATTGGCAAATAGGGTTAAGGAAAATCCCAAGGCTTTTTACACGTACATAAAAAGCAAGAGGGTAGCCAGGGAAAGGGTTGGCCCACTGAAGGATAGGCAAGGGAATCTATGTGTGGAGCCAGAGGAAATGGGCGAGGTACTAAATGAATACTTTGCATCAGTATTCACCAAAGAGAAGGAATTGGTAGATGTTGAGTCTGGAGAAGGGGGTGTAGATAGCCTGGGTCACATTGTGATCCAAAAAGACGAGGTGTTGGGTGTCTTAAAAAATATTAAGGTAGATAAGTCCCCAGGGCCGGATGGGATCTACCCCAGAATACTGAAGGAGGCTGGAGAGGAAATTGCTGACGCCTTGACAGAAATCTTTGGATCCTCGCTGTATTCAGGGGATGTCCCGGAGGACTGGAGAATAGCCAATGTTGTTCCTCTGTTTAAGAAGGGTAGCAAGGATAATCCCGGGAACTACAGGCCGGTGAGCCTTACTTCAGTGGTAGGGAAATTACTGGAGAGAATTCTTCGAGACAGGATCTACTCCCATTTGGAAGCAAATGGACGTATTAGTGAGAGGCAGCACGGTTTTGTGAAGGGAAGGTCGTGTCTCACTAACTTGATAGAGTTTTTCGAGGAGGTCACTAAGATGATTGATGCAGGTAGGGCAGTAGATGTTGTCTATATGGACTTCAGTAAGGCCTTTGACAAGGTCCCTCATGGTAGACTAGTACAAAAGGTGAAGTCACACGGGATCAGGGGTGAACTGGCAAGGTGGATACAGAACTGGCTAGGCCATAGAAGTCAGAGGGTAGCAATGGAGGGATGCTTTTCTCATTGGAGGGCTGTGACCAGTGGTGTTCCACAGGGATCAGTGCTGGGACCTTTGCTCTTTGTAATATATATAAATAATTTGGAGGAAAATGTAACTGGTCTGATTAGTAAGTTTGCAGACGACACAAAGGTTGGTGGAATTGCGGATAGCGATGAGGACTGTCTGAGGATACAGCAGGATTTAGATTGTCTGGAGACTTGGGCGGAGAGATGGCAGATGGAGTTTAATCCGGACAAATGTGAGGTAATGCATTTTGGAAGGTCTAATGCAGGTAGGGAATATACAGTGAATGGTAGAACCCTCAAGAGTATTGAAAGTCAAAGAGATCTAGGAGTACAGGTCCACAGGTCATTGAAAGGGGCAACACAGGTGGAGAAGGTAGTCAAGAAGGCATACGGCATGTTGCCTTCATTGGCCGGGGCATTGAGTATAAGAATTGGCAAGTCATGTTGCAGCTGTATGGAACCTTAGTTAGGCCACACTTGGAGTATAGTGTTCAATTCTGGTCGCCACACTACCAGAAGGATGTGGAGGCTTTAGAGAGGGTGCAGAAGAGATTTACCAGAATGTTGCCTGGTATGGAGGGCATAAGCTATGAGGAGCGATTGAATAAACTCGGTTTGTTCTCACTGGAACGAAGGAGGTTGAGGGGCGACCTGATAGAGGTATACAAAATTATGAGGGGCATAGACAGAGTGGATAGTCAGAGGCTTTTCCCCAGGGTAGAGGGGTCAATTACTAGGGGGCATAGGTTTAAGGTGAGAGGGGCAAAGTTTAGAGTAGATGTACGAGGCAAGTTTTTTACGCAGAGGGTAGTGGGTGCCTGGAACTCACTACCGGAGGAGGTAGTGGCAGCAGGGACGATAGGGACATTTAAGGGGCATCTTGACAAATATATGAATCGGATGGGAATAGAAGGATACGGACCCAGGAAGTGTAGAAGATTGTAGTTTAGTCGGGCAGTATGGTCGGCACGGGCTTGGAGGGCCGAAGGGCCTGTTCCTGTGCTGTACATTTCTTAGTTCTTTGTTCTTTGTTCTTTGACTGGAGTGTTCTTCTGCGGTCTCAGGACTGGAAAACAGCTCTGGGGTCACAGGACTGGAGAATTGCTCTGGTTTCTCAGGACTGGAATACTGCTCTGGGATCTCAGGACTGAAATACTGCTCTGGGGTCTCTGGACTGGAGTGTTCTTCTGCGGTCTCAGGACTGGAATACTGCTCTGGCGTCTCAGGACTGGAATACTGCTCTGGAGTCTCAGGACTGGAATACTGCTCTGGCGTCTCAGGACTGGGATACTGCTCTGGGATCTCTGGACTGGAATACTGCTCTGGGGTCTCTGGACTGGAATACTGCTCTGGGGTCTCATGACTAGAATACTGCTCTGGGGTCTCTGGACTGGAATACTGCTCTGGGGTCTCAGGACCAGAATACTGCTCTGGGGTCTCAGGACTAGAGTACTGCTCTGGGGTCTCAGGACTGAAATACTGCTCTGGGCTCTCAGAACTGGAAGGCTGCTCTGGGGTCTCAGGACTAGAGTACTGCTCTGGGGTCTAAGGACTGGAATACTGCTCTGTGGTCTCAGGACTGGAATACTGCTCTGGGGTCTCAGGACTGGAATATTGCTCTGGGGTCTCAGGACTAGGGTACTGCTCTGGAGTCTCAGGACTGGAATACTGCTCTGCGGTCTCAGGACTAGAGTACTGCTCTGGACTCTCAGGACTGGAATACTGCTCTGTGGTCTCAGGACTGGAATACTGCTCTGGAGTCTCAGGACTGGAATACTGCTCTGGGGTCTCAGGACTAGAATAGTGGTCTGGGATCACAGGACTGAAATACTGCTCTGGGGTCACAGGACTGGAATACTGCTCTGGGGTCACAGGACTGGAATACTGCTCTGGGGTCTCAGGACTGGAATACTGCTCTGGGGTCTCAGGACTGGAATACTGCTCTGGGGCCTCAGGACTGGAATACTGCTCTGGGGTCTCAGGACTGGAATACTGCTCTGGGGCCTCAGGACGGGAATACTGCTCTGGGGTCTCAGGACTAGAATAGTGGTCTGGGATCACAGGACTGAAATACTGCTCTGGGGTCTCAGGACTGGAATACTGCTCTGGGGTCTCAGGACTGGAATACTTCTCTGGGGTCTCAGGACTGGAATACTGCTCTGGGGTCTCAGGACTGGGATACTGCTCTGGGGTCACAGGGCTGGAATACTGCTCTGGGGTCTCACGGCTGGAATACTGCTCTGGGGTCTCAGGACTGGAATGCTGCTCTGGAGTCTCAGGACTAGAGTACTGCTCTGGGGTCTCAGGACTGGAATACTGCTCTGGGCTCTCAGGACTGGGATACTGCTCTGGGGTCTCAGGACTGGGATACTGCTCTTGGGTCTCAGGACTGGAATACTGCTCATTGGTCTCAGGACTAGAATACTGCAGTGGGGTCTCAGGACTGGAATACTGCTCTGGGGTCTCAGGACTGGAATACTGCTCTGGAGTCTCACGACTGGAATACTGCTCAGGGGTCTCAGGACTGGAATACTGCTCAGGGGTCTCAGGATTAGAATACTGCTCTGGAATCTCAGGACTGGAATACTGCTCTGGGGTCTCAGGGCTGGAATACTGCTCTGGGGTCTCAGGACTGGGATACTGCTCTGGGGTCTCAGGACTAGAATACCGCTCTGGGGTCTCAGGACTAGAATACTGCACTGGGGGTCTCAGGAGTGGAATACTGCTCTGCGGTATCAGGACTGGAATACTGCTCTGGGGTCTCAGGACTGGAATACTGCTCTGGGGTTTCAGGACTGGAATACTGCTGTGGGGTCTCAGGACTGGAATACTGCTCTGGGGTCTCAGGACTGGGATACTGCTCTGGGGTCTCAGGACTAGAATACTGCTCTGGGGTCTCAGGACTGGGATACTGCTCTGGTGTCTCAGGACTAGAATACTGCTCTGGGGTCTCAGGACTAGAATACTGCTCTGGGGTCTCAGGACTAGAATACTGCACTGGGGTCTCAGGACTGGAATACTGCTCTGCGGTCTCAGGACTGGAATACTGCTCTGTGGTCTCAGGACTGGAATACTGCTCTGGGGTCTCAGGACTGGAATACTGCTCTGGGGTCTCAGGAATGGAATACTGCTCTGGGGTCTCAGGACTGGGATACTGCTCTGCGGTCTCAGGACTGGAATACTGCTCTGGGGTCTCAGGACTGGAATACTGCTCTGGGGTCTCAGGACTGGAATACTGCTCTGGGGTCTCAGGACTAGAATAGTGGTCTGGGATCACAGGACTGAAATACTGCTCTGGGGTCTCAGAACTGGAATACTGCTCTGGGGTCTCAGGACTGGAATACTTCTCTGGGGTCTCAGGACTGGAATACTGCTCTGGGGTCTCAGGACTAGAATAGTGGTCTGGGATCACAGGACTGAAATACTGCTCTGGGGTCTCAGGACTGGAATACTTCTCTGGGGTCTCAGGACTGGAATACTGCTCTGGGGTCTCAGGACTAGAATAGTGGTCTGGGGTCACAGGACTGGAATACTGCTCTGGGGTCACAGGACTGGAATACTGCTCTGGGGTCTCAGGACTGGAATACTGCTCTGGGGTCTCAGGACTGGAATACTGCTCTGGGGCCTCAGGACTGGAATACTGCTCTGGGGTCTCAGGACTGGAATACTGCTCTGGGGCCTCAGGACTGGAATACTGCTCTGGGGTCTCAGGACTAGAATAGTGGTCTGGGATCACTGGACTGAAATACTGCTCTGGGGTCTCAGGACTGGAATACTGCTCTGGGGTCTCAGGACTGGAATACTTCTCTGGGGTCTCAGGACTGGAATACTGCTCTGGGGTCTCAGGACTGGGATACTGCTCTGGGGTCACAGGGCTGGAATACTGCTCTGGGGTCTCACGGCTGGAATACTGCTCTGGGGTCTCAGGACTGGAATGCTGCTCTGGAGTCTCAGGACTAGAGTACTGCTCTGGGGTCTCAGGACTGGAATACTGCTCTGGGCTCTCAGGACTGGGATACTGCTCTGGGGTCTCAGGACTGGGATACTGCTCTTGGGTCTCAGGACTAGAATACTGCTCATTGGTCTCAGGACTAGAATACTGCAGTGGGGTCTCAGGACTGGAATACTGCTCGGGGTCTCAGGACTGGAATACTGCTCTGGAGTCTCACGACTGGAATACTGCTCAGGGGTCTCAGGACTGGAATACTGCTCAGGGGTCTCAGGATTAGAATACTGCTCTGGGATCTCAGGACTGGAATACTGCTCTGGGGTCTCAGGGCTGGAATACTGCTCTGGGGTCTCAGGACTGGGATACTGCTCTGGGGTCTCAGGACTAGAATACCGCTCAGGGGTCTCAGGACTAGAATACTGCACTGGGGGTCTCAGGAGTGGAATACTGCTCTGCGGTATCAGGACTGGAATACTGCTCTGGGGTCTCAGGACTGGAATACTGCTCTGGGGTTTCAGGACTGGAATACTGCTGTGGGGTCTCAGGACTGGAATACTGCTCTGGGGTCTCAGGACTGGGATACTGCTCTGGGGTCTCAGGACTAGAATACTGCTCTGGGGTCTCAGGACTGGGATACTGCTCTGGTGTCTCAGGACTAGAATACTGCTCTGGGGTCTCAGGACTAGAATACTGCTCTGGGGTCTCAGGACTAGAATACTGCACTGGGGTCTCAGGACTGGAATACTGCTCTGCGGTCTCAGGACTGGAATACTGCTCTGTGGTCTCAGGACTGGAATACTGCTCTGGGGTCTCAGGACTGGAATACTGCTCTGGGGTCTCAGGAATGGAATACTGCTCTGGGGTCTCAGGACTGGGATACTGCTCTGCGGTCTCAGGACTGGAATACTGCTCTGGGGTCTCAGGACTGGAATACTGCTCTGGGGTCTCAGGACTGGAATACTGCTCTGGGGTCTCAGGACTAGAATAGTGGTCTGGGATCACAGGACTGAAATATTGCTCTGGGGTCTCAGGACTGGAATACTGCTCTGGGGTCTCAGGACTGGAATACTTCTCTGGGGTCTCAGGACTGGAATACTGCTCTGGGGTCTCAGGACTAGAATAGTGGTCTGGGATCACAGGACTGAAATACTGCTCTGGGGTCTCAGGACTGGAATACTTCTCTGGGGTCTCAGGACTGGAATACTGCTCTGGGGTCTCAGGACTAGAATAGTGGTCTGGGATCACAGGACTGAAATACTGCTCTGGGGTCTCAGGACTGGAATACTGCTCTGGAGTCTCAGGACTGGAATACTGCTCTGGGGTCTCAGGACTAGAATAGTGGTCTGGGATCACAGGACTGAAATACTGCTCTGGGGTCACAGGACTGGAATACTGCTCTGGGGTCACAGGACTGGAATACTGCTCTGGGGTCTCAGGACTGGAATACTGCTCTGGGGTCTCAGGACTGGAAAACTGCTCTGGGGCCTCAGGACTGGAATACTGCTCTGGGGTCTCAGGACTGGAATACTGCTCTGGGGTCTCAGGACTAGAATAGTGGTCTGGGATCACAGGACTGAAATACTGCTCTGGGGTCTCAGGACTGGAATACTGCTCTGGGGTCTCAGGACTGTAATACTTCTCTGGGGTCTCAGGACTCGGATACTGCTCTGGGGTCACAGGGCTGGAATACTGCTCTTAGGTCTCACGGCTTGAATACTGCTCTGTGGTCTCAGGACTGGAATGCTGCTCTGGAGTCTCAGGACTAGAGTACTGCTCTGGGGTCTCAGGACTGGAATACTGCTCTGGGCTCTCAGGACTGGGATACTGCTCTGGGGTCTCAGGACTGGGATACTGCTCTTGGGTCTCAGGACTAGAATACTGCTCATTGGTCTCAGGACTAGAATACTGCAGTGGGGTCTCAGGACTGGAATACTGCTCTGGGGTCTCAGGACTGGAATACTGCTCTGGAGTCTCACGACTGGAATACTGCTCAGGGGTCTCAGGACTGGAATACTGCTCAGGGGTCTCAGGACTAGAATACTGCTCTGGGATCTCAGGACTGGAATACTGCTCTGGGGTCTCAGGGCTGGAATACTGCTCTGGGGTCTCAGGACTGGGATACTGCTCTGGGGTCTCAGGACTAGAATACCGCTCTGGGGTCTCAGGACTAGAATACTGCACTGGGGGTCTCAGGAGTGGAATACTGCTCTGCGGTATCAGGACTGGAATACTGCTCTGGGGTCTCAGGACTGGAATACTGCTCTGGGGTTTCAGGACTGGAATACTGCTGTGGGGTCTCAGGACTGGAATACTGCTCTGGGGTCTCAGGACTGGGATACTGCTCTGGGGTCTCAGGACTAGAATACTGCTCTGGGGTCTCAGGACTGGGATACTGCTCTGGTGTCTCAGGACTAGAATACTGCTCTGGGGTCTCAGGACTAGAATACTGCTCTGGGGTCTCAGGACTAGAATACTGCACTGGGGTCTCAGGACTGGAATACTGCTCTGCGGTCTCAGGACTGGAATACTGCTCTGTGGTCTCAGGACTGGAATACTGCTCTGGGGTCTCAGGACTGGAATACTGCTCTGGGGTCTCAGGACTGGAATACTGCTCTGGGGTCTCTGGACTGGGATACTGCTCTGCGGTCTCAGGACTGGAATACTGCTCTGGGGTCTCAGGACTGGAATACTGCTCTGGGGTCTCAGGACTGGAATACTGCTCTGGGGTCTCAGGACTAGAATAGTGGTCTGGGATCACAGGACTGAAATACTGCTCTGGGGTCTCAGGACTGGAATACTGCTCTGGGGTCTCAGGACTGGAATACTTCTCTGGGGTCTCAGGACTGGAATACTGCTCTGGGGTCTCAGGACTGGGATACTGCTCTGGGGTCACAGGGCTGGAATACTGCTCTGGGGTCTCACGGCTGGAATACTGCTCTGGGGTCTCAGGACTGGAATGCTGCTCTGGAGTCTCAGGACCAGAGTACTGCTCTGGGGTCTCAGGACTGGAATACTGCTCTGGGCTCTCAGGACTGGGATACTGCTCTGGGGTCTCAGGACTGGGATGCTGCTCTTGGGTCTCAGGACTAGAATACTGCTCATTGGTCTCAGGACTAGAATACTGCAGTGGGGTCTCAGGACTGGAATACTGCTCTGGGGTCTCAGGACTGGAATACTGCTCTGGAGTCTCACGACTGGAATACTGCTCAGGGGTCTCAGGACTGGAATATTGCTCAAGGGTCTCAGGACTAGAATACTGCTCTGGGATCTCAGGACTGGAATACTGCTCTGGGGTCTCAGGGCTGGAATACTGCTCTGGGGTCTCAGGACTGGGATACTGCTGTGGGGTCTCAGGACTAGAATACCGCTCTGGGGTCTCAGGACTAGAATACTGCACTGGGGGTCTCAGGAGTGGAATACTGCTCTGCGGTATCAGGACTGGAATACAGCTCTGGGGTCTCAGGACTGGAATACTGCTCTGGGGTTTCAGGACTGGAATACTGCTGTGGGGTCTCAGGACTGGAATACTGCTCTGGGGTCTCAGGACTGGGATACTGCTCTGGGGTCTCAGGACTAGAATACTGCTCTGGGGTCTCAGGACTGGGATACTGCTCTGGTGTCTCAGGACTAGAATACTGCTCTGGGGTCTCAGGACTAGAATACTGCTCTAGGGTCTCAGGACTAGAATACTGCACTGGGGTCTCAGGACTGGAATACTGCTCTGCGGTCTCAGGACTGGAATACTGCTCTGTGGTCTCATGACTGGAATACTGCTCTGGGGTCTCAGGACTGGAATACTGCTCTGGGGTCTCAGGACTGGAATACTGCTCTGGGGTCTCAGGACTGGGATACTGCTCTGCGGTCTCAGGACTGGAATACTGCTCTGGGGTCTCAGGACTGGAATACTGCTCGGGGGTCTCAGGACTGGAATACTGCTCTGGGGTCTCAGGACTAGAATACTGCTCTGCGGTCTCAGGACTGGAATACTGCTCTGGGGTCTCAGGACTAGAATACTGCTCTGGGGTCTCAGGACTGGAATACTGCTCTGGGGTCTCAGGACTTGAATACTGCTCTTGGGTCTCAGGACTGGAATTCTGCTCTGGGGTCTCAGGACTGGAATACTGCTCAGGGGTCTCAGGACTAGAATACTGCTCTGGGAACTCAGGACTGGAATACTGCTCTGGGGTCTCAGGACTGGAATACTGCTCTGGGGTCTCAGGACTGGGATACTTCTCTGGGGTCTCAGGACTGGAATACTGCTCTGGGGTCTCAGGACTGTGATACTGCTCTGGGGTCACAGGGCTGGAATACTGCTCTGGGGTCTCACGGCTGGACTACTGCTCTTGGGTGTCAGGACTGGAATACTGCTCTGGGGTCTCAGGACTGGGATACTGCTCTGGGGTCACAGGGCTGGAATACTGCTCTGGGGTCTCACGGCTGGAATACTGCTCTGGGGTCTCAGGACTGGAATGCTGCTCTGGAGTCTCAGGACTAGAGTACTGCTCTGGGGCCTCAGGACTGGAATACTGCTCTGGGCTCTCAGGACTGGGATACTCCTATGGGGTCTCAGGACTGGGATACTGCTCTGGGGTCTCAGGACTAGAATACTGCTCATTGGTCTCAGGACTAGAATGCTGCAGTGGGGTCTCAGGACTGGAATACTGCTCTGGGGTCTCAGGACTGGAATACTGCTCTGGAGTCTCACGACTGGAATACTGCTCTGGGGTCTCAGGACTGGAATACTGCTCAGGGGTCTCAGGACTAGAATACTGCTCTGGGATCTCAGGACTGGAATACTGCTCTGGGGTCTCAGGGCTGGAATACTGCTCTGGGGTCTCAGGACTGGGATACTGCTCTGGGGTCTCAGGACTAGAATACTGCACTGGGGGTCTCAGGAGTGGAATACTGCTCTGCGGTATCAGGACTGGAATACTGCTCTGGGGTCTCAGGACTGGAATACTGCTCTGGGGTTTCAGGACTGGAATACTGCTGTGGGGTCTCAGGACAGGAATACTGCTCTGGGGTCTCAGGACTGGGATACTGCTCTGGGGTCTCAGGACTAGAATACTGCTCTGGGGTCTCAGGACTGGGATACTGCTCTGGTGTCTCAGGACTAGAATACTGCTCTGGGGTCTCAGGACTAGAATACTGCTCTGGGGTCTCAGGACTAGAATACTGCACTGGGGTCTCAGGACTGGAATACTGCTCTGCGGTCTCAGGACTGGAATACTGCTCTGGGGTCTCAGGACTGGAATACTGCACTGGGGGTCTCAGGAGTGGAATACTGCTCTGCGGTATCAGGACTGGAATACTGCTCTGGGGTCTCAGGACTGGAATACTGCTCTGGGGTTTCAGGACTGGAATACTGCTGTGGGGTCTCAGGACTGGAATACTGCTCTGGGATCTCAGGACTGGAATACTGCTCTGGGGTCTCAGGACTAGAATACTGCACTGGGGTCTCAGGACTGGAATACTGCTCTGCGGTCTCAGGACTGGAATACTGCTCTGGGGTCTCAGGACTGGAATACTGCACTGGGGGTCTCAGGAGTGGAATACTGCTCTGCGGTATCAGGACTGGAATACTGCTCTGGGGTCTCAGGACTGGAATACTGCTCTGGGGATTCAGGACTGGAATACTGCTGTGGGGTCTCAGGACTGGAATACTGCTCTGGGGTCTCAGGACTGGGATACTGCTCTGGGGTCTCAGGACTAGAATACTGCTCTGGGGTCTCAGGACTGGGATACTGCTCTGGTGTCTCAGGACTAGAATACTGCTCTGGGGTCTCAGGACTAGAATACTGCTCTGGGGTCTCAGGACTAGAATACTGCACTGGGGTCTCAGGACTGGAATACTGCTCTGCGGTCTCAGGACTGGAATACTGCTCTGTGGTCTCATGACTGGAATACTGCTCTGGGGTCTCAGGACTGGAATACTGCTCTGGGGTCTCAGGACTGGAATACAGCTCTGGGGTCTCAGGGCTGGGATACTGCTCTGCGGTCTCAGGACTGGAATACTGCTCTGGGGTCTCAGGACTGGAATACTGCTCGGGGGTCTCAGGACTGGAATACTGCTCTGGGGTCTCAGGACTAGAATACTGCTCTGCGGTCTCAGGACTGGAATACTGCTCTGGGGTCTCAGGACTAGAATACTGCTCTGGGGTCTCAGGACTGGAATACTGCTCTGGGGTCTCAGGACTTGAATACTGCTCTTGGGTCTCAGGACTGGAATTCTGCTCTGGGGTCTCAGGACTGGAATACTGCTCAGGGGTCTCAGGACTAGAATACTGCTCTGGGATCTCAGGACTGGAATACTGCTCTGGGGTCTCAGGACTGGAATACTGCTCTGGGGTCTCAGGACTGGGATACTTCTCTGGGGTCTCAGGACTGGAATACTGCTCTGGGGTCTCAGGACTGGTATACTGCTCTGGGGTCTCAGGACTGGGATACTGCTCTGGGGTCACAGGGCTGGAATACTGCTCTGGGGTCTCACGGCTGGAATACTGCTCTGGGGTCTCAGGACTGGAATGCTGCTCTGGAGTCTCAGGACTAGAGTACTGCTCTGGGGCCTCAGGACTGGAATACTGCTCTGGGCTCTCAGGACTGGGATACTCCTCTGGGGTCTCAGGACTGGGATACTGCTCTGGGGTCTCAGGACTAGAATACTGCTCATTGGTCTCAGGACTAGAATACTGCAGTGGGGTCTCAGGACTGGAATACTGCTCTGGGGTCTCAGGACTGGAATACTGCTCTGGAGTCTCACGACTGGAATACTGCTCTGGGGTCTCAGGACTGGAATACTGCTCAGGGGTCTCAGTACTAGAATACTGCTCTGGGATCTCAGGACTGGAATACTGCTCTGGGGTCTCAGGGCTGGAATACTGCTCTGGGGTCTCAGGACTGGGATACTGCTCTGGGGTCTCAGGACTAGAATACTGCACTGGGGGTCTCAGGAGTGGAATACTGCTCTGCGGCATCAGGACTGGAATACTGCTCTGGGGTCTCAGGACTGGAATACTGCTCTGGGGTTTCAGGACTGGAATACTGCTGTGGGGTCTCAGGACAGGAATACTGCTCTGGGGTCTCAGGACTGGGATACTGCTCTGGGGTCTCAGGACTAGAATACTGCTCTGGGGTCTCTGGACTGGGATACTGCTCTGGTGTCTCAGGACTAGAATACTGCTCTGGGGTCTCAGGACTAGAATACTGCTCTGGGGTCTCAGGACTAGAATACTGCACTGGGGTCTCAGGACTGGAATACTGCTCTGCGGTCTCAGGACTGGAATACTGCTCTGGGGTCTCTGGACTGGGATACTGCTCTGGTGTCTCAGGACTAGAATACTGCTCTGGGGTCTCAGGACTAGAATACTGCTCTGGGGTCTCAGGACTAGAATACTGCACTGGGGTCTCAGGACTGGAATACTGCTCTGCGGTCTCAGGACTGGAATACTGCTCTGGGGTCTCAGGACTGGAATACTGCTCTGGGGTCTCAGGACTGGAATACTGCTCTGGGGTCTCAGGACTGGAATACTGCTCTGGGGTCTCAGGACTGGGATACTGCTCTGCGGTCTCAGGACTGGAATACTGCTCTGGGGTCTCAGGACTGCAATACTGCTCTTGGGTCTCAGGACTAGAATACTGCTCATTGGTCTCAGTACTAGAATACTGCAGTGGGGTCTCAGGACTGGAATACTGCTCTGGGGTCTCAGGACTGGAATACTGCTCTGGAGTCTCACGACTGGAATACTGCTCAGGGGTCTCAGGACTGGAATACTGCTCAAGGGTCTCAGGACTAGAATACTGCTCTGGGATCTCAGGACTGGAATACTGCTCTGGGGTCTCAGGGCTGGAATACTGCTCTGGGGTCTCAGGACTGGAATACTGCTGTGGGGTCTCAGGACTAGAATACCGCTCTGGGGTCTCAGGACTAGAATACTGCACTGGGGGTCTCAGGAGTGGAATACTGCTCTGCGGTATCAGGACTGGAATACTGCTCTGGGGTCTCAGGACTGGAATACTGCTCTGGGGTTTCAGGACTGGAATACTGCTGTGGGGTCTCAGGACTGGAATACTGCTCTGGGGTCTCAGGACTGGGATACTGCTCTGGGGTCTCAGGACTAGAATACTGCTCTGGGGTCTCAGGACTGGGATACTGCTCTGGTGTCTCAGGACTAGAATACTGCTCTGGGGTCTCAGGACTAGAATACTGCTCTGGGGTCTCAGGACTGGAATACTGCTCTGGGGTCTCAGGACTGGGATACTGCTCTGGGGTCACAGGGCTGGAATACTGCTCTGGGGTCTCACGGCTGGACTACTGCTCTGGGGTCTCAGGACTGGAATACTGCTCTGGGGTCTCAGGACTGGGATACTGCTCTGGGGTCACAGGGCTGGAATACTGCTCTGGGGTCTCACGGCTGGAATACTGCTCTGGGGTCTCAGGACTGGAATGCTGCTCTGGAGTCTCAGGACTAGAGTACTGCTCTGGGGCCTCAGGACTGGAATACTGCTCTGGGCTCTCAGGACTGGGATACTCCTCTGGGGTCTCAGGACTGGGATACTGCTCTGGGGTCTCAGGACTAGAATACTGCTCATTGGTCTCAGGACTAGAATACTGCAGTGGGGTCTCAGGACTGGAATACTGCTCTGGGGTCTCAGGACTGGAATACTGCTCTGGAGTCTCACGACTGGAATACTGCTCTGGGGTCTCAGGACTGGAATACTGCTCAGGGGTCTCAGGACTGGAATACTGCTCTGGGATCTCAGGACTGGAATACTGCTCTGGGGTCTCAGGGCTGGAATACTGCTCTGGGGTCTCAGGACTGGGATACTGCTCTGGGGTCTCAGGACTAGAATACTGCACTGGGGGTCTCAGGAGTGGAATACTGCTCTGCGGTATCAGGACTGGAATACTGCTCTGGGGTCTCAGGACTGGAATACTGCTCTGGGGTTTCAGGACTGGAATACTGCTGTGGGGTCTCAGGACAGGAATACTGCTCTGGGGTCTCAGGACTGGGATACTGCTCTGGGGTCTCAGGACTAGAATACTGCTCTGGGGTCTCTGGACTGGGATACTGCTCTGGTGTCTCAGGACTAGAATACTGCTCTGGGGTCTCAGGACTAGAATACTGCTCTGGGGTCTCAGGACTAGAATACTGCACTGGGGTCTCAGGACTGGAATACTGCTCTGCGGTCTCAGGACTGGAATACTGCTCTGGGGTCTCAGGACTGGAATACTGCTCTGGGGTCTCAGGACTGGAATACTGCTCTGGGGTCTCAGGACTGGAATACTGCTCTGGGGTCTCAGGACTGGGATACTGCTCTGCGGTCTCAGGACTGGAATACTGCTCTGGGGTCTCAGGACTGCAATACTGCTCTTGGGTCTCAGGACTAGAATACTGCTCATTGGTCTCAGGACTAGAATACTGCAGTGGGGTCTCAGGACTGGAATACTGCTCTGGGGTCTCAGGACTGGAATACTGCTCTGGAGTCTCACGACTGGAATACTGCTCAGGGGTCTCAGGACTGGATTACTGCTCAAGGGTCTCAGGACTAGAATACTGCTCTGGGATCTCAGGACTGGAATACTGCTCTGGGGTCTCAGGGCTGGAATACTGCTCTGGGGTCTCAGGACTGGAATACTGCTGTGGGGTCTCAGGACTAGAATACCGCTCTGGGGTCTCAGGACTAGAATACTGCACTGGGGGTCTCAGGAGTGGAATACTGCTCTGCGGTATCAGGACTGGAATACTGCTCTGGGGTCTCAGGACTGGAATACTGCTCTGGGGTTTCAGGACTGGAATACTGCTGTGGGGTCTCAGGACTGGAATACTGCTCTGGGGTCTCAGGACTGGGATACTGCTCTGGGGTCTCAGGACTAGAATACTGCTCTGGGGTCTCAGGACTGGGATACTGCTCTGGTGTCTCAGGACTAGAATACTGCTCTGGGGTCTCAGGACTAGAATAGTGCTCTGGGGTCTCAGGACTAGAATACTGCACTGGGGTCTCAGGACTGGAATACTGCTCTGCGGTCTCAGGACTGGAATACTGCTCTGTGGTCTCATGACTGGAATACTGCTCTGGGGTCTCAGGACTGGAATACTGCTCTGGGGTTTCAGGACTGGAATACTGCTGTGGGGTCTCAGGACAGGAATACTGCTCTGGGGTCTCAGGACTGGGATACTGCTCTGGGGTCTCAGGACTAGAATACTGCTCTGGGGTCTCTGGACTAGAATACTGCTCTGGGGTCTCAGGACTGGAATACTGCTCTGGGGTCTCAGGACTTGAATACTGCTCTTGGGTCTCAGGACTGGAATTCTGCTCTGGGGTCTCAGGACTGGAATACTGCTCAGGGGTCTCAGGACTAGAATACTGCTCTGGGATCTCAGGACTGGAATACTGCTCTGGGGTCTCAGGACTGGAATACTGCTCTGGGGTCTCAGGACTGGGATACTTCTCTGGGGTCTCAGGACTGGAATACTGCTCTGGGGTCTCTGGACTGGGATACTGCTCTGGGGTCACAGGGCTGGAATACTGCTCTGGGGTCTCACGGCTGGACTACTGCTCTGGGGTCTCAGGACTGGAATACTGCTCTGGGGTCTCAGGACTGGGATACTGCTCTGGGGTCACAGGGCTGGAATACTGCTCTGGGGTCTCACGGCTGGAATACTGCTCTGGGGTCTCAGGACTGGAATGCTGCTCTGGAGTCTCAGGACTAGAGTACTGCTCTGGGGCCTCAGGACTGGAATACTGCTCTGGGCTCTCAGGACTGGGATACTCCTCTGGGGTCTCAGGACTGGGATACTGCTCTGGGGTCTCAGGACTAGAATACTGCACTGGGGGTCTCAGGAGTGGAATACTGCTCTGCGGTATCAGGACTGGAATACTGCTCTGGGGTCTCCGGACTGGAATACTGCTCTGGGGTTTCAGGACTGGAATACTGCTGTGGGGTCTCAGGACTGGAATACTGCTCTGGGATCTCAGGACTGGAATACTGCTCTGGGGTCTCAGGACTAGAATACTGCACTGGGGTCTCAGGACTGGAATACTGCTCTGCGGTCTCAGGACTGGAATACTGCTCTGGGGTCTCAGGACTGGAATACTGCACTGGGGGTCTCAGGAGTGGAATACTGCTCTGTGGTATCAGGACTGGAATACTGCTCTGGGGTCTCAGGACTGGAACACTGCTCTGGGGTTTCAGGACTGGAATACTGCTGTGGGGTCTCAGGACTGGAATACTGCTCTGGGGTCTCAGGACTGGGATACTGCTCTGGGGTCTCAGGACTAGAATACTGCTCTGGGGTCTCAGGACTGGGATACTGCTCTGGTGTCTCAGGACTAGAATACTGCTCTGGGGTCTCAGGACTAGAATACTGCTCTGGGGTCTCAGGACTAGTATACTGCACTGTGGTCTCAGGACTGGAATACTGCTCTGCGGTCTCAGGACTGGAATACTGCTCTGTGGTCTCATGACTGGAATACTGCTCTGGGGTCTCAGGACTGGAATACTGCTCTGGGGTCTCAGGACTGGAATACAGCTCTGGGGTCTCAGGACTGGGATACTGCTCTGCGGTCTCAGGACTGGAATACTGCTCTGGGGTCTCAGGACTGGAATACTGCTCGGGGGTCTCAGGACTGGAATACTGCTCTGGGGTCTCAGGACTAGAATACTGCTCTGCGGTCTCAGGACTGGAATACTGCTCTGGGGTCTCAGGACTAGAATACTGCTCTGGGGTCTCAGGACTGGAATACTGCTCTGGGGTCTCAGGACTTGAATACTGCTCTTGGGTCTCAGGACTGGAATTCTGCTCTGGGGTCTCAGGACTGGAATACTGCTCAGGGGTCTCAGGACTAGAATACTGCTCTGGGATCTCAGGACTGGAATACTGCTCTGGGTTCTCAGGACTGGAATACTGCTCTGGGGTCTCAGGACTGGGATACTTCTCTGGGGTCTCAGGACTGGAATACTGCTCTGGGGTCTCAGGACTGGGATACTGCTCTGGGGTCACAGGGCTGGAATACTGCTCTGGGGTCTCACGGCTGGACTACTGCTCTGGGGTCTCAGGACTGGAATACTGCTCTGGGGTCTCAGGACTGGGATACTGCTCTGGGGTCACAGGGCTGGAATACTGCTCTGGGGTCTCACGGCTGGAATACTGCTCTGGGGTCTCAGGACTGGAATGCTGCTCTGGAGTCTCAGGGCTAGAGTACTGCTCTGGGGCCTCAGGACTGGAATACTGCTCTGGGCTCTCAGGACTGGGATACTCCTCTGGGGTCTCAGGACTGGGATACTGCTCTGGGGTCTCAGGACTAGAATACTGCTCATTGGTCTCAGGACTAGAATACTGCAGTGGGGTCTCAGGACTGGAATACTGCTCTGGGGTCTCAGGACTGGAATACTGCTCTGGAGTCTCACGACTGGAATACTGCTCTGGGGTCTCAGGACTGGAATACTGCTCAGGGGTCTCAGGACTAGAATACTGCTCTGGGATCTCAGGACTGGAATACTGCTCTGGGGTCTCAGGGCTGGAATACTGCTCTGGGGTCTCAGGACTGGGATACTGCTCTGGGGTCTCAGGACTAGAATACTGCACTGGGGGTCTCAGGAGTGGAATACTGCTCTGCGGTATCAGGACTGGAATACTGCTCTGGGGTCTCAGGACTGGAATACTGCTCTGGGGTTTCAGGACTGGAATACTGCTGTGGGGTCTCAGGACAGGAATACTGCTCTGGGGTCTCAGGACTGGGATACTGCTCTGGGGTCTCAGGACTAGAATACTGCTCTGGGGTCTCTGGACTGGGATACTGCTCTGGTGTCTCAGGACTAGAATACTGCTCTGGGGTCTCAGGACTAGAATACTGCTCTGGGGTCTCAGGACTAGAATACTGCACTGGGGTCTCAGGACTGGAATACTGCTCTGCGGTCTCAGGACTGGAATACTGCTCTGGGGTCTCAGGACTGGAATACTGCTCTGGGGTCTCAGGACTGGAATACTGCTCTGGGGTCTCAGGACTGGAATACTGCTCTGGGGTCTCAGGACTGGGATACTGCTCTGCGGTCTCAGGACTGGAATACTGCTGTGGGGTCTCAGGACTGGAATACTGCTCTGGGGTCTCAGGACTGGAATACTGCTCTGGGGTCTCAGGACTGGAATACTGCTCTGGGGTTTCAGGACTGGAATACTGCTGTGGGGTCTCAGGACTGGAATACTGCTCTGGGGTCTCAGGACTGGGATACTGCTCTGGGGTCTCAGGACTAGAATACTGCTCTGGGGTCTCAGGACTGGGATACTGCTCTGGTGTCTCAGGACTAGAATACTGCTCTGGGGTCTCAGGACTAGAATACTGCTCTGGGGTCTCAGGACTGGAATACTGCTCTGGGGTCTCAGGACTGGGATACTGCTCTGGGGTCACAGGGCTGGAATACTGCTCTGGGGTCTCACGGCTGGACTACTGCTCTGGGGTCTCAGGACTGGAATACTGCTCTGGGGTCTCAGGACTGGGATACTGCTCTGGGGTCACAGGGCTGGAATACTGCTCTGGGGTCTCACGGCTGGAATACTGCTCTGGGGTCTCAGGACTGGAATGCTGCTCTGGAGTCTCAGGACTAGAGTACTGCTCTGGGGCCTCAGGACTGGAATACTGCTCTGGGCTCTCAGGACTGGGATACTCCTCTGGGGTCTCAGGACTGGGATACTGCTCTGGGGTCTCAGGACTAGAATACTGCTCATTGGTCTCAGGACTAGAATACTGCAGTGGGGTCTCAGGACTGGAATACTGCTCTGGGGTCTCAGGACTGGAATACTGCTCTGGAGTCTCACGACTGGAATACTGCTCTGGGGTCTCAGGACTGGAATACTGCTCAGGGGTCTCAGGACTAGAATACTGCTCTGGGATCTCAGGACTGGAATACTGCTCTGGGGTCTCAGGGCTGGAATACTGCTCTGGGGTCTCAGGACTGGGATACTGCTCTGGGGTCTCAGGACTAGAATACTGCACTGGGGGTCTCAGGAGTGGAATACTGCTCTGCGGTATCAGGACTGGAATACTGCTCTGGGGTCTCAGGACTGGAATACTGCTCTGGGGTTTCAGGACTGGAATACTGCTGTGGGGTCTCAGGACAGGAATACTGCTCTGGGGTCTCAGGACTGGGAAACTGCTCTGGGGTCTCAGGACTAGAATACTGCTCTGGGGTCTCTGGACTGGGATACTGCTCTGGTGTCTCAGGACTAGAATACTGCTCTGGGGTCTCAGGACTAGAATACTGCTCTGGGGTCTCAGGACTAGAATACTGCACTGGGGTCTCAGGACTGGAATACTGCTCTGCGGTCTCAGGACTGGAATACTGCTCTGGGGTCTCAGGACTGGAATACTGCTCTGGGGTCTCAGGACTGGAATACTGCTCTGGGGTCTCAGGACTGGAATACTGCTCTGGGGTCTCAGGACTGGGATACTGCTCTGCGGTCTCAGGACTGGAATACTGCTCTGGGGTCTCAGGACTGCAATACTGCTCTTGGGTCTCAGGACTAGAATACTGCTCATTGGTCTCAGGACTAGAATACTGCAGTGGGGTCTCAGGACTGGAATACTGCTCTGGGGTCTCAGGACTGGAATACTGCTCTGGAGTCTCACGACTGGAATACTGCTCAGGGGTCTCAGGACTGGAATACTGCTCAAGGGTCTCAGGACTAGAATACTGCTCTGGGATCTCAGGACTGGAATACTGCTCTGGGGTCTCAGGGCTGGAATACTGCTCTGGGGTCTCAGGACTGGAATACTGCTGTGGGGTCTCAGGACTAGAATACCGCTCTGGGGTCTCAGGACTAGAATACTGCACTGGGGGTCTCAGGAGTGGAATACTGCTCTGCGGTATCAGGACTGGAATACTGCTCTGGGGTCTCAGGACTGGAATACTGCTCTGGGGTTTCAGGACTGGAATACTGCTGTGGGGTCTCAGGACTGGAATACTGCTCTGGGGTATCAGGACTGGGATACTGCTCTGGGGTCTCAGGACTAGAATACTGCTCTGGGGTCTCAGGACTGGGATACTGCTCTGGTGTCTCAGGACTAGAATACTGCTCTGGGGTCTCAGGACTAGAATACTGCTCTGGGGTCTCAGGACTAGAATACTGCACTGGGGTCTCAGGACTGGAATACTGCTCTGCGGTCTCAGGACTGGAATACTGCTCTGTGGTCTCATGACTGGAATACTGCTCTGGGGTCTCAGGACTGGAATACTGCTCTGGGGTCTCAGGACTGGAATACTGCTCTGGGGTCTCAGGACTGGGATACTGCTCTGCGGTCTCAGGACTGGAATACTGCTCTGGGGTCTCAGGACTGGAATACTGCTCGGGGGTCTCAGGACTGGAATACTGCTCTGGGGTCTCAGGACTAGAATACTGCTCTGCGGTCTCAGGACTGGAATACTGCTCTGGGGTCTCAGGACTAGAATACTGCTCTGGGGTCTCAGGACTGGAATACTGCTCTGGGGTCTCAGGACTTGAATACTGCTCTTGGGTCTCAGGACTGGAATTCTGCTCTGGGGTCTCAGGACTGGAATACTGCTCAGGGGTCTCAGGACTAGAATACTGCTCTGGGATCTCAGGACTGGAATACTGCTCTGGGGTCTCAGGACTGGAATACTGCTCTGGGGTCTCAGGACTGGGATACTTCTCTGGGGTCTCAGGACTGGAATACTGCTCTGGGGTCTCAGGACTGGGATACTGCTCTGGGGTCACAGGGCTGGAATACTGCTCTGGGGTCTCACGGCTGGACTACTGCTCTGGGGTCTCAGGACTGGAATACTGCTCTGGGGTCTCAGGACTGGGATACTGCTCTGGGGTCACAGGGCTGGAATACTGCTCTGGGGTCTCACGGCTGGAATACTGCTCTGGGGTCTCAGGACTGGAATGCTGCTCTGGAGTCTCAGGACTAGAGTACTGCTCTGGGGCCTCAGGACTGGAATACTGCTCTGGGCTCTCAGGACTGGGATACTCCTCTGGGGTCTCAGGACTGGGATACTGCTCTGGGGTCTCAGGACTAGAATACTGCTCATTGGTCTCAGGACTAGAATACTGCAGTGGGGTCTCAGGACTGGAATACTGCTCTGGGGTCTCAGGACTGGAATACTGCTCTGGAGTCTCACGACTGGAATACTGCTCTGGGGTCTCAGGACTGGAATACTGCTCAGGGGTCTCAGGACTAGAATACTGCTCTGGGATCTCAGGACTGGAATACTGCTCTGGGGTCTCAGGGCTGGAATACTGCTCTGGGATCTCAGGACTGGGATACTGCTCTGGGGTCTCAGGACTAGAATACTGCACTGGGGGTCTCAGGAGTGGAATACTGCTCTGCGGTATCAGGACTGGAATACTTCTCTGGGGTCTCAGGACTGGAATACTGCTCTGGGGTTTCAGGACTGGAATACTGCTGTGGGGTCTCAGGACAGGAATACTGCTCTGGGGTCTCAGGACTGGGATACTGCTCTGGGGTCTCAGGACTAGAATACTGCTCTGGGGTCTCAGGACTGGGATACTGCTCTGGTGTCTCAGGACTAGAATACTGCTCTGGGGTCTCAGGACTAGAATACTGCTCTGGGGTCTCAGGACTAGAATACTGCACTGGGGTCTCAGGACTGGAATACTGCTCTGCGGTCTCAGGACTGGAATACTGCTCTGGGGTCTCAGGACTGGAATACTGCTCTGGGGTCTCAGGACTGGAATACTGCTCTGGGGTCTCAGGACTGGAATACTGCTCTGGGGTCTCAGGACTGGGATACTGCTCTGCGGTCTCAGGACTGGACTACTGCTCTGGGGTCTCAGGACTGCAATACTGCTCTGGGGTCTCAGGACTGGAATACTGCACTGGGGTCTCAGGACTGGAATACTGCTCTGCGGTCTCAGGACTGGAATACTGCTCTGGGGTCTCAGGACTAGAATACTGCTCTGTGGTCTCAGGACTGGAATACTGCTCTGGGGTCTCAGGACTGGAATACTGCTCTCGGGTCTCAGGACTGGAATACTGCTCTGGGGTCTCCGGACTGGGATACTGCTCTAGGGACCCGGGTTCGAATCCCACCTCTGCAGATGCTGAAATTTGAAATCAATAAAAAAATCTGGAATTAAAAGTCTAATGATGACCATGAAGCCATTGTCGATTGTCGTAAAAAACAATCTGGTTCATTAAAGTCCTTTAGGGAAGGAAATCTGCCGTCCTTACCTGGTCTGGCCTCCATGTGACTCCAGACCCCACAACAATGTGGTTGACTCTTAACTGCCCCTCAGGGGCAATTAGGGGGTTGGCAATGTCCCATGAATGAATAAAAAAGAAGTTTCAATCATGATTCTCCACTTGAAGTGTCGCAAAAAAAACAACTAACTTGTCTCTTACAGTTAGGTACCACCAGCAGGGATATACATTGTTTTAATAGGTTTATTTTTTATCTTCATGCTTCATTTCCCCTCCCTCTGGCTACTATCCTTTCTATGACTGAAATTTTGAGGGTTCTTTTTAGGAGTAATTAGATTTTGAAAAAATAAGCATCCCCCACATGAATTGCATACAGGATTAGATGCAGCTAAACGGGGTCGACGAGATGGCAATTCAATTGAGCTGTGTTGCACGTCAGCACAAGATTAATATATAAATATATTATGTTTGTTTTTAACTTCGCTTTTCTGAATCAGTATTCAGTAGTGGAGTACGAGGCAACAGACCATTTTGCAAAAGCTCATTTATTTTATGTTGCCCTTCATTTTAAATTATTGACCAATGGGGAATTTATCACTCAAGCTGAACTAAAAGTGAAAACTAAGGATGGTCACGATTCTCATTCCCGCAGTGTGCCATGACATATGCAGCAACACATCCTGAATCCTATGAAGAAAGCCAGACTGGCTGGAATTCTCTGGCCGTTGCGATTCTCTTTCCCCGCCCCCAGCGCACCCCCATCCACGGCTTTCCCGGCAGTGCATGGTGACTTCAATGGGCAATTCCATTTACAAGCACGACACACACTCCCGTGTGCAGCACGACACACACTCCCGTCTGCATCAATGGCTCCGAAGTAGAGATGGTCGATAGCTTTAAGTTCCTGGGGGTCACCATCACCAACAGTCTGTCCTGGTCCCCTCACATTGATGCAACAGCCAAGAAAGCCCAACAACTTCTCTACTTCCTACGGAAACTGAAGAAATTTAGCATGTCTGCATCAACTCTCACAAACTTCCACAGATGTGCCATAGAGAGCATCCTATCCGGCTGCAGCATAGCCCGGTGTGGCAACTGCTCGGCCCAAGATAACAAGAAACTGCAGAGTGTGGTGAACTCAGCCCAACGCATCACACAAGCTTTCCACCCCCACATTGATTCTGTATACACCTCCCGCTGCCTCAGGAAAGCAGACAGCATTGTCAGAGACCCCGCCCACCCAGGCATTGCCCTCTTCCAGACCCTTCCATCAGGCAGAAAGTACAGAAGTCTGAAGACCCACATATCTTCTTCACCCAAAGGGTTGTGAATCTCTGGAATTCCTTGCCCAGTGAAGCAGTTGAGGCTCCTTCTTTAAACGTTTTTAAGAAAAAGATAGATGCCTTTCTAAAGAATAAAGGGATTCGGGGATATGGTGTACGGGCCGGAGAGTGGAGCTGAGTCCACAAAGATCAGCCATGATCTCACTAAATTGCGGAGCAGGCTCGACGGGCCAGATGGCCTACTCCTGTTCCTAGTTCTTATGTTCTTATATCCAGATATAGGAACATCTTCTTCCCACTATGAAACTCCTCAACGACTCCCCCTCGGACTGATCTGTTCACTGTAAGAACGCTATTCACGATGCCCTATGCTGCTCTTGCTCATTTATTTGCTTTGTTTGGCCCCTTGTTCCACACTGTAACCAATAATTATTTCTCGATGTACCATTGGTAAATGTTCTCTGTTGATTATTCTTTCTGTCCACTATGTAAGTACTGTGTACGTTCCCTCGGCCGCAGAAAACTACTTTTCACTGTACTTCGGTCCATGTGACAATAAATCAAATCAAAATCAAAATCAAATCAAATCAAAATCAAAAATCAAGCCTTGAGAAGAGGGAGCCCTGCTGTCAGTGACCGCCACGCTGCCGAGGAACATGTGGCTGGGGGAACCGAGTACCCCGTCCCATTTTTATTCCCATCACCTTCATCGGCCCCGTTGTAAATTGTTGGGGAGGTTTGCGAGGAAGCGCTTCCATCTAAGAAACTGCTACTCGCGAGTGCAAGTGAATCCATCCTGGGTTTCCTTGGAGATTCGCTTTTGAATCCTGCTCTTGTGCTTTTCAACGGGGGAATTTACCGGTCCTTACTCTGACGGAATCTCTTTGCTGCAACTGAGCTGGCAAATCGCTTTGAACTAAAACTGCTTCTGCAAAGGGGGCTTTCAACACAAACTCAATTTGGAGAGAAAAACGAAATGGGATTTTGTACAAAACGTCACATGCGCGTACCTATCTGCTGACATGTCCAGAACAATGGAGTCAGTTGTCCTGCTGCTCAGCAACCTTTGACCTCAGGAAGATTTGTCAGGTTATCACATCATCAAAGAGAATGATCGTACACATTCATAGATAAATTAGAAATGGTGCTCTTTTGGAGTAATGTTTTGAGACAATCTTATTCTCCATCTATTAATATTTAAGGGTTTATTAATTATTTACTAGATAGCGTTGCTAGAGTCAAACCACAAACATCAATGAGAGAACACTCTCTTCAAGCATGTTGCATGATATCAAGTAAAAATAGCAAGTCTTGACAGACAAAAATGTGAGCTTGCAAATGACTGATCAACAGCAGTGTGGCTGTCAGATCAAGAAGACATAAAATTGGATGTTGTTCTTGTGGGGGTGATGCAAATTCTAATTCAATTCCAACACTACAATGGTGGGTAATAGACTGACATTGAAGCAGCCAATCCTATAGCATCATTTGTATGAGTAGACAATTCTTACCTGAAACAATTTGTTTTATGTATATTATTTCCAATTATCCCTGTCGACTGGGAATTGGCTGGGAGAATGAGAGCCAATTTAGCCCATCGACTTGTCAGCCCTGCGACTTACCCACGGCCCATAGATCTAGGTTGGTCATAAGTGTGCCGCTGCCTTGGCTGATTTCCAAACCCTCTTGCGTGTCAGGTTGCCGTCGTCGGGTTAGTGCTCCATTTCACATCGTGGCCAACACAGGGAAAGTGGCAGCTGGAGGGCATTCAAATTGCAAATGTCAGCTGACGTTAGGATTCAAACGCAGTCGACTGAAAACGAAAAGCTGCTGGAAACGCTCAATGACCTGAAGGGTTAACCGTTACGTCCCTGGCTCCACAGACCCGCCTGAGCCGCCGAGGACCGCCTGCATTTTCTGAAATTTATTTCCGATTACCAGGAACTGCAGGGTTTTCCATTGTCGAACACACCGCTGTTCAGCTGTCGCCGTCACAAGGTAACAATCTCTAAAGATTTGTTCACTAAAAGAAACACTGAGCTGAATTTTCCAGCCCTTCCAGCCTGCGGGATTTTCCAGTCTTGCCAATGGCAAACACCACCACCCCCCAACCCACCCTCGCAAGCCCGAAAACATGCTGCGGGGACGTGCTCCCCGGAAAATCCCGTCCATTGATATTCAATTTAATTCACCTAGTACAAAGCAACCTGCTTGATTGGCACCCCTTTCTCCCATTGTAAACATTCACTTTCTCCACCACCAGTGTACAGTGACAACAGTATGTACCATACAACAAAAAAAAGCAGTGCAGGAACTCACAAGGGTTCCTCCAACAGTACTTTCCACATATACAACCACCACCGTCTAGAAGAACAAGGGCAGCAGATCCATGGGAATCCCACCACCTGGGGGTTCCCCTCCAAGCCACACACCGTCCTGACTTGGAAATATATCGCCCTTCTTTCACGGTAGCTGGGTCCAAATTTCAGAATTCCCTCTCTGACAGCACAGTGGATGTACCTACACTCTATGGCCTGCAGCGGTTCAAGATGGTGGCTCACCACCACCTTCTCACGGTAGTTAGGGATGGGCAACAGATGTTGACCGAGCCAGCGATAACCACATCCCATGAAAGAATAAAAACAGACATATTTAGGGCGGGAATTGCAGAGTTTCAGGCTTGTCAGCTGAATGCCGAGCCACCAATGAAAGTCATTAAAGCAGAGGGTTCACAACGGGCCAAGATTGTTAAAACAAAAACTGGCACTGTTTGTGTTTTTGATGGCGCTGAGGGGTAGAATTTGTTTGAATAATAGGATCTTGTGGGGCTGCTGAGTGAGCGGTGGGTTGGTGGCCAAGAGAAGCTATTGGATAGGTACATATGGAACTAGGCAAGTATCGTCCCATTCAGCTGGATGACAGTGACGAGATGCTGGAGGAAGATAGTGCGACCAACCATGACAAAGGCGGCAGACAGGTCGAGAAGGGTGAGAAAGGAAGGCTTACCTCTGTCACAGTCTCAAAGGATGTCAATTGTATGGGCGGCACGGCGGCGAAAGTGGTTAGCACTGCTGTCTCATGGTGGCAAGGACACGGGTTCGTTCCCGGCCCCGGGTCACTGTCCGCGTGGAGTTTACGCATTCTCCCCGTGTCTGCGTGGGTCTCACCCCCACAACCCAAAGATGTGCAAAGTAGGTTAATTGGCCACGCCAAATTGCCCCTTAATTGGAAAAAAAATAATTGGGTACTTTAAATTTATTTTTTAAAAAAGGATGTCATTTGTGGCTTTGAGAAGGGTTGTTTTGGTGTTGCAACAGGGACAGAAAGCTGATTGGAGGGATTCAAACCGGGAACATTTGGTAAAATAGGTATGAGTCAATGATGAATAATATAAGAACACTCAACTGCACCAAAGAAATCCATCAAAGTAGAATCCTTGGAAGGAATATCTGTTTGAGAAATATAACTCCCAAATGGACAGTTTGAATGCTGGGAATGGAATGGGTGGAGTGGTGAAATTAAATATTTTTAATCGACTGTAGGAGGCTCAGTGAAGCACATTGACGCTCTGCGGATCCCAGCAATTCTTGTAGAATCTGGACTGGAAATTTATGGTCTGTTTCCTTGTTCAAGGACTAATGGTTAGATCATTTTAAAAGGTCAGTGAAACATTGTTTAATTAACTTTTACGAGCTCACAAGAAAATAATGATGCTTATACCTGGAAGCTTTGATTTTCCGTGGAAGTGATTTGACATCCGCTGAACTCTTCAAGTCAACTTTGTCCAAAACAGAACTCCGCAGAGCAAGATAGTCATTTGGTAGTGCAGAACCCGAGTATTGCTGAAAAAAAAACATTTTGTTAAGCTTTCCGTCTTGCACTCATCAGAACCATTCACAAGAACACCAATGTCAGGGGAAGCAACACATTTGTACTGTAAAAGATAGATGTGCTAGCAAGTGGACTCTGACGGTAGGGGCATTGCCATGGCAAATGCACCAGTTGATGGTGACTGACAGTTAACTGCCAAGCTTTGTTTGAAATTTAAACTAGTTCCTATTTCATGCGCTGGTTCATTCCTCGGGGCAGGAGAGAATATTGCAACAGAATCGGAGAAGGGCGCATATGGGAATATAGGAACACAAGGGCCAGGATTTTCCGGTCCGAGTTCACCTCGCCGCCAATGCCGGCGATAACAGAGAATCCTGCCGGCCTAAACGGACGGAGGATTCCGGCCAAGGTGTCATTCAGGCTCTTAAGCCTGTTCCATCCTTCAAGGGATTATGGCTGATCTAGATCCTAACACCGTGCAAATGCCCCAGCTCCATATCCATTTACACGCCGGGCTGGCAATGAGCAATAAATTACATACTTTACATTATTAAATGAGCAGGCATCTGCTGATTTTTGTGGGAATGTTTCACAATCCTCCCTTTCTTGCCATGAAGAAAGTGCGCTGTAAACGTCTCCAGTGCCCGCCATATCTTAGCTCAATCAACTGATACGTGTTTAGAGGCATAATTACACAAGACGAATCTCTCTCCCCCACAGGACATCACATCCCTCCCTCCTTTTTTTTTGTTTTTCTTTATGTAACACTTCGTTTATGTAACATTTGGTGTTTAATATGTAATTTGTTGCAAATACACCTGTTATTTGCTTTTTTCGCTTACAAGTCATTCATGACTTAACACAAGAGACAATGGAGCAGCTTGCCTAGGACCGGATAATACTTTGCTCTGAAATAGGCATCATGCCATCCCCTTATGCCACTGCGATCTTTACATGTGTGTCTCCCATACTCGCTTTTGTTTTAGGTGAGATGATACATTTCTATTTATAAATTGTTGTACAATAAAATCAAACAATGAAAGATGCTGCTTGAGACCTAAGTTTTGCTATGTTTAAGATGTTCTGGCCAACTCTTAACTTACGATTTACATTTGACTTTATTTAGAAAATCGTGCATTACTCCATGCACTGAACCAAGTTAGGATTTTGTCACCTCCAATTAATAGGGTACCCGTAACACGTGTATTAAAGATCGAGATCAATGTCAGGATACTTGTATAGTGATTTGCTTATGATAGCTTCATCCTTATGATCTGGGGGACATGATGGTCTCAAAGTTGAATTAGCCCTGAATGTAAATATTTCAACATCAACAAAGGTTTATAATCATTAGATTATGTGAAGCTAGGTTTACTATTGAAGCTTGGATAATTTGACTTGGCGGAGAGAAATAGAAAATCATAATGCTACAATGAGTTTGTATAATTGTACATGATGAGTTGTTCCATGTGCTCAGACTTACATGAATTTTGTTACCTCCAATTAATGGGGTAGCCCTAACACGTGTATTAAAGGTCGAGATTCACCCGCCACCATCTGGCCTGGGCTTGTGAAATCCTACCAACTGCCCTGACTTGAGACAATTCACACCTCTTTGACCTGGGGTTACCCCTCTCTCCAGTTGCTCCATCTGGGCCTGTGATGACTTAATTACCTGCAAAGACTCGCATTCGAAGTCGAATGTATCATCCTGCATCATTGACTTAGTCTCTATGTATATTTTTCTGGAACCCACCACTTCATTCACCTGAGGAAGGAGCTGTGCTCCGAACGCTAGTGACTCGAAACAAACCTGTCGGGCTTTAACCTGGTGTTGTAAGACTTCTTACAATACCACTCAACACAGTGAATACAATACCTTTTTAAAAAAAATAAGTTGAAAGTACCCAATTATTTTATTTTCCAATTAAGGGGCAATTTAGCGTGGCCAATCCACCTAACCTGCACATCTTTCGGTTGTGGGGGTGAAAACCACGCAGACACGGGAAGAATGTGCAAACTCCACATGGATAGTGACCCAGGGCTGGGATTCGAACCCGGGCCCTCACCGCCGTAGTCCCAGTGCTAACCACTGCGTCACATGCCGCCCTGAATACCTTTAATTGCTATCTTTATTCCCATGTAAACAACAAGAAAATGAACAATCTCAGCTCTCAATCCACCTTAAATACTAATGGTGCAGAATAATACTTGCTTTATTTACAGGGTTATTCTTTGAGATAGGATTATAGAACAGATCTGGCTCTGGTCCGAACCCCTGCTGGATCTCTGGCTGGATGTCTTCAAACGCTGTTTCAACTGGCTTGTTTCAGCTCCCCCTTATCCTCAGACAACTCTGCACTGCTTTAAATATGGTTAATCTCTTTTAACTAAGTCAGAACAAACTGCCTTACTTGGTCTCAGCTTCAGTCAGAATTAGAACTCAACTGAAAATGCTGTCTCAAAAAGTGCCTGATGCCTTTGCTTCACCCAGAAATGGCTTAACACCCCAGGGGAATCCCATTAATGAAAACAAAAGTGCATTGGCCCAAGCCTTTTGTGATGGGTAATTGCACATCTAGCTCCTAAAAGCTTTGTTGTCTTTCAAACCCAAATTCTTCTCAAAACATGGCTGCAGCAGTGAAGCACACTCTAACCAGGCTTATAACCGCCTACTTTCATATTGTATTTTCCCCTTTGTAATCAATCCCTTGGTCTGCCTTTGCTGAATTTTAAATTGTTCCCAATCCTCAGGTCTATTGCTTTTTCTTGACAATTTGAATTATCTAATACTATCTCTAATTTCCCTTGTAAGCCATGGTTTGGCCACAGTTCCCTTTCCACTCTTGCGCCAAATAGAAATGAACAACCTTTGGAGATCACCTATTCATTCCTTCAATGCCTGTCATTGTCTGTCCACTGTCCTTCCTTTCAGTAAAGTTTCCCAGTCCGTCATAGCCAGCTCATGCCTCACATCATCATAGTTACCTTTATTGAGATTCAGGACACTGGTCTTAGAATCAACTATCTCAATATCCTCCTTTGGAGGAGTTCACGACAGAATGGAAAATGTAAAGGTCACCACAATCCCAGAGGAACAGAGGCTGCTCACCCCTTTGAGAGCTGACTGGTGGCGATTCAACCTGAGGGTCAACACGCCTCAGGGGCAGAGCGTTGTTGAAAAGTTGGGGCCTTCGTGAATAACCTCAGGCCATACAGGAACGGGACCGGCGCTGTTGGCGTCGCGCCACATCACAAACCAGACATCCAACCAACTGAGCTCACCGTTATCCCACGTGCAATCTTGATGAAGCAAGCTTGATGATTCAAGTGACTTTATTGCATTGTTATCTTATTGCACACGGAAGAGATGAACAATCGAGAATTATTCAATATTTTTTGTCAGCCGTCCTGTATTTTCTCCCCCCCGATGCTATTCTCCGGAAGAAAAGAGAATCATCAGCCTCACACCAGGACAAGATGTTGCCCGAGGTCATTAAGGTCGCCGTCATTTTAAATGTCTGCTCAATCTGAACATTGCAGGCAGGAGCAGGCACACCTGTAAAGAATGGACTGGATTCTACTCGGCACGGTGTTCCCAGTGCCTCCGGTGAAAAGATGGCAGAGGAGCCTGCCCAGCAGGACAGCAGCTGCCCCATCAAAGTCCTCATCCACGTCCCCAACAGCAAAACTCATCTGCAACCTCAACCTCCAGGGGGCTGGTATACAATTGACATCTCCCCCTGGCCTGGCTGCAGCCCAAGCTTGCAGTCACCCCCTGTGTACAGATGCCAACTCTATGCCACCTTTAAGAATCAGTGTCATTACCAGCCAGAACTATTTATGAAGAAGGGGGATGGCCTGATCGCCCGTCGAAGAATACCGCTCGGCTGGCGATCGGCAGCATTACCGCAGCTGCAGACTGGCTGGCAGACCTGTTGGCATTTCCCCACCTGGAGAAAATCAAATTCGCCACCCGAGGATCAGAGCAGGGCTTCCACAAAAACGTGTAGGCCACTCACCAACTTGTTCCAGCACTTGTTCGAAGCCAACAGCCACTAGAGCGAGGGGAGGCCGGGGGGGGGGGGGGGGGGGCACACGGGAGCCAACGAGACAGCAGGGAACAGATGAGGAAGGGAGGGCAGGGGGGAGGAGGCCAGGGAGAGAGGAGGAGGAGGTTGTAGAATGGCTGAAACAGATAATAAGGGGTCAATGGAACGTTCTTCTGTACTGTACCCGATCCATATACTCTTGTTTACATTACAGTTTATAAAATAAAAACCTTCAATAAAAACATTTTTTTTTAAATCCCATTTTTCTAGAAACATAGAAAATAGGGACAGGATGAGGCCAGTCAGCCTTCGAGCCCGTTCCGCCATTCATTATCATCATGGCTGATCAACCAACTCAATAGCATAATCCCACTTTCCCGACCGCCCCCCCCATATCCATTGCTCCCCTTCGCCTTAAGTGCTATATCTAACTGCTTAGTGAAGACAAACAGAGTGGGATTCTCCGGTCCGCCAGCCGCGTTTTCCTGGACGGCGCCCCCTCACCTTCAGCGGTCTACCCCTTTCTCCCGCCTGCTAATGGGATTTCCCACTGTGGCCATCGCACGCTGTCGGGAAACTTGTGGGCATGGGTGCGCTACTGGCGCAACGCAGAATCCCGCCGACGGAGAATCCCGCAGATGGTTGCAATTCAAAACTGCCGTTCGTTGCTGCAAGCCTACCTCGTGGTGAGTTTTGGCGCTTCTTTTATCTTCTTGTATGTTCCTCGCAGAATTCTTGGAATTTGTCCAGGACTGCCTGGACGTCGCTCTTGTTTTGCCCCTATGAGTATTTGAAGGTCTGGAAGATTTCAGCTGCCTCTGAACCGCGATGGTAAGTAGAAGCTTTATTTTTTCTGCATCCGCCACGCCATCTAAGTCGGACGCTACCAGGTAGATCTCAAATGTCTGCGTGAACCAACGACAGTTTTCACTGAGATTGCCTTAGTCCCTGAGCGGCTGTGGAACTGGAATCCTGAACGTCATCTTGCCTGGCTGCTGTTGCTGGTTGTCACTGTTTTGTTGAGTTGAGCTATATGGATTTAACAATCACTCCTGTGTACCATGTTTTGTTATGCTCTTGACGTAGCATAAGCTGCTTCCTTGATGTGCACTCTGACAAAGGAAGGTTCAGACTTGCAGATAGCTTGAACACGTTTATTAAACTATTAACAATTCTCCTACTTGGATTCGACTCTACTGTTAATCCTGCTATAGCTACTCAGACTGACTAATCAGTCTGCTACAATCCACGTGGTGGAGGTGATGTGTTTCAATCAACCCTGTCTCTGTACTCACTGAGAGTCTCCACTGGAAAGAGGAAGATCATGTGTGCAGTGTCCTTATATATGGGTTGGTGTAATGCCCTCCTGTGGTAGTGTCATCTCTGTGTGTATCGTGACTGCCCATTGGTCGTGTCCTATCTTACTGATCTATTGGTTGACTGCCATGTCTCTGGTGTTCCCTCTAGTGTCTAGCTAGGTGTAGTGTATGTACATTAACACCTGCCAACGGAGAATCCCACTGAAATTTCTTTGGCCTCAACTACTTCATGTGGTAACGAAGTCCAGAGGCTCACCGCTCTCTGGGCAAAGAAATCTCTCCTCATCTCTGTTCCAAATGGTCTGCACCTTCATCAAACGGTTGCTATGGTTTCTGAATCTCAATGTGAACTCTCAGGCCTTTTCAATGACATTGGTCAACACTGATTACAACATTTAAGTTCAATATTTCCTGACATTCCATCGTCTCCTGTTTATATGCAAAGCTTTTCTTTGCGATGTGTTTAACCTTCTGGAAACATCTTCATGCTTGCCATTTATATGATGGATAGTTCCTTTTTCTTGCTGGTCTGTGCTGGCTGGGAACTCTGCTGAGGCCCAGTAAAAGTACATTCAATGATTGTTAAATCCACTTACAAAACGTACTCGCAAAGAACAGGTGAGGAAGTGCAGCGACAGCCCCTGAGGCTTCACATCAATTACAAAACAACAAATTTTTGTTTGTAACTTGGCATGAATGTGGGGATCCGTTAGATATTAAGGGGAAATAAACAATTGAAACAGAAATATAAAGAGGGCCATTCAGGAGTCTGGTAACAGCAGGGAAGAAGCTGTTTATGAATCTGTTTGTGCGTGTTCTCAGACTTTTGTATCTCCTGCCCGATGGGAGAAGTTGGAAGAGTGAGTAAGCCGGGTGGGAGGGATCTTTGATTATCTGCCCGCTTTCCCAAGGCAGCAGGAGATGTAGACAGAGTCAATGGATGGGAGGCGGGTTTTCTGGACTAGGCTGTGTTCACGACTCTCAATAGTTTCTTACGGTCTTGGGCCGAGCAGTTTCCATACCAGGCTGTGATGCAGCCTGATAGGACGCTTTCTATGGTGCATCTGTAAAAATTGGTAAGAGTCAGTGTGGATATGCCGAATTTCCGCTTTCTTAGTGGTAGCGTCATAGCACATTGGCAAACAACATTCCTCTAGATGCAGTGCAGTTTCACACAGTAAGTATCCTCCAAACTGATGGAATCATGCAGAGTACAGGATAGTAATTTAGTCTGTATTTACAGATCTTACACGCAGGCTACTGCAGGATGGTTTGGAGATCGCTGAGTGGCAGTGGGCAAACACCAAGGCCACATGTCACATTACTTGTTAAGTCACTGTCTGCTGCTATGGGAATTCAATGTGCTCAGAAGCAAATCCATATCGGGTTACATGCGTCCACGCTTCAACACATGGCACAGCAAAACCCCAGCTCTCGCCAGGAAGGCGAGTGCTGCCTTCCGCAAGCACTATTTCTTCTTGGTTTGCATTCACTGCAGATTCCATCTATTTCTAGTTTAATGTCTCATCTCTCTCCCTCTCCCTGCGGTAGATGTCACTGCGACCTCTGTTGTGACTTCAGTTATGACTCCATCGGTTTCAATGAGTCGATGTTAACGTTTCTCATCTTCGTTCCCCGTCTACTTGGAGACAAACGGGTTGAATGAGGAGGAGGTCTCGAAGGAGCTCGGCAAGCTGAACAATGGAGGGGATAAGAGATCTTGACAGAAAATCAAAGTCAGCCCAAAGTCAAACGGCAGCAGAGTGAGGATGTGGAGTTATTTGTGTTTACATCCTTTTTCCAACAATAAAGCTGGTAGAACTTTTACTGAAACCTTTACTCGGGACAAGATTTTCCAGTTCTTTCCATAGAAGCCGTAGAACCATAGAATCCCTACAGTGCAGATGGAGGCCATTTGGGCCACCGAGTCTGCACCTATCTTTTGAAAGAGCGCCCAAGCCCACTCCCCCGCCCTATCCCAATAGCACCCTAGCCTAACTACATATATTTGGTCACTGAGGGGATATTTAGCATTGGCATGATGCGTTCAGCTCTCTGTCAGGCAGGGGTCAGACGTATCACTGAGGACGAGAGGAGCATCGCTCTGTCTTCATTGCAAGTTGTCATCATTCTCCCGCAGAATCCGACCAATGGCTTGAGCACCCTACCTATGGAATCAGCACCATCACGAGAACCTACCACTGGCAACACAGCACTGATGGTGTCACACCCCGCAGTGGGAGAGATTTCCTTGGTCGCCCCCAAACTGAGAGGCTATGAGAGCATCCCTTGTTCGTCAGCCCATGCGGGCCTGGCCATGGCCCTAAACCACTTCTCCTCCTCTGCAGGTTTCCCTTAATCTCCCCTCCTCCCCCGCCCCCCTCGTCTCCTCCTCATCCGAGGAGATGTGTCGCTCTGCCATCTCTTCCTGGTCTGCAGCGACAAGTTGTGGAGAGCGCAGCAGACCACAGTATGTGGGATATCCTCTGGGGGCTGTATTGGACCAGTCCATGTACCATAACTGCATCAGTGAGCAGTCCAATCAGCTCCATGACCACCACATGCATTGCTGGGTGAGACTCATTGCAGTGAGTCTCCACAAGTATTTGTGGCCTTCACACTGGCGTCATCAGCCACTTCATCAGTGGGGTGTCCCCTGTCCCCGAGGAGCCATCTCTCCCGATGCTGCTGTCCCTCAAAGACAGCTGGGATCTGCGAGCTCCCCAAGATGTAACTATCATGGACGGTCGCTGGGAAACGGGCACACACCTGTATTATGCGCATTGTGCGGTCACAAATGAGTTGGACGTTGAGGGAATGGTATCCCTTGCGATTCATGAATGGTGCCACATGATACCATGGAGACAGGTACTTGTGGGTTCAGTATATCACACCCTGCGCCAGGGGCATGCCAGCTAAGTGGGCTCACACCCTGCACCAGTGGCATAGCTAAGCGGGCTAAGCCCATGGCCCTGGCTCCCTGATCCAAGTTTATATACATGTGAGCTCTCGCAAAAAAGGCATCTCCCTAATATGTCGGTGCGGCTGACTTGAAGGTCAGAGTGGCAGTAACATTAAGGGCCACGGACATTGGGTGGCCTCCAATTGCATGTGGTGCCAGCTCTTTCAGGACCTGTAAAAGGTGGTCCACCGTCCCCGGAACAGACACAATCTTCTCCGGCACTGTGGCTCCGACATCTGTATGATGGATGTCTGATGTCAGAAGACCCTTTGCCGGTAGTCTCTCCTATGAGGCTCCACCTTATGTGGGGCTAGTCCCGGAACATCTACAAGCCTAGCCTCCACTTCCTCTGCAGGCTGCTGGTCCTGGTCACGAGCAGCAGCACAGTGATGTCGCTGCCGCTGTACGATCGCAACAAATAGAAAAGCCAATGATTGTCCAGAATCGGGCATTGCAACGAAGAGAACACCAAAATGATCGTTGAGGATTCCAGACAGAGCCCTGACCCTCAGTTGCACACTCCTCTCAGACTTCCACCATGTGGTTCCCCCTGAGAGAGTGCCTCTCCCCTCGGCCTCACATGCTCTTCACTCACATTAGCCAATCCCCACACCTGTCCCTCTCAACCCCACTAGGATTAGGAGCCTGAACCTTGGAGAGTCTCAACGGCACCATTCCCCTGACCTTTTCCCAGCCCCCACTCCCCAAACCTTGCATTAGGTGACAGGGCTATTGAGTGGATGCACGGTACCAACATCTGGATCCTCACAGGGGCTGCTCCCCATGATGACTTACAGCAGGGTGATTGACGACAGACTTCACCATGAAGCTTTACATCGGGGTACACATCAGTTAACTCTTGTCTGAGCATTGGAGTTCAATGCTTTGGACTCCAATCAGTGGCACTGATGTTTTGCTCTTCAGGTTTCATGTGCACAATTGACTAGTCATTGAAGGGCCAGGTACCATATCAGGAAAATGACTGTCTCTTATGTCAGGTGAGGTACAGCTGATTAGAGTAAAGCCTGCGATTAGCATGACAAGAACATACCTAGAGAGCACGCTCATTCTCCCACTCCACAGCCCAACACACTAATTCCTGCCAGTCAAACTTCCCAGACAAGTGGATTTGAAATTTTATACAGCTTAACCCTTTTGTCCTCACAGTTCTGCCTGATGGGGGGTTCTACTCACACTGCAGCCGTGCTTCCCCAAGTGAAAGGGTCTTCATTCCTCATGAGGCATGGATACCACCCATTCCTGAGTGCCCCCCTCTGCCCTTGCAGCCTCGCCTATCATGGAATCCCACTCAAGAACCTCACAGTTGCCCCGAGTGCTGACCCTCAATATTCACCTCCTCCCACTCACTTTCCAGCTCCCGCTAAGGACGGGCACTCCCTCGGCGGTGATTTGGGCACAGGCCCAGCAAGGAGGACACAGGAAGCGATGCTGCATTCCAGCCTCCGGAACGATTCATGGCTGCCTGTGCGCTGCCCTCTGAATTCCCACTCGGAGGTGAGGCTGTCAGGTTCATGTTTCTGTAAATGGCGTCAGTGTGAAGTCACGCCGGAGGACCCTGAATATTCCGTGGGTAGCGGGGAGGGGAAGGTCTGGCGTGCGTGCAGTCTAATGAAATGAAAATCGCTTATTGTCACAAGTAGGCTTCAAATGAAGGTACTGTGAAAAGCCCCTAGTCGCCACATATCCGGCGCCTGTTCGGGGAGGCTGGTACGGGAATTGAACCGTGCTGCTGGCCTGCCTTAATCTGCTTTCAAAGCCAGCGATTTAACCCTGTGCTAACGTGCTGATATATTAAAATGAGGTTTGCGGGCTCCCGCAGCGTGATTTGCACTACTCCACTGGGGCAGGGTGGCAGTGTGGGGAGGGGGGTCGTGGAATCACAAGTCCCAATTGTACCGGTGAGAATTGGGTTTTTCGATTCTCTCCGGATTTTGACCCCATGTGTCACGTTTCTCACTGACGGTTGGTACGGGCTCATCATCGCCCCATGTGTGTTTTGTGCGACAGCAGAATCCGATTTATTAACCTCGAGCTTCTCTATTCACACAAATACACATTGGAAGTGGACTGTGCACTTCCAGCTTTTTCCATCAGTTGGTGCTCACTCAAAGTGTACCTCGCAATAAACACCACAAGGCAAACTGGGAAAAAACGCAGCTTAGACCAGTATACTCGTAATGTCACCAGTGTGACTGGCAGTTCCTCCTGGCCCTGTCACCAGTCCTACTGGCACTCTTTATTGCAAGAGGGGCTGGTTTAGCACACTGGGCTAAATCGCTGGCTTTGAAAGCAGACCAAGGCAGGCCAACAGCACGGTTCAATTCCCGTAATAGGTGCCGGAATGTGGTGACTCGGGGCGCTTCGCAGTAACTTCATTGAAGTCTACTTGTGACAATAAGTGATTTTCATTTTCATTTCACCAGTTCAGAACACATTTTCCCGTTTAGAACTGGTACCCATATAACTGGAATTTCGTTCCGGGAAAGATAGTTCTGAAGGAAAACCGCTTTGAACAGCGCAATCACTACAGGGGCGGATTTGAACATATGCCTAAATATTTGTTGTCAACTTGTTGAACTCAAACACGGCCTTTGGCTGCTGTTGTGGCATGTTGTGCTTCAAATCTAAAGAGACAATAGTATAAATAAGCAACTTGGACTGTAGCTATTCTTTGAAATCCTCCCCCTGTTAGTCCCGTCTTCCCTCCTCAGGCTCAAATTGCACTTACTTCATGTCAAACACTGTCCCCAGAGAGGAAATGGGAACTGCCAAATGTAGGTATAATCTGCTTCGGAGTAGCTGAACATGCCTCCGCTGTTAGATGTGGTAGCTAGAGCTGGACAAGAAAACTACACAGATGTTCAATTTTTGTCAAACTCCTACAATTTGCTGTCAAAAAGAATGAAGGGTCAGGTGATCCAATGTCAAAGGACGGTGAACCCCTGAGTCACCCGCTATAAAACAATGTCCATCACTGTTTTCTAACAGATGTCATCACTTGTCTGCTCTGAGTGACACTTAACAGCCAAAATCTGTTTCTATTGCCGTAGAGGAAAGCTTGTTGTCTGCCTGCGTCCCGTCGAAACAAAACATTTTCAGTGAAAGGTGAATTATGCCAATTGGCTTAGTAATTGCCCAGTGGTATCCCCTCAGAGTATGGAAAAATTTAAAGACTAGAATTTCTGTTCCCCTGCCTCACAGCAACAGTCTGCCGTTACTTAAGGCACATTGTTTTATTATGGACATTTAAAAAATTCAGGGACTTTGGGAACTCAAGTTTGTCAGTTGGCTCCCTGGAGCCCAGTTGCATCATTCAATTACATCATGGCTGATCTTTATCTCAAATCCACTTATCTGAATTTCAGTTCCCTTGGTAAGCTTACCTAACACAAATCTTATCAGTCTTATTTTTGAAACCTTCAGCTGACCCAATGTCCACAGTTAGGCCAAGACTTCTCCCAATTGATCTGGACCGCGGCGCCAGACAATATTGTTGCCCTGTACGTACTGTTCATAGAATTTACAATGCAGAAGGAGGCCATTTGGTCCATCGAGTCTGCACCGGCTCTTAGAAAGAGCACCCTACTTAAGGCCACGCCTCCACCCTATCCCCGTAACCCAGTAACCCCACCTAATCTTTTTGGGCACTAAGGGCAATTTAGCAATCCACCAATCCACCTAACCTGCACATCTTTGGATGTGGGAGGAAACCGGAGCACCTGTTACAATACCCTGGGCTAGTGCGTGGGCAATTACAGAGCCACCGTCCCCGGAATCACAACACAATTGAATTAGCCAATAATTCTTATAAACATGCCCAGAGTCTTTTGCCCTTGGCTGCCCAATAATTACAGTCACCAGGTTTGTAAATTTAAACACAGTTACTGTTTATTTGTAGCAAGAACTATAATGAACCATGCAGCAAAAACAATTGGTCAACAATTAATTAATTCCTAATGCCCCGCTTTAACTGCCCCCCCCCCCCCCCCACCCTCTATACCCACACACAAGACAGACAAACTGAGGGATGGAAAGGTGTGAACATCATGAGTGAAAGGAGAAAGAGTCTTTGGGCATGATTTAATGGCCGCATGTGGCCTGGCACGGATCTGGGCACAGGGAGAGGATGATTTGGGGATTTGCAATCTAAACGTGGACCAGTTGGAATGGCACCTGGAGGGAGGGGATCTTCCAGGCCATTAGCATCCATTGGTGGTCAGGGACAGGGCAGGGTGGCACCTTCACTCTCCCTTTGACACCCTGGCACTGTCAAGGTGCCCGGTTGGCACTAGTAGGTTAGCAAGGGCATTGCCAGAGTGGCACTGCCAAGGAGTAGGGTCTGAGGGGGCCATGCCCATGATAGGGGAGGGGATTGAGGGGGCTATGAATTGTGGGGGGTGAAAGGTGGGTGTGAAGTGGCCTCCTAAAGGTTTGGGCGCTGAAGAGTGGGGGGTCCTGAAGGGGGGGGGGTGCCAAATGGGGGGTGGATAGGCCTGAAAAAGGGGGTCGCTCAGCGACCCCATAGTGAGGTCTCCTCACTTGGGGAGGGGGCGTGAGATAATGCGTATGCGCGTGGGTGGTAACATTGCTCTTGGGTGGGGATGTGGGGGGACCATCAAGCTCACTTGGGGAACACTCTGCTCTTGTAGCCACGATAGTTATATAGCCACTCCCATTCAGTTTCTGGTCAATGGTAGCACCCCCCTCCCCCCCCCCCCTCCCAGGAAGTTGCTATTGGGGATTCAGTGATGGTAATGCCATTGAATGTGAAGAGGTGATGGTTAGATTCTCTTAATTGTAGCAGGAACGAAGAAATCAGAGACCTGATCGAGCATTTTTCCAAACACCGAGCCAAGGAGGCCAACTGCACGGGAATCTGACCAGCTCCTCCTCTTCCTGACAGGCATCGGGCCCAAAGGAAAACAACCAATATTAAATTTAATTTTCTTTTCCAAGTTGGTGCCGGAACGTGGCGACACTGAGCAAGTTTCCCCCGCAGATTCTCTTCCTTCATCTTGTATAAACATTATTATCGTATGTTCATGAATTATTAATTATTATAATATGTTCTATGTTTTCATGTATGCAACGATAGTGTCTGGACTGTAAGCAGAATAATACTTTTCACTGTACCTCAGTACACCTAACGATAACTCAGATCAAATCAAACTTGCAAGTTAAAGTCTCTGTTTGCAGCCTGTCCCGCTCTTCTCTGTGGGATTATTCAGTAATTCAGGTTCTTTGTAGTTTGAAAATGCAGTACTCACAGATTTTCTGAAGAGGCACCTTATTTCTCTTCAAAGTTTGCTTCCAGTTTATGGTTTGTATTCAGGCCTCTCGTTTCAGGAACACAACCCTCTCAAAAGGCTTTCTGGAGAGAGACAGCAGTCACAACAGGCTTTCTGGAGAGAGACAGCAGTCACATCAGGCTTTCTGGAGAGAGACAGCAGTCACAACAGGCTTTCTGGAGAGAGATAGCAATCACAACAGGCTTTCTGGAGGGAAATAGCAATCACAACAGGCTTTCTGGCGAGAGATAGCAATCACAACAGGCTTTCTGGGGGGAGATATGTAGCCATCTGGGATGGCCACTTACAATAAGGAACAGGGAAGGTCGCAAAGCATAATGGGAAAAATGGACAATTCGAGATTCAGGCAGGCTCAGAGCCTGAATGTATATACGTGAGTGAGGAATCCAGACGGTATCGAAACCCCCAACCGATTAGCATTTTGATGGCCCATCTCCGCCAGACAAAGGACTGATACTTGAGCGACCGATACAATCCCAGACATTTCGGCGCCACTCCCTGTACTCGGGATGCATAAACAACAAGGTCAATGACCGCTTAGGACACGCCCAGCCATCAAGGCACCCGCCCCTTTATTGGTTCAAATCGAACACAGTGATCAAGAATTACCTAATTAGTGGGGTCCAAACTGAAGGACGGCCCAAAAGAGCGGAAAAAACCCCCAAGGATAAAGAGAGAGAGACCACCATGTGTTCGGCCTCTTTTGGACCTGGCGCTCCGGCAATGTCTACTTCCAATTGCAGCCCCACCAGAAGCAAGTTCAAGTTCAGCGCTCGCTACCAGGCGGAGGAGCTGAGCTGAGCAGCAGTTACTTCTACAGACTCAATAGACCCAGACTCGAACAACGGCCACTGTTCCTCTGACCTAAGCTGGGTGCCTGAAGTTAAGTACAGGTTGTCATAGTTGATATGTGTAGTTTAACTAGTAGTGTCTATGTTGCATGATTAATTGTGTGTGTAAATAAAGTACCCTTGATCTTGAACTAACTAACTGATGTTTGGCTCTTTGATCGATATCCGGTTGAACCTTGCGGTGGTATCATTCGATACCTGGCGACTCTGAGCAATATAATATTGATATCCAAAGAAAGAAGGGCAACCTCATTGATTGCCATATTTATAGTAGGTAAAAAAAGGCAACAGATAACAATCACAACAGGCTTTCTGGAGAGAGACAGCAATCACAACAGGCTTTCTGGAGAGAGATAGCAATCCCAACAGACCTACTGGAGGGAGATAGCAATCACAACAGACTTACTGGAGGGAGATAGCAATCACAGCAGGCTTTCTGGAGAGAGATAGCAATCACAGAGGGCATTCTGGTGAAGGTCTGGACAGCCTCTTTTGGAGATATCATTTGGCGATGGTTGCTGGGGATGGGTGGGGGGGGGGGCAGCCTTTATGCACCAGGTGCAATTCAGATCTGTGAACCTCTGACATTTTTCACCAGTGAAGGGTGTCCGATTGTCAGAGACAATAACAGATGAACCATTCATTGTCAGCGAGAATGGTGACGCAGGCACAAGATGTCATGAGAGTCGGGAAACATCATTCTCGCCGGCGAGATCTCGTTTCCCAATTTTCCCACCCCTCGCTGGTGACATAACGAGGTTCCCACCAGAAACGGGAACCTGATTTGAATACATTTAAATTAATATGTAGATCATTAAAAAGCCAATACATCACATGATTTCCCCACACTGAATATTCAAACCTCACCAACATGACGATCGCAACAGTTTTATGAAGACGGAAAAGGGCCAAAGGGTTCCCCCCGGGGTCGCCAAGGAGGTAAGAATAGCTCCCGATGGGAGAGGGGCAGCACGGTAGCATAGTGGTTAACACTGTTGCATCACAGCTCCAGGATCCCGGGTTCGATTCCCGGCTTGGGTCTCTGTCTGTGCGGAGTCTGCACATCCTCCCAGTGTGTGCGTGGGTTTCCTCCGGCTGCTCCGGTTTCCACCCACAGTCCAAGGATGTGCAGGTTAGGTGGACTGGTCATGATAAATTGCCCTTAGTGTCCAAAAAAGGTTAGGTGGGGTTATGGGGATAGGGTGGAGGTATGGGCTTAGGAACGGAGGTCTTTCCAAGGGCCATTGCAGACTCGATGGGCTGAATGGCCTCCTTCTGCATTGTAAATTCTATGATTGTGCCATGGTGGGGGAGGGACCTGGATAATTGTGTCATGGTGGGGGAGGAGAGCCACTGATACCTTTATGGTGGGGGTTGGAGGGCTATTGACAGGGTGGTGGGGGGAGGATTTTCACCTCGGTTCCGATTGGGGTGCCCTTTAAAGATGACCCCCGATTTTGTGGAGCCAGTCTTGCCGACTCTATCAGACACTGACTCGCCAGACTGACGGAAAACCCGGCTGTGCTTCAGGCGAGGTTCGCGCCGGTTTTCAGACAGAGTCTGAGACTTCGACAAATTACAGGAAAATTACGCTCAAAGGATGGAATTTTCCACCGGCAGGATTTTCCACTCCCCCTGAAGTCAGTGCACTTGTGAATGGCTTGCCACCTTTTCCAGCTCCCCCACCCCCCCCGCCCCCAGTCCACGACGGGGCCGTAAAACGCAGTCCTTAAAATGTCTCATCCCCTTCGTGCTACTTAAGTATGATGGACAGAAAAGGAAGAACCTTGCATTGATATACATAAGAACTAGGAGCAGGAGTAGGCCATCTGGCCTCTCGAGTCTGCTCCGCCATTCAATGAGATTATGGCTGATCTTTTGTGGACTCAGCTCCACTTTCCGGCCCGAACACCATAACCCTTAATCCCTTTATTCTTCAAAATACTATCTATCTTTATCTTAAAAACATTTAATGAAGGAGCCTCCACTGCTTCACTGCGCAAGGAATTCCATAGATTCACAACCCTTTGGGTGAAGAGGTTCCTCCTAAACTCAGTCCTAAATCTACTTCCCCTTATTTTGAGGCTATGCCCCCTAGTTCTGCTTTCACCCGCCAGTGGAAACAACCTGCCCGCATCTACCCTATCTATTCCCTTCACAATTTTATATGTTTCTATAAGATCCCCCTCATCCTTCTAAATTCCAACGAGTACAGTCCCAGTCTACTCAACCTCTCCTCGTAATCCAACCCCTTCAACTCTGGGATTAACCTAGTGAATCTCCTCTGCACACCCTCCAGCACCAGTACGTCCTTTCTCAGGTAAGGAGACCAAAACTGAACACAATACTTCAGGTGTGGCCTCACTAACACCTTATACAATTGCAGCATAACCTCCCTAGTCTTAAACTCCATCCCTCTAGCAATGAAGGACAAAATTCCATTCGCCTTCTTAATCACCTGTTACACCTGTCAACCAACGTTTTGTGACTCATGCACTAGCACACCCAGGTCTCTCTGCACAGCAGCATGTTTTAATATTATATCATTTAAATAATAATCCCTTTTGCTGTTATTCCTACCAAAATGGATAACCTCACTTTTGTCAACATTGTATTCCATCTGCCAGACCCTAGCCCATTCACCTATGGTGCCTTTCATGATCTCAAGATGTCCCAAAGCATTTTGCACCCATTAAACTACATTTGAAACATCACCATTGTTAAAGTGTTGGAAAGTGGAGTAAATCGTTAACAAAAGAAATGAACATTATGGGAGTGAGCGTTCTTAAGTGACCACATTCAAATGTCAGCCACCATTGCCTCGTCCCTAATGCAATGGTTTTAATGAGGTGGAATAAAACTTTGGACTGAAGAATGACCTATCAGTGCAGCATGTCCTTAATTTATTGCGGCATAATGCAGCCGTTTGGTCTCAAGACTTCCACTCGCAAGATGTGAGATTGAGGATACTAAAATTATTGTTCACAGGACAATCATCATCCATCAGAGTGTGAGAATCTGTCTCGTGCTCAGCTGGACCAAGTCTAAACCCTGAAACACATTTAAATAGATGATACTGTGAGAAGATAACCCACCCAGTGCCAAATCTAATTTGATTTAATCAACATGGAAGAATGGCCAGGAAAGTGCGGATATAAAGCAAAGGCAATAATGAACTTCGCGATAAATATGCAATGATTATACATTTGCATAGCATCTAAATAATAAATGCTGCTGTGATCAATGATTAATGGATTACTGTATTTACATAACTGTCACATCATTAGCAGTTGATTAATTTTGTCTTTAACAGCATGAGCTGCTTGGAGTTCACACACAAGATGCCTGCAGGGATGACTTGTAAAATAAGTTTAACAGCCTGAAATTCTAACAGAGACATCGTACAACTTTACAGCTCGGTGCTATTTGTCATTATTACCAACCTTTAGAAAGCCCATGTTTTGGTCTCCTTGGCCGGCTCAGTTTGTAAGTAAGAATCTCCTGCAGAGGGACGGTAACAGAATAGAAGTGAGATTCCGAATGCTTGAATTAATGAAGACAATTTGTCATCCATGGGGCCGCGTTTCCAAGTGTACCTGTCCCATTTGACCTACATAGGTAGTACATTGTAAGGCAAGGACACATTAGATGTCATGATATCAGCCACTGTCATCACAATTTCACAAAAATGAATTGAATTTTATTCCCACAACCTTAACAAAAAAATGATGTGGAGATGTGCGGTGTCGATGGTAGCCATGATGTGGAGATGTTAACAAAAAAAGTAATTTACTCCCATGTTATTAAAATTCATGAGCGATACAGATTCTGGAATCCTGCCACCTCCCAACTTCTTTTCTCGTTGGAGCTTTCACATAAATTCAAACTTTCTTTTGGCACAATGGTGCTTTAAAAGCCAAACGTAATGAATTAATTGATGCTCGCAATCAAATTAGATTTACATCATAGAATCATAGAATTTACAGTGCAGAAGGAAGCCATTTGGCCCATCGAGTCTGCACCGGTGCTTGGAAAGAGCACCCTACCCAAGCCCACACCTCCACCCTACCCCTGTAACCCAGTAACTCTACCTAAACCTTTTGGACACGAAGGGCAGTTTATCATGGCCAATCCGCCTAACCTGCACACCTTTGGACTGTGGGAGGAAACCAGAGCACCCGGAGGAAACCCACGCAGACACGGGGAGAACGTGCAAAGTCCACACAGACAGTGACCCAAGCTAGTCTGCGTTTTGTTTGCCACGAGTTGCGTTGATAGATAGAGGGCTGGATACTCCATTTCTGAGACTAAGTGTTGACACCAGCGGAGCATGTGTGGACTTTCACGAAAGGAAAATCGGCGTGGAACCCTCACCGATTCCGGACCCGGTGAGGGGCTAGCACTGACGCTGAGTGAAACTCCCGCGGATCTCAGCGAAAACAGCCGGAGAATGGCTGGATTCCCAGCTGCGCATGCGCACGGCTGACGACCTGCACCGGTTGTGCACGACCCTTACCTGCCAACCGCGACCCCACAGCCCACCCCCTGGCCATCCCTCACCAGTCCTCCATGCCCCGGCAAAAGCCCCCCCACGATCAGCGACACGGATCCCGGACGAGTGTGGCGGCACTGGACGCTGTTGGCACGCCGGGTTCCCGAGCGCTTGGGACCACATGTGGCCCGCGCCATCAGGAACCTGGCACATCGGGCGTGGAGCATCGCCGACGGCGCTTAAACCGTGCGTGGTGCACGTCACAATGGTGCCGGTTTGGAGGGGGCGGTGCATGGCAGACAGGCATCAAACCGGCGCCGGCCTCGATTCAGATGTCGGAATCCATTCTCCGCCCGATCGACGATCGCAATTTTGGCGTCGGGCTACAGAGAATCCAGCTCAGAATCTATGGTCTTATTAGGACAATGATTTTCAAATTTCCCTATCATGGAGTGATTGACTCAATGAACATCAACACAATCCCAGAGGCCCTCACTGATTTAATATCATTTTCAAAAGACAGACTGTCACCTTCACAAAGGAAAGATGTACTATTATTAACAAACTCTCTCTTGTTGCTACATAGATACAGAAATAAACATATCCCATCGACAGAAATACGAAACAGAAAATTAGAAACCTGGAAATCTGATGATAAAGATGTTCAAAATTCTCAAGACCTTATGAACACCCGAGAATCTCCTCACGGAACTTGTGTCTCATCGCTCCTGTAATGATATGCAGACATGCAGGTAATGATATAGACAGGCAGCTAATGAACACAGAGAACAGGACATGACCAATGAGCAGGCAGGATACTCAGGGGTGGTATCTCACTATTAAAGGCACGAGGCACTCACACTCTGCCTCTTGCCACTGATGAACATCCACAGAGTGAGTCAGGGTGTATTTACAGTATCACACCTCCAGCACGTGGCTAAGAGCTAGTCTGGTTCAGTCAGACAGAGTAACCACACTTAGGTTAGCAGAGAGTCGAACTCATGGAGAACTGTGCTAACTGTGCTACTGGTTCAATAAATCAGATTGAACTAACTTCAAGGTCTGGAGTATCTTTTGGTTAAAGCTGCATCCAGTTGCAGCCTGTGTTATCCCAGAGTACATAACACGACAGCTTCTGGTTGAAAATCTCTGCAATATACTTCCATCCAAAAAGGCAGGAGAGAGCAGTTTAGTTCAGCTGCAAGTATGTCTGCTGCTGTGAAGCAATATTCACAATGATGGAGGAAAACTCTATGTGACTTGGATTATCCTGAGTTCCTATTATAATTAGTCAGGTCAGATGTCCGCCAACCTGCTGAACCATCACCCAGCTTTGGATCAATTATGCGGGAGCTGCAATGTAAAAGGTAAAAGACCACAATGATAAAATAATCCTTCTGGAGGCAAACATCACAACAAAACCTTCATCAAAATAATTCTGCGTTCGTCATCACAAACTCTTTCAGGTTACATGCAATTAGTCGAGATGACTATTTTGAGTACCCGATTAGTATTTTGGTTCATTATTTTGGATAATGGGAAAGAATGCCTCACTTATGCGTGATCCAAAGCATTATCTGTAGTAGCTAATGAGCTTTCTTATCTTTAGCTGGTTAACTTTGTCTTCCCAAACGCAGCTCCAGGTAGGCAATGCAATTTGGTAGCTAATGATGTATAAAAAAATAACTGTAGCATCATGCTTGAATTAGCTATCCATCAGCTGAGGCGAATGGTCAAGTCCTATCACAGCATTTGTGGATTTCAATTGCAATTAATTAATTAAATCTGGAGCTAAAATGCTAGTGTTAGTCATGGTGACCGTAAAACTACTGTAAAGGACTGTAAAGGATTGTCAGACAAACTTATCCGGTTCACCACTGTCCTTGAGAGGAGAAAATCTGCCTTTCCTCCCAGATTGGCCTACGTTTGAAGCCAGATCCACAGTCATGGCCCAACAAGCCACTCAGTTGCATCAAACGCATGACAAGAAACTAAAAGAATAAAATTGGACAGAGCATTTGCCTTTGAGCGTATTTAGAAAGAACCAAGGCATGGCCAGTCCAATTGACCTTGCATTGTCCTTCTCACATCCTGAGAACTTGCACCAAAATGAAGGGAACTGTCCCATAGGCTGGGAGATGGGAAGGCTGACAATGGCATGCAAAGGCATCAGGGCAGAGAGGGGGAGGCAGGACAGGAAATGCTGCCTAACTCCATCCTTCCAACATGCAATTTGCGGGTGGCACGTGAGGCGGCAGATGTCCTGCCCGATGGAAGACCCATTGAGCCACTTATGTGGCCAATTGGAATCATCACCCTACATTTTTCGTGCAGTGTTGTTAATCGAGGCCTATTCTAGGCATTTGGTAAAAGAAGAAGCTGGAACCAATTTGTCTTCAACATAGATTTATTCACAAAACCCAATATAACATAAGTGTCGACTACCTTTCCGTGCCACACAGTTTCTCCTCACACAAATAAGGGCACCAAAACTGGACACAATACTCCAGGTACAGTCTCACCAATGCCTTGTACAGTTGCAGCAACACTTCTCTACTTTTATATTCTATCCCTTCAACTATAAATGCCAAAATTCCACTTGCCTTCCTGATTAGCTGCTGTGCCTGCAGACTAGTTTTCTGAGATTCATGCACGAGAACACTCCGATCCCTCTACACCGAAGCACTCTGAAGTTCCTCTCCATTTAGATAATAAATTGCTTTTCCATTATTCCGACCAAAGTGGATAACCTCACACGTACCAACTTTAAAATCCATCTGCCAAATGTTGTCCCACTCACCTCACCTCTCTATATCCATTTGTAAATTTCTTATTTCTTCATTGCAATTCACAGATTTGGCTACAGTACTTTCTACCCCTGAGGCCTGAGGACCAAACCCTGTGGCACCCCATTAGCTACATCTTGCCAACCAGAAAAAGACCTATTTATTCTGACTCTCTGCCTTCTGTCAGTTAGCCAGTCTTCTATCCAAGGTAATTAATGACCTCTCATCCCATGTGGTCTTAATCCCAGGGATTAGTCTGGTGAACCTGATGTGTGAGGTGATACATTTTAGTAGGAAGACGATGGAGAGAAAACATCAAACAAATAATAAAAAGGGACGCAGAGGGATCTGGGTGTCTGTGTGCATAGCTCATTGAAGGTGGTAGCATAGGTGGAGAGGGGAGTTACTGAAGCATCCAGTATCCTGGGCTTTATTAATAGGGGTATTGAGTACCAGAGCAAAGAGGTTGTGTTGAATTTCTACAGGACGTTAGTTAGACCTCAGCTGGAATATTGTGCACAGTTCTGGGTGCCACACTATAGGAAGGGTGTCAACACATTGGGGAGAGTGCAGATGAGGTTTACAAGAAGGGTTTCAGAGATGAGAAACTTCAGTAATGAGGAGAGATTAGGACTGTTCTCCTTGGAGAGAAGAAGGGTAAGGTGAGATTCGATGGAGATGTTCAAAACCATGAGGGGGCTGGACAGAGTAGATGAAGAGAAACTGTTCCCACCACATAAAAGGTTTGACAAAAGGAGGGCACAGATTTAAAAGTGATTTCCTAAAGAAGCAAATGTGAGGTGAGAAAGAGTGTCGTGGCGGCAGGCTCAATCGGGGCATTCAAGAGGGTGCGAGGTGATTACTTGAATAGAAACAATGTGCGGGGGTACGGGGAAAAGGCAGGGGAATGGTGCAAAGTGATGATGCTTGTTTGGAGAGGCGGTGCAGACGCGATGGGCCAAATGGCTTCCTTCTGCGCAGCAACAATTCTGCGATTCAGTGAACCTCCAATGCATTCCTGCTATGGGAAGTATATCCTTCCTTAGATTAGGAGACAAAACTGTACACAATACTCATAGGCAAGTCTGACCAAGGCTCTATACAACTGCAGTAAGATACCCTTATTCCTGGACTCAAACTCTCTTGTGATGAAGGCCATTTGTCTTTCCATATGTTTGTTGCTCTTGGCTGCGAGCTTTCAGTGACCCATAGACAAGGACACCCAGGTCACTTTGGACATAACACTCCCCAACTCTCCCCATTTAAGCAATGCTTTTCTGTTTTTTCTACCAAAGTCGAAAACTTTACACTGATTTGCATTATATTCCATCTACCATGTTCTTGTCCTTCCATTTCCTCTCCCTCTCCCCTCTTAGTGGGAATACATTTGCTACTTTCCATACTGTAGAAACCTTTCCCGAATCGATATAGTTTTGAAAGATAAGCAGCAATCCCACTATCTCTACAACTACTTCATTCAAATGCTCTGTGATGTCACTCGGCAGCTCTAGGAGACTTATCAATCTTCAATCCAATTAATTTTTCGAGCGCTGCCAAATTACGAATACTAATTTCTTTCAGTTCCTCATTTTCCGCAAACCCCTTGGTGCCTTAGTATTTCTGGGAGATTTTCTGCCGTTTCTGTAGCTGTGAAGACAGGCACAAAGTAATTAATTATTTTCGCTCCCATTTCCTCTTTCTCCTGAATAAATTCTCCTGTCTCCGTCTGTAACAAACCCACATTTGTCCTTGTTAATCTTTACCTTTTCACGTACCTGAAGAAGGTTTTACAGCCAGTGTGATGTTTCTCGCTAGCTTGCCTTTATATTCTTGTTTCCCGCCCTTTCCAGTCCTGCTGTGGTGGGATTCCCTGTGTCCGATGCGGCGATCCATTCAAATCCCTGCTGGCTTTGGTGGGGCTGGATGATCTGGCCAGCGAGTAGGCCCCGAAAATCCCACCCTTGGTCGTCCTTTCCTGGATTCTAAGTGGCGTCCAATCCTTGGGCTTACCACTTTTTCTGGAAAGCCTACAAGGACTTTATTTTGGTCCAATGCAATCTGTAACTAATTATTGGCTATGGTTGGTTGATCTTACCTGTTGTGTTTTTGTATCGACTGTTGTATTATTTAAATATTAGGCGTTGCGTGTCTATTGTCAACATGTTCAGTGTATTTCCCCAATCCACCATAGCCAACTTGCCACTCACATTTTCAGTATCCTTTCAGAGTTCAGACTCTCAAAAGACTGGCAATGGTTTGCAAAGGCATCAGGGTAGGGAGGCTGAGGTTGGACTGCTCAACTAGAGAGGTGGTGAGACAGTGTCAGGAGGGCACAGATCTGAGTATCCTGTACATTTATGGGATGTGTGCATCGTTGGCCGGTATTTATTGTCCATCTCTAACTGTGCTTGAGAATGTGGTGGTGGGTTGCCTTCTTGAACCATTGCAGTGGGGAGGTGGTGGAGCAGTGGCATTGTCACCGGATGAGCAATCCAGAGACCCTGGGAAATGCTCTGGGGACCCGCGTTCAATGAAACATTTGGATTTTTAAAGGTCAAATGACGACCATGAATTCATTGTCGACTGTCATAAAAACCCAACTGGATCACTAATACCCTTAAGGGAAGGAAATGTGCCATCCTTACCTGGTCTGGTCTACATGTGACTCCAGACCCATGTCCGCTGAAATGGCCTCGCAAGTCATTCAGTTGTATTCAATCGCAACAAAGGAAACAAAAAGGAACGAAACCGGAGGGAACACTCTGCAGCAACCCAAACACAAGAAACGTCAACGGCAAAACCAGCTCTGTCGACCCTGCACAGTCTTCCTTACTAACATCTGGGGGCGTGTACTAAAGTTGGGATAAATGTCTCACAGACTATGACAGCATCGGTAGGAGTGACCACTGCACAGTCCTTGTGGAGACAAAGATCTGTCTTCACATTCAAGAATCTCTCCATCGTTTTGTGTGGTACTATCACCACGTTAAATGGGATAGTCTTCGAACAGATCTATCAACTCGAGACGACATCCATGAGGTGCTGTGGACCATCAGCAGCAGCAGAATTGTATTCCACCAAAATCTGCAACCTCCTGGCCCGGCAAATTCCGGGGCACCTACCAGAATTCCAGTGGGGTCCTTCGAATGGTCTGCGCAATCACCCACCAAAATTAAGCAGCCATGTCATCAATCCATACAAATCTACTGCCTCCCGGTCTGCCCGCACTTACCACATGCCCACCCCCCCCACCCTGCCCGTCCATGGCCTGATCCCTGCCCCTCTCCCGGTCCAATCCCCCCCCCCCCCCTCCCGGTTGTCATGATATTTAGATCAGCATATCATGGTGCAATCACACACACACTGATGGACATGCAGTAGGACCAACCAACACACGCACAACATCGCAGCCAATCACCAGTGAGAGCACACGCACTATAAACACAGGGGACACTACAGTTCCCGCTCATTCCAGCAGCAGCCAGCTCAGGACACCGAGCTCAGAGCCTGCCACTCAGACATTCACCATGTGCTGTGTGCCTCACCCAGATAGTGATAGGACAGGGTCCACAGATTAGCTGGTAATGCATGTACCCAAGTTAGCAGTGTGCTGTTACAGTTGAGTAGTTAATAAAATTGAGTCACACCATCTCCAGCCGTGTTGGATCGTTTGTACATCAGAACACCCAACACGACACCGGTCTGCCTCATCCCCCTCCCCGCCCCACCCGGTCCGACCCCCCCCTTCTCCTGGTCCAACCTCCCGCCCCCGCCATCTACTGGTTTGACCCACTCTCTCTCCCTGTCTGACTGTGCCCCCTTCCTAGCCCAACCTTACGGTCTGAACTATCTCATCTCTCCCATTCTGATTTCCCCACTTTGCAGGTCCAACTACCCTTCCCTCCTGGTCCTATCCCCTTGCACCCACCTCGCCCGATCCTACACTGCCCCCAACCCCGGGACGTTTAAAAAAAAAATAATCTTTATTGTCACAAGTTGGCTTACATTAACACTGCGATGAAGTTACTATGAGAAGCCCCAAGTTGCCACACTCCGGCGCCTGTTCGGGCACACAGAGCGAGAATTCAGAATGTCCAATTCACCTAACAGCACGTCTTTCGGGACTTGTGGGAGGAAACCGGAGCACCTGGAGGAAACTCATGCAGACACGGGGAGAACGTGCAGGCTTCGCACAGACAGTGACCCAAGCCGGGAATCGAATCTGGGACCCTGGAGCTGTGAAGCAACAGTGCTAACCACTGTTCCACTTTCCCCCACACCAACTGGACCTTTCCAAGTCCCCCCACAACTGATTACCCTGCCAGTCCAACAACCCACCCCCCCCCCCCCCCCGGCTGGGCCGAGAGAGGGGCTTTGGAATTTCAACGTGGCTAACTCCATCCAGAGTAGTAATCCATTGGCGATTGCACTCTGAGGAGGTTACAGGCCCAATTGTTCCAACGGGTTCAGAGACGTCATCTGCCTGCTCCCCGTCCCTGCATTCCTCCTCACCATCACATACAAAATTGAGAGGTGTAGAGACAGAGTAGACAGGAGGCACCTTGGCAGAGAGTTCAAAAACCAGGGATCAGAGATTCAAACTAAGTGGCAGAAGATTTAGAGGGGGCATTAGAGTGGTGGGTGTCTGGAATTTGCTGCCTGTATTGGTGGTGGAAGCAGAGACCCTATATTATTTTTAAAAGTACCTGAATCTGCAGGGCTATGGGCCGTGTGCAGGAAGATGGGATTACAAAGAACACCTGGGTGTCTTTGGGTCAGCATGAACAAGACAGGCCGAATGGCCCCTTTCTGTGCTATATCTTTTCCGTGGTTCTATTATCTTCTTATCCCTGCCTAGTAACAGAATTTGGTTTCCATGGTCCACTGGATGAACAGTATAATATCGCTACTCAGTGTGCGCACATGATTACTTCTCTGGAAGGTATTTTGCAAGATTCTTTGTTTCCTGAGGCAGCTACTTTATCATTAATAACATCCCTCATCTTCAGTTATACTCCATCTAATTCTACGGACTTGAGCAGTTTTTGTAATATTCAATAATGATACTACTGAGAGAGATATTTTGGAATGATGTAATGCACACTGTTCATCATTTAGACCTTCTATGATCATATGCTAGTACATAGGCTATTACCCCAAGTAGTAAGATTGGCACTTACCTACAAAAAAGGTTCTGCATTTTACAAACCATGCAAACACAAGGGAAACAGATTAAGCAAGGAGAGGTGGAAGATGAAAGGCTGAATTTTTCCAGTCCCCTGGTTCGAAGATAGGGCGGCCAGGGGGACTGCTAACAAACATAATTCATGCATTATCAATTACGACGAGACGAGAGTAGAGAGTAATCGAGGCTTTATTACACAGAGATGTGAGGCCTCCGACAGCTGTTGCCGAAATAGCTGCAGTTCGGAGAGCACACATATTTATACTCCGCCTACTGGGCAGAGCCAGCAGGCAGGGATCGACCCCGGTTCCTGTAGAAAAGCGGCCTTACCGTGATACCCTCGTATGTAGTGCAGTATATACAATATAATACAACAGTGGTGACTACCACATTCACCCCCTGTTAAAAATGAGTCCAGCGGGAGTGGCGGAAAACTATTTACATACAGATTGTCGTTAAAATTTCAGAGAAGGTTCCGAATTTAGACGGTCGGGTGCCTTGATCCGTCGTTGAGAGCGCCGCAGTGCTGGTGGCAAGGCAGTCGTCGGCTCGGTCATCGGTGATTCCGGGAGCGTGTCGACATCCTCTTCATCCCCGGGTGGGACCAAGGGGAGGACAGATTGTCCTGGAGCGGGGGCTGTGGTGGGGTGCGCTGGGGGAAGGGAGGGTGGTGCCGGGGCAGAGAGAGGGGTGTGTGGGGACCCAACTGGTACCAGGACCCTAAGGGAGACTGTGTCTTGGCGGCCGTCGGGGTACGCTACGGAGGTGTACTGCGGGTTTACGTGTAGTAGCTGTACCCTCTCAACCAATGGGTCCATCTTGTGGAGCTGCACGTGCTTGCGGAGGAGAACGGGTCCTGGAGCTGCCAGCCACATTGGGAGCAAAACCTCAGAGGTGGACTTCCTGGGGAAAGCAAAGAGACGTTCATGGGGGGTTTCGTTAGTCGCCGTGCAAAGGAGCGACTGAATGGAGTGAAGGGCATCGGGGAGGACCTCCTGCCAGTGGGAGGCCGGGATGATGTTTCTGGACAGTAGGGCCAGTTGGACGGCCTTCCAGACCGTCCCATTCCCCCGCTCCGCCTGCCCGTTTCCCCGGGGGTTGTAGCTGGCCGTCCTGCTCGAGGCAATGCCCCTGTTGAGCAGGTACTGGCGCAGCTCATCGCTCATAAATGAGGATCCCGGTCGCTGTGGACGTAGGCAGGGAAACCGAACGGAGCAAAGATGGTGTTGAGGGCTTTGATGACGGTGGCAGACGTCATATCGGAGCATGGGATGGCGAAGGGGAATCGGGAATATTCGTCGACCACATTGAGAAAATACGTGTTGCAGTCGGTGGAGGGGAGGGGCCCTTTGAAGTCCACACTGAGGCGTTCAAAGGGGAGGGAGGCCTTCACCAGGTGCGCTCAGTCTGGCTGGTAGAAGTGCGGTTTGCACTCCGCGCAGACCTGGCAGTCTCTGGTGACAGCCCTGACATCCTCGATGGAGTAGGGCAGATTGCGGGCCTTAATGAAGTGATAAAAGCGGGTGACCCCTGGGTGACAGAGATCGTCGTGCAGGGTCCGGAGTCGGTCCACTTGTGCGCTGGCACATGTACCTCGGGACAGGGCATCGGGGTGTGGTGGTATGTACTAGGGGTAATACGGTAGACCACGATGCCGACAGGCTATTGGTAGATGGATACCGGGTCCTGATAGGATCTGCCGCCTACTGGGCTCCACCCAGAAATGCCGGTATAGGAACCCGGATTTCCCCCAGCAGCTGCATTCTGTACCCAAGCTGCTGGGGATCAAGTTCTGCTCAATAAAGCCTTTAATTGATGTTACTTCAACCTGCCTTGCGTCATATTGACCATCAGCACCGACCGTCTAGCCATCCTGGGCTACGTAGTGCGTAATGGAGTGATAGGCCCCGACCCTGAACGCATGCGCCCCCTCATGGAGTTCCCTCTCCCCCACTGTGCAAAAGCCCTGAAACGCTGCCTGGGCTTCTTTTCATATTACACCCAGTGGGTTCTACAATACGCCGACAAGGCCCGTGCACTAATCCAGTCCACTACTTTTCCCCTGTCGACAGAGGCCCGCCAGGCCTTTAGCCGCATCAAAGCGGATATCGCAAAGGCCACGATGCGCGCCATCGACGAGTCCCTCCCTTTCCAGGTCGAGAGCGACGCGTCAGATGTAGCTCTGGCGGCCACCCTCAACCAAGCAGGCAGACCCGTGGCCTTCTTCTCCCGAACCCTCCACGCTTCAGAAATCCGCCACTCCTCAGTGGAAAAGGAGGCACAAGCAATAGTGGAAGCTGTGCGACACAGGAGGCATCACCTGGCCGGTAGGAGATTCACTCTCCTCACTGACCAACGGTCGGTTGCCTTCATGTTCGATAATGCACAGCAGGGCAAGATCAAGAACGACTTGCGGTGGAGGATCGAACTCTCCACCTTCAATTATGAGATCTTGTCCCGTCCCGGCAAGCTGAACGAGCCGTCCGATGCCCTATCTCGCGGCACATGTGCCAACGTACAAGTGGACCGTCTACAATCCCTCCACGAGGACCTCTGCCACCCGGAGGTCACTCATTTCTACCACTTCCTCAAGGCCCGCAACCTCCCTTACTCTGTCGAGGACGTCCGAACAGTCACCAGGAACTGCCAGATCTGCGCTGAGTGCAAACCGCACTTTTTCAGGCCAGATAGAGCACACCTGATAAAGGTCTCTCGACCCTTTGAACGCCTCAGTTTGGATTTCAAAGGCCCCCTCCCCTCCACCGATCGCAACGCATACTTCCTGAACGTCGTTGACGAATACTCCCGTTTCCCTTTCGCCATCCCCTGCCCCGACATGACAGCGGCCACGGTCATTAAAGCCCTCGGCACCATTTTTACACTGTTCTGTTTCCCCGCCTATATCCATTGCGATAGGGGGTCCTCCTTTATGAGTGACGAACTGCGTCAATTCCTGCTCAGCAGGGGCATAGCCTCGAGCAGGACGACCAGTTACAACCCCCGGGGGAACGGGCAGGTAGAAAGGGAGAATGAAACTGTCTGGAAGGCCGTCCTGCTGGCCCTCCGGTCTAGGAGTCTCCCAATTTCCCGCTGGCAGGAAGTCCTCCCGGATGCCCTTCACTCTAACGTCCCGGCAAGCACGAATCAAACGCCTCACGAGCGCCTCCTCCTCTTTCCTAGGAAGTCCTCCTCTGGAACGCCACTTCCGACCTGACTAGCAGCTCCGGGACCCATCCTGCTCCGGAAACATGTGCGGGCGCACAAGTCAGATCCGTTGGTGGAACGGGTGCATCTCCTTCACGCAAACCCGCAATACGCCTATGTGGAGTACCCCGATGGCCGACAGGACATGGTCTCCCTGCGAGACCTGGCGCCCGCCGGAGCTACCCACACCCCCCCAACACCAATCGCCACCCCCTCACTCCCGCAGGTTCATCCCGCAGCCACCCCCTTCCCGGGGGGTTTGGTTCTCCTCCCAGACCCGCCCAGGATTAAGGAAACAGGGGACAGCGCTACGCTCCCAGAGACGATAGGACTCGAGCCAGCGCCATCACCACCACCCCGAGACGATCGAAAAGGATGACCAGGGCACCCACCCGGCTCATCGAATCACTTTAATTCATCTCAACGTTTTCAGTAGCCCGTTAAAAGCGGCATTATTGTGTATTGTTATAGTTATGGCACAATGCCGACCCTGTTTAGCCCGTGTTGCCCGGTAAATGCGGCATTATTGTAGATAGTTTATAGTTATGGCACAATGCCGACCCTGTTTGGCCCGTTGGCCCAGTTTAAGCGACAATTTTGTTTATTGTTCAGAGTTACGGCACAGTACCGACCCTGTAAACCCCTACCACCATGCGAACCACCATCCCGCCGGGTTCTTTTTCAACAAGGGGTAAATGTGGTGGTATGTATTAGGGGTAATATGGTACACAACGATGCCGACAGGCTATTGGTAGATGGATACCGGGTCCTGATAGGATCTGCCGCCTACTGGGCTCCACCCAGAAATGCCGGTACAAGAACCCAGATTTCCCCCAGCAGCTGCATTTTGTACCCAAGCTGCTGGGGAACAGGTTCTGCTCAATAAAGCCTTTAATTGATGTTACTTCAACCTGCCTTGCGTCATATTGACCGTACAACAGAGGGCTCGTTGAGCTTACCGGGGCGATACAAAATCTCGTAATTAAAGGTGGAGAGCTCGATCCTCCACCTCAAGATCTTATCATTTTTGATCTTACCCCGTTGTGTGTTGTTAAACATGAAGGCAACCGACCGTTGGCCTGTGAGGAGAGTGAATCTCCTGCCGGCCAGGTAGTGCCTCCAATGCCGCACAGCTTCAACGATAGCTCGGGCCTTCTTTTCGACGGAGGAGTGCCGAATTTCGGAGGCATGGAGGATGCGGGAAAAGAATGCCACGGGCCGGCCTGGTTGAGGGTGGTGGCCAGAGCGACGTCTGATGCATCACTCGCGACCTGGAAGGGGTGCGTCTCGTCGACCAAATGCTTTGCGGCCTTAATGATGTCGGCCTTGATACGGTTGAAGGCCTGGTGAGCCTCGGCCGTCAGGGGGAAAACGGTGGAGTGAATGAGTGGGCAGGCCTTGTCCGCATAGTTAGGGACCCACTGGGCGTAGTACGAGAAGAAGCCCAGGCATCGTTTGAGGGCCTTGGGGTAGTGGGGAAGGGGGAGAACCATGAGGGGGCGCAAGCGATCGGGGTCGGGCCCTAGAACTCCGTTCTGAACCACATTGCCGAGGGTGGCTAATCGGTTTGTGCTGAACACGCACTTCTCCTTGTTGTAGGTTAGGTTGAGGAGTTTGGCGGTGTGGAGAAATTTGGAAAGGTTAGCGTCGTGGTCCTGCAGGTCGTGGCTGCAGATGGTGACGTTATCCAGGTACGGAAAAGTGGCCCGCAGTCCGGACCGGTCAACCATTCGGTCCATCTCCCGTTGGAAGACCGAGACCCCGTTAGTGACGCCAAAGGGAACCCTAAGGAAATGGTAAGGGCGGCCGTCCGCTTCAAACACGGTGTACGGGCGGTCCGCCTTGCGAATGGGGAGCTGGTGTTAGGCAGATTTCAGGTCCACTGTCGAGAAGACCCGGTACTGTGCAATCTGATTGACCATATCAGATATGCGTGGGAGGGGGTACGCGTCGAGCTGCGTGTACCGATTGATGGTCTGGCTGTAATCAACGACCATCCTGTTTTTCTCCCCAGTTTTCACAACTACCACTTGGGCTCTCCAGGGGCTGTTGCTGGCCTCGATGATGCCTTCCCGCAGCAGCCGCTGGACTTCAGACCTGATGAAGGTCCTGTCCTGGGCGCTGTACCGTCTGCTCCTGGTGGCGACGGGTTTGCAATCCGGGTTGAGGTTTGCAAACAGAGAAGGCGGGTTGACCTTAAGGGCCGTGAGGCCACATACAGTAAGGGGTGGTAAGGGCCCACCAAATTTCAGGGTTAGGCTCTGGAGGTTGCTGGAAGTCCAGGTCGAGTAGCAAGGCAGCGCAGAGGTTGGGGTAAGACGTAGAGCCAGAAGCCGCTGAACTCTACACCCTGGATGGTGAGGGTGGTGATGCAGTACACCCGGATCGCCACGGAGTGGGATCCGGAGGCCAGGGAGATTCTTTGGTTAATGGGGTGTACCGTGATGGAGCAGCGCCCTACTGTATCGGGGTGGATGAAAAGGGGCCTTACCGTAATACCCTTGTATGCAGTGCAGCATATACAATATAATACAGCAGTGGTGACTACCACAATAATTAATGCCCCAGTTTATGGTAATGTTGCAGCCTCGCTGGTATTTTGCTGACTGTGGAACAGGACCACACCCCCGCCCGCCCACTGTTTGCAATGATCAACATCTCATCAGCCTCCAAGGGGTCACTGAGGAGAGGGGCTCCATGACCTCACGACCCCAGGTTAACACTGCTGCCTCACAGCGCCCAGGTTCGACTCCCTGCTGGGTCACTGTCAGTGCGGAGTCTGCACGTTCTCCCCGTGTCTGTGTGAGTTTCCTCCGGGTGCTCTGGTTTCCTCCCACAAGTCCAAAGATGTCAGAATCAGAAGCACAAAGGGACTTGGGGAGTCCTTGTTCACGATTCTCTTAAGGTTAACATACAGATTCAGTCGGCAGTTAGGAAGGCAAATGCAATATTAGCATTCATGTCGAGAGGGCTAGAATACAAGACCAGGGATTGAAGTCTGAGGCTGTATAAGGCTCTGATCAGACCCCATTTGTAGTATTGTGAGCAGTTTTGGGCCCCATATCTAACGTAGGGTGTGCTGCCTTGGAAAGGTTCCAGGGGAGGTTCACAAGAATGATCCCTGGAATGAGGAACTTGTCGTATGAGGAGGGGTTGAGGATTCTGGGTCTGTACTCGTTGGAGTTTAGAAGGATGAGGGGGGATCTTATTGAAACTTACAGGATACTGCGAGACCTGGATGGAGTGGATGTGGAGAGGATGTTTCCACTTGTGGGAAAAACTAGAAGCAGAGGACACCATCTCAGACTAAAGGGACAATCCTTTAAAACTGAGATGAGGAGGAATTTCTTCAGCCAGAGGGTGGTGAATCTGTGGAACTCTTTGCCGCAGAGGCTGTGGAGGAAAAATCACTGAGTGTCTTTAAGACAGAGATAGATAGGTTCACGATTGATAAGGGGATCAGGGATTATGGGGAGAAGGTAGGAGAATGGGGATGAGAAAAATATCAGCCATGATTGAATGGCGGAGCAGACTCGATGGGCCGAGTGGCCTAATTCTGCACCTATGTCTTATGGTCTTATGGTCTTGTGGACCTGATGACGAAGGACAATAAGGAAGGGCACTCTGTGGGAAAATATAGGGACAGCTACTGGACAGAGCCCGAACACCACTGGACGGGACCAGACAGAAATAGGAGGACAAACTGAGGACAGATGTGGGGTGGGGACCCTGGAGCGAAGCACTGAGCAGGCCCAAGTCCACCTCCTCCTGCACAAGGCTCAGCCTCATGCAGTTCAAAGTGTTGCACAGAGCGCACCTGACCAGAACCCGAAGGAGCAGGTTCTTCCCGGAGGTGGAGGGCAAATGTGAGCGGTGCCAGAGGGGCCCGGCCAACCACACCCACATGCTTTGGGCTTGCCCCAAGCTTGCTGGGTTCTGGACAGCCTTCTCCGAGGCAATGTCCAAGGTTGTGGGGGTGAGGGCGAAGCCATACCCAAATGTAGCAATCTTCGGGGTATCGGAACAGCCAGAGTTACACATGGGGAAGGGGGCCAACGCCCTTGCTTTCGCTTCCCTAATTGCACGCCGGAGAATCCTGCTCGGCTGGCGATCGGCAGCACCACCCACAGCTGCAGACTGGCTCGCTGACCTCTCGGAATTTCTCCACCTGGAGATGATCAGGTACGCCACCCGAGGGTCAGAGGAAGGCTTCCTCACTGCATGGGGGCAATTTGTCGGCCTGTTCCAAAACCCGTTTGAGGCCAGCAACAACCAAGAGAGGAAGAACTGGAAGGAGTAGAGAGGGGAAAAAAAAAAGACAAGGAGCAATGCCAGGGATGCACGACCCAGGGTGGAGGGGGTGAAAGAGGGCAGAGAGACTGAGATGGGCAAAGAGCTACAACACAGGGGGAGGGGGGAACCGCCCCCCCCCCCCCCCACTCATAGAAACAAATAGGGGAAACCCTCCATATCGACCAAGGAGGACAGCAAGGGGGGTGGGAGGAGGGAGAAGGGGACGGGTTAGGGAAGGGGGGTGCTGGGGGAGGGGGGCGGATGGTGGGAGGACACACCGAAGTGGACAGCAGAAATCTGTAAATAAAGTAAAGTATGATAAAACCCATTACACTGCACAATAAATAAACACAAACGTCGATCTATGTAATGTTGAAAACTCGGTGAAGAGCTTCCAGAGAAATTCATCACGTTATTCCGACTCCTCCACGACAAGATGTCGGCGACAGTGCTCACCGATGGAAATAAGACAGAAATCTTCGAGGTCAAGACTGGAGTTAAGCAGGGATGTGTCATCACCCCCACCCTTTTCCCCATTTTCATCGTCACCAACCTTCACCTTATCAAGAGCGAGCTTCCCAGTGGAGTGGACAAAGGATGGACCTTGCAACTTCCGTAAGCGGATGACATCACCACCTCCCCTCTCTCAGACGGGAATATACAAGCCTTGCTTGATGCCTTTGCGGAAGCATGTCAAAGAATCGGTCTCAGTCTCTAACTCAAAAAGACTCAAGTCCTTTACCAACCCGCCCCAGGGCAAGATCCCAGGGCTCCATCAAGATCAACTGAGAAGAAACCCGACCAAACATAGAACATTTTCCACACCTGGAGAGCCTCCTCTCCTCTCACATTGATGCGGAGATCAAATATCATATCTAATCCGCGAGCCTCTCCTTCGGGTGTCCAGAATGAGAATCTTTGATAATCGCAACATCCAAGATCTTCGATCAATGCAGCCATCCCCCCAACTCTTATGTAGAGCTCAGAAAGTTGGACTACAAACAGACTCAAGGTCCGAAAGAGGTACCAACACAGACTGAGAAGATTCTCCACAACTGCTGGGAGGACAGGCGGACTAACATCAGCGTCCTTGAAGAAACGCCAAGGGCACCTGCATCAAGGCCATGATCATCCAAAACCAACTCTGCTGGGCAGGCCATGTGCTTAGGATGTCAGAGTCCTCTCTGCCAAAGCAAATCCTCTTTGCCCATCTCAAGGAAGGCTTCTGAACAAGAGGACAAAGGAAGCGCCTCAAAGACGCCCTGAAGCTTACCTCAAGAAATGCAACAGAGACGTCAACACCTGATAGATCCTTTCTCAGAAGAGACCTACATGAAGGAACTGTGGTGTTGGGTGCTCTGAGGTACAGACGAACCAACACGGTTGCGATTGGTACAACGCAGTTTTATCCCAACTAGTTGTTTACACATCTGACTTGATACTCAGCACGTGGTGACTGTGTGAGTGTCTTGTTATTGAGGTCCTAGCCTTGTCCTGTCTCCAGATGGACTGGCCAGCAGGTGTCGCGTTTCTTGTCTTATACTGTGTCTGCTCTTGTCTGTGATTGGCTGTCGTGTTATGTGTGCTAATTGGTCTGTTGGTCTGTCTATCATGATGTGTGTGTTGTGATGTGTGTTTGAATATCATGACATCCCCCCTTTTTTTACAAGATTATGTGCCTACGTGGTTATAAATAATGTGTCCTGAGTGCAGCTAAAGGTGTGTGTGCGTGATATTTACAGCATGTACATGTGGCGTAACTATATACAAGGGGCGATGTCAGGTGTGACATGCTAACGAGGTTGTACCATAACAAAAAAAGAATAACGTTGAAATTTGGACCGATCAAACGAGGCCTGGAACGATAAAACAGTGACATGTTACAATACAGTAGTTGCTAAAATGTGACGTGTGAACAGTCTCATAAGTCCAGTTTAGTAGGTGGGCGACGAATTCGGGTTGACCGCCTCAAGGGTGGGTCGAGAACCACCGGCTGAGGTGCGAGCCTGGCCATGGCCGGCGACAGAAGGGGCATGGTATATGGCAGCTCCACAAAGTCGCTATCAGGAACCAGTGGAGGACACGGCGTCTGTGTATGGTTCCGTTGCGAGCGTGGAAGTAGGTGAAGGGCTCGGCGATTGCGTCTACGCACGGATCCATCCGGCATGCGTACCAGTAACGAGCGGGGAGCCACGCGTCGGAGAACTTCGGCAGGTGCTGACCAGCCACCGTCTGGTAGGTGGATGCGGACGTCGTCTCCAGGGGCCAGGGAGGGATGATCAGTTGCCCTTGTGTCGTACGATCTCTTCTGGCGATCGCGCTGCAGTTGCATCCTATGCAGTACCGGAGCATGGTCTATTGTTGGTGCCAGGATGGAAGGCACAGTGGTTCTGAGGGCGCGACCCATCAGCAGCTGTGCTGGCGAGAGACCCGTGGCTAGTGGGGCCGAGCGATAGGCCAGCAGGGAGAGGTAGAAGTCCGACCCGGCAGCAGCAGCCTTGCAGAGGAGCCGCTTGGCAATGTGAACGCCCTTCTCCGCCTTTCCATCGGACTGGGGATGCAGAGGGCTGGACGTCACGTGTGTGAAGCCATACGAGGCGGCAAAGGACGACCATTCATGGCTGGCAACACAGGGCCCATTGTCCGACATGACAGTCATCGGAATGCCGTGGCGAGCAAAGGTGTCTTTGCAGGCCCTGATGACAGCAGACAACGTGAGATCGTGCAGGTGTATGACTTCTGGGTAATTGGAGAAGTAGTCCACTATGATAACATAGTCCATGCCAAGCGCGTGAAATAGGTCGACACCCACCTTCGCCCAGGGGGACGTCACCAGCTCATGGGGCAGAAGCGTTTCAGGAGGTTGCGCCAGCTGAAACCTTTGGCAGGTTGTACAGTTGCTCACCATGTTGGCAATATCGTCACTGATGCCCGGCCACTATACCGCCCCTCGAGCCATCCGTCTGCACTTCTCGACCCCCAAGTGGCCTTCATGTAGTTGGTCGAGAACCAGCTGGCGCATGCTGTGCGGAATCACAATCCGGTCCAGCTTCAGAAGGATCCCATCAATGATGGCTAGGTCGTCTCGTACATTATAGAACTGTGGGCACTGCCCTTTGAGCCATCCTCCCGTCATGTGGCGCATCACTCGCTGTAAAAGGGGGTCGGCCGCTGTCTCTCGGCAGATGTGGGCCAGACTGGAGTCGTCAGCCGGCAGATTTGCCGCTGTCAAGGCCACCTGTGCCTCGACCTGACATACGAACCCCTCCGCATCTGGCGGCGTGCTCACTGCTCTGGATAGGGCATCCGCCACGATGAGGTCCTTCCCTGGAGTGAAGACCAGTTGGAACTGGGGCTCATGATGCCGTGTCATCCCTCTGCAGGAGCACTGCTCCAATGCCGGATTGGCTGGCATCAGTTGAGATTTTGGTGGGACGAGACGTGTCGAAGAACGCCAACACTGGTGCCGTGGTGAGTTTGCGTTTGAGCTCCTCCCATTCCAGCTGGTGTGTGTGTTGCCACTGGAACTCTGTAGATTTTTTGACGAGGTGGCGCAGAGTCGTTGTGTGGGAGGCAAGGTTGGGAATGAATTTCCCTAGGAAGTTGACCATTCCAAGGAAGCGGAGGACAGCCTTCTTGTCTGCCGGCTGCGGCATGGCTGTGATGGCGCTCACCTTGTCTGCATCCGGACGGACCCCTGACCGGGAGATATGGTCCCCCAGGAACTTCAATTCGGTCTGGCCAAAGGCGCACTTGGCTCGGTTGAGGCGCAGGCCATTTTCCCGTATGCGGGCAAAAACGCGTTGGAGACGATGTATGTGCTCCTGCGGTGTGGTGGACCAGATGATGACATCGTCCACATATACGCGCACCCCTTAGATGCCTTCCATCATCTGCTCCATGATTCTGTGGAAGACCTTGGATGCCGAGATGATGCCAAATGGCATCCGGTTGTAGCAGAACCTGCCGAAAGGGGTGTTGAAGGTACATAGCTTTCGGCTGGACGGGTCCAGTTGGATCTGCCAAAATCCTTTAGAAGCATCCAGTTTTGTGAATATCTTCGCTTGGGCCATTTCACTGGTGATCTCCTTCCGTTTGGGTATGGGATAATGTTCCCGCATAATGTTATTATTGAGGTCTTTGGGGTCTATACAGATGCGGAGCTCGCCAGAGGGCTTCTTGACACACACCATGGAGCTGACCCATGGCATGGGCTTCGTGACCCTGGATAGGACCACTTGGTCCTGGAGATCCTGCAGCTGCAGCTTGAGGCGGTCTTTAAGTGGCGCAGGAACCCTGCGAGGTGCGTGAACGACTGGGATGGCGTCCGGTTTGAGGCGAATTCGGTAGGTGTATGGCAGTGTTCCAATGCTTTTGAATGCCTCCTGGTAGTGGGCGAGGAGCGATTGGAGCTGTGCGTTGAACTCTGCATCCGGGAAGTCAGACGTGCCGTCTGGAGAGAGAGAGAGAATTTGTTGCACAAGGTGGAGAGCCTTACATGCCTGTGCGCCCAGCAGGGAGTCCTTCGATGAGCCAACTATCTCGAATGAGAGTGTGGCCGTGTGTGTTTTGTGTGTCACCTGGAGCTGGCAGGATCCCATGGCCGGGATAACGTTCCCGTTGTGGTCGACCATCTTACATAAGAACATAAGAACTAGGAGCAGGAGTAGGCCATCTGGCCCCTCGAGCCTGCTCCACCATTCAATGAGTTCATGGCTGATCTTTTGTGGACTCAGCTCCACTTTCCGGACCGAACACCATAACCCTTAATCCCTTTATTCTTCAAAAAACTATCTATCTTTATCTTAAAAACATTTAATGAAGGAGCCTCTACTGCTTCACTGGGCAAGGAATTCCATAGATTCACAACCCTTTGGGTGAAGAAGTTCCTCCTAAACTCAGTCCTAAATCTACTTCCCCTTATTTTGAGGTTATGCCCCCTAGTTCTGCTTTTACCCGCCAGTGGAAACAACCTGCCCGCATCTATCCTATCTATTCCCTTCATAATCTTATATGTTTCTATAAGATCCCCCCTCATCCTTCTAAATTCCAACGAGTACAGTCCCAGTCTACTCAACCTCTCCTCGTAATCCAACCCCTTCAGCTCTGGGATTAACCTAGTGAATCTCCTCTGCACACCCTCCAGTGCCAGTACGTCCTTTCTCAAGTAAGGAGACCAAAACTGAACACAATACTCCAGGTGTGGCCTCACTAACACCTTATACAATTGCAGCAGAACCTCCCTAGTCTTAAACTCCATCCCTCTAGCAATGAAGGACAAAATTCCATTTGCCTTCTTAATCACCTGTTGCACCTGAAAACCAACTTTCTGCGACTCATGCACTAGCACACCCAGGTCTCTCTGCACAGCAGCATGTTTTAATATTTTATCATTTAAATAATAATCCCTTTTGCTGTTATTCCTACCAAAATGGATAACCTCACATTTGTCAACATTGTATTCCATCTGCCAGACCCTAGTCCATTCACTTAGCCTGTCCAAATCCCTCTGCAGACTTCCAGTATCCTCTGCACTTTTTGCTTTACCACTTATCTTAGTGTCGTCTGCAAACTTGGACACATTGCCCTTGGTCCCAACTCCAAATCATCTATGTAAATTGTGAACAGTTGTGGGCCCAACACTGATCCCTGAGGGACACCACTAGCTACTGATTGCCAACCAGAGAAACACCCATTAATCCCCACTCTTTGCTTTCTATTAATTAACCAATCCTCGATCCATGCTACTACTTTCCCCTTAATGCCATGCATCTTTATCTTATGCAACAACCTTTTGTGTGGCACCTTGTCAAAGGCTTTCTGGAAATCCAGATATACTACATCCATTGGCTCCCCGTTATCTACCGCACTGTTAATGTCCTCAAAAAATTCCACTAAATTAGTTAGGCACGACCTGCCCTTTATGAACCCATGCTGCGTCTGTCCAATGGGACAATTTCCATTCAGATGCCTCGCTATTTCATCCTTGATGACAGATTCCAGCATCTTCCCTACTACCGAAGTTAAGCTCACTGGCCTATAATTACCCACTTTCTGCCTACCTCCTTTTTTAAACAGTGGTGTCACGTTTGCTAATTTCCAATCCGCCGGGACCACCCCAGAGTCTAGTGAATTTTGGTAAATTATCACTAGTGCATTTGCAATTTCCCTAGCCATCTCTTTTAGCACTCTGGAATGCATTCCATCAGAGCCAGGAGACTTGTCTACCTTTAGCCCCATTAGCTTGCCCATCACTACCTCCTTGGTGATATCAATCCTCTCAAGGTCCTCACCTGTCATAGCCTCATTTCCATCAGTCACTGGCATGTTATTTGTGTCTTCCACTGTGAAGACCGACCCAAAAAACCTGTTCAGTTCCTCAGCCATTTCCTCATCTCCCATTATTAAATCTCCCTTCTCATCCTCTAAAGGACCAATATTTACCTTAGCCACTCTTTTTTGTTTTATGTATTTGTAGAAACTTTTACTATCTGTTTTTATATTCTGAGCAAGTTTACTCTCATAATCTATCTTACTGTTCTTTATAGCTTTTTTAGTAGCTTTCTGTTGCCCCCTAAAGATTTTCCAGTCCTCTAGTCTCCCACTGATCTTTGCTACTTTGTATCTTGCTCCGGGATGGCTGGATTGGTGGTCTGACCTTCATGGCATAGAATGCTGACCATGCTATGAGGTTGGCGGAGGCGCCAGTGTCCAGGCGGAACGTGATCGGCGATCGGTTGACCGTCAGGGTGGCACTCCATTCATCGGCCGGATTGATGGTGTTGACCCGGTTAACATCAATGACCACAACCCGGAAGGTGTCTTGGTCATCTGTGTCGTCGGTTTGGATGTCGTGATGTGGAGGCTGGATGGTTTTGCACGTTCCTGCGAGGTTGCCGGAGATGTGGAAGATCAACAGGTTGAGCCGCTCGACAGTAGGCAGCGTAGTGGCCCATCTTGCCACAGCGTAGGCATTGTCGGGTTTTTGCAGGACATTGCCCTTTTAAATGTGCAGCTCCACAGTTGCCGCACGTCATGACGTCATGGCGTTCGTTACGCCACTACGCATGCGCAGTTCGGTCTTGCGTCGGTGGCGCCTGCGCAGCACGTCCCTCAGTGTTGCCGCAGGTTTTGGCGCGCACAAACGCGGGAGGCCTCAAAAAGTGCGCGAAATGGCCGCCCTCGTCCGGGCCGCGGGCCGGGAGAAACTCGATTGCCTGGATGCGTTCGGCCTCGTGGGCGGCCTGGCTTGCCAATTCGATCGCTTGGGACCCCCTCCGTGCCGATTCGGTCACCTGAAATTGTGCGTAGCGGCTGGTTGTATTTTCATGCAGGACACAGGCTTCAACTGCAGATGCTAAGGTCAGGCCTTTAATTTTTAGAAGCTGCTGGCGTAGGCCACTGGAGGCAACGCCAAAAACGATCTGGTCCCGGATCATGGGCTCTGAGGTGGTGTCGTAACCGCAGGACTGCGCGAGTATGCGGAGGTGCGTCAGGAAGGACTGAAAGAGCTCATCCTTACCTTGTAGGCGCTGCTGAAAGATATACCTCTCAAAGCTTTCATTGACCTCAACGTTGAAGTGCTGGTCGAGCTTGAGGAGGACCGTGTCATATTTAGATTTGTTCTCGCGTTCTGCGAACACCAAGGAGTTGTATACATCGATGGCGTGCTGACCTGCGGTAGTGAGGAGCATGGCAATCTTTGTTTCGTCCGAGGCGCCCTGTTTTTCGTTGGCTCGCATGAACAGTTCGAATCGCTGCTTGAAGAGCTTCCAATTGGTGCCCAGGTTCCCAGCGACTTGCAAGTGCTGCGGTTTGTTGTGGGTGTCCATGGCTCAGGATGGCAGATTTGCCGGTAAGTATCGATTCACTCACTGGTACCATGTGGTGTTGGGTGCTCTGAGGTACAGACGAACCAACACGGTTGCGATTGGTACAACGCAGTTTTATTCCAACTAGTTATTTACACATCTGACTTGGTACTCAGCACGTGGTGACTGTGTGAGTGTTTGTTAATGAGGTCCTGGCCTTGTCCTGTCTCCAGATGGACTGGCCAGCAGGTGTCGTGTTTCTTGTCTTATACTGTGTCTGCTCTTGTCTGTGATTGGCTGTCATGTTATGTGTGCTAATTGGTCTGTTGGTCTGTCTATCATGATGTGTGTGTTGTGATGTGTGTTTGAATATCATGATAGGAACCTCCTGATTGAAGGGACAGAATTATTTGAGGACACCAGATAGGGCAGCATGGTGGCACAGTGGTTAACACTGCTGTCTCACAGTGCCAAGGAACCGGCTTCAATTCCAACCTTGTCCGTGTGGAATTTGCACTTTCTCCGCATGTCTGCGTGGGTTTCCTCTGTTTGTTCCAGTTTCCTCCCACAGTGCAAAGACATGAAGGCTCGGTGGATAGACCATGCTAAATTGCCCCTTAGTGTCCAAGGATGTGTAGGTTAGGTGGGTTTGCAAGGATAGGGTGGGGGAGTGGGCCGAGGTAGGCTGCTCTTTCAGAGGGCAAATGCAGAGTTGATGGGCCGAATGGCCTCTCTCTGCACCGCAGCAATTCTATGGTCTTAAATTATCCTTACACTGCTTTGTCCCCGAGTCAAGTTTCTTCTTTGTTAGCTGTTAACCAGAGGCCCTGGAGCTCTGGACAGAGCTGCCAATGGCACTGCCAGGTCCTGCCGTGGATTCTCCTGTACAGCACTCTCCAGCAGGTTCATATGTGAGATCCTGGCCAGTAGGGATGCTGCCTATTTGCGCCTCTGGCTATCTCTTCCTTGTAAGAAGTCTCACAACACCAGGTTAAAGTCCAACATGTTTGTTTCAAACCCTAGCTTTCGGAGCACTGCTCCTCCCTCAGGTGAAGGAGCAGTCCTCTGAAACTAGTGATTCGAAACAAACCTGTTGGACTGTAACCTGGTGTTGTAAGACTTCTTACTGTGCTCACCCCAGTCCAACGCCGGCATCTCCACATCATGGGGCGTCATTCTCCGACCCCCCGCCGGGTCGGAGAATGGCCGTTGGCCGCGGTGAATCCCGCCCCCGCCCCCGCCGAAGTCTCCGAAGGGAGAAAAGTCGGCGGGGCGTTAATGGCGCCGCTGCCGCGGAGAATGTCACGGGTCTGCGCAAGGCAGCCGATTTTCGGCCTGCCGATATTCTCCCTTCTGGATGGGCCGAAGTCCCGTCGACGTGATGACCGTTCACGTCGACGTGAATTAAACCTCCTTTTCATCGGCGTGACCCGGTGCTCCAGGCTCACGCCGACCAGCGAGGAGGTGAGTGATGGCCTGGGGGGTTGGCTCTGGGAAGGAAATGGCGTGGCCGCAGACTGATTGCGTGAGGAGAGGTGTGTCTCGGCTTGTGTGTGTGTGTGTGTGTGCGGCGGGGGGGGGGGTGGTTAGAGTAGGCTGGGCTCCGGGGGAGTGCCGGGAGGGGGTCCGTGCTGGGGTGGAGGTTGGGGGTTGGAGGGGGTCCGTGCCGGGGTGGAGGTTGGTGGGGGGGTCCGTGCTGGGGTGGAGGTTGGGGGGGGTCCGTGCTGGGGTGGAGGTTGGGGGGGGGGTCCGTGCTGGGGTGGAGGTTGGGGAGGGGGTCCGTGCTGGGGTGGAGGTTGGGGAGGGGGTCCGTGTTGGGGAGGGGGTCCGTGCTGGGGTGGAGGTTGGGGGTTGGAGGGGGTCCGTGCCGGGGTGGAGGTTGGGGGGGGGTCCGTGCTGGGGTGGAGGTTGGGGGGGGTCCGTGCTGGGGTGGAGGTTGGGGAGGGGGTCCGTGCCGGAGTGGAGGTTGGGGGGGGGGTCCGTGCTGGGGTGGAGGTTGGGGGTTGGAAGGGGTCCGTGCTGGGGTGGAGGTTGGGGAGGGGGTCAGTGCCGGGGTGGAGGTTGGGGAGGGGGTCCGTGCCGGGGGGGAGGTTGGGGAGGGGGTCCGCGCTGGGGTGGAGGTTGGGGAGGGGGTCCGTGCCGGGGTGGAGATTGGGGGGGGGGGTCCGTGCTGGGGTGGAGGTTGGGGAGGGGGTCCGTGCTGGGGTGGAGGTTGGGGGGGGTCCGTGCTGGGGTGGAGGTTGGGGAGGGGGTCCGTGCCGGGGTGGAGGTTGGGGGGGGTGTCCGTGCTGGGTTGGAGGTTGGGGGTTGGAGGGGGTCTGTGCTGGGGTGGAGGTTGGGGAGGGGGTCCGTGCCGGGGTGGAGGTTGGGGAGGGGGTCCGTGCCGGGGTGGAGGTTGGGGAGGGGGTCCGTGCTGGGGTGGAGGTTGGGGAGGGGGTCCGTGCCGGGGTGGAGGTTGGGGGGGGGTCCGTGCTGGGGTGGAGGTTGGGGAGGGGGTCCGTGCTGGGGTGGAGGTTGGGGAGGGGGTCCATGCCGGGGTGGAGGTTGGGGGGGGGTCCGTGCTGGGTTGGAGGTTGGGGAGGGGGTCCGTGCTGGGGTGGAGGTTGGAGAGGGGGTCCGTGCTGGGGTGGAGGTTGGGGGTTGGAGGGGGTCCGTGCTGGGGTGGAGGTTGGGGAGGGGGTCCGTGCCGGGGTGGAGGTTGGGGGTTGGAGGGGGTCCGTGCCGGGGTGGAGGTTGGGGGGGGGTCCGTGCTGGGGTGGAGGTTGGGGGGGGGGTCCTTGCTGGGGTGGAGGTTGGGGAGGGGGTCCGTGCTGGGCTGGAGGTTGGGGAGGGGGTCCGTGCCGGGGTGGAGGTTGGGGGTTGGAGGGGGTCCGTGCCGGGGTGGAGGTTGGGGGGGGTCCGTGCTGGGGTGGAGGTTGGGGGGGGTCCGTGCTGGGCTGGAGGTTGGGGAGGGGGTCCGTGCCGGGGTGGAGGTTGGGGGGGGGGTCCGTGCTGGGGTGGAGGTTGGGGGTTGGAGGGGGTCCGTGCTGGGGTAGAGGTTGGGGAGGGGGTCCGTGCCGGGGTGGAGGTTGGGGGGGGTCCGTGCTGGGGCGGAGGTTGGGGGTTGGAGGGGGTCCGTGCTGGGGTGGAGGTTGGGGAGGGGGTCCGTGCTGGGGTGGAGGTTGGGGAGGGGGTCCGTGCCGAGGAGGCTGATGGGAGGGCAAATGAGTTGGTCCACCTGGCCAGGTGCCAGCCTCCAACAGTTGGACCCATGCGGTCCATGCCACCTGGCTGGGGGGAGGAGGGGATATGGGCAATGATGACATGTCGTCGTTCCCCTCCTCCCCAACAGGCCGTCATGTTTTCAGATCATCCAGCGATGTTGGACGCCGTGGTGGCAGCCGCTCATGTCAATGTTGCCCTGGATGATGAGGAGGAGGAGGAGGAGGAGCGTGCCAGAGAGGCGGCGCAGGCTGCCGCAGAGGGGCAGGCGGCAGCCGCCCAGGCTGGAGGGACACCTGACCGACAGGACGAGGAGGGGGAGGAGGACGACGCGGCCCCACGGCAACGGAGGCACCCGAGGGCGCCCCGTGTGTTCCGGCCCCGGCAGTCATACCAGGACCTCACGGACCGGGAATGCAGGAGGAGGCTCCGGATGAGCCGGGAAACCGTGGCACACATCTGCCACCTGCTGGCACACCTGTCACCGCGTGGCACTGGCGGGGGACACCCTCTCCCCGTGTCCGTCAAGGTTACGGTGGCCCTGAACTTTTATGCAACGGGGTCATTCCAGGCACCGAGTGGAGACCTGTCCGGCATATCGCAGACATTGGTGCACTGGTGCATCCGGGCAGTGACAGATGCCCTTTATGCCATGGCGCACCGCTACATCCGCTTCCCCGTGGACCGGGCCAGCCAAGATGCCCGGGCCGTGGGCTTCTCTGCCGTGGCCGGGTTCCCCATGGTCCAGGGCGCGATCGATGGGATGCACGTCGCCTTGCGGCCACCTGCAGATAACAGGGCCGTGTTCACTAATAGGAAGGGGACCTACTCGATGAACGTACAGGTGGTCTGCGACCACCGCATGATGATCCTGCACGTCTGCGCCCGTCACCCAGGCAGTGTACACGACTCATTCGTGTTGTCGCGGTCATCCATCCCCGGCATGTACGAGGGACGCCATCCCCGGCTGAGGGGCTGGTTGCTGGGCGACAGGGGCTACCCATTGCGATCGTGGCTGATGACGCCAATACGGAGGCCACGCAATGAGGTGGAGAACCGCTACAATGATGCCCATGTAGCGACAAGGGGAGTGATCGAGAGGTGCTTTGGCGTGCTGAAGATGCGTTTCAGGTGCCTGGACCTCTCTGGGGGCGCCCTCCAGTATCGGTCAGATAGGGTCGGCCGCATCATTGTGGTGTGCTGCGTCCTGCACAACATAGCCCAGCAGAGGGGCGATGTGCCGCAGGCAGAGGAGGGCGGAGTGGAGGAGCAGCAGGAAGAGGCCCAGTCCTCCCCAGATGAGGGGGATGGGGGCAATGGTCAGGGCAGACGGGGTAGACACAGGCGGGTGGCTGACCACCGTTACCGGCTGGCCCAGAGGGCACGGGACAGGCTGATAGCCGCCCGCTTCACTGACTAGATGGGCGTGGGAATCGGGTAGTATGGCCACAGACCGCACACCATGGCAACAGCCGACCACCCACACCCCCCACCCATCCACCCACCCAGCACCCTCACCCCCCTCCCCAACCCCACCCACCCCACCCGCATGCACACCACCACCCCCCCCCATTGCCGATCCACCGGCGGCACAACGGGCCAGGCTCACACAGTTGCGGGTGGACGTGTGTCTATCGCAGGCCATGGAGGATGATGACAACCCGCCCTGCGATGAGCTCCTGGCTCTGCATCGTTGGACTATGTCTGACCCATGGCCACAGTACCACCATCCACCCGGACCATCCCTGCATGCGGCTGTGACACTGCAGCACACGGTCCCGTCCTCTGCCCGGGGGATGTTGATGGCGGCCCAGGGGGAAGGGGGCAGACTCACCTGGGGCTGAGGTAAGACCACCCCTCACACACACACTTGCGCTCAACGTACATGACACGCCCGCACACTTTGGACAGAGCACAAAGGCAGCTTCGGTAGGTGTAACATTGACTTTAATAACCAAAGGAGTTCATGCACGTGCCCGAGCCCCTAAAACTCATCTGTGCCCTGCACCCGTGCTAACTTACTCAGTGTCTAATTGTTTGGCCTTACGGGCCCTTTGACTACGTCTACGTGGTTCCCCAGACGGTACAGCAGAACTGGAGGTGGACTCCTGTGATTCCTGCCCTCTGACACTGGATCCCTTTGGCGGCCGTTTCCTGGGGCGTCCTGGCCTAGATGGGCCAGGCTGCGGCCCAGGCGACTGGGATGGCGAGCTGCCAGCCTGTCCTGCCGTTGCCCACCCGATGCACCTGGGACGGAAGGGGGGGAGTCCGAGGTGCCGCGGTGTACCGGGACCTCCCCTACAGAGGGAGCCGGGACGGACCACACTACCTCCTCCTCCCTCGGGGTGCCCGATGGCCCCCAGGCCTCGACATGGGTGGGGGATGCGAACGGACTGGCCATCCGACGCCCCCCCGACATCTGGCACTGCCAGTCCTGGAGGCCCGTGCTGGTATCGACAGGGGTCTGCAGGTTTGCAGCCATGGAGCCCAGGGTGTTGGCAAACCCTGTCTGTGACAGTGCGACGCCGGCTCGCACATGGCCACTGGCGCCGATGCCCTCAGCGATGGCCTGCTGAGACTGGGCCATGGCCTGCAGAGACTGGGCCATGGCCTGCAGAGACTGGGCCATGGCCTGCTGAGACTGGGCTATGGCGTTGAGCGCCTCTGCCATCTGGCGCTGGCACTGGCTCATGGCCTCCTGTGAGAGGGCAGCCATTTCCTGGGCCACAGACGCCGCCTGCACGGAAGGCCCCAGGCCTCGCAAACCGTTCCCCATGTCTGATACCGTCGTAACCATTGCCTCCACCGCAGACGCCACCCGTGCGGTGTCAGCCTGGGTGGCACGCATGACCGGGACCACTCCCAGCTCCTGGACGCGGGTGGACTCCTCCACCTGCGACCGCAGCCGCCGCAAGCCGCCCGTCACCCTCTTCGCTCGTCTCCGGGTCGGTGGTTGCATCGGATCAATGTGTGGGTGTGGTAACTGCAGGAACCCGGGATCCATCTGGGCGGCAGATGTTCGCTTGGGCTGGGCTGCCCTCCGACCGCCCGGCTCCTCTGCTGCTCCTACCTCCACCTGCTGTACCGGGACGGCTGTGTTGTGCGCACCAGTGAGTGTACCAGACGCCTCATCACTAAAGTGCCCAACCGTGGTGAGTGTTTCTGCGATGGTGGAGGGTGTTGGTGACAGCAGTGGCGTTGTGTCGTGCTCTTCGTCCCACTCTGACTCCATGGCACTTTGGGGTGGGGGTTCGTCTCCACCCATCCACTCTGAGTCACTGTCCGGTATTTCGTCTTCCCGGGTAGGGGTGTCCTGGGTAGTGCTGTCCCGGGTAGTGCTGTCCCGGGTAGGGGTGTCCTGGGTAGTGCTGTCCCGGGTAGGGGTGTCCCGGATAGTGGTGTCCTGGGTAGTGGTGTCCTGGGTAGTGGTGTCCTGGGTAGTGGTGTCCTGGGTAGTGGTGTCCTGGCTCAGATGTGACGGGGGCCTGTAGCTGCCCCCCTCATCGCTGGGTGGACGCTCCCGCACGTGACAGGGGTGTCGTCTCCCTGTTGCTCCAGGTCTCTCCGTCTCCCGTGGTGTGCGAGGGGCATCCTGTGGGCGTCGCATGCTGGAGGGTCCGGGTCTCTCCGTCTCCCGTGGTCTCCGAGGGGCATCCTGCGGGCGTCGCATGCTGGAGGGTCCGGGTCTCTCCGTCTCCCGTGGTGTGCGAGGGGCATCCTGCGGGCGTCGCATGCTGGAGGGTGCGGGTCTCTCCGTCTCCTGTGGTCTCCGAGGGGCATCCTGCGGGCGGTGTGCATCTGCGGGTATGGGTGCCTGGACGTTTGGTCCTGCGATACACAATGAAGCATGCATGGTTAGACATCAGGCAGTGATCAGGTGATACAGGGGAGGGGGATATAGGGGAGGGGGGATATGGGGATGGGCTGTCGGTGGCTCACTTGCTGGTGGGCCCCCGACCTCTGCATCAGCAACCTCCCGGTCCTCAGGTCCGCCAGCCAGTTCCAGGGCCCTTTCCTCGTGTACGGTCAGTGGCCTCTCATCAGCGGGCCCTCCTCCAGTCCTCACATGCTCCCTATTGTTGTGTGCGCGCTTCTCCTGTGGGGGGTGGGGGGGGGTGGGGGTGGTGGCAGGGGTAAAAGGCAACAGTGTTAGGCAGGTATATGAATGCACGCCATCGGTTGCGCGTGCATTGCAGAGGTTAAGGTTAGGGCTGGATTCACTTGGGGATATGGGGGATATGGGGGAGGGGGGATATGGGGATATGGGGGAGGGGGATATGGGGGAGGGGGGATATGGGGGAGGGGGGACATGGGGGAGGGGGGATATGGGGAGGGGGATATGGGGGATATGGGGAAGGGGGGATATGGGGAGGGGGGATATGGGGGAGGGGGGATATGGGGGATATGGGGGAGGGGGGATATGGGGGAGGGGGATATGGGGGATATCGGGGATATGGGGGAGGGGGGATATGGGGGAGGGGGGATATGGGGAGGGGGGATATGGGGGAGGGGGGATATGGGGAGGGGGATATGGGGAGGGGGATATGGGGGATATGGGGAGGGGGGATATGGGGGAGGGGGATATAGGGGAGGGGGGGAAAAGGGGGATATGGGGAGGGGGGATATGGGGGATATGGGGGAGGGGGGATATGGGGGAGGTGGGATATGGGGGATATGGGGGATATGTGGGAGGCGGATATGGGGGAGGGGGATATGGGGAGGGGGGATATGGGGGAGGGGGGATATGGGGGAGGGGGGATATGGGGAGGGGGATATGGGGATATGGGGGAGGAGGGATATGGGGGAGGGGGGGAAAAGGGGTATATGGGGGATATGGGGGAGGGGGGATATGGGGGATATGGGGGAGGGGGATATGGGGGAGGGGGGATATGGGGGAGGGGGGATATGGGGAGGGGGATATGGGGGATATGGGGAGGGGGGATATGGGGGAGGGGGGATATGGGGAGGGGGGATATGGGGGAGGGGGGGATATGGGGGGATATGGGGGAGGCTCACCCTGCCTGCTCTGACGAGGTGTTCACCTACTTGTGGCACTGGGTGCCTGTCCGTGGTGTCAGGGCCACAGCGGTGACGGCCTCTGCCACTTCCCTCCACAGACGCCGGCTGTGGCGTGGGGCAACTCTGCGGCCGTGCCCGGGATACAGGGCGTCCCTCCTCTGCTCCACCGCGTCCAGGAGCGCCTCCACATCGCGTGACTCGAACCTCGGGGCTGAGCGACGGCCAGCCATCCAGTCGGGTGTTGCGGTCGGGTGTTCCGGTCGGTTGGGGAGGAGCAGCGCGGCCTTATGAGCCGTCACGCCGTGCAGCGCGTATGACGCTGCACGGCGTGAACCACTGCGCAAGCGCGGATCCCGTTACGTCGCTGCTAGCCCATTTCGGGCCAGAGACTATCGTCCCATTTTTATGACGTGACGCAAGTGGAATTTGCGCCGTTTTTTGCGGCGATCGGCGGACTTTCCACCGATAACGGAGAATTTCGCCCCATATCTCTTCCTTGTAACAAAACGATCCATCTTTATAGTATTTGTTTACCAGCAGTTAGAAAATGGAATAAGTTCTCCTCTGTGATTTGGCACCAGAAGTCCGTATATACAGGGTGCATGACATCAAGTGTACATGCAGGATGTGTGGCCTGGCCTGCTCACTGCCACTGCTTAGAGTTGGAAGAGTGATTCTGTTCTCATTTATATGCTGGTAGCGGCTGACGTTCTCAATCTAATTGCCTCATGGCCGTTGGACACTTCTCCCATGATCAGGACCACAGCGGGAACGCCAAGACCCTCCCAACACCCGCCCGACACCCACCCCTGGGTCACGACCCTGAACTTTGAAAATCCCTGATCTCGCGCCCAAGGGCCGATGGCACTTCCCGGAAACACCGGCCAAGTGTGCGGTCGAAGACGCGGCTTCTCGGACCTGGATGACCAGCCACGCAAGAACCCCCAGAACCCATGACCAGTGAGGAGTTTCTGAGGTGGACAATCCACCCCGTTAGTGAGTGATCACCAAGGAAGAATCGCAAAACAATTCTCTGACACAGAAGATGAATTAAACTTTACTCCGCATGTATCTTAATCACACGTAATTAGCACTCAAATTTTTTTTATGTGAAATGGTTCATGGACTTAATTAATCTATCCCATCTTGTAATTACTGGCTCAATCTTCCTTCAGACGGAACAATAAACTGAAGCTCTGTCTGCTGCCTGAGGAGATGTAAAAGATCCCCGTGCACCATTCAGGGGGAATTCTTCCTGGCTGATATTTATCCTTCAATCAATATCATTTTAAAAAAGCCAAGTTAACCTGGTTATTGCCGCATTGTTTGGAGGACTTTGCATAAATTGGCAGCCACCCTATTATAACGGTGACGACACTGCAAAGTACCTCATTGTCTGTAAAACACCCTGAAATGTCCCAGTCTTGTGAAGAAACTGTATAACTACAAATCTTTCTTTCTTAATTGGTGGCTATCTACCTTGGTAAGAATGCACAATGCCTGGAATTAATGGACAGTGTTAAATTGAGATTTCGGGTAATAACGCATAAAAAGCGAACCCTTCAAGTGTTTAATAACAGAGGCGCATATCGAATAGTTAGTTTTCTCTGTACTTTTGTTCAAATTAATGGCCAGACTAAAACATAGGGGGCGTTCTTTGGCGCTCCTGCCCCGACTCAACATGGCGTCGGTGTTCAGGGGCTGGCCGCACCAGAACGCAGGGGGGGGGGGGGGGGGGGGGGAGAGGCCGGCCCGCCGATCAGTGGGCCCTGATCGTGGGCCAGACCCCGTCGGAGGAGGCCCCCCCCACCCCCCTCCGGTGAAGGAGCCCCCCCTCCTCCCACCCCACAGGCGGCCCCCCCCGACCAGTTGGAAGTCGGACCTCCTGAGTTCCTGCCGACAGCGACCAGGGGTGAACGGCCCCGGTGGGACTGTGTCGTATCGGCGCGGCCGCTCGGCCCAAACGCGGCGGCGCAAATGGCACCGATTCTCCGCACCTCGGAGAATCGCGCGCCGGCGTGGGGGCGGCGTGGCGCGGTTGCGGCGATTCTCCGGCCCGGCGCGGGGCTCGGAGAATCGCCCCCATAGTTTATTCTTCCCAGGGCCCAGGTGTTAAAATAGCGGATTAATAATCTCAAAATGAATGGGCTAATTATCCAGAGAATAGAAGTTCGAATTGCACCCTGGTCTGTTTAAGAACCAGAGTTCAGTTCTTAAAAATCTGGAGCTGAAAATGCCTAAATGAGTGAAAGTGATCTTGAATTTGTTGAATTGTCATTAAAAAAAAAAATCATGTCCTTTAAGGAAGGAAGCCTGCTGTCGTCTTCAGTCTGACCCTCATTCCAGATCCCACACCAGTTTAGCTGCCTCTCAGCTGCTTTCTGAAGAGGTCCAGCCAGCAGCTGAGCAGCAGGCCTCATGGTGATATCAGGGTGGCTTGAGAAGGAAGCACAGCATTGCCTTCAGGGCAATTAGGAGCGGGTAATAAATGCTGACCTTGCCACCGACCCCTACATCTCAATGATGAGGCGAAAGGTGTGTGGTCAAGATTGCACCAACTCTAGGGACGTTGGAGAGAAGGCATGGGGACACTAGACTCACAGGGAGCCGTGCTCCCCGACATGGTCCCACCATTGATAATTTCACCAGGAGCAGGAACAGATGCGGAGAATCTGCCCACTCTCCGGGTTTATAAATGATTTCTGGGTTGACAATCTAAAGGGGTTGCGAGCAGTGAACGCAGCACCCCTCGAGGCTGCTCCCTGGGCGGGGTGGGGGGGGTTCCCTCGTGAGTTAAACAAAAAGTGCCCCCCCACCCCGCTGTCGGCAGGCCTCTCCTGAAATTCCTCAACAGCAGCCGGCTCTCCCAATGGCTCGGCTGAGCTTTCCCAGTTACGGCCATCTGATTTGGCCAGCCGCATCCTCAACTGGACGGCAGGCCCTCAGTCAGCCAATTAGAAGTCACGTGTGGGCTCGAAAGGGCTCTGCCCCCTTGTAAAATTCAGCTCCATGTTTCCACACACATATCAAAGGTGACTGCACAATCCCAAGCCCTGCGTGTGGGGGACGGCAGCGGTGTGGTGGTTTTGCAATTGGAGTGCTAATCCAGAGACCCAGGTTAACGCCCTGGAAACCTGAGTTCAAATCCCACCCCGGCAAATTTGAATTTGATGAAAATCTGGAATGGAAAGGGTGTAAGGCTGACCATGAAAATCATTGTGGCAAAAACCCAAATTCTGAGTGGGGACTAATGTTCTCACTGGCCAAATTCCAGGAAATTGCAGGAATGTCGCCAGTAATCTTATATATTCCCTCACGCTCTCCCCATGAGCAGGACCTCCAATCGGGGGTGCCAGATTGAAGATTCAGCTCGTCAGCATTCGCAAAGACGAAACTATTTCATCCCTAAGAACGATTTTTAATCCAAAATCCTTTAGGGAAAACCTTAACTTCACATCTCTTTCTCCCATCTGTGTCTCGTAGAAAGCCATGACTATAAGAGTTGAAAAATTTAGCACCCAATCCTCAGCGGCATAGCTTTTAAAAAATATTGCTTTCAATTTGATATACAGTGGTTGCACTTTTGCCAACTTTATTCGGTGATACAATTTCTCTTTAAACCCACCAGGGACCCATTTGAAATGATCCTACAGGCTCGGCAGTCAACTCCAAACTTCTAAAACCCGTCTGTTTTGTCTTATCATTTTCACCGCCTGATTGGTGTTGCAAAACTGGATCAGAAGCTGCTAATTTGGTGAAGGGAAGGTGCAGTCCAGGACAGACTGTCGGCCCAATCATTGGCGCATTGAGCAGATTTTTGCCTTTTCAATTCTCAGAGAGCCGGGTGTTACACCGCTGAAGATTGCTGAGAGCAGCAACTCATGTTAAACTGTTAATTAACCTTTGGATTGCTTGAGCTCAGATGAGAGAGTGGTTCATAACTTTTCCTTCCATTCTGGTTATTAGGCCCATGCCTATAGGTATTAAATCCAATAGCTCTTCCATTTGTTTTCTCCTGAAACGTAGTAGCTGTTTAAATAATTGAATTGGCAACCTGTCAACTCCCCTGGCAACCTGTCAACTCCCCTATGCACAGATCAATCCCGCTAACACTTCAATAGGCCTGCATTATTTTTAGAACTTTGCCACTCTTCCCTTAAGTTCTGAAATACTTGGCAGAGAATTTCAGAGGGAACAGGCAGGGTTGATGAAGAATCAACAATGGAGCGGAAGGAACGGGGAATAAGAAAACCATCTACACGTTTGCTGTTGACACGACCGTAGTGGGTCGGATCTCAAACAATAGTGACTCAGAGTACAGGAGGGAGATAGAGAACCTAGTGGAGTGGTGTAACTACAGAAATCTCTCCCTCAATGTCAGCAAAACTGAGGAGCTGGTCATTGACTTCAGAAAACAAAGTACACACCCCTGTCTGCACCAATGGTGCCGAGGTGGAGATGGTTGACAGCTTCAAATTCCTAGGTGTGCATGAGGCACGATCAATTGGACAAAGATGATAGTTGAATCGAACTGAGGCTTTATTGCTATCAGATGTGTGGCCTCCCACAGCAGCTGGCGAAATGGTTTGGCTGGAGGACACGCATATTTATACAGGCAGGGACTACCGGCGAACCTGTAGTACAGGTCCTACCGTACATCACCTAATACAGGTGCTACAGTGGTTTACCACATTCACCCCCTGTTAAAAATTGAGTCCGGCCGGGGTGGTGGATAACTATATACAACAATGAGTTAATATTTACAAGATTTGAGCAAACAAATGTCCTTTGATGTCCGGTGGACCGGTCAGAGGTTTAGCCGGTCCGAGGCCTTGATGTTCCTCTGGGAGCGACGCAGTGGTGTCGGCGATGTTGGTGCTGATCTGGTCGATGGTGACTCCGGGAGCGTGCCGAAATCCTCTTCATCGTCGGGCGTGGGCAGGGGGGGTCGTAAGTTCCTGGGGGGGGGGTGCTGTTGGGAGCGACGGGAGAGGGGAGGGTGGCGTCGGGACGGAGGGTGTGGGGGTGGAGCCTACTGGTGCCAGGTCCCTGAGGAAAACAGTATCCTGGCGGCCGTCGGGGAACGCCACATAGGCATACTGGGGGTTTGCGTGGAGCAAGTGCACCCTCTCCACCAACGGATCCACCTTGTGGAGTCGGACGTGCTTACGGAGAAGCACGGTTCCCGGAGCTGAGTCAAGTCGGGAGCGACACCCCGGATGTGGACTTCCTGGGGAAGGCAAAAAGACGTTCACGGAGTGTATTGTTCGTGACGGTGCACAGCAGTGACCGAATGGAGTGGAATGCATCAGAGAGGACCTCCTGCCAACGGGAGGCCGGGAGGTTTCTGGACCGTAGGGCCAGCTGGTCGGCCCTCCATGCCGTCCCATTCTCCCTTTCTACCTGTCCGTTTCCCCGGGGGTTATAGCTTGTCGTTCTGCTGTAGGCGATACCCCTGCTGAGAAGGAACAGACGCAGGTCATCACTCATGAATGAGGATCCCTGTCACTGTGGATGTAGGCGGGGAAACCGAACAGAGTGAAGATTGTGTTGAGGGCTTTAATGACTGTGGCAGACGTCATGTCGGGGCATGGGATGGCAAAGGGGAATCTGGTGTATTCGTCGATCACACTGAGAAAATATGTGTGATGGTTGGTGGAGGAGAGGGGGCCTTTGAAGTCCATGCTGAGGCGTTCAAAGGGGCGGGAGGCCTTCACCAGGCACGCGCGGTCCGGCCGGTAGAAGTGTGGCTTGCACTCCGCACAGACCTGGCAGTCCCTGGTGATTGTCCTTATTTCCTCAACGCAGTGGCAGATTTTGTGCCTTACTGAAGTGGTACAACCGTGTGACTCCTGGGTGACAAAGGCTGCCGTGCAGGGCCCGGAGTCGGTCTACCTGTGCGCTGGCACATGTACCTCGTCATAGGGCGTCTGGAGGCTCGTTGAGTTTGCCGGGGCGATACATAATCTCGTAATTATAGGTGGAGAGCTCGATCCTCCACCGCAAGATTTTATCATTTTTGATCTTGCCCCGCTGCGTGTTGTTGAACATGAAGGCTACCGACCGTTGGTCAGTGAGGAGAGTGAATCTCCTGCCGGCCAGGTAATGCCTCCAATGCCGCACAGCTTCAACAATAGCTTGGGCCTCCTTTTTGACGGATGAGTGCCAAATTTCTGAGGCATGAAGGGTGCGGGAAAAGAATGCCATGGGCCTGCCTGCCTGATTGAGGGTGGCGGCAAGGGCGACGTCTGATGCGTCGCTTTCTACTTGGTGATTTGTTATGTTGTAGGTGTAACATAAGCAGCTTCCTTGTGGTGCACTTGACAAAGGAAGGTTCAAACGTGGAGATAACTTCAACACGTTTATTAAACTATTTACACTTCTATTACTCGGGTTTGACACTACTGCTAATCCTACTATATCCAGACTGACTAACCAGTTGCTGCAATCCACGTGGTGGGTGTAATATTGAATCAACCCTGTGTCTGTTCTCACTGACTGTCTCCACTGGAAAGGGGCAGATCATGTGTGTGGTGTCCTTTATATATGGGTTGGTGTAATGCCCCCCTGTGGTCGTGTCACCTCCTTGTGTATCGTGAATGTCTGTTGGTCGTATCCTATCGACTTTATCTATTGGTTGAGTGTGTGTGTGTGATGTCTTTGGTGCTCCCTCTAGTGTCCAGCTAGCCTACATGCATTTACACTGATGCACATCACAACATCCCCCCCTTTTTTATACGTCCATATTTTCTGTACACTTTAAGAAAATTTAACAAAGAACAGGTAGATAAGGTAAGGTATATACAAGTCATGGGAACAGTGATTAAACAATAAGTCCAAATAATTTGTGTGAGTCCATAAACCATCAATCATCATGGTCAATTGTCTCTCTTGGTTATGAACGCCATCAACGTCCTCGTGCCACAGGAACCAAGAAGTGGTCAAATCGTTCTGATTTGGAGTCTTTTTCTTTTCTCGATGTTTGTGATGGTGCTGTCGGATGGCATCTTGTAGCTGATAAGGTGTTGACGTTGAAGAGGTACCACCAACAGTATCATTCGAGGTCATGGATGTGCCATATGTTGAAGTTGGATAAGACTACATACTGGTTCTGGCCACGTGCTGTGCAGGAAGGGTGATCCTGCTGAGAACCGTTGAAGCTTGTCGAATTGGAAACAGAATTGCTGCTCGCATAAATACCTGGTGATGGTGTGAAACTAGAACCTTGCATCTGATAGGAATATGCCGTCTGGCCAGGCTGGGGTGCAGCAAATCCTGGGCTGTAACTAAGGCATCCAGTCTGTAGAGCAGATTGCGCTTGCGGTAGTCCTCCTTCGGTCTTGATTCCATTAGTGGGCAATCCGTAGTGCTGGCCTGTTTGAGAATATGCTGCATAGACTGCTTGCTGCTGCATGCCTGAATACTGGGTTTGTCCAGCATGAGCTTTCATTGGCTGCACTGCTGGTGTGGAAAAAATGTGTGGATATAGCTGTGGTGAATATTGGTGTATTCCTTTTGGACTGTAGCCGCTGCTTGTTATTACTGACCCAGTGTGATTGTTAAGTGATCCATCTCCTATCGTTGTGGCATCTTCTGTCACCCTGAGCATGCCATCACTGAGGTTGCAGCACTCCCTGTCTGGAGTAAAGCCCGACTTAAGCGAATCAGAGTCGGCGTTTGGTTGCTCCCCATCTGGAGTCTGGTCAGTTTGAACTGAGTCAGTGTTGGTTTGTTGATGCTCCCCGTCCGGAGTCTTAGCATGTTCACTGGAGTCAGCTGAGATTTCTTAAAGCTGCACGTCTGGAGTCGGAACATGCAGGAATGCACTGACTTGTGGAGAGGTTCGAGCGAATGAGGGTGGAAGTATCATGGTGTCACCGGAGCCACCAGTGGTCTCACAGTGATCGTCGAGTGCCTCTGTACACACTAGCTGAGGTCTGTCACTTGGCACATCTTGCATGGGAAGTGGGATGCTGTCGTCACTCGTCTCACATACCGTGGGTAGAGCCTCAGTAGCTGCTTGTTGTTCACTTGGGTTGGGTAAATCGTCAGAGTCTTCAGCTGGTGGCGCAACCAATGTGGGTGGACTGTCATTGTCTTGCTGTTGTCCTTCATTTGGGCTTGGACTGTCATCGTCGCTTTGTTCTTCACTGTAGCATGATAGACCGTCATGGTCGTCCTGCTGTGCACTGGAGCATGGTAGACTGTCATAGTCTTCTTGCTGTTTGCTTGAGCATGGCAGAATCGCATCGTCTGCCGCTAGTTGGTCAGAGGAGGTTGCTAGACCCTCGTGGTCTTACTCCTGCAAGGACTGCGCGTCCGAGTCTTGCGTTGCTTCTATCATGGAGGCTGTCCACGAGCTCGCTGTGGAGGCTTGTGACACTGGAGTCACTTCTTGTTCATGCAGGGACTGCGGTGTGGAGTCTTGCGTGTCTTCGTTCTTCGAGTCGGGAACCCTGAGCGGTGTGTGGACCACTCTCTGTGTGGCAGCAGGCCGCTCTCTGTGGGCTTGTACCACTCTCTGTCTCTTGGTTTCAGGTTGCAGCATCATCCTGCACTCACGGGTCGTGATGTTGTAGATGCTGGGCTGAAGATCCTCAAATCCGAAGAACGAATCCGCGTCTGCGTTGGATTCAATACGGGGGTCGCCAATGTGCAACACGCCTAGTTGCGGTTCGGATTTGGTACTGGGATAGCCTCCCAAGGTGAAAGGTTCATCTGAGTCGTAGTCTTCAATGACCATATCATCACTGTTTGTGTCGGAGCTGGCATTGGGCTCGCGAGGTCTAGAGAAAATGTAAAGGTTGGTATCGAAGCATTCAAAGTCGGAATCATCGGTTTGGGGGTAGGTAACTGCTTGTTGCAGGGTTCTTCGGAGGTTACTTTGATTTGGGACGTTTCCCCTTTAAATGGGCGTGGTCCGGGGCCTCTGACATCATGATGCGCGTGACGTAGCGCGTAGGAAGCGTTTGCACATGCGCAGATCGTGGTTCCTTTACTGATGGCCATTTTCGTGATTGCGCATGCGCGGCGTCTCGCACATGCGCAAATGGGCCTTCCCTTTCTGCGCACGTCTCGCGCAACTGTGCAAGTGCAGTCCCTTTATAAAGATGGCCGCCGACCAAAATCGTTGTCCGCTCCGGGATTTCGGCCTCGAGGTGAGTACTGGCGCTTCTCTTACCTTTTCTTGCTGCTTGGAGTGTGTTTTCCTCACAGTATTTGCCGAATTTGTCCAGGACTGCCTGGAAGTCGCCCCTTGGAGAACTTGAATTTTCAAAAGATTTCTTCTGCTCTGGCACCGGCGATGGTGAGGAGAAGCTCTGTCTTTTCAGGATCGGCCAGGTCTTCTCGTTCGGCTGCCACCAGGAAGATTTCAAACTTTTGCCGGAATACCCGCCAGTTTTCGTGGCGATCGCCGTGGCATTGGAGCTGCTGCGGAACCCGGATCTCAAACATCTTGCCTGGGTATCGTTGCTGGTTGTCACTGTACGCTGAGTTATGGCTATCTGGATTGAAACAGTTCACTCCTGGTACCATGATTTGTTATGTTGTAGGTGTAACATAAGCGGCTTCCTTGTGGTGCACTTGACAAAGGAAGGTTCAGACGCGGAGATAACTTCAACACGTTTATTAAACTATTTACACTTCTATTACTCGGGTTCGACACAACTGCTAATCCTACTATAGCTACCCAGACTGACTAACCAGTTGCTGCAATCCACGTGGTGGGTGTAGTATTGAATCAACCCTGTGTCTCTACTCACTGACTGTCTCCATTGGAAAGAGGCAGATCATGTGTGTGGTGTCCTTTATATATGGGTTGGTGTAATGCCCCCCTGTGGTCGTGTCACCTCCTTGTGTATTGTGAATGTCTATTGGTCGCATCCTATCTACTTTATCTATTGGTTGAGTGTGTGTGTGTGATGTCTTTGGTGCTCCCTCTAGTGTCTAGCTAGCCTACATGCATTTACATTGATGCACATCACCACACTTGGAAGGGCAGTGTCTCATCTACAGCGTGCATTGTGGCCTTGGCAATATCAGCTCTGATCCGGGCGAAGGCCTGTTGGGCCTCAGCCGTCAGGGTAAACAGGGTGGACTGTATGAGTGGGCGGGCCTTGTCCGCATAGTTTGGGACCCACCGAGCGTAGTTCGAAAAGAACCCCAGGCAGCGTTTGAGGACAGTGAGGGAGGGGGAGCTCCATGACGGGGCGCATGCGGTCAGGATCGGGCCCCAGAACTCCGTTCTGGACCACATAGCCGAGGATGGCTGAGCGGTTCGTGCTGAACACGCACTTCTCCTTGTTGTAAGTGAGGTTTAGGAGAGTAGCGGTGTGGATGAATTTAGCAAGGTTGGCATCGTGGCCCTGCTGATCATGGCCGTAGATGGTGATGTTGTCTAGGTACGGAAAGGTGGCCCGCAATCCGTACCGGTCGACCATTCGTTCCATCTCCCTTTGGAAGACCGAGACCCCATTTGTGACGCCGAAGGGGACCCTAAGGAAGTGGTATAGGCGGCCGTCTGCCTCGAAGGCGGTGTATGTGCGGACCGATTTACGGATGGGGAGCTGGTGGTAGGCGGATTTCAGATCTACCATTGAGAAGACCCGGTACTGCGCAATCTGGTGAACCATGTCAGATATGCGTGGGAGGGGGTACGCGTCGAGCTCCGTGTACCGGTTGATGGTCTGGCTGTAGTCCACGACCATTCGGTGTTTCTCCCCAGTTTTAACTACTACCACTTAAGCTCTCCAGGGGCTGTTGCTGGCCTCGATGATGCCCTCCCGAAGCAGCCGCTGGACTTCGGACCTGATGAAGGTCTTGTTCTGGGTGCTGTAACGTCTGCTCCTGGTGGCGACGGGTTTGCAATCTGGAGTTAAATTGGCAAAGAGGGAAGGTGGGTCGACCTTCAGGGTTGTGAGACCGCACACAGTAAGGGGTGGTAAGGGCCCGCCGAATTTCAGAGTTAGGCTCTGGAGGTTGCACTGGACGTCCAGGCCGAGGATTAGTGCAGCGCAGGTTAGGGAGGACGTAGAGGCGGAAGCCGCTGAATTCTATGCCCTGGACTGTGGTGCTACGCAATGGGATCCGGAGGCCAGGGAGATTTATTTGTTGGTGGGGTGTATCGTGAGGCAGCAGTGCCTTACCGTATCCGGGTGTATGAAGCTTTCGGTGCTCCCGGAGTCCAGCAGGCAGGAGGTTACATGTCCGGCGACTTTCACGCTGGTGGATGCGTTGGTCAGGTTATGCGGATGAGACTGATCGATTGACATGGAGACGAGTCTTGGTTGGTCATCGGGTAATGGGGCGGCTGGTGAGCCCGGGTCCTGGAATGTTGGTGGTGCCCAGGTGCTGAGGGGTAGGCAAGATGGCGGCGCCCGAAGATCTTGAGGGTTACAAAATGGCGGTGCCCATGGAACGCACGTTGCAGGGGTGGAACAAGATGGCGGCGCCCATGGAACGCACGTGTTGCGCGGAGGGGAAGATGGCGGCACCCACTGGCCGCACGTGGTCTGAGGGGGGGGATGGCGGCGCCCATTGTCTGTGACCGAGGGGGGTGGGGGCGATAGTGGCTACTGAGCGGGCCTGGCACACCGCGGCGAAGGGGCCCTTCTTCACGCAGGCTTTACAAAGGGCAGCGCGGGCCGGGCAGCATTGGCGGGGGTGCTTCTGTTGGCCGCAAAAATAGCATTGGGGGCTCCCGAGGTTCGCTGGCTGGCGTGCAGCGCAGGCGTATTGGGTGGGCAGCGCCCCCACTGGGACGGCTGTCTGTGGGGTCCATGAAGCGTAGGAGGGGTGTGCCGCGCGGCTGGGGGGTGTAGGACTGGACGTTGCGCAGGGCGACCGTCATGGAGAGCACTGGCGTTTTAGTCTCTGCAAGGTCGCACGTGGCCCCTTCTCGGAGTCGCTGGCGTATGAGATCTGACCCAATTCCAGTCACAAAAGCGTCCCGCATTAGGAGGTCTGAGTGTTCCGTTGCCGTAACGGCCTGACAGTCACAGTCCTGGACTGTTTGGGATTAGGGCCCGCCAGAAGTCTTCTATGGACTCACCAGGGAGTTGAGAGCGAGTGGCGAGTGCGTGCCTGGCGAAGAGCGTGTTCGTCTTCTGTGCATAGTTGTCCTTGAGTAGAGTCGTGGCTTCGGCATAGTTCGGCACGTCCTGGATTAACGGAAAGACTTTGGAGCTCAACCTGGAATATAAAATCTGAATCTTCTGAGCCTCCGGAACAGGGGTTGGTGCCGTGTTGATATACGCTCCGAAGTAAGCTAGCCAGTGCTGGAAGTCCTTTCTGGCGTCGCTTGAGTGAGGATCCAGCTGCAGGCGATCCGGTTTGATACAGAGGTCCATCCTTAGAAACTGATAGCAATAAATTGAGGCACGATCAATTGGACAAAGACGATAGTTGAATCCAACTGAAGCTTTATTGCTACCAGATGTGTGGCCTCCCACAGCAGCTGGCGAAATGGCTGCTGGCTGGAGGACACTCATATTTATACAGGCAGGGACTACCGGCGAACCTGTAGTACAGGTCCTACCGTACATCACCTAATACAGGTGCAACAGTGGTTTACCACAGTGCACATCACTAAAAATCTGTCCTGGTCCACCCACGTCGACGATAAGACCAAGAAAGCACAACAGCGCCTAAACCTACTCAGGAAACCAAGGAAATTCGCCATGTCCACATTGACTCTTACCAATTTTTATAAATGCACCATAGAAAGTATCCTATCGGGCTGCATCACAGCCTGGTATGGCAACTGCTCGGCCCAAGACTGTAAGAAACTACAGAGAGTCGTGATCACAGCCCAGTCCATCTTGCAAACCCACCTCCCATCCATTGACTCTGTCTATACCTCCCGCTGCCTGGGGAAAGCGGGCAGCATAATCAAAGACCCCTTCCACCCGGGTTATTCACTCTTCCAACCTTTTCTATCGGGCAGAAGATACAAAGGTCTGAGAACATGCACTAACAGATTCAAAAACAGTTTCTTCCCGCTGTTACCAGACTCCTAAATGGCCCTCTTATGGACTGAACGGATCTCTCTATGAAGTACAACTTCTCTACTGTGATGGCACTACACTCTGTATGCTTCACCAATGTCAGTGTCCACATATTTACGTTGTGTATTCATCGTATGCCCTACGTTTTTCAAGTATGGAACAGTCTGTCTGGACTGCACGCAGAACAATACTATTCACTGTACCTCGGTACACGTGACAAAACATCCAAATCTAAAATGAGGGGAGATGATGCTGTAATGCTAATATCACTGGACGAGGAACCCAGAGGCCCAGGCTAATTCTCTGGAGCTATGGGTTCCAATACCGCCGTGGCAGGTAATGGGATTGAAACTTGAAAAACAAACATCTGAATGGCAACTATTGTTGATTATTGTAAAAAATCTGCTTAGTTCACTACTGTCATTTAAGGAAAGAATTTTGTTGTGTTTACACAGTCGGGTCTACATGTGATTCCATGCAGCCACGTGGCTGACTATTAACTGCCATTTGAGATAGCTGAGCAAAGCACTTAGTTCAAGAGACATTGGGATGACTCAACAAATGGTGGCCTTTCTAATGGAATGAAGAAAATACAGGTAGCGTGGAATCAATGAAGTACAGGTGCTTGAATGGAAAATGTTGGTCAGAAGGGGAGCAGCAAGGCAATAGCAACCTTAATGAAACTTTCAAAGATGGCCACCGTTGTGAATAAGAAAAGGGGATGTGATGCAGCCATTTTACATTCTTTTTTAGTTGAGATCAGATTTTAACTAGCCCTGTCGGGGTGCAATTCCCACACATGAAGGTACATAGCTGAGGCAAGTGATTGGTTATGGCAGGCAATGTGATTCTCCAAGCCAACGTCCCCAGTAATAAAACTTAAAAACCAATGAGAGTATCAGTTTCTGGCTCCCATTTTCTGTCTCTGTTTCCAAGTTTGGTTCATCATATCTCTGCAGCCCAGAGATAGCCTTTATGCCAGCGTGCATAGATATCTCTTTCACATCCGTTCTGACAATGCCACATTCCATGCTAATTCTTCCGATGTCCCTTCTTTTTCCTCTAGCGAGGATTCCCCAACATGGTGGTTGAGCGATTCCTCAACCCATTTCTTGTACTTCCGCTCTCACACCTTCTTCTAGTTCCCAGCGCCATGGCAAGCTGGCCCTTATGCTCACCATTCACCCCACCGGCCTCCACATTCAATGCTCGATCCTCTGCCACCCACGCCACCTCCAGCATGATGACACTCATCAAACTCCGCCTCCTCTTTGCTTTCAGCGTTCCTATCCTGTGACACCCCACCTCTCATCAATCACGTCCAACTCTTCCTTCCCTCTCATTGGCACATTCTCAAGTTAGCAGAGAAGATGCAACAATTGCCCTTTCACCTTCTAGTGTCTAGCCCAATGATGTACAGATTTGGTGGATTGGACATGCTAAAAGTGGCCCTCAGTGAGCAGAGATGTGCAGGTTTGATGGGGTTATGGGGATAGGATGGGGGAGTGGGCCTAGGTAGGGTGCTCTTTCCGAGGGCCAGTGCAGACACGGTGGGCTGAATGGCCGCCATCTGCACTGTAGGAATTCTAGTTCAGAATAACACCAACAGCGTTGGCTTTAATCCCTGTTCCAGTTGAAGTGGACTTGGGGTCTGCCTCCCTCAGCCTGCCCTGTATAATATCAGATCGCAAGACATGGCTCAGCGACCCTCTAGAAATCAATAACGTGACCTGAGAATAAGAACAACAAGGCTATTCAGGAGCGATGTCACAAAGCAGTTGGATGACTTAAATGTTTTTCTGGGCACAGCAACTGCTGGATTGAGATCTTCAAAAGGGTCTTTGCACTGCCGCACATGGATAATCAAAATCAGCAGGCAACGTCAAAACCTGCAGGTTAGGTAGTGAGAGGGGAAATCTTGCTTCTTCAGTGTCTCATTTGCATGCCCTGGTCAGCAGGGAAAACAAGTACTCCAACTGCTCAGTGACCCAAATATGGTCATGACGAATGGATTCCTGTTACTTGGCTTAAATTATTAGATTTTATCTGGGATCATTCCTTTCATAGCCAGGGTCCTTTTGCCCACCCAGTTGAGGACCAAGATGATTGGTTGGACACTTTGCTAATGGGGTAAGAGATGGCCTCCATTCATACTCCTTCAGGGCAATTGTCCCTGGTGAGGCTTTACAGACAGGTTCTCTGTTTCAATAGCTTTAAAGTGCAGTCGGTACAATGGTGAACATGTTTGATTGTAATTTCAACTCACTGGACTCTCATAAAAAAATAAATTAGTGATTTCCAGCTGGTAAACTTAGAAATACATTTTTAAAAATAAAGCATGGCTTCATAACCGCTGGGCAAAGGTGCTAAGGTTCCTGTAACCGTGTTGAGTAGATGGAGGTAAAAAGGAAGAAAAAGTTGAATTTAAATAAGAACATAAGAACATGAGAACTAGGAGCAGGAGTAGGCCATCTGGCCCCTCGAGCCTGCTCCGCCATTTAATGAGATCATGCCTGATCTTTTGTGGACTCAACTCCACTTTCCGGCCCAAACACCATCACCCTTAATCCCTTTATTCTTCAAAAAACTATCTATCTTTATCTTAAAAACATTTAATGAAGGAGCCTCTACTGCTTCACAGGGCACGGAATTCCATAGACTCACAACCCTTTGGGTGAAGAAGTTCCTCCTAAACTCAGTCCTAAATCTACTTCCCCTTATTTTGAGGCTATGCCCCCTAGTTCTGCTTTCACCCGCCAGTGGAAACAACCTGCCCGCATCTATCCTGTCTATTCCCTTCATAATCTTATATGTTTCTATAAGATCCCCCCTCATCCTTCTAAATTCCAACGAGTACAGTCCCAGTCTATTCAACCTCTCCTCGTAATCCAACCCCTTCAGCTCTGGGATTAACCTAGTGAATCTCCTCTGCACACCCTCCAGTGCCAGTACGTCCTTTCTCAAGTAAGGAGACCAAAACTGAACACAATACTCCAGGTGTGGCCTCACTAACACCTTATACAATTGCAGCAGAACCTCCCTAGTCTTAAACTCCATCCCTCGAGCAATGAAGGAAAAAATTCCGTTTGCCTTCTTAATCACCTGTTGCACTTGTCAACCAACATTTTGCGACTCATGCACTAGCACATCCAGGTCTCTCTGCACAGCAGCATGTTTTAATATTTTATCATTTAAATAATAATCCCTTTTGCTGTTATTCCTACCAAAATGGATAACCTCACATTTGTTAAATTATTAGATTTTATCTGGGCTTCTTTATCTAGTGCTTCCTACAATCACCAGGGGTGGCACTTACTGTCCCGCCAACCCCGTTTTCCAGTGCTGTGCGCCCCCACCGGCAGCGGGATTCTCTGTTCCCGCAGCCAGTCAACGGGGTTTTGTATTGTGTTCATCCCACGCCGTCGGGAAACCCACGCGTGTGGATGCACTGCCGGCAAAGCGGTGGATCCCGCTGACGGAGAAGCCCCCCGACAGAGAATCCCGCAACAGGTGTCTCAAAGCCCATTACAGTAAATTAAGTACTTCTTGAAGTGCATTTACTGTTGTAACATAGGACAGATACAGATCAGCAAAGATTTAATTGAATAGTGAACAAGATATTAGAGGCCGAATTCCTCCTCCGATTTCTATATTCCTGGACAGTTCCTGTTCAGGCGATTTTTAATTTATTAATTCATGGGAGGTGGGTGATATTGGCAGCCATCATTTGTTGCTCATCGCTAATTTCCCTTGAGAATGTAGTGGTGTGCTGCCTTCTTGAACATGGCCTCGGAACACCCACAGCTCTGTTAGGATGGGAGTTCCTGGATTTAAACACAGTGAAAGTGAAGGAATTATGATACTTATCCAAGTCGGGATGATGTGTAGCTTGGAGGGAAACTTGCAATTGGCATTCCCATGCATCTGCTGCCTTTGTTCCTTTGGAAGGTGCTGTCAAAGGTGCCTTGATGCATTGCTGCAGTGCATATTTTAGATGGTGCACACCCTGCTGCCACTGTGCAATAATAATAATCTTTATTGTCACAAATAGGCTCAACTTACCACTGCAATGAAGTTACTGTGAACAGCCCCTAGTCGCCACATTCCGGCACCTGTTCGGGTACACAGAGGGAGAATTCGGAATGTCCAAATTACTTAACAGCCAATGGGGTTTCGGATTGTGTCCATCCCACGCCATCTGGAAACCCATTTCGGGACTTGTGGAAGGAAACCGGAGCACCCGGAGGAAACTCACGCACACACGGGGAGAACGTGCAGACGCCGCACAGACAGTGACCCAAGCTGGGAATCCAACCTGGGACCCGGGCGCTGTGAAGCAACAGTGCTAACCACTGTGCTGCAGTGTCGTATGTGTTGGTCCGTTGGTGGTGGAGGGGAAGAATGTTTAAGGTGGCGGGTGGGGTGCCAATCAAGTAGGCCACTTTGTCCTGGATGGTGTTGAGTTTCTTGAGTGTTGTTGGAGCTACGCTCATCCAGGCATTTATGACCTTAATGACGGAGGGAACGTTACCTGATAAATGACATGATTGCATGCTTAATGGGATAATGTACTTTATTGGACGCTTTCTAGTAAATTGAATCATGAGACTTATTCAACGTGTACACCTTGCTGATTCCATTTCTTGACTTCCTTGTGAATGCCCCTGTCACATCCCGGACGTCCTCCGGAACTGCCCTTGATTTATCCACCCTCCCCGCACCCCCCCCCCCCCCCCCCCCCCCCCCCGCCCCACACACACACACACACACCCTCCACTCCCCCTAAACAGAAAATGACGGAGTTGATCAGGAGATTCTACAGGCCGGAATCCTTCGTCACATTCGGAAGGTTTTGTGGATGAACAGAATTTACAAAGAAGCCCAACAAGAGGAAGAGATCAGGAAAACACAAGGCACTCAAGCACATGGAGGAATGGGATGACTTGGAAGCGCTCAACTGGAGAATCGCAGAAGGTTAAATGGTGAAAGTGATTGTCCAGCGAGATAACAGAAAGGGTGAGAGAAAGCAAAGGAACAAAGGCCACACAAGAATGGAGAGTACGTGGATAAGTAAAGAAGGTGGAAGGTAGGCAAATAGGATGAACAGGAATGAGTGGCAAAGAAACACATGGGCCGGGGTTCTCCCCTACCCGGCGGGGCGGGGGAATCCGGCGTAATGGAGGGGCGGGGGGTCCCGGCGGGATGGAGTGGCGGGAACCACTCCGGCGTCGGGCCGCCCCAATGGTGCTGAAATCTCCGCACCTTTAGGGGCCAAGCCCTCACCTTGAGGGGCTAGGCATGCGGCGGAGTGATTTCCGCCCCACCGGCTGGCGGGAAAGGCCTTTGGCGCCACGCCAGCCGGCGCCGAAAGGACTTCGCCGGGCGACACATGCGCAGGAGCGTCAGCGGACGCTCACGGCATCCCCGCGCACGCGCAGTGGAGGGGGTCTCTTCCGCCTCCGCCATAGTGGAGACCATGGCGAAGGCGGATGAAAAAGAGTGCCCCCACGGCACAGGCCGCCCGCAAATTGGTGGGCCCCGATTGCGGGCCAAGCCACCGTGGGGGCACCCCCCGGGGCCAGATCGCCCCACGCCCCCCCAGGTCCCCGGAGCCTGCCTGCGCCGCCTTGTCCCGCCGGTAAGGTAGGTGGTTTAATCCACGCCGGCTGGCAAGGGTTGACAGCGGCGGGACTTCAGCCCACCGCGGGCCGGAGAATCGCCGGGGGTGGGCACGCCGACCGGCGCGATTCCCGCCGACTGACGCGGCGCGATTCCCGCCCCCGCCGAATCTCTGGTGGCGGAGCTGGGCTGAGAAGTGGCAGATGGAGTTTAACCCTGAAAAGTGTGAGGTTGTCCATTTTGGAAGGACAAATATGAATTCGGAATACTGGGTTAACGGTAGAGTTCTTGGCAATGTGGAGGAGCAGAGAGATCTTGGGGTCTATGTTCATACATCTTTGAAAGTTGCCACTCAAGTGGATAGAGCTGTGAAGAAGGCCTATGGTGTGCTAGCATTCATTAACAGAGGGATTGAATTTAAGAGCCGTGCGGTGATGATGCAGCTGTACAAAACATTTGGAGTACTGTGTACAGTTCTGGTCGCCTCATTTTAGGAAGGATGTGGAACTTTGGAAAAGGTGCAAAGGAGATTTACCAGGATGTTGCCTGGAATGGAGAGTAGGTCTTACGAGGAAAGGTTGAGAGTGCTAGGCCTTTTCTCATTAGAACGGAGAAGGATGAGGGGCGACTTGATAGAGGTTTATAGGATGATCAGGGGAATAGATAGAGTAGACAGTCAGAGACTTTTTCCCCGGGTGGAACAAACCATTACAAGGGGACATAAATTTAAGGTGAAAGGTGGAAGATATAGGAGGGATATCAGAGGTAGGTTCTTTACCCCGAGAGTAGTGGGGGAGTGGAATGCACTGCCTGTGGAAGTAGTTGAGTCGGAAACGTTAGGGACCTTCAAGCAGCTATTGGATAGGTACATGGATTATGGTAAAATTATATAGTGTAGATTTAATTGTTCTTAAGGGCAGCACGGTAGCATTGTGGATAGCACAATTGCTTCACAGCTCCAGGGTCCCGGGTTCGATTCCGGCTTGGGTCACTGTCTGTGCGGAGTCTGCACGTTCTCCCCGTGTGTGCGCGGGTTTCCTCCGGGTGCTCCGGTTTCCTCCCACAGTCCAAAGATGTGCAGGTTAGGTGGATTGGCCATGATAAATTGCCCTTAGTGTCCAAAATTACCCTTAGTGTTGGGTGGGGTTACTGGGTTATGAGGATAGGGTGTTGACCTTGGGTGGGGTGCTCTTCCCAGGGGCTGCTGCAGACTTGGTGGGCCGAATGGCCTCCTTCTGCACTGTAAATTCAATGATAATCTATGATTAATCTGGGACAAAGGTTCGGCACAACATGGTGGGCCGAAGGGCCTGTTCTGTGCTGTATTTGTCTATGTTCTATGTTCAAGTCTCACTTGTCACTTTAAATTCAGAATTTACAAAAAGCAGAAATAAAACTCTGGTATCAGTAATAGTGACTGAGGCTGTCAGATTGTCACAAACCTCCCCCCGCCCCCCACAGCACTCCCGGTTCATTAATGTCCTTTAGGGAAGGAAATCAGCTGTGACCTAGATGTGACTCCAGTAACTTTTTCTATTAAAATTGTAGGCAGAGGATTTTAATGTCTTGAGAATTTATATGATGATATTTCACAGTACATCTCCCAGCATTTACTTCTTGTGGAATGCAACATTGAACTGCAGGGCTGCTACTGGACGAGTTGCATGGGACATCAATTTTCCTCCTGCTTAAATGATTTAACATGAAGAATAAACGAAGTACGCTTTTGTCAAATTTGCAGTCGGAGTTCTTTCAGAAACAACTTGCCCTCAAGGAAATAATTTCTAAGTGGCAGCATCTTACATAATTAAAATATTTTGGAAGATGTTTAATTTTAATTCCGGTAATTGATTCACTGGCAGGCACATTTCAAGGATGGACGCTCAAAGATTAACCACCAATTGACTGGAATTTATTCATCGCGAACTGCAGTTTTGTGGGAGATAAGGGTAACCTGAGGAGGCTCTCTGCTCTTCGCTGAGGGCCGAGCAAAATGGCAGCACAGCTTGAAGGTAGGGATAGAACGCAGTGCATCATTACGCAGCAGGGTCGTGGCAGATTTCCTCGTGCACAATAAAACCGGCAAGTGACAGCAGCCCCACACCAGGTAGCTCAATTTAATCGAGGACAGAAAAGTACGTTTGATGGCTGCCGCTACTTATGGGCAGCACGGTTGCACAAGTGGATAGCACTGTGGCTTCGCAGCACCAGGGTCCCAGGTTCGATTCCCGGCTTGGGTCACTGTCTGTGCGGAGTCTGCACGTTCTCCCCGTGTCTCCGTGGGTTTCCTCCGGGTGCTCCGGTTTCCTCCCACAGTCCAAAGATGTGCAGGTTAGGCGGATTGGCCATGCTAAAGTGCCCCTTAGTATACAAAAGTTTAGGTGGGGTTATTGGGTTACAGAGGCATGGGGCTTAAGTAGGGTGCTCTTTCCAAGGGCCGGTGCACACTCGATGGGCTGAATGGCCTCCTTCCGCACTGTAAATTCTATGATTCTATGAAGTGCCACCATCATCTTCACAGGGTAGCTCGAGCTGGCCAAATAATTGCAATCTCTGCAGCATTAACTGCATCTCAGAATGAAAAAAAATGCTTGGAGTAACTTTGCAGCATGGAAAACTGTTCAACAATTCTCTGCATTTCCTTTCTCATCTAGTTTTCCACCCTGTACCTTGTGTTATCTCCTAATCCCATAACTGAGGCGGATTCTCGTCAAAATATATGCAAAATTCTAAATAGCTATAAATGCTATTTTCCTTGTTATAATATCAATCAATTTTTTAACTAAAATTTGAGTTTGTTACTTGAATATAACTTTCTTTTCGTTGCTGAAAAATATGGGCTTATCCAATTGTTCACTATTTGGGTGGCACGGTAGCACAGTGGTTAGCACTGTTGCTTCACAGCGCCAGGGTCCCAGGTTCGATTCCCGGCTTGAGTCACTGCCTGTGCGGAGTCTGCACGTTCTCCCCGTGTCTCGTGGGTTTCCTCCGGTTTCCTCCCACAAGTCCGAAAGACGTGCTGTTAAGGGAATTGGACATTCTGTATTCTCCCCCAGTGTTCCCGAACAGGCGCCGGAGTGTGGTGACTAGGGGATTTCAACTTCATTGTGGTGTCTAAGCTTACTTGTGACAATAATAAAGATCATTATTCTATTAAAAAGCGGTTAGACAGTTACATGGGCAGGCTGGGTGTAGAGGGATATGGGCAAAATGCGGGTGAGTGGGACTAGCTTAGTGATAGAAACTGGGCGGCATGGACAAGCTGGGCCGAAGGGCCTGTTTCCATGCTGTAAACATCTATGACTGTATGATCTCTGGTGGCACAGCGGGTAACATCCCTGGCACTGAGCAAGCACTTGCTGGCAAAGGAAGGTGCATTCATTCACTCTGTGATTTTGCCACTGTTGCTCAGATGGCTGTTCACATTAAAGATGGCCACAGGGTTCGCTCTGCACATGTGCATTGGTTCACAGATGCACAGAACAATGGCTGACGTCACTCCAAGTATCGCGGGTGGAAAACTGCCAATATCAATTTGCGAGAATGACCTCCTCAGGCACCTTCAGGAAAGTATAAAGTCATGTGCCTCATCCACGAAGTGGCCGTATGAAGCTGGAACCGAAGCACATTCCCACTTATAGAACATACAGTGCGGAAGGAGGCCATTCGGCCCATCGAGTCTGCACCGACCCACTTAAGCCCTCACTTCCACCCTATCCCCGTAACCCAATGATCCCTCCTAACCTTTTTATCACTAAGGGCAATTTATCATGGCCAATCCATATAATCTGCACGTCTTTGGACTGTGGGAGGAAACCGGAGCACCCGGAGGAAACCCACGCACACACGGGGAGAACGTGCAGACTCCGCACAGACAGTGACCCAGTGGTGAATTGAACCTGGGACCCTGGCGCTGTGAAGCCACAGTGCTATCCACTTGTGCTACTGTGCTGCCCCAAATGATCTGAAAATGCTGATTTTCCTGCCAAACACTGCAGGCCTCTTCAGTATTTTCTTGATATTTTGTGCATTCATTTCTCGCACAACTTTGTATTTTGTTTAGTTTCTAACAAATGAACAAAAGCTAATTCATCCCGCTAAATTATTAACGATCCACAGGAGGAGCACCCTTGCCTTAGTCACAAGGTTATAGGATCTCGCGTGAATGCAACACTATTTACGATACAATTGAACAGTGCCATCTTTCTCACTGGCACCTTCCTGAACTGTCATGGGCAGTGACATTTCACTTGAGCACATGGCATCCATAATGTATCCAAAAGGATTGCACATCAACCTACAAATCCTCCATCACACGGCAGTGTAATGGCCCCCTGGGCTAGTGCACGTCTAATTCCAGGTTCACTTCACCCAGAGTCACAACGCAATTAATAAATAATTCTTTGAAAAATGCCCAAAGTCTTTAGCCCTTAGCTGCCCAATAATTAGTCACCAGGTTTGTAAATTGAAGTGCAATTAGGCTGATTGTAGTAGTAAATATAATTAAATATGCAGCAAATACAACAGGTTAACTATTGTCTTATTCCTAACCCCCACTTAAACTCGCCCGACCCCCTACACACACAGGTAAGAGGGACAAACACAGAGGGAGAAAAGGGGTGTAACATAATAAGTCAAGTAAAAACGACAAGAGTCTTTGTTCCAGATGGTTGTTTCCAGCACACATTCAGTCCATGTCCAAATGCAGCAAGACCTGGACAATATCCAGGCTTGGGCTGACAAGTGACAAGTTACATTCATTCCAGACAAGTGCCAGGCAATGACCATCTCATACAAGAGAGGATCTAACCATTGCCCCTTGACATTCAATGGCATTACCATTGCTGAATCCCCCACAATCAACATCCTGGGGGTTACCATTGATCAGAAACTGAACTGGAGTAGCCATATTAATACTGTGGCTACCAGGGCAGGTAAAAGACTAGGAATCCTACGGCGAGTAATTCACCTCCTGACGCCCCCCCCCACCCCCCCCCCCCAAGCCTGTCCACCATCTACAAGGCACAAGTCAGGAGTGTCATGGAATACTCTCCACTTGCCTGGATGAGCGCAGCTCCAACAACACTCACAAAGCTCGACATCATCCAGGACAAAGCAGCCCGCTTGACTTCTCCCCCTTCCACAAACATTTAACCCCTCCACCACCGGCGAACAGTGACAGCCGTGTGTAGCATCTACAAGATGCACTGCAGTAACTCACCAAGATTCCTCAGACAACACCTTCCAAACCCACGACCACTACCATTTAGAAAGAAAAGAGCAGCAGATACCCAGGAATCCCACCGCCTGGAGGATCCCCTCCAAGTCGCTCACCACCCTGACTCGGAAATATGTCGCCATTCCTTCACTCCCGCTGGGAAACATCCTGGAACTCCCTCCCTAACAGCACAATGGGTGTACATGCACCTCAAGGACTTCAGCTGTTCAAGAAGGCAGCTCACCACCACCTTCTGAAAGGCAACTAGGGATGAGCAATATATGCTGGCCTATCAAGCAACGCTCACATCCCGTAAATGAACAAAAACATTTTTTTTAAAAAACCTTCCTTCAAGACTTTCAGTTCAAGATTTTCCCTATAGATTCATGCAGATTCTGTGTATAGCTGTGCAGTTTTCACTTCCTTCAATCAAGGCTTTCAGTTCGAAATTTCACTGTAGATTCAGTCAGCTCTCTGTATTTTCAGAAAAACAGCTTTTCTGGAGAAAACGTGAGGGGAAGAGAGAGCGAGAGAGAGAGCAGTTCCTTCTCCCTCAGCATCGAGATCTCCAAGTCTGCTTTCCTTAGGTCTCTGGAATCATCCCACTCTGGCATGGTCCATTCACCACCTGTTACCGGGCAGAATACGGCCTTTTGGCCAATTCATCGGCCACCAGCCAACCAATCAAATCGAGTCCCACCGCATCACTTGGGTGCCACAGAGTCTAAGATTTGCTACTCGTAAACTATTACCATGTACTATGTTGCAACTTCTTGAACTCATCATTTTCTCTGCTGCTTGAGTTAAAGATGCAGGTCCACTAAGCATCCAGGGATCAAAATGATAACGGCAAAAATAAAGGGGAAATGAGGGAATGAGCAAGAAGGACCCTTCCACCAGTGACAGACAAGAGCGATTCCGATCAGATGGAAAGAAAGCTGGAGCCTCTACTATCAATATTTATAACTCCAGGCAACAACTGATATGTAAACGTGTCACAACACCAACTCCGAGTCCCTGAGTAATCGGTAACGCACCTTGTTCTGACTTGTGAAGACACACATCAGGTCTCAGCATTAATTTCTCCCTCTCCTCGATTGATCGCAACAGGGTTTTCTTTTGCAATTTATATGGATAAGGGTATTGATTCAAGGGGCAAAATTCTCCGTAATCGGCGCGATATCCGCCGACCGGCGCCAAACACGGCGCAAATCAGTCCGGCATCGCGCCGCCTCAAAGGTGCGGAATCCTCCGCTGGCGCGGAAATGACATTGCCGGGCGGCGCATGCGTGGGAGCGTGAGCGGCCGCTCACGGCATCCCCGCGCATGCGCAGTGGAGGGAGTCTCTTCCGCCTCCGCCATGGTGGAAACCGTGGCGAAGGCGGAAGGAAAAGAGTGCCCCCCACAGCACAGGCCCGCCCGCGGATCGGTGGGCCCCGATCGCGGGCCAGGCCACCATGGGGGCACCCCCGGGACCAGATCGCCCCGCGCCCCCCCCCCAGGACCCCGGAACCCGCCCGCGCCGCCTTGTCCCGCCAGTAAGAGAGGTGGTTTAATCCACGCCGGCGGTTAGGCATTCTAGCAGCAGGACTTCAGCCCATCCGGGCTGGGGAATCGCTGGGGGGGGGGGGGGGGCCCGCCAACCGGCGCGGCGCGATTCCCACCCCCGCCGACTCTCCGGTGCCGGAGAATTCGGCAACCGGCGGGGGCGGGATTCACGCCAGCCCCCGGCAATTCTCCGACCCGGTGGGGGGGTTGGAGAATCTTGCCCCGATCTGTACTTAACTGTTGATGCGCTGTTTGCAAAGAAATTAGTCCGACAGGCATTCCTGAGTTTAAATGCAAACGGAGTTAGTTTTTATTATGTTACAATCTGACCCAGGTAAAGATATAAAGATGTATTAAAAAGGTAAGCGTACATCTCAACCATTGCAATGATCACACCCACTCACAAACATGCAAAGTTTCAAGTTATACAGCTAAGAGGATAACATTTGACCAAATATAGATTCAGTTGAGGAGAAAAGAAATAGATTTTTCTGTTTCAGTATGGTCACAGAAACCAATTTAGACACAGGAAGACTAGACTATTGGGAAATGAAATCAATGAACATTTAATTTGCTTTTAGTGTTATTAGTTGAGAGACAATTGGAATGCAGAAAATTCCCAGCTTTTGTTTTGAGAAATTGCCATGGGAATTTTATCACACACCCGAATGATTGAAGCAGATTGATGTCGGCTCATTTTAGTCTCTCCTCTGAAAGACAATGGGCTGGATTATAAAGTGTGCCTGGGGAATTAATTTGTTTTTCAGCTTGGGGAGATGATGCCATTGCTGGGTGGAGCTAAGGTATTCAGACATTGTGAGAAAACTTTTTGAGTTGAGTTTTAATCTGGCCACAGTTTTAGACCACAAGTAAGGTATTTTCCTCCCAGTAGGATAATTAAAAAGGAGTAATATTATTTAAAGCAGTGCAGACTTGTCTGAGGATAAGGAAGAAGCTGAAACAAATTAGTTGAAGCAGCTTTTTGAAGACATCCAGCCAGAGTCTTCAAGGGTTCTAACAGGAGCCAAATCTGTTCTGGAAAGCAAGTATTACTCTGTATTAGTGTGATGTGGGGCGGCCTGAGAACTGTATGTTCTTTCTTTGATTCTTATTGTTTAATTGGGAATAGAGATAGTAATTAAGGGTGTTGAATTTATTGTATTGAATAGTATTATTTAAGGGATAATTGTAAGCATTTTTGGGTGCGATGTTAAAGAGTTCAATTGTGTGTTAATAATAAAGTTTTGTTTCAAAACACCAAATCCCAATTTCTTTGTGCAATCACTCCTATAGCAGAGTATTCTTTCTGCAATCTTACAAAATAAAATAAAGTATTCGGGTTTCGGTCCAGTATCCTCGCCACTTTTGGGGTCTGATCTGCGAGCGTAATAATCCACTGAATTTTCCATTCCCTTTCAAAGTATCCGGCGGTGGTGGTGGTGGTGGGGGTGGGGGGGTGGGGATACGTATACATAAAATCCAACTCATAGTCTCCAGCAAAGCAGCGCACCATCAACTCCAGTATCTTGAGCACAGTGCTTGTTGCCTTTCTGGAGGTGTCAATGTACAAAATGACCCTTGGAGTGAATTCTTCTGAAGTTAAACCAGGCTGAAAATAGCCTCGATACATCAATACAAGTGGCGCTGATTGAAAGCTAAAGGTCGCTTTGAAAATCTTAGCTATTAGTTTTGTCAGACGAAATCGATCAAAGTCTGATGTTACGACAATTAAGGTCATTTGCGCCACATGTTTCACAACATCGGAGCTTAAACCATTTTTCAAATGCATTTCCATATTATGGAGTCCATCTAATTGTAAGAGTATCATACATTCATTACATGAGACAGATTTCCAGGAGTTATTATATATAATTGATTTATATATTTGGAAATAAGAATAATGCTTTGAGAGCAGGAGTACCTCGTTGTGAGTTACCTGTTACACAAGATCAGAAAAGCTGCTTTTAGTCGTGGTGTACGAGCTCGCTCAAAACTCCACATTTCAAAGTGAGTGGTGTTTTCCTAGAGTTTATATGTGATGACTGATTGCTTAAATTTATTCTCCCAATGTGCAACCATTTGCCACATTTCTCCAGCTGTCGAGTTTGAGTCCGGCACTCGCAAGCTCACTCTCACACGTGGATGGGGCAAGCCAGCTATCTCCTGGCATACGTAGTCAAGGCTCACAGTGCTGGAACACCATTAGACCACTGGCCCTACTGTGGAGGGCCCATGGTCAATTGTTTCTGACACTGTGGGCTGGATTTTATCCGCCCAGTCCACCGCAAGTTCGTCATGGGCAGGACACAGACCCTAGAAAAGGTCCATTGATCTTGGGCGGGAATTTCCGGATATCGGGAGAATCCCACCCTCTATCTTTGCCCATCTTGTCATAAAGTTGCGGAGAGGACGTGTCGGGGGGTCGGGGGGTTCAGGACACAGGCGGGCCCTCTCCTCGCCTGCAAACCCACCGGCAGGGGGAATGCAAAGTTCTGCCCTCAGTGTCATCAGAGCACAGAGGGAGGCAATTCAGCCCATGGAATCCATGCTGGGAGCCGGAGGTGATTGACTGATAGATCCAAATGGCACAACGGAATACTGACCACAGCGTAGTGACCTTGGATAGATTCTGGAAATTCCAACTAACTACTCTTGTCATAAAGAAAATTCACCATCGAATGTGTAACAAGCATTCTGCTTTATTTTAATGCACCAAATAATAATTTAACAGGTAATTCTTTGTGGAACAAAATTTAACATGTGAGTCTCAATTACGTCATTTGAAATAGGCCTTGTTTATCAAAGTACTTTTTATTCATTTACGGGATGTTGGCGTCGTTGGTTAGGCCAGCATTTATTGCCCATCCCTAGTTGCCCTTCAGAAGGTGGTGGTGAGCTGCCTTCTTGAACCGCTGCAGTCCTTGAGGTGTAGGTACACCCACTGTGCTGTTGGGGAGGGAGTTCCAGGATGTTGTCCCGGACACAGCGAAGGAACGGCGATATATTTCCAAGTCAGGGTGGTGAGTGACTTGGAGGGGAACCTCCAGGTGATGGTGTTCCCAGGAATCTGCTGCTCTTCTCCTTCTATGATGTGGAGATGCCGGCGTTGGACTGGGGTGAGCACAGTAAGAAGTCTTACAACACCAGGTTAAAGTCCAACAGGTTTGTTTCGATGTCACGAGCTTTCGGAGTGCTGCTCCTTCCTCAGGTGAATGAAGAGGTATGTTCCAGAAACATATATGTAGACAAATTCAAAGATGCCAAACAATGCTAGGAATGCGACCATTAGCAGGTGATTAAATCTTTACAGATCCAGAGATGGGGTAACCCCAGGTTAAAGAGGTGTGAATTGTGTCAAGCCAGGACAGTTGGTAGGATTTCGCAGGCCAGATGGTGGGGGATGAATGTAATGCGACATGAATCCCAGGTCCCGGTTGAGGCCGTACTCATGTGTGCGGAACTTGGCTATACGTTTCTGCTCGGCGATTCTGCGTTGTCGCGGGTCCTGAAGGCCGCCTTGGAGAACGCTTACCCGGAGATCAGAGGCTGAATGCCCTTGATTGCTGAAGTGTTCCCCGACTGGAAGGGAACATTCCTGCCTGGTGATTGTTGCGCGATGTCCGTTCATTCGTTGTCGCAGCAACTGCATGGTCTCGCCAATGTACCACGCTTCAGGACATCCTTTCCTGCAGCGTATGAGGTAGACAACGTTGGCCGAGTCGCACGAGTATGTACCGCGTACCTGGTGGGTGGTGTTCTCACGTGTAATAGTGGTATCCATGTCGATGATCTGGCACGTCTTGCAGAGATTACCATGACAGGGTTGTGTGGTGTCGTGGTCACTGTTCTGAAGACTGGGTAGTTTGCTGCAAACAATGGTTCGTTTGAGTGACATCGAAACAAACCTGTTGGACTTTAACCTGGTGTTGTAAGACTTCTCCTTCTAGATGGTAGTGGTCGTGGGTTTAAAAGGTGCTGCCTGAGGAACCTTGGCGAGTTACTGCAGTGCATCTTGTAGATGGTACACACGGCTGCCACTGTTCGTCGGTGGTGTCAAAATATCCTTTCGTTTTCATCGTTCAGCATTGCATTCAGATACATTCAGATAGAAATTGCATTAGATAACCTGCAAATCAAAGAAACACACCATCAGAATGGTCAACGGTTCAGTTCAAAATAGATTCACAGTATGCCACAGTATAAATAATAGCAACAACTTGGAAGTAAATATAATGCAGTAATCCACTCTCAGAACATTGATAACAAAAATCGTGGGCTTGCTCTTGCGGATTACAAAATAAACCCTTGGATTAGATTGCTGCCTTGTTGCTCACTTGTAAGTATCTATGATCCTCTTACATTTCTCATATTCCTGCACTTTGAGACACGTCTGTCTAGTTTGGCAAATAGCCTCAGCAGGAGAATGTCACACACCTTGAGCATGAAGTAAGAGAATAATGCATCGACAGTGATATTCTGAATAACTGAGCGGAATCCTCCCATGCCCCTGCCATCAGGTTCAATGGTAGGGCAGGGGGGCTGTAGAATTCGACGGGAGGTGAAAATCAGTTTTACGCCGATGGGAATTTCCTGCAGGGTCTTCTGCCAGTGCCTGGCATGATGGATCAGGAGCCCCACTAGCGGCCGGTGTGAAACAGGTTTGCACCCCACTTCTGCCCACAACTGATCTTCTGCAGCACCAATGAGAAAACACTTCAGAAAAGAACACATCTGGAGCAACGTGGCGTGCGGACGTTCGCATTACCCGGAGAATGCCCTGGGGCTGCCTGCGGAGCTTGGGATGGAGGCCGCCAGTGGCTCTGTGGACACAGCAGTGGGAAAGGAGAGCATCTCAGGTGAATCTTTCAGCTTCAATGTCATCGTTGAGGTCCACCTTCTGGCCTCTTGAGTGTTCCCGGAGATAAATCTACATTTTCGGGAGGTCCAACTTATTTCTTCGGCGATGGGTCAAATGACATTTGGGGCCTCTTAAATATGGCAGCCAGCTATGGTGGTGGGACGCACGTAATCAACAATAATAATATTTGTTTATTGTCACAAGTAGGCTTCAATGAAGTTACAGTGAAAAGCCCCCCACCTCAGACTACGGCGCAAAACCCTTGGATGCAGAATCAATGAGGTTGGGGCTGGAAGATATGGCATGGATGCCCAATCGGCCTCCATCATGAGAAACAGTCCCTGTGCCCCCCACCCCGTCACTGGACGTAGTCCCAGATGGGAGAATTCTTCTGTTATGACCCGCACGGGACCTACGAGGTTCGGGTATTCAGTCTCCCCGTGAGTCTCGCCGAATACGAGTTCCCTCGCTTAAATATTGCAAGAAACCAAGTTTTCTTTTGACCAACTCGGCCCGGACTCCTTTATGACCGACAAAATCCACGCACTATTTATTTTACTCATACTCAGTGGGATTAATTGATTAATTTTCTGAATGACTGTAATAGCTTTGTACCATACAATTACTCAGTACCTCAGTCAGTTTTAATCCACAAACTCTCAAACCCAACAGAAATTAGGCCATCTGGACCTGTAACGTTTCACTGACTCGAACTTCACTGTGCCCTGAAATAGCAGCGATAATGAGCTCAGTGATGCATACTCAGTCCATTACCTTCAGCCCAGTTATTAATCACTGAAAAACTATGAGGCTACTACTGAGCAATTTAACAACCAAACAGTCCAAGAATAAATTCCATGTAGCACATTACCCACCTGCCACCAGAGATAGCCAAGTCAGATCGCCATTCTGCTCAGTCTGCAGTTTTAAGGCACGTTTAACCGGACTCTCGTGCTTTATATTATTTCCACATTCCAGTTCATTTTTAAAAAGTGAAAAGTTCATTTCATTTCAGATTGACTGAATGCGAAACCTGTATCTCTAAGGTCCGCATAGCCGATAGCACAGCTAGAGGTAAAGCGCCAAATTCATGGAACGTTACGTCAAGCCAACATGATAACCATGTGAGCGCAACAACTGACACAGCCCACGCAGCGTTTTACAAAGGAAGAAAATAAACAAATTGCTTTTGCCGAAAGATACTGTTGCTCTTTTTAGCCTTAGTTTATTAGCTCTGATTACGTCACCTTTGCTCACGAGACGCCAGGTATCTTTCGGATACCGCCACGTGGTTCAAGTTCAAGTTATGATTAATAAGTCAGCACACCGCTTAGTAAGATTGAAATCAACGGTCATTTATTATACACAACAAGTAATGTTTACACAATAATCCTACTATCTATAAAATAAACCTATCACTACTGGCCAATACTTAACTTTAGGAAGAGCCCACCAGGTCAGGGAAACAAATGGCTTATCCAATCGGATCTGGCCCGCGGGATTCAAAAGGCTGATACAGGTCGATGGCTAGGAGTCTTTATCGGATAGCGATCGCTGGATTCAAACTTACAATTGCCGGTTGCTGTTCTTGCGAAGGTCTCGAGCAGGCGAAGAAGGGAGAGAGAGCGAGATCTGAACTTGGCCCCTCACTTTATAGGGTGTGGTGGTATGTATTAGGGGTCATGTGGGACTGTGAAGCCATGATGCTATTGGCTGACAGATCCCGGGTCCTGGTTGGCTGCTGACTCCTGGCTCCGCCCTGAAGGCAGAGTATAAGAACCCGAGCTTCTCCCTGCTGCTTCATTCTGTTGCTGAACTGCTGGGGACAAGTCTCGCTTAATAAAGCCTGAATCGACTTCATCACTTCTCGTCTCTCTCGTAAGTCATTGTGTGCTACAAGCACTAAACGACATGGGGTTGGATGATGTGGAGTCTGTGTGGGTAGAGTTGAGGAACCACAAAGGCAAAAAAACCATAATGGGAGTTATGTACAGGCCTCGTAACAGTGGTCAGGACCAGGGGCACAAGATGCACCACGAAATAGAAAGTGCATGTCAGAAAGGCAAGGTCACAGTGATCATGGGGGACTTTAATATGCAGGTGGACTGAGTAAATAATGCTGCCAGTGGACCCAAGGAAAGGGAATTCATTGAATGTTTACAGGAGGGCTTTTTGGGACAGCTTGTGATGGAGCCCACGAGGGAACAGGCCATTCTGGACTGAGTGTTATGTAATGAGCCAGACTTGATTAAAGATCTTAAAGTAAGGGAGCACTTAGGAGGCAGTGATCATAATATGGTCGAATTCAATCTCCAATTTGAAAGAAAGAAGGTAGAATCAGATGTAAAGGTGTTACAGTTAAATAAAGGTAACTACAGGGGCATGAGGGAGGAACTGACGAAAATCGACTGGGAGCAGAGCCTAGTGGGAAAGACAGTAGAACAGCAATGGCAGGAGATTCTGGGAGTAATTGAGGACACAGTACAGAGGTTCATCCCAAAGAAAAGAAAGGTTATCAGAGGGGGGATTAGGCAGCCATGGCTGACAAAGGAAGTTAGGGAATACATCAAAGCAAAAGAGAAAGCCTATAATGTGGCAAAGAGTAGTGGGAAGTCAGAAGATTGGGAAGGCTACAAAAACAAACAGAGGATAACAAAGAGAGAGATAAGGAAACAGAGGATCAAATTTGAAGGTAGGCTAGCCAGTAACATTAGGAATGATAGTAAAAGTTTCTTTAAATACATTAAAAACAAATGGGAGGCAAAAGTAGACATTGGGCCGCTCCAAAATGACGCTGGTAATTTTGTGATGGGAGACAAGGAAATAGCCGAGGAACTGAATAAGTACTTTGCGTCAGTCTTCACAGTAGAAGACATGAGTAATATCCCAACAATTCCGGAGAGTCAGGGGACAGAGTTGAATATGGTAGCCATCACAAAGGAGAAAGTGCTAGAGAAACTAAGAGGTCTAAAAATTGATAAATCTCTGGGCCCAGATGGGCTACATCCTAGAGTTCTAAAGGAGATAGCTGAAGAAATAGTGGAGGCGTTGGTGATGATGTTTCAAAAGTCACTGGAGTCAGGGAAAGTACCAGAGGATAGGAAAATCGCTGTTGTAACCCCCCTGTTCAAGAAGGGAACAAGGAAAAAGATGGAAAATTATAGGCCAATTAGCCTAACCTCGGTTGTTGGCAAGATTCTAGAATCCATTGTTAAGGATGAGATTTCTAAATTCTTGGAAGTGCAGGGTCGGATTAGGACAAGTCAGCATGGATTTAGTAAGGGGAGGTCATGCCTGACAAACCTGTTAGAGTTCTTTGAAGAGATAACAAATAGGTTAGACCAAGGAGAGCCAATGGATGTTATCTATCTTGACTTCCGAAAGGCCTTTGATAAGGTGCCTCACGGGAGACTGCTGAGTAAAATAAGGGCCCATGGTATTCGACGCAAGGTACTAACATGGAATGACGATTGGCTGTCAGGCAGAAGGCAGAGAGTTGGGATAAAAGGTTCTTTTTCGGAATGGCAACCGGTGACGAGTGGTGTCCCGCAGGGTTCAGTTTTGGGGCCACAGCTGTTCTCTTTATATATTAACGATCTAGATGACGGGACTGAGGGCATTCTGGCTAAGTTTGCTGATGATACAAAGATAGGTGGAGGGGCAGGTAGTATGGAGGAGGTGGGGATGCTTCAGAAATATTTAGACAGTTTAGGAGAGTGGTCCAAGAAATGGCTGATGAAATTCAACGTGGGCAAGTGCGAGGTCTTGCACTTTGGAAAAAAGAATAGAGGCGTGGACTATTTTCTAAACGGTGACAAAATTCATAATGCTGAAGTGCAAAGGGACTTGGGAGTCCTAGTCCAGGATTCTCTAAAGGTAAACTTGCAGGTTGAGTCCGTAATTAAGAAAGCAAATGCAATGCTGTCATTTATCTCAAGAGGCTTGGAATATAAAAGCAGGGATGTACTTCTGAAGCTTTATAAAGCATTAGTTAGGCCCCATTTAGAATACTGTGAGCAATTCTGGGCCCCACACCTCAGGAAGGGCATACTGGCACTGGAGCGGGTCCAGCGGAGATTCACACGGATGATCCCAGGAATGGTAGGCCTAACATACGATGAACGTCTGAGGATCCTGGGATTATATTCATTGGAGTTTAGGAGGTTGAGGGGAGATCTAATAGAAACTTACAAGATAATGAATGGCTTAGATAGGGTGGATGTAGGGAAGTTGTTTCCATTAACAGGGGAGACTAGGACCCGGGGGCACAGCCTTAGAATAAAAGGGAGTCACTTTAGAACAGAGATGAGGAGAAATTTCTTCAGCCAGAGAGTGGTGGGTCTGTGGAATTCATTGCCACAGAGGGCGGTGGAGGCCGGGACGTTGAGTGTCTTTAAGACAGAAGTTGATAAATTCTTGATTTCTCGAGGAATTAAGGGCTATGGAGAGAGAGCGGGTAAATGGAGTTGAAATCAGCCATGATTGAATGGTGGAGTGGACTCGATGGGCCGAATGGCCTTACTTCCACTCCTATGTCTTATGGTCTTATGGTCTTATGGTCTTATGGTCTTATGGTCTCAGGGTGTTGCGCCGGCTGGAACCTTTGGCAGGTGGGGCAGTTGAGCACCATGCTGGCGATGTCGTCGCTGATGCCCGGCCAGTACACCGCCTCTCAGGCCCTCCGACTGCACTTTTCAACTCCGAGATGGCCTTCGTGCAGTTGTTCGAGGACAAGCCGGTGCATGCTGTGTGGGATCACGATCCGGTCCAACTTCAAGAGGACACCATCATTGACGGCCAAGTCGTCCCGGACATTGTAGAATTGTGGGCACTGCCCCTTGAGCCACCCTTCCGTCATGTGGTGCATTATACGCTGTAGAAGGGGGTCAGCTGCAGTCTCACGGCGAATGTGGGCCAGACGTGCATCAGTAGCCGGCAGATTGGCCGATGTGAAGGCTACTTGTGCGTCGACCTGAGAAATGAACCCCTCCGATTCGGGAGGGGTGTTAACCACCCTGGACAGAGCATCTGCGATGATGAGGTCCTTCCCCGGGGTGTAGACAAGTTGGAAGTTTGTACCTCCGGAGCTTGAGCAGAATGCGCTGGAGGCGAGGGGTCATATCGTTGAGGTCCTTCTGAATGATGCCGACCAGGGGGCGAGGGTCGGTCTCCACAGTGAACTGCGGAAGACCATACACATAGTCATGGAATTTGTCAATGCCGGTCAACAAGCCTAGGCACTCCTTTTCAATCTGCGCATAGTGCTGTTCTGTGGGGGTCATGGCCCGCGATGCATAGGCGACCGGAGCCCATGATGCGGTGTCGTCCCATTGCAGGAGTACCGCCCCAATGCCGGACTGGCTGGCGTCAGTTGAGATCTTTGTTTCCCGTGTGGTATCGAAAAACGCCAGTACCGGGGCGGTGGTGAGCTTGACCTTGAACTCCTCCCATTCACTCTGGTGTGCGGGCAGCCACTGGAATTCCGTTGTCTTTTTGACCAGGTGACGAAGAGCCGTCGTGTGCGAGGCAAGGTTAGGAATAAACTTCCCCAGGAAGTTGACCATCCCGAGAAAGCACAGCACTGCCTCCTTGTCTGCCGGCTGCTGCATGGCTGCGATGGCTGCCACTTTGTCGGCATCCGGCCGCACCCCTGACCGGGAGATGTGGTCCCCCAAAAACTTTAGCTCAGTCTGGCCAAAAGAGCACTTGGCTCGGTTAAGCCGCAGGCCCTGATCTCGTATCCGTGCAAAGACACGCTGGAGACGACTGATGTGCTCCTGCAGTGTGGTGGACCAGATGATAACGTCGTCTACATAGACGCGTACCCCTTCGATGCCCTCCATCATCTGTTCCATGATGCGATGTAACACCTCGGAGGCCGAGATGATGCCGAACGGCATCCTATTGCAGCAGTATCTGCCAAATGGAGTGTTGAAAGTGCACAGCTTCCTGCTAGACTTATCCAGTTGAATCTGCCAAAAACCCTTTGAGGCATCAAGCTTGGTGAATATTTTTGCCCGAGCCATTTCGCTCGTGATTTCCTCTCGTTTGGGTATGGGGTAGTGTTCCCTCGTAATGTTATTATTCAAATCTTTTGGGTCGATACAGATCCGGAGCTCGCCGGAGGGCTTCTTGACGCACACCATGGAGCTGACCCATGGCGTGGGCTCCATGACCCGGGAAAGCACTCCTTGGTCCTGCAGGTCCGGCAACTGCTGCTTGAGGCAGTCCTTGAGTGGTGCTGGGACCCTACGAGGTGCATGAATGGCCGGGGTGGCATCCGGTTTGAGCCGTATTTTGTACGTGTAGGGCAGTGTGCCCATGCCCTTGAAAATCTCCTGGTTGTGCGCGAGGAGTGAGTGGAGCTGCGCCCTAAAGTCTGCATCTGGGAAATCGGATGTGCCTTCTGGAGACAAGTGTGTACCCATTGAACGAGGTGGAGGATCTTGCACGCCTGTGCGCCTAACAGAGAGTCCTTCGAGGATCCAACTATTTCAAAAGACAATGTGGCTTTGTGTGAGTTGTGTGTAACATCGAGCTGGCAGGACCCCGTGGCCGGGATAACGTTTCCGTTATAGTCAACCAGCTGACAGTGGGATGGCAGAATCGGTGGTTCAACCTTCAAGATCTGGAAGGCTGACCATGCGAGGAGATTGACGGAGGCACCAGTGTCCAAGCAAAATGTGATCTGGGATCGGTTGACCGTTAGGGTGGCACACCATTCATCGCCCGGATCAATGCTGTGCACTGGCAGCGGCTGGTGGTTCCGACTTGGGGACATCCGGTTCTTGTTTATTACCCCAACGCGGAAGGTTCCCTGTCTTCGGTATCACTGGTCTACATACCGTCTGGATATGACTCGGTGTAGGGGGGCTGAATAGCCCGCAAGTCCCTGCGAGGTTGGCGGAATTGTTGGGAGTTGGCAGGTTGAGCTGCTCGACAGCAGGCAGCGTAGTGGCCCATCCTGCCACAGCGGAGGCATTGTCGCGCTTTGGCCGGACATTGCCGCTTTAAATGGGCGGAGCCTCAGTTGCCGCACGTCGTGACGTTATGGCGTTCATTGCGCCACCGCACATGCGCGGTGCGGTCCTGCGTAGAGCGCGCCTGCGCATCCCGTCCCTCTGCGTCGACGTCCCCTCTTTTGGCGCGTACAAGCGCGGGAGGCCTCGGAAAGCGCGCAAAATGGCCACCCTCGTCCGGGCCGCGGGCCGGGAGGAACTCGATCAACTGGACCCGCTCCACCTCGTAGGACCCGTGCCGTGCCGTTTCGGCCGCCTGGATTTGGGAGTATCGGCTGGTCGCGTTCTCGTGGAGGACGCAGGTCCCGATGGCAGTCGCTAGGGTGACACGCTTTATTTTAAGGAGCTGCTGGCATAGGGTGTCCGAGATGACCCCAAAAACTTTCTGATCGCGTATCATGGAGTCGGAGGTGGCCTCATAGCCGCAGGACTGCGCGAGGATACGGAGGTGTGTCAAGTAAGATTGAAAAGGCTCATTCTTACCCCGCAGGCGCTGCTGGAAGAGGTACCTGTCGAAGCTCTCATTGACTTCCACGCTGAAGTGTTCCTCGAATTTCTGAAGCACCGTCTTGTATTTTGTCTTGCCCTCGCCTTCCGCGAATGCCAGGGAGTTGTAGATGTGGATGGCGTGTTGCCCCGCTGTGGAGAGGAGGAGGGCGATCTTCCTGGTGTCCGATGCATTCTCCCTGTTTGTGGCTTCTAGGAAAAGCTGGAAGCGCTGTTTAAACAGCTTCCAGCGATTCGGAGCGGCTGCGGCGGGCTGATGTTTTCCATGGAGCAGGATGGCGGATTTCTGAAAGGGTGCAGGTAGGTCTCACAGTCGCTGGTTAGCTTCCACTACTGGTATCATGTCGTGTTGGGTGTTCCGATGCACAAATGATCCAACACGGCTGTAGATGGTACAACTCTGTTTTATTGTCTTAAACAATAACAACTACTAACTGCTGGCTGAGCTTCGTGCTTCACCAGCTAACCTGTGGACCCAGCCCTATCACTGTGAGGCACTCAGCACATGGTCTATGTCTGGGTGGCACGCTGTGAGCTCTGTGCTCTGAGCTATCTCCCAGTAGAATGAGCGGGAACTGTGGTGTTCCCTGTCTTATAGTGCGTGTGCTCTCACTGGTGATTGGCTGCGATGTTATGTGCATGTTGGTTGGTCCAACTACCTGTCCATCAGTGTGTGTGTGATTGCACCATGATATGCTGATGTGGATATCACGACAAGTGCTAATCACTTGTGCTACCGTGCTGCCCTACTGCTCCCCATAGCAGATTTTGAAGGACATTTCAACAGTGGCTACACTCCAAAAAAGCCCTTTGTTGCTTTTGGAGTGTCCTGAGCTTCTGAAAGACACTGCATGGGGTAAGTCCTGCTGCACAATTCCTATGCTGATTCTCCGGCGGACTGTTGTTAACAGACGGCAGAGGGAAGGAATGGGGCTTCAAAAATAATTAGATAGAACTTCCATCCACGCAAACTAGTGCTTCACACGCTCTTTCATTTTCCAAGGTTATTGGTCCAAAATGAGCAGACAGTAGAATGCTCCAGTCAGTCTATGCTGTTGCTTGGACACGACGATAGTATGGATATCGGGGGGGGGGGGTCTGCCAAAGGAGCCTTGCAGAGTTGGTGCAGTGCATCGTGTCGTTTGATTTCCTGCTGCAGTTTTGTTTCTCTCCCCCACCGCCGCCCCCCCCCCCCCCCCCACTCCCCGCATAGGCTGCCGTGCTCATTAATTCCTGAGCTGCCTCGCTCCATTAAATAGCTCCTTCAAAGAAACTCACATCACATGTGTGGCTGACACCTGTGCACGAATTCAACACCGACTCATTTTCTTGTCCTTAATTACTCCATGATTGTACTAAATTTTCCCTCACTGTAATCAAAAGAAGGCGATTATCTTTCCCTGGGTCTCCGAGGAGAACTCATCCAGCTTGTTTACTCGTTTACCCAACCAGCTAAATATGAAGAGTCCTAATTAGCGTGTATTAAATAATTAATGCCCTATTTGGAGACATCATAAGACCCCTGCTGGTTCCATCAGTTGTAAGCGGAGAAGCTAATTTCATTGTCGCGGGGAAACTGGTTTCGAGATCCATGCGCTGATCACTGGAATTCTGACAAACCTTTGCTCTGAGGGGGTGCACGCAATCTGACATTTCGAGCATCAGTCAGTTTCCTGGGCCAGAAAAAAAAAATCAGGCACAGTGTTTGCAAGTCTTTGAAGCTGTCTAATGAATGGAACCAGGAGGAATAGGGCAATGTCACAATTCTGTACTAGGGTACATCTGCACTTCATCTTTAACTCAGTATAAAGCTGCTTTGCACCATGCTAAGGTTCTGATGTAAATCCAATTCGCAAACAAGTGGCTACCCGAGGGAGCAAATCTTGCTCCATTTCTGTTTCACGTGAAGTCTAAATCCACTGTGGTGTCAAACCAGATGGAAAGAAAACCCCAGAAGGTGCCTTGAACCACTTAAAACATGTTACATCGCCACATATTTTACACCTATTGTAAGCCAAGTTAAAGGTTTAGAGACTCTGAATGCCACAACTGAACGGCCCGGATATTTCAGGTCACGCAGACAGCATAAGCAGGAACTTTGCCTGGAGCTACTGAACACCATTGATGAAACGATCAACATTCTCCAGCATCCGCTGGCTATGAAAGTCTTCAAGGCCATGTGGTTATATTCTATGGCCAAACCAGGTGCGTACTGTATGGAAAGTGATTTCTTCTGCGACAGAATGGACATGCAGACAGGGGGCTGGATTCTCCCGATTCTGGGGCTATGTCCCTACGCCGACGTGGGAACGGTGGCGTTTTATGCCCGGGGAACTGGCGCAAAACGGCCACCGATTCCCCGTTTTGCTGGGGCTAGCACAAATGCAGCACAGAGCACCTGGCTGTAGCTGCCGATACGGCCCGGAGAATTGTCGGGTCCGTGGCCACGCATGTGCACGGTGGCGGCCTGCAGCGGCTGCACTGTGCTTCATGGCGGCCTGCAGCGGCTGCACTGTGCTTCATGGCGGCCTGCAGCGGCTGCACTGTGCTTCATGGCGGCCTGCAGCGGCTGCACTGTGCTTCATGGCGGTGGCCTGCAGTGGCTGCACTGTGCTTCATGGCGGTGGCCTGCAGAGGCTGCACTGTGCTTCATGGCGGTAGCCTGCAGCGGCTGCACTGTGCTTCATGGCGGACTGCAGCGGCTGCACTGTGCTTCATGGCGGAGGCCTGCAGCGGCTGCACTGTGCTTCATGGCGGAGGCCTGCAGCGGCTGCACTGTGCTTCATGGCGGTGGCCTGCAGAGGCTGCACTGTGCTTCATGGCGGCCTGCAGCGGCTGCACTGTGCTTCATGGCGGTAGCCTGCAGCGGCTGCACTGTGCTTCATGGCGGTGGCCTGCAGAGGCTGCACTGTGCTTCATGGCGGCCTGCAGCGGCTGCACTGTGCTTCATGGCGGTAGCCTGCAGCGGCTGCACTGTGCTTCATGGCGGCCTGCAGCGGCTGCACTGTGCTTCATGGCGGAGGCCTGCAGCGGCTGCACTGTGCTTCATGGCGGAGGCCTGCAGCGGCTGCACTGTGCTTCATGGCGGTGGCCTGCAGAGGCTGCACTGTGCTTCATGGCGGCCTGCAGCGGCTGCATGTGCTTCATGGCGGTAGCCTGCAGCGGCTGCACTGTGCTTCATGGCGGCCTGCAGCGGCTGCACTGTGCTTCATGGCGGAGGCCTGCAGCGGCTGCACTGTGCTTCATGGCGGTGGCCTGCAGCGGCTGCACTGTGCTTCATGGCGGAGGCCTGCAGCGGCTGCACTGTGCTTCATGGCGGTGGCCTGCAGCGGCTGCACTGTGCTTCATGGCGGAGGCCTGCAGCAGCTGCACTGTGCTTCATGGCGGTGGCCTGCAGCAGCTGCACTGTGCTTCATGGCGGAGGCCTGCAGAGGCTGCACTGTGCTTCATGGCGGTGGCCTGCAGCGGCTGCACTGTGCTTCATGGCGGCCTGCAGCAGCTGCACTGTGCTTCATGGCGGAGGCCTGCAGCGGCTGCACTGTGCTTCATGGTGGTGGCCTGCAGCGGCTGCACTGTGCTTCATGGCGGCCTGCAGCAGCTGCACTGTGCTTCATGGCGGTAGCCTGCAGCAGCTGCACTGTGCTTCATGGCGGTGGCCTGCAGCGGCTGCACTGTGCTTCATGGCGGCCTGCAGCGGCTGCACTGTGCTTCATGGCGGTAGCCTGCAGAGGCTGCACTGTGCTTCATGGTGGTGGCCTGCAGCAGCTGCACTGTGCTTCATGGCGGTGGCCTGCAGCGGCTGCACTGTGCTTCATGGCGGAGGCCTGCAGAGGCTGCTCTGTGCTTCATGGCGGAGGCCTGCAGAGGCTGCACTGTGCTTCATGGCGGTGACCTGCAGCGGCTGCACTGTGCTTCATGGCGGCCTGCAGCGGCTGCACTGTGCTTCATGGCAGCCTGCAGCGGCTGCACTGTGCTTCATGGCGGAGGCCTGCAGCAGCTGCACTGTGCTTCATGGCGGTGGCTGCTCGCGGACCCAGCCTGCAAAATAGTCCCCCCTCCTTCGGCAGACGCGTACGCCCTGGATCACCCCTCACAGTGCCCCGGCTGTGGCAGCGCTGGACTGAGTCCGCAGCCTCCATGCCGAGTTCCCGACGAGTGACTCACGCCGTCAGGAACTCGGCCGGTGAGGGGGGCGGAGCATCGAGGGGGCGGGCCTCAGGCAATGGCTTTGGAGGGGGCTGGCATTGTGAAAGCGGTGTGAGGGGTGAGGGATGGAGGCCTGTTTGTTTTTTTGTTTCCTTGTTTTTTACGGCTTGGATCAAAGTGCCAGAGCTCTGAGACCAGCCTTTCGGACAGCCCACCTTCACACTGGCAGTACCTGTAGCTGCCTCCGCACGGTTTCCAAGGATGGCTGGCCGAGCTCCCATTACCATCTTCTCATTATAGACAGTCATCAGAATAAAGGCAAAGTATGAAATAAGAATTGCGCAATTAAATATTACAAAGAGGTGATTCGGCATTAACCCCTGAAAGATTTGTTTCAAGGAACCAGCATAGTCGACCTATTTCGTGATATCAATGTTGGCCAAAAATACCTGGAAAACCTCAACTTTCTTTTTCCGTCTAAATATGGAACCTTTGAAGAACAAAACTGATTTGAGCAAGAAATCAGATTAGAAGTCAATTGATATGTAAAATGACTTTGCCTTCTTCACCAAGCAGCTGCTCAATGGGGATGACATTGTTCAGTGAGAAAGGTATGTTATGTATTGCAGACAAGAAGCACTTCCAGTTTGGTGCTAACCTAATTGTCGTGAGTATTCCCTGCAGTTGCCGTATAATACATATGATCAGGATGATGGGAAAACCACGGGAATACTACTGACAGGGGGATGAGTGATTGAAATGACAAATAGTTCATGCCAGGGTCTATTGCATAGATCGTACTAGAAAGTGGAGAGGATCCCTGTCATTGCTTGCACACAGGCAGCTGGTGTTATTCTTTCTGACGTTCTCTGTTTCCTATCAGCAAAACCAACAAAAATGTGTAAACGGCGAGCAGGAAATGTACCTGCCTCAACCACCTCACTGGGCCGTGCATTCCAGGCCACCACCACACTCTGTGTAAAAAACTTCCCCCGCACATCTCTGCTGAACCTTTCCCCCCTCACCTTGAACTTGTGCCCCCTTGTAATTGTCATTTCCGCCCTGGGAAAAAGCCTCCAACTGTTCACCCTTCACCCTATCTATACCCCTAATTATTTTATAAAGTTCGATCAGGTCGTCCCTCAGCCTCCGTCTCTCTTGGGAGGATAATCCCAGTTTATTCAATCTCTCCTCATACCTAATACCCTCGATACCAGGCAACATCCTGGTAAACCTTTTCTGTACTCTCTCCAAAGCCTCCATGTCCTTCTGGTAGTGCGGTGACCAGAATTCAACACGTATTCCAAATGTGGCCTAACCAACGTTCTATATAATTAGACCATAAGACATAGGAGCAGAATTAGACCACTCGGTCCATCGTGTCTGCTCCGCTATTCAATCATGGCTGATATTTTTCTCACCCCCATTCTCCTGTTACTCCCCATAATCCCTGGTCCCCTTATTAATCAAGAACCTATCTATCACTGTCTTAAAGACACTCAGTGATTTGGCCTCCACAGCCTTCTGCGGCAAAGAGTTCCACAGATTCACCACCCTCTGGCTGAAGAAATTTATCCTCATCTCTGTTTTAAAGGATCGTCCCTTTAGTCTGAGATTGTGTCCTCTGCTTCTAGTTTTTCCTACAAGTGGAAACATCCTCTCCACATCCACTCTATCCAGGCCTCGCAGTATCCTGTAAGTTTCAATAAGATCCCCCCTCATCCTTCTAAACTCCAACGAGTACAGACCCAGAGTCCTCAACCGTTCCTCATACGACAAGCTCTTCATTCCAGGGATCATTCTTGTGAACCTCCTCTGGACCCTTTCCAAGGCCAGCACATCCTTCCTTAGATACGGGGCCCAAAACTACTCACAATACTCCAAATGGGGTCTGACCAGAGCCTTATACAGCCTCAGAAGTACATCCCTGGTCTTGTATTCTAGCCCTCTCGACATGAATGCTAACATTGCATTTGCCTTCCCAACTGCCGACTGAACCTGCACGTTAACTTTAAGAGAATTGTGAACAAGGACTCCCAAGTCCCTTTGTGCTTCTGATTTTTTAAGCATCTCCCCATTTAGAAAATAGTTTATGCCTCCATTTCTCCTTCCAAAGTGCATAACCTCACACTTTTCCACATTGTATTCCATCTGCCACTTCATTGCCCACTCTCCTAGCCTGTCCAAGTCCTTCAGCAGCCCGCCTGCTTCCTCAATGCTATCTGTCCCTCTACAGGGGCGAAATTCTCCGGTATGCTTGGGCATGATGTGGTCTTTCAAATTAAATGATTTGCAATGGGCTACCAAGATTGTTATGCCAAGAAACAGAAAGCAAAACCTTGCATTTATATGACACCTTTTACAAACTAAGGAGGTTGCAAAGTGCTATGTAGCGAATTGAGTACATTTAAAGTGTTATCACTGCTGTAATGTAAGATACACGGCAATTTGTGCGCAGCAAGTCTCAAAACTCATGGGAAGATTATGGTCACAGCTACATCTATAGATATTATATTATATCTAAATATATGTACCTAATTAGAGTCATGATGCAATCATAATTTTATTAATTTGAACAAAATTATAAAAGTGCTACCATTTATACTACACAGTGAACTGTCAATAGGAGCCTCACTTCGAGAATCACTTTTGAAGCTTGGGTTTTACATGAATTTTGCCATGAAATCCTTTCATCTCAGATCAATAAAAAATATTAAAACATTGTGAAAACGAAGGGAGAAGCGGCATTCGGCAATGAGGATTCTATGGGGCAAAGCGGGAGCATGGCTTTGAGACAGAGAATTACAGCAATCATATTTAATGGTGGAGCAGGCTTGAAGGGCCGAATGGCCGAGTCCAGTTTCCACGTTGCGCCAAGTCTTGCACCTACAAGTAACATTGAGGATGTCACTCAGTGTTAAAGCAAAGAACATCCTGACAATGTTGCACTTTTTAGCACCGAAATAGGCTTGTCAACCCAATAAATTCATGCATGCAGCAGTTAAACTCCACACCAGCCTCTTTCCATCTGTTTTCGACTACCCTCATCAGCATATCCTTCTCTTCCTCTCTGCATCATGTTCATCTAGCTTTCCTTGAATGAATATTCGACTTGCCTCAGCTACACCCCGTGGTAGCAAGTTCCGCGTTTTAACCACTTTCCCAGTTACGAGGTTGCTCCAGAATTTCTTTATGGATTTATTATTAGCTGATATTTATAACCCCCCCCCCCCCCCCCCACCTCCACCTATAGCTCGGGCCTCATATGCAAGTGGAAACATCATTTCCAATATCGACCATGGCAAATACTTTCAGAATCTGAAAGACTTTTTCAGGTCACCCCTGAGTCTTCTCGTTTCGAGAGGAAAGACACCCTGGTTTCATAGGAACATGGATAGCCCATTCATCCCTTTGAGAGTTCCATAATGGCTGATCTTTATACACCCATTTTCTTAATAACACTTTGTCGAACAAAAAATCCATAAATCAAGTTTTTAATTTTCAGATTAAGCTACCTTGTGCCTATCAACCAACTCACCTAGCCCCTGATACCACAATGCCAACTTGTATCCCTCTACCCAACCCTATGGCACCTCACACACTCCATGCCAATCTATGTTCCTCTACTCATTCCCAATGACCCATTATCATAGATTAGCATAGAATTTACAGTGCAGAAGGAGGCCATTCGGCCCATCGAGTCTGCACCGGCTCTTGGAAAGAGCACCCTACCCAAGGTCCACACCTCCACCCTATCCCCATAACCCAGTAACCCCACCCAACACTAAGGGCAATTTTGGACACTAAGGGCAACTTATCATGGCCAATCCACCTGACCTGCACATCTTTGGACTGTGGGAGGAAACCGGAGCACCCGGAGGAAACCCACGCACACACGGGGAGGATGTGCAGACAGGCAGTGACCCAAGCCGGAATCGAACCTGGGACCCTGGAGCTGTGAAGCAATTGTGCTACCGTGCCTCCCCTCTGCAAATTTGGTGCCAACTCATGCCAACCCATGCCCCCAACCACCACCCATTGACCTTAGACCCAGCATACCAACTCACCCTGTGTCCACCATTGGCGGATGCCAGGACACCTGCTGATATGAGGTGACGCAACTGTGCCCATATGCAGCAAAAGCTGGACAACATTCAGATTTGGAAAGTGGCAAATAACATCCAGGCTAAAAAAGCATCAGGAATCCAACAAGAGAGAATCCAACCATTTCCCTTGACTTCAATGGCATTACCATCACTCATCACCTCACTGCCATCAATCTGGCAGTTACCATTGACCAGAAACTGTCCTTGACTAGCGATATAAATACTGTGGCTACAAGAGCACATCAGGGGCTAAGAGTTCTGCGGCGAGTAACTCACCTCCTGACCACCCAAAATCTGTCCACCATCTACAATGGACAAAGTGAGGAGCATGATGGAATGCTCTCCACTTGCTTAAATGAGTGCAGCTCCAACAAGACTCAAGAAGCTCAACGTCATCCAGGACAAAGTAAGCCCATCCACCACCTTCAATATCCACTAATGCCGCCACCGATGCGCAGAGGCAATAGTGTGTCCCATTCACAAGTAACTCACCAAGCCTCCTTCTAAAGCAACTTCCAAACCCATGACCGGGACCACCTATACAATCATGGGAACACCACCACCTGCAAATTCCCCTCCAGCCGCAAATCATCCTGGCTTGGAACTATATCACCAATCCTTCGCCGCCACTGGGTAGGAGAGCTGGTACTCTCTCCCTGACAGTGCTGGGGTGTACTAATACCACATGGACCAAGAAAATGACTCACCATCACTTTCGCAAGGACAATTAGCGATGGACAATAAATTCTGAACCAGCCAACGATGCCCACATCTCACGAAAAAATTATAAAATAAGATAAAATGGTTATTAAGTTATTGATTTGTCTATTAAAGAATTCACTATTAAAATAATTGATAAAATCCCGTTCACTGCACTTAACCTCCTTTAATCCCTTAGATATCAAGCATTAAAGTTCATAGTCCCACTTCAGAGAGACTCCAACCACTTGGAGCTGACAACCAATCTGTAAACTGATTGAGCGGCACGGTGGCACACTGGTTAGCACTGCTGCCTCACAGTGCCAGGGACCCGAGTTCAATTCCGGCCTTCAATTCTGTCTGTGTGGAGTTTGCACATTTTCCCCGCATCTGCGTGAGTTCCTTCCGGGTGCTTGGATTCCTCCCACAGTCCAAAGCTGTGCAATTTAGGTGGATTGGCCATGGTAAATTGCCCCTTCGTGTCCAGGGATGTGTAACTTAGGTCAAGGGGATAGCGCGGGGAGGTGGGCTTGGGTGGAGTGTTATCTCAGAACGTCAGTGCAGATTCAATGGGCTGAATGGCCTCCTTCTGCACCGAGGGGATTCTACGACTGACACCCCATTGTGATAATTGAAAGTTGTGACATCAGTAATCCAGCAATGATAACCCTCAGGCTTACAGCAAAATTCAAAGTGAAATAGGGGGCACTGATTTTTTTAAACACTGGGGACAGGTTTTTCCCCCAAAATATTTAAAGAGCAGGAGTTTTAAATTACTTGACTGCTTGTCAATTCTTTTTGGCAGTTCCTTTTGGGATTGCTTTGGGCCGTCCCAATGTGCTTGTCAGTTCCAATGAGTTTGTGCAATTATTACACACATTCAAAGAACAAAGAACAAAGAACAATACAGCACAGGAACAGGCCCTTCGATCCTCCAAGCCTGCGTCGATCACGTGTCCTATGTAGACCAACCGCCTGTACCCTTATATACCCCATCTGTTCATGTGCCTATCCAGATAACTCTTAAAGGTCGCTAATGTACCCGCCTCAACCACCTCACTTGGCAGTGCATTCCAGGCCACCACCACACTCTGTGTAAAAAACTTCCCCCGCACATCTCTGCTGAACCTTTCCCCCCTCACCTTGAACTTGTGCCCCCTTGTAATTGTCATTTCCGCCCTGGGAAAAAGCCCCCAACTGTTCACCCTTCACCCTATCTATACCCCTAATTATTTTATAAAGTTCGATCAGGTCGTCCCTCAGCCTCCGTCTCTCTTGGGAGAATAATCCCAGTTTATTCAATCTCTCCTCATACCTAATACCCTCTATACCAGGCAACATCCTGGTAAACCTTTTCTGTACTCTCTCCAAAGACTCCACGTCCTTCTGGTAGTGCGGTGACCAGAATTCAACACGTATTCCAAATGTGGCCTAACCAACGTTCTATATAATTAGACCATAAGACATAGGAGCAGAATTAGACCACTCGGCCCATCGTGTCTGCTCCGCTATTCAATCATGGCTGATATTTTTCTCACCCCCATTCTCCTGCCTTCTCCCCATAACCCCTGGTCCCCTTATTAATCAAGAACCTATCGATCACTGTCTTAAAGACACTCAGTGATTTGGCCTCCACAGTCTTCTGCGGCAAACAGTTCCACAGATTCACCACCCTCTGGCTGAAGAAATTTGTCCTCATCTCTGTTTTAAAGGATCGTCCCTTTAGTCTGAGATGGTGTCCTCTGCTTCTAGTTTTTCCTACAAGTGGAAACATCCTCTCCACGTCCACTCTATCCAGGCCTCGCAGTATCCTGTAAGTTTCAATAAGATCCCCCCTCATCCTTCTAAACTCCAACGAGTACAGACCCAGAGTCCTCAACCGTTCCTCACACGACAAGCTCTTCATTCCAGGGATCATTCTTGTGAACCTCCTCTGGACCCTTTCCAAGGCCAGCACATCCTTCCTTAGTTACGGGGCCCAAAACTGCTCACAATACTCCAAATGGGGTCTGACCAGAGCCTTATACAGCCTCAGAAGTACATCCCTGGTCTTGTATTCTAGCCCTCTCGACATGAATGCTAACATTGCATTTGCCTTCCTAACTGTCGACTGAACCTGCACGTTAACTTTAAGAGAATTGTGAACAAGGACTCCCAAGTACCTTTGTGCTTCTGATTTTTTAAGCATCTCCCCATTTAGAAAATAGTTTATGCCTCCATTTCTCCTTCCAAAGTGCATAACCTCACACTTTTCCACATTGTATTCCATCTGCCACATCATTGCCCACTCTCCTAGCCTGTCCAAGTCCTTCAGCAGCCCGCCTGCTTCCTCAATGCTATCTGTCCCTCTACAGGGGCGAAATTCTCCGGTATCGGCGCGATGTCCACCGACTGGCGCCCAAAACGGTGCGAATCAGTCGGGCATCACGCCGCCCCAATGGTGCGGAATCCTCCGCATCTTTGGGGGCCGAGCCCCAACCTTAAGGGGCTAGGCCCGCGCCGGATGAATTTCCGCCCCGCCAGCTGGTGGAAAAGGCCTTTGGTACCCCGCCAGCTGGCGCGGAAATGACATCTCCGGGCGGCGCATGCGCGGGAGCGATAGCGGCCGCTAACGGCATTCCCGCGTATGCGCAGTGGAGGGAGTCTCTTCCGCCTCCGCCATGGTGGAGACCGTGGCGAAGGCAGAAGGAAAAGAGTGCCCCCACGGCACAGGCCCGCCCGCGGATCGGTGGGCCCCGATCGCGGGCCAGGCCACCGTGGGGGCACCCCCCCCGGGGCCAGATCGCCCCGCGCTCCCCCCCAGGACCCCGGAGCCCGCCCGCGCCGCCTTGTCCCGCCGGTAAGGTAGGTGGTTTAATCCACGCCGGCGGGACAGGCATTTTTGCAGCGGGACTTTGGCCCATCCGGGCCAGAGAATCACGGGGGGGGCCCGCCAACCGGCACGGCACGATTCCCGCCCCCGCCGAATATCCGGTGCTGGATAATTCGGCAACCGGCGGGGGCGGGATTCACGTCCCAGATCATTGTATCATCTGCAAACTTAACATAATTTGCCAGCTTTTATACTCAATACCCCGTCCTATGAAGGCAAGCATGCCATATGCTTTCTTTACCACCATTTCCACCTCTGCTGCCACTTTTAAGGATCTGTGGACCTGCATGCCCAGATCTCTCTGTGTCTCTATGCTCCTGATGGTTCTGCCATTTATTTTATAGCTCCCACCTGAATTGGATCTACCAAAATGCATCACCTCACATTTGTCCGCGTTAAATTCAAGTCTACTTTTAGCAACTCCAAAGGCATCTTCCCTCTCCCAAAGGTCACTGGACTACCATTATAGGAAATCTGGGATCATATTAAACAAGTACCTTCGCCCAGCAAACGGACACCCCACCCATCCAGCAATTCCACAAAGTTTAGATTTGCTCCTAATCTGCGCACGCTGTGCTTCCCTGTCCCACTTGATGAAGATCTAACATGACTGGAGGCAGCTTCTGTTTAATCTGAACAAATGACTCCATGAAGAATGACTGTGCAATTTGGAACCTACCCTAATTAACCCTCATCTTATCCCCAATCTCCACAACACACACGCACCCTTCCACTCCCACCCCCAACTAAAATGCTCACCTCTGTATGCTGGGGGTGGCACGGTAGCACAGTGGTTAGCACAGTTGCTTCACAGCTGCAGGGTCCCAGGTTCAATTCCTGGCTTGGGTCACTGTCTGTGCGGAGTCTGGACGTCCTCCCCGTGTCGGCGTGGGTTTCCTCCATTGCTCCGGTTTCCTCCCACAGTCCAAAGATGTGCAGGTTAGGTGGACTGGCCGTGCTAAATTGCCCTTAGTGTCCAAAATGTTTGGGTGGGGTTACTGGGTTACGGGGATAGAGTGATGGTGTGGGCTTGGGTAGGGTGCTCTTTCCAAGGGCCGGTGCTGACTCGATGGGCCGAATGGCCTCCTTCTGCACTGTAAATTCTATGAGTGCATGATTCTATGATTCTAAGTTCCGATCTGGGCCCGAACAGCCATTTTTGTAACAATGGAAAGGATCTCCACCATTACAAAAAATACGGCCAATTTCTTTCATTAGCTGGTAGTTTCAGAAGTGCCGACACTCCATTTAGGATTGAGATGCTGAGGCATTTCCTCACTCAGAGGGTGGCAAATGTTTGGAATTCTCCAGCCCAGAGGGCTGTGGAAGCTCAGTCATTGATTGTGTTCAATACAAAGGCCAATACATTCCTCGATCAAAAGTGTATGGGGATAGCATATGAAAACGGCGCTGAGGGAGATCATCAGCGATGACCTAGTTGAACGATGGAGCAAGTTCCGTGGGAGACACGGCGGCACAGTGGTTAGCACTGCTGCCTCACAGCACCAGGGACCCAGGTTTGATTCTGGCCTTGGGTGACTCTCTGTGTGGAGTTTGCACGTTCTCCCTGTGTCTGCGTGGGTTTCCTTCAGGTTCTCCAGTGTCCTTCCATAGTCCAAAGGTGTGCTTGTTAGATGGTTTGGCCAATGCTGAATTAATTGCCCCATGGTGTCCAAATGTGTGCAGGTTAGGTGGGATTAGGGGAATGGGGGCGGGGGGGGGGGGGGGCGGGGGGTAGGGGGGAGGGGGAGGGGGCCTCGGTTGGAGGGTCGGTGCAGACTCAATTGGGCCGAATGGCCTCTCTTTTGCACTGTTGGGATTCCATGAATGACCTACTCCTTTTCCCCCCAAGTTCCTGTACACTTTACATTAAAACATCATTCAAAGCATTTGTACACGTTTGAGAATATTCCAATCTGTGGTCAGTCAGACAATGCAGAATAAATGTGAGTTCAATGGCCGGTGGGGGGAAATTTTAACAGATTGACCTGAAGGATTGAAGGTAAGCTATTAAAATGTGAGCATCCTGCCGACCACAATGCCGTAATTAATGGAATAACTGCAGACACTATAAATGGGAAGAGTAATGTGGTGGTCATCAGAAGCATTCCTTTCAGACAGAGGGTGGGTAAACCCTGACTACTGAGCAATGCTCTATTCCAAACAGCAACACACAAATAACTCTGAAGGCTTCACAGGATAGAACAAGGATTGAATAATGCATACAAGGGCTGTTCACATTCTGCTGTGTGCTCACCGGGGACTATTACTCTCAGTGCATTAGATGTTCTTGCAAGAGCAAAACTGAGTTGGAAAGATTAAAAAATACACAATTGTCGGGAGACTTTAACATTAAACAAATATGACAGCAACATTATTTTGCTGACAGGTGAAATGTGTTCCCCCCCCCCCCCCTACAATAGAACACCACTGCAAAGTTATGAGCCTGAAGATTTTCAGGCACAGAGCTCACGATTTGGGATCTGCTCGTACCTGGTCCCACGGTACTGCGCTGTAATGTTCTATTGTTCTATTGTTCATCGAGGCCTGTCAGCAGCATTCAGCTGAGGGATAGGCATGTCTGCATCTCCTGAGCCAGTCTGATGAAGGGGTTGCTTCACCGCATCAGTGGGGCCAGCTACAGCAACATACCATTGCACATACCATTGCTAAAACTTTCAGAGTAATGGTATGCACCTGTCTTATGCCCCTTCTTGGCTCCTAACTCACCCTCATCCTGACGTTTGGCATGCTGAGCAAGTTCCCGATGGGCCGACCGTGGACCTATTGCTTTTCATTCGTGCAATGCTGGTCTGAGGCAACAGATGAGCTCCCATGTGACTGCTTGGAGTCAGTGGACTGGTCCGTACTAAGAACTCAGCGGCCAGCCTAAATGAGTATGCAACCACCATCATAGACTTCATCAGCAAATGTGTAAAAGATTGCATGCCAAAGAAGGTAGTACGTACATTCCCCAATCGGAAACCATGGTTTAATTGAAAGATTCACTCCCTACTGAAGGCCAGGTCTGAGGCAGGTGACCCTGACCTATACAAGAAATCCAGGTATGACCTCTGCAAAGCCACCAGGGATGCCAAGAGACAATAGCAGACTAAACTAGAGTTACAGACTAACGACACTGACTTTCGTCGGTTGTAACAAGGCTTGAACAACATAATGGGCTACAAAGCAAAGCCGTGTAGAATCTCCAGCAGCAGCGCACCCCTCTCTCAATGCATTCTATGCTCAGTTCAAACAAGAAACCATCAAACTGCTTTCGACAGCCCCAGCAGCCTCGGCCACACCCATACCCAACGCCACAGCTTCCGAAGTCAGATTGGCCTTCTTGAAAGTGAATCCTCAGAAAGCGACGTGTCATGATTGCGTCCCTTGTCATGCACTCAGATCCTGCGGACCAACTGGCGGGAGTGTTCGTGGACATCATCAACCTCTCCCTACGTCGTTTTGAAGTTCCCGCCTGCTTCAAGAAGACCATCATCATACCAGTGCCAAAGAAGAACGAGGCAACGTGCCTCAATGACTACTGTATGGTGGCCTTGACATCTATCATTATGAAGTGGTTTGAGAGGTTAGTCATGAGATACATCAACTCCATACTCCCAGAATGCCTTGATCCACTGCAATTTGCATACCACCGCAACCGGTCCTCAGTAGACACCATCTCCCTGGAGCATCTCGACAGCAAGGACACCTACGTCAGAATCCTATTCTCCGCCTTCAACATTGTAATCCCAGCCAAGCGCATATCAAAACTCCAAAACCTAGGACTTGGCTCCTCTCTCTGAAACTGGACCCTCGACTTCCTGACCCAGAGACCACAATCAGTAAGGATAAGCAACAACACCTCCTGCACGATAGTCTTCAATACCGGGGGCCCGCAAGGCTGTATTCCCTGTACAGACACGACTGTGTGGCAAAGTTTGGCTCCAACTCCAACTCTAAAAGTTTGCTGACGATACGATCGTAATGGGTCGGATCTCGAATAATGATGAGTCAGAATATAGACGGGAGATAGAGAACCTAGTGGACTGCTGTAACAACAACAATCTCTCCCTCAATGACAGCAAAACTAAGGAGCTGGTCATTGACTTCAGGAAGCAAAGTATTGTACACACCCCTGTCTGCATCAATGGCCCAGTCCATCACACAAACCCACCTCCCAGCCATTGACTCTGTCTACACCTCCCACTGCCTGGGGAAAGTGGGCAGCATAATCAAAGATGCCTCTCACCTGGGTTATTCTCTCTTCCAACTTCTTCCAACGAGCAGGAGATACAAAAGTCTGAGAACACGCACTAACAGGTTCAAAGAGAGTTTCTTCCCTCTGTTACCAGACTCGTAAACGACCCTCTTATGGACTGAACTGATCTCTTCACATTTCTTCTCTACTGAGTAGTACTAAGCTCCATATGCTTCAACCGATGTCTGTGCCTATGTATTTACATCATGTATTGATGCATGTCTTATGTTTTTTCATAGAATTTCATAGAATTTACAGTGCAGGAAGAGGCCATTCGGCCCATCGAGTCTGCACCGGCTCTTGGAAAGAGCACCCTACCCAAGGTCAACACCTCCACCCTATCCCCATAACCCAGTAACCCCACCCAACACTAAGGGCAATTTTGGACACTAAGGGCAATTTAGCAGGGCCAATCCATCTAACCTGCACATCTTTGGACTGTGGGAGGAAACCGGAGCACCCGGAGGAAACCCACGCACACACGGGGAGGACGTGCAGACTCCGCACAGACAGTGACCCACGCCGGAATCGAACCTGGGACCCTGGAGCTGTGAAGCAATTGTGCTATCCACAATGCTGCCCTGTATGGAATGATCTGTCTGGACTGTACACAGAACAATACTTTTCACTGTACCTCGGTACACCTGACAATAAATCAAATTCAAACTCATCCCACAACCCCTTTCCTCACCTCAACCCTCCCTTTCTGATGTTTTTCCTCTCAGAAGCCCAAGAACAGCCACCTGCCCAGTCACAGTCGCTTAAGGAGAAAGGTCACAAGCAGCACTACACCACCAATGAAGAGGCAACATCACTCCACCTGACATCCGGCATCACCATTCAGGTACCAGCATTGTGCAAACTTTAAAGAGGGCTGCAGATTTGGAAAACACGCATGGTGAGTCACAGGCATGAGTGGGATACGTGACAGGAAAACGGGGGGGGGGGGGGGGGAAGGATTGTTCATGTGGCCACGGAGGGGTATGATTGCAGTTCATGAAGGTAAGGGTATCGCAGATGGCAGTAGTGTCATTGCCACTGACCAACAGGTTAGACGTATTTGTTACTGATGTGTATGGAGACTAAAGCTGCGGTGAGAAGGCGGATATTGGAACGAAAAGGAACAGCTCCTGATTCCTCCCCAGGTTCTAAGTTTAAGAACAGCGTCCTGCGATGGAGAAGAATGTGGAGCAGAAAAGAGAGCATCGAGATGCCAAGTCTCATGCATGAAGCTATGACAGAGAATGAGGCATGAGGTTTATCTGAGGGTGTTTGATGAGCTAGAGTACAAATTGAGGAGCAGAACCTTCAGGAAAATGATTGGAAGGATAACAAAGAATCCACACCAAATTTGTTGAAACCAAAATTTAGTTTATTTTTCAACTACTATTATGTACAGCTCCAGTAGTTCCCTACTGTGTCTTCTCTCTCTGGCCGGTGCCTAAGTGGCCGGATTTATATGTGATACAAGTGTGCATTGTTTAGAGGTCCACCACTGCCTTAACAGAGGAGCTGTATTCTGCAAGGGCCATGGGGAAGTTAATTGTTCCCACCCCGTAGGCTCCTTGTGGGTTATTATAATATTAATCTCTGAGTTACTATCTGAGCCACTTGCAAAGCAACATCAGGACAAATCATTAGACGTTTAAATGACAGAAATCTTTGTACCCTCACTGGCTATAGGTGAGGTCCCAGAGGACTGGAGAATAGCTAATGCTGTTCCTTCGTTTAAGAAGGGTAGCAAGGATAATCCAGGCAATTACAGGCCAGTGAGCCTTACGTCATTTGTCGGAAAAATATTGCAGAGGATTCTTTGAGACAGCGTTTACTCCCAATTGGAAATAAGTGGACGTATTAGCGAGAGGCAGCATGGTTTTGTGAAGGGGAGGTCGTGTCTCACTAACTTGATTACATTTTTCGAGGAAGTGATGTAGATAATTGTTGAGGGTAGGGCAGTGGATGTTGTCTACATGGACTTCAGTAAGCCCTTTGACAAGGTCCCTCATGGCAGACTGGTACAGAAGGTGAGGTCACAAGAGATCAGAGGTGAGCTGACAAAATGGATACAGAACTGGCTCGGTCATAGAAGACAGAGGGTAGCAGTGGGAAGGTGTCTTTCTGATTGGAGGGCTGTGGCTAGTGGTGTTCCTCCGCGATCAGTGCTGGGACATTTCCTGTTTGTAGTTTATATAATTGATTTGGAGGAAAATGTAACTGGTCTGATTAGTAAGTTTGTGGACGACACAAAGGCTTGTGGAACTGCGGACAGCAATGAGGACTGTCAGAGGATACAGCAGGATTTAGATTGTTTGGAGACTTGGGCGGAGAGATGGCAGATGGAGTTTAATCCGGACAAATGTGAGATAATGCATTTTGTAATATCTAATATAGGTGGGAAATATGCAGTAGATGGCAGATTCCTTAAGAGTATTGATAGGCAGAGGGATCTGGGTGTACAGATCCACAGGTCACTGAAAGGAGCAACACAGGTGGAGAAGGTAGTCAAGAAGACTTGCCTTCATTGGCCGGGGCATTGAGTATAAAAGTTGGCAAGTCAGGTTGCAGCTGTATAGAATCTTAATTAGGCCACACTTGGAGTCTCGTGTTCAATTCTGGTTGCCACACTACCAGAAGGATGTGGAGGCTTTAGAGAGGGTGCGGAAGAGATTTACCAGGATGTTGCCTGGTATGGAGGGCATTAACTATGAGGAGCGGTTGAATAAACTCGGTTTGTTCTCACTGGAACGACGGAGGTTGAGCGGCGACCTGATTGAATTCTACAAATCTCTGAAGTGCATGGGCAGAGTGGATAGTCAGAAACTTTTCCCTGAGTTGGGAGAGTCAATTACCAGGGGACATAGGTTTAAAGTGTGAGGGGCAAAGTTTAGAGGAGATGTACAAGGCAAGTTTTTTACACAGAGGGTAGTGGGTGCCTGGAACTCGCTGCCGGAGGTGGTGGTGGATTCAGGGACAATAGTGACGTTTAAGGGCATCTTGACAAATACATGAATAGGATGGTTTTAGAGCGGTATAGATCCCGGAGGTGTACAAGGATTTAGGTTAGACGGGCAGCATGGTCGGCGCAGGCTTGGAGGGCCGAAGGGCCTGTTCCTGTGCTGTACTTTTCTTTGTTCTTTGTAAGCACGCGACTGAAAGGGAAGCAAGGTTTCAATTCGTAGGCCGCTGGCACCAGTGCTAAGAAAATGAATTGTTCTTTTGGGATGGAGTCCATGTAAACCAGATATAATAATAGCTTATTGTCACAAGTAGGCTTCAATGAAGTTACTGTGAAAAGCCCCTAGCCGCCACATTCCGGCGCCTGTTCGGGGAGGCCGGTACGGGAATTGAACGCACACTGCTGGCCTTGTTCGGCAAGCCAGCTGTTTAGACCACTGTTGTAAACCAGCCCCTACACCAGTCTGTCGCTAGTGCCATCATCAATCAAATACTAGGAGAGTAGATGATAACTTCTGCAAGTATGCAAAAAGGAAGAGACTATCAAAGGCAAACATGGATCCTTCATTGGTTGAGACAGGAGAAACTATACGGAATAAGGAAATGACAGATAAATTAAACAAATATTTGGTTTCATTCTTCACAATAGAAGATATGAAGGACAAATGAGAAACCACAGGTCTAATGAGAGTAAGGAAATTATAGTAATTCATGGGAGCAAAGAAAATTTCCTGGAGAAATTAAAAGGAGTCAAAACTAACAATTCTCTGGATCTGACCACCTAGAACCTGGGAGTTTGTAATGGGTGGCTGCACACTTGGTGAATGTATTGGTTTGGGTCTTCAAAATTTCCTGGATTCTGGAGTGGTCTCTGTTTTTTGGAAGGTGAAAAAGGTAACCTCATTGTACAAGGAAGGAGAGAGAGAGAGAAAACAATCAGGAACTATAGAGCAGGTGTAGCAGAAGTCCGAGAATTCAATTATTCAGAGCATTGTTTGAGAGCACTTAGGAAATAGCAATATGATTAGATGGAATCAATAGTTTTATGATGGGAGCTCATGCTTGACAAATCTCTTCAGGTTCTTGATGATGTAGCTAGCAAGAAAATAAGGGGTGACAGAATATTCTGATTTTCAGAAGGCATTTATAAAATGCCACACATATGGGCCGGGGTTCTCCGACACCGCGCCGGGTCGGAAAATCCCAGGGGGAGCGCGAGAATCGTGCCACGCTGCCCCAACGCCGACTCGCCGATTCTCCGGCGCCAATTCTCGGGCGCCGGGCCCCTGTAGGGTCCGCCATAGTGCCCGGGGGCCGGCGTGGAGAAGGGAACCCACGCGCATGTGCGAACTTGCGCCGGCCACGCCGCGCCGGCTGGAGCAGTGGAGACCACTTCAGTGCCGACCTAGCCCCTTAGGAAGGGAGCACTCTTGACAATCGAGGACTGTTGACGCCAAAGTGGTTAACAACCACTTTCATGCGTCCAAAAGTGGACAAAATACGCCAAATGTGCCGAACAAGGTTTTATTTAGCTGCCAAACGTGATTTCCCAACTCTGTACTCAATGCCCCGGCTGATGAATGCAAGTATGCCATATGCCTTCTTAATAACCTTGGCCACCTGTGTTGCCACTTTTCAGGAACTGTGGACATTCACGCCCAGATTCCTCTCATGGTACTATGTGAGTTATTAATTTATCTGACTGATAGTTCTTTGAAACCTGGACAAGTTATAAATTGACTGGAGAAAAAGCTTGATGCATGAATTGGTTGCAAACATGTACCAAGCCCCACTCATTAGTATTTAGGTAGGCACACAGGAACAAGCCATTCAGCCCTTCTGCATGCTCTGCCATTATGGCCGATCTGTACCGTCATTCTATATTCCCAGGGCAGCACAGTGGCGCAGTAGGTTAGCACTGCGGCCTCACGTCGCCGAGGTCCCAGGTTCGATCCGGCTCTGGATTACTATCCATGTGGAGTTTGCACATTCTTCCCGTGTTTGCGTGGTTTCGCCCCCACAACCCAAAAGAGGTGCAGGGCAGGTGGATTGGCCACGCAAAATTGCCCCTTAATTGGAAAGAAATTAATTGGGTACTCTAAATTTATACAAAAAAATAATAATTCTATTTTCCCAGTTTCGTTCATATCTTTTCGGTAACATTTTGTAATTCATGTGTTTAATAGATTTGAATTACATAATTAAATAGCTGCACAATGAATTGCTAGCTGAGCTAAAGACTAATAATTCTCTGATTCATGGCTCAAAATAAAATGTCAAATGACACTAATAATTTCACTTAATAGCATTGTTTTCACTGGTGTCTGGGGACTCAGATGATTACAACAGAGGAAAACACTGTCTTACAAGATTGAGAAATTATACTGCCAGCGCATTTTCTTGGAGCTCCTGAGAGTGAGTATTCGGGGTGTTGGAGGGTGTGTGTGAGGTAGTGGGGAGGGAGGAAGAGAGTGTGTATGAGAGGGATGGAGGACAGGAGGGTGTGTACAAGGAGTGGGGGGGAACAGCGAGTGTGCTTGCGAGATGTGGGGGAGGGAGAGAGGCAGTGTGCGAGGAGTTGGGGGAAGGAAGCCGGTGTGCCAAGGATGGAAGAAAAGAGAGAGTGTGAGAAAGGCGGAGTGAAGACAGGGGCTGGGCGAGGGTGGGGGAGGGAATAGGCTGATGGGGGCCGGGAGGAAGAGAGAGGGTAAATGAGGGGTAAGGATGAAGACATTGGGTGTGCAAGGGTTAGGTGTGAAGTGAGTGTGGGCGAGGGGTGGGAAGACTACAGGGTGTGAGGAGGAAGGGTCTTTAGCCTTCAGGGTCCCGGGGCAAAAATGAAGCTGGACAGGGGACCTCACTAACTACAAATCTGCCACTGATACTGGCACTTTCCTCGCCTGCCTACGCTGCCCCCTCCAACCTCATTATAATTTTACCAGTGGCAGCAAAGGTATTGGTCACCAATTAAGAGCCTTCTCCTGCTGTCACTGTGACTTTATCCATGGGGGGAGGGGGGTGGGAGTGCCGAGGTTGGGGTGGGGGTGGGGAGAGTGGTGTGGTGTCAAGTTAGTAGCCTGCCAAGTAAGACCCGGCTTTTTGGCAGACGGTGCCTAATCGGAGGCCTCCGCTAAGCGTGATTATCCCCCTTCCCCAGTTTCCCCTCTCCTCCACTGTGATGATACTAGCCCCTCCCCTCCCCCAGCCCACACCCTTCAGCGTGGCCTGCCAACATGGACGCAGCAAGACCCCAGACTGACCTCTGCTTTGTTTGCAGATGCGTTTGTCTCCAGGTGCTTATATTTCCAATGGCTGAAGTTTGGCTTTCAAACAGCAGGAGGCAAGACTGTCATTTTTATAGTACCGGGGAGAAAAGCACAGGGTGTTGGCAAACCTAATATCTTAGACCATTAAGGATCTGAAATACAAAATACGTATGATGCTCCCACAGGAAATTCCCCTATCTTTGCTCAGTGCTTCTGCAATTCCCAGTTATTATTGCTCTGTTTCTCCCAGCTTGACTTTCAGTCTTTTCACATCTTCCTCAGCCTGCCTCAGATAATGCCGACCGGGAGCAGGTACCACTGGAGAATAGAATTCACAGAGTAATGAAATTCTGAAATTGTGACTAATAGGTTGCTGTCTGCGTGCCGTATCCTGAAGGCTCCGATATGTAGTGCAGGATAAATATTACAATTAGCCTACTTAAATTGCATTTCTTTCAAAAATAACATTTGTGAAAATAGAACTGTGTATTTCGCAAGTTTGGAAGCTTCTTTCTATGGGTTTTAATGTCGACTGAAAATAAACGTTTGCTCTCGAGGAACAAAGCAGTCAACAGTCCTCAGATCAATTCCAAAATATGTTGAAAGATGGAAGTATCTAGTAATATTAAGTGCCAGGCCTATAAATTCAGTTCCAATGTTTCACAAAGGACAAGACATCTTGTCTTTGAACAGATGATTACACCTGCAGCATTGTGGCAGACTGTGCTGCTTTCTGCATTATATTTTGTAAGCTGCATCAATAGCGAAACGATATCAGCTACAAAAAAACAAATTCATAACACTTTTTATTCGCAGGGCCACCCAGCCGCTAATTCAGGCTTGCGACAGTTTGTAAGTCTTCGCTATTCACTGCTTGTGTTTTGTAAAATTCTCAGCTGTCATGAAGCTGCGAAGGGTTTTTCTGAATTCCTGTGTCGGGCTTCGCTGGCTAGACCAGCATTTATTGCCCATCCCTAATATGCCCTTGGAAGCTGGTGGTGAGCTGCCTTCTTGAAACGCTGCAACCCTGTGGTGCAGTACACCCACTCTGTGCTGTTAGGAGAGGTCTCCATGATCTTGTCAGTGATGGAGTTCCACACTGCAGCTGCACCCTATGTACAGTTGAACAATGTTAAATGGCAAGATGCCCAAGCTGTGCTATTTAAAGAATCATGAGCTATGTACAGATTAATTTCTGTGTATTTCTTCTGGTTGTTGTTTTTAACCTTTAAGTGGTTTTCCGTTATTGTGAGAGGTTTCAATAGTTTACAGCGAGTGGCTTGGTTGTGTGACTTTATGACGAATGTAAGAACTGCAAAGAGTTAACGAAATGTCTAACTCAACCACCAGAGGGAGCTAGATGTACAAGTATAGAAGACATTAATGCTAAGCCTGATGAGTGAGAGGTTGCGGTGAAGGCTAGAGAACAGACTGAAGGAATGATAGTGTGAGTGAGAGCAGATCATTGTTAACGCTATAGTGTAGAGGGTTAGTAGTAGATGAGTGTAGATTTATGTTTATTATCAACTGTGTATTATCTAGGAGTAAGTGTCGAATCCAATTTAGTACTGGTAATAAATTTATAGCTTTGTTCAATTTAAAGTTATTTTGTGGTCTTTGTGACCACTAACGCAACCATCCTGAATTCAGCAACACAAAGAACACCAAGGTTGGTGTTAATATGCTTTGGTTTGATGAATTAAAGGCTCATGCACAAACCAGTTGCTCCGAACTTCAGAGTGTGAATTGGTCTTTCTCTTACACTCAAACATGACAGGGAGAATGAGCAGGGGCCACACAAGGGAGGACAGAGAGGCACTGGCATCAAATCAGCACTGTGCACCGATGGCATCATGACCCATCTGCTCTGTATTGCACCAGCGGCCGTACGTGTCAGCATACACCTGGTCTATTAGCAAATAATCGGTCCAGTTCACTCCATGTCGGAAGTGCGCATGCGCGGTGTGGCGCCACTTTGAGTTTAAGTTGTCTCATAAACCCCCCAAAAACTTCCTCCGCCACTTCAGGAAGTGCACTCCAGACCAATAACGAATGGCTGCTTAAAACGAAATCCTCACCTCCCTCATATATTTTTTTTGCTTCTTTTTCATTTGGAAGGCAAGAGTGAAATCTGCCCTTCACCTTCTTTGCCCCAAGGAGACTGTTGTACATTTTGCATCTCTCAGATTTATGTAGAGATGGTGCTAGTTTCTGTTGCTGGATTTTCTGCTAGCAAGATTTTCCAGTCCCCACCGATGGTGACCCCCCCCCCCCCCCCCCCCCCCCCCCCCCACTCCGGTGTGAAAGGTGCACACATCGGGAAACCCCATTGACAGAGGCAGGTTCAGAAGATCCCGCCACTGGTCAATGGCGGCCTGCCTCCACCGCTGCAAAAACACACTGTGGGGGGGGGGGGGGGGGGGGGGAATACCGCCATATCTGTGAAACACGTTTCATTTACACTGCTTCAAAATATCATTTTCACGCTTCTAGCTCCAGCCTCCAGTTCTTTCTATCGTTCATTTATTTTCCTCTGAGTCCACATCCTGTCTTTAACAAATCGTGCACCAGTGAGCATCAATTGTAAACAGACTCACACAGATCAGGAACAGAACAATTGAACACCAAAGAGAAAAGCCCAACATCTCCAGTCTTGTAATGGAAGTCCCCCAATCCGGTACAATTCGAGATGCATTCCTCGTCTCGTTCACTCACTACCTCGAACATGATTGGTGGAATGAGCAGAGGCCATGCAAAGGAGGGCAGGCTGTTAGAAGAGGTCGTGGGTGAAACGAGAGTAGTACTGTATCACAAAAGATCGTTAGAGACCAGATCAACGTAGTGAACACCGAGGAGCCCCCTCTTAGTATACTGATGCCAGAGCCAGGATGGCAGGGCAATATTCAGAATGGTCTCTACACCAGCAGTGGGTACAATGCACCGACCTAACCACCCTTTAAAAGTCCAGGCTCGCATTAAATGGTGTGGGCCGCTATCGATATTGGGACCCCTGCCTTTCTGTGCAGCATACGCACAATGCAGGAAACAGTGCTCCATGAAGCAATCATTATAATGAGCAAGTAACATGAGCTATCCAACCGGCTGCCTTTCATAATAACCATCTGGCCCTTCGGGTCTGCTCCGCTATTCAATGAGATCATGGCTGATCTTTTGTGGACTCAATCTAGAGGCAGGATCTGGCCGCACATCACAATCCCTCCTGTCCCACTTTTGGGGTCCGTCCCAATTTAAGTTGGGCGGGGTTGGAGACAATGGCCAAGATTTTCCACTCCCATTTACGGTGGTGTGTCATGGTGAGCGGAGCAGAGAATACAGCAAGATTGCGAAGCTCGGTTTCCCCTCAGCCTGAGACCACTTTGCGATCAGTCAGCTC